>NC_090070.1:113554-2513554 GCF_038355195.1 Osmerus mordax
AAGTTCCATCACGGGCAACACAGGCGTGCAGCTGGTACACATTGAATTCTGTTCACTGTCGCTCTTACACGTGCAGACTTGAGAGTTGAAACATTCATGGAACAGGATTCGAATCTCAGACGTTGACAGATGTCTTCTCTGGGTAACCTTGCTAAAAACCTGCGATCTAATCAAATCCCTGTAATCTGTAATCCTCTCCTCTGAATACGTTACACTGACGTCTGGCTCCTCCCGTGATTTATTAGACCAGGACCACAAGTTGCGTGTTTGACGTTTTGAGCAGTGATCCAATCTTCTGGAACACTTTGAACATGAAGAATCCTGCTTTTGACGTTCGGAAGAGCATCTAGAGCACATCCAAATGCAACACACTTTCTCCATGAAGCCTTCGAAGCAGGCACAGGCTGTGCAGAAAAATCCTTGTAGGGTTGAACATTTTGTAAAGTGGGGCTCAGTTAAGTACCATTCCGGGTTGTTTGTGAAGCATGTTGTACATACTCTAATGTTACACTGACAGCGAAGTTTAAGACCTGACCTTCGTTGGTCCTTGTTGCTTTTAACCAGCGTGACTAAGCAAACGATACATTTGGAACCAGAAAGTTTAAGATGTTTACCACTGAATTCCCCAGCGTTCCTATAGTTGACTGTGGACACTCTCCTGTATAAGTTTGTTGATTTTCGGACAGATTTCACCAGTGTGACTTTTCGTTTTTTGTCACAATCTTCCAGCAGACCCTCCGGAACTTTACCGGTGAAAAAGGGATTGTCTCCAATGGAACCGACAGATCTATGCTGCAGGCTGTTCAAAGCCTTAACGTTGGAGCCTGTCCCTGTGATAGAAGACATGGTATATGTCACTGGAGCTGAAGGTGTTTGTTTGAGGGATATAACAGAAGAGATGTTCACCCCTTGTCCTGATCACAGATTTAATTTTAAACAAACTGTGTCAATGTTGCTCAATTACGCTTCAATGAATAAGCAGTGTTCTTGCAAGTCATATCATTCCTCTGGAAATAGAAAGAAAATGTTGGCAGGAACTAAACGTTCTCCTTATGTAGACACCCACCCTGAAACCGCTAATGGTAAACCTCCAATCAAAGGATTGGTAGGCGTGGAGAAGACCACTTCCGGGTGTAACAGTCGAGACCTGCAGAGTCACAAAAGTGTCAAAGACAAATCCAAGCCTCTACCTCTGTGGGGCTACGAAATTGACAACCTGGTGACAGCGTACTGTTGGATTATGCTAAATAGAAGCCTCTATTACCCCAAATGTAGCAACGCTGTAATTGTGTATCAACTGAAACGGTCTACAAGCCTGCCACCTGGTCTGTACGTATACAGGACTCATCTGGCTCACTTTGGATGCACAGCTGAAAGACCCTTGAAGGTAGTGGATCAGTTCAACTTTGGCAGCCATTCAAACGACTTCGGAAAGGGGGATGAACTACCCAGCTCGATTGCCATCGACATGTTCCCAGGTCATGACAACATCAGCGTTGTTTACAAGATCAAACGACCGCTTCAAATTCCTATACCCGAATATGGCGACAGGCTGTATGGAGAGGCTAGAGCCATGGGGATAGTCGACCCGAGTATGCCCGGACAAGGATGCGCGTATCACAATGTAGCCATGCGGACAAAAGACATGTGTGTCATAGATCTACGATGGAAGGGGTTCAACACTAAAACAGCATGCATCAAAGCCATCCCTAGATTGAAAGGACTGCAGGCTGTAGTGTGGTCCAACCACAATGTCAACTGTCAGGATGTAGAGTGTGCTGTATTGCAGTGGACCTTTGGTTTGTTAAACGAACTACCGATAGAAGTGCAGATGATAGACTATAGCCAGGAAACGCTTGGAGTCATGTATATGCAGCTGGAGATGAATACATTTCCCGGAGTTCTACCTGAGCCCCCTAGTTGGAATGCATCGTTCTTCATACACGCACACTTTATTGGAGATTTTAGGTTGGCAACAAATGCGATCGGTGACATCACAGGCCATAGAAGTAGAATAGGCTCACCGTGTCTAAACATGTCGACTTTAACTGTATGGTACATCTTGCCTGATTTGAAACACCGTACACCTACACCCTTTGACTGCGGCGTCAGACATGAGTGTGACTTGGTGGTCACAGAAGAATTCAAAACATCATTTCGAGAGTGGACTTTTAAACAAGATGGAAGCAGCTGCCAAGGACTGGCTGTCCAGTTCACTCTGTACTACGATGCCAACACGATGCAATACAAGACCATCATATCACACACAGTCATGGCCAACGACAACGCATTGACATTTTTCAAACTCTGAATGAGGTAACATTTATCATGTAGGTATGTTACACCGCTACAATACACAGTATACTGTGGGGACCAAGGGTGTAGCCAGGAGCGAACAGCACATAACTACTCTAAAGCACGGTTTGTTGTATGAAATAACAGGCGTTTATTAAAATAAATGACCCACAAAATACCAAAAAATAAATACGATTCTACCTCGGTCGAGGGAATGTTCTGGCCTAGTCCGGCATGGCTGTCTTGACCCACTCTTCACTGAAAACACACAGTAGGAGTTGGTTAGATTACAGTCGTAAATATGTGTTTACAAGTGCAGCTCCTACTCACTTCTCGTGATTGTTTATTATTTTATTGTTGATTTTTTTCTGCTATTGTTTTATAGCGTCTACAATGGATCACCAGGACGAGGTGGTCAAGTGGAAACTCGCAGCCTCGGCTCTCCACAGGGGAGCTCTCAACAATTGTGAAAAGTTCAAATTTACAGAGGATGCCATCAACTATTTGTGTAGCTACCAAGAAGGGCAACACAAAGCTGTGCACCCTGGAACTGTCACACGTCAACATCGCGACTACCACTACCACTCTGACAATTTACCCGGCCGTGTGGGACTTAGTAACTTTTTCTGGAATGGAATAGCTAATTGTTGCGTACTGTGCAAGTATGTGAAGATGACACAGACCGGCGTGTTTACGCATAAGATGTCAGATAATGTCAACCCTGAGATTATCCCAGATGGAGAACTGAACTTGCGTCGCTTGGAACATCTGGCAGTTATGCACACGCCTTACTTTGTCATGTTGTTCCTAGACCTTGTGGAAAATAAACGCTACGGCTTTCACAAAAATGACAATACTAGACATTGTATTGCCAACTATGTGTTTGAACAACTCACAGAAGACGGAGAGACTTTCGGAGAGGAGGAAGATTCTTTCAGATTTCTTAAGTTATGGTGGAGATTTCAAGACAGAAGAAGTTCTAGGGAACTGAACATCTCTATCCCTTCATATCTCGAGTTGCACAAGCTTGGAAATGTATGGAACTCCAGGATTGACACGTTTGCTAACAGGAAACCTGAACCACTTTACAACTTCCTTGCGACAAGTTGTCTCTGTCATGACATGGCATCCAACTGCTCAGTGGCTTACTCCGGCTGTGACAGTGTCTTACCTGTAATGAGCACAGTGTCCAACGGACAAGTGTCTACATTCTCATTGAGAGTTTTGGTCCCTAGATTGCACATAGAAGACATTCTGCATTCAGTTGTCAGGGCGTGCAATACGAGGCGAACTCTGGGCCGTGACACCTATTGTAGCAGCATGTCGGAACCCAGGCTTGATTGTCTAGCTTTGGAAGACGTGGACCATTCGAAGGCTGTGATGGTGCACGTCGTGACGACTCTGAATTCTAGATGGCAAACTTTAAACTCTTGGATGATTAGCATGCAAGGTAAACCTCTAGATTGTCAACTGAGTTCTAATATCAACAGGGTTTTTCTGGGTGTAATGGGCTCTCTTAGAGGTTTATGTCTGCTAGACAAGAGACCTCCACGATACCTGTATGCAGAGACACCGTGTCGAGAGTCTACACTTGCCACAGCATTCTTTGTCAACAGTGAAACTGGAGAAGTTCTATCGTTGTTGACATTTGTATCAGTGCCCAGAATGTACAGGTCTTCTAATATTGACAAGGACGAGGATGATTTCCGCATGGCTTGTGCCAATCTGGCACTGTCTACGTTGCACGCAAATGCGACTGACGAGTATTTCTATACCAAACGAAAGGAGTGGAAAACATTATGGCAAGACATAGGGGGCTTCTCAACATCTGAACGTTCAGGAGTCTCTGGAGGTGTCGCGAGCTACACTACAGATAACTGTTGGTGGGAGAAGGCCTCTGCGATTGTTATAATACAAAGCTTTTGCAAAACTGGTTTGATTGATAACGATATGTGGCATGCATTGGGACAAAAAGAAGTCGGATTAACAGACATCAGCGGTCTAGATTCACCTCACGTTTGGTTGGGTGAGCAATCTAGAACATTTGAAGCTCTGCAAAATAAGCTGCTAGCTTTGGGCTTCAGATCTCCCCTACGTGTCAGTGTTATAGAAGCGCTGACGGACAGTGAAGCTTCTAGCATTCGAGGGATATACCAGGGCTTCACTACACCTAACCCCGAGTTGTACCAGGGGTTGAGTAACGCACTGACAATTGCTAAAACAGCAGCTTTGTCACATTACACACCCGCGGTAAGTTCCAGAAAATTGTCCAGCGGTACTATGGGATATCAACATGGACACAAACACGCTAATAACAGGCTCAGCCGTGAGATGTCAGATGCCACCACCTCTGAAAACGCCGTGAAACTCTTAAGAGAGTTTAGCATATTGTTGGATGAGAAACTGCGCCGCAGCTCATCATCCTCCTCTCCGGCGGTTGTTAAACCTATGGAGGAGGTTTATCTAGACGCTGCAAATTCTCAGAAAACCACCAACCCTTTAAATTGCAATACATTGACTGTTAGTACGCCTCACACAGACATCTTCACAAACTTGTACTTACCTCCAACTTCAACATTTGAAGTGACATTTGAGAATGTAAAAGTCAGAAGACACTCGATAACAGAAGTGACCAATAAGGACATGAGGGCATCCAGCATGCGGAATGAACACATTGTTGGTTCTGAGAGTTTTGCCACCCCTGTCACATTGTCTGCAGCTATTCCTTTCAACGGTACCACAAACAACTTTCATACCACCACTTTGATGAATAACACATCCGATTCTGTGGAAGTAACTAACATAAAATTTGACCGTTTGAAAGAACTATCCTACATGAACTATCCTCTGGTACTTGATAGGATTATAACACAGAGTTCAAGTGCTGAGATCAGGGATAATCCCACCAAACAGACTCCGTCACAATCCGATGAGTCTCGATCCCAGATTCAATTAGACCAGAATAGTTCCAAACAAGACCTACATGGCCATAGCAGACCTGATCCGTGTCAGATGTCACAACCTTTAGAGGTGGAACATCAACAGACTTCAGAATCGACTCGAAAAAGGGAGACTACACCCCAGGAAAGGGAGCTTTTGAATTGTAACAGACGTTGGAGATCTGTAGGTTTTGACACAAGAAACCTGGTGGAAAATGGATATACACCATACCAAACAATGACATATCTCACATGTGACAGTATCACCAACTCTAGGAGGAAGGATGTTAGAATACCATCAACCCCCGAATCTACTGAACCCATAAGTGATCTTTGTGCAAGGTTGTCTGTGCCGCCGCAGTGTGGGAATTGGATGAGACCGAATGCTATACCACCCGTGATAGCCGTAATACGTAGAGATCCCCATGATCGAACGTTGAACTGGAAGAATGGAGTGGAATCTACTACATGCAGAAGTAGCACCCTGTGTTACCCCAAAGGGCTGGTATACAAAACACGGACGCCTTCCAGTACACTGAACTGTGAAACAATGCCGCAGACCTATCAAACTGTGAATCTAGGGAGACCTCCACATAACGGCTTTAAACACGTGGAGCTGATCATCAAAGAATTTCCAACAAGGGAAAATGCATTAGTAAAAAACCTCCTGCATATAAAAAGTCAATCAACACTTTATCTTGGTGCAGTATGTACCATCCCCAACATTGACGGCTTGTTGGCTCACAGGATTTTCACTGAAGACGGACAACTTTTGAGAGTTATCTTAGATATGCACACCTCCCTCCAGGTACATCCATTTGTAGCCAGGACGTTCACATTACAGTTGTCGGAGACCCCGTTTCTAAACACTCCATTGTCGGGAGTGTTTGTTGGTGAGGCAGTTGGTGAATGGAACCTAGGTTGTGCCAATGGAATACACGTTATCCAAGAGGCCGAGAAGTTCACGCTGGCATATCATGTCACACAATGCCTTCTACGAGTACAGATCTTATCTTTTAAAGTTCTAGGTTTCACTATGAAGTTCATACAACCTGCAAGGATATGGAAATGGCACGATGGATTTAGAGTTGACTTGGTCGGTTGCCTGGTTGATATGTTCTACAAGTGGACAGACCAGGATGTGGTGAGGGGAGCCACAGAAGGTTTGTCTACCATCTACATGACGCTGCAACAGCTGGGATTGTTCAACTATTTGCCAGCTGTGGTGAAAAATAAACTGTCAAAACTACACGACCCAGTTTCAAGCACAGCAAGCCAAAGAGGGAAAACATCACCTCATTCTGAGCATTTCGAGACCCCGTCCAACAATGACGATGTTCGTTTACTCTATAGTGTCTACAATCAATGTGCATTCACAAAGGAATGTATATCGGTTGACAGTAGTTGGGAGACTCTACTAGGCTCTCATCAATACGAAGATGTCAGGTTGCAAACTTGCGGTATGATACTGCAGCCCTATGGACCCTTCAACATACAGCTACAGAACCAAGGTTTCAGGTGGAACACAGCCATTGTAGTTGAGCCTGTTCTCAGTGTAACCCCAAATCTTGCTCAGTCATTACATGTCTTCAAGGGTAGGGCCATACCCCGGGTTTCAGTTGAACCCTCAGTCGCTAACCAACAAACATCGGGAAGATTATCAACCGACAGCGAGATGGAGATGAGCACTAATACAATCGAGCCTGTTCTCAGTGTAACCCCAGTCGCTTACCAACAAACATCGGGAAGATTATCAACCGACAGCGAGATGGAGATGAGCACTAATACAATCGAGCCTGTTCTCAGTGTAACGCCAGTCGCTAACCAACAAACATCGGCAAGATTATCAACCTACAACGAGATGGAGATGAGCACTGATACAATCGAGCCTGTTCTCAGTGTAACGCCAGTCGCTAACCAACAAACATCGGGAAGATTATCAACCTACAACGAGATGGAGATGAGCACTGATACAAACAAGCCTGTTCTCAGTGAAACCCAAAACCTTGCTCAGTCATTACATGTCTTCACGGGTAGTGACGTACCTAGGGTTTCAGTCGTACCCCCAGTCGCTGACCACCAAACGTCGGGAAGCATCTCATACTACAACGAGATGGAGGTGAACACTGTGGGGGCCATCCTACAGCTTTCTACGCCTTTTTATTTATTAGATCAAAACCTGTGTTTTGAGTGGCACAAAGACAATACAGGTGAGCCTGTTACAATTCAGACTCACCTACCACATGTTTCGGACACCAGTTTACTCTCGCTCTTGATGAATGAATCTTATGAAATGGTCACTGACAATGGCTATAGTAACAACTGTCCACCTCCAACCGTAGCTGATGCCGTTGTAGGACATGTCTAACGTCTATCATCCGAATGGCACTAGTGGTAACACAGCCCTAGCTCATATTACAATGTCTATTGACATACAATAATATACATTATATAGTGTAGCACACGGAGATACATTTGTAGACGTCGCCTTTACTGTATGCCATTTTGAATATGCTATAAGTGTTCTTTGTTGTTTTTAAACAGCATTTCTTTTGTAGATTGATAACCTTTGTTAAGACACATGTCGTTGTGAAGATGCATGCTTTTGACAACTTTTTTTTTATCACTGTAGTAACATGTTTGGTGTCACATGTTTTGGATATAATAAAAAAAAACCTTATTGTATATGTCTCAACGGGCTTTATTACGTTTCACACGCAAAGTAAATAAATACATGAAGAGTCACTAAAACAATGGTTCAACAGGTTCATAATGGTTGGATTTAATAAGGAAATGAGCAACATCCGGATTGTAGATGGGGTACGAGTATTCAGTGATCACCTCTGACGGCTTACCATGAGCGTGGAGCATAAAGGTCAGTTCTTCAACGCTTATCCACCTGTTAGATTGCATGAGAAGATTATTAAGATCAGCTGCTGTTGTAGTTTTATGCAACTGCAGGTACACTCGGATGCCCTCGTCACTGAGATTTGTTAGCATGTAGTCGACAGTTTTACCAACCAACTTTTTACGAAGCTCGTAGTTGGAGTCGGCGTCTAAATTCAATAGTACAGCTACCGTGTGAAATCCACAATAGCCATCTGATGGCACCTTTTTCACCTTCAGATTGTTGAGTCTAACATAAGCTGCTAATGTTCCGACGTGATGGCAGTTGGAGGTAGACTTCTCCAGAGGCAACGGAATAGACAAAGTTTGTGCAATCACACACCAGATACCGTCATTGCAGCAGATTGAACCGGGGGCCCATAATTCATTGTAATACTGGTTGCTGATATAATAGGTGTAACCATTGATATTCAACTCCACGTTTACACGGAACATGCCACCTACAATTGCTGTCATGGGCAGAAAATCACATTCTTCATAACACAGACCTTTGTAGATAGCCTTTATGTCATTACAGACTCCAAACGACAGCGGGTTGTCGAGATTGAAACTTTTAACTACTAGGTGTATCATCACGGCAAGAGCAGCAGGTGTAGAGGGTAGTCCGGCTTCGATGAACTCGGGTGAGGCGGCTGTAGTTGATACCTGGCTACTCAGCTGATACGTGAAAAGCACCCACAGTGCCTCTATGAGTGTGGCGTAGTGAGTTTTACACCCTCTCGTGTCCATCACAGCTGGTTTCTTTGCGTAGACGGTGGAGGCGATGTTTGTCATACAAGGGATTGACACGGTCGGTGCTGACACTCGTTTAGTGTTATGGTGCGCATTGTCAAGTTTTGTCTTAGTTAGAAATGTGTTATCTTTGCAAAATCCTAGCTTGTCTATATGATCTACCTGTAGCCCCTGACATATATAACGGTAGTTGCTATTGGCCACGTGTTCAGGTTCAGGTGTCGAGGGTGACTCGTCTTCGCTTGTCGGATTGTCATGGTTGAGTTGAATGGAGTCGCCTGTCGTTGACTTCATCGTCTCATCTGACAGCCTATTGCTGTCAGTATCTAAACTGTGATATGTTTCGTACGGTTCATCCTTGATTGTTTGACGTAATAAATCCTCGACCCCGACATTATCTTGGTCGGTATCGAAAACCCAGAGTGATTTGCACCACGGGTCAAAACAATTGTCAAGTCCGTGCAGAGCCTGGGCAATTGGTCTACTGTGACATTTAGTTGACGTGCCCTTGATACTACTATGAAGTCCTTGTGCTATATTGCCAAGATATGCGAAAGGAACTTTGCTGTGTTCGACGTACGACTCATTTCCACACTCTTTGGCAAACCACATGTCTCGAAACTCTATTGCAGTCTTGACGCTGCTAGGATTCAGGTTCAGCCTTTTCATGTAAGGTAACTGTACTAAAAACTCTGGACCGTATAGCTCTGCTATGTGTAGGATAGTGTCTATGTCGAGGAGATTCCCAAAGACGATTTGTAAAGCTTGTACTACTTCTTTACCATCGAAGAATTCAATATAAGTCGACCCTTCTTTCGCCTGCCCTAGTTTTAGAGATGCACATAGGTGTTTGTCAGCATCCGAACCTGTGTAACACACTTTCTTCTTCAAGATGGGTTGCGTGTGCACAGCTGTCGCGTACACCAACATGTACCACGCCGCAAAGTACAACAACCCAGCTGAAGTAATGTAGACATCGACATCGTTGTCGTCAGATTTTTCGCCGCTAAACACCCGTAGTCCGCAAGCGGCAAAGGTTAAAGCTAGGGTGGAGTTCACCAGTTGGTCAGGTGTACTATCACCCCTTCCCGCGAAGCACGGTAAAACTCCGTTTCGAAGGATATCTATCATAAGGTTACTTTCTGATTTGCTTATAATATTGAAACCAACTAGAGTTTTCAAAGGAGCCGTGAAGTAGTTCATGTAATGGCCATAGCTGACTTTGACAACTCCCCCAGTGCTCATGGGTGTGAAACGTTCTAACACTTCTGACGTCACGCGTCTCCACGCTCTTGCCAGCAACTCGAGTATGTAGACAGGGCTTGGTGAGACGGGGAGAGCTAGTGCTTTGAACAATTGGTAACACGCCCTGGTGGAGTTGACAAATACAGGCCATATTAGGCCTGAGAACTTGTTAGTGTTAGGTGTCGTCAATGTGAGTTGGTCAATGGCCAGAGCTGACACTCTAGGGAAGCATGACACAAGAGCTTGTACAATAGTGTCTACCTCTTGGGCCCTGGCTTCCGTGGTGTCAGACGCTTCTGTTAGGACATCAACAGAGATCAAGATGTTGAAATCCTCCTTGCTTCTAATCGGATAAACGACAGGGTTTTCCTTAGATGTAAACCCGTCGTTCCGCATAAAAACTTCTAGTATCTCAGAGTTAGGAAGACAGTGACATTTCTGTTTGGTTTCGTCTGTGGTATCACTCAGAGTTTCAGACCAGACTGACAGATGATCATTGGCGAACATAACAACAAGAGCCTCTAAATCAGACAGGGATCCTTTAACCTTGTAATCCTGGAAACCCACAGTGTGTAGCATGATAGACTTAGTCCAAACGGCTATCAGTTTTCCAGCGTCGTAGCCCTGTGGCTCATGGATGTGATACAGAAGCCAGCATAGTTGAACTACAGCTTCGTTTCGTACCAGCCAATCATGCTGCTTTGAAGCCTCTACAGCGGTGCATTCCATTAGAAACACGCAAGATGTCAAAAGTAGACTCTTACAGCCAACACATTCGATCTCGGTAATGCGTTTTTCTGAGCATCGCACTGCCTCCACAGCGGACCAAGGGGTATAGCCACACCATCTCATCTTATCCAAGATGGATGTTATACATTTGCGACTATGAACGCGGCTACTTTTGTCAGGACACTTTCTGTGGAGAGTGAATACCATGCGACGGTTTCTGGTGACAGTGACACTCTTCCAATTGTAAAACTCCTGAGCCCATCCGAGTTTCAACTCGTTGTTAGTTTCCCCGAATTTCTTCCGTTCTTTGATCCAGTCCGAACGTAGGATTACGTGGAGTATTGGTGCGAGCATGGCGTCGCAGGCAAATGGTCCAAACAGTTCTAAAGCTTCGCTTACGTTATTTTTCTTCAACAGCCACTTGTTTGCCAAATACAACAACCCATCGTCATTCTTTTGTTCAATGACTATTCTGTTTAGTTCTGGCAAATGCATGCATAGCACCCCAGCAAGCCTCAACCTCGAGACCGACTTTACACACTCTGACATTTCAGATAGCCATGTGCCGTTAGGGGAGACATCCCGCATGTGTATCGCACCTTGGAGAGCTATAATGTCTCGATCTCGATCTACATAACGCAGGAGGGTTTCAGATGTGGTAAATTGACAATCTGTCCAAACCGACTCGCTGGTCATATCCAATGCTTCTATATAAGGTACCATACGCCCGGATAGCGCTACATCAAGGGGGATAATAGGTGTACTGTATTTGAGGGTAGATGATAGGTATGTCACCCCTTTCTGGATCTGGCAATTGTGGCAGAGTAGACATGATTCGTAATGGTCTTCTTCAGTATTCTCATCAACCTTCGTATACAACAGGTAATCACAATCCGAATCCATAGTGCAGACACATCATCCGCAACATGTATGCTCTATATTAGTAGCTGCACACTCCATATATTACCAGATAAAGGACAAGGTTGGTCAGTACAGAGGCTTCAGCTCTGCTAACCGACACTGAGTCATGGAATCTCTGAGCTGGGATTGAGTCTGATCCACCTGCAGCTGAAGACAGCCCTCATTCATTGTTAGCTTTCTCACTTGGGAAACCAACATAGACCTCTCGTAGAGTAAAGTTTTCACCGACATCTCTCCCACCCCGACGAGAGCCTCCAACACTGTGAGATCACTGCGGATATCAAAATACAAGTCGGTCATTTGTGCATCCCAAGTCCACTTCTGTGAAGTACAATCTAGTTGATTACGAATGTCCTCTATTGCTGCATTGACCACCCCATTGCGTTTGTCAAAATCCGTAGGTGCTGAGGATAAATTGCTGTTTATGATCTTCAGCGCATCAGCGCAAGCTTTCCCTACAACCCTAGGGGTGACATTACCCACCTTATGTAGCATGCGAGCCACGTAGGCTTTTGCCTCAGACCAAGGCTCCCCGTGACTTAAACCCGGCCTGTCGCAAGTCAAGGTTATAAATTCCATCACTGTGATATCTCCTGATACTTTGGAACGCATATCTATCCACACTTCTATATATCGAACGTAGAGATTAATGTAGTGATGGAGGATAATCCTGAGTGTCTCGCTATCCGTATTGCATATGTTTAAGGCGTCGTGTATCGAAACGATGGTGTGATCACACTTAGCGTCTTTTGTATCAGTTTGTTTTTGGACAGCGTCCCTCACTTGTTTCTTTGCTGCCAGACGAACCATCTCCTGCACGAGGTTGTTGCGCCCTAATGCAGCCTGTACCATGTAGTGGAGATGGTCATCACTTGAATCGATTCTAAGTTCGGGATACCGCTCTAGGACTTTCTTGAACCCAGTCATAAGCTCAGATACCGTATTTGTGTAACTACTCAAGACACGTCTGTAGTTCTCAGCTGCAGACTTGCAATGTGTATCGTATGCCTCACATCGCATGCATTTACCATCAAAACCGGTCGTTTTTACATGACGGCCTCGTACTGGTGTCTTATCGCCATCTGTGTCTCCGTACGTCCACTTTTGGGATCTCCCTAATGGAAGGCTACTCTGGTCATCTTTGGAATGTCCAATGTCATCGTGGTGGTAATAATAATAATCATCGTCATCGTCGTAGTCCACGTCAGGATGAAGTATTGACATACTCTCTTCGCTGTCACTGGTTTCGAAATGTATGACTTCAAGTGGAGTTTTAGGTGTCTCATCGTATGAATCCTCCGAACTCATAACAATGTCATGACGATTGTGACCACTCTTCCTTTCGCATTCAAATTCAACCGACCCCTCTTGCATTGATTCAACGGTGCTCCCCTTGAAACTATGTATGTGACAAGCTGGGTCTGCGTTCTCATATGACATCACATCATCGTTTAATCCTTTGTCGTATTCCAAGAAGATATTTTCAATCACCTTCGTCATAGTAGTCGACAAGGAGAGAGAATGATCAAACGCGGAGTCTCTCTTCCAGAGAGAAAGAGGGGTTGTGAGGCTGACCATCGTCTCAATAAAAGCCTGCTAGTTTGTCAGGGACGAAACTCTCACTTGACAATGGCGTCCAACTGGTATAACCTACAATTGCTTCACATGTGTGATAAATACATCTTCTACATCTACACTTGCCTCAGATTGGGAAAGCTCCATCTCAATGAGGAAGAACGCTCTTCCTTATTCGGAAACCGCAGTGATGTATTCGCCCAATTAGATCCGAAATGGTTAGTGAAGTTTGTAGTGAGGTGCAGGGTGATTTACCAAGAGAAACTGAAAAGTTATCTTTCTTTCTCACCCCTCAGGATATCAAAAGAAGTATACAGAGTGAGGACAGACGATGCCACTTTCACAACGGTCGATGGTAGAGGTCGTGTGGTGCAAATCGAAAATTTCTTAGACCCTTCTCTACCTAGGAAACTGTCGGTTGGTGATGAAGCGTTTTCAGTTTTTCAGGACACACTAGCCGTCTTCTCTGACATGGCTTTCAGGATACAAGTAGGTGGGAAACGAAAATATCTTTCACTGACGACCTGTCGAGTCTCAGACTCCAATGACAACTTGGCCGATTTGTGTTTAAAATGGCAGACATGTTACACCGTCAAGGAACTTGACATTCGAGGCTTGAAAGTGGGTTTGGGTTGTATCTACACAACGGACGGTTTATCGCTATACAGATTGGTTACCTCGTGGAAGACAGATATATGTTTGACATTTGACGAAGGTTGTCGAGTGGAGATAGTCCGCACGCTGTGCGCTCTGGTTATGGGTGACTGCAAGTTGGGAGTGGACTTCAAACTGAAATGTGTTCTACCCGATGGAGGTAAAGGCTTAGATCTGAGAGAATTGGACCCTCTGGAACCGGGCTGTGTGGTGGGAGATATCCCTGTACCCCCGGAGAGTAAGCATGATCATCTAGGGAATGAAGACTCCGACATCCCCAGCGGATGTGACAGCGAAGGCTTAGTGTCTCTAGGAGACATGACCAGGGTCCCTTCAGGGTTCTCCATTCTTACCGAGAACAAGAATGTGATAGTCTTGCGACATATATTAAGAGACGCTGTGGTAATAGTACCCAAAAGTAGGGCTTCTATACCAAATGACTACCCGGGGGCATTTCATCTGCAGGATAGTAAGACATCTCCTCCGAGTGGGTATCTAACCGAATGGTTCCCCTGTGGTTACTCTCTTTTTAGAGTCGAAAGGGGTCTCCCCGGCATCCCTCCTACCGTGATATACTGCAACGCCAACAGAGATGAGGAAGATGGATACCCACGAAATGACATTTCGGCTGGCCAAGTGCCAACACTGCACGTTATCAAAAGCTCCAAATATCACAGGGTCCTACCGAGAGGCTTCAGGTCAAGCAGTCACATATTTAGTCAATCAGTATGCCTGCTACCTGGGAGAATGGAAATTGTAGCCCCTGGGATGCTAAGTTTCCCAGGATGCGTTGCTATCATGTACGCCTTCTATGTCTTTAAGTGGCTAAGCGTAGAGGACTCTGATGTTCACAAGACCCCTCTCCTGCTTTCGTTCATGACAACCCTGAAACTGAGAGAGGCTCAGACTATGATCCTGTCCTATCTATGTCTGACTGAATCATTTGTCACATTAGATAAGAGCTGTTTCAGGCTGATGGTGAAATCCCATTCGGTTCTAACAGAACTCAGAAAGATCGTATCAGCCAATCCAAAAGTACACCCAGGCCTCGCAGCCTTGGATTTTTCGACCGGAGAGAAGGTAATGTACGAGGAGCTGGAAGATGAGATATTGCAAATCCGAGAGGGTTTAGTCAGTGAAGAGAGAAAGGAGACAGACAGAGCCGACTCGAATGGACGAGAGGCTGAGTATGGTGGGTGGAGGGACGGTAACCGAACAGGACGTGAGGGTTGTGGTTCTGATTGTGTATCAGACGATGACACATTCCAAGAAGATCTAATCATAGAGAATGTGTCAAAATGTATCCGCACTGTTCACGGACAGGGAACTGGACACATGGTCCTATTTGGCCGCGGAGGCTGTGGGTCGAGTTTCAAATGGATCACACTCGGGATGCGGACAGTGGGGTTGGTCGACCTGAAAATTCTAAGAGCTTGCGGTGTGTTTCACTCCAAGCACGGCTACAGTAGAGCTTTATTGAAAATGCCTAACACATATGGCGTTATACCTGAACCCCGCTGGTTAGGACAGCCTACGTTGCTTACGGACGACTTGTGTATATCGGGTGAGAGACAAAGAGTTTTACCAGAGTCCTTGCTCTGCAGCAGTGAATGTGTCTTTCAACTCAATTACTCCCCCCAGACTATGAAGATGAAAACTTCTACAGTTGACACTGAGAAGAGTGTAATCTTAGAAATGTCTAGGCTAGAACAAGCGGTGTGTAGCGAGGACGCTAGAGGTTACGAGGAACATAAACTCATCCGTCTCTTCAAGACCTGTCGCAGGAAGGAACAACACTGTCTATTTGAAGTGACGATCGATGATATCTCAACTGGACACATCGGATGTGAAGAACCTATGTACAAGAGAAATTGGCTTAGCCTACAAAGGCGGAAGACGGACTCATCAGTTGTCACATCGACCATAGGAGATGGGGAGTTTTTTCCGTCTATCGATATAGCGAAAGAATCAGATTTGGAGGAGAGTGAAGACGACATGCTATCCTACCCCTTGGCGGAATACAATCTCCACCTCTTGATTAAACCTTACCCTAATCGAAACTCCATGATTAGAGCTGATAGGAGCCAGGGTGAATGTGGATCCGTCTATGAGGCGTGTTTAGATGAAGCTGTGCTGCTGGGACATTGTGCCAGGGTTTCTGCCACACAGGGTAGTGAAAAGAACTTTGACGTAAGCGTCTGTCTTACATGGTTCTACAGATGCGTACACCCCTGTGTACCAGACATGACCGTGGGAGATGTTATGCTTGACTATGAGTTCACCCTGCAAGGCAGAGGTAAGTTGTCGCCCGTCTATGCTCTTCTTAGCCATTTGGCAGAAAGCTGCAGGATCAACTCCTTCCCCGTCTGCAAGTTGATCACCCTCAGTAGACATAGAGGCTCATCAGTGTGGAGGAGGGGTGCAGACGTACCCTTCCACTCTCAAAAGATGAGGATAAATACGATAGGTGCCTTCCTATGTGCTCAAGATCACAGGTTGTCACCTTTGATGGCGAGGTGTTGCAACCCAAAGCCTCTACAGGGCTCTGAATTCTGGAACGGTTGTACATTGTTGCCTCGTGGAGATGAAGAAGAACTCATTTTGCGCGCATATTCTATTACACTCGGTCCCGTATTTGAATTTGAGAAGGTAAATTATTTCCCGAGTAAGGTTAGGACCAGTCTGGGAGATTGGACACTTATGCGGTTAGCTAGCAAGTCCGACGATGTCAACCGTTACCCGGGTACCACAGTGATAGACGGTTACACTATAGCTTTTGCTTCAGAATCTCCTCTCTTCTACCTGAGGAAGAATGGACCTTTGTTGCAGAAGCTGGAGTCTGTAGCGGTAGTCATAGATAACAGCTCATCATATAGAACAAATGTGTTGAAGAAAGAAGATCCCGAATGGCCAGATCCCGATCCAATAGATGCCCAAAAACACATTAAGTGTAAACATAAGAGCATTGTAATTGACCAGATGTTCATGCGCACCGGATACAGGGACCCATTAGAAGGATACAATGTGAACATGAGATCTTGGAACAGCCTGATAGCTACTAGATGGATGTTCAAAAAGTCCCCCGTTGGAACGTCTACTTATCGGGATTGGGAGCTAGACTACCCCATCTCCGACAGCCTGATTGTAATAGGAGGGGGGTCTTCCAACATTGATACTGTAAAGTGGCTTTGTGATGCTCCTCCTGGCAGGTTTTATTTGGAGAAGAACAATCGTGGAAACAAACAAGAAACTCTTGCAGGTCTCAGATGTCTGGAGATTGACTCTAGGAGAGCTCGAATCAAAGATCCTAAAGCGTGGAGAGGATTTGACTCATTGTGCTCTCGTGTGCTGACATGTCCTACTGAAAAAGTTTGGACAAGAGGTCTTTGTAAGGTGGTCAACAAAGGACTGAATACCTTCAGACGTGATACTATTGTGCCAATAGCTAATTTGATTTTAATAGTGCAATCTGGAGAATGGTATGCTTCCCCTTGTCACTATGACAATCGTCATGATGACGACAACCAACTGCACGGTCAGGTTGACGAGACTCTGTTTTTACACACCGAGATTTGCTCAGCATCGGAGTTGATTACAGCTTTAGCGTGTAGAATGCTTTCAGGCGAGGTACATGAAGACCTGGAGATAAAATGTCTAAGACGTGGGGTGTACAATTACCTGCAGCGGGCACTGGTATGGTTTGCGGGTGCTACGGGACCTTTCAGATCACGGACGGTGACTATATTCACACCCGAGGCAGACTCGCTGACAGATGTGTGGAGCTACACTTTACCCCAGGGTTTAGACGTTCTGAAAACAAGTAGAACTGGATACCTCGTATCATGCAAGCCGCAGTGTTGCGATAAGGATGATGTTACTGTTCTGATGACCAAGTCTAAAGGGGTTATCTGTGTTAGCTGTACTGGCAACCTAGTGCTACATTCAAACCCGACAACCGTGAACATTTCTGAGTTGCAAGGAGAGCCAGGTTTACATGTTGTCATCAAGACTCCAATTGACAGTGTGACAAGTTGTGATAGTGACTGTCCGATAGTATACGTTGCCTGCAACCGTTCGTTGGCAGCATTCTGTAAAATGTACTGCGTGCCAAAGGGTGTTAGAGGGCCTGAAACCTGGAAGAAATCATTACCATGGTCAAAGAGGGATCCTGTTTCATTCTGCTTGAAGGTGTCTGAGTTAAAGTACAGGTGGGAGTCAGGAATGTCTGATGTTAAGGAGGCTCTTACTCACGACTCAGAGTTTTCTCATAGTCACAGTAAACAAATTCGAGACTGGACGAGATGTTCTGATGGAAAACTGGTACCTAGGAGAGAGAGATTTTGGTGCACGATTAACTACAATAAGTCATTTGCTAGATGCTATGAAAGTCAAATTGTGAGCAATGTTAAAAATAAAGATGACTCGTCTAACATAGATTCCTGGAATGCTACCACAAACGAAAAGGGCATTTTTGGTCAGGTTGAGGAATGTAAAATCGTAGATGGAGAAATTGAAGAAGAGGATCATGTCGAAGCTGACCCGACAAAGCCTGAGGCAGTGAAGCCTGAGTCCGGGGCGCACAAGGCCGTGAGACCCAAAGCCGTAGCACCTAAGGTTGTGGTGCCCAAGGCCGGGAGACCTAAGGCCGTAGCGCCCAAGGCCTTAAGGCCTAAGACCGTGACGTCCAAGGTCGTGGCGCCCAAGGCCGTGAAGCGGACGCTAGTGGGAGATAGTGATGAGGGAGATAGTGAAGTCGAAGAAGAAGCGGGCGAAGAAGAAGACATTCTCAAACCTGTCACGGTTAGATGCGAGTGGCGTGAAAGAGGGGGGTCTAGTTACGTCTTACTCAATTCCTGTCTAGAGGTAGAATTAGTCCCCATTCTCCCTCCAAAAGAAGGACATGTGTTCTTTGAAGCTGTCTATAATGATGACTACAAGACACGTTTGACATTGGATGACAAAGGCAAGTTGATAAGGTATTACAAACCTCATAAATTCTTCTCACTGATATATGATATTTACACTGTGTTAATTTACGGTTGCGGATTGAAACCAGTATTTTCACATGAATCGTCGGATGTGATAGGGGGTAGGGTTCGTAATATGGTCATCGGATCTCTTTCACTAGTTGACAGATTATCCCCTTATGTTTATCCCAGCCGCCCGAAAATTACAATTGTTGTCTATGAGGGCAGAGAAGAGATGTTGAAGCTGGCTCGTGAGCTCAGCCACTGTATCATTGTGACAACTGGCACTACATCATACACATTCGGGGAGTTACCTCACAACCTAGAGAGCGAGGCAGGCTTACCATGGACCGGGAGCGACAAGTTTACCAGTGACTACATCCTACCCGAGAAGTTTATTGCTGACACCGGTGTATCCACATTTAGTCAACTGACGAAACTTTGGCCTTCCGTCTCAAATAGAACCGATGTGAAACATCCAGCCTGCTCACGAGATCCCAGATGGATAGGACTCATGATGTGTCTGGCGGAATGGAGCGGTCAGAAACAAATCGCCGATGCAGTAGCTCCAGGGGCGTTGGAGGCTCTGACATCGACTGTCGTGAAGGTCAAGAAATTATACTGAGAACGAGTGACCTTTACAATTTAGCCTGCAGAGCGAGGTTGCTAGGAGAGACTGACTCGCGACTACAGAATTTTATAGACTCGTTTGAAGAACCTAAACGGTCTTCCTTGACACCTAAATACCCTTCTAATCAACAGGTGAATGAATACACAGTGTGGCTCACGGTCCGAGGCATACAAAAGGGAGACCGTATAGTTACTAACCCAAACCAACCACTAACACTGTCTGAAGCGGTTGATGTATACTCCAAGCTGAGCAGAGAATTTATCACATGTTCCCACGAAGAGTCGATGAATACATTGGATTCTCTGCAGGATTTCCTTTCACTCATGCTTCGTTATCCCATAATGCCGAAGCTGGCTATGGACACCAAGGAGTGTCCGGAGTGTTACTTTGAAACAGAGATAACTATCGACACATGGGAGGAAGTTAAGAGTAAGATTTTCTGCTACCATTTCACACTCAGACATGAGAATTTCCCCTTTGGGCAAACCCACACTCACGATAATGAGGACGAGCCCCGTCATTTCAACATTGACGACAACTGTGAAATGTCAACAGCCAGACCTTGCGGTCGCGTGTTCATAACGGATACAACGAATGACAATTGCGATGAGCGTGAGAGTCTGAAATCTATCAAGTTCCTCCACCAATTGGAGTCTCTCAAAAGACGGGACGAGATAATCAAACAGAAGACGTTAGGTAGAGAAATGTTCCACCGGGTCAAATCATATAGTCACACTCTGGAGGAGCTAGAGACCCCTAGGTATCTTAGCTCGTATCCCCTAAGTTTACTCTATCAATTTTACGGGTCTCTGAATATGAGTCGCAGAAGAGCCCAGTTCCTAGCTGAGCCATATCCTGCCGCAGAGGGTGACACACTCCAGGCTCGAGTGAAAATCGAACATCTTAGAATGAGCCTAATGGCCACAGCTTCCACCGGAGACAACGACGAGTTGATGTCTTATATGTGCATGGCGGTGATAGGTCCCATCCGTAGATATAATCAAAGATACAACTTCATAGTTGAGAGAGTTGTGTTATTCAAGCACTTAATAGCATCAGGCTTTCCTATAGAGACAGCGTGGAGTCTGTTGAAAACCATAACCTTCTCCAAGAGAGTCTCTCTGATCTCCTTACCATTGGACAAGGGGGTTGTGCTACAGTTAAAAAAAACCATCCAACCTACCATATACAACAGAAAGATTGCTTCTCTCATATGGTTGTTCTCACACATCACTGCATATTGCACCCTTCGACAGCTGAATCCTGGATACGTGCACATGGGCGACTCGCCCAATGACATATCCTTTGAAGGTATCTACATATTCGACAATGATCACGTCGGCTTCAGGTTGTCTACGACACCCGAGTCATCAGGTAGAACCGACATCGGATCTACAAGAGGAGAAGCAGCCTCGGCTTACATGCCATTCTCACAAGTTTTGGAACTGCTTGCACTGCGAGATAGCGTTCAAGAAAGACTTTGTCGATAGAGTCGCCAAAGCCGGCCCTGAAAAATCATATGATGCATTGGTGCAGTTCGGTAACGGCCCTACAACTAGTATGGTCAACATGCAATGGAAACGTGAAGCTCTGGAAACCCACAACGCTGAGCGTGTAAAATGCGCTCCTGTCAATCGTGAAAAGTTACTCAGTGAATATGTGGCAAGGAGGCAGAGTCGGCAGAAGGTCTACTCTAGGCACCAATGCAAGTCTAAGGCTGCAATTAAGTGGAAAAGGCCTATCTGCATGCAAAAGAAGAAGAAGGGGACATCCGCAAAAACACCCAAATAAAGAATGTCCCAAGTATCAACTGTTGCAGTTTTAACTGACTACCATGTCTAAATAAACTTGTAGTTCATAATTTGTGTAAGTGAACAATTCAATTGATTGTATTTTGTACTTTATTAACTGTTGACATATGCAGTAATTAACAGAGGGACATACCATCATATGACTGTACAGTCATAATATACACACATTATCAACCAATATGAACAGCATAGCAGACTCGTCGTTAAACTCAGAAAATATGGCACTTCCTTTTTGTAGCTAGAGGTGTTACTGACACATCACCTTCTCCGCTAGTCTACCCTCGTGCAATTCATACGTCTCTGTGGTGCAAGGGGTTTTCCTTTTCCTTGTGAGTGTTCGATCCTTCTTTAGGTCTAGAGATGTCTTCAGTTGAGTCTCTGGTTGGTTTCTAACGCCACACCAACATAAGTTCTCTGAGAGATCTCGGGAAGTCTGAATGCTAGCCATCGGCTGTTTTTTTCCCTTCATGTGTGCCCGATCCTTCTTTAGGTCTAGAGATGTCTTCAGTTGAGTCTCTGGTTGGTCATCGGCGAGGTCTTGGGAAGTCTGAATGTGAGCCAACGAGGTCTGCTTCACAGAACAACTCGCATCTGAAATGTATTTTTCCAATGTAACCGTGACAATAACGGGTAGGAAATTGTCAAGATTGTTGTTTGACAGCACACGTTTGATAAAATATGGCTGGTTCACGTGCAGATGGATACAAGTTGAGAGTGTGGACCACTTGCTGTGTTTAGTGAGAGTCTTATCAAAGCACATAATCACCAATGTCCTGGTGTTAAATAGGTCTCCCAGTATGCGATGCTTTAAATATGGGAAAAAACATAACGTTAACATGACTACCATTGTATAGAAGTCAACTCTCTTGGCGTGTTTGTCATTGTATTTACCTGAAAGTCTCTTCATGAAGAGGTTGATCTTTTTGTCACAAGAGCTGAACAGTGTAGATACGGCCACAGCGCTTTTCGTAACAGCATCCTTTACAACCGAAGGCATCACTATACTGTAACCTAGTTCAGGATTGGTATTAAACGCTATCACCTCAGCCAGCTCAAATATCCTCGTCATCCAGGAGAAGGAGGTGTTACTTGATGAGGTGTTCAATCGCTGACTCTCCTCGGTGATGCGATATTGCATACCGAATTCTTCTGTTAGCACTGTTGAGAATAACGCAATCATAACAGGCAGGCTAGCTTTGACTATAAGGGCATGCCCGTCGACGTCCGAGGAAGAGATAGTTGGTCCGTATTTGTTCCCACCGTAACCAAGTACAATAGAATCCGATCTGTCGGACATGTAGTATGGACCTCGGAACTCCAATAGAGGTTTCTGAAAAACAAGCAGCGCCGCGACGGGACATGGTGACTCTGGAGAATATCTGTGACATGGGGTCCGCGTGGTCATGTTTCCTACCAAAAAACAACTATAACCCGAGCACACGTGCTTGCTGCAGTGGGTTTGGCAGACGTACCCGTGAATGTGATCACTGAACGAGCATCCATTATCAACGCAGTAGCTCACCCATTGAGGATCATCTATTAACTGTATATGAAAATGGTTCATGGCGGATCAGTTGATACAGAGACCCGGCTGCTGTTCCTATCTTTCTATATCTTTGCTTTTCCGTATTTTCCGTCTTTTAACTTTCTGATATTGCACCTTCCGCTCGCTGTTGTGTGAGTGTGACCCATGAAATAAATATTCTGATTGTGAAAAGAATACAATCTTAGTTAACCCTTTTATTTGATGTCTTCCCAGGCTAGCAGAGGACAGAGTGCCGATCTCATTCTAGTGGACGAAGTAGGCTTTGTGAATTCTAAGGTGTTGCTGGCCGTGCTACCGAACATAGCATGCAGAGGACGAAAACAAGTGCACATCACAAGTCATGTCAACAACACACCGTGGCTCAACAAAGTGGTGGATATACGTAGGGAGGACGGGGAACCCGCTTACCACGTAGTGTCACAGGGCTTCAAGTGTAGGTATCACGAGAAGGAACCAGGTCTAACATGCTCCTGTCTTGGAGTATACTGTCCCAATCATATAACAGTAGACAACCACCTGAAGCAACTAATGAACATGGTAACACCAAGGGGATTCGAAAGTGAAGTCACAGGCAGTAGCACTACATCGTCTGCCGACACGAAGACTGACAGGACCAGCCCCTTTGAACCGTCAATCATAAACAAATTCCTGTCGAATAACAGCTACACTCTGGAATATATGACTCGGGCCTCCGTGGAGAGAGTCTACATCTGCCTCGACCCGACCTTTGGAGGGGGTTCTAGGTCCTGTGCGGGGGTCTGCTGTGCTGTAGAATTGAAAGGTGGCAATCTAGTGGTGAGTTTTCCGTTTCAGTTGATCCTACGACCGACACCAGCAGGTCACTAAATAGGTATCCGTAATCCAAGGGTCTGTGTGATTGACTGCTATGTAGTCTATTTGATGGCGGGGTTAGGCCCAATAGGGTGACGATGTAAGAACTTATACGAGCCTCATCCTGGATTGTCAACGTGGTCTCTGTGTCAGCCACGAAACAAGAAATCAGGTCAACGGCCTGAGCCCAGGTGCCACATGTACACTTGGAGTCCGACAGTCTCACCATCCATCCCGTAACCGCTAGAGATATGATGACACGAAGAGAACTTCTACCTCGTTTAGATTCTTTGATGGCAGACATATATTTCAGGGCGCCGCTGCGGATGGTATCAGCAGATGCAAACGTTGCTAATACCATGTTCTCGTAGTCCTTCCATTTGCAACTCGAAATACATTTGTTTACAAAGTATTCCGGGACACGATTGCCTATTGCAAGTGTTATAACACTCAATAAGTTGCAAGGAACATCAAAAGATGCACATTCTACGTTTTCACAGAGTCTTCCTTTTGTGTAAACGGAGATTAAGGCGTCGATCATGAGTATCCTAGCAGACGAGAAGGAGACAAGTCTACTGTAAAGGGTTCTGAGCTGTCCACAATCCATTGTAGAGTAGAAAAGAATGTTGCGTTGGAATGTAGTGTATACTATCATAAATTCGTAATCCGATAGGAGGTAGTCCCATGGAGCAGTCATCAGTCTTTCAACTGCCTCTCGAGCAGCTTTACAAGCAGAACATGACATGATGATTATCTACTTAGTTGTATTACACCAATCTATAACGCTAACACTGCTTAATGTATTATTCTCACACAATATTCCCTCTCTCCCTCACAGGTTATGGGTTTGGAGGAGTTGGAGATACGCGATTTGGATCAAGTTACTAGAGTCTACGCTGCTCTGCTAAGCGGTCACATTAGATTACTGAAACTCATGATGCCGAGAGTGATATGGAAAGGATTACCCGCGGTGATGGTAGTTGAACGAAATACCTATGTCAACGCCTCATTCGAGGTCAAATGTCTGATGGAGCAGTCACTCGTGCGATCCGGTTTCAAATTACAGTTCTATAAGAAGTGGTCACCAGACAACAACAAGTTCATGTTAGGGAAGTACGTTGGTGCCAATACTAAACTTGCTATGGTTCACAGTACAGTCTCTGCAATAACTAGACAAACTCTGTATTACTGCGACACCGTAATGTCCTTGGGGTGGGCAGTGATACACGAGGCTACCAAGAAAGCTCGGATGCTGGAGTCTACCATTGGAACTTCCAAGGGTAACGGTTCTAGCAACAAGATGGGTTCCAATAGGGACATATTCATGTATAGGCGTTCACGAAAAGGCGTCAACCTCGCCACTGATGTAACAGCGAGTGTATTGGAGACGTGTGACATTATGTCTTTACCAGATAATAGGCTCACTGACCAGCTACATGCCCAGCAAGGAAAACTTTTATTGGGGAAATTGAGAGAAGAAATGTCAATGGTCACCATCACAGAGTCTACAAAATCTACTACGGTGACAACAGGGGGTAAAAGGTCTGTGAACGGAGAATACACCAGAGACGACATGTTGTCAGCATTCTTACTTCTGTGTCACACCAGAGATGAGATATCCAGCGGTGACCCGTTCATTAAATTATGTGGCGAGGTATATGACGTAACAGTGAAGTGACATCTATATAGATTTACATCAGCATACCTGTGTTGTCTGATCTGACTTAATAAAAAATACACAGCTGTAGACATGATATCAACTGTCTTTATTATGAGCAAGTACGGTTTACATACATGTATTTGTTTACCCAGCAACACATCGAATGTCTATTATAAGCCATATGTAAGTGGTGGGGGTTATTCGTAAGCGGAAAGTCATAAACTCAATCTTCTTCGTCTTCAGAGTCTATAAACACAACCCCCTTTGGTTTGCAGTTGACAGAGATATTTCCACTTGGTCTAAACCAACCAAACATTGTATCATATTCTAAGCCTTTGCTACGTCGATACGCAACGTCGTCTGGGTGGTAATAAATGAGAGCTGGATCAGCGTCTGAGGAGTACCCAGAATCGTCGACGTTATAGCTGTCCTCAAAGTCGTTGCTGTCCTCGTTGTCATCACTATCCTCTTTCGTATCAGAATCTCCCTCAGCGCTCATCACGTTGTATTTGTTTCCTATACAGCTGTTATATTCGTAGGACATTCGAAAATGCCGATCATCAGTCTTGACGGCATCATTGTTGGTCTGTGGGTCTGTTAATGACGTGACTGGGGTTGCGGTAGAATTCATGGCACCAAAATTGGATTTATCACCTACAGAATAGCTGTAGTTTCTATCTAATTACGAGTCAGGTTTCTTTCGTTTAATAGTCTCAGATCAGAACTCGATTGGATACCTTGAATGTAGTCCTTCTGTAATCAGATACTGGATGCTTTTCGCCTTTGGCACACTATATAGTATTTTTTGGTAAGACATTAGGGTTTCAGTCTGAGTATAAACCTACGGTTGGAGAATGTAGGAACCTCTGGTCTGACAGCTGAGGAGTCCCGTTGGATTAACCGTGCTTCTGAAAATTGAAGCAGCAATTCTCTCCAAGTTTGGATTGATAAGTGTCCACAACCATATCAGATGGGACAGCCGGAGTACGGTATGAGAAGTCTAGGCTTCCGGATCGTGTAGTGACACTATTCTGCTGCAAATGTTTTTCATTATTCTGCAGTCTGGACATCTCACTATCTTGGAGAGTCCGACGACCGGTCGCATTCAACTTGTTAGGTTT
Organism: Osmerus mordax; assembly: GCF_038355195.1. Taxonomy (NCBI): domain Eukaryota; kingdom Metazoa; phylum Chordata; class Actinopteri; order Osmeriformes; family Osmeridae; genus Osmerus; species Osmerus mordax. The sequence goes on from NC_090070.1 coordinate 140,119, forward strand.
GTTCCCTACAAGTTCGTTATGGTCACATATAAATTGTTCAGTGACACCCATAGCCCGTAGAGCGTTTACTGGCATATTGTAAAACACCCAAAATGGCATCCCTTCGAATTTATGACGTTGATTATTATGCCTATAATTATCCAAGAATGTTTCGATACTAAGGTCCATATCTATCCCTCCAGATGTAGGCGGTCAAGTGTATGATGCAGAAAAGACAGTTGCTTGTTTGTCCGGTTAGTCTTTAGACAAAATTTAGATTTAGTAGCTAGGTAATAACACTTAATATTCGGTTCTATTCAGGGTCTTACTGCACTGTTCTATTTTGTTGTCATGTTCTTACCGCACTGGTTACTCTCTCCTTGTCTTTCTTTATACAGTCCTGATGTCTGACGTATATACGGAGCCAGTTGTCCAATTGGCACCTTTTGTCTTGACATCAAATCAGTGTGGCTCCAACGGTGGATTCAATCTGACGATATTGTACAACTGTGGTGTTTTCGGACAATCCCCCCGTGGTTATGGCCTAGCCATAAATAAGGCTAATATAATAGAAATTCTTGTAAACCAGTTACTTCTCAAGTTCAATGAAAATTGCAACTCTGAATAGTCCTCTTCCACCAACCACTGAGCACCTAGAAGCACTACCCTCTCTCTTAAGTCATTAGACGTAGTGTTGTCTGCGATGAAGCTGAAATAAGCAGCGTAAAGGGGCTGTAGTTGGAGGAGTAACTCTCTACCGTTCCGTATCTCGTTGCTGTTGATATCATTCTCATTCACCCAAATTGAGTCTAGTGAGAGGACCTTCTCATCCCCTTCCGTGTTGATCGGGAGGGGGTAATTTGCGTAGAGGTTGTAGAACCTACCTTTACTCAAACTTGCTGCCTCTCCGCATATTTTAATCAGGTTACTGTGGGCCGAATTGGAGACGCGCATTGTATGTCCACACAGGTCAGGGTTGGTAGTCCACAGTGACAACGCCACGCGTAGATTCTGTTGTCTTAGGTTGCGAAACTTGATGTCTTCAGAGAGTCGATCTACATGTACCAGTTGTCCAGTTGTGGTCAACCAGAATGCTTTCACGTCTTGGTTGTAGGCTGTCTTGTCCTGTCTGTACAGCTCTGGTTGTTCACTTGTCATCATTTTACGGTTGAATCCTATTGATTCTCTATCAGTTAACGAGCGTGGTCTATTTACCAAGTCACTGGTGTTACACCGTGGCACCCCTGAGAAAAGCCAACAGTATCGAAAGTGAATCTTCATCGGTAACGTAAACTCCATCACTGTAGCTTGTGAAGGGCCGGCTCGCTCCTTATCAGTGTGACACATTGAAAGGCTATCTGTGATGCATTCACTGGGACATAGTACGACATCGTCGTCTTCGTTGGAAGTCCAGATGACTCCCGGTTGTAACACATCTACGGGGTCGAGATTCCAACATCGAACGTTGTCCATGAACCCAGATGACACCTTGTGGTTGCTCAGTGAGTTGGTGATAGATCCCGTAGACAATTCTCAGTCTATACCTATTGGGATAGCTGTCGACTGCGTTAGAATGAGGCTATCTGAAGACGACATTAACACAGAAAGACAGCATATTGAGAATGCTAGAATAACCGAGTACAATCGCCTGATAAAAGACCGTCTAGCACAAGCCACATTGATAAAGAATCTGGGACTGGATGGTGCCAAGGCTAGGATGCGTGAGCTACGACTTCATGATATGTCGCTGAAGGACAAGTCTGTCTCTATCATGTATCGTTTTAAATGTCTAATACAGAGGGTGTTTGAATACTTTCGAACTAAAACTATGAAGATGGAACCTTTTCAGGTCGAACTCCTCAGGGGTGTGGTGTTGGGTGTCACAACGAACCAGTTTGGTGATGCCCTCTACAAGTATAAGCATGCTCTTCTAGTCCAACTGTACTTGGCCCCTCTGGGTTCTGAGAACTACAACTACGTAAACCCTGCTCTCGGACACGCTTACCAGGTGGAGAAAGACTTCTCTCGCTACGCCAACCCTTATACCCTATGTAAAATCCCGAGGCAGTGCGGAAAAACCATGATGATGAGGTTATCACTAGCGGCAGTGTTGCTACACTTGGACATCAACGTGATGGTGCAGGCTCAAAATAAACACATGTGCACCACCTTGAGAGTGGGGGTTGAAAACGTTATGTTGGAACTGCAACAAATGCCATCCTTTAAAGACGTGGAGAAACCCATCTGCATCTGCGGTAACCCAGAAAATAGAACCTACAAATTCAGCCCAGGTTACAAAGGATCGTCCTTTGCACATTTCTTGTCTTCCAGTAACGACGTGAGTAAATGTCTACAGCTTACTCTGGTAATGTTATCCGACGTGTCTGTTTCCATACTTTTCTATCCTTTCTGCACCGGGTCTTGTATGATATTGGTAACATCTACGACACCCTGTATGGTCTCCCATCCCTCATGTAAGTATATTGTCTGTCCGTATATTCTAACGTGTTGATTTCTCCTAATGTTAACAAAAGCGTCTATCTAACACATTGAAACGTCCAACAGAAGGTGAGTTGACAAATTGTCTCACTAGTTTAAGTTGAAGCCTTGTAGCTCATTTTATTCCATACACGCATTAGCATACATTGGTAATGATCTGTGAAACAAAGTCATATTTTAATGGTAACTCACACAAGGAAGAGGACAAAACGTTGATAAAGCCGCCATGGCCAAAGATTTCTGCCAACCTACAATATACGAAAATATAATCTTCAAGAATGGGAAATATGTAGCCACCTAGTGATGGACCCAGGAGCCTCTTCGTGTCCAACACATCAAAGTTTGATATTGTATCCCTAATAATAATGGGAAATATTTTAATCAACATTCTTATTAAAAATGCTACGTTGCCAAAGTTCTACCTTAACCCCGCCTCCCTCAACCTCTGTGAGCATCTCAGCTATATCTAGCCCGCTGAGACCATTTGCTAACCAGTGAGAAGTGTACGAATGTGGTCTCCTGTCAATATTCACTTAGTGATCTCTGACAACTCGTCCGAGCTAAGTTAATTCAAGTCTATATTCCCATCAACCTCTATCGTCCTGTGTCTTTGGTGACATCGTATAACGGCGTATAACTTGAAGATGTCTACATTGAAACGGAAGCCTGTTGCCTCAAGTGATGACGGGTCATCTTCAAAACCTCCTGTGAATTTATACTTTACTCGAGGGCACTGCGAAGATGAGTGGCACATGTGGAATATATCATACAGTGAACTAACACTGCAAGTAGGAGAAATTGTGCATGCCTACATAATATCGTCGGACTTTGATTATACAATTCTTCTCACCACTTCTGTACTTGTGAATCTCACAATCCCGGCATCTGAGGAAATTACCTGCCTACTGGGTTGTGACATAAGATTTGAAGGCGATTGTTCTGAACACGTGATACATCTGCAATCGGCGGCTACTCAGGGTGATTTTGTTGACATATGTATGTCAAAGGGTGTCAAGTGTGTAAAATTTTTGGAGCATCATATACAAAGGTCTCATGATGCGGAATTTGAGCTTGGTTCACAAGTACACTCACTTTTTGTTCAGACAGTACGCGAGATGCTCAGCAGACGCTACGACATCATGCATCATTATCCTTTATATAACCGCGCTCTCAGTCTTTACTACTCCGGTAAGGTTAGCTTGGAGCCCCCACTACTTAAAGATATGATATGTACGGGAGGACTACTGGATCTAAGTGCTGCCGAGCATCACTCCCTACATGGGATCATATTGGAAGGAAAGGATCACATCTCGTTTACAAAGTGGAACTATGCTGATAATACTGAAAATCGACACAAAGAGCAGCGTGAACCACAAGAGTTCGAGGTAATAGATGCATCATCAATAAATCGCGACAGAGACACAATAGACTACCGTGAAAGGAATGTCGGCTCAGCCAAAAGACACAGTGTCAAGGGGTCGACGTGCCCAGTGTCACCTTATCCGAGGGAAGAAATGCGTGACATCTTCACTGTCAACACGTTCGAAACTTTCAACAACCTCTCGGGAACTCTAACGGATAGACCGACCGCTTTCCCTTACATCTTCACACTACACATGAGTGTCGATCTGACTTTTGATAATTTGGTCAACTATTGTATAAAGCGCACCCGTGAGTCTATGGCTATTCTACCACCACGTGAAAACTGGGGCTGCGTCAACCCTGTGATGCTTATGGAAGATCCGGTTGACCCTGTGACTGGTAGGACGATGCGTCGCTACACGGTCACTTCCAGAGGGCACTTGAGTACAATGGTGTCAAACCATAGTTTCTGCTACAACGAGGTGTTTTTACCCGGTAGACCTGTGAGCAGATTGAACCTCGACTTGGACCTCAAGTGTTGTCAGAAATGTAGCATGAAATTCGCTACCAAGGCAGATCGCTCTACCAAGTATAAAGTAGCCAACGCTTTGACGAAGAGTTTGGTATTTGTGATACTTGAGTCTTTGCTGAAGATTGCAAAAGTGAAAAACGAAGAGTTGCACAGTGACCTGTCCATCAAAGAGCTGGTCAAGGCTGTGGGTAAAATCGCTGTGTATGTCAGGGCTTCATCTGTCAAATCAAAGCTGAGTCTGAGAATGCTCTGGTATCTACCGGTAGAACTTTGCAGTTTTGAGGGTATAGAGGCTTACAGGCCTTTACTAGATGAGATGGAGAAGGTCTCTGTCAATTACGTTCTACTCTCTTACCCAGCTGACGCTAGATCTTGCGGACTCTGTGACTTGGGAGATGAGCTGAAAACAGACGGTTGTGACAATGTAGGCTCAAGGTGTTTGAAGCTCAACTCTCATCGTGCTCATAACAGATGTTCGTCCATAGACAAGGCACCATACTCGTTCAGGAAGTCTGTACGACTCCCCAACTGTTATAAGGAGTGTTCAAGTTTCGAGTATGTGGACACGTTTAACACTCATGACATCGAAGACCCCGGTTTTGATAACCCGCTATCCCTTTCCGTTGGACTTTCCTCCAATCCAATACTTGTTGATGTGACATCACTAGGAATCCGCTTTCAAGGTGTTTTGAAAGCTAGAGGGGGTTCCCACACATCTGTCATCTCCAGACTTGACGAAGCGCCTGATCAATCTCGGGTTGAAACCGAAGCTCGGAGACTTTCGCTGCTGTGGGGTGTGAACGTGACTGTCAATAAGAGCGGCTCTGGATTTTTTTATGTCCAGGCTAATGAGAAATCTACTACGTATCCTTGTCCTATACATAAAAGAGTACATTCCAAGTCTAAGTTGAGCGCGCTGGTCTTTGCTACACAAACCAAGCCAAAATGTTTTGTAGCTTAACACACACGTTTTGTTTGCATAAACTACAAATTAAACAACACCTGTTGCAATGTCTCCTTGGTTCAATGTTATTGTCATTTACCAATATGATCTGTGGTGCGGATACTACAGACATTTCTTAAGGTATATTACATGTAAAAGGTTTAACCTACATCGATATAGGAAACTTCAATGATGACCGACCACATCGTAATCTCTGTCAGATCTGTGTACTCGCTACTGCTACCTCTGTGTCTTAATCTTTACTCTGTGTCTAGTCAAGACTCACTGTCGAGTGCAATGGTCGACGAAGCCCTGAGGCAGGGTGAAGGTTCGTCATCGTCTTTGCTTAGAAATGGTAACGCGTCTCCTGACTCCCTGGAGCACAGGGTTATACTCCACCCAGGTAGATGGAAGATACGCACATCGGATACATCGAGTGTGTACTTTGTGTACAATTTCATTTTAGGCTTCAATTGGACTGAGCTTGAAGTCGACTACCCTGAGTGTTCTCAGGTGGCCTGCAGAGGCTTACCTGACTCTCATAAAGGTTGCGACGAATTGTGTTTTTCCGACACTTGGCGCGACGCGACTGTAACGTTGACAACGGCTACACTCGAGTACAATAGGGCAATGTCAGTGCTTGATGCGGCCTTCAACGACCTTGCTGCTCTCATGAACACGCAAATAATCCATCAACATTGGAGTGCATCGGACCCCGTATCCAAACTATTGTCACACCATGGTAAGGTCTCATCTTCAGATCATCATGTTGTGGACGTGATGCAATACTACAGGACGTTGATTGACGAAGCCCTGGGGAATATAGTGAAGCATTTCCCGGGAGCAAAGTTGTCAGAGACATTTGAGGATGTAAACCCTCACGCCTCTCTCAATGCGGAATCTCCCTTAGACAGTCAGTTGATGTCCGGGTTGAAAGGTACGAGTAGGTTCAATATATTGCTTGACACTTGGAAAAGCGGAGCCTTTAAATTAGCCGTCCAGCTCAACGCCGTCACGTTTGCTTTCCATAGAGCCCACCAGCGCTTGATATCCTGTGCGCAAGGTGTGCAGAGGGCTGATATGACCGGATGCGAACCTGGTTTCATTGAGGAGTTTTACACCGACATTCCTGCGGCCAGTCGGTCTCAGTCATCTTCTAGGCTTGTGATGGTTGTCAAGAGGGATATTTGGAATCCGGTTGTACTCTCACGTTGGTATATGCCCTTCATCGACTCTTCAAAAGGTGACAGAACCTGTTGGCTAGATAGGCCCATGGTGAGTGACACCGAGTTTAACTACAGGGTACCCATCTGCGACTTGAGAGGAGTATGTGAACCATTGGAAGTCGACGATGAGACGATGTCAGCATGTGAAGTTAATGAGAATGGAGAGTTGAGTATGGCGTGTCCTGTTGTATGTGACCGCCCATGCTTCGGTCCTATCTGCTACCAGTCTCAATCAGAAACGTACACACTAAAGACCGCGTCGAGTGAAGCATGTGTTGCCAACGGGTCACACTATATGAGTCTGATCAGGGTAACTACGAATCCTAGGATATTGTCAAAGGTACATTCTCTGTCAGAGGTCGATATAAACGCATCTCTCGTTACACTTCGGAACCACTCCCTTCGGGCTTCTGAGTTACTACAGCGAGGGGAGACAATGTTACAGAAAATAATTACCATGGATGCGACCGCTCGGAAGTACGTTGCCGAAATGTCAGCTGAGACAGCCGCTCAAGAGCAGGGCGTTAAATGTCTCGACTGTGAGAGCATGATAGGCCGTAGTCAGTTCATGGCAGCCCTTTCAGTCACCCTATCCGCTCTAACATGTCCTTTATTAATCATTCTGGTCATAAAACTGAAGATTTCTAGAGAAAATCAAGGTGTACGTGTGAGGACAAAGGGGAGCATTGTGGAGAACTTTATATGACCAACTGACCACCCGTTCATAAAATTAACACTGATGGTTGATGCACGTTGTCATAGTCAACCAAGTTGGCTACATCAATGAACGTAATGTTGGTTAGCCAACATGGTAGTAGGCTGTGTGTCTTTTGAAGCCTCATGCGTCATCTATGTATCATCCGCATCTTCCTGGACTCGGTGTATTAAAGTATATGTGTCATCGTATCTTACCGGCTTAGCGCTTCTGATAAATCATGGCCTTTTCAACTACACTATTGCGATATCTACTTGTTACAATATCGACTGTCACTAGTCTGTATGCTGAGGGACGACTTAAACCCTCTAATACACAGGCACCGGACACCCATTTGCAACTTACCAGTATGCCCGGTGACATTGACGTTGCGGGTCTCGTCAAACCTGAGGATGATGCCATTACAGTCACAATTGTGGGAACCTCAGTGTCGACAAGTATGGATAATACCACAGAAGCGACTTGTGAAACTTCTACACATCTAACCCCCATCACAGTTCCCAAGATTGGAGGTTTTTACTCTATACCTCCTCAGAAACTTGTTTGTCCAACTTCCAGATGGTATCTGGCCGAAGTGGACAATGTAACGTTTGGGCTTTATCGTCTCAACAAACGTGGTGAGGTGTCTGAATACAAGGTTGTCCTGAATGCGCCATCAGTGGGCAATGTTATCCACATCACCAACCTCAGCACTCTAATTATCCACGACGAAGCATGTAATCACACTGCAATCTACCAATGTAAGAGGTTCACCAATATCTCCAAACTTCACAATTGCATCGTCTCCAATTGCACTTTCAAGAACAAATTGCTCAGGCCATACAGTACAGAAGCTGGGGTTCCTTCAAACGCTGTAACCAGGCTGACGTTCTGGAGTTTCACACTTGCTACAGGACCTATACTGGGCTTAACCCTCCTGTTGTGTTCATTTCTTGTTCACTACTTTTGTGTTGCCAGACAAAAGTGACCGCCCAATTATAGCTGACTATAATTCCATAATAATCCATATATGATCAGCTAATGTTGTGTTAGATCTTTTTAGCAACTTAAGTTTTATGTATTAACACTGCTCACATCAAACGCCTTTTATAGTACAGATATCACATACAATCGTCACCTATAGATTTACAACAGGAACAGTCAGGAAACATATGATGGCTTCCGCTAAAACTTCAGTTAGACCGCTGAAACCTGCACCGTTGATCCCCGAACGTAAGAGATATGTATACAAGCCATTGTTGATGACCGCGGCAGTCCAGGATGTCGTCAAGTTTGCACAGTCTAACAGAGTGAAGATATACGTCCCTCAAACTTCCTACGCTACTGCTAAACTAGTTCAGACGCTTTGTTCTGTTAAAGAGTCAGGCTTATGGAACCGCACTTGCGAGAGAGCCCTGGTCGAACACCTCCCTTTGAGAGAGCACCATGGTGCTTTCCTGTCACATAACATGTTTGTGACCATGATTGGTGCTGTAGTTGCCAGAGCTTTAGAACAAGCAACTAGTGGACATGAAGACACTCTGGACCTATTGGCCAATCGGTATTATGTGAGAAGTATCGCGTGTCACGACTCTAGTAAGACCAGCGCAATGGAAGCAGTCGCATACTCGGGTATCATGGCCGTACATATCGAGAAAGACACCCTGGTTGACAGCATAAAGAAACGGCCTCTCTTCAACCGACACTATGGAGGCCGGACTGAAGATGAAATAAAGGCCTCTACAATGGAAAAATTCTACATTGACCCAAATGCTCTCACGACACCCATGGCAAACTTTGGTTTCAAGCACCATTATGAGAATAATCCCCATCACCCTGAGCATTTCCCCAATGGTGAGATGGCTGATGTCAATTTAGTCGAAGCGATCGTGGACGGGTTGGCTTGTACATTCGAAAAAAACAAGACTCATACTGATGTGAACTCGTGGCTTAACATTTACTACGTTGACAGGTTCAGTGGTCATAACAAAGAACTTGCCCAAAACATTATACAGGCTCTTAAAATCTATATAACCGATGCAGATTACAAAATCCTAGAGACCTTCCGAATGTCCATTTTTTCTATAATCGGAGAATACATCCCGTTTACAGCGTGTTGCAATTGTAATCCCGACCAAGCTAAAACATCTCCTACCGCATGATTTAGCATCATGTTTTCAACAAAACGATTTGTGTGAAATGTTTTCTCTGAGCTGTCTAACCTTCGAAGGTGTGTTATTTGAGTCTGATATGTATCACATACTTGGAAAAGGTCTCTGTGTTTTCCTTAGGGTTGTTTCACCGTCACAGTTAGTGTCAGTATATATTGTATGTATTGTTTGAGCTCAATTGTTACTGGTTTAATAAACAACTTTGTTGTACAACATAATTCCGCTTCCTGATCCTACGTCAACCTCAACTTTCATTAGCAGGATGTTTTGAACCATAGTTGTATGACGAGCCATGATCATTGGATAACTACAGAATGTTCGGAACATTGACCCATGGTTAGATGATTGAGCGTGGTCTGAGGAAGAGAGGATTGGGTTTGGTTGGTTATTCAAACCTCGGTTGGAAGTTTGAGGGTGTATATATATACATGATATATTATCACTGAAAGGAGGTTGTGTGACAGATAACAATTCAAAGTACATTCAACATCAAGATTCTTCAGACTCTGAAATGGGATCCCCCAATCGAGATTCGCTTCAAGAACATTCCTCTTCTATAACTGTATCATATTACCCACATAGCAAATCCCGGAGAAAGCAGAAACTGGTAACTCTCGAGACGTTCGAGGGTGAGGATGACTGTCATCCATTTACCCCCCCGTATCACCACGTATTCAAATTCCCCAAACTTGACTTCGGTATGTCAGAAATGGGCAAGGCTGAACTGGAGGTAGCTTTAACTTACCAATTTAAATTGCATACTAAAAACTTTGCAAATGAAACCGGAATTGATCACCCTAACCCACAGGAGTTAACCTGTGATGCCATCACAGACTACCAGAAACATCGACTGGCGTCAGTCAGTTGGTTTGTTAGTACCATGTCTTGTTATCCTTTTGACACGGCGAACCGGACGTCTACTCTTTCACAGGCTGTGAATGTCATGGACAGATACATAACTACATGTGTCGACCTTGGTGAGGACCTGAGTCAGCTGTTGAAAAATATCAGTAACATCCGAGCAGCATGCCTGTTACTTTCAATGAAGATGTATTCTGTTAACCTTGTCTTCCACATGGCTGACTTGAACCATTTGAATACCGGGGTAAAAAAGGCAGACATTGTAGACTCTTCAAATGACATTGTAGACTCTTCAAATGACACGGGCGGTGCAAACGTCAACGTCTACAGCTCCACAAATGTAGAGAGCACATGTGAGGCTGAAATGCGTATAATTACCAAATTGAGAGGATCCATATTCCCCGCCAATGGCGAAACCATGATCAACGTCCTTTGCAAGTATTTAATCCTGGAATATCTCAGTAGAAAACCAGTGAAGTACAGGCCACTCGATCCGGCTACATGTGCACGTGTCATCTCGACAGCTGTCGATTTTTTCTCTCAAATTGCAGTAGACACCAGTTTGTTACAATTCAAGAGATGGAAGTGTATTGCTGCATGTTGCCTACTCGGGATGATTGATGTATACCTCCCAACCGCAGACGATGGCCTCTGTATAGAATTCGATTTAATCTCCATCTTCGGAAAGTTGAAACCTGACGACCTTACAACATGGGAACTTTGTAACATTACGAAGTCATTGACACAAGGTTGTGTGGTGTGCAGCACTTTGTTTGTTAGTCCCACTGTGCACAATTCTCTACGGAAGATATCCTCTATGTCATGTTGCAAGTGTGAGAATGGTAATGTGTTGGAGTCAACTGTCTGAAAAATCTGTCTGCAAAAGGGAACTTGTGATTGGGTGTGGTTAGGTGAGACAGTTTCCTTGAGTGTATAAAATGATCTCATGTCTTTTGCTCTGGGCCTCTCTGCCAGTACTTTCTGTTCATTATGCTCCTGTTGTAAATTCTGCTTTATGTTTCAATAAAAAAGATGTGTTTGAACCAAAAGAACATTTGTGTCTTCTTCAAACCTTCTGAATTTAGCCCCTACAGTAATCTTACTAGAGGAAACCAATGATAATGTTACTGGAGACTCAAAGTGTCAGAGACAACTGATGATAAAGTAGCAAATGCAGTCCATTTAACACTTTACTCTGTATGGTGTATAGATACTTTGTTCCCCCCACCATCGTGGCCTTGTACTCCCATTCATGGACATGGTCACATTCCAAAGGTTTGCCTTGAGCATGAAATCAGTTGGGTCTTTATTTGTCAGGCGTTTAGCTTTAGGTTGGACACTTGAGTTTGTTTCCAACGGTTTCTTTATTTGTCAGGCGTTTAGCTTTAGGTTGGACACTTTTGTATCTGTACAATGTCACAAGTTGCTGTCACGGATTCCCTAAGACATTTGTCTTATGATGTACTATCCTACCATACTACTTTTATCCACCCTAGGGGGATTTTTAACTAAGATTAACTAACCTGACCATTTTATCCATTTTAAATGACCAACTTATAAATTCAAGACCCAATGGATCTCCTCACAACTGTCTATTAACCCATCTTAACACCAAGAGTGCTATATCAGAGTGAACCATGCAGACTCCAGATGATAGCAACGTCGAACCTCGTCAAAGACACTGAAGAAGTTCTGAATTCCACCCTATGCTCTGGTGTTACATCTACACATTTTGAAATGTAATAAAGGCTTAAATCACACGCTTACATGTATATTCATTCTTTATTTGCTACAAATGGTTTGTCAGTGTTATACATAAAAATTACATATTTGGAGACAAATCAATTTACAACACTACTATTTGTGACAATTGTTCAGTTCAACACCGATCTTCATATTCGGTCGGTGTCGCTACACCACACTTTAAATTAGTAAGGGTCGCTCATTGTAACGCCTGTCTCCTCTGTGAAGTCGAAACGTTCCCATTCAAATTTGTGAGGGTCGCTCACTGCAGCAACTGTCTCATCTACCACGTTGCTACACCCCATTGTTAATTTGAAAGGGTCGCTCAGTGTAACTACGGTCAACCCTGGGGAGTCGTCAACGTCGATACACCACGTTTTGGATTCGTAAGGGTCGCTCATTGTAACGTCGGTCTCCTCTGTGAAGTCGAAACGTCCCCATTCAAATTTGGAAGGGTCGCTCACTGCAGCAACTGTCTCATCTACCATGTTGCTACACCCCATTGTGGATTTGAAAGGGTCGCTCAATGTAGCTACAGCCAATTCTGTGGAGTCGCCAATGTCGATACACCACATTTTGGATTTGTAAGGGTCGCTCAGTGTAGCTACAGTCAACTCTGTGGAGTCGTCAATGTCGATACACCACATTTTGGATTCGTAAGGGTCGCTCATTGTAACACCGGTCTCCTCTGTGAAGTCGAAACGCCCCCATTCAAATTTGGAAGGGTCGCTCACTGCAGCAACTGTCTCATCTACCACGTTGCTACACACCATTGTGGATTTGAAAGGGTCGCTCCGTGTAGCTAAGGTCAACGCTGTGGAGTCTTCAATGTCGATACACCACATTTTGGATTTGTAAGGGTCGCTCAGTGTAGCGACTGTCTCCACTGTGGAGTCCTTGGTGGCAACATCGGAATTGTTGTGTAAGACCCAATTGTCCAAGATTACATTTTCGACGTTGACGTACAGTGACTGTAAATCACATAAACACTTAATCCAAACGGTGTCTACAATCGACATAATCTCGGAGGTTTCACCGATCGTGCAAACTCGGAGTACGTATGTCAGTTTGTCGTTTGCAATCAACCCGATCTCGGATGTTTTGCAAATCTTGCAAGCTTGGAGTACGTATGTCAGTTTGTCATGTATAATCCACCCAATCTCAGAGGTTTCGTCCATCTTGCAAGCTTTGAGTATGAATGTCAGTTTATTGTCAAAAATCCCCACAATCTCTGAAATTCCGTTACTCTGACAGACTTTGAGTATGTTGGTCAGATCGTCTACATTCAACACGGGCTCGGATGTTTTGCCAATCTTACAAGCTTGGAGTTTGTCGTCTATGATCTCGGGGGTGTCAGCAATATTGTCACCTTGATGTTTAGCTGCTCCAGAGTTTAGCTGTTTGGCTTGAGTGATCCAGATGTCATCCAAAGCTCGTTTCCAGTAGCGTTTTGAACGTGTTACGGGTTTGTAAAATCCGAGCTTCTTACGTTCCATGGCTCCGACTGCCTTTAGGACGTTGACAATGTCAAGCGTGTTGCGACGCGGAATATTTAACTGTCTAGCGAGGTGGCTTAAATTAAACATTCCTGGGTTAATACGCATGTACTGATACATGACATAACTCTGATGTATCATGACATTTCCTTTTAAGAAGTGTAACAAAATCGGTTTTCTGTTGAACGCGTATTGTTGACTTTTTTTAACCAGCAGCCCAATACCTTCCAGTACGTAAAGGCTACGAAGTAACAATCTATGTTTTACATTCAGTAACTCGGCCACGGAACTGCAGGTGAAACTATTTGACGATTTGCCCATCAGCTTTAGGATCCGTTCAGTCAGTCTTGTTATCGCAGCATCCTCAGAAGTCGGTTTCTTACGAGCCGGTAACCGGGGCATGGTTGGTGACTGCTTAGTATGATGATGAATCTCCTCAGAATGAATGTTGAAAAGACTTAACAGCTTGTTCTTTTATCCCAAGTTTAACAGCTGACAAGCGACCGACAAGAGGAAGCTCTCATTTCTCCGACCGAGAAGAGGAAGCTCTCATTTCTCCGACCGAGAAGAGGAAGCTCTCATTTATCCGACCGAGAAGGGGAAGCTCTCATTTATCCGACCGAGAAGGGGAAGCTCTCATTTATCCGACCGAGAAGGGGAAGCTCTCATTTATCCGACCGAGAAGGGGAAGCTCTCATTTATCCGACCGAGAAGGGGAAGCTCTCATTTATCCGACCGAGAAGGGGAAGCTCTCATTTATCCGACCGAGAAGGGGAAGCTCTCATTTATCCGACCGAGAAGGGGAAGCTCTCATTTATCCGACCGAGAAGGGGAAGCTCTCATTTATCCGACCGAGAAGGGGAAGCTCTCATTTATCCGACCGAGAAGGGGAAGCTCTCATTTATCCGACCGAGAAGGGGAAGCTCTCATTTCTCCGACCGAGAAGGGGAAGCTCTCATTTCTCCGACCGAGAAGGGGAAGCTCTCATTTCTCCGACCGAGAAGGGGAAGCTCTCATTTATCCGACCGAGAAGGGGAAGCTCTCATTTATCCGACCGAGAAGGGGAAGCTCTCATTTATCCGACCGAGAAGGGGAAGCTCTCATTTATCCGACCGAGAAGGGGAAGCTCTCATTTATCCGACCGAGAAGGGGAAGCTCTCATTTATCCGACCGAGAAGGGGAAGCTCTCATTTATCCGACCGAGAAGGGGAAGCTCTCATTTATCCGACCGAGAAGGGGAAGCTCTCATTTATCCGACCGAGAAGGGGAAGCTCTCATTTATCCGACCGAGAAGGGGAAGCTCTCATTTATCCGACCGAGAAGGGGAAGCTCTCATTTATCCGACCGAGAAGGGGAAGCTCTCATTTATCCGACCGAGAAGGGGAAGCTCTCATTTATCCGACCGAGAAGGGGAAGCTCTCATTTATCCGACCGAGAAGGGGAAGCTCTCATTTATCCGACCGAGAAGGGGAAGCTCTCATTTATCCGACCGAGAAGGGGAAGCTCTCATTTCTCCGACCGAGAAGGGGAAGCTCTCATTTATCCGACCGAGAAGGGGAAGCTCTCATTTATCCGACCGAGAAGGGGAAGCTCTCATTTATCCGACCGAGAAGGGGAAGCTCTCATTTATCCGACCGAGAAGGGGAAGCTCTCATTTATCCGACCGAGAAGGGGAAGCTCTCATTTATCCGACCGAGAAGGGGAAGCTCTCATTTATCCGACCGAGAAGGGGAAGCTCTCATTTATCCGACCGAGAAGGGGAAGCTCTCATTTATCCGACCGACAAGGGGAAGCTCTCATTTCTCCGACCGAGAAGGGGAAGCTCTCATTTATCCGACCGAGAAGGGGAAGCTCTCATTTATCCGACCGACAAGGGGAAGCTCTCATTTCTCCGACCGAGAAGGGGAAGCTCTCATTTATCCGACCGAGAAGAGGAAGCTCTCATTTATCCGACCGAGAAGAGGAAGCTCTCATTTATCCGACCGAGAAGAGGAAGCTCTCATTTATCCGACCGAGAAGAGGAAGCTCTCATTTATCCGACCGAGAAGAGGAAGCTCTCATTTCTCCGACCGAGAAGAGGAAGCTCTCATTTATCCGACCGAGAAGAGGAAGCTCTCATTTATCCGACCGAGAAGAGGAAGCTCTCATTTATCCGACCGAGAAGAGGAAGCTCTCATTTCTCCGACCGAGAAGAGGAAGCTCTCATTTCTCCGACCGAGAAGAGGAAGCTCTCATTTATCCGACCGAGAAGAGGAAGCTCTCATTTATCCGACCGAGAAGAGGAAGCTCTCATTTATCCGACCGAGAAGGGGAAGCTCTCATTTATCCGACCGAGAAGAGGAAGCTCTCATTTATCCGACCGAGAAGGGGAAGCTCTCATTTATCCGACCGACAAGGGGAAGCTCTCATTTCTCCGACCGAGAAGAGGAAGCTCTCATTTATCCGACCGACAAGGGGAAGCTCTCATTTCTCCGACCGAGAAGAGGAAGCTCTCATTTATCCGACCGAGAAGAGGAAGCTCTCATTTATCCTCTCGGTGGGGTTATTCAGGCAGGTTGGAGTGTCCAACCGGTGCTAGTATTACAACACATCTCCCTTCTCCTGTCCAATCGGTGATAGGTGGTGTCATTCAAGTCTGCTATGTAAAAGCTCTCAGACCAGCAGTATCACAAGACACTCTGTGAGGCAGAGAGGTGTCTGGCTGGCTTATGCTTTACAACGTAGGTTACATTATAGTAACGTGTTGTCTATATACACTCGATTTCAACCACACAACTTCACACTTGTGTGATTTATAACGTCTGAATACGATATGGACAAGAAGACAAAATTTGTTGTTACAGAAAAACCTCCGTGGTATTTCACCTTCAAATCGAAAAATGGTTTCAGCTGTGAAAGTACAGAAGGACTCTTTGAAGAAGTTGCCAACCTGATGTTGAGTCGAAAGCATGAACTATTTGACAGAGAAAAACAATTTAAACCAAAAACGATTTACAAGAAAATCAGGGATGTGTTGAAAAAGGACATTGGAGATATACAACAACATCCATCAAAATCACTACTGCTTGCACTGATGGACTTAGTGGACATTGAAGGTGGGAACGAATTTGAGTCTGTGTTCAATCGAGACAAGGCCGGTCTTAAAAATGTACTTCTGGCAGGTAGGAACTACAAAATGTTCTACATACCACAGACACAACTGAAAAGTAGCAATGGTAAAAGGGTGATTCCTGTGGTTACACAGTACTCAAACAAACACAACTTTGTCTACTGTGACAACGACAGATCCATGGTCGGAATGTATGTCATCAGCATCCCGACAACTGCTGACATTGAGACATATTTCATACAAGAAGTACTACTCGTCCCAGGGTATCAAAGTCTCGATGTGTTGAAAGCTGTCACGGGTACCAAGTTTGAATTCTGGGACTTGACTCTTGAGATGCCGACACATCCCACAGCTCTCATGCCTTCTTTTCAACAAATTCAACCCGTTCAATTATTGTGCACCAAGGACGGAAAGCCGTTAACTGACACCAACGCATTGACGCCTTGCGTGGAATCTATCAAACCCATGTGTTGCGTGGTAGGCGCGACTTCGGGGGACTTGTCAAAGAAGAAACGTGAGATCGGAATGGATTGTTTCACCGAAACCCAAGTGATATGTGATCTGAAACATTTCCACTACGAGACTGGAGGTCGTCGTACTGTCTACTTTAGAAAGAACAGTAAGTTCCCGGCTGGCAAGCGAGTGAACCTGTTACCGGTTGTTGAGTTGAGAAGTGGCCAAGATCAAGTTGATCAACTGTACGTGTCTACTACATTGAGGTTTTTAAGGTCGGTGGCGCATCGTCACTTGAAGGGTAACGGAGAATTGGTGAGTTGCTGGAACGACACACTGAAGGACTTGACCAGGGATTCATTTATAACTGGAATGGAGATGTGTCACGAAATACACAATGTAGCCTTGACAGCCTTCATCAAACGTGTGAATACAACCAGTTGGTGTAATTATATACCAAAGCATGTGTTGAGCAGGATTCAGGACCCCATGATGGTTGAAGTTGTAGAACTGGCAATCAAATTCCTGGATAGTAAGATCCCCAACGCCTTCGCGGTGGCTGAGCTGTTATACTGTCCAATTGAGAGAGTCCTCAAATATCTGAAAATCTGGAAACTTTACTCCTCCGACAATGTCATGCGTGCCAACGTGAAAAATAAGCGCATCGCCACGATCAAGCATGAAATGAGAAGAGAGTGGACGTTGTTGACCGACACAGCATTGAAATACATCCAAGAGAGATTTGGCGAGAATGCCACATCGGTCTACTCAGCATGTCGAGAGTTGTTCAAACAGCAACTCCCTGACAGCGTAGCCCAGGTTCAAAAAACGTGGCAGGGTCTTGCCAAGCATGATGGGATCAAAGAAAAAGACCTGCTAGAGATGTTTGCCTCCACCAAGGTGCTGTTTCTGAAACTACACACTTACCAAAACAGATTGAATAAGTATTTGAAGGTGAGAGTAGAGCATTGTGATACTAAGAGCAGATCTTCATCTCCGAGCCATGACATTCTTCAAACTTCAGACTTGTCATCTACATGCCAAGCTGTCGAAGATGTCCGTGAGAGAAATGAGAATGTTCCCTCCATTGTCACACCGGAATGTGCTCCAGTGACAACCTGGCTCAAGAACATGTCAACTTTATTACTTAGTGAGCCCTGGCTAAATGGTGATAATCTTAGGAGAGAAGCTGTGTCTACTCTCTTGGGGTTGGATAACACTCTACTGGACAGTAGACACTGTGACCTTCTTCGCGATTGGGTCCTTAACAATCTAACCATTGTCAATATACTCAAAGACTATGGTGTGATGGATAGACTCAGCAAAGCGCTGGTCGAGTGTCTAGAGTCAATGTCCGTCCACAACTGGAGACTTAAGATACTGTCGTCTTTCCACGGTAGCAGGAATCGGTCGAGAGCGGGGTGTTATCAGCTAGCCCGACAGTCGTCCGAAAATACGAAAGCTGGTCCTCAAAGGGATCTGCTTAGCAAAGGCGTTCCTAAACCTCCGAAAAAACAAGCACATTCCAATCAACCCAAAGCGACAAAGTGTAATCCTACGACTTCCAAATCATCCACATCATATAAGCCCAGGTCATCATCAGGGGAGTCATCAACTTCATCCAACTCCAAGACCGACAAGAAGACATCACCTAGGCTCAAAGGTAACAAGAATGACCGTAGTTTACAAACTCACAACACGTGTCACATGTACGCTCACCAAGATAGCTTTTTCCTGAGCGAGACTGAGGAAGCAACCCATGAAGAGGACGAATCTTATGACGAAGAAATAGTTCAAGGTGAGGATTTGGATGTCACGATAAGATATGATAACACGGAGAGTCTTGATGACTATGATTACAATGACAACTTCATAGATGACGACTTCATAGATGACTCATGTATCGAAGAGAACCATAGCAGTGAAGACGGTTTACACACTCGGGTTAAAACAAGGGGCAAAAAGGTCAAGCGTAAGACTAAGAATGTAACTTGGGAACGCAAGTGTAATTCAGATTCAGATTCAGACCTTGAAGTCAGACCCTCTACGTCTACCTGTAGTGGCATGGAAAAAGATAGAGGCTATAAGCGCGTACTGGAATCCGACTCTGAATCTGATGCTCTTGCCTCAGATGTGAAGCGTGTTAAACACACAAACGATAACTACCAACCTGACGAGACCAACCAGGTGTTTAAAGAAACACCTACACTGGAGTTTGACAGACAATATGAAACTCTGAACATTAAGAGACAACACAAGTCTGCCAAGAGACGCAAAAGATTAACGTCTGCTGTCAAAACACGGGTTACCAAGCCGGATTACACTCCTTACAAAAAACTGTTTTCAGAGTCTCAAAGTGACTCCTGCGAAGAGGCGGGTCGTTTTGAATCGTGTATAAAGAGGGTAAACACTTCCAGGATAAAACACAGACCACCCACAGTCATTGACACCACTGACTCGGAGCAGGAGGAGACGGCTATGAAAACCTACACCCCCTCCCACAAAGCGGAACATACACAGTCTGCGAAGGCCGTCAAGGTACTACACCCTCTTGAAAAAGAAGACGCCATCAACCATCCCAGCACTACAGCTTTAGATCGACATCCTGGTGTAGAAGATAACTCAAACCATACAGCTCAGCCTGCTGTAGAATCAGAGACATCGGACGAAGAGGTTTATGATCTAGAGGCTGACTTAAATTCTATATTGGACACCGTAGCCGGAAGCGTGTGTAGTGACCTTAACAACGACATCGAGTATTTTGTGTCTATGTGAGATTTCGGTATCATGTCTCCCGCTATGGCCAAAAGGAAGCCTTCTCTTCCTGGACCTCAAAGTGCTTACATGATCAAATATTTAGAAGAGTTGGCTAACGGTCTGAGTGTAAATCAGTTAGAACAACCTTGTACGTCTGTATCGTCTACTATGCGTCATATTCCAAATTGTAATGTAGCGAAACGGAAGACTCATCAACCTACTCTGGATAGATACTTCCTTAAAAAGTGAGGATTGAGCAAAATGTGTTTAGCCTTTCAGTGATGGGTAGTGATGTCTGCTTGCTGATATTGCAGTTTAGTAGTACAACCCAGCAAAAATGTTTCTTTTTGTGTGATTGTAGAGATGTAGCCTTGTATTAAACATCTATTAATTTGTCACGGTCTGTATGTCCCTACTTTTACATTATTTGCATTTTCACATAAGCATTCAAACAAAGACACTGGAAAGTGGCAATTATACCAATACAGAATTTATTCAGATATACGTGCCAAAGTGCAAATCGCATAATGTTCATTGAGAGGCGTTTATCCTCTCATACATGAGCATGTAAGCTACATCATCATATGACTCGGATGACGTTTCATACGTTGTCTTAACATCTTCCCAACAGCACATTGTGACCTGAGTGTCATCTGCTAGATACCAAGTTCCGTCCTTTCGTACATATGCTGTGTAATGTCCACAGTAGTGAGTACCACGATGAGCTACAACTGCGTATAACTCGTAGCCAGCATCAACAGTCCCTTCCGATTCTTTTGAGATACATTTGAAATCCAGAGTTTCAGGGAAAGTAAACCGTTTATTTATTTTAACAATGTTAGCAGTGTCACTGCCAATGTTTATAACCCTGTTGATCCTCACACATACAACCGGGGGTAATGTCACTACATTACTTGTTATTTCTATCTGACTGTGGCTGTCGCAGTTTTTGCAATGGTAGTCACACGTTGTTTGTGTGTTATCAAAGTGTTGTTCGATGTATTCCTGTAGTTCGTCTGGGAGGGTTTCTTCGATCGACACAGGGATTGTGTTTGACTTAATGGTTATAGACTCGACTGTGTTACAATGAAGACAACGAAGACGGTCCTCATTCTTAATGGTCCACAATTCCCCTATATTTTGAGCAGCGCCATATCCATCCACTAGAGCATTGATGATGCATTTTAAGACAACGTCCGAGTCCTCCTGGTTGACGAAAGATACTCCGCTGTAAGATGACATTGCGTCTACAAGAAGGCTTGGGTCGCATGGAAACTTGTCGTCTTTGCCCATGTTGAGGATGAGACTCTTTAACATTCTAGCTACTCTATTAGGACGTCGATAGTCCTGATCATCAACTTGTTGAATAAGATTCTGTAAGTCACGTGTAGCATAGAGCACTTGAACAACACTGTTGACACTACAATGACTCCCAGAATTCATCAAGCCGCGCATATTTGAAGATACACAGACTTCTTTCCAGCAGTAGAAGCAGTGATCGTACTAGAGCAATGACACACACTGTAATTGTAAGAGTTGTGTGTAAAGAGTACGAGATGTCAAATTAAATATATGTGATATACATTTAATAGTCTGTTACACTGAAAGTCGCAACGCTCTGGAAGAGCGCTCTAAGAGATGTCACTCCTCCCTGTGTGTTCAATAGAACCATGAGAATTTTCATCCTGTAGTATTCTACAGTCAACTCATCTACAGGCCCGTGTCTCTTAAGCTTTGCGTACATTATAACAGGGGCCCACTTTGACATACTCTGCGATACTGCGTCGTGTGTGAAATAACTGACGTTGTCATCAGCTAACCTAGATTGCGGCAATCGGTCTACATCGACAACCCTGGATAGTGTCGAGTTATTGAGAGTCACCTTTGTAAACCCCTGTGTGCAATCCAGTGTGGTCACTTCAAGTCTCGATGATCCAAATACTTTGACTCTCATCCGTAAAACTATGTTTCTAACCACTTTACTCAGCTTGATGTCCCCCACACATTTCGTCGTCTGGTCGCATCTGAAAGTCTTCGGCTCTCCATACACTAGCACCTTGGCAGCGCTCCTAGTATGCGGGTATTCCTTCTCACCTATGCATGTCAGCCAGTTAGACATGTCAGAGGAATAATCCCGTAACGTGAAAACGTTACCATGTAGAGTTGAAATGCGCGGCATTACCCTTTCGTCAAAGTCTATGTCGCTCAACCACTCTATAGATTTGGTCAGCACATGCAAAGCTGACTTGCTGTCATTCAAACCACTCATCCATTTACATAGATTCGAGCTGGGTAAGTGCTTTGTCACCATACTAGTACAGAGACGAACCAAGCTCCTACAGTCTTTACCAAACATGGAAGATTGGGACTTGTTGAAATTCTTACTCAGGTAAGGGACGATGTCAATCATCACAGCTCCTTTGCTAATGATGACATCCTTCCATTCTGTCATGTGAGTTGGCAATAACTTCATATCTAAGGCAACCTTGAGTGTGAGAAAGACTTGTAGCATAAAGGCGTATACAGAGTTAGGCGAGTCCACCTTGGTCCAGTCGGTTACAGACTTGCAGCCTTCGAACAACTGAGCATATTGGAAGATGAACATCTCATTCCTGCCAGAGCACTTACATAATTCATCTCTGGGACCGGCAAATATGAGAGGGTAGATTCGGGTCATGGTCTGTGAATAAACAACAACGTTGTCTTTGAAACGTTGTATCTCCTTCTCATCCTGACTTTTGAGAATAACCATAGTTGTATCTAGCTCCCCCTCGATCCTTTTACTTCGTAAAATCACGTCACCCTGCGGATTGGACATTGATTCAGGGTTCAACTTTGCGGTCGATTCGTCAGGTGGGTCTGGTACGTATTTGCCAGTATCGGCTACAACTGCATCCTGAACGAATCCTAAGTTGATGTCGATTTTATCTGAAGTCGTCTCATACAGCGCTGAAGACACGTTGTCGCCTCGTTCACTACAACTCAGCATTTTAATTGAATCGTCAATCCGGTCAATGGCATTCAAAAGGACGACGGGTGGACTTGTTGACAGGTGTTTTGCAGCGTTTACAACACATATTTCAGTGTTAGGAATCTCAACGGGTCTAATTGGGGGTCTAACTGGCCGTATTTCATCTAGCAGGTCCGGTGTCAATGTCACATGTCTGGAGAGCCATTGCGGCTCAGCCTGATGGTGTCCAGAGCTGACTCTCAAACTCCCCTCCTCTGGATATTCTACGCGAATCTCCGAAGCCATCTTCAAACACCCAACCTCGACTGGGTCATCAGTGTCACCAGCCTTGCGTTTGTTATATTTGCTATTGTCTGAATCTTTGAGTTGTTGTGCATTCTTTGATCGCTTACTGCTGCTGGAAGGGTCCTCTGTTTTGTTATACTTGCTATTGTAAACATATTCGAGATCTTTGGCCTTTTTCGAGTACCAGCTGTGAGGCTGGATGGGATCAGGAGCTAACCTAATGAAATCTATACCATAATATGCCTTGATGTCAGATCTTATCACTTCAACGGGGAATCCCGCATGGGATCTCTCCGTTATCAGGTTAGTGAGTCCATCAGGGATACAGTCGTCGGCAACTATGATATCGGTTGATCTATACTCCCCCACCTGCACAGACAACGGAATCCTTTTTGACGGAAGATAAGCGGCGCTGACATCTTGATGTAAATGCTGGTATCTAGTGAGGTTGAGTACTTCTGAAGGAGACAACCTCTCTTGAGGGAAAAGTGTAATGCACAACACTCCCATATCGACAAACGGTTTGTCCTTTATGGTGCAGCCCATTTGAAAGAGCTTTTCCGCTATCATCTGCGTGGTGGGTCTGCTGTCTTTGTGTTTTACGTGGAGGACGCGGGCATTTATAGCTTTCATATAATCCATTTCGAACGTTTCATCATTCTCTGGGTTATAAACCCCGACCAAGTTGGATAAGTTTTCAGCGTATGTTTTTTTACAATAGCTTTCCTCTGACCCCTTGTATTCTACCAATGGCCAGCCGCTGTGTAACTCCCACATCACGCAGTACCAGCTGAACATGTCACTCCCAGTAGCAGAGTTCAAACACCAAAGCACCTCTGGGGCCATGTTAGTACAGTTACCCCGCGGTTGATCTGGGGTAGAGAAATTACAAGCCGTGCCAAAGTCGCTAATTTTGAAAGTGAAGGGAATGGGTGTTCGACCCGGCTGGTGACAAACCAATACGTTTCTGTGGGTGAAATCCCTGTGCTGGATGGTTCTAGATCTCAAGTAAGCCAGCCCTCGAAGAGTGTCGAGTTCAACCGCTGGTATGACAGAGGTGTCATTCATACGCCACATGAATTCCTGCAGCGAAAAGAGGGCCCGTTCCATGATTAACACGGCTCGACCTCCTAACTGATAACCTGGAATTTCACACCAAAAGCCTCCGAATGTGCGCAGGACGTTGGGATCTTTCATCGAGACGCCAATCATAACCTCTTCCATCTGGGAAGCGATGTGCGCGTAGCGATTGAATTCTTTGTCTATGAATGGAATGCTCCAGTTCACCATTTCTGGAAACAGATTGGTTTTTGCAACAAGGTCAATGTCAATTTTAACAGTCACCCCGAAGCCTCCGCGGCCCAACACTTTGTTAGGTCTGGTCATCAGTTCTTCTATGTCAAAGTCATATTTCGACCCATGGGCTCTACCGACGTTGGCATATATTTTCCACGGATCAACCTTTGCAGTTGACTTTAAAGGTTCCCAGTTTCGCCCAAAGTTGTCCATTGTCACAATTGGTATCCTGGGGCTGGTCGTCTTGTAATTCGATGGTAAGAAGCCATCTATCACTGGATGCGACTGCTGAGAAAGTGGACGGATCCGCAGAGGAGGACATTTTGTGAAGGTAGGAAATATGAGTGTGTGTGGATTCTTGGTTATTGCCCGTGTTTGTCTTAGCAGTTTACCCAACTCCTGCGTGTATGGAACCACTGGATTACAGTTGATTACCAAGAACAACACAAGGGAGTTGTACTTAGAGGCCTCAATTTTCTTGGCATAGTCTTGTTTTACATATACAACTAGACGATCTTGTCCTAGGACCTGAGGTTCATCAGAGATACTAACCACTCCAACGTTTGTGAGATTACACTGGTTGACAATCCTATTAATAACCATTACGCTATCTTCGTTGTGGCTGAAGGTGCCATCGTCGGGTTTTATTCCAAGCCAGTCTAGCACACCTACCACGTTGCTGTAACACAAGGTCTTGACGTGATAGAGATTGTAACGTTCTACCATTTCTAGCAACCTTTCGGCGTTGCTCCTGGTTCGATTCTTCAGCTGAGACATTCCGATCGAACTTCAAGACTATTGGCATGCCGTAATTGTCTCTAGTACATCTGGGTAGTAAATAGAACATGAACGGTTTAGTTCGCAGGGATATTGTGTTCTCTGAACACGCTTCAATGCAACTGTTCGAATGTCTGATAGTTGCAGGTGCTCCGGCTACGGGATTGCTTCAAGATGCCACGTTCAAAGACCGTACCACGCTCCAGAAGACCTTAAAGGTTTTGCGAGATATGTGGCAAAGAGCCGATACGATGTATATACCCAGAGCCGATCTGGAATCTCTCCACCGTATGGAATGTATTAGCACAACATCTAACGAAATACCCATCCCTGATCAGATAATATTAGATGTCCGTAAACTCTCCAGATACTACATATATCTATTGTTCCGTTACTGCATGAGCTTCGCAGGACCTACGATTTACAACTATCGAGGTTTAACGATTAACCAGCTCATCCGCATGTCTCAGCGAGAAGCTAAGAATATCACAGCTCCTTTAGTGGATATACCTGAAAGCTGGCTAAAGACTAAAGTGTGCACAAACTGCCCTTCGGCTCCACCTATCTCAGAAAGTAACTCAATTAATGACTTTCCCAATTTTGCACCCCAGCAGCCAGTTGAGAGACAACCCCAATCTATAGAGAACCATCTACATCTACCACACCAGCTTCCACGTCAACCAACAACAGAGGTCAGGGATTACCACGGAGGGGGGTATGTCAAGCAACAGGATGTACGTATCCCGTTGCAACGCAACACCAACCACCAACCATACAGCCAGCGGGCGTCACAATTTAAACACTTAAGTAAACCTACGTCAAAAAATGTAACCTTTAAAGGGTGTTACAATTCTGACATTGACTGCGAGGACTAGTGTTGATATTGTAAACATATATAGCATACTAACATTGTGTGTACCAATGGAGCATTTTCTAAAACGTACATCTTTGAATTTGTCTAACCCCAATTACTGACTGGACACAGCTGGGCACTTGACCTCGGTTGGACACTAGAACTCGGTTGGACAAACATTTACGGAATATATAACATGCCATTAACACTTTCCACATTACAAAACCATATGCAACAATGGCAACAGGGAGGGGGTTCAGACCCGAGTTTAAGTCACCCCTTGAAAACTTAGCCCTCAGCAAGCGCAGTAGACACATGGAATGTGCCGTGTGTTTAGACGTGGTATTTGATAAAGCCAATCCCAGGGACTGCGTATTTGGCATTCTACCCAACTGCAACCACTGTTTTTGTGTGGTGTGTATTCGCGCGTGGAGGAAAGGCAAACCCTCTTCACAAAACTTGAAGAAAGCGTGCCCAGTCTGCCGGATACAATCGGCCTTTTATGTTCATAGTGATTATTGGCTTGAGAATCAAGACAAGGTGAAACTGATTCAGAAATACAAGGACTCCATGGCAAAAAAACCATGTAGATACTACGCAGAAGGTCGTGGACGATGTCACGCTGGCTCAAAATGCTTCTACAAACACGACCGCCCGAAGATTGACCATTCACAGACTACAGAGACTTCTGGGGTTTACTACCGACCTCCACCTTTTAGGAACAATCACCGACTGGACCCGGTCGAACACTCTCTGTCAATTGCACTCGCTCTGTCACAGTGGATGGCTGGCAGGTAGACCTAAATGTAAAGCTCAGAACATGGGAATATGCTAATGGTTTATTGTATCGTCAAACTATACAGCCCTCGACGGCTCAGTCCCAGAGTATGCAACCCGTTGGGGTTCCGGTGTGTGTGAGAATGCTAGATGTACTGCCATCAGAGACCAAACATGAGGATGTATACACTATTGACATAGAATCGATGTTGCTCAGGTTACTCGATGTGTTAGGTGGTTAGCCACTTGTGCCACTCTATCTATGCAGTTATGAGATTTGTCATTTTGTATATGGTATGTCTACCAATGTGACTGAAGGACATGTTATGGCAAATAAATTCCCTCATATTCATAAACCTGTGTAAACGTCTTTATTCTACATTAAAAGGAAACATCACAGGACACTTCACTCGCTTATACATTTATTTAAACATTACTGTATGAAGTCTTTACATTGCTTATTCAAAAGTGTAATCTTGACTGAAATGTGTTGAACGTCAAATCGGACGCTGCCACGGGTGTTGGACTCATTGTCGATGTGATCTCGATCCTGATCTGAAGTCTCTCCTCCATCTGACATGTTTGTCAGTCGCTAGAGGTTGATACGATCCGGACCAGTCGATTAAATACGTGGTTAAAGTTAGGTGTGTCATAAGTCTGACCTGAGGCAGGGGAATTATTGAAGTTTTTGTTCATTGACACAAATTCGATCTATTACAGAGACACGCTGGGGTAAGGCGTGAGTAGTGTTGGTGAGTGTGACGTCTCATAGCACTGGATTGGAGGACTAAAATGCTCAGACTTTTAGTCGACTGAAACTTGACTAAACTAACCCTAACCCTACAGAGTATGAACGTGAAATCAATAAAAACTCAAATGACATGGCATGAAGGGTCTTATCTTGTCACCGAGTCGATCCTTTTCGAGGGAGACGCCAGGGGTAAGGCGTGGGGGTTCTCATCTTGACACCCAGTCGTTCCTTTACAGAGACACGCTGACCTGAGTCTGAGGAAGGTGTAAGGGTTCTCATCTTGACACCCAGTCGATCCTTGACAGAGACACGCTGACCTGAGCCTGATGAAGGCGTGAGGGTTCTTATTTTGACACCCAGTCGGTCCTTGACAGAGACATGCTGACCTGAGCCTGACGAAGGCGTGAGGGTTCTTATTTTGACACCCAGTCGGTCCTTGACAGAGACACGCTGACCTGAGCCTGATGAAGGCGTGAGGGTTCTTATTTTGACACCAAGTCGGTCCTTGACAGAGACATGCTGACCTGAGCCCGAAGAAGACGTGAGGCTTGTTGTCTTGACACCCTGTTTACAGTTAGATGTAGACAACATCTGACCTGAGCCGGGGACAGGCGTGAGAATTGTTGTGTGGACACCATGTCGACCAGTCAGGGAAAGGTTTTCGATGTTTAACGCTAAGGTATCAACCTCCAAGGATCTTCCTGTTCCTGGAGTTTGTGACGTGAATCCCTGTTGATCCACCGTGTATTTCTGCATCAACATCATTCGTAGCGCATCACAAAGCTTCCGATGTTGGTCAGCGAACGTTTCTCCGTATTTAACCTTCGCCTCTTTGTAGGGGATTGCTAGAAATCTGTCGAATGTGATAGGATTCTGATGTTGTTTAACAAAGGTTTGTGTGTATTCAACCATCGCCTGTTTGTGGGGTATTGTAAGAAAACTGTCAAATTTGAAGTTCTCGAATGTATCCTCACGGGGACGTTTGTCCGAACTCTGTAGATAAGACTGTGCAGCCATAACTTAATGATGTTGGTAGTGTACACAACGTAGTTTGAGACTTGTTAATATAATACAAACTATATTGTGATCTCTAGACTTTATCCATTTTGAACCTTGCTAAGGTTGGAGATTCCAACCACTGTATGGTAGTCAAACACGATTAGACAATTCGACATTGTGGTAGATGACGTCAGTCATGTTGGGGCGGGGGTTGATAGGTTGCACGCACGGTTGGACTTGATGTTGCGATGTATCGTATGCACACTTGCACCTTTCCATTAAACCTAAGGACCAGACTGCGCCCAAACTTAGATGACTACGAATGTCACCATCTTCAAATGGGCTGATAATGAAGAATATTAAACAAAAACACTATGTGAACCAAATCCAAGTCTAAGGTCTAATCTTTTGATCCACACCAAAACTTCAACAGATTCCAGCCACGAAGCGGACTCGAACCTCTTCAAAATGGTTTACAACAGTGATAATTTTAATAACTACTGGTGGATTGACACCAACCAAGATTGGCTCAAGATCACCTTCATAGCGGCTCCTCTGATGATGGTTATAGGCTTGATGGTCGTCACCTACAGAATATGTAGTCAACGGTCCTCACCCATTTACAAACCGTCATCGACTGCACAGCGTTCACTTTCTTACAATTCTGTGTACAATCCTACAACATGCGCCTTTGAAGATTGTGAACTTTGACGTTCCTGTGAACAACCAGTCGCATATGTTGGACAGAGGTTCTTGCCAATAACAACAAATCTAATGTACTGATGTACTGAGCTGAACCGACCTGATCAACTCAATCCTCTATACGTGGCATTGGAAAAGCGTCTGGTTTGGTGACCCTATTAACCTTATGGTAGCTTAGGTTTACGGTTTTGTTTTCATCTAGATTATTATTCCGAGTGCTCTGGCATGATAACTGATTACTGTTGAATATAACTCAAGTGCAAATTTAGTCAGAAAGATGTCTTCGTCAAGTCTAGTGCCGGTGTTTGCGCTGACAATGACGTTGTACATTGTTGAAATGGCCTCGGCTGAAACGCTCTGTGGTGGAGAGTTAGTGGACGTACTTCAGTTCGTCTGTAAAGCTAGAGGATTCCATTTCAGTAGACCTGGTAGGGCCAGCAATAGGCGCTCTCAGAACCAAGGGATTGTGGAGGAGTGCTGCTTCCGCGGCTGCGACCTCAACCTCTTGGAGCAGTACTGTGCTAAGTCCGAGAGATACGTGTCAGCCTCCTCTCTGCAGGTCATACCTGTGATGCCCGTTCTCAAACAGGAGGTACTCAAGAAACATCATGTGTCCTCCAACTACAAGTACATTAACTGGCAGCGGAAGGCGGCCCAGCGCCTTCGGAGGATCGTCCCCTCCATACTGCGGACCAGGAAGTTCCGGTTGCAGGGGGATCAACGGAATAACAATAATTTGTTACAAAAGCTAATGAGAAAGACATACGTAACAACAACAAGAGCCAAAACCCAACCGTCTGCAATGGGTAAAGGGTCTCTCCTTGGGGACTGGAAAGGAGTGCTTAAAGACCACAGAGCCACACAAGGCCCAGGGGTAGCTCTTAAGGTCCAATGATCCACCACTTCAAACATGAAACCTGTAAAAGGGAACATGGTCAGCAAGACGGAACATACACCTAGTCGAGTGGAGGTCACAACACTTATACGTTTAGTATCATGCCATGAGTCATTTTGTACTTCATAATAATAAACTCTTGAAATCCACTTGTTGCACATGTTACATTATTCGCCATCTCCCTGCAATACAATATGGTCTGTTCTAATCACATCTACCATGTGGGTGTTTTTATTATCTTCACAATGTGCGAGTTGGGAGAAACTGGGACCTACACATGTACCATCCGATTTATGTATAAACACAGGGTTGGACGGATGAGCGATTGGGTTGACAGTTAGTTTTGCCAGGTTGTATATGTAAGAACCATCAATTTTGACAGATATCAGGTAGTAGAATGTCAGGTTTTGGCGTCTATGTACAATGATAGCGTAACAACATCTTGTATGGTCTTTACCGTACGACTCTTGTACACCCTCTGGACTCCAACATATAAGAAGGCCACATTTCAATCTGTCGGAAATTCGTTTCATCTCTGAGCAATGACACATGTTTGGTTTAATTTCAGAGATGGCATTGAATTCTTGTTCTCTGGCTTGTAAAATGCTTAGTAAAGTATGAATGGGGTTCTGGTGTCCCAGGTGGACAAGCTTGATACCCCCCTCAACGTTCAGGTGCCCTACAACATTCAGGGGGATCGGTATCCTGAGGGTGGTATCTTCTGACCCATCACCGGCGAACTTGAAAATCTCTCTATGACCACTGCCGCCTTGATCGAAATTTACATTCTCCGGGTGTGATAGGACTTGCCATTGTGTTTCACATTTTACATCCTTTAACTTGGGGTCACGAACGGACGTTGTTTCTACTTCTGAGTCTCGTTTCATGTTAGAATCGCAGTCTTGCTTTTTAAAAGGTTGTTCCATTTTGGTAACTTCTGAAGATTGTAAGATTGTCAATTTTCTCTTAACAGCGATTTTGATTAATCTTCGTTTACACAGTGAAACCCCTACTTCCATGGGTAAAGGCTGCTGATGCAGAGTGTATACAATGTTGTGTATATGATTCTCATAGTCGTAGAAAAAATGACCTGTAGTGTTAGAGACACACATAGCTTGTTGTATGTCATCATCAGAATACGTCTTGACCACTTGAATACATCTCTCCTGAATGAACGTACTAAGTCTTTCAAGGGATGCCTCTTTCAGAAGTTTGATTTCATCTAGCATGCTTGTGATATTACACTTAAGTGTGTCAAAACCGAAACACTGTTGTATTGCAGCCAATTTAATGTTAGCTAGTTGAAAATCATTGTCCCTAGTTGCTAGCTTGATGTTAATGTCTTCATGGAAAGCAACGGAATGTGAAAGCTCATTGATTTCAATTTGCTGCCTAGCCAACTTGTCTTCCAGTGAACTTCTTTCAAGCTTGAAATTGTCTAAGATTTCAACTTGGCCACTACTGAGCTCTTCTATTGTGGTCTCTAGGGACAATATTGTCTCTATAAAGGCGTTATTGGACTGTGTCAGACTCTCAATTTGAGCATTAAATTCAGATTTTGTTTCTGAATGTTGAGAAAGCTCCTTGATTTGCTCCTGGATTTTGCAATTTGCAAATTGCTGCTTAGCCAACTTGTCTTCCAGTGAACTCCTTTCAAGCTTAAAAGCATCTAAGATTTTAACTTGGCCACTTCTGAGCTCTTCTATAGTAGTCTTTTGTAACGATATTGTCTCTAATAAGGTGTCGTTGGACTGTGTTAGTCTCTCGATTTGAGCATTACATTTTGCTTTTGTTTTTGAATGTTGAGAAAGCTCCTTGATTTGCTCCTGGATTTGCTCCTGGATTTTGCAATTTGCAAATTGTTGCTTAGTCAACTTGTCTTCCATTGAACTCCTTTCAAGCTTAAAAGCATCTAAGATTTTAACTTGGCCACTTCTGAGCTCTTCTATAGTAGTCTTTTGTAACGATATTGTCTCTAGAAAGGTGTCGTTGGACTGTGTCAGACTCTCGATTTGAGCATTAAATTCTGCTTTTGTTTCTAAATGTTGTTTACGAGTTTTCTCACTTGTCGAGTCTTTCTTGGCTAGTTGAGTTGTCAACGCGTCACGTTGCACACTCCACTCCATCTTCTCTGCTGTGTGAGCATTTACTATTGTACTCCTGTCCCTAGTGAGGTCATTGTATAACTCTCGATACTTGTTAAAACTCTCTTGTAATTCACTGAAACGAGTGTCTCTTTCGATGCGCTGTGTATTGTGTTCTACATCACAACACTTTGACAGCGCCTCCTTTTGTTGCATGATAGTCCGAGTACGGTCCAGACAACTAGACATGTCCTTACAGTCGTCTTGTAAACGGTCGATTTCCTTCCTAGCGGATGTCAACTCGTTCTGCTGTTTTACATATTCATTTCTCACAAGGATAAGTTTGTCACTGCGTTGCTTCAACATTGAACTGAGAGTATGTCCTATATCAAGTACAGTGTCCCAGTGTATCTTGAGGGACTTCATGATGTGACTGGGAGATGACAGGGAATCTCCGCCAGACGCCAACGTGTCAACGAGTGTTTGCAGATTGTCGAAAGTGTTACAGATCGCATCTTCATTCTCGGGGGATTCCAATAAATCATTAACAATAGTCACAAGTTGATGTTCGGGATCTCCCTTTACAATACTCACAATGTATTTCAGCGCTTGATCCGCTTGTTTAACATGGTCTGCGGTTTGTATAAAACTAGTCTCTCTAAATGTATCTCGTAGACTTTTACCCAGTCTACGGATAATAAGATCGTAACAACCACACAATTCCATAGCCACACCGAAGCCTATTGCGTCGCAAGCTTTCGTTTTTTCAAACGCTTCAAACCACTTAGCCAAGTCTCCGAAATTCGTCTCAAGTGCATCGACTGCTATTAAGGTTTCGTCAAGGGAAATTATTGTGCGGGGTTGCACAGTCAGGGCTGTTGACATGTCAGATTCCGTGTTAGATGGTGAGGATTCCACCTCGGTAGCCGAAGGGAATAGTTTTGATATGATACCGAAGAGCATTACACGAGAATCGCTTCCAGTATTCAATTGAAGTTGATGATCTACTGCTCTCTTCTCCGTTGTCTTGTGATGTTGTAAGGTAGCGGTCCCAGAACCTGTCTCGGTTGAGACCGCTGAGGGTTTGCCTGTCAGCCGTGCAGCCGATACTCTCGCGGCGTCTCTGTCGACATTCCTTTTGCCACAACCACCAGCCTGGGTCGGTTTCGTCTTCGACTGCTTCACTTTTGGTCTTGCGCTTCTTTCGCTGTTGTTTTTGTTGGTCTTCGTGTTCTGTAAACATTGAGATGCTTTTCCTTGATGTGAAGCTTTCTTGATGGCATGCTTGTTCTCTTTCTTGTCCCCAGTAACAACTTGAGCCGTGCTCCCACCACCAGGCGATCGGGTTCGGTTTTGGTCTTTTGTTAGACAGGGTGAACAATGGCGAGGTGGGTATTTGGAGCTCCTTCTGTCCTTGACTTTGGTCGACTTCCCACGCTCTACACTTGTCGACTTCCCATTTTTCCTCACCGCTTGCACTGTAGGCCCTACGGTGATTGAGGCAGTATCTATATTCCCAGTCTGCCCGATCTTGGATGTTTTGGAGGTCCGGCGGTGGGGTTTCTGATCTTCTTTCAATCCATCCATTGTCGGTGTATCGAGAGATTGTAGCACACAGTGTAGTGCAGATCCCACCGAGGAGCAATCTGTCTATTTGCGACACAGCTGGAACTCTCCGGGGTTCAGGCTCGCACACCGCGGGTGATATTCGATAATCGTACCCACACCGTTGACACAATTCAGCCTTATATTGATCACGCGATAGTAGATGCTGGTCAACTCTCAATGTTGCGTTAAGTTTACCCAACTCTTGACACCAACGGTCCAGGGATCCGCAACACAAGGATGTGAGTATCACTGCCTCATAGGGAGCGTGTATAACGTCTTTGATAATCTTTCCTCCTAAACACCTAGTCACCTCTAAATTCATCCATGTGAGCCTCACACGCAACCATTGAGGGGAGGACGGAACTGGTAAGAGGTGAGTGTGATGGTTAACACTTTGCCGTGAGAGACTAGACATGTCGGAATCCTGCTGCCACAATACACAAGTCCCCCACAGAGCGCATTGCGGATCAGGTATTGTAAGGACGCCGTGCTCACTCTGGCGGTGTAACCTATCGAGGGTTAGCCTACTCTGCTCATACAAGACTTTGAAGGCAAGCGGAGTTCCGAGTGTGGATAGTGTCTCGCTTACCAATTGTGAAGCAAGAGTATCCCTTTCTGCAGAGTCTAAGCTACATGATGTAGCAGCCAAGACGGTGTGGACATGACGGTTCATGCTGGTGTATATTCTTGATACCAACATCTCGGGTTGATGACCTGAAACGGTGTCCCCTGTGAAAGTGTATGTCTTGTAGTGCGCTACCATATCGGAGGGTGTGATCATTTTCACCCAGGCTAACGGTGCTCTGGCTAAAACACTGATTCTTTTAACCTTGTGGCCTTTGGAATCAATGTACGTATTGGAAAAGTGTTTGGCTGTAACAAGACCGTAGTTGTCTCCACTGTGGGCGTATACAGCCCTGAGAAGGATATAACATGTATTGGGAAGAACGTCGGAGTTAACGGGTATTCGAAAAAACCCATCAAACCCGGGCTCCGTCAGCGTTACGGATAGGGGTATCCGTTTCTCTATATCAAACATTTGCACCCAGGTGTATTCTAGTCGCGCTATGTCCTCTACCTCGTCGAATCTTATGGTCATGTGGCGGGTAGCGCTCCAGTCTCCTTTCTGGCAGGGTTCCATCGTCAGTCGTTCAGCCCTGTAAGTGTGTAAGCCGGTGTATAATAGAAAGACTAAAACGCAGAGTTGGTTTCTGGATAATAGTTTTATTTTAGTGTTACAAATAAATAAGACAAATAAATGAGACAACTGTGTATATTGTAACATGCTCCAACACCACATGAAATACTAGAAAGTCACTACGGGTCACTGGTAACTTTATCTGCAACACATGACTATGTAATCAATAGTCTTCAATGACAACTTTAAACTTCTCTGCGATCATGGCGGCCGATATAACATGGCAGCCAGATTTATCCTCTTGTGTAACGTAACCTTGGACTGACATAGATACGGACGGCTGATCGTCTTGAGTGGAAGACGAACCCCCCCCTTCGGCTTCACAGTCCTCCTTGGAACAATCTTCATTGTTGTAAGACTCACTGTCGCTGAGTTCGATATAGCAGCTGCGAGTGGTATTACATTTGAAAGCCTCCATATACTCAGTCATGGCCTCAAAGTCTTCAATCCCCATGACATTCTCAGCTGCTTCAATCGTGGCGTTATCAAACACAGAGTGACCAGTTGACTCAGAGAGAAGTTGAGTCTGCTTCAAGGTCTCGACATTGTCTCCGGTGTCAGATTCCGGTCTGT
Source organism: Osmerus mordax (assembly GCF_038355195.1). Classification (NCBI taxonomy): domain Eukaryota; kingdom Metazoa; phylum Chordata; class Actinopteri; order Osmeriformes; family Osmeridae; genus Osmerus; species Osmerus mordax. The sequence continues at coordinate 175,713 of NC_090070.1, forward strand.
TTAAATCTTTGTATAGTCTCATAATCTCTTCAACCGCCTCTGGTTTCTCACCCAGGCTGTGTGTGATGTTTAAGTAGACGTGTAGGTTATCATTACATCCTTCACATCCTTGCCGACCCCCTTGGACTCTCTGCCACCCGTTGTCAAAAGCTTTAACACCATAATGTGTGCAGATTACAGCTTTCAGCCTTTTAAAGGATATAGCGCGAATGCCTTTAAAAAGCTCGACGTCATGTCGGAGGACAGAGTCCGATGTGTTATCAGTCATAACCTTGTTGATCTCTAAACGCTCAATTGAAGAGTTGGGTCATATCAGACACTGTTGACCATGCACACTGCACAGCGTGAGAATAACGTTTCTACATCCACTAATACTTCGGAAAATATAGGCTGACTGCATTTCATACAAGATGTGTACATCTGTTTCAAGTCAGTAAACGTGCAGGTGTTGACATCTCTGGTGCTGAGTGGGACGTTTATCATGGTCGCAGCACAGCATGAAGACACAAATTTCAGTTGTTCAAAGTCAAATTCAACGTCAATGTTTTTTGGGTTACCTTTCACCTCAGACGAGTGGAAGGTCTGATTCTTTAGACATCTGGAGCACCTCAGGTCTCCCTCGTCCTTGGGCGGCTGCGGACCGGGTTCTCCGGGTACAAGGAGTATCTGCTTGTGATTATGGTCCACCCAGTTGATGTAGCAGTTTAGCACGGCGTATAGTAGCATCTGACACTCAGGCTTTAATTCACTCAGCTTATGAAAATGCTCACTGTGAATAATGTCAACAGCTTGACGCAGTTCAGGTAGACAAGCAGCCGCCATTTCCAATGGTTGATCAGTTGTGTAAGCGATGGCAAGGTTGTAATAACAACTAAGGCTCCATTCTGAATTGAGTGTAAGCATAGGGTGTCCGATTTTTTTCACAACTTGGAAGGCTTTGATGAGTTTTGCGGAGTAAGATTTCCTCCTCATCGAAAAACTTAATTTCTGCCATCTAATTGAACCTTCAACGGAGTCTGAGTGGACTTTCTTCCTTTTCCGATTGATGACTTTATGGACATCAACATTCTTCACAGGTTTATTACGACCCTCCTTGCTAAGCTCGGTCTTACACGCAGATGACTCAAAAGGTTTAGATTTGGGTTTACGTTTATTGTAGAAGTGTTTGGTAGTTAGGTTTCTTGACACAGTTGTCAATGTGTCACTACTCTGAGATGTAATTGCTATAGATGTCTCATGTAAACTGTTGAACGAACCAACTTCAAAATCTTGGCTTTGCAAGGCGTGGTCTTTATTGCACTTCAATGGTCCGTCCAAGTCATGGGTGTAAACTCCTGCAGTAGGTGGATATTTCAGCTGTGGGTCTTTGCGACAATGTTGGTTGGTTAAGAGGGTCACAGACTGTCGTTTAGGCTCTGGTTGGATGTCCGACCGATTTATGAGGAAATCAACAGCCGTGGCTCTAACTGTGTATAACTTCTCTGTAGACTCCTCCTCATTTAAAATCAGATCTTCCTTTTGGTACCTATAAAAGTCAGCCAAGACAGCCAGTCTGATCATAACCTCCCACCCCTCCATTCTTGACAATTCTTCCTTGTTCGGTAATGCGACATTTAAGTCTTGTGAGCCGATTAAGACTAAGGATAGATCATCCCAAAGATCGAAACATAATTTGTAAGCGTCTTCGCACTCTGATAGATTTGTCTTAGCCGTCAACATCGTCGCTATTTGTGTCTGTATTCGGGGTGTAGACGTGTTATCTCTTGATTTAGAATGGCATACAGTGCTAAGACACTCCAAGTAAGCCTGCAAGAGGATGGATTTTGCATAACGACGGGACCCCACGACTCTGGTATCCTCTACCCCTGCCCTGCCAACCCCTTTGCGCCGGTCCTTCTCAATTCCCCCGTGGTGTTGCATCTCCATTGTCCAAATCTCTTCCCCAACGAGATCCTGAAAGTGCACGCTGAGCACCTGGGGCACTTCTTGGCTTTACAGAACGTACCTCAGATGGATGGAGGTTTTGAAAAGACTCTCTTTCTGGGTCTGTGTAAATTGTTTACTCGGGAGAAGGTCCTTTCACTTTACAAGACAATCCTGACTGACCAAGTGCTGGCTAAAAATGTTGTTGATGTACCCTACGGAGACAATGACGGAGAGAAGTCCTACCCGAGCATTTTTGTTAACTTCAACAAAAACATAGCAAGTCAGATCGTGTCTTTACTTCGCAAGTTGCTTGAGTTGTTTAACATCGAGAAGCTTCGCAGTGGTAAAATGACGTACCAACGAGGAGAGGAGCCTCCTCATATCATCTTTCTTTACCTCATTCAACTACTGGCAATATTTGTGAGCAGCTCCATCGAGGAGAAACACCTTGCTGTCATTTTGAGTGTTGCGTCGGCTGTCTTCCTGGACGCGAATTTTTGTAACCCCTTGTGCGCCGCAACTATACTTCGTCCGATGTTCATTCCTTACTACGGTGAACAAGTGAGTGCTAAAAATCGAAAAGGTGACACGGAGCAGGAATGCCCTGAAGCGAAATTGCGATATTACAAACTCTTCACAGGTTATGAACTTGACAAGAATGGCGATGACGTATCGGTGATGAATGGGGGTCTACACTGGACCGATGTCAGTATACTGGAACGTATGCAAGGGTCTAAGATCGTAGAATGTGAAAGCAAAAAGCTGTGGTTTGTGTCACCTCAGATGGGTGACCGAATGCTAATGGTTAAGAATACCGGATTGACAATGATGGGAGACCAGAGAGGTGAAAAAGTCATTACCATCTGCAATTACCTGATGTCCGATCATGTAATGGCTTACATTCAGAGCGCTGTATTTGGTACAATATCTAACATGCTACCATGTCACGCAAACAGCGACTTTAGTCAAGATGTGATGTCGACCATCAACCATTCTATGGCTAAATTCTCAAATGCGATTCATCACCAGAGTGAAAACTTGCTGACAAATGTGCTTAAAATGAAAAATACATGCCTGAACACCAATGGGGTAGGGTTCACTGGACAGGAGAAAGGCGCGTCGTTACAGTTTGGTAGAGTTTTCACTGGCACTGAAGACAAGAGACCCCCTCCGGTTTCCGGCAGGATGGGAGTTTTCACCTCATTGAATCTGGGACTGTCAAACGACACCATGATGAAGGCTATGTTGACCATTGCATTGCGTGAAGGTTCTGGAATGGTTAGCGGTGTTAATTTACACAAGATGTTGTCTACAGTTTACAAGCCCGTGGGGGTTAACGAAAAGGTGAACGATATTCACTTCTATGGGCGTTATCACAACACCTTTAACAAGGGCGAATTTACAGAGGTTGCATGTGTTAAATCCATGAGCGACCCCATCTACAACAGCTTGTTGCATGATGGGGCTCTGTCAGACTCGAGTAAGTATCAGCTAACCATGGCACACGGAGCCTTGCCTATGTGCACGCTTACCCTTGCCATGACCATGAGACAGACTGTGATGATGGTTATGGGATTTTTTTGCTCAGAGCTAGCCCGTGTCATTTACACTCCAAAGGTAACCGATGTTAACTTGTGTAGACAACTCACCTCACTATCTATGCCAACAAAGTTTAGACACGGAAAGGATGATGAGAGCAACAACACGTTTGACGCATCTTATAGCATGTCGCTAAAGTTAACTGGACCAGTCTTCAATAGGAACGTCGGCATGACAGGTAGCAACTATCCAGATTTGGATGAGATGGAGTGGTTGCAAGCTACCGACAACAGTCTTCCCGATTACATAAAGATGTCGCTAAACACGATAGGTGACACGAAAAAGGAGGTTGCGAAGCTCATGAGGGAGAAGAATCTGAGATACAATCGTATGTTGTTTCTGACAGGAGGGAACAACACTGTGTACAAATTCTCCTCTGTCTTTGCCAATGAGGAGTTCATGTTCCACGCACCCATGATGACGCTGTTAAACATGACGATTTTCTCCAGCAAGAACAACAGCAATTACGCCACTGTCAAGCTATCTAAGCTGCGAAGCTGTTACTACACTGTGAGGGTTTTCAACAATGAATGCATTGACACATCACTTTACAGTTGCCAAAGTAAAGATTTCAACCGTCCCACTAATGAGAAGACCACGGTCGATGAGATGGTGGAGAGGATCAAGAAATGTGTGTCTGTTCTATTACCTAGGATAGCCGTGAGTCGTGTCAAAATAATGGCTCCTGAGTTGAACGAAACTGATTTCAGCTTACTACTGTCGAAACTTAAGAATGACAACATCAAGGTGACCGGAGAAGTACAATATTTATATTCCATATCTTCTTCCATGGCGTCAGAAACGAGTACCCGTGTTTCTACTGACCATCAGGTTGGTATGAAACGATCTACAGATGACGTGACAGGTAGCCCTGAGAAAAAGAAACTCAACGCTGATGACGAACTGAGCATATTTGACAGCTACTTTGAGTCGGATTGAATGAAGTCTTGATAGGGAATTGACCACGTTTGACACTGACTTAGGCTTCGGTTTATTTACCATGTTTGACACAGACTTCGGATTTGACCACCCAGATTGAAGACGTGTATATATCCTATATGTTGTAATGTTGTGGTGTATTGTATGTGTGAAATAAAAACAAATGTTAACCAGCCACATCATCGTCTATACTTTCTTTATTAGACATTAACAACGTGATGATAAGTTGTATTAAAAGTATCAGAGGGGTCTGCAATTCAGGAATGTATGAAATGGATAATGTGCAGGTGTAACAGTTCAACTAAAACCACCATTTGCCTGTAAGCACAGCCGAGAGTGTGTAAGTCCTCTCTCACGGTGAAAATGAATCGATTTTCCATGCTGCCGATTGTGCTCCCTAATTGACCATTGCAGACTCTTGGTACCCTCATTTTATTCCGAGAATCAAGTCTAACAAACTCCTCCATGGCTCTGTCGTAATCAAACTCTCTACAGTAAGAGAGTTCAAGCTCCCCCTGTTCAAGCCTGGCACAGATAAGAGGATTGAGTATTCCGCTGACTGAAATGAGCCTATCAGAGTTGGAGTTGGAGTTATCCTCGGGACAGGTAATCTTGGTAAATTTGCACATAAGAGGCTGATTGTTTTGGTGTGACACCCTCGCAACATTGGGAGGGTCAAATGAACACATTCCGTATATGTTCATAAAGTCATAGGAGGAAGAGGAGGAGCTACGATTTTCCACATGCTCTCTCACCATACTCTTTATGTCTAACAAGGCTTTATTTCTCAGTTCACAGTACACACGTCTGTACTTCTCATCGATGGTCTCACATCGTTGCTCTCCTGATAAGGAGGCCATACTTTGCATCTGTAACCGAAGCCTCTTTGCTGGTGGAGCCCCGTCAACTAGCGTCTGCTCACTCGATTGCTTCCAACTGGGTAGTATTCCATAACAAGCTTTAATTGCCGTGGCAACAAAGAACAACTCAGGGATGCCTTTGATTAATCCAACCGGCAAATGTTCCGGTCCGCACGTGGACATTATAAGGTACGATCTCTTTCTTGGCTATCTAATAAATGAGTTGGAGTGTACTACCGCAACCAAGGTCTGTCTCTCCAGTAAAGCCTTAATAGAATGTCTGACGAAGCATAGAGAGCTGATCTCGGGTCCCAAAGTCTGGTCACCTAAAGCTCGAGCCTATGTTCACTTTGAGGATGGAAGTCACTGTCAGTTTGCAGTTTTAAAACCTAGCGGTTCATCAACGGTTCAGTTACTGGGAAAGTTAGTGCCTGTGTACTGTAGACTGTGCTTCTTATCCGAGTGTCACGATCACGCCAAGGCTGAGGCTCAGGCTTTGTTGGCAAGCCTGACAGGGTTAAAGGACTGTAGACACGATGTCGTCAAATTCGAAATCAGAGTTTTGACTTATCTAATAGACAACTTGTCAAATACCCCTCCCTGTGAATGGGGGGAGGTGTGTCAGTCACCTGATGTTTCAGCTGAAACCAAGATAGCAGTTGAGCTCCTCTGGTCTCATTTGGTGTTAGTGTACGCTGGCAATCGCAAGCTTCTTTTGTGTAATGTGGAAGTGTTCTTCATCAGACCCCAAGACTCTGTGAATTTGTGTCCTGGTGAGCTTAGGGCTGCTCTATTTGTACACGGTAAACATGACCCATTCTCTCTACGTAAAGAACGCCACCAAAAACAACTGGCTATGTACGGAAAGAAATGTCCCGTTATTCAGCCGGACTCGAAACGCAAGTCTAACCGTGATATCGCAACATCAAGGCCCTCTGCCGACAACAGACTACACGAGTCTCGACTGTCCCGCCTTTGCTGGCTGGGAGCCCTATGGATACTGGACATCGAGTGTAACAAAGACGCCCTTCACTGGCTTTACAAACCCGAACCGTGTAGAACATAAGATGAACACAATCAGCCAAGCAGAGTTGCCGTCACACTATAGCTACGTAGATTGTTCCGACAGACCCGATGAAGTACTGAGGGATGAAGGGAGCTGTGTGGTGAAGTTAGAAAACAACGTTCTCCTCCACGTTCTGCATGTAAACACCGTTGGGAATCAGAAGTTCAGTGCTACTACATTCTCAAAACACCTTCGAAAATATGCTCGAATGCAGTCCAATACTACTAAAACCAAGTTGCTGAGCAGACTGAGGTTTGTGTCAGACAAGAAGAGGCTATGTTCCCAGCATGGCTATAAAAACACCCGCATAGAGTTCTCATCTAAACCCAGTCGCAGCGCCAACTTCACGTCCAACGCTAAACATCTGCTACAACCGTACTTTAGAGGAGTGTTTGAGACGATTGCTTTATCACAGGGAACCTGCATTGTGTCGACTAGACCCTTTACGGTTAGCAACGAAAACCTGACATGTTACATATATGGAGTGGCCAACCCTTTAACCGTGGTTATTCGCATGAAGAACACAAAGAAACATTTCCACACACCCTTCTTCTTCTCCTCTGTCAATGTAGCCGGAGAGGAAACCCGACACCAGCTCTTCTCGTCAATGTCTATCAATTCACAAAAAGTGAGGAGTGTAGCTGAAGAGCTCCCAAATGCGCTGGGTAAAGTGGCAAAGTTACTGGAGATACACTCACATCTCAACAGGCTGTGCTGTGAGCTGGCTCAGGAGAGGCGAGGTATGTTGACGTCTCAGGAGAAGATGTGTCTGGTATACCTCACAGAGACATACTTCATAGAAGTAAAAGACCGCAGTCACCCCAAGTACTGGCCAGATTATAGGGAGGCTGTGAGAGGTGTATTTGTTCAACGTTACCGTAGCGACCTCTCTTCTTTCCAGGATAAGGTCTTAACAAATTATCATCTGAAAAACCCTGAGTTTATTAACGTAGTGCCATGGCTACTCGATAATCCAAGTGTTATACACGACAAAATTATAGTCTCACACGAGGCTTACTTGAGAGAGGAGGGTAAAGTAAATGCTAGAGCAGAGTTGATTGCCACGGTTGACAATCACGTCAACCTGAACCCCGTCTGCTGCCAACCACACGGATTTCCTGGCTTTGAAGAAGTTGATTTTACAGACCTTGGATACAGTAAGCAGACGCTTCGACTCGCCTTGAGTAAATCTCAGAGTTCTGTGACAATCCGAACACCCCCCAACAACGACTAACATCATTTGTGCAGTGGTTGGAATTATACTTCTAGTTTACAGTCGCTAGTTGTAGTCAGTGAGCGTCTGATATCAAATTATTAATTATTATTTTATGTATATAGTAGAGCAGGCCTTTTGTGACAATGGCCACGGCTAGAGACAATTCTTCCATTATCAACAGAGTAGCATCCTCAGCTACTTGTAGCACACCTATTCTAAGGGTGTGGGATATTGTAAACACACACTTTGAATCGCTAATAGCAACGGCTGACAGGTCTAACTCCAAGAGCAGAGCTGAAATCAACATACAGTCTCAAGTCAAGGAGATGCAAGACCTAATGGGGACGTGTAGCAGACGGCTGAATGATATAGAGGTTTACATATCAGAACTACAGATCATGGAAAGTGTCGCTGTGAAGGACTGTTCATTGCAACAAACCCTATCCTCGGAACTGGCGGGGGAATGGCATTTTCTATACATGGAAGACAATAGTGTTTTCGGCTACATGAAGTTGATTTCAGATTCCATCTCGGTTAACACTGACAACGGGTCCACCTCTGTCAAAAAAGGTGAATTCACTATCCCACCAGGAGTGGCAAGAGAGGCGAACGAGGTGACTGATGACAATTTCACTTGGTTGGATAACTGTTACGATTATGCACGATGTCCTTGCTGTCAGATATCTTTCAAAGTTTCCAAGTTTTGGAAGCATGCGTTATTTGAGATTGCGGACAGGGGTAACAGAGTGCCAGCCTGGCAGTCTTTGACTCGATCAGACACGCCTAGGTGGATAGTAGAAGGTAGTGCGGGCTGGAGCAATCCTATTTACAGACCCCGAAGTTTAGAGAGTACATGTGAGATTGGACAATGTTTTGCTGAGCTGAATGTGAAACACTTCCTATCAGACTACGACTTCTCCAGAGCCCTCGACAGTGCATTTGAGTTTCTTGCGTTACAATTGAGAAATTGAAGTATGTTATCCTACTCCTATACACCTCGTACGATGATGGTCTCCAACCCTGTTCAGTCTCCGAAGCCGCAGCAACAACCCGTTCACAAGTCAGAGGATAGGATTTTGGAAAATATACACGACGACTTAGTGACACTTGATTACCTAGTTGGAATACTCTCACAGAACCAAGGATTTTCCTTTGTATACTACAGGCCAACGGAGAAACATAAAAAGTGTGCAGGGATGAAGATTGATCGCATTCAGCAGATCAATATGTTCACTCAGAGATTACGAGACACGGGGGTGATGATAGAGACGTCCCTACATACGGTCGTGGCAACAGGTAAAAAGTATTTCTGGATAAGGGTGTCGTTAGCAGACTTGAGTGAACTCAGTCTAGAACCTCTCTGGATGATAAATGGGAGAGTCAGGCTCTACTCGAAACATCGGTGGGTCATGATTACAATCACTGACCAGTCACTCGAGCCATGCTTTCTAAACCCACAGTCTCAACTACTCCACTCTGAACCCAATAAGAAGTGGTATGACGAATTCATTATACTGACCAAGGAATGTCTTACTTGTCACGCCGATGAGGGTATGTACAGTGATAATACCAGCGGACAGCGGCAAGTCTGTGAGGACAACACCGACGACAGCGTCCGAGTTGTACACAAGCGTAAGATGTGTAAAGTCAATCAATGCAACTCAATCATCACGGCATCAGAGAAAAAATGCAAACATTCAGACACAGAAACCGATGAGCAAGAAAAGGACCAAAGTGAAAGAATCGATACACCAAATGTTATACGCACAGACTTTAATAGTGGAATGCAAACCAGGATGAAATTGAGACAGGGGCAACATGTCAAAAGGGGGGTGAACACAATATACAACAAAACCATGAGATCTTGTCGTCGCTACAACATCAGCAAACGTATCAGCGTTCACAATAAAGACAAAGCTCAACCCCTGTCACATCGGTCGTCTGTCACCCGAGCACAGCCTCAGCAAATACCATCGGCCTCGGGTATCGCGTCCCACGACGACACAAATGATATTGACGCTTATCCTGTTACACACACGGCCCTTGATCATCAGACTGTACAACGTTGCCAATACGAGTCGACCAAGCCTTGTGTCCCTGATGCAGTATCGAAGGATGGTGACAAATCCGACTCAGTGTGTGTTGGACTCCCATCTGTCGACACGTCGTCAATTGTGACACAGACATCCTCGTCTGCGTCTCAACCCCTGCAGGCTCAACGTAATCTACATCCTCAGAGGTCAACGACTGAAGGTTTGCAGAGTCTAGGGTGTTTGCTGATGTAGTCAGGAGTCACCCCGTCTACACTCCTTTCCGATGTCCCCTCACCCTTTCCGTATTCACATTTCACATCTGAAGGCCTGAGACCGAGCTTGTTGGCCAACAGTAACCCATATGCGGTCGGGTGGAGAGAGTCACGAGTGAGCATGATGTCATTGACTGTGAGTGAAGTGTCCGGTCTTCTCCCAGATAAGTTGTCTGCGAATGTCACCCCTGACGTGTTCAATAGGGTCACAAACATAGAGTGTAGAACATGTACAGGTGACCCGGATTCTAACTCTCTCACCGTATCCCTGTTGTTGTACTGGATGGTATTATGTCTCCTGTTAAACTGGCTGAATCCGGATAACGTGCTCCTCCAGAAATTGGTCCATATACTCAAGGTCTCCTCTAGATGGGCCACGCTGACAGAAGAGGGGTAGTTGCAGACAAGTTTAACATTGGAACCAAGTTCTGTGATGGGATCATCATCTTTACCGTCACCGCCTTTGCTAATTATGTCTTCCAGTTGCCTTGTAACACTCTCTGCCATCTGCAGTAGCCTCTGATCCTTACAATCGCTCTTGAGTCGCTCTAAGGCCACGCGAGGGTGTCTGGTCACCTCACCAAGAAACTGCTTCATCAGCAAAACCTCCTTACCTTCGGATATCATGGAAGACATCATTTTACTCAGGCTATGCGAGACGCTGGCCGACTTGTGCTCAGACACCGTAGTTCCGACCCCTGATCTCAGAAATATATCTGGTAGCTCGGTCATGTTCAATCCAAACATATCGGGCTGATGGTCGCTAGCCAGAAAGCGGGACAAGTTGTCCACTAAAGGTTTACCAAATGCGTTCCCCGCGACTGACCCTCCCCCACGTTGCTGCTCTGTGCGGGATGAAAGCATTACATCAGCCAGATGTGTCAAAGAGGAGCGATCCGCACCTGTACTGGTGTATAGATGTCTACTCGTTGCCATGGTCAACCCCTGTGTTATCTTGTGAAAGAGAGTAGCCCAGCTCTTGACTGTCGGGTGAGCTCTTTTCGCCAATGATGACAGATTTGACCCCCCTGACCAGCAACCATCCCACATTGAGATTTGTCTGTAAAGGACCCTATCAACGGTTGCCGTCACAAGGTCTGTCTCCGTATCATAGAAGGCTAGACATGTCGCCGCTCTGCACTCGGGTATCACTGGACACCGACCGTGTTCAAATGTCTTCATTATACCCCACAAAGCAATGGTTGCCATCTTTAGCTCTGTTTCCTTGATAGGGTCTTGTTTGAGCGTGATGTCCCGTTTGATCCAGTCCCGTATGAGTCTGCAGACAACAGACACTTGTGTTGCAGGGACCGAATTTTTCATCAGCAGTTTCAACGTGTCCGCAAGTTGATCGAGTGGCACGTCCAACACTGAAGGTAGAGCCTGTTGGTGAGCCTCTCTTTCCTGCACGGCTTCAAACGCTGCATAGGGGGGGGGTACACCATCCGTTACTATCCTGAAGCTAGAGTTTGACTGCTTTTGTCTAACCCAGCTGACATTTTCACCTACGGTTGCGTGACCACGCTTCCAAGGCTTATTGGACGTCTCAATTTTCCTCCGTTTATTTCGGTTATGTCTATCATCACACCCCGGCTTCATGTACGTATCTCTGTGGATAGCTGGGTTTGACGAAACAAGATTTGTCACGGTAGCTTTCCCTGACAACCCCAGGCCGAGAGTTGTGAGTTTCTTCCAAGGCATAAAAAGGCAGGGTACAAAACCGGCCAATACGGTCCATCGAATCATGTTCCTTAGGGTTGTCTTGATGTGTTCGCACATGTGGTTGGCGGAATAATGGTTGATGAGATAACGTACTAAACATGTGGCGCTCTCACTGTTACTACCCAATACGTTGTAAAGCAACAACTCCACAGAGAGGGCCGGACTGAACGTGTTAACGATCTCCTCGATCACTATGGCCAGCTGAGGATCCTCGCTTACGTATACCCAGGATTCAACATCCCGATGGATGGGTATCAGCCCATAACGTTCGTAGTTGGTATCATCAGACCGCTCACTTCCACCCGGACAATACACTTTTTTTCGGAAGAGGGCCAAGCCATACGAATCCCCTCTGTCTTCCAAGGCAACCTCAGCCAGGTCCTTTTCGTGACAAAGCAGTTGCTCTCCAGATACACTATTCACAGCTTTCATCATCTCTAATGACAGGTTCGAGCGTCGTAAGAGTGTAGATCAAATGTAACATCGGCGGTTGGTGAGCGACACCAAAGTCCTTTGTAGGATACTTACGTTAGAGCTGCGTCTCTAAAATGTTTTGGATGTTATTTAGAGCGATCTGTTGTATATGCAAGAACAGACATAGTCTGACTAACATAGGCCAAGGTAGGGGGGATTACCACTACTACCAAGAAGACAACGATGAAGATGAAGACACGGTTAGCAATGTCAGGGCTCGTGTGGTTAAGCTGTCCAATCTCAAGCGCAATGCTATTGACGTGACTACGGATGTGATTGTTGCTGAAAATCTACTGAGAAGACACGGTGACGATTCAAGTTTATTAATGCACCACTACAATTGTTCCAAAGAAATGCATCAAGCGCTCGCTAAACTTGCTGGTACATCACACAGGACGCATGGCGATATACCATTCAAGTTGGGTCGTAATGCTGTGCGGCACTCTCATGACATCGTCTAACTGGAAATTACACTAAGTTGACATTCACTATCTCAGCTACGGCGGTTGGTTTGCGATTTCATACATTTGTATCTATTAGAACTCCACAAGACTCGTCGAATTGTAATAAATATGGACCCGATTGGATTTCAGACCGTCAAGAATGGATACAGGTTGGATCCACTGGAGACTGTCACACGTTTGGTGAAATCCCCCAATTTCCTAAACTTTCCCAACAACACATTTGCTGAGTATATGACTACGAATATAATCAGAGCCTCAGCAGTCAACAGTTCCATCTCAGCCGATGTCACGGTCGAGATATCACAGGCTCAGATGGGGGTGGCCCTATTCAGGCAACAGAAAGAGACAAGTCGCCTACTCGCTGGCTTTGTCTACAAGATGCTGGTCCCAGACATAAAAGTCCCCAAGGATATGAAATTTCGCAGGAGGTACAAGATAACAGATCAACGGGAGGCTCAACAGGGCACCTATGATACGATCAGCAATGGAGTACAGACCAGAGAATACTGCCAAGTGTTTAAGCATGACTCTAGGGTCATCACCATGCAATTCGGGAGTCTCTTGGATGTTACTGTACCATCATTAGCCACGGAGTTGATAAGAAGAGAGTTTGACAGAGTCAGTACTTGTTGGGAGATAACTAGAAGCATTGCTGTGCTGAAATATTGCGCCGCTCAACCCACCCTGACAGACAGAGTCATGCAAAGGACCAGAACTTCCAGCCGTGCAGAGAAATTGGACTGTGTATTGGTGATGGCCGAACTCATGTGTGGTATGGTCAACATACAGCCTGACTCCTTCCTCTGTGCGCTGGAAAATGCTAGGAGGATACTAGGAAGTGATAAACCCGAAGTGGTGGTAATGGGTGACACTTTGTTCCGCATTATCTCCCAGAGAAGTTCCCATGGTAATATATGGTCTCACATCATAAGCGAAGACACCAGCATCACCCCTGAGTTCTCTGTGTATACTATTGACAATGAGAATGGTGGAAGCGGGCCAAATTACGATTTCAGCATACGACAGGTCACCCAGCACGCTCTGGGTTACAAATCCTTACCTTTCATCAACGAATCATGTTTCAGGGATAAGTCAATCGACATGAAGGTGAACCACATTTGCGTTGGAGGAGGTCCCATCGATAAGATACCAATTGTGCAGGTGGACGGGGTGCAGATGGAGCACGGTAGCGACAGGGACACTTCAACAGAACACAAGGCCTTTTGTAATTCTGAAGGATTCAAATGGGAGTACTTCACAGTGGGCTGTATGGCACCTGCCTTAAATCAGATCAACCCCTCACATGTCCTATCCACCACAGATTCCGATTATATCAACTACAAACAGCTTGCCCAAAGATCCCCATCCGTCTCTTACCTTCATCAGTATGATGGAGCAGTCGTTCCTGTCAGTCTTCGCAGTCTACATCCCGTCGGTAACCCTAAAGAGCTGTTTAGTCGGGACCATAGGCTGCGACTACAAAACGACGTGAATGCGCTGATGAGAAGTGAGTCGAACGCCGTTCCGGTCGAAGCCCTGGCGCGTCTTGGGTTCAGTGCAGACTGGTACAGTAAAATAAAGAACCCTGCATCCGTACTCGAGTTTGATACCCGTAACATGGTGGTACCTCGTCCTGTGAACGATGCTGGGCAAGAGGATGCAACGTCCTATCGTTGGGTTGTCAGGCCCAGGGTGGCCCTTTTCAACTCATCATTGATGAACAGCATCTCCAACGAAATTGCTCAGATCGGCAGCGAGTTGCTCACTCACTTTGGCGACACGGAGCATGCCAAACGAGTGGGAGAAAACTTGTTATTCCTCGACATAGCTCTCCATTATGAACATGGCATACATTCAATGCTTACAATGAGGAGTGAAATTCTCCAATCTGGCGAAATAAACAACTTGCCGGAGGGGTGGACTAAGGGTAGAGCGTATTGGTCATGGTTAACCGATCCTATATGTGCAGTTTCCATACGGCGTCACCTTGCATACAAGGAAAACCATGATATCACCCCTGAAGAACGTACTGTATTGGTACAATTGGAGGGTCTGATGAACGGAATGATCGGACTGTATAAAAGTATAGTTGGTAACAGAAACAATTCTGTGATAGCCTCCATGCCTGCGTTTATCCATGTCGACAGCGAGAACGTCACGTCCTACGGCTACCCAAAAGTGTTCACCTTGGAGGATGTGGACTTTTGTAATCTCATGTACTGGATAATACTTCCAGTCCTAGGAGCTAGAGTCTACTGTTTTGACCATGTAACACAGAGACTTGTCTGCACTCCCATCTCATACAGAAACGGTGATGTCAATCTAACCAACGAGTTAAACTTAGACAATGAAAACAATCTGACGGTGACGCGTCTGGTCGGAAAATGCGCTTTCTCCAAGGTGACCCCTCAGACCGGGGTCGACATCAGTGAAATGTTTGAGCCTACTGCCTCAACACACAAGCGCTGCACAGACCCCGGTTTTAGTGATACGTCTCTAATCACCTATATGTGGGCGATTAGACTGCGGGAGCTGGCGGCAATCAGTAACAACTTAGCCAAGGTTTTAATGGGGATGCATTACAGCACCCTATTGACGCACAGCGTCATACAGGATCATTATGACACAAAATACTACTCTGGTATGGCGTACCTACTTTTTAGAGGCGTACGTTTCACGGGATGTGGCATATCCCTCATGCCACAAAAGTCTGCTCTTTACACACTTGGTAACGACATTACCTGTGCTCCGACGGCCCACAATACTCATAATGTGAAAACCTTAAACCAATACTGTCAGTATACAGTGATGCCAGAGACCCTGGAATCTCCCGGGGTTTACATCCCCAACCTCTACATGAAAGACGTAAGAGGAGGAGATGTGCATACAAACAGAGACTCTCCCTTTGATATGGTGGTAGCAGATGCGTTCAACGGCTTCTGTCCAGAGTCTGACAGTGCGAGTGGGTACCGCCGACCTTACATCTTCACGACTGGTCGATCAGAAAGGCTCAACGGATCTGTTACGCAGGATCCTATGATGAGGGTCGAAGCGTACACCTGTATGCCAACTCTACTACACCCTTTCAGCTCTGTCCTCAGGATTAAAAACAAGCACGCAAACAGACACCGTCGAAACGAGGAGAGTAATCATAAGCTCTTCTGTAACGCCCTTCATATGGTAGAGTTTGAAAAGGGTGTACTTGACCCCATAGGAGATCCCTTCAAGGATACCGCGGAGAGAGTAAACGGCGATAAGCTTACCACAGACATAATGCAGCCGATTCTGGGAGTGTCATTCTGTGGTACTTACAGTATAGGACTGACATCTGACAAGAAACTCATGTGCATGAGCGACGAAACCAGGGAAACCTTGGTCGACAGGCTAGCACCTAGAATCAGCGGAACTGGAATATTTGCGTGCAACCCCATCCAGACAACCTCTCGATTAATCAACCCCATTTTTAACAGGATATTTGAGAGTAACCGTTACTCTCGGTTTCTCTAATAGCAAATGTTCATTCACTGTGTCCTATGAGTAAACATCCGAAGCGCATTTGATATTATTAAACCCTACAGTCTATTCCGACAAGACAACCGGAGGATGACCATTATCAACTTTGCTGACAATGTATTTCGAGGAGTCTGCATCCTGACCGATTTCATAGTGTCCTGTGGGGTCAACTTTTTCACTTCTCTTTACATGCATCCCTTGGAACGAGAGAATAACCTGACGCTATCCAGGAAAAAAGAAGAGGCTGAAGTGGACATATCGATTAATACCATTTCACGATCGATAGCAAGTCTAGACGTTAACATAGCTATACTTAAAGAATCTATGAATAGAACAATCGGGGAAGAAAGGGTGTATAATAAGTTTAAGAACGAACTGCTTTCCAGTCAGACACAGAGAGACGACCTTCGTTACTTATTGGGAGCGCTCAGGGGAAGACTAGATGTGCAGATGTTGATTTGCGCTGTAAAGACTCTTTCTGATACCGTGGGACTTCAACTTGACGCCTCTGCCTACATCAACAAACAAGTGTTAAATCTGTCTCTTCAAAGAGACTTGGACGATTCTAGACAGCCTATTAATACAGTGTGTGTTGCAGACGCTTACAGCCATTACAGTAGACCAAAACCTATAACCGTGACAGATGTTGTATAAAAGGGTTATATACGACACTCTCTGCTCACGTTGTTAGTTTTACTCGAGCCTTGACTATTCATGTGGTTCATTTCAATCACTGCCTTTTGCTAACTGTGTGCCTTTTGTTAGCTGTGTTATGTATAACAGTGGAAATGTAGCCGTGTCTATAAACTACATACTGTTTCATTGAATCAACTTTACACTCGCTTTTGGTAGCTGTGTTACATATGTATAACAGCGGAAATGTACTTTGCACCTTGTACAACCTGTGTCTCTGTAGTCCTGTGTCTCTGTATATTTGTGAGCTGATTATAATAAACGACACAATTCGCATGTACTAGGGTCTGTGTACTTGGTGACCTTTGTTTTTTTTTGCAACCCGTGTTGACAGACGTCAAATAAGGCCGTAATATCGTTGGTCACTTTAGTAACTCAGACCCACATTTAC
Source organism: Osmerus mordax (assembly GCF_038355195.1). NCBI lineage: Eukaryota > Metazoa > Chordata > Actinopteri > Osmeriformes > Osmeridae > Osmerus > Osmerus mordax. Next base: position 192,881 of record NC_090070.1, read on the forward strand.
ATCCTGATCGGATGAAACTCAATAAAGTGTCTACAATTAACCTACGAGTTATCCCTATCACCTTAAGATTTTGGATCAGTTTAGCAGAATCATGCCTTTCACACGTAGTACTGCATCCGTGTGCAGAAAGAGAACACGAGAAGAATCATCTGGTCAATGTGATGACTGTTCACACGTAAAAATTATAGCAAACTTGAAACGTGAAATCCTGGAACTTAATAAGTCGATCGACATGAACCGTGAAGTAAGGACTGAGACTCTTCATGAAAGAAGTGTAGAATCTGTGAAATGGAAAGGTAACAATATAACATCAAAGGGAGATATAACTATGGTAGACACCACATCCAACCCCACCGCTACCGAAGCTGAAATGAACAGGCTGAGCGATACACACAATCAGACTTTATACGAACTGGAGTTGTGTAAAAATGAATTGGAGGACACAAGAGAGGCACTCCGGGAAGCGTGTGAAGAGGGAGAGACTTTGAGGGCTAAGCTATCAGAGATCCGGACGACTAAGGTCACCAATATCAAGGAAACAGCCGGTGAAACTAACAAGACCGAAGATGTACACCCTCACTTAGACTGGGTAGGGAGACACTATCTGGCGGTGTCAATCCCAGAAGATCGCATGTTCAAACCTGGACAGTCTGTCACTCCGGTCGGGGTGTTGCAGAAACTGTTTGAGATGAGGGTTTCTGATAAACTGGCAACGGGTTTCAGCGTGCTGTTGGAGAATATAAACATCATGCTATGTCAACTGGAACCCGAGTGGTACGCGAAACATTTTGGTTTCTGTCGAGCCTACGTGCACGGCAACAAATATACATCTACAGACAGGGTTGACACAGAGGAGTTTGCTTGGATGTTGTTTGAATACAGGGCGCACGCTCCCTTGATTGAAGTGTTAGCGGGGCTTCAAAATGTTCTAAACAGCACAGGAAAGGGTGGGGTGACGAATGTGTCTTTACACATCAGCAGGACCGTGTACAGTTCATATGTGACACTGTTCAGAGACACAGTGTCAAGGGCTCACAAGGCGTTCATGCGCGTACGTGAGAGAGCTCTGATGACTAGGAAGTCTCAGGCTCTAGTGTACGTGCCTCTCACGGCAGGCTTGTCTGTGGATCAAAATGAATCTCAAGAAGCTTCTCACTCTGTCAAGACTAGAGTCTTGCAGTCTGTACTGGAAGGCATTGACTCTCTCCCTCCCATCAACCGAGATTTGGCGAGAGCTGACGTTTCTCACGAAGATCCCCTTGGTTTGCAGCATTCCCTCTCTGCCTTCAAGAAATTTAGAGGGTTGGAGGGTCATGATAAAAAGAGGAGGGGCTCTGACAATTGCCTTGGTCGAGAATCACTCCCTTATAAGACTGTAACGGCAAGTGTAATACCAGTCCCCCTTGAAAAACGGGTACTCTTCGAATCACCGTGGTCAAAGGGTCAACCTGCTCTGTAGACATGCATATTATTTGTAGTAAAAAATAGATATAGTCAACTATACAAACATGAGTGGTCCATCCGAGCGACCTGGATGTGGGCTAAAGCTAGGGGAGTCTGCAAATAAGAGACAATGTTTCAACAAGGAAGACGTGAAAACAAAATCTATGTTGGCGATGTCTGATTATTGTCAGGTCGAATGGGTGAGGAAAATGGTCAATTTGCACATGTCCCGAGGTGAGGACATGAAAATATCTCTGATGAGCGGAGACGCTGGATGTGGTAAATCCTACGCCATATCATTGCTAGAGAAAAAGCTAAGACAGCTGGACGTCAGTGTGCTTGTGAGCGCCATGACAAACAAGGCAGCGGGTACTCTGATGGACTCCTGTTCACTGGACCAAGTCTACACGTTTCACAAGATGATGGGGTTAAAAAAGGAATTGTTAGACGAGAAGCTTTCATTAGAAGACTTCTTGCGGCATTACTCCAAAGTATACTGGAATGTTATTTCCCGTTTCAAAACGCTGAAAGAGACGAACCTGCCACCTGAGCAGAATGGCGTTAGTGTACGACATTCATGTAGCCAACTGAGACCTGAATCATGTTCAGTGTGCAGTAAAATGTTCAAGCGGATGAGGGTGCCTAGGAACCCTGTGGATGTTGCTGTTATGGAAGAAGCTCCTCCCTTCCTGGGGGTGAACGTGTTGATCATAGACGAATACGGTCTGATAAACGTGGAGCTATTCGAGAGGATGCTGTCGTGCCTTTCTCTATTCTACGGACCCGGTAAGGGTCCTTTGATAGTATTTTCAGGTAGTGTCTCACAATTACAACCAGTTAGTTCTACACCGCGCATTTGGGAAACAGACCGCTTTGAACGACTTCTCTCTTCCTCGACTCCACTATTTGTCAACAGACGACAATTCGATGACCCCGGTTACGCTGAAGCCTTGACGTATCTTCAGTTCAACACCGTCACGGAAGAGTCTCAACGCATTTTCAGGAGCCAGGTGTCTGTCAGCGATGTCGATGTTATGGACCCAGACTATGCAGCTGAGAAACTCCGTATCTTTCACCAGGACAAACAGCAGATTGCATATACCACAGCCTACATGAACAAGGTTAGCCAAAACGTTTGTGTCAGGGAAAAGTTTCTAGCTGTCAGTCGGATACGATCGTCTTACAAGGGTCCAAGCGCTTGGTACGACGTGCTGAAGCAGGCTGCTCAGACGTTACCTAAGTTGTTTTCATTGCCCAAATACTGTCATGGGATACGCAGTACGGAACGGGACTATCTGAAGGTGGACAAGCTTTGGGTAGGTTGTAAGGTGCGAATGATTTGGCATATGGACTTCAATGGCATAGAGGTTGCGAACAAAAAGGCGTCAACATCCCTATCGGGTTTTCTTGGCACACAAAGAGGCGTCCAGTCTCACCTCCCGTCCATAGTAGACACTGAAGGTGTTGTGGAAGGCATGTCTTTCAATCGAGAGAGGCTGTATAACGAGTTCTATGTCAGGGGGGATCAGACCAGAACCCTCTACAAGGTTGCTCCTTCCAATTGGAACTATATGAACTGGACAGTGACAACACACCCGCTAGCCTGTCTATTGGCAATGAACACATACGACTGTCAGGGTTGCACGGTGCAAGGGCAAGTGCTATACCACCCGCCTATGTGTTTCTCAAGGTCACCAATAAAACCATCGGTCTACGTAGTTCTCAGCAGGGTGGTGAGGAGAGAGAATTTGCAAATGACAAACTGTAACTTTGCTGAGACACTTGGAGATGTCGATTTTTACAATGACAAACTGGTGGATTATCGGAAAAGGGTGGAGATGAACTATTCCTCTTGACACACCTCCATACTTATACACCCTTCAGTCCGTAAGCCTTATTCAGTTTGTCAGGACATACACCACAAACACCCACGGGAAGGAAAGAAGATGAACCAGAGTGCTAGGTGGCACAAGTTAACACTGGAAGAGTTGTTATGTGTGACACCATCCACGGCTCTTGTAGAACTCACTGAAAAACATGATAAACTAAATCGTTTGCAACTGCTGATCAGCGAGGGAAACTCTACACTCGCAGCGGAGAAGATTACCGCACCACCCCAGGCTTGTGGACAAGACAATCTCGATTCGTATATTATTCTAAGGTGGTGTCCTTGGTTTTCGCGGACGTTCGGCGTGTTGTCTGATGGTAACCTTAACATGCTTACGCTGAGGTTGCTGAGGATCAACAGTGAAAAAACCCCCATCCTCCTGGAACTACTTACGGCGGTCTCCCTCGTTCTCAAGCAGCCCAACATACCTTCCCTCCCACTCTGTCAAGATGCATCTCGAGCAGAAAGCTTCCTTTTTGACAGTTGACTGAAAATTAGTTTTACTAGCGCATCATCTGCTGAAATCAAGTTAAACCTAACCTTTGTCTCTAAGTACACGTTGACTATGTCATCCACCAGAATATACCAACCGTTTCGTAGTTACACGCACAATCTCAGTGAACGTCGCATCAATACCACTGACGTTCCTTACGGATGTTACAAATATGAGTCGGGTAAGAACTATCTACCTGGTGGTCTCTTCCACTTTGTAAAAGACACGTTTTCGTACGTGCCAACACTACATGGACTGAGCGCTGACTTCATTAGGAATCTAAAAGAAGTGGCGGTCTGTGCCACTAGCAGCGCCATTGCAAACAGACCCTTTTTGAATACCCCGCACCTGTACGAAGTGGAGCTGATTAATACGGGACATGAGTATCTAAGGCAGGGAGACCGTTTCACAGTACAACTCCCTGACCGAGATGATGTGACTGCCCAACGGGAAGTGGAAAATGATCCAGGTTACAACATCTCCGTTAACAAGGGCATCTGGGGAGGAATGTTGGCTACCAGAAGAGTGAACTGTGAGTTTGGCGGAGATGCTGTTGAAGAGGTGATACAGGCTATTAGGCAGGATCAAGACTTTAACGTTTTTCAACTGATTTCACCGTATGCACCCCAAATGATACTTTCAATGATGACGCTGGTAGCCAATGGGGCCGACTATCACAGAATTCCTGATAGTATAAGAACCGGTGCAGCTTCGGCTGTCAACGACAACTTCAACGAGGCCATCGTCAGTGCCATCGTTGAGAACGATGATGTGAAAATGTTTCTAAAGACCGTGATAAGACATGAATATTGTGGAAGGTGTTCAAGGTTTCGCATCAGGACAGGTAGTGCGAGCCTGTAACGGGTATAATTTCAATACCATTAAGACGGGTGATAGATTTATGGCCCAGCTTAATATGAACAGATGGCTTTTGTGATTTTGTGGTCAACTGTATTGTAAACCACCATTGTATGTTGTACATGGGTGAATAAAATAAAAAGAAACTTCACAAGATGTAAATGACAGTTTATTTTCACAAGATAAGACTACACAGTAAAGAGTGGTCAGAGTACGCTGTAACATGAGAGTTGACTATCGTGATTTCTGAAACGTTGCCTATTCTGTTGCCGAGTCCGCAGGAGGTTTGGATGTTTTGAATTGACGCTCCGGCTTCCCCAACTTCAGTTTATTAAACCTTCTGATAGCCTTTTGGGTCGCCTTGTCCTGTATGTGATTGTGACTGGATTCTGTGTATTTTTTATACAACATATTCGTATCGACTCCTCTGGATGTAACATCTGAGTTAGAGTCACCGGGGGGTCTAGTAGTGCCGGTCAGCTCCTTAATAGTCTCGCCACTGTTCGCTTTCCTTAAGAACATTGTCAGCCACCACAGATCATACCTAGGTTCGCTAGTTGGCTTGTCGAGGTTAACATCTTCAACGGTGGGGCACCAGTTAACAGAGTGTTGACATTCCAAGACATCTTCACAGTGTCCTCCATTGGGCTTTGCTTTCAAAAGATTCATCCACCAACCATTGTCAGTGTGATCCATCTTTAGCTGACGTGTTGAGTCATCACACTTGTTAGTCAACTATGACACTGGTATGGAAACAGAGTCTGGTGAACCACAGGCAGATATTCAATAACACCAGAGTAGAAACGATTACAATAAGACACTGATCCAAACTTTTCTCCACTGAAACGGATGAAATTCGACCCGAGTTGACATTGAACCTACCCTTTAGATCCAGGCGCACCATATCTTTAAGACCTACTGAGATGGGTTGCAACTTTCCTTAATAAACAGAAATGATCTTCAGTCTAACAGCGTCTGGGCTGTTCTCATCGCCCCCCAATATAACACATAAGTTGGTGTACCAAATAAAAGTGGGGATGTGTATGATAAGGGAACCATAGCAAGATGAGCGGTGTTATAGATGATCAAAAATGTTATCACACTGCACCAAAATACTGGGGCTCTGATATAGTCGTCATGAGGAGTTAAGACCTTGTCGACGTGGGAAGGTGTTCCCTTTCCGTAGTAAAGAGCGTCCGGGTCAGACAGTCTCTCCTCCCTGTACAGAGAGAGCACCTCGCCTCTGGTAGTGGTTGAGAGAGCGGAACACTGCAACTGTATGGTCTTCTCAAGTAGAGTGTTTAGTTCCAGGTCTATGTGTGATATGACAGATCTGACTCCTGCGACCAAAAATATCACCTTGTACCCGGTGTGCCAGAAAGAGTCACTTGTCGTCAACCCCCATCCCAGTAGATCACATGAAAAATAGAAAATAGAAAACAATATAACATGTAACCTAAGTCCTTGGTAAAATGACATGATTTCATTGGACTGTAGCCCATCTGATGAAGCCGATCGTGTTAATCCAGGCAAACGCAAATGTTGTCCATTGTAGAATTGGGAAAGTTGACAACAGTCGTTTGCCCGAACAGTCGATTCGTGAGCCAACAAGCTCCATGTCACTGCAAACTTTGTAGTATAACCAGGTATAAATGTAAGTGGCTAATAAAAAGCTGAAAAATACAAGTTTCTGGCAGACTGATACACCAGCCATCGAGTCGATCGCCACGCTGGTGTCACAGGTACTGCTTCGTTTATCCGAGCTCAGGATAGTAAGACTGAAACCGCCTATTAATGCGGTACATACCATCAGAGACCATATGCTTCCTAATAAACCCAATGTCAGCAAGTTCCACAATCTGATCATGTGCAGAAAGATGGTGGTAAAAAGTATCACGATCGAGATAACCTTCAGCACACTAAAACAAACGCGCTTCACATGCTGTACTTGCATACAAGTCCGATTGAGCCAGCATACAACGGGAGATAGGTAGAGAGGGTGAACATTTGTTGTCATCATAGTCCTATTCAGATATGCACACAGTATCAAGTCGTGATCCGACAAAAATGTTCTTGGTAACATATTCCATATATATTGAAATATGATATACAGTGAAAATGTGGTGTCTTCAACTTTTGTAGGAGTCGTTAGACACGGTTTATCAATCTAGCGGAGTCTCCTGTGTTACCAGCTAGCATGGTACTGTTAAATTTCCACACTGTCTCCTGTCCGATTGTAGTCATCTTATTGAAGACGTTGTAGTTGTAATATTTCCATTCACAGAAAGCGTTGCATCTGAAGGTGTTACCGCTCTCCGTGCCTATATGCAAATAGTAGCAATTGTGGATGTTTCGCAAGTGGTCATACAATTCCTCCTCGTCAGCGACCCAGATTAGGCCTAGCGTTACACCAGCTTTGTCTCTCAGAATGGTGACATTGTGACCTGTGGGCACAGGTTTCGCTATCAAATACAATCTCACATAGTTCACAGCATTGCAACCTGGAACTGTTGTCTTGACAACTTCACCTGTGTGGTATAGTGTACCGGAGGTGGACACAATTGAGCCTACCAGTTGCAGGACTTCTTTGACCAAGGGGGGTCGCGACACGATGGAGTGTATCAAGAACCACAAATGGTCACTGAGAATTGGTACGTTTTTGAGAGCGATTTCTGTTACATTTGAAATCACAGTCAATCGACGCTGTCGTTCTGTCTGGTTATCACCCAAACCGTCAGATCTTATCATATCAAGAAATTGGTGAAGGGATTTGTTCCACTCGGAAACAAAGGTATGGATAGGTATCGCAGGGATGCACAGCTCGTCGTTGGCGGTGTAGCGGTTTATACACGTCTTGGCTATCAGGGATGTCCCTTTTGCGATATAGGTGTTGTAAATGTCGACGACTGATGAATATTCCTCAGATTGGCTGACGATAGGCATGAGTCTGACACACACATCTCCGACTCGAAGGCTTTGTTTGGTAGTTGAAGTGATTAGCTGAGAGGGTATGTGTTTGAAGTCAAGATTACCCAGTGTTAAATTGTTCCACCCCCCCTTATACCCATTTGATCCCAATCTAATCACGTCACTATCATCGCAGTCGTCATTAGATACGCGACTCCGAATATGCCTTCCGTCTAACAGGGCCACTATCAAGGGTTGTGCGTTAAGCATGGAACAGATTGAAGTCCGTGGTAACATAGTAAGCTGCAGAGTCTCCGCTGTGTATAAGATATAGGCTGTGGAATCGTGTGTTGTTAGGGTCTGTCCTCAAACAGTTGATGCTTCATTCGCTTTGACTAAATATCGTGAATATTTCTTAAAGGAAGTAATCACATTTAGGCTGAGATGTGCTGAAATACCTTAATTTGCGGAACTATCAACTACACAACTGTAATACACCAATGGGCAGCGGTATAGGCGAGTGTGAGACCTCAAACGTTACACTACGCTATGTCGACTCGTGTCCCCTTATGGCCACCGCTGATATAAAATCTGCCAAGGCGCTCAATGTCTCTGGAGGGCTCTCTCTAGATGATGGTAACGTGTAGCCAGCTTGTTGTTTCTGCAACACGGTAGTGTTTGACTGTTGATCGTTGGACGGTGAGGGTATAACCTCCCCTACGACATCAATGTCCATTCTGACAGCTTCCAAGTCTTCCTCAGTCGAACCTTCCCTGTCACGACTTGAGATACTTTTCGTTAACTCGCGTAGTTCGTTCATCAATCTCGATATGTCACGGGAACCCAGATCGTCCTTCTGTTGCTTGCGCACCCGTTTATACGGGGTGTCTCTCGCCAAACTGCGCAAAGTCTCCATGTCGGATTGGGTAGACGAGAAGTCTTGTGACACCGAGCTTCCTTGTTGTTCTAGCAGGACATCTCTTATGCTGGATTTAATCGAATCCATCATCATTTCTTGCTCTTTCCTGGAGACTGCCTGTCTCTCACATTCCCGCTTGTTATACTCCATCGCTATCAATCTCTTTTGCTCCTCGCTTAGAGTTCCATAGTGAAACGAAGTGTCAGAATTGTTCCCCACGCTATTCGGGTAATATGTAACCTGCCCTCCTCGTGTTCCTTCTCCTGTATACAGTTGATGGTTCAACGGATGTTGAGGCTGTGTAAACTGTTGAAGCGTTGGAACCAACGACATTAAGCTCTGTAGAGCTTGTAGTTGCGCTTGTGACTGTTGTTGCGGTATAGCTGACTGTGGAGGCAGCACCTGCTGTTGCTGTTGCAGCAGCTTGATCAGGTTGTCTATTTGCATTGGGGTAACAGCCATCGTATCTTCCATCTGTTTGAGTTTAGGTGATGATGTATTGTCTGTAGGATATATTAGTCCACCGCTAGTATCTTCATCCGTCTGTGTAACACCGGCGCAGAGTTTAGTTGTCACCCCAGTCCGTCTGGTAAAATCCTTAGCCCCTTTCACTGTAAACAATGTGTCCGGTTCATCAGGACAGTTAAGTCTCTGAGTTAATACACTATTATGAACCTTGAACGCTTCTATTACATCCTTTAGTACTTGCAACTCGACAGCTTGGTCTAGAATGGCCACCTTCAGGGATTTGACAGTTTCCGTGATACTCTGACTCTCAGAGCTGTCATCCGATGCATCAGAAACAGTTCCCATCTGGGCAGTGGTGATACCGTCACCAGCCTTTATATCAACGCCGGCGTCTAGGACAGAGTCCTTGATGGTGGAAAATCCCATCCTGGTCATTGTCCGTGTCACGTCCTCACTTGTCACCAGGGTGCAAAAACATCCCGGTCTCATGGGCACTGGAACCAAACTACACTCCTCCGTCATGGGGCCAATCTTGTTGTCTCCCACTGTGCCTAAGCTGAACCCGATGCTCATATCGGGCTTCGTGACACCATTGGTATAGTCATCGTTGGCGCACGCAACACAACAGTATAAGAACGTCTTGTCAACCGACCTACTGTGGACATGCCAGTAGCACTTGACACGGCCTATATCCTTCTTGACTTTGTGTAAGAACACAGCTTTGCCAGGTTGAGGATGACACGCTCCACAATACGATATGTCGTTGTCAACAATAAACTCTTTTCTTGACTCCGGGTAGACCTCATCTGGTGAGACTCCGAATACGCCACATACACCCACGAGATACTTGTTGCTCCCATCCAAAACTATAGAAGTCAGTGCCTCTGTGTAATCATCTTCGATTGTACCGTAGCATTCTTTACAAAAGATTGGTACAAATAAAGACTGATCCGAACACAGAGGTCCTTCGGGGTACTCGTATCTGTCAACGTAGTCAACTAGAGTCATGCTGGTCATGTTTACCACTGCTCTCTTCTTGTCATCGTTCGATACTTTCACAAACGCACACTGATCTTTCGTGGAGAAGACGGGTCCTAATCTGGATCCCTGTCTTACCAAGGGGGTCACGTCGCCTGAGGACATGGCAAGTCTATTTTTATTCATAAACGGCATAAGAATCTAATTAGGGTTATGTCACATAACCTTTAACAAGGACTTAACTGGGTAGGTTCAATATTGGTGTTGAATATCAGATTGTCTCCCCAGACAAACTCCTTGTCAAACTCAAACAGTTTTTGCAGCGCGACACTAGAGATGTGTGTCACGTTCTCCACTGTGCAATACGGAGGGGTGCAGGTGAACTGAACACTATGACTCTCAGTGTTTGTTTGAGTATACGTGAGATCTTGTATCAATTCAGATAGCTTCATCGAGTCCACCGACTTGAGTTGGAAGATCCCCCGTAAGTATACTCTCGTTCTGACTTGATCGAATTCCCTCTCTTTCACAGATGTGAACAAAGCATCTCTGCACCATTTACAATGTTCACTGTTTACCAAAGCGATTATGTGTTTACGACTTGTGCGGAATACACAATAGTTACCCCCGTTGCAGCACGACGACGCAATAAATTCTCCGCAAACCGTGAATTTGTCACTCTCAATAAAACCAGCCACAGCTTTCGGAAAGTCTTCACCTGCAGCTGAAGATGTCTGAGCACCCCTCGTCTTCGTCTTCTGAGTCCTACCCTCAACCGCTTTCGGCATCACGTGAACTTGTTCAAGTTAGAGGACCTCAGAAAAAGAGGGTAATAAATGAGCAGGTTAGCAGGTATGAACAACCCCCTAGCAAGATACGAAGTGGTGTCAACTATCGTCTTTCGCATGGAAATCTACAAGCAGCTGTTTATATTAGTAATCCAAACACGTGTCAGAATTCCCCGGTGGGCACTACAAATTGTCAACCCCTTGACTCACAAGCTCTAGACTTACAAGCTGCAACAGATCGAGGCTTCTCCTCCGAAATGGCAACAGACCCTATATTTCACATGTTTCCCGAGCCCGGGGGGCAGCGGGATCAAGAGGTGTGTGAGATCAGCGATAATCACCGTTTTATTCAAAGACGGTATCCTATGGTGTACATGAACCTCACTGCGAACGAACATCCGTCCATAGTCGACATGCAGTACGCGTATGACAGTACCGGTTGTCCTGTATGTGAATTGGACAAGAACACTTTAGACTCTATCAAAGTGCTTAAGTCACACGAGGTGAAGGATTACCTAGACTCCTACAACCACCGATTCACAGAACAGCAAGTCAACATCCATCTCGGTCACAGCGTGAGGGATGAAAATGTAATCGGAGTGATACAGAACATGTCCGTTGACCTCATCAGTAAATCTTACTCGTTAGCGAACGCGACTTCTCTTTGTATTATGAACCGCATCAAAACTCACATGGGTAGACAACTTCTGGTCCCTGATCAGGAAATGGCTAAGGTTCACAATGACGCTGTTAAACAATTCATCGGTCTTGCAGCGACATGTCAAGCGTTGATGAAATACAAACACAACGAGAGTGAAAGGCTGCCTGCTATTAATCTTCTGGAATAACCTTTTCACTGATGACAAGCTACTATATAATTGTACGTATTATACCATGATATGTGTTGTTATGTTGATCACTAAGCTCTAAATAGTTATCAATGTATTTATTTTGGATTAGTTAATCAAATTCACATCCATGAAGTTTCCAAGTATCATCTCACTCTTGTGGCTCCTACACATCACAGCCTCTCCTATCAGTAACACCGACCCTTACGGCTACTCTCCTTACGTTTGGATCACTATTAGTAAATGCAATGCTCAGAATGGCTGGTGTCAGGGCAGGAGTCACAACGGATTTGCTTTGACCGTGGATAAGTACGACCGCACTAGTGACATGTGCACTCACTATTGTCCTGGGAGGATCTACGCTCAATGGAGACCCATCCGAGACTCAGTAGGCGATCTCAGTGAGCTTGAGCGAGATGGCTACATACTGGGAGCCTACGTCAAGAAGTTGGATAGAGCGTCTTGTCTCATGGTCCCGGGAGGGTTTAAGTGTTCAGACCGCCTGGTGACAAGTACACCCATAAACAAGATATCGATATTTCTGTACGCCAGCCCTCTTAACAAAGACTATTACTTTGGCGAGGACCCGATGGCCGAATGTGAATCCAATCCACAATGCGCAGCTTTCAAGCTCTTGAGAAGAACCTTACACACACCAGCTGCAAGTAGAAAATGGCCTGAATCTGATGACGTTCTGACCATCCGAAACTCCCCGTACGCATGTGTTCTCACTTATGTAGGCCTTGGGGATGCTGAGTCCATTGACACTTGTTACGCCCAACTAGGGGACAACTGTTTTGTGTCCGAAGGTAACAGGTTTTGTATAGGTAATTCTAGAACCCCTCGGGCTGGCATAACCAATGCGGACAGTGCAGCGTCTGCCCCGATTGCGATATGCGAGGTCTCGAGCACTGTGCATCTAAAGGACCGTGACTCCGTCTATAACCCCACCGCCACGGAAATTAGGGACTTCATCACACCCTCATCTTGTGACGCCACCATTCTATCTCTGGACCGAGCCGTCTACATTTCGAATCATCTTTATGTAGCGCTTGACCTAACCACTTTCTACACAGTGGCGCAAGCCGGTCATGTAATTATGAAGGTTTCCTTTGACGAATGCCTTCTTCCCATCGCGTCAACAGCCCTGGACTTCCCAACTGTCATCAATACGGTAGCCGAAACGCTGGCCCGCGTGAGAGTGTCCACTCATTCGACCGCTATAATGTTGGACGCTACTGACTGGGGTGGGACAGAATGTTCTCGTACAAACTGGCAGGGTATGGATTTTACAAGGGCTGCAGTTGATCTTGCCTCGGCTCTAATCCGAGAGGGTGTGCCAAAACTTTTCCTCCGGCTGCCGAGATCTCAGAAACTCTTGAGTGTCATAGACCTCTCCCAGCTTGAGGCATTCGATGCTTTCGTCACACCCCAGGGGTCTGTTGACATGAGTCGAGTTGGACACTGTCAGAACATATGGGCATCTGGAACTGGTGAAGCCACCTCCGATGGTGTCATGTCTTACCTCTTGACTCTGCTAAGACACGGAGTCAGGGCTAACAAGGTCATCTTCACACTGTCTCTTACAGGGGGGTTGATTCTCAGGTCCCTGGAACGTAGAGGTTCTCAGCGTGTTGATATCATAGGTGACCTATCGCTGGCTGACATGGAAACAAACACGGTGTTAAACTGCGAAGATGACCCATACACCAAGTGTTGCTCGGGATCCGTTGTCACTGTTTGGGCTAGAAATATCATGGTTAATGTCACGGTAACCTCGACCTCATTTGAGACACTCAAGCGTTTTCCCGAGTTGGTGGCGGTTGCGTTCGTTATCAACCAATTTGTCATATCTCCGATTGATTCAGATTTCAAACGAGGTGTTAGATCAGACACCCCCGCTATACTGGGTATCACATCAGCAGTGCATAGGCTGAGGGACTGGAAAAGGCAACAGATAGCGGCAGGTATATCGATTGCCAGACCGATGCCGCACGACAGATCTAGACGTTCAGCTTCGGATTTCGCCAAACGGGGGGTTGTAAAGTTGGACGACGTTGTCGTTGACATCCCCGAAAACCGTTACAAGGACCCGGCCTCTGGTTCCAAGAACTGTCTGGATCCTCAGTATAACATAGGTTTAAGTCACACCGTCGTATGTCCCGGGTTGATAGCTGCTCACGGAGCGTTAGGTATATTCAAGGAACCCCACAAGGAACTTTATAGCACCAATTACGAGAAAATCTACCTAGCCGATTTGTATAATCTTGAATCCTGCACACCCGGAGAACCTAGTAAAAAGGCTACCGTCTCCACGCGGCCTCCTCAGGTCGCTGTGAACATCAACACATTCATCCCCACAACAGATCGCAGCCACTACATGGTAGGTATCCTGGATTCTGAGCATGTTGTGGAGTATGAGCCTCCCGTCAACAAAGTGTGTACAGCATACCACACCGGGGAGATGACACAAAGCATGAACGTGGTCTGGGTAGACGATGGTTATGCGGTAGATAAACCGGTGGTTGAGGTTGAACATGGGGTAATAGTGAAACCCGTGGAACTTTTATATTTCGTCTCTAATTTCACCCCGGGCATAGACTACATCAACCTTAATGTCAGCTGTGTCAATTACCACGTGAGTGCCTTACGTCCCTGTCTGATTGCAATATGCGGAGGTGACAACAGTTGCAGGAGAGACTATGGGAGGCTATGCAATTCAGCACATGAGATCATGAACGACGCTCGCAGGGCCGGAGCGTTGATGAAGGAAGGTCTTGAGGAGTTGGCTGTGCAGGATAAGAAGGCTAGGATGTACGAGATACCTGACAACGCACCCTTCCCCATGTTCAATAAACCACAAGGTCGCAACATTCGCCATAAAAGATTTCTTGGGATGTTGACAGGGGCAGCAGCCTTGGGGCTGGCTTGGCACGTATCTGATAGAGTGTCAGTCTTAGAGGATCAAATGGACTCCCTAAAGAACTCCTATGTTTCGGTGTCAAATAAGTTAGTGGAAGTAAGCAGCAAGCTCAATACCAACATAGCCCTGGTGAGCGGTAGGATCGATGACCAAGAGAAGAAGATACAGAAGAACAATGACATCGTCAACAACAACTTTGTCATGCTACGAGATGCAATGATGAGAAATACAGAGGCTGGCTTGCGTGACACCAACATCAAGTTCTCAGTCATGGCCAGTTATCAAATGTGGTATGCTCAGATGCAGAGCGTCACACATCAGATGACGCAGGCCGCCATGCACACTAAGTTCATGACCAGAGGAGTTGAAAACTGTTTAAGGGAGATCGCATCGAAGCGGTCAGGGAGTTGCCCCAGCGGCATGACAATCATGCAGGAGCACCCCGGGTTGTCCGAGTTTCCGACAGTCGGCACAGCCCTCTACAAAGACAGAAAACTTTTTATAGTACACTCTATTCCGTCGACTGTTGAGAAGACCATAGTCAGAGGCATCATACCCATGCCCAAAATGAGCACAGACGGAGTGCCGTGCTGGCCCGATTACAAAGTATGGCTGATAGATGGTAGTTACTACGAACCATCCGACTGTTACGGAAAGTACTGTCACAAACCGGAACCTCACGAAAGGTACCTAAGATGTGTAAAGGAACCCAGCGAGTGCAAGACTGTATGCACGGCATGTCATCGAGGCATTTGCTATCAGGACAATAAGGTGACCTGGATGGAAGGTTCTGTTTCAGTGGAGATCAAGTCCCCTCCACTCAAACCGTTTTCCGGACCGCACATATCGGACGGACCTGTGTCTTTCTCAGATCTACTGAAAATCCCGAAAGTTTCAGAACTTGAGCTACTGCAGGCCATAAACACCACCGTGAAACTAATAGACATTAGAGACGACCTGGACAATATCACAAAAAGCCTAGAAGAATTTGACAAGCGATATGACGACATTTCGGCCAGCAGAGTCACATTCGGAGGGTGGCTTTCCGGCTTCGCCAGTGATACGGCCCTATGGACATCTGTAGCTATACTTATGACTTGGTGCACCGCGCTATCAGCCGGGATCGGATATGTATTTTTCTTTGGAGGGGGCGGAGGAGGAGGAGGGTCTGCGGTCACAAGCTGTCCCAAAAACTTCTCTAAGATGTTATAGACGTCATTACAGTATACCAATGTGTGCACATGTGTACACCCTGTACATTCCAAAGTTTAAATGAAATAAAGTTGATTAGACCTCAAGGGGTTCGAATCTTGTTTGTACAATGTGAAAATGGTATCACAAGAAGATAAAGAGTTGTAAACACACTGACTCCAGAGAGGGATTGTGTAATCACAGCTACATACATATATCATCACACGGCTTTTCTAAACCTCTGTTGGGTCCGATGGGCTCTTAGAATGAGATTCCAGTAAGATTTACTGACTAGTTACGCCTATATACCTTTATAAGAAGAATGTTTTTTACAGCGTCTGTCAACTGAGCGGTTAGACATATTCATCACCAACCGAGCACATTCATCCAACCTTGCCAAGGGGGCTCATTCCTCCAACCGAGACGAGGGGCTCAGGTCAAGACCCGTAAAAGGGAATCCGACCAAGACTTGTCAACAGTCCGAGTGAAAAGAACTCACTGTCACATAATTGAGACCATTGGCTTATCAGAAGTTCAGAATGTTGGATAGAGTGTGCGCTTCGTCATGGTGGGCAGGAGGTTGTGGACATGGCTGCCATCTAACAGTGACAAAAGCGGTTCAACCAATTTTAAGTTTTCACAAGCCTGATGATGCTCATGATGAGTGTTCAGATTTTTGGAAGAACGTGTCAGATGTAATTGGCAATATACTCAAAGACACAAGCCTGCGTTTCAATCACGGAAGTAGTTGTATGTCAGATTTGATCAAAAAGATATCATCCCTGACCTTGCCTCAAATGAATGAAATTTTGGCAGTAGGAAGTGGAAATGGCTTAACGGAAGCCTACATTGGATATGAAGCACTCAAAGCGAAGATAGTTCACATCACTGACATCCAACCTCCTCATGATATGGTGGAAGAGTTATCTTGCCATGAATCGATTGACAAGTACACTGAAGCTGACACTTTGATGTTTATATATCCTTTTGTTGGAGCTTCAGGTTACAAAGGAGTCATACGAAAATTCAAAGGAGACAACATTTTCATGATCGGAGAGCTTGCTACCTTTGGACACACTAATCCTGACGAATTGTTGAAGCAGATAAGTGAAGATTTTGAAGAACTTTTGAAAGTGGAAATGAGCACTTGTACGGCTTTTTGTCGTACTGAGCACATGCTTATATACAGAAGAAAATAGAAAGAAGGCAACACAATGATTAACGGTCACGCAAGTTAAAGATTTGATTTATGGTGTGGGATAGTTTCAATTTCATTTGCAACGATGATGGTCTCATGGAATAATGGTGTACACACAGTCTTGTAAAGATCAAATAAATACAATTTTACACACAGTCCTCTTTTCAACTCATTTTAATTTAATTTGCAACAAGATGGTCACAATGTATTCATGAAACAAACGAGTTGTGCTGAGCTGTAGAGGGTCTTGTAATAACTTATAAAGTCTAATCCTGTATGATAAACTAACAAACACATTATGTCATCACATTACTACTAATATAACTAATTGAGACATGTAAATCGTTTGAGTATAGTAGATTTATAGTGACATTGTAGAATAATACATTTACAATTGCACCGTAAAATGTTAATGAATAAAAGAGTACACACAATCTTGTAAAGATATAATAAAAAACATTATACACACAGTCCTCATTTTCAACTTTCTATAGCTTAGCCTGGTTTCTGACCACATTCTTGTCTTCCTCAGTCATGCACGCAAGCGTCATCCATTCTCTATCCTGTAACAGTTCGTGAGCCTTAAGTCTCTTGGTCTCATAGAAATTCAATAATTTCAAGACGATTCTTTGGACAATTTCACATCCCATCGCAGTAGGCATTATTTTGACAGGGTTACAGGGTTGAATTTGTGCAGAAGGGTGGCTTTGGGGACATAGAGCCTGTACAATGAGTTCGTAGGTGGACACTTTTGCATGCCCTATTTTACTAACAGTTCCGTCCCTGCGCTCCGAATGGGTCAATGTGTCATACCCAAGAAATACAATCCTTCGTTCCATGGCGTCTGCTATCATTACACCCAGACTCCACATGTCTATGGAACAAGTGTAATCTCCATACTCACCTGCACCAAACAATTCAGGAGCCCTGTATGGCACAGTGACCACATTCAAGCTCATCCATTTTGATGTTTGTCTGGATAGGCCCATATCGGCCACCTTGACAGTGAGATCTTCTGTCAGTAGCACGTTGAAAGGTGTCAGGTCTCTGTGCATTATACTCAATCTATGCATGTAGGACAGAGCACTGGCCACTTGGCTAGAAAAATGAGCCACAAAACTCAACGGCAGGGATTGTTGCGGCAGGTGTTGACAAAGGTAGGATCCCCCACCTTGTTGGTTGTGAATCACTTGGCTCAGCGTGTAGGGTAGGTAGGGCATGAGCATGGCAAGTATTCCATCATCTACGAACCAATCGCACATCTGGATTATGTGACGATGACCACTCAGTGAAGCGAGACAAGACATCTCTCTCACTGTCGAATCCTCCACACCGTGGACGTGACACTTTAAGGCAAATACATTTCCTGTTACCCGACATTTGACCTTGTATACGACTCCGTAGGCGCCTTTGCCGATAATGTCACCCTTTATGTAATTCTCCATTCTGAGTCTGATGGGGTATAACCTTTCAGTTATAATTGTGGACAAGCTGAATGAGGGGGTTTATAAAGGGGTGAACAGTTCCATAAAAAAAACTGTTACGTCCAACCACGACTGACACAGCCAACCTCAGTGCTCAACCTTTACAGATCCATTGGAAATGATATCAATGGGAGGTTCTCCTTGATATCTGGATCAGGGACAAGGCTTCGTAACCCTGAACAAGAAAATTGTAACACTAGCGGAGATGTAAGTTGGTAGAACGTGTAACCGTTTCTATGTATATATGTGTTATAAACCTGACAAACCATTTGTAGCAAATAAAGAATGAATATACGTTTAAGCGTGTGATTTAAGCCTTTATTACATTTTTACATTTGTAGATGTAACACCAGAGCAGAGGGTTGAATTCAGAACTTCTTCAGTGTCAACAAAATCAGTGTTGCTGCAATGTCAAGACATTTTACGATTGTGTTATTCAATGTGGACTCCACTTCTGTCACTTGAAAGAATTTGACAAAGCCGTCCTGTGAAATGATAATTAACATTAGATTACACTCAGTGTTACAAACGGAAACGTGATCCGTTAAGCCGTTACACAGCTTACCCAGGAGTTGTTTTCGACCAGCCAAGTCTTCTGGTTGGTGGCCAGGTAGACAGCTATGTCCTCTCCCACCAACTCTACACAGTTGTCCACGCCACCGTCCTTTAAATGTTGACACACTACAGCTCCAAAGGCTAACAGGCTGGCGACACGGCCCCAGTTGACGATCCCGTCTTCGAAAAGGTGATTTGCTACTACATTGACTAACTTCACAATGCCCTCTATGTCAGCACATGAAATTGTCCTGATCATACCTTTAAAAACGAATATAGATAACATTGATAAAAACAGCGTTGAGTTTATGCCATTGGATTATTGTTATCATAGACTTATTACCTACCATTGTATACTCCGGCGTGCTTCTCCAATAATTTGCCCACAACCCTTTTCATTGTTGACATAGGTTCCTTTTCTTTCCAGCTAGGTTTAACCACTCCTGTAAATTCCCCTAGGAAGCATTTAACGAATTGAGAAGTCTCTGTGTCGAACACATCGCGCCTGGGGCTAGACACCTCAATGTTGACTTTGGATACTGTGTAGATACCCGCCGATGACATTACTAGACTCCTCTAGAATTTGAAAATCTAAGTTGACAATTTAAGTCTAACTGGCAGCTTATCACTCACTTAAAGCAAGTGACTAATGTCAAGATCCCGCCCAACTGGGTATGGCATACACCTTCATCGTCCAACTACATGAATAATGCAAAAGGCCAATGTACATGTATTTTATTAAACAACATCAGAAACAGTCATAGACATATGACAACATAGACAGTCAAATTAAACTACCGTTCATGCTGACATGTTTGCTACAGTTGGACATTATCTTAATAAAGTACAGGGACATGTATGAATAGAGGACAGTGGTACAGACGTGCAAGTATCATGCCAGAACTTTGAGTTGAGAATGCTTACTTTTTGTCGTACAGGAAGACGTGCTATCAAAATCTTACATTGACACAAGATACTCTGAGTTGGCGTCAGGGTCACTACATACAGTCTCGGTTAAGGTATGTAATCCACTGTAATTATATTATAAATTTCATAATTGTCAGCCTACTTGTAAGAGATTTGTTCATTTCGTAACAGTGCGGATAGTGCCAAGGGCGTAGGTATACCCCCAGGACGGTCATGGCGCTGCAGACAAGACAACGGTTCACCCCGCCGATTGTTATGAACCCGTAAACAGCGTTGGTGATACCAGCCGGGAAGGCGATTGATCCCTTTCTGTAACGTTCCTTACCCAGTTTTGACATCAATTCATTTCGTCGATCTTTGAATCTATCTTCAAGGTATGGACATTGGCCGCCTGCGTTGTAGACATGATATATGTGTTCACCCAGTAATGTATCATTATGCACAAAGTTGTTGATATCGATATTACACTGAAAGCATGTATGCGTGTCAACCGTCTGAGGACGATGATACATGTTGGCAGATTCTCCCAATACAGTGAAGTCATTGGTGAAGTGTGCTAAAGAACTATCAGTTTCAATACCGTGGTCGTACAAGCGCCAGGACGGCTCGGGTCCTGTGAACAAAGGAGTATCATAGCTGGACTTAACTATCAAACTCTTCAGTTTCACCTTAAGGCGTTTGGAAATCTCCTCGCATGCGATATAATGGTCTTCTCCAAACGGACATGTGCAGATGCTGCAGTGTTTCGCCCCTGCAATGTTAACGTATCCATTTTTGGAAGACAACAAGAACTCAGGGAACGCGACAAAGCCATGCTGGAAGCGAAGTTTTCCTTGTAAAATCAGAAGCTCATTTTCACGACCCCTGTATATCGCCTTGATATAACGACAATGTCCTCCTCTTTGCACATGTTCATTTAAACCAGGGTCACCTCTTTTGTAGCCAGATAGTACTATGTTACAATCAATACACTTATACGTATCGTAAGTCCCAGGTATATGGATCATGACGCGAGGGTTGTTTAGCAGTTCGAATTCATTTCTCAAACTTCCACCAAACTGTGTGATGTCATGCGGACGTCTGCTAGAATCTCCATCTGTCTCTAGCTGACAGTCAGAGACTGTCATGGGAACCCCCTGAACCATCAGCAGCTCTGACATTTGACGAGGTTCGACGTTGTTATCATCTGAAGTCTGCATGGTTCACTCTGATATAGCGCTCTTGGTGGGTTAATAGACAGTTGTGAGGACATCCATTGGGTCTCGAATTTATAAGTTGGTCATTGTCCTTGGTTGGAAAAAACGGTCAGGTTAGCTAATCTCCGTGTGATACATATCATCTTCTCGGTCGGAGCAAGGAGAGCTTCCTCTTCTCGGTCGGATAAATGAGAGCTTCCTCTTCTCGGTCGGATAAATGAGAGCTTCCTCTTCTCGGTCGGATAAATGAGAGCTTCCTCTTCTCGGTCGGAGAAATGAGAGCTTCCTCTTCTCGGTCGGATAAATGAGAGCTTCCTCTTCTCGGTCGGATAAATGAGAGCTTCCTCTTCTCGGTCGGATAAATGAGAGCTTCCTCTTCTCGGTCGGATAAATGAGAGCTTCCTCTTCTCGGTCGGAGAAATGAGAGCTTCCTCTTCTCGGTCGGAGAAATGAGAGCTTCCTCTTCTCGGTCGGATAAATGAGAGCTTCCTCTTCTCGGTCGGATAAATGAGAGCTTCCTCTTCTCGGTCGGAGAAATGAGAGCTTCCTCTTCTCGGTCGGAGAAATGCGAGCTTCATCTTCTCGGTCGGAGAAAGGAGAGCTTCCTCTTCTCGGTCGGAGAAATGAGAGCTTCCTCATCTCGGTCGGAGGAATGAGCTCCCTTGGACGGTTGGACTGTTGACAAGTTCCATGACATGAAGTCTAAAAGGCTTCTGTATTGTTAGCAAGATTATCATAGGCTTTGTGTTTAGCTGTATCACAAGAATGGACGCCATCGTCAACATCACATTCAATAACATGTCATACTATCCAGAGTTTATTTCACAATGTTATTCTCTTTACGAATACAATTGACATTTTACATCCCTTTCCGCCATGCACTAATGACGATCAAGGGCTTGGCTGTCAACCTGTATATGAGCATGGTGCACATTGTTTGTGTAGAAAGGAATCAAGTCGAAGAAAGAAGGTCATAAGTAGCCGTTATAATATAGAGTATTTTATTATCTGTTTAACATGCATGTGAAATA
Source organism: Osmerus mordax (assembly GCF_038355195.1). Taxonomy (NCBI): domain Eukaryota; kingdom Metazoa; phylum Chordata; class Actinopteri; order Osmeriformes; family Osmeridae; genus Osmerus; species Osmerus mordax. The sequence continues at coordinate 214,976 of NC_090070.1, forward strand.
AGTGTGGATGTAATGTGTATTGGTATAATTAAACCACAAACCCTCATGGTGTACATCGTCTTTGAGTTTATTTTTGATAGTACAGGTGGCACATGTGATTACAGTGGTTGAAACTTCACATTGATGAAACTACCGCATGTTCAGGTCGTTTAACGCCCATGATTCATTTCTATCACACTCGCCAATTCGGTGGGGACAAACGTCCAACAGTTGCGTGTCTTCATCCGACGGTTGATCAAAAACAAAGTCACATCTGATCAACGGGGCATGGTCTGATGTCCCACTGTTGAGAGTGTGCGGCATTGGAACATTATTCTCGTCCAATTCCTCAGTGTCCCTCGTAAGCACTCGGGTTGAACTTGTTGCTTTCACTGGAAGTATATCAGGTTTCGACTTGGTTGACTCAAAAGGAGGATGTGAATTAAGATCAGACAAGCATAAGGCGCTGTCTACCAGCGCCTCTATCATATCAATCAGTTTGGCGTAACGGCTGACAAACTCGTCACCATGAGCTTTGTACTGTTCCAAAGACATGCTTATGAACTGGTGGAAGTTTATCTTCTGAAAGAACACTTCAAACCGGGACATTCCCATAACTCTAAGACATTTATAAATTAGAGGGTCGATCCGACATTGCTGTCCGATCCGCCTCAATCTCTTGTGTTGCTGTTGAGAATACATTTGTTTTATGATCCAAAACTAATCCGTATCTCAGATCTATTAAAAATCTAAATCAAGTAGCACACCAGGTTGTACGTCTCTGACTGTGTAATGTATAACTGACTAGTTGAAAAATTGAAAGATGTGCACACTGACATTCTAAATTTCTGATAAACCGATAGCCTTAAGTATGTAAAACAGTGGGTTATATACACTTGAGGAAGGAGGTAACTCGGACGACGGTTGCATTGTTGACAAGTCTCGGTTGGATTTCCTTTCACAGGTCTTAACCTTAGACGGGTGTGGGTTGGAGGAACCAGCTAGTAGCGCCTAAGGGGGAATTGTATTACTGGCAGAGGTCACTTTAGAGACTTCAGTTTTCTTGATCTTCCACCCTGGCGACTTTTCTCCTTTTTGCCGCAAGCTCATCCACAGAGTACTGTTGAGTGCCATTGCTTTTATGTCGCTGGCTACTTGTAGTGAGCGACTCTTCGAGAGGTTGAGTGTTTCGGTTTTGTGGATTGTTTACTGACCTCGCCGTACCCTTTCTCATAGCAAGCGCAGCTTGTCCGTCCGAATCGTGTAAAGCCTTTATCATGGCAATGAGTTTTGTTGACCGTCGAGGCCTTTTAGTTATCAACTCTCCCTTTACGGCCATCATGGTAGTAGCATAGTCACGTTTCAATGTTTCCACGGAAAATGTGTCTACTCTGTGAACATTGTTGAATACCTGAACCGCATCCTTCCACTCCCAATCCTCCTCTAGTTCAAGTAAGTGACGACGATCATCACGGTTGACTCTCAGAAATATCTTGTCTTGATGATAGACGGTCCGCGTAGTACAAAATGAGCTAACGTTTTTCACGGGTACACCCGAGTACTCTGTTGAATACACGCTCAATCTGGGACCGTGGAAGGTGCCTTTTGGACCTAGTCTGGATTCTTTCAGGTGACCTTTGTCGTACGATTCCTTAGGGGAATTCGGAGACATCATTCTTCGGATAACCCCTCCGTAATACAAAGGCGCAGAACATTGAAATGTCTCCCCTCCCAAGGGGCACTTGTTGAAAGTGAGTTCGTTAAGGGGTTGGATGACCGATGTAGCTTCCAATATCACAGAGCAAATCGGGTCAGTGTTGAAGTCCAATGTGAATCTCAATATGAGCTGCTGCTCAGTGCTGCTGTCAGTAGAACATTGTCCAAATGCATTGACTTGTTGAAAGTCTCCATTCTTGTAAGCATCCATCATCGCGACTGAGATATGCTCCCAAAAGACAGTGTGAGACGTTGGCGCATACAGGGCCAGCATGTCATAGACCGCTTCAAGTGGAACGGTGACAGATCCTATTTTCTTGTAATGATTCGACTGTAGTTTCTTGTTATGAGTCGTGTTAGTATTGGTGGCGTACCTGTAAGTGCACAGATTGTAGGTCTTTATCTTACCAGCACGAGGTGGGACTTTACATGTTGAGCACAACATCAACATCTCGTGTGCTGCAGCGTGTCCACCCTTGATCTCTTCCGTTGAGAAAAACATAACATCTACACCTGAAATGCACAAGTTTCCATTTTTCAAACTGGTCTTAAGGCGTTGCTCATGTATCTGGGTCAAGATGTACCCTAGCACCTTGCACGCAAAGCGTCCCTGTATGTCAACCACCCGAGGACATATGTCCGGTAGACAGGCTGCTGTGCAAAGTTTGTATACAGCGTTAGTCTCCAAGCAGATCTGACCGAATGATAACTTGTTCAGAGCTTTCAGTCTATTCTCATCCATTTGCTTCATGTAAACCCTCAAGTCAGGACAAGCCTTCTCATCAGGGATGTCGGTCCACGGAGGGATCCATATGTCAAAGACAAAGTGACAGGCCAACTTCATGGCCTCAGCAAACACCAACTGGTTGATGCAGAAGGAAACCCTGCGGCTGACGATTCCTGTGCACACAATGTGACTAGCATATAGGGCAGCTACACAAGCGTCTCTAGCGATGTCAAAGCTCATACTGAATTGCATGATATCAGACTCTGCAATCATTGTAGCGGACTGTATCAGGTTTTGTCTGTACAGACAGACTGCAGTTATTTGATCCATTTTCAGTTTCTCTACCATGTCCTGTACCTGCTTGGTACTCCGTGTTCGTGTCACATGGTCAGGGAACTCAGATTCCATAATCACACATCTGTCGGCCCACGCATCACTTACAAACCCCAGTGTGTTGGTGTTCCAAACAAATCCACAATTGTGCACTGCGTGAATCTTGACGGTGTCCACTTTACCAGTGCTTACGTCTCTTATCACAACATCACTCTCCAGTATGCTGGTGTCCAACAGGTTCTTGAACGTATTGGGGATCACATTAGACTCCTTATCGACGTTCTTCAGGGTCTTCTCGTGGCTTATATGAGCATCGTCTATCATGACCACACAAGAATTCCTCTTCTGCTTGTACTTGAAAGCTTGCGGGGTGAAAGACGTCAGTGTTTCTATACAACCCTTTACCCTCTTGAACTGATAGTTCAACACGTTGTTAGCGTAACTCTTGCCCTCTCCGGGACCTGTGACGTTGAAGAACATAATACGCTCGATTGTGTACCTGGGTGCAGTGTTGACAATGATGTAATTAAATGTTGTCGATGCCTGGAACAATCTGCCAACTTGAAGACTGTCACAAAACAAGTAGCTCACCACTGCAACGTCGTACAATTTCACTGGATTGAGAACGATAGCGTTTTCCGAGTAGTCACATTGATCACTTGGTGAGAGGTAAAACGATTCGTGGATCTCCGAAAGGTGACAACCGAGAGACAAGCTGGAGTTGCTGAGTTCGTTGTCCATAACATCGCAAAGACCTTCGTAAAGTGCTTCGTTTTCACAGAATTGATGCCGTATCAGGATGTTGAAGACCATATCTGCTATACTCTCGAATTGCCTGCGTCTTGACTTTGACTTGACTTTCATTTCTTTGCTGAGGCGCTCCAGTTTACCCAGATGAGGGTAGAGGCGTGCAAAGTAATAGACGTGCTCGTCTTTACTCACGATGAAGGGGTGTCGTAGGGACGAGTTGTAAAAACATGAGTACGCAGTCTGACACTCTCCGCGGCATGCTGCAGTTCTAAATTCAAATCCAAACCGTTTGCAATAACACTGTCCGGTCGCCAGTAAAGACGCTATACGCCGTGTCCTACGTTTCTTCTCTATGTCACACAGCACCTTACCAATCCGACCCTTTGTGATAGGCATGTGCTTGTGGATCATCGATTTAACGAACATGTCAGGGTTCTCTCTGCTGATGAGTTTCTCGAGAGAGTATCTGAATACCAACAATCCTCTAATGTTCACATCCCCAAGTCGTGAGCAACCGTCAAGATCTTTTGTGAAAGCCTTCAGATTGTCCACAAATTGCTTATCGTCCAACATGGTCATGTCATATCCAGTTCGAATGACTTTCTGCTTCACACATTGTGCACTTGTGAGTTTGGAGAGGAGTGATATGAACAGTGTCTTGCATTCTCCATCGCCAACACTGTCCGTAAGCCTACCTATGGAGTTTTCCAGAACCTTGAGATTCATATCCATTATAGTATCTGGTAACATGACCACTTGCCTCCCCGACTGACAGGCTGGTGTATACATCGAACCCTGTAGGTCCTTGACTTTCTTCTTGTCGACTTTGTTAGAATTAAGTGTGTCGTTGTGGATGTCCACCCAATCAAAGATAGAGGACAGCTCTCCCTTATTGTCTCGCATGACTATCATTGCGTTATTTAGGGATGACGCCTTTTGTCTAACCAATTGCAGTCGCATAAAGGCGTTGAAAGCCTCCTCCTGTAGTTCAATCATTGTCAAATCTGTTGCCGACGCTACGCTGTCAGCATCCTCAGAGTCGTCTCTTCTGAATACATCCATGTTTACACTGTGTATGAGACTGAGCAGCTGGCTATTGGACACATCGTCATAGGAGTCTGTCGGCTGTCTGGCTTGTAAACCGTGGCTAGATGCTAGGTCATCCGAATCTTCACTACTCATGTCCAGAACGAAACAGAATAAACGCCCGTGAGCAAAGTCTTCTCTGATGGGAGGTGACATGCTACGAAAATCTGGATGCTCCAAAGTTACTTGAAGAAATACCCCTTTGCAGCAATATGTCAGGTATAGGAGAAATTGAAACGTTGCCCTGTCGTTTGGCGACAACGCGCTGAAGGACAACTCTTCAGACAGTTTGTCGTACAATACATCTGTTCCAACTGCAAGGAATAACGCTTTTCTATTGGACGGTAGTCTTATGGTTTCTAACACAGAGGTATCCGCTTCTCTATGAGGCAGTATGTTACATTCGACTAACACGGTCTTTCCTTTCTTATTTGCCATGACTAGCAAGTGGGGATTCTTCGCTCTTACGAAACGAGCACAGTGTCATTCCTCCCTAACCCTTAGACATGCATGTTAGACTGAGTGTCATTCCTTGAAAGAGGGGTTTTAAGCTACACCCCTTATATGACAGCTGGACATATCCGTCAAGGTTGGAGACTTCCTCCCTATTTTTTTTTGATGATGTATATATACACGTAGATTCTCCCCTTGACTCGAACCTGTTCATCCAGATGGATCGGTTTCAGGCTTGGATGTTTGCTACACATACAAGAGTGTACATTTGATATACAAACATTTTGGAGAAAACTCACAAGTTTACCGATTTGGAATCATGCAGAAAGCAGTGCCGTTTGTGGATTTCTTTCCTGATATCTACCCTCAATGCAGAGTCGTCCACCCTGAAGTTGAACATGATCTTGTCGGGGTGATATTAAAATCCATCCTCTTTCACAAGCAAGAAGAGGCTCTCTTGTGCAGAGGTTTGGTGGTGCAGGGCCGACATGCTAACATCTACACCACAGTACATTTAAAAGTTACTGAAATATCTCCTGTTGTGGGTTACGACCTAGACCTGATTCTAGACCAAGACGGCGAGGAAGAGACGTGGGAAGTTGTTCATAAAAAGTGGTCCCAACATTTTGCTGCCGATCCGGTGAACATCCACGTTTTTCACGATGACATTAAACGAAAAGTAAATGCACAAGTCTTTCCACTTAAATGCATTTCTTTGGCCAAAAAGTACGTAGAAACTGTAAGAGGAGCGCTGACTTTCGGAGACTTTTGTCCCGATAAGGGATACTACATTTCTCAAGATGGTAACACGCCTGCTTTATGCTCCAGTGTTATGTTTGGCAGGATGTATTTCCTACCTACAAACAAGCTGAACGGGGCACTGTCAGCCTCTGAACTGATCTACGATCACGACAAGTCAGTGGTTGAGACTAAGCTGTTTGACAGTAAACATATGCCATATTTCTACAAGGCAGCGTGTCTGGACATTGAGACCGTCTTTGACAAATGCCACCAGGATAAGTCTCTAATATGCGAATCGTTTGCCTACAAGTTCCCATACTGTACCCAGAGTAAGGTTGCGGATATGATAGAATATAGAACCAAGCTGGTTCAGAGGCTAAACGTCGGCAGGAAGCAATTGCCGAAAGAGAGTAGAAATGTCACCATCCCTACTTTGTCACCCGATATGCCAGGCCAGCAACACGAGATAACGTGTGTGTCTCTTGTAATTCTCAACTCTCATATACCCAAGACGTCACCCAACCACCACAGAAAGGCCCTGATAGTTCTCTATAACAAATGTAAGGTAACACAAAATCGTAACCTAGAAGCTGATTACGAATTGGCCAAGGGAGTTGGTATAGAAGATGTCAAACGGATTTCGTTTTACCCCTGTTCTGGAGAGCTCAGACTTCTGGAGACAACTATCCGACTCTTGTATGACCACGGTGTAGAACTTCTCTATGTGTTCAATGCCGAATTTGACGTGCGGGTAATCGAACAGCGTGTTCATTTCTACGCTGACTCGGATTACACCAAACTCTGCGACATTGCTACCCAAAAACGATGCTCCTCATTATTACGAGCCTGGCATGGACTCTTTGTAACCAGGGCCATGGCAGATGATGTGTTACCTTTCTTCCAATTCGAAAACGTGCGCTACCTGGAAATGTACAAGGACATGCTCAATAGTATAGGTTCGGTGTTACAGAGCGAAACCTTAACCGACTACAAACTCTGGCTGATATCTGACCACGTTGACAAGTTCAACAAAGGGAAGGCGAAATTGGGACACTTCAAGATGAATAGCTGTGGCATGAACATCATAGATCTCTATAGGGTGGTGGGAACTCAAGCGATTAAGTTTGCATGCACTAGCATGAAGTTGAACGACGTGACACCTTTTGTAATAGCAAAGGTTAGGGAGCTGCACAAAAAACCTCCAAAGGATGCCAGAAAACTGTGCAAGGTGGCAGATGTCAGTTACTCTAAAATGGACAAGATGATTACAATGGGAGGGAAAAGTCTCTTTGCCGTGCTCATCTATAACTTGGTCGATTCTCAACTTTGCGCCAGGTTGGCTAAAGTGCTGAACCCTGTATCGTCTCTTTTCCATCGATGTAGGACGACTCTCAATATAGACGTTGTTGTACATGGAAGAGGAGATAACTTTGGAGGTTTCGTGCAGAGTATCCATTCTGTTCAAATCCCACAGCTAAAGTTTAGACTTGATAGCCTCAAAGTCAAAGCTGGACCTGTGGGTATGGAACTAAACAGTCGTCAGCGATGGCAGCCCCAGTACAACTCTGAGTGGAAAGGAGGTGCTGTCTTTGACCCCCTCACCGGCCTACACTACTCAGGACCCGGTATGGGGTTGGAGCTTTCGTTTGACTTCTCTGGCATGTATCCATCCATCATGTGTGCTCTCAATATCTCACCTGAGACCACCATCCCTTGGCCTCCTGTAGACTTTCCTCACGATCTGTCCGGGTGGGTGTGTTACAACTGGGAAGCTGAGGGTTTTGAATACTCATCCCTCCTTCTCAAGTACGACCAGGCCCAAGGAGCCTTTGTTCGTGTACCAGCCGTATTATCTTCCTCGGTCGAATACTATCTTAATCAACGAGCTGAGTTTAAAAGTAAACTCAAAAACCCTGACATCAGTGAGGTTGATCGGGTATACTACACTACGCAAGAGGGTGAGTGTAAAATCCTAGCCAACTCCTTCTATGGGACGGCTCCTTACCCCTGCGGGCCTCTTATATCTGGTCACGGTAGACAACAGATGTCGGTGGTGAATAGCTGCGTGTCTACTTTTTACCGACATAGATCCCCCGTAGTCTACGGAGACACTGACAGTGTCATGGTCTCCGTTGGTTACACACCCGGGGGGCGTCCTGAAAACTATGTTAGCGATGTAGACTTCCACAAAAAAGACACAGCTGACCCTGGACCTGAAAACGAACACCTTAAGAGCTTCGCCTATAAGGCCAGAAAGGCTTTGGCTGACAAGTTTGAACAGGCTGGCGCACAGGTGCCTGGGTTTCTGAACCACGTACACACAGCCTTGGTTGAGGACACTCTTAAGAGGATGTATTTGATAGGCAGAGGTAACACACACCAAAATATAGTCAGAGACCCAAGTGGGAGATTCACCAAGGAAGGATATCCCATCTACGGGGCTAGAGTTCCTGGGTCTGAAGAATTTGTAGATGTCACCGGACCCTTCGTTAGAGACAGGAGAGTTAAGCTGGAATATGAGAACAGCAGCTCCATATATTGCCACGTAACCAAGAAGACATACGTTGCTCTCACTCATAACCTAGACAACAAAGGGAGTCTTTCGTCAGTCTCCGTCAAGGTTAGGGGGTTGTCAGCTTTCAAAAACATTCGCACACCTTGTGATTCCGCTGTGACCGACACTTTCATAGCGTGTGTCATGAGGGGAGACTGCATCAAACTGGCGACTGACAACGTCTCGTGTTTTTCAACATGTCCCTGGCATCAGCTAAAGCGAGGAGATGCAATATTGTACACGGATAGGGAACTCCTCGTTGATGACCTTGGTAGGTGGCTAGAGTTACATCAAGCTAGTTCCATTCTCACCCCTTGTAGAGTGGAAGATGTCATAACGTTACAACTGGACTCGGGTTTCTCTGCTGTCTCCACAACGTTGACCCCCGTGCACGACCATAAATCAGTGTCTGATGCTACCCTTACAGTGAGAACGCTTTACAAGGACCAGAAATATTGCATGAACCATATGTTTTCACGCAAACAATCCATTCTCAGAGACCTACTCACATGTAAAGCATCTGAGATCATCGCGTCCAAGATGGGAGCAGGCTTTTTTCCTTGGAGTAGTCTCATTAAATCTTCGAAGAACAAGCACTTTGGTCAACAAACACTGGATCGGTTGAAAGTGTCCAACGCCAGTGTCAAAACTACCTATGTTGAAATTGTAAAGACGTGGTTAAAGCCGATCACAGGACTTTCCATCACACCTGTGAAGTGTTATGAGTATTACAAATGTAACCCTTGCGAGGCTGCTTTTCACAGATACCCGTTGAACCTTCAGGCTGAGACAGGGTGCGTCACTGCTATGTTTGGAGGCTCACTCAAATGTGAGGCTAACCTCTGTGGATCCGGTAATGTCTCTGAAGACCATAAGAGGTGCAACGGTGACAGTGCATTATGCCAGGACGGCGATGACGGGTCTGGTGATCATTGCGAAAGACAAGACGAACCCTTGATCGACTCCTCCTTTCAGACAGGTCTCGTATCTCGCACAGACCAGCCCAACAAATGTTTTGCCAACTCTAGAGTGTGGATATCTTACCAGGCAGACTCCACCTTGGTCAACGTCTCCGGAAAACTTGTTGCTCATTGCATTATAGACTACTGTCTACCTTGCCACATGTACAGCCCTGCGTTGGTGCCACACTGTCTAGATGATTGTAAACAGCATCTGCTAACCACAATATCCTCTGTCAGAGAGAGGTCGAAGAGAGCAACCAGTGCTTTCAACTCTGTAATGTATAATTGCCCTGAACATATGATACCGGCCTGTGGGATTCGGGAGTTTGAGCACTTGAGGACAAACCGAGAGACTGTGACACGTATGCCGGGTGAGAAACTCGAAGTTTGTCGCAAGGTCATAGTTGAAGACATGTCCCTACGACCCAGTGATGTTTACAAGACACTAAGTGTGTTACTTGGAAAAAAGCTCAGTAAAGCCATCTCTGAAGGTATTGTGGTACTTAGAGACGACTCATCCACCCCTCCCTGCTCGGACACCGACATTCCACTTTCGTTGCCAAGTGTCATCTTGACAGACGCTGGGATAGAATCCTCTACTGGTAGACTTTCTATAGCAAGAAGCGAAATATGTGAGAGACGTTTGGTTGACTTGGCTAGTCTTCTGTGTCAGGCGGTGATCGTGTTGCAAATACACACTCCCAAAGTATTTAGTTCGGGGGCCGTCATGTATCCCGAGTCTGTTCTTTGTATCATGCCTTACTCTTGTGAGGATGCAAACCTAATGGGAAGGTGGCTAGAGACATTCAGAGATAAGAAGTGGCTCAAACGCATCGAAGCCAAGCACCTCGACAATCCAGGCAAGAGGAAACTGTCTACAGATGATGGCAGGAAGGTTACCTATCATTGCACAGGCTGTAAAAAATTCTACAGACTTCTGACCGCTGACAACGTCTCACCTGATGATCTTGTGCAGCACGTCTACGGCCAAGACAAGAGGAGAAAGATGGGGCAGTGTATCACCGAAAGCCGGTGGCTGTATCAAGCCTAAGTTTGAGTTTTTACATTCCACATGACTCGACACCATTATTCTTGTCGAACTTGAATTGAACTGAAACATACCGTATATATACGATTCTGTATCCATACATTGGATAAAAACTCCAGTGAATACACATTCTTGCTCCTAGTCTCTGTTCCATTGCCCAAGATGTCTTTCAGTCAAAAGGACTACGTCTTCTCCCATACGATGAACAAGCTTGGTCAGGCTCATCAGCCTGCAATGTTTAAACTTAACTTGCGTGACATCATACCGTTCGGAGAATACAGTACTCTGTTTGTCATTGATAACATGCGGATTAACGCCTACAAGCAAGGTGGCTTGGAGACAATACCAGTGATGTTTACAGTCATCAACGATAACACAAAAAGGGTCCTGACCAACGACCTGTGTAAGCTTTCTTCAGAGTGGCATGTCGACATTAACGGTGGATCCTATATGAAGATAGCAGGCACCGATGTCGTACCTTTCAAACGCAACCCATCGGTTTACGACGTCGAGCACAGACAGGCTTTTGCCAACGTTTTGGCTTTCATGATGTCAAACAGCCTGTGGGCCTCAGACAGAGCCAGAGGGGCTTTTGACAAGCTAATCGCCTCTACCCGAGGGGAGTTTGAATTCACATGTGACATGTGTTCAGGAATCAGACTTGCTTGCATCGTGAAAGGACCAAGTGGATTACAGTCGTTCAATTTCCCACAGTGTGCCGACAGCTACGTTTGCATACCTTCCCCGCGACCCGACATTGACAAGGATTACGAGGCTCTAAGAAATATCCTAGCACTCTTACGATCCGCTTCCCTTGACAACCTTGACATTTTCAAACTTTTCACTCTGGAGATGGCCTCCGATAGAGGCTTTGAGGACCTCAACTGTGCACATTTTCCTCCTAGGCATATTTACACGGGGGGTATTGTAATCCCATATGTGTTGATGAAATACATCACCTCCTTTTACCAGACAATGAGTGAGTACGCTGACAACATCGCCATCATAGACGAAAATACGCCTCATATCAAAGTATTAATCGAGAGTCCCTCCGACAATATAGGTGAAATCACCGGTTGTTTGTCCCTTACACTAATCTACGGATTAACCCTCTCGGCCATTTATACCAAAATCACCAACGGTCTGCGTCGTGAGGAAGAATTTGATGAAGAAGAAATCTACAGTCATGCAACTTTCACACAGTTGAGCACGGATGTGTTGGTTAGGAGAACCCGGTTGAATTTCATGGTGAAGAATCACATGTCCTTAAAGGATTGGTACGACTTCTACTATGGGTGAAAAGGGAAGCTTTCGACGCTAAATGACAATTCTAATGTATATGAATAAAGACAGCATATCTCCGAAACAATGTTGCTTTATTGAACAAAATTGTTGAATGTACCTGAAACTCACAAAGCATGTTGTATTGGTTTAATTTTAAAAGTGTATAGATTTGTTCAAGTGGTATTAAACAAAATTGTTAAACAATCACACAGGTCTTTCTTGAATGCTCTGTAATAAATGCGTTGATTTTGGCTTGAACTTGTCTTACCATTCCCTTTATTGACTGAGACAAGATGAGTGTTTTATAACTGAATAGTTAAGATTTGCTCACCATGATTGCCTCAATGCACTTCATTAAAATGGTGAGTGTGTGTCTTATATGAAATAACCGTCTGCTGTGTCAAGTTACAGTAGTAGGCAGGTCAAATATATGCTAGTCATTGCTGCCATATAATTCAGAATTAACACCTCAAAATCATTGCACATCTCTCCCATTTTCTATCTTACACTAGTGTCAGTAGGCCTATGTATAATACGGACGATCATACAAACGACTAAATGGCTCGTGATACCATTTCCCAAACCTTGGACTCTCCAACCATGGACTCAGTTTCATTTGGTTAGCCATGGAACACTATAAATTGGCATATTGCACACTTGCAAGTGCAGACGACCGTTTGCCTTAATAGGAACTTTCTTACATCAACTCTGCTCACGATTCGAACTGTAAGCTAACCGCGTCAGAGGCTCACCGTCCAACGTATAAAACCATGTCGAAATCCAGTATCATTGATATTGCAGCCGACGGAACCTGGGTCAATTTGGAGGTTTCAGAGACGATTGAATTGGTGTTAACTTGGATCAAAATCAACGGTTCGAATCAAAAGAGGTTTTTGCTGAAAGAACATGACTCTGTGCGTATGCTGTACTGGAAATCCAACCGTGTCGTCGATAGCTACAAACATTTTATAGAATTGCACATCAAGAAACCTGGTTCAGGGGAGACGTATTTTTATACAGATTCTTTATATAAACCTGTAGTGTACCACTTTGAATATCTGGGTTGAAATGTACAAGTGAATATGATACATGAGAAGTTGTGACTTTTCAGGGGCAAAGTGATATTATAGGTATCTACCAATTTATAAAAACCCAGACTCTTCACTCATGAGGCTTATGAACATGGAATTTACAGCTCAGATGTCCTAAGCGATTCAATTATCTAGAAAGATATAATAGATAACATCCTCAATGAAATGTACATTTTAAAATTAGGATCCTTGGGAGGTAACAAGACATGATGGATGCCGAGTTGAAAGTGATATGTGTAAACGTGGTATATGACAAATTCTCAGACAGTTGTGATTATAAACTTTATTATACACAACACACTTTATAGAAATCACAATTCTGTAGAATTTGTGTTTCATAATCTTGCATATATAAAATGTGAACATTAGTATGTCATGCTACAATTTCCAGATCATACGTTAGATTACATCACACGTCCCCGACGAGTCGCCAAGTGAGGACTTGTCGATGAATTTTACAACACCATCACGCACACATAACCCATATTCTAATCCCGGTCTCGGACACTTCAGCTTCCACATTTGACAGGTGTACTTCATTGTCTTGACCATCAATTCACAATCTGCCGCAGTCCAGTGTTCAGCTTGGGTCTTCACTGCGACAGTTGTAAAATCGGCCAACTCCAGGCCGATTTTGTGATAACCGTTGCATTTTGGACATGAGCAACCTCTTACATTCCAGAGAAGACTCTTCATCTTTTTACACCATGACGAAAAACACTTGTAGTTGGTTACCACTCCGGTCATCAATTTCTTAATCCCCAGCATTTTCGGAATATAGTTATAATCTGTCCCACATAGTGCCATGAAAAACACCTTTTCCATTTGCTCCGTCTCATTTCGTGTTATATTTCCTTTTATTTGCATGAAAAAATGCCGTCCAGCTAGTTTCAACTTCAAAAAACGTCCATAACTACCCTGTGGCACCATCCCCCTCCTGTACGCAGTACTTAACCGTTTGAGGCCATCCATGACTTTTTTGTTGTTGACAACCCCATTTTCTGTGCTGTTGTCTAGGTTAAACTCAGTGGCTGCCTTCTCCTCCAGACATGACATCTTCATCTTCTTATTGTTGACAACCCCATGTTCTCTGCTGTAATCTAGGTTAAGCTCAGTGGCGACCTTCTCCTCTAGACATGACATCTTCCTCTTCGTACCAGTGGACGGAGGTTCATTCGAATCATACCCTGAAAGCACACTCTTGTCAGATGTAAGGTCTAGTGTTTTGAATATTTGACCAACTGTATTGTTACTGACACAACCTTCGACGACTCCCCAATCCTCCAATATATTCCAGACATTCAACTTGAAAAATTTAGCTAGGAAGGTGGAATACACAGAGCCTCTGATCCCGCTTAGGTATAAGAACCTAATTGCCTTCTCTTTAAAGTCGACCTTGGTGTGTTTATCCAAAATGACCTCGAATGAGTCGTGTTGTTTTCGAGTCGTCTGCAGCAGATGTTCGTCCTCAGCTGTGATGTCGCACATCATTCGGAATCTATCGTCAGTTGAAGTCATCTCTTTAAATGGAAACTCGGACGACCGGTTTTCAGGACTATCGAATACATTATCCCCAAAGGTCGACATGTACATGTCTAGATCTTCGTAGTAGCTCTTGTTTTCTAGTCTCAAAGTAATACCCTCGCGTCCACAAGCCGTCAGCACTGCCACAGCGTCTGAGTCTCCGGAACAAACTGTCACGCTACCTTCCAGAAGGTTTGCCAACTCCACGAGTAACATGTCAGCTTCTACATTCTTACATTGCAGACAGGCGTCCCTCAATGTAGAAACTTCTACAGTCTCAGGATTCGCAAAAGTCGCCACGAATACACCCTTGAATCCGGCAGGTCTTTCTATGGAGCCGGTATGGCAACCGTCGGGTGTGTCACATTCAAGAGGTTTCATATCTTCAGGTGTCGTCACAATTACGCTTTCGTCCTTACACTCCTGGCAGTCCAAGTACTTTTGGTGAAACGACACCAGGTTATTGATCGAGTTTCCCTCGACTATATCATCCTCTACTGAGTCTCCGTTTGACCCGGTTACTAGAAACAGCTTGTTTTTCATACCCATGCCAGCCAACATCTTCATCATGGTGTATTCAATGGCGCACAGATTACGTCGGCAGAACTTTATATGAGGCTCAAGGTCTTGCTTCTGTCTGACCTCTGTCACAGCTGGCTTCGGAGCTGCTGCTCCATCCTTCACAAGCACTACACACCGACTGCCTGAATCTTCCCATTTGTAATGAGACGCCAGCCTCCTGGCCATATTCACAATTGACGCCTCTGAATCATCCTTAATGTAGTCAACAGCTTTGACTTTGTGGATTACCATTAGATGATCTATCAGAGTCCAAGTCTGTTGTTCACAAGGTTTGTTGACCAATTCAAATGGTGCTAGGTGAGGGTTAGCTAGCATTGCATGGATAGCATTGTGTTTCAACCCCATTTCGCCTTCTAGAAAAATGATGTTATCCGATAAAATGAAATTAAACTTGGGTATGTGCTCTGTTTACACACTGACTAGAGTCCTCCGTGAGTGTGCTTTATAGTAAGCACAGGTGGATGACTATTGCAGGGTTGGAGGCTCACAACTACCCCCTGCACATGGAACATTAGGACAGTACATGTGAGTATATTATTACTATTCATCTTGATTTGTAACAGTCTGCATTTTCAAGTCATCTGAATTCTCAACAACTTTCATCCTTTTCTCCTGGTTGAAAAGTGTGTTTCTGTAACATAAATCGGTAGGGTCTAACCAGGAGACAGTGTTTTTCAGTGAGGAGGCCAGCTTAGTTTCTACTCTCATGTTAACACACATGGGAGTGAGACAGTTAAGTACCTGGGAACAAAAACACTTCAGCAACGGGAACGTCTTGCGGATATTCTTAGAAATCGTTGGCCTTGAACAACTTCTTATAGTAACCTGGTTGGTCCCCGGTCTGATTATCACCAGGTAGGCAGCTGACCGCTCTGCCATGCTGGGGTAAGTGAGAGAAAACATCACCCATGTCAGCCACAGCTGAGTGTTGTATCGTCTCAAGGTGACAGCGTCTAGAATGTCACGGTTCCTAGTCTTGACCTCCAACAGTGCTACATTATCCTTAACAGTATCATGCGCCACCAGGTCCACCTCTGTGTACAATCCCCCCGTGTAGCAAATCGACTTACAGCCCCTAGTACAGCTGTTATGATACGTGTACGATCCAGGTTTGCTGAACATATCCGGTCTAGGTACACCGGCGACCTTAAGGCCTGCACAAATTGGAGTAAGACGCAGAGCCTTCAGCTGTGTGAGTATGAGACGTGACACAGGGCCTACATCATACATGGTCTTTTTTCTATTGAACACGTCCTTACACTCCTTGTCTACCGCAACACCTATTCCGATCGACATACGACTATTGTCCCATAGGAGTCCGGAGTGGTACAGAGTCAGGGATTTAGACCTAACGAGTTGCAACAGAGCTTCCTTGAATTTTGCAACCTTCGATTCTGGAACGTTCAGATTTCTTAGATAATCAGAAACCCACTCAATGGAGCTATCCGGGTTGTCATTAATGTCCTTGACAAGTTTTGTGTAAAGATCCATGTTTATCATGTTGTGACCAACCGAATGCTTTTTGTACCACTTGAGTCTATTCAGAGGTTTGGTGATACCCTTGACCTTATACCAACGTTGATCGGCTGTTGACTTTGCATACAGCACACCAGGTTCCGTGCTTCGGAAGTCAATCGCGGGTCTTTGGAGCTTCATTGTATTAAATGTTCAGGCTTGTTACGTTGCTACAACAACCATATCCTTTGGCTAGAACATAAGGTTGAAGTTTGCAGAATTACAGTTGAGTCAGACCCGCGTTGAGTGACATGAGTCTCAGGAAACAAAACATGAGAGGCTTTGAGTCTCTGATATCCACGAGTAAGGATCTGTTTAACAGTAGAATGTCAACGATGCCGAACGGTGTCATTATGAATGTAGCCAAGTTCAAGGGCAAGTTGGGGGCCACCATCGCTGTCATCACCTCTCTGATCGTTGGATTTTTGACAATCCCTAACAACATTCTCTACTTCATCAACAACAACCACAGTACAAGGATTAAGGGCAGGCTAGATGCTGACTCCGCTCATCGGTCTCCCTCGGAGGGGAGACCTGACTATGAGTATGCTTATATACACTCAGGAATAGCACTCATCACACTCGGATGTCTGGCCATGGTCGTGAGTATAGTGCTTAGTTATTTCGCCTCCAAAAGCAAACGGAAAATCAATGATTCTGAGGGTTCTTACAAGGGTTTGGAGTCACCCAACACTACCGGGACAGTGATGGCATGTCTCATCATGATGAACATTGAGTTGCTCATGTCTGTGATCGCGGGCTGCATGGAGTTACTGTACCGACCTTTGATCACTGATGCTCAGAGATTGCATAATATGGAGTGTGCTATAGCTGTGTTCAATATCATAATCTACATCATGTACGTGGTGACCATGGTGTTGACTTCCACTGTCCTAAAGGGAAAGTATGAAAGAGTCTCGATTGATGTTCAGAGAGAACCGTCCGATGTGGTGAACATGCCACTCTCAACCCGAGACTATATGAGCAGGGGTGTCAACTCTTACAATTCACAATCCAGCTTCATGTAACAAACTCACCACCTCCAAAGTCTTCACATTCTACGTTGGGAAACAACCTTGGAACTGGAACGCTCTACACGCCCGCAGGAACACAGAAAGCAGTCAGACCCTCTAGAAGAGACGCTGTCTAGGACAGACGCTGTCTGAGTTGTTATGTAGTAGATGTTTTGTTATTGTTATTATGTCTCGATGTAGATGATTGAAGTACTGTGTGTTAGTGTGAATAAAGTACAATGGAACTGTACCACATCACGTTTCGTTTTTATTCACTTACAACCAACATAAAAAGGTTATGTCTATTAACATGTAAACTTACAATGAATTGGTTTCATGTGACAGTGCATATTTATCCAGGCTACATTCACTTTTTATCACAAACAGGGAAGCTTTGCAGGCGAGGCAGTGGTAGACTGTGGCAAGATGATCATTCTTGAAGAAATTATAGACCTAGCAACCGATCAGATGCCTAGTGAATGACAGAAATGTTTGTTATCACTTTCACAATGACAACTTTAACAATACAGACACGACACAATGTACAAGATAACAAGAGTTGAAGAGTCCATCTCACCCAGAAAGTAAGAATAAAGCAGACATACCTAACCCTCCTGTCACTACCTACCAACATATTAACCATGGAGTCATCACAAGATGAAACACCCAAGTCACTTACATGACTAATGTGGACATCTCAACCTCTCCATCCTCCTAACAGCGTTCGTCAACTCGCAGTGAAATATTATCAACAGGCAAAATGGATCAGTTTTACGATTGTCTCCTCGTAAAGAACAGGATCCTGACAAAATACGAGAAAGAAACCTTACAGAGCGTCAACGTAACATTCTATATCCACGATGATGATGATACCATGATAGGACTTACAGACAGTCGCTTCATCAGACCCATGTACCTAGAGTTGACACACTACTATCATCTTGACGCGATATTAGCCATGGTTGCAACTTACATCGATTCAGGAGTGAAAAGTCTACATGACTATCCGGTGAGACATGTGCGATGTGAAGCAACATAAGGAGTCCAATCGTTACGATCCACTGTCACTTACAGGGATGAATACATTGTCACTTCGTAATATGGCAGATTCAGGCTTACATAACAACAGCAAATGTTAGAGATCATCCCGTCGCTGCAAGTTCCACAGTATGTATTATACCAATGGAGTGAATAAAAGTATGACTGAACATCCCATTTAACCCGTTGGTGTTGGTGTTACACAAGTCCCAAATGTGCTACGGAAGACGGATTGCACAGTCCATTTAACACTTATCCCATTCCGTTGTGAATGTTTGTGTCTATATATATCTACATGTCTCGTTGTGGTACAATGTAGAGACAGATGGCTACATTTTATATCACGCATATGACAGTTGTTACATTCCAGGTGTGTGGTGGTTGTGCAAAATAATTAATTGCTGAGATGTGTGAGGTGTGTTTTTCAAGAGGACGGACTAGGTACTAGGGTTACAGCCTGTGTGAATTCCAATAGTCGATTTAAAAACACCCCCCCCTCTAGTGTTATCATGTCGACTGTGAAAGGTCTTCAATAACCCTTGTGCTACCTTAGGGTCGTTTTGACCCATAGGTATGTTTTGCTAACTTTTCATGCTAAAAAACCAAAGTGAAACATTTTCTCTATCCTTTGCGTGGTATCGACGTCGTTTTGACCACAGCTATGTTGTGCTAACTTTTCATGCTAAAAAAAAAACAAAGTGAAACATTTTCTCTATCCTTCGCGCGGTTGCTCCTTTGGTTCTCGACGAAGGCTGTCGCATTTTTCTATCCTCCCCTCCCTGACCTTCCCTGCTTGGCTGTGTCTTGTCTTGTCTCAAGATACTCTCTCATCATCACTCTCCGAAACTAGAAGCATGGAATTAATTAGCTGGTCTCTCAATGCAATTGACACCATCTTCTCGAAGATAAGCTCGGGTTCAGGGGAACCTAATTGTCCGGACGGGACGTTCGTAGCTGGCTACACGATGGACGCGTGGGAGAATTGGCGTGTGGTGTGTCCAGCGGCGCGTCGCCTGCTTGTTTCCCCAGGGTGGCTGGCGGGTCTGTGTCCAGCGCCTACCATAGCTGCAGGTCCCGATGCTGCTTGTCTACCTCCCAATTCCCGTTGCAAGTCACGTGTTTTTGTAAATGTTGTTGTGCTTATGTGCTGAGGTTTTTGTCTGTTCCCACACTGTACTCCTCTGGGAGCATTGTCTGGGGGTTGCCTTTTTCTCTCCTCCTCTCTCCTCATGTTATGCTGTAACTTTCTAGTTGGCGCCGAAAATGGCTGCCTAGGTAGGCTCTCCTGCCAAAGTAAATTCCTTGTCTGTGCAAACTTTCATGGCGAATAAACACCAATTCTGATTCTGATTGGTTTTGACCACAGCTATGTTGTCTGCGTTGTCTATTACATCACCCTCGCGCTGTCTCCGGGTCCTTGTGAGCCCCCTGCACTAATTTGGCATTGTAATAATGTGTTTTGCTCCTTGTATATTCTAAAATAAGGAGGAGGAGGAGGAGGAAGCATACACCTGGTCCAAGCCACTAGTCTGAAACCTAGTTTCATTCTCAATATAATGTTTCAGTGCTTTTGACATGCGTTTGTTTAGAACCATCATGAGTCAAAGTTGAGTCATAGTTGGTGTGTGTGATGATGATGATGATGACGACAGTGATATAGACACATCCAAGACTACCAGCACTAACTGGGATGGAGGGAGGGTGAACACCTCCAAATAATTGAAACTAACACACACACACATATACATACTGACAACTCTGAGAGACAGGAAGAGTAAGACAAAAAGTGAGAACATTTCATTTCGAAATTTTATTGTATATAAACAAACTTAAAAACAGACAAGGGACAAAGTCATGGATCAGCAGACTACCCTCTTCCCATATATAGGACGAAACATTTACACCCTCATCCAACCCACACCTACATCCACACCCATATTATGTTAGCTGGAGTGTAGAATAAATGTCTCAGACTCTGTGGTAGTAGAGGTTCCTGGGCGTCTAGGAGGCAGGCTCGTCATACTGGAGATGAGGCGACCGAGTGTTGAGTCCTCCTGTCTGGCGGACCTCTTGAAGTCCGCCCCCAAGAAGGCGTACAGCAGCGGGTTTAGACAGCAGTGGGCAAATGCCATGGGTTCAGCCACCGCCAGCCACACAACCAGCACCACCTCCAGACTGCAGCCCCTGGGAAGGACCTGTAGACGCATGAGGGCATCCACAGTGATGCCAGCACCATACGGGAGCCAACACAGGAAGAAGCAGACGATCAACGCCACAGTGGTCCTGACAGCTCTGCGCTTCTGTCTCTGCCCCTGCAGAGGCCCGATGCGTGTCAACCTAGACACGATGACACAGTAACACGCCAGCAAAACTAGGCCCGGTACCAGCAAGCCCACCAACACCAGCTGCAGGTGGAACACTGACTCCCAGAGAGGAGCGTTGTCAGCTGGGTATAAGCGCTGGCACACAATCGTCCCATCTCCTGTTTCCCAAGTCCTGGCAAACACTATGTCTGACACGGCCAAGAGAGCCGCAGGCGACCAGGCTCCTGGAAAGGAGAGGGGAGGGGGGGAGACGAAGAGGAGATTCGGTGGTTAGATCAGGAGATGGAGAATACAAGTGAAGATGTACCCCTGTGCATACATCTGAAGCATGGGCACGTCGAGAGAGAGAGAGAGAGAGAGAGAGAGAGAGAGAGAGAGAGAGAGAGAGAGATGAGGCTAGAGACGTAGCTCACCTACAAACACCAGTCTCCGTGCCAGTAGCTGTCTTGTGCGTGAGGTGTGCGCGTCTGTTGCTTTGACCACAGCTAGGTAGCGGTCCAGACTGACAAAGGCCAGGATGAGCACACTCCCATACAGGTTCACCGTGTAGATGACGTGCACGGCCACACAGGTGCCTAATCCGAAACGCCAGTCCGTCAGGGCGGCATCCGCTGCCCAGAACGGGAGCGTCAGTACAAAGAGAAGATCGGCAGCAGAGAGGTGCAGTCGGTAGCGGTCTGTCAGACTCAATTTTGACCTGGGGACAATCAGATAAAACCATTCTGTGTGTCATCTTCTACATCAGAATCAGAATGTGTGTTTATCCGCCATGTACATGTAATGTGTTGTAACACAAACAAGGAATTTACTGTGACAGGAAGGTGCATATAATAAACGAATGTACGGATCTTTCGTTCTTTCTTTTTCAAAAGATTAAAATGTACAAAGTAACAAACTAAACTTACTAAAGGACTAAACTAATATAACATCTTTGTCATCGTCTTCTTTATTCTCACCTGCGCTGGCAGCCAAGCACCATCCACACCAAGCCGTTCCCAGTGATGCCCAGGACAAAGATGAAGCCGTAGACCACAGGGAGGAACACTCTCTTGAGGTCAGGGGTTATAACTTGATCCAGGTCACACTGATCATCCAGAGCCAGCCCCAAGTCACCAGAACCAGTGTCGTTTATGTCATAGTCAAACACAATATGCTGTAGGGAGGGAGAGACAGAGAGACGGATAGGATGGGGGGGAGAGATGGCAACAGTCATGAGATACATAGAAAGACACTAGTAGATGAAGTGAGATAGAATAAGCAGTTTCACCATAAGCCACCATAACTTGCCTTGATAAAAAAGGATGACATGATGACTGTTCTGAATTGAACTGAAAAGATTCTTGACCAAACATATATTTTTTAAGTTGTACAATCATCTTTCTATTTGCTGAGACCAACTTTCCAGACTATAATGATCCTTTATCCTTTTTATAAATATCCTTTATCTAAAGATAAAGCCCAAATAACTAGACAGACCTGCCACATTGTGACTGTGGGACCTTCCATGGGGGAGCAGTTGTAAAATGACCTTCAATGTACACCTACAAATCATAGATACATAAATACAACAACAAAGCTGAATAAGACCTTGCCGCATACCTCATAGTAGGACATGATTGAGAGGAGCCTGGGTCTCTGTCTCCTCTGCTGAGCGGAGCTGAGTACACTTCTCCCTTCAGTGGAGTTTAATATCTCTCACATTCACCCCCCAGAGCCCATACAAGTAGGAGGACTACACTTCCTCATCCCGGTTGGAAGAATACACTTCCTCATCTCGGTCGGACAAATGAGTTCCCTTCCCCCCTCGTCTCTGTGGTAGAAATGCACTTCCTCATCCCGGTTGGAAGAATACACTTCCTCATCTCGGTCGGACAAATGAGTTCCCTTCCCCCCTCGTCTCTGTCGGAGGAAATGCACTTCCTCATCCCGGTTGGAAGAATACACTTCCTCATCTCGGTCGGACAAATGAGTTCCCTTCCCCCCTCGTCTCTGTCGGAGGAAATGCACTTCCTCATCCCGGTTGGAAGAATACACTTCCTCATCTCGGTCGGACAAATGAGTTCCCACCCCCCCCCCCCCCCCCTCCACCGTCTCTGTCGGAGGAAATGAGCACCCATCACCCACCCCTGCAACTAAATGAGCAAATACTGAGCGCTTGGACATTGAGTGCGAGAGGAGGATGTCTGGGGAAGTGCTACTACTTACATACATTCAGCGGGTTAGGGTCAGGCCAGCAGCCGTCGTCTAGAGTCACACAGCTATGGCTGATGATTTTACTGCGCTGCAAGTTCTACAGCAGATGTTTGCAAATGTCGAGCAGGTTGACTCTGAAGAGGAGGCAGAGGATGTGTCAGAAGAAGAAGACGCGGAAGAGTGCCATGCAGAGAATGTGTCAGAAGAAGAAGAAGACGCGGAAGAGCGCCATGCAGAGAATGTGTCAGAAGAAGAAGGCGATGAAGAGCGCAACGCAGAGAATGTGTCAGAAGAAGAAGAAGAAGGCGGAGAAGACGGAGAAGAGCGCAACGCAGAACGCCGCGACCTGTCGGCGCCCGAAGAAGACAAAGCCGACAGTGATCCTCACGAGGACCAAGTCCCGGATACTTTCGTGTCAAAAAACGGCAAAATCAAATGGTCTTCGGTTCCGTGTGTGACTGCGCCGCCGCCGCAGCGTAAAAACACAGAGAGGCCCCCCGGACCCACAGCTTACGCCGTTTCCCACGCCCGTGACATGGTCTCCACGTTTTTACTCTTTGTCACGCCACAAATCGAAAGAGTGATCTTGGACGAGACAAATCGCGAAGGCTATCTGAAACGTGGAGAGGAGTGGAAATTCATGGACGCCACTGACCTACGCGCCTACTTAGGGCTGCTAATCCTGGCGGGGGTGTACAAGTCCCGAGGCGAAGCAGCCGCTAGTCTATGGGATGCACAAAGCGGCAGAGTGATTTTCCGTGCTACGATGCCGCTCAAACTCTTTTACACGTACTCGTCAACGCTACGATTTGACGACCGTGGGACACGAGCGGCGAGACGCGCCACGGACAAGTTGGCGGCGATACGAGAGGTCTGGGATATGTGGGTAGAGAGATTACCCCGCCTCTACGACCCAGGGCCCGAAGTGACCGTCGATGAACAACTGGTCGCGTTCAGAGGACGGTGTCCTTTCAGGCAGTACATGCCGAGTAAACCGGCAAAGTATGGGATCAAGTCGTGGGTCGCGTGCGATGCAAAATCAAGCTACGCTTGGAAGATGCAAGTGTACACCGGGAAGTTGAGCGACGGAGCGCCGGAGAGGAACCTGGGGATGCGCGTCGTGCTCGATATGACAGAGGGCCTGAAGGATCGCAATGTCACGTGTGACAACTTATTCACCTCTTACGAACTCGGACGAGAGCTCATGACGACGAGAAACATGACCATGGTTGGCACGGTCCGAAAGAACAGGTCCGAGCTCCCGACTGAGCTGCTAGCGACAAACAGGCGACGGGTGCTGTCGTCGCAGTTTGCCTTCACGCCCACCACCACTCTAGTTTCCTACCTCGCCAAGAAAAAAAAGAACGTTTTACTCATGAGCACACGCCACACAGACGCCGAAATCAGCGACAGAGACGACGGGAAACCGACCATCATCCTAGATTACAACCGCAACAAAGGAGGGGTTGACAATCTGGACAAGGTCGTCACTTACTACAGCTGTAAAAGGAAGACTGCCCGCTGGCCCCTCGTCATCTTTGACAATATGATTGACGTCTCCACCTACAACGCCTTTGTGATATGGAGAGAGATCAACCCCAACTGGATGCCCGGCAAGCGCAACAAGAGGAGGTTTTTCCTCGAGCAGCTTGGTAGGGCACTTGTGAATCCGCTGATCGAAAGAAGACAACGTGTCCCCCACACGGCAGCGGCTGCTGCGGTTGTGAGAGGTCTCCGGACGGCCAGCTGTCGTGGTCCGCCACCTCAACGGCAACCTGAAGAGGCTGACGACGATGATGACGAAGCCCCCGCAGCCGCCTCATCGGCAGGACCGTCATCCTCACCACCGGTCACCTCTTGTGTCAGTAAGAGGAAGAGATGTCAAGTCTGCCCGGTGAAGAAGGACAATAAAACGACCACCGTTTGTCGTAGGTGTAAGAAGTATGTCTGCAGAGCCTGTTCGCATGTATACTGCCCCACATGCCCTCCCTGAGTTGTCAGTTGTGAGTTGTCAACTGAGTAAAGTAAACTCTAGCATGGAGGAGGAGTCATTTGCATGCATGGTGTATAAAGCTTTGTGCTTGGCATGTATCCATCCATTGATGTTTAAAATCAAGTCAGCTGAGATATCTAGCAGCAGTATGAGTAACTCTGATCAACCAAAGACCATATCGTTCACTCCTGCCGTCAGGGGTTCGATTGTGGTCGATGGGGCCATCAGAAACCTGGACGTCGGCTCACTGGACCTGAATATCAACGTCGGACCCTTGGGTTGCCATGTTTATACGACGGCTCCGAGGTCTTCCGACACGAAGGCAGCTCCGTCTGAACCTAAAGCTAAAGATACGCACACCTCCGGTCACGGCGGCCGCACTCGGCCTGCGAGGATGACGACTCCCGTGATCAACTGTGCCAATCCCTGGGTGACAGTGTCAGACAACGGAAGGATGGTCGCTACCTCGGCGTATGTCATCTACGACGGAACCCCACACCAAAAAAACGAAGCCAGCTTATGGTCAGAAACCGTTACGGTGTTGGGCTCCGAGATCAAAATTGTCTTCACCTCTAAAGGTGGGGATACCTCCATGAGATCCTTTACATATGATATGGTCACCAAGAGTTGTCATGCTCACGGTGGTGTATTGGTGTTGAACATGTCTTAAATTCTGATGATGTCAACTTTAACCCTTGTGCTACCTTTGGGTCATGTTGTGAATACTTTTCACAATAAAAATAAATAAAGTTAAACATTTGTATTACTCCCGTTGTCGTGTCCTGTTTGCCTTCACCCCCACCACCACTCTAGACTTTACTCAGTTGACAACTCACAACTGACAACTCAGGGAGGGCATGTGGGGCAGTATACATG
The DNA here is from genome assembly GCF_038355195.1 of Osmerus mordax. Taxonomy (NCBI): domain Eukaryota; kingdom Metazoa; phylum Chordata; class Actinopteri; order Osmeriformes; family Osmeridae; genus Osmerus; species Osmerus mordax. The sequence goes on from NC_090070.1 coordinate 240,758, forward strand.
CGAACAGGCTCTGCAGACATACTTCTTACACCTACGACAAACGGTGGTCGTTTTATTGTCCTTCTTCACCGGGCAGACTTGACATCTCTTCCTCTTACTGACACAAGAGGTGACCGGTGGTGAGGATGACGGTCCTGCCGATGAGGCGGCTGCGGGGGCTTCGTCATCATCGTCGTCAGCCTCTTCAGGTTGCCGTTGAGGTGGCGGACCACGACAGCTGGCCGTCCGGAGACCTCTCACAACCGCAGCAGCCGCTGCCGTGTGGGGGACACGTTGTCTTCTTTCGATCAGCGGATTCACAAGTGCCCTACCAAGCTGCTCGAGGAAAAACCTCCTCTTGTTGCGCTTGCCGGGCATCCAGTTGGGGTTGATCTCTCTCCATATCACAAAGGCGTTGTAGGTGGAGACGTCAATCATATTGTCAAAGATGACGAGGGGCCAGCGGGCAGTCTTCCTTTTACAGCTGTAGTAAGTGACGACCTTGTCCAGATTGTCAACCCCTCCTTTGTTGCGGTTGTAATCTAGGATGATGGTCGGTTTCCCGTCGTCTCTGTCGCTGATTTCGGCGTCTGTGTGGCGTGTGCTCATGAGTAAAACGTTCTTTTTTTTCTTGGCGAGGTAGGAAACTAGAGTGGTGGTGGGCGTGAAGGCAAACTGCGACGACAGCACCCGTCGCCTGTTTGTCGCTAGCAGCTCAGTCGGGAGCTCGGACCTGTTCTTTCGGACCGTGCCAACCATGGTCATGTTTCTCGTCGTCATGAGCTCTCGTCCGAGTTCGTAAGAGGTGAATAAGTTGTCACACGTGACATTGCGATCCTTCAGGCCCTCTGTCATATCGAGCACGACGCGCATCCCCAGGTTCCTCTCCGGCGCTCCGTCGCTCAACTTCCCGGTGTACACTTGCATCTTCCAAGCGTAGCTTGATTTTGCATCGCACGCGACCCACGACTTGATCCCATACTTTGCCGGTTTACTCGGCATGTACTGCCTGAAAGGACACCGTCCTCTGAACGCGACCAGTTGTTCATCGACGGTCACTTCGGGCCCTGGGTCGTAGAGGCGGGGTAATCTCTCTACCCACATATCCCAGACCTCTCGTATCGCCGCCAACTTGTCCGTGGCGCGTCTCGCCGCTCGTGTCCCACGGTCGTCAAATCGTAGCGTTGACGAGTACGTGTAAAAGAGTTTGAGCGGCATCGTAGCACGGAAAATCACTCTGCCGCTTTGTGCATCCCATAGACTAGCGGCTGCTTCGCCTCGGGACTTGTACACCCCCGCCAGGATTAGCAGCCCTAAGTAGGCGCGTAGGTCAGTGGCGTCCATGAATTTCCACTCCTCTCCACGTTTCAGATAGCCTTCGCGATTTGTCTCGTCCAAGATCACTCTTTCGATTTGTGGCGTGACAAAGAGTAAAAACGTGGAGACCATGTCACGGGCGTGGGAAACGGCGTAAGCTGTGGGTCCGGGGGGCCTCTCTGTGTTTTTACGCTGCGGCGGCGGCGCAGTCACACACGGAACCGAAGACCATTTGATTTTGCCGTTTTTTGACACGAAAGTATCTGGGACTTGGTCCTCGTGAGGATCACTGTCGGCTTTGTCTTCTTCGGGCGCCGACAGGTCGCGGCGTTCTGCGTTGCGCTCTTCTCCGTCTTCTCCGCCTTCTTCTTCTTCTTCTTCTGACACATTCTCTGCGTTGCGCTCTTCATCGCCTTCTTCTTCTGACACATTCTCTACATGGCGCTCTTCCGCGTCTTCTTCTTCTTCTGACACATTCTCTGCATGGCACTCTTCCGCGTCTTCTTCTTCTGACACATCCTCTGCCTCCTCTTCAGAGTCAACCTGCTCGACATTTGCAAACATCTGCTGTAGAACTTGCAGCACAGTAAAATCATCAGCCATAGCTGTGTGACTCTAGACGACGGCTGCTGGCCTGACCCTAACCCGCTGAATGTATGTAAGTAGTAGCACTTCCCCAGACATCCTCCTCTCGCACTCAATGTCCAAGCGCTCAGTATTTGCTCATTTAGTTGCAGGGGTGGGTGATGGGTGCTCATTTCCTCCGACAGAGACGGTGGAGGGGGGGGGGGGTGGGAACTCATTTGTCCGACCGAGATGAGGAAGTGTATTCTTCCAACCGGGATGAGGAAGTGCATTTCCTCCGACAGAGACGAGGGGGGAAGGGAACTCATTTGTCCGACCGAGATGAGGAAGTGTATTCTTCCAACCGGGATGAGGAAGTGTAGTCCTCCTACTTGTATGGGCTCTGGGGGGTGAATGTGAGAGATATTAAACTCCACTGAAGGGAGAAGTGTACTCAGCTCCGCTCAGCAGAGGAGACAGAGACCCAGGCTCCTCTCAATCATGTCCTACTATGAGGTATGCGGCAAGGTCTTATTCAGCTTTGTTGTTGTATTTATGTATCTATGATTTGTAGGTGTACATTGAAGGTCATTTTACAACTGCTCCCCCATGGAAGGTCCCACAGTCACAATGTGGCAGGTCTGTCTAGTTATTTGGGCTTTATCTTTAGATAAAGGATATTTATAAAAGGATAAAGGATCATTATAGTCTGGAAAGTTGGTCTCAGCAAATAGAAAGATGATTGTACAACTTAAAAAATATATGTTTGGTCAAGAATCTTTTCAGTTCAATTCAGAACAGTCATCATGTCATCCTTTTTTATCAAGGCAAGTTATGGTGGCTTATGGTGAAACTGCTTATTCTATCTCACTTCATCTACTAGTGTCTTTCTATGTATCTCATGACTGTTGCCATCTCTCCCCCCCATCCTATCCGTCTCTCTGTCTCTCCCTCCCTACAGCATATTGTGTTTGACTATGACATAAACGACACTGGTTCTGGTGACTTGGGGCTGGCTCTGGATGATCAGTGTGACCTGGATCAAGTTATAACCCCTGACCTCAAGAGAGTGTTCCTCCCTGTGGTCTACGGCTTCATCTTTGTCCTGGGCATCACTGGGAACGGCTTGGTGTGGATGGTGCTTGGCTGCCAGCGCAGGTGAGAATAAAGAAGACGATGACAAAGATGTTATATTAGTTTAGTCCTTTAGTAAGTTTAGTTTGTTACTTTGTACATTTTAATCTTTTGAAAAAGAAAGAACGAAAGATCCGTACATTCGTTTATTATATGCACCTTCCTGTCACAGTAAATTCCTTGTTTGTGTTACAACACATTACATGGCGGATAAACACACATTCTGATTCTGATGTAGAAGATGACACACAGAATGGTTTTATCTGATTGTCCCCAGGTCAAAATTGAGTCTGACAGACCGCTACCGACTGCACCTCTCTGCTGCCGATCTTCTCTTTGTACTGACGCTCCCGTTCTGGGCAGCGGATGCCGCCCTGACGGACTGGCGTTTCGGATTAGGCACCTGTGTGGCCGTGCACGTCATCTACACGGTGAACCTGTATGGGAGTGTGCTCATCCTGGCCTTTGTCAGTCTGGACCGCTACCTAGCTGTGGTCAAAGCAACAGACGCGCACACCTCACGCACAAGACAGCTACTGGCACGGAGACTGGTGTTTGTAGGTGAGCTACGTCTCTAGCCTCATCTCTCTCTCTCTCTCTCTCTCTCTCTCTCTCTCTCTCTCTCTCTCTCTCTCTCTCTCTCTCTCTCTCTCTCTCGACGTGCCCATGCTTCAGATGTATGCACAGGGGTACATCTTCACTTGTATTCTCCATCTCCTGATCTAACCACCGAATCTCCTCTTCGTCTCCCCCCCTCCCCTCTCCTTTCCAGGAGCCTGGTCGCCTGCGGCTCTCTTGGCCGTGTCAGACATAGTGTTTGCCAGGACTTGGGAAACAGGAGATGGGACGATTGTGTGCCAGCGCTTATACCCAGCTGACAACGCTCCTCTCTGGGAGTCAGTGTTCCACCTGCAGCTGGTGTTGGTGGGCTTGCTGGTACCGGGCCTAGTTTTGCTGGCGTGTTACTGTGTCATCGTGTCTAGGTTGACACGCATCGGGCCTCTGCAGGGGCAGAGACAGAAGCGCAGAGCTGTCAGGACCACTGTGGCGTTGATCGTCTGCTTCTTCCTGTGTTGGCTCCCGTATGGTGCTGGCATCACTGTGGATGCCCTCATGCGTCTACAGGTCCTTCCCAGGGGCTGCAGTCTGGAGGTGGTGCTGGTTGTGTGGCTGGCGGTGGCTGAACCCATGGCATTTGCCCACTGCTGTCTAAACCCGCTGCTGTACGCCTTCCTGGGGGCGGACTTCAAGAGGTCCGCCAGACAGGAGGACTCAACACTCGGTCGCCTCATCTCCAGTATGACGAGCCTGCCTCCTAGACGCCCAGGAACCTCTACTACCACAGAGTCTGAGACATTTATTCTACACTCCAGCTAACATAATATGGGTGTGGATGTAGGTGTGGGTTGGATGAGGGTGTAAATGTTTCGTCCTATATATGGGAAGAGGGTAGTCTGCTGATCCATGACTTTGTCCCTTGTCTGTTTTTAAGTTTGTTTATATACAATAAAATTTCGAAATGAAATGTTCTCACTTTTTGTCTTACTCTTCCTGTCTCTCAGAGTTGTCAGTATGTATATGTGTGTGTGTGTTAGTTTCAATTATTTGGAGGTGTTCACCCTCCCTCCATCCCAGTTAGTGCTGGTAGTCTTGGATGTGTCTATATCACTGTCGTCATCATCATCATCATCACACACACCAACTATGACTCAACTTTGACTCATGATGGTTCTAAACAAACGCATGTCAAAAGCACTGAAACATTATATTGAGAATGAAACTAGGTTTCAGACTAGTGGCTTGGACCAGGTGTATGCTTCCTCCTCCTCCTCCTCCTTATTTTAGAATATACAAGGAGCAAAACACATTATTACAATGCCAAATTAGTGCAGGGGGCTCACAAGGACCCGGAGACAGCGCGAGGGTGATGTAATAGACAACGCAGACAACATAGCTGTGGTCAAAACCAATCAGAATCAGAATTGGTGTTTATTCGCCATGAAAGTTTGCACAGACAAGGAATTTACTTTGGCAGGAGAGCCTACCTAGGCAGCCATTTTCGGCGCCAACTAGAAAGTTACAGCATAACATGAGGAGAGAGGAGGAGAGAAAAAGGCAACCCCCAGACAATGCTCCCAGAGGAGTACAGTGTGGGAACAGACAAAAACCTCAGCACATAAGCACAACAACATTTACAAAAACACGTGACTTGCAACGGGAATTGGGAGGTAGACAAGCAGCATCGGGACCTGCAGCTATGGTAGGCGCTGGACACAGACCCGCCAGCCACCCTGGGGAAACAAGCAGGCGACGCGCCGCTGGACACACCACACGCCAATTCTCCCACGCGTCCATCGTGTAGCCAGCTACGAACGTCCCGTCCGGACAATTAGGTTCCCCTGAACCCGAGCTTATCTTCGAGAAGATGGTGTCAATTGCATTGAGAGACCAGCTAATTAATTCCATGCTTCTAGTTTCGGAGAATGATGATGAGAGAGTATCTTGAGACAAGACAAGACACAGCCAAGCAGGGAAGGTCAGGGAGGGGAGGATAGAAAAATGAGACAGCCTTCGTCGAGAACCAAAGGAGCAACCGCGCGAAGGATAGAGAAAATGTTTCACTTTGTTTTTTTTTTAGCATGAAAAGTTAGCACAACATAGCTGTGGTCAAAACGACGTCGATACCACGCAAAGGATAGAGAAAATGTTTCACTTTGGTTTTTTAGCATGAAAAGTTAGCAAAACATACCTATGGGTCAAAACGACCCTAAGGTAGCACAAGGGTTAAGCAGCCTCCTATCCTTATCTTACTACCATGAATGGACCTAGGTGGTGTTGCATGACGCTCGGCTCCTGGTTCAGCTGGCCTCCTCGGCCAATCACCCACCGGGAGCCTCCTGACGCCCAATGGCATAGTCAGAGGACATGGCTCAACAGCAGCAAGTCAACCTAGCATGCGGAAGCCACTACTCAGAGTTTATTCACATCTAATAGCCTACGTATTTCTAGTTTTTGCTCTCCTTATTTGGATTCACATCCACGGACACTGAGGCCTGGACCGGTACTAAGGGCTATCACCGTGTGTTGGCCACCTGGGGATGTTCCTTTTATACATTCCCTCACTCCCACACGTGACGATGGAGCCCCCACCGCGTCACCCCCCTCACCACATGTGGAGAAGAATGAAGTGGACGCTACGGCCTGTATTCTCACAATACACATCCCTGTACAACTGCAGAGGTTGTGACCAGGTGACATCTACCCACAGAGGTGATTTTACCTGTGGCTGTGCCATTAGGTTTCCTGTGGAGTGGCGCCCTCACGCCTATTTTGTGTTTACACACCACTCTATGTGGTCATCTTCCTGGAGGGATTACACTGGAGACCAAGAAAAAGTGGATGCCACGGCCTGTACTCTCCAAATACACATCCCTGTACAGCTACAGAAGTTGTGACCAGGTGACATCTACCCACAGAGCTGTTTTTACCTGTGGCTATGCCATTAGGTTACCTGTGGAGTGGCGCCTTGACGCCTACTTTGTGTATACACACCACCTTTTGTGGTCATCTTCCTGGAGGGATTACGCTGGAGATCACCATATAGACTGGACCACATTTTTTCACACACATATGGATTTAGGCCTACTCTCTACTCTAGGAATCTAGACTGTTCTGTCCATTGAGGCCTAGGCCGGTGTCTTGATGAGTATCTTGTTCACTGGCTAATACCATAATCTCTGGACCACTTGGACTCACTGCGGGGCGTTTCACCCTCAGCGGTGATCTTGGTCTTGGGCCCTGTCATGGGGTTTTGGCCTTGGGTGACTGCCTGGGGTGGCTGTTGACATCAGGTATATCGGATGTGACCCTGGTGTCTTGCCTACCGGCTGTCATCTGTCAGGGCATGGATTAGGCACCATGGTCTGCATTGATGATTGGGGAATATCGGATGTGACCTCGACCACTTTGCGGACTCTGGTGGTCTGAGTTGTGTTGCTGTCCAGAGTAGGGATGTGCTTGTGTGACGTGGTTTCTCTGTGAGACGGCTGGCTCTAGGCCTCTGGATTATGTTGGTCGTGACCTCTATGGTGATTCTTAGTCTGAGAGCTGCTTTTATCACGTTTCTGCCACTGTTTTTTAGATACTTTGGCCATCCTTAGATTATCTTGGAGTCCTAATTTTACCTTGGAACGTTCTGGTTTTGCCTTTTATTCTAAGGGTTTATTATATAATATATTATATTATATTAATAGGGATAATATTAGTTTACTGTTTACTGCTAATGTGTAGTCCAGTCCCTTATTGCTGCTCAACATAATATTTTTTTCGCCTGTACCTACACCCTGTTGTAGAGACCACGGACGCGCAGGGGCTTCCCTGGGATTTCCTCTCAGTGACGTCACCGCAACAGGTCGTTCTTCTGCGGCAGCTATTTTTCACATAACGTAGCAGTGCAGACCGGTTCTACACCTGTGTAAAACGTGATTAGTTTTCCCCTACACTCTGAGGATTGTACCACTCTACTGCCTCTTGGTTTGGAATTTTTTCTCATCTCCAAGTCTCCGTTTTCTGCTACCGAACGGCGTTGCTAGTTTTGCAGTGTTTGTTTACATCGGACTTGGCTGCACGTCCCGGTTTGCCACGTCAATCACAGACCTTACACTCCAATGGCTAGTGACGTGATTTGGAGATCCCGCCCCTTGACGTCCTCTCTCCAAAAACTTTTTTCTTCACCGTCACTAATACTCCGGTATTAATAAGCCTGTGTGTTCGTTTGAGACTGTGACTGCCGACCGGAGCTGCGTGACCGTAAGACCATTTCCCACCCCTCAATAATAAGTTTTCTAACTTGCTTTTGCTATCCATAAATTGTTTATCTAGTTTTTTTATCGAATTATTAGCTTGTTTTGTGTCATATTCAGTACCATGCTCTGAACGCATGCGTGCTAGCGGACCTGTTGCTAATTAGCCCACTTGTTTTTTGCCCATAAACGCACCTGCTGCTACCACGCGCTGCAAGCATCCATCTTAGGATCTCCCATCTCATCTTCACTTCTCCATCTTCTGGGGCCATATGTAAGTTTTTCTTTCTAGTCTAGTTTGGTTGCTTGATTGATTTAATAGGGTGCATTTATTAATAACTTGGGCCTACCACCTCATACTCATACCCCACGCGTTTGCATGAACTGCTGATAGTGTGTGTGCATGCTTGTACTACATGTCGGTGTATATGTATGCATGGATATAATGTACTTTCTCTTTTCTTCCCTCTCCCTCCTCCCCCTCCCATTCCATGCTCACACATTCATTTCTGTGCATAAGCACACACACATAATCTTAGGCTTTGCTCACACACATACTCTCTCACACACTCACACACACATTCTGTCTCTCTCTCTCTACTATTCTCTACTGGTCTGTTCCGCTCTCTCTCTTTCTCTAGGCACACACACATTTTAGGCTTCTCTGTGCATTAAGCACTCACACATAAAGACAATCCCCCCCCCCCCCCCCCCTCCTTCCACAGGTTTTTCTGGACCCCCTTTCACTAATCCTAACCCATGCTTCTTCTTTTACAGATCTTCTCCTCTCACTTAGCTTGTTCACCACCCTGAGTGTACACACATGCCTCGCACACACGCGCGCCCTCCCCCTCTCTCTCTCTCTCTCTCCCTCTCTACTCTTTTCCCTAGACAATAATTCTGAATACCGCTTCTGGTGGGCTGCCAGGAGGGCACCGGGGTGACCACCATCCTCCTTCTTTGGTGTAGCCTCGAGGTCCCCTGTCAGTCCGTAGCCTAGGATGGCCCTGGTTCCTGCTCATGTTTTATTTCCGTCACCTGACGAGTCCTGGGAGAGGACGAAACCGGTCGTGGCCAGTTAGGACCCCGTATATCCCTGCTTAATTTCTGGCATGGGCCCGGCAGGAGGCACCGCCCAGGGAATGGAGTCCTGCGTTTTTGACTACAACTTTTATTTGCTCTAACAGGAGCGCCTCTCTCTATATCTCTCTCACCCCACTCCCACCACTATTGTCTGCATGGCTTTATCTTCATCGCACTCATGTGCAGTGAGGACAGGGCTATGACACTCATGTATCTTGTTTATTAACCCCTTCCTTCCACAGCCCTGCATTTCCTTGGGGTCCTCCCCACATCTGCACCCGGGATCGGTATAGATTCTTAACTTTCCAGGTAGAACCTTTTTTAGCTTTTCAGATTTAGTTAGCTGCCCGGTCAAGGTAGGACACGCACTCACACACTCAGTTGCACCTCATATGTCCACACAGGCCCTTTATTTAATTTCTATCTATCCCTCCTGCGTTCCTCGGGTACTCCCCCTAGACGCCTGCATATTTCTCCCTTTCTTGCCCTCCTCCGCGTACCTCAACCCAACCGTCACCATCCCATAGGCTGACCTACTGTGATTTAATGGGGTGGAATAGCCCCCCTGTCACCTATCCTAACCCCAACCTGGGAGGGTCTACGCCTAAACTTAACCGTAAAGCTGACCTACTGTGACTTAATGGGCCAGGATAGCCCTCCTGTCACTTATCCTAACCCCAACCTGGGAGGGTCTACGCCTAAAACTTAACCAGACGACTGACCTGCTGTGACTTAATGGGGTGAGATAGCCCCCCTGTCACTTACCCTAACCCCAACCTGGGAGGGTCTACGCCTAAAACTTAACCGGAAGGCTTACCTACTGTGACTTTAAGGGGGTAGGATAACCCCCCTGTCACTTATCCTAACCCCAACCTGGGAGGGCCTACGCCTAAAACTTAACCGGACGACTAACCTACCGTGACTTAATGGGGTGGGATAGCCCCCCTGTCACTTATCCTAACCCCAACCTGGGGGGGGTCTACGCTTAAAACTTGACCGTTGCTTCCCCCCAGTGGGTTTATCTCTGATCACTGGGCCACCTCACTGAGTCATTTTTTCTAACCCCAACCAGTGAGAGTTCACGCCTAAGCGGGTCGAAGCACGAAACTGCTGGGCTCGAGGGATCATCAGACATCAAACCTGATTTATAATCTGAGGATGTGTACCTTGACCCCTTTGGGATCGGGACTCCAAGGATCAATACCATAGTTGGAATAATAACTCGGTTTCAAACAATTTATGACTTTTATATACTCTGATGGTGTTTACTTTGTCCCCAGGTGGACAGAGACCCTCCAGATAATAACTTCTACTAACTACAAGGGGCCTTTCTGACCCTGAGCATGCTTCCGCATTGACCCTGCTACCTGAACATGTCAAGTGGATACGGAGACGGCTATCCATGTGCTCGACCTATACTTATATATTATGCATTGTTTCTTACTGTATGTTTATATATTACTGTCCCTCTGGGTGCTCCTCACTCACCTTGTGTCGGGTGGCGAGCACTTCAGGGGTTACCCGGCCTGGGTTCCCCTCGGGGTTCCTTGAGGGGCCTAGCCCCTGTTCGGATGTGGTGGATGACTCAGCATTGGCATAGCGTGTGCCTCAGTCCTGAGCCTAAGTGGGTCGAAGTACCGAACTACTGGGCTCGGGGGATTTTCAGACGTCAAACCTAACCCGCCGGAGCATACAAGGCTGTGATCTGAATCCACATCAGGATGCCACCAATTTACCTGCCTGTTATATTGGGACCACTAACTTGTTCGCACCGTCTCCCTCCACTAGCGATCCAACCCTTTCATGCAACACCTCCTAGCTGGGCACGGGGATATGCCCCTCTAATTTGTGCATGGCAGATCTCCAGTCAGAGACATGGAACTAGATGTGCTGAGACTTCCGTTGGGACACATTTTTGGAGATGGGACCGGCCGCACACTGGGTTGATGTGGCGAGGGTACTGGTTTTATATGATGTACCCGCATGTGATTAAAACTCGCAGCCATGTACATTGCTTCTCCTGATTCTCGCGGTGTGACTAGAGACCTACCGGGCGGGCCTTCGCTCTTTTTCACGAGGAACCCAGGTTATGTATCAGAACGTCGCATTTTGGGTCCATCTCACGCCGTTTAGCATGCTTAGCTTAGCATTGTTAGCCTAGCCCGACGCGTTATTCGGTAGGTTTAACATGACCCACACGTTTTTTGCTTACTTAGACGTTTTTGTTAGCTTAGCATAACCTAGCTTAGCCTAGCTTAGCATTATTAGCCTTTACCCAATTCGCTAGTTTGCATGTTAGTTATGATCTATATCGTTTTTTGACCAATCTAGACGGTTTTTGTTAACTTAGCCTAGCTTAGCATTGTTAGCCTTTACCCAACTCACTAATTTGCATGTTAGACATGGTCTATATCGGTTTTTGACCAAATTGGATGGTTTTTGTTAGCTTAGCCTAGCTTAGCATTGTTAGCCTAACCTAGCTTTGTTAGCCTAGCCCCTCAATTTCTGCCGCTTAGCGTTTGTCCACACGGTTCACGTCGATTAGATTGGTTTTGTTAGCTTAACCCTACTTAGCATTGTTAGCCTAACCTGACCTCATATTAGAAATCCAGTGGTTCGGGTTAGTTCAGCACTTTGCTCACGCTTTTGAGGCTCCCGTACCTGGTTCCTACTTATATAAGCCCCTAGGTTAGCCGAGCCCCCCTTCACTGGGGCGCTCTACTCCTGGTGGGCACTCTAGTCAGTTACCTTCAACCCGAGGCCTATCATCTCCGTCTCTCTGGTGTCCCTCCCTGCAACCAGGTTTAGTGGGGACACCCACACGCTAGTTGGGACTTGGGGCTCTCTCACATCATGGAGTGTGATCCCCCTCCCTGTGTTTAGTTTGGTTTTTTGAGTACCCGGACACCGTCACCTCTATCAGGGTTCGCCTCCCCTGGATACACTTAGGTGCTCTGACTGGGACCCCCCATTCTCTACCTGATCTGGATGGTATCGCCTGTTAGACACAAATAAATCTGATGTGGAGCCTTCTGGGAGAAGATACAATACACTTGTTTTGGATTTAAAGACCTCCATTGATCGCGTACGCGCGTCTGGACTTCTCCTCCAGACCTGGGTCCACAATACAAACTGTCCCTAATGTCCCCTGCATTCACAACATTCTCACCTAGAAGACCGTGGATGTGTTGGCTGGGGCTTCGACTAATTGACCTTACCAGCTCGCACAGTGGGGGGACCGCTTAGGGGGTGTGGATTTAGTATGGAGCCAGAATGGCCCCCATCAGACTGTCCGTGGAATGGTAGACCTTCCTACTCAGCCTGCCACAGCCGGTGGAGTTTGATTAGCTTGATATTTTCCCTCTAGCCTTTAGCCCGATTCCCCTTAAGCAGCCTCCTATCCTTATCTTACTACCATGAATGGACCTAGGTTGTGTTGCATGACGCTCGGCTCCTGGTTCAACTGGCCTCCTCGGCCAATCACCCACCGGGAGCCTCCTGACGCCCAATGGCAGAGTCAGAGGACATGGCTCAACAGCAGCAAGTCAACCTAGCATGCGGAAGCCACTACTCAGAGTTTATTCACATCTAATAGCCTACGTATTTCTAGTTTTTGCTCTCCTTATTTGGATTCACATCCACGGACACTGAGGCCTGGACCGGTACTAAGGGCTATCACCGTGTGTTGGCCACCTGGGGATGTTCCTTTTATACATTCCCTCACTCCCACACGTGACGATGGAGCCCCAACCGCGTCACCCCCCTCACCACATGTGGAGAAGAATGAAGTGGACGCTACGGCCTGTATTGTCACAATACACATCCCTGTACAACTGCAGAGGTTGTGACCAGGTGACATCTACCCACAGAGGTGATTTTACCTGTGGCTGTGCCATTAGGTTTCCTGTGGAGTGGCGCCCTCACGCCTATTTTGTGTTTACACACCACTCTATGTGGTCATCTTCCTGGAGGGATTACACTGGAGACCAAGAAAAAGTGTATGCCACGGCCTGTACTCTCCAAATACACATCCCTGTACGGCTACAGAAGTTGTGACCAGGTGACATCTACCCACAGAGCTGTTTTTACCTGTGGCTATGCCATTAGGTTACCTGTGGAGTGGCGCCTTGACGCCTACTTTGTGTATACACACCACCTTTTGTGGTCATCTTCCTGGAGGGATTACGCTGGAGATCACCATATAGACTGGACCACATTTTTTCACACACATATGGATTTAGGCCTACTCTCTACTCTAGGAATCTAGACTGTTCTGTCCATTGAGGCCTAGGCCGGTGTCTTTATGAGTATCTTGTTCACTGGCTAATACCATAATCTCTGGACCACTTGGACTCACTGCGGGGCGTTTCACCCTCAGCGGTGATCTTGGTCTTGGGCCCTGTCATGGGGTTTTGGCCTTGGGTGACTGCCTGGGGTGGCTGTTGACATCAGGTATATCGGATGTGACCCTGGTGTCTTGCCTACCGGCTGTCATCTGTCAGGGCATGGATTAGGCACCATGGTCTGCATTGATGATTGGGGAATATCGGATGTGACCTCGACCACTTTGCGGACTCTGGTGGTCTGAGTTGTGTTGCTGTCCAGAGTAGGGATGTGCTTGTGTGACGTGGTTTCTCTGTGAGACGGCTGGCTCTAGGCCTCTGGATTATGTTGGTCGTGACCTCTATGGTGATTCTTAGTCTGAGAGCTGCTTTTATCACGTTTCTGTCACTGTTTTTTAGATACTTTGGCCATCCTTAGATTATCTTGGAGTCCTAATTTTACCTTGGAACGTTCTGGTTTTGCCTTTTATTCTAAGGATTTATTATATAATATATTATATTATATTAATAGGGATAATATTAGTTTACTGTTTACTGCTAATGTGTAGTCCAGTCCCTTATTGCTGCTCAACATAATAATTTTTTCGCCTGTACCTACACCCTGTTGTAGTGACCACGGACGCGCAGGGGCTTCCCTGGGATTTCCTCTCAGTGACGTCACCGCAGCAGGTCGTTCTTCTGCGGCAGCTATTTTTCACATAACGTAACAGTGCAGACCGGTTCTACACCTGTGTAAAACGTGATTCGTTTTTTCCCCTACACTCTGAGGATTGTACCACTCTACTGCCTCTTGGTTTGGAATTTTTTCTCATCTCCAAGTCTCCGTTTTCTGCTACCGAACGGCGTTGCTAGTTTTGCAGTGTTTGTTTACATTGGACTTGGCTGCACGTCCCGGTTCGCCACGTCAATCACGGACCTTACACTCCAATGGCAAGTGACATGATTTGGAGATCCCGCCCCTTGACGTCCTCTCTCCAAAAACTTTTTTCTTCGCCGTCACTAATACTCCGGTATTAATAAGCCTGTGTGTTCGTTTGAGACTGTGACTGCCGACCGGAGCTGCGTGATCGTAAGACCATTTCCCACCCCTCAATAATTTTTCTAACTTGCTTTTGCCGTTCATAAATTGTTTATCTAGTTTTTTATCGAATTATTAGCTTGTTTTGTGCCATATTCAGTACCATGCTGTGAACGCATGCGTGCTAGCGGACCTGTTGCTAACTAGCCCACTTGTTTTTTGCCCATGAACGCACCTGCTGCTACCACGCGCTGCAAGCATCCATCTTAGGATCTCCCATCTCACCTTCACTTCTCCATCTTCTGGGGCCATATGTAAGTTTTTCTTTCTAGTCTAGTTTGGTTGATTGATTTAATAGGGTGCATTTATTAATAACTTGGGCCTACCACCTCATACTCATACCCCACGCGTTTGCATGAACTGCTGATAGTGTGTGTGCATGCTTGTACTGCATGTCTGTGTATATGTATGCATGAATATAATGTACTTTCTCTTTTCTTCCCTCTCCCTCCTCCCCCTCCCATTCCATGCTCACACGTTCCTTTCTGTGCATAAGCACACACACGTAATCTCAGGCTTTGCTCACACACATACTCTCACACACTCACACACACATTCTGTCTCTCTCTACTATTCTCTACTGGTCTGTTCCCCTCTCTCTCCTTCTCTAGGCACACACACATATTTTAGGCTTCTCTGTGCATTAAGCACTCACACATAAAGACAAACCCCCCCCCCCCCCCCTCCTTCCACAGGTTTTTCTGGACCCCCTTTCACTAATCCTAACCCATGCTTCTTCTTTTACAGATCTTCTCCTCCCACTTAGCTTGTTCACCACCCTGAGTGTACACACATGCCTCGCACACACACGCGCCCTCCCCCTCTCTCTCTCCCTCTCTACTCTTTTCCCTAGACAATAATTCTGAATACCGCTTCTGGTGGGCTGCCAGGAGGGCACCGGGGTGACCACCATCCTCCTTCTTTGGTGTAGCCTCGAGGTCCCCTGTCAGTCCGTAGCCTAGGATGGCCCTGGTTCCTGCTCATGTTTTATTTCCGTCACCTGACGAGTCCTGGGAGAGGACGAAACCGGTCGTGGCCAGTTAGGACCCCGTATATCCCTGCTTAATTTCTGGCATGGGCCCGGCAGGAGGCACCGCCCAGGGAATGGAGTCCTGCGTTTTTGACTACAACTTTTATTTGCTCTAACAGGAGCGCCTCTCTCTATATCTCTCTCACCCCACTCCCACCACTATTGTCTGCATGGCTTTATCTTCATCGCACTCATGTGCAGTGAGGACAGGGCTATGACACTCATGTATCTTGTTTATTAACCCCTTCCTTCCACAGCCCTGCATTTCCTTGGGGTCCTCCCCACATCTGCACCCGGGATCGGTATAGATTCTTAACTTTCCAGGTAGAACCTTTTTTAGCTTTTCAGATTTAGTTAGCTGCCCGGTCAAGGTAGGACACGCACTCACACACTCAGTTGCACCTCATATGTCCACACAGGCCCTTTATTTAATTTCTATCTATCCCTCCTGCGTTCCTCGGGTACTCCCCCTAGACGCCTGCATATTTCTCCCTTTCTTGCCCTCCTCCGCGTACCTCAACCCAACCGTCACCATCCCATAGGCTGACCTACTGTGATTTAATGGGGTGGAATAGCCCCCCTGTCACCTATCCTAACCCCAACCTGGGAGGGTCTACGCCTAAACTTAACCGTAAAGCTGACCTACTGTGACTTAATGGGCCAGGATAGCCCTCCTGTCACTTATCCTAACCCCAACCTGGGAGGGTCTACGCCTAAAACTTAACCAGACGACTGACCTGCTGTGACTTAATGGGGTGAGATAGCCCCCCTGTCACTTACCCTAACCCCAACCTGGGAGGGTCTACGCCTAAAACTTAACCGGAAGGCTTACCTACTGTGACTTTAAGGGGGTAGGATAACCCCCCTGTCACTTATCCTAACCCCAACCTGGGAGGGCCTACGCCTAAAACTTAACCGGACGACTAACCTACCGTGACTTAATGGGGTGGGATAGCCCCCCTGTCACTTATCCTAACCCCAACCTGGGGGGGGTCTACGCTTAAAACTTGACCGTTGCTTCCCCCCAGTGGGTTTATCTCTGATCACTGGGCCACCTCACTGAGTCATTTTTTCTAACCCCAACCAGTGAGAGTTCACGCCTAAGCGGGTCGAAGCACGAAACTGCTGGGCTCGAGGGATCATCAGACATCAAACCTGATTTATAATCTGAGGATGTGTACCTTGACCCCTTTGGGATCGGGACTCTAAGGATCAATACCATAGTTGGAATAATAACTCGGTTTCAAACAATTTATGACTTTTATATACTCTGATGGTGTTTACTTTGTCCCCAGGTGGACAGAGACCCTCCAGATATTAACTTCTACTAACTACAAGGGGCCTTTCTGACCCTGAGCATGCTTCCGCATTGACCCTGCTACCTGAACATGTCAAGTGGATACGGAGACGGCTATCCATGTGCTCGACCTATACTTATATATTATGCATTGTTTCTTACTGTATGTTTATATATTACTGTCCCTCTGGGTGCTCCTCACTCACCTTGTGTCGGGTGGCGAGCACTTCAGGGGTTACCCGGCCTGGGTTCCCCTCGGGGTTCCTAGAGGGGCCTAGCCCCTGTTCGGATGTGGTGGATGACTCAGCATTGGCATAGCGTGTGCCTCAGTCCTGAGCCTAAGTGGGTCGAAGTACCGAACTACTGGGCTCGGGGGATTTTCAGACGTCAAACCTAACCCGCCGGAGCATACAAGGCTGTGATCTGAATCCACATCAGGATGCCACCAATTTACCTGCCTGTTATATTGGGACCACTAACTTGTTCGCACCGTCTCCCTCCACTAGCGATCCAACCCTTTCATGCAACACCTCCTAGCTGGGCACGGGGATATGCCCCTCTAATTTGTGCATGGCAGATCTCCAGTCAGAGACATGGAACTAGATGTGCTGAGACTTCCGTTGGGAAACATTTTTTGGAGATGAGACCGGCCGCACACTGGGTTGATGTGGCGAGGGTACTGGTTTTATATGATGTACCCGCATGTGATTAAAACTCGCAGCCATGTACATTGCTTCTCCTGATTCTCGCGGTGTGACTAGAGACCTACCGGGCGGGCCTTCGCTCTTTTTCACGAGGAACCCAGGTTATGTATCAGAACGTCGCATTTTGGGTCCATCTCACGCCGTTTAGCATGCTTAGCTTAGCATTGTTAGCCTAGCCCGACGCGTTATTCGGTAGGTTTAACATGACCCACACGTTTTTTGCTTACTTAGACGTTTTTGTTAGCTTAGCATAACCTAGCTTAGCCTAGCTTAGCATTATTAGCCTTTACCCAATTCGCTAGTTTGCATGTTAGTTATGATCTATATCGTTTTTTGACCAATCTAGACGGTTTTTGTTAACTTAGCCTAGCTTAGCATTGTTAGCCTTTACCCAACTCACTAATTTGCATGTTAGACATGGTCTATATCGGTTTTTGACCAAATTGGATGGTTTTTGTTAGCTTAGCCTAGCTTAGCATTGTTAGCCTAACCTAGCTTTGTTAGCCTAGCCCCTCAATTTCTGCCGCTTAGCGTTTGTCCACACGGTTCACGTCGATTAGATTGGTTTTGTTAGCTTAACCCTACTTAGCATTGTTAGCCTAACCTGACCTCATATTAGAAATCCAGTGGTTCGGGTTAGTTCAGCACTTTGCTCACGCTTTTGAGGCTCCCGTACCTGGTTCCTACTTATATAAGCCCCTAGGTTAGCCGAGCCCCCCTTCACTGGGGCGCTCTACTCCTGGTGGGCACTCTAGTCAGTTACCTTCAACCCGAGGCCTATCATCTCCGTCTCTCTGGTGTCCCTCCCTGCAACCAGGTTTAGTGGGGACACCCACACGCTAGTTGGGACTTGGGGCTCTCTCACATCATGGAGTGTGATCCCCCTCCCTGTGTTTAGTTTGGTTTTTTGAGTACCCGGACACCGTCACCTCTATCAGGGTTCGCCTCCCCTGGATACACTTAGGTGCTCTGACTGGGACCCCCCATTCTCTACCTGATCTGGATGGTATCGCCTGTTAGACACAAATAAATCTGATGTGGAGCCTTCTGGGAGAAGATACAATACACTTGTTTTGGATTTAAAGACCTCCATTGATCGCGTACGCGCGTCTGGACTTCTCCTCCAGACCTGGGTCCACAATACAAACTGTCCCTAATGTCCCCTGCATTCACAACATTCTCACCTAGAAGACCGTGGATGTGTTGGCTGGGGCTTCGACTAATTGACCTTACCAGCTCGCACAGTGGGGGGACCGCTTAGGGGGTGTGGATTTAGTATGGAGCCAGAATGGCCCCCATCAGACTGTCCGTGGAATGGTAGACCTTCCTACTCAGCCTGCCACAGCCGGTGGAGTTTGATTAGCTTGATATTTTCCCTCTAGCCTTTAGCCCGATTCCCCTTAAGCAGCCTCCTATCCTTATCTTACTACCATGAATGGACCTAGGTTGTGTTGCATGACGCTCGGCTCCTGGTTCAACTGGCCTCCTCGGCCAATCACCCACCGGGAGCCTCCTGACGCCCAATGGCAGAGTCAGAGGACATGGCTCAACAGCAGCAAGTCAACCTAGCATGCGGAAGCCACTACTCAGAGTTTATTCACATCTAATAGCCTACGTATTTCTAGTTTTTGCTCTCCTTATTTGGATTCACATCCACGGACACTGAGGCCTGGACCGGTACTAAGGGCTATCACCGTGTGTTGGCCACCTGGGGATGTTCCTTTTATACATTCCCTCACTCCCACACGTGACGATGGAGCCCCAACCGCGTCACCCCCCTCACCACATGTGGAGAAGAATGAAGTGGACGCTACGGCCTGTATTGTCACAATACACATCCCTGTACAACTGCAGAGGTTGTGACCAGGTGACATCTACCCACAGAGGTGATTTTACCTGTGGCTGTGCCATTAGGTTTCCTGTGGAGTGGCGCCCTCACGCCTATTTTGTGTTTACACACCACTCTATGTGGTCATCTTCCTGGAGGGATTACACTGGAGACCAAGAAAAAGTGTATGCCACGGCCTGTACTCTCCAAATACACATCCCTGTACGGCTACAGAAGTTGTGACCAGGTGACATCTACCCACAGAGCTGTTTTTACCTGTGGCTATGCCATTAGGTTACCTGTGGAGTGGCGCCTTGACGCCTACTTTGTGTATACACACCACCTTTTGTGGTCATCTTCCTGGAGGGATTACGCTGGAGATCACCATATAGACTGGACCACATTTTTTCACACACATATGGATTTAGGCCTACTCTCTACTCTAGGAATCTAGACTGTTCTGTCCATTGAGGCCTAGGCCGGTGTCTTTATGAGTATCTTGTTCACTGGCTAATACCATAATCTCTGGACCACTTGGACTCACTGCGGGGCGTTTCACCCTCAGCGGTGATCTTGGTCTTGGGCCCTGTCATGGGGTTTTGGCCTTGGGTGACTGCCTGGGGTGGCTGTTGACATCAGGTATATCGGATGTGACCCTGGTGTCTTGCCTACCGGCTGTCATCTGTCAGGGCATGGATTAGGCACCATGGTCTGCATTGATGATTGGGGAATATCGGATGTGACCTCGACCACTTTGCGGACTCTGGTGGTCTGAGTTGTGTTGCTGTCCAGAGTAGGGATGTGCTTGTGTGACGTGGTTTCTCTGTGAGACGGCTGGCTCTAGGCCTCTGGATTATGTTGGTCGTGACCTCTATGGTGATTCTTAGTCTGAGAGCTGCTTTTATCACGTTTCTGTCACTGTTTTTTAGATACTTTGGCCATCCTTAGATTATCTTGGAGTCCTAATTTTACCTTGGAACGTTCTGGTTTTGCCTTTTATTCTAAGGATTTATTATATAATATATTATATTATATTAATAGGGATAATATTAGTTTACTGTTTACTGCTAATGTGTAGTCCAGTCCCTTATTGCTGCTCAACATAATAATTTTTTCGCCTGTACCTACACCCTGTTGTAGTGACCACGGACGCGCAGGGGCTTCCCTGGGATTTCCTCTCAGTGACGTCACCGCAGCAGGTCGTTCTTCTGCGGCAGCTATTTTTCACATAACGTAACAGTGCAGACCGGTTCTACACCTGTGTAAAACGTGATTCGTTTTTTCCCCTACACTCTGAGGATTGTACCACTCTACTGCCTCTTGGTTTGGAATTTTTTCTCATCTCCAAGTCTCCGTTTTCTGCTACCGAACGGCGTTGCTAGTTTTGCAGTGTTTGTTTACATTGGACTTGGCTGCACGTCCCGGTTCGCCACGTCAATCACGGACCTTACACTCCAATGGCAAGTGACATGATTTGGAGATCCCGCCCCTTGACGTCCTCTCTCCAAAAACTTTTTTCTTCGCCGTCACTAATACTCCGGTATTAATAAGCCTGTGTGTTCGTTTGAGACTGTGACTGCCGACCGGAGCTGCGTGATCGTAAGACCATTTCCCACCCCTCAATAATTTTTCTAACTTGCTTTTGCCGTTCATAAATTGTTTATCTAGTTTTTTATCGAATTATTAGCTTGTTTTGTGCCATATTCAGTACCATGCTGTGAACGCATGCGTGCTAGCGGACCTGTTGCTAACTAGCCCACTTGTTTTTTGCCCATGAACGCACCTGCTGCTACCACGCGCTGCAAGCATCCATCTTAGGATCTCCCATCTCACCTTCACTTCTCCATCTTCTGGGGCCATATGTAAGTTTTTCTTTCTAGTCTAGTTTGGTTGATTGATTTAATAGGGTGCATTTATTAATAACTTGGGCCTACCACCTCATACTCATACCCCACGCGTTTGCATGAACTGCTGATAGTGTGTGTGCATGCTTGTACTGCATGTCTGTGTATATGTATGCATGAATATAATGTACTTTCTCTTTTCTTCCCTCTCCCTCCTCCCCCTCCCATTCCATGCTCACACGTTCCTTTCTGTGCATAAGCACACACACATAATCTCAGGCTTTGCTCACACACATACTCTCACACACTCACACACACATTCTGTCTCTCTCTACTATTCTCTACTGGTCTGTTCCCCTCTCTCTCCTTCTCTAGGCACACACACATATTTTAGGCTTCTCTGTGCATTAAGCACTCACACATAAAGACAAACCCCCCCCCCCCCCCCTCCTTCCACAGGTTTTTCTGGACCCCCTTTCACTAATCCTAACCCATGCTTCTTCTTTTACAGATCTTCTCCTCCCACTTAGCTTGTTCACCACCCTGAGTGTACACACATGCCTCGCACACACACGCGCCCTCCCCCTCTCTCTCTCCCTCTCTACTCTTTTCCCTAGACGATAATTCTGAATACCGCTTCTGGTGGGCTGCCAGGAGGGCACCGGGGTGACCACCATCCTCCTTCTTTGGTGTAGCCTCGAGGTCCCCTGTCAGTCCGTAG
This sequence comes from Osmerus mordax, assembly GCF_038355195.1. Taxonomy (NCBI): domain Eukaryota; kingdom Metazoa; phylum Chordata; class Actinopteri; order Osmeriformes; family Osmeridae; genus Osmerus; species Osmerus mordax. The sequence continues at coordinate 262,482 of NC_090070.1, forward strand.
CCTAGGATGGCCCTGGTTCCTGCTCATGTTTTATTTCCGTCACCTGACGAGTCCTGGGAGAGGACGAAACCGGTCGTGGCCAGTTAGGACCCCGTATATCCCTGCTTAATTTCTGGCATGGGCCCGGCAGGAGGCACCGCCCAGGGAATGGAGTCCTGCGTTTTTGACTACAACTTTTATTTGCTCTAACAGGAGCGCCTCTCTCTATATCTCTCTCACCCCACTCCCACCACTATTGTCTGCATGGCTTTATCTTCATCGCACTCATGTGCAGTGAGGACAGGGCTATGACACTCATGTATCTTGTTTATTAACCCCTTCCTTCCACAGCCCTGCATTTCCTTGGGGTCCTCCCCACATCTGCACCCGGGATCGGTATAGATTCTTAACTTTCCAGGTAGAACCTTTTTTAGCTTTTCAGATTTAGTTAGCTGCCCGGTCAAGGTAGGACACGCACTCACACACTCAGTTGCACCTCATATGTCCACACAGGCCCTTTATTTAATTTCTATCTATCCCTCCTGCGTTCCTCGGGTACTCCCCCTAGACGCCTGCATATTTCTCCCTTTCTTGCCCTCCTCCGCGTACCTCAACCCAACCGTCACCATCCCATAGGCTGACCTACTGTGATTTAATGGGGTGGAATAGCCCCCCTGTCACCTATCCTAACCCCAACCTGGGAGGGTCTACGCCTAAACTTAACCGTAAAGCTGACCTACTGTGACTTAATGGGCCAGGATAGCCCTCCTGTCACTTATCCTAACCCCAACCTGGGAGGGTCTACGCCTAAAACTTAACCAGACGACTGACCTGCTGTGACTTAATGGGGTGAGATAGCCCCCCTGTCACTTACCCTAACCCCAACCTGGGAGGGTCTACGCCTAAAACTTAACCGGAAGGCTTACCTACTGTGACTTTAAGGGGGTAGGATAACCCCCCTGTCACTTATCCTAACCCCAACCTGGGAGGGCCTACGCCTAAAACTTAACCGGACGACTAACCTACCGTGACTTAATGGGGTGGGATAGCCCCCCTGTCACTTATCCTAACCCCAACCTGGGGGGGGTCTACGCTTAAAACTTGACCGTTGCTTCCCCCCAGTGGGTTTATCTCTGATCACTGGGCCACCTCACTGAGTCATTTTTTCTAACCCCAACCAGTGAGAGTTCACGCCTAAGCGGGTCGAAGCACGAAACTGCTGGGCTCGAGGGATCATCAGACATCAAACCTGATTTATAATCTGAGGATGTGTACCTTGACCCCTTTGGGATCGGGACTCTAAGGATCAATACCATAGTTGGAATAATAACTCGGTTTCAAACAATTTATGACTTTTATATACTCTGATGGTGTTTACTTTGTCCCCAGGTGGACAGAGACCCTCCAGATATTAACTTCTACTAACTACAAGGGGCCTTTCTGACCCTGAGCATGCTTCCGCATTGACCCTGCTACCTGAACATGTCAAGTGGATACGGAGACGGCTATCCATGTGCTCGACCTATACTTATATATTATGCATTGTTTCTTACTGTATGTTTATATATTACTGTCCCTCTGGGTGCTCCTCACTCACCTTGTGTCGGGTGGCGAGCACTTCAGGGGTTACCCGGCCTGGGTTCCCCTCGGGGTTCCTAGAGGGGCCTAGCCCCTGTTCGGATGTGGTGGATGACTCAGCATTGGCATAGCGTGTGCCTCAGTCCTGAGCCTAAGTGGGTCGAAGTACCGAACTACTGGGCTCGGGGGATTTTCAGACGTCAAACCTAACCCGCCGGAGCATACAAGGCTGTGATCTGAATCCACATCAGGATGCCACCAATTTACCTGCCTGTTATATTGGGACCACTAACTTGTTCGCACCGTCTCCCTCCACTAGCGATCCAACCCTTTCATGCAACACCTCCTAGCTGGGCACGGGGATATGCCCCTCTAATTTGTGCATGGCAGATCTCCAGTCAGAGACATGGAACTAGATGTGCTGAGACTTCCGTTGGGAAACATTTTTTGGAGATGAGACCGGCCGCACACTGGGTTGATGTGGCGAGGGTACTGGTTTTATATGATGTACCCGCATGTGATTAAAACTCGCAGCCATGTACATTGCTTCTCCTGATTCTCGCGGTGTGACTAGAGACCTACCGGGCGGGCCTTCGCTCTTTTTCACGAGGAACCCAGGTTATGTATCAGAACGTCGCATTTTGGGTCCATCTCACGCCGTTTAGCATGCTTAGCTTAGCATTGTTAGCCTAGCCCGACGCGTTATTCGGTAGGTTTAACATGACCCACACGTTTTTTGCTTACTTAGACGTTTTTGTTAGCTTAGCATAACCTAGCTTAGCCTAGCTTAGCATTATTAGCCTTTACCCAATTCGCTAGTTTGCATGTTAGTTATGATCTATATCGTTTTTTGACCAATCTAGACGGTTTTTGTTAACTTAGCCTAGCTTAGCATTGTTAGCCTTTACCCAACTCACTAATTTGCATGTTAGACATGGTCTATATCGGTTTTTGACCAAATTGGATGGTTTTTGTTAGCTTAGCCTAGCTTAGCATTGTTAGCCTAACCTAGCTTTGTTAGCCTAGCCCCTCAATTTCTGCCGCTTAGCGTTTGTCCACACGGTTCACGTCGATTAGATTGGTTTTGTTAGCTTAACCCTACTTAGCATTGTTAGCCTAACCTGACCTCATATTAGAAATCCAGTGGTTCGGGTTAGTTCAGCACTTTGCTCACGCTTTTGAGGCTCCCGTACCTGGTTCCTACTTATATAAGCCCCTAGGTTAGCCGAGCCCCCCTTCACTGGGGCGCTCTACTCCTGGTGGGCACTCTAGTCAGTTACCTTCAACCCGAGGCCTATCATCTCCGTCTCTCTGGTGTCCCTCCCTGCAACCAGGTTTAGTGGGGACACCCACACGCTAGTTGGGACTTGGGGCTCTCTCACATCATGGAGTGTGATCCCCCTCCCTGTGTTTAGTTTGGTTTTTTGAGTACCCGGACACCGTCACCTCTATCAGGGTTCGCCTCCCCTGGATACACTTAGGTGCTCTGACTGGGACCCCCCATTCTCTACCTGATCTGGATGGTATCGCCTGTTAGACACAAATAAATCTGATGTGGAGCCTTCTGGGAGAAGATACAATACACTTGTTTTGGATTTAAAGACCTCCATTGATCGCGTACGCGCGTCTGGACTTCTCCTCCAGACCTGGGTCCACAATACAAACTGTCCCTAATGTCCCCTGCATTCACAACATTCTCACCTAGAAGACCGTGGATGTGTTGGCTGGGGCTTCGACTAATTGACCTTACCAGCTCGCACAGTGGGGGGACCGCTTAGGGGGTGTGGATTTAGTATGGAGCCAGAATGGCCCCCATCAGACTGTCCGTGGAATGGTAGACCTTCCTACTCAGCCTGCCACAGCCGGTGGAGTTTGATTAGCTTGATATTTTCCCTCTAGCCTTTAGCCCGATTCCCCTTAAGCAGCCTCCTATCCTTATCTTACTACCATGAATGGACCTAGGTTGTGTTGCATGACGCTCGGCTCCTGGTTCAACTGGCCTCCTCGGCCAATCACCCACCGGGAGCCTCCTGACGCCCAATGGCAGAGTCAGAGGACATGGCTCAACAGCAGCAAGTCAACCTAGCATGCGGAAGCCACTACTCAGAGTTTATTCACATCTAATAGCCTACGTATTTCTAGTTTTTGCTCTCCTTATTTGGATTCACATCCACGGACACTGAGGCCTGGACCGGTACTAAGGGCTATCACCGTGTGTTGGCCACCTGGGGATGTTCCTTTTATACATTCCCTCACTCCCACACGTGACGATGGAGCCCCAACCGCGTCACCCCCCTCACCACATGTGGAGAAGAATGAAGTGGACGCTACGGCCTGTATTGTCACAATACACATCCCTGTACAACTGCAGAGGTTGTGACCAGGTGACATCTACCCACAGAGGTGATTTTACCTGTGGCTGTGCCATTAGGTTTCCTGTGGAGTGGCGCCCTCACGCCTATTTTGTGTTTACACACCACTCTATGTGGTCATCTTCCTGGAGGGATTACACTGGAGACCAAGAAAAAGTGTATGCCACGGCCTGTACTCTCCAAATACACATCCCTGTACGGCTACAGAAGTTGTGACCAGGTGACATCTACCCACAGAGCTGTTTTTACCTGTGGCTATGCCATTAGGTTACCTGTGGAGTGGCGCCTTGACGCCTACTTTGTGTATACACACCACCTTTTGTGGTCATCTTCCTGGAGGGATTACGCTGGAGATCACCATATAGACTGGACCACATTTTTTCACACACATATGGATTTAGGCCTACTCTCTACTCTAGGAATCTAGACTGTTCTGTCCATTGAGGCCTAGGCCGGTGTCTTTATGAGTATCTTGTTCACTGGCTAATACCATAATCTCTGGACCACTTGGACTCACTGCGGGGCGTTTCACCCTCAGCGGTGATCTTGGTCTTGGGCCCTGTCATGGGGTTTTGGCCTTGGGTGACTGCCTGGGGTGGCTGTTGACATCAGGTATATCGGATGTGACCCTGGTGTCTTGCCTACCGGCTGTCATCTGTCAGGGCATGGATTAGGCACCATGGTCTGCATTGATGATTGGGGAATATCGGATGTGACCTCGACCACTTTGCGGACTCTGGTGGTCTGAGTTGTGTTGCTGTCCAGAGTAGGGATGTGCTTGTGTGACGTGGTTTCTCTGTGAGACGGCTGGCTCTAGGCCTCTGGATTATGTTGGTCGTGACCTCTATGGTGATTCTTAGTCTGAGAGCTGCTTTTATCACGTTTCTGTCACTGTTTTTTAGATACTTTGGCCATCCTTAGATTATCTTGGAGTCCTAATTTTACCTTGGAACGTTCTGGTTTTGCCTTTTATTCTAAGGATTTATTATATAATATATTATATTATATTAATAGGGATAATATTAGTTTACTGTTTACTGCTAATGTGTAGTCCAGTCCCTTATTGCTGCTCAACATAATAATTTTTTCGCCTGTACCTACACCCTGTTGTAGTGACCACGGACGCGCAGGGGCTTCCCTGGGATTTCCTCTCAGTGACGTCACCGCAGCAGGTCGTTCTTCTGCGGCAGCTATTTTTCACATAACGTAACAGTGCAGACCGGTTCTACACCTGTGTAAAACGTGATTCGTTTTTTCCCCTACACTCTGAGGATTGTACCACTCTACTGCCTCTTGGTTTGGAATTTTTTCTCATCTCCAAGTCTCCGTTTTCTGCTACCGAACGGCGTTGCTAGTTTTGCAGTGTTTGTTTACATTGGACTTGGCTGCACGTCCCGGTTCGCCACGTCAATCACGGACCTTACACTCCAATGGCAAGTGACATGATTTGGAGATCCCGCCCCTTGACGTCCTCTCTCCAAAAACTTTTTTCTTCGCCGTCACTAATACTCCGGTATTAATAAGCCTGTGTGTTCGTTTGAGACTGTGACTGCCGACCGGAGCTGCGTGATCGTAAGACCATTTCCCACCCCTCAATAATTTTTCTAACTTGCTTTTGCCGTTCATAAATTGTTTATCTAGTTTTTTATCGAATTATTAGCTTGTTTTGTGCCATATTCAGTACCATGCTGTGAACGCATGCGTGCTAGCGGACCTGTTGCTAACTAGCCCACTTGTTTTTTGCCCATGAACGCACCTGCTGCTACCACGCGCTGCAAGCATCCATCTTAGGATCTCCCATCTCACCTTCACTTCTCCATCTTCTGGGGCCATATGTAAGTTTTTCTTTCTAGTCTAGTTTGGTTGATTGATTTAATAGGGTGCATTTATTAATAACTTGGGCCTACCACCTCATACTCATACCCCACGCGTTTGCATGAACTGCTGATAGTGTGTGTGCATGCTTGTACTGCATGTCTGTGTATATGTATGCATGAATATAATGTACTTTCTCTTTTCTTCCCTCTCCCTCCTCCCCCTCCCATTCCATGCTCACACGTTCCTTTCTGTGCATAAGCACACACACATAATCTCAGGCTTTGCTCACACACATACTCTCACACACTCACACACACATTCTGTCTCTCTCTACTATTCTCTACTGGTCTGTTCCCCTCTCTCTCCTTCTCTAGGCACACACACATATTTTAGGCTTCTCTGTGCATTAAGCACTCACACATAAAGACAAACCCCCCCCCCCCCCCCTCCTTCCACAGGTTTTTCTGGACCCCCTTTCACTAATCCTAACCCATGCTTCTTCTTTTACAGATCTTCTCCTCCCACTTAGCTTGTTCACCACCCTGAGTGTACACACATGCCTCGCACACACACGCGCCCTCCCCCTCTCTCTCTCCCTCTCTACTCTTTTCCCTAGACAATAATTCTGAATACCGCTTCTGGTGGGCTGCCAGGAGGGCACCGGGGTGACCACCATCCTCCTTCTTTGGTGTAGCCTCGAGGTCCCCTGTCAGTCCGTAGCCTAGGATGGCCCTGGTTCCTGCTCATGTTTTATTTCCGTCACCTGACGAGTCCTGGGAGAGGACGAAACCGGTCGTGGCCAGTTAGGACCCCGTATATCCCTGCTTAATTTCTGGCATGGGCCCGGCAGGAGGCACCGCCCAGGGAATGGAGTCCTGCGTTTTTGACTACAACTTTTATTTGCTCTAACAGGAGCGCCTCTCTCTATATCTCTCTCACCCCACTCCCACCACTATTGTCTGCATGGCTTTATCTTCATCGCACTCATGTGCAGTGAGGACAGGGCTATGACACTCATGTATCTTGTTTATTAACCCCTTCCTTCCACAGCCCTGCATTTCCTTGGGGTCCTCCCCACATCTGCACCCGGGATCGGTATAGATTCTTAACTTTCCAGGTAGAACCTTTTTTAGCTTTTCAGATTTAGTTAGCTGCCCGGTCAAGGTAGGACACGCACTCACACACTCAGTTGCACCTCATATGTCCACACAGGCCCTTTATTTAATTTCTATCTATCCCTCCTGCGTTCCTCGGGTACTCCCCCTAGACGCCTGCATATTTCTCCCTTTCTTGCCCTCCTCCGCGTACCTCAACCCAACCGTCACCATCCCATAGGCTGACCTACTGTGATTTAATGGGGTGGAATAGCCCCCCTGTCACCTATCCTAACCCCAACCTGGGAGGGTCTACGCCTAAACTTAACCGTAAAGCTGACCTACTGTGACTTAATGGGCCAGGATAGCCCTCCTGTCACTTATCCTAACCCCAACCTGGGAGGGTCTACGCCTAAAACTTAACCAGACGACTGACCTGCTGTGACTTAATGGGGTGAGATAGCCCCCCTGTCACTTACCCTAACCCCAACCTGGGAGGGTCTACGCCTAAAACTTAACCGGAAGGCTTACCTACTGTGACTTTAAGGGGGTAGGATAACCCCCCTGTCACTTATCCTAACCCCAACCTGGGAGGGCCTACGCCTAAAACTTAACCGGACGACTAACCTACCGTGACTTAATGGGGTGGGATAGCCCCCCTGTCACTTATCCTAACCCCAACCTGGGGGGGGTCTACGCTTAAAACTTGACCGTTGCTTCCCCCCAGTGGGTTTATCTCTGATCACTGGGCCACCTCACTGAGTCATTTTTTCTAACCCCAACCAGTGAGAGTTCACGCCTAAGCGGGTCGAAGCACGAAACTGCTGGGCTCGAGGGATCATCAGACATCAAACCTGATTTATAATCTGAGGATGTGTACCTTGACCCCTTTGGGATCGGGACTCTAAGGATCAATACCATAGTTGGAATAATAACTCGGTTTCAAACAATTTATGACTTTTATATACTCTGATGGTGTTTACTTTGTCCCCAGGTGGACAGAGACCCTCCAGATATTAACTTCTACTAACTACAAGGGGCCTTTCTGACCCTGAGCATGCTTCCGCATTGACCCTGCTACCTGAACATGTCAAGTGGATACGGAGACGGCTATCCATGTGCTCGACCTATACTTATATATTATGCATTGTTTCTTACTGTATGTTTATATATTACTGTCCCTCTGGGTGCTCCTCACTCACCTTGTGTCGGGTGGCGAGCACTTCAGGGGTTACCCGGCCTGGGTTCCCCTCGGGGTTCCTAGAGGGGCCTAGCCCCTGTTCGGATGTGGTGGATGACTCAGCATTGGCATAGCGTGTGCCTCAGTCCTGAGCCTAAGTGGGTCGAAGTACCGAACTACTGGGCTCGGGGGATTTTCAGACGTCAAACCTAACCCGCCGGAGCATACAAGGCTGTGATCTGAATCCACATCAGGATGCCACCAATTTACCTGCCTGTTATATTGGGACCACTAACTTGTTCGCACCGTCTCCCTCCACTAGCGATCCAACCCTTTCATGCAACACCTCCTAGCTGGGCACGGGGATATGCCCCTCTAATTTGTGCATGGCAGATCTCCAGTCAGAGACATGGAACTAGATGTGCTGAGACTTCCGTTGGGAAACATTTTTTGGAGATGAGACCGGCCGCACACTGGGTTGATGTGGCGAGGGTACTGGTTTTATATGATGTACCCGCATGTGATTAAAACTCGCAGCCATGTACATTGCTTCTCCTGATTCTCGCGGTGTGACTAGAGACCTACCGGGCGGGCCTTCGCTCTTTTTCACGAGGAACCCAGGTTATGTATCAGAACGTCGCATTTTGGGTCCATCTCACGCCGTTTAGCATGCTTAGCTTAGCATTGTTAGCCTAGCCCGACGCGTTATTCGGTAGGTTTAACATGACCCACACGTTTTTTGCTTACTTAGACGTTTTTGTTAGCTTAGCATAACCTAGCTTAGCCTAGCTTAGCATTATTAGCCTTTACCCAATTCGCTAGTTTGCATGTTAGTTATGATCTATATCGTTTTTTGACCAATCTAGACGGTTTTTGTTAACTTAGCCTAGCTTAGCATTGTTAGCCTTTACCCAACTCACTAATTTGCATGTTAGACATGGTCTATATCGGTTTTTGACCAAATTGGATGGTTTTTGTTAGCTTAGCCTAGCTTAGCATTGTTAGCCTAACCTAGCTTTGTTAGCCTAGCCCCTCAATTTCTGCCGCTTAGCGTTTGTCCACACGGTTCACGTCGATTAGATTGGTTTTGTTAGCTTAACCCTACTTAGCATTGTTAGCCTAACCTGACCTCATATTAGAAATCCAGTGGTTCGGGTTAGTTCAGCACTTTGCTCACGCTTTTGAGGCTCCCGTACCTGGTTCCTACTTATATAAGCCCCTAGGTTAGCCGAGCCCCCCTTCACTGGGGCGCTCTACTCCTGGTGGGCACTCTAGTCAGTTACCTTCAACCCGAGGCCTATCATCTCCGTCTCTCTGGTGTCCCTCCCTGCAACCAGGTTTAGTGGGGACACCCACACGCTAGTTGGGACTTGGGGCTCTCTCACATCATGGAGTGTGATCCCCCTCCCTGTGTTTAGTTTGGTTTTTTGAGTACCCGGACACCGTCACCTCTATCAGGGTTCGCCTCCCCTGGATACACTTAGGTGCTCTGACTGGGACCCCCCATTCTCTACCTGATCTGGATGGTATCGCCTGTTAGACACAAATAAATCTGATGTGGAGCCTTCTGGGAGAAGATACAATACACTTGTTTTGGATTTAAAGACCTCCATTGATCGCGTACGCGCGTCTGGACTTCTCCTCCAGACCTGGGTCCACAATACAAACTGTCCCTAATGTCCCCTGCATTCACAACATTCTCACCTAGAAGACCGTGGATGTGTTGGCTGGGGCTTCGACTAATTGACCTTACCAGCTCGCACAGTGGGGGGACCGCTTAGGGGGTGTGGATTTAGTATGGAGCCAGAATGGCCCCCATCAGACTGTCCGTGGAATGGTAGACCTTCCTACTCAGCCTGCCACAGCCGGTGGAGTTTGATTAGCTTGATATTTTCCCTCTAGCCTTTAGCCCGATTCCCCTTAAGCAGCCTCCTATCCTTATCTTACTACCATGAATGGACCTAGGTTGTGTTGCATGACGCTCGGCTCCTGGTTCAACTGGCCTCCTCGGCCAATCACCCACCGGGAGCCTCCTGACGCCCAATGGCAGAGTCAGAGGACATGGCTCAACAGCAGCAAGTCAACCTAGCATGCGGAAGCCACTACTCAGAGTTTATTCACATCTAATAGCCTACGTATTTCTAGTTTTTGCTCTCCTTATTTGGATTCACATCCACGGACACTGAGGCCTGGACCGGTACTAAGGGCTATCACCGTGTGTTGGCCACCTGGGGATGTTCCTTTTATACATTCCCTCACTCCCACACGTGACGATGGAGCCCCAACCGCGTCACCCCCCTCACCACATGTGGAGAAGAATGAAGTGGACGCTACGGCCTGTATTGTCACAATACACATCCCTGTACAACTGCAGAGGTTGTGACCAGGTGACATCTACCCACAGAGGTGATTTTACCTGTGGCTGTGCCATTAGGTTTCCTGTGGAGTGGCGCCCTCACGCCTATTTTGTGTTTACACACCACTCTATGTGGTCATCTTCCTGGAGGGATTACACTGGAGACCAAGAAAAAGTGTATGCCACGGCCTGTACTCTCCAAATACACATCCCTGTACGGCTACAGAAGTTGTGACCAGGTGACATCTACCCACAGAGCTGTTTTTACCTGTGGCTATGCCATTAGGTTACCTGTGGAGTGGCGCCTTGACGCCTACTTTGTGTATACACACCACCTTTTGTGGTCATCTTCCTGGAGGGATTACGCTGGAGATCACCATATAGACTGGACCACATTTTTTCACACACATATGGATTTAGGCCTACTCTCTACTCTAGGAATCTAGACTGTTCTGTCCATTGAGGCCTAGGCCGGTGTCTTTATGAGTATCTTGTTCACTGGCTAATACCATAATCTCTGGACCACTTGGACTCACTGCGGGGCGTTTCACCCTCAGCGGTGATCTTGGTCTTGGGCCCTGTCATGGGGTTTTGGCCTTGGGTGACTGCCTGGGGTGGCTGTTGACATCAGGTATATCGGATGTGACCCTGGTGTCTTGCCTACCGGCTGTCATCTGTCAGGGCATGGATTAGGCACCATGGTCTGCATTGATGATTGGGGAATATCGGATGTGACCTCGACCACTTTGCGGACTCTGGTGGTCTGAGTTGTGTTGCTGTCCAGAGTAGGGATGTGCTTGTGTGACGTGGTTTCTCTGTGAGACGGCTGGCTCTAGGCCTCTGGATTATGTTGGTCGTGACCTCTATGGTGATTCTTAGTCTGAGAGCTGCTTTTATCACGTTTCTGTCACTGTTTTTTAGATACTTTGGCCATCCTTAGATTATCTTGGAGTCCTAATTTTACCTTGGAACGTTCTGGTTTTGCCTTTTATTCTAAGGATTTATTATATAATATATTATATTATATTAATAGGGATAATATTAGTTTACTGTTTACTGCTAATGTGTAGTCCAGTCCCTTATTGCTGCTCAACATAATAATTTTTTCGCCTGTACCTACACCCTGTTGTAGTGACCACGGACGCGCAGGGGCTTCCCTGGGATTTCCTCTCAGTGACGTCACCGCAGCAGGTCGTTCTTCTGCGGCAGCTATTTTTCACATAACGTAACAGTGCAGACCGGTTCTACACCTGTGTAAAACGTGATTCGTTTTTTCCCCTACACTCTGAGGATTGTACCACTCTACTGCCTCTTGGTTTGGAATTTTTTCTCACATCTCCAAGTCTCCGTTTTCTGCTACCGAACGGCGTTGCTAGTTTTGCAGTGTTTGTTTACATTGGACTTGGCTGCACGTCCCGGTTCGCCACGTCAATCACGGACCTTACACTCCAATGGCAAGTGACATGATTTGGAGATCCCGCCCCTTGACGTCCTCTCTCCAAAAACTTTTTTCTTCGCCGTCACTAATACTCCGGTATTAATAAGCCTGTGTGTTCGTTTGAGACTGTGACTGCCGACCGGAGCTGCGTGATCGTAAGACCATTTCCCACCCCTCAATAATTTTTCTAACTTGCTTTTGCCGTTCATAAATTGTTTATCTAGTTTTTTATCGAATTATTAGCTTGTTTTGTGCCATATTCAGTACCATGCTGTGAACGCATGCGTGCTAGCGGACCTGTTGCTAACTAGCCCACTTGTTTTTTGCCCATGAACGCACCTGCTGCTACCACGCGCTGCAAGCATCCATCTTAGGATCTCCCATCTCACCTTCACTTCTCCATCTTCTGGGGCCATATGTAAGTTTTTCTTTCTAGTCTAGTTTGGTTGATTGATTTAATAGGGTGCATTTATTAATAACTTGGGCCTACCACCTCATACTCATACCCCACGCGTTTGCATGAACTGCTGATAGTGTGTGTGCATGCTTGTACTGCATGTCTGTGTATATGTATGCATGAATATAATGTACTTTCTCTTTTCTTCCCTCTCCCTCCTCCCCCTCCCATTCCATGCTCACACGTTCCTTTCTGTGCATAAGCACACACACATAATCTCAGGCTTTGCTCACACACATACTCTCACACACTCACACACACATTCTGTCTCTCTCTACTATTCTCTACTGGTCTGTTCCCCTCTCTCTCCTTCTCTAGGCACACACACATATTTTAGGCTTCTCTGTGCATTAAGCACTCACACATAAAGACAAACCCCCCCCCCCCCCCCTCCTTCCACAGGTTTTTCTGGACCCCCTTTCACTAATCCTAACCCATGCTTCTTCTTTTACAGATCTTCTCCTCCCACTTAGCTTGTTCACCACCCTGAGTGTACACACATGCCTCGCACACACACGCGCCCTCCCCCTCTCTCTCTCCCTCTCTACTCTTTTCCCTAGACAATAATTCTGAATACCGCTTCTGGTGGGCTGCCAGGAGGGCACCGGGGTGACCACCATCCTCCTTCTTTGGTGTAGCCTCGAGGTCCCCTGTCAGTCCGTAGCCTAGGATGGCCCTGGTTCCTGCTCATGTTTTATTTCCGTCACCTGACGAGTCCTGGGAGAGGACGAAACCGGTCGTGGCCAGTTAGGACCCCGTATATCCCTGCTTAATTTCTGGCATGGGCCCGGCAGGAGGCACCGCCCAGGGAATGGAGTCCTGCGTTTTTGACTACAACTTTTATTTGCTCTAACAGGAGCGCCTCTCTCTATATCTCTCTCACCCCACTCCCACCACTATTGTCTGCATGGCTTTATCTTCATCGCACTCATGTGCAGTGAGGACAGGGCTATGACACTCATGTATCTTGTTTATTAACCCCTTCCTTCCACAGCCCTGCATTTCCTTGGGGTCCTCCCCACATCTGCACCCGGGATCGGTATAGATTCTTAACTTTCCAGGTAGAACCTTTTTTAGCTTTTCAGATTTAGTTAGCTGCCCGGTCAAGGTAGGACACGCACTCACACACTCAGTTGCACCTCATATGTCCACACAGGCCCTTTATTTAATTTCTATCTATCCCTCCTGCGTTCCTCGGGTACTCCCCCTAGACGCCTGCATATTTCTCCCTTTCTTGCCCTCCTCCGCGTACCTCAACCCAACCGTCACCATCCCATAGGCTGACCTACTGTGATTTAATGGGGTGGAATAGCCCCCCTGTCACCTATCCTAACCCCAACCTGGGAGGGTCTACGCCTAAACTTAACCGTAAAGCTGACCTACTGTGACTTAATGGGCCAGGATAGCCCTCCTGTCACTTATCCTAACCCCAACCTGGGAGGGTCTACGCCTAAAACTTAACCAGACGACTGACCTGCTGTGACTTAATGGGGTGAGATAGCCCCCCTGTCACTTACCCTAACCCCAACCTGGGAGGGTCTACGCCTAAAACTTAACCGGAAGGCTTACCTACTGTGACTTTAAGGGGGTAGGATAACCCCCCTGTCACTTATCCTAACCCCAACCTGGGAGGGCCTACGCCTAAAACTTAACCGGACGACTAACCTACCGTGACTTAATGGGGTGGGATAGCCCCCCTGTCACTTATCCTAACCCCAACCTGGGGGGGGTCTACGCTTAAAACTTGACCGTTGCTTCCCCCCAGTGGGTTTATCTCTGATCACTGGGCCACCTCACTGAGTCATTTTTTCTAACCCCAACCAGTGAGAGTTCACGCCTAAGCGGGTCGAAGCACGAAACTGCTGGGCTCGAGGGATCATCAGACATCAAACCTGATTTATAATCTGAGGATGTGTACCTTGACCCCTTTGGGATCGGGACTCTAAGGATCAATACCATAGTTGGAATAATAACTCGGTTTCAAACAATTTATGACTTTTATATACTCTGATGGTGTTTACTTTGTCCCCAGGTGGACAGAGACCCTCCAGATATTAACTTCTACTAACTACAAGGGGCCTTTCTGACCCTGAGCATGCTTCCGCATTGACCCTGCTACCTGAACATGTCAAGTGGATACGGAGACGGCTATCCATGTGCTCGACCTATACTTATATATTATGCATTGTTTCTTACTGTATGTTTATATATTACTGTCCCTCTGGGTGCTCCTCACTCACCTTGTGTCGGGTGGCGAGCACTTCAGGGGTTACCCGGCCTGGGTTCCCCTCGGGGTTCCTAGAGGGGCCTAGCCCCTGTTCGGATGTGGTGGATGACTCAGCATTGGCATAGCGTGTGCCTCAGTCCTGAGCCTAAGTGGGTCGAAGTACCGAACTACTGGGCTCGGGGGATTTTCAGACGTCAAACCTAACCCTAACCCTAACCCTCTCTGCAGCAAAGGTTTCCCAGGATTGCTTTTTCTCTTTTTAAATATCCATCTACAGGCCCGGGCCTTTTTTACCTACACCAGGAACACAACATTTTTACTATTTCCATTGGAATCTTAAACACTGTGTCCTGAGCCTGGAGAGGTGAAGAGGAGGAGACGGACCAGACCTGGGAAACCCACCACCAACGCCCTGCCAGCTGGAAACACCAAAAACTAGGCGGTAAGGGCCCTGTCTGGGCAGCTTTTTAACAAACACCACAGCTGTCCAGATTACCCCACTCTGATTTTTAAATATGTACCCTCAGGGAGGTAGACCGGCGGTGCGTTTTAAGACAGGAGAACACACCAGCAGTTTAGTTAGCGGTTTTAACAGTGTAGCTAGGCCATCTTTGTTAGGTTTGCCATCACTTTTACATTTACAGAGTCACCCACCATTTAGAACACCACACACCTACAATAGAACATCATACCCTGCCACTCAGACACAGCACTACAACATTCATTCACACAATACCTATGCACACAATAATGCTGCACATAGCCTCCATTCACACATTACTCACCCACAGATCCATCCACCACTTAGAACACCACACACCTACAATAGAACACCACATCCTTCCATCCAGACACAATACCGTAACATTCATCCACATAACATCCATGCACACAACACTCACCCACATAACACTCATGTACAACACATTCAACCACGCCACACTCAGACATACAACACCCAGGGCCACAACACTCACACATATCACACTTCAGCACACAACACCCTACCAGACAACACTCAACCCCGTAATCCTCATCCACATCACACTGCATCACATAACACTCAGTCACACAACACCCAGGCCTACAACACTTATCCACAACGAATGCATCCACCCAATGCGCAGCCACACAATACTCAAACACACAACACCCATGCAGACACGCACACACACAACACCTACACACACAGCACATACAACACTCTGCCCACTGGTCAGGCACCGGATGAGGCCACCAGGCAAGCAGCAAAATTGTATTTTAAAATAATACAGGCAGTCCACCATGGTGAGATCATGAATGCCGCCATTTTAACAAAGACTCACCCGAGAGGCATGATGAGGCAGGTGGGGAAACTCACTTCTTTTATCAGGCCTTCTTCACCTACTGAACACACCACACTTTTAGTTGCAGACAACACTACACTATGGATGAATAATAACCTGGGCATTTTACAGACACACTACAACACTACCATCCAGACACTCATCCCCACAGCACCCACACTCAACACCACTGCATTGCACATAGCCATGGGGTGGGCACAGAAGAGGTACACACACAGACTCACACAGACAACCATTGCAACAGTAGAGACACTTCTACAACTCCCCTCAGCCACACAGCACGGGCAGTCACACAGGACCACTCCAACACCGCAGTCACCCACTCAACAGCCAGCCACTACACACATAGTCACTCCCACAACAGATCCATCTGTACATCAGCCACTCACTACTACTACCACTACTGCACACACAACCATCCCTGCAGCACACACATTCACCCAACGGCCACGCAAGACATATGCAGACACACTTAAATCACAGACACCTAGCCAACAGTCATCCAGCATCTCCACACATACTATTACAGCACAGGCACCTACATCTCAACCACCTATCACACATACAGCCCACCTTCCATCACACCCACTACAGTCACTTCCTCAACGACAACCCAGAACACACACTCCACACACAACACAGTCCTCCCTTCAACAATCATCTACAATACACACAGCTAGTGACACCACACCACACACACCACAGTCATTCCTTCAGCAGCAAACTACAACACACATAACTAACAACACTACACTACACACACCACATACAGCCAACAACACTACGCAACACACACCACACATAATCAACAACACTGCACCACCACACACACACACACCACATGCAGCCAACAACACTACACAGCACACACCACACACAGCCAACAACACTGCATCACCAGCACACACACACACACCACATACAGCCAACAATACTACACAACACATACCACACACAGCCAACAATACTGCATCACCAGCACACACACACACACCACATACAGCCAACAATACTACACAACACACACCACACACAGCCAACAACACTGCATCACCACCACACACATACACACCACGTACAGCCAACACTACTACACAACACACACCACACACAGCCAACAACACTGCATCACCATCACATACATACACACCACATACAGCCAACAATACTACACAACACACACCACACACAGCCAACAACACTACATCACCATCACACACATACACATCACATACAGCCAACAATACTACACAAAACACACCACACATAGCCAACAACACTGCATCACACACACACACGCCACATACGCCCAACAACACTACACAACACACACCACACATATCCAACAACACTGCATCACCATCACACACACACACGCCACATACGCCCAACAACACTACACAACACACACCACACACAGCCAACAACACGGCATCACACACACACACACCACATACAGCCAACAACACCACACTACACACACCTCACACAACCAACAACATTGCATCACACACACACATACCACATACACCCGACAACACTACACAACACACACAACACACAGCCAATAACACCACATCACACACACACACACCACATACAACCAACAACACTACACTACACACACCTCACACAGCCAACAACACGGCACCACCCCCACCATCTCAGCCACCTATCACACACACATTCAGAAACACTTCACCGCACTCACTCCACCAACAGTCACCTGTCTCACACACGGTCAACAACACTGCACCACACTTGCTCTCTCCACAGCCACCTATCACACACACATCCAACAACACTACACCACACTCACCCACCCAATGTTTACTTACAGAACACATAGATACCACCATAACATATACAGTCACTCAACAGCCACCCATTACCACTACACACACAGACATGGCCCCTACACCTGTAGCCACTCCCACAACACATTTACCCACACAACAGCCACCCATCATACACACGACTACACCACACCCAACAACTCAACAGTCATGCACCACACATTTCATCTCACCTGTAGTCCAATCTCCAACATCACCTGTCCTCCAACCAGTCACCTTACCTTCAGCTTCACCTGCACACCAGATCACAACCCAGCACCTACCTTTGCCGACCGTCCAGTCCGCCACCTTGCCAGCTACACCGCCACCTCAGCCACTTACAAACACACCTACAAAAAATGAAACAATTAGCACACACATAGGAACACCCACCGAACAACACATCACAGACACTTCTTTTCACAACACACAGATATCACCGGAATTCCCACTCCTTCCCAGAGCCGCTCACACATACAAGTACACACTTAATTTAGGCGCACGCACATCTCAGATCCCCCTTCTGGCCACCACACTCAGGACTCCCCCCACACTAACCACTAAGTCCCTCACTCAATCCCATTTCAAAAAACACACCTACTCCCCCTCTAACACACAAACACGGACACGGGAAGCTTTCTCCACTGAGACAAGCTTCCCCTCCCCCGTAGGTCACCGCAATTCCCCCTCATCAGCCTCCCCCATCCCTCAGAAACCTGGCCCAAACATCACTGTACATACATTAACCCCCTCTTTTTTCCCTTCCCCAGGCGCCAGACAGGAGAGTCCCTCAAAAAACAGGCCCTCATTGCAGGCTAAAATGATGAAAGGGCACCTAAAAGGCAAATCACCTTTGGAGAAAGCCTGCTCTGAGCCCTCCCCTTTCCACCCTACCAAGGGGCCTGTGGGGGACTCTCCACAACTTGGCGCCTCCACACACACACCCTTAGAAACAACATATAGTCCCCAGCCTCCATCACATAGCCAAATCACCTCCTCTCACGCATACACATCATTCAAACCCTCCTACCATATAGCTCGCCCCTCACGCAAGGTGGCGGACTGGACAATCAAGGGCACCAAGTCCCACTTGTTCATTGGGGATTCTAACCTTAACAGAATCCCCTCCTTCCAGAACCCTATGGCACAGGTGGACAGCTACCCTGGGGCCACTTTCTATCATTTCCAGAAGGTTTTAGAAAAAACTGATATACACCCACACACAGAGGTGGTGGTCCTCTCGGTGGGTCTCAACAACAAGGACCACGACCCATACCAGACATCACTGAAACAGTTAGCAAGCATGCACAAGGAAGCCAAGAGCACTTTCCCCAACGCCACCATCTATGTCCCCATCATGAACCACTCACCACTTCTCACCCCACAACAGAAACAAAACATCAAGATAATGAATGGATACATCAGCACACATCTACCCACACTCTTTGAAATACCGAAGGACTCATTCCGCACCACTAGGGACACCATTCACTGGACACCGGAAACAGCAACAGCAATTTTCTCACACTGGTGTTCACAACTAAATTTATAATCACCCCTACCCACAACCCGGACACCTCTAACACCGCCACTCACCTATTAACGACACACATATCTACTGCCCCCCCTCTCTCTGTCTCTCAGCCCCCTTATGCACCACTACCACCCAACTCTAACATACTGAATCTATCCAAAACATTTCATCCGTCACAAACACAGATAGCACTGCTGGAGAGAGGCCTCACCTTCGTTCCCCGCCCCACCACTTTTGACCAGGAGGAACTTCAAAGGGACATTCACAAATACCACAGACGACTGAAGATTTTGGACTACTTTGACTTCACGGACAATGACACTCACCTGCCATTTATCAATCCCTCCACCTGGGAGCCCAAACTCTCCCAGGTGGATCACCATATCAGACACCTTATTAAGACAGACAGAAGGACACTACGGGACTACAACAACACACAGACGGACAGACAAGACAACCTCACGACCACACTCCGAGAATCACTACAAACACTTAAAAACAACACACACATAGTCATCAAACCAGCGGACAAAGGATCCAAGATAGTCATTTTAGATAACCATCAGTACATCTTTGAAGCAAACAGGCAATTAAACAACAACAGACATTACAAGATCATACCGGATAGCATACAACCACAGACACAGGTTAAACTCAGGACTATCATCAAATCACTTTACAGCAGACAATACATTACAGCCAAACAACGGGACTACTTATACGGACCAGACACACCACGACAGAGACTATTTTACTTACTTCCAAAGATCCATAAGGAACCGGACACCTGGACCATTCCCTTTGAAGTTCCTCCTGGTAGGCCCATAGTCTCAGACTGCAACAGCGAATCATATAACATATCGGAATACATTGACCACTACATCAACCCCCTATCCACCCGCCACCCTAGTTACCTCAAAGACACCTACCACTTCTTAGAAAAGCTCAAGCCCATAGCTGTTCCCGCCCACACACATATCTTCACCATTGACGTTGACAGCCTGTACACCAACATTAACACCACAATGGGTGTGCAGGCTGTCAAGTCATTATTTCAAAAACACCCAGACCCCAATAGACCGGATCAGGACATTCTACAATTACTCCAAATTAGTTTAGACAGCAATGATTTTTTATTTAACAATAAACATTACCTACAGGTATCGGGAACAGCTATGGGCAAGAAGTTCGCACCCGCCTATGCAAACATATACATGGCTGAGTGGGAGAGAGAAGCGCTGTCAAAGTGTCCACTACAACCATCATTTTACTACAGATTTTTAGATGACATCATAGGAGCATGGCCACACGACATCAAACATTTCACGGAATTCATACACATACTCAACTCACATCACCCGTCAATAACAGTAAAATACATAATTGACCCACAGCAAATTCACTTTTTGGACACCACAGTATATTCCCACCCAATAAATACAACACATAAGACATTACAGACACGAGTATACTTTAAACCTACAGACACACACGCCCTATTACACAAACACAGTTACCATCCCAAACACACATTTAAAGGTATAGTCAAATCACAAATAATCCGGTTTCATAGAATATCTTCTCACAAAGAAGATTTACACATAGCCATCTCAACACTATTTCACGCACTCAGACAGAGGGGATATTCCAAACGGTTTCTGCGCACAATCAAGAACGACACTTTGGCAGCCCTCTCTCCCACTCAGCCCACACATACACACACCGCACCAAACAAAGACACATACACAACCAATACACACACGACACACACATTACACACAATTCCTGCACTCCAAACACAAGCATCAGTACATACACAACCCGCAGCACGGTCCCTCTCCCTCCTTTCCCCATCCCCTCCGAATCCCTCCCCTTACCCTACACCGGGTCCGTATCCTGCATCCTCCCCCAACCCCCCTCCTAGCCCTGAACCTTCCCGGGACCTTGCTGCGGGACTCCATCCAACACCCCGTCTCTACCCCATATTCAATTCCATCCGCCGTCTTAAACCCCAACTCAACCTTCCCTTTAACCCCTCTCTGCCTGCCCCAAGAGCTACACCCAACCTGGTCCCTCATCCTAACCCCAACCCCTCGGACCCCATACCCAACCCCAACCCTCCCTGTAACCCCACCCCTCCCTTTAACCCTAGGCCTAAACCCAAGCCTCGCTTTAAAAGTCCCTCCGACCCCATACCCAACCCCAACCTACCCTGTAACCCCACCCCTCCCCTTAACCCTAGGACTAAACCCAGTCCAGGCCTAAACCCCAAACCCAACCCCTCAAACCCGAGGCCTAAACCCAACCCTCCCTTTAAAAGTCCCTCCAACCCGCCCTTTAACCCCACCCTGCCTTCCCATTCCCACCCTACCTTTAATCCCCTCCCTAGTCCCACACTGGGTGTTGACCCACCCTTTAATCCCACCATCCTTCCTAACCCACCCTTTAAACCCACCCTACCTTCCCACCCCCACCCTACCTTTAATCCCCTGCCTAGTTCCCCACTGTGTGCTGACCCGCCCTTTAACCCCACTATCCTTCCCGACCCGCCCTTTAACCCCACCTTCCCTTCCCATACCCACCCTACCTTTAATCCCCTTCCTAGTTCCCCACTGGGTGTTGACCCACCCTTTAATCCCACCACCCTTCCCAACCCACCCTTTAATCCCACCCTGCCTCCCCATCCCCACCCTACCGTTAATACCCTTCCTGGTCCCCCACTGGATGTTGACCCGCCCCTTAACCCCACCATACCTCCCGATCCTGATTTCAACAATACTCAGGATTCTGGTTTCACCCCCCCGGCCCCACCACCCACAACCAATACCGGCACACCGTTCACCTCAGACACCGTTACGGACCCATTAATAATCATTCCCTTAGTCACCACATTTTCACATAAAACTCGACCCCTACAACATGCATTCAAACATAACTTCACCACGGCCCAACGCACATACCCCGCACTAAAACCCTACAGGATCATTTCCGCATACAGAAAAAATAAAAGTTTAAAAAACATACTCATACACACCAAATTCAGCACTATGCCCTCTCCAGCAGCCAAACCTCATACACTTCATTATAAATACAGAAAATTCATTACAAACCCTCACAGTCACACATCAGCTCCAGTCCCGGACAACCTCACCTTACAAACCTCCAACGTCGTATACATCATCACCTGCACCCTCTGCCACAAACATTATATAGGAGAAACCGGCTCTTCAATAGACACTAGACTCAAACAACATCTGTACAACATTTCACGGGCACATCTACAAACAACACTCGTCACACACTTCCAGGAGCACCCCGTCACTCACCTCATCATATCTGGTGTGGAGTCGGGGTCCGGGTGGTCCAGTGGACAGCGGAAACACGCCGAAAGAAAATGGATCACACAGTTAAACACAATTACACCCCTGGGACTGAATGAAAAAACATAACACTCTTCATCTCATACAAGATCTGCTTCACTTAATGAATGAATTACACCTTCAATAACACTCACCTTGATCAGCACCATCCACTCATCCATCGCCACACAGCATCTGCAAAAGAACAAACACATTACTTCACAACACTTTGGAACATATACATGTACACACTCATACATATTCTTACGCATACATCACCAAAAATAAAATATACACACACATAACTTACCTGGCTATGCATCCATACACACGCACACACTTACATACTGGCACATAGACCTACACACGATAGAACAAATTCAACAACACCTACCTTGGTCCTCCAATCCTCAGCACCATCCACTCAGTCACCACCACCACACAGCACCTGCAAAAGAAAAAACACACACATTATTTCACAAACACGTTTTTTTTGGTATTTCTGCTTTCCTTTCTTTTGTTATATTTTAAAACACAGAAGTAATAGGCCCGTGCTCCTGAAGACCACCCAGTTTTTCTTTTAACCCTACCCTAACCCAAACCTAACCCTAACCCTAACCCTAACCCAAACCCACGACCACCGTGAAGCAACTGCAGCAGCTTTGGAAAACTTGTCAAAAACAATTTCCCAAGGCTGTTATCTACGTGCCATTCATTAATTTCTCAGACAGGTTGGCTAAAGACCAGCATAAATTATTTGACGCTTTTAACTTTTATATTGATAATAAATCTCCTTTTCAAACGTTACCTGAGATGGATAAACTCCAATTCCAGGTGACGGGACGGGATCCAGTTCTCTGGACCACGGAAACCGCTGAAAGAATACTAAAATTATGGATTAGTGATTTATTAATATGAACATCCAAAGGTTGCATACCCTCTGCTGTCTTCCGGGTGGGAGGTGAGGGATTCCTGGGGAAAGAGAAAAAAAGTTATTTTAACAATACCAGGAATCAGAAAAGAGTGTATATATATGCACATACCTACTTACCTTTGATACTTACCTGTGATGACCAGTGGGGGGCAGAAGGGTTCCTGTAGGACAAAAAAAGAAAAAAAGATCAACACAGATCCAAAGTATGGGGTATTTTAGTTGTTTACTTACCCTAGATACTTACCTACTAGAATACCTACCTTGATGGGAATATAATAATCCTCCTCTTCACCTTCTTTTCTGGGGACAAAAAATCTTTGAATAGAAACACAGGACTTGTGCCAGTGCAACTCCAGTCCAACATTGGGCTGAGACCTTTTCACAAACCTAACCCTAACCCTAACCCTAGCCCGACTATTGCCAGCCCACCCCCAACAGTGGAGACCAGTTTCCCTCCCAAAGTGCTGTTGACGCGGTTGAGTGACACTATGGTGGGTACAAGGGGCCCTAACCCCACCTTGACCCTGAATCCTAACCCCAACCCTCCCTTCCCCATATCTAATCCTCCCCCTTCCCCAAACCCCATGGTGGAAGGGGGACTTAACCCCTCCCTGATCCCTCATCCTAACCCCAACCCTCCCTCTCCTATACCTCACCCCAACCCTCCCCCCTCCCCCCTCCCCCTGGAACCTACTTACCGTCACGCCCTCAGCCAGTCACAGCCAAAGGTCCTCCATCGAGAGGAGCCCGTTATCCATCCGACCTGTTGGAGGAAAATACAAGATTGGCAGTTAGACGTAGTGAAACCCATAGTGGTAGTGGGTGACAATAATCTCTCGGCTATCCCTACTTTTAAGGATGATCTTATCCAAGTTGACAGTTTCCCAGGGGCGAACTGCCATCATTTAAGGGGGGTGCTAGAGAAATTGACACCAAACTCTAACACAGAGCATGTCATCCTGTCAGTGGGGATGGTCAACTGTCTCGACAGACAGAAACCCATGACCACCGTGAAGCAACTGCAGCAGCTTGGGAAAACCTGCCAAAAACAATTTCCCAGAGCTGTTATCTACGTGCCATTCATTAATTTCTCGGACAGGTTGGCTAAGGACCAGCAAAAATTATTTAACGCTTTTAACTTTTATATTTTTAGTAAATCTCCTTTTCAAAAGTTACCTGAGATGGATGAACTCCAATTCCAGGTAACGGGACGGGATCCAGTTCTCTGGACCACTAAAACCGCAGAGAGAATGCTAAGATTATGGATCAGTGATTTATTAATATAAACATCTAAAGGTTGCATACCCCCTGCTGTCTTCCGGGTGGGAGGTGAGGGATTCCTGGGGAAAGAGAAAAAAAGTTATTTAACAATTCCAGGATTCAGAAAAGAGTGTATATATGCACATACCTACTTACCTGTGATACTTACCTGGGATGACCAGTGGGGGGCAGAAGGGTTCCTGTAGGACAACAAAATAAAAAAGATCAACACAGATCTAAAGTATAGGGTATTGAGTTGTTTACTTACCTGGGATACTTACCTACTAGGATACCTACCTTGATGGGAATATAAATCCTCCTCTTCACCTTTTTACCTGGGGATTATAAAACCATTAAATTAAAACATAAGACTTGTGCCAGTGCAACTCTAGCCCTAGATTGGGCTAAGACTTCTTCACAAACCTAACCCAGCCAGAGCCTAGTCTAGTGTTTTTATTTTTTGGAAAATAATTTTAAATTCCCCCTTGCTCTCTCTTTTTTGAGGTTTTAGATAGGAATTAAGTAATTGGTAACTCTTACAAAGAAAGTGTTGGGCCTAATTAAGGCTTAATTGAACACAGGAGGGTGTGAGAGGGGTATGGCAGATTGGCCAATCGGAAACCACAGGAAGTGGCCAAGCCCCCTCCCCTCCTCCACTACTTAACTTCCTGTCTGCCTCATTCAACTCAGTTCTCCTCTGAGGAAGCCTTATGAAGGTGAAACGTTAGGAGCTCCTTCTTTTATTCTTTTACTCTTTTATTCTTTTATGGGGGGCAAAAACTTTTAGAGTGCATTTTAATCTATGGTTTTATTCAGAGTGGACCCAGTCCATCTTTGAACTTTTTTTAGTCCTTTGTTTTAAACAAACAGTTGCACATTTTTGCACTTGGCACTTTATGAGCAGGGGAGAGAACCCTGGTTGGCTCAGTTCCCTCTTTGTGTGGGGTGAGTGTGTGTGTGTGTGAGTGTGTGGTGCACTTACCTTATTCCTGGTTTGGAACCTCTTTTTCAAAAAGCACAGTGTGCTGTTCTATAGGGACTGACCAAGGAAGGGGCCATCTTCACCCTGCACAGGTGTCATTGGGGCAAAAAAAGACAACCCTTGCAGTAAGGGCTCTTTTTAGACAGGCTTTTCTAAAGGCCAATATTCTATGTGCAATAAAAGGACTAAACAGGAAAATACCATAGGCAATAGATGCATTTTATTGATGTCTGAACAATTTTATTGAGACATTTTAGAAATACTTTTAGCATTTTTAGCGGTTTTACTTTTTATAAGGAGCATGGAAGTGGGACCTACAGAAACGGGAGAAACCGACCCAAATACCTGAATGTCCCACTGGCCAAAATTTATTTTAAACTTCTCCAAGCTCTGCATCACACAGAGATCCTGGATGATTCCATCTCCAAGGGATCCTGTCCAAAAGGGATGCAGAGGCAGGTTAATAAATTAACAACTTTTATTAAACCTGCGTCCCCCTCGTTTGAAACCACCAGTAAGGTGAAAATCAACACCAACACATGGTTAGAGGGGAACTTGGAAATTTTAAAGTGTCATTATGATAATATGTTGGTCTTTTTACTGGGTGACTTACCTGGGATGGATGAGGAGGCTTTTCGAGTGGCGGTGGGCTGGGGAAGGTTGAGATACAAACGCAAATTCACAACAACATCAGTGAAAACATTGCGGGAATTACTCACCTCTCCAGGAGAAAAACCATCTCCTCAAGCCCTCCGGCCGATGAGTCCGGAGGACTTCCCACCATTGCCGGCATCCATGGATATGGGGGTCCTAACTCCAATACAGGAGGACTCCCATACCAGTGTGGTCACCCAGGGAGATGGATACTTACCTTTGGTAGGGATGAGGGAAACCCCAGAGGTCTCTGGAACATCTCCTGTGGGGGAAACAAAAAACATCAAACAGTCACATGGGCTAAACACAGTTGGAACTACCTTACTTACCTTTAAAGAGGCCCTGAACTTTACACCTGGGGTCTCTGAAATTGTGAGGGAGAGGGTCCAAGTTGCCCCCAGTAGTGGCAGTGAGGTGGCAATTAGCCCGACTATTGCCAGCCCACCCCCAACAGTGGAGACCAGTTTCCCTCCCAAAGTGCTGTTGACGCGGTTGAGTGACACTATGGTGGGTACAAGGGGCCCTAACCCCACCTTGACCCTGAATCCTAACCCCAACCCTCCCTTCCCCATATCTAATCCTCCCCCTTCCCCAAACCCCATGGTGGAAGGGGGACTTAACCCCTCCCTGATCCCTCATCCTAACCCCAACCCTCCCTCTCCTATACCTCACCCCAACCCTCCCCCCTCCCCCCTCCCCCTGGAACCTACTTACCGTCACGCCCTCAGCCAGTCACAGCCAAAGGTCCTCCATCGAGAGGAGCCCGTTATCCATCCGACCTGTTGGAGGAAAATACAAGATTGGCAGTTAGACGTAGTGAAACCCATAGTGGTAGTGGGTGACAATAATCTCTCGGCTATCCCTACTTTTAAGGATGATCTTATCCAAGTTGACAGTTTCCCAGGGGCGAACTGCCATCATTTAAGGGGGGTGCTAGAGAAATTGACACCAAACTCTAACACAGAGCATGTCATCCTGTCAGTGGGGATGGTCAACTGTCTCGACAGACAGAAACCCATGACCACCGTGAAGCAACTGCAGCAGCTTGGGAAAACCTGCCAAAAACAATTTCCCAGAGCTGTTATCTACGTGCCATTCATTAATTTCTCGGACAGGTTGGCTAAGGACCAGCAAAAATTATTTAACGCTTTTAACTTTTATATTTTTAGTAAATCTCCTTTTCAAAAGTTACCTGAGATGGATGAACTCCAATTCCAGGTAACGGGACGGGATCCAGTTCTCTGGACCACTAAAACCGCAGAGAGAATGCTAAGATTATGGATCAGTGATTTATTAATATAAACATCTAAAGGTTGCATACCCCCTGCTGTCTTCCGGGTGGGAGGTGAGGGATTCCTGGGGAAAGAGAAAAAAAGTTATTTAACAATTCCAGGATTCAGAAAAGAGTGTATATATGCACATACCTACTTACCTGTGATACTTACCTGGGATGACCAGTGGGGGGCAGAAGGGTTCCTGTAGGACAACAAAATAAAAAAGATCAACACAGATCTAAAGTATAGGGTATTGAGTTGTTTACTTACCTGGGATACTTACCTACTAGGATACCTACCTTGATGGGAATATAAATCCTCCTCTTCACCTTTTTACCTGGGGATTATAAAACCATTAAATTAAAACATAAGACTTGTGCCAGTGCAACTCTAGCCCTAGATTGGGCTAAGACTTCTTCACAAACCTAACCCTAACCCTAGGACCACCCAGTTTTTCTTTTAACCCTACCCTAACCCAAACCTAACCCTAACCCTAACCCCAACCGGTGAGGGTTCACGCCTGAACATAATCGTCACTTCCCCCTGATGGATTTAGCTCCAGTCCCTGGGCGACCTCACTGAGTCATCTATTCTAATCCCTACCAGTGAGAGTTGACGCCTTAACATAACTGTCGCCTCCCCCCCGTATCAACTCGTATCATATTCCCAATGGTGTTTACCTTGACCCCCTGAAATCAAGGACCCTGGGATCAGCTATAACGATTATGAAGAATACTCACAATCCTTTAACACTCTGATGATGTTAACCACGACCCCCTCTGGGTCGGGACTCTGATGGGAATCCATTTGACTAATGATAACCAACACTCGGGTTATGGAAGACAGAAGAGGAGACTCATTATTTTAGCCATCTATTGACTTTGCACCTGTCATCAAAGACCCTCCCTGCCAATCAAAGAACTAGGAGAGACCTTCGGTTTTTACATTTTATTCTCATCACAACTTTTGGCTGCGGTACTTTTGAATCCGCGCCGAGGGGCTTTTCTGACTCTGAGCACGCTTCCGCATTAACCCTGCTACCAGAACATGTCAAGTGGATTCGGAGACGGCTATCCATGTGCTCGACCTATACTCATAGATTATGCATTGTTTCTTGTTGTATGTTTGTGTGTTATTATCCCTCTGAGTGTTCCTCACTCACCTTGTGGCGAGCATTTCAGGGGCACCCGGCCTGGGTTCCCTTCGGGGTTCCTGGAGGGGCCTAGCCCCTGTTCGGATGTGGTGGATGACTCAGCATTGGCATAGCGAGTGCCTCAGTCCTGAGCCTAAGTGGGTCGAAGTACTGAACTACTGGGCTCGGGGGATTTTCAGACATAAAACCTAACACGCCGGAGCATACAAGGCTGTGATCTGAATCCACATCAGAATGTCAACAATTTACCCGCTTGTTAGATTGGAACCACTGACTTGTTCGCACCGTCTCCCTCCACTAGCGTGCCCCTTCATGCAACACTTCCTAGCCGGGCACTGGGATATGCCCCCCTGATTTGTGCAAGGCGGATCTCCTAGTCAGAGACATGGAACTAGATGTGCTGAGACTTCCGTTTGGACAATTTTTGGAGATGATACCGGCCGTTCAGTGGGTTGATGTGGCGAGGGGACTGGTTTTATATGATTTACCCGCATGTGACAACTCACAGCCATGTATCTCGCTTCTCCTGATTCTCGCGGTGTGACTAGGGACCCACCGGGCGGGCATCCACTTTTTTCACAAGGAACTCAGGTTATATACTAGGACATCGCGTCTCGGGTCTACCTGGCTTAGTTTAGCATTTTTTAGCTTAGCTTAGCATCATTAGCCTAGCCCGACGTGGCATTCGGCAGGTTTAATATGACCCACACGTTTTTTTCTAACTCAGACATTTTTGGTAGCTTAGCTTAGCTTAGCATTGTTAGCTTCTACCTAGCACGTTAATTGGCATGGTAGACATGTTCCACACGGTTTTTTACCCATCTAGGCCATTTTGTTAGCTTAGCCTAGCTTAGCATTGTTAGCTTAGCCTCTCAGTTTTTCGCCGATTTGCATTTTCCACGCGTTCTATACCGACTGGATTGTCTTTGCTATCTTAGCCCTACCTAGCGTTGTTAGCCTAGCCTGATCCTATGTTAGAATTCTAGCTATTTTGAATTAGCTTAGCACTTAGCTCACGGTTTTGAGGCTTCTATACCTGATTCCTACTAATATGAGCCCCTAGGTTAGCCGAGCCCCCCTTCAGAGGGACGCTCCATTCCTGGTGGGCACTCTAGTCAGTTACCTTCGACCCCAGGCCTATCATCTCCGTCTCTCCGGTGTCCCTCCCTGTAACCAGGTTTTGTGGGGACCCACACACTAGTTGGGACTTGGGGCTCTCTCACATCATGGAGTGTGATCCCCCTCCCTGTGTTCGGTTTGGTTTTTTGAGTACCTGGCCATCGTCACCTCTATCAGGGTCCGCCTCCCCTGGATACACTTAGGTGCTCTGGCTGGGACCCCCCATTCTCTACCTGACTTGGATCGTATCGCCTATTAGACACAAACAAATCTGATGTGGAGCCCGCTGCGGGAAGAAACAATATTCTTGTTTTGGATTTAATTGCCTCCATTGATCGCGTACGCGCGTCTGGACTTCTACTCCGGATCTGGGTCCACGTTACAAACTGTCCCTAATGTCCCCTGCATTCACAACATTCTCACCTAGAAGACCGTGGATGTGTTCGCTGGGGTATCGACTAATTGGCCCTACCAGCTTGCACAGTGGGGGGACCGCTTAGGGGGTGTGGATTTAGTATGGGACCAGGGTGGCCCCCATCAGACTGTCCATGGAATGGTAGACTCCCCTACTTAGCCTGCCACGGTTAGTGGCCATCTGTTAGCTGTACTTCCTTCGCCGTTGGATTTTAGCCTTCAGCTGGTTCACCTACCAGCAGCCCCCTACCCTGACCTCTACTACCATGAATGGACCTAGATTGTGTTGCATGACGCTCGGCTCCTGGTTCTGCTGGCCTCCTCGGCCAGTCCCCCACCAGGAGCTACCTGACGCCCAATGGCATAGTCAGAGGACATGGCTCTACAGCAGTAAGTTAACCTAGCATGCGGAAGCCACTACTCAGAGTTTATTCACATCTAACAGCCTACGTATTTCCAATTTTTCCTCTCATTTGGATTCACATCCAAGGACACTGAGGCCTGGATCGGTACCAGGGGCTATCACCGTGTGTTGGCCACCTAGGGATGTTCCTTTTGTACGTTCCCTCACTCCCACACGTGATGATGGAGCCCCCACCGGGTTACCCCCCTCACCACATGTGGAGAAGAATGAAGTGGATGCCACGCCCTGTACTCTCACAATACACATCCCTGTACAACTGCAGAAGTTGTGACCAGGTGACATCTACCCACAGAGGTGGTTTTACCTGTGGCTGTGCCAGTAGGTTACCTGTGGAGAGGCGCCCTGGCGCCTACTTTGTGTATACACACCACTCTATGTGGTCATCTTCCTGGAGGGATTACACTGAAGACCAAGAGACAGTGGATGCTACGGCCTGTTCTCTCCAAATACACATCCCTGTACAACTACGGAGGTTGTGACCAGGTGACATCTACCCACGGAGATGGTTTTACCTGTGGCTATGCCATTAGGTTACCTGTGGAGTGGCGCCTTGACGCCTACTTTGTGTATACACACCACCTTTTATGGTCATCTTCCTGGAGGGATTACGCTGGAGACCACCATATAGACTGGACCACATTTTTTCACACACATATGGATTTAGGCCTACTCTCTACTCTAAGAACCAAGACCGTTCTGTCCATTGAGGCCTAGGCCGGTGTCTTGATGAGTATCTTGTTCGCTGGCTAATACCATAATCTCTGGACCACCTGGACTCACTGCGGGGCGTTTTACCCTCAGCGGTGATCTTGGTCTTGGGCCCTGTCATGGGGTTTTGGCCTTGGGTGACTGCCTGGGGTGGCTGTTGACATCAGGTATATCGGATGTGATCCTGGTGTCTTGCCTACCGGCTGTCATCGGTCAGGGCATGGATTAGGCACTATGGTCTGCATTGATGATTGGGGAATATCGGATGTGACCTCGGCCACTTTGCGGACTCTGGTGGTCTGGGTTGTGTTGTTGTCCAGAGTAGGGATGTGCTTGTGTGACATGGTTTCTCTGTGAGACGGCTGGCTCTGGGCCTCTGGATTATGTTGGTCGTGACCTTTAGGGTGATTCTTAGTCTGAGAGCTGTTTTTATCACGTTTTTGTCACTGTTTTGTGGATATTTTGCCCATCATTGGATTATTTTGGAGTCCTATTTTTGCCTTGGAATGTTCTGGTTTTGCCTTTTATTCTAAGGGATTATAATATATTATATTAATAGGGATAATATTATTTTACTGTTTACTGCTAATGTGTAGTCCAGTCCCTTATTGCTGCTCAACATAATTTTTTCGCCTGTACCTACACCCTGTTGTAGTGATCACGGACGCGCAGGGGCTTCCCTGGGATTTCCTCTCAGTGACGTCACCGCAGCAGGTCGTTCTTCTGCGGCAGCTATTTTTTCACATAACGTAACAGTGCAGACCGGTTCTACACCTGTGTAAAACGTGATTCGTTTTTCCCCTACACTCTGAGGATTGTACCACTCTACTGCCTCTTGGTTTGGAATTTTTTCTCATCTCCAAGTCTCCGTTTTCTGCTACCGAACGGCGTTGCTAGTTTTGCAGTGTTTGTTTACATCGGACTTGGCTGCACGTCCCGGTTCGCCACGTCAATCACGGACCTTACACTCCAATGGCAAGTGACGTGATTTGGAGATCCCGCCCCTTGACGTCCTCTCTCCAAAAACTTTTTTCTTCACCGTCACTAATACTCCGGTATTAATAAGCCTGTGTGTTCGTTTGATACTGTGACTGCCGACCGGAGCTGCGTGACCGTAAGACCATCTCCCACCCCTCAATAATTTTTCTAACTTGCTTTTGCCGCTCATAAATTGTTTATCTAGTTTTTTATCGAATTATTAGCTTGTTTTGTGCCATATTCAGTACCATGCTCTGAACGCATGCGTGCTAGCGGACCTGTTGCTAACTAGCCCACTTGTTTTTTGCCCATGAACGCACCTGCTGCTACCACGCGCTGCAAGCATCCATCTTAGGATCTCCCATCTCACCTTCACTTCTCCATCTTCTGGGGCCATATGTAAGTTTTTCTTTCTAGTCTAGTTTGGTTGATTGATTTAATAGGGTGCATTTATTAATAACTTGGGCCTACCACCTCATACTCACACCCCACGCGTTTGCATGAACTGCTGATAGTGTGTGTGCATGCGTGTACTGCATGTCTGTGTATTTATATGTATGCATGGATATAATGTACTTTCTTTCTCTTTTCTTCCCTCTCCCTCCTCCCCCTCCCATTCCATGCTCACACGTTCCTTTCTGTGCATAAGCACACACACATAATCTCAGGCTTTGCTCACACACATACTCTCTCACACACTCACACACACATTCTGTCTCCCTCTCTCTACTATTCTCTACTGGACTGTTCCCCTCTCTCTCCTTCTCTAGGCACACACACATATTTTAGGCTTCTCTGTGCATTAAGCACTCACACATAAAGACAAACCCCCTTCCACAGGTTTTTCTGGACCCCTTTTCACTAATCCTAACCCATGCTTCTTATTTCCCAGATCTTCTCTCACTTGGCTTGTTCACCACCCTGAGTGTACACACATGCCTCACACACACGCGCGCCCTCCCTCTCTCTCTCTCTCCCTCTCTACTCTTTTCCCTAGACAATAATTCTGAATACCGCTTCTGGTGAGCTGGCAGGAGGGCACCGGGGTGACCACCATCCTCCTTCTTTGGTGTAGCCTCGAGGTCCCCTGTCAGTCCGTAGCCTAGGATGGCCCTGGTTCCTGCTCATGTTTTATTTCCGTCACCTGACGAGTCCTGGGAGAGGACGAAACCGGTCGTGGCCAGTTAGGACCCCGTATATCCCTGCTTAATTTCTGGCATGGGCCCGGCAGGAGGCACCGCCCAGGGAATGGAGTCCTGCGTTTTTGACTACAACTTTTATTTGCTCTAACAGGAGCGCCTCTCTCTATACCTCTCTCACCCCACTCCCACCACAATTGTCTGCATGGCTTTATCTTCATCGCACTCATGTGCAGTGAGGACAGGGCTATGACACTCATGTATCTTGTTTGCTAACCCCTTCCTTCCACAGCCCTGCATTTCCTAGGGGCCCTCCCCACATCTGCACCCAGGATTGGTATAGATTCTTAACTTTCCAGGTAGAACCTTTTTTAGCTTTTCAGATTAAGTTAGCTACCCGGTCAAGGTAGGACACGCACTCACACACTCAATTGCACCTTATATGTCCACACAGGCCCTTTATTTAATTTCTATCCCTCCTGCGTTCCTCGTGTACTCCCCCCAGACGCCGGCATGTTGCTCCCTCTTTTGCCCTTCTCCACGTACCTCAACCCAACCGTCACCATCCCATAGGCTGGCCTACTGTGACTTAATGGGGTAGGATTGCCCCCCTGTCACTTACCCTAACCCCAACCTGGGAGGGTCTATGCCTAAAACTTAACCGAAAGGCTGACCTACTGTGACTTAATGGGGTAGGATAGCCCCCCTGTCACTTATCCTAACCCCAACCTGGGAGGGTCGATGCCTAAAACTTAACCGTTGCTTCCCCCCAGTGGGTTTAGCTCTGATTACTGGGCCACCTCACTGGGTCACCTGTCCTAACCCCAACCGGTGAGGGTTCACGCCTGAACATAATCGTCACTTCCCCCTGATGGATTTAGCTCCAGTCCCTGGGCGACCTCACTGAGTCATCTATTCTAATCCCTACCAGTGAGAGTTGACGCCTTAACATAACTGTCGCCTCCCCCCCGTATCAACTCGTATCATATTCCCAATGGTGTTTACCTTGACCCCCTGAAATCAAGGACCCTGGGATCAGCTATAACGATTATGAAGAATACTCACAATCCTTTAACACTCTGATGATGTTAACCACGACCCCCTCTGGGTCGGGACTCTGATGGGAATCCATTTGACTAATGATAACCAACACTCGGGTTATGGAAGACAGAAGAGGAGACTCATTATTTTAGCCATCTATTGACTTTGCACCTGTCATCAAAGACCCTCCCTGCCAATCAAAGAACTAGGAGAGACCTTCGGTTTTTACATTTTATTCTCATCACAACTTTTGGCTGCGGTACTTTTGAATCCGCGCCGAGGGGCTTTTCTGACTCTGAGCACGCTTCCGCATTAACCCTGCTACCAGAACATGTCAAGTGGATTCGGAGACGGCTATCCATGTGCTCGACCTATACTCATAGATTATGCATTGTTTCTTGTTGTATGTTTGTGTGTTATTATCCCTCTGAGTGTTCCTCACTCACCTTGTGGCGAGCATTTCAGGGGCACCCGGCCTGGGTTCCCTTCGGGGTTCCTGGAGGGGCCTAGCCCCTGTTCGGATGTGGTGGATGACTCAGCATTGGCATAGCGAGTGCCTCAGTCCTGAGCCTAAGTGGGTCGAAGTACTGAACTACTGGGCTCGGGGGATTTTCAGACATAAAACCTAACACGCCGGAGCATACAAGGCTGTGATCTGAATCCACATCAGAATGTCAACAATTTACCCGCTTGTTAGATTGGAACCACTGACTTGTTCGCACCGTCTCCCTCCACTAGCGTGCCCCTTCATGCAACACTTCCTAGCCGGGCACTGGGATATGCCCCCCTGATTTGTGCAAGGCGGATCTCCTAGTCAGAGACATGGAACTAGATGTGCTGAGACTTCCGTTTGGACAATTTTTGGAGATGATACCGGCCGTTCAGTGGGTTGATGTGGCGAGGGGACTGGTTTTATATGATTTACCCGCATGTGACAACTCACAGCCATGTATCTCGCTTCTCCTGATTCTCGCGGTGTGACTAGGGACCCACCGGGCGGGCATCCACTTTTTTCACAAGGAACTCAGGTTATATACTAGGACATCGCGTCTCGGGTCTACCTGGCTTAGTTTAGCATTTTTTAGCTTAGCTTAGCATCATTAGCCTAGCCCGACGTGGCATTCGGCAGGTTTAATATGACCCACACGTTTTTTTCTAACTCAGACATTTTTGGTAGCTTAGCTTAGCTTAGCATTGTTAGCTTCTACCTAGCACGTTAATTGGCATGGTAGACATGTTCCACACGGTTTTTTACCCATCTAGGCCATTTTGTTAGCTTAGCCTAGCTTAGCATTGTTAGCTTAGCCTCTCAGTTTTTCGCCGATTTGCATTTTCCACGCGTTCTATACCGACTGGATTGTCTTTGCTATCTTAGCCCTACCTAGCGTTGTTAGCCTAGCCTGATCCTATGTTAGAATTCTAGCTATTTTGAATTAGCTTAGCACTTAGCTCACGGTTTTGAGGCTTCTATACCTGATTCCTACTAATATGAGCCCCTAGGTTAGCCGAGCCCCCCTTCAGAGGGACGCTCCATTCCTGGTGGGCACTCTAGTCAGTTACCTTCGACCCCAGGCCTATCATCTCCGTCTCTCCGGTGTCCCTCCCTGTAACCAGGTTTTGTGGGGACCCACACACTAGTTGGGACTTGGGGCTCTCTCACATCATGGAGTGTGATCCCCCTCCCTGTGTTCGGTTTGGTTTTTTGAGTACCTGGCCATCGTCACCTCTATCAGGGTCCGCCTCCCCTGGATACACTTAGGTGCTCTGGCTGGGACCCCCCATTCTCTACCTGACTTGGATCGTATCGCCTATTAGACACAAACAAATCTGATGTGGAGCCCGCTGCGGGAAGAAACAATATTCTTGTTTTGGATTTAATTGCCTCCATTGATCGCGTACGCGCGTCTGGACTTCTACTCCGGATCTGGGTCCACGTTACAAACTGTCCCTAATGTCCCCTGCATTCACAACATTCTCACCTAGAAGACCGTGGATGTGTTCGCTGGGGTATCGACTAATTGGCCCTACCAGCTTGCACAGTGGGGGGACCGCTTAGGGGGTGTGGATTTAGTATGGGACCAGGGTGGCCCCCATCAGACTGTCCATGGAATGGTAGACTCCCCTACTTAGCCTGCCACGGTTAGTGGCCATCTGTTAGCTGTACTTCCTTCGCCGTTGGATTTTAGCCTTCAGCTGGTTCACCTACCAGCAGCCCCCTACCCTGACCTCTACTACCATGAATGGACCTAGATTGTGTTGCATGACGCTCGGCTCCTGGTTCTGCTGGCCTCCTCGGCCAGTCCCCCACCAGGAGCTACCTGACGCCCAATGGCATAGTCAGAGGACATGGCTCTACAGCAGTAAGTTAACCTAGCATGCGGAAGCCACTACTCAGAGTTTATTCACATCTAACAGCCTACGTATTTCCAATTTTTCCTCTCATTTGGATTCACATCCAAGGACACTGAGGCCTGGATCGGTACCAGGGGCTATCACCGTGTGTTGGCCACCTAGGGATGTTCCTTTTGTACGTTCCCTCACTCCCACACGTGATGATGGAGCCCCCACCGGGTTACCCCCCTCACCACATGTGGAGAAGAATGAAGTGGATGCCACGCCCTGTACTCTCACAATACACATCCCTGTACAACTGCAGAAGTTGTGACCAGGTGACATCTACCCACAGAGGTGGTTTTACCTGTGGCTGTGCCAGTAGGTTACCTGTGGAGAGGCGCCCTGGCGCCTACTTTGTGTATACACACCACTCTATGTGGTCATCTTCCTGGAGGGATTACACTGAAGACCAAGAGACAGTGGATGCTACGGCCTGTTCTCTCCAAATACACATCCCTGTACAACTACGGAGGTTGTGACCAGGTGACATCTACCCACGGAGATGGTTTTACCTGTGGCTATGCCATTAGGTTACCTGTGGAGTGGCGCCTTGACGCCTACTTTGTGTATACACACCACCTTTTATGGTCATCTTCCTGGAGGGATTACGCTGGAGACCACCATATAGACTGGACCACATTTTTTCACACACATATGGATTTAGGCCTACTCTCTACTCTAAGAACCAAGACCGTTCTGTCCATTGAGGCCTAGGCCGGTGTCTTGATGAGTATCTTGTTCGCTGGCTAATACCATAATCTCTGGACCACCTGGACTCACTGCGGGGCGTTTTACCCTCAGCGGTGATCTTGGTCTTGGGCCCTGTCATGGGGTTTTGGCCTTGGGTGACTGCCTGGGGTGGCTGTTGACATCAGGTATATCGGATGTGATCCTGGTGTCTTGCCTACCGGCTGTCATCGGTCAGGGCATGGATTAGGCACTATGGTCTGCATTGATGATTGGGGAATATCGGATGTGACCTCGGCCACTTTGCGGACTCTGGTGGTCTGGGTTGTGTTGTTGTCCAGAGTAGGGATGTGCTTGTGTGACATGGTTTCTCTGTGAGACGGCTGGCTCTGGGCCTCTGGATTATGTTGGTCGTGACCTTTAGGGTGATTCTTAGTCTGAGAGCTGTTTTTATCACGTTTTTGTCACTGTTTTGTGGATATTTTGCCCATCATTGGATTATTTTGGAGTCCTATTTTTGCCTTGGAATGTTCTGGTTTTGCCTTTTATTCTAAGGGATTATAATATATTATATTAATAGGGATAATATTATTTTACTGTTTACTGCTAATGTGTAGTCCAGTCCCTTATTGCTGCTCAACATAATTTTTTCGCCTGTACCTACACCCTGTTGTAGTGATCACGGACGCGCAGGGGCTTCCCTGGGATTTCCTCTCAGTGACGTCACCGCAGCAGGTCGTTCTTCTGCGGCAGCTA
Source organism: Osmerus mordax (assembly GCF_038355195.1). Lineage (NCBI taxonomy): Eukaryota > Metazoa > Chordata > Actinopteri > Osmeriformes > Osmeridae > Osmerus > Osmerus mordax. The sequence continues at coordinate 300,972 of NC_090070.1, forward strand.
TTTTTTCACATAACGTAACAGTGCAGACCGGTTCTACACCTGTGTAAAACGTGATTCGTTTTTCCCCTACACTCTGAGGATTGTACCACTCTACTGCCTCTTGGTTTGGAATTTTTTCTCATCTCCAAGTCTCCGTTTTCTGCTACCGAACGGCGTTGCTAGTTTTGCAGTGTTTGTTTACATCGGACTTGGCTGCACGTCCCGGTTCGCCACGTCAATCACGGACCTTACACTCCAATGGCAAGTGACGTGATTTGGAGATCCCGCCCCTTGACGTCCTCTCTCCAAAAACTTTTTTCTTCACCGTCACTAATACTCCGGTATTAATAAGCCTGTGTGTTCGTTTGATACTGTGACTGCCGACCGGAGCTGCGTGACCGTAAGACCATCTCCCACCCCTCAATAATTTTTCTAACTTGCTTTTGCCGCTCATAAATTGTTTATCTAGTTTTTTATCGAATTATTAGCTTGTTTTGTGCCATATTCAGTACCATGCTCTGAACGCATGCGTGCTAGCGGACCTGTTGCTAACTAGCCCACTTGTTTTTTGCCCATGAACGCACCTGCTGCTACCACGCGCTGCAAGCATCCATCTTAGGATCTCCCATCTCACCTTCACTTCTCCATCTTCTGGGGCCATATGTAAGTTTTTCTTTCTAGTCTAGTTTGGTTGATTGATTTAATAGGGTGCATTTATTAATAACTTGGGCCTACCACCTCATACTCACACCCCACGCGTTTGCATGAACTGCTGATAGTGTGTGTGCATGCGTGTACTGCATGTCTGTGTATTTATATGTATGCATGGATATAATGTACTTTCTTTCTCTTTTCTTCCCTCTCCCTCCTCCCCCTCCCATTCCATGCTCACACGTTCCTTTCTGTGCATAAGCACACACACATAATCTCAGGCTTTGCTCACACACATACTCTCTCACACACTCACACACACATTCTGTCTCCCTCTCTCTACTATTCTCTACTGGACTGTTCCCCTCTCTCTCCTTCTCTAGGCACACACACATATTTTAGGCTTCTCTGTGCATTAAGCACTCACACATAAAGACAAACCCCCTTCCACAGGTTTTTCTGGACCCCTTTTCACTAATCCTAACCCATGCTTCTTATTTCCCAGATCTTCTCTCACTTGGCTTGTTCACCACCCTGAGTGTACACACATGCCTCACACACACGCGCGCCCTCCCTCTCTCTCTCTCTCCCTCTCTACTCTTTTCCCTAGACAATAATTCTGAATACCGCTTCTGGTGAGCTGGCAGGAGGGCACCGGGGTGACCACCATCCTCCTTCTTTGGTGTAGCCTCGAGGTCCCCTGTCAGTCCGTAGCCTAGGATGGCCCTGGTTCCTGCTCATGTTTTATTTCCGTCACCTGACGAGTCCTGGGAGAGGACGAAACCGGTCGTGGCCAGTTAGGACCCCGTATATCCCTGCTTAATTTCTGGCATGGGCCCGGCAGGAGGCACCGCCCAGGGAATGGAGTCCTGCGTTTTTGACTACAACTTTTATTTGCTCTAACAGGAGCGCCTCTCTCTATACCTCTCTCACCCCACTCCCACCACAATTGTCTGCATGGCTTTATCTTCATCGCACTCATGTGCAGTGAGGACAGGGCTATGACACTCATGTATCTTGTTTGCTAACCCCTTCCTTCCACAGCCCTGCATTTCCTAGGGGCCCTCCCCACATCTGCACCCAGGATTGGTATAGATTCTTAACTTTCCAGGTAGAACCTTTTTTAGCTTTTCAGATTAAGTTAGCTACCCGGTCAAGGTAGGACACGCACTCACACACTCAATTGCACCTTATATGTCCACACAGGCCCTTTATTTAATTTCTATCCCTCCTGCGTTCCTCGTGTACTCCCCCCAGACGCCGGCATGTTGCTCCCTCTTTTGCCCTTCTCCACGTACCTCAACCCAACCGTCACCATCCCATAGGCTGGCCTACTGTGACTTAATGGGGTAGGATTGCCCCCCTGTCACTTACCCTAACCCCAACCTGGGAGGGTCTATGCCTAAAACTTAACCGAAAGGCTGACCTACTGTGACTTAATGGGGTAGGATAGCCCCCCTGTCACTTATCCTAACCCCAACCTGGGAGGGTCGATGCCTAAAACTTAACCGTTGCTTCCCCCCAGTGGGTTTAGCTCTGATTACTGGGCCACCTCACTGGGTCACCTGTCCTAACCCCAACCGGTGAGGGTTCACGCCTGAACATAATCTTCACTTCCCCCTGATGGATTTAGCTCCAGTCCCTGGGCGACCTCACTGAGTCATCTATTCTAATCCCTACCAGTGAGAGTTGACGCCTTAACATAACTGTCGCCTCCCCCCCGTATCAACTCGTATCATATTCCCAATGGTGTTTACCTTGACCCCCTGAAATCAAGGACCCTGGGATCAGCTATAACGATTATGAAGAATACTCACAATCCTTTAACACTCTGATGATGTTAACCACGACCCCCTCTGGGTCGGGACTCTGATGGGAATCCATTTGACTAATGATAACCAACACTCGGGTTATGGAAGACAGAAGAGGAGACTCATTATTTTAGCCATCTATTGACTTTGCACCTGTCATCAAAGACCCTCCCTGCCAATCAAAGAACTAGGAGAGACCTTCGGTTTTTACATTTTATTCTCATCACAACTTTTGGCTGCGGTACTTTTGAATCCGCGCCGAGGGGCTTTTCTGACTCTGAGCACGCTTCCGCATTAACCCTGCTACCAGAACATGTCAAGTGGATTCGGAGACGGCTATCCATGTGCTCGACCTATACTCATAGATTATGCATTGTTTCTTGTTGTATGTTTGTGTGTTATTATCCCTCTGAGTGTTCCTCACTCACCTTGTGGCGAGCATTTCAGGGGCACCCGGCCTGGGTTCCCTTCGGGGTTCCTGGAGGGGCCTAGCCCCTGTTCGGATGTGGTGGATGACTCAGCATTGGCATAGCGAGTGCCTCAGTCCTGAGCCTAAGTGGGTCGAAGTACTGAACTACTGGGCTCGGGGGATTTTCAGACATAAAACCTAACACGCCGGAGCATACAAGGCTGTGATCTGAATCCACATCAGAATGTCAACAATTTACCCGCTTGTTAGATTGGAACCACTGACTTGTTCGCACCGTCTCCCTCCACTAGCGTGCCCCTTCATGCAACACTTCCTAGCCGGGCACTGGGATATGCCCCCCTGATTTGTGCAAGGCGGATCTCCTAGTCAGAGACATGGAACTAGATGTGCTGAGACTTCCGTTTGGACAATTTTTGGAGATGATACCGGCCGTTCAGTGGGTTGATGTGGCGAGGGGACTGGTTTTATATGATTTACCCGCATGTGACAACTCACAGCCATGTATCTCGCTTCTCCTGATTCTCGCGGTGTGACTAGGGACCCACCGGGCGGGCATCCACTTTTTTCACAAGGAACTCAGGTTATATACTAGGACATCGCGTCTCGGGTCTACCTGGCTTAGTTTAGCATTTTTTAGCTTAGCTTAGCATCATTAGCCTAGCCCGACGTGGCATTCGGCAGGTTTAATATGACCCACACGTTTTTTTCTAACTCAGACATTTTTGGTAGCTTAGCTTAGCTTAGCATTGTTAGCTTCTACCTAGCACGTTAATTGGCATGGTAGACATGTTCCACACGGTTTTTTACCCATCTAGGCCATTTTGTTAGCTTAGCCTAGCTTAGCATTGTTAGCTTAGCCTCTCAGTTTTTCGCCGATTTGCATTTTCCACGCGTTCTATACCGACTGGATTGTCTTTGCTATCTTAGCCCTACCTAGCGTTGTTAGCCTAGCCTGATCCTATGTTAGAATTCTAGCTATTTTGAATTAGCTTAGCACTTAGCTCACGGTTTTGAGGCTTCTATACCTGATTCCTACTAATATGAGCCCCTAGGTTAGCCGAGCCCCCCTTCAGAGGGACGCTCCATTCCTGGTGGGCACTCTAGTCAGTTACCTTCGACCCCAGGCCTATCATCTCCGTCTCTCCGGTGTCCCTCCCTGTAACCAGGTTTTGTGGGGACCCACACACTAGTTGGGACTTGGGGCTCTCTCACATCATGGAGTGTGATCCCCCTCCCTGTGTTCGGTTTGGTTTTTTGAGTACCTGGCCATCGTCACCTCTATCAGGGTCCGCCTCCCCTGGATACACTTAGGTGCTCTGGCTGGGACCCCCCATTCTCTACCTGACTTGGATCGTATCGCCTATTAGACACAAACAAATCTGATGTGGAGCCCGCTGCGGGAAGAAACAATATTCTTGTTTTGGATTTAATTGCCTCCATTGATCGCGTACGCGCGTCTGGACTTCTACTCCGGATCTGGGTCCACGTTACAAACTGTCCCTAATGTCCCCTGCATTCACAACATTCTCACCTAGAAGACCGTGGATGTGTTCGCTGGGGTATCGACTAATTGGCCCTACCAGCTTGCACAGTGGGGGGACCGCTTAGGGGGTGTGGATTTAGTATGGGACCAGGGTGGCCCCCATCAGACTGTCCATGGAATGGTAGACTCCCCTACTTAGCCTGCCACGGTTAGTGGCCATCTGTTAGCTGTACTTCCTTCGCCGTTGGATTTTAGCCTTCAGCTGGTTCACCTACCAGCAGCCCCCTACCCTGACCTCTACTACCATGAATGGACCTAGATTGTGTTGCATGACGCTCGGCTCCTGGTTCTGCTGGCCTCCTCGGCCAGTCCCCCACCAGGAGCTACCTGACGCCCAATGGCATAGTCAGAGGACATGGCTCTACAGCAGTAAGTTAACCTAGCATGCGGAAGCCACTACTCAGAGTTTATTCACATCTAACAGCCTACGTATTTCCAATTTTTCCTCTCATTTGGATTCACATCCAAGGACACTGAGGCCTGGATCGGTACCAGGGGCTATCACCGTGTGTTGGCCACCTAGGGATGTTCCTTTTGTACGTTCCCTCACTCCCACACGTGATGATGGAGCCCCCACCGGGTTACCCCCCTCACCACATGTGGAGAAGAATGAAGTGGATGCCACGCCCTGTACTCTCACAATACACATCCCTGTACAACTGCAGAAGTTGTGACCAGGTGACATCTACCCACAGAGGTGGTTTTACCTGTGGCTGTGCCAGTAGGTTACCTGTGGAGAGGCGCCCTGGCGCCTACTTTGTGTATACACACCACTCTATGTGGTCATCTTCCTGGAGGGATTACACTGAAGACCAAGAGACAGTGGATGCTACGGCCTGTTCTCTCCAAATACACATCCCTGTACAACTACGGAGGTTGTGACCAGGTGACATCTACCCACGGAGATGGTTTTACCTGTGGCTATGCCATTAGGTTACCTGTGGAGTGGCGCCTTGACGCCTACTTTGTGTATACACACCACCTTTTATGGTCATCTTCCTGGAGGGATTACGCTGGAGACCACCATATAGACTGGACCACATTTTTTCACACACATATGGATTTAGGCCTACTCTCTACTCTAAGAACCAAGACCGTTCTGTCCATTGAGGCCTAGGCCGGTGTCTTGATGAGTATCTTGTTCGCTGGCTAATACCATAATCTCTGGACCACCTGGACTCACTGCGGGGCGTTTCACCCTCAGCGGTGATCTTGGTCTTGGGCCCTGTCATGGGGTTTTGGCCTTGGGTGACTGCCTGGGGTGGCTGTTGACATCAGGTATATCGGATGTGATCCTGGTGTCTTGCCTACCGGCTGTCATCGGTCAGGGCATGGATTAGGCACTATGGTCTGCATTGATGATTGGGGAATATCGGATGTGACCTCGGCCACTTTGCGGACTCTGGTGGTCTGGGTTGTGTTGTTGTCCAGAGTAGGGATGTGCTTGTGTGACATGGTTTCTCTGTGAGACGGCTGGCTCTGGGCCTCTGGATTATGTTGGTCGTGACCTTTAGGGTGATTCTTAGTCTGAGAGCTGTTTTTATCACGTTTTTGTCACTGTTTTGTGGATATTTTGCCCATCATTGGATTATTTTGGAGTCCTATTTTTGCCTTGGAATGTTCTGGTTTTGCCTTTTATTCTAAGGGATTATAATATATTATATTAATAGGGATAATATTATTTTACTGTTTACTGCTAATGTGTAGTCCAGTCCCTTATTGCTGCTCAACATAATTTTTTCGCCTGTACCTACACCCTGTTGTAGTGATCACGGACGCGCAGGGGCTTCCCCTCAGTGACGTCACCGCAGCAGGTCGTTCTTCTGCGGCAGCTATTTTTTCACATAACGTAACAGTGCAGACCGGTTCTACACCTGTGTAAAACGTGATTCGTTTTTCCCCTACACTCTGAGGATTGTACCACTCTACTGCCTCTTGGTTTGGAATTTTTTCTCATCTCCAAGTCTCCGTTTTCTGCTACCGAACGGCGTTGCTAGTTTTGCAGTGTTTGTTTACATCGGACTTGGCTGCACGTCCCGGTTCGCCACGTCAATCACGGACCTTACACTCCAATGGCAAGTGACGTGATTTGGAGATCCCGCCCCTTGACGTCCTCTCTCCAAAAACTTTTTTCTTCACCGTCACTAATACTCCGGTATTAATAAGCCTGTGTGTTCGTTTGATACTGTGACTGCCGACCGGAGCTGCGTGACCGTAAGACCATCTCCCACCCCTCAATAATTTTTCTAACTTGCTTTTGCCGCTCATAAATTGTTTATCTAGTTTTTTATCGAATTATTAGCTTGTTTTGTGCCATATTCAGTACCATGCTCTGAACGCATGCGTGCTAGCGGACCTGTTGCTAACTAGCCCACTTGTTTTTTGCCCATGAACGCACCTGCTGCTACCACGCGCTGCAAGCATCCATCTTAGGATCTCCCATCTCACCTTCACTTCTCCATCTTCTGGGGCCATATGTAAGTTTTTCTTTCTAGTCTAGTTTGGTTGATTGATTTAATAGGGTGCATTTATTAATAACTTGGGCCTACCACCTCATACTCACACCCCACGCGTTTGCATGAACTGCTGATAGTGTGTGTGCATGCGTGTACTGCATGTCTGTGTATTTATATGTATGCATGGATATAATGTACTTTCTTTCTCTTTTCTTCCCTCTCCCTCCTCCCCCTCCCATTCCATGCTCACACGTTCCTTTCTGTGCATAAGCACACACACATAATCTCAGGCTTTGCTCACACACATACTCTCTCACACACTCACACACACATTCTGTCTCCCTCTCTCTACTATTCTCTACTGGACTGTTCCCCTCTCTCTCCTTCTCTAGGCACACACACATATTTTAGGCTTCTCTGTGCATTAAGCACTCACACATAAAGACAAACCCCCTTCCACAGGTTTTTCTGGACCCCTTTTCACTAATCCTAACCCATGCTTCTTATTTCCCAGATCTTCTCTCACTTGGCTTGTTCACCACCCTGAGTGTACACACATGCCTCACACACACGCGCGCCCTCCCTCTCTCTCTCTCTCCCTCTCTACTCTTTTCCCTAGACAATAATTCTGAATACCGCTTCTGGTGAGCTGGCAGGAGGGCACCGGGGTGACCACCATCCTCCTTCTTTGGTGTAGCCTCGAGGTCCCCTGTCAGTCCGTAGCCTAGGATGGCCCTGGTTCCTGCTCATGTTTTATTTCCGTCACCTGACGAGTCCTGGGAGAGGACGAAACCGGTCGTGGCCAGTTAGGACCCCGTATATCCCTGCTTAATTTCTGGCATGGGCCCGGCAGGAGGCACCGCCCAGGGAATGGAGTCCTGCGTTTTTGACTACAACTTTTATTTGCTCTAACAGGAGCGCCTCTCTCTATACCTCTCTCACCCCACTCCCACCACAATTGTCTGCATGGCTTTATCTTCATCGCACTCATGTGCAGTGAGGACAGGGCTATGACACTCATGTATCTTGTTTGCTAACCCCTTCCTTCCACAGCCCTGCATTTCCTAGGGGCCCTCCCCACATCTGCACCCAGGATTGGTATAGATTCTTAACTTTCCAGGTAGAACCTTTTTTAGCTTTTCAGATTAAGTTAGCTACCCGGTCAAGGTAGGACACGCACTCACACACTCAATTGCACCTTATATGTCCACACAGGCCCTTTATTTAATTTCTATCCCTCCTGCGTTCCTCGTGTACTCCCCCCAGACGCCGGCATGTTGCTCCCTCTTTTGCCCTTCTCCACGTACCTCAACCCAACCGTCACCATCCCATAGGCTGGCCTACTGTGACTTAATGGGGTAGGATTGCCCCCCTGTCACTTACCCTAACCCCAACCTGGGAGGGTCTATGCCTAAAACTTAACCGAAAGGCTGACCTACTGTGACTTAATGGGGTAGGATAGCCCCCCTGTCACTTATCCTAACCCCAACCTGGGAGGGTCGATGCCTAAAACTTAACCGTTGCTTCCCCCCAGTGGGTTTAGCTCTGATTACTGGGCCACCTCACTGGGTCACCTGTCCTAACCCCAACCGGTGAGGGTTCACGCCTGAACATAATCGTCACTTCCCCCTGATGGATTTAGCTCCAGTCCCTGGGCGACCTCACTGAGTCATCTATTCTAATCCCTACCAGTGAGAGTTGACGCCTTAACATAACTGTCGCCTCCCCCCCGTATCAACTCGTATCATATTCCCAATGGTGTTTACCTTGACCCCCTGAAATCAAGGACCCTGGGATCAGCTATAACGATTATGAAGAATACTCACAATCCTTTAACACTCTGATGATGTTAACCACGACCCCCTCTGGGTCGGGACTCTGATGGGAATCCATTTGACTAATGATAACCAACACTCGGGTTATGGAAGACAGAAGAGGAGACTCATTATTTTAGCCATCTATTGACTTTGCACCTGTCATCAAAGACCCTCCCTGCCAATCAAAGAACTAGGAGAGACCTTCGGTTTTTACATTTTATTCTCATCACAACTTTTGGCTGCGGTACTTTTGAATCCGCGCCGAGGGGCTTTTCTGACTCTGAGCACGCTTCCGCATTAACCCTGCTACCAGAACATGTCAAGTGGATTCGGAGACGGCTATCCATGTGCTCGACCTATACTCATAGATTATGCATTGTTTCTTGTTGTATGTTTGTGTGTTATTATCCCTCTGAGTGTTCCTCACTCACCTTGTGTCGAGTGGCGAGCATTTCAGGGGCACCCGGCCTGGGTTCCCTTCGGGGTTCCTGGAGGGGCCTAGCCCCTGTTCGGATGTGGTGGATGACTCAGCATTGGCATAGCGAGTGCCTCAGTCCTGAGCCTAAGTGGGTCGAAGTACTGGGCTCGGGGGATTTTCAGACATAAAACCTAACCCATCCATGTGCTCGACCTATACTTATATATTATGCATTGTTTCTTGTTGTATGTTTATATATTACTATCCCCCTGAGTACTCCTCACTCACCCTGTGTCGAGTGGCGAGCGCTTCAGGTGTTACCCGGCCTGGGTTCCCCTCGGGGTTCCTGGAGGGGCCTAGCCCCTGTTCGGATGTGGTGGATGACTCAGCATTGGCATAGCGTGTGCCTCAGTCCTGAGCCTAAGTGGGTCGAAGTACCGAACTACTGGGCTCGGGGGATTTTCAGACATTAAACCTAACCCCTAACCCTAACCCTAAGGAAAGAAAAGCCAAGCGGGCGGGCCGAGCCCCTCTGCGGCCCGTGGCGTTTCCGCGCCTTTTTTTTCCCGAGAAGGATGCGGTTCGCCCCGGTTCGCCCCGCGGACGGGTGAGTCAGGGCCAACGGAGGGGTTGGGGGTAGGCCGTTTGGGTCGTTTCAAATCGACGCTCTGGTTCCCCTTCAGCACGCACAAGCCTTTCGCCTTTTACTAAAGACTTCCGTGGAGGGGAGCGCCGATGAGTGGAACGTGGTATTTTTGGGAGGCTTTGCCCGAGGGAGGGCAGAGCCTGATGGACGTGTGACAAAAGCAGGGTGAGGTTGGCTTTGGGGTTAGGTGCGTGCGTGCGGGTAAGGCTTTCGTCTTTGCTTCTTCCGTAGCAGTTTCAATTCTGTTTCCTTTTGGCCTCGGCTTTCCGCTTCCGTCCCTGCTTGTTCTGCGGCTTTTGGCCTCGGCTCTCCGCTTCCGTGGTTTCGGCCGTTCTCGGTGTGGTGACCGAGCGGCCCAGGTGGTGCACGGAGGGTCCGCGCGCCGGAGGCGTCCGATAACGCGGTCATCGCTTCTCGGCCTTTTGGCTAAGATCAAGTGAGTATCTGTTCACATCGAGCAGATATTGACCCGCCCCCGTCGATACCGGATCGCCTGATAGGGATCCGGTGACGGGGGTGGGTCGGAGCGGTCGTCTGCCTGGGGGTTTCGGCCCCGACGCCAGACGGGGACTTGTCCCCTTTTCAGAGCGTTGGGTGCTTCGGCTCCCAACGTTGCTGGTAACCCAGAGGCGGGCCAGGCCGCCGGAGGGCCGGACTACCAGGATTTGGAATCCTCGCAAGAGGATAGGAAAATCCTCGCCGAAGGGCAGCCTGGGAGAAGTGGTGAAGGGATGGTGCCTTCCCAGGGGCCGTCGCGATAGAGGGCAGAGGGCCAGTCGCTCGACTCCACTGGCGAGGACGACTGGGAGGAGAGCGCGACGGGGACTTTGGGGCGAAAGCCTCAACCCCCGCCAACCTTGGACTCCCGCTTGTAAACCCCCTAGGGGGTAATTGAAATGTGCGCCCCCTTGTGGAGCTTTTTTCCTGTACCCCCTTGTGGGGATCCTGTATGTTTTGACTGTCTTTGTTGATTGTCTTTTATTCTGAAATGGTTTTAAGAGTTGATAAATACTTCTTTTTCTTAAAAAAAAATAAAAAAATAAAAAATCTGTTCTTATCAGTTTAATATCTGATATGTCCTCCATGCGAGGACAACATATTAAACGAATTTTTGCAACAGGGAGTCGGAACAGGGGCTCGCTCCGTCCGCTCCGCGCATCGCCCCGGTATTGCAGCGTCTCCGGGAAGGGTGCAATCTTTCTAAGCGTGTCAAAGAGAAAAGCTAGTGAGGGAGGGAGGGAGGGAAGGAAGGAGGGAGGGAAGGAGGGAATGTCTGAATGAGTGAGGTTTGGGGGAGAGGGGTTTAGGTTAGGGCTAGGGTTTTTGGGGTGAGGGTCAAAAAACCCTCAAAAGGGGGGGGCCCCCCAACAAAGCGGAACAAGCGATCCCTACAAAAAAAACGGGGTGAAAAGGGGGTGTGGGCGGAGCCCTGTCGGCCGGTGGCGTTTTCCCGCCCTTTTAGATAAAAAAAAAAAAAAGAAAAGTGACTGACTGGTTAGGGTTAGTGAGTGACTGAGTGACTGCCACTCACCACACAAACAGACTTGAGGGTTCTAGGGGTTAAATTTGACCGGTTAGGGCTAGGCAGCGGGAACTGGGGTGGTCTACTTGGGAAGACTAGGCAACAACTGGCTTTCTGGGGACTGCGTGACTTGACCATCGAAGGACGTATTTTAATCATAAAAACTGTGAACCGGCACCGCAACCTCAACTGGATGGCGGCCCACGAGATCCTCCCGGTCAGAGCCGTCATGCACTCCCGGGGCATGGGAACAACATCGAGGTGCCCACGGCCGACTTGTGGCGGAGAGGAGACCGTGCGGCACCTGCTCTGGGAGTGCAGGGCCGCCCGGGACCTGTGGATCCAAGCGGGGCCCCTGATAACCCCTAGCCTGCCAGCAGGGGAGGTCCTAACAGCACAGCTGGTGCTCTACGGGGTGAGCCAGAGACCCATACCATCGGGACAATTCCGCCAGCTCTGGCTCACCCTGACATGCTGCAAAGAGGCACTGTGGACCTCCAGAAACCTGCTGGTGGGGAAGCGCGTGGAGACGGCCACCCAGGCAGTGGCGATGCTGGCTACAGGGACCCTAGGGTGGTACGTCCCACGCGCCATTCGGAAGGGGCCCCCACCCACGTGAAGTGGTCCGGGCGGCCGCGGCCTGACTGCGCCGGAATGGCTGCCGTGGTCGAGGATCTCCGCTGGGCCCCAGAGGAAGACCGGAGCGGTGACCGGTTCGGTGGAGCGGGAGGAATCGGCCACGTTCATGGACTCCAAGCTCCCCCTTCTTTGCACAACAGAGACTTTTAAAACTTTTACACACATTTCTTAACATGTCTTAACCCTGTATTGATGTAACACTTTTTATGGCTTTTATTACACTGTGTTTTAAAGTATTGTTTTGTTTTAAGTATTGTCTTTTAACATGCATACTTTTAAATATGATCGAGCACATGTGTTTTTTATCCAATTTTATGTGTTTTTAAGACATGCAAATTGAAAATTGAAATTTATACTTGAAATGTGTTTTTAACGCTCTGTCTGGCTGCAAATGATTAATAAATTCTTTCAAAAGAAAAAATATGTTCTTATCAAAAGCGACGGTGGCCGGGGACGGTGGTGCGGCGGTGGCGGCGAGCGGCGGAGTGGCGGTGGCGGAGAGCGGTGTGGCGGTGATGGCCGGTGGCGGGTCGGAGGGCGGAGTCGGTGGTGCCAGTGATCGGGGCCGAGCGGTGTATGAGGCACGGTCACTGGCGGAGGAGAGAGGAGAGGCGAGCGGGGCCCAGGGCGGAAGGGTCGACGGAGCTGCAGGGGTCAGCGGGACGCCCGCGCCTGCAGCTGGCGTTACGTCCGTGGCGGACTGCGTCGGGGTACCCGGCGTCAGTACCGGCGGCAGGGGAGCGACGGGAGCAGTTGGTGGAGCGGCGGTCGGAGACGGTGGCGCACCGGGGAGCGGAGCGGCGGTCGGCGGCGGCGGCGCGCCGGGGAGCGGAGCGGCGGTCAGCGGCGGAGCGACAGGCGGCGGTGTGCCCGGTGGCAGCGGGGCGCCAGGCGGAGGGGCCGGGGACGGGGCCAGGAGGCTGCGTCGCCCGTAGCAGGGAATGAAGGATTCCCTCCGGTTTACCTGGAAGGACCCTGCAACAAAGAGGCTGGTGAGGGATGACTTCACCAGGGGGGTGGTGATGGGGCTGCTGCGGCTCACCCCGGCCGAGGTCCTGTGCCTCCAAGACAACGTTCCGGAGAGGGGGTTCGATTTGACCCTGAGGACGGGGCCCATCGCTGCATCTGTCCTGGCCAGGTGCAGGGCTCTGGGGCAGCAGAAGCCCCTGAGCCACTACGAGGTGGTGGACCTGGCCAGGCAGAACCTCCGGGTGGTCACGGTGACCATGTTTAGCCCCCACGTGCCTGAGCAGGCGATCGTCGCCACCCTGGCGAGGTACGGGACGGTCGTCTCGGCGGCCAGGCACGTCAGGGACGTGTTCGGGTTCTGGGTCGGCAGGAGGCAATATCAGATCCAGCTGGGGGAGGATCCGGAGGGCGTGGACGGGCTCAGCCACCCCCCGGCCTATTTCACCGTGGGGGCCGACCGGGGGTATCTCCATTACCCCAGGCAGCCCCCCAACTGCCGGAGGTGCCGAGCGGTGGGGCACACAGAGTCCGCCTGCCCGGGGCCCCGCTGCAGGGGGTGCGGGGTGGAGGGCCACCTGCTGCGGGACTGCACTGCCCCGAAGACCTGCAACGCCTGTGGGGAGCGGGGGCGCGTGTGGCGGGGGTGCCCGACCAGGGCGCGGTCGTACGCTGCCGCAGCAGGGGGGCCCGGGGGGGCCACGGAGGAGGAGCAGCAGCAGCGGGCGCGGCGGGGGGGCGGGGGTGTTTTCTTTTTTGGGGGGTTTGGATTTCACATTTTGTTTTGTGCAGGAGGTGCACTTGAGGGACCGGGGGGACGCTCGGGATTTCACACGGGAGTGGGGTAGGGGAGGGGCCGTGTGGAGCGTGGGTGGGGTTCATTCTTCGGGGGTGGGGATTTTGTTTGGGTCGGGGGGGGTCCGGGTGGAGGGTTCTTTTACGGTTATGCAGGGGAGGGGGATCGGGGCGGACATCACGGTGGGGGATTTTAAAATGCGGGTGATTTGTTTCTACGGTCCTCAGGGGAGGGTGGAGATGGAGGAGCTGGTGGAGAGTGTGGCTCCCCATTGCGCCACCAACAGGGCGCTGGTGGTGGGGGGGGATTTTAACTTGGAGTTAGGGGGCACGGGTGAGGGTAGTGTAGGGGCCTGGAGGGTTTTGTTCAAGGGGCACGGGCTGGTGGATGGGGGTGGGTGCTGTGCGCTTTCGCCGGGGTAGTGTGGGCGAGGGCGGAGGGTTTGCTGGGGAGGGTGGTGAGGGGTTTTCACGTCACTTGGGCACGGGTGGAGAGGGGTGTGGGGGGGTCGGGTGGGCGGAGGAACCGCTTCATTTTGTGGCTCGTCATCTCCCTCTTCAAACGGGTCCTGTGGCAGGGGAGGAAGGAGTGGGTGCTCCGGGGGGTTGACTGGGGGGTGGAGGGCTGCTTTCGCCGGGTGGAGGACAGCCTGAGGGTCCGGATGGGGGCGGACGTGCGGCGGTGGGGCCTGCGCGCCGCTCGTGACCGGTGGAAAGGGGGGCTGGGCCTCATATGAGGGGCCTGGCGCTTTCGGGTGTTTGGGGCGGTTTAGGGTTGGCTCCCTGTGTGGGGCCTGTGGCGTGGGTGTTGGGGAGTGTGGCAGCCCCCTGTGTGGGGTTTTGGGTGTGTATTTATGGGTGTTTTTTGTTTTGGCTCCCTTGAGCGGGGCTTGTACTGTCGTAGTGTGTTTTTTTGTTTTGGCTCCCTTGAGCGGGGCCTGTCCTGTTTTTGTGTGTTTTTTGTTTTTGGCTCCCTTGAGCGGGGCCTGTCCTGTCCTTGTGTGTCATTGTGGTGTGGGGGGTTTTCTGCCCCCTGCTGTTTGTTTTGTGTGTGCTTTGTTTTTGTTGGGGTTTTCTGCCCCCTGCTGTTTGTTTTGGTGTATGTAGTGTATGTGGGGTGTGTATCCCCAGTTGTATATTTGTGTGATGTGAATAAACATTTAAAAAAAAAAAAAATCTGTTCTTATCAGTTTAATATCTGATATGTCCTCCATGCGAGGACAACATATTAAACGGATTTTTGCAACAGGGAGTCGGAACAGGGGCTCGCTCCGTCCGCTCCGCGCATCGCCCCGGTATTGCAGCATCTCCGGGAAGGGTGCAATCTTTCTAAGCGTGTCAAAGAGAAAAGCTAGTGAGGGAGGGAGGGAGGGAACGTCTGAATGATTGAGGTTTGGGGGAGAGGGGTTTAGGTTAGGGCTAGGGTTTTTGGGGTGAGGGTCAAAAAACCCTCAAAAGGGGGGGGCCCCCCAACAAAGCGGAACAAGCGATCCCTACAAAAAAACGGGGTGAAAAGGGGGTGTGGGCGGAGCCCTGTCGGCCGGTGGCGTTTTCCCGCCCTTTTAGATATAAAAAAAATAAATAAAGTGAGTGACTGGTTAGGGTTAGGGTTAGTGAGTGACTGAGTGAGTGACAGAGAGAGAGAGAGAGAGAGAGAGAGAGAGAGAGAGAGAGAGAGAGAGAGAGAGCTGGCTGACATTCAGCGGCCGAGGTGAAAAATAGGAAGGCAATCGGAATGAGTTTTTTATTGCCGTGTCAGTCGACACCAACACGGAGTGGACTGGCTGGAAGGCGCATACGATAAACACGTACGGATCTTAATGGAGAAAAAGCCATCAATGAAATGGAGAAAGTGCGGTAAGGAAAGAAAAGCCAAGCGGGCGGGCCGAGCCCCTCTGCGGCCCGTGGCGTTTCCGCGCCTTTTTTTTCCCGAGAAGGATGCGGTTCGCCCCGGTTCGCCCCCGCGGACGGGTGAGTCAGGGCCAACGGAGGGGTTGGGGGTAGGCCGTTTGGGTCGTTTCAAATCGACGCTCTGGTTCCCCTTCAGCACGCACAAGCCTTTCGCCTTTTACTAAAGACTTCCGTGGAGGGGAGCGCCGACGAGTGGAACGTGGTATTTTTGGGAGGCTTTGCCCGAGGGAGGGCAGAGCCTGATGGACGTGTGACAAAAGCAGGGTGAGGTTGGCTTTGGGGTTAGGTGCGTGCGTGCGGGTAAGGCTTTCGTCTTTGCTTCTTCCGTAGCAGTTTCAATTCTGTTTCCTTTTGGCCTCGGCTTTCCGCCGACATCTACCTCCTCCAGGAGTGTGCCATTCCCTACAAAGGGATGGATGCACTTCTGGAGGGGGAGTGGACTCGGGGAGACTCTCTCTGGTCAGGTTCCAACACGGCCAGAGCGGACGGGGTCGGGATGTTGGTGGCCAATCCATTCCTCCGACAAACCAGCCATCGAGTCGTCGAGAGCGGGCGGATCCTGGCCGTCGACCTGGAGGTCCGGGGTTCCCCGCTCAGGGTCATCAACATCTACGGCCCCACCAGCGTCGCAGAGAGGGTCTCCCTCTACGCCAAGCTCCGACCTCTCCTGATGACCCCCATGCCAGTAGTGGTAGGGGGCGACTTCAACTGCGCTCTGAGGGACGAGGATCGGAGCAAACCCAGGAAGGACAGATCCACCACAGCACTACAGGACATAATCAACGACTTCTCCCTGGTGGACGTCGGCGGCACCTCCCCCCCAACACACACGTGGGTGAGATCCTCGGGCTCTGCCTCTTCAAGGATCGACATGTTCTTGCTCTCGCCAGGCCTGGGAGTGTGTTCCTTCAAGACCCAGGCGACGCACTTCTCAGACCACAGGATGCTGACCGTGACCCTGCGATGGGAGGGGCCAGCCAGACCAACGAGGGGGCCCTGGAGGATGAACACATCGGCACTCCAGGACCCCTCCACTAGCCACTCCTTCTCCAGGCGCTACCTGGAGTGGAGGACCCTGAAGGAACTATTTACATCCCCGATAGAGTGGTGGGAAATGGTTAAGTCCCGGGTCAAGGGGTTCTTCGGAGGGGTGGGAAGGAGGAAGGCTAGGGAACAAAGGGCCCGTTTTCACCACCACAACGAGGCCCTACAACGCCTTAGCCTCCTCCAACTCAGAGGATTCGACGTGACCCGGGAGCTGTCAGAGACCAAGGAACATCTGGCCACACTCTATCGGGAAGAACAGGAGAGGAAGACCTTCAGGGATAAACTCCGGGGCCTGGAGGAGGAGGAGAAATGCACAAGATCTTTTTTCCGCAGGGCACGGTCCAAACAACAAGGCATCCTGTCCCTCTATAACTCCAGCGGCCAGACCGTCACGGACAGCGACGACATCAGGGAGGTGACCGAGGAGTTTTACGGCCGGCTGTTTGACACCAAGCCGGCAGACGGGGCTCTGGCGGAAACCTTCCTCGACGGTCTGGACCAAATCAAAGAGGGGGGCGAGAGCGAGGAACCAGAGCTGAGCCTGGAGGAGCTCACCCGGGCCGTGCACTCCATGAACACCCGGAAGGCCCCGGGACCGGACGGGATCCCGGCGGAATTCTATCAGGCCTTCTGGGAACTCGTCAAGGGCGATCTGGCCCAGGTCCTCCGGGCAGTCTACAGGGAAAGGAGGCTAGGAGAATCAATGCGACAGAGTACAGTTACACTAATACCCAAGAAGGGGGACCTCCGGAACTGGCGCCCCATCAACCTCCTCTGTTCGGACTACAAGATTCTCACGAAGGCCCTCATGTGGCGCTTCCAAACACACCTCCCTACAGTCATCAACCCGGACCAGACCTGCGGCGTCCCCGGAAGGTCCATCAACGACAACTTGCTCCTGGTGAGAGACCTCATCTTCCACTCCCAGGAGCGGAGGTCCCCCTTCGCGCTCCTCTGCCTCGACCAAGAGAAGGCCTTCGACCGGGTAAGCCATGGCTTCCTGCAGGAGGTGCTAGGGAGGATGAACTTCCCACAACACCTCATCCACTGGACCAGGCTCTGCTACAACAACATCACGAGCAGAGTCCTGGTCAACAAACAGCTCACAGACCCCTTTCCTATCCGGTCTGGGGTCAGACAAGGATGCCCCCTAGCACCCCTGCTGTACGTCATCTACCTGGAGCCTTTCCTCCGTAAAATCAGAGCTACACACACCATCCAGGGTTATCACCTCCCGGGGGCCCAGGGAGAGAGGCTTCAGGTGGTGGCGTACATGGACGACATCACCATCGTCGGCACGGATAGTCGGTCCATCGCCGCGGCAACGAAGGTGGTGGACGACTACTGTGCAGCCACTGGCGCCCTGGTCAATCGAGGTAAGAGCGAACTGTACCTGTCGCAACACTGGAAAGAAGCGATGACCACCTCTTTCCCTGTAAAAACAGACAACATCAAGCTGCTCGGAGTCACCTATCAGAACAACGGGAAAGGGACCCTGACCTGGGCCAACACCATCAGTCAAGCCAAGCAGAAGATTGCCCAATGGAGTGCGCGGTCCCTCACAATAACGGGTAAGATCCTGATCCTGAAGGCAATAATCCTCCCCAATGTCGGTAGGGTGTTTCCCCCGGACAGGGTGACGAGCAAGACCATCGAGCGGCTGATGTTCGCCTTTGTCTGGGGGAGCAACATGGAGCGCTTGAAGAGGACCATCATGTACAGCGCAGAGGAGAAGGGGGGGAAGGGGGTCCCAGACATCCTCAACATCATAAGGGCACAGGGCCTCTCCCAACTGGTCACAAATATCCATAAACCGGACAGGAAGGCAGGAGCCTTTGAGAGGTACTTCGCCACACCCATACTCAGAGCACTCCGTATCACCAACACCACCATCAACCACACTGTGCCCTACTGCTGGGACCCCCCGAAAGTATACAAGGAGTGGAAGAACTTTGCCTTCAGGACGGGTCTGCCCGCAGCCGGCCTGGCCTCCTGGAAATACAAGGACATCATGGCACACATCAGAGGGAAGGACAACATCACACCACCCAAGGCCAGGCCGGCCCTGGACATCCAACAGGTATGGAAAAACATTAGCCACAAGTGCATCAGCAATAAGCAAAAGGATTTAAACTGGTCAACTGCTCACGGCTGTCTCCCCACCAGAGAGTTCATGTACAGACGGCACATAGCCCGTACCGAGCTCTGCCCCCACGGTTGCACTGACACTGAAAACATTTACCATCTGTTTGTCAAGTGCACCGTGGCCAGGCGGGTCTGGGCCCTGTTTGTTCCCTCTGTCTCCCTCTACAGGAACATCATCTTGCCTCGCTTGGCGGCGGACGACATCCTGTTCGGTCCTCCGGGAGGCTGCACGACCCCCCGCCTACAACATCAGTGGAGGATCGTCAGCGCCGTCAAGCAGGTGATATGGGAGACAAGGAACATCAGGGTCTACCATAAACAGGACCAACCTCTCACCGTCCAGAGGAGGAGAATCACTCTCCTCCTCAGGGACTACGCCATCCTGGACTTCAAACACCACCCGGACACCGCCAGAGACACATGGGGGGTTGAAAGGTGGAAGGACGTGTCCATCTAGCTCAGCCCCCCATGCCACCACATCGCCACACCAGCTCTGCACTCCGCCCTCCGTCCCCGAAAGCCAGACGGCGTTCCCCGTTCAACACCCTCATCGCCCCCAACACCACCACCTTCCCCTATCACCTCACAGGGTTCCAGTTGGCCACATCAGCCCAGCAGCAACATCCTCCACCCCTCAAGGACCGGTCAACCCCCCCACCCCATCTGCTGCAGCACCTGGAACCCTCCTCCCTGGACCCCCGAAAAGGACACTACAGCCCCCCCCCCCCCCCCCCCGGCACAAGGACAAGCCCCTCCCCCCCCCATCTCATCAAGAAGACTGGCCCCTCCGCCCCCCCCTTTTTCACCCAAACACCCCACCCTACTTACCCGGACACCACAGGGCACACTGCACTGCACCTGGACTGGGCCCGAACTGCAGCACCCCCAACCATCCCTGGAGGAGGGGATACCCCCTCGAATGGCTCCTCCCGAGGTTTCTTCGAAATTTTCTCAAAAGAGTTTTTGTGAGGAGTTTTTCCTCGCTTTCTTGGAGGGTTTTAGGTTGGCGCAGGGAGGGCCCACACTCTGGTGAAAGATTAATGAGTTTTTGAGGTAATTGTTATTGGGTGATTGTATATGTTTTGTATTATTTGCATTGGGTGAAATGTGGTGGAAGTTATAACATGTATTTGTAAATATTTGTTTTTAATTTTGGTAAAACCAATAAATACGTAAAATTTTACTAAAGACTTCCGTGGAGGGGAGCGCCGACGAGTGGAACGTGGTATTTTTGGGAGGCTTTGCCCGAGGGAGGGAAGAGCCTGATGGACGTGTGACAAAAGCAGGGTGAGGTTGGCTTTGGGGTTAGGTGCGTGCCTGCGGGTAAGGCAGGTTTTGTCTTTGCTTCTTCTGTAGCTGTTTCAATTCTGTTGCCTTTTCCTTGGCTTTCCGCTTCCGTCCCTGCTTGTCCTGCCGCTTTTGGCCTCGGCTTTCCGCTTCCGTCCCTGCTTGTCCTGCCGCTTTTGGCCTCGGTTTTCCGCTTCCGTCCCTGCTTGTCCTGCCGCTTTTGGCCTCGGCTTTCCGCTTCCGTGGTTTCGGCCGTTCTCGGTGTGGTGACCGAGCGGCCCAGGTGGTGCACGGAGGGTCCGCGCGCCGGGGGCGTCCGATAATGCGGTCATCGCTTCTCGGCCTTTTGGTTGAGATTAAAGAGCAGTATCGACCAACATCGATACTAATCAAAAATCTCTCCTTGGGCCGTGGGCGTTACCCTTTTCAGTTGGTTTTTGTCCTTATCATTTTGAATTTGATTTGTCTTGATACTGTGTTTGATTTCTGTCTCTGTCTTTGTTCCCAGGTCCACAGACGGTTACCGGAGCCAGTGCTGGAGGAGGAGTCACTCACCGGAAATGTCCATTCTTCCACTGGCCTAGCCCAGTGCTAGGCCAGGTGAGTGCCTCCAAGGCCAGTACTTTTCCGGTCCCCCTGTGGGCCTTGTCTTGTCTTGTGTTTGTGTAGTTTAGCCTGTTTTTTTTGTTTAGCTTCTTGTTTGTTCTGTGTGTCCTATTTGTTTAGATATTGTTAGGTGTTCCCTTTCTGTCTTGTTTTAGTAGTTTGTCCATAGCTTGTTTGTCCATAGTCTTGAGTTTTAGTGTTTGTTTGGTGTAGCCTAGCTGTGTGTCTTGTTAGTGTGAGTGTTTGTCTCAGTATTTTTCCGTTTGGTGTAGTCTTTTATTCTTGTCTTGTGTTTTTGTGTATTGTCTAAGTGTATTTGTGGTTAATTTCTTTTGGCCGGTCTTTTCAGTTGCTTTTACTTTGTTGATTTGGTTTTTGGTGGGGTGTTTGTGTAGTCCAGTTCAGTGTTTGTTACCCTCCATTGTATTGTTAGTGCCCCCCCCCCCCCCCCTCCATCCCCTCCCCTACCCCCCCCCCCCCCCCCACACCAGTGTTTGTCTCTCCCCTACCCTCTTGTGTTGGTGTTCCCTCCCCCCCCCCTCCTGTTCCCTCTTGCTGTGTCACCCCCCCCCCCCCACGTGTCTGATTGTTTTTTGTTCAGTGTTGTTCGTGCCTCCAAAATGTCGGCCGCTCGTGCTGGCATGAGGAGGCACAACAGTGTCCGTTTTTTGTTCAAGGTGGTGGGTGGAGTAAAGGTGGAGATGTCCAGGTTGGACTTCTCAAGGAAGGTGCTGCAGAAGCTGCTCAGGTTCTCGCCGGCCGAGCTGAACTGCATCGTGGCCTTGCCTGCTGGGCAGGGCTTCGATGTCAGCTTCAGCACGGCCATGGTACTGAAAGAATTCTGGACACGTTTCGAGGTGAGCAAAGATCAAGTTACCCAAACGTTCTGCGTGGAAAAACTGACTGACAACACCTTGAAAGTGGTGATTGTCAGGATGTTTAATGAAACTGTGAACCCCGAGGATATCTGTGTCTGGTTGAAAAGGTACTGCACAGTTAAAGGGGTTCCAGTTAGAGTGAAGGATCTGGATGGCATATGGAATGGAGCTTGGAGAGTGCCCATCCAGCAGGTTCCAGATCCGACAGGTTTTGAAGGACTGAGGCAGTTACCCTCAATCATAGTGTTGGGGGAGAACAGGGGCTTCGTGCACTACATGGGACAGCCAAAGTTATGCAGAAAGTGCATGAAGCATGGGCACCTCGCGGAGGCGTGCCAGGAGGTGGTTTGCGGAAAATGTCGGGAGATCGGGCACGTCTTCGCGGAGTGCCCAAATGGGAGAGCTTGCAACTTGTGTGGCGAGCTCTCCCACCTGTTCAGAGACTGTCCTCAGTCCTTCGCCAACAAGCTCCGGGCGGTCAGGGCGCCCGTGGAGCCTGTGGTGGCCGAAAGGGGGCCCGTGGAAAAGAGGGCGGAGGGGGCCAAAGAGGTGGCGGAGGGAGTAAAAGAAATGGAGAAGGTGGCGGAGGAAGAGGTGGAGGAAGTGGCGGCGGACCCTGTTTTAACTCCTTTTAAGCAGGTGGCCGCCGAGCACAGACAGTCAATGGAGAAGGAGAAAGAGCAGAGCGCGGGAGAGGAGGCTGGGGGATCAGAGGAGACAGGAACTTCCAGCTCCTCTCCCAGCACCAGTGACTCGGCGGCCAGCGATGATTTTATCCAGTGTGGGCAGCTTTTACTCGGCAAACGCGATAGAGATCTGTCCGCTGACATCGATCCAGCCAGTAAAAAGGGGAGGCCTGAAGTGAGCTCTGGAGAGTCAGATTCCTCTCCTAGGGTATTCCCTTCCAGCTCTCCTAACCAAGTGTCGTTTTTAAACATGAATCTCACGACTTCCACCCCCAAGGAGAGCTCAGGCCTCCCCAGACGCGACAAAAAGAAAAAAGGAGTCAAAAGCGAAGAGGTAAGCCTGATTTTATGATTTTAGTACCTGTTTTATTGTTTTACCCTCTTTTAAGATCCCCCCCCTCCACGTTTTTAGTTTAAATGCACGTCCTTTTAACCCCTTTTACCCCTTTTAATGGCGCTCACTTTTAGCACCATAAATGTAAGATGCATCACGACCACTTTTAGGGCGCAGTCCGTTTTATCATTTTTAAGTACTGTAAAAAGCGATGTGATTTTATTACAGGAATGTGGACTGCCTTTTAAAAACTCTTATTTTAAGTGGGAACGGATGTGGAGCCACGGGCCCTCCTGCTGGAGCGGCTCCAATGCGAACAAAAATGACGGAGTGGCGGTTTTAATAAAGAATCCACATGTGTTGGTGAAGGGGTGCACTGTTTTTAGAAATGGACGGGCGCTTTTACTGAATTTGACTTTTTTAGGGAAGGATTTTAAAGTAATCAATGTCTATGGTTTTAGTGATAAAAATGAACGTTTTACCCTTTTAGAAGATCTGCAGTCCCACCTGCTAGGTAGGGCCCCCCTTATTTTAGCAGGGGATTTTAACAGTGTTTTAACCAGGGCTGACAGGAGAGGTGCAGGGGTTGATTTTAAGGTAGACAAGGCGTCGACTCTTTTAAGCAGTACAGTAAGAGACTTTAGATTGACTGACTGTTTTAAGACCTTGCATCCCAGAGAGGAGGGCCTCACCTGGTTCAGTGATGACGGCACCAAAGCCTCTCGCATAGACTACGTTTTTACCCGGGACGCCCCCCCAACCGATGCTAGATTGACCCCGGTTTTCTTCTCGGACCACTCTATGCTGTCCTGCACCCTTTCACTATCCTCGGGTGTGACTGTAGGGAAGGGTCTGTGGAAACTGAACTGCTCCCTGTTGGAGGATGAGGAGGCCGCAAGGCAGTACAGGGAGCAGTTCAGGGACTGGCAGACCCTCCAGGACTGTTTTGACACTAGGGCACAGTGGTGGGAGATGGTGAAGGGTAGGACCAAAGCCTTTTTTAGTCAGTTAGGGAGAGTTAGGAAAAAGAAAACAGATAGGTGCATGGTGGGACTGCAGAAACGTTTAGAAAGATATTTTACTTTGAGAAACCAGGGCATTGATTTTAACGATGAGATAAAAGCAGTAAAACAAGAGATGGCTATTTTATCGTGGGAAAAAAGCAAGGGGGTTATTTTAAGAAGTAAAGAAAGAGATCTAGAAGAGGGAGAAAAGTGCACCAGGTACTTTTTTAAGAAAATTTTAAGTAGGAGTGGGACTATGTCCAAATTAAAAAACAAGGAAGGAGAAATGATGGAGAAAACCGATGACATTTTAAAAGTAGTAGAAACTTTTTATGGGGAACTGTTTGGGGAAAAAGTAATTTTAAAAGAACGAACAAAAGAGGTTTTAGGGTTTTTAGAAAAAACAGTCGAGAACAAGGGCCAACTAGAGGAGGATTTTAACATAGAAGAATTAAACAAGTGTGTCAAGGGTTTTAAGGGAGGGAAGTCTCCGGGGGCAGATGGGCTGCCTCTGGAGTTTTATCTCACCTTTTGGGACATTTTAGCACACGACCTCCTGACTGTTTTTAAAGACTTAGAGGACCTCGACAGACTTCCAGACAGTTTTAGAGTAGGGATAGTGTCATTACTCCATAAAAAAGACGACAGGACCGACCTGAAAAACTGGAGACCCATCACGCTTTTAAATTTTGATTTGAAACTTTTTAGCAAACTTTTAGCAAACAGAATGTCCACGGTTTTAGGTTCAGTGATCCACCCGGATCAAACCTGCGCCATCCCGGGAAGGAAGATCACCGACAGCCTCGTACTGATCAGAGACGCCATCTGTCTTGCGAGAGACAGAAACATTCGTTTAGCAGTACTAAATTTAGACTTTGAAAAAGCTTTTGATCGGGTCTCGCACCAGTACCTGTTTCAGGTACTGCAAAAAATGGGCTATCCGGACAGGTTTATAGCGTGGGTGGGGCTGTTGTATAGGGGTATACACAGCAGAGTTCTAGTTAACGGGAAACTCACAAACGCAGTTAATGTCCGCTGCGGCGTCCGTCAGGGTTGTCCGTTATCTCCCCTTCTCTTTGTCTCCTGTATCGAACCCTTGGCGCAGGTTTTGAGAAGGGACCAATGGATCACTGGGCTGGGAGTCCCGGGGAGCGGGGGGCTCTCAGCCACATGTGTTTTATATATGGACGACGTCAATGTTTTATGCACCGACCGACCTTCCATCGACAGGACTCTGGACAGGACTGACTGGTTCGGACTGGCGTCAGGGGCCAAACTGAACAGAAACAAGACAGAGGCCCAGTTTCACGGCCCCTGGCGCACACAGGACTTGACAGGACTGCCACTCACCACACAAACAGACTTGAGGGTTCTAGGGGTTAAATTTGACCGGTTAGGGCTAGGCAGCGGGAACTGGGGTGGTCTACTTGGGAAGACTAGGCAACGACTGGCTTTCTGGGGACTGCGTGACTTGACCATCGAAGGACGTATTTTAATCATAAAAACTGTGATTTTACCTCTGTTTTTATTGGTTTCAGCTGTTTTTTCCCCCCAAGAAGGGTGCTTTTAGCCTTGGACCGCTTGGTCTTTTACTTTGTATGGAAGTCCAAGTGGGAAAGGCTGAAAAGAGAGGTCATGAAGCACAGCCTTTTTAATGGGGGGAGGGGCCTCCCAAATTTTGCTTTATTTTTGACGAGCAGGTACACCGCCCTCCATGTGGGCCTGGCAAGCAAGGACACAAAGACGGGCCAGCTGGTGAGATTCTGGATGGGCGGGTACCTGCGAGCACTGAGGCTCCTCCCCATCGACCTGAGAGTGCCGGTGGCCTTCGACCTCCCACCGGCCTACTCAGTTTAAAAAAAGTTTTTGAAGGATTTTAATCTTGAACAGCAGACAGAGCGAGTTTTAACTAACCATCGTTTTATTCTCTCTGTTGTGCAGGAGGGGGAGCCGGTGAGTCCAGTGCGCGGGCTCGCGCTAGGCGAGCCCTCCACGGTTTGGCGCAACGTGGCCCATCCTGCTCTGCTGAACCGGCACCGCGACCTCAACTGGATGGTGGCCCACGAGATCCTCCCGGTCAGAGCCGTCATGCACTCCCGGGGCATGGGAACAACATCGAGGTGCCCACGGCCGACTTGTGGCGGAGAGGAGACCGTGCGGCACCTGCTCTGGGAGTGCAGGGCCGCCCGGGACCTGTGGATCCAAGCGGGGCCCCTGATAACCCCGAGCCTGCCAGCAGGGGAGGTCCTAACAGCACAGCTGGTGCTCTACGGGGTGAGCCAGAGACCCATACCATCGGGACAATTCCGCCAGCTCTGGCTCACCCTGACATGCTACAAAGAGGCACTGTGGACCTCCAGAAACCTGCTGGTGGGGAAGCGCGTGGAGACGGCCACCCAGGCAGTGGCGATGCTGGCTACAGGGACCCTAGGGTGGTACGTCCCACGCGCCATTCGGAAGGGGCCCCCACCCACGTGAAGTGGTCCGGGCGGCCGCGGCCTGACTGCGCCGGAATGGCTGCCGTGGTCGAGGATCTCCGCTGGGCCCCATAGGAAGACCGGAGCGGTGACCGGTTCGGTGGAGCGGGAGGAATCGGCCACGTTCATGGACTCCAAGCTCCCCCTTCTTTGCACAACAGAGACTTTTAAAACTTTTACACACATTTCTTAACATGTCTTAACCCTGTATTGATGTAACACTTTTTATGGCTTTTATTACACTGTGTTTTAAAGTATTGTTTTGTTTTAAGTATTGTCTTTTAACATGCATACTTTTAAATTTGATCGAGCACATGTGTTTTTTATCCAATTTTATGCCCTTTTAAAGTGTTTTTAAGACATGCAAATTGAAAATTGAAATTTATACTTGAAATGTGTTTTTAACGCTCTGTCTGGCTGCAAATGATAAATAAATTCTTTCAAAAGAAAAATCTGTTCTTATCTAACCCTAACCCTGCCCGAATGGGAGAGCCTGCAACTTGTGTGGCGGGCTCTCCCACCTGTTCAGAGACTGTCCTCAGTCCTTTGCAAACAGGCTCAAGGCGGCCAGGGCGCCTGTGGAGCCTGTGGTGGAGGAGGTGGAAGCAGAGAGGGAAGGCCAGGGGAAGGAGGGGGCGGCCCCGGTTTTAGACCCTGTTTTAACATCGGTTTTAACTTCTGTTTTAACCCCTGTTTTAACACCCCTGAGCCAGGAAACGGAGGAGGTGGAAGTAGGACCGGGAACGGGAGCAGAGGAGGGGAGTAGGGGGAAAGGATCAGTAGAGACTACTTCCACCTCCTCTCCGAGCACCAGCACCAGCGAAGGGGATTTTATCCAGTGCGGGCAGAATTTTATGGGGAAGCGGCCCAGAGATCTGTCCTCTGACATCGATCCTGCCGTGACAGGGAGGCCTGAAGTGAGCTCTGGGGAGTCAGATTCCTCCCCTAGGGTATTTCCTTCGAACTCTCCTAACCAGCTGGAGTTTTTAGACGTGGAACTCACCTCCACCCCCAAGGAGAGTAAAGGCCTCCCCCAAACTAAGAAGAAAAAAGAAATGAAGAGCGAGGAGGTAAGTCTCCCCATTTTATCATGATTGTGTTTTATCAGTTTTATGCCTTGTGTTTAGGGGACTGCGACGCCACACGCTGCCCAGCACTGGCGACGGCCCCATCCAGAGAACAAGTGACGACAGCCCGGGACGGCCCCTGGATGGGGCCCCACCTCAGGATCCAAGAGCGGACCCAAAAGGACCTGAGGACGCCAGTGCTTTTTAAGTCTTCCCCGTGTTTATGGCTTTTTAAGATTTTTTTAAGGAGGCTGGAATTTGTTGCTTTTACCGTTTTGACCCACAGTTGCTCTGTTTCCTCTCTCGTGCAGGGATGCGGGGAGGCCGCTCGGACCCTTCCTGCTCTGCTGGGCGGGTGCCGGACCCTCCCCTGGACGGAGGCCCATGAGATCCTCCCGGCCAGAGCCGTCAAGCACTCCCGGGGCACGTCGACTACATCTAGGCGCCCACGGTCGACTCAGGGCGGAGAGGAGACTGTGAGGTGGCCCGCCCTGGGAGTGCAGTGCCGTCTGGGACCTGTGTTTCCAAGGGGGGCCCCTAGAATCCCGTGCCTGCCGGCGGAGGAGGTCCGGGTGGGCCGGAGCCCCTCCGCCAGCTCTGGTCCACCCCACCGCAATGCAAAAGACTCTTTGGACCTCCAGAAACCGGTCGGCAGGGAAGCGCGTGGAGAAGGCCACCCCGGCAGCGGCAGTACTGGTTGCAGAGACCCAAGGGTGGCACTTCCCACGCGCCATTCGGAGGGGGCCCCCACACGCGCGAAGTGGTCCGGACGGCAGCGGCCTGGCTGCGCTGGAACAGCTGCCACGGTTGAGGATCTCCGCTGGGCCCTTGAGGGGGGGGGTTGCGGGCCCGCTTGGCGGAGGGGGGAGTGGACTGCCCGGGCGGGCTCGCCTCGTTCCTGTACGGGAGAGGAGCAGAGCTTTTAAAGCGCACAGTGTTTTTAAAGACACTTTTGAAAATGTTTTCTCCTTTTAAAAATGTCTTAACTTGCCCAAAAAAAAATGTACTATGTTTTTTTCTTTTATGGCCTTTTAAACACTGTGGTATGCACACAAGATTCATTTTTAGGCACTTTTAAAACCCGTAATTGATGCAGTGCTTTTAATGAAGATACACCAGTGTTTTTAATTTCCTACAATTGTTTTGCCAGTTTTGTACATTTTTAAAAAGTAATGATATTTTTTAAGCAAAAAAAAACAGGAGAAGGTTTTAGTGTCTTGTTCAACTGAATTTGTCAACGGTTATGTAATAATAAAAGGTTTCAAAAGAAAAGGAAAAAAATCTGTTCTTATCGACGGAGCTGCAGGGGTCAGCGGGACGCTAGCGTTACGTCCGTGGCGGACTGCGTCGGGGTACCCGGCGCCAGTACCGGCGGCAGGGGAGCGACGGGAGTGTTTGGCGGAGCGGCGGTCGGAGACGGCGGCGCACCGGGGAGCGGAGCGGCGGTCGGCGCCAGGGAGCGGAGCGGCGGTCGGCGGCGGAGCGACAGGCGGCGGTGTGCCCGGTGGCAGCGGGGGGGGCCCTGAGAACGGGCCCCCCCGGGATTTTGTTTGGGTCGGGGGGGGTCCGGGTGGAGGGTTCTTTTACGGTTATGCAGGGGAGGGGGATCGGGGCGGACATCACGGTGGGGGATTTTAAAATGCGGGTGGTTTGTGTTTACGGTCCCCAGGGGAGGGTGGAGATGGAGGAGCTGGTGGAGAGTGTGGCTCCCCATTGCGCCACCAACAGGGCGCTGGTGGTGGGGGGGGATTTTAACTTGGAGTTAGGGGGCACGGGTGAGGGTAGTGTAGGGGCCTGGAGGGCGTTATTCGAGGGGCACGGGCTGGTGGATGGGGGTGGGCGCACTACCCCGCGTTTGGATGGTCCCACGTGGCGTAATTCCCGTGGGGTCCAGAAGCGTATAGATTACGTCTTCTTGCCGAGGTCCTTGGGGCCGGTGTCGGGGCGGGTGCTCCCCGTCTTCTTCTCCGACCACGATGGGGTCCTGCTGACTGTCCGGGCCTGGGTGCCGGTCTTTGGCCCGGGGTACTGGCGACTTAACCTGGGGGTCCTGGAGGAGCAGGCTTTCTGCGACTCCGTGGGCCACTTCTTTCAGGGCCTCAAGCCCCTCTTCGCAGGGGTGGTCGAGTGGTGGGAGACTGTTAAGGCCCACTTGCGGGACTTTATCCAGGGGCACTGCAGGAGGGAGGCGAGGGCCCAGAGGGCGGAGACCGCGGCGCTGCAGAAAGAGCTGGAGCACTCCTGGGGAAACCAGGGGGTGTCCCCCGACGTGCAGCGTTGCGCCGCTCTCAGGGCCCTGTTGAGGGCCATCCACGAGCGTTAAGCTCGCACTTTCCTCCTGAGGATGCGTCAGAAGTTTGTGGAGCAGAACGAGACGTGCTCGGCCTCCTTCTTTGCCTCGGTCAAGGAGGTGAAGGGGAGGTCAGTGTTTTCGGGAGTGAAGGACCCGCATGGTAGCAGGGAGTCAGGTGGCTGAGCGGTGAGGGAATCGGGCTAGTAATCCAAAGGTTGCCAGTTCGATTCCCGGTCATGCCAACTGACGTTGTGTCCTTGGGCAAGGCACTTCACCCTACTTGCCTCGGGGGAATGTCCCTGTACTTACTGTAAGTCGCTCTGGATAAGAGCGTCTGCTAAATGACTAAATGTAAATGTAGCAGAGCCTGCCCGTATGGTGGAGGTCGCCACCGACCACTACACCACTGTGCGTTCTTTAGTGACAGGGAGGTAGATGATGCAGGTTAGAGGCCAGGGATCCGGTACTGGGCCTAGACCAGACGGCCCTGTATTCCGAGTTGGTACGGGGTGGCTGTGCGCCGGTCGCAGGGGTTAAAGCAACAACAAAATCCTGAGTCTGAACTTTTTTTTGTTGGGGTGAGTGAGAGGGGGGTGTCGTCCTGTGGCGTGGACACATTGGCAAGGTAAAAAATAAATAAATAACATTTAGAAATGAATGATTGCAGATTATGGTGGGACTTTTGAAACTGCATAACCAAGACAGGTCAGCAATAGTATTCCACCTCACTACAATATGGTACTAACACATGTAGCATTTATGATTTATTTTTATATCAAGTTTAGCTGCTAAGCTTTGTCCTTCAAAGGTTACAAGCTGACCTACAATCACATGGTGACATGTTATAAGGGTATGTGAAATTCAGTCAGTGGAAGAAGATTTGCAACCATTTAATTGAGGATATATGAAAAAGGACCCGTTAAAGTGCAACAGTGAACTGTAGATAATACTTTACTTTAGTATATTGCAACATTTTGAACAAACTACTTTGTTCAAAAGAAATAATCGTAAATTAAATACTAGGAAATTAATAGAAAATATATCAATAAAATAATTAAAACAAAACATTCAAATGTAACTGGTAACTTCACTGTTGGGAAATAAATACAAAACAGAAAACACACACATTGATCTATTTCTTTCTCTTTTAGTGGATTTTAAGTCATCAGAACTCAGAACTGCCTTTTTGCAGAGGCAGTTGAGGCTGGTGCAGAGGAGGTAGGGGGGGCTTTGGCTACATAGCTACATACATTTGGCTAGATACATGCGTATCTTCAGGTCACACACACGGTCAGTTATTGATGCCGGTACATCAGCTGTGGTTGTTGCTCCCGGTAACAGAGTTGTGTGTTGGAGAGCGCGAACAGCTGCTCTATGAGCAGGGTCTAGCTCATGACGTCCAAGTACTTTTTTACCGCTAGTTGCATAACTTAGCTTTCTCGAGCACAGAGTGCAGAAGCAAGCACCTGCTTCTCTTAACTTTTTACACCAGCTACCAAAAGGCTTACTGTCCTTCCCTATCTCTTCTACCCATGCCCAGCACCATTTATTTTTCAACCCTTTATCAACTAGGAGGGCATCTTCCCCAGGATTCATGAACTTGCTCTCCATCCTACTCTCCTTCGGTGTGACGTCTCTCTACTCGAGCATCTACGCAGCATAGGCAGAGCGATAGAGAGCGAAGTCGGTGGTTGAAGCACATTTTCCCAAGACCCGCCCCAATCTACTTCTGATTGGCTAATAATGTTATTTTGAGAGCGGGAGAGTTGTGCTCCTTTTATTGGCAGACAAACTCATAAACTCCAAAGTGATGGTGACGATATCGAAACGTGTTTAAAATAATAATAATTTAAGACTTTTTTACACAGCCAAACGCCGCACGCCGGAAATCCGGCACAGTGCCGTAATACTTTAATCCCTGCGGTCAACCAGACCGTGGCGGGTATCCCCACCACGGTCTGGTTGTCTGTACAACTGCCTGTTATGCTCGGTCTCAAAGACTTGAATTGACTGCGTTTGCACAAAGGCCTGCCGTTGCGTGAGATCATGCACCGTCATGGCCTGGCACGGGTTTTTGTGTGGGAGGGTCACTGTGTTTTGTGTGCGTGGCCCCCTGTTAGTGGCCGTTGCATGATGTTTCCTGCCCTTGAGCTATGATGCCTGCCCCTATCTATAGCCCTTGTGTTATGTGTATTGCCCCTTATGGGAGCCTTGTGTTTTTTTGTTCATTTTTAATTATTTGTGGGTGTGTGGGGCTTGGGGTATGGTGGATGGGATGGGAAGAGGTGATTGTATGGATTACGGTGTAGCATTGGGTTCTGGTTGGACTGTGTGGGTTGGGGTGAGTGGGGTTTTGGCCCCGCGCCCTTCTTGTTTTAGTGTCCGATGTGAATAAAACTAAAAAAATAAATAAATATCTGTTCTTCTCGAACGAATACTGTCTAAGACCCGTCCTTGTCGATACCGGATCGCCTGATAGGAATTTAATTGAGTTTAATGTGTTTAATCTGAATTCGGTTTATTCGCCATGTATGTTATCAAATCAAATCAAATTTATTTGTATAGCCCTTTTTACACGCAAGCATGTCACAGAGGGCTTCACATATGCCCATAGAACTGCCCCTCAACCAACCTAAACCCTCAAGGAAGACAAGGAAAAACTCCCAAAAAACTCTCAACAGGAGAAAAATGGAAGAAACCTTGGGAGGAGCAATTCAGAGAGGGATCCCCTCCTCCAGAGACGGTTGGTGAGAGAGAGGAGCAGAACACAGGCTAAACATAGTCATACAGTGTCGGTGGGTTTTTAAAACACCAAAATCCATTGTTCAACTTTATAGATGTAGGACAGGACCGGGAGACTCGCGACCAGGTCCAGCGTTGGCTGACCGACGACCAGGCAGGTGCTGACAACTCAAACCCCCCACACCACAAGGGATGTGTGTGGGGGGGGGGACAGAGAGAGGAGAGCAGGGATTAGAGGATGCCAGGAGCAGATAACAGTTACAGTCATAATAGAATGAGATCCCCACCGGTCAAGTGTGGACTGGTGCAGCAATTTAACAGAGCAAAAAAGGGGAATTTGATGCAACCCCACACACCAAGACAGCGACAGCCCCCCCCATTTGGAACATGAAATCTGTTCCAGGGGAAGAGAACTCTAAAATAAGTTATACTTATAGAATAAGGATGGAAGCAACCCGTCCCCCATTGCCTCCAACTAGTAACATACTTACCTTTAACAGTCGTAGAATTGACTAAACAATAACGTTTTTAACCTAATTTTAAATGTCGAAACAGTATCAGACTCCTTAATTGAGACGGGTAATTTGTTCCAGAGAAGAGGTGCTCTATATGAGAACGCCCTACCTCCAGCTGTTTTTTTCTTAACTTTGGGAACCACCAGATAGCCGGCATCTTGAGATCTAAGTGTCCTTGCGGGGCAATAGGGTGCAAGGAGACCGGAGAGGTACAGTGGTGCCAATCCATGCAGAGATTTGTATGTTAGTAGTAGAACTTTGAAGTCAGCTCTGGCTTGGATAGGGAGCCAGTGTAGAGAGATAAGAGTAGATGTTATGTGATCAAACTTTCTTGATCTGGTCTATTGACCAGATCAAGAAAGTTTGATCAGCAGCAGCATTTTGCACCCACTGTAAATTTTTTAGGTGGGTAATTGGGAGGCCAGAGAACAACACATTGCAATAGTCCAATCGGGACGTAACAAATGCATGTATTAGTTTTTCGGCATCGTCCTTTGAGAGAAATTTTCGTATTTTGGCAATATTACGTAGATGGAAAAATGCAGTTCTGGTAATTTGCTTAATATGGTACTCAAACGAAAGGTCTGGGTCCATTGTGACTACTCAATTTTTTACTAGCTGGCTTTGAGAGACTTTGACGCCGTCTAGGTCTAAGGTCAGATTGGGAAAATTATTTCTATATGTTTTAGGACCGAAAATTTGAACCTCGGTTTTATCCGAATTTAGAAGAAGGAAATTTGCAGTCATCCAAGCTCTCAACCTAGAAACACATTTTTCCATAGCATGTGGAAATTCTCCAGACTTTATAGACATATATAGCTGAGTATCATCTGCATAACAGTGAAAATTTACCCCAGAGCTTCTAATTATGTTTCCTAAAGGCAGCATATAGAGAGAGAATAACAGAGGGCCTAGAACTGAACCCTGTGGTACTCCGTATTTTACAGTGGAGCTCCTGGATGAGCAGCCATCATAGTGGACATATTGTGATCTATCAGATAGATACGATCTAAACCACTGAAGTGACGTACCAGAAATCCCATTGGCCTGTAGTTGCTAAGACAACCTGGATCCAGGTTTGTTTTTTTTAGAAGGGGCTTAATAATAGCTTGTTTGAAATCGATGGGGACTTGGCCAATTACAATAGATTCATTAATAATACTAAGCATGGGTGGTCCAATAATAGGGAGAAGTTCCCTACAGAGTTTAGCAGGGAGGGGATCGAGAAGGCAGCTAGTGGGTTTCGAGGAGTCTATCAGCTTGATGAACGCTTCCATAGAAATAGGGTTAAAGTGAGTGAGAGCCTCAACATGCAGCATGCTTGGTATAGGGGAAAGTTCAGTGTTGATGGCCACTCCTCCAGGACTAGTCTGTAGTTTGTCCCTTATTGCATAGATTTTTTGGTCAAAGAAATCTAAGAAATCATTGGGAGAGAAATCTGAACTAGCACAGAGTGTACTTTTCTTAGTGAGACTTGCAACAGTATCAAATAGGAACTTAGTGTTGTGTTTGTTCTTACTAATCAACCTAGAGAAATAATCCGATCTGGACCTGATGAGGACATGCTTGTACTCCATTAGGCTGTCCTTCCAGGCCAGGTGGAAAACCTCCAATTTAGTGGTACGCCACTTATGTTCTAGTTTTCTAGTGGACCTCTTAAGAGTGCGGGTTTCCTCTGAATACCATGGAGCCAGTTTCTTGTCCTTTCTTTTCCTTGGTTTGAGAGGGGCAACAGAGTCTAGGGATAGCTGAAGAACCAAATTCAGATCCCTCGTTTTAGTATTTAATGATTTATTTGGGACGTCAAGGACTTCTAGTGCAGCGGGCAGAATATTAGCCAGTTCCAGAGCTGTGTTTGGGGTTATGCAGCGGCTAGTAAAAATATTCTTAGTGCCTCCAAGGCTCTGGCAGAGGTCCATTTTGAAGGTGACCAGGCAATGGTCTGATAATATAGGATTGTGGGGGTGGACAATGACGTCACTAATCTTAATTCCCCGCGTGAGAACTAAATCCAATGTATGCGAGTGAAGATGGGTAGGTTTGGAAACCACCTGAGTGAGACCTGTGGAATACATTAGAGCAGTAAAGGCCTTACTTAAAGGATCTTTTGGGTCATCCACATGAATGTTAAAATCACCCATAATCAAGACGTTATCAGTATATGTCACAAGATCAGCACTAAAATCTGCAAATTCCTCCAGGAAGAGGGAATACGGGCCGGGGGGCCGGTATAGAGTAACTATACAAAATGAGGGAGGGGGGCCAGGAGTAGTAGCATTATTCCTTTTTAAAATGGTTGGTGGTTTCATGCAAATTATTTAAAATGATTTAAAGGTATTTACAGATTTTAGGTTGAGGTTGAAGCTAGCTTTATATATCATAGCAACACCACCACCTTTCTTTGATACACGAGGGATGTGTGAGTACGCAAAATCCGGAGGCGATGCTTCATTCAGGGGGGAATATTCATCAGGTTTTAACCAGGTTTCGGTGAGTCCAATCAAGTCCAGGCTGTATTCAGACATTAGATCATTAATCAAAACGGCCTTTGTGGATAGAGATCTGATGTTTAGGAGCCCAACATTCCAGTATGGGTTTTTGGCAGATTTAGACGTAGATAATTCTTCTGAGAAGGTGGCACTGTCATCAGAAAACTTAGTAGGAAGCGCAACGGGGGAGCAAGGCTGAATACATATTAAATTGGTATAATTCCTAATACTTGAAGGCCGAAATTTAGAGAAAGGGCGGGGGACCGACACCGTCTCAATGGGAGAAACGATATCAGCAACCCCACTGATTACACTACAAGCTAGGCTATCGGGCCCCCAACAGCTCACAGCATACCTATCAGACTCTCTAAGAGACTGTAGCCCGGCTTGTTCTAGTGAGTGTCAGGCCTGCTCTAAAATAGCTTCAATATTCCTAGACAATAGGAAAGCACCTCTCCAGCTCGGATGGAGCCCGTCACTTTTCAACAAGCCAGGTTTGGCCCAGAAACTAGACCAATTATCTACAAATCCTAAACCCTGTTCTGAACAGAAGCGAGCCAACCAGCGGTTAAGAGAGACAAGTCTGCTGTAGATCTCGTCAGTCCCCCTAACAGGTAGTGGGCCAGAGACTATTACTTGATGCCGACACATCTTTTGAGCAAGGTCACATGCCCGAGCTATATTAACCTTCGTGACCTCTGACTGCCTTAGCCTAACATCATTGGTGCCGACATGAATGACAATATTCTCATACCTATCATCAGTGCGTGCGCCATGTGCCTTAGCTTGGGCCTTTGCCTTAGCCCTAGTGCTAGCCAGCACCCTGAGATTAGCTTCTATGTCGGTAGCTCTGGCCCCAGGTACACAGTAAACTGTCGCTGGTTGCTCCAATCTAATGTTACGAGTGATGGAGTCACCGATCACTAACGTCTGAGGAGTCCCACTCCCACCATGCTGCAAAGGTGAAACCGGTGGGGCTGATCTTGAGTCCTCCCTAGCGCTAGGACTCCCTGCCAGTGATGTTGCGCCAGTCGCATCTAAAGTTACTAGCATACGTTCTTCCTCAAGCGACTGAACGCGACTCTCTAACAGAGTCAACTTTTCGAGCAAAATGACACATGTAGGACAATGTGAGTGGGTGTGAGACATTATAGTTAACTTACGTTAATAGTTTATGCCAGCCAAGGAAATCCGTCAAGAGCGTTGAGTTGGCTAGTTCAACAGGAACAGTAGTGTCGGGCTCCAAGGAAGAAATCCGCGAAGAAAGCCGCGCCGAGTAAACCTATAAGTAAGATAGTAAATGTATAGGTTAAATCGGGAAGGACAAAATAAATGAATAAATTAAGTAATATATATATATTCGATTAACAGGGAGCAAGAACAAAAGCTTGTATAACATCCACCTATGTTATACAAACGGCAGCATATTGCGACAACTTTACCGCATACAAAAACAAAGTGAAGCATTTTATTTTAACCGTTGGGCTGTCTCAGACCCCCCACATTGCAAAGGTTAAAAGAAAATTATTTGTATTTGTTTTTGTATTGGGTAAAAATGGGTAAACACAACGATGGTTCGTTATGAACCTTTGGGTCATGTGACCCGAAGGCACAACACAAGGGTTAAGGCCTAATTGAGCCTAACACTGCCATTGTTTTAGCACGACTTAGCACCTGTTTTCTGAAGTCGCCCAACAACTCACCTATCAACACTCAACCAAGGTAGGTAAAGAATGGGGAATTGTAATATTCAATCAAAAAAAATTACATTGGGACTAGGCTCTGGCTGGGTTAGGTTTAGGGAAGGTCTCACCCATTGCTGGGTTGGAGTTGCACTGGCACTAGTCCGCTATGTTCATGTTAAATGATTACCCCAAGATAAATAAGTGAATATTCTGGCACTTGCCAAAAGACTCAGATGTGTCAGGGTATAAAATGAGGCGGCAAACATTTTGAATGCGTGAGACCTTGGTTGAGAGATTTGTGAGAGATCGAGAAAGTTAGTTACTTGTGTGCCATTAGCGAAATCCTGTTTTGTTCATTTGTCTGTGTGGTGTGTATAAAATATATGTTATTAATATTAGCTTTAGTGTACTTTATCGTGCTGCCTTAGTTTAGTTCATTGTGTGTTTCCATAGTTAGTTTATATTCAGTATTACTTATACTTAGTCATTTAGCAGACGCTCTTATCCAGAGCGACTTACAGTAAGTATAGGGACATTCTCCCCGAGGCAAGTAGGGTAAAGTGCCTTGCCCAAAGACACGTCATTTCCCACTGCCGGGAATCGAACCGGCAACCTTCTGATTACTAGCCCGATTCCCTAACTGCTCAGCTGTCTGACTAGAGTTTGTAGTAGGCCTAGTGCTAGCTGGAGAAATGCAGAATAGGGCCAACAAGAGACAAAGGTCCTTTATGTGGGAGCACTTTGATATGGTCTCCCCTAACAAGGTGCAGTGTTTGCAATGCTCTATGCATTTGTGATATTGTAACAATACCTCTTTAATGTTAAGGCATCTGTATGCTAAGCACCCAGGGCTGGCCAACCCACCTGCACCCAATGCAGAGTATGCTGCTGGGAGGCCTGCGGTCCTACCACGAGGTATGATTGCTTACACAATACAGTCATATAATGTTCAGCAGTTGTACATAATTATATATGTATGAAAGTTACAATACAATTAATATGTTAAATGGTTAATACATATTCAAACGATTATTTGTCTTGACAGCCAGGAAACAAGCACTTGATAATGCACTGGTGGAGATGGTAGAGAAGGATTTACAGACGTTTTCTGTGGTGGAGGATGAGGGCTTCAGAGTATTTGTTGGGCTGGATCCAGCCTACACTCTAACAAGAAGAGCGTTAAAGATCATTGGGCCTCATTCTCGAACATTTTCTGAAGTTTCTTCTGGAATGTTTCTTACGGGCTTCTGAAAAACAGACGTAAGAAAAAGACATCCGTCTTGAGCCTTTTCTTGAAGGTGGCGAGACAGTCAGTGTCCCTGATGGAGGTGGGGAGTTGATTCTACCATTGGGGGGCCAGACAGGAGAAGAGCTTGTGTTATAAGGGCACGCAACAGCAGTGACGTGTGCAGTCAGAATCGACACAATTAGGAAAGCAACAGGAACGTACGTTATGTCCAAGCGAAAAGCAATTGTGCCATATTGTATGCCTAGGGTGCACACTCGTCCCTTTAAAAAGGTCGAGTGATCAGTGATAATTGGATGGCCTGGTTGAATTTATATGATGTTCAAGTGCAAGTTAATGGTTCTATTTGTCAAGTGCAATGGTTTTATTTGTCACATACAACATCATACGTTTAAACATACAATAAACATCATGTTTATTGTATGCACCTTCCTGCCAAAGCAAATTCCTTGTCTGTGCAAACTTTCATGGCGAATAAATCCCATTCTGATACTAGTAAGATGAGCAGTGGAATTGTTCTCCACTGGATCTAACAGTGTGCACACTAAGCAAGGTAAATGATTATAATTATTTTAATCCGAGGATGTCTGTAGAGCTGATGTGAACGCAATCATTAACAATTTCTCACAAATTCATTAACACTTCTAACATGGAGAGTTTACTTAAATGCGTTTGCACATCTTGTGTTTTTTTTAAGGAATCGCATTTGAGACAACTCTGGGCGATTTACGACTGCTATTTCGAGTTCGGAAATTCTACTGAAGTTCAGAACAAATCCCAGATGAGAAAACTTTCATGAATGCCAAATGTTTTCCTAAATCCAATTCAGAAGAAATTCCTTCTTAAATTCTTAACTGCGTTCGAGAATGAGGCCCAATGTGTGTGAGAAATACCACACCAAGGAGAAGGTGACAGCTGAGCAGTTTGTGGACCTCCAATAACATGGATTCATACCTGGGCGTTACATGCCACTTCACCAAAGAAGATGAATTATGTTCAAGACTGCTGGGTGTACCTGAGTTCACTGGAACACACACAGCACAGCATATTAAGGATGCAAATGATTTTCTCATAGCAGACTTGGGTCTGCAAGGCAGATTCAGGTGTCTTGTTACCGACAATGCATCAAATTTGCTTCTCTGTGCCTCACTAATGAAAATAAGTCATGTTTTGCCCGTACACTGAACTTAGTGGCGAAAAAGGCCCTTGATGATACTCCTGATATGGCAGCGATCCGCTCAAAAGCAAGGAGGATTGTAACATTATTTAAAACAAGTTGTATAGCCAAGGACAGGTTGGCAGTTGTCCAAAGACAGATGGACAGGCCACAGCTGAAGTGGAGACACGATGGAACAGCAACTTCTCTATGTTTGCCCATCCCTACTGTTTCCTATGGTGTGTTCCTATTAGTCCTTCAACTGCACATAAAATAAGTTGGCTTTTATTAAAGCATTTCTAAAAAAACTTTGATGGGGTTCCTCATTTGCCCCAATAGCACTTAGGTAGGTTTAGTGTAAATAAACCCTTTGTTTGGCCAGCCCCTATAACCCTGCACACTGTGCTTTGAATAAGAGGTTCTGAACCAAAAAAGAAAGTGTATGAACATTTTATCCACCCCCACTAACACACCAAAAGAATGATGCTGAGCCAACTCAGGAGGTGCCCAATGCCTATAAAGTGCTATACATTGGGTGCCAAATGTGCAGAAAATTGGTCTTTAAAAGGACTTAAAGTTCAAAGATTTTGAATAAAACCATAGGATTAAAAAGAGCTAAAAGTTTTTTTTCCCCCATAAAAGAATACAAGAATAAGAAGTTTTTAAAAGAAGAGAGAGCTTTTAATGTTTCACCTCATCAAGGCTTCCTCCGAGAAGTACTGAGCTCATTGAGCCAAACAGGAAGTTTTATAGGGATTTGGAGGAAGGCGCTTGTCCACCTCCTGTGGATTGTGATTGGCTCTCCAGGCCATACCCCTCTCACTCCCCTGTGTTTAATTAAGGCGTAATTGAGCCAAACACGCCCATCGTTTTAGCACGTGTTCATGTTTTCTGAAGTCGCCCAACAACTCACATCCTATCAACACTCAACCAAGGAGAGAGGGGAGCCCCCTCTCTTTGCTTTTGTCTTTGCTTCTTCAGTAGCTGTTTCCTTTTTGTAGGTTTTTCCTTTGCTTTTGTCTTTGCTTCTTGTGTAGCTTTGGCCCTTGCTTTTGGCTTTGCTTCTTCTGTACCAACTATGCAAGGAAATATGATGGGTGCACTTTGCTCCAAAGCAGTACCTGAATATTCTCATCAGTTTTCCAGGTAATCTTGAAACACAAAGAGGAGACTTTTTATTCAATTGTATAAAGTATTTTCATTGCCTATATGTTGACAAGCCTCTGTATTACTTCCTCCCCTCCTTCTGGCTTCCCAAATGTTATAGGTGCAATATACTGTCCCCATGGGTGTGTCCAGGCCCACTGGAAGACTCAGGGGCTGACTGCCAAAGCGTTTCTAAAATGCCCTCTAGAGTGGCAATAATGAGACCAAGTGCCCTACTGTCTGCCATTCACATTGTGAAATATGCTTGAGTGCCCAGGATGCCCCTTAACGCAATAAATGATAGTGTGCCGTCTACATTTAAAATCATGTCTTAATGAATTCCTTTATAGTAGAGAAAATGTGATGCAGTACCCTATAAGGTGCCTTTACAATGGTCTAAATTTGACTGTTCCCGTGCCCTTACTTCCAGTGGAAAAGGGTGCTGTTATGAAGTGCCCTTTATGCTGCCCTACATGAGTGTAAACCCTTTCCCAAAGAAGACGATTAGATGCTGTGCCCAAAAGTCTCCCCTACAATGTGCCCACTAGGGCATTATTGGGTGTGCTCAAGCCTTCGGCGAGAGCACAACCTTTGTTCTCTCACATATATATTTATTATTATTATTTATTTTCGCCCCCCCCTAAGGATCAGTCTATTTGGACTACATACACAACGGCAGTGTCAAAAGGTTCGTCTTGGCAGCGATTGGGTGGTTGTATTTTTATTTACGTTCCGTTGCATGGTTTAAGTAGAAATTGCGTTTTTGTGGTGAAAAGTGAAGCTAACGGTGGCTAATTTGCTAGCCACAGTCACTTACGTTACTAACGTCACGAAAACACGCGTGACTACCTGTAGCAGAACATTCGTTTCACATCTGTTAACTTGGGGGATAGCTAGGCTAACTATAGCTTTACTGCAAGGCAGCTGCAGGAACGCCACAAGCAAAGAGGCCAGGGTGATAACTATTTACTCATTTTACTTTGTGATGTGAAACACAATTATGAAATGTAATGTATAATATTAGCTGATATTATTAAGGAAGTAGGCCCACATCTACTTTTGGAAACGGTAGTCTACTATTTCACTGAAGCATTAGCATCATGACATTAGCCTCTGTTGCCCGGGCAACACTTACTACAGTGGTCTATGATGCATCTGTTTTCAATCTTTAAAATAAACATTCCTCACAAATACATTTTCGTTGTAGGATTTATTATGACATTACATTACAAGTAAACGATTTGTCGGTGAAATTATCATTACCTGTGGTTTCAAACCAGTGTTGCTCACTGCAATGCTGTAGCCTACGCGAGACACTACAAAAACATCTACACAGCTGTAGGAAGTCAAACGGCGACAGAACATGTTCGGCACTCCCCTTACTTAATCAAAAGTCTATCTAACTACTAACCTGAACTTCATTGCCACAGCCTAAACGTTGCCAATCTGTTCATGAAAATAATTAATTTCAGCCTAAACCGTACAACGGAACGTTAAATCCAATTCAACCAACGCAATCGCTACCAAGACGAACACAGCAGTAGTCTACTAGTACTGTACCGTAGTAGTACAATTTACCGGGGCAGCTTCTCCACACAGGGCTATTTCGCATTTTGCGTTGTTACTGACAATGATCGCTACCAGTGAGCTTTTTATGAATGAGCGATTTTCCTCTAAATAAATGTCAAGCTTCTTTACGTTTTGGGGGGCATATTTTCAGTTAGCAGATGGGACTGTCTGAATCGCGATTCCATCTTCTACTGCCGGGTAACGTCGTAGAATAATCTTCAAAGGGGGTTCTTTATTAATGAATGAATGCAATGAGTAGGATACATGCCTGAAAATATCACGAGAAGGGAAAAACTTAAATGACGTTTAAGTCATAGAGATTAGGTCCATTTTTACACCGGTCTGCCAAATTTATTCGTTTTGATTCAACGATGAGGCTGCCTCTTGCAGGGGAAATGAGAAGACATCTATTTCATTCTACACTTCACTCGTATTTTCAATTGTAAATGAGCAGCAAAAAAAAATGCTGTTAAATCTATTTAATCTTTATAAATAATAAGTATGCATTTTCATATAAATATACATAAATCAGTTGTAAAAATGTCATTCAAAAACGGACCCCTGTGCAACCGACGCAAGCAAGCACACCCTACAATTTCCCCAGAAATTGTACCCTCTCTAGTTCTTTTTGCCCCCTTAAATCTCAGTCAATATTTGGCCTACATAGACAACTTAAGTGTCAAAAGTTTCGTCTTGGTAGCGATTGAGTTGTGGTGGCTAGCTTTTTAGCCAAACAGGTGCAAAGGATGAACGCAGAGAGTCGGTCCAAGTTTTCAGATGCAAACGGCAAAGATTTTATTGATCAATTCATTTACATTACATTAAGTCATTTAGCAGACGCTCTTATCCAGAGCGACTTACAGTAAGTACAGGGACATTCCCCCGAGGCAAGTAGGGTGAAGTGCCTTGCCCAAGGACACGTCAGTTGACACGGCCGGGAATCGAACCAGCGATCTTCTGATTACTAGCCCGATTCTCTAACCGCTCAGCCACCTGACTCCCCAATTCAGGGAACACATACGGTTAGGTCTCTCCGAGCACAAGATAGAGAGCCTAATTCAATCATGAAAACAGACAGCATTTATAGTGCATGGACAACCCCTTATCATAATGGCAGTTTAGCCTGCCATGGTGTTTATCTCCTAAACCCCTAAAATGTCAGTTTGCCCTGCCCTCTGAGTTCTCGTGGGTGCCCCTCGTTATCTCTTGTGAGCGTTTAGTAAATATGTGATGTTCTCTTACAGTGCGTGTCCACTGCAGTGATGCGAGCGACAACATGTTTTTCATTAATTTTCAATGGAGCCAGGCGAATCGCTTACCGACGCGACCGAGTTGAGATTTTCTCAACTTTGTGCAAATTAGTGATTTTCGCTAGCGATGGCCAATCGGAGTGTTTTCTTGCTTCTCGTAACGTAGCAACCATGGAGAACATTTCTAGCTTTCTAGGTTTCAAGGTGGAGGAGAAACTAATCGTTTGTGTGGCTGCTTACCCAGTCCTGTACGATACATAGCTGTATTCGTACATTTACATTTATTCATTTAGCAGACACTTTTATCCAAAGCGACTTCTGAGAGAGAGCTTTACAAAGTGCATAGGTCACTGATCATAACGACAAGATAGCCACAAAAACATTGCGAGTAGCCAAAACATGAAACACACATTATGAACAACCAAAGCAAGTGCCAAAGGGAAGAACCATAAGAGCATGTAGTTAAACAAGTTACAATTATCAACATGAACCGCTATAAGTGCAAGTGTACCTGTGGAAAAAACAAGCAACAATAATAAAACAATATATCACAGCGAGTACAAAAATTTAAATCAGTTACCACTAACCACAAGAGC
Source organism: Osmerus mordax (assembly GCF_038355195.1). Classification (NCBI taxonomy): domain Eukaryota; kingdom Metazoa; phylum Chordata; class Actinopteri; order Osmeriformes; family Osmeridae; genus Osmerus; species Osmerus mordax. The sequence continues at coordinate 344,774 of NC_090070.1, forward strand.
AACAAGTCTCTAAGCAAGAGTCATTGTGATCCTTGAGGAAACTAGCATCGGGTCAAGCAAACCATTCCTACCGTTGTACTCCCGGAACAAGTGCGTCTTGAGCCTTTTCTTGAAGGTGGAGAGACAGTCAGTGTCTCTGATGGAGGTGGGGAGTTGATTCCACCACTGGGGGGCCAGACAGGAGAAGAGTTTGTGTTGGGACCGGGCGGTCTTGAGCGGTGGGACCACCAGGCGGTTGTCTGAAGAAGACCGTAGGTGACGGGTGGGGGTGTAAGGCTGCAGGAGAGACTTGATGTAGACGGGTGCAGAGATGTTAATAAAAAACGATGCATGGCGCAAGGTTGCCAAAGTTGTTGGTGCTTGTACTTTCAAATCTAGTCACAGTCTAGTCACATTACGTAACTTCGTTCTGTGGTAACTAGCTAGCTAGCCCGACTGGAACTCCCTATCGTATCGACAGATTAGCAAACTTTGAGTTATATAATAAAACGTTTTTTACACATGTCAACGTTTATGTCTATTAAACAGTTTTGTATTTTGTATACAAGTTGTATTTTGATCGATGTTGCGAGTACGTAAACCCAAGTCTGCACAGTTGGCCATGACAACTACAACAGTGACTTTAGAGAACTACATTTTACATTAATCTGTTTGAAACGCCCCCGAGCGTGGTGAACTGTGGGAAGGCGAGCGATGGTAAGCCATTCGCGTCGCTGCAGTGGACACGCACTGTTAGTAACCTGCTGAGAGGCAAAATGTCAAGACAACCCTGTCTACTGTGTTTTTCCACCCAGGCCTAACCAGAAGGTGTCTTACATCCAGTTTTCAGCCTACGACAGTTGCCTGTATTTTTATTTACGTTCCGTGGCATGGTTGAAGTTCAAATTACGTTTTTGTGGCAAAAAAGTGAAACTAACGGTGGCTAACTTGCTAACCAGTCACTGACGTTACTAACGTCACGAAAACACACGTGACTACCTGTAGCAGAACATTCGTTTCGCATCTGTTAACTTGGGGGATAGCTAGGCTAACGCCACAAGCAAAGAGGCCAGGGTGATAACTATGTACTCATTTTACTTTGTGATGTGAAACACAATTGTGAAATGTAATGTATGATATTATCTACTTTCGGAAACGGTAGTCTACTATTTCACTGAAGCATTAGCATCATGACATTAGCCTGTGTTGCCCGGGCAACACATACTACAGTGGTCTATGATGCATCTGTTTTCAATCGTTAAAATAAACATTCCTCACAAATACATTTTCGTTGTAGGATTTATCATGACATTACAAGTAAACGATTTGTGGGTGAAATTATCATTACCTGTGGTTTCAAACCAGTGTAGCTCACTGCAACCCTGTAGCCTACGCGAGACACTACAAAAACATCTACACAGCTGTTTAGGAAGTCAAACGGCGACAGAACATGTTCGGCACTCCCCTTACTTAAATCAAAAGTCTATCTAGACCAGTGGTTCCCAAACTTTTCTGGCTCACGTCACCCCTAAACATATCTCTCTCCATCCACGGCACCCCTATTTTTTACTTTTTACTCTCAGCCTCCTTTGTGTCATATTTATACTTTATGCCATTTGATTTAACCTTGTGATATGTTGAATAGGCTATAACTGTTTTTATTATAGGCATTACATTGGGAAAGTGAGGTTTATCTCATTTTTGTTATATTCAAATGAACCACTCTCTTTAATTCAACTCATTTAATAGAACTTTTGAATAAATAGTGAACAGAATATGAACAGACACTGTCACCCTGAATATCTCATCTCCGGTAACTTGTTCAACTACATGCAACATGTAACTTGATCAACTACATGCTCTTATGGTTCTTATTTAGTTTTCACAATGTATGCTTCATGTTTTGGCTACCCGCAATGTTTGGGTTAGGGTTAGGTTATCTTGTTGTTATGATCAGTGACCTATGCACTTTTGTAAAACTCTTTTGGAAGTCACTTTGGATAAACGCGTCTGAATGCATAAATGTAATGTAATGGTAGCATGGTTGTCCAGTTCTTTGCAAACTAAAAAGTTATCTGTAAATTTGTCCTCATTAACGTATCTCACGTTAGCGATCAGCTGGCAAAGGCCACTAGCATCAGTGGACTCGTCTATTTGAAGCACAAATTTCCACCTTAGCCGTAGTTTCTCATTCAGTATACAGATTTCATGTCCCCTGACATATCATCAATGCAACGTTTGATTGTGTTATCAGAGAGTTTTTTTTTTCCTTTGCAGCATCTGGCCCTAGCATTACCTCATCCATTTTTTGCAGGCTGGTAATATGAGCGACTCTGCTGTGTGTGGCTTTTTAGATTTAGCAAACAACTCGGCAACAAAAAAAACTAGCCTTTTGTGCCTTCTCATACATGCACGGTAGAAAGCATACGTTCGCTCTGTGTGGTATTCTGTGTTTTAAGTCTTTTAAAATATTCAATGTCTTTGTTCTGGCGTGCCGGGTGCTTGGTCTCCAGGTGCCTTGCCAATTTGCTAGGCACCATGGCTGCATTATCCAACGTCTCCCTGCAGACCAGGCATACTGGTGTGGGGCACGTTACCTACTGGAGGTACGAGTCGTTATAATGCCTCACTTTTCTCTTTGCCGAATTCGATTCCAATGTCTGTTCCTGTGGAGGTGGATGCATTCTCTTTAAAAACGTATCCATTGCCCCTACCTGCACTCCTCCATCTGCTGTCAATACGGAATAACGAACGAAGTCAACGAAAGAACTGTTGTTGACGTTAAGCCCTGAATCAACTGTGAACTGTAGCCGATTGTTGTTTGTGCCAAAAATAGCCTAAATCTTTAATGATATAATATCAATAAAATGAATTTAAAAATGTATTATGTTTTTTTTTTTTTATGTCATTAAATTATCAAGCTTTAGGCCATTCCGCGGCACCCCTGAGCATGCGTCACGGCACCCACTTTGAAAACCCCTGATCTAGACCAACTACTAACCTGAACTTCATTGCCACAGCCTAAACTTTGTCAATCTGTTCATGAAAATAATTAATTTCAGCCTAAACCGTACAACGGAACGTTACATCCAATTCAACCAACGCAATCGCTACCAAGACCAACACAGCAGTAGTCTAGTACTGTACTGTAGTAGTACAATTTACCGGGGCAGGTTCTCCACACAGGGCTATATCGCATTTTGCGTTGTTACTGACAATGATCGCTACCACTGAGATTTTATGAATGAGGGATTTTCCCCTAAATAAATGTCAAGCTTATTTACGTTTTTGGGGACATATTTCAGCAGATGGTACTATTTGAATCGCGATTCCATCTGAGATAGCTATACCCTTATAAAAACAAAGTCTATTAAAGTATACTATGAGTGTACTAAAAAATGGATAGTACACTTTTAGTTCACTTTTGATATACCTTTAAGAAGTATGCTTAGAAAACTTTTGATATACTTTTAAGATGTATATTATATATAAGAAGTTATATATTAAGAAGTATACTTGTAAACAAAAACATCGTATACATTTCTTCTGGAGTAGGATGGAGGCTACGTTTTCTTTTAATAAACTGCAAAAACAGTCAAAATACTTTTACAGTACATTACAAGTAAAACATTTTAGATCCATCTTGTATATTCTAATTATTAATGTCTAGGAAAATATATTATGCATTGCACATTGAAACTTTTTTGTTACTGAAACTGTAACCTTATTACGGCCAAAACATTTTGAAGCCCTATACTCTTATACAATACTAATAATTATCAATTGGAGTATTAATGGGAAAAACTACTTGAGAAAGAAGCAGACAGAAGGGTTGCATTATGCATTTGAAGGTTATACTGTCAAACTGACTGAAGAAAGAAATAACGTAAAAAAAAGAAGATAGCGTGGCTCATTGGCTGGTCAATTCCCATGATGCAAGGCGGTTCATAGTATGAAAATTTGCTGATAAATTTGCAGTTTGTTCGAAATACAAATGTAACTTCGTGAATTTCGTTTTTTTATTGTGTCTGCCTCGAATGTAGTGTTTTGTTGTGTGGTAATTGTCATTGTTGTGCTAGTTTACCACTAACTTGCTAGCCACAGTCACTGATGGATTTTTTTCTCACTTCTACTTGACTGACAGACGCTGAGACAGCTGTACTTATTTTAGCAATGGGTAGTGTTAAAGTCTTGGGACAATGGCATATCATCCTCATAAGAAAGATCATAAGAAAAGAAGACATAGACACAATATATTTTCTGTATATGATCCCAAAGTCTTCCGACACCAATAGTTTCAACCCTGGTGGGTAAAATACTATTGTACGGATCACCAGTTCTCTTATACCTGTTGTTGGAGACGGGGTGAGTGAGATTTAAGCACGAGTGCTTTCGTGGGGTCTCACCTTAACTGGGGTCCCACAGGGTGTTTCCTCGTTAAAGCTACCACACCTAACCCTTTCACAATTGTGTTTCACATCTCAAAGTAAAATGAGTAAATAGTTATCACCCTGGCCTCTTTGCTTGTGTCGTTTCTGCAGCTGCCTAGCAGTAAAGCTGTAGTTAGCCTAGCTATCCCCCAAGTTAACAGTAGTCAAGCGTGTTTTCGTGACGTTAGTAACGTCAGTGACTGTGGCTAGCAAGTTAGTGGTAAACCAGCACAACAATGACAATTACCACACAACAAAACACTACATTCGAGGCAGACACAATAAAAAAACGAAATTCACGAAGTTACATTTGTATTTCGAACAAACTGCAAATTTATCAGCAAATTTTCATACTATGAACCGCCTTGCATCATGGGAATTGACCAGCCAATGAGCCACGCTATCTTCTTTTTTTTACGTTATTTCTTTCTTCAGTCAGTTTGACAGTATAACCTTCAAATGCATAATGCAACCCTTCTGTCTGCTTCTTTCTCAAGTAGTTTTTCCCATTAATACTCCAATTGATAATTATTAGTATTGTATAAGAGTATAGGGCTTCAAAATGTTTTGGCCGTAATAAGGTTACAGTTTCAGTAACAAAAAAGTTTCAATGTGCAATGCATAATATATTTTCCTAGACATTAATAATTAGAATATACAAGATGGATCTAAAATGTTTTACTTGTAATGTACTGTAAAAGTATTTTGACTGTTTTTGCAGTTTATTAAAAGAAAACGTAGCCTCCATCCTACTCCAGAAGAAATGTATACGATGTTTTTGTTTACAAGTATACTTCTTAATATATAACTTCTTATATATAATATACATCTTAAAAGTATATCAAAAGTTTTCTAAGCATACTTCTTAAAGGTATATCAAAAGTGAACTAAAAGTGTACTATCCATTTTTTAGTACACTCATAGTATACTTTAATAGACTTTGTTTTTATAAGGGTATAGCTATCTCAGATGGAATCGCGATTCAAATAGTACCATCTGCTGAAATATGTCCCCAAAAACGTAAATAAGCTTGACATTTATTTAGGGGAAAATCCCTCATTCATAAAATCTCAGTGGTAGCGATCATTGTCAGTAACAACGCAAAATGCGATATAGCCCTGTGTGGAGAACCTGCCCCGGTAAATTGTACTACTACAGTACAGTACTAGACTACTGCTGTGTTGGTCTTGGTAGCGATTGCGTTGGTTGAATTGGATGTAACGTTCCGTTGTACGGTTTAGGCTGAAATTAATTATTTTCATGAACAGATTGACAAAGTTTAGGCTGTGGCAATGAAGTTCAGGTTAGTAGTTGGTCTAGATCAGGGGTTTTCAAAGTGGGTGCCGTGACGCATGCTCAGGGGTGCCGCGGAATGGCCTAAAGCTTGATAATTTAATGACATAAAAAAAAAAAAACATAATACATTTTTAAATTCATTTTATTGATATTATATCATTAAAGATTTAGGCTATTTTTGGCACAAACAACAATCGGCTACAGTTCACAGTTGATTCAGGGCTTAACGTCAACAACAGTTCTTTCGTTGACTTCGTTCGTTATTCCGTATTGACAGCAGATGGAGGAGTGCAGGTAGGGGCAATGGATACGTTTTTAAAGAGAATGCATCCACCTCCACAGGAACAGACATTGGAATCGAATTCGGCAAAGAGAAAAGTGAGGCATTATAACGACTCGTACCTCCAGTAGGTAACGTGCCCCACACCAGTATGCCTGGTCTGCAGGGAGACGTTGGATAATGCAGCCATGGTGCCTAGCAAATTGGCAAGGCACCTGGAGACCAAGCACCCGGCACGCCAGAACAAAGACATTGAATATTTTAAAAGACTTAAAACACAGAATACCACACAGAGCGAACGTATGCTTTCTACCGTGCATGTATGAGAAGGCACAAAAGGCTAGTTTTTTTTGTTGCCGAGTTGTTTGCTAAATCTAAAAAGCCACACACAGCAGAGTCGCTCATATTACCAGCCTGCAAAAAATGGATGAGGTAATGCTAGGGCCAGATGCTGCAAAGGAAAAAAAAAACTCTCTGATAACACAATCAAACGTTGCATTGATGATATGTCAGGGGACATGAAATCTGTATACTGAATGAGAAACTACGGCTAAGGTGGAAATTTGTGCTTCAAATAGACGAGTCCACTGATGCTAGTGGCCTTTGCCAGCTGATCGCTAACGTGAGATACGTTAATGAGGACAAATTTACAGATAACTTTTTAGTTTGCAAAGAACTGGACAACCATGCTACCATTACATTACATTTATGCATTCAGACGCGTTTATCCAAAGTGACTTCCAAAAGAGTTTTACAAAAGTGCATAGGTCACTGATCATAACAACAAGATAACCTAACCCTAACCCAAACATTGCGGGTAGCCAAAACATGAAGCATACATTGTGAAAACTAAATAAGAACCATAAGAGCATGTAGTTGATCAAGTTACATGTTGCATGTAGTTGAACAAGTTACCGGAGATGAGATATTCAGGGTGACAGTGTCTGTTCATATTCTGTTCACTATTTATTCAAAAGTTCTATTAAATGAGTTGAATTAAAGAGAGTGGTTCATTTGAATATAACAAAAATGAGATAAACCTCACTTTCCCAATGTAATGCCTATAATAAAAACAGTTATAGCCTATTCAACATATCACAAGGTTAAATCAAATGGCATAAAGTATAAATATGACACAAAGGAGGCTGAGAGTAAAAAGTAAAAAATAGGGGTGCCGTGGATGGAGAGAGATATGTTTAGGGGTGACGTGAGCCAGAAAAGTTTGGGAACCACTGGTCTAGATAGACTTTTGATTTAAGTAAGGGGAGTGCCGAACATGTTCTGTCGCCGTTTGACTTCCTAAACAGCTGTGTAGATGTTTTTGTAGTGTCTCGCGTAGGCTACAGGGTTGCAGTGAGCTACACTGGTTTGAAACCACAGGTAATGATAATTTCACCCACAAATCGTTTACTTGTAATGTCATGATAAATCCTACAACGAAAATGTATTTGTGAGGAATGTTTATTTTAACGATTGAAAACAGATGCATCATAGACCACTGTAGTATGTGTTGCCCGGGCAACACAGGCTAATGTCATGATGCTAATGCTTCAGTGAAATAGTAGACTACCGTTTCCGAAAGTAGATAATATCATACATTACATTTCACAATTGTGTTTCACATCACAAAGTAAAATGAGTACATAGTTATCACCCTGGCCTCTTTGCTTGTGGCGTTAGCCTAGCTATCCCCCAAGTTAACAGATGCGAAACGAATGTTCTGCTACAGGTAGTCACGTGTGTTTTCGTGACGTTAGTAACGTCAGTGACTGGTTAGCAAGTTAGCCACCGTTAGTTTCACTTTTTTGCCACAAAAACGTAATTTGAACTTCAACCATGCCACGGAACGTAAATAAAAATACAGGCAACTGTCGTAGGCTGAAAACTGGATGTAAGACACCTTCTGGTTAGGCCTGGGTGGAAAAACACAGTAGACAGGGTTGTCTTGACATTTTGCCTCTCAGCAGGTTACTAACAGTGCGTGTCCACTGCAGCGACGCGAATGGCTTACCATCGCTCGCCTTCCCACAGTTCACCACGCTCGGGGGCGTTTCAAACAGATTAATGTAAAATGTAGTTCTCTAAAGTCACTGTTGTAGTTGTCATGGCCAACTGTGCAGACTTGGGTTTACGTACTCGCAACATCGATCAAAATACAACTTGTATACAAAATACAAAACTGTTTAATAGACATAAACGTTGACATGTGTAAAAAACGTTTTATTATATAACTCAAAGTTTGCTAATCTGTCGATACGATAGGGAGTTCCAGTCGGGCTAGCTAGCTAGTTACCACAGAACGAAGTTACGTAATGTGACTAGACTGTGACTAGATTTGAAAGTACAAGCACCAACAACTTTGGCAACCTTGCGCCATGCATCGTTTTTTATTAACATCTCTGCACCCGTCTACATCAAGTCTCTCCTGCAGCCTTACACCCCCACCCGTCACCTACGGTCTTCTTCAGACAACCGCCTGGTGGTCCCACCGCTCAAGACCGCCCGGTCCCAACACAAACTCTTCTCCTGTCTGGCCCCCCAGTGGTGGAATCAACTCCCCACCTCCATCAGAGACACTGACTGTCTCTCCACCTTCAAGAAAAGGCTCAAGACGCACTTGTTCCGGGAGTACAACGGTAGGAATGGTTTGCTTGATCCGATGCTAGTTTCCTCAAGGATCACAATGACTCTTGCTTAGAGACTTGTTGCTCTTGTGGTTAGTGGTAACTGATTTAAATTTTTGTACTCGCTGTGATATATTGTTTTATTATTGTTGCTTGTTTTTTCCACAGGTACACTTGCACTTATAGCGGTTCATGTTGATAATTGTAACTTGTTTAACTACATGCTCTTATGGTTCTTCCCTTTGGCACTTGCTTTGGTTGTTCATAATGTGTGTTTCATGTTTTGGCTACTCGCAATGTTTTTGTGGCTATCTTGTCGTTATGATCAGTGACCTATGCACTTTGTAAAGCTCTCTCTCAGAAGTCGCTTTGGATAAAAGTGTCTGCTAAATGAATAAATGTAAATGTACGAATACAGCTATGTATCGTACAGGACTGGGTAAGCAGCCACACAAACGATTAGTTTCTCCTCCACCTTGAAACCTAGAAAGCTAGAAATGTTCTCCATGGTTGCTACGTTACGAGAAGCAAGAAAACACTCCGATTGGCCATCGCTAGCGAAAATCACTAATTTGCACAAAGTTGAGAAAATCTCAACTCGGTCGCGTCGGTAAGCGATTCGCCTGGCTCCATTGAAAATTAATGAAAAACATGTTGTCGCTCGCATCACTGCAGTGGACACGCACTGTAAGAGAACATCACATATTTACTAAACGCTCACAAGAGATAACGAGGGGCACCCACGAGAACTCAGAGGGCAGGGCAAACTGACATTTTAGGGGTTTAGGAGATAAACACCATGGCAGGCTAAACTGCCATTATGATAAGGGGTTGTCCATGCACTATAAATGCTGTCTGTTTTCATGATTGAATTAGGCTCTCTATCTTGTGCTCGGAGAGACCTAACCGTATGTGTTCCCTGAATTGGGGAGTCAGGTGGCTGAGCGGTTAGAGAATCGGGCTAGTAATCAGAAGATCGCTGGTTCGATTCCCGGCCGTGTCAACTGACGTGTCCTTGGGCAAGGCACTTCACCCTACTTGCCTCGGGGGAATGTCCCTGTACTTACTGTAAGTCGCTCTGGATAAGAGCGTCTGCTAAATGACTTAATGTAATGTAAATGAATTGATCAATAAAATCTTTGCCGTTTGCATCTGAAAACTTGGACCGACTCTCTGCGTTCATCCTTTGCACCTGTTTGGCTAAAAAGCTAGCCACCACAACTCAATCGCTACCAAGACGAAACTTTTGACACTTAAGTTGTCTATGTAGGCCAAATATTGACTGAGATTTAAGGGGGCAAAAAGAACTAGAGAGGGTACAATTTCTGGGGAAATTGTAGGGTGTGCTTGCTTGCGTCGGTTGCACAGGGGTCCGTTTTTGAATGACATTTTTACAACTGATTTATGTATATTTATATGAAAATGCATACTTATTATTTATAAAGATTAAATAGATTTAACAGCATTTTTTTTTGCTGCTCATTTACAATTGAAAATACGAGTGAAGTGTAGAATGAAATAGATGTCTTCTCATTTCCCCTGCAAGAGGCAGCCTCATCGTTGAATCAAAACGAATAAATTTGGCAGACCGGTGTAAAAATGGACCTAATCTCTATGACTTAAACGTCATTTAAGTTTTTCCCTTCTCGTGATATTTTCAGGCATGTATCCTACTCATTGCATTCATTCATTAATAAAGAACCCCCTTTGAAGATTATTCTACGACGTTACCCGGCAGTAGAAGATGGAATCGCGATTCAGACAGTCCCATCTGCTAACTGAAAATATGCCCCCCAAAACGTAAAGAAGCTTGACATTTATTTAGAGGAAAATCGCTCATTCATAAAAAGCTCACTGGTAGCGATCATTGTCAGTAACAACGCAAAATGCGAAATAGCCCTGTGTGGAGAAGCTGCCCCGGTAAATTGTACTACTACGGTACAGTACTAGTAGACTACTGCTGTGTTCGTCTTGGTAGCGATTGCGTTGGTTGAATTGGATTTAACGTTCCGTTGTACGGTTTAGGCTGTAATTAATTATTTTCATGAACAGATTGGCAACGTTTAGGCTGTGGCAATGAAGTTCAGGTTAGTAGTTAGATAGACTTTTGATTAAGTAAGGGGAGTGCCGAACATGTTCTGTCGCCGTTTGACTTCCTACAGCTGTGTAGATGTTTTTGTAGTGTCTCGCGTAGGCTACAGCATTGCAGTGAGCAACACTGGTTTGAAACCACAGGTAATGATAATTTCACCGACAAATCGTTTACTTGTAATGTAATGTCATAATAAATCCTACAACGAAAATGTATTTGTGAGGAATGTTTATTTTAAAGATTGAAAACAGATGCATCATAGACCACTGTAGTAAGTGTTGCCCGGGCAACAGAGGCTAATGTCATGATGCTAATGCTTCAGTGAAATAGTAGACTACCGTTTCCAAAAGTAGATGTGGGCCTACTTCCTTAATAATATCAGCTAATATTATACATTACATTTCATAATTGTGTTTCACATCACAAAGTAAAATGAGTAAATAGTTATCACCCTGGCCTCTTTGCTTGTGGCGTTCCTGCAGCTGCCTTGCAGTAAAGCTATAGTTAGCCTAGCTATCCCCCAAGTTAACAGATGTGAAACGAATGTTCTGCTACAGGTAGTCACGCGTGTTTTCGTGACGTTAGTAACGTAAGTGACTGTGGCTAGCAAATTAGCCACCGTTAGCTTCACTTTTCACCACAAAAACGCAATTTCTACTTAAACCATGCAACGGAACGTAAATAAAAATACAACCACCCAATCGCTGCCAAGACGAACCTTTTGACACTGCCGTTGTGTATGTAGTCCAAATAGACTGATCCTTAGGGGGGGGCGAAAATAAATTATAATAATAAATATATATGTGAGAGAACAAAGGTTGTGCTCTCGCCGAAGGCTTGAGCACACCCAATAATGCCCTAGTGGGCACATTGTAGGGGAGACTTTTGGGCACAGCATCTAATCGTCTTCTTTGGGAAAGGGTTTACACTCATGTAGGGCAGCATAAAGGGCACTTCATAACAGCACCCTTTTCCACTGGAAGTAAGGGCACGGGAACAGTCAAATTTAGACCATTGTAAAGGCACCTTATAGGGTACTGCATCACATTTTCTCTACTATAAAGGAATTCATTAAGACATGATTTTAAATGTAGACGGCACACTATCATTTATTGCGTTAAGGGGCATCCTGGGCACTCAAGCATATTTCACAATGTGAATGGCAGACAGTAGGGCACTTGGTCTCATTATTGCCACTCTAGAGGGCATTTTAGAAACGCTTTGGCAGTCAGCCCCTGAGTCTTCCAGTGGGCCTGGACACACCCATGGGGACAGTATATTGCACCTATAACATTTGGGAAGCCAGAAGGAGGGGAGGAAGTAATACAGAGGCTTGTCAACATATAGGCAATGAAAATACTTTATACAATTGAATAAAAAGTCTCCTCTTTGTGTTTCAAGATTACCTGGAAAACTGATGAGAATATTCAGGTACTGCTTTGGAGCAAAGTGCACCCATCATATTTCCTTGCATAGTTGGTACAGAAGAAGCAAAGCCAAAAGCAAGGGCCAAAGCTACACAAGAAGCAAAGACAAAAGCAAAGGAAAAACCTACAAAAAGGAAACAGCTACTGAAGAAGCAAAGACAAAAGCAAAGAGAGGGGGCTCCCCTCTCTCCTTGGTTGAGTGTTGATAGGATGTGAGTTGTTGGGCGACTTCAGAAAACATGAACACGTGCTAAAACGATGGGCGTGTTTGGCTCAATTACGCCTTAATTAAACACAGGGGAGTGAGAGGGGTATGGCCTGGAGAGCCAATCACAATCCACAGGAGGTGGACAAGCGCCTTCCTCCAAATCCCTATAAAACTTCCTGTTTGGCTCAATGAGCTCAGTACTTCTCGGAGGAAGCCTTGATGAGGTGAAACATTAAAAGCTCTCTCTTCTTTTAAAAACTTCTTATTCTTGTATTCTTTTATGGGGGGAAAAAAACTTTTAGCTCTTTTTAATCCTATGGTTTTATTCAAAATCTTTGAACTTTAAGTCCTTTTAAAGACCAATTTTCTGCACATTTGGCACCCAATATATAGCACTTTATAGGCATTGGGCACCTCCTGAGTTGGCTCAGCATCATTCTTTTGGTGTGTTAGTGGGGGTGGATAAAATGTTCATACACTTTCTTTTTTGGTTCAGAACCTCTTATTCAAAGCACAGTGTGCAGGGTTATAGGGGCTGGCCAAACAAAGGGTTTATTTACACTAAACCTACCTAAGTGCTATTGGGGCAAATGAGGAACCCCATCAAAGTTTTTTTAGAAATGCTTTAATAAAAGCCAACTTATTTTATGTGCAGTTGAAGGACTAATAGGAACACACCATAGGAAACAGTAGGGATGGGCAAACATAGAGAAGTTGCTGTTCCATCGTGTCTCCACTTCAGCTGTGGCCTGTCCATCTGTCTTTGGACAACTGCCAACCTGTCCTTGGCTATACAACTTGTTTTAAATAATGTTACAATCCTCCTTGCTTTTGAGCGGATCGCTGCCATATCAGGAGTATCATCAAGGGCCTTTTTCGCCACTAAGTTCAGTGTACGGGCAAAACATGACTTATTTTCATTAGTGAGGCACAGAGAAGCAAATTTGATGCATTGTCGGTAACAAGACACCTGAATCTGCCTTGCAGACCCAAGTCTGCTATGAGAAAATCATTTGCATCCTTAATATGCTGTGCTGTGTGTGTTCCAGTGAACTCAGGTACACCCAGCAGTCTTGAACATAATTCATCTTCTTTGGTGAAGTGGCATGTAACGCCCAGGTATCAATCCATGTTATTGGAGGTCCACAAACTGCTCAGCTGTCACCTTCTCCTTGGTGTGGTATTTCTCACACACATTGGGCCTCATTCTCGAACGCAGTTAAGAATTTAAGAAGGAATTTCTTCTGAATTGGATTTAGGAAAACATTTGGCATTCATGAAAGTTTTCTCATCTGGGATTTGTTCTGAACTTCAGTAGAATTTCCGAACTCGAAATAGCAGTCGTAAATCGCCCAGAGTTGTCTCAAATGCGATTCCTTAAAAAAAACACAAGATGTGCAAACGCATTTAAGTAAACTCTCCATGTTAGAAGTGTTAATGAATTTGTGAGAAATTGTTAATGATTGCGTTCACATCAGCTCTACAGACATCCTCGGATTAAAATAATTATAATCATTTACCTTGCTTAGTGTGCACACTGTTAGATCCAGTGGAGAACAATTCCACTGCTCATCTTACTAGTATCAGAATGGGATTTATTCGCCATGAAAGTTTGCACAGACAAGGAATTTGCTTTGGCAGGAAGGTGCATACAATAAACATGATGTTTATTGTATGTTTAAACGTATGATGTTGTATGTGACAAATAAAACCATTGCACTTGACAAATAGAACCATTAACTTGCACTTGAACATCATATAAATTCAACCAGGCCATCCAATTATCACTGATCACTCGACCTTTTTAAAGGGACGAGTGTGCACCCTAGGCATACAATATGGCACAATTGCTTTTCGCTTGGACATAACGTACGTTCCTGTTGCTTTCCTAATTGTGTCGATTCTGACTGCACACGTCACTGCTGTTGCGTGCCCTTATAACACAAGCTCTTCTCCTGTCTGGCCCCCCAATGGTAGAATCAACTCCCCACCTCCATCAGGGACACTGACTGTCTCGCCACCTTCAAGAAAAGGCTCAAGACGGATGTCTTTTTCTTACGTCTGTTTTTCAGAAGCCCGTAAGAAACATTCCAGAAGAAACTTCAGAAAATGTTCGAGAATGAGGCCCAATGATCTTTAACGCTCTTCTTGTTAGAGTGTAGGCTGGATCCAGCCCAACAAATACTCTGAAGCCCTCATCCTCCACCACAGAAAACGTCTGTAAATCCTTCTCTACCATCTCCACCAGTGCATTATCAAGTGCTTGTTTCCTGGCTGTCAAGACAAATAATCGTTTGAATATGTATTAACCATTTAACATATTAATTGTATTGTAACTTTCATACATATATAATTATGTACAACTGCTGAACATTATATGACTGTATTGTGTAAGCAATCATACCTCGTGGTAGGACCGCAGGCCTCCCAGCAGCATACTCTGCATTGGGTGCAGGTGGGTTGGCCAGCCCTGGGTGCTTAGCATACAGATGCCTTAACATTAAAGAGGTATTGTTACAATATCACAAATGCATAGAGCATTGCAAACACTGCACCTTGTTAGGGGAGACCATATCAAAGTGCTCCCACATAAAGGACCTTTGTCTCTTGTTGGCCCTATTCTGCATTTCTCCAGCTAGCACTAGGCCTACTACAAACTCTAGTCAGACAGCTGAGCAGTTAGGGAATCGGGCTAGTAATCAGAAGGTTGCCGGTTCGATTCCCGGCAGTGGGAAATGACGTGTCTTTGGGCAAGGCACTTTACCCTACTTGCCTCGGGGAGAATGTCCCTATACTTACTGTAAGTCGCTCTGGATAAGAGCGTCTGCTAAATGACTAAGTATAAGTAATACTGAATATAAACTAACTATGGAAACACACAATGAACTAAACTAAGGCAGCACGATAAAGTACACTAAAGCTAATATTAATAACATATATTTTATACACACCACACAGACAAATGAACAAAACAGGATTTCGCTAATGGCACACAAGTAACTAACTTTCTCGATCTCTCACAAATCTCTCAACCAAGGTCTCACGCATTCAAAATGTTTGCCGCCTCATTTTATACCCTGACACATCTGAGTCTTTTGGCAAGTGCCAGAATATTCACTTATTTATCTTGGGGTAATCATTTAACATGAACATAGCGGACTAGTGCCAGTGCAACTCCAACCCAGCAATGGGTGAGACCTTCCCTAAACCTAACCCAGCCAGAGCCTAGTCCCAATGTAATTTTTTTTGATTGAATATTACAATTCCCCATTCTTTACCTACCTTGGTTGAGTGTTGATAGGTGAGTTGTTGGGCGACTTCAGAAAACAGGTGCTAAGTCGTGCTAAAACAATGGCAGTGTTAGGCTCAATTAGGCCTTAACCCTTGTGTTGTGCCTTCGGGTCACATGACCCAAAGGTTCATAACGAACCATCGTTGTGTTTACCCATTTTTACCCAATACAAAAACAAATACAAATAATTTTCTTTTAACCTTTGCAATGTGGGGGGTCTGAGACAGCCCAACGGTTAAAATAAAATGCTTCACTTTGTTTTTGTATGCGGTAAAGTTGTCGCAATATGCTGCCGTTTGTATAACATAGGTGGATGTTATACAAGCTTTTGTTCTTGCTCCCTGTTAATAGAATATATATATATTACTTAATTTATTCATTTATTTTGTCCTTCCCGATTTAACCTATACATTTACTATCAACTATCAACTGACTATCTAAATTGTGGAAGCACATCATCAGTAGTATACCTAGGATCATCGGGCGCTTCGGCCTTCGAAACACTAGACACCCTCCCCATAGGCAGGCCCACCAGGGTTGATCAAATCCCCAGTGTGTGATTCCAGTCCAATTGGTAAATCAATACCTGAATTTTGTAAAATAGTCTGGTCCACAGAGAAACTGTCCAACACAATGCAGTCCTGAGGCAGAAATGGAAAGAACTAACAGAATGCCAGTGTAATATATTAACATTTATTGATTTAGTTGATGCCTTTATCCAAATTGACTTTACAATAAAAAGCGACTTTTTGCAATTATAAAGCGACTTTAAAATGAAAAGTGACTTAACAATTAAACAACATGAACCTGAAAAAGAACACTGATCTAGGGGTCTCATTTATAAAACTGTGCGTAGGATTCTTACTAAAAGTGTACGTGTGCCCAAAAATGGCGTACGCCAAAAAAACAAACTGACTTATAAAACCGTGCGTACGCACACCTGTAAGCAATGTTCCCTTTATAAATCACAGACTACCCACAAGTGTGCGTACGTGAATCTGCATTTTACCCCGCCCTAAACGCGCCAATTTTTGACCATAAATGGTCAATGCAAAGCACCTCATGAATGACCCTGGCATGCGATTCTTCTGTACGGTGAATCATGGCGCATGACAACTTCTCAGACACTTAACCTATTGGCGGAGGCCCGAAAACCACATTATTTGGTGGCCGGTGGATCACCAATAAAAAAAAACAGTGCGAGTGGCGTCACCTGTGCCAGTGATACCGCGTGTCGAGATACAATTTTGAAAACAAAAAGCGTTTTGTTATTGAACAGTAGTCTATTGAAGTCTGGACTGATAACGAGGACGTAGAGTGTAGCGATTGCGCGGGAGCTTAGCGACTGTATTTCCAGTTTTTGACATATGATGATATATGCACAGTATTAAAGAAATATATTTAGTTATACAATGTGTTCTGCAGTTATCTAAAGGTAGGATATGTGATGTTATTCTGTATTCCATACAGTCGGGCTCGGGGATCTCCCCCTCCTACATCCCGTAGTGGACAATCTGATGGTGAGACATACTGCGCTGAATTTTTATTTAAAATTTGAGTTGGATTGTACAAGGTGTTTATGGAACAATTATCACTCAGTACAAGCGCAAATAACACTGCTGGATTTAATCTTCATGATAATGATGAAATCGAGTGAAAACGTGTGTGAGGAAAACAAAATATATAAATATTACGAGTAATGTTCTTTCCACATTCACTTTCTGCAGTCTGACTACAGTACGGTCATATGCGTCGCCAATTCCAACTGTTTCCTGTATCCATCTAGGCACGCCAGTGAAACAGTGTCAAAGCTCGGGGGGGTGGTGTGTCGTGGAGGGGGTGATGATTACCGTGGTGGGGGAGGCGCTGGCGGGAACAAGGGGAGTCAGGTGGCTGAGCGGTGAGGGAGTCGGACTAGTAATCCGAAGGTTGCCAGTTCGATTCCCAGTCATGCCAACTGACGTTGTGTCCTTGGGCAAGGCACTTCACCCTACTTGCCTCGGGGGAATGTCCCTGTACTTACTGTAAGTCGCTCTGGATAAGAGCGTCTGCTAAATGACTAAATGTAAAAAATGTAATTGTAGGTTTGGGGGAGGTGGGCGGAAAAAGACGGGTCCAATTGGGTAGGTGGGCATAGGAGTGGGATGACGGAAGGGTGTGGGCGTGTGGGGGCCGAACCTCCCCAAGGGAAGAGAGGTGGGTGGCGGAGGGGGCCCTAAGGATCGTGCCAGCAGCCATAGAAATGGCGAAGCACTGAATCCTCGTCCTAGGGGGGGCGGTGGGCGTCAATGTTAGCCCAGGTACGGGGTCGAATGGGCCAACATTGCGCGGGCCGTGGACGCCGTCCAGTGGATATCGTCATGTTCCGATGTATGGACCGGTTCTGAGAAGGCGAGGGCCCGGCGGGAGGTGGTGGGAGGGGTGTGTGGAAGGCCAGGGGGTCTAGTGACAGACACTGGGGGGATCCAGGGGACTGCAGGTTCAGTGGAGAAGACCCGTCCCGGCAGGAGGGCCTCCACGCACCTCAGGGTTCGCTGAGGGGTCGGGGTTATCCAGCGGACAAAACACAAATGTGTGTGCGTGTGTGAAGGGTGTGGACGTGCAAGGAGGGAGGAGAGGAGGGAAGGGCGGGGGATGAGAGGACAGGGATGTGTGAGAAAGCAGAGTGGAGATGAGAGGTGAGAGAGGGTGGAGAGACCCGATCAGAGGTTAGAGTGGATGAGAAAGGAGGATGGGGGGGGGGCGGGGAGAAAGTTTGGGTTTAGGATAGGAGAGAGGGAAGCCCAGGCAGCAGTGGGTATGATGAACGGGTGTGTGTGGGAAAGAGTGAGGGAGGAGTATGACCAGGAGAGCAGAGTATAGATGAGAGGTGAGGTCTGGTCACAGAAGGTGGTCCAGAAGGTAGGAATAGGAACAGGGATGTGTGTGTGGGGCGTATAGCAGGCAGGATGGGTAGAAGGCCCAAACAGCAAACGTGTACTCAGAGGAGGGTTAGGGGTGTAAGTTTGAGATTCCCATCACCCTGACAGATCCGAAGATCAGCAGAGGTCAGGGTCAGAGTGCACGGGCACTTCCATCGCCAAGGATCACCCACAGAGAGAAAAGAGGCTAGGCCTTTCCAGGAACACCGAGGAGAACCCGGGCCGAGTGCCCCATGGTAGCACACTGCCTGAACCAGAGAGCAGTGAGTAGGCACTGCGAGCAAAGGTCAGACACATGGATAAACTCCTCCTGATCCAACCAGGCACGCCCACGAGCATGACTAGAATGGATAGACTAACACTGCCAGTAACTACGACAACAACAACAACCACCACAACCACATTGAAATAACAAATTATTCCAAGCTAAAAAGTATAAAGGTAATTGCCACAGGAGAGGGGAGACAGGAGACAGCAGGAAGGGCAGGAACCCAACAAGTCCTAAACGACAGTTGGGAAGCGCCCTCACACGGCGGCACACAGCAGACAGGGGTACCACAGGAGAGGGGAGACAGGAAGCAGCAGGAAGGGCAGGAACCCGACAAGTCCTAAACGACCATTGGGTTGGACGCACACACAGCACACAGTTCTCTGAGGGCACACAGCAGGAGGTTACACAGCAGGAGGGCAGACGGCGGGAGGGTACACAACAGGAGGGCAGGCGGCAGGAGGGCTCACAGCAGGAGGGCCCACAACAGGAGGGCTCACAGCACAGTACACCGCAGGAGACAGGGGTTTGCTGGAGACAGGAGTTTGCTGGAGAAGGGTAGAGGTGGGAAGGGGGGAAGGAGGAGGGCACCCTATGGCAACGATCAGTGAGTAATGGGGGGGCCCGCCTTTTACATTTACATTTATTCATTTAGCAGACGCTTTTATCCAAAGCGACTTCCAAGAGAGAGCTTTACATAGTGCATAGGTCACTAATCATAACAACAAGATAGCCAAAAAACATGAAGCACACATTGTGAACAACCAAAGTAAGTGCCAAAGGGAAGAACCATAAGAGCATGTAGTTAAACAAGTCACAACCAAACAACATGAACAGCTATAAGTGCAAGTGTACCTGTGGAAAAAAGCAAGCAATAGTAATAAAACAATATATCACAGCGAGAACCAAAAATTTAAATCAGTTACCACTAACCACAAGAGCAACAAGTCTCTAAGCAAGAGTCTTTGTGATCCTTGAGGAAACTAACATCGGGTCAAGCGATCCGTTCCCAAGTACTGTTGTACTCCCGGAACAAGTGCGTCTTGAGCCTTTTCTTGAAGGTGGAGAGACAGTCAGTGTCTCTGATGGAGGTGGGGAGTTGATTCCACCACTGGGGGGCCAGACAGGAGAAGAGCTTGTGTTGGGACCGGGCGGTCTTGAGCGGTGGGACCACCAGGCGGTTGTCTGAAGAAGACCGTAGGTGGCGGGTGGGGGTGTAAGGCTGCAGGAGAGACTTGATGTAGACGGGTGCAGTCCCGTTCACTGCTCGGAAGGTCAATACCAGGGTCTTGAATCTGATACGGGCCATGATAGGTAGCCAGTGGAGAGAGATGAGGAGCGGGGTAACATGGGAGCGTCTGGGTAGATTGTAGACCAGGCGGGCCGCCGCGTTCTGAATCCTCTGAAGAGGGCGGGTTTTTAGGTGATTTGTGTAATACCAATTGCCGACAGTCACAGGAGTAAAGAAGCAACATGATATTTTTTAAGCAACCAACCAGTCCTGGACGACAGTTGGTGAATGCCCAGAGGCCGTGTTCGGGCGGGCGTGTTTATCGGGGCATGTGGGTAGGGCCAGGTGGGCTGGGGTAATGGGGGGGGCCCGCTTTTCTATTCACCCCAACCTGGGGCGAGATGGGGTTAAATGGAGGGAGGGGGGGGGGGTTTGGGCCCTAGGGGTGAGGTGGGTCTGGCCCAAACAACATGGTGCCAAAATTAGGAGATAGAGAGGCACAATGGTGTGGGTGGGGTATGACTGACTTAATCCAGGAAGTCGGACCAATTGTCTAGAATGGCTTTGGCAGTGGGCGCGGTCCAGTGTATATCATCAGGGCCAGTGTGAAAGAGGTGAGTCGGAAGTAGGGGGATGATGATCATGTGGACGGCGATGAAGTTGTTGAGGGCAAAAATGGTGTCCCTCTCTGACTTGGGTAGGTTGGGGCTGGTGTTAATTAAGGGGATGGAAATGGAGGCAAAGGGGAAGGCCGCAATCGCGTTGGCGAACAGGGCCCGCATTTGGCGAGTGTAGGTGTCCAAGGAGACAGACCTGTTGTTGAGGCCAAAAGATAAGATGACCCTGGTCACGTGCATGACGGGTGCTTTGATGCTACCCAGGATGCCGACTGTGTGACACAGTTTCGCCCCTGGGTAGCAGTCTACCTGGACGTAGTCTCGCAGTATGAAGGGGAGGCGGTGGAGATTGGAGTCACCCAGAACCAGTGTGCTCCTATTGGGGGTCAGGGTCCACGATTGTTTTTTACCACCATGGTCGGGACGGGTATAAGCGGGGAGAGGGCGTGGGTCCTCGGTGCGTGCCGCCGAGGTGGATTTAAACCGTGGGAAGCGGGGGGTGGTGGTGGTAGGAGGCGGGGCGGCCAGGCCCCGTAGAGTTCCCAAAAGGGAGGCGGGGGGCAAAGGGGCGGTTGGGGGGGCTAGGGGTGGGATGGCGGTGGTGTCCACATCATCGCGGTCAAAGGGGGTCCGAGGAGGGCAGCCTCCTCCTCCCGAGTAATGGGTCTCCATTTGGGGGAGGGGGAGGTTGTGCGGGAGGAGGGAGGGGGGGACAGGGATAGGGAGTCGCAGTCAAACTGGAGTTCCATTGGAACCTCGTTGTCGTAGGCTGCCGGTGGGGGTGTTGGGGCGGTGATGACGTCATCGGAAACCACCGTGGTAGGTGGGCCGTGCGTCCGCTTGGCCGGGAGCGGGGTCGGTGGCTGAGAGCCTGTGGAGACCTCATTCACATTGATGGGGCTCCAATTGGCACCAGTGGGCACAGAGTGAACCTGGGCCTGTACAGTGACGACATTGGCGGTGATCGGTGGCGGGAGATGAGGAGGGGGAGGGGGGTTGGCCGTGGGGGCGGCGGGTGGTGAGGGGGGGGGGGTGGGCGTGGCCAGGGTGGTCTCGTCCAAGCCTGAAGCAGCGCCGCTTGTGGCAGTTGCCGGCGAGGCTCGGACTTCCAACGGGGTAGGGAGGGGGTTGAGTGGAGTTAGGGAACTGACGGCGGTGGTGGGGGAACTACGTGGGGTGGCTCTATCGGCGGTGGTGGACACGTAGGGGGAGTGGGGGCCTGTGGGGTAGATCTCTGCTGGCAGCAGGGATCTGGCGTGCTGCAGGACCCTCTGGGGGATGGGGGCATTGAGTTCCTGCGTGGCCCAACGGACACCCAGTTCCCAGGCGTCCGACCAAGAGTGGTGGGTGGGAAACCGGGCCCTGAGAAGGCCGGAGAGTGAGGTGAGGGTGGAGGAGTAGTGGGTGGAGAGGACCTGGTAGTTCTGGCGAATCCAGGTCACCACATTGTTTCGCAGTTCCCGTAGGCTCTCCGGAGTGGGGGAGAGCGGGCGGAACTGGGCGGCGTACTCCTCCACCTTGCTGTCGTAGCCGGGTGGAGGGATGCACTCGTTCAAAATCGACGACACTTGCCCGTGATGGTAGGCCGTCCTGAGGAGGCGGCAGATAAGCTTGCCCGCCTCCGTGGTTCGCCTGCCATAGACCCTTAGGGACTGGTGGCGGGAGACCGCGTGCAGGTCCGCGGAGAGGAGGGGGGCGGGGGTGGTGGATGGGGTGGGCCTGACAGCTCGGGGCGCTAGTGCCATCAGCGCTGCGGGGTTAGGTTTGGGTTAGGGTAGGGTTAAAAGGAAAACTGGATGGTCTTAAGGAGCACGGGCCTATCATTCCTGTGTTTTTAAATATAACAAAAGAAAGGAGGGAAAAAACAGAAATACAAAAAATTGTGTTGTGAAATAATGTGTGTGTTTTCTTTTGCAGGTGCTGTGTGGCGATGGCTGAGTGGATGGTGCTGAGGATTGGAGGACCAAGGTAGGTGTTGTTGAATTTGTTCTTTAGTGTGTAGGTCTATGTGTCAGTATGTAAGTGTGTGCGTGTGTACGGATACATAGCCAGGTAAGTTATGTGTGTGTATATTATTTTAGGTAATGCATGTATATGTTCCAAAGTGTTGTGAAGTACTGTGTTTGTTCTTTTACAGATGCTGTGTGGCAATGGATGAGTGGATGGTGCTGATCAAGGTAAGTGTTGTTGAAGGTATACTTTATTTATTGAGTGAAGCTGGTCTTGTATGAGATGAAGAATGTTATGTTTTTTCATTCAATCCCAGGGGTGTAATTGTGTTTAACTGTGTGATCCATTTTCTTTCGGCGTGCTTCCGCTGTCCACTGGACCACCCGGACCCCGACTCCACACCAGATATGATGAGGTGAGTGACGGGGTGCTCCTGGAAGTGTGTGACGAGTGTTGTTTGTAGGTGTGCCTGTGAGATGTTGTTTGAGTCTAGTGTCTATTGAAGAGCCGGTTTCTCCTATATAATGTTTGTGGCAGAGGGTGCAGGTGATGATGTATACAACGTTGGAGGTTTGTAAGGTGAGGTTGTCCGGGACTGGAGCTGATGGGTGACTGTGAGGGTTTGTAATGAAGTGTATGAGGTTTGGCTGCTGGAGAGGGCATGGTGCTGAATTTGGTGTGTATGAGTATGTCTTTTAAACTTTTATTTTTTCTGTATGTCGAAATGATCCTGTAGGGTTTTAGTGCGGGTTATGTGCGTTGAGCCGTGGTGAAGTTATGTTTGAATGCATGTTGTAGGGGTCGAGTTTTATGTGAAAATGTGGTGACCAAGGGAATGATTATTAATGGGTCTGTAAAGGTGTCTGAGGTGAACGGTGTGTCGATGTTGGTTGTGGGTGGTGGGGCCGGGGGGGGTGAGACCAGAATCCTGAGTATAGTTGAAATCAGGATCGGGAAGAATGGTGGGGTTAAAGGGCGGGTCAACATCCAGTGGGGAACTAGGAAGTGGATTAAAGGTAGGGTGGGTTTAAAGGGCGGGTTAGGAAGGATGGTGGGATTAAAGGGCGGGTTAACACCCAGTGGGGAACTAGGAAGGGAATTAAAGGTAGGGTGGGAATGGGAAGGCAGGGTGGGGTTAAAGGGCGGGTCGGGAAGGATGGTGGGATTAAAGGGCGGGTCAACACCCAGTGTGGAACTAGGGAGGGGATTAAAGGTAAGGTGGGGATGGGAAGGCAGGGTGGGTTTAAAGGGAAGATTCTACGAGGTCCCTAAGTGGAGATGCCTGTAAATGAAGCCCTTTTCCCTGCTTTGAATGCAAGTTTCCAGCTTCAGATAAAATCTGGCTTCAAACGTGCAGTTTTGCGCCCGAACGGCGGATTTTGCTGGGGACGGTTTCGTTATTGGGTGTGCTTTGCCTTCGGCAAGGGCACGACCTTTGTTCTCTCACATATATGTTATTATTTTTTTTCTTTTTTTTTCTTTTTGCCCCCCTAAAACTCAGTCAATATTTGGCCTACATAGACAACGTAGGTGTCAAAAGTTTCGTCTTGGTAGTGATTGAGTTGCTTCTATTGGAATTTACGCTCCGTTGCATGGTTTAGGCTTAAGTTAAGTTTTTGTGGCGAAAAGTGAAGCTAACGGTGGCTAATTTGCTAGCCACAGTCACTGACGTTACTAACGTCACGAAAACACGCGTGACTACCTTTGGCAGAACATTCGTTTCGCATCTGTTAACTTGGGGGATAGCTAAGCTAACTATAGCTTTACTGCAAGGCAGCTGCAGAAACGCCACAAGAAAAGAGGCCAGGGTGATAACTATTTACTCATTTTACTTTGTGATATGACACAATTGTGATGTGTAATGTACAGTATAAGCTGATATTATTAAGGAAGTACATCTACTTTCGGAAACAGTAGTCTACTATTTCACTGAAGTATTAGCATCATGACATTAGCCTGTGTTGCCCGGGCAACACATACTACAGTGGTCTATGATGTAGCGTTATCTGTTTTCAATCGTTAAAATAAACATTCCTCACATATACATTTTCGTTGTAGGATTTATTCTGACATTAGTTAACGATTTGTTGGTGAAATTACCATTACCTGTGGTTTCAAACCAGTGTAGATCATAGGGCTGCCACATTTGATTTGAGAAAAACCGGGACAAGGGGGCGTGGCTGTGGCGGGGGGGGGGGGGGGGGGGTTGATTGGTGTGCGTGTGGGATAGGCTACCAGTGGCATAGTGTAATAATAAATACAATGCTATTATATATTTGTTTGTTTGTTTTTATTATATTTCTAGGCACAAATTAAAAATAAGTTAAGAAACAAATAAAAAATAAAACAACAAGAAATAAATATAGCCTACATTTAGGCCTATACTGTAGGCCTAGGGTAGCTTTTAATTTAGCAAAGAACATTGCATGGGAAAGACAGAGGATATGTAATTCAAATCTACAACCATCCCTATCTCTAAAAAACAGAATTGCAGCAAGGATTGGGCCTACTGGTTTTAAGAATTGTAGATCTAGATAATAGCCTACCCCATGCAGAATCTGTATGCCAGAAAAACAAGAAGAACATAAAATGTAGCATACATATAGGCCCAGTATATAAGAACAGATGTTAACATAAATAAATAATCTTTTTTGGTTGTGTCAACAAAAACCAACAAGATCCTTCAGTCCTCTTCAGCCGTTTGGGATCCATTCAGCAACAACCAGACCTATCAAACGATATAATAGGCTACAGATTCAACAAATAATACTAGATCTGACTTAAACAGAAATGTAGGCTACAAGGTGAACAGTAATAAGTTATGTCTGTTGATTTACCTATTTTGGGGTATTTAGGTAGCCTAAGTAGGCCTATATCTTACCTATATTTGTCCGGGTGCACTCGCTGCACACACACTCGCTGACGAACCACGCACTCACCCTGGACTCCGTCTCCCTTCCTTGCTGCAGTTCCTTCCTATACAGATTTTTTTTAAACAAAAGCATTTTTCATTTTTTCCATTTATTCTATTTATTTTTATGTGTTATTAATATTATATCCATTTCGGCAACTGAACACCGACATTTCTCACCTCTTTCTCCATCTGTATTTCTCGTCCCTTTTAGCTGCTTTCAGAAGTCCCTGGTGTCCCTCGATGAAATGTTTAAACTCCATGCAGGATAACTTAAAGTTCAGTCTGACCTGCAGTTCAGCTTTCACCAAACCTACTGCCAACCTATTTCTTTTGTCTGACCAGACATCCTCCATGTGACTAAAGACGCGTTCGGCATATGCGTTACTGACAGGTATCGACAAAACAAAAAGACACCACTTTAAGCAATTCTGTTGCTGTTCTCTCGCTCTTGAAAAAGAATGCCAATTTTTTATCAGGGGCCAGCTCTTCTGGTATACTTTCAAAAACACTGTTTAGTACAGTGTAGTCTTGGTAGAGCTTATCAATATCAACGCCTCCCAGAGCCACTTTCTCAACTAATTTCTCCAACGCGTTCCATTCGATGGGAGCGCACAGTTGAAGACAGCTGGAGTAACATATTAATGGGTCATCAAAATCAAAGTTATCCTCAAGGTACATGATGCCCTTTTCAAAGAACTCATCGGCCAATCTGACAAACTCTGTTTGCTCTTTTGCGCTCAGTTGTCTGTATGCCTGTTTCGTCTTAGGTCCGTGTACCTTGTGGCCATTGGTTTTTCTAATTTGCAACCCGTGTTGACAAACGCAAAATAGGGCCGTAATATCGTTTTGTCACTTTAGTAAATCGAAAACACATTTAAGTATAACGGCTTGTTTTTGGTTGTTTCGTTTTTTTTGAATAATGAAATAACCATATAACACAAATGGTATAACGAGCCATTAATCGTTGTTTTGATTATTCCATATCCTTTATGCTGATATCTGCAAAAGATGAAAAATAGGCTCGTAATATCGATTTGTCCATTTCGGAAGTCAGAACCAGATGATGGGGAAAGGCTTGGTTTCCGTTGTTTTGTTTCATTTTGGAATTACGGAATATCCATATAACACAAACGGTATAACGAGCCATTTACTCATTTGTTTGATCGGCCGTATTATGCATACTGGCACAAGTGAAAAAGAGAGAGAGGGGGAAAAATGTGAAACTATTGGGGGTGTTATTACTTGCGAACACCAGAGGGCAGCAACGACTAGCTTTAAAAAAAAAAATTCCTGTGATCTGCAGGCCTACAATCTTGACGACATGGCAGCAGGTTCTTTAGTAGAAGACACACACACCAAACTGAAGGCACATGTTGCGTTTGCTAGTTGCTACTTAGTTAATAAATCTTTGATGAACCCAAGTTTCTTTAATATATATTAAGTTTCTTTAATATATATTAGAAACATTACAAGACGGGGCTCCAGTGTGTGTTCAAACAAGGCCAAAAGTGCCAGACGGTATCAATCACACCCGTGCAAGTAACACTCCACGCCCCAACCCTCCCTCCCCCCATCTAAATTATGCTTTCAGTTCTGTTGTACGTCTTAATGAAGTGCATTGAGGCAATCATAGTAAGAAAGTTGAGGTCATGTGGGATACCTTTGCAGTTTACATAGACACACAACTGACAGAGGCACTGTTGTGGATACTTTTTCAAAGTTCTGATCATATTCCAAATTCAACTTCTTCAAAGTCCAAAAACAGTACGGAGCAGCAACGAGAGGGTTCCCAGGAAAATCTGATTTCCCTTTTGTCTGTGCTTCACCTTTTATATCCAACAAATTACACCCCTGAACTTTTAAAACAGATCTATTGGCCTACTACAATTGTAAATATCCTACGACTTCTGCTCCAATTGGGCCTTGATGCAATGCCATTGAATAGTTTCTACCACGTTTTTGGGGACTAACCAGGGACCAAACCAGTAACTTGTGCCCAGTTCCTCTATTCTGCCCTACTACATGTGTTTTCCAACACCAGTTGCAATCAACCCTGGGTTATAGCCCTTCACCATTGCATGGTGCCATTCATTCTTCACAGGTCACACCCATCAAGTCAAAGTGAAAAGTAACTGGTCCAACTCCTAAAGAATATATTGTGCTTATTAAAGTTATGCATTGTGCTTATTAAAGTTATGAACTTAGAAGTGTGCTCAGGCTTAAACATTGGGTCTCACACTGGGTGTGGGAAGCAGGCTGTTCTTTGTGTCTCTATCAGAAACAACCTTGAATCTGGGTGGAGATGGCACCCGAGCAGGTGGGACGCGGAGGCAAGAACAACTCCCTGATGCACGAGAGAACAAGCTCAACCCTCTTTTCATCTTTCTGTTTTAATTGCACTGTATATTATATGCTGGGGAGGGAAAGATAGCCAGTTGGACTTCGTGAACCAGCCCAAACTCTGTTGCGGGTAGGGAAACGTAGACAACCCCAGAGCTCTGTACTTGTTGATTTCCAACTGCTGCATTAAAGCTGATATTATCGGACCTCTGTGACTCCAGACCACTCTTTCTAGAACACAGATTTGTGTCATAGAATACCATCATTACTTATTGGAATTGACACACAATATTTGAGTCCTTCAACTGGTGACCCCAAAGCTGAAAAGAGGGAGTCCAGAGGGTTCCGGCCCGACCGACGGATCGGGGGAGAGACCCATACACCGGTGCGAGGAGACAGACGTAATCGTCAGAGGCCTCAACATTAAAAAAAGGTAAGCAGACACCTGTTAATTCAAAGTACTGCTATTCGGAACTGAGAACCAAATTTAGACGATTACTATGTTTCATCGTACCTAGTCAAACCAACAGTGGTGGGAAATCAACCGTTTTTGTGTTTTGTCCTTGTCCAAGGGGAGGTTAGAGTCCTCTCCAAGGGTTAGAGTCCCTAAACTCGTTGTCTTGTCCAAGGGGAGGTTAGAGTCCTCTCCAGGGGTTAGAGTCCCTAAACTCATTGTCTTGTCCAAGGGGAGGTTAGAGTCCTCTCCAAGGGTTAGAGTCCCTAAACTCGTTGTCTTTGTCCAGAGGGAGGTTAGAGTCCTCTCCAAGGGTTAGAATCCCTGAACACTGTCTATTTGTGTGGAGTCAGATTGAGTTTAATAAAAAATAAAGAGGAGTGTGGTGTGTTTTTTCCTTTGACCAAGAAGTTAAAGAAATCCCGAGGAGAGTTGGAGAAAGGTGGGGGCTAAAAGAGTCAGTTACGTTGAGATCTTACAAAGGTTATCCCAGAGGGTATACCCCTGGTTTATAAATTGGTTCTAATACAATTGGAAGAGTTATACTAGAGCAAAATTAAGTGAATAGACGGTAAACGCTAAACAGCTGTGTTGGTCAAAGAATGGTTTGAGGAAATGTATGTGAAAAATTATGAGGAAGCAATTGGAAAGTTACATAAAGGATTGGTTTAGAGAGGATCATGGAAGGTTATGAAATAAAACAAGAACGTTTTGTGGATGTGAAGAGATGATTGGTTTAAACACTGATGTTTTGAAGAGGAAACTATGAATATACTTTGAAGGTATATGGGATAACATTTTAAGTCAAAATAGTAAAATCTAAGGTTTAGAAAATAACTAAATGTACTTTTATTTGGAGTTTAATTATAATTTGGTTTTAAGTTTTATTTGAGAGTTTTATCAGAGCCTGGCATACTGTTTGGGATAAACAGTTAGGCTGTGATAATGTTGTATTATGAAGAGGGTTATTATAACATTCAGTTCTGAAATAATTTGGGAAGACTCATCAAGTCTGATAAATTGTGGTTATGATGGTTTGAGCTAATTGGCTCATTTTGAACTGCAGCAAAGCGAGTTATGAAGTTCTACCTATCTGACCTTTATAGAAAATATAGTTGGGAAAAATGTTTGGTTAATAGCTACATTAAGAACATGATTTGGTTTATATTTCATTTAAGAAGCATACGGATTCTGGTTTGGCATAATGAAAATTGCTTTGATCATATCTTTGATAAAAAGAGCTGTGATTTGGTAAAATAGAGAATCTAAAACAATATTGGTCTTAAACTTAACTGTTTTAAAAGACAGAAAAGGTTTTTTGGAGTGAAAGAAATTAGACTAACAGTTGATTTTCTAAAGAAGGGAACAAAGAAACAGATTGTCATTTCTAGGCATGACTAAAAGGAGTTGACTATCAAATGATGATGTATGGTCTTATTAGATGCTGTTACATGTGTTTGCTCAACAATAAGAAAACTGAAGGGTCAATACTGCCTGGTAATTATAGATACAGTATGTTTACTATGTGAATTGAAGTGTTTCCCAGTCCTATACCAGATGCATAATACCATTTGAATTGATTTATTGGAGATCATATGTAATACCACAACTTAAACCTTTCACATAGCATGAGGAAGAGGCGAATCAAATGGTTAACCAATTTTATAAAAAATGCTAACTAGAAAAGAGATGTCTTCTGCTAAATTCTGTTCCAGGTGAAGCAGTAAACCAAAGAGTGGAGGAGTCAAACGAGGAGATTGGGTATTGATTAAAGTTATCAATGAAAGGAGGGATCTTATGAAAACTTTAAAATATCCTGTCTAATTTCTGGTTTTTCTATTTGTTTCGAATTTAGTTTATTTTATTACAATTCTAAAAGCTTGGCTGAAGTTGTATGTATGTGGTGAAGGGGGCCTGTGAGTATGTCCAGGTCTGCCGTGGAGACATGGATGTCGAATGTCCACTCTGTGGAGTGACGGTGGGTTTTCCCCTATATCATCATTAGGGTTTTCCCACTGTGTCCAGTGTGTCCACACCACTTGGCCATAACGCTGCATAGTCTCATCATTATTGTTGATTTGTATGTCAACATTGTGTAATCGGTAATGGGATATTTTTTACATTTGGGTTTGTTGTCACACCTTACTGTTCGCATCTCATTTGACTCAGTTACTGCTTGATCATGGGAGATAAGGTGATGCTGGGACTGTAACTCTTTTCTGCTTCAGGACGAGTCAGACCGGTGGGTCTGATTACCTAACCCCTGTTCTAAGGCCCCATTCCCCTGGAGACCATGTCCCCCCCTTTCTCACTGGATGATCTACCCCTTACCCTTGAAGACCCTGTCCCACCTGCCCCAATACATCATCAGATGTTCGGGAAAGCCTGTTGTACATTTATGGACAGGACCATTCAAGGTCATCGAGAGAACCTTGCACGCCCTAAGGGTGCTGGGGAAAGGAAGTACGTGGTACCACTGGAGCATGTGTTGTGCTGCTCCAGAATCCAGTTGTACGTTGCAGGAGTTGGTGGAGAAGGGCCAGTGAACCTTTTGCTATTGCTACGAATGTGAGAGTCCGGAAAAGAGGGTTACGACTAGGTCAAGAGTGATACTGCTTGACCACACTAGAATAGTACTGGACTAAGAAGGTTTCCGCTATTTTACTTAAGAGTGGGCTATATCAATATCAACATGACTGTTGCTGTATCCCGTGTATCAGGTCCCTGTGAAACCGAATCATTGTCTCGGCTGTGGAGAACCCAAAGACGGGGTTCCAAATGCCGTTGCTGGGGCTGGCTGACCAGGACGAGGAGACGGTAGTTGGTCCGGGCTATGTTGATTGATCTCTGGTGTTTTCAGAGATCAAAAGAGGGATTAAAGAATATATTGTGCTTATTAAAGTTATGCATTGTGCTTATTAAAGTTATGAACTTAGAAGTGTGCTCAGGCTTAAACATTGGGTCTCACACTGGGTGTGGGAAGCAGGCTGTTCTTTGTGTCTCTATCTCTTCATTTTCAGAAACAACCTTGAATCTGGGTGGAGATGGCACCCGAGCAGGTGGGACGCGGAGGCAAGAACAACTCCCTGATGCACGAGAGAACAAGCTCAACCCTCTTTTCATCTTTCTGTTTTAATTGCACTGTATATTATATGCTGGGGAGGGAAAGATAGCCAGTTGGACTTCGTGAACCAGCCCAAACTCTGTTGCGGGTAGGGAAACGTAGACAACCCCAGAGCTCTGTACTTGTTGATTTCCAACTGCTGCATTAAAGCTGATATTATCGGACCTCTGTGACTCCAGACCACTCTTTCTAGAACACAGATTTGTGTCATAGAATACCATCATTACTTATTGGAATTGACACACAATATTTGAATCCTTCACTCCATGTCCAAGCCCATGGTATCTGTGGAGGAATACAGTCATCACACTTGTCGAACCCTCCCGATTTTCCACTAAATAAATGTCAAGCTTATTTACGTTTTGGGGGGCATATTTTCAGTTAGCAGATGGTACTGTTTGAATCGCGATTCCATCTTCTACTACCGGGTAACGTCGTAGAATAATCTTCAAAGGGGGTTCTTTATTAATGAATGAATGCAATGAGTAGGCTAAATGCCTGAAAATATCATGAGAAGGGAAAAACTTAAAATGACGTTTAAGTCATAGAGATTAGGTCAATTTTTACACCGGTCTGACAAATTTATTTGTTTTGATTCAACGATGAGGCTGCCTCTTGCAGGGGAAATGAGAAGACATCTATTTCATTCTACACTTCACTCGTATTTTCAGTTGTAAATGAGCAGCAAAAAAAAATGCTTTTAAATCTATGTAATCTTTATAATTAATAAGTATGCATTTTTATATAAAATATACATAAATATCAGTTGTAAAAATGTCATTCAAAAACGGACCCCTGTGCAACCGACACAAGCAAGCACACCGTATAATTTCCCCAGAAATTGTACCCTCTAGTTTATATATGTTGTACTGTACATGTTCTCAGAGCCTGCTGAAGAGGTTCATCATGGCAGAAATCCTTAATGACATCACAGCACTGCAAATGGTCAAACTGGACACAACTGCCAAGGAAGCAAGGGTTCACCTAAAGCATGTGGACATTGGATTAGGAGCAGAAGCAGTCCTAAAGGTAAATGTGTTTACTGTCAAACAATGGTTAAGGTAAAGGAAATCAAAACTTTATTTTTACATAAAACTTTTAGTCAATCTCACAGGCCCTCCTCCCCTCTTCCTGTTAGGAATGCCAGAGTAGCCCCAACAGCAGCGTAGGCGAGCTCAGTGTGTTGGCATTTAGAAAGGTCTGCATGGACTGTTTGACTGACATTGTCAAGAAAATGCAAGACAAGAGCCCACTGAAGTACACCATTGTGAGGCAGATGGCATGTTTGGACCCAACAAACATGTTCTCAGATCCCGACTTGTGCTGTAAAAGAATGAAAGGAGTGGTTCAGAGGTTTCTGCATGATCACCAGCTGTCAGGAGGCGTCTCTGCCGGTACATAAGATTTAGAAGTCTAGCAGAATGGACATTTTCACACTTACTTCATGTGATTTTTGTGTGGTTTGTCTGTCTAAACTTTTTCATTTACATGTATTAATTTTTAAATGATTTTTGTGTTAATCTGTTTTGCGACAGGTGATGTGATTGTCCAGCAATTTGGAAATTTCTTGTCTTTGGAGGCAAAAGATGAATTATTCTCCGCTTTCCAACCCATGCGTACAAGAGTGGATGTTTTCTTGCATGGATTCCTCCATCAATCCTACCCTGAACTCTTTACATTTACATTTACATTTATTCATTTAGCAGACGCTTTTATCCAAAGCGACTTCCAAGAGAGAGCTTTACAAAGTGCATAGGTCACTGATCATAACAACAAGATAGCCAAAAAACATCGCGAGTAGCCAAAACATGAAGCACACATTGTGAACAACCAAAGTAAGTGCCAAAGGGAAGAACCATAAGAGCATGTAGTTAAACAAGTTACAATTAAACAACATGAACCGCTATAAGTGCAAGTGTACCTGTGGAAAAAAGCAAGCAACAGTAATAAAAACAATATATCACAGCGAGAACAAAAATTTAAAACAGTTACCACTAACCACAAGAGCAACAAGTCTCTAAGCAAGAGTCATTGTGATCCTTGAGGAAACTGACATCGGGTCAAGCGAACCATTCCTAAGTACCGTTGTAGAGAGACAGTCAGTATCTCTGATGGAGGTGGGGAGTTGATTCCACCACTGGGGGGCCAGACAGGAGAAAAGCTTGTGTTGGGACCGGGCGGTCTTGAGCGGTGGGACCACCAGGCGGTTGTCTGAAGAAGACCGTAGGTGACGGGTGGGGGTGTAAGGCTGCAGGAGAGACTTGATGTAGTCTCTTAATAGTAGTTCTGTTTTGGCGAGGTTCAGCTGGAGGTGGTGCTCGGTCATCCAGGCGGAGATGTCTGTGAGGCAGGCCTCAATCCTAGCTGAGATCCCCGGATCGGTCGGGGGGAACGACAGGTACAGCTGCATGTCGTCAGCGTAGCAGTGGTAGGTGAAGCCGTGGGAGGGGATGATTGGTCCAAGTGAGGTGGTGTACAGAGAGAAGAGGAGGGGTCCAAGGACGGAGCCCTGTGGGACACCAGTGGAGAGCTGGCGAGGTCCTGACAGTTTGCTTCCCCAGGAAACCTGGTAGGATCTTCCCGACAGGTAGGATGAGATCCACTGGAGTGCAGTGCCAGTGATGCCCATCTCAGAAAGTCTGGCGAGCAGGATCTGGTGGTTAACCGTATCAAACGCTGCAGACTCTGGACTTTCTCCAGGAAACTTCTGCTACTCTCCCATGGCCAAGCAACGTTGAGAGGGGCTTTTCTGTCAATAAGGAGATAGAGGCTGATAACATGAAGGAAGACACAGTGGTTGCTCAGAGGATGATATGTGACTACGTCTCTGTCTGTGGGGGGGTTCTCAAAGTACCTCTGACAAAGGAGCTTATGGCAGCTGCAGCTTCAGCGAGGTCTCAGTATCGGCTACACTTGGACCAGGAAAAGAGAAAGCATGCGAGCACTGCACAAAGAGAAAAGAGAAAAGCTGCAGAAGACCACCTTGAGCCGCTCAAAAAGAAGAAGACAATACTGATTGAGGTAGCAAACAGCCTGGAAAAAGATGCAGACAAACTGGCAGAGCAAGCTGAGGGTAAGAAAAAGTCACAGAACTCAAAGAGGTTGAGAAAGAGCTGGAAGATAAATCAGCAGAACTTAGGCATTTTCTCCCTATTCCTTACCTTCCTGCCTCTCTGTTTCAAGTGTTCATATGTTCAGTTGTGCACATGCACATTGTTATAAGTGCCAAGTCAGTGTTTATTATTATTATTTTATCTTTTATTTCAGTTGATGATTCAAAGGATGTTGAGGAAAAAAATGGATCCATGCAGTATAAAAAGTATTGTTTTCCTAATATTTACAAAAGCTCAGGAATAGACATGAACTTGTGCACAAAAATCCGTCACAGAGACATGATAGCACACACACACTTATTCCCACACACCTCCACAAAACACTCTTAAACACTCGGCTGTCTACTGTATGTCCATGATGTGTCCTCCACAAACTGCAACCCATCCATCTAGTTTTCTCTCTCGGTCACACATACATACACATTCTATTATATAAATGTCTTTGCATTTTAAAAGCAGCTGGAATTGTCATTTATTTATGTTATTTTTTTTTTTTTCAAAGGGAATAGTATTAAAAAAAAAATATTTACTTGATTTTATAAGCATTTGTTTATGGGACCTAAATGTTCTGAAAATATTGTAATAATAAATATAATTTAGGACAGCAATGACATTTGTGTTATCCTTTCGCATTACACACAAATAGTCAATGTTCTTAAACTCAACCGATTATTGTCATTTTACCATACTGTTCATTTTGAACAGTGGTAAACATCACTTCAACATCAGTGTGTTTACTTGGAAATATTACTGTATATTTCCACTTTTGATTTGTATTTCCATCATAATTTAATTTAGAAGTGGTATTAAAAAGTCTTAAATTTAACTTGTTTATACCTTTCGACACCCTGAGAAAGTACAAGGACAAAATATACTTATGGGGAGAAGAAAACAGGGACTAAAGAAAACAGCTGAACAATAAAAGGAACTAGAGAGGATACAATTTCTGGGGAAATGAGGGTGTGCTTGCGGCTGCCCCAGCTGCCCATAGGCCTCCTGGGGCCTCATGTATAAACATTGTGTACGCACAAAAAGCTTGCGTATGCCGGTTTTCACGCGCACGGTGTGATGTATAAAGATTTACTTGACGTGAGAATGTGCGGGCCGTCACAGAAACTTTTGAGCAGACGTAAGAATGTGCGGACCGTCCGCAAAGTCTCGTCTGCCTCCATAACATGGCAAATTCTAACTGAAAAGTGCCGAAACTCACCAAATATTACAAAATAAAGTTTCCACTACTACGTTTATGACGTTGACTATTCAAAAAACATACAAATGAAAGTTTGATCATTAATGTGGAGGATCACATCAAAATGCCAAAACCCAAAAAGGGAAATGCTATATAGCCTTCTGTTTAATCCGCCACCACTTAATAACTTCTGTTAAACTTGAGGGTGTCAAACGAACAACAAAATCACTCAGGAAATGCATGTCACGCTAACCCTATAGCTGCCGTGTTGTTATGATGCGCCACCACTCGTTTCTTAATTTAAAGTTTTACATCGGACCATTTCTTCTTAATTTCTGCCATGGTCCGGTTCTCCGAACCCACAGCATTTATGATTTATATAATAATAATGATTTTATTTGTAATGCACTTTACATTTAGCTAAATCTCAAAGTGCTACAGGTTAAAAACAAGAAAGGGCGCAAATAGTAAAAGTTTTCACTCCGCCTACTTTCTTTTGTCGCCAATACCTGATGACAGGCCCGCCAAACAGGACACATTTTCTCGCCTCCACCTGTTGTCAGAACCTCGATCTCACAGTCTGTGAATTTTTTTCTTTTTAGCGTGTTTAGCCATTTTACCATATTTCTTCGAATACATTTCGCGGCGTTTATTAATAACGTTCATTTTTGGTGCAGCGTTTATTCGGAGAAACACGGTAATTCAGACAAATAAATGACCTCAGGAGCGCAATTATAGTCCATCTGCATATTCATTTATGGGAGGAGGCAAGGCGGGGTCAGTGGCTCGTTCACGTGCGGTCAATCTCACGTTGATTGTGATTTATAAAGGAAAGGTGCGCAGGACCTGGCGTACGACCGGTTTAATACATGTGAATATTTCTGTGCGTAGGTACTTTTCGAGTTTTGGCCATACACCATCTTCTGGTATGAAAGCTGCGCAATCCTTTATATATGAGGCCCCTGGTGTTTACTGTTATCAACCATTCAGTGTGTTTTTACATTGGTTTTAGACAGCAAAGAAAATGTGTGTCGGTTGTTGGTCAACTCGTCCCATTATATGGTTACTAGGATTATAACTCCTGGAGAGCAACCATTAGTTATGTCATTTTGTAAACTTGCAATAAACCATACAACCAACATTTCTTCCAGTTGATAGGCAACATATATACAAATTACTCATCCAAAGCAACAGAAAGATAGCCTTGAGTAACCAAAAGGATATGGGAATGTTATTTAAAGAACATGTTTTACCTTATGTCGTAAATGGTTATTATTGATGCCCTTGTAGCACCTGTATCTCATATTCAATGTGAATGGAATCACAAGAACATTGAGAACTGGTGCACTTTAATTTATCTGGATAATTGAGACTTGTACACACTTTTCCAGAATGACCAGTGGTGGGAATTAGAAATGGATCTGGAGTTGGTCACCGGTCAATGCTCTGCAGCTGCTCACTGCTCCTAGTGTACAAGATGGATACAATATATATACACATTTATAACATTTACACAAACTGTAACTAAATGAACATATGCTATAAATCAGGTGGTGCCTGATCACTGCTCCACAGCTGCCCACCGCACCTACTGAATAGAACGGGTGACAAAACAACAGACGTTAAAACATGAAACGTAACACAACATGATTGTACCACAATAAAAATCAATGCATTATTTGGGGGGGGGGGGGGGGGGAACATGAACTTTAACAAAGTGAACATCAACAGATTGCAAAAAAGTAATTTTTTGTTTTTTTAGAACAACAGTTTGTTTTGAAGGCTGGAGATGCTGGTGGGGCGTGACACCTTGGAGTCACCCTCTATTAGGGCCCCCTGTCTCATATCACCAAGATGTCATTACAAAATACATTTAGACATTTACATTTAGTCATTTACATCAGAGTTAGGTCTGTCAGTGCCACACAGGCCCACTTGATCAGACAACGTGGGTTGGAGGGGTACTATCCATATGGTGATAAGTGCTGAACGTCCCGTCAGGACAGTTAGGTTCCCCCGAACCCAAGCTTCTCTTCGAGAAGATGGTGTCAATTGAGTTGAGAGACCAGCTAATCAATTCCATGTTTCTTGCTTCGGAGAGTGATGCGGAGAGAGTCTCTCGAGTATACAAGACAAGACAATACTATAGACAATACAATAACAGACAATACGATAGAAGCCAAAAGCCAAGCAGGGAAGGTCAGGGGAGGGGAGGGAGAGAAAAATGCGACCGCGTTCGTCGAGAGCCAAAAATAAAGAGCACCCTCATACTCTGTGTCTCCCTCTCTCCATCCTGCTCTGCCTCTCTACCTGTCCATCTCCACCTGTCTCTCTCTCTCTACCTTTCTTCTGGGCCTCCTCTCCCAGCCTCACCTCTCACCAAGCTGTAACCATTCTTCTCTCCCCCTGTTTTGATTGTTATTGTGAACTGTTTATTGCACTCTTGTGTCTCTGCTGTTTAACCTTTCCCTCCCACAGCACAACAGATGGCACTCATTTTTTCTCTGTTGTTTAACCTCTTCCTCCCACAGCACTTCATCTTACCGATGACTTCTACTCTGCGGATTGCGGAGATTGATATAGCTTCTTATGTTTCAGACAGGCCTCTTTTAGCTTTTCTTTTCAGGTTAGCTACTCGGCCAGGTCGGACACACCCACCTACTCACACACACACACACGTCTTCCGTTTTTTTTTTTTTTACTCTTCACCTCCTCTGTTGCCTGGTAGTCCATTTTGTTTGACTCAATCCCCTTGTCTTGTCTTCCTTCTTCCCCTCCCCTCTCTCTCCTTTTCTTTCCCAACTAGCATGTCCCGTCCTCCTCATCAGTATCGTCATGCCCCCCAACATACTCACCACCCCTATTGATGAACTCACAGAGGCTGTGACATCATACATCAGCTTCTGTGAGGACTGCTGTATTCCAACACGCACCAGGGTGAACTTCAACAATGACAAGCCCTGGTTCTCAGCAGAGCTCAGAAGGTTGAGGTCAGAGAAGGAGGAAGCATTTCGGAGTGGGGATAGAGACAGATTCAAGGAGCCGAAGAACAGGTTCAGCAAGGCGGTGAGAGAGGCTAAACGACTGTACTCAGAGAGACTGAAGCATCAGTTCTCTGCTAACGACTCTGCTTCTGTCTGGAGAGGGCTCAGGCAGATCACCAACTACAAGCCCAGAGCCCCCCACTCCAGTAACAACTCCCGCCTGGCCAACGACCTGAATAAGTTGTACTGTAGATTTGAAAGACAATTGGACTGTCCTGATCTACCCCTTCCCACCCACGGGGCCTCCTCCCTCACCCCCTCTACAGTGACAACTCTCTCCATTCAGAAGGGTGAAGTCTGTCTCTCCTGCCACCCTCAAGCACTGCGCTGACCAGCTGTCTCCGGTGTTCATCTACATCTTTAACACCTCCCTGGAGACATGCCATGTGCCAGCCTGTCTCAAGTCCTCCACCATCATCCCTGTGCCCAAAAAGCCAAGGCCAACAGGACTCAATGACTACAGACCCGTCGTCCTGACCTCAGTGGTAATGAAGTATTTTGAGCGCCTTGTGCTGGCACACCTCAAAGCCATCACAGACCCTTTCCTGGACCCACTGCAGTTTGCCTACAGATCTGTGGATGACGCCGTTAACATGGCCCTCCACTTCACCCTACAGCACCTGGACTCCCCAACATCCTATGCCAGGATCCTGTTTGTGGACTTCAGCTCTGCCTTCAACACCATCATCCCTGCTTCAGGACAAGCTCTCCCAGCTGAACGTACCCGACTCCACCTGCAGGTGGATCACAGACTTCCTGTCTGACAGGAAGCAGTGCGTTAAGCTGGGAACACAAGTCTCTGACTCCCGGTCCATCAGCACCGGATCACCTCAGGGCTGTGTCCTTTCTCCTCTGCTCTTCTCCCTGTACACCAACAGTTGCACCTCCAGTCATCCGTCCGTCAAACTCCTGAAGTTTGCGGACGACACCACCCTTATTGGGCTCATCTCTGGTGGAGACGAGTCTGATTATAGGTGGGAAGCGGCCAACCTGGTGACCTGGTGCAGCCAGAACAACTTAGAGCTCAATGCTCTTAAGACAGTGGAGATGGTTGTGGACTTCAGGAGGAACACAGCCCCACTCACCCCCATCACCCTGTGTGACTCCCCAGTCAACACTGTGGAGTCCTTCCGCTTCCTGGGCACTATCCTCTCCCAGGACCTCAAGTGGGAACTGAACATCAGCTCCCTCATCAAGAAAGCGCAACAGAGGATGTACTTCCTTCGGCAGCTGAAGAAGTTCAACCTGCCAAAGACAATGATGGTGCACTTCTACTCAGCCATCATTGAGTCCATCCTCACCTCCTCCATCACCGTCTGGTACGCTGCTGCCACTGCCAAGGACAAGAGCAGACTGCAGTGTATCAGCCGTACTGCTGCGAAGGTGATTGGCTGCAATCTGCCTACCCTCGAGGACCTGCACACCTCGAGGACCCTGAGGCGAGCGAGGAAGATTGTGGCCGACTCCTCCCACCCTGGACACTCCCTGTTTCAGTCACTCCCCTCCGGCAGAAGGCTGCGGTCTATCAGGACCAATACCTCACGCCACAAAAACAGTTTCTTCCCTTCCGCTGTTGGCCTCTTCAACAAGGCCAAGGGACCACACTGACTCAAATGTCTTATTGCTTAAAACACACTGCTTTTGCACTGCACCACAACATGGTATCTTGTACATTTGTATTTTTTGTAATATTTGTATTTTGTATTTTTATATTGTAATTTACGGCAACTTATATTTTATTGTATATTTAATTCTATTCTAATCCCACTTAGTACTGCTAGTTTATGTACCCTTAGTATAGTTAGTCCACATATTTAAATTTTAGGTATATGTTTATTGTATGCACCTTCCTGCCAAAGCAAATTCCTTGTCTGTGCAAACTTTCATGGCGAATAAATCCCTTTCTGATTCTGATTCTGATGTCACAGAGGGCTTCACAGATCAGATGAGCACCTATATATAGTGGGCATAAGCCTGTAGCGTGAGCTACTTCATGGCAGTTAAAGCTACTGTAGTCCACCTTGTCCCAGAAACACTTCAGACAAAACTGTCTGATATCAACCTAACACAATCCACGTATAATATCCTGTAAGGTGAGCTAAAAGGGGATGCAAATGGATTCAAAGGGTTCAGCCAAGCTTCCTCATTCTGCTTGTGCATCTGCTTCAGGTCAGCTAGTCAGACAAAGTACAGTCAGACACTTCACACAGAAATATCTGCCATCAATTGAACTCCAATCAACTTATGCAATCCTGTAGGTGAGCCAACATGGAATGTAAGTGAAACATGCTGCAACGTACTAATGAGGTCCCCTCGAGTGTCTCTAAGGGGTGCGCCGCACCCTCCCCGGCCCCATGGGTTATAGGTTCTTATTTCGGCCTCCAGCTTGGCCTCAGCCCGGTCCCTCTCCACCTTCTCCAGCCTCCGGCACTCCTGCTTCTCCTGGATCTGCAGGGATTCAAGGTTATGAAGGAATATGGTGAGGAATACTGACTCCCCTGGAACCACATGTACCAGAGGTTTGAGGATAGACTCAGCGTACACATTGACATCATCATGAACATCAGACTGATTTTCAACTTGTGGCGCAAATTGAATAATTCATCTTTTATGAATAAAGATTGTCAGAATTAATACATTCACTGCATTTGGTGTATTTTGGTGCTGTATCCCAACAGACAGAGGTCGTGGTGGTGGTGGGGTCACCTGCTGTTCCAGTTCCTCCTGGTAAGTTGGTGCCCTCCTCTCCACAGGCTCCAGCCTGCTCTCTCTAAAGGGAGGTCCACCCTCCTCAGCCCAGGGACCCCTATCCTCAGCCAGGTGGTGCCCCCAGTGTGCCCCTGTCTGCTGGTTAGCAAACATACTCCTGGATTTCTCATTGGTCTGGACATGATCAAAACCTGCAAAGATCAAATATATTACAACCATGTGTATTCCATGCACGTTAATGTATGTTGTCTGCAATGTGCCAGCTGGTGCAGTGACTGTCTACCTGAGACTGTGTTGATGGGCGGCAGTCTGTCCTCTCTCAGGATGGGCCTGGTGACTGTGGCTTTTTTCTGAGAGGTCTCAGGGTTCAGCCAAGCTTCCTCATTCTGCTTGTGCATCTGCTTCAGGTCAGCTAGACAGGCAAATCATAAGAAGTTTATGATTTCTTATGAACAGTTTGAAATGTGGTAGAACAGTTTAAAATGTGGCCCTCTACAAAGTGACTATATCAAATCATGTTATTTGTATAGCCCTTCTTACAAACAGTGTCACAGAGGGTTGCACAGATCAG
This sequence comes from Osmerus mordax, assembly GCF_038355195.1. NCBI lineage: Eukaryota > Metazoa > Chordata > Actinopteri > Osmeriformes > Osmeridae > Osmerus > Osmerus mordax. The sequence goes on from NC_090070.1 coordinate 386,847, forward strand.
ATGAGCACCTATATATATGTGGGGATAAGCCTGTATCTCTCATCAATTTAACACAGATCCACTTATGCGATCCTGAAAGGTGACCCAACAATGAAGGTAAGTGAAACATGCTCCAACGTACTAATGAGGTTCCCTCGGGTGTCTCTGAGGGGTGCGCCGCACCCTCCCCGGCCCCATGGGTTATAGTTTCTTATTTCGGCCTCCATCTTGGCCTCAGCCCGGTCCCTCTCCACCTTCTCCAGCCTCCGGAGCTCCTGCTTCTCCTGGATCTGCAGGGATTAAAGGTTATGAAGGAATATGGTGAGGAATACTGACTCCCCTGGAACCACATGTACCAGAGGTTTGAGGATAGACCCAGCATAGATTATGACATCATAATGAACATGAGACTGACTTTCACTGGGTGAGACGGTCTAAATGGGATGAATTAAACTAACTTACAAATGATGTTAAAAGTCAATATAGATCTACAACTTTTATCATTTATCTGACCAAAACGTTCACTCCTCCATTCTCTGTACCCTTCATGTCAAATCATGACATGCCCACCATCATTGCTCTACTCGTTTCAAACATAGACTAAGGTAAAACACAGAATCTCAACTCAAAGTTGATCAAGAAAATTCCATGTATCATAGTTCAGTCCATGTTTTGGTGAGTTTATACCTTCAATACCAATTACCAATCACTTATCTATGAGCAGAATCAATAATATTTATAGTATTTTGTGTATTTTACTACAGTATCCCAACTCATAGTGGAAAGGGGGGGGGGGGGGTCACCTGCTGTTCTAGTTCCTCTTTGTACGTTGGTGCCCTCCTCTCCACAGGCTCCACCCTTCCTAGTCTGGTGGTCCTGCTCTCTCGAAAGGGAGGTCCACCCTCCTCAGCCCAGGGACCCCTGCCCTCGGCCGGGTGGTGGCCCATGTACACCCCTCTCCAGCCCTCTGTCAAGGTGGAGGGATCTCTTCTGAGGGAGGCACCGTACTCCTAGGGAAGAGAGAAAAGGCTTCATGCTATGAGCAGTGATCCATTTAAAAATACATTTACTCGTTACAAATGAGGTGCAATTCACAGATCAGTATTCCTCTTACACCATTTTTTAAATAAAAGCCAGTCAGCTGTCTATACTCTACTGAATAAAGAGAAACTCACCCTTGTTTCCATGTAAGGACCATCTTGTTTGAAGTTAGGTTTAAGCTTCATCTTCTGACACTTTGGCCCTCTGTTGCTTGAGGAAGTTCTCAAGTTCAGTTTTCTCAATTTTGCAGATAGAAAATTGTGAACACTTCTGTGAACACAAGACAGTGTTTACCTACTAATATTAGTGGTACGCATTAAGACGTTATCTCTGTACTGAGTTTCTGTTTGTGTCAGTCTTAGCTAATATCGGCTGCCAAAAAGCGTCAGGCGTGACATCATAATGCTTTGGAATGCCACGATGTGTCCGTTGCTATGTCAACTTTTGATTATGATGTCACGCCTGATGCTTCTTTGCATGGCAGTTCCCTAGTGTATTAACATAGGGTGACCAGATTCGAGTTTGTGGGGGGGGGGGGGGGGGGGGGGGACTCTACAGTCAGAGCTCGCGCAAGAAGGTGGAACGTAAGGGAGATACCCTTTCCAAAACTTATAAGGGCGTAATAGTTTGTGAAAGATCCAGCAAAACACAAATATCCGACGAGGCAAAATCTCAGACAATTTTGGAATCCCTGCCGGACGAATTTTTTAGGTCTCTAAAAGAGGACATGTCCTGGTAAAAGAGGACGTCTGGTCACATTAATTAACAGAATAATATCATCACAATGTCTAATATGTCGGCTAAGGGATAATATTATTAGGCTACAAAATAACAGACAGTGTGTGAATCGCGTATGGTCATTAACTTTCGTTCGTATGTTTAGTAAACATTTGTATCCCGCCTACACAATTCATAAATTATTTTTATAAGTTACATCGGAAAGTGATCAATACTAAGTAACATGATTAGATCAGTAACACTCCTGTAGCTGTAATTTATTTTGATGGTTATTATGAAGAATTTGATCTCAGTCCATCTTACAATTCTTTGTCAAGAATGGTCTGAAATAAAAGCCTGTATATAACCTCAGTGTGTTCCCTAAATGCTTTGAGCTGTGTGTGTCATCCAAAAATACTACAGTGGAACTATTTCTGTTGTCATGCTGTATTAATATTACAAGGGAAAACTGTCAATGGTTTAAGCAAAAGCGAAAGACTGCTGGAAGGGGAATAATGGTAGAAATAAAAGTTGTGTCCAGTCAATCTTGAGTCTTATGTAATGAGTTTGTGTGACAAAGACAAGGTTCAGTTAGGCTACACCAACTAAATAAGTACCCACAGTGGACCTTTTTTTATTCAGTCCACTACGTTTTCAACTGAAACATACAAACGCAATTCACGTAAAATGGACATTCAAATGTAAATAATAGACGTCAAATTATGCAGGTCTAATGATGATGCTATACAAGCTAGTTTTAATTCCCTCAACAAGCAATTCATTTCCAGATGTGATAAGAGTTGCCATTTATTCTCCACTTGGGAATTTTTTATAATGATCTAATGGATTCGTAGAGGGTAAAGAAGGTTGCAGTCTAGAAGACACTACTCTCAGAAAGCCAACGAGAAAGAGAGAGGGGGGTGGGGTATTCTTATTTACAGAAAATGGATAACTTCCCTAAACGCCGAGATGTTTTCCTATGTCACATTCTGTCCACAAGAGTTCGGTTGCACACAAAAAACATTGTACAGTGATCGGAACACGGAGTGATCGGAGTATCGTTCTCGTAAACAGTCAGCAATAGTCCCAGCTTTGTCACCACGGCCTCAATGTTGCTTCAGAGCCGGAGGTCTCCTGGTCCAGTTGTGGCGTTCACGCTCCCAGGCCCGCTCTGCTGACTCTGACTGGAGGATGTGTCACGGCCACGGTCTTGCCCCAGGTCTTCCCTCGTGTGTTTTCCATGCTCCCTAGTGTTTCCAGTCTTCCTGGAGGTCAGATTTTCTGTGTCTGTGCCTTGTCAAGTGTGAGGTTTTCAGCTTTCTCGTTTGTTGTAGTCAGTTCTCTCGTTGTCGTAGTTTCCCCTGTCTAGTTTGGTCCTTCTGTGTGTGTATATAGTTGCTTTTTGTAAGGATAGGCGCGCTCTACTTGCAAAATAAAGGCGATTTAGGGTGCGAGTGAAAAAGACTATTAACTTAAAGTAAAAAAACGCACTCTCAGGCTTGTCTCATTGCTTTTTTGTGACCAGTTTATTTAACAGACGCGTTTCGGCCTAAGCCATCGTCAGTGTGTGTGATATAGTTGCTCCCTTTGACAGTCCTTGTCACGTTCTTGTGTCTTCATGTTTGTGTGTCAGTATTTCCCCATGTTCTTTGGGTCCACCCTCTTCGACCACACCTTGACAGGATGTAGTCATCTGGAAGTCTGATAGGCTCCCCGGAAGCCTCCATCCTAAGCCACATAGAGAGATTTAGCGTCTCATACTTAATGACCAAACTCTGTTCTACTCTCCCCTAAACTTTGCAGTAGTGCCCCAGTAGTGGAGGGTGTTACCTGTCAAGTGAGTCCAGCTCCTCTCACTCTGAGCGCATCATCTGGCCCTTTACCCGTTTCTGCTCTCTGAGCAGCTTTTTACGGATTGCAGTCAACTTACAGAGCACTTCCCTGTTGTACTCTGGTAGGCAGCCTGACGCACATACACACACAATCATATACCAGTTACAAATAATCTACAATGTGTTGGTTCCAGCTATATGGATCATTTCGTGTTTTTGTGTGTGAGTTACCTGCAGCTCCCAGCTCCTTCCTAACAGCTGGGACAGAGGGTGTCTGGGACTGGGGCACTGAAAGAGAACCCTTCTAAAATGTGTTTGTGGGGGGGAGAGAGACATCAGTTTATACCCGTTTTCAGATGATGCTCTCCATAGTACGTTTATGGTTTATACAAGCGGTAACTTACAGACAGGGGGGTGGTGGGGCGTTTGCTGTCCATGCTGGGGGGACTGGGGGTGGACTGGGGGGTCCTGTGTCTCTTCTGGAGGGTGGGGATGGGGGGCGAGATCTCCCTTCGCACCTGCAGATAGACAGTAAGATGGGGATCATACTGATATTTATGTTTGTTCAAATCTTTCTAATAAAGTTTTGTTGTCCTCTCACCTGAATGCGCGCCTGTCTCTCTTTCTCATAGCGCATCCTCCCAGCAGCAATCTCCTCCTCCTCCAGCTCTTTCTTCTTCTCCACCGCTTTCTTCTTCTTCTCCTCTGCAAGATGGACCAGCTCCTTGTTTTTGTCCGTTTTCTGTTGCAGAAGAAGACCAAACTGTATTATGCTGATAACAGCTGAGTCACAAAGAACACTCCTGAAAGAGAACACTCCTAAAAGGTGTCTGTGGGGGACAGAGACATCTGTTTCTACCTGTTTTCAGATGATGTTCTCCATAGTACGTTTATGGTTTATGCAAGCGGGTAACTTACAGACAGGGGGGTGGTGGGGCGTTTGCTCTCCATGCTGGGGGGACTGGGGGTGGACTGGGGGGCCCTGTGTCTCTTCTGGAGGGTGGGGATGGGGGGCGAGATCTCCCTTTGCACCTGCAGATAGACAGTAAGATGGGGATCATACTGATATTTCTGTTTGTTCAAATCTTTCTAATAAAGTTTTGTGGTCCTCTCACCTGAATGCGCGCCTGTCTCTCTTTCTCATAGCGCATCCTCCCAGCAGCAATCTCCTCCTCCTCCAGCTCTTTCTTCTTCTCCACCGCTTTCTTCTTCTTCTCCTCTGCAAGATGGACCAGCTCCTTGTTTTTGTCCGTTTTCTGTTGCAAGAAGACCAAACTTTACTAAGCTAATAACAGCTGAGTCATAAGAATATGTTACACTCGCTTAAAATCTACCCTTACGTCAAGTGTTTCCACACCATAAAAATCCAATTCTACTATCAAGATTGTTTAGCATTGTTATTCAAGAGTGTGTGGTCCAAATAAGATAAGTTGTATACTGTATATTGCAAACGCATAAACATTAATTTCTGCCAAATCCCTCTTAGCCAATCAGTGCCCAGCTGACCTTCATCTCCTTGAGTCTTCGGATCTCCTGATTCTCGTCAAACTCCCTCTTGATTTGAGCCCTCTGCTCTGCCAGCCTCCTCTCCTCCTTCACCTCCTCCAGGCGTAGCTTCTCCCTCTCCTCTGCCTGCTTAAGGTGCTTCTCCTCAATCTGGGCAGGGCCCGAGAGGTAAACAGTTTGTTATACTACATCATGTACCTGTGTGTGTGTGTTTGTGTACAGTACACAACATCCTTCAAATCAATGGCTTGTTGAAGCTACAAGACCCTACAGCCACAAGAGGCCAGGGTCTTGAAATGTAAACTTAACACATCACAAACCATATCACACTGTACCTGTTGTTTTAGGCAAAGCTTATACTTATCCAGTTCAGTGAGTTGATGAAGCGTTGGCTGGTTAGGAAACACATTTCCTCTGGCATACATGGAGGTCTGGACAGGGGCAAAACCTGCAAAGATGAAATAGAACAGCCATATGCATTGTGTGTACGTGTGTATTACATTCACGTGAAATTATTGGTTGTCTGCAATGTGCCAGCTGGTGCAGTGACTGGCTACCTGAGACTGTGTTGATGGGAGGCAGTCTGTCCTCTCTCTGGGTGGGCCTGGTGACTGTGGCTTTATTCTGAGAGGTCTCGGGGTTAAGCCAAGCTTCCTCATTCTGCCTGTGCATATGCTTCAGGTCAGCTAGTGAGAAAAAACATAGGACGTTTTTTATTTACAAGACCCTTGAAGTAAAACTTTTAACCACAGTAAAACCAGACCAGCAACCTTTTTACCCCACATGGTACAGATGTAAAAAATGTGGCCTTCTGCAATGTGAAAATATCAAATCTTATTTGTATATCCCTCTTTACAAACAATGTCACAGAGGGCTTCACAGATCAGATGAGCACCTATATATAGTGGGCATAAGCCTGTAGCGTGAGCTACTTCATGGCAGTTAAAGCTACTCTAGTCCACCTTGTCCCAGAAACACTTCAGACAGAACTGTCTGATATCAATCTAACACAATCCACGTATAATATCCTGTAAGGTGAGCTAAAAGGGGATGCAAATGAAACGTACTAATGAGGTCCCCTCGGGTGTCTCTAAGGGGTGCGCCGCACCCTCCCCGGCCCCATGGGTTATAGGTTCTTATTTCGGCCTCCAGCTTGGCCTCAGCCCGGTCCCTCTCCACCTTCTCCAGCCTCCGGCACTCCTGCTTCTCCTGGATCTGCAGGGATTCAAGGTTATGAAGGAATATGGTCAGGAATACTGACTCCCCTGGAACCACATGTACCAGAGGTTTGAGGATAGTCTCAGTGTACACATTGACATCATCATGAACATCAGACTGACTTTCAACTTGTGGCGCAAATTGAATAATTCATCTTTTGTGAATAAAGATTGTCAGAATTAATACATTCATTGCATTTGGTGTATTGTGGTGCTGTATCCCAACAGATAGAGGTTGTGGTGGTGGTGGGGTCACCTGCTGTTCCAGTTCCTCCTGGTAAGTTGGTGCCCTCCTCTCCACAAGCTCCTGCCTGCTCTCTCTAAAGGGAGGTCCACCCTCCTCAGCCCAGGGACCCCTATCCTCGGCCAGGTGGTGCCCCCAGTGCGCCCCTGTCTGCTGGTTAGCAAACATACTCCTGGATTTCTCATTGGTCTGGACATGATCAAAACCTGCAAAGAATAAATATATTATAACCATGTGTATTCCATGCACGTTAATGTATGTGTTGTCTGCAATGTGCCAGCTGGTGCAGTGACTGTCTACCTGAGACTATGTTGACGGGAGGCAGTCTGTCCTCTCTCAGGATGGGCCTGGTGACTGTGGCTTTTTTCTGAGAGGTCTCAGGGTTCAGCCAAGCTTCCTCATTCTGCTTGTGCATCTGCTTCAGGTCAGCTAGTCAGACAAAGTACAGTCAGACACTTCACACAGAAATATCTGCCATCAATTGAACTCCAATCAACTTATGCAATCCTGTAGGTGAGCCAACATGGAATGTAAGTGAAACATGCTGCAACGTACTAATGAGGTCCCCTCGAGTGTCTCTAAGGGGTGCGCCGCACCCTCCCCGGCCCCATGGGTTATAGGTTCTTATTTCGGCCTCCAGCTTGGCCTCAGCCCGGTCCCTCTCCACCTTCTCCAGCCTCCGGCACTCCTGCTTCTCCTGGATCTGCAGGGATTCAAGGTTATGAAGGAATATGGTGAGGAATACTGACTCCCCTGGAACCACATGTACCAGAGGTTTGAGGATAGACTCAGCGTACACATTGACATCATCATGAACATCAGACTGATTTTCAACTTGTGGCGCAAATTGAATAATTCATCTTTTATGAATAAAGATTGTCAGAATTAATACATTCACTGCATTTGGTGTATTTTGGTGCTGTATCCCAACAGATAGAGGTCGTGGTGGTGGTGGGGTCACCTGCTGTTCCAGTTCCTCCTGGTAAGTTGGTGCCCTCCTCTCCACAGGCTCCAGCCTGCTCTCTCTAAAGGGAGGTCCACCCTCCTCAGCCCAGGGACCCCTATCCTCAGCCAGGTGGTGCCCCCAGTGTGCCCCTGTCTGCTGGTTAGCAAACATACTCCTGGATTTCTCATTGGTCTGGACATGATCAAAACCTGCAAAGAATAAATATATTATAACCATGTGTATTCCATGCACGTTAATGTATGTGTTGTCTGCAATGTGCCAGCTGGTGCAGTGACTGTCTACCTGAGACTATGTTGACGGGAGGCAGTCTGTCCTCTCTCAGGATGGGCCTGGTGACTGTGGCTTTTTTCTGAGAGGTCTCAGGGTTCAGCCAAGCTTCCTCATTCTGCTTGTGCATCTGCTTCAGGTCAGCTAGTCAGACAAAGTACAGTCAGACACTTCACACAGAAATATCTGCCATCAATTGAACTCCAATCAACTTATGCAATCCTGTAGGTGAGCCAACATGGAATGTAAGTGAAACATGCTGCAACGTACTAATGAGGTCCCCTCGAGTGTCTCTAAGGGGTGCGCCGCACCCTCCCCGGCCCCATGGGTTATAGGTTCTTATTTCGGCCTCCAGCTTGGCCTCAGCCCGGTCCCTCTCCACCTTCTCCAGCCTCCGGCACTCCTGCTTCTCCTGGATCTGCAGGGATTCAAGGTTATGAAGGAATATGGTGAGGAATACTGACTCCCCTGGAACCACATGTACCAGAGGTTTGAGGATAGACTCAGCGTACACATTGACATCATCATGAACATCAGACTGATTTTCAACTTGTGGCGCAAATTGAATAATTCATCTTTTATGAATAAAGATTGTCAGAATTAATACATTCACTGCATTTGGTGTATTTTGGTGCTGTATCCCAACAGATAGAGGTCGTGGTGGTGGTGGGGTCACCTGCTGTTCCAGTTCCTCCTGGTAAGTTGGTGCCCTCCTCTCCACAGGCTCCAGCCTGCTCTCTCTAAAGGGAGGTCCACCCTCCTCAGCCCAGGGACCCCTATCCTCAGCCAGGTGGTGCCCCCAGTGTGCCCCTGTCTGCTGGTTAGCAAACATACTCCTGGATTTCTCATTGGTCTGGACATGATCAAAACCTGCAAAGATCAAATATATTACAACCATGTGTATTCCATGCACGTTAATGTATGTTGTCTGCAATGTGCCAGCTGGTGCAGTGACTGTCTACCTGAGACTGTGTTGATGGGCGGCAGTCTGTCCTCTCTCAGGATGGGCCTGGTGACTGTGGCTTTTTTCTGAGAGGTCTCAGGGTTCAGCCAAGCTTCCTCATTCTGCTTGTGCATCTGCTTCAGGTCAGCTAGTCAGACAAAGTACAGTCAGACACTTCACACAGAAATATCTGCCATCAATTGAACTCCAATCAACTTATGCAATCCTGTAGGTGAGCCAACATGGAATGTAAGTGAAACATGCTGCAACGTACTAATGAGGTCCCCTCGAGTGTCTCTAAGGGGTGCGCCGCACCCTCCCCGGCCCCATGGGTTATAGGTTCTTATTTCGGCCTCCAGCTTGGCCTCAGCCCGGTCCCTCTCCACCTTCTCCAGCCTCCGGCACTCCTGCTTCTCCTGGATCTGCAGGGATTCAAGGTTATGAAGGAATATGGTGAGGAATACTGACTCCCCTGGAACCACATGTACCAGAGGTTTGAGGATAGACTCAGCGTACACATTGACATCATCATGAACATCAGACTGATTTTCAACTTGTGGCGCAAATTGAATAATTCATCTTTTATGAATAAAGATTGTCAGAATTAATACATTCACTGCATTTGGTGTATTTTGGTGCTGTATCCCAACAGATAGAGGTCGTGGTGGTGGTGGGGTCACCTGCTGTTCCAGTTCCTCCTGGTAAGTTGGTGCCCTCCTCTCCACAGGCTCCAGCCTGCTCTCTCTAAAGGGAGGTCCACCCTCCTCAGCCCAGGGACCCCTATCCTCAGCCAGGTGGTGCCCCCAGTGTGCCCCTGTCTGCTGGTTAGCAAACATACTCCTGGATTTCTCATTGGTCTGGACATGATCAAAACCTGCAAAGAATAAATATATTATAACCATGTGTATTCCATGCACGTTAATGTATGTGTTGTCTGCAATGTGCCAGCTGGTGCAGTGACTGTCTACCTGAGACTATGTTGACGGGAGGCAGTCTGTCCTCTCTCAGGATGGGCCTGGTGACTGTGGCTTTTTTCTGAGAGGTCTCAGGGTTCAGCCAAGCTTCCTCATTCTGCTTGTGCATCTGCTTCAGGTCAGCTAGTCAGACAAAGTACAGTCAGACACTTCACACAGAAATATCTGCCATCAATTGAACTCCAATCAACTTATGCAATCCTGTAGGTGAGCCAACATGGAATGTAAGTGAAACATGCTGCAACGTACTAATGAGGTCCCCTCGAGTGTCTCTAAGGGGTGCGCCGCACCCTCCCCGGCCCCATGGGTTATAGGTTCTTATTTCGGCCTCCAGCTTGGCCTCAGCCCGGTCCCTCTCCACCTTCTCCAGCCTCCGGCACTCCTGCTTCTCCTGGATCTGCAGGGATTCAAGGTTATGAAGGAATATGGTGAGGAATACTGACTCCCCTGGAACCACATGTACCAGAGGTTTGAGGATAGACTCAGCGTACACATTGACATCATCATGAACATCAGACTGATTTTCAACTTGTGGCGCAAATTGAATAATTCATCTTTTATGAATAAAGATTGTCAGAATTAATACATTCACTGCATTTGGTGTATTTTGGTGCTGTATCCCAACAGATAGAGGTCGTGGTGGTGGTGGGGTCACCTGCTGTTCCAGTTCCTCCTGGTAAGTTGGTGCCCTCCTCTCCACAGGCTCCAGCCTGCTCTCTCTAAAGGGAGGTCCACCCTCCTCAGCCCAGGGACCCCTATCCTCAGCCAGGTGGTGCCCCCAGTGTGCCCCTGTCTGCTGGTTAGCAAACATACTCCTGGATTTCTCATTGGTCTGGACATGATCAAAACCTGCAAAGATCAAATATATTACAACCATGTGTATTCCATGCACGTTAATGTATGTTGTCTGCAATGTGCCAGCTGGTGCAGTGACTGTCTACCTGAGACTGTGTTGATGGGCGGCAGTCTGTCCTCTCTCAGGATGGGCCTGGTGACTGTGGCTTTTTTCTGAGAGGTCTCAGGGTTCAGCCAAGCTTCCTCATTCTGCTTGTGCATCTGCTTCAGGTCAGCTAGACAGGCAAATCATAAGAAGTTTATGATTTCTTATGAACAGTTTGAAATGTGGTAGAACAGTTTAAAATGTGGCCCTCTACAAAGTGACTATATCAAATCATGTTATTTGTATAGCCCTTCTTACAAACAGTGTCACAGAGGGTTGCACAGATCAGATGAGCACCTATATATATGTGGGGATAAGCCTGTATCTCTCATCAATTTAACACAGATCCACTTATGCGATCCTGAAAGGTGACCCAACAATGAAGGTAAGTGAAACATGCTCCAACGTACTAATGAGGTTCCCTCGGGTGTCTCTGAGGGGTGCGCCGCACCCTCCCCGGCCCCATGGGTTATAGTTTCTTATTTCGGCCTCCATCTTGGCCTCAGCCCGGTCCCTCTCCACCTTCTCCAGCCTCCGGAGCTCCTGCTTCTCCTGGATCTGCAGGGATTAAAGGTTATGAAGGAATATGGTGAGGAATACTGACTCCCCTGGAACCACATGTACCAGAGGTTTGAGGATAGACCCAGCATAGATTATGACATCATAATGAACATGAGACTGACTTTCACTGGGTGAGACGGTCTAAATGGGATGAATTAAACTAACTTACAAATGATGTTAAAAGTCAATATAGATCTACAACTTTTATCATTTATCTGACCAAAACGTTCACTCCTCCATTCTCTGTACCCTTCATGTCAAATCATGACATGCCCACCATCATTGCTCTACTCGTTTCAAACATAGACTAAGGTAAAACACAGAATCTCAACTCAAAGTTGATCAAGAAAATTCCATGTATCATAGTTCAGTCCATGTTTTGGTGAGTTTATACCTTCAATACCAATTACCAATCACTTATCTATGAGCAGAATCAATAATATTTATAGTATTTTGTGTATTTTACTACAGTATCCCAACTCATAGTGGAAAGGGGGGGGGGGGGGGGTCACCTGCTGTTCTAGTTCCTCTTTGTACGTTGGTGCCCTCCTCTCCACAGGCTCCACCCTTCCTAGTCTGGTGGTCCTGCTCTCTCGAAAGGGAGGTCCACCCTCCTCAGCCCAGGGACCCCTGCCCTCGGCCGGGTGGTGGCCCATGTACACCCCTCTCCAGCCCTCTGTCAAGGTGGAGGGATCTCTTCTGAGGGAGGCACCGTACTCCTAGGGAAGAGAGAAAAGGCTTCATGCTATGAGCAGTGATCCATTTAAAAATACATTTACTCGTTACAAATGAGGTGCAATTCACAGATCAGTATTCCTCTTACACCATTTTAAATAAAAGCCAGTCAGCTGTCTATACTCTACTGAATAAAGAGAAACTCACCCTTGTTTCCATGTAAGGACCATCTTGTTTGAAGTTAGGTTTAAGCTTCATCTTCTGACACTTTGGCCCTCTGTTGCTTGAGGAAGTTCTCAAGTTCAGTTTTCTCAATTTTGCAGATAGAAAATTGTGAACACTTCTGTGAACACAAGACAGTGTTTACCTACTAATATTAGTGGTACGCATTAAGACGTTATCTCTGTACTGAGTTTCTGTTTGTGTCAGTCTTAGCTAATATCAGCTGCCAAAAAGCGTCAGGCGTGACATCATAATGCTTTGGAATGCCACGATGTGTCCGTTGCTATGTCAACTTTTGATTATGATGTCACGCCTGATGCTTCTTTGCATGGCAGTTCCCTAGTGTATTAACATAGGGTGACCAGATTCGAGTTTGTGGGGGGGGGGGGGGGGGGAGGGGGGGGGGGGGACTCTACAGTCAGAGCTCGCGCAAGAAGGTGGAACGTAAGGGAGATACCCTTTCCAAAACTTATAAGGGCGTAATAGTTTGTGAAAGATCCAGCAAAACACAAATATCCGACGAGGCAAAATCTCAGACAATTTTGGAATCCCTGCCGGACGAATTTTTTAGGTCTCTAAAAGAGGACATGTCCTGGTAAAAGAGGACGTCTGGTCACATTAATTAACAGAATAATATCATCACAATGTCTAATATGTCGGCTAAGGGATAATATTATTAGGCTACAAAATAACAGACAGTGTGTGAATCGCGTATGGTCATTAACTTTCGTTCGTATGTTTAGTAAACATTTGTATCCCGCCTACACAATTCATAAATTATTTTTATAAGTTACATCGGAAAGTGATCAATACTAAGTAACATGATTAGATCAGTAACACTCCTGTAGCTGTAATTTATTTTGATGGTTATTATGAAGAATTTGATCTCAGTCCATCTTACAATTCTTTGTCAAGAATGGTCTGAAATAAAAGCCTGTATATAACCTCAGTGTGTTCCCTAAATGCTTTGAGCTGTGTGTGTCATCCAAAAATACTACAGTGGAACTATTTCTGTTGTCATGCTGTATTAATATTACAAGGGAAAACTGTCAATGGTTTAAGCAAAAGCGAAAGACTGCTGGAAGGGGAATAATGGTAGAAATAAAAGTTGTGTCCAGTCAATCTTGAGTCTTATGTAATGAGTTTGTGTGACAAAGACAAGGTTCAGTTAGGCTACACCAACTAAATAAGTACCCACAGTGGACCTTTTTTTATTCAGTCCACTACGTTTTCAACTGAAACATACAAACGCAATTCACGTAAAATGGACATTCAAATGTAAATAATAGACGTCAAATTATGCAGGTCTAATGATGATGCTATACAAGCTAGTTTTAATTCCCTCAACAAGCAATTCATTTCCAGATGTGATAAGAGTTGCCATTTATTCTCCACTTGGGAATTTTTTATAATGATCTAATGGATTCGTAGAGGGTAAAGAAGGTTGCAGTCTAGAAGACACTACTCTCAGAAAGCCAACGAGAAAGAGAGAGGGGGGTGGGGTATTCTTATTTACAGAAAATGGATAACTTCCCTAAACGCCGAGATGTTTTCCTATGTCACATTCTGTCCACAAGAGTTCGGTTGCACACAAAAAACATTGTACAGTGATCGGAACACGGAGTGATCGGAGTATCGTTCTCGTAAACAGTCAGCAATAGTCCCAGCTTTGTCACCACGGCCTCAATGTTGCTTCAGAGCCGGAGGTCTCCTGGTCCAGTTGTGGCGTTCACGCTCCCAGGCCCGCTCTGCTGACTCTGACTGGAGGATGTGTCACGGCCACGGTCTTGCCCCAGGTCTTCCCTCGTGTGTTTTCCATGCTCCCTAGTGTTTCCAGTCTTCCTGGAGGTCAGATTTTCTGTGTCTGTGCCTTGTCAAGTGTGAGGTTTTCAGCTTTCTCGTTTGTTGTAGTCAGTTCTCTCGTTGTCGTAGTTTCCCCTGTCTAGTTTGGTCCTTCTGTGTGTGTATATAGTTGCTTTTTGTAAGGATAGGCGCGCTCTACTTGCAAAATAAAGGCGATTTAGGGTGCGAGTGAAAAAGACTATTAACTTAAAGTAAAAAACCGCACTCTCAGGCTTGTCTCATTGCTTTTTTGTGACCAGTTTATTTAACAGACGCGTTTCGGCCTAAGCCATCGTCAGTGTGTGTGATATAGTTGCTCCCTTTGACAGTCCTTGTCACGTTCTTGTGTCTTCATGTTTGTGTGTCAGTATTTCCCCATGTTCTTTGGGTCCACCCTCTTCGACCACACCTTGACAGGATGTAGTCATCTGGAAGTCTGATAGGCTCCCCGGAAGCCTCCATCCTAAGCCACATAGAGAGATTTAGCGTCTCATACTTAATGACCAAACTCTGTTCTACTCTCCCCTAAACTTTGCAGTAGTGCCCCAGTAGTGGAGGGTGTTACCTGTCAAGTGAGTCCAGCTCCTCTCACTCTGAGCGCATCATCTGGCCCTTTACCCGTTTCTGCTCTCTGAGCAGCTTTTTACGGATTGCAGTCAACTTACAGAGCACTTCCCTGTTGTACTCTGGTAGGCAGCCTGACGCACATACACACACAATCATATACCAGTTACAAATAATCTACAATGTGTTGGTTCCAGCTATATGGATCATTTCGTGTTTTTGTGTGTGAGTTACCTGCAGCTCCCAGCTCCTTCCTAACAGCTGGAACAGAGGGTGTCTGGGACTGGGGCACTGAAAGAGAACCCTTCTAAAATGTGTTTGTGGGGGGGAGAGAGACATCAGTTTATACCCGTTTTCAGATGATGCTCTCCATAGTACGTTTATGGTTTATACAAGCGGTAACTTACAGACAGGGGGGTGGTGGGGCGTTTGCTGTCCATGCTGGGGGGACTGGGGGTGGACTGGGGGGTCCTGTGTCTCTTCTGGAGGGTGGGGATGGGGGGCGAGATCTCCCTTCGCACCTGCAGATAGACAGTAAGATGGGGATCATACTGATATTTATGTTTGTTCAAATCTTTCTAATAAAGTTTTGTTGTCCTCTCACCTGAATGCGCGCCTGTCTCTCTTTCTCATAGCGCATCCTCCCAGCAGCAATCTCCTCCTCCTCCAGCTCTTTCTTCTTCTCCACCGCTTTCTTCTTCTTCTCCTCTGCAAGATGGACCAGCTCCTTGTTTTTGTCCGTTTTCTGTTGCAGAAGAAGACCAAACTGTATTATGCTGATAACAGCTGAGTCACAAAGAACACTCCTGAAAGAGAACACTCCTAAAAGGTGTCTGTGGGGGACAGAGACATCTGTTTCTACCTGTTTTCAGATGATGTTCTCCATAGTACGTTTATGGTTTATGCAAGCGGGTAACTTACAGACAGGGGGGTGGTGGGGCGTTTGCTCTCCATGCTGGGGGGACTGGGGGTGGACTGGGGGGCCCTGTGTCTCTTCTGGAGGGTGGGGATGGGGGGCGAGATCTCCCTTTGCACCTGCAGATAGACAGTAAGATGGGGATCATACTGATATTTCTGTTTGTTCAAATCTTTCTAATAAAGTTTTGTGGTCCTCTCACCTGAATGCGCGCCTGTCTCTCTTTCTCATAGCGCATCCTCCCAGCAGCAATCTCCTCCTCCTCCAGCTCTTTCTTCTTCTCCACCGCTTTCTTCTTCTTCTCCTCTGCAAGATGGACCAGCTCCTTGTTTTTGTCCGTTTTCTGTTGCAAGAAGACCAAACTTTACTAAGCTAATAACAGCTGAGTCATAAGAATATGTTACACTCGCTTAAAATCTACCCTTACGTCAAGTGTTTCCACACCATAAAAATCCAATTCTACTATCAAGATTGTTTAGCATTGTTATTCAAGAGTGTGTGGTCCAAATAAGATAAGTTGTATACTGTATATTGCAAACGCATAAACATTAATTTCTGCCAAATCCCTCTTAGCCAATCAGTGCCCAGCTGACCTTCATCTCCTTGAGTCTTCGGATCTCCTGATTCTCGTCAAACTCCCTCTTGATTTGAGCCCTCTGCTCTGCCAGCCTCCTCTCCTCCTTCACCTCCTCCAGGCGTAGCTTCTCCCTCTCCTCTGCCTGCTTAAGGTGCTTCTCCTCAATCTGGGCAGGGCCCGAGAGGTAAACAGTTTGTTATACTACATCATGTACCTGTGTGTGTGTTTGTGTACAGTACACAACATCCTTCAAATCAATGGCTTGTTGAAGCTACAAGACCCTACAGCCACAAGAGGCCAGGGTCTTGAAATGTAAACTTAACACATCACAAACCATATCACACTGTACCTGTTGTTTTAGGCAAAGCTTATACTTATCCAGTTCAGTGAGTTGATGAAGCGTTGGCTGGTTAGGAAACACATTTCCTCTGGCATACATGGAGGTCTGGACAGGGGCAAAACCTGCAAAGATGAAATAGAACAGCCATATGCATTGTGTGTACGTGTGTATTACATTCACGTGAAATTATTGGTTGTCTGCAATGTGCCAGCTGGTGCAGTGACTGGCTACCTGAGACTGTGTTGATGGGAGGCAGTCTGTCCTCTCTCTGGGTGGGCCTGGTGACTGTGGCTTTATTCTGAGAGGTCTCGGGGTTAAGCCAAGCTTCCTCATTCTGCCTGTGCATATGCTTCAGGTCAGCTAGTGAGAAAAAACATAGGACGTTTTTTATTTACAAGACCCTTGAAGTAAAACTTTTAACCACAGTAAAACCAGACCAGCAACCTTTTTACCCCACATGGTACAGATGTAAAAAATGTGGCCTTCTGCAATGTGAAAATATCAAATCTTATTTGTATATCCCTCTTTACAAACAATGTCACAGAGGGCTTCACAGATCAGATGAGCACCTATATATAGTGGGCATAAGCCTGTAGCGTGAGCTACTTCATGGCAGTTAAAGCTACTCTAGTCCACCTTGTCCCAGAAACACTTCAGACAGAACTGTCTGATATCAATCTAACACAATCCACGTATAATATCCTGTAAGGTGAGCTAAAAGGGGATGCAAATGAAACGTACTAATGAGGTCCCCTCGGGTGTCTCTAAGGGGTGCGCCGCACCCTCCCCGGCCCCATGGGTTATAGGTTCTTATTTCGGCCTCCAGCTTGGCCTCAGCCCGGTCCCTCTCCACCTTCTCCAGCCTCCGGCACTCCTGCTTCTCCTGGATCTGCAGGGATTCAAGGTTATGAAGGAATATGGTCAGGAATACTGACTCCCCTGGAACCACATGTACCAGAGGTTTGAGGATAGTCTCAGTGTACACATTGACATCATCATGAACATCAGACTGACTTTCAACTTGTGGCGCAAATTGAATAATTCATCTTTTGTGAATAAAGATTGTCAGAATTAATACATTCATTGCATTTGGTGTATTGTGGTGCTGTATCCCAACAGATAGAGGTCGTGGTGGTGGTGGGGTCACCTGCTGTTCCAGTTCCTCCTGGTAAGTTGGTGCCCTCCTCTCCACAAGCTCCTGCCTGCTCTCTCTAAAGGGAGGTCCACCCTCCTCAGCCCAGGGACCCCTATCCTCGGCCAGGTGGTGCCCCCAGTGCGCCCCTGTCTGCTGGTTAGCAAACATACTCCTGGATTTCTCATTGGTCTGGACATGATCAAAACCTGCAAAGAATAAATATATTATAACCATGTGTATTCCATGCACGTTAATGTATGTGTTGTCTGCAATGTGCCAGCTGGTGCAGTGACTGTCTACCTGAGACTATGTTGACGGGAGGCAGTCTGTCCTCTCTCAGGATGGGCCTGGTGACTGTGGCTTTTTTCTGAGAGGTCTCAGGGTTCAGCCAAGCTTCCTCATTCTGCTTGTGCATCTGCTTCAGGTCAGCTAGTCAGACAAAGTACAGTCAGACACTTCACACAGAAATATCTGCCATCAATTGAACTCCAATCAACTTATGCAATCCTGTAGGTGAGCCAACATGGAATGTAAGTGAAACATGCTGCAACGTACTAATGAGGTCCCCTCGAGTGTCTCTAAGGGGTGCGCCGCACCCTCCCCGGCCCCATGGGTTATAGGTTCTTATTTCGGCCTCCAGCTTGGCCTCAGCCCGGTCCCTCTCCACCTTCTCCAGCCTCCGGCACTCCTGCTTCTCCTGGATCTGCAGGGATTCAAGGTTATGAAGGAATATGGTGAGGAATACTGACTCCCCTGGAACCACATGTACCAGAGGTTTGAGGATAGACTCAGCGTACACATTGACATCATCATGAACATCAGACTGATTTTCAACTTGTGGCGCAAATTGAATAATTCATCTTTTATGAATAAAGATTGTCAGAATTAATACATTCACTGCATTTGGTGTATTTTGGTGCTGTATCCCAACAGATAGAGGTCGTGGTGGTGGTGGGGTCACCTGCTGTTCCAGTTCCTCCTGGTAAGTTGGTGCCCTCCTCTCCACAGGCTCCAGCCTGCTCTCTCTAAAGGGAGGTCCACCCTCCTCAGCCCAGGGACCCCTATCCTCAGCCAGGTGGTGCCCCCAGTGTGCCCCTGTCTGCTGGTTAGCAAACATACTCCTGGATTTCTCATTGGTCTGGACATGATCAAAACCTGCAAAGATCAAATATATTACAACCATGTGTATTCCATGCACGTTAATGTATGTTGTCTGCAATGTGCCAGCTGGTGCAGTGACTGTCTACCTGAGACTGTGTTGATGGGCGGCAGTCTGTCCTCTCTCAGGATGGGCCTGGTGACTGTGGCTTTTTTCTGAGAGGTCTCAGGGTTCAGCCAAGCTTCCTCATTCTGCTTGTGCATCTGCTTCAGGTCAGCTAGACAGGCAAATCATAAGAAGTTTATGATTTCTTATGAACAGTTTGAAATGTGGTAGAACAGTTTAAAATGTGGCCCTCTACAAAGTGACTATATCAAATCATGTTATTTGTATAGCCCTTCTTACAAACAGTGTCACAGAGGGTTGCACAGATCAGATGAGCACCTATATATATGTGGGGATAAGCCTGTATCTCTCATCAATTTAACACAGATCCACTTATGCGATCCTGAAAGGTGACCCAACAATGAAGGTAAGTGAAACATGCTCCAACGTACTAATGAGGTTCCCTCGGGTGTCTCTGAGGGGTGCGCCGCACCCTCCCCGGCCCCATGGGTTATAGTTTCTTATTTCGGCCTCCATCTTGGCCTCAGCCCGGTCCCTCTCCACCTTCTCCAGCCTCCGGAGCTCCTGCTTCTCCTGGATCTGCAGGGATTAAAGGTTATGAAGGAATATGGTGAGGAATACTGACTCCCCTGGAACCACATGTACCAGAGGTTTGAGGATAGACCCAGCATAGATTATGACATCATAATGAACATGAGACTGACTTTCACTGGGTGAGACGGTCTAAATGGGATGAATTAAACTAACTTACAAATGATGTTAAAAGTCAATATAGATCTACAACTTTTATCATTTATCTGACCAAAACGTTCACTCCTCCATTCTCTGTACCCTTCATGTCAAATCATGACATGCCCACCATCATTGCTCTACTCGTTTCAAACATAGACTAAGGTAAAACACAGAATCTCAACTCAAAGTTGATCAAGAAAATTCCATGTATCATAGTTCAGTCCATGTTTTGGTGAGTTTATACCTTCAATACCAATTACCAATCACTTATCTATGAGCAGAATCAATAATATTTATAGTATTTTGTGTATTTTACTACAGTATCCCAACTCATAGTGGAAAGGGGGGGGGGGGGGGTCACCTGCTGTTCTAGTTCCTCTTTGTACGTTGGTGCCCTCCTCTCCACAGGCTCCACCCTTCCTAGTCTGGTGGTCCTGCTCTCTCGAAAGGGAGGTCCACCCTCCTCAGCCCAGGGACCCCTGCCCTCGGCCGGGTGGTGGCCCATGTACACCCCTCTCCAGCCCTCTGTCAAGGTGGAGGGATCTCTTCTGAGGGAGGCACCGTACTCCTAGGGAAGAGAGAAAAGGCTTCATGCTATGAGCAGTGATCCATTTAAAAATACATTTACTCGTTACAAATGAGGTGCAATTCACAGATCAGTATTCCTCTTACACCATTTTTTAAATAAAAGCCAGTCAGCTGTCTATACTCTACTGAATAAAGAGAAACTCACCCTTGTTTCCATGTAAGGACCATCTTGTTTGAAGTTAGGTTTAAGCTTCATCTTCTGACACTTTGGCCCTCTGTTGCTTGAGGAAGTTCTCAAGTTCAGTTTTCTCAATTTTGCAGATAGAAAATTGTGAACACTTCTGTGAACACAAGACAGTGTTTACCTACTAATATTAGTGGTACGCATTAAGACGTTATCTCTGTACTGAGTTTCTGTTTGTGTCAGTCTTAGCTAATATCGGCTGCCAAAAAGCGTCAGGCGTGACATCATAATGCTTTGGAATGCCACGATGTGTCCGTTGCTATGTCAACTTTTGATTATGATGTCACGCCTGATGCTTCTTTGCATGGCAGTTCCCTAGTGTATTAACATAGGGTGACCAGATTCGAGTTTGTGGGGGGGGGGGGGGGGGGGGGGGACTCTACAGTCAGAGCTCGCGCAAGAAGGTGGAACGTAAGGGAGATACCCTTTCCAAAACTTATAAGGGCGTAATAGTTTGTGAAAGATCCAGCAAAACACAAATATCCGACGAGGCAAAATCTCAGACAATTTTGGAATCCCTGCCGGACGAATTTTTTAGGTCTCTAAAAGAGGACATGTCCTGGTAAAAGAGGACGTCTGGTCACATTAATTAACAGAATAATATCATCACAATGTCTAATATGTCGGCTAAGGGATAATATTATTAGGCTACAAAATAACAGACAGTGTGTGAATCGCGTATGGTCATTAACTTTCGTTCGTATGTTTAGTAAACATTTGTATCCCGCCTACACAATTCATAAATTATTTTTATAAGTTACATCGGAAAGTGATCAATACTAAGTAACATGATTAGATCAGTAACACTCCTGTAGCTGTAATTTATTTTGATGGTTATTATGAAGAATTTGATCTCAGTCCATCTTACAATTCTTTGTCAAGAATGGTCTGAAATAAAAGCCTGTATATAACCTCAGTGTGTTCCCTAAATGCTTTGAGCTGTGTGTGTCATCCAAAAATACTACAGTGGAACTATTTCTGTTGTCATGCTGTATTAATATTACAAGGGAAAACTGTCAATGGTTTAAGCAAAAGCGAAAGACTGCTGGAAGGGGAATAATGGTAGAAATAAAAGTTGTGTCCAGTCAATCTTGAGTCTTATGTAATGAGTTTGTGTGACAAAGACAAGGTTCAGTTAGGCTACACCAACTAAATAAGTACCCACAGTGGACCTTTTTTTATTCAGTCCACTACGTTTTCAACTGAAACATACAAACGCAATTCACGTAAAATGGACATTCAAATGTAAATAATAGACGTCAAATTATGCAGGTCTAATGATGATGCTATACAAGCTAGTTTTAATTCCCTCAACAAGCAATTCATTTCCAGATGTGATAAGAGTTGCCATTTATTCTCCACTTGGGAATTTTTTATAATGATCTAATGGATTCGTAGAGGGTAAAGAAGGTTGCAGTCTAGAAGACACTACTCTCAGAAAGCCAACGAGAAAGAGAGAGGGGGGTGGGGTATTCTTATTTACAGAAAATGGATAACTTCCCTAAACGCCGAGATGTTTTCCTATGTCACATTCTGTCCACAAGAGTTCGGTTGCACACAAAAAACATTGTACAGTGATCGGAACACGGAGTGATCGGAGTATCGTTCTCGTAAACAGTCAGCAATAGTCCCAGCTTTGTCACCACGGCCTCAATGTTGCTTCAGAGCCGGAGGTCTCCTGGTCCAGTTGTGGCGTTCACGCTCCCAGGCCCGCTCTGCTGACTCTGACTGGAGGATGTGTCACGGCCACGGTCTTGCCCCAGGTCTTCCCTCGTGTGTTTTCCATGCTCCCTAGTGTTTCCAGTCTTCCTGGAGGTCAGATTTTCTGTGTCTGTGCCTTGTCAAGTGTGAGGTTTTCAGCTTTCTCGTTTGTTGTAGTCAGTTCTCTCGTTGTCGTAGTTTCCCCTGTCTAGTTTGGTCCTTCTGTGTGTGTATATAGTTGCTTTTTGTAAGGATAGGCGCGCTCTACTTGCAAAATAAAGGCGATTTAGGGTGCGAGTGAAAAAGACTATTAACTTAAAGTAAAAAACCGCACTCTCAGGCTTGTCTCATTGCTTTTTTGTGACCAGTTTATTTAACAGACGCGTTTCGGCCTAAGCCATCGTCAGTGTGTGTGATATAGTTGCTCCCTTTGACAGTCCTTGTCACGTTCTTGTGTCTTCATGTTTGTGTGTCAGTATTTCCCCATGTTCTTTGGGTCCACCCTCTTCGACCACACCTTGACAGGATGTAGTCATCTGGAAGTCTGATAGGCTCCCCGGAAGCCTCCATCCTAAGCCACATAGAGAGATTTAGCGTCTCATACTTAATGACCAAACTCTGTTCTACTCTCCCCTAAACTTTGCAGTAGTGCCCCAGTAGTGGAGGGTGTTACCTGTCAAGTGAGTCCAGCTCCTCTCACTCTGAGCGCATCATCTGGCCCTTTACCCGTTTCTGCTCTCTGAGCAGCTTTTTACGGATTGCAGTCAACTTACAGAGCACTTCCCTGTTGTACTCTGGTAGGCAGCCTGACGCACATACACACACAATCATATACCAGTTACAAATAATCTACAATGTGTTGGTTCCAGCTATATGGATCATTTCGTGTTTTTGTGTGTGAGTTACCTGCAGCTCCCAGCTCCTTCCTAACAGCTGGGACAGAGGGTGTCTGGGACTGGGGCACTGAAAGAGAACCCTTCTAAAATGTGTTTGTGGGGGGGAGAGAGACATCAGTTTATACCCGTTTTCAGATGATGCTCTCCATAGTACGTTTATGGTTTATACAAGCGGTAACTTACAGACAGGGGGGTGGTGGGGCGTTTGCTGTCCATGCTGGGGGGACTGGGGGTGGACTGGGGGGTCCTGTGTCTCTTCTGGAGGGTGGGGATGGGGGGCGAGATCTCCCTTCGCACCTGCAGATAGACAGTAAGATGGGGATCATACTGATATTTATGTTTGTTCAAATCTTTCTAATAAAGTTTTGTTGTCCTCTCACCTGAATGCGCGCCTGTCTCTCTTTCTCATAGCGCATCCTCCCAGCAGCAATCTCCTCCTCCTCCAGCTCTTTCTTCTTCTCCACCGCTTTCTTCTTCTTCTCCTCTGCAAGATGGACCAGCTCCTTGTTTTTGTCCGTTTTCTGTTGCAGAAGAAGACCAAACTGTATTATGCTGATAACAGCTGAGTCACAAAGAACACTCCTGAAAGAGAACACTCCTAAAAGGTGTCTGTGGGGGACAGAGACATCTGTTTCTACCTGTTTTCAGATGATGTTCTCCATAGTACGTTTATGGTTTATGCAAGCGGGTAACTTACAGACAGGGGGGTGGTGGGGCGTTTGCTCTCCATGCTGGGGGGACTGGGGGTGGACTGGGGGGCCCTGTGTCTCTTCTGGAGGGTGGGGATGGGGGGCGAGATCTCCCTTTGCACCTGCAGATAGACAGTAAGATGGGGATCATACTGATATTTCTGTTTGTTCAAATCTTTCTAATAAAGTTTTGTGGTCCTCTCACCTGAATGCGCGCCTGTCTCTCTTTCTCATAGCGCATCCTCCCAGCAGCAATCTCCTCCTCCTCCAGCTCTTTCTTCTTCTCCACCGCTTTCTTCTTCTTCTCCTCTGCAAGATGGACCAGCTCCTTGTTTTTGTCCGTTTTCTGTTGCAAGAAGACCAAACTTTACTAAGCTAATAACAGCTGAGTCATAAGAATATGTTACACTCGCTTAAAATCTACCCTTACGTCAAGTGTTTCCACACCATAAAAATCCAATTCTACTATCAAGATTGTTTAGCATTGTTATTCAAGAGTGTGTGGTCCAAATAAGATAAGTTGTATACTGTATATTGCAAACGCATAAACATTAATTTCTGCCAAATCCCTCTTAGCCAATCAGTGCCCAGCTGACCTTCATCTCCTTGAGTCTTCGGATCTCCTGATTCTCGTCAAACTCCCTCTTGATTTGAGCCCTCTGCTCTGCCAGCCTCCTCTCCTCCTTCACCTCCTCCAGGCGTAGCTTCTCCCTCTCCTCTGCCTGCTTAAGGTGCTTCTCCTCAATCTGGGCAGGGCCCGAGAGGTAAACAGTTTGTTATACTACATCATGTACCTGTGTGTGTGTGTTTGTGTACAGTACACAACATCCTTCAAATCAATGGCTTGTTGAAGCTACAAGACCCTACAGCCACAAGAGGCCAGGGTCTTGAAATGTAAACTTAACACATCACAAACCATATCACACTGTACCTGTTGTTTTAGGCAAAGCTTATACTTATCCAGTTCAGTGAGTTGATGAAGCGTTGGCTGGTTAGGAAACACATTTCCTCTGGCATACATGGAGGTCTGGACAGGGGCAAAACCTGCAAAGATGAAATAGAACAGCCATATGCATTGTGTGTACGTGTGTATTACATTCACGTGAAATTATTGGTTGTCTGCAATGTGCCAGCTGGTGCAGTGACTGGCTACCTGAGACTGTGTTGATGGGAGGCAGTCTGTCCTCTCTCTGGGTGGGCCTGGTGACTGTGGCTTTATTCTGAGAGGTCTCGGGGTTAAGCCAAGCTTCCTCATTCTGCCTGTGCATATGCTTCAGGTCAGCTAGTGAGAAAAAACATAGGACGTTTTTTATTTACAAGACCCTTGAAGTAAAACTTTTAACCACAGTAAAACCAGACCAGCAACCTTTTTACCCCACATGGTACAGATGTAAAAAATGTGGCCTTCTGCAATGTGAAAATATCAAATCTTATTTGTATAT
Organism: Osmerus mordax; assembly: GCF_038355195.1. Lineage (NCBI taxonomy): Eukaryota > Metazoa > Chordata > Actinopteri > Osmeriformes > Osmeridae > Osmerus > Osmerus mordax. Next base: position 411,763 of record NC_090070.1, read on the forward strand.
CCCTCTTTACAAACAATGTCACAGAGGGCTTCACAGATCAGATGAGCACCTATATATAGTGGGCATAAGCCTGTAGCGTGAGCTACTTCATGGCAGTTAAAGCTACTCTAGTCCACCTTGTCCCAGAAACACTTCAGACAGAACTGTCTGATATCAATCTAACACAATCCACGTATAATATCCTGTAAGGTGAGCTAAAAGGGGATGCAAATGAAACGTACTAATGAGGTCCCCTCGGGTGTCTCTAAGGGGTGCGCCGCACCCTCCCCGGCCCCATGGGTTATAGGTTCTTATTTCGGCCTCCAGCTTGGCCTCAGCCCGGTCCCTCTCCACCTTCTCCAGCCTCCGGCACTCCTGCTTCTCCTGGATCTGCAGGGATTCAAGGTTATGAAGGAATATGGTCAGGAATACTGACTCCCCTGGAACCACATGTACCAGAGGTTTGAGGATAGTCTCAGTGTACACATTGACATCATCATGAACATCAGACTGACTTTCAACTTGTGGCGCAAATTGAATAATTCATCTTTTGTGAATAAAGATTGTCAGAATTAATACATTCATTGCATTTGGTGTATTGTGGTGCTGTATCCCAACAGATAGAGGTCGTGGTGGTGGTGGGGTCACCTGCTGTTCCAGTTCCTCCTGGTAAGTTGGTGCCCTCCTCTCCACAAGCTCCTGCCTGCTCTCTCTAAAGGGAGGTCCACCCTCCTCAGCCCAGGGACCCCTATCCTCGGCCAGGTGGTGCCCCCAGTGCGCCCCTGTCTGCTGGTTAGCAAACATACTCCTGGATTTCTCATTGGTCTGGACATGATCAAAACCTGCAAAGAATAAATATATTATAACCATGTGTATTCCATGCACGTTAATGTATGTGTTGTCTGCAATGTGCCAGCTGGTGCAGTGACTGTCTACCTGAGACTATGTTGACGGGAGGCAGTCTGTCCTCTCTCAGGATGGGCCTGGTGACTGTGGCTTTTTTCTGAGAGGTCTCAGGGTTCAGCCAAGCTTCCTCATTCTGCTTGTGCATCTGCTTCAGGTCAGCTAGTCAGACAAAGTACAGTCAGACACTTCACACAGAAATATCTGCCATCAATTGAACTCCAATCAACTTATGCAATCCTGTAGGTGAGCCAACATGGAATGTAAGTGAAACATGCTGCAACGTACTAATGAGGTCCCCTCGAGTGTCTCTAAGGGGTGCGCCGCACCCTCCCCGGCCCCATGGGTTATAGGTTCTTATTTCGGCCTCCAGCTTGGCCTCAGCCCGGTCCCTCTCCACCTTCTCCAGCCTCCGGCACTCCTGCTTCTCCTGGATCTGCAGGGATTCAAGGTTATGAAGGAATATGGTGAGGAATACTGACTCCCCTGGAACCACATGTACCAGAGGTTTGAGGATAGACTCAGCGTACACATTGACATCATCATGAACATCAGACTGATTTTCAACTTGTGGCGCAAATTGAATAATTCATCTTTTATGAATAAAGATTGTCAGAATTAATACATTCACTGCATTTGGTGTATTTTGGTGCTGTATCCCAACAGATAGAGGTCGTGGTGGTGGTGGGGTCACCTGCTGTTCCAGTTCCTCCTGGTAAGTTGGTGCCCTCCTCTCCACAGGCTCCAGCCTGCTCTCTCTAAAGGGAGGTCCACCCTCCTCAGCCCAGGGACCCCTATCCTCAGCCAGGTGGTGCCCCCAGTGTGCCCCTGTCTGCTGGTTAGCAAACATACTCCTGGATTTCTCATTGGTCTGGACATGATCAAAACCTGCAAAGATCAAATATATTACAACCATGTGTATTCCATGCACGTTAATGTATGTTGTCTGCAATGTGCCAGCTGGTGCAGTGACTGTCTACCTGAGACTGTGTTGATGGGCGGCAGTCTGTCCTCTCTCAGGATGGGCCTGGTGACTGTGGCTTTTTTCTGAGAGGTCTCAGGGTTCAGCCAAGCTTCCTCATTCTGCTTGTGCATCTGCTTCAGGTCAGCTAGACAGGCAAATCATAAGAAGTTTATGATTTCTTATGAACAGTTTGAAATGTGGTAGAACAGTTTAAAATGTGGCCCTCTACAAAGTGACTATATCAAATCATGTTATTTGTATAGCCCTTCTTACAAACAGTGTCACAGAGGGTTGCACAGATCAGATGAGCACCTATATATATGTGGGGATAAGCCTGTATCTCTCATCAATTTAACACAGATCCACTTATGCGATCCTGAAAGGTGACCCAACAATGAAGGTAAGTGAAACATGCTCCAACGTACTAATGAGGTTCCCTCGGGTGTCTCTGAGGGGTGCGCCGCACCCTCCCCGGCCCCATGGGTTATAGTTTCTTATTTCGGCCTCCATCTTGGCCTCAGCCCGGTCCCTCTCCACCTTCTCCAGCCTCCGGAGCTCCTGCTTCTCCTGGATCTGCAGGGATTAAAGGTTATGAAGGAATATGGTGAGGAATACTGACTCCCCTGGAACCACATGTACCAGAGGTTTGAGGATAGACCCAGCATAGATTATGACATCATAATGAACATGAGACTGACTTTCACTGGGTGAGACGGTCTAAATGGGATGAATTAAACTAACTTACAAATGATGTTAAAAGTCAATATAGATCTACAACTTTTATCATTTATCTGACCAAAACGTTCACTCCTCCATTCTCTGTACCCTTCATGTCAAATCATGACATGCCCACCATCATTGCTCTACTCGTTTCAAACATAGACTAAGGTAAAACACAGAATCTCAACTCAAAGTTGATCAAGAAAATTCCATGTATCATAGTTCAGTCCATGTTTTGGTGAGTTTATACCTTCAATACCAATTACCAATCACTTATCTATGAGCAGAATCAATAATATTTATAGTATTTTGTGTATTTTACTACAGTATCCCAACTCATAGTGGAAAGGGGGGGGGGGGGGGGGTCACCTGCTGTTCTAGTTCCTCTTTGTACGTTGGTGCCCTCCTCTCCACAGGCTCCACCCTTCCTAGTCTGGTGGTCCTGCTCTCTCGAAAGGGAGGTCCACCCTCCTCAGCCCAGGGACCCCTGCCCTCGGCCGGGTGGTGGCCCATGTACACCCCTCTCCAGCCCTCTGTCAAGGTGGAGGGATCTCTTCTGAGGGAGGCACCGTACTCCTAGGGAAGAGAGAAAAGGCTTCATGCTATGAGCAGTGATCCATTTAAAAATACATTTACTCGTTACAAATGAGGTGCAATTCACAGATCAGTATTCCTCTTACACCATTTTTTAAATAAAAGCCAGTCAGCTGTCTATACTCTACTGAATAAAGAGAAACTCACCCTTGTTTCCATGTAAGGACCATCTTGTTTGAAGTTAGGTTTAAGCTTCATCTTCTGACACTTTGGCCCTCTGTTGCTTGAGGAAGTTCTCAAGTTCAGTTTTCTCAATTTTGCAGATAGAAAATTGTGAACACTTCTGTGAACACAAGACAGTGTTTACCTACTAATATTAGTGGTACGCATTAAGACGTTATCTCTGTACTGAGTTTCTGTTTGTGTCAGTCTTAGCTAATATCAGCTGCCAAAAAGCGTCAGGCGTGACATCATAATGCTTTGGAATGCCACGATGTGTCCGTTGCTATGTCAACTTTTGATTATGATGTCACGCCTGATGCTTCTTTGCATGGCAGTTCCCTAGTGTATTAACATAGGGTGACCAGATTCGAGTTTGTGGGGGGGGGGGGGGGGGAGGGGGGGGGGGGGGACTCTACAGTCAGAGCTCGCGCAAGAAGGTGGAACGTAAGGGAGATACCCTTTCCAAAACTTATAAGGGCGTAATAGTTTGTGAAAGATCCAGCAAAACACAAATATCCGACGAGGCAAAATCTCAGACAATTTTGGAATCCCTGCCGGACGAATTTTTTAGGTCTCTAAAAGAGGACATGTCCTGGTAAAAGAGGACGTCTGGTCACATTAATTAACAGAATAATATCATCACAATGTCTAATATGTCGGCTAAGGGATAATATTATTAGGCTACAAAATAACAGACAGTGTGTGAATCGCGTATGGTCATTAACTTTCGTTCGTATGTTTAGTAAACATTTGTATCCCGCCTACACAATTCATAAATTATTTTTATAAGTTACATCGGAAAGTGATCAATACTAAGTAACATGATTAGATCAGTAACACTCCTGTAGCTGTAATTTATTTTGATGGTTATTATGAAGAATTTGATCTCAGTCCATCTTACAATTCTTTGTCAAGAATGGTCTGAAATAAAAGCCTGTATATAACCTCAGTGTGTTCCCTAAATGCTTTGAGCTGTGTGTGTCATCCAAAAATACTACAGTGGAACTATTTCTGTGGTCATGCTGTATTAATATTACAAGGGAAAACTGTCAATGGTTTAAGCAAAAGCGAAAGACTGCTGGAAGGGGAATAATGGTAGAAATAAAAGTTGTGTCCAGTCAATCTTGAGTCTTATGTAATGAGTTTGTGTGACAAAGACAAGGTTCAGTTAGGCTACACCAACTAAATAAGTACCCACAGTGGACCTTTTTTTATTCAGTCCACTACGTTTTCAACTGAAACATACAAACGCAATTCACGTAAAATGGACATTCAAATGTAAATAATAGACGTCAAATTATGCAGGTCTAATGATGATGCTATACAAGCTAGTTTTAATTCCCTCAACAAGCAATTCATTTCCAGATGTGATAAGAGTTGCCATTTATTCTCCACTTGGGAATTTTTTATAATGATCTAATGGATTCGTAGAGGGTAAAGAAGGTTGCAGTCTAGAAGACACTACTCTCAGAAAGCCAACGAGAAAGAGAGAGGGGGGTGGGGTATTCTTATTTACAGAAAATGGATAACTTCCCTAAACGCCGAGATGTTTTCCTATGTCACATTCTGTCCACAAGAGTTCGGTTGCACACAAAAAACATTGTACAGTGATCGGAACACGGAGTGATCGGAGTATCGTTCTCGTAAACAGTCAGCAATAGTCCCAGCTTTGTCACCACGGCCTCAATGTTGCTTCAGAGCCGGAGGTCTCCTGGTCCAGTTGTGGCGTTCACGCTCCCAGGCCCGCTCTGCTGACTCTGACTGGAGGATGTGTCACGGCCACGGTCTTGCCCCAGGTCTTCCCTCGTGTGTTTTCCATGCTCCCTAGTGTTTCCAGTCTTCCTGGAGGTCAGATTTTCTGTGTCTGTGCCTTGTCAAGTGTGAGGTTTTCAGCTTTCTCGTTTGTTGTAGTCAGTTCTCTCGTTGTCGTAGTTTCCCCTGTCTAGTTTGGTCCTTCTGTGTGTGTATATAGTTGCTTTTTGTAAGGATAGGCGCGCTCTACTTGCAAAATAAAGGCGATTTAGGGTGCGAGTGAAAAAGACTATTAACTTAAAGTAAAAAACCGCACTCTCAGGCTTGTCTCATTGCTTTTTTGTGACCAGTTTATTTAACAGACGCGTTTCGGCCTAAGCCATCGTCAGTGTGTGTGATATAGTTGCTCCCTTTGACAGTCCTTGTCACGTTCTTGTGTCTTCATGTTTGTGTGTCAGTATTTCCCCATGTTCTTTGGGTCCACCCTCTTCGACCACACCTTGACAGGATGTAGTCATCTGGAAGTCTGATAGGCTCCCCGGAAGCCTCCATCCTAAGCCACATAGAGAGATTTAGCGTCTCATACTTAATGACCAAACTCTGTTCTACTCTCCCCTAAACTTTGCAGTAGTGCCCCAGTAGTGGAGGGTGTTACCTGTCAAGTGAGTCCAGCTCCTCTCACTCTGAGCGCATCATCTGGCCCTTTACCCGTTTCTGCTCTCTGAGCAGCTTTTTACGGATTGCAGTCAACTTACAGAGCACTTCCCTGTTGTACTCTGGTAGGCAGCCTGACGCACATACACACACAATCATATACCAGTTACAAATAATCTACAATGTGTTGGTTCCAGCTATATGGATCATTTCGTGTTTTTGTGTGTGAGTTACCTGCAGCTCCCAGCTCCTTCCTAACAGCTGGGACAGAGGGTGTCTGGGACTGGGGCACTGAAAGAGAACCCTTCTAAAATGTGTTTGTGGGGGGGAGAGAGACATCAGTTTATACCTGTTTTCAGATGATGCTCTCCATAGTACGTTTATGGTTTATACAAGCGGTAACTTACAGACAGGGGGGTGGTGGGGCGTTTGCTGTCCATGCTGGGGGGACTGGGGGTGGACTGGGGGGTCCTGTGTCTCTTCTGGAGGGTGGGGATGGGGGGCGAGATCTCCCTTCGCACCTGCAGATAGACAGTAAGATGGGGATCATACTGATATTTATGTTTGTTCAAATCTTTCTAATAAAGTTTTGTTGTCCTCTCACCTGAATGCGCGCCTGTCTCTCTTTCTCATAGCGCATCCTCCCAGCAGCAATCTCCTCCTCCTCCAGCTCTTTCTTCTTCTCCACCGCTTTCTTCTTCTTCTCCTCTGCAAGATGGACCAGCTCCTTGTTTTTGTCCGTTTTCTGTTGCAGAAGAAGACCAAACTGTATTATGCTGATAACAGCTGAGTCACAAAGAACACTCCTGAAAGAGAACACTCCTAAAAGGTGTCTGTGGGGGACAGAGACATCTGTTTCTACCTGTTTTCAGATGATGTTCTCCATAGTACGTTTATGGTTTATGCAAGCGGGTAACTTACAGACAGGGGGGTGGTGGGGCGTTTGCTCTCCATGCTGGGGGGACTGGGGGTGGACTGGGGGGCCCTGTGTCTCTTCTGGAGGGTGGGGATGGGGGGCGAGATCTCCCTTTGCACCTGCAGATAGACAGTAAGATGGGGATCATACTGATATTTCTGTTTGTTCAAATCTTTCTAATAAAGTTTTGTGGTCCTCTCACCTGAATGCGCGCCTGTCTCTCTTTCTCATAGCGCATCCTCCCAGCAGCAATCTCCTCCTCCTCCAGCTCTTTCTTCTTCTCCACCGCTTTCTTCTTCTTCTCCTCTGCAAGATGGACCAGCTCCTTGTTTTTGTCCGTTTTCTGTTGCAAGAAGACCAAACTTTACTAAGCTAATAACAGCTGAGTCATAAGAATATGTTACACTCGCTTAAAATCTACCCTTACGTCAAGTGTTTCCACACCATAAAAATCCAATTCTACTATCAAGATTGTTTAGCATTGTTATTCAAGAGTGTGTGGTCCAAATAAGATAAGTTGTATACTGTATATTGCAAACGCATAAACATTAATTTCTGCCAAATCCCTCTTAGCCAATCAGTGCCCAGCTGACCTTCATCTCCTTGAGTCTTCGGATCTCCTGATTCTCGTCAAACTCCCTCTTGATTTGAGCCCTCTGCTCTGCCAGCCTCCTCTCCTCCTTCACCTCCTCCAGGCGTAGCTTCTCCCTCTCCTCTGCCTGCTTAAGGTGCTTCTCCTCAATCTGGGCAGGGCCCGAGAGGTAAACAGTTTGTTATACTACATCATGTACCTGTGTGTGTGTGTTTGTGTACAGTACACAACATCCTTCAAATCAATGGCTTGTTGAAGCTACAAGACCCTACAGCCACAAGAGGCCAGGGTCTTGAAATGTAAACTTAACACATCACAAACCATATCACACTGTACCTGTTGTTTTAGGCAAAGCTTATACTTATCCAGTTCAGTGAGTTGATGAAGCGTTGGCTGGTTAGGAAACACATTTCCTCTGGCATACATGGAGGTCTGGACAGGGGCAAAACCTGCAAAGATGAAATAGAACAGCCATATGCATTGTGTGTACGTGTGTATTACATTCACGTGAAATTATTGGTTGTCTGCAATGTGCCAGCTGGTGCAGTGACTGGCTACCTGAGACTGTGTTGATGGGAGGCAGTCTGTCCTCTCTCTGGGTGGGCCTGGTGACTGTGGCTTTATTCTGAGAGGTCTCGGGGTTAAGCCAAGCTTCCTCATTCTGCCTGTGCATATGCTTCAGGTCAGCTAGTGAGAAAAAACATAGGACGTTTTTTATTTACAAGACCCTTGAAGTAAAACTTTTAACCACAGTAAAACCAGACCAGCAACCTTTTTACCCCACATGGTACAGATGTAAAAAATGTGGCCTTCTGCAATGTGAAAATATCAAATCTTATTTGTATATCCCTCTTTACAAACAATGTCACAGAGGGCTTCACAGATCAGATGAGCACCTATATATAGTGGGCATAAGCCTGTAGCGTGAGCTACTTCATGGCAGTTAAAGCTACTCTAGTCCACCTTGTCCCAGAAACACTTCAGACAGAACTGTCTGATATCAATCTAACACAATCCACGTATAATATCCTGTAAGGTGAGCTAAAAGGGGATGCAAATGAAACGTACTAATGAGGTCCCCTCGGGTGTCTCTAAGGGGTGCGCCGCACCCTCCCCGGCCCCATGGGTTATAGGTTCTTATTTCGGCCTCCAGCTTGGCCTCAGCCCGGTCCCTCTCCACCTTCTCCAGCCTCCGGCACTCCTGCTTCTCCTGGATCTGCAGGGATTCAAGGTTATGAAGGAATATGGTCAGGAATACTGACTCCCCTGGAACCACATGTACCAGAGGTTTGAGGATAGTCTCAGTGTACACATTGACATCATCATGAACATCAGACTGACTTTCAACTTGTGGCGCAAATTGAATAATTCATCTTTTGTGAATAAAGATTGTCAGAATTAATACATTCATTGCATTTGGTGTATTGTGGTGCTGTATCCCAACAGATAGAGGTCGTGGTGGTGGTGGGGTCACCTGCTGTTCCAGTTCCTCCTGGTAAGTTGGTGCCCTCCTCTCCACAAGCTCCTGCCTGCTCTCTCTAAAGGGAGGTCCACCCTCCTCAGCCCAGGGACCCCTATCCTCGGCCAGGTGGTGCCCCCAGTGCGCCCCTGTCTGCTGGTTAGCAAACATACTCCTGGATTTCTCATTGGTCTGGACATGATCAAAACCTGCAAAGAATAAATATATTATAACCATGTGTATTCCATGCACGTTAATGTATGTGTTGTCTGCAATGTGCCAGCTGGTGCAGTGACTGTCTACCTGAGACTATGTTGACGGGAGGCAGTCTGTCCTCTCTCAGGATGGGCCTGGTGACTGTGGCTTTTTTCTGAGAGGTCTCAGGGTTCAGCCAAGCTTCCTCATTCTGCTTGTGCATCTGCTTCAGGTCAGCTAGTCAGACAAAGTACAGTCAGACACTTCACACAGAAATATCTGCCATCAATTGAACTCCAATCAACTTATGCAATCCTGTAGGTGAGCCAACATGGAATGTAAGTGAAACATGCTGCAACGTACTAATGAGGTCCCCTCGAGTGTCTCTAAGGGGTGCGCCGCACCCTCCCCGGCCCCATGGGTTATAGGTTCTTATTTCGGCCTCCAGCTTGGCCTCAGCCCGGTCCCTCTCCACCTTCTCCAGCCTCCGGCACTCCTGCTTCTCCTGGATCTGCAGGGATTCAAGGTTATGAAGGAATATGGTGAGGAATACTGACTCCCCTGGAACCACATGTACCAGAGGTTTGAGGATAGACTCAGCGTACACATTGACATCATCATGAACATCAGACTGATTTTCAACTTGTGGCGCAAATTGAATAATTCATCTTTTATGAATAAAGATTGTCAGAATTAATACATTCACTGCATTTGGTGTATTTTGGTGCTGTATCCCAACAGATAGAGGTCGTGGTGGTGGTGGGGTCACCTGCTGTTCCAGTTCCTCCTGGTAAGTTGGTGCCCTCCTCTCCACAGGCTCCAGCCTGCTCTCTCTAAAGGGAGGTCCACCCTCCTCAGCCCAGGGACCCCTATCCTCAGCCAGGTGGTGCCCCCAGTGTGCCCCTGTCTGCTGGTTAGCAAACATACTCCTGGATTTCTCATTGGTCTGGACATGATCAAAACCTGCAAAGATCAAATATATTACAACCATGTGTATTCCATGCACGTTAATGTATGTTGTCTGCAATGTGCCAGCTGGTGCAGTGACTGTCTACCTGAGACTGTGTTGATGGGCGGCAGTCTGTCCTCTCTCAGGATGGGCCTGGTGACTGTGGCTTTTTTCTGAGAGGTCTCAGGGTTCAGCCAAGCTTCCTCATTCTGCTTGTGCATCTGCTTCAGGTCAGCTAGACAGGCAAATCATAAGAAGTTTATGATTTCTTATGAACAGTTTGAAATGTGGTAGAACAGTTTAAAATGTGGCCCTCTACAAAGTGACTATATCAAATCATGTTATTTGTATAGCCCTTCTTACAAACAGTGTCACAGAGGGTTGCACAGATCAGATGAGCACCTATATATATGTGGGGATAAGCCTGTATCTCTCATCAATTTAACACAGATCCACTTATGCGATCCTGAAAGGTGACCCAACAATGAAGGTAAGTGAAACATGCTCCAACGTACTAATGAGGTTCCCTCGGGTGTCTCTGAGGGGTGCGCCGCACCCTCCCCGGCCCCATGGGTTATAGTTTCTTATTTCGGCCTCCATCTTGGCCTCAGCCCGGTCCCTCTCCACCTTCTCCAGCCTCCGGAGCTCCTGCTTCTCCTGGATCTGCAGGGATTAAAGGTTATGAAGGAATATGGTGAGGAATACTGACTCCCCTGGAACCACATGTACCAGAGGTTTGAGGATAGACCCAGCATAGATTATGACATCATAATGAACATGAGACTGACTTTCACTGGGTGAGACGGTCTAAATGGGATGAATTAAACTAACTTACAAATGATGTTAAAAGTCAATATAGATCTACAACTTTTATCATTTATCTGACCAAAACGTTCACTCCTCCATTCTCTGTACCCTTCATGTCAAATCATGACATGCCCACCATCATTGCTCTACTCGTTTCAAACATAGACTAAGGTAAAACACAGAATCTCAACTCAAAGTTGATCAAGAAAATTCCATGTATCATAGTTCAGTCCATGTTTTGGTGAGTTTATACCTTCAATACCAATTACCAATCACTTATCTATGAGCAGAATCAATAATATTTATAGTATTTTGTGTATTTTACTACAGTATCCCAACTCATAGTGGAAAGGGGGGGGGGGGGGGGTCACCTGCTGTTCTAGTTCCTCTTTGTACGTTGGTGCCCTCCTCTCCACAGGCTCCACCCTTCCTAGTCTGGTGGTCCTGCTCTCTCGAAAGGGAGGTCCACCCTCCTCAGCCCAGGGACCCCTGCCCTCGGCCGGGTGGTGGCCCATGTACACCCCTCTCCAGCCCTCTGTCAAGGTGGAGGGATCTCTTCTGAGGGAGGCACCGTACTCCTAGGGAAGAGAGAAAAGGCTTCATGCTATGAGCAGTGATCCATTTAAAAATACATTTACTCGTTACAAATGAGGTGCAATTCACAGATCAGTATTCCTCTTACACCATTTTTTAAATAAAAGCCAGTCAGCTGTCTATACTCTACTGAATAAAGAGAAACTCACCCTTGTTTCCATGTAAGGACCATCTTGTTTGAAGTTAGGTTTAAGCTTCATCTTCTGACACTTTGGCCCTCTGTTGCTTGAGGAAGTTCTCAAGTTCAGTTTTCTCAATTTTGCAGATAGAAAATTGTGAACACTTCTGTGAACACAAGACAGTGTTTACCTACTAATATTAGTGGTACGCATTAAGACGTTATCTCTGTACTGAGTTTCTGTTTGTGTCAGTCTTAGCTAATATCGGCTGCCAAAAAGCGTCAGGCGTGACATCATAATGCTTTGGAATGCCACGATGTGTCCGTTGCTATGTCAACTTTTGATTATGATGTCACGCCTGATGCTTCTTTGCATGGCAGTTCCCTAGTGTATTAACATAGGGTGACCAGATTCGAGTTTGTGGGGGGGGGGGGGGGGGGGGGGGACTCTACAGTCAGAGCTCGCGCAAGAAGGTGGAACGTAAGGGAGATACCCTTTCCAAAACTTATAAGGGCGTAATAGTTTGTGAAAGATCCAGCAAAACACAAATATCCGACGAGGCAAAATCTCAGACAATTTTGGAATCCCTGCCGGACGAATTTTTTAGGTCTCTAAAAGAGGACATGTCCTGGTAAAAGAGGACGTCTGGTCACATTAATTAACAGAATAATATCATCACAATGTCTAATATGTCGGCTAAGGGATAATATTATTAGGCTACAAAATAACAGACAGTGTGTGAATCGCGTATGGTCATTAACTTTCGTTCGTATGTTTAGTAAACATTTGTATCCCGCCTACACAATTCATAAATTATTTTTATAAGTTACATCGGAAAGTGATCAATACTAAGTAACATGATTAGATCAGTAACACTCCTGTAGCTGTAATTTATTTTGATGGTTATTATGAAGAATTTGATCTCAGTCCATCTTACAATTCTTTGTCAAGAATGGTCTGAAATAAAAGCCTGTATATAACCTCAGTGTGTTCCCTAAATGCTTTGAGCTGTGTGTGTCATCCAAAAATACTACAGTGGAACTATTTCTGTTGTCATGCTGTATTAATATTACAAGGGAAAACTGTCAATGGTTTAAGCAAAAGCGAAAGACTGCTGGAAGGGGAATAATGGTAGAAATAAAAGTTGTGTCCAGTCAATCTTGAGTCTTATGTAATGAGTTTGTGTGACAAAGACAAGGTTCAGTTAGGCTACACCAACTAAATAAGTACCCACAGTGGACCTTTTTTTATTCAGTCCACTACGTTTTCAACTGAAACATACAAACGCAATTCACGTAAAATGGACATTCAAATGTAAATAATAGACGTCAAATTATGCAGGTCTAATGATGATGCTATACAAGCTAGTTTTAATTCCCTCAACAAGCAATTCATTTCCAGATGTGATAAGAGTTGCCATTTATTCTCCACTTGGGAATTTTTTATAATGATCTAATGGATTCGTAGAGGGTAAAGAAGGTTGCAGTCTAGAAGACACTACTCTCAGAAAGCCAACGAGAAAGAGAGAGGGGGGTGGGGTATTCTTATTTACAGAAAATGGATAACTTCCCTAAACGCCGAGATGTTTTCCTATGTCACATTCTGTCCACAAGAGTTCGGTTGCACACAAAAAACATTGTACAGTGATCGGAACACGGAGTGATCGGAGTATCGTTCTCGTAAACAGTCAGCAATAGTCCCAGCTTTGTCACCACGGCCTCAATGTTGCTTCAGAGCCGGAGGTCTCCTGGTCCAGTTGTGGCGTTCACGCTCCCAGGCCCGCTCTGCTGACTCTGACTGGAGGATGTGTCACGGCCACGGTCTTGCCCCAGGTCTTCCCTCGTGTGTTTTCCATGCTCCCTAGTGTTTCCAGTCTTCCTGGAGGTCAGATTTTCTGTGTCTGTGCCTTGTCAAGTGTGAGGTTTTCAGCTTTCTCGTTTGTTGTAGTCAGTTCTCTCGTTGTCGTAGTTTCCCCTGTCTAGTTTGGTCCTTCTGTGTGTGTATATAGTTGCTTTTTGTAAGGGGAGGCGCGCTCTACTTGCAAAATAAAGGCGATTTAGGGTGCGAGTGAAAAAGACTATTAACTTAAAGTAAAAAAACGCACTCTCAGGCTTGTCTCATTGCTTTTTTGTGACCAGTTTATTTAACAGACGCGTTTCGGCCTAAGCCATCGTCAGTGTGTGTGATATAGTTGCTCCCTTTGACAGTCCTTGTCACGTTCTTGTGTCTTCATGTTTGTGTGTCAGTATTTCCCCATGTTCTTTGGGTCCACCCTCTTCGACCACACCTTGACAGGATGTAGTCATCTGGAAGTCTGATAGGCTCCCCGGAAGCCTCCATCCTAAGCCACATAGAGAGATTTAGCGTCTCATACTTAATGACCAAACTCTGTTCTACTCTCCCCTAAACTTTGCAGTAGTGCCCCAGTAGTGGAGGGTGTTACCTGTCAAGTGAGTCCAGCTCCTCTCACTCTGAGCGCATCATCTGGCCCTTTACCCGTTTCTGCTCTCTGAGCAGCTTTTTACGGATTGCAGTCAACTTACAGAGCACTTCCCTGTTGTACTCTGGTAGGCAGCCTGACGCACATACACACACAATCATATACCAGTTACAAATAATCTACAATGTGTTGGTTCCAGCTATATGGATCATTTCGTGTTTTTGTGTGTGAGTTACCTGCAGCTCCCAGCTCCTTCCTAACAGCTGGGACAGAGGGTGTCTGGGACTGGGGCACTGAAAGAGAACCCTTCTAAAATGTGTTTGTGGGGGGGAGAGAGACATCAGTTTATACCCGTTTTCAGATGATGCTCTCCATAGTACGTTTATGGTTTATACAAGCGGTAACTTACAGACAGGGGGGTGGTGGGGCGTTTGCTGTCCATGCTGGGGGGACTGGGGGTGGACTGGGGGGTCCTGTGTCTCTTCTGGAGGGTGGGGATGGGGGGCGAGATCTCCCTTCGCACCTGCAGATAGACAGTAAGATGGGGATCATACTGATATTTATGTTTGTTCAAATCTTTCTAATAAAGTTTTGTTGTCCTCTCACCTGAATGCGCGCCTGTCTCTCTTTCTCATAGCGCATCCTCCCAGCAGCAATCTCCTCCTCCTCCAGCTCTTTCTTCTTCTCCACCGCTTTCTTCTTCTTCTCCTCTGCAAGATGGACCAGCTCCTTGTTTTTGTCCGTTTTCTGTTGCAGAAGAAGACCAAACTGTATTATGCTGATAACAGCTGAGTCACAAAGAACACTCCTGAAAGAGAACACTCCTAAAAGGTGTCTGTGGGGGACAGAGACATCTGTTTCTACCTGTTTTCAGATGATGTTCTCCATAGTACGTTTATGGTTTATGCAAGCGGGTAACTTACAGACAGGGGGGTGGTGGGGCGTTTGCTCTCCATGCTGGGGGGACTGGGGGTGGACTGGGGGGCCCTGTGTCTCTTCTGGAGGGTGGGGATGGGGGGCGAGATCTCCCTTTGCACCTGCAGATAGACAGTAAGATGGGGATCATACTGATATTTCTGTTTGTTCAAATCTTTCTAATAAAGTTTTGTGGTCCTCTCACCTGAATGCGCGCCTGTCTCTCTTTCTCATAGCGCATCCTCCCAGCAGCAATCTCCTCCTCCTCCAGCTCTTTCTTCTTCTCCACCGCTTTCTTCTTCTTCTCCTCTGCAAGATGGACCAGCTCCTTGTTTTTGTCCGTTTTCTGTTGCAAGAAGACCAAACTTTACTAAGCTAATAACAGCTGAGTCATAAGAATATGTTACACTCGCTTAAAATCTACCCTTACGTCAAGTGTTTCCACACCATAAAAATCCAATTCTACTATCAAGATTGTTTAGCATTGTTATTCAAGAGTGTGTGGTCCAAATAAGATAAGTTGTATACTGTATATTGCAAACGCATAAACATTAATTTCTGCCAAATCCCTCTTAGCCAATCAGTGCCCAGCTGACCTTCATCTCCTTGAGTCTTCGGATCTCCTGATTCTCGTCAAACTCCCTCTTGATTTGAGCCCTCTGCTCTGCCAGCCTCCTCTCCTCCTTCACCTCCTCCAGGCGTAGCTTCTCCCTCTCCTCTGCCTGCTTAAGGTGCTTCTCCTCAATCTGGGCAGGGCCCGAGAGGTAAACAGTTTGTTATACTACATCATGTACCTGTGTGTGTGTGTTTGTGTACAGTACACAACATCCTTCAAATCAATGGCTTGTTGAAGCTACAAGACCCTACAGCCACAAGAGGCCAGGGTCTTGAAATGTAAACTTAACACATCACAAACCATATCACACTGTACCTGTTGTTTTAGGCAAAGCTTATACTTATCCAGTTCAGTGAGTTGATGAAGCGTTGGCTGGTTAGGAAACACATTTCCTCTGGCATACATGGAGGTCTGGACAGGGGCAAAACCTGCAAAGATGAAATAGAACAGCCATATGCATTGTGTGTACGTGTGTATTACATTCACGTGAAATTATTGGTTGTCTGCAATGTGCCAGCTGGTGCAGTGACTGGCTACCTGAGACTGTGTTGATGGGAGGCAGTCTGTCCTCTCTCTGGGTGGGCCTGGTGACTGTGGCTTTATTCTGAGAGGTCTCGGGGTTAAGCCAAGCTTCCTCATTCTGCCTGTGCATATGCTTCAGGTCAGCTAGTGAGAAAAAACATAGGACGTTTTTTATTTACAAGACCCTTGAAGTAAAACTTTTAACCACAGTAAAACCAGACCAGCAACCTTTTTACCCCACATGGTACAGATGTAAAAAATGTGGCCTTCTGCAATGTGAAAATATCAAATCTTATTTGTATATCCCTCTTTACAAACAATGTCACAGAGGGCTTCACAGATCAGATGAGCACCTATATATAGTGGGCATAAGCCTGTAGCGTGAGCTACTTCATGGCAGTTAAAGCTACTCTAGTCCACCTTGTCCCAGAAACACTTCAGACAGAACTGTCTGATATCAATCTAACACAATCCACGTATAATATCCTGTAAGGTGAGCTAAAAGGGGATGCAAATGAAACGTACTAATGAGGTCCCCTCGGGTGTCTCTAAGGGGTGCGCCGCACCCTCCCCGGCCCCATGGGTTATAGGTTCTTATTTCGGCCTCCAGCTTGGCCTCAGCCCGGTCCCTCTCCACCTTCTCCAGCCTCCGGCACTCCTGCTTCTCCTGGATCTGCAGGGATTCAAGGTTATGAAGGAATATGGTCAGGAATACTGACTCCCCTGGAACCACATGTACCAGAGGTTTGAGGATAGTCTCAGTGTACACATTGACATCATCATGAACATCAGACTGACTTTCAACTTGTGGCGCAAATTGAATAATTCATCTTTTGTGAATAAAGATTGTCAGAATTAATACATTCATTGCATTTGGTGTATTGTGGTGCTGTATCCCAACAGATAGAGGTCGTGGTGGTGGTGGGGTCACCTGCTGTTCCAGTTCCTCCTGGTAAGTTGGTGCCCTCCTCTCCACAAGCTCCTGCCTGCTCTCTCTAAAGGGAGGTCCACCCTCCTCAGCCCAGGGACCCCTATCCTCGGCCAGGTGGTGCCCCCAGTGCGCCCCTGTCTGCTGGTTAGCAAACATACTCCTGGATTTCTCATTGGTCTGGACATGATCAAAACCTGCAAAGAATAAATATATTATAACCATGTGTATTCCATGCACGTTAATGTATGTGTTGTCTGCAATGTGCCAGCTGGTGCAGTGACTGTCTACCTGAGACTATGTTGACGGGAGGCAGTCTGTCCTCTCTCAGGATGGGCCTGGTGACTGTGGCTTTTTTCTGAGAGGTCTCAGGGTTCAGCCAAGCTTCCTCATTCTGCTTGTGCATCTGCTTCAGGTCAGCTAGTCAGACAAAGTACAGTCAGACACTTCACACAGAAATATCTGCCATCAATTGAACTCCAATCAACTTATGCAATCCTGTAGGTGAGCCAACATGGAATGTAAGTGAAACATGCTGCAACGTACTAATGAGGTCCCCTCGAGTGTCTCTAAGGGGTGCGCCGCACCCTCCCCGGCCCCATGGGTTATAGGTTCTTATTTCGGCCTCCAGCTTGGCCTCAGCCCGGTCCCTCTCCACCTTCTCCAGCCTCCGGCACTCCTGCTTCTCCTGGATCTGCAGGGATTCAAGGTTATGAAGGAATATGGTCAGGAATACTGACTCCCCTGGAACCACATGTACCAGAGGTTTGAGGATAGACTCAGCGTACACATTGACATCATCATGAACATCAGACTGACTTTCAACTTGTGGCGCAAATTGAATAATTCATCTTTTATGAATAAAGATTGTCAGAATTAATACATTCACTGCATTTGGTGTATTTTGGTGCTGTATCCCAACAGATAGAGGTCGTGGTGGTGGTGGGGTCACCTGCTGTTCCAGTTCCTCCTGGTAAGTTGGTGCCCTCCTCTCCACAGGCTCCAGCCTGCTCTCTCTAAAGGGAGGTCCACCCTCCTCAGCCCAGGGACCCCTATCCTCAGCCAGGTGGTGCCCCCAGTGTGCCCCTGTCTGCTGGTTAGCAAACATACTCCTGGATTTCTCATTGGTCTGGACATGATCAAAACCTGCAAAGATCAAATATATTACAACCATGTGTATTCCATGCACGTTAATGTATGTTGTCTGCAATGTGCCAGCTGGTGCAGTGACTGTCTACCTGAGACTGTGTTGATGGGCGGCAGTCTGTCCTCTCTCAGGATGGGCCTGGTGACTGTGGCTTTTTTCTGAGAGGTCTCAGGGTTCAGCCAAGCTTCCTCATTCTGCTTGTGCATCTGCTTCAGGTCAGCTAGACAGGCAAATCATAAGAAGTTTATGATTTCTTATGAACAGTTTGAAATGTGGTAGAACAGTTTAAAATGTGGCCCTCTACAAAGTGACTATATCAAATCATGTTATTTGTATAGCCCTTCTTACAAACAATGTCACAGAGGGTTGCACAGATCAGATGAGCACCTATATATATGTGGGGATAAGCCTGTATCTCTCATCAATTTAACACAGATCCACTTATGCGATCCTGAAAGGTGACCCAACAATGAAGGTAAGTGAAACATGCTCCAACGTACTAATGAGGTTCCCTCGGGTGTCTCTGAGGGGTGCGCCGCACCCTCCCCGGCCCCATGGGTTATAGTTTCTTATTTCGGCCTCCATCTTGGCCTCAGCCCGGTCTCTCTCCACCTTCTCCAGCCTCCGGAGCTCCTGCTTCTCCTGGATCTGCAGGGATTAAAGGTTATGAAGGAATATGGTGAGGAATACTGACTCCCCTGGAACCACATGTACCAGAGGTTTGAGGATAGACCCAGCATAGATTATGACATCATAATGAACATGAGACTGACTTTCACTGGGTGAGACGGTCTAAATGGGATGAATTAAACTAACTTACAAATGATGTTAAAAGTCAATATAGATCTACAACTTTTATCATTTATCTGACCAAAACGTTCACTCCTCCATTCTCTGTACCCTTCATGTCAAATCATGACATGCCCACCATCATTGCTCTACTCGTTTCAAACATAGACTAAGGTAAAACACATCTCAACTCAAAGTTGATCAAGAAAATTCCATGTATCATAGTTCAGTCCATGTTTTGGTGAGTTTATACCTTCAATACCAATTACCAATCACTTATCTATGAGCAGAATCAATAATATTTATAGTATTTTGTGTATTTTGCTACAGTATCCCAACTCATAGTGGAAAGGGGGGGGGGTCACCTGCTGTTCTAGTTCCTCTTTGTACGTTGGTGCCCTCCTCTCCACAGGCTCCACCCTTCCTAGTCTGGTGGTCCTGCTCTCTCGAAAGGGAGGTCCACCCTCCTCAGCCCAGGGACCCCTGCCCTCGGCCGGGTGGTGGCCCATGTACACCCCTCTCCAGCCCTCTGTCAAGGTGGAGGGATCTCTTCTGAGGGAGGCACCGTACTCCTAGGGAAGAGAGAAAAGGCTTCATGCTATGAGCAGTGATCCATTTAAAAATACATTTACTCGTTACAAATGAGGTGCAATTCACAGATCAGTATTCCTCTTACACCATTTTTTAAATAAAAGCCAGTCAGCTGTCTATACTCTACTGAATAAAGAGAAACTCACCCTTGTTTCCATGTAAGGACCATCTTGTTTGAAGTTAGGTTTAAGCTTCATCTTCTGACACTTTGGCCCTCTGTTGCTTGAGGAAGTTCTCAAGTTCAGTTTTCTCAATTTTGCAGATAGAAAATTGTGAACACTTCTGTGAACACAAGACAGTGTTTACCTACTAATATTAGTGGTACGCATTAAGACGTTATCTCTGTACTGAGTTTCTGTTTGTGTCAGTCTTAGCTAATATCGGCTGCCAAAAAGCGTCAGGCGTGACATCATAATGCTTTGGAATGCCACGATGTGTCCGTTGCTATGTCAACTTTTGATTATGATGTCACGCCTGATGCTTCTTTGCATGGCAGTTCCCTAGTGTATTAACATAGGGTGACCAGATTCGAGTTTGTGGGGGGGGGGGGGGGGGGGGGGACTCTACAGTCAGAGCTCGCGCAAGAAGGTGGAACGTAAGGGAGATACCCTTTCCAAAACTTATAAGGGCGTAATAGTTTGTGAAAGATCCAGCAAAACACAAATATCCGACGAGGCAAAATCTCAGACAATTTTGGAATCCCTGCCGGACGAATTTTTTAGGTCTCTAAAAGAGGACATGTCCTGGTAAAAGAGGACGTCTGGTCACATTAATTAACAGAATAATATCATCACAATGTCTAATATGTCGGCTAAGGGATAATATTATTAGGCTACAAAATAACAGACAGTGTGTGAATCGCGTATGGTCATTAACTTTCGTTCGTATGTTTAGTAAACATTTGTATCCCGCCTACACAATTCATAAATTATTTTTATAAGTTACATCGGAAAGTGATCAATACTAAGTAACATGATTAGATCAGTAACACTCCTGTAGCTGTAATTTATTTTGATGGTTATTATGAAGAATTTGATCTCAGTCCATCTTACAATTCTTTGTCAAGAATGGTCTGAAATAAAAGCCTGTATATAACCTCAGTGTGTTCCCTAAATGCTTTGAGCTGTGTGTGTCATCCAAAAATACTACAGTGGAACTATTTCTGTGGTCATGCTGTATTAATATTACAAGGGAAAACTGTCAATGGTTTAAGCAAAAGCGAAAGACTGCTGGAAGGGGAATAATGGTAGAAATAAAAGTTGTGTCCAGTCAATCTTGAGTCTTATGTAATGAGTTTGTGTGACAAAGACAAGGTTCAGTTAGGCTACACCAACTAAATAAGTACCCACAGTGGACCTTTTTTTATTCAGTCCACTACGTTTTCAACTGAAACATACAAACGCAATTCACGTAAAATGGACATTCAAATGTAAATAATAGACGTCAAATTATGCAGGTCTAATGATGATGCTATACAAGCTAGTTTTAATTCCCTCAACAAGCAATTCATTTCCAGATGTGATAAGAGTTGCCATTTATTCTCCACTTGGGAATTTTTTATAATGATCTAATGGATTCGTAGAGGGTAAAGAAGGTTGCAGTCTAGAAGACACTACTCTCAGAAAGCCAACGAGAAAGAGAGAGGGGGGTGGGGTATTCTTATTTACAGAAAATGGATAACTTCCCTAAACGCCGAGATGTTTTCCTATGTCACATTCTGTCCACAAGAGTTCGGTTGCACACAAAAAACATTGTACAGTGATCGGAACACGGAGTGATCGGAGTATCGTTCTCGTAAACAGTCAGCAATAGTCCCAGCTTTGTCACCACGGCCTCAATGTTGCTTCAGAGCCGGAGGTCTCCTGGTCCAGTTGTGGCGTTCACGCTCCCAGGCCCGCTCTGCTGACTCTGACTGGAGGATGTGTCACGGCCACGGTCTTGCCCCAGGTCTTCCCTCGTGTGTTTTCCATGCTCCCTAGTGTTTCCAGTCTTCCTGGAGGTCAGATTTTCTGTGTCTGTGCCTTGTCAAGTGTGAGGTTTTCAGCTTTCTCGTTTGTTGTAGTCAGTTCTCTCGTTGTCGTAGTTTCCCCTGTCTAGTTTGGTCCTTCTGTGTGTGTATATAGTTGCTTTTTGTAAGGATAGGCGCGCTCTACTTGCAAAATAAAGGCGATTTAGGGTGCGAGTGAAAAAGACTATTAACTTAAAGTAAAAAAACGCACTCTCAGGCTTGTCTCATTGCTTTTTTGTGACCAGTTTATTTAACAGACGCGTTTCGGCCTAAGCCATCGTCAGTGTGTGTGATATAGTTGCTCCCTTTGACAGTCCTTGTCACGTTCTTGTGTCTTCATGTTTGTGTGTCAGTATTTCCCCATGTTCTTTGGGTCCACCCTCTTCGACCACACCTTGACAGGATGTAGTCATCTGGAAGTCTGATAGGCTCCCCGGAAGCCTCCATCCTAAGCCACATAGAGAGATTTAGCGTCTCATACTTAATGACCAAACTCTGTTCTACTCTCCCCTAAACTTTGCAGTAGTGCCCCAGTAGTGGAGGGTGTTACCTGTCAAGTGAGTCCAGCTCCTCTCACTCTGAGCGCATCATCTGGCCCTTTACCCGTTTCTGCTCTCTGAGCAGCTTTTTACGGATTGCAGTCAACTTACAGAGCACTTCCCTGTTGTACTCTGGTAGGCAGCCTGACGCACATACACACACACAATCATATACCAGTTACAAATAATCTACAATGTGTTGGTTCCAGCTATATGGATCATTTCGTGTTTTTGTGTGTGAGTTACCTGCAGCTCCCAGCTCCTTCCTAACAGCTGGGACAGAGGGTGTCTGGGACTGGGGCACTGAAAGAGAACCCTTCTAAAATGTGTTTGTGGGGGGGAGAGAGACATCAGACGGACCAGCTCCTTGTTTTTGGCCGTTTGCTGTTGCAGAAGAAGACCAAACTGTATTATGCTGATAACAGCTGAGTCACATAGAACACTCCTGAAAGAGAACACTCCTAAAAGGTGTCTGTGGGGGACAGAGACATCTGTTTCTACCTGTTTTCAGATGATGTTCTCCATACATTTACATTTATTCATTTAGCAGACGCTTTTATCCAAAGCGACTTCCAAGAGAGAGTACGTTTCCATAGTACGTTTATGGTTTATGCAAGTGGGTAACTTACAGACAGGGGGGTGGTGGGGCGTTTGCTCTCCATGCTGGGTGGACTGGGGGTGGACTGGGGGTCCTGTGTCTCTTCTGGAGGGTGGGGATGGGGGGCGAGATCTCCCTTCGCACCTGCAGATAGACAGTAAGATGGGGATCATACTGATATTTCTGTTTGTTCAAATCTTTCTAATAAAGTTTTGTGGTCCTCTCACCTGAATGCGCGCCTGTCTCTCTTTCTCATAGCGCATCCTCCCAGCAGCAATCTCCTCCTCCTCCACCTCTTTCTTCTTCTCCACCGCTTTCTTCTTCTTCTCCTCTGCAAGATGGACCAGCTCCTTGTTTTTGTCTGTTTTCTGTTGCAAGAAGACCAAACTTTACTTAGCTAATAACAGCTGAGTCATAAGAATATGTTACACTCGCTTAAAATCTACTCTTACGTTAACTGTTTCCACACCATAAAAATCCAATTCTACAATCCAATTCTGCTCGGGTTTGGGGGAACCCAACTGTCCGGACGGGACGTTCGCAGCAGGCTACACGATGGACGCGTGGGAGAATTGGCGTGTCGTGTGTCTAGCGGCGCTTTCCGTGGAGGACGTTGAAGACATCTTCATATTCGGAACCATGATTACAGGCTTTCTGCTGTTTGGAATAGCTGGCTTTGTATATTGGAAAATTAAGGAAACGGCTGCAGCCATCAAAAGCCCCGTTAGGCTGCCCGATATGATTGATGCGGTGGGCAGAGTTGTTGGAGCTCAGACTGTGAACTTACAACGCAGCATTGATTACAACAGGGACACGTTTGCGGCTCTGCAAAGGAAGATGGAGGACATGGAGACCTTCCTGAAGGGTGGACGTGAAAATTGAGTTGCGGCTACTCGTCAAAACAACTACCCCAATCTTATCCACTTTCGGCCCGTAACCAACACAGGCCTTGGCCAAGGCCGTCGCTGGAAAACAACTCCCCTGGAGAGCGCTGAAGCGAGACTATCTTGCTCCCCCCCCCCCCCCCCCCCCCCCCCCCCCCCCACCAACATCTGTGGCTTGGTCTCTGGCCGGGTCATGACCAAGGATGTCTCCTGGCCAACACAATCTGCATAGGGAGAATCGGACTGATTGTGGCCTAGGTCGAGGGCGCCAACCCAGACCTACTCACACATTAACTTTCACCTACTACAGATATCACCACCCCCCCACCCCCATCCAACGCCTTCGCCTGCTTGTTTCCCCACGTGTTTTTGTAAATGTTGTTGTGCTTATGTGCTGAGGTTTTTGTCTGTTCCCACACTGTACTCCTCTAGGAGCATTGTCTGGGTGTTGCCTTTTTCTCTCCTCTCTCCTCATGTTATGCTCGTCCTGTCTACCCCCTTGTCATGTTTGTGTATTAGAAACTGCAAGTCGCAGCTCGGATCTAAGATGGATTCGAGAGACCCCGGATAGAGTGCGGCTAGTTTGGTTTGTTAAACGTTTTAGATCAACACTTGTATTATTGTTTTTGTTGATTTTATGTAAAGCACTTTGAGCTGCAATTCTTGTATGAAAAGTGATATATAAATAAAGTCTTACTTACTTACTATCAAGATTGTTTAGCATTGTTATTCAAGAGTGTGTGGTCCAAATAAGATAAGTTGTATACTGTATATTGCACCAGTAAAGTAAAATGTATTGTGTTACATGCAATATTTTGATGTATGAATGTAAAATGTATTTTATGTTCTTATTGTTGTATGCACTGAGTAACGTGAGGTTAAAGGTGAAAAGCAGAGGAGAGATAATTGAAGAGAAGAAGCCAAGTTAAGAACTGTTTCCGTGTGTTTAAACCATTGACAGATTTCCCCTTGTAATATTAATACAGCATGACAACAGAAATAGTTCCACTGTAGTATTTTTGGATGACACACACAGCTCAAAGCATTTAGGAAACACACTGAGGTTATATACAGGCTTTTATTTCAGTCCATTCTTGACAATCAGAATCAGAATCAGAATGGGATTTATTCGCCATGAAAGTTTACACAGAAAAGGAATTTGCTTTGGCAGGAAAGTGCATACAATAAACATATACCAAAAATTTAAATATGTGGACTATCTATACTAAGGGTACATAAACTAGCAGTACTAAGTGAGATTAGAATATAATTAAATATACAATAAAATAAAATATAAGTTGCCGTAAATTACAATATAAAAATACAAAAATACAAATGTAAAAAAAAATACAAATGTACAAGATACCATTATTGTAATGCAGTGCAAAAAGCAGTGTGTTTTAAGCAAGAAGTCATTAGAGTCAGTGTGGTCCCTTGGCCTTGTTGAAGAGGCCAACAGCGGAAGGGAAGAAACTGTTTTTGTGGCGTGAGGTATTGGTCCTGATGGACCGCAGCCTTCTGCCGGAGGGGAGTGACTGAAACAGGGAGTGTCCAGGGTGGGAGGAGTCAGCCACAATCTTCCTCGCTCGCCTCAGGGTCCTCGAGGTGTGCAGGTCCTCGAGGGTAGGCAGATTGCAGCCAATCACCTACAAAGAATTGTAAGATGTACTGAGATAAAATTCTTCATAAAAACCATCAAAATAAATTACAGCTACAGGAGTGTTACTGATCTAATCATGTTACTTAGTATTGATCACTTTCCGATGTAACTTATAAAAATAATTTATGAATTGTGTAGGCGGGATACAAATGTTTACTAAACATACCAACGAAAGTTAATGACCATACGCGATTCACACACTGTCTGTTATTTTGTAGCCTAATAATATTATCCCTTAGCCGACATATTAGACATTGTGATGATATTATTCTGTTAATTAATGTGACCAGACGTCCTCTTTTACCAGGACATGTCCTCTTTTCGAGACCTAAAAAATGCGTCCGGCAGGGATTCCAAAATTGTCCGAGATTTTGCCTCGTCGGATATTTGTGTTTTGCTGGGTCTTTCACAAACTATTACGCCCTTATAAGTTTTGGAAAGGGTATCTCCCTTACATTCCACCTTCTTGCGCGAGCTCTGACTGTAGAGTCCCCCCCCTCCCACAAACTCGAATCTGGTCACCCTATGTTAATACACTAGGGAACTGCCATGCAAAGAAGCATCAGGCGTGACATCATAATCAAAAGTTGACATAGCAACGGACACATCGTGGCATTCCAAAGCATTATGATGTCACGCCTGACGCTTTTTGGCAGCCGATATTAGCTAAGACTGACACAAACAGAAACTCAGTACAGAGATAACGTCTTAATGCGTACCACTAATATTAGTAGGTAAACACTGTCTTGTGTTCACAGAAGTGTTCACAATTTTCTATCTGCAAAATTGAGAAAACTGAACTTGAGAACTTCCTCAAGCAACAGAGGGCCAAAGTGTCAGAAGATGAAGCTTAAACCTAACTTCAAACAAGATGGTCCTTACATGGAAACAAGGGTGAGTTTCTCTTTATTCAGTAGAGTATAGACAGCTGACTGGCTTTTATTTAAAAAATGGTGTAAGAGGAATACTGATCTGTGAATTGCACCTCATTTGTAACGAGTAAATGTATTTTTAAATGGATCACTGCTCATAGCATGAAGCCTTTTCTCTCTTCCCTAGGAGTACGGTGCCTCCCTCAGAAGAGATCCCTCCACCTTGACAGAGGGCTGGAGAGGGGTGTACATGGGCCACCACCCGGCCGAGGG
The DNA here is from genome assembly GCF_038355195.1 of Osmerus mordax. NCBI lineage: Eukaryota > Metazoa > Chordata > Actinopteri > Osmeriformes > Osmeridae > Osmerus > Osmerus mordax. The sequence goes on from NC_090070.1 coordinate 437,904, forward strand.
CAGGGGTCCCTGGGCTGAGGAGGGTGGACCTCCCTTTCGAGAGAGCAGGACCACCAGACTAGGAAGGGTGGAGCCTGTGGAGAGGAGGGCACCAACGTACAAAGAGGAACTAGAACAGCAGGTGACCCCCCCCCCCCCCCCCCCCTTTCCACTATGAGTTGGGATACTGTAGCAAAATACACAAAATACTATAAATATTATTGATTCTGCCCATAGATAAGTGATTGGTAATTGGTATTGAAGGTATAAACTCACCAAAACATGGACTGAACTATGATACATGGAATTTTCTTGATCAACTTTGAGTTGAGATTCTGTGTTTTACCTTAGTCTATGTTTGAAACGAGTAGAGCAATGATGGTGGGCATGTCATGATTTGACATGAAGGGTACAGAGAATGGAGGAGTGAACGTTTTGGTCAGATAAATGATAAAAGTTGTACATCTATATTGACTTTTAACATCATTTGTAAGTTAGTTTAATTCATCCCATTTAGACCGTCTCACCCAGTGAAAGTCAGTCTCATGTTCATTATGATGTCATAATCTATGCTGGGTCTATCCTCAAACCTCTGGTACATGTGGTTCCAGGGGAGTCAGTATTCCTCACCATATTCCTTCATAACCTTGAATCCCTGCAGATCCAGGAGAAGCAGGAGCTCCGGAGGCTGGAGAAGGTGGAGAGGGACCGGGCTGAGGCCAAGATGGAGGCCGAAATAAGAAACTATAACCCATGGGGCCGGGGAGGGTGCGGCGCACCCCTCAGAGACACCCGAGGGAACCTCATTAGTACGTTGGAGCATGTTTCACTTACCTTCATTGTTGGGTCACCTTTCAGGATCGCATAAGTGGATCTGTGTTAAATTGATGAGAGATACAGGCTTATCCCCACATATATATAGGTGCTCATCTGATCTGTGCAACCCTCTGTGACATTGTTTGTAAGAAGGGCTATACAAATAACATGATTTGATATAGTCACTTTGTAGAGGGCCACATTTTAAACTGTTCTACCACATTTCAAACTGTTCATAAGAAATCATAAACTTCTTATGATTTGCCTGTCTAGCTGACCTGAAGCAGATGCACAAGCAGAATGAGGAAGCTTGGCTGAACCCTGAGACCTCTCAGAAAAAAGCCACAGTCACCAGGCCCATCCTGAGAGAGGACAGACTGCCGCCCATCAACACAGTCTCAGGTAGACAGTCACTGCACCAGCTGGCACATTGCAGACAACATACATTAACGTGCATGGAATACACATGGTTGTAATATATTTGATCTTTGCAGGTTTTGATCATGTCCAGACCAATGAGAAATCCAGGAGTATGTTTGCTAACCAGCAGACAGGGGCACACTGGGGGCACCACCTGGCTGAGGATAGGGGTCCCTGGGCTGAGGAGGGTGGACCTCCCTTTAGAGAGAGCAGGCTGGAGCCTGTGGAGAGGAGGGCACCAACTTACCAGGAGGAACTGGAACAGCAGGTGACCCCACCACCACCACGACCTCTATCTGTTGGGATACAGCACCAAAATACACCAAATGCAGTGAATGTATTAATTCTGACAATCTTTATTCATAAAAGATGAATTATTCAATTTGCGCCACAAGTTGAAAGTCAGTCTGATGTTCATGATGATGTCAATGTGTACGCTGAGTCTATCCTCAAACCTCTGGTACATGTGGTTCCAGGGGAGTCAGTATTCCTGACCATATTCCTTCATAACCTTGAATCCCTGCAGATCCAGGAGAAGCAGGAGTGCCGGAGGCTGGAGAAGGTGGAGAGGGACCGGGCTGAGGCCAAGCTGGAGGCCGAAATAAGAACCTATAACCCATGGGGCCGGGGAGGGTGCGGCGCACCCCTTAGAGACACTCGAGGGGACCTCATTAGTACGTTGCAGCATGTTTCACTTACATTCCATGTTGGCTCACCTACAGGATTGCATAAGTTGATTGGAGTTCAATTGATGGCAGATATTTCTGTGTGAAGTGTCTGACTGTACTTTGTCTGACTAGCTGACCTGAAGCAGATGCACAAGCAGAATGAGGAAGCTTGGCTGAACCCTGAGACCTCTCAGAAAAAAGCCACAGTCACCAGGCCCATCCTGAGAGAGGACAGACTGCCTCCCGTCAACATAGTCTCAGGTAGACAGTCACTGCACCAGCTGGCACATTGCAGACAACACATACATTAACGTGCATGGAATACACATGGTTATAATATATTTATTCTTTGCAGGTTTTGATCATGTCCAGACCAATGAGAAATCCAGGAGTATGTTTGCTAACCAGCAGACAGGGGCGCACTGGGGGCACCACCTGGCCGAGGATAGGGGTCCCTGGGCTGAGGAGGGTGGACCTCCCTTTAGAGAGAGCAGGCAGGAGCTTGTGGAGAGGAGGGCACCAACTTACCAGGAGGAACTGGAACAGCAGGTGACCCCACCACCACCTCGACCTCTATCTGTTGGGATACAGCACCACAATACACCAAATGCAATGAATGTATTAATTCTGACAATCTTTATTCACAAAAGATGAATTATTCAATTTGCGCCACAAGTTGAAAGTCAGTCTGATGTTCATGATGATGTCAATGTGTACACTGAGACTATCCTCAAACCTCTGGTACATGTGGTTCCAGGGGAGTCAGTATTCCTGACCATATTCCTTCATAACCTTGAATCCCTGCAGATCCAGGAGAAGCAGGAGTGCCGGAGGCTGGAGAAGGTGGAGAGGGACCGGGCTGAGGCCAAGCTGGAGGCCGAAATAAGAACCTATAACCCATGGGGCCGGGGAGGGTGCGGCGCACCCCTTAGAGACACCCGAGGGGACCTCATTAGTACGTTTCATTTGCATCCCCTTTTAGCTCACCTTACAGGATATTATACGTGGATTGTGTTAGATTGATATCAGACAGTTCTGTCTGAAGTGTTTCTGGGACAAGGTGGACTAGAGTAGCTTTAACTGCCATGAAGTAGCTCACGCTACAGGCTTATGCCCACTATATATAGGTGCTCATCTGATCTGTGAAGCCCTCTGTGACATTGTTTGTAAAGAGGGATATACAAATAAGATTTGATATTTTCACATTGCAGAAGGCCACATTTTTTACATCTGTACCATGTGGGGTAAAAAGGTTGCTGGTCTGGTTTTACTGTGGTTAAAAGTTTTACTTCAAGGGTCTTGTAAATAAAAAACGTCCTATGTTTTTTCTCACTAGCTGACCTGAAGCATATGCACAGGCAGAATGAGGAAGCTTGGCTTAACCCCGAGACCTCTCAGAATAAAGCCACAGTCACCAGGCCCACCCAGAGAGAGGACAGACTGCCTCCCATCAACACAGTCTCAGGTAGCCAGTCACTGCACCAGCTGGCACATTGCAGACAACCAATAATTTCACGTGAATGTAATACACACGTACACACAATGCATATGGCTGTTCTATTTCATCTTTGCAGGTTTTGCCCCTGTCCAGACCTCCATGTATGCCAGAGGAAATGTGTTTCCTAACCAGCCAACGCTTCATCAACTCACTGAACTGGATAAGTATAAGCTTTGCCTAAAACAACAGGTACAGTGTGATATGGTTTGTGATGTGTTAAGTTTACATTTCAAGACCCTGGCCTCTTGTGGCTGTAGGGTCTTGTAGCTTCAACAAGCCATTGATTTGAAGGATGTTGTGTACTGTACACAAACACACACACACAGGTACATGATGTAGTATAACAAACTGTTTACCTCTCGGGCCCTGCCCAGATTGAGGAGAAGCACCTTAAGCAGGCAGAGGAGAGGGAGAAGCTACGCCTGGAGGAGGTGAAGGAGGAGAGGAGGCTGGCAGAGCAGAGGGCTCAAATCAAGAGGGAGTTTGACGAGAATCAGGAGATCCGAAGACTCAAGGAGATGAAGGTCAGCTGGGCACTGATTGGCTAAGAGGGATTTGGCAGAAATTAATGTTTATGCGTTTGCAATATACAGTATACAACTTATCTTATTTGGACCACACACTCTTGAATAACAATGCTAAACAATCTTGATAGTAGAATTGGATTTTTATGGTGTGGAAACACTTGACGTAAGGGTAGATTTTAAGCGAGTGTAACATATTCTTATGACTCAGCTGTTATTAGCTTAGTAAAGTTTGGTCTTCTTGCAACAGAAAACGGACAAAAACAAGGAGCTGGTCCATCTTGCAGAGGAGAAGAAGAAGAAAGCGGTGGAGAAGAAGAAAGAGCTGGAGGAGGAGGAGATTGCTGCTGGGAGGATGCGCTATGAGAAAGAGAGACAGGCGCGCATTCAGGTGAGAGGACCACAAAACTTTATTAGAAAGATTTGAACAAACAGAAATATCAGTATGATCCCCATCTTACTGTCTATCTGCAGGTGCAAAGGGAGATCTCGCCCCCCATCCCCACCCTCCAGAAGAGACACAGGGCCCCCCAGTCCACCCCCAGTCCCCCCAGCATGGACAGCAAACGCCCCACCATCCCCCTGTCTGTAAGTTACCGCTTGTATAAACCATAAACGTACTATGGAGAGCATCATCTGAAAACGGGTATAAACTGATGTCTCTCTCCCCCCCACAAACACATTTTAGAAGGGTTCTCTTTCAGTGCCCCAGTCCCAGACACCCTCTGTCCCAGCTGTTAGGAAGGAGCTGGGAGCTGCAGGTAACTCACACACAAAAACACGAAATGATCCATATAGCTGGAACCAACACATTGTAGATTATTTGTAACTGGTATATGATTGTGTGTGTGTATGTGCGTCAGGCTGCCTACCAGAGTACAACAGGGAAGTGCTCTGTAAGTTGACTGCAATCCGTAAAAAGCTGCTCAGAGAGCAGAAACGGGTAAAGGGCCAGATGATGCGCTCAGAGTGAGAGGAGCTGGACTCACTTGACAGGTAACACCCTCCACTACTGGGGCACTACTGCAAAGTTTAGGGGAGAGTAGAACAGAGTTTGGTCATTAAGTATGAGACGCTAAATCTCTCTATGTGGCTTAGGATGGAGGCTTCCGGGGAGCCTATCAGACTTCCAGATGACTACATCCTGTCAAGGTGTGGTCGAAGAGGGTGGACCCAAAGAACATGGGGAAATACTGACACACAAACATGAAGACACAAGAACGTGACAAGGACTGTCAAAGGGAGCAACTATATCACACACACTGACGATGGCTTAGGCCGAAACGCGTCTGTTAAATAAACTGGTCACAAAAAAGCAATGAGACAAGCCTGAGAGTGCGTTTTTTTACTTTAAGTTAATAGTCTTTTTCACTCGCACCCTAAATCGCCTTTATTTTGCAAGTAGAGCGCGCCTATCCTTACAAAAAGCAACTATATACACACACAGAAGGACCAAACTAGACAGGGGAAACTACGACAACGAGAGAACTGACTACAACAAACGAGAAAGCTGAAAACCTCACACTTGACAAGGCACAGACACAGAAAATCTGACCTCCAGGAAGACTGGAAACACTAGGGAGCATGGAAAACACACGAGGGAAGACCTGGGGCAAGACCGTGGCCGTGACACATCCTCCAGTCAGAGTCAGCAGAGCGGGCCTGGGAGCGTGAACGCCACAACTGGACCAGGAGACCTCCGGCTCTGAAGCAACATTGAGGCCGTGGTGACAAAGCTGGGACTATTGCTGACTGTTTACGAGAACGATACTCCGATCACTCCGTGTTCCGATCACTGTACAATGTTTTTTGTGTGCAACCGAACTCTTGTGGACAGAATGTGACATAGGAAAACATCTCGGCGTTTAGGGAAGTTATCCATTTTCTGTAAATAAGAATACCCCACCCCCCTCTCTCTTTCTCGTTGGCTTTCTGAGAGTAGTGTCTTCTAGACTGCAACCTTCTTTACCCTCTACGAATCCATTAGATCATTATAAAAAATTCCCAAGTGGAGAATAAATGGCAACTCTTATCACATCTGGAAATGAATTGCTTGTTGAGGGAATTAAAACTAGCTTGTATAGCATCATCATTAGACCTGCATAATTTGACGTCTATTATTTACATTTGAATGTCCATTTTACGTGAATTGCGTTTGTATGTTTCAGTTGAAAACGTAGTGGACTGAATAAAAAAAGGTCCACTGTGGGTACTTATTTAGTTGGTGTAGCCTAACTGAACCTTGTCTTTGTCACACAAACTCATTACATAAGACTCAAGATTGACTGGACACAACTTTTATTTCTACCATTATTCCCCTTCCAGCAGTCTTTCGCTTTTGCTTAAACCATTGACAGTTTTCCCTTGTAATATTAATACAGCATGACAACAGAAATAGTTCCACTGTAGTATTTTTGGATGACACACACAGCTCAAAGCATTTAGGGAACACACTGAGGTTATATACAGGCTTTTATTTCAGACCATTCTTGACAAAGAATTGTAAGATGGACTGAGATCAAATTCTTCATAATAACCATCAAAATAAATTACAGCTACAGGAGTGTTACTGATCTAATCATGTTACTTAGTATTGATCACTTTCCGATGTAACTTATAAAAATAATTTATGAATTGTGTAGGCGGGATACAAATGTTTACTAAACATACGAACGAAAGTTAATGACCATACGCGATTCACACACTGTCTGTTATTTTGTAGCCTAATAATATTATCCCTTAGCCGACATATTAGACATTGTGATGATATTATTCTGTTAATTAATGTGACCAGACGTCCTCTTTTACCAGGACATGTCCTCTTTTAGAGACCTAAAAAATTCGTCCGGCAGGGATTCCAAAATTGGAATCCCCCCCACAAACTCGAATCTGGTCACCCTATGTTAATACACTAGGGAACTGCCATGCAAAGAAGCATCAGGCGTGACATCATAATCAAAAGTTGACATAGCAACGGACACATCGTGGCATTCCAAAGCATTATGATGTCACGCCTGACGCTTTTTGGCAGCCGATATTAGCTAAGACTGACACAAACAGAAACTCAGTACAGAGATAACGTCTTAATGCGTACCACTAATATTAGTAGGTAAACACTGTCTTGTGTTCACAGAAGTGTTCACAATTTTCTATCTGCAAAATTGAGAAAACTGAACTTGAGAACTTCCTCAAGCAACAGAGGGCCAAAGTGTCAGAAGATGAAGCTTAAACCTAACTTCAAACAAGATGGTCCTTACATGGAAACAAGGGTGAGTTTCTCTTTATTCAGTAGAGTATAGACAGCTGACTGGCTTTTATTTAAAAAATGGTGTAAGAGGAATACTGATCTGTGAATTGCACCTCATTTGTAACGAGTAAATGTATTTTTAAATGGATCACTGCTCATAGCATGAAGCCTTTTCTCTCTTCCCTAGGAGTACGGTGCCTCCCTCAGAAGAGATCCCTCCACCTTGACAGAGGGCTGGAGAGGGGTGTACATGGGCCACCACCCGGCCGAGGGCAGGGGTCCCTGGGCTGAGGAGGGTGGACCTCCCTTTCGAGAGAGCAGGACCACCAGACTAGGAAGGGTGGAGCCTGTGGAGAGGAGGGCACCAACGTACAAAGAGGAACTAGAACAGCAGGTGACCCCCCCCCCCCCCCCCTTTCCACTATGAGTTGGGATACTGTAGCAAAATACACAAAATACTATAAATATTATTGATTCTGCTCATAGATAAGTGATTGGTAATTGGTATTGAAGGTATAAACTCACCAAAACATGGACTGAACTATGATACATGGAATTTTCTTGATCAACTTTGAGTTGAGATTCTGTGTTTTACCTTAGTCTATGTTTGAAACGAGTAGAGCAATGATGGTGGGCATGTCATGATTTGACATGAAGGGTACAGAGAATGGAGGAGTGAACGTTTTGGTCAGATAAATGATAAAAGTTGTAGATCTATATTGACTTTTAACATCATTTGTAAGTTAGTTTAATTCATCCCATTTAGACCGTCTCACCCAGTGAAAGTCAGTCTCATGTTCATTATGATGTCATAATCTATGCTGGGTCTATCCTCAAACCTCTGGTACATGTGGTTCCAGGGGAGTCAGTATTCCTCACCATATTCCTTCATAACCTTTAATCCCTGCAGATCCAGGAGAAGCAGGAGCTCCGGAGGCTGGAGAAGGTGGAGAGGGACCGGGCTGAGGCCAAGATGGAGGCCGAAATAAGAAACTATAACCCATGGGGCCGGGGAGGGTGCGGCGCACCCCTCAGAGACACCCGAGGGAACCTCATTAGTACGTTGGAGCATGTTTCACTTACCTTCATTGTTGGGTCACCTTTCAGGATCGCATAAGTGGATCTGTGTTAAATTGATGAGAGATACAGGCTTATCCCCACATATATATAGGTGCTCATCTGATCTGTGCAACCCTCTGTGACATTGTTTGTAAGAAGGGCTATACAAATAACATGATTTGATATAGTCACTTTGTAGAGGGCCACATTTTAAACTGTTCTACCACATTTCAAACTGTTCATAAGAAATCATAAACTTCTTATGATTTGCCTGTCTAGCTGACCTGAAGCAGATGCACAAGCAGAATGAGGAAGCTTGGCTGAACCCTGAGACCTCTCAGAAAAAAGCCACAGTCACCAGGCCCATCCTGAGAGAGGACAGACTGCCGCCCATCAACACAGTCTCAGGTAGACAGTCACTGCACCAGCTGGCACATTGCAGACAACATACATTAACGTGCATGGAATACACATGGTTGTAATATATTTGATCTTTGCAGGTTTTGATCATGTCCAGACCAATGAGAAATCCAGGAGTATGTTTGCTAACCAGCAGACAGGGGCACACTGGGGGCACCACCTGGCTGAGGATAGGGGTCCCTGGGCTGAGGAGGGTGGACCTCCCTTTAGAGAGAGCAGGCTGGAGCCTGTGGAGAGGAGGGCACCAACTTACCAGGAGGAACTGGAACAGCAGGTGACCCCACCACCACCACGACCTCTATCTGTTGGGATACAGCACCAAAATACACCAAATGCAGTGAATGTATTAATTCTGACAATCTTTATTCATAAAAGATGAATTATTCAATTTGCGCCACAAGTTGAAAGTCAGTCTGATGTTCATGATGATGTCAATGTGTACGCTGAGTCTATCCTCAAACCTCTGGTACATGTGGTTCCAGGGGAGTCAGTATTCCTGACCATATTCCTTCATAACCTTGAATCCCTGCAGATCCAGGAGAAGCAGGAGTGCCGGAGGCTGGAGAAGGTGGAGAGGGACCGGGCTGAGGCCAAGCTGGAGGCCGAAATAAGAACCTATAACCCATGGGGCCGGGGAGGGTGCGGCGCACCCCTTAGAGACACTCGAGGGGACCTCATTAGTAAGTTGCAGCATGTTTCACTTACATTCCATGTTGGCTCACCTACAGGATTGCATAAGTTGATTGGAGTTCAATTGATGGCAGATATTTCTGTGTGAAGTGTCTGACTGTACTTTGTCTGACTAGCTGACCTGAAGCGAGATGCACAAGCAGAATGAGGAAGCTTGGCTGAACCCTGAGACCTCTCAGAAAAAAGCCACAGTCACCAGGCCCATCCTGAGAGAGGACAGACTGCCTCCCGTCAACATAGTCTCAGGTAGACAGTCACTGCACCAGCTGGCACATTGCAGACAACATACATTAACGTGCATGGAATACACATGGTTGTAATATATTTGATCTTTGCAGGTTTTGATCATGTCCAGACAACTGAGAAATCCAGGAGTATGTTTGCTAACCAGCAGACAGGGGAGCACTGGGGGAACCACCTGGCCGAGGATAGGGGTCTCTGGGCTGAGGAGGGTGGACCTCCCTTTAGAGAGAGCAGGCTGGAGCCTGTGGAGAGGAGGGCACCAACTTACCAGGAGGAACTGGAACAGCAGGTGACCCCCGTCCACCACCACCACCACCTCTATCTGTTGGGATACAGCACCAAAATACACCAAATGCAATGAATGTATTAATTCTGACAATCTTTATTCACAAAAGATGAATTATTCAATTTGCGCCACAAGTTGAAAGTCAGTCTGATGTTCATGATGATGTCAATGTGTACGCTGAGTCTATCCTCAAACCTCTGGTACATGTGGTTCCAGGGGAATCAATATTCCTCACCATATTCCTTCATAACCTTGAATCCCTGCAGATCCAGGAGAAGCAGGAGTGCCGGAGGCTGGAGAGGGACCGGGCTGAGGCCAAGCTGGAGGCCGAAATAAGAACCTATAACCCATGGGGCCGGGGAGGGTGCGGCGCACCCCTTAGAGACACTCGAGGGGACCTCATTAGTACGTTGCAGCATGTTTCACTTACATTCCATGTTGGCTCACCTACAGGATTGCATAAGTTGATTGGAGTTCAATTGATGGCAGATATTTCTGTGTGAAGTGTCTGACTGTACTTTGTCTGACTAGCTGACCTGAAGCAGATGCACAAGCAGAATGAGGAAGCTTGGCTGAACCCTTTGAATCCATTTGCATCCCCTTTTAGCTCACCTTACAGGATATTATACGTGGATTGTGTTAGGTTGATATCAGACAGTTTTGTCTGAAGTGTTTCTGGGACAAGGTGGACTACAGTAGCTTTAACTGCCATGAAGTAGCTCACGCTACAGGCTTATGCCCACTATATATAGGTGCTCATCTGATCTGTGAAGCCCTCTGTGACATCAGAATCAGAATCAGAAAGGGATTTATTCGCCATGAAAGTTTGCACAGACAAGGAATTTGCTTTGGCAGGAAGGTGCATACAATAAACATATACCTAAAATTTAAATATGTGGACTAACTATACTAAGGGTACATAAACTAGCAGTACTAAGTGGGATTAGAATAGAATTAAATATACAATAAAATATAAGTTGCCGTAAATTACAATATAAAAATACAAAATACAAATATTACAAAAAATACAAATGTACAAGATACCATGTTGTGGTGCAGTGCAAAAGCAGAGTGTTTTAAGCAATAAGACATTTGAGTCAGTGTGGTCCCTTGGCCTTGTTGAAGAGGCCAACAGCGGAAGGGAAGAAACTGTTTTTGTGGCGTGAGGTATTGGTCCTGATAGACCGCAGCCTTCTGCCGGAGGGGAGTGACTGAAACAGGGAGTGTCCAGGGTGGGAGGAGTCGGCCACAATCTTCCTCGCTCGCCTCAGGGTCCTCGAGGTGTGCAGGTCCTCGAGGGTAGGCAGATTGCAGCCAATCACCTTCGCAGCAGTACGGCTGATACACTGCAGTCTGCTCTTGTCCTTGGCAGTGGCAGCAGCGTACCAGACGGTGATGGAGGAGGTGAGGATGGACTCAATGATGGCTGAGTAGAAGTGCACCATCATTGTCTTTGGCAGGTTGAACTTCTTCAGCTGCCGAAGGAAGTACATCCTCTGTTGTGCTTTCTTGATGAGGGAGCTGATGTTCAGTTCCCACTTGAGGTCCTGGGAGAGGATAGTGCCCAGGAAGCGGAAGGACTCCACAGTGTTGACTGGGGAGTCACACAGGGTGATGGGGGTGAGTGGGGCTGTGTTCCTCCTGAAGTCCACAACCATCTCCACTGTCTTAAGAGCATTGAGCTCTAAGTTGTTCTGGCTGCACCAGGTCACCAGGTTGGCCGCTTCCCACCTATAATCAGACTCGTCTCCACCAGAGATGAGCCCAATAAGGGTGGTGTCGTCCGCAAACTTCAGGAGTTTGACGGACGGATGACTGGAGGTGCAACTGTTGGTGTACAGGGAGAAGAGCAGAGGAGAAAGGACACAGCCCTGAGGTGATCCGGTGCTGATGGACCGGGAGTCAGAGACTTGTGTTCCCAGCTTAACGCACTGCTTCCTGTCAGACAGGAAGTCTGTGATCCACCTGCGTCTGTGAAGTGGAGGGCCATGTTAACGGCGTCATCCACAGATCTGTTGGCTCTGTAGGCAAACTGCAGTGGGTCCAGGAAAGGGTCTGTGATGGCTTTGAGGTGTGCCAGCACAAGGCGCTCAAAATACTTCATTACCACTGAGGTCAGGGCGACGGGTCTGTAGTCATTGAGTCCTGTTGGCCTTGGCTTTTTGGGCACAGGGATGATGGTGGAGGACTTGAGACAGGCTGGCACATGGCATGTCTCCAGGGAGGTGTTAAAGATGTAGATGAACACCGGAGACAGCTGGTCAGCGCAGTGCTTGAGGGTGGCAGGAGAGACAGACTTCACCCTTCTGAATGGAGAGAGTTGTCACTGTAGAGGGGGTGAGGGAGGAGGCCCCGTGGGTGGGAAGGGGTAGATCAGGACAGTCCAATTGTCTTTCAAATCTACAGTACAACTTATTCAGGTCGTTGGCCAGGCGGGAGTTGTTACTGGAGTGGGGGGCTCTGGGCTTGTAGTTGGTGATCTGCCTGAGCCCTCTCCAGACAGAAGCAGAGTCGTTAGCAGAGAACTGATGCTTCAGTCTCTCTGAGTACAGTCGTTTAGCCTCTCTCACCGCCTTGCTGAACCTGTTCTTCGGCTCCTTGAATCTGTCTCTATCCCCACTCCGAAATGCTTCCTCCTTCTCTGACCTCAACCTTCTGAGCTCTGCTGAGAACCAGGGCTTGTCATTGTTGAAGTTCACCCTGGTGCGTGTTGGAATACAGCAGTCCTCACAGAAGCTGATGTATGATGTCACAGCCTCTGTGAGTTCATCAATAGGGGTGGTGAGTATGTTGGGGGGCATGACGATACTGATGAGGAGGACGGGACATGCTAGTTGGGAAAGAAAAGGAGAGAGAGGGGAGGGGAAGAAGGAAGACAAGACAAGGGGATTGAGTCAAACAAAATGGACTACCAGGCAACAGAGGAGGTGAAGAGTAAAAAAAAAAAAAACGGAAGACGTGTGTGTGTGTGTGAGTAGGTGGGTGTGTCCGACCTGGCCGAGTAGCTAACCTGAAAAGAAAAGCTAAAAGAGGCCTGTCTGAAACATAAGAAGCTATATCAATCTCCGCAATCCGCAGAGTAGAAGTCATCGGTAAGATGAAGTGCTGTGGGAGGAAGAGGTTAAACAACAGAGAAAAAATGAGTGCCATCTGTTGTGCTGTGGGAGGGAAAGGTTAAACAGCAGAGACACAAGAGTGCAATAAACAGTTCACAATAACAATCAAAACAGGGGGAGAGAAGAATGGTTACAGCTTGGTGAGAGGTGAGGCTGGGAGAGGAGGCCCAGAAGAAAGGTAGAGAGAGAGAGACAGGTGGAGATGGACAGGTAGAGAGGCAGAGCAGGATGGAGAGAGGGAGACACAGAGTATGAGGGTGCTCTTTATTTTTGGCTCTCGACGAACGCGGTCGCATTTTTCTCTCCCTCCCCTCCCCTGACCTTCCCTGCTTGGCTTTTGGCTTCTATCGTATTGTCTGTTATTGTATTGTCTATAGTATTGTCTTGTCTTGTATACTCGAGAGACTCTCTCCGCATCACTCTCCGAAGCAAGAAACATGGAATTGATTAGCTGGTCTCTCAACTCAATTGACACCATCTTCTCGAAGAGAAGCTTGGGTTCGGGGGAACCTAACTGTCCTGACGGGACGTTCAGCACTTATCACCATATGGATAGTACCCCTCCAACCCACGTTGTCTGATCAAGTGGGCCTGTGTGGCACTGACAGACCTAACTCTGGTGTAAATGACTAAATGTAAATGTCTAAATGTATTTTGTAATGACATCTTGGTGATATGAGACAGGGGGCCCTAATAGAGGGTGACTCCAAGGTGTCACGCCCCACCAGCATCTCCAGCCTTCAAAACAAACTGTTGTTCTAAAAAAACAAAAAATTACTTTTTTGCAATCTGTTGATGTTCACTTTGTTAAAGTTCATGTTTTTACCCCCCCCCAAATAATGCATTGATTTTTATTGTGGTACAATCATGTTGTGTTACGTTTCATGTTTTAACGTCTGTTGTTTTGTCACCCGTTCTATTCAGTAGGTGCGGTGGGCAGCTGTGGAGCAGTGATCAGGCACCACCTGATTTATAGCATATGTTCATTTAGTTACAGTTTGTGTAAATGTTATAAATGTGTATATATATTGTATCCATCTTGTACACTAGGAGCAGTGAGCAGCTGCAGAGCATTGACCGGTGACCAACTCCAGATCCATTTCTAATTCCCACCACTGGTCATTCTGGAAAAGTGTGTACAAGTCTCAATTATCCAGATAAATTAAAGTGCACCAGTTCTCAATGTTCTTGTGATTCCATTCACATTGAATATGAGATACAGGTGCTACAAGGGCATCAATAATAACCATTTACGACATAAGGTAAAACATGTTCTTTAAATAACATTCCCATATCCTTTTGGTTACTCAAGGCTATCTTTCTGTTGCTTTGGATGAGTAATTTGTATATATGTTGCCTATCAACTGGAAGAAATGTTGGTTGTATGGTTTATTGCAAGTTTACAAAATGACATAACTAATGGTTGCTCTCCAGGAGTTATAATCCTAGTAACCATATAATGGGACGAGTTGACCAACAACCGACACACATTTTCTTTGCTGTCTAAAACCAATGTAAAAACACACTGAATGGTTGATAACAGTAAACACCAGGGGCCTCATATATAAAGGATTGCGCAGCTTTCATACCAGAAGATGGTGTATGGCCAAAACTCGAAAAGTACCTACGCACAGAAATATTCACATGTATTAAACCGGTCGTACGCCAGGTCCTGCGCACCTTTCCTTTATAAATCACAATCAACGTGAGATTGACCGCACGTGAACGAGCCACTGACCCCGCCTTGCCTCCTCCCATAAATGAATATGCAGATGGACTATAATTGCGCTCCTGAGGTCATTTATTTGTCTGAATTACCGTGTTTCTCCGAATAAACGCTGCACCAAAAATGAACGTTATTAATAAACGCCGCGAAATGTATTCGAAGAAATATGGTAAAATGGCTAAACACGCTAAAAAGAAAAAAATTCACAGACTGTGAGATCGAGGTTCTGACAACAGGTGGAGGCGAGAAAATGTGTCCTGTTTGGCGGGCCTGTCATCAGGTATTGGCGACAAAAGAAAGTAGGCGGAGTGAAAACTTTTACTATTTGCGCCCTTTCTTGTTTTTAACCTGTAGCACTTTGAGATTTAGCTAAATGTAAAGTGCATTACAAATAAAATCATTATTATTATATAAATCATAAATGCTGTGGGTTCGGAGAACCGGACCATGGCAGAAATTAAGAAGAAATGGTCCGATGTAAAACTTTAAATTAAGAAACGAGTGGTGGCGCATCATAACAACACGGCAGCTATAGGGTTAGCGTGACATGCATTTCCTGAGTGATTTTGTTGTTCGTTTGACACCCTCAAGTTTAACAGAAGTTATTAAGTGGTGGCGGATTAAACAGAAGGCTATATAGCATTTCCCTTTTTGGGTTTTGGCATTTTGATGTGATCCTCCACATTAATGATCAAACTTTCATTTGTATGTTTTTTGAATAGTCAACGTCATAAACGTAGTAGTGGAAACTTTATTTTGTAATATTTGGTGAGTTTCGGCACTTTTCAGTTAGAATTTGCCATGTTATGGAGGCAGACGAGACTTTGCGGACGGTCCGCACATTCTTACGTCTGCTCAAAAGTTTCTGTGACGGCCCGCACATTCTCACGTCAAGTAAATCTTTATACATCACACCGTGCGCGTGAAAACCGGCATACGCAAGCTTTTTGTGCGTACACAATGTTTATACATGAGGCCCCAGGAGGCCTATGGGCAGCTGGGGCAGCCGCAAGCACACCCTCATTTCCCCAGAAATTGTATCCTCTCTAGTTCCTTTTATTGTTCAGCTGTTTTCTTTAGTCCCTGTTTTCTTCTCCCCATAAGTATATTTTGTCCTTGTACTTTCTCAGGGTGTCGAAAGGTATAAACAAGTTAAATTTAAGACTTTTTAATACCACTTCTAAATTAAATTATGATGGAAATACAAATCAAAAGTGGAAATATACAGTAATATTTCCAAGTAAACACACTGATGTTGAAGTGATGTTTACCACTGTTCAAAATGAACAGTATGGTAAAATGACAATAATCGGTTGAGTTTAAGAACATTGACTATTTGTGTGTAATGCGAAAGGATAACACAAATGTCATTGCTGTCCTAAATTATATTTATTATTACAATATTTTCAGAACATTTAGGTCCCATAAACAAATGCTTATAAAATCAAGTAAATATTTTTTTTTAATACTATTCCCTTTGAAAAAAAAAAAAATAACATAAATAAATGACAATTCCAGCTGCTTTTAAAATGCAAAGACATTTATATAATAGAATGTGTATGTATGTGTGACCGAGAGAGAAAACTAGATGGATGGGTTGCAGTTTGTGGAGGACACATCATGGACATACAGTAGACAGCCGAGTGTTTAAGAGTGTTTTGTGGAGGTGTGTGGGAATAAGTGTGTGTGTGCTATCATGTCTCTGTGACGGATTTTTGTGCACAAGTTCATGTCTATTCCTGAGCTTTTGTAAATATTAGGAAAACAATACTTTTTATACTGCATGGATCCATTTTTTTCCTCAACATCCTTTGAATCATCAACTGAAATAAAAGATAAAATAATAATAATAAACACTGACTTGGCACTTATAACAATGTGCATGTGCACAACTGAACATATGAACACTTGAAACAGAGAGGCAGGAAGGTAAGGAATAGGGAGAAAATGCCTAAGTTCTGCTGATTTATCTTCCAGCTCTTTCTCAACCTCTTTGAGTTCTGTGACTTTTTCTTACCCTCAGCTTGCTCTGCCAGTTTGTCTGCATCTTTTTCCAGGCTGTTTGCTACCTCAATCAGTATTGTCTTCTTCTTTTTGAGCGGCTCAAGGTGGTCTTCTGCAGCTTTTCTCTTTTCTCTTTGTGCAGTGCTCGCATGCTTTCTCTTTTCCTGGTCCAAGTGTAGCCGATACTGAGACCTCGCTGAAGCTGCAGCTGCCATAAGCTCCTTTGTCAGAGGTACTTTGAGAACCCCCCCACAGACAGAGACGTAGTCACATATCATCCTCTGAGCAACCACTGTGTCTTCCTTCATGTTATCAGCCTCTATCTCCTTATTGACAGAAAAGCCCCTCTCAACGTTGCTTGGCCATGGGAGAGTAGCAGAAGTTTCCTGGAGAAAGTCCAGAGTCTGCAGCGTTTGATACGGTTAACCACCAGATCCTGCTCGCCAGACTTTCTGAGATGGGCATCACTGGCACTGCACTCCAGTGGATCTCATCCTACCTGTTGGGAAGATCCTACCAGGTTTCCTGGGGAAGCAAACTGTCAGGACCTCGCCAGCTCTCCACTGGTGTCCCACAGGGCTCCGTCCTTGGACCCCTCCTCTTCTCTCTGTACACCACCTCACTTGGACCAATCATCCCCTCCCACGGCTTCACCTACCACTGCTACGCTGACGACATGCAGCTGTACCTGTCGTTCCCCCCGACCGATCCGGGGATCTCAGCTAGGATTGAGGCCTGCCTCACAGACATCTCCGCCTGGATGACCGAGCACCACCTCCAGCTGAACCTCGCCAAAACAGAACTACTATTAAGAGACTACATCAAGTCTCTCCTGCAGCCTTACACCCCCACCCGTCACCTACGGTCTTCTTCAGACAACCGCCTGGTGGTCCCACCGCTCAAGACCGCCCGGTCCCAACACAAGCTTTTCTCCTGTCTGGCCCCCCAGTGGTGGAATCAACTCCCCACCTCCATCAGAGACACTGACTGTCTCTCCACCTTCAAGAAAAGGCTCAAGACGCACTTGTTCCGGGAGTACAACGGTAGGAATGGTTTGCTTGACCCGATGCTAGTTTCCTCAAGGATCACAATGACTCTTGCTTAGAGACTTGTTGCTCTTGTGGTTAGTGGTAACTGATTTAAATTTTTGTACTCGCTGTGATATATTGTTTTATTATTGTTGCTTGTTTTTTCCACAGGTGCACTTGCACTTATAGCGGTTCATGTTGATAATTGTAACTTGTTTAACTACATGCTCTTATGGTTCTTCCCTTTGGCACTTGCTTTGGTTGTTCATAATGTGTGTTTCATGTTTTGGCTACTCGCAATGTTTTTGTGGCTATCTTGTCGTTATGATCAGTGACCTATGCACTTTGTAAAGCTCTCTCTCAGAAGTCGCTTTGGATAAAAGTGTCTGCTAAATGAATAAATGTAAATGTACGAATACAGCTATGTATCGTACAGGACTGGGTAAGCAGCCACACAAACGATTAGTTTCTCCTCCACCTTGAAACCTAGAAAGCTAGAAATGTTCTCCATGGTTGCTACGTTACGAGAAGCAAGAAAACACTCCGATTGGCCATCGCTAGCGAAAATCACTAATTTGCACAAAGTTGAGAAAATCTCAACTCGGTCGCGTCGGTAAGCGATTCGCCTGGCTCCATTGAAAATGAATGAAAAACATGTTGTCGCTCGCATCACTGCAGTGGACACGCACTGTAAGAGAACATCACATATTTACTAAACGCTCACAAGAGATAACGAGGGGCACCCACGAGAACTCAGAGGGCAGGGCAAACTGACATTTTAGGGGTTTAGGAGATAAACACCATGGCAGGCTAAACTGCCATTATGATAAGGGGTTGTCCATGCACTATAAATGCTGTCTGTTTTCATGATTGAATTAGGCTCTCTATCTTGTGCTCGGAGAGACCTAACCGTATGTGTTCCCTGAATTGGGGAGTCAGGTGGCTGAGCGGTTAGAGAATCGGGCTAGTAATCAGAAGATCGCTGGTTCGATTCCCGGCCGTGTCAACTGACGTGTCCTTGGGCAAGGCACTTCACCCTACTTGCCTCGGGGGAATGTCCCTGTACTTACTGTAAGTCGCTCTGGATAAGAGCGTCTGCTAAATGACTTAATGTAATGTAAATGAATTGATCAATAAAATCTTTGCCGTTTGCATCTGAAAACTTGGACCGACTCTCTGCGTTCATCCTTTGCACCTGTTTGGCTAAAAAGCTAGCCACCACAACTCAATCGCTACCAAGACGAAACTTTTGACACTTAAGTTGTCTATGTAGGCCAAATATTGACTGAGATTTAAGGGGGCAAAAAGAACTAGAGAGGGTACAATTTCTGGGGAAATTGTAGGGTGTGCTTGCTTGCGTCGGTTGCACAGGGGTCCGTTTTTGAATGACATTTTTACAACTGATTTATGTATATTTTATATGAAAATGCATACTTATTATTTATAAAGATTAAATAGATTTAACGGCATTTTTTTTCTTCTGCTCATTTACAACTGAAAATACGAGTGAAGTGTAGAATGAAATAGATGTCTTCTCATTTCCCCTGCAAGAGGCAGCCTCATCATTGAATCAAAACGAATAAATTTGGCAGACCGGTGTAAAAATGGACCTAATCTCTATGACTTAAATGTCATTTTAAGTTTTTCCCTTCTCGTGATATTTTCAGGCATGTAGCCTACTCATTGCATTCATTCATTAATAAAGAACCCCCTTTGAAGATTATTCTACGACGTTACCCGGCAGTAGAAGATGGAATCGCGATTCAGACAGTCCCATCTGCTAACTGAAAATATGCCCCCCAAAACGTAAATAAGCTTGACATTTATTTAGAGGAAAATCGCTCATTCATAAAAAGCTCACTGGTAGCGATCATTGTCAGTAACAACGCAAAATGCGAAATAGCCCTGTGTGGAGAAGCTGCCCCGGTAAATTGTACTACTACGGTACAGTACTAGTAGACTACTGCTGTGTTCGTCTTGGTAGCGATTGCGTTGGTTGAATTGGATTTAACGTTCCGTTGTACGGTTTAGACTGAAATTAATTATTTTCATGAACAGATTGGCAACGTTTAGGCTGTGGCAATGAAGTTCAGGTTAGTAGTTAGATAGACTTTTGATTAAGTAAGGGGAGTGCCGAACATGTTCTGTCGCCGTTTGACTTCCTACAGCTGTGTAGATGTTTTTGTAGTGTCTCGCGTAGGCTACAGCATTGCAGTGAGCAACACTGGTTTGAAACCACAGGTAATGATAATTTCACCCACAAATCGTTTACTTGTAATGTAATGTCATAATAAATCCTACAACGAAAATGTATTTGTGAGGAATGTTTATTTTAAAGATTGAAAACAGATGCATCATAGACCACTGTAGTAAGTGTTGCCCGGGCAACAGAGGCTAATGTCATGATGCTAATGCTTCAGTGAAATAGTAGACTACCGTTTCCAAAAGTAGATGTGGGCCTACTTCCTTAATAATATCAGCTAATATTGTACATTACATTTCATAATTGTGTTTCACATCACAAAGTAAAATGAGTAAATAGTTATCACCCTGGCCTCTTTGCTTGTGGCGTTCCTGCAGCTGCCTTGCAGTAAAGCTATAGTTAGCCTAGCTATCCCCCAAGTTAACAGATGTGAAACGAATGTTCTGCTACAGGTAGTCACGCGTGTTTTCGTGACGTTAGTAACGTCAGTGACTGTGGCTAGCAAATTAGCCACCGTTAGCTTCATTTTTCACCACAAAAACGCAATTTCTACTTAAACCATGCAACGGAACGTAAATAAAAATACAACCACCCAATCGCTGCCAAGACGAACCTTTTGACACTGCCGTTGTGTATGTAGTCCAAATAGACTGATCCTTAGGGGGGGGCGAAAATAAATAATAATAATAAATATATATGTGAGAGAATAAAGGTTGTGTTCTCGCCGAAGGCTTGAGCACACCCAATAATGCCCTAGTGGGCACATTGTAAGGGAGACTGTTGGGCACAGCATCTAATCGTCTTCTTTGGGAAAGGGTTTACACTCATGTAGGGCAGCATAAAGGGCACTTCATAACAGCACCCTTTTCCACTGGAAGTAAGGGCACGGGAACAGTCAAATTTAGACCATTGTAAAGGCACCTTATAGGGTACTGCATTACATTTTCTCTACTATAAAGGAATTCATTAAGACATGATTTTAAATGTAGACTGCACACTATCATTTATTGCGTTAAGGGGCATCCTGGGCACTCAAGCATATTTCACAATGTGAATGGCAGACAGTAGGGCACTTGGTCTCATTATTGCCACTCTAGAGGGCATTTTAGAAACGCTTTGGCAGTCAGCCCCTGAGTCTTCCAGTGGGCCTGGACACACCCATGGGGACAGTATATTGCACCTATAACATTTGGGAAGCCAGAAGGAGGGGAGGAAGTAATACAGAGGCTTGTCAACATATAGGCAATGAAAATACTTTATACAATTGAATAAAAAGTCTCCTCTTTGTGTTTCAAGATTACCTGGAAAACTGATGAGAATATTCAGGTACTGCTTTGGAGCAAAGTGCACCCATCATATTTCCTTGCATAGTTGCTACAGAAGAAGCAAAGCCAAAAGCAAGGGCCAAAGCTACACAAGAAGCAAAGACAAAAGCAAAGGAAAAACCTACAAAAAGGAAACAGCTACTGAAGAAGCAAAGACAAAAGCGGGGGCTCCCCTCTCTCCTTGGTTGAGTGTTGATAGGATGTGAGTTGTTGGGCGACTTCAGAAAACATGAACACGTGCTAAAACGATGGGCGTGTTTGGCTCAATTACGCCTTAATTAAACACAGGGGAGTGAGAGGGGTATGGCCTGGAGAGCCAATCACAATCCACAGGAGGTGGACAAGCGCCTTCCTCCAAATCCCTATAAAACTTCCTGTTTGGCTCAATGAGCTCAGTATTTCTCTGAGGAAGCCTTGATGAGGTGAAACATTAAAAGCTCTCTCTTCTTTTAAAAACTTCTTATTCTTTTATGGGGGAAAAAAACTTTTAGCTCTTTTTAATCCTATGGTTTTATTCAAAATCTTTGAACTTTTAGTCCTTTTAAAGACCAATTTTCTGCACATTTGGCAACCAATATATAGCACTTTATAGGCATTGGGCACCTGAGTTGGCTCAGCATCCTTCTTTTGGTGTGTTAGTGGGGGTGGATAACATTTTCATACACTTTCTTTTTTGGTTCAGAACCTCTTATTCAAAGCACAGTGTGCAGGGTTATAGGGGCTGGCCAAACAAAGGGTTTATTTACACTAAACCTACCTAAGTGCTATTGGGGCAAATGAGGAACCCCATCAAAGTTTTTTTAGAAATGCTTTAATAAAAGCCAACTTATTTTATGTGCAGTTGAAGGACTAATAGGAACACACCATAGGAAACAGTAGGGATGGGCAAACATAGAGAAGTTGCTGTTCCATCGTGTCTCCACTTCAGCTGTGGCCTGTCCATCTGTCTTTGGACAACTGCCAACCTGTCCTTGGCTATACAACTTGTTTTAAATAATGTTACAATCCTCCTTGCTTTTGAGCGGATCGCTGCCATATCAGGAGTATCATCAAGGGCCTTTTTCGCCACTAAGTTCAGTGTACGGGCAAAACATGACTTATTTTCATTAGTGAGGCACAGAGAAGCAAATTTGATGCATTGTCGGTAACAAGACACCTGAATCTGCCTTGCAGACCCAAGTCTGCTATGAGAAAATCATTTGCATCCTTAATATATACATTACATTTACATTTATTCATTTAGCAGACGCTTTTATCCAAAGCGACTTCCAAGAGAGAGCTTTACAAAGTGCATAGGTCACTGATCATAACAACAAGATAGCCAAAAAACATTGCGAGTAGCCAAAACATGAAGCACACATTGTGAACAACCAAAGTAAGTGCCAAAGGGAAGAACCATAAGAGCATGTAGTTAAACAAGTTACAATTAAACAACATGAACAGCTATAAGTGCAAGTGTACCTGTGGAAAAAAGCAAGCAACAGTAATAAAACAATATATCACAGCGAGAACAAAAATTTAAATCAGTTACCATTAACCACAAGAGCAACAAGTCTCTAAGCAAGAGTCATTGTGATCCTTGAGGAAACTAACATCGGGTCAAGCGAACCGTTCCTAAGTACTGTTGTACTCCCGGAACAAGTGCGTCTTGAGCCTTTTCTTGAAGGTGGAGAGACGATTCCACCACTGGGGGGCCAGACAGGAGAAAAGCTTGTGTTGGGACCGGGCGGTCTTGAGCGGTGGGACCACCAGGCGGTTGTCTGAAGAAGACCGTAGGTGGCGGGTGGGGGTGTAAGGCTGCAGGAGAGACTTGATGTAGACGGGTGCAGTCCCGTTCACTGCTCGGAAGGTCAATACCAGGGTCTTGAATCTGATACGGGCCATGATAGGTAGCCAGTGGAGAGAGATGAGGAGCGGGGTAACATGGGAGCGTCTGGGTAGATTGTAGACCAGGCGGGCCGCTGCGCTGTGTGTGTTCCAGTGAACTCAGGTACACCCAGCAGTCTTGAACATAATTCATCTTCTTTGGTGAAGTGGCATGTAACGCCCAGGTATGAATCCATGTTATTGGAGGTCCACAAACTGCTCAGCTGTCACCTTCTCCTTGGTGTGGTATTTCTCACACTCATTGGGCCTCATTCTCGAACGCAGTTAAGAATTTAAGAAGGAATTTCTTCTGAATTGGATTTAGGAAAACATTTGGCATTCATGAAAGTTTTCTCATCTGGGATTTGTTTTGAACTTCAGTAGAATTTCCGAACTCGAAATAGCAGTCGTAAATCGCCCAGAGTTGTCTCAAATGTGATTCCTTAAAAAAAACACAAGATGTGCAAACGCATTTAAGTAAACTCTCCATGTTAGAAGTGTTAATGAATTTGTGAGAAATTGTTAATGATTGCGTTCACATCAGCTCTACAGACATCCTCGGATTAAAATAATTATAATCATTTACCTTGCTTAGTGTGCACACTGTTAGATCCAGTGGAGAACAATTCCACTGCTCATCTTACTAGTATCAGAATGGGATTTATTCGCCATGACAGTTTGCACAGACAAGGAATTTGCTTTGGCAGGAAGGTGCATACAATAAACATGATGTTTATTGTATGTTTAAACGTATGATGTTGTATGTGACAAATAAAACCATTGCACTTGACAAATAGAACCATTAACTTGCACTTGAACATCATATAAATTCAACCAGGCCATCCAATTATCACTGATCACTCGACCTTTTTAAAGGGACGAGTGTGCACCCTAGGCATACAATATGGCACAATTGCTTTTCGCTTGGACATAACTTACGTTCCTGTTGCTTTCCTAATTGTGTCGATTCTGACTGCACACGTCACTGCTGTTGCGTGCCCTTATAACACAAGCTCTTCTCCTGTCTGGCCCCCCAATGGTAGAATCAACTCCCCACCTCCATCAGGGACACTGACTGTCTCGCCACCTTCAAGAAAAGGCTCAAGACGGATGTCTTTTTCTTACGTTGTTTTTCAGAAGCCCGTAAGAAACATTCCAGAAGAAACTTCAGAAAATGTTCGAGAATGAGGCCCAATGATCTTTAACGCTCTTCTTGTTAGAGTGTAGGCTGGATCCAGCCCAACAAATACTCTGAAGCCCTCATCCACCACAGAAAACGTCTGTAAATCCTTCTCTACCATCTCCACCAGTGCATTATCAAGTGCTTGTTTCCTGGCTGTCAAGACAAATAATCGTTTGAATATGTATTACCATTTAACATATTAATTGTATTGTAACTTTCATACATATATAATTATGTACAACTGCTGAACATTATATAACTGTATTGTGTAAGCAATCATACCTCGTGGTAGGACCGCAGGCCTCCCAGCAGCATACTCTGCATTGGGTGCAGGTGGGTTGGCCAGCCCTGGGTGCTTAGCATACAGATGCCTTAACATTAAAGAGGTATTGTTACAATATCACAAATGCATAGAGCATTGCAAACACTGCACCTTGTTAGGGGAGACCATATCAAAGTGCTCCCACATAAAGGACCTTTGTCTCTTGTTGGCCCTATTCTGCATTTCTCCAGCTAGCACTAGGCCTACTACAAACTCTAGTCAGACAGCTGAGCAGTTAGGGTATTGGGCTAGTAATCAGAAGGTTGCCGGTTCGATTCCCGGCAGTGGAAAATGACGTGTCTTTGGGCAAGGCACTTTACCCTACTTGCCTCGGGGAGAATGTCCCTATACTTACTGTAAGTCGCTCTGGATAAGAGCGTCTGCTAAATGACTAAGTATAACTAATACTGAATATAAACTACCTATGGAAACACACAATGAACTAAACTAAGGCAGCACGATAAAGTACACTAAAGCTAATATTAATAACATATATTTTATACACACCACACAGACAAATGAACAAAACAGGATTTCGCTAATGGCACACAAGTAACTAACTTTCTCGATCTCTCACAAATCTCTCAACCAAGGTCTCACGCATTCAAAATGTTTGCCGCCTCATTTTATACCCTGACACATCTGAGTCTTTTGGCAAGTGCCAGAATATTCACTTATTTATCTTGGGGTAATCATTTAACATGAACATAGCGGACTAGTGCCAGTGCAACTCCAACCCAGCAATGGGGTGAGACCTTCCCTAAACCTAACCCAGCCAGAGCCTAGTCCCAATGTAATTTTTTTTGATTGAATATTACAATTCCCCATTCTTTACCTACCTTGGTTGAGTGTTGATAGGTGAGTTGTTGGGCGACTTCAGAAAACAGGTGCTAAGTCGTGCTAAAACAATGGCAGTGTTAGGCTCAATTAGGCCTTAACCCTTGTGTTGTGCCTTCGGGTCACATGACCCAAAGGTTCATAACGAACCATCGTTGTGTTTACCCATTTTTACCCAATACAAAAACAAATACAAATAATTTTCTTTTAACCTTTGCAATGTGGGGGGTCTGAGACAGCCCAACGGTTAAAATAAAATGCTTCACTTTGTTTTTGTATGCGGTAAAGTTGTCGCAATATGCTGCCGTTTGTATAACATAGGTGGATGTTATACAAGCTTTTGTTCTTGCTCCCTGTTAATCGAATATATATATTACTTAATTTATTCATTTATTTTGTCCTTCCCGATTTAACCTATACATTTACTATCTTACTTATAGGTTTACTCGGCGCGGCTTTCTTCGCGGATTTCTTCCTTGGAGCCCGACACTACTGTTCCTGTTGAACTAGCCAACTCAACGCTCTTGACGGATTTCCTTGGCTGGCATAAACTATTAACGTAAGTTAACTATAATGTCTCACACCCACTCACATTGTCCTACATGTGTCATTTTGCTCGAAAAGTTGACTCTGTTAGAGAGTCGCGTTCAGTCGCTTGAGGAAGAACGTATGCTAGTAACTTTAGATGCGACTGGCGCAACATCACTGGCAGGGAGTCCTAGCGCTAGGGAGGACTCAAGATCAGCCCCACCGGTTTCACCTTTGCAGCATGGTGGGAGTGGGACTCCTCAGACGTTAGTGATCGGTGACTCCATCACTCGTAACATTAGATTGGAGCAACCAGCGACAGTTTACTGTGTACCTGGGGCCAGAGCTACCGACATAGAAGCTAATCTCAGGGTACTGGCTAGCACTAGGGCTAAGGCAAAGGCCCAAGCTAAGGCACATGGCGCACGCACTGATGATAGGTATGAGAATATTGTCATTCATGTCGGCACCAATGATGTTAGGCTAAGGCAGTCAGAGGTCACGAAGGTTAATATAGCTCGGGCATGTGACCTTGCTCAAAAGATGTGTCGGCATCGAGTAATAGTCTCTGGCCCACTACCTGTTAGGGGGACTGACGAGATCTACAGCAGACTTGTCTCTCTTAACCGCTGGTTGGCTCGCTTCTGTTCAGAACAGGGTTTAGGATTTGTAGATAATTGGTCTCGTTTCTGGGCCAAACCTGGCTTGTTGAAAAGTGACGGGCTCCATCCGAGCTGGAGAGGTGCTTTCCTATTGTCTAGGAATATTGAAGCTATTTTAGAGCAGGCCTGACACTCACTAGAACAAGCCGGGCTACAGTCTCTTAGAGAGTCTGATAGGTATGCTGTGAGCTGTTGGGGGCCCGATAGCCTAGCTTGTAGTGTAGTCAGTGGGGTTGCTGATGTCGTTTCTCCCATTGAGACGGTGTCGGTCCCCCGCCCTTTCTCTAAATTTCGGCCTTCAAGTATTAGGAATTATACAAATTTAATATGTATTCAGCCTTGCTCCCCCGTTGCGCTTCCTACTAAGTTTTCTGATGACAGTGCCACCTTCTCAGAAGAATTATCTACGTCTAAATCTGCCAAAAACCCATACTGGAATGTTGGGCTCCTAACCATCAGATCTCTATCCACAAAGGCCGTTTTGATTAATGATCTAATGTCTGAATACAGCCTGGACTTGATTGGACTCACCGAAACCTGGTTAAAACCTGATGAATATTCCCCCCTGAATGAAGCATCGCCTCCGGATTTTGCGTACTCACACATCCCTCGTGTATCAAAGAAAGGTGGTGGTGTTGCTATGATATATAAAGCTAGCTTCAACCTCAACCTAAAATCTGTAAATACCTTTAAATCATTTTAAATAATTTGCATGAAACCACCAACCATTTTAAAAAGGAATAATGATACTACTCCTGGCCCCCCTCCCTCATTTTGTATAGTTACTCTATACCGGCCCCCCGGCCCGTATTCCCTCTTCCTGGAGGAATTTGCAGATTTTAGTGCTGATCTTGTGACATATACTGATAACGTCTTGATTATGGGTGATTTTAACATTCTAGGTGGATGACCCAAAAGATCCTTTAAGTAAGGCCTTTACTGCTCTAATGTATTCCACAGGTCTCACTCAGGTGGTTTCCAAACCTACCCATCTTCACTCGCATACATTGGATTTAGTTCTCACGCGGGGAATTAAGATTAGTGACGTCATTGTCCACCACCACAATCCTATATTATCAGACCATTGCCTGGTCACCTTCAAAATGGACCTCTGCCAGAGCCTTGGAGGCACTAAGAATATTTTTACTAGCCGCTGCATAACCCCAAACAGCTCTGGAACTGGCTAATATTCTGCCCGCTGCACTAGAAGTCCTTGACGTCCCAAATAAATCATTAAATACTAAAACGAGGGATCTGAATTTGGTTCTTCAGCTATCCCTAGACTCTGTTGCCCCTCTCAAACCAAGGAAAAGAAAGGACAAGAAACTGGCTCCATGGTATTCAGAGGAAACCCGCACTCTTAAGAGGTCCACTAGAAAACTAGAACATAAGTGGCGTACCACTAAATTGGAGGTTTTCCACCTGGCCTGGAAGGACAGCCTAATGGAGTACAAGCATGTCCTCATCAGGTCCAGATCGGATTATTTCTCTAGGTTGATTAGTAAGAACAAACACAACACTAAGTTCCTATTTGATACTGTTGCAAGTCTCACTAAGAAAAGTACACTCTGTGCTAGTTCAGATTTCTCTCC
The DNA here is from genome assembly GCF_038355195.1 of Osmerus mordax. Taxonomy (NCBI): domain Eukaryota; kingdom Metazoa; phylum Chordata; class Actinopteri; order Osmeriformes; family Osmeridae; genus Osmerus; species Osmerus mordax. The sequence goes on from NC_090070.1 coordinate 466,146, forward strand.
CAATGATTTCTTAGATTTCTTTGACCAAAAAATCTATGCAATAAGGGACAAACTACAGACTAGTCCTGGAGGAGTGGCCATCAACACTGAACTTTCCCCTATACCAAGCATGCTGCATGTTGAGGCTCTCACTCACTTTAACCCTATTTCTATGGAAGCGTTCATCAAGCTGATAGACTCCTCGAAACCCACTAGCTGCCTTCTCGATCCCCTCCCTGCTAAACTCTGTAGGGAACTTCTCCCTATTATTGGACCACCCATGCTTAGTATTATTAATGAATCTATTGTAATTGGCCAAGTCCCCATCGATTTCAAACAAGGCTATTATTAAGCCCCTTCTAAAAAAAACAAACCTGGATCCAGGTTGTCTTAGCAACTACAGGCCAATTTCAAATTTGCCATTTCTCTCCAAAATTTTAGAGAAGGCTGTGGCACAACAGCTCACTGAGCACCTCTCCTCAAATCAGCTTTATGAACCCCTCCAGTCTGGATTTCGTCTCCACCACAGCACTGAAACTGCATTAGCCAGGGTAGTCAATGATCTACTGTTAGCCTCTGACGCGGGTTCTATCTCTGTCCTGGTTCTTTTAGACCTAAGTGCAGCTTTTGACACGGTGGATCATGAGATTCTCTTGGAACGTATGGAGAACTATGTTGGGATTTCTGGTACGTCACTTCAGTGGTTTAGATCGTATCTATCTGATAGATCACAATATGTCCACTATGATGGCTGCTCATCCAGGAGCTCCACTGTAAAATACGGAGTACCACAGGGTTCAGTTCTAGGCCCTCTGTTATTCTCTCTCTATATGCTGCCTTTAGGAAACATAATTAGAAGCTCTGGGGTAAATTTTCACTGTTATGCAGATGATACTCAGCTATATATGTCTATAAAGTCTGGAGAATTTCCACATGCTATGGAAAAATGTGTTTCTAGGTTGAGAGCTTGGATGACTGCAAATTTCCTTCTTCTAAATTCGGATAAAACCGAGGTTCAAATTTTCGGTCCTAAAACATATAGAAATAATTTTCCCAATCTGACCTTAGACCTAGACGGCGTCAAAGTCTCTCAAAGCCAGCTAGTAAAAAATTGAGTAGTCACAATGGACCCAGACCTTTCGTTTGAGTACCATATTAAGCAAATTACCAGAACTGCATTTTTCCATCTACGTAATATTGCCAAAATACGAAAATTTCTCTCAAAGGACGATGCCGAAAAACTAATACATGCATTTGTTACGTCCCGATTGGACTATTGCAATGTGTTGTTCTCTGGCCTCCCAATTACCCACCTAAAAAATTTACAGCGGGTGCAAAATGCTGCTGCTAGACTATTGACCAGATCAAGAAAGTTTGATCACATAACATCTACTCTTATCTCTCTACACTGGCTCCCTATCCAAGCCAGAGCTGACTTCAAAGTTCTACTACTAACATACAAATCTCTGCATGGATTGGCACCACTGTACCTCTCCGGTCTCCTTGCACCCTATTGCCCCGCAAGGACACTTAGATCTCAAGATGCCGGCTATCTGGTGGTTCCCAAAGTTAAGAAAAAAACAGCTGGAGGTAGGGCGTTCTCATATAGAGCACCTCTTCTCTGGAACAAATTACCCGTCTCAATTAAGGAGTCTGATACTGTTTCGACATTTAAAATTAGGTTAAAAACGTTATTGTTTAGTCAATTCTACGACTGTTAAAGGTAAGTATGTTACTAGTTGGAGGCAATGGGGGACGGGTTGCTTCCATCCTTATTCTATAAGTATAACTTATTTTAGAGTTCTCTTCCCCTGGAACAGATTTCATGTTCCAAATGGGGGGGGCTGTCGCTGTCTTGGTGTGTGGGGTTGCATCAAATTCCCCTTTTTTGCTCTGTTAAATTGCTGCACCAGTCCACACTTGACCGGTGGGGATCTCATTCTATTATGACTGTAACTGTTATCTGCTCCTGGCATCCTCTAATCCCTGCTCTCCTCTCTCTGTCCCCCCCCCACACACATCCCTTGTGGTGTGGGGGGTTTGAGTTGTCAGCACCTGCCTGGTCGTCGGTCTCCCGGTCCTGTCCTACATCTATAAAGTTGAACAATGGATTTTGGTGTTTTAAAAACCCACCGACACTGTATGACTATGTTTAGCCTGTGTTCTGCTCCTCTCTCTCACCAACCGTCTCTGGAGGAGGGGATCCCTCTCTGAATTGCTCCTCCCAAGGTTTCTTCCATTTTTCTCCTGTTGAGAGTTTTTTGGGAGTTTTTCCTTGTCTTCCTTGAGGGTTTAGGTTGGTTGAGGGGCAGTTCTATGGGCATATGTGAAGCCCTCTGTGACATGCTTGCGTGTAAAAAGGGCTATACAAATAAATTTGATTTGATTTGATAACATACATGGCGAATAAACCGAATTCAGATTAAACACATTAAACTCAATTAAATTCCTATCAGGCGATCCGGTATCGACAAGGACGGGTCTTAGACAGTATTCGTTCGAGAAGAACAGATATTTATTTATTTTTTTAGTTTTATTCACATCGGACACTAAAACAAGAAGGGCGCGGGGCCAAAACCCCACTCACCCCAACCCACACAGTCCAACCAGAACCCAATGCTACACCGTAATCCATACAATCACCTCTTCCCATCCCATCCACCATACCCCAAGCCCCACACACCCACAAATAATTAAAAATGAACAAAAAAACACAAGGCTCCCATAAGGGGCAGGCATCATAGCTCAAGGGCAGGAAACATCATGCGACGGCCACTAACAGGGGGCCACGCACACAAAACACAGTGACCCTCCCACACAAAAACCCGTGCCAGGCCATGACGGTGCATGATCTCACGCAACGGCAGGCCTTTGTGCAAACGCAGTCAATTCAAGTCTTTGAGACCGAGCATAACAGGCAGTTGTACAGACAACCAGACCGTGGTGGGGATACCCGCCACGGTCTGGTTGACCGCAGGGATTAAAGTATTACGGCACTGTGCCGGATTTCCGGCGTGCGGCGTTTGGCTGTGTAAAAAAGTCTTAAATTATTATTATTTTAAACACGTTTCGATATCGTCACCATCACTTTGGAGTTTATGAGTTTGTCTGCCAATAAAAGGAGCACAACTCTCCCGCTCTCAAAATAACATTATTAGCCAATCAGAAGTAGATTGGGGCGGGTCTTGGGAAAATGTGCTTCAACCACCGACTTCGCTCTCTATCGCTCTGCCTATGCTGCGTAGATGCTCGAGTAGAGAGACGTCACACCGAAGGAGAGTAGGATGGAGAGCAAGTTCATGAATCCTGGGGAAGATGCCCTCCTAGTTGATAAAGGGTTGAAAAATAAATGGTGCTGGGCATGGGTAGAAGAGATAGGGAAGGACAGTAAGCCTTTTGGTAGCTGGTGTAAAAAGTTAAGAGAAGCAGGTGCTTGCTTCTGCACTCTGTGCTCGAGAAAGCTAAGTTATGCAACTAGCGGTAAAAAAGTACTTGGACGTCATGAGCTAGACCCTGCTCATAGAGCAGCTGTTCGCGCTCTCCAACACACAACTCTGTTACCGGGAGCAACAACCACAGCTGATGTACCGGCATCAATAACTGACCGTGTGTGTGACCTGAAGATACGCATGTATCTAGCCAAATGTATGTAGCTATGTAGCCAAAGCCCCCCCTACCTCCTCTGCACCAGCCTCAACTGCCTCTGCAAAAAGGCAGTTCTGAGTTCTGATGACTCAAAATCCACTAAAAGAGAAAGAAATAGATCAATGTGTGTGTTTTCTGTTTTGTATTTATTTCCCAACAGTGAAGTTACCAGTTACATTTGAATGTTTTGTTTTAATTATTTTATTGATATATTTTCTATTAATTTCCTAGTATTTAATTTACGATTATTTCTTTTGAACAAAGTAGTTTGTTCAAAATGTTGCAATATACTAAAGTAAAGTATTGTCTACAGTTCACTGTTGCACTTTAACGGGTCCTTTTTCATATATCCTCAATTAAATGGTTGCAAATCTTCTTCCACTGACTGAATTTCACATACCCTTATAACATGTCACCATGTGATTGTAGGTCAGCTTGTAACCTTTGAAGGACAAAGCTTAGCAGCTAAACTTGATATAAAAATAAATCATAAATGCTACATGTGTTAGTACCATATTGTAGTGAGGTGGAATACTATTGCTGACCTGTCTTGGTTATGCAGTTTCAAAAGTCCCACCATAATCTGCAATCATTCATTTCTAAATGTTATTTATTTATTTTTTACCCTGCGAATGTGTCCACGCCACAGGACGACACCCCCCTCTCCCTCACCCCAACAAAAAAAAGTTCAGACTCAGGATTTTGTTGTTGCTTTAACCCCTGCGACCGGCGCACAGCCACCCCGTACCAACTCGGAATACAGGGCCGTCTGGTCTAGGCCCAGTACCGGATCCCTGGCCTCTAACCTGCATCATCTACCTCCCTGTCACTAAAGAACGCACAGTGGTGTAGTGGTCGGTGGCGACCTCCACCATACGGGCAGGCTCTGCTACATTTACATTTAGTCATTTAGCAGACGCTCTTATTCAGAGCGACTTACAGTAAGTACAGGGACATTCCCCCAAGGCAAGTAGGGTGAAGTGCCTTGCCCAAGGACACAACGTCAGTTGGCATGACCGGGAATCGAACTGGCAACCTTTGGATTACTAGCCCGATTCCCTCACCGCTCAGCCACCTGACTCCCTGCTACCATGCGGGTCCTTCACTCCCGAAAACACTGACCTCCCCTTCACCTCCTTGACCGAGGCAAAGAAGGAGGCCGAGCACGTCTCGTTCTGCTCCACAAACTTCTGACGCATCCTCAGGAGGAAAGTGCGAGCTTAACGCTCGTGGATGGCCCTCAACAGGGCCCTGAGAGCGGCGCAACGCTGCACGTCGGGGGACACCCCCTGGTTTCCCCAGGAGTGCTCCAGCTCTTTCTGCAGCGCCGCGGTCTCCGCCCTCTGGGCCCTCGCCTCCCTCCTGCAGTGCCCCTGGATAAAGTCCCGCAAGTGGGCCTTAGCAGTCTCCCACCACTCGACCACCCCTGCGAAGAGGGGCTTGAGGCCCTGAAAGAAGTGGCCCACGGAGTCGCAGAAAGCCTGCTCCTCCAGGACCCCCAGGTTAAGTCGCCAGTACCCCGGGCCAAAGACCGGCACCCAGGCCCGGACAGTCAGCAGGACCCCATCGTGGTCGGAGAAGAAGACGGGGAGCACCCGCCCCGACACCGGCCCCAAGGACCTCGGCAAGAAGACATAATCTATACGCTTCTGGACCCCACGGGAATTACGCCACGTGGGACCATCCAAACGTGGGGTAGTGCGCCCACCCCCATCCACCAGCCCGTGCCCCTCGAATAACGCCCTCCAGGCCCCTACACTACCCTCACCCGTGCCCCCTAACTCCAAGTTAAAATCCCCCCCCACCACCAGCGCCCTGTTGGTGGCGCAATGGGGAGCCACACTCTCCACCAGCTCCTCCATCTCCACCCTCCCCTGGGGACCGTAAACACAAACCACCCGCATTTTAAAATCCCCCACCGTGATGTCCGCCCCGATCCCCCTCCCCTGCATAACCGTAAAAGAACCCTCCACCCGGACCCCCCCCGACCCAAACAAAATCCCCACCCCCGAAGAATGAACCCCACCCACGCTCCACACGGCCCCTCCCCTACCCCACTCCCACGTGAAATCCCGAGCGTCCCCCCGGTCCCTCAAGTGCACCTCCTGCACAAAACAAAATGTGAAATCCAAACCCCCCAAAAAAGAAAACACCCCCGCCCGCTTTACCCTGTCCCTAAGCCCCCGGACGTTAAAAGCGCCCACAGTGACCGCCATTAACCACCCAAAAAAGTAAAGAAACCCCAAAACCACCCTTGTGAACCCTATAACTGATAGAGGTCCCCCTCCGACTCCGTCCCCTCCGACTCCTCAGCCTCCATCATTTCCGCCCAGGACGCCGGCATCGGGTTGGGGCCCCCCTGCCCCACCCCCTCCACCGGGGTCCCGGGCCGCTGGAGGCGCCGCAGGGGCTCCAGCCCGCTCTGCTCCTCCGCCTCGACCCGCTCCACCGTGCCACCCTCCGCGGGCCCCGGTTGCCCAGAAAAGAGGGCCTCGAACACGCCCCCCAGGGGGCCGGGGGGGTCCTGCGCCGCCGGGACCTCGTCCAGGGCCGTCACCAGCGCCAACAGTCCCCCCCCGTCCTCCCCCGGAGCAGGAACCGCCACGCTGACCGCAGCCCCCGGGGCGCCCGACACGCCCGGGTCGGCCGGCACCTCCGACGTCCCCGGCTCCTCGTCCGCCCGGGCCTCCGCCGCCGGGCCCGCCGACCGCCGCGCCCGCTGCTGCTGCTCCTCCTCCGTGGCCCCCCCCAGGCCCCCCTGCTGCGGCAGCGTACGACCGCGCCCTCGTCGGGCACCCCCGCCACACGTGCCCCCGCTCCCCACAGGCGTTGCAGGTCTTCGGGGCGGAGGAGTCCCGCAGCAGGTGACCCTCCACCCCGCACCCCCTGCAGCGGGGCCCCGGGCAGGCGGACTCAGTGTGCCCCACCGCTCGGCACCTCCGGCAGTTGGGGGGCTGCCTGGGGTAATAGAGATACCCCCGGTCGGCCCCCACGGTGAAATAGGCCGGGGGGTGGCTGAGTCCGTCCACGCCCTCCGGATCCTCCCCCAGCTGGACCTGAAATTGCCTCCTGCCGACCCAAAACCCGAAAACATCCCTGACGGGCCTGGCCGCCGAGACGACCGTCCCGTACCTCGCCAGGGTGGCGACGATCGCCTGCTCAGGCACGTGGGGGCTGAACATGGTCACTGTGACCACCCGGAGGTTCTGCCTGGCCAGGTCCACCACCTCGTAGTGGCTCAGGGGCTTCTGCTGCCCCAGAGCCCTGCACCTGGCCAGGACAGATGCAGCTATGGGCCCCGTTTTCAGGGTCAAATCGAACCCCCTCTCAGGAACGTTGTCCTGGAGGCACAGGACCTCGGCCGGGGTGAGCCGCAGCAGCCCCATCACCACCCCCCTGGTGAAATCATCCCTCACCAGCCTCTTGTTAGCAGGATCTTTCCAGATGAACCTGAGGGAATCCTTCATCCCCTGCTCCGGGCGACGCAGCCTCCTGGCCCCGTCCCCGGCCCCTCCGCCTGGCGCCCCGCTGCCACCGGGCACACCGCCGCCGCCTGGCGCTCCGCCGCCGCTCCGCTCCCCGGTGCGCCGCCGTCTCCGACCGCCGCTCCGCCAAACACTCCCGTCGCTCCCCTGCCGCCGGTACTGGCGCCGGGTACCCCGACGCAGTCCGCCACGGACGTAACGCTAGCTGCAGGCGCGGGCGTCCCGCTGACCCCTGCAGCTCCGTCGACCCTTCCGCCCTGGGCCCCGCTCGCCTCTCCTCTCTCCTCCGCCAGTGACCGTGCCCCATACACCGCTCGGCCCCGATCACTGGCACCACCGACTCCGCCCTCCGATCCGCCACCGGCCATCACCGCAACTCCGCTCTCCGCCACTCCGCCGCCACCGCCGCACCACCGTCCTCGGCCACCGTCGTCTCACCGTCGTTTTATCGCTGTCTCGATCTGATAAGAACAGATTTTTCTTTTGAAACTTTTTATTATTACATAACCGTTGACAAATTTCCATTAAACAAGACACTAAAACATTCTCCTATTTTCTTTGCTTAAAAATTATCATTACTTTTTAAAATGTACAAAACTGGCAAAACAATTGTAGAAAGTAAAAACACTGGTGTATCTTCATTAAAAGCTCTGCATCAATTACGGGTTTAAAAGTGCTTAAAAATGAATCTTGTGTGCATACCACAGTGTTTAAAAGGCCATAAAAGAAAAAAACATTGTACATTTTTAAAAGGAGAAAACATTTTCAAAAGTGTCTTTAAAAACACTACGCGTGTTTGTCTGTGTGCGTTTAAAAGCTCTGCTCCTCTCCCGTACAGGAACGAGGCGAGCCCGCCCGGGCGGTCCACTCCCCCCTCCGCCAAGCGGGCCCGCAACCCCCCCCCTCAAGGGCCCAGCGGAGATCCTCAACCGTGGCAGCTGTTCCAGCGCAGCCAGGCCGCTGCCGTCCGGACCACTTCGTGCGTGTGGGGGCCCCCGCCGAATGGCGCGTGGGAAGTGCCACCCTCGGGTCCCTGCAACCAGTACCGCCGCTGCCGGGGTGGCCTTCTCCACGCGCTTCCCTGCCGACCGGTTTCCGGAGGTCCAAAGAGTCTTTTGCATTGCGGTGGGGTGGACCAGAGCTGTCGGAGAGGCTCCGGCCCACCCGGACCTCCCCCGCCGGCAGGCACGGGATTCTAGGGGCCCCGCTTGGAAACACAGGTCCCGGACGGCGCTGCACTCCCAGGGCGGGCCACCTCACAGTCTCCTCTCCGCCCTGAGTCGACCGTGGGCGCCTAGATGTAGTCGACGTGCCCCGGGAGTGCTTGACGGCTCTGGCCGGGAGGATCTCATGGGCCTCCGTCCAGGGGAGGGTCCGGCACCCGCCCAGCAGAGCAGGAAGGGTCCGAGCGGCCTCCCCGCATCCCTGCACGAGAGAGGAAACAGAGCAACTGTGGGTCAAAACGGTAAAAGCAACAAATTCAAGCCTCCTTAAAAAAATCTTAAAAAGCCATAAACACGGGGAAGACTTAAAAAGCACTGGCGTCCTCAGGTCCTTTTGGGTCCGCTCTTGGATTCTGAGGTGGGGCCCCATCCAGGGGCCGTCCCGGGCTGTCGTCACTTGTTCTCTGGATGGGGCCGTCGCCAGTGCTGGGCAGCGTGTGGCGTCGCAGTCCCCTAAACACAAGGCATAAAACTGATAAAACACAATCAGGATAAAATGGGGAGACTTACCTCCTCGCTCTTCATTTCTTTTTTCTTCTTGGTTTGGGGGAGGCCTTTACTCTCCTTGGGGGTGGAGGTGAGTTCCACTTCTAAAAACTCCAGCTGGTTAGGAGAGTTCGAAGGAAATACCCTAGGGGAGGAATCTGACTCCCCAGAGCTCACTTCAGGCCTCCCTGTCACGGCAGGATCGATGTCAGAGGACAGACATCTGGGCCGCTTCCCCATAAAATTCTGCCCGCACTGGATAAAATCCCCTTCGCTGGTGCTGGTGTTCGAAGAGGAGGTGGAAGTAGTCTCCACTGATCCTTTCCCCCTACTTCCCTCCTCTGCTCCCGTTCCCGGTCCTACTTCCACCTCCTCCGTTTCCTGGCTCAGGGGTGTTAAAACAGGGGTTAAAACCGATGTTAAAACAGGGTCTAAAACTGGGGCCGCCCCCTCCTTCCCCTGGCCTTCCCTCTCTGCCTCCACCTCCTCCACCACAGGCTCCACAGGCGCCCTGGCCGCCCTGAGCCTGTTTGCAAAGGACTGAGGACAGTCTCTGAACAGGTGGGAGAGTTGCAGGCTCTCCCATTCGGGCACTCCGCGAAGACATGCCCGATCTCCTTACACTTCTTACACTTTCCAGGGCGAACCGGGGCGAACCGCATCCTTCTCGGGAAAAAAAAGGCGCGGAAACGCCACGGGCCGCAGAGGGGCTCGGCCCGCCCGCTTGGCTTTTCTTTTCTTACCGCACTTTATCCATTTCATTGATCGCTTTTTCTCCATTAAGATCCCTACACGTTTATCGTATGCGCCTTCCAGCCAATCGACTCTGTGTTGGTGTCGACTGACACGGCGATAAAAAACTCATTCCGATTGCCTTCCAGTTTTTCACCTCGGCCCCGCTGAATGTCAGCCAGCTCTCTCTCTCTCTGTCACTCACTTTTTTTTATATATCTAAAAGGGCGGGAAAACGCCACCGGCCGACAGGGCTCCGCCCACACCCCCTTTTCACCCCGTTTTTTTGTAGGGATCGCTTGTTCCGCTTTGTTGGGGGCCCCCCCCCTTTGAGGGTTTTTTGACCCTCACCCCAAAAACCCTAGCCCTAACCTAAACCCCTCTCCCCCAAACCTCAATCATTCAGACATTCCCTCCCTCCCTCACTAGCTTTTCTCTTTGACACGCTTAGAAAGATTGCACCCTTCCCGGAGATGCTGCAATACCGGGCCGCGGAGCGGACGGAGCGAGCCCCTGTTCCGACTCCCTGTTGCAAAAATCCGTTTAATTTGTTGTCCTCGCATGGAGGACATATCAGATATTAAACTGATAAGAACAGATTTTTTTTTTTTTTTTTTTTAGAAAAAGAAGTATTTATCAACTTTTAAAACCATTTCAGAATAAAAGACAATCAACAAAGACAGACAAAACATACAGGATCCCCACAAGGGGGTACAGGACAAAAGCCCCACAAGGGGGCGCACATTTCAATTACCCCCTAGGGGTACAAGCGGGAGTCCAAGGTTGGCGGGGGTTGAGGCTTTCGCCCCAAAGTCCCCGTCGCGCTCTCCTCCCAGTCGTCCTCGCCAGTGGAGTCGAGCGACTGGCCCTCTGCCCTCTATCGCGACGGCCCCTGGGAAGGCACCATCCCTTCGCCACTTCTCCCAGGCTGCCCTTCGGCGAGGATTTTCCTATCCTCTTGCGAGGATTCCAAATCCTGGTAGTCCGGCCCTCCGTCCGTCCAACCGTTGGTTCCCTCCGGCGGCCTGGCCCGCCTCTGGGTTACCAGCAACGTTGGGAGCCGAAGCACCCAACGCTCTGAAAAGGGGACAAGTCCCCGTCTGGCGTCGGGGCCGAAACCCCCAGGCAGACAACCGCTCCGACCCACCCCCGTCACCGGATCCCTATCAGGCGATCCGGTATCGACGGGGGCGGGTCAATATCTGCTCGATGTGAACAGATACTCACTTGATCTTAGCCAAAAGGCCGAGAAGCGATGACCGCATTATCGGACGCCCCCCGCGCGCGGACCCTCCGTGCACCACCTGGGCCGCTCGGTCACCACACCAAGAACGGCCGAAACCACGGAAGCGGAAAGCCGAGGCCAAAAGCGGCAGAACAAGCAGGGACGGAAGCGGAAAGCCGAGGCCAAAAGCCGCAGGACAAGGAGGGACGGAAGCGGAGAGCCGAGGCCAAAAGCCGCAGGACAAGCAGGGACGGAAGCGGAGAGCCGAGGCCAAAAGCCGCAGGACAAGCAGGGACGGAAGCGGAAAGCCAAGGAAAAGGCAACAGAATTGAAACAGCTACAGAAGAAGCAAAGACAAAACCTGCCTTACCCGCAGGCACGCACCTAACCCCAAAGCCAACCTCACCCTGCTTTTGTCACACGTCCATCAGGCTCTGCCCTCCCTCGGGCAAAGCCTCCCAAAAATACCACGTTCCACTCGTCGGCACTCCCCTCCACGGAAGTCTTTAGTAAAATTTTACGTATTTATTGGTTTTACCAAAATTAAAAACAAGTATTTACAAATACATGTTATCACTTCCACCACATTTCACCCAATGCCAATAATACACAAACATATATAATCACCCAATGACAATTACCTCAAAAAAACTTTCACCAGAGTGTGGGCACTCCCTGCGCCAACCTAAAACCCTCCAGGAAAGCGAGGAAAAACTCCTCACAAAAACTCTTTAGAGAAAATTTCGAAGAAACCTCGGGAGGAGCCATTCGAGGGGGTATCCCCTCCTCCAGGGATGGTTGGGGGTGCTGCAGTTCGGGCCCAGTCCAGGTGCGGTGCAGTGTGCCCTGTGGTGTCCGGGTAAGTAGGGTGGGGTGTATGGGTGAAAAAGGGGGGGGGGGGGCGGAGGGGCCAGTCTTCTTGATGAGGGGGGGGGGGGGGGGGGGGGGGCTTGTCCTTGTGCCGGGGGGGGGGGGGTGTAGTGTCCTTTTCGGGGGTCCAGGGAGGAGGGTTCCAGGTGCTGCAGCAGATGTGCTGGGGGGGTGGGGGGTTGACCGGTCCTTGAGGGGTGGAGGATGTTGCTGCTGGGCTGATGTGGCCAACTGGAACCCTGTGAGGTGATAGGGGGAGATGGTGGAGAGGGGAGGAAGGAAGGGGGTGAGGAAGGGTACTGGGGTGCAGGTGTAATGTTCCGTGTACTTCCCATTGAGCCTGGTGGGTTTCTCCTCTCCGGACCCTCGTACTGGGGGCAGGTGTTGGTGCCCCCGGGTCTTCGGGCTTGGTGCCGGAACGGGTGAAGTGGTGGCTGCCCGGAAGGTGGTGGTGTTGGGGGCGATGAGGGTGTTGAACGGGGAACGCCGTCTGGCTTTCGGGGACGGAGGGCGGAGTGCAGAGCTGGTGTGGCGATGTGGTGGCATGGGGGGCTGAGCTAGATGGACACGTCCTTCCACCTTTCAACCCCCCATGTGTCTCTGGCGGTGTCCGGGTGGTGTTTGAAGTCCAGGATGGCGTAGTCCCTGAGGAGGAGAGTGATTCTCCTCCTCTGGACGGTGAGAGGTTGGTCCTGTTTATGGTAGACCCTGATGTTCCTTGTCTCCCATATCACCTGCTTGACGGCGCTGACGATCCTCCACTGATGTTGTAGGCGGGGGGTCGTGCAGCCTCCCGGAGGACCGAACAGGATGTCGTCCGCCGCCAAGCGAGGCAAGATGATGTTCCTGTAGAGGGAGACAGAGGGAACAAACAGGGCCCAGACCCGCCTGGCCACGGTGCACTTGACAAACAGATGGTAAATGTTTTCAGTGTCAGTGCAACCGTGGGGGCAGAGCTCGGTACGGGCTATGTGCCGTCTGTACATGAACTCTCTGGTGGGGAGACAGCCGTGAGCAGTTGACCAGTTTAAATCCTTTTGCTTATTACTGATGCATTTGTGGCTGATGTTTTTCCATACCTGTTGGATGTCCAGGGCCGGCCTGGCCTTGGGTGGTGTGATGTTGTCCTTCCCTCTGATGTGTGCCATGATGTCCTTGTATTTCCAGGAGGCCAGGCCGGCTGCGGGCAGACCCGTCCTGAAGGCAAAGTTCTTCCACTCCTTGTATACTTTCGGGGGGTCCCAGCAGTAGGGCACAGTGTGGTTGATGGTGGTGTTGGTGATACGGAGTGCTCTGAGTATGGGTGTGGCGAAGTACCTCTCAAAGGCTCCTGCCTTCCTGTCCGGTTTATGGATATTTGTGACCAGTTGGGAGAGGCCCTGTGCCCTTATGATGTTGAGGATGTCTGGGACCCCCTTCCCCCCCTTCTCCTCTGCGCTGTACATGATGGTCCTCTTCAAGCGCTCCATGTTGCTCCCCCAGACAAAGGCGAACATCAGCCGCTCGATGGTCTTGCTCGTCACCCTGTCCGGGGGATACACCCTACCGACATAGAGGAGAATGGGGAGGATTATTGCCTTCAGGATCAGGATCTTACCCGTTATTGTGAGGGACCGCGCACTCCATTGGGCGATCTTCTGCTTGGCTTGACTGATGGTGTTGGCCCAGGTCAGGGTCCCTTTCCCGTTGTTCTGATAGGTGACTCCGAGCAGCTTGATGTTGTCTGTTTTTACAGGGAAAGAGGTGGTCATCGCTTCTTTCCAGTGTTGCGACAGGTACAGTTCGCTCTTACCTCGATTGACCAGGGCGCCAGTGGCTGCACAGTAGTCGTCCACCACCTCCGTTGCCGCGGCGATGGACCGACTATCCGTGCCGACGATGGTGATGTCGTCCATGTACGCCACCACCTGAAGCCTCTCTCCCTGGGCCCCCGGGAGGTGATAACCCTGGATGGTGTGTGTAGCTCTGATTTTACGGAGGAAAGGCTCCAGGTAGATGACGTACAGCAGGGGTGCTAGGGGGCATCCTTGTCTGACCCCAGACCGGATAGGAAAGGGGTCTGTGAGCTGTTTGTTGACCAGGACTCTGCTCGTGATGTTGTTGTAGCAGAGCCTGGTCCAGTGGATGAGGTGTTGTGGGAAGTTCATCCTCCCTAGCACCTCCTGCAGGAAGCCATGGCTTACCCGGTCGAAGGCCTTCTCTTGGTCGAGGCAGAGGAGCGCGAAGGGGGACCTCCGCTCCTGGGAGTGGAAGATGAGGTCTCTCACCAGGAGCAAGTTGTCGTTGATGGACCTTCCGGGGACGCCGCAGGTCTGGTCCGGGTTGATGACTGTGGGGAGGTGTGTTTGGAAGCGCCACATGAGGGCCTTCGTGAGAATCTTGTAGTCCGAACAGAGGAGGTTGATGGGGCGCCAGTTCCGAAGGTCCTTGAGGTCCCCCTTCTTGGGTATTAGTGTAACTGTACTCTGTCGCATTGATTCTCCTAGCCTCCTTTCCCTGTAGACTGCCCGGAGGACCTGGGCCAGATCGCCCTTGACGAGTTCCCAGAAGGCCTGATAGAATTCCGCCGGGATCCCGTCCGGTCCCGGGGCCTTCCGGGTGTTCATGGAGTGCACGGCCCGGGTGAGCTCCTCCAGGCTCAGCTCTGGTTCCTCGCTCTCGCCCCCCTCTTTGATTTGGTCCAGACCGTCGAGGAAGGTTTCCGCCAGAGCCCCGTCTGCCGGCTTGGTGTCAAACAGCCGGCCGTAGAACTCCTCGGTCACCTCCCTGATGTCGTCGCTGTCCGTGACGGTCTGGCCGCTGGAGTTATAGAGGGACAGGATGCCTTGTTGTTTGGACCGTGCCCTGCGGAAAAAAGATCTTGTGCATTTCTCCTCCTCCTCCAGGCCCCGGAGTTTATCCCTGAAGGTCTTCCTCTCCTGTTCTTCCCGATAGAGTGTGGCCAGATGTTCCTTGGTCTCTGACAGCTCCCGGGTCACGTCGAATCCTCTGAGTTGGAGGAGGCTAAGGCGTTGTAGGGCCTCGTTGTGGTGGTGAAAACGGGCCCTTTGTTCCCTAGCCTTCCTCCTTCCCACCCCTCCGAAGAACCCCTTGACCCGGGACTTAACCATTTCCCACCACTCTATCGGGGATGTAAATAGTTCCTTCAGGGTCCTCCACTCCAGGTAGCGCCTGGAGAAGGAGTGGCTAGTGGAGGGGTCCTGGAGTGCCGATGTGTTCATCCTCCAGGGCCCCCTCGTTGGTCTGGCTGGCCCCTCCCATCGCAGGGTCACGGTCAGCATCCTGTGGTCTGAGAAGTGCGTCGCCTGGGTCTTGAAGGAACACACTCCCAGGCCTGGCGAGAGCAAGAACATGTCGATCCTTGAAGAGGCAGAGCCCGAGGATCTCACCCACGTGTGTGTTGGGGGGGAGGTGCCGCCGACGTCCACCAGGGAGAAGTCGTTGATTATGTCCTGTAGTGCTGTGGTGGATCTGTCCTTCCTGGGTTTGCTCCGATCCTCGTCCCTCAGAGCGCAGTTGAAGTCGCCCCCTACCACTACTGGCATGGGGGTCATCAGGAGAGGTCGGAGCTTGGCGTAGAGGGAGACCCTCTCTGCGACGCTGGTGGGGCCGTAGATGTTGATGACCCTGAGCGGGGAACCCCGGACCTCCAGGTCGACGGCCAGGATCCGCCCGCTCTCGACGACTCGATGGCTGGTTTGTCGGAGGAATGGATTGGCCACCAACATCCCGACCCCGTCCGCTCTGGCCGTGTTGGAACCTGACCAGAGAGAGTCTCCCCGAGTCCACTCCCCCTCCAGAAGTGCATCCATCCCTTTGTAGGGAATGGCACACTCCTGGAGGAGGTAGATGTCGGCCGGTTGTGTTGAGAGGTGTCTGAAAACGGTTGCCCTCTTCTCCTGTTGTAACATGCTGCGGGTGTTGAGTGATGTTATTGTGATGGTCATGGTGATTGTGATGGTTTGACGGGTCCGGCGATTCCTGTGGCGATGATTTGGAGGTTCCTGATGGCCTCCTGTGCGTAGTCCGGATGGGGCACCTCCCCCTGGTTGCTCACGGCTTCGTCGTCCCCCCACCGTCTGCCTGGTGGTGGAGGTTCGGCCGGCACGGAGGGTCCTTGGGTGGGCCGGGGCTGGCTGGTCTGATCCTGTGTGGGCTCAGAGACTGCTGTGGGGGGTTGGCGTCTGGACTTGGGGCAAGGGCGGGGACGTGGGGGAAGGGGAGGAGGGGGGGGGCCTGGAGGCTTTGGTGGTGGTTCCGGGGGGGAGGGGGAGTCGGATGTCGAGGTGGAGTCGTCTTCGGAGGTCGCAGTGATGGTTTTACGTTTCCTCTTCAGAACGACTTGGTTCCAGTCTGTGGGCGGCGTGTTGTTGCTGTTCTCGTTGTACAGTGACTGGGAATGTGGGGGTAAGTCGTGGGGGGTGACAATCCCTACCAGGGCCGGCTCCCTTACGGTTACCGACCCGGCAGGGGTGGAGGTGCGTATGGGTAAGTATATCGGGGAAGTCATGTCAGTGGAGTCAGAGTCCTGTAATGTTGGCTGATTTGTCGTGACGGGTGTCGGTTGGAGAGGGATGGGTAAGTCTGTCTGAGGGTCCAGTAGGCCTAATTGTGTCGGTGGGGGGGAGACTGCCCCCGGTGGTAGGATGTCGGTCTTTGGGTCGGGGGTGGGGTTGGTGGGGGAGTCAGGAACCGGGTCGGGATCCGTAATGATGAAAAGGGGGGGTGTGGAGGAGTCTGAAGGGGGGGGGTCAGGGGTAGGGGGGTTGGGGGGGTCAGGGGTAGGGGGGGGGGGAGTCGGTGGAGCTGCCGTAGTGGTGGTAGTGGCCGGTCTCCTGGTTTTGTTGGCGTAGGACTGGGGGCAGTCTCTGTAGAGGTGTCCCTGAAGCCCACACAGGTTGCAGGGGCGTGTGTGGGTGCACGCCGCCGTGGGGTGTTCCCCTCTACAGATGCGGCAGATGATCTTTGTGCAGGCCGCGGCCAGATGTCCAAGGTGGCCGCAGGTCCTGCACAATTTGGGCATACCGTAGTAGTGGACGGTGCCCCTGTGGTTCCCCAGGTTGATGGTACTGGGGATGTGTTGGACACCGCCCACCGCTGATGGATCCGGTGTGAGCTGGACCAGCCATTTCCGTGCCCCGTTCCACACTCCATCCTCGTCCAGGACCCTCCTCGCTCCAGAGTTGACGCGGGCATAGCGGCGCAGCCAAACCTCCACGTCGTACTCCTGCACAGCTTCATTATGGAATTGGATGGTGACTACTTTGTTTTCCCTGTCTGAAAGTGGTTCTGTGTGGAGATGACTGAAGGGCGGGTTATTTTTATTTTGGCGGTACATGGTCCAGAATTGCTCTAACAGTTGTGGTGTTTTGAAACTGACCTCAAAGGTGTTGGGGGTTGAGGGTGGTTTCACCAGGCAGTTGAGGTCGTTCGGCACAAAGCCCATACCTCGTTGGAGTACGGCTCTGCTGAATTCCAGGCGGGTCATTCCGGTTGTCGTGTCTTTCTGTCCTGTCGTTGTTGCGGTGGTTGTGGATCCTGTGGTGGCTCCGTCCCCGGCAGCCTCCTCGGATTTCACTGTCACTCTGACGGCGTTCACCCGTCTCATCGCCCCAGGGTTCATCCTGGCAGCCATGATGATGGTGGTGGTGCGTGTCCCCCGAACCTGCTAGGGTAAGGGGGGAGAAGAGAAACTCAGAGCGGGCTGAGGCCACTCGGTAGCCCGTCCCCAAGGGACGGCACTCTCCTGTGGCTCGCCCGCTCCTAACGTTGGTGTTGGGGCTCCTGGCCCTCCTCCCGTCTGGTCTGGGGTGGAGAGTCTCCCTGTGAAGGGCAGAGGGAGACCTGAGAGCAGGGTAAGGCCACCCGAGTGCTTGGCCCTAGGGGTGCCACTCTCCTGTGGCCTGCCTGCTCTCGGCGAAGGTGGTGGGGCTCTTGCCCGTCTGTCCCTCCTTCCTCCCTCCGGTCTAGTCTGGCGGGAAAGGACGATCCCGATCCCGACTCGTCGAGCGGTCTGGCCAGCCGCAAGGGAGGGGGGGGTATGGGGGTCCGGGAGAGTGCCGAGTACTGGGAATGGAGGGTCGGGCCGGTCTACAACGACCTAGCCTCTCCTCTTGCTCCTCTGCCTCTCGCCGGGGCCAGCGGGCACCGGAGGCTTCCGGTCCCGTCCTGGGTGTTCCGCAGCTGGACGGGTCCGGGAGTCGGCGGGGGTGCTGGGAAAAGCTGGGGGGGTTCGGGGCCGGTCTACCACGACCTAGCACCCTCCTCCCGCTTTCCTGCCTCCTGCCTCTCACCAGGCCCTGTGGCACCGGAGGGTTCCGGGCCGGTTCGGGGTGTTCCGCAACTGGGGGAGGGGGTGGTTGGGCTGGGGATTTTGGCCGAACCGCGGTCACGCCACGTATTCGGCCTCCGTCTCCAGCCGAGTGGTGAAAAAAGAGGGAAAGTAGTGAGAAAGAGAGGGGGGACCGATACCTGGTTTCCCACCGCACAGTCAACAAAGCAATCGCAAGCCGTGTCCCATACACCGCTCGACCCCGGACTTTCGATTTCTTTGTTCACCCATGCGCCTGAAGGGGAACCAGAGCGTCGATTTGAAACGACCCAAACGGCCTACCCCCAACCCCTCCGTTGGCCCTGACTCACCCGTCCGCGGGGGCGAACCGGGGCGAACCGGGGAGAACCGGGGCGAACCGCATCCTTCTCGGGAAAAAAAAGGCGCGGAAACGCCACGGGCCGCAGAGGGGCTCGGCCCGCCCGCTTGGCTTTTCTTTTCCTTACCGCACTTTATCCATTTCATTGATCGCTTATTCTCCATTAAGATCCCTACGCGTTTATCGTATGCGCCTTCCAGCCAGTCCACTCCGTGTTGGTGTCGACTGACACGGCGATAAAAAACTCATTCCGATTGCCTTCCAGTTTTTCACCTCGGCCCCGCTGAATGTCAGCCAGCTCTCTCTCTCTCTCTCTCTCTCTCTCTCTCTCTCTCTCTCTCTCTCTCTCTCTGTCACTCACTCACTCACTCAGTCACTCACTCACTCAGTCACTCACTTTTTTTTTTTTTATATCTAAAAGGGCGGGAAAACGCCACCGGCCGACAGGGCTCCGCCCACACCCCCTTTTCACCCCGTTTTTTTGGTAGGGATCGCTTGTTCCGCTTTGTTGGGTGGCCCCCCCCTTTTGAGGGTTTTTTGACCCTCACCCCAAAAACCCTAGCCCTAACCTAAACCCCTCTCCCCCAAACCTCACTCATTCAGACATTCCCTCCTTCCCTCCCTCCCTCCCTCCCTCCCTCCCTCCCTAGCTTTTCTCTTTGACACGCTTAGAAAGATTGCACCCTTCCCGGAGACGCTGCAATACCGGGGCGATGCGCGGAGCGGACGGAGCGAGCCCCTGTTCCGACTCCCTGTTGCAAAAATCCGTTTAATATGTTGTCCTCGCATGGAGGACATATCAGATATTAAACTGATAAGAACAGATTTTTTTTTTTTTTTTTTTTGAAAAATGTTTATTCACATCACACAAATATACAACTGGGGATACACACCCCACATACACCACAAAACACTACATACACCAAAACAAACAGCAGGGGGCAGAAAACCCCGACAAAAACAAGGCACACACAAAACAAACAGCAGGGGGCAGAAAAACCCAACAAAAACAAAGCACACACAAAACAAACAGCAGGGGGCAGAAAACCCCAACAAAAACAAAGCACACACAAAACAAACAGCAGGGGGCGGAAAACCCCAACAAAAACAAAGCACACACAAAACAAACAGCAGGGGGCGGAAAACCCCAACAAAAACAAAGCACACACAAAAACAAACAGCAGGGGGCGGAAAACCCCCACCCCACTAATACACACAAGGACAGGACAGGCCCCGCTCAAGGGAGCCAAAAACAAAAAACACACACCGACAGTACAAGCCCCTCTCAAAGGGAGCCAAAACAAAAGAACACACAACGACAGTACAAGCCCCGCTCAAGGGAGCCAAAACAAAAAACACACATAAATACACACACAAAACCCCACACAGGGGGCTGCCACACTCCCCAACACCCACGCCACAGGCCCCACACAGGGAGCCAACCCGAAAGCGCCAGGCCCTTCATATGAGGCCCAGCCCCCCTTTCCACCGGTCACGAGCGGCGCGCAGGCCCCACCGCCGCACGTCCGCCCCCATCCGGACCCTCAGGCTGTCCTCCACCCGGCGAAAACAGCCCTCCACCCCCCAGTCAACCCCCCGGAGCACCCACTCCTTCCTCCCCTGCCACAGGACCCGTTTGAAGAGGGAGATGATGAGCCACAAAATGAAGCGGTTCCTCCGCCCACCCGACCCCCCCACACCCCTCTCCACCCGTGCCCAAGTGACGTGAAAACCCCTCACCACCCTCCCCAGCAAAACCTCCGCCCTCGCCCACACTACCCCGGCGAAAGGACAGTCCCACATGACGTGTCGTATGGACTCGTCACCGCTACAGGCGGCCCGCGGGCACACCGAGGTCCGTGCCAGGCCGTGCCGGTGCATGATCTCACGCACCGGCAGGCCCTTGTGGAGGCACAGCCAGTTCAGGTCCTTGAGCCCGTTGTCGAGGCCAGGCAGTTGCACAGACAGCCAGACCGTGGCAGGGAGCCCCACCACGGCCGGCGCACAGACTCCCCGCCTCAACTCCGCATACAGGGCCCTCTGGTCCAGGCCCAGCACCGGGTCTCTGGCCTCGGGGTGAGCACGGAGCCATTTGGCCGCGTGGCCAAAGTGCCAGGGCAACTGCTCAGCCCGGGGGCCCAGGTTGGACCACTCCAACAGATGCCTCGCCGGATACGAAAAGAAAAACCGCAGGAAGTGCCCAGAAGGGTGCAAGACCGGTCTGGACAGCTCTCCCAAAAGAAAACAGACAAAGACACAGTCGAGCTTCAGCGGGAAGTGAGGCACGTCCCTCCCCCCCTGACTCACGGGGGCCAGCATACGACGCCTCGCCACGATCTCGTACCTCCCCCCCCAGAGGAAGCGGAAGACGAGCCGGGTCAGAGGACGCCGCATGCTGGCCGGCATGGGATACACATAAGCCAGGAAGAGGAGAGTCGGCAACACCTCCATCTTCAGGACCAAGACCTTCCCCACGAATGTCAAAGTCCTGGCTTTCCACAGGGACAACTTCCGCCCGACCGCTTCCAGGCGCCTGGTCCAGTTGGCCGTGGCGCACTGGGCCGCCTCAAAGTGCACCCCCAAGATCCGCAAGGGTCCAGCACTGAGAGACAACCCCCCTGGTACATCCGTCCTGTCTTTCCAGCGCCCAAAGTACTTCACGGAAGACTTAGTGAGGTTCAGCACCGCACCAGAGGCCCTCGTGAAATCCTGGAAGATCTCCAAGGCTCGGATCAGGCTAGCGTCGCTCCCCAGCAGCAGAGTGGTGTCGTCTGCGTACTGGGTCATCTTGACCCGTAGGCCCCCGCTACCTGGTACCAGTAACCCATCCACACCAGGGTCGGCCCGAATGGCCGCCGCCAGGGGCTCCATGTAAAGGATGAACAGCAGGGGTGAGAGCGGGCACCCCTGCCTGACCCCCGAGATCAAATCAAACCGCTTCCCCAAGTGCCCATTAATGGAAACAGTGCACCCCACGGCAGAGTACAAAGTACTAAGCCACCCGATGAAAACGTGCCCTAGACCTAGCCTCTCTAACACCCGAAACAAAAAGCCCCTGTGGACCCTATCGAAAGCCTTTGCCTGGTCGAGGCCGGCCACCATCAGAGGCAGCCCGCGGTCCTCGGCCCAGGCTATGGCGTCCCGGAGCAGCTGGAGATTCCAGCGCACGGACCGACCCCCGACCCCACAGGTCTGGTCCTCGTGCACGACGTATGGGAGTGCCGTGCGCAGACGGTCGGCCAAGACCTTGGCCAACAACTTGTAGTCTGCGCACAGCATGGTCAACGGCCGCCAGTTCCCCAGATCCGTGCTGTCCCCACTCTTATACAAGAGGGACAGCACCCCGACGGCCATCGACCCTCCCAGGGACGCCGTGCGGAGGACCTCGGTGAGGACCTCTAGGACCGCCGGCCCGACCACACCCCAGAACCTGAGGTAGAAGTCAGCCGGCAGCCCGTCGAGGCCCGGCACCTTCCGCCGGCCCATGCGCCGCAGGGCCCCCTCCAGCTCCTCCAAGGACAGCGGTGCCTCCATTGCTTCCGCCACATCTGGAGGCGCCCGCCGGGTCAACCCACTGAGGAAGACCTCGCCATAACCCTCATCTACCTCCCTAGCACTAAACAAAACGCGGTAATAGTCGGTGGCGGCCTCCACCATACGGGCAGGCTCCGCTGCTACGTGGCCCTGGAGGTCCCTCACCCCCGTGAACACTGACCTCCTCTTCGCCGCTTTGACCGAGGCGAAGAAAGAGGCAGAGCATTCTCTTCCAAGAAATCCTGATGCGCCCTCAAGAGGTAGGCGCGAGCACGACGCTCGTGGATGACCCTCAAACGGACCTTGAGAGCGGCACACCGCTGCAAGTCGGGGGACACTCCCAGGTTTCCCAAGGAATGCTCCAGCTCAAGTTGGTGCTGCAGCCGTGCGATCTCCGCCCTCAAAGCCTTCGCCTGCCTCCTGCAGTGCCCCGGATAAAGTCCCTCAGTCGGGCCTTAACAGTCTCCCACCACTCGACCACCCCCGCGTAGAAGGGCTTAAGGTCCACGAGGCCCTGATAGAAGTGGGCCACGGAGTCGCAGAAATCCCGCTCCTCCAAGACCCCCAGGTTGAGGCGCCAGTACCCCCGGCCAAAGACCGGCACCCGGGCCCGCACCGTCAAGAGGACCCCATCATGGTCCGAGAAGAATACAGGGAGCACCCGGCCCGACACCGGTCCCAAAGACCGAGGCAAGAAAACGTAGTCTAAACGCTTCTGGACCCCACGGGAATTACGCCACGTGGGCCCGTCCAAATGAGGGGTAGTGCGCCTCCCCCCATCCACCAAACTATGGCCGCTAAACAAAACCCTCCACGCTGCTACACTTACCTCACCCGTGCCCCCTAACTCCACATTGAAATCCCCCCCTACCACCAACACCCTGTTTGTTGCACAGTGAGGGACCACACACTCCACCAACTCCCCCCTCGCCACCCTCCCCTGTGGCCCATACACGCAAATCACCCGCATTTTCATTTCCCCCACACAAATATCAGCCCCCATGGCCCTCCCCTGTGATATCATAAAAGACCCCTCCACCCGAACCCCACCGCCCCCAAACAAAATCCCCACCCCTGATGAGTGCACCCCCCCCACACTCCATACAGACCCCCCCCTTCCCCACTCCCGCGTAAACCCCACCACATCACCCCTGTCCCTTAAGTGCACCTCCTGTACAAAACACACAGTTATATTCAAACCCCCCAAAAACGAAAAAACAGCCGCCCTCTTCACCCTGTCCCTCAATCCCCGCAAATTAAAAGTACAAACAGTGAAAGACATGTTACATACATAAAAGAAAAAACCCCACCAAGACCCCAACCTATCACCCATACAAATCCTCCCCCACCCCACTCCCACTCCCCTCCCCCTCCTCCGTCTCCATCCTTTCCCCCCAGGAGGCCGGCACCGGGTTTGGCTCCCCCACCCCCTCCCCGCCCTCTATAAAACCCCCACCTAACTCCACCGGGGTGTCGGGCATCGAACTGGGCAGAGTCCGCCCTTGCCCCCTCTCCCCGCTTCGTCTACCCTTCCTCCCCTTCCCCCTCTTACTCCCCGCCCCCCCTGCCACACCCTGCTCACCCTCAGTAAGCGCACTCGCCTTTCGGCGGGGGTTCCTCGACCCCCCCACCTCCCCCCCATCCACTCTGTCCAGGACCAGCTGCAGCTGCCCGAGCCCCGCCGGGCCCGCCCCGCCGCCTCCAGCCCTCACCACACCATCCACCTCGCCACCCGACCCTAGCCTCGGCCGCCCAGCATCTAGGGCCACCTCCGCCGTCAACTCCTCCAAGACCCGCGTCAGCTGCCGCAACCCGTCCACGGTGACCTCTTCGTCCGGAGAGGACGCCGTGACCTCTTCCTCCGCCGACTCCTCCCTCTCCTCCGCCGTCTCTGGAATGACCAGGGTGTCGGGGGCTACGTCCGGAACCTCCGGGGCCCCCTCAGGGGCCTCTTCTGGGGCGTCAGGGGCCCCGCCCGGGGCACCAGGGGCGACGCCTGGGGTGACAGGGGCACCAGCCTCCCTTGCTGCGGCTCCCGCATAACTCCTCTCCCGGGCAGGGCACGACCTCATTAGGTGCCCCGCCGCACCACAGCGGTGGCAGGTCTTTGGCACGTGGCAGTTCCGTGCCATGTGCCCCTCCTCACCACACACACCGCAGCGGGGCCCCCCACATGTCACCTCCGTGTGCCCCACCCGGCGACACCTCCTGCAGCAAGGGGGCTGGCGAGCATAGAACAAGTAGCCCCTGTCACTCCCGATGGAAAAATAGGCCGGGGGGTGCTGTAGCCCGTCCATCCCCGCCCCGTCCTCACCCAACAGCATCTGGTACTGGCGCCGCCCCGTCCTGTACCCCAACGAGTCCAGGACGTACCGGGCCCCTGACTTCACGTCCCCATAGCGGCTGAGAAACGCGGCCACCGCCTGCTCCGACACGTTCCCATTATATAAATGGACCGTCACCACCCTAAAATTCTGGCGGTCAAGGTCCACCACCTCATATGACCCAAGGGGCGCCACCGCCCTCTGGGCCCACACCAAGCCCAGGACCGACGCCGCAATAGCCGCCGTCTTCAGGGTCACATCGAACCCCCTCTCCTGTACGTTGTCCTGTAGACACAGGACCTCCGCCGGCGTCAGTTTTAAAATGGCGATCACCACCTGCCGGGTGAACACCTCCCTTGACAGCCTCGGTACATCCGGGTCCCTCCATGAAAACCGGAGGGAGTTCTTCATTCCCGTCCTAGGCCGTCCCATCGGCCTCCCGCCACCCGAGGCGCCACCACCGCCGCCAGCCGGCCCTCCGCCACCGCCAAGCGCTCCACCTCCCGGCGCTCCTCCGCCCGGCGCTCCTCCGCCCGGCACTCCGCCTCCCGGCGCTCCGCCTCCTCCCGGAACCGGGTTTGGCTCCCCCACCCCCTCCCCGCCCTCTAGAAAACCCCCACCTAACCCTAACCTGCCTTCCCATCCCCACCCTACCTTTAATATCCTTCCTAGTTCCCCACTGGATGTTGACCCGCCCTTTAACCCCACCATTCTTCCCGATCCTGATTTTAACAATACTCAGGATTCTGGTTTCACCCCCCCGGCCCCACCACCCACAACCAACACCGGCACACCGTTCACCTCAGACACCGTTACGGACCCGTTAATAATCATTCCTTTAGTCACCACATTTTCACATAAAACTAGACCCCTACAACATGCATTCAAACATAACTTCACCACGGCTCAACGCACATACCCCGCTCTAAAACCCTACAGGATCATTTCAGCATACAGAAAAAATTAAAGTTTAAAGGACATACTCATACACACCAAATTCAGCACCATGCCCTCTCCAGCAGCCAAACCTCATACACTTCACTAAAGAGGGTACAATTTCTGGGGAAATTGTAGGGTGTGCTTGCTTGCGTCGGTTGCACAGGGGTCCGTTTTTGAATGACATTTTTACAACTGATATTTCTGTATATTTTATATAAAAATGCATACTTATTATTTATAAAGATTACATAGATTTTAAAGCATTTTTTTGCTGCTCATTTACA
The DNA here is from genome assembly GCF_038355195.1 of Osmerus mordax. Classification (NCBI taxonomy): domain Eukaryota; kingdom Metazoa; phylum Chordata; class Actinopteri; order Osmeriformes; family Osmeridae; genus Osmerus; species Osmerus mordax. Next base: position 491,522 of record NC_090070.1, read on the forward strand.
ACTGAAAATACGAGTGAAGTGTAGAATGAAATAGATGTCTTCTCATTTCCCCTGCAAGAGGCAGCCTCATCGTTGAACCAAAACGAATACATTTGGCAGACCGGTGTAAAAATTGACCTAATCTCTATAACTTAAACGTCATTCTAAGTTTTTCCCTTCTCATGATATTTTCAGGCATTTAGCCTACTCATTGCATTCATTCATTAATAAAGAACCCCCTTTGAAGATTATTCTACGACGTTACCCGGTAGTAGAAGATGGAATCGCGATTCAAACAGTACCATCTGCTAACTGAAAATATGCCCCCCAAAACGTAACATTTATTTAGTGGAAAATCGCTCATTCATAAAAAGCTCACTGGTAGCGATCATTGTCAGTAACAACGCAAAATGCGATATAGCCCTGTGTGGAGAAGCTGCCCCGGTAAATTGTACTACTACGGGACAGTACTAGACTACTGCTGTGTTCGTCTTGGTAGCGATTGCGTTGGTTGAATTGGATTTAACGTTCCGTTGTACGGTTTAAACTGAAATTAATTATTTTCATGAACAGATTGACAACGTTTAGGCTGTGGCAATGAAGTTCAGGTTAGTAGTTAGATAGACTTTTGATTTAAGTAAGGGGAGTGCCGAACATGTTCTGTCGCCGTTTGACTTCCTAAACAGCTGTGTAGTGTAGATGTTTTTGTAGTGTGTCTCGCGTAAGCTACAGCGTTGCAGTGAGCTACACTGGTTTGAAACCACAGGTAATGGTAATTTCACCAACAAATCGTTTTCTAATGTCAGAATAAATCCTACAACGAAAATGTATATGTGAGGAATGTTTATTTTAACGATTGAAAACAGATAACGCTACATCATAGACCACTGTAGTATGTGTTGCCCGGGCAACACAGGCTAATGTCATGATGCTAATACTTCAGTGAAATAGTAGACTACTGTTTACGAAAGTAGATGTACTTCCTTAATAATATCAGCTTATATTGTACATTACACATCACAATTGTGTGTCATATCACAAAGTAAAATGAGTAAATAGTTATCACCCTGGCCTCTTTTCTTTTTGCGTTTCTGCAGCTGCCTTGCAGTAAAGCTATAGTTAGCCTAGCTATCCCCCAAGTTAACAGATGCGAAACGAATGTTCTGCCAAAGGTAGTCACGCGTGTTTTCGTGACGTTAGTAACGCAGTGACGTTGGTAAGGCCAGTGACTGTGGCCAGCAAATTAGCCACCGTTAGCTTCACTTTTCGCCACAAAAACTTAACTTAAGCCTAAACCATGCAACGGAACGTAAATTCCAATAGAAGCAACTCAATCGCTACCAAGACCAAACTTTTGACACCTACGTTGTCTATGTAGGCCAAATATTGACTGAGTTTTAGGGGTGCAAAAAGAAATAAAAAAAATAATAATAATATATATGTGAGAGAACAAAGGTTGTGCCCTTGCCGAAGGCAAAGCACACCCAATTATAAATACAGAAAATTCATTACAAACCCTCACAGTCACACATCAGCTCCAGTCCCGGACAACCTCACCTTACAAACCTCCAACGTCGTTTACATTATCACCTGCACCCTCTGCCACAAAAATTATATAGGAGAAACCGTCTCTTCAATAGACACTAGACTCAAACAACATCTGTATAACATCTCACGGGCACACCTACAAACAACACTCGTCACACACTTCCAGGAGCACCCCGTCACTCACCTCATCATATCTGGTGTGGAGTCGGGGTCCGGGTGGTCCAGTGGACAGCGGAAACACGCCGAAAGAAAATGGATCACACAGTTAAACACAATTACACCCCTGGGACTGAATGAAAACACATAACACTCTTCACCTCATACAAGACCTGCTTCACTCAATGAATAAATTACACCTTCAACAACACTTACCTTGATCAGCACCATCCACTCATCCATCGCCACACAGCATCTGCAAAAGAACAAACACATTACTTCACAAACACTTTGGAACATATACATGTGCACACTCATACATATTCTTACACATACATTACCAAAAATAATATACACACACATAACTTATCTGGCTATGTATCCATACACACACACACACTTACATACTGGCACATAGACCTACACACGATAGAACAAATTCGGTCGATCACCAAAACCGTGATTTTTTAACGGTATGATGGCGGAAAAGACGAAAGAGAGAGCGGTGATAGGCTATTGTTGCCATCCGAGCAAACTATTATAATGAGTCTCTAAGAAGACAATAAGCATATTATCATGGCTAAGTCAAACACCGCCACCGCTGCCAGAGCAAAACAAGCAGCTTGGGAAACAATTGCCGATAAGCTAAATGCGAAAGTTTTGGGGAAATGTATAGGCTCATCTTAAGTGCCTCATTACCCCAATCAATCAGATCACATTTCTTTAATTGTGCCTGCTGGTATAGGCTTAATGGAAATTAATAATCGAATGAGATCTTGCTAGCGAAAATAATGATCTCAACTCTTTCAGAATAAGTAGGCTAAATAAAAACAAGGCCAAGGAGTATCTAATTGATACGAATTCATAGACAATTATGAGGATATATGTAAGCTACTGCGCTTATATCATGTACTATATATGTGTATATGCATGTAGGCATATGTGTAAATCCCTCTTTGATGTCATTGACTGGGACATGGCCAGGGAATATGATGAATTGATTCATCAGCTGGTTAAGCGCCAAGTACACTTTTCTTACAGCAACGCATGCTGCGGCTTTGCCAATGTTTTCTGCATCGCCTATACTGTATAAAAATGTAGCCTATAGCCTACCTGACGCAAAAAACCTCAAGGCTATGCAGTCTGAAGCACAGTTAAAGTTTCAAGTAGCTTTATTGTCAATTCTTCACATGTCAAGACATAAAAAGGAATCGATATGACGTTTCCCACTCTCCCACAGTGAAACATATAAAAAGCACAGGCACAACAGATAAGACAAGACATTTCGTAAAACATAGCGTTACATATTCACATACAGCAGCATAAGCTCATAATAAAGCATAAAGCTTGCTGCGGCGTGTGATATATTTGCAATGTACGGCCCGAGAAGGTCTTGCAAATAAATGAGTCCTTGTCGACTGAATTGATATCGCTCAAACAAGAACTCATCCGTGTGAAATAAAGGATCTTGGCAATCGCGAAGAACTCTATTGGTATGGAAAGCTAATCGAACTAAAATATAGCTCCTTGGTCAACTGGGTCTCTCAAAAAGGGAGCTGCCATGTTATTTTCCGGGGGTGTGGCAAGCTTATCCAGCTACACTTACGTTAGCCTGCTCTGGAGCAGGTTAGTGCTAATTTATATGTTACTATGGTGATTTATCGAAAGTTGCTTCCACGAACCAAAAAGAGGGGCGTTTTTTATCTTAGCCTGAAAATTAGCTCGCTAAACCGCTTAGCGAGCTACGACGAATACCACCCTGCAAAAGAAAAAAACACACATTATTTCACAACAATTTTTTTTGTATTTCTGTTTTCCTTTCTTTTGTTATATTTTAAAACACAGGAATAAGAGGCCCGTGCTCCTTAAGACCACCCAGTTTTTCTTTTAACCCTAACCCAAACCTAACCCTAAGCCTCGACTCAAGCCCTGTGGGCAGCAGTGTCATTCGCCCTGTGGGTGTCGACCCTGTATGAGTCACTGATTTAATTTCCCGCTCCTTCTCTTACCTAAACCCAACCCTCCTGCTCTCAACCCTAACCCCACCTGCACCCTATCCTAACCCCAACCCTAGGCCCCTGGTGGGTCTCTCTTTTTCTTGTCTTAAACCTAACCCTTCTTGCTTTCTCTTCCAACCCTAACCCTCTTTTACTCCTAGCACAGGTAAGTATTATTGTTGACATTCATGTTGTTTTATTGTTTAGTGACTTTTTATTGGTAAGTATTATTGTTGACATTCATGTTGTTTTATTGTTAAGTGACTTTTTATTGTAAAGACGCTTTGGTTCAAGGCGGCTGTTTAATTAATAAATGTATATGTATTCCGCTGGTGTTTTCTTAATTCTCCCCAGTTACACCTCAAGACTGCATTAGGGTGGACTGTTTTTCTGTGGACTACTATTTTTCCAAATTTATCTGTTGATTCACCAATTGGACTGGAAACACACACTGGGGATTTGATCAACCCTGGTGGGCCTGCCTATGGGGAGGGTGTCTAGTGTTTCGAAGGCCGAAACGCCCGATGATCCTAGGTATACTACTGATGATGTGTTTCCACAATTTAGATTCACATTTGGATTTAATTCTCACTTCTACTTGACTGACAGACGATAAGACAGCTGTACTTATGTTAGCAATGGGGAGTGTTAAAGTCTTCGGACAACAGTATGTCATCCCTGAGGGATGTTAATGCTGATAGGCTCCTACTTGCCAAAAAAGGTTAGGTCTTAAAGAAGAAGACCAGACAGTGACAGAAGACTTTGACACGGGATGTTGGATGAAGACTTGTACACAGGATATTGGAAGAAGACTTGGGCACGGGATTTTGGAGGAAGACTTGGACACAGGATGTTGGATGAAGACTTGAACACAGGATATTGGAAGAAGACTCGGACACGAGATGTTGGATGAAGACTTGGACACAAGATATTTTTATTCTGATGACCTTAGCAATGGGTAGTGTTAATGTCTTCGGACAACAGTATGTCATCCCTGGGGGTTGTTAATACTGATAGGCTCCTATTTGCCAATAGGGTCAGGTTGGAAAGAAGACAACAAGACATGGACATAGGATCATCAGGAACAATACGTCCAAGAAGAATATCCTATGTTACAATTGGTAGTAGTAAAGTCTTCGGACAACTGTATCCCTGAGGGTTACTAATACTACTCCTATTGGTCAATAGGTCTGGCAGTGGAAAGGGAGGAGCCTATAAAACAGACTCCTGCTCATTCATTCATTTCAGGGGGACAGAGTGAGTGGGGTTTCAGGTGCGCGTGCCTAAATGGGGTCTCACCTGTACTGTGGTCCCGTTGGGGTCCCACAGGGTGTTTCCCCGTTATTACTGCCACACCTAACCCCTAACCCTAACCACGTATAGGTTTCACACACACTCTCCCGTCACATCACCCTCTGGTGCTGTGTACACCTCTCTCTCTCTCTCTCTCTCTCTCTCTCTCCTTCAACTCTGCACACACACCCACACACACACTGCTGACCTCCATCTACTCCTGTCTCCTCCTCTCCTCCCCTGTCTCCCCACCTGTCCACTGATCCTAACCACAACCCCTCTACCCCATTACCTAACCTTAAGTCCCTGCCCTGACCTTGACCCTGTCTCTTCCCCTCCTTCCACACTTTCACCCATCCCCTCATCCTAACCTCAACCCTTCCAATTGATGCCTCACTGACTTAACCTCTGTAACCCCACTGCATATCCCTATCCAGCCGGACCATTCAAATATGGGTCGAAAAAGACCCATAAGACCCGCCTTAATATCTTTGCCGTCCAATCACCGATTTTATTTCTGAAAACTGCCAGATACTCATGACAAGTTAAGCTCAAAGTACATATCATTGGTTAAGGGGTTACTGGGAGGGGAAAATAAATGTATCGTCTGCAACGGCAGCCATTGTTTTTCGAGGCGGAGCCAGAGCGGAGACCATGGGAGATTGCCTACAGTGTTAGATTTACAGCTTCGAATTGAAATCTGAGACGATATTCTGAGTAAAGACAAGTTTATTAATATGTGTTGTCAATATTGTCAATTAAAAGTCTAAACTTTTTACTTACGAAGAATTTGTTTGTGGGAGTGACGCGAGTTTTTTCAGGAAAAAACTCGCGTCACTCCCACAAACAAATTCTTCGTAAGTAAAAAGTTGTCCTGCCGTGTCCGGCAGGACAGGCAGTAATGACGTTAGTAGCACTGTTTAGCCTCGATTTGAGCAGATTTCTAAAAAACTTAGAAAAACAACATTAACTAGCTAGATTATATACACTGTAAGCTAAATGTACATACCTTGTTTGGCCAATTCGGTCGATTGTGGAAGAAACTCCAACGTTTTTTAGTTATCGAGAGGAGTATCCAGCCATAGCGCTAGCTACTTTTGGGGCAGAGAAATTTAGGTTTCCCCCATGTTTCCACATGTTTCCATGTAGTCACTAGAATGGTCATAACTTGTAATCAAAATATGATATTTCTAATCTGTCTTCTGTTCCACATTGCCCACAGATTTGTGGATATTCCACCTGCTCAAAGTTTTCCTCCATCTTGTAATTAAAGTGGTTAAAAATGAAGTTGTCTGATGAGGTATGGTGGATGGAGAAGTTTTTGTAAAAAATGGCTGCCTGAAATCACCTTGATAAAATATGATTTGCCTTAAGTAATCATATATTTATTCACATCATAAAAATCCCCTAGTTCTGTTCTTCAATATGGTGTCAACAGTTAAGGTGTATGATTTAATATGAAAATTCATAAAATTTGCATATTAATATGAATATCATATTTCAACAGCATATGGAATGTTTGGAATGTTGGCTTAGGCAGCAAAAGGATATTTCTGATCACTACTTTATCCAATTCTCTATCTCTCTCCCTCCAACTCCTTCTACCTCCCCTCCCCTTGTAACTTTCCAGCGCAACCTCCGCTCCCTATCCCCCTCCCATTTCTCCTCTATTGTAACATCCTCCCTCCCCCCCATTGACGAGTTCTCGTCCCACCCCACTAACACTGCCACCGACACCTTGTTAACCACTTTAACTGCATCACTTGACTCTCTCTGTCCCCTGTCAACCAGGCCTGCACGATCTTCTCCCTCCTGCCCGTGGCTTACGGATGTTATTTGTGAAGAACGGTCCACCCTTCGGGCAGCCGAGAGGAGATGGCGCAAGTCCAAAGGTGGTCTGGACCTTGATAAGTATCACTCCCTCCTCAAATCCTTCTCTTCTCACATAACTGGTGCTAAAACCCTCTACTTTCTGAACAAAATGAACTCTGCTTCAAACCCCCACAAACTTTTCTCTACCTTCTCCACCCTTCTTAACCCACCTCCCCCACCCCCTCCCTCCACCCTGACAGCAGACGACTTCTCCTCCTTCTTTGAGAAAAAAGTCGCCGACATTAGCAGTCGGTTCCCTAAACCCACCTTTCCTACCCTCTCACCCTCCATGACTGACCCAACTAAATGTCTAAACTCTTTTTCTCCCCTGTCTGAGGCAGAGATCTCTGACCTCATTCTCTCTCATCGCCCCACCTCCTGTCCCCTTGATCCTATACCCTCCCCTCTCTTTCAAACCATCTCCCTCTCCATCATAACTTTTCTTCTCCATGTCCTAAACTCCTCTCTCACCTCTGGCACCTTCCCCTCTGCCTTCAAACAGGCTAGAGTTACCCCTCTACTCAAAAAACCCTCCCTTAACCCTGCCGTTTTCCAGAACTACAGACCGGTATCACTGTTACCCTTCCTTTCAAAAACAATTGAACGTGCTGTATCTAACCAACTGTCTAACTTTCTCTCTCAGAACAACCTGCTTGACCCCAACCAATCGGGCTTCAAGACTGGCCACTCCACAGAGACTGCCCTCCTTTCAGTCACCACTGCCCTCCAGTCTGCCAGAGCGGCTTCCAGGTCATCCGTTATCATTCTGCTGGACCTTTCTGCAGCGTTTGATACGGTTAACCACCAGATCCTGCTCGCCAGACTTTCTGAGATGGGCATCACTGGCACTGCACTCCAGTGGATCTCATCCTACCTGTCGGGAAGATCCTACCAGGTTTCCTGGGGAGGCAAACTGTCAGGCCCTCGCCAGCTCTCCACTGGTGTCCCACAGGGCTCCGTCCTTGGACCCCTCCTCTTCTCTCTGTACACCACCTCACTTGGACCAATCATCACCTCCCATGGCTTCTCCTACCACTGCTACGCTGACGACACGCAGCTGTACCTGTCGTTTCCCCCGACCGATCCGGGGATCTCAGCTAGGATTGAGGCCTGCCTCACAGACATCTCCGCCTGGATGACCGAGCACCACCTCCAGCTGAACCTCGGCAAAACAGAACTTCTCATCATCCCGGCTAAACCCTCCATCTCCCACGATCTCTCAATCACCCTGGGATCTGCGACGGTGACCCCTTCATCCTCTGCCAGGAACCTTGGGGTTACCATGGACGACGAGCTCTCCCTCACGGCCCACATTGCTGCGGTCTCCCAGTCGTGTAGATTCACCCTCTACAACATCCGGAAGATCAGGAGATACCTGTCTGAGCACTCCACCCAGCTGCTAGTCCAAGCACTCGTCCTCTCCAAGTTGGACTATTGCAACTCGCTGCTTGCTGGTCTCCCAGCATGTGCAACCCGCCCTCTTCAGAGGATTCAGAACGCGGCGGCCCGCCTGGTCTACAATCTACCCAGACGCTCCCATGTTACCCCGCTCCTCATCTCTCTCCACTGGCTACCTATCATGGCCCGTATCAGATTCAAGACCCTGGTATTGACCTTCCGAGCTGTGAACGGGACTGCACCCGTCTACATCAAGTCTCTCCTGCAGCCTTACACCCCCACCCGTCACCTAAGGTCTTCTTCAGACAACCGCCTGGTGGTCCCACCGCTCAAGACCGCCCGGTCCCAACACAAGCTCTTCTCCTGTCTGGCCCCCCAGTGGTGGAATCAACTCCCCACCTCCATCAGAGACACTGACTGTCTCTCCACCTTCAAGAAAAGGCTCAAGACGCACTTGTTCCGGGAGTACAACGGTACTTAGGAACGGTTCGCTTGACCCGATGTTAGTTTCCTCAAGGATCACAATGACTCTTGCTTAGAGACTTGTTGCTCTTGTGGTTAGTGGTAACTGATTTAAATTTTTGTTCTCGCTGTGATATATTGTTTTATTACTGTTGCTTGCTTTTTTTCCACAGGTACACTTGCACTTATAGCTGTTCATGTTGTTTAATTGTAACTTGTTTAACTACATGCTCTTATGGTTCTTCCCTTTGGCACTTACTTTGGTTGTTCACAATGTGTGCTTCATGTTTTGGCTACTCGCGATGTTTTTTGGCTATCTTGTTGTTATGATCAGTGACCTATGCACTTTGTAAAGCTCTCTCTTGGAAGTCGCTTTGGATAAAAGCGTCTGCTAAATGAATAAATGTAAATGCCTAACCCTAATTCCCTCACCCATCCTGCCCTTGACTCTGTGTCCCCCCTCCTCTTCCCCACCTCCTCACCTGTTCCCTCACTCTAACCTCAACCCATCTTACTTCTTGCCTAACCTTAGGTCACTTGCTCTCCCTGCTTGCTCCCCCCTCTTCTCTCATGCTCCCTCCCTCTCTCCCTCTCTCTCTCCTTCTCCCTCTCTCTCTCCCACATTCACCACGTATAGGGTTCACATACACACACTCCCCTGTCACATCACCCTCCAGTGCTGTGGACACCTCTCTCTCTCTCCCTGGCTCTTCCTTCTCTCTCTCTCTCTCTCTCTCTCTCTCTCTCTCTCTCTCTCTCTCTCTCTCTCTCTCTCTCTCTCTCTCTCTCTCACACATCCAGCTCCCTCTCCCTTGCTCTCTCTACCTGCCCTCTCTCCCCTGCTCTCTCTCTCTCTATTGCGCTCTCTCTCCCTTGCTCTCTCTACCTGCTCGCTCTCCCCTGCTCTCTCCTGCGCTCTCTCTCCATTCTCTTGTGCTCTCCTTCTCCTCTCTCTCTCTCCTTGCTCTCTCTTTCTCTCATCCCTCTCCTTGAACTCTGCACACACCCACGCACACCCTGCTGACCTCCCTTTAATCCAGTCTCCTCCTCTCCTCCTCTGTCTCCTCACCTGTCCCCTCATCCTAACCCCAACCCCTCCCACCCTGTGGCTCTCCCCTCTTCTCTCATGCTCTCTCTCTCTCTCTTGCGCTCTCTCTCCCTCCCTCTCTCTACCTGCTCTCTCTCTCCTCTCTTGTGCTCTCCTCTCGCTCTCTCTCTCTCACATCCCGCTCTCTCTCCCTTGCTCTCTCTACCTGCCCTCTCTCTCTCACTCTCTCTCTCTCTCACACATCCTGCTCTCTCTCCCTTGCTCTCTCTACCTGCCCTCTCTCTCTCTTGCGCTCTCCCTCCCTCTCTCTACCTGCTCTCTCTCCCCTGCTCTCTCTCTCCTGCTCTCTCTCCGCTCTCTTGTGCTCTCCTCTCGCTCTCTCTCTCTCACATCCCGCTCTCTCTCCCTTGCTCTCTCCACCTGCCCTCTCTCTCTCACTCTCTCCCCCTCTCTCTCTCTCTCTCACACATCCTGCTCTCTCTCCCTTGCTCTCTCTACCTGCCCTCTCTCTCTCTCTCTTGCGCTCTCTCTCCCTTGCTCTCTCTACCTGCCCTGTCTCCGCTCTCTCGTGCTCTCTCTCTCTCCTTTGCTCTCTCTCTCGCTCTCTCTCCCTTGCTCTCTCTACCTTCCCTCTCTCCCCTCTCCCCTGCTCTCTCTCCGCTCTCTCGTGCTCTCCTCTCTCTCGCTCTCTCTACCTGCCCTCTCTCCGCTGCTCTCTCCTGCTCTCTCCGCTCTCTCGTGCTCTCCTCCTCTCTCTCTCTCTCCTTGCTCTCTCTCTACCTGCCCTCTCTCTCTCCCTTGCGCTCTCTCTCCCTTGCTCTCTCTACCTGCCCTCTCTCTCCTACTCTTCTCTCTCTCTCTTGCTCTCCCTGCTTGCTCTTTCCCACTCCCTGCTCTCACTACCTGCTCTCTCTCTCTCTTGCTCTTTCCCCCCCCCCCCCCCCCCTTACTCTTCCCTGACCTGTGGTGTCTGTGTCTACTATCTCCTTGACCCCCTCACTAACCCTAATCCACACGGTTTCCTTTACAGGTTCACTCTTGCACCCCACTAACCCTAACCTGTACACCTTTCTCCCTCCACAGATCCGGTTGGTCACACACTGTCCATCCATATTGACTTATATATACACACACACCCTCTCCCTCTCTCTCTCTCTCTCTCTTGTCTCCTCTTTTCCCTAGATGTTTAATTGAGATTACCGATTCTGGTGGGCGCCCAAGGCACAGGGGGATGACGCTTTTTGTCGTCACCCCTGAGTTCTTGATAGTCCTTAGTCGTAGGACGGCCCTTGACCTGCATAACGTGTTTTATTTCATACTTTGCTACCTGACGAGCTCTGAGGAGAGCGAAACTGCAGTCGTGGCCGGTTAGAACCTCACGATTCCCTGCTTAATGTTGTGGTAGGTGCCAGCAGGAAGGCACCTCCCAGGGAGTGGAGTTCTGCGTTTTTGACTACACCTTTTATTTGCTCGGAAGAGCCCCTCTCTTGCTCTCTCTCTCTCCAACACACCCACACACGCGCGCTCTCCCTAGCTGTTCTCTCTCTAGCTGATCTCCCTCTATCCGCTTTCCCCTAACTGCTCTCTCTCTCTCACACACACACACACACCCCCACGCCCGTCTTCCACATACTCATGTATGTCTGCGGCGCTCTTCCCCAGAGCGCCCTCATTTATTGCATTCATGGCACTCATGTGTCCTGTCCATTAACCCCCCTTTCCTGCCCAGCAGCACGACAAGTGCAGATGTCCTCTACTCATCAAAACCAGGCCCTGGATAGGCTTTTGAATTTTTCAGGCAGGCTCCCCCTAGATTAGGTTAGCTACCGGGCCAAGGTAGGACACACACTCACACACTCAGGTGCATCCATTCACTCACGCTCATGCCCCATCTCTTGAAGAGGACCCGGATTGGCCTCCACTGGACCATCATCGCCCATCCTGGGGGCTGGACCGTCAGGGACTTGGTCCTCCGCACATAGCCTGTGATCCTCTGTCATCTCTGATGACCGAGCTGTCTCAGCTCCCTCCTTCGGTGATGTGTACTACACATCATCCGGCCCTCACACGGCAACGGGGGGACCCCTCCGGCCGTAGGCCCAGGCTACGGTCCAGCCCACCCCACCACTTCATCTAAAGCAGTCCTGACGTGGCTACGGTTGATTTTCAAGCCGTGGCTACGGTTGATTTTCAAGCCGGCCTCAGGCTTGGACCACGGTTTTACCGGCTCCGCTGCTTTACGAGTCACTCCTCCTGACCGGACTCAGGGGGAGGAGACAGGAGTGACCCCTCCCTTCTCATGCTTCCTACCGACGGAAGAGGTAGACGGCCCTGCTGCTCCACTGGTGAAGAAGATTAGATGGACTACCTCAGCGTGGCTGCGCGCTTCGGATTGGATGAGGGGAACCCCCCTGTGTCTACACTCGGATGTAGCATGTGCTACGGTGGCCGGTCACCTCTGCTACCCACGAGTGAACCTTGACACCCGAGGTCACCTACCTCTCTCGGGGGGAACCTCTCTTGTGGGGACAGAAGACCTCAGAGCACGCTCCTGCTTAGACCCTGTGGTGTGCACACGTCCGTCAGTGGATTCGGGGGTGGTCATCCATGTACCCATCGGTTACTAACGTCCTCTTTAGTGTTTAGGCCTTTACTTACCCTGGGCCGCGAGCGCAACAGGGTCTACAGGCCTGGGACCCCTTTGGGGTCCTGGAGGGGGTCTACTCCCCTACCCCCTCTGGTGGAAGATCTACATGGCTCTAGGATACGAGTGCATTTCCCCCTAAGCCTATGCGGGTCGAAGTACTGAACTGCTTGGCGTGGGGGGCATCAGAGATAACAACCTAACCCTAACGCCTAAAACTTAACCGGACGTCTTACCTACTGTGACTTAATGGGGTGGGATAGCCCCCCTGTCACTTATCCTAACCCCAACCTGGGAGTGTCTACGCCTAAAACTTAACCGTTGCTTCCCCCCAGTGGGTTTATCTCTGATTACTGGGCCACCTCACTGGGTCACCTGTCCTAACCCCAACCAGTGAGAGTTCACGCCTGAACATAACCGTCACTTCCCCCTGATGGATTTGACTCCAGTTCCTGGGCGACCTCACTGAGTCATCTATTCTAATCCCTACCAGTGAGAGTTGACACCTCAACATAACTGTCCCTTCCCCCCACTGGATTTAGCCCTGATCACTGGGCCACCTCACTGAGTCACTTTTTCTAACCCCAACCAGTGAGAGTTCACACCTAAGCGGGTCGAAGCACGAAACTGCTGGGCTCGAGGGATCATCAGACATCAAACCTGATTTATAATCTGAGGATGTGTACTTTGACCCCTTGGGGATCGGGACTCTAAGGATTAATACCATAGTTGGAATAATAACTCGGTTTCAAACAATTTATGACTTTTATATACTCTGATGGTGTTTACTTTGTCCCCCAGGTGGACAGAGACCCTCCAGATATTAACTTCTACTAACAAGGGACCTTTCTGACCCTGAGCATGCTTCCGCATTGACCCTGCTACCTGAACATGTCAAGTGGATACGGAGACGGCTATCCATGTGCTCGACCTATACTTATATATTATGCATTGTTTCTTACTGTATGTTTATATATTACTGTCCCTCTGGGTGCTCCTCACTCACCTTGTGTCGGGTGGCGAGCACTTCAGGGGTTACCCGGCCTGGGTTCCCCTCGGGGCTTAGCCCCTGTTCGGATGTGTTGGATGACTCAGCATTGGCATAGCGTGTGCCTCAGTCCTGAGCCTAAGTGGGTCGAAGTACCGAACTACTGGGCTCGGGGGATTTTCAGACGTCAAACCTAACCCTAACCCTACGAAGCCTTATGAAGGTGAAACGTTAGGAGCTCCTTCTTTTAGTCTTTTACTCTTTTATTCTTTTATGGGGGGCAAAAACTTTTAGAGTGCATTTTAATCTATGGTTTTATTCAGAGTGGACCCAGTCCATTTTTGAACTTTTTTTAGTCCTTTGTTTTAAACAAACAGTTGCACATTTTTGCACCCAGCACTTGGCACTTTATGAGCAGGGGAGAGAACCCTGGTTGGCTCAGTTCCCTCTTTGTGTGGGGTGAGTGTGTGTGTGTGAGTGTGTGGTGCACTTACCTTATTCCTGGTTTGGAACCTCTTTTTCAAAAGCACAGTGTGCTGTTCTACAGGGATTGACCAAGGAAGGGGCTATCTTCACCCTGCACAGGTGTCATTGGGGCAAAAAAAGATAACCCTTGCAGCAAGGGCTCTTTTTAGACAGGCTTTTCTAAAGGCCAAGAATCTATGTGCAATAAAAGGACTAAACAGGATACCATAGGCAATAAATGCATTTTATTGATGTCTGAACAATTTTATTGAGACATTTTAGAAATACTTTTAGCAATTTTAGCGGTTTTACTTTTTATAAGGAGCATGGAAGTGGGACCAACAGAAACAGGAAACGGGAGAAACCGACCCAAATGCCTGAATGTCCCACTGGCCAGAATTTATTTTAAACTTCTCCAAGCTCTGCATCACACAGAGATCCTGGATGATTCCATCTCCAAGGGATCCTGTCCAAAAGGGATGCAAAGGCAGGTTAATAAATTAACAACTTTTATTAAACCTGCGTCCCCCTCGTTTGAAACCACCAGTAAGGTGAAAATCAACACCAACAAATGTTTAGAGGGGAACTTGGAGATTTTAAAGTGTCATTATGATGATATGTTGGTCTTTTTACTGGGTGACTTACCTGGGATGGATGAGGAGGCTTTTCGAGTGGCGGTGGGCTGGGGAAGGTTGAGATACAAACGCAAATTCACAACAACATCAGTGAAAACATTGCGGGAATTACTCACCTCTCCAGGAGAAAATCCATCTTCTCAAGCCCTCCGGCCGATGAGTCCGGAGGACTTCCCACCATTGCCTGCATCCATGGATATGGGGGTCCTAACTCCAATACAGGAGGACTCCGATACCAGTGTGGTCACCCAGGGGGATGGATACTTACCTTTGGTAGGGATGAGGGAAACTCCAGAGGTCTCTGGAACATCTCCTGTGGGGAAAACAAAAAACATCAAACAGTCACATGGGTTAAACACAGTTGGAATTACCTTACTTACCTTTAAAGAGGCCCTGAACTTTACATCTGGGGTCTCTGAAATTGTGAGGGAGAGGGTCCAAGTCGCCCCCAGTAGTGGCAGTGAGGTGGCAATTAGCCCGACTATTGCCAGCCCACCCCCAACAGTGGAGACCAGTTTCCCTCCCAAAGTGCTGTTGACGCGGTTGAGTGACACCATGGTGGGTATAAGGGGTCCTAACCCCACCTTGACCCTGAACCCTAACCCCAACCCTCCCTTCCCCATATCTAATCCTCCCCCTTCCCCAAACCCCATGGTGGAAGGGGGACTTAACCCCTCCCTGATCCCTCATCCTAACCCCAACCCTCCCTCTCCTATACCTCACCTCACCCCAACCCTCCCCCTTTCCCTTCCCCTGGAACCCACTTACCGTCACGCCCTCAGCCAGTCACAGCCAAAGGTCCTCCATCGAGAGGAGCCCGTTATCCATCCGACCTGTTGGAGGAAAATACAAGATTGGCAGTTAGACGTAGTGAAACCCATAGTGGTGGTGGGGGACAATAATCTCTCGGCTATCCCTACTTTTAAGGATGATTTTATCCAAGTTGACAGTTTCCCTGGGGCGAACTGCCATCATTTAAGGGGGGTGCTAAAGTAATTGACACCAAACTCTAACACAGAGCATGTCATCCTGTCAGTGGGGATGGTTAACTGTCTCGACAGACAGAAACCCATGACCACCGTGAAGCAACTGCAGCAGCTTGGGAAAACCTGTCAAAAACAATTTCCCAAGGCTGTTATCTACGTGCCATTCATTAATTTCTCGGACAGGTTGGCTAAGGACCAGCAAAAATTATTTGACGCTTTTAACTTTTATATTGATAGTAAATCTCCTTTTCAAACGTTACCTGAGATGGATAAACTCCAATTCCAGGTAACGGGACGGGATCCAGTTCTCTGGACCACGGAAACCGCAGAAAGAATGCTAAAATTATGGATTAGTGATTTATTAATATAAACATCTAAAGGTTGCATACCCCCTGCTGTCTTCCGGGTGGGAGGTGAGGGATTCCTGGGGAAAGAGAAAAAAAGTTATTTAACAATACCAGGAATCAGAAAAGAGTGTATATATGCACATACCTACTTACCTGTGATACTTACCTGTGATGACCAGTGGGGGGCAGAAGGGTTCCTGTAGGACAAAAAAAGAAAAAAGATCAACACAGATCCAAAGTATAGGGTATTTAGTTGTTTACTTACCCAAGATACTTACCTACTAGGATACCTACCTTGATGGGAATATAATAATCCTCCTCTTCACCTTCTTTTCTGGGGACAAAAAAATCATTGAATACAAACACAGGACTTGTGCCAGCGCAACTCCAGTCCAACATTGGGCTGAGACCTTTCCACAAACCTAACCCATAACCCTAACCCTAACCATTCGCCCTGTGGGTGTCGACCCTGTATGAGTCACTGATTTAATTTCCCTCTCCTTCTCTTACCTACACCCAACCCTCCCGCTCTTGACCCTAACCCCACCTGCACCCTATCCTAACCCCAACCCTAGGCCCCTGGTGGGTCTCTCTCTTTCTTGTCTTAAACCTAACCCTCCTTGCTTTCTCTTCTAACCCTAACCCTCTTTTACTCCTAGCACAGGTAAGTATTATTGTTGACATTCATGTTGTTTTATTGTTAAGTGACTTTTTATTGGTAAGTATTATTGTTGACATTCATGTTGTTTTATTGTTAAGTGACTTTTTATTGTAAAGACGCTTTGGTTCAAGGCGGCTGTTTAATTAATAAATGTATATGTATTCCGCTGGTGTTTTCTTTATTCTCTCCAGTTACACCTCAAGACTGCATTAGGGTGGACTGTTTTTCTGTGGACCAGACTGCTATTTTTCCAAATGTATCTGTTGATTCACCAATTGGACTGGAAACACACACTGGGGATTTGATCAACCCTGGTGGGCCTGCCTATGGGGAGGGTGTCTAGTGTTTCGAAGGCCGAAACGCCCGATGATCCTAGGTATACTACTGACGATGTGTTTCCACAATTTAGATTCACATTTGGATTTATTTCTCACTTCTACTTGACTGACAGACGATAAGACAGCTGTACTTATGTTAGCAATGGGGAGTGTTAAAGTCTTCGGACAACAGTATGTCATCCCTGAGGGATGTTAATGCTGATAGGCTCCTACTTGCCAAAAAAGGTTAGGTCTTAAAGAAGAACACCAGACAGTGACAGAAGACTTTGACACGGGATGTTGGATGAAGACTTGTACACAGGATATTGGAAGAAGACTTGGGCACGGGATTTTGGAGGAAGACTTGGACACAGGATGTTGGATGAAGACTTGAACACAGGATATTGGAAGAAGACTCGGACACAAGATGTTGGATGAAGACTTGGACACAAGATATTTTTATTCTGATGACCTTAGCAATGGGTAGTGTTAATGTCTTCGGACAACAGTATGTCATCCCTGGGGGTTGTTAATACTGATAGGCTCCTATTTGCCAATAGGGTCAGGTTGAAAAGAAGACAACAAGACATGGATATTCTGAACGCAGGATATTGGAAGAAGATTTGGACACAGGATGTGGGATGAAGACTTGAACACAGTTTATTGGAAGAAGACTGGGACACAAGATGTTGGATGAAGACTTGGACACAAGATATTTTTATTCGATGACCTTAGCAATGGGTAGTGTTAATGTCGTCGGACAACAGTATGTCATCCCTGGGGGTTGTTAATACTGATAGGCTCCTATTTGCCAAAAGGGTCAGGTTGGAAAGAAGAGAACAAGACATGGACATAGGATCATCAGGAACAATACGTCCAAGAAGAATATCCTGTTACAATTGGTAGTAGTAAAGTCTTCGGACAACTGTATCCCTGAGGGTTACTAATACTACTCCTATTGGTCAATAGGTCTGGCAGTGGAAAGGGAGGAGCCTATAAAACAGACTCCTGCTCATTCATTCATTTCAGGGGGACAGAGTGAGTGGGGTTTCAGGTGCGCGTGCCTAAATGGGGTCTCACCTGTACTGTGGTCCCGTTGGGGTCCCACAGGGTGTTTCCTCGTTATTACTGCCACACTTAACCCTAACCCTTTTTAATATTCCTATCTGGAGCACTTTTTTCTACTGTGAATTTTATTTTTTCCCCCTACCCTTGTATGTTTTCTTACTCTTTTTCCTCCCCCCCCCCCTTTTCTTTCTTCTTTAATCTTCTAATTTTTCACTATGGGTTTTTACATAAGTTTAGTCCCTGTGCCTGTGCACCCTGGGTAAAATAATAATTTTACCTAGTTATTCCCCTTACCTAACCCTAACCCAAAGTAAAATGAGTACATAGTTATCACCCTGGCCTCTTTTCTTGTGGCGTTTCTGCAGCTGCCTTGCAGTAAAGCTATAGTTAGCCTAGCTATCCCCCAAGTTAACAGATGCGAAACGAATGTTCTGCCAAAGGTAGTCACGCGTGTGGGGGAGAGGGAGAGACTAAGAAACTAGGGACTAGAGTCTTTTTTAAGGATACGGATAGACATGCCCTCCTCCATAAGGCTAGCTTTCATCCTAAACATACTTATGGGGGACTGATAAAATCTCAATTTATTAGATTTCACAGAATATGCACCTTTGCTGAGGATGTGGAGGTGGCTACCCGGGTCCTTTTCCAGGCTCTGGGCCCTCAGGGCTATTCCAAACGCTTTCTAAGAGAAATCAAAACAGAGGTTAAGAATAGATTCCTGATGGGAGACAAATGGGTTAAGGCCACTGACAACCGCCACGCAATACCCTTTGTTTCCACATACTCCCGGACACTGCTGAGCCTGAACTCCAAGCTGAAGTCTAACTTTGTCGTAGCACAGGCAGGGAACCCAGAACTGGGAGACTTCAGAGTGATATCAGCGTATAGGAGGAACAAGAACCTTAAAGATATACTGGTTCACTCTAACAGTAGTAAGAAAAATAAAGAATCTGTGTCTCCTAATAACCAGCATTTTACTTACCTTAAGCATATCTCCAACACATCTTCAGGCTTGGGAGCTCCTATTTGGCAGAGAGTGGGACCTGAGAGCATTAATGTAGTTTATGCTATTAGATGCACAGTGTGTCAGAGAATATATGTGGGAGAAACTAAAAACTCATTGGGGGTTCGGTTAAAACAACATCTTTACCATATTGGAAGAGGGAGCAGAACCACTCTACTCTATATGCACTTTCAGACGCACTCAGCAGATAGCTTACAGATTATTGGCCTGGAAACTAATAACCAATGGACCAGACCTCAGAGAATGAGAACTGAAAAGAAATGGATTCAGACCTTGAATTCCATGACTCCGTTAGGTCTCAATGAGAGGTAAATGTCCCTTCTTTTCTCTGTCTGGCTGTTAGGCTCTACCTGGTGGCCAAATAAGGTTATTACCAACAGGGTTCTCTGTGGAACTCCCTATTCCAAAGAGGAAATAGACTGCATGGAGTGAAAAATAAAAACTATTGTAGGAATGTGTGTGGAACTTTTTATGTGTGTGATGTAATTTACTTATGTCTAGAGATATGTTTAAGGTATTTTGACATACTATCTCTCTTAGATATGTACCTTTAAATTGTTCATACATGAACCTCTATTGTAGTCACTCTTCATATTGGAATTAGGGATGGTTCAGACAACCTCAGACCTTTAGGTGTGCCTCCTTTTGGTTGAAGTTAAAAGGTCATTAAGAGGTGCCTGTATTTGTGTGTATGGGTATATGTGGGTATATGTGTGTGTGTGTATGTATATATATATATATGTGTGTATGTATGTACGTATGTGTGTGTGTATGTGTATATATATATGTATATATATATTTATGGGTGTTTTTACAGGTGTGTGTGTAAATATATGGAAAACATATATGTAAAAAAAATGTACTACTTACCTCTTGAATGGGATCCTCCAGGGGGGCGGGGTGTCTAAAAAAGGAAAAAAGGGACATACAAAACAAGTAGGAACATGAAAACAATTATCAATAACAAAATGTAGTATATTAAATTGAAAAAGGTTTTCTACTTACCTGGGTTCCTGGGTACCGGTAGGGATGGGGTAATATGAGTTACTCCTCCTGGGCCTTAATGAATTTTTGTTATGAAAAGAAAAAAGAGGGAACTGAATGACTTAAAGTTTGTCTTAGAAATTATGCATTCACTTTTATGAATTTATTTACAATAACTGATATTGGGAAACAGACCTATCAAGCACTTATTTTTAGATTTATATATAATTTTTCGTGTGTTTTTTTTTGTCTGAAAATGTTTTTGTGGCACTTCACTTGGTCTTATTTCTCATTTATCTTATGATTTGGTTTGTACTTATATTTATTTATTTATCGATGAATTAACTTTGTTTTGTTATTTATAAGTGATGCATACGATAGACTTACAGTGGGGCTTTCTCTGTTCCTTCCTTGTCCCAGGATTTATCCCTGCAGGGTCTGTATTCCTCTTACACCAACATACCCCACACCTCCCACCCTCACTCTTATTCCTCCCCCTTAACTACACCTGCTTTCCTTCCCTCTTTGGTTTCTCTCTCCCTCCCCTCCTTTCTTCTCCCTCCTGCCTAAACCCAACCTTCCCCCCTTTTTTCCCCCCTCTTCCCCTCCCCCTTTTGTTAGTATTCCCTTTCCCACTTCCCTGACCCTAATCACAACCCAACCTACCCCCCCCTCTTCCCCTTTTCTTTTGCCTAAACTCAACCTTCCCCCTTCTTTTTCCTTTCCTGCCTTTCTTTCCTTTCCCCCCCCCCCCTTCCCTCCCCCTCCCTCCCTTGACCCCTCCTTCTTCTGCTCTTCCCCATCCCCCCAACCATAACCTTTCCCCACCTGGCACCCTTCATTAATGTAAGCACTTTTTAATATTCCTATCTGGAGCACTTTTTTCTACTGTGAATTTTATTTTTTCCCCCTACCCTTATCTTCTTGTATGTTTTCTTACTCTTTTTCCTCCCCCCCCCCCCCTTTTCTTTCTTCTTTAATCTTCAAATTTTTCACTATGGGTTATTACATAAGTTTAGTCCCTGTGCCTGTGCACCCTGGGTAAAATAATAATTTTACCTAGTTATTCCCCTTACCTAACCCTAACCCTCTCCTCCCCTTATCTAAAGCTTTCCTGTCCCCCTATCCTAACCCCAACCCCTCCCCTTCTTGCCTAACCCCAACCTCCCCCCCCCCCCCGTCTTTCTTTCTCCTTCTCCCCCCCTTATTGTTATGTTATTACTTAGTTATAACATGTCTTGTCCTGTTTGTGTTATTGTTTTGTTGTTAAATTTATTTTAGAGGCTTAGATATAAGGGTTCCTGTGCCCGTGCCTACCGGACACCCCCTTGGGTGACCGGTCCCCTTCCCACACTCTAAAAACCTAACCTAGCCAGTGCCAGGAACCCTTATCACCTCTTTTAAATAAGATTATTCTTTAGCATGTGCAAATAGAACCAGAAGAATTCAAATCATTTTTTGAATAAGGAGTCTTCCTGCCCTTAGAGGGCAGTCATACCCCCGGGTGCAGTAACAACGGAATCACATGGGCCTCGCCCCCTTCTTCTCAGATCCTTTATTGGTTTCTTTCTGCCATGCTGTTTGTACCTCTGATGAAGCCTAATTGGCGAAACGTCAGGACTTGCTAGCTTTTTTACTTGTCAATCGTGTTTTAAACAAAATTCTAAATGACCTTAACCTGTTTTTAATGGGGACTTGAGACTTATCCAACCACTAAGGATTCCTGGATCTTTAAAATAATTCCAAACAATTGAGCACATGGACTTTTTTCCTGCACTTAATCCCAGCATCTCTACTCCATTCCTAAGGGTTGGCCACCCTGTTACAACTTGGATGTAAGTATGTACATGATGGATTCTGTGTGGTTTCCTTTTTGAAAAGAGCGTGTGTACACACTGAAGATTATTTTGGAATTATTACCTCCTCCTTTTCCCTTGATCCTTTAAAGAGGAAAACCAAAAATATACAAATATCTCCTCAAAATTCCTTTTTTTAAATTCAACCATCACAGACAAAACTGCCTTCAAAACCAAGCTGGTGTTGCAAAAACTTTCAACAAACTTTCCCAGCAACATATGGTTCATGGTGATATATGTACTTCCTTTTGGGAGAAATCCTATAGTACTTTTTTGAATCCACTAGATGGCAGCAAAACACCTTGTTTGGTGAAGAGTCGATTTACAAAGTGAGTTCTTTTGTGTATTGTGGTCATAATTTCTCTGTAACCCCCCTTTTTTCTTGGTTATTGGAAGATTGTGTGTTGTGTATTTTTGTTAATCTTAACCCCTTTCCTTCCCCTTTCCTAGTGACCCATTTGAATTAATCTTGTATTTTTAGGCTTTGTTACTATTGGATTTTCTATTACAGTATAGGGCTCCAAATATTGATTGATGGATGACTCAGAGGATATAGCTATCCCTTCTCATCATTGCTTTGGGGTTAGAGTTAATGCTAAACCTAAGGGTTATGGGACTGGTAATAGACCTATGGCCGCAGGGGACCTAGTACTTACTAAAAAGTACTTTAAATTACTACAGGCAATACATCACTCAGAAATCCTAGCCCACTCTGCTTCTACAGGTTCTAGTCCCCCAGGTATGTCTAGGCAGGTTATGAAACTAGCAGCTTTTATTAAGCCCGCCTCACCTACCGTGGAGACATTGGAGAAAGTCAAACAAAATACGGTTAAGTGGTTGGAGAACAACCTTTGCATCCTGAGGGAACACTACGACTCTGTTTTAGCACTGGGCTTGGAGGCCCTGCCGAGCTTTAATGAAGAGGCCTTTCATAAGGCAGTGCAGTGGGGCAGAGTAAGATATAGGCGGAGATTTACTACCTCTTCAGCAGAGACTCTTCGAACTATGCTACAAGCCACCTTGGTGGTGGTGGAGGATGGGGACACCCTAGATTTAGCTGACCATGTGGAGTTTCCACCCCTCCCTGTGAGGCACCCACCTGAGAGACGTCTATCCTATGTCCAGGTGTTAGCTTCTCCCCAGACTGTAGTGATCCCTCAGGTAATAACACCACGACTCACTACTAGTCTACCTCCACCTCGAGAGAAAAGAGGATTGGCTTTGGAAAAGGTTCCACTGTCCCCCTGGCCTACTGAGACTCCTCCTCCTCCCCCCCTTCCTCCTTCTCATGTAGTGCAGATTGGGGCTGAACCGGAGCCTGACTTGTTTGATAACATCACCTTCTCTCTAAGGGAGGACCCCTCCTCAGGGGAAGATAGTGAGATATTTAGCCCCCGAGTACAGAACCTACCATCATCCAGGATCACTGACTTAGGGACAGCTTCTGGAGGTCTTCCTTTTCTTTCCAATGTGGCTAATACCTGTAGTAATTCCATCCTCTCTGCATCCCCTTTAGACCCAGTACCACAGGTTCCTAATCGAGTGGCAGAACATCCTGTGACGGCAATGGTTGGATTAGGTGGAGACATGATGATGGGAAACAACACTAAAGATGACTCTCATCCAAATGTGTCCCATTCTGAGTCCCCCC
This sequence comes from Osmerus mordax, assembly GCF_038355195.1. NCBI lineage: Eukaryota > Metazoa > Chordata > Actinopteri > Osmeriformes > Osmeridae > Osmerus > Osmerus mordax. The sequence continues at coordinate 514,901 of NC_090070.1, forward strand.
CAAAACATTTAAAAACCTCTTTGCCAACAGTGAATGCTCAGTCCATACGACGAGAACCTCTAAGGCACCCAAATACAAACAGAAAGATCCATGAATGGAATCTGAAGGTGGTTAAACCTATTCTAATAATAGGTGATTCCAATTTAGCTAGGATCCCTTACTTCTGGGATCCCCGGGTTCAAGTTGACAGCTTCCCGGGAGCTAACTTTTACCATCTGAAGGGAATCTTAGAGAAATTGTAACCACACCAGACTGTGGAACGGGTAATCTTGTCCGCTGGCCTTAACAACTGCCTTAGCGGACAGCTGTCTAGTACCATCTGGAAACAGCTGCAACAGCTGTTGAAGACCTGTGAAACAGTCTTCCCTAATGCTGAGTTATATCTCCCTGTCATTAATTTCTCTGATAGGTTGAGCAAAGAAGCCCAGTCCCTACTCCGTCTGCTCAATCAATCAATATTAGATAAATGTAATTACTTACCTGAAATCAGTAGACTTCGTTTTCAAACTGTCCCCAAAGATCCAGTCCACTGGACTGCAGAGACGGCCCAGGAGATCCTCAAGTTTTGGCTAGACCAATTAAACATGTGATGGGAGATGAGAGTCAAGAAACAACTCCCGATTCAAACATCACTAATCTCTCCCGTTCCTATAGATTGAGTCCTATAGAATTAGGGGTCTTGGAAAAAGGACTCACCTTTATCCCCACTCCACAGAAGTTGGACCGTCTGGAGCTTCGGAGAGATTTGTATGTCTATCATAGGAGACTCAAACTCTTGGATTATTTTGACTATGAAACAGACTTCTCACGGGAGCCTTTTACTGACCCATCCACTTGGGACCCTAAATTAGAGTCTGCATCTCCCCCTATACAGCTGTTAGTGAGGAAGGACTTAAATGTTTTTGGGAGGTTCAAACCTAGACCCCCTATTAAGTCTAACCTGACTGTGGAGGAACTGAAGGCCATTAAGGATTTGAGTAGCAATAGAAATATCATCATTAAGCCGGCAGATAAGGGGTCACAAATTGTCCTTATGGATAAAGCCCAATATCTCCTAGAGGCAAACAGACAATTGAATAATGATCAACATTATAGCCTATTGCCTCACTCTATCCAGCCTGAGACTCAGGACAGAATCAGGGAGATGGTCAGAGAGCTTTGTGAAACTAACTTTATTACAAAGAGGCAAATGTTTTACTTAATGGGCCCAGATGTACCGAGGCCCAGACAGTTTTACTTATTGCCCAAAATTCACAAGGCTCCCGACAAGTGGACGGTGCCTTCTCGGGTCCCGTGTGGACGCCCTATTGTGAGTGATTGTGGGTCAGAATCATATAGGGTAGCAGAGTACATTGATTATTATATCAATCCCCTCTCTCAAAGACATACTAGTTATATTAAAGATACATATGACTTTGTCAATAAAATCAAAGGTTTAATAGTACCTAGAGGCTGCTTTCTATTCTCTATTGATATCAACTCACTGTACACTAACATTGATACATCTCTGGGGCTACAGGCGGTCCAGAATGCCTTTGATAAATTTCCAGATCCCGAGCGGTCAGATAGGGGCATTATTGGACTTTTAGAATTGAGCCTTACTCGAAATGATTTTGTTTTTAATGATAAACACTATCTCCAGATTCATGGCACAGCCATGGGTAAAAAGTTTGCTCCAGCGTATGCCAATCTGTATATGTGCTTTTGGGAGGAGACAGCATTTATTAAGTGTAAACACCTACCTTTAGTATACTACAGATATCTTGATGATATCTTTGGGATATGGGAGCATTCTTCGCGGGAATTCCAAGACTTCCTGGGGATCTTGAACACACATCACCCAGCCATCTCCATAACACATAACATACAATGGGAGAAATTGGAGTTCTTGGATACTCAGGTGTTTTTTAGGAAACAGGAGGGAGAAACCTTATCACTGGGAGAAACCACATCACTGGCTACTAAGGTATTTTTTAAGGAAACTGACAGGCATGCACTGTTACATAAAACAAGTTTCCACCCTAAACATACTTTATAGAGGGCTTGTCAAATCACAACTTATAAGATTCAATAGAATCTGTACCTACCTTGAAGATGTAGAAGAGGCCACTAGAACGCTCTTCGGAGCCTTGGGTCCTCGCGGATACTCTAAGAGATTCCTAAGGGAAATCAAAGCACAGGTCATGCGGATTTTCCAGAGGGAGGGAGGCTATAAGAAGACGATTGACAACCGTAACATCATACCTTTAGTAGTCACATATTCACAAAGTTTTAGGGTTCCTACCTCCAGACTTAAATTTCATTTTCAACAGGCTCAACAATCTGTGGGTGAGTTGGAGGATTTTAGGGTTACATCTGCATACAGAAGGAATAAAAACCTGAAGGATATGTTGGTCCACTCTAATTTCTCCACTAAAAAACAACCACCAAAGAACGAAAAACATTGTCTAAAAATCAAATTTCTTAATAACATTTTTTCAAAAAGGGGGATGCCAATATGGCAAGAGATGGGATTGAGTACCTCGAATGTGGTCTATGGGATAAGATGCAATCTATGTCAGAAAATATACATTGGTGAAACACAAAATTCTGTTGGGGTGAGAGTAAAACAACATTTGTACCACATGGTGAAAATGGATAGACATACATCATTGTATACTCACTTTCAAGAACATTCTTTTGAAAATGTCTCTATTTTCGGTCTGGAAACAAACCAATCCTGGTCCAAAACACAAAGACAGAAAAGGGAAAGACATTGGATTGCAGCCTTGAACACTATAGACCCATTAGGGCTTAATGAGAAGTTTTGAGCTTCCCTTACCTCTGGTTGTGGGGAGGCGGGAGGGGTTGAGTCGGCTGAGTAGACTCATGGTATGAGTCATTGTGTACATATAAGGGGAGGATTACAATGAATGAGAATTTTCCTTTTGTGTTTAGAGAGATATATATCTTATTGGGTGTGCTCAAGCCTTCGGCGAGAGCACAACCTTTGTTCTCTCACATATATATTTATTGGGTGTGCTCAAGCCTTCGGCGAGAGCACAACCTTTGTTCTCTCACATATATATTATTATTATTATTATTTATTTTATTTTTTTTGCCCCCCTAAAACTCAGTAAATACTTGGCCTACATAGACAACGTAGGTGTCAAAAGTTTCGTCTTGGTAGCGATTGAGTTGCTTCTATTGGAATTTACGTTCCGTTGCATGGTTTAAGCTTAAATTAAGTTTTTGTGGCGAAAAGTGAAGCTAACGGTGGCTAATTTGCTAGCCACAGTCACTGACGTTACTAACGTCACTGCGTCACTAACGTCACGAAAACACGCGTGACTACCTTTGGCAGAACATTCGTTTCGCATCTGTTAACTTGGGGGATAGCTAGGCTAACTATAGCTTTACTGCAAGGCAGCTGCAGAAACGCCACAAACAAAGAGGCCAGGGTGATAAATATTTACTCATTTTACTTTGTGATATGACACACAATTGTGATGTGTAATGTACAATATAAGCTGATATTATTAAGGAAGTACATCTACTTTCGGAAACAGTAGTCTACTATTTCACTGACATATTAGCATCATGACATTAGCCTGTGTTGCCCGGGCAACACATACTACAGTGGTCTATGATGTATCTGTTTTCAATCGTTAAAATAAACATTCCTCACATATACATTTTCGTTGTAGGATTTATTCTGACATTAGTAAACGATTTGTTGGTGAAATTACCATTACCTGTGGTTTCAAACCAGTGTAGCTCACTGCAACGCTGTAGCCTACTGTACCCGAGACACTAGTGTGAGTAGCTAACAACAACTCCTCAGCTGTTTAAGTCAAACGGCAACAGAACATGTTCGGCACTCCCCTTACTCAAAAGTCTTTCAGTAGGGAAACTATCTGACTACTAACCTGAACTTCATTGCCACAGCCTAAACTTTGTCAATCTGTTCATGAAAATAATTAATTTCAGCCTAAACCGTACAACGGAACGTTTAATCGAATTCAACCAACGCAATCGCTATCAAGACGAACACAGCAGTAGTCTAGTACTGTACTGTAGTAGTAGAATTTACCGGGGCAGCTTCTCCACACAGGGCTATATCGCATTTTGAGTTGTTACTGACAATGATCGCTACCAGTGAGCTTTTTATGAATGAGCTATTTTCCACTAAATAAATGTCAAGCTTATTTACGTTTTTGGGGGCATATTTTCAGTTAGCAGATGGTACTGTTTGAATCGCGATTCTATCTTCTGCCGGTAAAGTCGTAGAATAATCTTCAAAGGGGGTTCTTTATTAATGAATGAATGCAATATGAGTAGGCTAAATGCCTGAAAATATCACGAGAAGGGACAACTTAAAAGGACATTTAAATCATAGAGATTAGGTCCATTTGTACACCGGTCTGCCAAATGTATTCGTTTTGATTCAGCCTGTCAGCTGCCTCTTGCAGGGGAAATGAGAAGACATCATATTTCATTCTACACTTCACTCGTATTTTGAGTTGTAAATGAGCAGCAAAAAAAAGATGCTTTTAAATCTATGTAATCTTTATAAATAATAAGTAGGCCCGATGCATTTTTATATAAAATATACAGACCCCTGTGCAACCGACGCAAGCAAGCACACCCTACAATTTCCCCAGAAATTGTATCCTCTCTAGTTATTATTTATTTTCGCCCCCCTAAGGATCAGTCAATATTTGGACTACATACACAACGGCGGTGTCAAAAGGTTCGTCTTGGTAGCGATTGCGTTGGTTGTACTTTTATTTACGTTCCGTTGCATGGTTTAAGTAGAAATTGCGTTTTTGTGGTGAAAAGTGAAGCTAACGGTGGCTGATTTGCTAGCCAAAGTCACTGACGTTACTAACGTCACTACGTCACTAACGTCACGAAAACACGCGTGACTACCTGTAGCAGAACATTCGTTTCACATCTGTTAACTTGGGGGATAGCTGGGCTAACTATAGCTTTACTGCAAGGCAGCTGCAGGAACGCCACAAGCAAAGAGGCCAGGGTGATAACTATTTACTCATTTTACTTTGTGATGTGAAACACAATTATGAAATGTAATGTACAATATTAGCTGATATTATTAAGGAAGTAGGCCCACATCTACTTTTGGAAACGGTAGTCTACTATTTCACTGAAGCATTAGCATCATGACATTAGCCTCTGTTGCCCGGGCAACACATACTACAGTGGTCTATGATGCATCTGTTTTCAATCTTTAAAATAAACATTCCTCACAAATACATTTTCGTTGTAGGATTTATTATGACATTACATTACAAGTAAACGATTTGTGGGTGAAATTATCATTACCTGTGGTTTCAAACCAGTGTTGCTCACTGCAATGCTGTAGCCTACGCGACACACTACAAAAACATCTACACAGCTGTAGGAAGTCAAACGGCGACAGAACATGTTCAGCACTCCCCTTACTTAATCAAAAGTCTATCTAACTACTAACCTGAACTTCATTGCCACAGCCTAAACGTTGCCAATCTGTTCATGAAAATAATTAATTTCAGCCTAAACCGTACAACGGAACGTTAAATCCAATTCAACCAACGCAATCGCTACCAAGACGAACACAGCAGTAGTCTACTAGTACTGTACCGTAGTAGTACAATTTACCGGGGCAGCTTCTCCACACAGGGCTATGTCGCATTTTGCGTTGTTACTGACAATGATCGCTACCAGTGAGCTTTTTATGAATGAGCGATTTTCCACTAAATAAATGTCAAGCTTATTTACGTTTTGGGGGGCATATTTTCAGTTAGCAGATGGGACTGTCTGAATCGCGATTCCATCTTCTACTGCCGGGTAACGTCGTAGAATAATCTTCAAAGGGGGTTCTTTATTAATGAATGAATGCAATGAGTAGGCTACATGCCTGAAAATATCACGAGAAGGGAAAAACTTAAAATGACGTTTAAATCATAGAGATTAGGTCAATTTTTACACCGGTCTGCCAAATGTATTCGTTTTGATTCAGCCTGTCAGCTGCCTCTTGCAGGGGAAATGAGAAGACATCATATTTCATTCGACACTTGACTCGTATTTTGAGTTGTAAATGAGCAGCAAAAAAAAGATGCTTTTAAATCTATGTAATCTTTATAAATAATAAGTAGGCCCGATGCATTTTTATATAAAATATACAGACCCCTGTGCAACCGACGCAAGCAAGCACACCCTACAATTTCCCCAGAAATTGTATCCTCTCTAGTTATTATTTGTATTCTTTTTGCCCCCCTAAAACTCAGTCAATATTTGGCCTACATAGACAACGTAGGTGTCAAAAGTTTCGTCTTGGTAGCGATTGAGTTGCTTCTATTGGAATTTACGTTCCGTTGCATGGTTTGGGCTTAAGTTAAGTTTTTGTGGCGAAAAGTGAAGCTAACGGTGGCTAATTTGCTAGCCACAGTCACTGACGTTACTAACGTCACTAACGTCACGAAAACACGCGTGACTACCTTTGGCAGAACATTCGTTTCGCATCTGTTAACCTGGGGGATAGCTAGGCTAACTATAGCTTTACTGCAAGGCAGCTGCAGAACCGCCACAAGCAAAGAGGCCAGGGTGATAACTATTTACTCATTTTACTTTGTGATATGACACACAATTGTCATGTGTAATGTACAGTATAAGCTGATATTATTAAGGAAGTACATCTACTTTCGGAAACAGTAGTCTACTATTTCACTGAAGTATTAGCATCATGACATTAGCCTGTGTTGCCCGGGCAACACATACTACAGTGGTCTATGATGTAGCGTTATCTGTTTTCAATCGTTAAAATAAACATTCCTCACATATACATTTTCGTTGGAGGATTTATTCTGACATTAGTAATCGATTTGTTGGTGAAATTACCATTACCTGTGGTTTCAAACCAGTGTAGCTCACTGCAATGCTGTAGCTTACGTGAGACACACTACAAAAACATCTACACTACACAGCTGTTTAGGATTTCAAAAGGCGACAGAACATGTTCGGCTCTCCCCTTACTTAAATCAAAAGTCTATCTAACTACTAACCTGAACTTCATTGCCACAGCCTAAACGTTGTCAATCTGTTCATGAAAATAATTAATTTAATCTTAAATCGTACAACGGAACGTTAAATCCAATTCAACCAACGCAATCGCTACCAAGACGAACACAGCAGTAGTCTAGTACTGTACCGTAGTAGTACAATTTACCGGGGCAGCTTCTCCACACAGGGCTATATCGCATTTTGCGTTGTTACTGACAATGATCGCTACCAGTGAGCTTTTTATGAATGAGCGATTTTCCACTAAATAAATGTCAAGCTTATTTACGTTTTGGGGGCATATTTTCAGTTAGCAGATGGTACTGTTTGAATCGCGATTCTATCTTCTGCCGTTAGTCGTAGAATAATCTTCAAAGGGGGTTCTTTATTAATGAATGAATGCAATATGAGTAGGCTAAATGCCTAAAAATATCTCGAGAAGGGACAACTTAAAAGGACGTTTAAGTCATAGAGATTAGGTCCATTTTTACACCGGTCTGCCAAATGTATTCGTTTTGATTCAGCCTGTCAGCTGCCTCTTGCAGGGGAAATAAGACATCATATTTCATTCTACACTTCACTCGTATTTTGAGTTGTAAATGAGCAGCAAAAAAAAGATGCTTTTAAATCTATGTAATCTTTATAAATAATAAGTAGGCCCGATGCATTTTTATATAAAATATACAGACCCCTGTGCAACCGACGCAAGCAAGCACACCCTACAATTTCCCCAGAAATTGTATCCTCTCTAGTTCTTATTGTTTCTATGCATGTCTTTTATGAGTGAATTATTAATTAATTTGATTCTCATTTCTTTAAAACATTATTGATCCTTCCTTTTTTGTCCATACCTCTATCCTGTGAGCGGCGGCTGATTGTAGGTGGAGGGGCCTCCGCCTGGTACATGGTGGACTGTGGAGGGGTACCTGTGGGACATAAGGGACCCAGTGAGAGAGAGTTCAGAAATAACATCCTAAAAAAACAAAAAGTTTCCACTTACCTCTGCCTTGAGGGGGATCCGAGGGCTCCTATCTGGGGGTGACTTCAACACCATCTGTGGGAAAATTACATCTAAGTTGACTCACCGGGGACGCAGGCTCCACCTGGTGGCAACTTTAAGGAGGACCCTGGAGGCCGACTGGGGAAACCAGACATCCTGTTTTGGAAAAAAACAGGATAACCCTAACAACACAATTATATATGGTTTTACATTCTTTAATATATATGTTTTGGCTTACTTTTGCTTTGTTGGATTTTTTGTGTATTTTATAGCACTTACCTGGCACTTACTTGATTTGATGTATGATAATTTATTTTGTGTTTGTTTTTTTCCTTATGGAACCAGGCCACCACAGAGCACATTAAATTCCCTCACTCCCAGGCTACAGAGCCGGGGTAAAGGCCCCCTTCCCCATAATGTTGGAGACCCTTCCTTGCTCCCCTCCCTTTCCCCTTATTTAAACCCACCGGTCCATCTACCCTAACCTCAACCCCTCCCCATCTTGCCTAAACCCAACCCCCCCCTCTCCTCCCCCCCTCTTTGCCCCTTCCTTGCTTTTCTCCTCTCCTCCCCTTATCTAAAGCTTTCCTGTCCCCCTATCCTAACCCCAACCCCTCCCCTTCTTGCCTAACCCCAACCTCCCCCCCCCCCATCTTTCTTTCTCCTTCTCCCCCCTTATTGTTATGTTATTACTTAGTTATAACATATCTTGTCCTGTTTGTGTTATTGTTTTGTTGTTAAATTTATTTTAGAGGCTTAGATATAAGGGTTCCTGTGCCCGTGCCTACCGGACACCCCCTTGGGTGACCGGTCCCCTTCCCACACTCTAAAAACCTAACCCTAAACCTATGCTGATAGGCTCCTACTTGCCAAAAAAGCTTAGGTCTTAAAGAAGAAGACCAGACAGTGACAGAAGACTTTGACACAGGATATTGGAAGAAGACTTGGGCACGGGATTTTGGAGGAAGACTTGGACACAGGATGTTGGATGAAGACTTGGACACAAGATGTTGGATGAAGACTTGGACACAAGATATTTTTATTCTGATGACCTTAGCAATGGGTAGTGTTAATGTCTTCGGACAACAGTATGTCATCCCTGGGGGTTGTTAATACTGATAGGCTCCTATTTGCCAATGGGGTCAGGTTGGAAAGAAGACAACAAGACATGGACATAGGATCATCAGGAACAATACGTCCAAGAAGAATATCCTGTTACAATTGGTAGTAGTAAAGTCTTCGGACAACTGTATCCCTGAGGGTTACTAATACTACTCCTATTGGTCAATAGGTCTGGCAGTGGAAAGGGAGGAGCCTATAAAACAGACTCCTGCTCATTCATTCATTTCAGGGGGACAGAGTGAGTGGGGTTTCAGGTGCGCGTGCCTAAATGGGGTCTCACCTGTACTGTGGTCCCGTTGGGGTCCCACAGGGTGTTTCCTCGTTATTACTGCCACACCTAACCCTAACCCTTTTACATTTATTATAGGCTACTTATTTTAGTACTTTTCAATGTACATTGTATGATGCTACATGAAGGCAAAGACAATAAGGTGAATGTGCACACTGTGCTGCATCTGAGTTTTACACCAGTGTCAGTTCCCTGCAATCACCGTGACGAGTATAAAAATGTTCAGTTAACGCCCAAACCATTCGATGAAAGACCAATGGCGTCTGAGAAGAAAAGGAAGGCTGGCCTCAAGCCCCGAAGAAATTACAATCACGATTGAGGAAATTGAAAAGAACAAAGAGATATTATTTTCTAGGTTTAAAGGTGCCCACACCAATAAACAAAAAACAAAAGTGTGGGAAGATATTGGACAAAAATTGACGGCAGTCAGTGGGGTCAGGAGAGGGGGAACTGACATCAGGAAGAAATGGCAAGACTTCTCCAGTCTTTCCAAAAGAAAGGCAGCAGCAGTAAGGGCTTCACTGAACCAAGCTCTGCCACCAGAGGAGAGGGCAATACACATGATGGGTGTCACTTCAACTGATCACTTCGACTGCATCACCGGGGGGGGGGGGGGGGGGGTGGATATACATGGGGGTGCTTTGCCCACAGCAAGCACCTCAGAGGAGGGAAGAGCTGATCACCCTGAATGTCCGGTTTCCCCTGGTCTCCCCTGGTCTCCCGTGTGCTTCAGACGGCAGTCTCAACTGCACCCAGTTTTGAGGCCACCTGTGCCTGCAGCCAGGATCTGGTGGAGCTGGAAAGAGAGAAGATCAACATCCTGAAGGAAATACAACAAACTCTGAAGGACTCAGCGGCCAGGGATACAAGATACCAGGAGGAGGTCTTGGCGATCAAGAGGGCTTGCCTCCAAATTGAGGAAAGGAAGCTCCTGCTTGAGCAGATGAAGTTTGAGAGGCCCTCCATTTCTCTGCCCAACCAACAAGGTAGTGTATAGGTTACATTTAGTCATTTAGCAGACGCTCTTATCTAGAGCGACTAACAGTAAGTACAGGGACGTTCCCCCGAGGCACGTAGGGTGAAGTGCCTTGACCAAGGACACAACATCATTTTGCACGGCCTGGGAATCGAACCAGCAGCCTTCTGATTACCAGCCCGATTCCCTAACGGCTCAGCCACCTGACTCCCGGGTTACCTTACAGCCTAAGCATACAATTCATTAAAGGCTGAATTGTTTATTGTATCATATATTCAGTGTTTCCTGTCCCATCCTTTCATGCTTTTGTTTTTTCATCTTATATAGATCCAAGTGAGGAGCAGGAGCAGGGAGAAGAAACTCTGGAATAAAGCAAATATTTCTGTGATATCTTGTGCCTTGGTTTTTAACTCTTCTTGATACTCTACTTTCCATGGGCAAATCTATATGAGTCCTATATTTACTACTTGATTGAACTACAAGGTTAAATACCATGCATATAAATGGTATCACACATGCCATGTCACAGCTAGAAGCATAAATAATACAATGTACAAATACAAGCATCTCAATCTCCAACATATTGACTGTCTTATTTTCTAGTGTTGACTAAATCTATCTCACGTAATCTTCTCAGTATCCGATTGCACTATGTTGACCATTCACGCTGCTCATTCTATTCTTATTTTTATATATATTTTATATTTAAATTGTTGTATTCTTAGATTGTTTAGTTCTTAGAAATAGTTAAACTTTTGTACTTTTACTTAATTTAAGATGCCACAGTAAATTCCGTATTTGTATGACATACATGGCGAATAAACCTGATTCTGATTCTGATCTACAATCTTGCAATAATAGGCCAACAGCTTTCCAAGACCATGTTGGCAATATCATGATTCCCACATTGGCCACAAATGACAATGTGACAAACAAAAGTAATGAACACCCCATGTCTTCAACATGGAATCATTGTTTCCAACATGAATAATCAACTCTACTTTAATTGATGGTTGATCAATTATACTCATTATGAGTGTTAGTTGTGTCAGATGACTCTAATCAGTTTAATTGACATACAGACCCGTCCATTACATTCTCACAGTATATAAAGGAGAGGTCTAGCCTACTTCTGAAACGGAACATGGCTGCAATACAGCAGATAATAGGCTTGAGAGAGAGACCACCTTGTATTGTCAAATACAAAATCTGGATATGAATAAGTAGCCTATGTCAAATCAAATGTATTTGTATAGCCCTTTTTACACGCAAGCATGTCACAGAGGGCTTCACATATGCCCATAGAACTGCCCCTCCCCTATGGTTGTCTTTCGTACGGCCAAACCAGGGCCCCGTTCGTCGTAAGGGTTGAAGCTAAGTTAATCAATTGTCCCTTTAGCCCGTTAACATTAGCGAGATGAGTGAGAACAGCAAATATCGGTTCGTCAACGGCTGATCCGCATCCAAATCATGTGGTGAATTTCAATCAGGCTAAACTTATCAGGGAAATTGCACGTGCACGTCCTACTACAAAAGGTAGGAAAGGTCGATCCCCAAAACCGTGATTTTCTAACGGTATTATGGCGGAAATGACAAACGTTAAAGAGAGAGCGGTGACATTCTCGCCATCGGAGCAAACGATAATAATGAGTCTCTACGAAGACTATAAAGAAATAATAATGGCTAAGTCAAACACCGCCACTGCTGCCAGAGCAAGACAGGCAGCTTGGCAAAAAATTGCCGATAAGCTAAATGCGTAAGTTTTGGGAAAATGTATAGGCTCATCTTAAGTGCCTCATTAACCCAATCAGATCACATTTCTTTAAATGTGCCTGCTGGCAGTAGGCTTAATGGAAATTAATCATCGAATGAGATCTTGCTAGCGAAAATAATGATCTCAACTCTTACAGAATAAGTAGGCCTAGATAAAACCAAGGCCAAAGAGTATCTAATTGATACAAATTCATAGACACTTATGATGATGTATGTACTGAAAGCGCTTATTTATCATGTACTATATATGTGCATATGCATGTATGTGTAGATGACCATATAGAAGTATGAGTTTGAATATGCATGTGCAAATCTGTGTATGGGCGGATCACAGTATGTATGTAGGCTATGTATTATTCAATCAATTGAAGCAGTGAAAAGAAACTGTGTTAGATTCTCTCCGTATCATGAGTCCACTTTAATCATTTCCAATAACAATGATATGGTATGGTGTACTAATAACACTATCATATAATTATGAGTGCTTTCAACCCCCATGTAGTTGCAACCCGGCCACTAAAAGAACTTGGGAGCAAGTTAAAGTGAAGCACAAAAACATCATTCAGGCTGGTGAGTCAATACAATATGTGCCATGGTAATGTATTGAACAGCTTGTCAGTGTCATATCCTTCATATTTTAGCAAACAAGAAAAAGGCGGATATGCTGAAGACGGGGGGAGGACCCCGAGGTCCTGAGCTAACCCCTGCTGAGGAGCTGGCCCTGGCCAATAACAGGGGTAGGCCAAAGTGAAGCACAAAAACATCATTCAGGCTGGTGAGTCAATACAATATGTGCCATGGTAATGTATTGAACAGCTTGTCAGTGTCATATCCTTCATATTTTAGCAAACAAGAAAAAGGCGGATATGCTGAAGACGGGGGGAGGACCCCGAGGTCCTGAGCTAACCCCTGCTGAGGAGCTGGCCCTGGCCAATAACAGGGGTAGGCCAATTATGCAGGGCATAGCTGGGGGCAGCTCCTCTGGAGAGGTGGTGGCAGGAGAGAATCCGTATGTCCAAGGTAGGTGCACTTCATTCCATGAGTTTCCTTCATAATTAGTCATTTGGTTAACCATCGTCACATTTTGCAGTGGCCGGAGGTTCGATCACACTCCTGCAGCCACCTCCCAATGTGTTGTTGGTCAGGGGAGAGGAGCCCACTGATGTAAGTTGATATTGCTGCATCATTGTGTAATGATTCGAAACATGTTCATAGTGTGTGTCTTTTCAAACCGAAGGCACTTTCCCACAGTTCCTAATAATTCCTAATTCACTAACAGGAGGTTGGTCTAGACGATGAGGACACACTTTCCGCCTTCTCCAGCGATTTGGTAAATGCAAGTTGTGTTAACTAATACTCCTATCCCACTCACTCCTGGCACTCACTACATCAATGCATTCCTTTAGGCAAATCCTGCTGGACCACGGCCTGCTCCGCCGGAGCCTGGCCCTTCTCGCTCTTTGGGAACTGGGGATGGGGAGGTGAGTTCTCATTAAATACCCTCACATTGTGAGGTCTGAGTTTAGTTGGCATCTGACCACCACACTGAACAAAGTTATGAATGGTTTGTCTTTTTTCCAGACTGACACTGAAGATGTGCGCACGCTATACAAGCGCTACTTGCGTGCCAAGATTCACAACCTCCACTTAAGCTCAATTAAACTGGATTTGGAGGTTAAATTGCTTAAACGGCAGCTGAATATAAGTCTAACCCTGTAAAGCAAAGCTTTGGCTAAAGTATTTGTGAGCTTTGCCATGAATTGTAACTAAACTGAAAATCTTATTTCTTGTGCACCTTCATTTACAGGATAAAAAATAAAGGCTTTATTGTACAACATGGATCTCTTACATTATTTTTCAGCATGTTCCTCTATTCAGAATCAGAATGAATTGAATGAATAAGGATGCAAACTGCAGTGCATTGTGTGCGGGGGTCCCAGAGTCAGTGTGGTGCAGTGGGCTTGTTTGTGAGCCCCTTGTTACATTTACATTTAGTCATCAGTCAGCAATGATCCTGCTTGCTCTCTTGCTGGTCCTGGAGTGGAACAGGTCAGGGTGGGACCAAATGATCTGCTGCAGTCTGCCTTGGTCCTTGGCAGTGAAGGTGCAAACCAGACTGAGTTGGGATGGACTCGATGATGGCTGAGGATGGACTATTAATGGGTAACTTAAAAGCAAAGAGGGTGGCTAACCAAATAAATGAAACATGCAAACATAAAGAACATGAAATGAGTCCAACATTACCCAAAGTCATCTGGACAGCTATCTGAAATGATGCTGGGCAATTATGTCCCTTGCAGCCGGTCCAGACCGCTCATCTAGATGGATCGGTTCCACATCGTCCTCAGGATGGGCCACGATCACTGGGACCCTCTCCCTCCTGAGAGTGGCCACATTGTGGAGCACGGCACATGCCACCGTGATCGCACAGGCCCGGTCCGGTTCCACCCTCAGCCCCCGCAGACAATTAAATCTGCCCTTTAGTAGGCCAAAGGTCATCTCTATCCGTGCCCTCGTTCTAGCGAGAGCACCATTGAACCGCACTTCAGGGCCTGGGGCTGGCTCGGGATAGGGGGTCATGAACCAGGGCCTGCAGGCGTAACCCCTGTCTCCAATTAGGAGCCCATCATAGTTACCTAGTATATGATATGAACAATGTTGGATCACCTCTACATAAAATAATCAATTTCTGAATGACATGAGATTTGCTATACCTTGCTCAAAGCTGTGGCATAGTGTGGAGTCTCGGAATATCCGGGAGTCGTGGACAGACCCCGGCCACTTGACCTCAACATTTGTGATCAGGCAAGTGTAGTCACAGATCATCTAAGATGAATTGCAGTCAAGTCATGGGTATTGTACAGTACATGGGTAGCCTACAGCAGGCAATTGCAAGGTCCATGTCTATTGTCAAAGACAAATGATTGTTTTTAGAGCAATGTAATTTGAGGAAAATTATGTAATAAGTACCTGCACATTAAGGCTGTGAAAGCCCTTCCTATTCACAAAATCGGCCTCGTTTGGCCCAGAGGGCTTTTTCAGGTGGATATGGGTGCAGTCCACTGCGCCAATGACATTAGGAAACTCTGCATAATGATAAGCTCCGTAATGAATAGTGATAAGAATGCATTTTCATGAAATGGTCAAATATTTATTTACTCAATTACCTGCAATTGCATAAAATCCCTCTTTGATGTCATTGACTGGGACATGGCCTGGGAATATGATGAATTTATTCATCAGCTGGTTGAGCACCAAGTACACTTTTCTTACGGCAACGCATGCTGCGGCTTTGCCAATGTTTTCTGCATCGCCTATACTGTATAAAAATGTACCTGACGCAAAAAACCTCAAGGCTATGCAGAGAGTCTAAAGCACAGTTAAAGCTCTGCTGCGGCGTGTGAGATTTGCAATGTACGGCCCGAGAAGGTCTTGCAAATAAATGAGTCCTTGTCGGCTGAATCGATATCGCTCAAACAGAAACTCATCCGTGTGACACAAAGGATCTTGGCGATCGCGAATAACTCTATCGGTATGGAAAGCTAATCGAACTAGAATAGCTCCTTCGTCAACTGGGTCTCTCAAAAAGGGAGCTGCCATGTTTTATTTCGGGGGTGTGGCAAGCTTATCCAGCTACACTTATGTTAGCCTGCTCTGGAGCAGGTTAGTGCTAATTGATATGTTACCATGGTGATTTATCCAAAGTTGCTTCCACGAACCAAAAAGAGGGGCGTTTTTTATCTTAGCCTGAAAATTAGCTCGCTAAACCGCTTAGCGAGCTACGACGAATACCCCCCAGCATGGCAACGCCCGATCTCGGAAGCTAAGCAGGGTTGGGCCTGGTTAGTACTTGGATGGGAGACCGCCTGGGAATGGCTCATGACCCCCCCAGTACATATTGCTCAAACCTGGGATCGATCGAAAATGATCAAAACGGATGGTGCCATCTGGTGTTATTTACAGAAATTGTCATGTACAAGGCCTAGTTTATTGAAATCTACTGGTCTGCTGAATGTTTTGTTTATTATTTTCATAGTTTGAGTTGATGTAGCTGATGATATTCATATAGCCAAGTGGAAAAGTGTGCAATTGTTACATTTTTGGGCTGAATTAAGAAAAGGTGTAATGTATCAGTACACTCTCACTTTGTCTGGAAGACATCAGAGCCGTTCACAGAACTCGTTGTGACCACCCAGGGGGTACAGCCAGCGCACAGTGGGGTGTATTCACACCTCTGGTAGTGGCGGAGGAGAAACAAGGACTTCTAATTGCTTTGATGTGTTTTTTTTTTACACTATCCCACCCCTTCTGAAACCCAAGCATACAGAGACTCCAAAATACTTGAAATACTTTTACAACTTTTATTTTTCACCCAGAATGTGTTTCATTTAAAAGGCAATGCATGACAACACAAGGAAACAAGATCTGTTTGGTTTAAAGCTCGCTCACCACGACAAGATACAGATCTACGAGCGAGAACACGAGAGACAAACATTTACTACCATTTGCGAACACTTAGTTAAACATGGAGCTGACAGACATACAAACATCACAAGGACACGCACACATAAATAACATTAATAATAATCAAAAACACTTAATGAAAAACACAAACTTGTACTTAAGATCAAAATTAACAATTGGTTTGTACAGGCCAAAGCCCAATAAAGAACAGGATTATCCAAAGACTCAGGTCACTAATCAACAAATAAAGGCTCAAGCCATTCCTGTCTGTTACATTTTTGTGTGTTTTCTTTGGCAAACTTTTGTTAAACATGAAGCAGACAAAGACATACAAACATTACAAAGACATGAAGCTGACAAAGACAAACAAACAAGCTCATAGCGTTAAGAGCTTCTTAACGAATCTGGGAAACCCGGCCATTATCTGAACATGAACAACCACTAAAGGGTATGTAAACTGATTGTGTTAGATCGGAACTGATTAAGGTTAAAATGATTGAGGTTAGATTGGCCTTGATATTGAACATAGGCCAGAACATGTTTGTATAAAAAAAAAGATACTACAAAGTGCATTTTAACAGCAACATAAATAATAATAAAAAACAAACACAAGAACATTCTTAAGTAAAACTGTAAAGTGCATTTTTCTGAACTTCTGAACTATATAAATAAATATAGTTTTGTTTGTGTTTCAAAGTGCTTCAGCAAGTACAAACACACAAACAAACAAACACAAACAAGCCTCTTTCTCTCTCCTACAGATGGCACAGGAGAAGTGGCATCACACTGGTAAGTTATTTACACAGTGCTCTTTTCCAACTCCACATCCACCACACTTTTAAAGTGTTCAAAGCTGTCATACACCACTTTGTCAAACCCAGAGGTGGTGGATTTCCTAGTGGATGGACAGTAGGAAAATATCTTCTGGGTGCTTCCAGCCACTTTGTCCTTGGAAGGTGTGTACCTCTTCCGCTGTCCACCACAATTAGGCACGTGGCAAGCCCCACATGGCCGCGAGGACTTGTTCGGCATGAATGCCTTGACTGTTGGTGCCGGAGGTACAAAGCTCTGGCTGCACGATGGCCCACGAAACAGGACGGAGGGAGCCTGTGGCTGTGCGGGGAGAACCAGCAGTATGGGTGCTGCCGACACAGGGGGTGGTCCATAGGTGGGCGCAGCAGGCTTTGGCCGGAGGTGGGTGGACGCAGTAGGCCTTGGAAGAATGGGGGTGGGCTCAGCAGGCTTTGGCCGAGTGGAGGAGGACGACGCCGTGGGCTGAACGGGCCGGTTCACAGGAGGCACAGGCTCTGGCTCTTCAACAAATTATCTGGAAATATAAAATACACATGTAATGAGTATGATATGACGTGTGTGCTATTTGTTTCACCTGTTGGCTTTGGAAAGCAAAGTGCTGATGACAACTTACCTCCGCTTCTCACCACGTATTTTTCAAGCCTTGTGATGAACGTGCTGGTACTGGACCTGAGGCCGGTCTGGCGGTGGGAGGGATGTTGGCAGTGCAGGAGCTCCCGGGAACGGTGCGTCCGACAGCACTTTCAGGTGAGGCGTCACCTTCGGCAGTACAGTCGCCCCATAGTTGGCCTTTTTCGGTCGAGATGGACTTGGCGTTCCAAGTTGGGCAGTGGAATGGCGAGACCTCCTCGTCGTCCGCGTGCGTCTGGCTCGGCTCCTCCCTCAGCTTGAGACAGTGTTTGCACATCAACCTCTCGGTCAGCAGGGTGTAAAGGAAGTTCAAGCCGTACACTTGCCTGGCGTAGCTGCCGTACCCTCTCTTCTCCAGGTAGTACTCTGGCGGTGCGGGGCAGTTGGTGTTGGGGCAGCGGATCAATGCCTTCATCACGCCGACCGGGCGCCAGAAGAAGGCAGGGGTGGTGAAGAAGGAGAGCATGTTGGGCACAGCTCCCTTGACGGCCATAGGAGGTGGTGGTGGGTGGAACTCCATCTTCTCCTTAAAGAGCTTCCTCTCGGCCATCTCTCCCGTGACATTCTTGTACTTGGACGCTCTCTCGAACAGCCCGTAGGTCTCATTGGTCTTCAGCCACTTGATGTTCGCAGGGGCTATACCAAGGGCTTGGGCGGATTCAGGCGGCTGCTCCCAGAACTTCTGCCAGCCCTCCAGCACGACGCCACCGGGTTCCGAGGTCTCTCGGAGGGACGAGGGTCCGGGCCTGTCGTCCTGGCACACAGAGCTGGCGAGGTCTCCCCAGGTGGTCAGCCGCGTGCTGACCGACGCCTCGGACCTCTCTGAAGAGGAGAACACCACAAAGATGTATAAACTGCATTGCTCGATACATACTGATGAATTTCACGTGGCACAAACAAGTTCTAGCAGCTCCACAGCATACTACAAAGTCATTTCATGTTCATTTCAGCATAATACTACTATACCTGCAGCAGTCAACAACTCGGCATCGCTGGCGTAGTTGGGGTCCTGCTGAGAGAGGTCGGGCTACGATTGTGCTTTCTGCAGAAAATAAAACACAACCATAGAATATTCTCATAAAATAACTTTTACTAATACTGGTTACTGCTTAACATCAATTACTCAGGTCTAAAAGGTAACTGAGTTTATCTTACCTTCAACCTCCTCTCAAGGTACTCTTACTGCAGACATCACAGTCAAAGGTCTTCCTGGCGACGTCATGGATCTTCAGATGCCTCGTCAGGTTGGACTTTTCAGTGAAAGTCTTGTCGCACACGCTGCACCGATGTTTAGGCTTCTCCATGTTTCATCTGGTACAGTAAAACATGAATAAATGAGTAAAACTAAAAGCAGATGAGGGCTTAAATACATTTTTAGAGACCCTGCAGCCCTCGTAAAAGTAGCAACCAAAAACAGCCCATTCATTCATCACTTTGTTTTTAGCATGCAAATAGCGTTGACATGTTTACATTTCTAAAGCATATTTACACATCTAATTTCAACTCCACACTGTTGTTACACCATCTCCATGGTCTTAAGAAGTGAGCTAAAGTGTCTGATCACGTTTTTGAAGAATTTCCAGGGATCGTCAGGTCATTACAGCGGTGATTGCTAGCTCATTCATTCATTTTCAATGCATTTAGCATGCTAATCGCGTGCTATTATTATCATGTAAAACCTTGAATATCAGGCAAATTATCCACAAATATATCGAGTTTCATTCATTACTTAGCACATAATTATACCAAACGTACCTTAGAGTAAAGAAAACAGTCCAATCGGTCATCAATGGCCGCCAGTATTTTTGTAAAACAGCTCACACAGCTAGATGACGTTTTCCGGTCCTCGCTCAATGATTGGTCTGTTGAGCGTGAGCTCTGCTCAGCATTGCTCAACCATTGGCTGATCGCTGCTCAGCTCTGCTCAACCATTGGACGGTTGACGATCGCTTAGGTACTTGGAGGAGAATTCGCCTGGGAATAGCAGTTGCTGTATGCTCTTTTGCTCACTTGCAATATGCACAAGTGGTCCTTCATGAAAGGGGCTGGAAGCTGTTTTCATTTTGTCGAGAGAGAGAGAGAGAGAGAGAGAGAGAGAGAGAGAGAGAGAGAGAGAGAGAGAGAGAGAGAGAGAGAGAGAGAGAGAGAGAGAGAGAGAGAGAGAGAGAGAGAGAGAGAGAGAGAGAGAGAGAGAGAGAGAGAGACTTTTTGTTGTTATACCGTGTTCAAAATGGATTAATAAAGTTTTAGCGCATGGAAACCAGAGTTTGATGTAAACATTTGTATGTTTATATGTATCTCTCTCCAGCCACCCTCAAGCACTGCGCTGACCAGCTGTCTCCGGTGTTTACCCACATCTTTAACACCTCCCTTGAGACATGCCATGTGCCAGCCTGTCTCAAGTCCTCCACCATCATCCCTGTGCCCAAAAAGCCAAGGCCAACAGGACATAATGACTACAGACCCGTCGCCCTGACCTCTGTGGTAATGAAGTCTTTCGAGCGCCTGGTGCTGGCACACCTTAAATCCATCACTGACCCTCTACTGGACCCCCTGCAGTTTGCCTACAGAGCCAACAGGTCTGTGGATGATGCAGTTAACATGGCCCTCCACTTCACCCTACAGCACCTGGACTCCCCAGCATCCTATGCCAGGATCCTGTTTGTGGACTTCAGCTCTGCCTTCAACACCATCATCCCTGCCCTGCTTCAGGACAAGCTCTCCCAGCTGAACGTGCCTGATTCCACCTGCAGGTGGATCACAGACTTCCTGTCTGATAGGAAGCAGTGCGTTAAGCTGGGAACACAAGTCTCTGACTCCCGGTCCATCAGCACCGGATCACCTCAGGGCTGCGTCCTTTCTCCTCTGCTCTTCTCCCTGTACACCAACAGTTGCACCTCCAGTCATCCGTCCGTCAAACTCCTGAAGTTTGCGGACGACACCACCCTTATTGGGCTCATCTCTGGTGGAGACGAGTCTGATTATAGGTGGGAAGCGGCCAACCTGGTGACCTGGTGCAGCCAGAACAACTTAGAGCTCAATGCTCTTAAGACAGTGGAGATGGTTGTGGACTTCAGGAGGAACACAGCCCCACTCACCCCCATCACCCTGTGTGACTCCCCAGTCAACACTGTGGAGTCCTTCCGCTTCCTGGGCACTATCCTCTCCCAGGACCTCAAGTGGGAACTGAACATCAGCTCCCTCATCAAGAAAGCACAACAGAGGATGTACTTCCTTCGGCAGCTGAAGAAGTTCAACCTGCCAAAGACAATGATGGTGCACTTCTACTCAGCCATCATTGAGTCCATCCTCACCTCCTCCATCACCGTCTGGTACGCTGCTGCCACTGCCAAGGACAAGAGCAGACTGCAGCGTATCATCCGTACTGCTGAGAAGGTGATTGGCTGCAATCTGCCTACCCTCGAGGACCTGCACACCTCGAGGACCCTGAGGCGAGCGAGGAAGATTGTGGCCGACTCCTCCCACCCTGGACACTCCCTGTTTCAGTCACTCCCCTCCGGCAGAAGGCTGCGGTCTATCAGGACCAATACCTCACGCCACAAAAACAGTTTCTTCCCTTCCGCTGTTGGCCTCTTCAACAAGGCCAAGGGACCACACTGACTCAAATGACTTATTGCCTAAAACACTCTGCTTTTGCACTGCACCATAACATGGTATCTTGTACATTTGTATTTTTTGTAATATTTGTATTTTTGTATTTTTATATTGTAATTTACGGCAACTTATATTTATCCCACTTAGTACTGCTAGTTTATGTACCCTTAGTATAGTTAGTCCACATATTTAAATTTTAGGTATATGTTTATTGTATGCACCTTCCTGCCAAAGCAAATTCCTTGTCTGTGCAAACTTTCATGGCGAATAAATCCCTTTCTGATTCTGATTCTGATTTTGTATGTCTTGTTAAAAGCCATGGCGCGGAAAGACTGAATGATTAATATGTCACGCTCGGCTATAATTTGCTGGCTTCTTGCTTGTCTAATATTCGCACTTGGCTTAATCTGGGTTGCCGTAGCTGCAAAACGCAGAGCGTAGACAACAATCATAGGCTACTGTGTGATTAATCTTGCTGAGCGCTTGACTTGGAGTTATCTGCCGCTGAGCGCTGGAGTGCATATCTGTGATTTGTGAGCGCTCTCGAGGCTCATAGACGGAGACCGCAGGTCGGCCGGGTGTAGAGAGTAGTTTAATAAACTTTGTTTCCTGACGACAGTTTATCAAAGGAAAACATAGTATGTAATATATATATATATATATATATATATATATATATATATATATATATATATATATATATATTGTCTCCTGATGAGAGTTTATCTGAAGAAGACTTAAAAGCGTATTACAGTTTTTCTCGATTGGTTATACACATTTTCTGAATGCATATCTCATACTCTCAGAACTCTACACACAAATCAAGAAAACACACACACAATGGGCAAAACCCCTCACTTCTCCTGCAAAATTAAACTTTACATTCAAAACAATGTTATTTCTTCTCAAAATGGTATTTTGTCTTCAAATGACACACACAACCCATCATATGAATCGACATTTATAAGAACCATTTGAACACTGATGTGCTCAATGTAAAACACTATCATCATAGTGATTTAGGCCTTTTTTTGTTCAGTGTGTTATAAAATATTGAGAATATTGTTTTTATACTCAGATCACAGAAATACACGGTAACAAATATATTTCACGTATTTTTCCCAGAAAAACAATGTAAGCAGTGTACATCCCAACCAACACAAAGTTGCACATACAGTGCTCTACATACAAAACAACATAATCATTTACTGTATAGTGTACACAGTTACATTATTATTATTTTTCTTTGTATTTGCCGCAATGTTATGGCGTTATTTTCTAGGACCATGTTCATGATTTCAGTTTTCTGTTCAGGAGACAGAAGATGTTCCCGACCACCTTGTGTTGGTAATCTTTCAGTTCTGCCAAACAAATAGTAAAATACTGTAAATACTGTGTAGGAATACAAAGTAGGAATACATTTCCCAAATACTTGAAACATACTTTATTTGTACAGTCCTACAGAACAGTCCACAGGCAATACTGTACTACTGTACTCATTGAGTACTGTATTGATATGCAGTAGGCCTACTGCAATTTTGTAGTGAGAGTAGATTTCTTACCTATTCTCATTTCGGAAAGTCCGGATGATGGATGCTACAGTGTACCTGCTCAAATTTGGCTGTACTCTTTGCCCAACCTCCTTCATTGTTAGACCATGGTTGACTACATGGTCAACCAAAGCGGCTCGGATCTCATCAGAGATTATGGTCCTTGGCCTTCCTCATCCTCGTCCTCCCCGTCCTCCTCCTCTTACTCTCACTCCTCTGCCTCTGTTTCCAATGTTGGCATCCATTGCTCAAAAACAGAAGAGGTCACTTGTTGCCCTTTTATGCTAAAGCTCTGATTGCTAATTGTAAAACTGTGTGACAGGTGTTTGTCCTTGCGATGAGTCAGAGTGCGTATTTGAATGGCAGTGTGTTCCTTGTGAAAACAAAAGATTTTCTTCATGAAAATTGTTCCAAATGCAGAGAATTGTGTGTAGTGTTTTGAAAAAAGTGTGTTTTAGAACTGCAATTTGAGTGTAAAGCAGGAATTGTGCTTGTAGTTTAGCAGAATTGGTTCATGGGGTTGGTGCATGAGTTACATGTTGTGGTCATTGTGTCTCAAGTACCAGTATTTGTGTGTAAACAATTGAGAAAAACTGTAATATGCTTTGTTTCCTGACGACAGTTTATCAAAGGAAAACATAGTATGTAATATATATATATATATATGTCTCCTGACAAGAGTTTATCAAAGGACGACAGCTGAGGGCAGTGCGGGAGCACATTCGTTGCCTAGAGAGTGAGTTTAACTCTCGGACCGAGCCGGCAGACTCTCTTGGTGAAAAGGGAGTGAAAGTACTTTGTTAGGTAAAAACACGCGCGTCGCTGGAATAGCGATAGATAACACCGTTGGCCAGAATTAATGCTTGTAAATTTGTAAATTTAACTACAGGAATTTGTTAACGAGCTGGAGCAGAGGCATAGTTTTTGTGCAAAATATTGTTCATAAACTAAAACAAAATATTATTCTTGAACATTTCAGAAACCTGAGACATCCAGTTTAGAGACAAAGATTTGTGTGACATTTAATAAATTGATATACTGAATAAGAGCGATAAAACTCTACTCCCTGCTAATTCTATTTTGATTACAGTTTTTCTCAATTGTTTACACACAAATACTGGTACTTGAGACACAATGACCACAACATGCAACTCATGCACCAACCCCATGAACCAATTCTGCTAAACTACAAGCACAATTCCTGCTTTACACTCAAATTGCAGTTCTAAAACACACTTTTTTCAAAACACTACACACAATTCTCTGCATTTGGCACAATTTTCATGAAGAAAATCTTTTGTTTTCACAAGGAACACACTGCCATTCAAATACGCACTCTGACTCATCGCATGGACAAACACCTGTCACACAGTTTTACAATTAGCAATCAGAGCTTTAGCATAAAAGGGCAACAAGTGACCCCTTCTGTTTTTGAGCAATGTAGAGTCTGGATGGAATGGATGCCAACATTGGAAACAGAGGCAGAGGAGTGAGAGTAAGAGGAGGAGGACGGGGAGGACGAGGATGAGGAAGGCCAAGGACCATAATCTCTGATGAGATCCGAGCCGCTTTGGTTGACCATGTAGTCAACCATGGTCTAACAATGAAGGAGGCTGGGTAAAGAGTACAGCCAAATTTGAGCAGGTACACTGTAGCATCCATCATCCGGACTTTCCGAAATGAGAATAGGTAAGAAATCTACTCTCACTACAAAATTGCAGTAGGCCTACTGCATATCAATACAGTACTCAATGAGTACAGTAGTACAGTATTGCCTGTGGACTGTTCCGTAGGACTGTAAAAATAAAGTATGTTTCAAGTATTTGGGAAGTGTATTCCTACACAGTATTTACAGTATTTTACTATTTGTTTGGCAGAACTGAAAGATTACCAACACAAGGCGGTCAGGAACATCTTCTGTCTCCTGAACAGGAAACTGAAATCATGAACATGGTCCTAGAAAATAACGCCATAACATTACGGCGAATACAAAGAAAAATAATACAGTTTTTCTCAATTGTTTACACACAAATACTGGTACTTGAGACACAATGACCACAACATGTAACTCATGCACCAACCCCATGAACCAATTCTGCTAAACTACAAGCACAATTCCTGCTTTACACTCAAATTGCAGTTTTAAAACACACTTTTTTCAAAACACTACACACAATTCTCTGCATTTGGCACAATTTTCATGAAGAAAATCTTTTGTTTTCACAAGGAACACACTGCCATTCAAATACGCACACTGACTCATCGCATGGACAAACACCTGTCACACAGTTTTACAATTAGCAATCAGAGCTTTAGCATATAAGGGCAACATGTGACCTCTTCTGTTTTTGAGCAATGGATGCCAACATTGGAAACAGAGGCAGAGGAGTGAGAGTAAGAGGAGGAGGACGGGGAGGACGAGGATG
The DNA here is from genome assembly GCF_038355195.1 of Osmerus mordax. NCBI lineage: Eukaryota > Metazoa > Chordata > Actinopteri > Osmeriformes > Osmeridae > Osmerus > Osmerus mordax. The sequence continues at coordinate 540,597 of NC_090070.1, forward strand.
AGGAAGGCCAAGGACCATAATCTCTGATGAGATCCGAGCCGCTTTGGTTGACCATGTGGTCAACCATGGTCTAACAATGAGGGAGGCTGGGCAAAGAGTATAGCCAAATTTGAGCAGGTACACTGTAGCATCCATCATCCGGACTTTCCGAAATGAGAATAGGTAAGAAATCTACTCTCACTACAAAATTGAAGTAGGCCTACTGCATATCAATACAGTACTCAATGAGTACAGTAGTACAGTATTGCCTGTGGACTGTTCTGTATGACTGTAAAAATAAAGTATGTTTCAAGTATTTGGAAAATGTATTCCTACTTTGTATTCCTACACAGTATTTACAGTATTTTACTATTTGTTTGGCAGAACTGAAAGATTACTAACACAAGGTGGTCGGGAATGTCTTCTGTCTCCTGAACAGGAAACTGAAATCATGAACATGGTCCTAGAAAATAACGCCATAACATTACGGCAAATACAAAGAAAAATAATAATGTAACTGTGTACACTATACAGTAAATTATTCTGTTGTTTTGTATGTAGAGCACTCTATGTGCAACTTTGTGTTGGTTGGGATGTACACTGTGTACATTGTTTTCCTGGGAAAAATACGTAAAATATATTTGTTACCGTGTATTTCTGTGTTCTGAGTATAAAAACTATATTCTCAAATATTTTACAACACACTTATGTATGTACTGTCTGTAGTAAGTGTAACACTGAACAAAAAAAAGGCCTAACTCACTATGATGAATGAAGAAGAAGTGTTTTCCATTCATCATAGTGTTTTACATTGAGCACATCAGTGTTCAAATGGTTCTAATAAATGTCTATTCATATGATGGTTTGTGTTTGTCATTTGAAAACAAAATACCATTTTGAGATTAAATAACATTGTTTTGAATGTAAAGTTTAATTTTGCAGGAGAAGTGAGGAGTTTTGCCCATTGTGTGTGTTTTTTTGATTTGTGTGTAGAGTTCTGAGAGTATGAGGTATGCATTCAGAAAATGTGTGTAACCAATCGAGAAAAACTGTGATACAAATGCACACACATATACAGAAAAGCTGAGACTTTTCAGCTGATAAACTAAAGATTTGGCAGATCACCAAAATTACTAAATTCAACCCCAAATTTTTCCCTGGCGCATCCTGGCAACAAGCATTATATAACTGGGTAGACTCTACAGTCTGGCCCAGAGTTTTGGAGCAGACTGCAGTAGCTACTATCCAGCCAAAGTGCCAGTAGGCCAGACAAATAGCAGTTTGGGACAGGCCAGCCACACATCCATCGCTGAATATTACCGTTGTTCCCAGTGGGTTAAGTGAAGGTAGGAAGGTGGGATTAAAACAACCAGACCTCCATGAAATAATAGGCAAGAAAGGCTGGTGTAGGACCCCAGGCCTTGCTTCAGTAAACCAACTGGGACAACTAATGAGCTATTTGGTAGAGATTTAAAAAATCTGGGAAACGGACGATCAACTTGAGTTTTCCAGGTCCTTGGTCAACAGAGCACAACAAATTAACATGGGGATCATTCACGGGAAGAATAGTGGGAAGGCTATGGACGGCCTGGTGAAAGTTCCAATGGAGCTAATAATAAAATGCCACCTAGACGATAAAAAGTTAATTCAACGGTTTATGAAAAGATGGCATGCTCGCAATTCACTTTGGCCGAAAGAAGGATCCTTTGATTTGGCGTGCTGTGAGGAGATGGAGGTCAATATAAAACACCATAAATCTGAGGACCACAGCAACAAGAGATTGGGCAAGAAGACTAGGGAAAGAGAAGTATTGAATTGGTTTAGAAGGGAGGGATACAGACAACAGTTGACCAGAACAGTGCTGAATATACAAGGCAAAGGAAAAGAGAAGACAGAGAAAGTAACCAATCCTACAAAGATAGCAACAGAGGAAATAAAGGAACAGAGCCGCACCGCACCAGCATGGCCTGTGGAGCCACCCCCATATTTGGACAGTAAAAACCCATTCAGAGTGGGACAATATCCACTCCTGAACACTGACCCTGAGGGAGAGAAAGTGAAAGGACAATTAAAAGGAGATTTCACTTTCACTCTAGACAAAGTACCTGAAATCTACACTGGGTGCAGAAAAGCAGAGATATCAAACAGAAGAGAGCTGGTTGAGACTGGCATGGGACAAGAAGACAAGAATTCAACATGCAGTAGTGAACAATCACAAGACTATCTAGACAGACTGGAATACCAGAAGAAAATTGCAGAAAAAGCAGAATTGGCGGTTTTGGCTGACAAACTAAATTACCTGGAAAAAACAATAAAAGAATCCACAGAAAAGAGTGGAGAAAACAAAAACAGCATGACCATCAAGGCAACAGACAAAGGAAGTGTGAGGACACTGACACAGCACCTCCTATGCCACAATCAGATCAGCCACTTGGGACACGCCCAAAACAAAAAAACTGAGATCAATCACTGAAAGAGTGGGGCAAACAAAAATTCCAAGACTGGGAGGAGTCAATACACAGAATGGAGAGTGAAATACACAACCTATCAACAAAATTAAGAGACCACAGAGATAAGACGTTAACTCCCAGGTTAACACCTGAGGATCAACCAAACGAGGACCCCCACAGTGCATGGCAACAGTCCAGCAGCAGGGGGGTAATGCATCTAAGCCTAAACGGCATGATAACTCCACAAGGCAGTGGAAGTGGAGAAGGCTTTAAACGGAAGGTAACAAAACAAGAAGAACGAACACAGCAATGGGTGAGAGATGGAGGAAGATTGGGCAGAAGACTCAGCCTAAGCGACCACCTGGAGGAAAGAGGGGCAGAGGATATAAACAATCCGGTCCCGATATACCCCCTAGTGGTAAAAGGAACCGGACAAGATCCCTTGTACTGTCGAAGTACAATAATCCAAGTTTTTATCCAATATCCAAGTTTTAAAACAGCACGGAAAAGGCAGCAAAGTAAGATGCAAAGTGTTTATTCGAATCCAACACAAAGGATTGATTCCAACAAACGTGAGTAGACTCCGGAGTCTGACTGGCCTTTTTCTCCGGACATTTGCCTATATATCTACTTTCCATTATTTTAAGATCTTTTGTCATTGGTACATTATCTCTGGTCACAGATGCATTTACGTATTTCACACCCGGTTGGTCAATCGTCACAAAATTTACATTGCCAGTACTTTTCCTCTACTTTCTCTTTCCAAGGCCCACGTGGGGCCCTGCCGCCCAGCTGCACAGGGACACTGAGTCTAAGGACATAAATCTATCCCCTGACATCAGGCGGTTGTAGTTCTCAATATCTGGGCTATGTAGTCCTTCATGGGAGAGGCCTACACACATACTCAAACTCTATCTGGTCTTCCACATTTGGCCTTTATTTCTTCTGTTTTAGTGGCAATTCTATTCAATCAACAGCTTTGCATCTGGTTCTCAATAATATATAAAAGTAAAAAAGGTGATTAAGTGGTTCTATATCAATCATATAAACCATGATCATTTCTCCATCGTCATAGTTACAGCAGTGTGATGTTTTTTCTACAACATTTCCCCCTGTGGTACTGACAAAGTCCCAACACAACCCATACTGGAAACACTACTGTAATTATTCAATAGAAACACTGGAAGAACATTGATGCTGATTGAATACAAAACTTTCAAAAACACCTTAGGCAACTAAATCATACACTTCCCAAGTATGCATTGTAACAGTAGAACCATCACAAATACGGAACAGGGTATTATTAATTTCAATCTTATACATAAATGTCATCATGTGCGAAGCTCAACCGTGGCGACCTGGTGGACTTTCCTTCTTTCCAACACTTGATTAAGCTATCAGCTTATTGCAACGGGTGTTAAGTAAAAGGGTTTGGGGTGACGATCCATCCACCATCCACAATGAGTAGCTCAGCACTGAGGTTCTAATCCTTATATCAAATGTATCCGTTTCATTAGCATAAGTGTTTGTTACGTTTCATCATGACAGCTAATATCTCTCACACAAGGCCTGTTGGTCCTATGATGGGCTTGTGAGCAACAGGGTCTTGTATCGTTACTGTACCCTGCAGAAGTAAGTTGCAGTTAACACTAACACCTTTACACATCCCACATAACATTGCATCCTTGTGCTGAGGGCCTAAACTTTAAGGGCATCTCTGAACAGTATACACGACAAACAAAACAAGCTTGTGTTGGGACTGGGCGCTCTTGAGCGGTGGGACCACCAGACGGTTGTCAGAAGAAGACCGCAGGTGGCGGGTGGGGGTGTAAGGCTGGAGGAGAGACTTGATGTAGTCGGGTGCAGTCCCGTTCACCGCTTGGAAGGTCAGTACCAGAGTCTTGAATCTGATACGGGCCGTGATGGAAAGCCAGTGGAAGGAGATGAGGAGCGGGGTAACATGGGAGCGTCTGGGTAGATTGAAGACCAGATGGGCCGTTGCGTTCTGAATCCTCTGGAGAGGGCGGGTTGCGCATGCTGGGAAACCAGCGAGCAGCGAGTTGCAGTAGTCCAACTTTGAGAGGACAAGTGCTTGGACTAGCAGCTGGGTGTAATGCTCAGACAGATATCTCCTGATCTTATAGATGTTGTAGAGGGTGAATCTACACGACCGGGAGACCACAGCAATGTGGGCTGTGAGGGAGAGCTCGTCATCCATGGTCCCCCCGAGGTTCCTGGCAGAGGATGAAGGGGTCACCGTCGCAGATCCCAGGGTGATTGAGAGATCGTGGGAGATGGAGGGTTTGGCCGGGATGATGAGGAGTTCAGTTTTGGCGAGTTTCAGCTGGAGGCGGAAATGTCTGTGAGGCAGGCCTCGATCTTAGCTGAGATCCCCGGATCGGTCGTGGGGAACGACAGGTACAGCTGCGTGTCGTCAGCGTAGCAGTGGTTGGAGAAGCCATGGGAGGTGATGATTGGTCCAAGCGAGGTGGTGTTGATGAAGAAAGTGTTTTGTCCGTCTCTTCATAAACGGAGTGACTAAGTTCAGTTGAGTTCTGGATTTTAATACGTGTTTATCAATCTACAGATTGGGAGAGAAAACCAGACCTCTGACAATAAATGACAACACAACACCAGGCTTAGGTCTCAATCATGTCTCTCTCCACTCTGAAAGCCGGAGGACCATCTTTTATAGGGCACAAGAATGTAAACATTTCTTCCACAGTCCCCCCTTTTGACGTTTAACGTCAATACAACAAACATTTATCAACTGTTTATCTGAGGCCTGCTGTAGTGCCTTACATTTCACAAGTTTCATAACATTTCAAAACCTTAACAATCAAACAATATTTTATCTGTTACTACTCAGCACAGCATACATGATTATAGGATTTGAAGAAGTATTAGGTAGTACCCAGTCAGGTGAAAAAGTACAAAGTCAATGAAGTGAATAGCATACTGACAGTTAATCAATGATAGTAGAAACATAGGCATATTTCTCTCCTGGACATAACCAAGGGTCATGCTCTCATGAGCTCAACACAGCATGGTATAGGTATAGATCAAAGACTGTTCATAAATTCAGATTATTTCAAAAGTAATTAAGTAACCACTATCTTTAATTATTGTTCACCAATATGTGGTTAAGGACAGATCTATGCAGATTGCATACAGCATTGTATATCAGTTGGAAAATAGAAGGAGGCAAATGGCCATCTTTATTACAAAATAGTCACTTGGTACTTGAGATTACATATCAGACATGTCAATCATTCTCAGGGCAATGCAGTAATCATTGCCTGCTTTTGTCTGTAGCTTGATTTGGGCTACCATAATCTTACTGGCAGCCTTACGAGAGCCCACTGCACAGCACTGTACACAGCAGGCAGTACAAATCTTCCAAGCACAAACCACAATCAGCACAACAACGATTAACATGCCCAATCCAGTGATTCCCATTTGAATAATAGTCGAAAAAGAAACCCCCAACAGAGGAGGTCAGTCAGCACAATTATCTCTTTAATGTGAGCAGACATATTTGTGATATTAGCATATTAGTGAAAAGTGACTGTGTACTATTGAATCCACGTGATGTGATCCCAGCTTCTTAGCATCTGCATTAATAATACTTCTCTTGTGGCAGTGCCACCAATGTTTGGGAAAGGGGTGCAGGGGCAACCCATCTACAGGTCTGAGGGCTCCTACAATAAACCCAAGGTAACACGTTCCTGACCAGTCGGCCGGCAGGAAATAATAAACACTCTTACCACATAGCCACATGGTGCCATTGTTAGCTGCACAAGGAACCAAAAATGGTGATGCCCTTATACTTACAGGTCCGTCTGCTATAGGCAAATCATGCAACAGGCTGTTAGCATACATACCAGTGTGGTAACATGTATTTTCCCAAATACCTTCCCATCATTATTTAATCATTTAATCAACCATAAACTACATCTTCTGTAGTATGCTAAAAGTGTAGGAATAGCATAGTCAGCAACATCAGGAATTTATGTCACCCGCCCAAATGGTATACAGGACAAGTAACATTGAACTTACAAATCATCCAGTAGAGTGTGAGCATACATAGAAACCGTATCCTTGCATGTATTTTTTCCAACACTCTCACTGTACCACTGTGCCATACACATAAGCATGCAGTTGGGGCATATTCAAGAGATGACTGACTCGCTCGACAGAAAAGTCACATTTGTTACATCAAACCCGACACAAGGCCACTTCTTGACCTTACACATATCAGCCATTGACAGAGGGACAGATATCCCTGGATAACCTCCAGAATGTTTGGGACTCTAACCACAAACCCTGCAAGGTCTGTCCCCTCTAATGATGCGTCCAGTCATTAGTAAGGTGTTGTTGTACAGATTGTTCTTCATGTGTGCTTTATGATGAATCTCAATGTTCACATCAGTATAATTGGGAGCGTGCAATAGTGACTCTCGGTGTGGCTCATGTATGCGATGTCTGTGGACTCGTGCGTCCAGTATCAGTAAATGTCTGTCAGGTGTGTGCGTCAGTATGTCTGGATCTCATCTCTCATCGTAGCTCAGGCAGCGGCCTCGGTTTCCTTGAAACAACCGAAGGCCTCCGCCACAGTATTCTCTCGTCCCCGTTCTGGGTGCTGTCATCTGCTTTATGTAGAGGCCGGAGGAAGACTGAAAGTGTCTTCCCCTCTCCGGGCTCCTCTCTCTGGTTTCCCATCTGGGTGCTGTCATCTGCTTCATGAATCACACATGGGGAAGAGAGGCATGGTAGCAACAGCAGCCCCTCTCTGGATTTCTCCACATGTGACTCACCTTTCGACGTCTTCAACACCTCCGGGTGGGTGCTCTTTGGGACCTCCTTCTCAGTGCCCCTGGATTGGAGTGCTGGATGGCGGGGTCCTGGTTCTGGCTCAAATCGGTCCGCTGGACTGGAACCTGCTCCCGGATCAGCCGCTGCAAAACGGGTCTCCACCCCCCTTGGTGTACTCCTGGAGGAGTAACCCAGTGGGAATGAGACAAATGGCAAGTTGGAGCAGGCACCATTTGGAACCTGCTCCTCCACCGGCCCCTGGCTCTCCTTTGGGACCCTCCACCGTGTTGTTCGGTGGAGGGGCCGTTTTGCAGTGTGTCGCATGGATCCATGTCGGACGACCCTCCACTTTCACAGCTGTGTGAGTCACCAAGAGAAACCAGGTATAGACCGGCCCATCTCGGTGAGAGGGCAGTCCTCCGTTTGTACACTTTCACATACACATAGTCATCCGGTCGATAGGGATGACATGGCTGCCCAACGGGTTCAGGCAGGGCAGCTTTCACCTGTGAATGCACAACCCTTGCTGCTCTAGTTAGGGTGTAACAAAAGTTTAACATTGTATCATCCATCTGTTTCAATGATAGTGGGGGAGAGACAGGCAATTTCATTGGTCTCCCTAAAACTATCTTGTGTGGGGAAAGTCCATTCCTCCTCTGGGGAGTGGACCTCATGGCCATAAGAGCTAGTGGGAGTGCATCAGGCCATCTTAGGCCAGTCTCTTCACATATCTTGGCTAGCTTGTTTTTCAAAGTTCCATTTTGCCTCTCCACTGCCCCCGCAGACTGTGGGTGGTAGGGACAGTGGAAATGCTGGTTGATCTGGAGCGCTTTACAAAGTTCCTGAACAATTTGACCCGTGAAATGTGAACCTCTATGACTGGACAGTCTTGTGGGGGTCCCATATCTACAGATCACATCTCTCATGAGAATCTTGGATGACGTGGTAGCATCAACTTTCCGACATGGGTAGGCTTCTACCCATTTCGAGAACATGTCAACAAGTACATATTCAAAATTACAACACTTGTTCATCTGCATAAAATCAATTTGTAAATTAATAAAAGGACCACTTGGTGGCGGGTGGGCTGCGTCTCTTCTCTTTGGTCCCTTTCCGGGATTATGCTGCTGGCAGGTATGACACTGAGCACAATGTTGCTCAGCCTTTGTGGAAAAACCAGATGCAAACCTATCTGTATTTACTATTGAAACCATACCCCCCTTGCTCGTATGGGCACATCCGTGCGCCATGCGAGCCAACCAAGGGAACAATGCATGTGGAATCTTTCACACAGCCAACAGATAACCAACCATCCCTCTCAGTGTTATCAGCAGCGACTTGAAGGTCGACCACAACATGAAGAGAGGGAGTGCGTGTTTCTGGTTGCTGAGACACCCAAAAAAATTGTATTGTTAGTATGAGCCTCACACTTAGTAACAATAGCTAGCTTTCTCGGTAGTAGTATTGCAGACAACAAATTATCAATCATCTTTCCAATTTTGATTGCTCCACCTGAGGAGTTAACCTTTCTCGCCATATGGCACCAAAATCGTGAGTAACTCCAAATCCATACCTCGAGTCAATGTGAATATTTGCGACCTTGCCTTCTGACAAACAACATGCCCTTGTCAAAGCAAAACTCTTCCTGCTGTGCAGTGCATTGTGGAGACAGTTTACCAGATTCGAATGTCTCACTGTCCGTGCAGACCGCCTATCCGGAGTTTAGAGAGCCATCCCATGCTCGGGACGAAGATCCATCTATGTACAACACAAGTTCAGCATTATCCATCTGTTTGTCAAACAAATCAGGTCTGGGTGTTAGCACTTTATCGACAACCATCTCACAGTCATGTGGTTCACCATCATCAGGGGTGGGCAACTATGAAGCTGGATTCAATGGGGAGCATCTATAGATCGTAATGTCACTTTGAGTCAACAAAATCAGTTCATACTTTGTAGCTCTAGTGGCTGACAGGTGTTGAGTTTTGGTGCATAACAGAAGAGCACTTACTGCGTGAGGAACCACCACTGCCAAGGGCAACCCCAGAACTATATCTGAAGTTGCTTCCACACATGTTGCCACAGCACAGACTGCTCGTAAGCACGGGGGGAAACCTGCTTCCACAGTATCTAATGAAGAACTCACATAGGCGATAGGCCTCTTAAGATTACCATGCTGCTGGGTCAGTACACCCTTGGCAAACCCTTTGGCCTCGTGGCAGTACAGTGTGAATGGCTTGGTGTAGTCTGGCAGACCGAGAGCTGGCGCCTGGGCCAAAGCCTGCTTGAGAGATACAAATGATTTATCAGCTTCAGTGTTCCACAACAAATGAGTATCAGTCTGGCCCTTCATTACATCGAGGAGAGGTCTAGCTAACACAGCATAATCAAGGATCCACTTATGACAATACCCGGCTGAACCTAGAAAAGACTTGTTTTGATGTTCTAGACTTCGGTATCAATCGGATGGCCTCCACTCTATCAGGAGTCAATAGTCGCTCTGTACCTTTAAGTGTATGGCCCAGATACTTGACCTCCTCAACTGTAGTTTTGTCCCTGTACTTAATGTAATGTCCCTGTACTTAATGTAAGTCGCTCTGGATAAGAGCGTCTGCTAAATGACTAAATGTTTTGCCTTTGAGGTCTTGTGGCCCTTCTCAGCCAGTGCCTGTAGCACAGCAATAGTGTCCTGTTGGCAGGAGGCAAGATTCTTAGAACATATCAAGAAGGTCATCAATATACTGCACCAGAGTAGAGCTGGCTGCTAAGGTGACATCCTGGAGGTCCTCTCATAATGCTACGTAGGTGATTCGGTGTATCCCTGTGGTAGAACTGAAAACGTACACTGGACCTGGCGAAACGTGAATGCAAACAGATACTGGCTCTCTTCTGCAATGGGAACAGAGAAAGAAAGCAAACAATAGTCATTCACAGAGCAAGAAAGTAACAGGGTTACTTGCTAAGTATCGTAACAGGGTTAGGCACAACAGGATGTATAACACAGGCATTACCTGCTTATAAAACCCATAATAAACTTCTAAGTATTTTATTTAGCCTTAAAGGATCAAATTGACCGTAAGTCTACCTATGACTCCTCGTTTCAACAAAGCATTAATAACTGGGACAATACCTTTCCCTACTTCTCTATTACTAGCATACTGAGGTACGGTTCTCAAGAGTCGTACTACAATCAATGATAACAACTGGGGTAGCATTCTTAATGCGCCCAATATGATTAGCGTGTGTGGACCACAGGAGCTCAGGCCCAGCTTCTAGCAAGGCCACATCTGCGGCCGCTAAAATCTCTGCATTCCACTGCTGGGGGATGTGTATGGGATTGCTAGGCCAAGTGTTCTTTATCCTAAGCAATAGATAAGAAAAAGTCAGTAGTGCATATCATTTCGGTTCAGTTTGCACAACAAATTCCTTTCCAACAGATTTATTTGACACCCCATAGTTGAAAGAAATACATCATCATTCAAAGATCCATCTATCCACCCGTAAGAGCTAACTGACAGTTGTGTCCACAGGAACCACAGAAACTACCACTACCATCTCATTGATTTCGGGTACTGTCTACAGTTGAACTGGCTGACCTAGTAGCTCTGTGACTTACTTGAAAGAAAAAAAACTCTCTGCCTCCCCTATTCTTGATTATTCTTATTTTGATTGTGGCTGTTTACTGTTTGAGTGTCCTTGAGCAGGCCACAGCAAGCTCTTCGTTCTGAAGAAAACGGGAGGGGTTGAGTGCAGTAGTATGGAGTATGTGACTGAAGGGTACTGACTATTTTCTGTATACTGTGCCTGGACCATCACCTGCCCTGTGGCGTATCTGTCTACAGAGTATGCACATATCCCTGTCTATCTCTAACTCCCCTTGCTGCCTGCCCCTCAGTTGAGTTCTGGATTTTAATACGTATTTATCAATCTGCAGATTGGGAGAGAAAACCAGACCTCTGACAATAAATGACAACACAACACCAGGCTTAGGTCTCAATCATGTCTCTCTCCGTTGGGAAAGCTGGAGGACCATCTTTTATAGGGCACAAGAATGTAAACATAGATAGTGACAGTCAGGCAGTAATGACGTTACAACAGTCTCAGAGAAAGAGATTCACTGCTCCCAACACATGACAACTCTCAGACTAGAGAGTTCATAGTTGGAGCTCTCCTTGTAGTCATGACAAGGGACGTTTAGCCAGTACTTTCTCCTGACCCCGAACATCTATTAACCTGACACATAGACACAATATACTCTTATTAATAGCAAGCTTACACGAGAACGTACTAACTAGTATCCAATGACTTGAATTAGTGAATAATGTAAGCACACAGGAAATCCCAATTTCTTCCACAACAGTCACTGCCTGGTTCTGGTGCTGCCTAGTCCTGTCCATCAGGCTCTGCTTTGATTTGCTCCTCAGTTGTGTTGCTTGGTAGAGTCTCCTTGTCTGTTCTCCACTTTAACAGTTTGGTCAAGATGTGAACATTCAGAAAAGGCCTCATGATCACAGATATGTTTCACACTGGGAGAAGTGGATGTGGAGTCTGTAGTTTCAGACTCCATTATTTCAGGCTTCATTATTCTGCGACCTAGATTGACAGCCAATGAGACCAATTAAAACTAAAGTATGTAGATAGAGATCTCAGCATGAGGTCTATGGCATGGTCGTCCAAATAGGGAACACTTCACCCAACCCTGATCCAAAGATGGTAAGACTTCACAGTCAATTTCACCACCACTATTGTTTACAGCACATTATATAACTACAGTAGTAGTTCTGATATAATGACTTGTACCACTTTCCCTGGTTCAGAGCTGGTGCTTTGGGTGTTGAAAGAGAAATAACTGATTTGAAAATAGTCTCTGGCTCCGAACCAGCACTCAAACTGCCTTGGTGGAAAAGGGGACTTGACACCCTCTGGTGAAGGGTTAGGGGCCTAGTGTTGGACTATGACACCCTCTGGTGAAAGGGCTGGAGTAGGCATATTAGGACATGGGAAAGTGTTATGTTCAAAACTGGAGACACTAAAGGCCGCAATATGCTTCTGCGTCTCCGTTTACGGATGGGCGGGCGCACGGATACGGACAGATAGACTGCATTTATGGTTCTCCGTAGGCTGTGGGTGCTGAAAACAATCCACCACCAGAAGAGTAGGTGGCGCAACGGTTTTTTGTAAATCGTCGTGGAGTGTTTATTTACCTAGGTTATCGAGAAGTCGGAGCAAATTTACAAATTAGCCGTTTCATCAATAAAATATTTAGAGATAGGGTGAGAAGCTCGGTCATCCGGGAGGGGCACAGAGTAGAACCGCTGCTCCTCCGCGTCGAGAGGGGCCAGTTGAGGTGGCTCGGGCATCTGATCAGGATGCCTCCTGGACGCCTCCCTGGTGAGGTGTTCTGGGCACGTCCCACTGGGAAGAGGCCCCGGGGAAGACCCAGGACACACTGGAGGGACTATGTCTCTCGGCTGGCCTGGGAACGCCTCGGGGTCCCCCAGGAAGAGCTGGTGGAAGTGGCCGGGGAGAGGAAAGTCTGGGCCTCCCTGCTTAGGTTGCTGCCCCCGCGACCCGACCCCCGGACAAGCGGAAGATGATGGATGGATCAATAAAATACGCACATTTTCAGCAACTACACTGCCCATTTCTCGTCACATTTTTATTCAGATGCTGATTTACATGTACTGTTTAGCTGAAATATGAATTGTGAAAACTTACAGCAATGGCGGTCAAAGGATTCTGTTCGTCCTGTTTATCCCGGCCATCCCGCCCCTGACGCAAGCGATTCTTAATACTGACCAATCACAGCCAAGGGGGTCTCCGTAACTCTCCGTCACTCACGACGGATAGTTTGAAAATTCAGGAGGTGCACGTCGAGCTCTCTGGGGCTCTCCGAGGGCTGACGGAGAGCTCGTAGAGGGCGTTCCTTGGAAAAGAGGGCGTTCCCATGTGTCAGTTTTTAGAAAAACGCAGAAGCATATATAAGCCTTAAGCTGCGACACCAAACCACACACAGTCAGTATGTGAAGGCTGTGACCTTCACCAAGTTTATAAACCAACATATAGCCCAGTAATACGATTGAGTAGATGATGACCAACCCATTTAATCAATTGAAGAATGTGAAAGCAATTCATGGTATCAAAAAGTCATACATTTACTTGAGTGGTGAGGTTTACATTTACATTTACATTTAGTCATTTAGCAGACGCTCTTATCCAGAGCGACTTACAGTAAGTACAGGGACATTCCCCCGAGGCAAGTAGGGTGAAGTGCCTTGCCCAAGGACACAACGTCAGTTGGCATGACCGGGAATCGAACTGGCAACCTTCGGATTACTAGTCCGACTCCCTCACCGCTCAGCCACCTGACTCCCTGCCAGGTTGTCAATTGAAACATAGCTCAGTTATTTATGCATGTCGAGTTGTATTTAATCTATTTGACTGGCACTACACAGGTATTGCATATCTAACTCAAAGGAGATATTCTAAATAAAAGGTTAGCCGAACCTCAAATTATTATGAAAACGTCATGGAAGAAAAATAAATAAAATACTGATAATTTTAGCAACAATTTGCTAAATTGGCAGTTAAACACAATAGCATTTGTTAATTTATGAACAAGTAGTTACAGACATCAATACAGAGAAAGAGCTGGCTTGCTATTTTGTGAATGTGCTGCCTGATTCAATGTTTTAATCGATTTTTACCAAAATAGCTACCATATATTTTGGAAATAAAGCCACGGTTTATTAGCCTGGTCCTAACCACACTCTGATCTGCCATAACCAATCGCTAGCGTTCGCCAATTCCTTCACCACTACAGTAACAGAGCTAGCTGCCGTAGCTGGAAAAGAAAACCTTTCCCGAACCCCGTGGGGAGGAGGGCCACAACATCATGGCCACCAACAAAACTCAGCAAAACTTGTTCTTGCTTTGGCTTTAGCTGTTGGATATTCGGCAGCGTTGCCACAACGGACCGAATGGCTTCGCTCGCATCTTTCTCCGCCGCCATTACGGAACTACAACACAAACTAGCGCACAACATCAACGTCATCGTTCTCAGCCACTCCCTCTGTTCGCTGATTGGCCGGTTGAAAATCAACCTGAAAAATCTGACTTACGTACCGAATGGCCAGACCTAGTACAGAAGCAAAATCAAAATTGAGCGGAAGTACGTAGGAGGGCAGAGCCAGGCTAACGGTTTATACCCCGATTTTACATTTTTCTTGTGGTGGTACGGCTTATATTTCAATGTGGCTTATAGCACGTTTTTATAACAAAACAACAGTAGAAACACTTTTTTCGTAAATGCTCTTTAACCCGTTAAGGAGTAGCGTCGCACATGTGATCGTTCGAATGTGGGTCTCACAGCGTTAAAACGCATATATGCGATTTCGAACATTCCAACTGAATATTTTCCGATGGACAAAAACTATGCCACAAACGCTTTAGTATGGCTTGAAAATGTACTAATGAGGAGGCTAACAAGTAACACTATCATGGTAGTAGCATTGCTAGTATTATGCTAGCTAACTTAGCCTGGAAGCTAACTAAAGCTAGATAGCTACCGTCCGTTTTGTTTTGGGGACTGTTCGAAATATTTAGAACTCACGCCAAAGGTAAATATTAGTTAATTCCTGGGGCAATAGAAAACATACATTACAAACTTACTTACTTTCGTTTTCGAAGTGTGTTACACAACGGCATGCTGTAAGATCAGAATCAGAATCAGAATGGGTTTTTATTCGCCATGAAAGTTTGCACAGACAAGGAATTTACTTTGGTAGGAGAGCCTACCTAGGCAGCCAATTTCGGCGCCAACTAGAAAGTTACAGCATAACATGAGGAGAGAGGAGGAGAGAAAAAGGCAACACCCAGACAATGCTCCTAGAGGAGTACAGTGTGGGAACAGACAAAAACCTCAGCACATAAGCACAACAACATTTACAAAACACGATACTTGCAACGGGGAGTGGGAGGGGGGGGGGGGTAGACAAGCAGCATCTGGACCTGCAGCCATGGTAGGCGCTGGACACAGATCCGCCAGCCACCCTGGGGAAACAAGCAGGCGAAGGCGTTGGATGGGGGTGGGGGGGTGGTGATATCTGTAGTAGGTGAAAGTTAATGTGTGAGTAGGTCTGGGTTGGCGCCCTCGCCTAGGCCACAATCAGTCCGATTCTCCCTATGCAGATTGCCCATACTCGTGCGCTTGGTATCATTGTTCCCGTATCAAGTGCGGCATATATCCCAGTGCTGTTTATACTCAGATTTACAAACACAAAGTGTTAAGTATGACTGCACATGTGCGGTTCGGGGCGAAACGTTTTAGAAGTGAACAATCGCTTGTGTACTGAGAGCTCCAGTAAAGTGATATATTTAATACATTTTGTTGTCGTCTATTCGAGTTAACATTGGTAGCTACTGGGATCAACTGTCCTGGACACAGCATGTACCAGAACAGTATGTGGAGAAAAGTGGCTTGATCATTATGTAAGTGGATTACCACAGAATGAATTTGCCAAACTAGAGGCCAAAGACGGTGTCAGAGCATTCCGGTTTGGTGATGGCAGACTTGTCCGTTCTTCGAACAGTATGAAAATTCCAGCAGTCAAACGAAATGTCATATAGAAACTGAAGTTGTTCCGGTAGACATCCCTTTGCTCTTAACCCTTGTGCTGCCTTCGGGTCACATGACCCAAAGGTTCACAACGAACCATCGTTGTGTTTACACAATTTTACCCAATACAAAAACAAATAAAAAGCATTTTCTTTTAACCTTCGCAATGTGGGGGGTCTGAGACAGTCCGACAGTTAAAAGAAAATACTGTTTTTGTATGCGGTAAAGTTGTCGTAATACGACGGTGGGTCACAATGACTGATGGGTAAGAATGACCCGAAGATAACACAAGGGTTAAGCAAAGCATCACTGAAAAGAGCAGGGGTCTCATTTATAAAACTGTGCGTAGGATTCTTACTAAAAGTGTACGTACGCCCCAAAGCCTAAAATGGCGTACGCCAAAAACACCTGTAAGCAATGTTCCCTTTATAAATCACAGACTACCCACAAGTGTGCTATGTGAATCTGCATTTTACCCCGCCCTAAACACGCCCATTTTTGACCATAAATGGTCAATGCAAAGCACCTCATGAACGACCCTGGCATGCGATTGTTCTTTACGGTGAATCATGGCGCATGACAACTTCTCAGACACTGTTAGCCTATTGGCGGAGGCCCGAAAACCACATTATTTGGTGGCCGGTGGATCACCAATAAAAAAAACAGTGCGAGTGGCGTCAACTGTGCCAGTGATACCGCGAGTCGAGATACAATTTGAAAACAAAAGCGTTTTGTTATTGAACAATAGTCATTGAAGTCTGGACTGATAACGAGGACGTAGAGTGTAGCGATTGCGCGGGAGCTTAACGACTGATTTCCATTTTTTGACATATGATGATATATGCACAGTATTGAAGAAATATATTTAGTTATACAATGTGTTATGCAGTTATCTAAAGGTAGGATATGTGATGTTATCCTGTATTCCATGCAGTCGGGCTCGGGCATCTCCCCCTCCAAGACTCCCGTAGTGGACAATCTGATTGTGAGACATACAGCGCTGAATTTTGATTTAAAATTTGAGTTGGATTGTACAAGGTGTTTATGGAACAATTATCACTCAATACAAGCGCAAATAACACTGCTGGATTTATTCTTCATGATAATAATGAAATCGAGTGAAAAAAAACGTGTGTGAGGAAAACAAAATATATAATATTACGTGTAATCGTTCTTCCCACATTTACTTTCTGCAGTCTGACTACAGTACGGTCATCTGCGTCGCCAATTCCAACTGTTTCCAAAATGTGCGTAGGCTTACGGGAGGGTCAGAGTTTGCGTGGAGGACCGCACATTCTCTCGTCAAGTTAGTTTTTTATAAATCACAACCTTTGCGTGGAAAGTGGCGTACGCACATTTTCAGCCCCGTTTTGTGCGTATGCAAGCTTTATAAATGAGACCCCAGGTGCTGTGTTGGACATTGAACATGACAAAGCTGTAATGTTTAAGCAGCCAGTGAAAATTGAGTTAACCTCTTCAGGCCACTATTGCGTGAACTTAAAACCTGAGGATAATCCTGAAGAGAGTGAGATTCACGATGAGGAGGAAATTCTCACTGTGACTGGAAATACGACTACACAGGAAAAACAGAAGACTCTGCTAAAGCTACACAAACAATTCAGACATGCTTCAGTAGAGAAACTGAAAAGACTAATGGACTCTGCAGGTAACCGTGATGGTGAATGCATTGGAATCCTAAAAAACATTGCTAGCAACTGTGAAACATGCGTTAGATACAGCAGGCCAAAGCCAAAGCCAGCTGTGGGTTTACCCATGGCTTCAACCTACAATGAGACAGTTGCTGTGGATTTGCATGAGCTAGAATCATGAGTGTGGTATCTGCATATCATTGATGATTGATCACTTTACACGCTTCAGTGCGGGCAGTATTGTCACGACCAAGAAGCCTAAAACAATTGTGAAGCATCTCATTCATCGATGGATAAATGTACATGGGCCTCCCCATAGACTCTTCAGTGACAATGGAGGTGAATTTAACAATTAAGAAATAAGGGATATGGCTGAAAAATTCAGCATTGAACTCAAGACCACTGCAGCTTACAGTCCATGGAGTAATGGCCTTTTGGAAAGACATAACCAAAAATCCGCAAAAATCAAATCCGCAAAAATCACTGAAATCCTGTTGAAAATAAAAAAAGACAATTGATGTAATTGGGGAATGGCTCTGGATTGGGCTTTGTCGGCAAAGAATTCAATGCACAATATGCACGGCTACAGCCCATATCAACTTGTGTTTGGCCAAAACCCAAATATGCCGTCAGTCCTGACTGATAAACCACCAGCCCTTGAAAACATTGTTAGAAAAGTTAAAGATGTAACTTTTATCCTGTAATAAGAATGATTCTGTGTTCAGCATTCCTTGTCAGTAGAGAGCCCACCCCCAACATGAACTCTGGGTAACACTAGGCTTACGTAAACAAACTGACCTAGGCTGACCATTATCTTACTAGAGGTGCAATAAATGTGTTAACCTTATCTGTGCTGAGTGAATCATATGGTCAAGCCTAGGGTCAGAGAACTCTGTAAGTTTCCACGCACACACGCGCGCCAGGTCTATGCAAGGGAGCCAATGAAGAAGAGCCATGGGACATTTGCATGCCTTTGTTTTAACCAATGACTGTCAAGAGTGGTTCTGTTTAAATAGGTAGCTAGCACAACATGCTAGCAGACAAACTTTGTAGCACAATGGCGTGTGATGTTTTTGTCTCCTTGTGGGCCGGCCGCAAGCAATAAAGCTTTCTTAAACTTGTTCACCGACTGACTATGCAATGCTTGATAGATTAATATTCCTGACAAACACTACACCAAACAACTGGATATCTCAGCATATTGCAACTTTACATGCTGCACGACAAGCCTTTACAAAGGCAGAATGCTCTGAGAGGATCCGGCGAGCCCTTCGTAAACAACTGCGGCCTAATGATGAGCCGGGGACAAGGTCTACTACAAACGGGCCGAATTCACGGAATGGAAAGGTCCAGGTGTGGTCATTGGCCAAGACGGTGTAGTGGTTTTTGTGAGGCACGGCGGCACCTATGTCAATGTACATCATTCCAGGCTGAGAAAGATTGATACTCAGCCGACGGTGGTGGAAGACATGGAAACTCAGCAGGCGGTGTCCGAACGCCAAACAATGTTACCACACTGGGTTCAAATATGAAAACTATGATACGGAAAGTATGGAAGAAATGGCTACAAATTATGACTCACCTGACTTGGAGCACAACAATCAGTCTGAGCAGGACACGTGTGCACAAACTGATACATTACAGACAGCCACTTTCGCAACTCCTGAAAGACTGCAACTGAAAGCTGGAAAAGTAGTGACGTATACAGACATAGAAAGTGGACAAACGGTAACAGTAAAGATTCTTGTCCATGCAGGAAAGACCACTAGAAAAAACAGAGACTGGTTTAATATGCAATACAGTGGAACAGAGGAAATTACTGGTACTACAGGGTCAGTCAATCTGAGTCAGATGGAGAATGTTCACATGGCTCCATCTGAGCATGCTGACCTGTGCACAGACAGTTATGAAGATGACATTCTTCTGGTGAACGATAATGTTTTTCACCTTGCTAAACAAGCTGAACTATGTAACTGGAAAGAGAATGACGTCTTTGCAGAAGTGAGTGATGAGGGTCAAAAGTGCATCTCGAAAAGGGTGGGTGTGTACACTGAAAGAGACTCCTGATGGTGTTGAACCTAAAGCTAGACTAGTTGCTAGAGGCTTCGAGGAAATAAACAGGGAGGAGCTACCAAAGGACTCTCCTACATGTGCTTCTGAGTCTCTAAGAATGATCATGGCAGTCATCTGTCAAAGGAAATGGAAACTGAATTCTATGGACATTAAAGCAGCGTTTTTACAAGGCAAAGAATTGACTCGAAATATCTACATTCATCCACCACCAGAGGCTCAGAGCCAAGGAATTCTGTGGAAACTGAAGAAATGTGTTTACGGACTAGCAGACCCCTCTCTTTATTGGTACAATAAAGTGAAAGACACCATGTATCAGTTGGGAGCTGTCTTGTCACAAGTTGACCCAGCAGTCTTCTACTGGCTGGATGATTCCTATAATGTAATGGGAGTTGTCTTTTGCCATGTGGATGATTTTATCTAGGGAGGTTCAGAAATGTTCTCCACAACAGTCATACCATGCTTGAAAGCAGCTTTCCAAGTAGGACGAGAAGAGCATGACACCTTCAACTACATTGGAATAAAGTTTAATTCTATAAATGGCGAGATACAAGTACAACAGAGTACTTACATACAGAATCTGGAAATCATTCCAGTGCATCCAGCTAGAGCTACTCAGCGAGAGGCTCCTTTAACAGACAAGGAAGTTGACATGCTGAGGTCAAAGATCGGCCAAATTCTATGGGTCGCAAGACAAACAAGGCCTGATGTAATGTGTGATGTATCCATCCTGGCTTCCAGTTCAAAACATGCAACTGTTCAGGCTCTGCACTGTATAAACAAACTGGTCAGGAAACAAAAATCTGATGAAGTGACCTTGAAGTTCCAGCACCTAGGAAAAGATGGCTCCCTGAAGCTAGTAGTGTTCAGTGATTCTTCAATGGTCAACCTTCCAGATGGAGGTACTCAGGTTGGGCATCTTATCCTGCTTATGGGAGAAAATGGAAGATTCTCACCTATATGCTGGCAATCAAAAAGAATCAGTTGTCAGAAGCACTTTGGCAGGAGAGACTTTGGCTCTTGCAGATGGCATTGACAATGCAATATTCTTAGCTACAATGTTCAGAACTTACTGTAGGTGACTGCAAGCACAGAGGTCTACCTATCGTATGTGTAACTGACAATCACTCACTGCTTGATGCTGTTAAGTCCACCAAATCAGTTATTGAGAAGAGACTGCATCTACAAATCAGCAATGTCAAAGAGCTCATTCAATCTGGAACCATTCAAAACATCATGTGGTCAGCTTCCAAAGAACAGCTCGCTGACTGCTTGACAAAGAAAGGAACATCAGCACTTGTCCTGTTGAGGGCTCTCAACGAAGGTGTCTTATCTTCTTAATCCTCTTCGTCCCTAATGGGACATAAGGCTTCGACGATCTGCCTCCATCTGGACCTGTCTTGTGCCGCATGCTGTGCCTCGCCCTAGGTTAAGTTAATCTCCTTCAGCTCCGCTGTCACCGTTCGCCGCCAGGTGTTCTTAGGCCGGCCTTAATTCCTTTTCCCAGGTGGAGTCCATCGTAGGGCGATCTTGGGGATGCGGTCCTGGTCCATCCTCAACGAAGGTGTATGGCAACTTAATGGCTTCTCTTTATGGTGATCAGTGATACACTGTGATTCAAAGTGAAAATATTAATTCCTGGGGTGTGTGTGGTGTGTTTTTTGTGAAAATGGACTAGGTACGAGGGTTACAGCCTGTGTGAATTCCAATAGTGGATTTAAAAACACCCCCTCCTCTAGTGTTATCATGTTGACTGTGAAAGGTCTTCAATAAAGAATGAAAGGACAAAATAACAAATCAAAGAGACTGATGTGATATAAAAAAAAAAAATCTTTGTTTAGTGAACAGTTCAGTTAAAAGAAGAAACTGAGTTGTTTTTTCTTTTTTCCTTAAGAAAAAGGGGGCGTTTGTTAAGTAAAACTGCGAATGCGCGGTTCGGGGCAAAATGTTTTAGAAGTGAACAATGCCTGTGATGCATGTGTACGGAGAGCTCCAGTAAAGTGATATATTTAATACCTTTTGTTGTCGTCTATTCGAGTTAACACAAAGCTCCCATTCTGGTGGGGTGCAGTTTATAGAAAATGCTGCAAAATACAGTAGTTGTTTTTAATTATTCCAATGTCAGGATCATACCCACAATTGTAAATTAGATGTGCAAACTTCCTTTCCATTCTGACAAGTAGCTTGGAAACAAACTCTTCCCAATGTAGGTGAATCGTCACAAATCATTTTTCAACTAAGACAGAGAGAGTAGGTCATAAATATATTTGTATATCACCTTTAGAATCATTCTTACAAAAGGGCTTTGCATTTATCTAATTCAACAAAGCCAACAGAGTGAAACCAAGTGATTATGAAGACAACAGTATCAACGTGAATCAATTCTGTATATAGAAAGTACAGCATGAATAGTATTCAACAGTATGTAGGTGATCCAAGTCAATATAGACAGATTGAACATATTCATGAGTCAGTGTCATCTGAAATATAATCAGTACAGTCTGAAAACCAAAAGCAAGCGATCACTTGGTGAGAGACACAGTAAGACTCTGCATCAGAACCACCAAGTCTGGTGTCCCTGGAAATGCTAATACATTTTCAGGGTGTGTTTAGAACAACACACATGTCCCTCAAGAGTTCCTATACATTACCAGCCACTTTTAACAACACAAATCCATGTAGTTTAAAATGTGAAAGTGTCAGTCATAGTTTTACCAACATTCTATGCAGTATAACACAGCTTTCCTCCATCACTACAGGTGTAAAGTATCTTTCCTGTGTCCTGTCATGTTGGACTGTAGAGCTTGTGTTAATGCATGTGCTGTCCCAATAGGTGTAGGCCAGTAGTTCTTCCGGCTGTGGGTCATACATAAGTTCTCTCAGGTGGTGACTGCTGGGACAGCTTGGCCCAAGACATCACTGCTTTGAAGTTTCTCTATTGTGGATACGCAGGTGAATGTTTCATTGCCTATTTGTTTCACATAAATAGTCACAGAGTGGGCAGCTGTAGGGTTTCTCTCCTGTGTGGGTCCTCATGTTAACTTGTATACAGCTTTCTTTCCTGCTTTTGGCAACAGCAATGGTGTTGCTAATAGCCTTAATATATGTTTAATGTTATAGTTTGCTGTAGTTAAGCTTGGCAAAGCCAGCTAAATACAATATATACCAGGTATATTGAACTTGCTTCATGGTATAGGCCTCAGCCTCACAGGAAAAGATTTGTTACATTGTTGACATTGATACGGGTTTTCACCTGTGTATCTTCATATGTTTATACAGAGAACAATTATGAAAAAAGTGTTTGCTACATTCCTGACATTGATATGGTTTCTCTCCAGTGTGGGTCCTCATGTGTTGTTCCAGAGAATCATTTCGAGCAAATAGTTTGCTACATTCCTGACATTGATAAGGTTTCTCTCCTGTGTGTCTCCTCATGTGTTTTTCCAGGGTACCACTTCGAGCAAATAGTTTGCTACATTCCTGACATTGAAAAGGTTTCTCTCCTGTGTGTGTCCTCATGTGTCTAACCATATCTGACTTCACACTAAATCTTTTGCTACATTCCTGACATTGATATGGCTTCTCTCCCGTGTGTGTCCTCATGTGTCCAACCAGATTAACCTTCTGAGAATACCGTTTGTTACATCTTTGACATTGATAGGGTTTCTCTCCTGTGTGTGTCCTCATATGAGAAACCAAATTAATTTTCTGACTGAAAGTGTTGTTACATTGTTGACACTGATGTATTGTTTTTCCTGTGTTACGTCTCTGTGGGATATTTTCCCTTGGCTGAGCCTCAATGTTTTGTGTTCTGTTCTGAAAAAGCAGCACTCCTCCATGTTCCTCCTCCAAACTCTGAGCTGTAGGACAGTCTGGAGCTACAACAGAGAGGGGCTGAGAGTCACTGCCTGGTTCTGGTGCTGCATAGTCTTGTCCATCAGGCTCTGCTTTGATTTGCTCCTCAGTTGTGTTGGTGGGTAGAGAATCTCCTTTTCTGTTCTCCACTTTAACAGTTTGGTCAACATGTGAACATTCAGAAACACCCTCCTGATCAGAGTCATGTTTCACACTGGTAGAAATGGACATGGAGTCTGTAGTTTCAGACTGCAGTCCTTGGAGCTGCTTTTCCTCCTGACTGGTCCACAGCTCCTGTTTCTCTTTAATCTGTGGGGGCTCCGGGAGAGAGAGCTGCTGCACATCTGGGGGGAAGAAGAGGCAAGACAACAGTTAGATGTGGCCTGATTTATTATTCTGCAACCTAGATTGACAGCTAAAGAGACCAATTAAAACTAAAGTATGTAGATAGAGATCTCAGCATGGGGTCTCTGGGATGGTCGTCCAAATAGGGAACACTTCACCCCAGTGTTGTAGTACTCGAGACCGGTCTCAAGATCATATTTTGAAGGTCTCGGAAACAACCGCATTTTTACTCGGTCTTGTCTCGGACAAAGAGGGCTCTGGATTTTATTTCAAGACCTGTCAAGACCACAACTGCGGGACAATCACTAAATTGCCTGTGCAATGTTTAATTTATTTGTTAATATCATTACTGTTATTGGATGTAAAACGCCACGCTTCAAATGCAACCAATAACTACAACCTCCTCGCACCCCAAAAGGGAATGAGGTGAAACAGTGGCTGTCTGAAGATTTTGGCCAAATCAGCTGTAATTATATTTGGTTACCTGAACCACAAAGAGTTTACAATAACGTCCAAAAGAAAACACACTGCTTGCGTAAAGAGACACTCACTGAGACGACTGGGACTAGGCCTATATCCAAATTTTACTGGCATTTAGAAAGAAAACATAAAAAAAAGGTAAGCTAGGCGTAAGGCTAGCAAAGCTAGCTACCTAAGTTTGCAATCTGCCTCTGTACCAAAACTCTTCAGAAATCTCTTCCCCCATTACACAGAGATTTAGCGAGTATTAGCTATACTGTATGTAACATACTGTATGTTTCAGGGCGTTAGTTTCAGTTGCTTGCCAGATTTTGTTTGTGATAACAAGCTAGGCCACATAAAGCTATGTAGCTAATGAATAAAAAATCAGTGTTTCCTCTAGGATTTTTTTTTGCAGTGGGGGCAGGTCTGTCAAACAACGAAAATCACCAGTTACCTTAATTTAAATTTGCAAGAACTATAGACTAATACAATAATAGGCTTCAATGAACTGACAACATAAGTTATACGACTTACAGTTCTCAAAGACACACACACGCAATCTCAACTGCGGTGTGAAGCGCGTGTCCGTGCTATTCTCCAACATGCACTCTAATAATCACTGCTGATAGACGGCTTAACATTTTGTACAGCCCTATTTCTGATACCGTGGCGGCAGAAATTTAGCGGGCCGCCACGGCAAAATCAACAGAGGAAACACTGAAAGTTATGTTACATCAATGTTAACTCATGTTAGCTGCATACCTCTCCCGACTTAATAATGTTAAGTTAAAACTGCGCTCCTTCACTTGGGTGAGAGAGAGATGTGAAAGCAGAGACCGAGTACTAGGCTAATGCGCTATTTTTAATAGGCTGTTTGGACTGGCCATAAGCACACGGCACTACTTTAAGAGTGCAAATTTTTTGTTCAAATACCCAGACAGATCCAATCTAACTTTTTACCTAGTCAAACCCTACTGCTTGTGTAGTTTGAGTGGTCTGGTCTTGACCCGGTCTCGCCCTGCCTTGGTCTTGACTAGAGATGGGGATCGTACATTTTTATTGATATTGATACCATTTTCGAGACTGCTTAACGATCCAAGTCTTTATCGATACCACTATCGATAATTTTCTATTATTTATATAACAATGACAAGTAAAACAGATGTAGGCTGGCTAAAAGGAGCACATATTGCCACAATGGATCCTGGCTCTGGCTAAATCTACATATGTCCACTGCAGATGTAGGCTACTATCCACAACCTGGATGAGTAACTAGTATGACTGTGATTGGTCGGTTGACAAAAAGTGACATTGACGACACGTTTTCAACACGTTTCAACAAAAGGCACCTGATATAGCTAAATGACCAGCTAACCAAACCCAAACCTTCCTTATCTTATCTCTATTTTCTTCTGTCTCTGTTTAATTAGCTGATTAAGCAGCCCACAGAGCCATGCTCCCGGTGACTATGTTTTGAATGATCAGCAGCGAGGCGGGGAGGCTAGTCTTTACTCACACACTGCTCGCAAATAATGTTCGCGCACGTATCTCATTTTAAGGGCATATGCGAGTGAAATGGTTGCACTGTAGAGCCCTGAATTGTCTTACTATTGTCAACGATGGAGACTTGCTACGAAGTTGGGGTGTGCTCACCATGCATACCTTGGGTGGAGGAGGATTGTCATGACGGCAGCTGAAAGTGGCACCGTTGCGACTCGAAGACAGTCGAAGGTAGCCTACTGCATTTTCCCTTTAACTGATGCACAATGTTAAGGTGCTTAATCATTGCTGTAGTGTTCCCCCCCCTTGCAAGAAATTACCTTCGTACATTACATGTTGCTTCCTCCTTATCTTTGTCTTTTTTTAAATGTAGCCAAGCCTTTGACTGCTTAGTACGTTCAGCCATCCTAGCAAACAACAAAATGAGCTATGAAGCGAAGCAGGGCGTGAATTAAATTCTTCTTTATTTAGTTTAAAGGCGGTTGGTAGGCAATTCAATTAAATTTAGTAATTTTAATAGCCAATCGATGTATGTTTGTGCACCAGTGATTTGATTTAAATGACATGACTCTTATCTCTCGATACATAAGTTAACATTAAATAATATTAGAATCAGAATCAGAATCAGAAAGGGATTTATTCGCCATGAAAGTTTGCACAGACAAGGAATTTGCTTTGGCAGGAAGGTGCATACAATAAACATATACCTAAAATTTAAATATGTGGACTAACTATACTAAGGGTACATAAACTAGCAGTACTAAGTGGGATAAATATAAGTTGCCGTAATTTACAATATAAAAATACAAAAATACAAATATTACAAAAAATACAAATGTACAAGATACCATGTTATGGTGCAGTGCAAAAGCAGAGTGTTTTAGGCAATAAGTCATTTGAGTCAGTGTGGTCCCTTGGACTTGTTGAAGAGGCCAACAGCGGAAGGGAAGAAACTGTTTTTGTGGCGTGAGGTATTGGTCCTGATAGACCGCAGCCTTCTGCCGGAGGGGAGTGACTGAAACAGGGAGTGTCCAGGGTGGGAGGAGTCGGCCACAATCTTCCTCGCTCGCCTCAGGGTCCTCGAGGTGTGCAGGTCCTCGAGGGTAGGCAGATTGCAGCCAATCACCTTCTCAGCAGTACGGATGATACGCTGCAGTCTGCTCTTGTCCTTGGCAGTGGCAGCAGCGTACCAGACGGTGATGGAGGAGGTGAGGATGGACTCAATGATGGCTGAGTAGAAGTGCACCATCATTGTCTTTGGCAGGTTGAACTTCTTCAGCTGCCGAAGGAAATACATCCTCTGTTGTGCTTTCTTGATGAGGGAGCTGATGTTCAGTTCCCACTTGAGGTCCTGGGAGAGGATAGTGCCCAGGAAGCGGAAGGACTCCACAGTGTTGACTGGGGAGTCACACAGGGTGATGGGAGTGAGTGGGGCTGTGTTCCTCCTGAAGTCCACAACCATCTCCACTGTCTTAAGAGCATTGAGCTCTAAGTTGTTCTGGCTGCACCAGGTCACCAGGTTGGCCGCTTCCCACCTATAATCAGACTCGTCTCCACCAGAGATGAGCCCAATAAGGGTGGTGTCGTCCGCAAACTTCAGGAGTTTGACGGACGGATGACTGGAGGTGCAACTGTTGGTGTACAGGGAGAAGAGCAGAGGAGAAAGGACGCAGCCCTGAGGTGATCCGGTGCTGATGGACCGGGAGTCAGAGACTTGTGTTCCCAGCTTAACGCACTGCTTCCTGTCAGACAGGAAGTCTGTGATCCACCTGCAGGTGGAATCAGGCACGTTCAGCTGGGAGAGCTTGTCCTGAAGCAGGGCAGGGATGATGGTGTTGAAGGCAGAGCTGAAGTCCACAAACAGGATCCTGGCATAGGATGCTGGGGAGTCCAGGTGCTGTAGGGTGAAGTGGAGGGCCATGTTAACTGCATCGTCCACAGACCTGTTGGCTCTGTAGGCAAACTGCAGGGGGTCCAGTAGAGGGTCAGTGATGGATTTAAGGTGTGCCAGCACCAGGCGCTCGAAAGACTTCATTACCACAGAGGTCAGGGCGACGGGTCTGTAGTCATTATGTCCTGTTGGCCTTGGCTTTTTGGGCACAGGGATGATGGTGGAGGACTTGAGACAGGCTGGCACATGGCATGTCTCAAGGGAGGTGTTAAAGATGTGGGTAAACACCGGAGACAGCTGGTCAGCGCAGTGCTTGAGGGTGGCTGGAGAGACAGAGTCCGGCCCAGCTGCTTTGCGGGGGTTCTGCCTCTTGAAAAGTCTGTTAACTTCACCCTCCTGAATGGAGAGAGTCGTCACTGTAGAGGGGGGGAGGTGGGAGGCCTCCTGGGTGGGAAGGGGTAGTTCAAGACTGTCCAATTGTCTTTCAAATCTGCAGTAGAACTCATTCAGGTCGTTGGCCAGGCGGGAGTCGTTAGTGGAGTGGGGGGCTCTGGGCTTGTAGTTGGTAATTTGCCTGAGCCCTCTCCAGACAGAAGCAGAGTCGTTTGCAGAGAATTGGTGTTTTAGCCTCTCTGAGTACAGTCGTTTAGCCTCCCTCACCGCCTTGCTAAACCTGTTCTTCGACTCCTTGAAACTGTCTTTGTCCCCACTCTTGAACGCGGCCTCTTTCTCTGACCTCAACCTTCTGAGTTTAGCTGTAAACCAAGGTTTGTCGTTGTTGTAGCTTACCCTGGTGCGTGTTGGTATACAGCAGTCCTCACAGAAGCTGATGTATGATGTCACAGCCTCTGTGAGCTCATCCAGACGACTATTGGTAGCAGTCGTGAACATGTCCCAGTCAGTGCAGTCCAAGCACGCCCGCAGATCCTCCATAGCTTCACTGGTCCACTGTTTTGATGTCCTCACAGCAGGCTTACAGCGCTTTAGCTTCTGCCTGTATGCAGGAATCAGGTGGACCATGGCGTGGTCAGAGTGACCCAGTGCTGCTCGGGGGACCGCACGGTATGCTTTGCTGATTGTAGAGTAGCAGTGATCCAGGGTGTTTCCTTCTCTGGTAGGGCATTTGATGAATTGTCTATATTTTGGGAGTTCTTGAGTGAGATTGCCTTTGTTAAAGTCGCCTAGCACAATAACCAAGGAATCCGGATTTTCATGCTCCACACTCAGTATCTGGCTGGCGAGCACACGTTGAGCCTCGTTGACGCTAGCCTGCGGAGGCATGTAGACGCCAACCAGAATGAATGATGCAAACTCTCGTGGCGAGTAAAAAGATCTACAGTTAATAAAAAATGATTCCAGATCAGGAGAACAGTGCTGCAGAATCACTGTCACATCTTCACACCAGCCATTGTTAATGTAAAAACAAATACCACCGCCTTTCGTTTTGCCAGAGAGCACAGGGTTACGATCCGCTCTCAGCAGTTTGAAACCTGCTAGCTGTAGCGCAGAGTCTGGGATCAGTTCACTCAGCCATGTCTCCGTAAAGCACAAAACGGAAGATGAATGAAAGTCTCTGTTTTTCCACACCAGTAGCTGAAGTTCATCCAGTTTGTTGCTCAGTGAACGCACGTTGGAGAGAAATATCCCCGGTAACTCTGTGCGTGCCCCACGCCGACGGAGTCGCACCAGAGCACCGGCTCGTTTGCCTCTCCTACGGCGCTTCGCTGCTAGGACAAAGCCGAGGGTGGCTTTGACTATAATTCCCACTAATTCCGCCGCTGGAAGCAGAAAAGTGGGAAATAAATCCACAGGAGTTGTAGTCCTGATGTTTAGAAGTACTTCTCTAGTTAGAGAACCCCGGAAATCTTGGCAGAACACTGAATTAACAGACAAAACAAGACAAAAAAGAGCGCACCTAACGACCGAGGCAGCCATCATCGGCGCCATCTTGGATCTCTCTTGGATAGCCACTAGTCTCGATAGCAGTATCGATAAGCTTGAACCTTATTGATATTCGGGTTTTGAGAAATTTGGAACCAAGTCCTTATAGAACCTTGTATTGATCCCCATCCCTAGTCTTGACTCGGTCTCGTCCCCTCAAAGTCTTGGTCTTGTCTTGATCTTTAGGCCCTCTGGTCTTGGTCATGACTTGGTCTCGGTTTAGGTGGTCTTGACAACAACGCTGCTTCACCCAACCCTGATCCAAAGATGTTAAGACTTCACAGTCAATTTCACCACCACTATTGTTTACAGCAAATTGTACAACTGGTAATTCTGGGGGGTGTTCCATCAACGTCGCTAACGCAAGTCTCGCTAACGCAAGTCTCGCTAACACAAATAAGTCTCACTTGGGTAAACGTCAAGTTAGACTTAAGCCTCAAGCCGTTCCACTAACGTTCTGTTCCACTAACAGGCAACGCTAATTCAAGCTAGACCTCAATAAGCTTAGACTGTGCAGCTCAGATCAGGCAATCGTCGAAAAGTTATGTCGCTAAAAGCAAAGCGTAAACCAGCAAAGTGGTGTTATTTTCAGCAGTGTAAATTGATTTTTTAAAGTTTTTTTTGGAGTTGTCCCCAAAAAGGGCTTGTTGACGCAATTAACACGGCATGGGAGATTTTTGTCAAACCATTACGGCCGTTAAAATGCGTAAATTGTAGGCCTTCTAAATCTACTTAACATAACTATATAGTTAGGCCTACTGATAATTAGTGTAATTTGATGAGCTGTCTGAAACCGTTCTGACAGTAGCTATTAGGGATGCTCCGATCTGATCGGCGCCGATCCATATCGGCCGATATTCCCATTATCGGTTTTGATCTGCGTTCTCAAAACGGCCGATCAAACATGGCCGATCAGATGACATAAAATCTGCAAGAACTACTATCAGAGACGTTTCAATAAAACGTTAGATAGGCATTTCAGGCCGCCAATGGTAAGAAATTATTCTTTAACCTTTATATGCGTGAGTTCTAAATATTTCCGACGCTTCCACCAGAGTTTGTTTTTCCAAAACGGAAGCTAGCTAGCTTTAGTTAGCTTCTGTTACCTAGCAACCTAGCATAATACTCATAGCAATGCTACTACCTGCTAGTGTTACTTGTTAGCCTCTAATTGTACATTTTGAAGCCATACTATAGCGTTTGTCATAGTTTTTGCCTATCGGAAAATAGTCGGTTGGAATTTTGTGCGACGTTACTCTGTGAGACCCGCATTCGAACAAAAACAGTCACGGACAGCCACTGCTTTTTGGAAGGCCAATAAAGACCTCTTTCCTGCTCTCGCACAAGCAGCACGAGTCTTCCTCTCCGCACCTTGTACAAGTGTAGATAGCGAGCGACTTTTCAGCACAGCAGGGCATATTTTAGATGAGAAGAGGAACAGGTTGACTCCTAAAAATGCTGATATGCTTATATTTATCAAGGCAAATCTTCCAGTGATGCTGCTTAATCAGAAGTAAGGTTTGAATACTCTAGTATGCCCCCTCTCCGAGTGAGTGAGTGAGTGAGTGCGTGCGTGAAGTGAGTGAAGTGAGAGAGTGAGTAAAGGATGTGAGAGTGAGTGACACTATACATGTTTTGTTTTTTTGTTTAATTGCTAACTTCCTGTGCACCTTTTATCTTTATTCTGTCTGTTATCTCCTGCTAAATGCAGACAAATTGCCTTGAAACTGACTGACTTGAAACATATTGGACATTTGGCTATAGCCTGTTTATGTTGCAGTTAAGTTTGTATTATTTTTCCACAGGAAAGCTACTGTATAAGCTCCGAGTTCTCTTGAGAGCCTCTAGAGAGTGGAATGTTGCACATGTGATTCTTTTGTTGTGATTTTTATTTTTATTATTATTTTAATACTTATTATTATTTACACATTTTATAGTAAGCGAGAGAGCTTCTACACTGGAATGTTGCACGTTCCCTGCAATAGAACGGATGGTTGTCAATTCATGATACTCTCTCGTCTCATAATTTAAATACTTAAAATACAATACCAATGTTGTTAAGAATAATTAATTTCATAAATAATGCTACACAATAAATAGAATGCTTCGATCGGTGATCGGTATTATCGGATCGGCAGATTCAGATTTCAGCACCAAAAAACCTGATCGGAGCATCTCTATTAGCTATGGCTCAATATTCTCAACAGGAGATTGAGAATAATAGGCCCAAAAAGAACGTGGCAGTAATTGAAAATTGTAGGATAACATTTAAAACACTGAAGAAGGCCATGGTTAATTGCACTTGATGTGGGCTAATAATGTTTTTGTCTTCACATCTTGAACAAAATGTATAAATTACTTCAAAATAACTTTGCCACCAGGGATGGAAATTAGCACCCGCCACCAGCCAAATGCAAGTGATTTTGTGTTGTGGCGGGTAAACTCGCTTCACCTACCGGCCACCGTGGTGGGTAAATACAATTATTACACGGCTGTTCTTAATGCTGTAGAATGCCCCAACGTTCTGCAGTCAATTATTTTTCGATAACAGACCGTTGCTATGTATAACTGACCGCTGTCAAGAGAAGTGGCCTTTTTGCCTCGGATTCACGTCTTTCGTAGCACTCCGCAAGTAGTCCGGTAACTTTTCAACTCCAGCGTACTCCGTTGCGACGTCAGCTGATTTGAAGCCTAAAGAATGTTCAACGTCTATGAAGTTCAACGTCTTTGGCGAACTATTTCTCTGCTGATCAACACTGCAAATGGTAACATATAAATTGTAATAAGACACTGTGTTAAGTTTTTTTTTTGGCAAGTAGCCGTGTAATAAGCAGGATAATGTATAGAACGCCGTTGTCATTATCGGGAAAATAAGCCCCTTCAGAGCGAAGCTACACCCCTCCGCTTTGCATCGGGGTGCTGTTCGCCCTGTTGTGGAAGAAGAACGCTCAGGAAAGCACCTCTGAAACTTCAGAATCTGATTCTGATGAGCAGGAGTAAACTGTACTGGGATTGGGGAGGATGGGTGGAGGAATGTTAGTTTGTTGTTTAATCTGCCCTACTCATTTAATGAAATGTATATCAGTTCGTGGTTTGTTTATGTATAAAAGAGAAAGTGTCAGTGTTTCATTGAAACTGAGATTAAATAAACTGCTTAAGTATTGTAGATCTTGTAGTATTAATTTTCACATGCAGTTACACATTGTCGGTTAAAAACAAGAAAGTGGCTGGTAAAAACATTGAGTGGCTGGTCGATTTTGAAATCGATTTTGAAATTGACCAGCCACAGTGGCCGGTGGACCAAAAATGTAATTTCCATCCCTGTTTGCCACACACATTTATTAACTGATAGGCTAAATGCTGAGCTTTAATATAAAAGGGAAAGATAACCATGACTAAAATGGGGATTCACTGAAATAGGTATTATTGCACAGATCCAGCACAAACTTTCAGATCAGAAGGTGACCCAAACTGTAGCACACTTTGCTAGGCAGAACAGTCATTTAAAATTTCTCAGCATGACTAAGAATATATCATTATTATATTACGCGTGCATATTATATCCAAATCCAATTATTACTATTCTGGCTGACAGTGTATGGACAGCTGCCCCAGATTTCAAGATTGGGACACTGTCATGTAGGCGCAGCATAAAGGGCACTTCATAACAGCACCCTTTTCCACTGGAAGTAAGGGAACGGGAACAGTCAAATTTAGACCAATGTAAGGGCACCTTATAGGGTACTGCATTACATTTTCTCTACCATAAAGGAACTCATGAAGACATGTTTTGAAATTTATAGAGGGCACATTATAATTTATTGTGTTAAGAGGCACCCTGGGCACTCAAGCATATTTCACAATGTGAATGGCAGACAGTAGGGCACTTACGTCTCATTTTTGCCACTCTAGAGACAGGGCTCCAGACTGCGACCAAATGGTCGCATTGTGCGACCAGTTTTTGAGACAGTGCGAGCATTTTTTACAAGTACTCGCGCATGTGCGACCAACTAATTTGGAATTTATTGGGTGTGCACAACGTCAGCACACGTTAGCAACGACGCATAGATACCACGTTCTAGTAAGACAGCAATATCAGCGAGCCCTCAGCATTAGTACCGTAGCTAAAGTCTTGGAATGTTTAGGCTATTTTTCGCTAGGTTCCTACGAACATGTCTTTATCTGCCAGACAAGTGGGTTCCCTTTCGTTCTTTTGGTGAGCTGTCTCACGAGCCCTTCTTACCCGGCGTCATGGAGCCGAGCAGCTAAATACTTATTTAGCACTAGCGTTGTTAGCTACGTTATCCCTGCATGTGTTAGCGCTGTTGCTCAGCAAGTGTGGTGTAGGACAGGGGCGATTCTAGGATCAGACATTCAGGGGTGCTCAGCCCCCAATGAAAATGTGACATGAATACAGTGCGTTGCAAAAGTGCTAAACCCCCTTGCTAATAAATCCCTAATTTCACTGGATAACAATTAATTCATTTATGTATTATTATGCAAAATATTGCAGGAATGAAAAAAGGAGACATTGTTACAACAAAACCAAAGACTTATAAGTTGTGTTATTCTGTTAACATGTTTAACCATTTATTAAACACATCCTGGATATAAAAAGAACAAAAATGAAATCACATTTCTAGTGATAACAAATAAAAAGGTCAGCAAAACAACTGACTTTTAACCTCAAACATGACGTGCTCTCTTCCCTGCTGACAGCCATCTCTGCACAACTCTGTCTGGTTGAAACTGAAACCTCTGGTCCCTCAATGCTAATATATAAAAGCTCCCCTAGCATTTCATCAGTATGATACTAAGTACCCAAGTCGACACCATTCTTCTGCTGCAGTTCAATAGCCTGGGGGAACGAGGTGAACGGCTGGCTCGTCTTAATTACGTGATATGCCGTTGTTATAAGTCGTGCAATAACACGATGGGCATCTGCATTTAAATTCCTGACCAGCATGGTCAACGGCCTGGAAGATGGATTGTCAACCATCCGCTTAGCTGTCACGCAAACCAGGTGCTGTCTGCTAGCATGGCTGGTCAGGGATTGTTTTCGAAAATTGTCGGTGCCTGCGTAAAAAGATCCACTTTTGTCTGCTTTAGACGGGAACATATGACAGAAGACACAGTGCATCTTCGTTCCATTAAAAAAGTTGCTTCCGATGGAGTTGATTAAAAAAGTTGCTTCCGTTTGAGCTCGTAGCTTTACTTTGCTGCCATCTTCACTTTATTGTCTTGCGCCAGTCTCGCGCCAGTTGTAAAAAAAAATATCGAGATTAGAGAATTACAATTTGACACTATACTCACTACTCAACTCTTGCTTTGCCAACTGTGCGCCCCAAGAGCTGCAAAGTTATTTATGCATTTAGCAGATAGCAAAACATATGAAGGATGTTAACTTTTACAATGCAAATTATTTTTTCAATCAATAATTTGCAGTGGCCCGATTGGGCTAGATTAACTGTCCCGACGTTACTTTTTACTGGCCCCGGGCAAGCCTTGAATGACAATAAAATCTATCAAGATAATCTATGCTGGGCCTGCTGAACCTATACCTCTTCTAAATATACTGGTCAGGGAAGCATTACTTCTGTCTCTGAAGACCCTTGGGGCTGGTGGGATAAACGCTCTTTGTATAATCTGAGCACCTTCATCCACAGAGTTGTCAAAAAACAGATAAGCCATAATTGATTGTAACTTGTCTAGACGCTCTGCTTAGTATCTAAGGCCTTATTTTATGTCAATTAACCAGAGGTGTCAAAAGTATTCACATCCATTACTCAAGTAGAAGTATAGATACTACGGTTTAAAAATACTTCTGTAGAAGTTGAAGTATCAATTCAAGCTTTTTACTCAAGTAAAAGTATAAAAGTACTGGTTTCAAAACTTCTTAAAGTATAAAAGTAAAAGTAGTAAGGGGAAAAAATGCCATTAAGGACAAAAGCTTAGGCACAGGGGTCTATAATGCACGATCCCACCTCCCCCCAAAAAAAACATTTTTCCAAAGGCCATAATGACTTGTTATATTGAAATGTTAATATTGAAAAATGTGGGCTGCACCTGTTTATGCCCATTGAAAATGAATGCATTTTAGTACAATGCAAATACATTAAAGAACCATAAATGTGTAGCCTACTACTAAGCATTAACATGTGTTTCATGGAGCGCAAGATATGATGACTAGTTGCCTATAAGTATTGTAATGCTGCAAAAAGTCAAACTTCAGAGGCATGTTATCAATAGCCTTTATTCAAATTTTGAGTTTGTGAAAAGCCATTAGCTCGTGGTAGCCTACTTGGGTGCGCAGAGCTTGCATCGCATTCGAAAGGAGTTGTTTTTGCATCCAAACATGTTGAACAATTCTTCCAGGTACGGCCAGGGATGTAGAAGGGTTGGTTAATCTTCCTAGCTACCAACCTCCTCGCTGGTGCTTGGTTCGGACATTTTGCTCGAGTTCTCTTGAGTCTCCACCACGGACATCTTCGTAGGCTACATACGTCTGCTATTTCCTTGCTGGAGTTTGACGTGATTTTGTGTCATGTGCAGGTGATGGATCACGTAAACCAATAGGGTGTCGGAATGTTATATGTTTATACTTCTCATCCAACCACAATCAAATTCACTCTATCCGGATGGCGTGTTTTTTCTGGATAGTTTTTTTTGAACGATGACAAGCCGGAATGAAAACAAGCCGAACTGAAATTGGAGTAACGAGGCTATTTAAAAAATGTAAGGAGTAGACAGTACAGATAACTGCGTGAAAATGTAAGGAGTAGAAGTAGAAAGTCGGCTGAAAAATAATTACTTCAGTAAAGTATAGATACCCAAAATTTCTACTTAAGTAAGACACCTCTGCAATTAACCAATGGCATTTGAAAACAGTTAAAGTGACATTATTTCTTTAACTTGTTTATTTAAATTAATACATTCTTTGGAGATGATAAACACGTAAATTAATTCTGTCTGCACTTCAAAAAGTCTGCACTTATGTTTCCGAACAAAGTGCTTTGCGTGCAGGAATTTACTAGCCTGGTCCTAACCAGGCTAGTAAATTCATTTGTACAGAGAGTCTGGGCTCACTCCATTGACAAGCGTTAATTTCCTTGAAGGTGGTACTCTGTTGAGGTTTAAAACTATTGGATCTGCCCAGAGCCACTCTGGATCTGCCATAACCAATCGCTAGCGTTCGCCTTAGCCAACTCCTTCACGACTAACGGAGCTAGCTGTAAAATCAGACGAACCCCGTGGGGATCAAAGATTGTTCTTCCTCCGGCTTTAACTTCTGGATATTCGGCAGCGTTGCCACAACGGACTGAATGGCTTCGCTCGCATCTTTCTCCGCTGCCATTACGGAACTACAACACAAACTAGTGCACAACATCAACGTCATCGTTCTCAGCCACTCCCTCTGTTCGCTGAATGCCAGGTAGAAAGTTAACCGGAGACATCTGACTTACGTACCTCAAGCCCAGACGCAGTACAGAAGCAAAATCAAAATTGAGCAGAAGTACATAGGAGGGCAGAGCCAGGCTAGGAATTTACTCGACGGAACTGTCTTTTGAGGTTCAGTTTCTGCCTGTTATTTGCAACACATCTTAGTTTAGCTAGAGCCCGTCTGTTTAACTCGACTTTTAGCCTGACACGGAGCAGGCTAGTTCCGAAGTATAAGTTACCTTGGTCATGTAGGTATAACTACAACAAGCCACCTTAATGGAACGGAACTCTCGCTGAAGTAAGCGAGACTTGGCGAAATAAGTCTCGCTTTTCCGTAATCAACGTTGATGGAACACCCCCCAGAGGCCTGTTCCATAAAGGCTGCTCAAAAAAGTTGGACTTAAAGTCCCAAACCTGACTTGCATTAGATTAATTAGTCAAGCGGGGCTAAAGCGGTTCCATAAAGGCCAATTTCAGCTCACGCACTCTTACTAATTCAAGTCAGATTTAAGTAGTCAAGCTAATTGCGCGTGCACCCTATTCTTAAGCCGCCCGACAGGTAAAACATGGATCATACAATCCACCACGGCAAAAGCAATGCACACGGCCACGTGACTTCTTCCAGAAAGAACGTTCCCTTTAAATCATGTACAATGACAGCTCCCTCATCCACCGCTTCATCAAAATAAAATGACACGCCATGATTGACGTGAACGATAGGCTACGTAGGTCGAGGACCTTTTTAGACCTTTGCTTCGTTGATTAAAAAACAGACACCCTCTAAACACATCTAAATTGACTTTTTTTTGACATTGTTTAAAATAAATAGCCTACTATTAATCAATACATTATCCATAGCCTAAGTTTTTAACATGGTTTTGTGTCAGGGAAATGGAGGGTATGGATTTAGGTTTGTTTAGCAATTGTAGGCTACTATTAACAATAGCTATGATGATTATACTCTGATCATTTAGATTAAGATATAGGCCTATGCCTGATGCCTATAAACATTTGAAATCACAAACTACCATAGCCATACATTTAACGGTACATGTATTCGTACCGAACCGTACGGTACGGGTGTCACGGTTCGGTGCATGAAATTACACGGAGAATACACGGTATAAAAATAAATAAAACTTGCGTGCAAATTAATTAATGTAATGCAGAACTACTGTTAGATACTCGTGTTCTTTCGGGAAATCTAATCTGTAGCTCTGAAGCTCTGATTGGCGCCGCCGTGAGTCAGAGGTAGCACAGTGCAGCTAGCTAGCAGCACTAAGGACGAGTATGGCGATTGGTGGCGACCCACGAGAGATAGCGGACCCGCCGGCCGTTTTAAGATTGCAAGTTTGGGAAAACTTTGGTTTCCCATTCAGTTACAGTAGTACAGGCGATAGAGTGGTGGATAAGACAAGCACTATGTGTCGGCGTGGTTCAGCAGTTGTGGGCAGTGACGTGCAGTCTGGGTAGGCAAGGTAGGCACTGCCTACTGTTGTAAAAATTGAAGATGTAACACATTTATCCTGTATAAGAATGATTCTGTGTTCAGTATTCCTTGGGTGCAAAGAGAGGCCTATCCCCAAATCTGAACTCTGGGTAAACATACAAGACCCTTATCTTGGGGCTGAGGACTTAGAAGAAGGGGGTTGGTGTGGTTGTTTTAAGGAGATACTTTGTGACAAGGGCTATAGGTGGAGACGCAAGGTCTGGTGACCATTTGTTGACACCTATGTGAAGGAGTTTACGACCCCAGGACCGGAGATCCTGTTGTTGTGTTTCAATCAGGGTTGATGTCGTAAACACGCACACACGTAAGCACGCACACATGTGGCGCGCCAGGTCTATGCAAGGGAGCCATTGAAGAAGAGCCTTGGGACATTTGCATGCCTTTGTCTTAACCAATGACTGTATGCAGACAGAACATGCTAGCAGACAAACTTTGTAGCACAATGGGGTGTGATGTTTTTGTCTCCTTGTGGGCCGGCCGCAAGCAATAAAGCTTTCTTAAACTTGTTCCCCGACTTGACTGTGCAATGCTTGATAGATTAATATTCCTGACACCTACCCTGCCAAAATTCAAACGTAAACATTTTCATTAAATCATTTTATTTAATAAGCTTGTATTTGTATTTTTACTGTTTATTCTTGTGATTTATATATGCAATGTGCGTTTTATTCCAATCGTTTAGACATTACGATGATGAATGTAGCAGTTACGCATAATCAAATACAAAAAATATTGTAGAATAAGCAGTGCTTTTACTGTCCGTTCACTGCGGACGACAAGCGAAAAACTCACTTGCGCACTTCGATCCTGTATTCTTCAACATGTACAGTACCAGTCAAAGGTTTGGACACATTTTCCCATTTAAGTGCCTAGCCTCTTACTGACATCCCCGCACGTCACTGGTTGTGGGGTATATGACTGGAAATACATCTAACATGCTAACGCATATAACTCATCTGGCGTGTGCTAAATGACTAAAAATATCCGACGCCATCAACCAGGTGTGCCAATCACTGGAACGAGACAAAATATGTTTTTCAACTTCTCCCTACAGTGCTTAACCAGCCATTAGATACACATACAAATAGGGCCAAATAAATTACTGACGCAAACGGAATCAGTCATCTTCAATGCACCGTATTCACTCATAGAGGAACCTGGTTTGTTTTGCTTTTCCCTCCATTGTACCGAACTCGTACAGAACCGTGATGTCTGAACCGCGGTATGAACCGAACCGTGACTTCAGTGTACCGTTCCACCCCTAGTGTGTAGCGTATCAAAGCATTGTTCATCATTGTTTAATGCATTAGGCTAAATGTTGTAGCCTATGTAGGCTATTTAAGTTGATTTTCTATCAATGTAGCCTACATATTAAACTGTTGAGAATAAGAAAATGAGAATGTCCGTGGTAAATCATTGTTTTCCCGTTGGGTCAGTGTTACAGGAACGTCTGGTTAAGCAAGAACACGGTCTAAGCCTGACAATAGGGGTTATGCGGAGCGCCCAGCGTTCGAACCGGAAAACAGATGTAATCGTTTCCGCTTCTCACTTCCGTACACATCTGCAGCGCTAGGTGATGCAAAGAACTTATATTGACAGAGAAGTTCAAGCATTTTATAAATTATATTACCCTCTACATTAGGCTAAGTGTGACAGGTAAGAATAAAGTGATGAGTTTATATAATGTTATAATAGCCTAAAGTTAGACCATTTCCCAGGAGGTAACCTAACGCTAGCTCTACACATTACAATGTTAGCCTACAGTACATAAGTTATAATGTAATAAATATATATGAATTCAGCAAATTAATTTTTTGAAGCTCATTTTAATTTACTGTCATATCCATATAAATCAGT
This sequence comes from Osmerus mordax, assembly GCF_038355195.1. Lineage (NCBI taxonomy): Eukaryota > Metazoa > Chordata > Actinopteri > Osmeriformes > Osmeridae > Osmerus > Osmerus mordax. The sequence continues at coordinate 580,978 of NC_090070.1, forward strand.
ATTCTGGTTTCTATGGCTAGGACCTGCAGTTCCTAGAAGGAATTAAGTTTACTAGCCTACTACTAGACAAAAAAAACGTTAAAGTTAGCAGGTGCATAAGATTACGCTACCGACCAAATTTACCTGTCAGGGTCTTTGGGAAAGCGATGAAAGGCATCACATTGGTAGTTGTTGCAGTTGATTGCCGAACACTGTGTTCTTTGAGTCCACTTGGACTTCGTTGTCATATTGTGTCTCTTTCTGTGTAACTGTTATAACTAGCTAGTATGTAACTTTGTTACTATTAGTCCAGGCAAAGTAGCGTTTTACGACAGACAATGTAATTTTTTTTTTTTGCAGCTTAGATCATGTGTGCCAATAAGGCCAGGCAACATTACACCCTAATGGGGCTATTTTTCCATTACTCCTATCAAAATGAAACTTTACACACTGAAACTACCCTTGACAAGTAAATTTTTTTGTACTACAAGTTCTTTAAAAATGAATGTTAATATGCAAATGAGCTATACACTAATCGAATATGCCCAAAATACACCCAAATAGGCTTAATTTTTTCCTTTACTCCTACCACAATAAAACTTAACATAGTAAAAGTATACATAACTTTTTTTGTATTACAACTTTCTTTTGAAATTAATTTGAATATGCACGAGTTCCACACTTATTGAATATACTCTAATTTGAATAGGCAGAAACACCATTCATATGACAAATACATCGGCCCAATCTTCATCCAATCATCCTTCTGCCAATGACCTGATGGTCATTATTGGCATAAATCTCCCATCCAAAACATGCCACCCCCAGTCTTTTGGTCCATACGTTCACTTCCCCCTTTCTACTCCATCATTTGGTAAAAGACCCAAAGACTATGGAACTTTGCAGCTGTTGACGTTGGAGGGATAGTTACATTTATGCATTTAGCAGACGCTTTTATCCAAAGCGACTTCCAAGACAGAGCTTTACAAAAGTGCATAGGTCACTGATCATAAGAACGAGATAGCCCCAAACATTGCGGATAGCCAAAACATGAAGCATACATTGTGAAAAACCAAATAAGTCCCAAAGAGAAGAACCATAAGAGCATGTTTAGACAAGTTACAATTAAACAACATGAACTTCAGAAGTGCAAGAGTGTACCTGTATAAAAAGCAAGCAACAATAATATAATTCACAGCGAGTAAAATAACTTTTAGTCAGTTACAACTAACCAACAAGAGCAACAAGTCTCTCAATTAGAGTCATTGTGATCCTGGAGGAAACTAACATCAGGTCCAGCCAATCGTTCCTAAGTACCGGAACAAGTGCGTCTTGAGCCTTTTCTTGAACGTGGGGAGACAGTCAGTGTCTCTGATGGAGGTGGGGAATTGATTCCACCATTGGGGGGCCAGACAGGAGAAGAGCTTGTGTTGGGACCGGGCACTCTTGAGCGGTGGGACCACCAGACGGTTGTCAGAAGAAGACCGTAGTTGGCGGGTGGGGGTGTAAGGCTGGAGGAGAGACTTGATGTAGTCGGGTGCAGTCCCATTTACCGCTCGGAAAATAAACCGAGTCTCCACTATATTACGCTGCACCTCAAAATGCTTCTGACCTTAGATCACAATACTTTCTTTTAGCAATTTACAATGTTTATTGCTGCATATATAGCCTAACTCTTACATACATATACAGTACATTTGCCTCAACCCTTACTGTAGTTCTGGGCTTGTGCTATTGTTTCTGTGCAGGCATGAACAGGGCGGACAACCTGGACATTGAGCTCTGAGTAATGAGCTGTCTGAAAGAGCAGTGCAGCAGTGTCATTACACACTGCTGTGCCAGCTTTGCACGAACACTGATTGGAGGTCATGACGACAGGTTCTGAATGACGTAGCACTATCTGTGTAAAATACACAAAGAGACAAATAGACAAACATTGATACTGATGTATCCTTTGAAGTGTTTTTGAAGTGAATTTTGCTACTATTCAGATACCGCTGAATTAAGAATTGGCCTAGTAAAGTTGCTGGGGTTTGTTGACAAGGGGTTTCCTACAAGTCTATTACAATACGAGGTGAGGTATACCATACCAAATATGTTGCAATAGAAAGATTTACTGTCAATCAACTTCGCCCCAATTACCTTACTTCTCCACTAACAGGTAGACTATAGCCATTTATCAAGTGTCTCAGAAGAATGTTTACATAGTCGAGAACCAGGGTTCTAAATTAACACCCGCCAAATGCGGGTTAAAATTCATTTTGGCGGGTGTTAATAAAAACTCACTAGCCAGTTTGGACGGTGATGAGGCATTACATGAATGATACATAAGGCTCTGTTCTCGACATGGTCTCGGTCATTTATCCCCTGGCAGTACTTCCTACGTTTCCCATGAACACTGTGCCGTAATGCTACGTGATAACGTTTTATACGCCCATTGGCTGCGCGCAGTTTGAAGTGAAACCAACGCGAGAAACCATGGAAACGAACGGAGCGTCCACCAGAAAACATAGGCGTTAATAAGAGCTAACTAGAGTAGTAGAGGAAAGTAAACTAGAGAGGATACAATTTCTGGGGAAATTGTAGGGTGTGCTTGCTTGCGTCGGTTGCACAGGGGTCTGTCTATTTTATATAAAAATGCATCGGGCCTACTTATTATTTATAAAGATTACATAGATTTAAAAGCATCTTTTTTTTGCTGCTCATTTACAACTCAAAATATGAGTGAAGTGTAGAATGAAATATGATGTCTTCTCATTTCCCCTGCAAGAGGCAGCTGACAGGCTGAATCAAAACGAATACATTTGGCAGACCGGTGTACAAATGGACCTAATCTCTATGACTTAAACGTCCTTTTAAGTTGTCCCTTCTCGTGATATTTTCAGGCATTTAGCCTACTCATATTGCATTCATTCATTAATAAAGAACCCCCTTTGAAGATTATTCTACGACTTTACCGGCAGAAGATAGAATCGCGATTCAAACAGTACCATCTGCTAACTGAAAATATGCCCCCAAAAACGTAAATAAGCTTGACATTTATTTAGTGGAAAATAGCTCATTCATAAAAAGCTCACTGGTAGCGATCATTGTCAGTAACAACTCAAAATGCGATATAGCCCTGTGTGGAGAAGCTGCCCCGGTAAATTCTACTACTACAGTACAGTACTAGACTACTGCTGTGTTCGTCTTGATAGCGATTGCGTTGGTTGAATTCGATTAAACGTTCCGTTGTACGGTTTAGGCTGAAATTAATTATTTTCATGAACAGATTGACAAAGTTTAGGCTGTGGCAATGAAGTTCAGGTTAGTAGTCAGATAGTTTCCCTACTGAAAGACTTTTGAGTAAGGGGAGTGCCGAACATGTTCTGTTGCCGTTTGACTTAAACAGCTGAGGAGTTGTTGTTAGCTACTCACACTACTAGTGTGATAGTCCTGTTTTAAAGTGTTTGACTAGAAAGACTGACATAGATTTTGATGGTTTGACAGTGCAGGCTGTCGAGATAGTTTTAGCCAGCCTGGTTAAGGTGTGTAGCAGCATGCTAGCGGACCACTTAGTGCATGGACGCTATGCAGATGTGTCTGAGGAATTGGTTGCCCAACTTGCCTCAGCACCTAAAACCAATGTCAGTTGTGAGCGCGACTTTGGTTTTTTTGATAGGCTTCTTCGAGAGAAAGCTAGGGCAAAGGTCAACACACTAGAGGGCATGATGCTTTTCAAGCAGAATCGGTCTTGGGAATGGCTGTCAGGGTTAGATAGAGACAGGAAGGCACAGGTGTTGTCTGTAGCTAGAGCATCAGTGCAAGAACAGAGAGCCGTTTTCTGTGAGCGTGCTCAAGCCATTAGGGATGAGAGACTTAGAATTTTGCAGGCGTCTAGGGTCAAAGAGAGAGAGAGGGAAGTTAGGGATGTTGCCACAAAGCAAAAGCTGACATTGGAGATCGGTAAGTATGGGGGCTTGTGGACAACTTTAGATGAAATAGATGAGCAACTAGAGAGTTTAGGTGAGAGATCCAAACTGTTAGCTGTATCAGCACAGTTGAGGTTTAGACGGGTGGTACTAGGGATGAAAAATGAGAATGGTGTCTTCAATCTAAGTAAGGACAGGAGAAGATTGCCTTTAGAGACTCTCACTAGGAATCTTAGGAGTGTAGTTCAGGCACCTCTAGAGTTGGAGGACACTGAGGATAGGCAGTATGGGTGTGCATCAGCACATGTTTTTGCAGAGGCAAAGGCTGAATTTATACGCCTTGCTGAGAAGCAGCAGGCACTTGTTCGGGATTCAGGTAGGAAGAGGGGGGGCTCTCAAAGGTCATAGTACCTGATGTGCAGTCGGCAGACCAGCTCCTTGGTAAAATCATCAGACATGGGTTTGATGAAGATGGGACTAAAGTCTGGTACAGAGCCACAGTTATAGGGGAAAAGGAGGTAAATGGTAAGACCATTTCCCATGTAAGATATGATGGGGAAAAGAGACTGTGGTGGTTTGATTTATGGTCCGATTTTCAGGAGGGGTATGTGGAGTTGTTGTCTGTCAGTGCTGCAGACATGATAGGCAGGAAAATAAAGCACATGTACATAGATAGTGATGATGGGTTGGAGTGCTGGTATCCAGGTAGAGTAGTGGGCTGTAGCACAGGTAGTTTACTTGTTGTAGAGTACGAGGGTGAGGACGAAGAGGAGGGGGTTTACGAATGTCCTCTTTTAGATGATTATTTAAATCATGAAGTCAGATTTACATAGGTTGTAAAGCAAGGCTGTTGAGCGGGATTTAAAAGCCAACAGTATAGAGTAGGGCATTGGCAGACTGTTGAGCGGGATTTAAAAGCCAGCAGTATAGAGTAGGGCATTGGCAGACTGTTGAGCGGGATTTAAAAGCCAACAGTATAGAGTAGGGCATTGGCAGACTGTTGAGCGGGATTTAAAAGCCAACAGTATAGAGTAGGGCATTGGCAGTTAGACTGTTGAGCGGGCTTTAAAAGCCAACAGTATAGAGTAGGGCATTGGCTATAATTTGTAGTTATTGTGTATCTTCTAATATTAATCTTTTCTTTTAGGTTGAAGTTAGCTGTATAATTATTTGTAACTATTGTGTATCTAATATAATCTTTTTCTTTCATGTAAGATTTCTGATGTAAATAGTTCCCTCTGCATATATTCTTATCTCTTATAGGATGTTTATATAGCTAAATATTGGCAGTTTTACTCTAGTAAGGCTGTTGATCAGGTTTGATATTGATATTTAATAATTTATGTATTTCTAATTTCAGGTATGAAGAGAAAATGAAACAGTAGCAGCACATTCCGTTTGCAGTGAGGTTGTATAGTAAAATGAAGTTTTCATAAATATGTTTATAAGTAACTTATTGTCAATAAGTATGTTACAAATGTGCACTTTTTTCTCTCTCTTTTTCAGATGAACGTGCCTTCAATTAGCTACACATTTTCCAGGAGCTTGCTCGATCGCCTTTTTGCTAGGGGTCGGGGAATAATTTTCCAGTATCCCATATTGGCTAAAATGGGTTAACTGGTTTTTTGATTCCCTCTGGAAAATGAGTTAGGTTTCCTATTAAATATGCATATTAAACATTGTTGTTCTTGAACAAATTTAAGTCGTGTCATTATTATATTACATGTATTATGTTTCAATGGAATAACTTAATTAAAATTACATTCATTTGAATAAAGACAACAAAAAGTAATTTAGAGGTCCACTTTTGATAACATGTTATTATAAATCGACTGGACAATACAAGAGTACAGATAAGAGAAGAAACGCTTCTCCGCCCCATTCACTGCAATGAAAAGCTTCATGGAACTCTGACTCGGAATTTGAGCTTCAGGGACGCTTGTCAAAAAATGACAACATTTGGCGTGTCGGACGTTTTAGAGTTGTTTATGTGATGTGTTCCCATCGTATTTAAGACTACATATTTTACAAACAAGATGTTTGTTAACGTAGCTGTTTACATATCTCACTCGTACTGGCTAATCAGCTAGCATGTTAAAGTAGGCTACATCCAAAGTCACTGTCGTAAAACTAGCCTCTTTTTCACAAACAGCTGATTAACGGAAGTAGCTTCGAGGTAAAATTAAAAACCTTTAAAAACGTCTAAATTGAGCAAATATTGTTGATATTATTGTGCACACGTATTTCAGTATAGTTAATATGTAATTTAATTCCATAATTTCCCCAGGAATAACTATTAAAACGTATTTCAGGAAAAACGCTCAAACGGGTTTGTCCTCCCTAACACTAGTGTCTCGGGTACAGTAGGCTACAGCGTTGCAGTGAGCTACACTGGTTTGAAACCACAGGTAATGGTAATTTCACCAACAAATCGTTTACTAATGTCAGAATAAATCCTACAACGAAAATGTATATGTGAGGAATGTTTATTTTAACGATTGAAAACAGATACATCATAGACCACTGTAGTATGTGTTGCCCGGGCAACACAGGCTAATGTCATGATGCTAATATGTCAGTGAGATAGTAAACTACTGTTTCCGAAAGTAGATGTACTTCCTTAATAATATCAGCTTATATTGTACATTACACATCACAATTGTGTGTCATATCACAAAGTAAAATGAGTAAATATTTATCACCCTGGCCTCTTTGTTTGTAGCGTTTCTGCAGCTGCCTTGCAGTAAAGCTATAGTTAGCCTAGCTATCCCCCAAGTTAACAGATGCGAAACGAATGTTCTGCCAAAGGTAGTCACGCGTGTTTTCGTGACATTATTGCAGACCGGTGTAAAAATTGACCTAATCTCTATGATTTAAACGTCATTTTAAGTTTTTCTCTTCTCATGATATTTTCAGGCATTTAGCCTACTCATATTGCATTCATTCATGAATAAACAACCCCTTTGAAGATTATTCTACGACGTTACCCGGCAGTAGAAGATGGAATCGCAATTCAAACGGTACCATCTGCTAACTGAAAATATGCCCCCCAAAACGTAAATAAGCTTGACATTTATTTAGTGGAAAATTGCTCATTCATAAAAAGCTCACTGGTAGCGATCATTGTCAGTAACAACGCAAAATGCGATATAGCCCTGTGTTGAGAAGCTGCCCCGGTAAATTGTACTACTACGGTACAGTACTAGACTACTGCTGTGTTCGTCTTGGTAGCGATTGCGTTGGTTGAATTGGATTTAACGTTCCGTTGTACGGTTTAGGCTGAAATTAATTATTTTCATGAACAGATTGACAACGTTTAGGCTGTGGCAATGAAGTTCAGGTTAGTAGTTAGATAGACTTTTGATTTAAGTAAGGGGAGTGCCGAACCTTTTCTGTCGCCGTTTGACTTCCTAAACAGCTGTGTACTGTAGCTAGATGTTTTTGTAGTGTGTCTCGCGTAAGCTACAGCGTTGCAGTGAGCTACACTGGTTTGAAACCACAGGTAATGGTAATTTCACCAACAAATCGTTTTCTAATGTCAGAATAAATCCTACAACGAAAATGTATATGTGAGGAATGTTTATTTTAACGATTGAAAACAGATAACGCTACATCATAGACCACTGTAGTATGTGTTGCCCGGGAAACACAGGCTAATGTCATGATGCTAATACTTCAGTGAAATAGTAGACTACTGTTTCCGAAAGTAGATGTACTTCCTTAATAATATCAGCTTATATTGTACATTACACATCACAATTGTGTGTCATATCACAAAGTAAAATGAGTAAATAGTTATCACCCTGGCCTCTTTTCTTGTGGCGTTTCTGCAGCTGCCTTGCAGTAAAGCTATAGTTAGCCTAGCTATCCCCCAAGTTAACAGATGCTAAACGAATGTTCTGGCAAAGGTAGTCACGCGTGTTTTCGTGACGTTAGTGACGCAGTGACGTTAGTAACGTCAGTGACTGTGGCTAGCAAATTAGCCACCGTTAGCTTCACTTTTCGCCACAAAAACTTAATTTAAGCTTAAACCATGCAACGGAACGTAAATTCCAATAGAAGCAACTCAATCGCTACCAAGACGAAACTTTTGACACCTACGTTGTCTATGTAGGCCAAGTATTTACTGAGTTTTAGGGGGGCAAAAAGAAATAAAAAAAAATAATAATAATAATAATATATATGTGAGAGAACAAAGGTTGTGCTCTCGCCGAAGGCTTGAGCACACCCAATAAATTAACTAAATGCGGCGGTGGTTAGAACAAACTTCTGGGGGCGAGAAGAGGAAAGAGGCAGGGGATGAGGATATTGAAAGCACTAGCTCTAGAGAAACGAAGAAAATAAAATTTAATGCCAAATGGCTGACGGGTCGGGAATGGCTTGTGTTTGACAATGAACATTTTGTCATGTTTTGTAAGGATTGCCGCATGTACGCTAAAGAAAAAAAACAAATCGAACAATTTCGTGGTGGGAACAAATAATTTTAAAGTTGAGGCAGTAAAGGACCATGAGAGTGCCCGAAGTCATCAGGAGAGCCTAAGGATTAAAACTGCCAAGACAGGTCGTGTTGAAGAGAGCCTTGCTGGGAAAAGCCTCGCTTTATTGAAGACTTCTGAGTTGGAGAAGATGCAGCTACTTTTTCGAAATGCCCACGCCATCGGAAAAAAGGGCAGGCCTTTCACAGACTTCGCATGGATGTGTGAGTAAGTCAATTAACGTTACTATTTACATGTTTCAGAAACAGTGCATTTAATATGATTCAGAGTGCTTCCATAGACCCAGATGAAACTTTACGTTTGGGGGTTAAAAAAAAAAAAGATCTCACTGAAATGTACTGTGTTGTATGCGCGTGGCATTTACACGAAAATTAATTTCAGAGTGGACAGGAAGAAAGGCTTGAAGATAGGAGAGACATATACAAATGACTACCAGGCAAAATAGTTCATACACTACATAGCAGAGGGTTAGGGTTAGAGAAGAAAGATGAGGGCAAGACTATCAGATGGCAAGTTCATCTCGGTCACGTCAGATGGATCCCTGGACAGTGCAGTGATGGAAGAAGAAATTGTCTACGTCAGGAGTGCCAGTGAGGGGAAGGTCAAAGTTGATTTTGTTGGGGTAAAAGCTGTCTCAAAGCCAGATGCTACAAATATAGCTGAAGCAGTATGCAGTATAATGGAAAGTGGAGTCAGCACTGATTGGAAGAACAAGCTAGTGGCGATCACTACAGATGGAGCATCTGTAATGACAGGAGTAAACAATGGTGTGGTTACAAAACTGCGTGCAGACAGACCAAATGTGCTGGGGATCCACTGCATGGCCCACAAGCTAGAGCTTGCCTTTTCAGATGGAATAAGGAAAAATGTGATGGACAGGAAAGTTGAGGACCTGTTGAGTGGACTCTACACCTTATATCATAAGAGTGGAGTGAACAGGGCCAGCCTAAAGCAACACTGCAGTGAGCTCCACATGAAGGCTTTAATGCCAACCAGAGTAGGTGGAACCCGGTGGCTACCACATCTCTTCAAAGCACTTGACAATTTTCTCAGGGGATATGCTGGCATTGTACGCCACTTAGAGGAGAAGGTATGTTAATTTATAGCCTACTAAAACCAGCAGGGTAGATGGATTATTTAATGTTTGCTTTCTTTTTCTCTTCATCAGTTTTAAATGCTGTCTGATATAATTCAGTTGTTTTGTTTGTAGTCCCAGGAGGCCACGAACATCAATGCTGTTCTGAGGGCAAAAGCCAAGGGGTTCCTCAAAATAGGCAAGGATGGTGGAGTTCTCAGACTTTGCTGCCTTCTCCATGACACCATCTATCAACTGAGCAGCCTCTCCAAGTCACTGCAGAGGTCAGTGTCAACCCTGGCTGAAGCTCAGAGCTGCCTTTCCTCCACTCAGGCTGTTATAGAAAAGTACAAGTCAAGGTATGTATGATATGTCCTACAATTTAGGATTTGATTTTAGGTTGTGTTGGTGTGTTTTCACTCAGTATAAACAAAAAGACGCCCATCCATCTATCTCTGCACAACTGTAGACCTGGGCCTAAGCTGAGAGCAGTGCTGGACACAGACACCTATGAGGGAGTCCTCCTGAAGCCTACTGATGCCGACCAACATGACAAGGCAAAGAATGAGTTAATCGATTCTCTGTGCCGGTGCATCACTGCTAGATTTAGTGATGTGAACAGTGGTGTCCTGCAGGCTATGCGGCTGACCAGTTTCCAGTGCTGGCCAGAGGCAGACACAAGTTCAGGTTGGCAATTTAAATGTAATGAACAAATCTTTACGCATTTTATGTTTTAAGACAACTGCTTAACCTTTTATTGTTTTCCCTTTTGTTTTCAGAATTTGGTGATGAAGAGGTAAACAAACTCATTAGTCACTTCCAACCTATTTTACTGTCTGCTGGAGTGGATGTGGAGTTGATCCCTGATCAATGGACAATTCTCAAGACTGAACTGTACACAGCAGGATTCAGCCAAGGTACTTGGAGAATGAAGTCTGAGAAAAGAAATCTCATACTGATATAGCTTATCAACAGCATTTTGTTTATCAAGAATCAGAGTAAATGTCATTTGTTAAAGGAACAATCCAAATTTGATGCCATCTTTTAATAACTTAAGACGCATTTGAAAATGTATAATGGTTTGCCAGTGCATAATGCATATTGTCTGTCTCACCCTGCTACAGGAACCTTTGAGAAGACCTGGCCTACTGTAAACAGAATGCTGCGCCATCGGTGTCCGGATGTCCTTGATCTTTTTGATGCTCTCCTCACCATCCCTGCAACTACAGCTGACTGTGAAAGAGGGTTCAGTGTAATGAAGCAGGTAAAGAGTGACTGGCGCTCACGCCTAAAAGGTGAGACCCTCTCTGACCTCCTTAAAACCCAGTTGTGCTCACCTGACATCAAAGACTTTGATCCAACCAAAGCTATTGACATCTGGCATTCTGACAGTTTGCGCTCACGCAGGCCTGACTTTCGGCGCAAACATGAAACAAAAGCAACAGAGAGTGGCTCAGGTTCTGATAGCACCTCTGAAGAAGAAGAGCTCTGAAGATTCAAATGATAGAAAGATCCCCAATGTTTGCACTTTCTGTGTATATTTTGTTGTATAACACTTTTGATTCTTTTCCTTTGTTTTGTTTGTTTTTACCTGCTAGTGACTTTACCCATTTCAGTACAAGCTCAAAATAACATTGAACCATCCACACAGGAAATGCAGGATTGTTGCATCCTGCATGTTGCATGATGACATTAACGTGATCACTTTCAGGAGATTGATTCCATGGATCATCAGTGGTAAACAGGACACGTCATAGAAATGATTGTTGTGATGGAATGTCAGCAGAAACGGTTGAGACGTTTGTTGGGACAAGCTAATGATTGTTGCCTAACTGGCATATTGTTGTTATTAGCCATTTACAATAAATCGTGTCCTTACTTAGTCACGTTTTGATGATTTCACATACCCTTGCATCATACTTCTGTGCTTCATTTTATATGTGTTTTTCATGCCAACAATGTGAATACAATGATCAAATGCATCGAGTGAAACTCATTATTCTTATTTTTACCGGAACAAATTTGGCTAGTAGAAATTCTGAAGTTACCAGCCACATTGGCTGGTGATCAAAAAAGTTAATTTAGAACCCTGTCGAGAACATGCTCATGGTCAAATGAAAGCAGTTGTAATGTACGCATGATGAACGCATGCTATGCTGCAGTCATTGAACTGGAACAGACTGCAAACCCATCCCTAAACATTAGCCTACTCTCAAGCTGTGTGTTTTTTTTATTCTTCTGCATGGACCTGTGACAAGCTGCTCTGACACTGATAGTACCGGTCAACCTGTCTTTGTTTGAAACTGGTGGACAAGAAGATACAGCATTCATCCATTCAGTACTTTTATCATTATTCCAACAATATTTTAGAAATCTGAAACACCTGCCAGAACAGCAGTCTACATTAGACCTACAGTCGACACATTAGACGTACAGTCAGATGGATTACATAACGGTTGACCAGCATAAACACACAGGACATCGTAGTAATTATACTGTTGGTACTATAACCCCATCGCTAAAATGCAGTCTTCGTTTGACTGTTTTAATCGTCTGCGATCAAAAATAAAAGACTAAACTACTGATAACATACAAGTCTAAACTAGTTAGCTAGGCTAACACTATCGCTATATCCGATGCCATTAGCAAAAGCTACATATATTACATACATTTATAATTATGAATAAATGAGGAGGCGTAACACTTAAATACCTTGTCTAACAGAGTACCCGGGGCTCTGGACGTCCGTTTGGCAATACGGTGTACATCGGAAATTGTAATTAAGGGTAGCTCCTGTAAACACCGAAGGTGGCCATTACTACGCTGTGTTTACCTCAGTAGCGGACGGCCGGAAGTAGTTACATCTGTTTTGTAGAACCCGGAAGAATGTTGCGCATAACCCCTATTAGCCTGCCCCGGACCAGGCTAGTTTCGAAGCATACGTTACCATAGTAACCGAGTTCGAACTACGTTGAGCTAGCTTTATGGAACCGAATGAACTAAATGAGTCAGACTAACTGACATAAGTCTGGCTTATTCGGTAAACTCTCTTTATGGAACAGGCCTCAGGAGAGTTCCAAGCGTCAACAAATGTAAAACTGAACTTATTGCTGATTTAACATTATGATAAAAACACAATAGTGAGATGTAATGTACAGTAGGCTACGATGTACGCTGATATTATTATTAGTAGATGTACTTAGGGAAACAGTCATTCATTTAGCTAGTCTAGCTAACTAGGGAGTAGGGACACAGCTAGTAGTTACATAATAAACTACTCCATCGCCACATTATATCGAACCTGCTCGGTGAATCTTGATTTCAGGTTGAGTAACAACGTCCAGCAACCGTTGCAGTCGCGCACTCTCCTCCTTCGAACGAGAAATCTCCTCCTCGAACTCTGCAAACGATTTTTCAGCGGCAGCAAATATCTCCAAAGCTGCTGTTGTTAATCGCTCAGTGATAAAATCCTTGAACACCTCTAGTTTGGACATTTTGGTGGTGCAAAACTCGAATAGTTTACTAAATTATAGCTCGAGAAAGTTAGCTTTTTCCTTCAAGCGCTTTCTTTCTAGCCGGATGTACACAACTCAAGCTGTTCCGGTGATCAGTGCACTGGCTTCTTCTACATTTACATTTTAGTCATTTAGTAGGGATGGGACGTATGGCACTGACGCATCGATGCTTGTGTCGCAAAACCAATACGCACAGTTTCGAAAAAGTGTTTTGGAGCTTGTATCAAATTACGAAACCACGTGATAGATGACGTTCAATGCTTCAAACGTCACAAACTGGTTCGAAGTTTTGCTGCTCTTCTGAACCAGAGCCATAGAAGGAACGAAGCCACCGCTTCTTGTTAAAGACAAATCTCACATTGCCAGAGAAGCAGCACCAGGCATCGCTCGAGTTTCTTCCATCAGTCATTATTATTTAGCCAAATCCGTATTGTAATAATTATAAATCCGTGCACTTGAGTGTTGTGTTATTTACATTTAGTCATTTGGCAGACGCTCTTATCCAGAGCGATTAAGTAAGTACAGGGACATTCCCCCCAGGCAAAGTAGGGTGAAGTGCCTTGCCCAAGGACACAACGTCATTTGACACGGCCGGGAATCGAACTGGCAACCTTTAGATTACTAGCCCGATTCCCTAACCGCTCAGCCACCTGACTCCCCAATGTTATTTTATTGAAATGAAAGGTAACATGATAGGACTAGGTAGGTCTATACAGTGCCCAGAAAACAAATGTTGATGATTCGTCAACATTGTCAACAGTAATAATAATTAGTAAAAACTAGAAAGGTACATTTCCTGAAGAAAATGTGTGTGTTTGCTGAAAGCAGTTGAAACGATTGTTATGATGGCTTGAATAGTGAAGAAGGTTTTACAAAAAATGTAAAAGAGGTATGTGCTTTAAAAAGAAAATGGTGAGAAAAAGTGTTAAAAGTATATCTGTCATTGTTATGCATTGCAATATTTTCTAACTGTTGAAAATGGAGAAAAAACAGTGATGAAAAGAGTATCTTATTGACTTTCATACATTTTTAATCGTTAAAAGTAGTGGTGGGCATAGATTAATTTTTTTAATCTAGATTAATCTCACTGTAATTTTGGCGTTAATCTAGATTAAAATGGCTCATTTGAATTCCACCGAAGGCATTCAGAATATGTGTGCTACCCAAATAATGACTAAAAGTAAGTCTTTGAGAACGGGTTTCTCAAGCCAGGTGGCGCATTAGACCAGGGGCTCATCTCCTGTTTCCAAAATGCATCACAAACTGCTTGAGAAAGCTGTTCTATATAATTGGTGATGAAAGTAAATTATGTTCAATAAGATGTACTTGTGTTTATTAACTGTTTATTAGATTAGTTAGCTTGGCTGATAGGGCTGTGCTGACGGGCTTGCCTCGGTTGCACTCAAACAGTAGTTTGACGACGACTCTTCCCCTGCGCTACATCAATGCTTGGCCCGGCATCTTCCGCATTAGCTAAGGGAAGCTTTGCGTTTAGGTGGTATTTGAGACTGGAAGAACTCCTACAGTAAACTAATTCCGCATAGCACAAGGTGCAAACAACCTTAGTCTTGTCGAGGTTTCCATTGGGAAGCTCCTTAAAAATACATTTTCCCTGAAGCAAACCAGGCGGCTTCATAGCTACATCCATGTTAGCACGTTACGTTTGATGTGATATTTTCATACACAAGGCATACACACAGGTTCAAAGACTCGTTCTCGCCCTCTGCAGTGCAATTCGGCAAGGTATACATCTGCGCTAAAATATCAAGGTGAAAGTCATTATTGCTTGCGTAGTACAGACCCAGCTCCCAACCCAATTTTGTGAATAAATTAACGGCAATATTTTTGTTATCGCCCGATAAGAGTCTCAGGTTAAAGCAGCGCGTTAACGCCGATAACGGCCCACCACTAGTTAAAAGTATTAAAGAATGAAAGATTGAGAAAAAGAAAAAAGTTTGAAGTTAGAAAAATGAGCAAATATAGTGATGAAGAGTATATTGCATAACAGTTTTCAATATCATAGCAGACAAAAGTATGTCAGCAGTATGAAGGTGAAAAAAAGTGTTGCTTTGAAACCAAAATGGTGAGACAGTGTTAAAAGTATATCTGTCATTGTTATGCATTGCAATATTTTCTCACGGTTGAAAAAGGAGAAAAAAAGAGTGATGAAAAGGGTATCTTATTTAATTTCATAAATGTTAGCCTTATGTTAGAGCCATTTTATTGAATTCTAAACCTTTTACATTTTTAAACCTTAGTATTAGTTAGACTTGTACACTTCTTATTTAAGATTCTTATATGTTTAATGTGTGCACCTTCCTGCCACAGTCAATTCCTTGTCTGTGTGATGTTTCTTGGCAAATAAAACCCATTCTGGAAAGTATTAATAATTGAAAGAGAAAAAAGTTTGAACAGTGGAACAGTGAAGAGCGTTGGCCAATCGGATTGGTTCCTTGTTTCTTGTAACGTAGCAACTGTTGGTCATTGTCAACATTTCTAACCTAGAATCTAGGTTTTAGGTTCAAGATGAAGGAGAAACTAATCATGTGTGCCTGCACAACCAGTCCTGTTCAGACACTTAATTTAAAGATGACATCAAAATAATAATCCATAGTGCAGGGTTGCCGATGTTGTAGTTGTCCCTGGTGAGTTTTTTAAATGCAATCTCGTCACATTATGTGAGTTTGTTGTGCAACTGGAAAAGCTAGCTACTCTAACTCAGAATGCTGCTGCAAAAAAAGCAGAACTATTGTGGGTGGTAAATAAGATCATGCTACATCTAGCCAGCGGATCATTTCTTGCAAGTGTGTCAAAGTGGTATTTTTACAGACTGTATTAACACCGTAGGCGTGAATAATGCATGCATCGTCATTGTCGTCCATCTTTAGCCGAAGAAGCTAGAGAGAAGATGCAATGGGAGATTTCCTACAGTAAGCTAGATACTGCTTCAAATTGAAAACGGAGACGATCTTTTGATTAAAGACAAGTTACTTAACCTCTGTTGTCAATATCGCCGATAAAAAGTAAATACTGTTACGAAGCATTTGTTTGTAGGTAACGAACGATAGACGTAGCCACTGCCAGTTTCGCCGTTCTATGGCAGCTACAGTACTGTATGATGACAGTCGTAGCTAGCGTTGTAAGCACTCGTCACTAGAATGGCCATAACTTTAAAACAAAAAATCATATTTCAAATCTGTCTGCTGTTCTACATTGCCCACACAATTATGTATATATATTAACTCTAACATGGCCTGTATCTTGTATTGAAAGTGCTCGAAAATTAGCTTGTCTAATGTATGGTGGACTGAGAAAACATATTTGTCAAATCAGAGCGAGCAGGTGTCGTGAGAGAATTCCTACTGTTCGATGTACTGCTTCAAATTGAAAACGGAGAAGATATGTAGAGTAAAGACAAGTTTCTTAACGTCTGTGTTCAATATCGTCAACTAAAAGTACAAACTTTTCAGTTACGAAGCTTTTGTTCGTAGTAAAGCCAGCTGCAGTAAACCTTTCGTGACCCCGGTTTGGCTGTTCGTGACTGGCTGAGTCGGATATGACAGTGTTGAGCCTCGATTTTTGCAGATTTTTGTGAAACTTTCTTAAAGAAAAATAATCTAGCTAGATTATGTACACTTTAAGTTCAATGTACATACCTTGTTTGGCCAATTAGGTCGATTGTGGAAAAAAAGTAGAACCGTTTTTAGTTATGGAGAGCCATCGCGCTAGCTTGGAATTGCGTTATCCCACTCATCACTTCAGTGGTCATAACTTTTAAACAAAATAGTCTATCTTAAATCTGTCTGCTGTTCTGAATTCACGACAAAAGTATCTAACTTATCTAACTAATCCTCTATCTTGTAGTGAAAGTGGTTAAAAAGTAGGTTTTCTAAAAAAGTAATGCAGACGGAGAAGACTTTTGTCAGAATGGCTCCGTGAAATCGTCTTGATAAAGGATGATTTGCCTAACATGATAATATAAATATTTACATCATTAGAAAGCCCTAAATCTTGTCTTTAAAATGGTTTAAACAGTTCAGGTATATTATTTGAAAAAGTCTGCATATTCAGGCAGGAAAGTGTTAATTAAAATATTAAATAACGTAGGGTAGTCTACCGTCGGAGACAACCACTACGCCTCATTCAGCCAGTTTAAACGGCTGCTATATGACGCTGTTTATTTTCAATGCGCCGATAGTTCGGCTCTTTGGGCCGGCACAATCCGGAAGAAACCACCAAAGCTTCACAAGGCATCGTTCGCCCATCCCTATCATTTAGCAGACACTCTCATCCAGAGCGACTTACAGTAAGTACAGTGACATTCCCCTGTACCTTGACCAAGGACACAACGTTGGCACGGCCGGGAATCAAACCGAGCAATTTTATCGTTCATCTGCTCTGTTTTTTTAATTTTTTTATCTGCTCTGCTATACTAGCCTGGCTCAGCCCTCCTACGTACTTCCGCTCAACTTTCATTTTGCTTCTGTACTAGGTCTGGCCATTCGGTACGTAAGTCGGATGTCTCAGGTTAATTTTCTATCGGCCAATCAGCGCACAGAGGGAGTGGCTGAGAACGATGACGTTGATGTCGTGCGCTAGTTTGTGTTGTAGTTCTGTAATGGTGGCGGAGAAAGATGCGAGCGAAGCCATTCGGTCCGTTGTGGCAACGCTGCCGAATATCCATAAGCTAAAGCCAGAGCAAGAACAAGTTTTGATGGTGGCCATGATGTTGAGGCCCTCCTCCCCACGGGGTTCTGGAACAGTTTGATTTTCCAGCTACGGCAGCTAGCTCTCTTACAGTAGTGGTGAAGGAATTGGCTAAGGCGAACGCTAGCGATTGGTTATGGCAGATCAGAGTGGCTCTAGGCATATCCAATAGTCTTAAACTTCAACAGAGTACCTGCCCACAAGGAAGTCAACGCTTGTCAATGGAGCGAGCCCAGACTCTGTACAAATGAAATGTACGAGAGTCTGGTTAGGACCAGGCTACTGCTATGCGCCCTCTGCTGACATCCTGAATGTGACTGTCAAGCTCGTGGGAGCAACTTCGGGGTCACAACACAAAAATCTATGCAAAATTGAGAAAGAAGATTTCCACACACTATTTTACTTCCCGATTCCCATGTTTAAGCACATCAAAGAAAATCAGATAACGGGTCGTTTTTTCGTTTCCGTTTTCTATTATCAAAACAGAAAACGGAAAATGGGTCATTTTCCATTTTTGGTTTTACTATTTCTAAATGGTAGTCGGGAAACAGCGTGTTTCCTGATTTTGTTTTTTTTATTTCAAAACAAAAATCCACTGGCCGCAAAGTACACGGACCCATCTGCTGTGGTGGAGTTTTATCATTCGTGGCTTGACCCTTGTGTTATCTTCGGGTCATTCTGACCCATCAGTCATTCTGACCCACCGTCGTATTGCGACAACTTTACTGCATACAAAAACAAAATGAGGAATTTTATTTTAACCGCCGGCTGTCTCAGACCCCCCACATTGCGAAGGTTAAAAGAAAATGCTATTTATTGTTTTTGTATTGGGTAAAATTGGGTAAACACAACGATGGTTCGTTGTGAACCTTTGGGTCATGTGACCCAAAGGCAGCACAAGGGTTAAGAGCTTTGGTCCCATTGGTTTCAATGGAAAGAGTTCAGTGGTAAAGCATGTAATTAACTTGATAGCGTACAATATCTGGGGAAATTGTGGGGTGTGCTTGCGTCGGTTGCAGATGGGTGTTTTTGAAACTTATATTGTACAAGTCATATTTGGGTATGCATACTTATTATTTATGAAGATTACATAGACAAAAATGTTTACATTTGTTGCTGTTCATTTACACTTCTAAAATAATAAGAGTATATGACACAGTGTTCTCTCTCTATATATTTTTTTTCTATATCAGCCTCCTTCAATCCTGGTCATTGATCCTGGTTCGATATAGGCCGACGTTTCATCTATATGGAAACAGATTATGAGGTTGAACGGATTGAATGGCCGAAAACGGGACACAATTTCCCCTCATCTGTTGTTAAAGTGTGTCAATCTAGGTGGAGAAGGATACAAGTTTAAATGCCAGACCAAGGGGGTGTTCCATCAACGTTGCTAACGCAAGTCTCGCTAACACGAGTAAGTCTCACTTGGGTAAACGTCAAGTTTGACTTAAGCCTCAAGCCGTTCCAGTAACGTTCCGTTCCACTAACAGTCAATGCTAATTCCAGGGCTGCCAACTTTTCCTTTTTGTGAGAAGTTACTGTTTACAACGTTAGCTTGGCTGCTTGTTTGGCGTTGCCTTTTCAGCGTGAGATATAAGGTGTGGCGTGAGAGCGTGAGAAATGGTTGCTTCTTTCCCCACATATTAAATACACATCCACACCACTCCCTGTTACTGCCAAATCATTTGAACACCATTATGCGATGCTAACTGATCCTATCAAAGCATGCTTAATTGTTCTTTATCGCCCACCAGGCCCGCTAGCCGACTTTGTGGAGGAGCTGGACATGCTCCTCAGCGTCCTCCCGGATGATGGAACCCCCCTGATAGTCCTTGGGGACTTCAACATCCACCTCCAAGGAACTCTGGCCGTCGACTTCTTGTCTCTCCTGACCTCCTTCGACCTGACGCTGCTGAGCACACCGGCGACCCACAAGGCAGGCAAACAGCTAGACCTCATCCTGACACGTAACTGTATCACTGACTTAACCTCTGTAACCCCACTGCATATTTCTGATCACTACTTTATCCAATTCTCTATCTCTCTCCCTCCAACTCCTTCTACCTCCCCTCCCCTTGTAACTTTCCGGCGCAACCTCCGCTCCCTATCCCCCTCCCATTTCTCCTCTATTGTAACATCCTCCTTCCCCCCCATTGACGAGTTCTCGTCCCACCCCACTAACACTGCCACCGACACCTTGTTAACCACTTTAACTGCATCACTTGACTCTCTCTGTCCCCTGTCAACCAGGCCTGCACAATCTTCTCCCTCCTGCCCGTGGCTTAGGGATGTTATTCGTGAAGAACGGTCCACCCTTCGGGCAGCCGAGAGGAGATGGCGCAAGTCCAAAGGCGGTCTGGACCTTGATAAGTATCACTCCCTCCTCAAATCCTTCTCTTCTCACATAACTGGTGCTAAAACCCTCTACTTTCTGAACAAAATGAACTCTGCTTCAAACCCCCACAAACTTTTCTCTACCTTCTCCACCCTTCTTAACCCACCTCCCCCACCCCCTCCCTCCACCCTGACAGCAGACGACTTCTCCTCCTTCTTTGAGAAAAAGTCGCCGACATTAGCAGTCGGTTCCCTAAACCCACCTTTCCTACCCTCTCACCCTCCATGACTGACCCAACTAAATGTCTAAACTCTTTTTCTCCCCTGTCTGAGGCAGAGATCTCTGACCTCATTCTCTCTCATCGCCCCACCTCCTGTCCCCTTGATCCTATACCCTCCCCTCTCTTTCAAACCATCTCCCTCTCCATCATAACTTTTCTTCTCCATGTCCTAAACTCCTCTCTCACCTCTGGCACCTTCCCCTCTGCCTTCAAACAGGCTAGAGTTACCCCTCTACTCAAAAAACCCTCCCTTAACCCTGCCGTTCTCCAGAACTACAGACCGGTATCACTGTTACCCTTCCTTTCAAAAACAATTGAACGTGCTGTATCTAACCAACTGTCTAACTTTCTCTCTCAGAACAACCTGCTTGACCCCAACCAATCGGGCTTCAAGACTGGCCACTCCACAGAGACTGCCCTCCTTTCAGTCACCACTGCCCTCCAGTCTGCCAGAGCGGCTTCCAGGTCATCCGTTATCATTCTGCTGGACCTTTCTGCAGCGTTTGATACGGTTAACCACCAGATCCTGCTCGCCAGACTTTCTGAGATGGGCATCACTGGCACTGCACTCCAGTGGATCTCATCCTACCTGTCGGGAAGATCCTACCAGGTTTCCTGGGGAGGCAAACTGTCGGGCCCTCGCCAGCTCTCCACTGGTGTCCCACAGGGCTCCGTCCTTGGACCCCTCCTCTTCTCTCTGTACACCACCTCACTTGGACCAATCATCACCTCCCATGGCTTCTCCTACCACTGCTACGCTGACGACACGCAGCTGTACCTGTCGTTTCCCCCGACCGATCCGGGGATCTCAGCTAGGATTGAGGCCTGCCTCACAGACATCTCCGCCTGGATGACCGAGCACCACCTCCAGCTGAACCTCGCCAAAACAGAACTTCTCATCATCCCGGCTAAACCCTCCATCTCCCACGATCTCTCAATCACCCTGGGATCTGCGACGGTGACCTCTTCATCCTCTGCCAGGAACCTTGGGGTTACCATGGACGACGAGCTCTCCCTCACGGCCCACATTGCTGCGGTCTCCCGGTCGTGTAGATTCACCCTCTACAACATCCGGAAGATCAGGAGATACCTGTCTGAGCACTCCACCCAGCTGCTAGTCCAAGCACTCGTCCTCTCCAAGTTGGACTACTGCAACTCGCTGCTCACTGGTCTCCCAGCATGTGCAACCCGCCCTCTTCAAAGGATTCAGAACGCGGCGGCCCGCCTGGTCTACAATCTACCCAGACGCTCCCATGTTACCCCGCTCCTCATCTCTCTCCACTGGCTACCTATCATGGCCCGTATCCGATTCAAGACCTTGGTATTGACCTTCCGAGCAGTGAACGGGACTGCACCCGTCTACATCAAGTCTCTCCTGCAGCCTTACACCCCCACCCGTCACCTAAGGTCTTCTTCAGACAACCGCCTGGTGGTCCCACCGCTCAAGACCGCCCGGTCCCAACACAAGCTCTTCTCCTGTCTGGCCCCCCAGTGGTGGAATCAACTCCCCACCTCCATCAGAGACACTGACTGTCTCTCCACCTTCAAGAAAAGGCTCAAGACGCACTTGTTCCGGGAGTACAACGGTACTTAGGAACGGTTCGCTTGACCCGATGTTAGTTTCCTCAAGGATCACAATGACTCTTGCTTAGAGACTTGTTGCTCTTGTGGTTAGTGGTAACTGATTTAAATTTTTGTTCTCGCTGTGATATATTGTTTTATTACTGTTGCTTGCTTTTTTCCACAGGTACACTTGCACTTATAGCTGTTCATGTTGTTTAATTGTAACTTGTTTAACTACATGCTCTTATGGTTCTTCCCTTTGGCACTTACTTTGGTTGTTCACAATGTGTGCTTCATGTTTTGGCTACTCGCGATGTTTTTTGGCTATCTTGTTGTTATGATCAGTGACCTATGCCCTTTGTAAAGCTCTCTCTTGGAAGCCGCTTTGGATAAAAGCGTCTGCTAAATGAATAAATGTAATGTAATGTAAATGTAAATGGTTGAAATGTGTGTCACACGGCGAAACCGTGAGAGTTGGCAGCTCTTTAATTCAAGCTAGACCTCAATAAGCTGTTGCCGCAATTAACACGGCAAGGGAGATTTTTGTCAAACCACTACGACCGTTAAAATGCGTAAATTGTAGGCCTACAAAATCTACTTAACATAACTATATAGTTATGCCTACTGATAATTAGTGTAATTTGATGAGCTGTCTGAAACCGTTCTGACAGTATGGCTCAATATTCTCAACAGGAGATTGAGAATAATAGTTCCAAAAAGAACGTGGCAGCAATTGAAAATTGTAGGATAACATTCAAAAGACTGAAGAAGGCCATGGTTAATTGTTGGAATGCTGCTTCAGCATTCCAAGTATTGTTCTTTGAATCTTTAATCAACTTATTATTTTTCTTCTATTTCTTCCGTGGCACCTTTCAGCGCCTTCAAATCTTCAGCTATTAAAACCGTTCAGCTATCAAAAAATTCAGCGGTTTCAAGCCATGGGTTCTATGACTTTTCAGCTTTGCACCTCTTATGCTTGAATTAATATAAATCAATATTCATAATATTTTTAACATGGGTTTCCAATGGAGTTCTTTCAAATCCTCTCAAACTTCTTTAAACTTCTTCAACTTCCAAATCCTTCTTCTTCCTCAATCTTTCAGCTAGAGCCACCATTTAAACTTTAAAATGTTGACAAAACCCTAAACTATTTTTAAATAATTCAGCTTTTTGATATCTATTCAACTTTTTTCAATATCACTGATTATGTTTCATGACTTTTTCAAACCGTTTCTGAGATTTACATGGGTGTGTATGTGAAAGCCTAGAGTGCAGACTGAAACGCTTAGTGGAAGGGAGCTTCGGATTTCGTTGAAAAAATATTTCTAGTTTGCCAGCATTACCACAATTTTGCAAATCTGGTGACAAAATCGTCAGAGAAAGCAAAAAGAACAAGATTTTGAAACTGCCGGTAGAGTCGTATTTCTGACCGCACAGACATATAAAGAATATCTCTGGTTTCGGCAGAGTCTTAGGTCTCGGAAAATATCCTTATTTTTTGGATTGGACGTAAAGTTTTGCGTCTAAGTTAACTTGTTTGAGGTGTGGCTGCTAGGTAAATGTTTGTTATTCTCTCTGCCCAGGGGGGTATTAGTCGTAGCTCGCTAAGTGGTTTAGCGAGCTAATTTTCAGGCTAAGATAAAAAACGCCCCTCTTTTTGGTTCGTGGAAGCAACTTTCGATAAATCACCATAGTAACATATCAATTAGCACTAACCTTCTCCAGAGCAGGCTAACGTAAGTGTAGCTGGATAAGCTTGCCACACCCCCAGAAAATAACATGGCAGCTCCCTTTTTGAGAGACCCAGTTGACCAAGGAGCTATATTTTAGTTCGATTAGTTTTCCATACCAATAGAGTTCTTCGCGATTGCCAAGATCCTTTATTTCACACGGATGAGTTCTTGTTTGAGCGATATCGATTCAGCCGACATGGACTCATTTATTTGAAAGACCTTCTCGGGCCGTACATTGCAAATATCACACGCCGCAGCAAGCTTTATGCTTTATTATGAGCTTATGCTGCTGTATGTGAATATGTAACGCTGTGTTTTACGAAATGTCTTGTCTTATCTGTTGTGCCTGTGCTTTTTATATGTTTCACTGTGGGAGAGTGGGAAATGTCATATCGATTCCTTTTTATGTCTTGACATGTGAAGAAATTGACAATAAAGCTAGGCTACTTGAAACTTTAACTGTGCTTCAGACTGCATAGCCTTGAGGTTTTTTGCGTCAGGTAGGCTATAGGCTACATTTTTATACAGTATAGGCGATGCAGAAAACATTGGCAAAGCCGCAGCATGCGTTGCTGTAAGAAAAGTTTACTTGGCGCTTAACCAGCTGATGAATCAATTCATCATATTCCCTGGCCATTGAAGGATTCATTTATCTATGTGTCTATTCCAATATGTAATAATAGTATTCAATGACACAAATCTGTGTTCTAGAAAGAGTGGTCTGGAGTCGCAGAGGTCCGATAATATCAGCTTTAATGCAGCAGTTGGAAATCAAGTACAGAGCTCTGGAGTTGTCTACGTTTCCCTACCCGCAACAGAGTTTGGGCTGGTTCACGAAGTCCAACTGGCTATCTTTCCCTGCCCCAGCATATAATATACAGTGCAATTAAAACAGAAAAATGAAAAGAGGGTTGAGCTTGTTCTCTCGTGCATCAGGGAGTTGTTCTTGCCTCCGCGTCCCACCTGCTCGGGTGCCATCTCCACCCAGATTCAAGGTTGTTTCTGAAAATGAAAAGATAGAGACACAAAGAACAGCCTGCTTCCCACACTCAGTGTGAGACCCAATGTTTAAGCCTGAGCACACTTCTAAGTTTCATAACTGTAATAAGCACAATGCATAACTTTAATAAGCACAATACATAACTTTAAGACATGCCTCCTTCATAAATCCTGTTGTTATATTCACTCGTGCACAGTGCCCGTGATGCATTCAGTGATTAAAATGCCACACATATTAATAACTGGGATCATAGTTAGTGCCGTGCCTGATATGCAGCTGGTGATTACAGTTCTAGAATATGTGTTGTAATGTATTATACATTCTTTAATCCCTCTTTTGATCTCTGA
Organism: Osmerus mordax; assembly: GCF_038355195.1. Taxonomy (NCBI): domain Eukaryota; kingdom Metazoa; phylum Chordata; class Actinopteri; order Osmeriformes; family Osmeridae; genus Osmerus; species Osmerus mordax. The sequence continues at coordinate 605,922 of NC_090070.1, forward strand.
AAACACCAGAGATCAATCAACATAGCCCGGACCAACCACCGCCTCCTCGTCCTGGTCAGCCAGCCCCAGCAACGGCATTTGGAACCCCTTCGTCGGGTTATCCTCAGCCGAGACAATGATCCTGTTACACAGGGACCTGATACATGGGATACAGCAACAGTCATGTTGATATTGATATAGCACACTCTTAAGTAAAATAGCGGAAACCTTCTTAGTCCAGTACAATTCTAGTGTGGTCAAGCAGTATCACTCTTGGCCTTGTCGTAACCCTCTTTTCCGGACTCTCACATTCGTAGCAATAGCAAAAGGTTCACTGGCCCTTCTCCACCAACTCCTGCAACTTACAACTGGATTCTGGAGCAGCACAACACATGCTCCAGTGGTACCACGTACTTCCTTTCCCCAGCACCCTTAGGGCGTGCAAGGTTCTCTCGATGACCTTGCATGGTCCTGTCCATAAATGTACAACAGGCTTTCCCGAACATCGGATGATGTATTGGGGCAAGTGGGGCAGGGTCTTCAAGGGGAAGGGGGGGGGCATACCACTCATAGGTCTGATGAGGCATAGGGGCAGATGGGGCAGGGTCTCCAGGGGAATGGGTAGATCATCCAGTGAGAAGGGGGGGGGGGGGGGGGGGGCAGGGTCTCCAGGGGAATGGGGCCTTAGAACAGGGGTTAGGTAGTCAGACCCGCCGGTCTGACTCGTCCTGAAGCAGAAAAGAGTTACAGTCCCAGCATCACCTTATCTCCCATGATCAAGCAGTAACTGAGTCAAATGAGATGCGAACAGTCGAACACCAATGATTAAACACAGATATTGAAATCAAGAACCCATTTAAGGATTTAAAGTGGATATTTTTAAAGTTCAAATAAATCCCTCCTTTCACACCCTTTTAGGGTGTGACAACAAACACAAATTTAAAAATATCCCATTACTGATTACACAATGTTGGCATACAAATCAACAATAATGATGAGACTATGCAGCGTTATGGCCAAGTGGTGAGGACACACTGGACACAGTGGAAAAACCCTAATGATGTTATAGGGGAAAACCCACCGTCACTCCACAGAGTGGACATTCGACATCCATGTATCCACGGCAGACCTGGACATGCTCACAGGCCCCCTTCACCACATACATACAACTTCAGCCAAGCTTTTAGAATTGTAATAAAATTAAATAAATTCGAAACAAATAGAAAAACCAGAAATTAGACAGGATATTTTAAAGATTTCATAAGATCCCTCCTTTCATTGATAACTTTAATCAATACCCAATCTCCTCGTTTGACTCCTCCACTCTTTGGTATACTGCTTCACCTGGAACAGAATTTAGCAGAAGACATCTCTTTTCTAGTTAGCATTAGGTTTAAGTTGTGTAATTATGATCTTCTATAATTCAATTCAAATGTTGTTAATGCATCTGGTACAGGACTGGGAAAGATTTCAATCCAATGTAAACATATCTATAATTACCAGGCAGTATTGACCCTTCAGTTTTCTTATTGTTGAGCAAACACATGTAACAGCATCTAATAAGACCATACATCATCATTTGATAGTCAACTCCTATTAGTCATGCCTAGAAATGACAATCTGTTTCTTTGTTCCCTTCTTTAGAAAATCAACTGTTAGTCTAATTTCTTTCACTCCAAAAAACCTTTTCTGTCTTTTAAAACAGTTAAGTTTAAGACCAATATTGTTTTAGATTCTCTATTTTACCAAATCACAGCTCTTTTTATCAAAGATATGATCAAAGCAATTTTCATTATGCCAAACCAGAATCCGTATGCTTCTTAAATGAAATATAAACCAAATCATGTTCTTAATGTAGCTATTAACCAAACATTTTTCCCAACTATATTTTCTATAAAGGTCAGATAGGTAGAACTTCATAACTCGTTTTGCTGCAGTTCAAAACGAGCCAATTAGCTCAAACCATCATAACCACAATTTATCAGACTTGATGAGTCTTCCCAAATTATTTCAGAACTTAATGTTATAATAACCCTCTTCATAATACAACATTATCACAGCCTAACTGTTTATCCCAAACAGTATGCCAGGCTCTGATAAAACTCTCAAATAAAACTTAAAACCAAATTATAATTAAACTCCAAATAAAAGTACATTTATTTATTTTCTCTTTCTCATTTTTAACCAAATTACATCTAATACCTTTATCAAAACTCTTAAAAACCCTAGATTTTACTATTTTGACTTAAAATGTTATCCCATATACCTTCAAAGTATATTCATAGTTTCCTCTTCAAAACATCAGTGTTTAAACCAATCATCTCTTCACATCCACAAAACGTTCTTGTTTTATTTCATAACCTTCCATGATCCTCTCTAAACCAATCCTTTATGTAACTTTCCAATTGCTTCCTCATAATTTTTCACATACATTTCCTCAAACCATTCTTTGACCAACACAGCTGTTTAGCGTTTACCGTCTATTCACTTAATTTTGCTCTAGTATAACTCTTCCAATTGTATTAGAACCTATTTATAAACCAGGGGTATACCCTCTGGGATAACCTTTGTAAGATCTCGACGTAACTGACTCTTTTAGCCCCCACCTTTCTCCAACTCTCCTCGGGATTTCTTTAACTTCTTGGTCAAAGGAAAAAACACACCACACTGAAAGAAAGGGAATTGGCGGTCTGTTCAAACTATACATATTAATTTAATATATACTACATGATTTGTTAAAGTTTCTCTTCCAAACATGTTTAAATCTAGTAGTATTACTATAATCTCGGAACTTGTGTAATCTGTATATCTATATCATGTTGAGAGAACTTAATTTAGTTAGGTTTGGGTAGTGTCTGTCCCTCCCCCACTCACGTCAGGTACGTGCCTGCGCATGCGCTTAGAAACGCGCCAATTCTCTGAAGATTTTCAGTTGGAATTTCATTTTCATGCTGTGTCACTGAAGAGAAGATCGGATTTCATAGAAACAGAAAAGAAATTCAAAGATACATCTCTGCGGTAAGTGAGAACGTTTTTAATGTGAAACATTGTCTTACTGATAGCTGGGCTGTCCCCGCATTGAAATCGCCAGTTAGTACTAACCTAGCTAACACACAAATATACGAGGACCGCTTTTTACACGCTGTCAGCTTGTTAACGTTCGCTAGCTGGTCAGTTTTATACATGTGGACTGAAGCGTTTGTATAGTGAGTGCTAGCTACACGAGGGGCTAGCTGCAAATATTGCATAGCTAGCTAGCTAGCAATAATGTCCTTGGCTAGGCTTCATGGGGTAATTAGCCCACGTGTGGTGCATTCTTTTTCGACTAGCGTTAGTACAATATTTCGCCTGTGCTTATCTTTTTTCATGGGCAGTTAAAAAAACCTGTTGTAATTTTGTTATAATATTATTATTTGGTATTTTTTGTATATATTACTGTTAATATATAACCTCAGAGAGTTAAATGTTTGCAGGCGGGGAAGTAACCGTGTAGATTCCCAATATGTGGTCAGTTTATCGCAATGAACTTAGCTTCCAATTATGCTAAGACGAATTCGGACTCCTAGACGTGTATTTAATGTAGCCTAATATTTTCACAGATCCTAATTTGTTACTGTGTCCGTTTGTGGTTTGAGGGTCTGGCAAAGGCTCTATAGTAGTGGTGAGTACAATACTTTTCTATTTTATGTAGTGTAAATATTCAATGTATAGGTTTAACACTTTCTCTTGCGCGCCAATTCTCTGAAGCTTTTCAGTTGCAATTGCATGTAGTGTCACTGAAGAGGTCATACTGACAGCTGGGCTGTCCAAGCATTCAAATCGCCAGTAAGTACTATCTAAAGCAATCATTCAAACACCTTATTGTACACGCTGTCAGCTTGTTAACATTCGCTAACTGGTCATGTGCTTACATATGGACTAAGGGTGTAACAATATATCGTGGAACAATATATCCCAATACAAAAATGGTACAATATGTATCATAGAGTTATGGCAATATTTTTACAATATGACGTCCGTTTGATCCTATTGGTTGAGATACCAGCACGCGACCTACTCTGCGTCATGCGTGCATTCACTGCATTCACAGAAATCGCTTGAACTGAGTTAACCTTTTGCTGCCTAAGCCAACATTCCAAACATTCCATATGCTGTTGAAATATGATATTCATATTAATATGCAAATTTTATGAATTTTCATATTAAATCATACACCTTAACTGTTGACACCATATTGAAGAACAGAACTAGGGGATTTTTATGATGTGAATAAATATATGATTACTTAAGGCAAATCATATTTTATCAAGGTGATTTCAGGCAGCCATTTTTTACAAAAACTTCTCCATCCACCATACCTCATCAGACAACTTCATTTTTAACCACTTTAATTACAAGATGGAGGAAAACTTTGAGCAGGTGGAATATCCACACATCTGTGGGCAATGTGGAACAGAAGACAGATTAGAAATATCATATTTTGATTAAAAGTTATGACCATTCTAGTGACTACATGGAAACACGTGGAAACATGGGGGAAACCTACATTTCTCTGCCCCAAAAGTAGCTAGCGCTATGGCTGGATACTCCTCTCGATAACTAAAAAACGTTGGAGTTTCTTCCACAATCGACCGAATTGGCCAAACAAGGCATGTACATTTAGCTTACAGTGTATATAATCTAGCTAGTTAATGTTGTTTTTCTAAGTTTTTTAGAAATCTGCTCAAATCGAGGCTAAACAGTGCTACTAACGTCATTACTGCCTGTCCTGCCGGACACGGCAGAACGCGAGTTTTTTTCTGGAAAAAACTCGCATCACTCCCACAAACAAATTCTTCGTATGTAAAAAGTTTAGACTTTTAATTGACAATATTGACAACACATATTAATAAACTTGTCTTTACTCAGAATATCGTCTCAGATTTCAATTCGAAGCTGTAAATCTAACACTGTAGGCAATCTCCCATGGTCTCCGCTCTGGCTCCGCCTCGAAAAACAATGGCTGCCGTTGCAGACGATACATTTATTTCCCCCTCCCAGTAACCCCTTAACCAATGATATGTACTTTGAGCTTAACTTGTCATGAGTATCTGGCAGTTTTCAGAAATAAAATCGGTGATTGGACGGCAAAGATATTAAGGCGGGTCTTATGGGTCTTTTTTGACCCATATTTGAATGGGCCGGCTAGATAGGGTTAACTAAATTGTATGTACAACAAAGAAAGTTATTGAAAATGTTAAATGTTTTGGAAATAAATAATTTAATTTTAAACAAAAATCAAAATATCGTGATACGTATTGTATTGTACACCCAGTATCGTCATACATATTGTATCGTGAGCTGAGTGTATCGTTACACCCCTAATATATACTGAAGTGTTTGTAGAGTGAGTGCTAGCTACACATGGGGCTAGATGCAAATATTGCATAGCTAGCTAGCAATAATCTCCTTGGCTTAGCTTCATGGGGTAATTAGCCCACGGGTGGTGCATTCCTTTTCCACTAGTACAATATTTCGGTAATAATATTGGTTATAATATTATTTGGTATTTTTTGTGAATATTATTGGTAATATTTTACTTTTTAAAGTAAAATGTTTCCAGGCGAGGAAGTAACCGTGTAGATTCCCAATATGTGGTCAGTTTATCGCAATAAGCTTCGTTTCTAATCATTGTACGACGAATTCAGACTCCTAGAAGTGTATTTAATGTAGCCTTATATTTTCACAGATCCTAATTTGTTACTGTTTCCGTTTGTGGTTTGAGGGTCTGCCAAAGGCTTTATAGTAGTGGTGAGTAGGCTATTCTTCACAAGACTATTTTCTATTTTATGTAGTGTAAATATTCAATTCAAATTCCATTTTTTTTTTATCTCTCTCTTTGTGCAGTGAATGTGGAAGTGTAAGGCGTGTTCAACTTCTGTTTCAAGTAGGTCTGAACTTCTGAATCATTATAAACTAAAACATGTTAATTTTGGACGCACCTCTCGCTATCCCTGTACATATTTGACCTGCCCATGCTCATTTAAAACATGGAATGCTTTAATTGTTCACCATAATAGAGTGCATTCCACACAAGTTTCTCAGAAACCAACAGCGCTTTCTGTATTTTGTTGTCACTTATGTGCATGTAAGGATTTAGCAACAGAAAGAGACTACTTTAGTCATATTACCACACATCTTAAGAGGAATGAGAGTGTTTCCTGCATGTTTTAGGTTGCGATTTTAAAACCAATATTTATGGCACTTTTAAAAGTCATAGAAGTCGTCACCATACACCACATACACTAACTGACTTCAAACCAAGTATAGTGAGAACCACTAGACTAGCACCTCCAACAGATGCACCATTGTCTGACAGAGAGGAAGATGATAGTGATGAGGTTTCTGGCGTATGCTCGGATGTTAATGCACAGCCCAGGGAACTTGCTGGTTTAATTGAGCAACAACTTGCAGCTGCTTTATTAAAACTAGAATATTTGGTCCATGTACCAGGAACAGCCATTGATGAGTTTTTACAAGAGCTCCACCACTTGATTAGCTCTCCTACTATCCCTTTGTCTAGTAGTATTGTTAGTGACATATTTCAAAGCAACAACATCCAAATAGACCAATCGCTTATAACAGAAATTGCCACGGCAGTTTGCTCAGCTACCCCAGTGCATAAAGCTTTACAAAAGGGTGGCCCATTGAGTAATTCGTATCAACGCAGACAATATTATAAGAAAATATTTAGAGTTGTGGAACCAGCTACGTATGTCTTGGACGCAAAAGAGAATCACACATTTCAGTATGTACCAATATTGAAGTCTCTGCAGCAAATTCTAAGTCAGCAACATATACTTGATAAGGTCTTGCAAAATCATAGGGGACAGCAGCAGATTCAACATGATCAGTTTTATGAATATAAGGCCCCCCAAGATGGTTCCCATTTTCAAGAGAACGGTTTCTTAAACAACGACGAGTTAAGAATATCACTAGGCCTTTATGTGGATGATTTTGAGACATGTAACCCTCTAGGCACGTCTAGAAAGAAACACAAGCTTTGTGCAGTTTATTGGATACTTGGTAACCTCCCACCTGGTTCCCACTCATCTTTGTCATCGATTTACTTGGCGTTGCTAGCAAAAAGTGATCATGTAAAAAAGTATGGTTATACAAAAGTATTACAGCCTCTTTTACAAGACATTAAAACTCTAGAGGATGATGGTGTATATATCCCACTATTAGGCAAATCTCTTAAAGGTACAGTGCAGACTGTGGCTGCAGACAACCTGGGAGCTCACAGCATGGCTGGATTTGTTGAAAGCTTTTCTGGAGACTACTATTGCCGGTATTGCACAGGAAAGAGTTGTGATGTCCAATCCCATTGTGTTGCATCTGGTGTTTTCAACCCAAGAACTAAACAGCTTCATGAATGCCATGTAAAGTCATCACAGGAGACTAACAAAAATTGCTTTGGGGTTAAACGAGAGTGTGTTTTAACTGAACATCTCCTTTACTTTAATGTTGTCAGCGGCTATCCCCCTGATCTTGCTCATGATCTTTTTGAAGGAATCGTGCCAACCGAGCTTTCTCACTGCCTTGCATTACTTATTTCAAAGGGTTTTTTCAAATTAGATGACCTTAACAAGATCATATTGTCTTTTCCCTATAAATGGACAGATAAGACTAACAAACCACATGTAGTACCAATAAGTTTTGTAAGTCGTAAAACCATAGGCGGCAATGCTCATGAGAACTGGACCTTATTGAGGTTGCTTTCATTTTTGATAGGACCACTTATACCAGAAAATGAGCCAGCATGGCTTGTGCTCATGGATTTGAAAGAGATTGTTGAACTTGTTGTTGCGCCAGTACATACTGATGAATCCATTTCCTACCTTGAAAGTAAGATTATTGAACATAGGCAAAGGTATCAAGAGCAGTTTCCTGATATCAGACTTCTACCAAAGCACCACTATTTAGAGCACTACCCTCTCATGATCCGTGCTTTTGGTCCTCTTGTCGTACATTGGACAATGCGCTTTGAGGCCAAGCACAGTTTTTTCAAGCAGATTGTTAAACATACCAGCTGTTTCAGGAACATACCTTTGACCTTGGCTTCAAAACATCAGCTGATGATTGCTTTCCATCTAAACTCTCCGTCGTATGGTAAATCTGACCTAGAGGTTTCTAATGTATCCACAGTCCCAATAGATGTGGTGAAAGATGAAATGGCTCAGGCTATTAGGCAGAAGTACCCTGACACATTTGAAGTGCATCTTGCCAAGAAGGCATCATGTTTTGGAATACAGTACTGTAAGGGTATGGTTGTTGCTCATGGGTCAGCATATGGATTACCGGAGTTTGCAGAAATCTTTCAAATGTGTGTCATCAATGACAAGTTGTTCCTTTTTGTAAATGTGCTGTGTGGGTGGTACAGTGACCACTATAGAGCCTTTGCACTAAACCCGTCACCCACAAAAGAACTTAAACTTCTGGCACTTGATGAACTGACGGATGGTTATCCATTGAGTGATTACCGAGTTGGAACAAGCCGCATGGTAACCTTAAAAAGACATATCCTCATAAAAGGTTGGTTGATGACATAAAATGAAATAAAAGGTGGCGACCATGTAGAGACAGAAATGACATGCCTTCGTGTAAATAAGATAAATAACATAAGGCCATTTAGTTTGTTTAATAAAAGAGCAAGCTATACACCTGTTTTATAGGAAAGGTAACCTGAAATTACTTATTTTGTGATCGGGTGCTATATATAAAATATTAATATATATTTTTTACTTGATGTTCCAGGGGGGGCAGGGCGCCCCCCTAATATAATGGTAGGGGAAACACTGATTGTGTTGGGTATCACATTTAAACAGCTTGTCCATTGTTTAGGGCTGTCAATCTTTCTCTATAATCCCATTCGAATTTGTATGCCTTTATTATTTGAGATCATTAAACGAGAATGTGTGTTTGCCAACACACACACATTCTCGTTTCTCGTATATATATATATACACACATTCAACTGGCAATTTCAACATTAATATTCAAATTACATTATAATCCCTAAATTTATTCTTACAGCCCTACAATTGGTATATTTTTCCCCTCTGTTTATAATTTACAATGCACAATTGCCTGTCTCACTCTGTTACATTATAATTTGCACACTGAGTAATCATTAAATATGGCATTTTTGTTTCACAGATTAAGAATTTGCAAAATGTCTGCCTCCACAGTGATGAGGGTTATTTTAGAAGACAATGACTGCCGAAGACTGAAGTTTCAAGATGGCTTCCCTGGATCTGTTCAGGAAATGGTTGAGGAAGTAAAGAGACAGTGTGAGCTTAATTGTGCCTTCAGACTTCAATTCATGGATTCACTATTCGGCAATGAGTTCATGAACCTCACATCGATAGATGAACTCCAGGATAGAGGGACAATTAAAGTAATCCGGATTGAGAGTTCATCTTCAGATTCCCAATGTGCTGCTGCAACCCCCTTCAGTTCTCCTTCAGTTCTGCCTCCAGCTTCACCTGCCAGTGAATCATCTTCATCTCATCGGTCTCTTGATACGGATATTCTGTCTTCCCCCGAGTCACTACACTTGACAAGATCAGCTTGGCCTGCCAGTTTCCATGTGCCACAGTTCTCATATGATTCCGAGTTCAAACTTGACAGGGGCAATACTGCTTACAAAGAGAACGGCAAACTTCTTATTCCAGATCCTAGACTAAAGTCCAACATTCTAGAAGCCTTGGTGCAAGAAATTGTAAAGTCCAAACTTTATTGCTCTGGCCACGAGTTGAACATGGTTGCGAAGGCCCTTGTATCAAAGCATCCTTGCTTGACTGAAAAAGGTTCTGTAACAGGTTGTGCCGGATGGAAGGCTAGTTTGGGGAATAAACTTGCCATATACCGCACTCAGTTGAGAAAACTAGGTTGCACTGAAGTGATGATAAATTCCCTGAAGCACAAGCCAGAAGGAAAGTTAAGTCCTGCTGCTGCCATAAAGAAACCTCGGCGGTCTGAAGTAAACTACTGCCCCCCCTTTCCAGTTGGGGAATCTGAGACGAGCTTGGAAAAGCTCAGAGAAGAACTTCTCTCTGATGTTAAGAGAAGGAACAACAGGGAGCTAGTAAAGGTGAAAATGGACAGAACATTTGCATATAGGAGACAAGAAGTGGTTTCAAATGAACCCATGGTAGAGACCATCAGGGCAAGATGGCCAGCGTTCTTCGACGTATGTGAGGTATGGGAGTTTTTTACATGGCATGTTCAGCAGGTGTATTGCTCAGGAACTGCTAGCCTGGAAGCCAGTCTACACTCAAACACACACGCACGTCATGTATTGTAGCTGTTGAATATAGGTTATTATAAATCTTTGACTGTGTGCTTTCAGATAAATGCAGAGTTTAAGCGTATTACAACAATGCCTCTCCAATCAAGATTCCTGTCTCAGCTTGACATACACACCTTTGGGCTTTTGAAGCTGTTTGGAAAAAGAGGAGGAATGATAGGCAATAGACTGAAGACCATCCGGGAAGCCATTGATCAAGCAAGTACATTTATTCCAGAAAAAAAACATACGTATTGCAACACGATGCTGATTTAAAAAGTGTAATGTGATATTTTGCTTGCAAATGATGTAGAGTGTTTGTACTACAGTGGTGTTGGTGTGTAAAATTATATCTTTTTGAGATGTGGAGGGGGGGAAAGACCAATGAAAAGACTATCTTTCCAGAACAATGACATTGAGTTTGCAAGGGAGTGCATCATCAAGGGACTCTGCATCTACCTCCATGAGGACCCAGCGCACCTAATGAGGGAGTATGTGGTAAGTCAAACTGATGTATTGTTGAGAGCAGAAATGGGATGCATTCAGTTTACCGTGAGAAGTTTATTATAATATTTTTTATTATAACCATCTTGTGTGAATATTAGAACTGAAACCAAAAATGTGACACCATTTCAGACCAATGTGCATATTCCAAATAAAACAAAGACTATTGTTTCCTCTCCAGACTGCAGACAGATCTGCCATCCAGGAGGGCATTGAGGAAACCACAGTGGGAATCTTTACCATCAGTGACTCGGGTGAAGTGGCAGACGTCGGGATTGTCCTTGAAAGTCAAGCAGTGTTGCAGGAGCTACCAAGTGTGGCATGTGCAACTGCCATGCTGTTTGGTCTTATGTACAACTTGAATCTGGACTACCCTGCTCAACTGAGGTACACCTTTGAGGTGATACAAAAAGTTATCATGGAGTTGGAAGGAAGCATGCTTTCCAAGAGGGCACAAGCTCTAAAAATCAAACTCTTTGAGACCGACGTTTGAATTCCTTTTTCTTCCGTTTTGTATGCTCTGTACATCACACTTTTTTTTCATTATTCAAGTTTTGTTTTGTTTGAGCTACCTGAAGTGGCACATTTAAAACCAACAAGTCCATATTATTACTCAAGACAGTGACAACAACAAATTGATTAGCACTCACACGCGCACTCATAAACACAGACATAGTGCAGAGACATTATAACTACTGTACAAAGCATAAAAGACGTACCTGTTTCACATTAGAATTTCATAAAACTCCTCTTGCAGTCCAACACCTTTACTCTCTAACATCTAACATCCTAACAGCTCTACTGCTCTTTAATACTCCGAGATGACCTCTTTATACTGCTGTGGTACCCCTCTGTGTTTGTTTATGGTTTCCTTATGTCACGGTGTGTTCATATTAAATAAGCCTTAAAATTGTACTTTGAAGTCTGGGTTTACTCACATGATGCAGCATTTAAATGTTCTATATAGTGCATTGAAAAAAAACATTTATTTTGCGATTCCCCAAAGTTCAAAGGCACTGAACATCTCTTCAGTGTGTCCTGCTTATTTTGTAAACATTTAAGGAATTTTGTGTATTGTTTAACTGATATAATAGTGATGTTCATACCATACCAATAAATCCATCTGAAATGTGTAGGGATGTATGTTTTTTGTTGAGCTACCTGCAGTGGCACATTTAAAAATTCTATAGTGCATTGAAGAACCCATTTATTTTGCAGTTTGCAGTTCCGCAAAATAAAAAGTGCAAAGACACTTAAAATCTGTTCAGTGTGTCCTGGTGCTTATTTTGTAGACATTTAAGGAATATTGTGTTAATTGTTGAACTGATATGATATTGATGTTCATACCATACCACTAAATTCATACTTCAAGTAGAGATGTCAATTTAACAAATTCTGAATAAATATAGTACATTAAACATGAAAAATACATTGATTATGGCCCTAGCATAAAAAATACATAACCAGCTTAAATTTGTTGAACATGAAAACTTTGGGTTTAAATTGCGTAATACAATCGTTTTACCAATATATAATTAATAAGTATGGAATAAGTATATTCCAATGAAAGATTCATGTTGGCAAAACATGATTTTATTGTTAATTGAACATGAAATCTTTGGGTTTAAATTGTGTAATTAAACCATGTGTGTCTGATGTAAAATTGTTCAGTATATTCCAATGAAAGATTCATGTTGGCTAAACATGATTTTATTGCGTGCAACCAATGTACATACTTAATTTATGTAAATTCAACAGACTTTTTCTTTCAGTGCACACTCCTCTCTATTTTTATTAAACTCAATCTGACTCCACACAAATAGACAGTGTTCAGGGATTCTAACCCTTGGAGAGGACTCTAACCTCCCCTTGGACAAGACAACGAGTTTAGGGACTCTAACCCCTGGAGAGGACTCTAACCTCCCCTTGGACAAGACAAAACACAAAAACGGTTGATTTCCCACCACTGTTGGTTTGACTAGGTACGATGAAACATAGTAATCGTCTAAATTTGGTTTTCAGTTCCGAATAGCAGTACTTTGAATTAACAGGTGTCTGCTTACCTTTTTTTTATTTATGTTGAGGCGCCTCTGACGATTACGTCTGCCTCCTCGTACCGGTGTATGGATCTTTCTCCCGATCTGTCGGTCGGGCCGGAACCCTCTGGACTCCCTCTTTTCAGCGTCGGGGTCACCATTTGAAGGATTCATTTATCTATGTGTCTATTCCAATATGTAATGATAGTATTCAATGACACAAATCTGTGTTCTAGAAAGAGTGGTCTGGAGTCGCAGAGGTCCGATAATATCAGCTTTAATGCAGCAGTTGGAAATCAACAAGTACAGAGCTCTGGAGTTGTCTACGTTTCCCTACCCGCAACAGAGTTTGGGCTGGTTCACGAAGTCCAACTGGCTATCTTTCCCTGCCCCAGCATATAATATACAGTGCAATTAAAACAGAAAGATGAAAAGAGGGTTGAGCTTGTTCTCTCGTGCATCAGGGAGTTGTTCTTGCCTCCGCGTCCCACCTGCTCGGGTGCCATCTCCACCCAGATTCAAGGTTGTTTCTGAAAATGAAAAGATAGAGACACAAAGAACAGCCTGCTTCCCACACTCAGTGTGAGACCCAATGTTTAAGCCTGAGCACACTTCTAAGTTTCATAACTTTAATAAGCACAATGCATAACTTTAATAAGCACAATACATAACTTTAAGACATGCCTCCTTCATAAATCCTGTTGTTATATTCACTCGTGCACAGTGCCCGTGATGCATTCAGTGATTAAAATGCCACACATATTAATAACTGGGATCATAGTTAGTGCCGTGCCTGATATGCAGCTGGTGATTACAGTTCTAGAATATGTGTTGTAATGTATTATACATTCTTTACCATGTCCCAGTCAATGACATCAAAGAGGGATTTACACATATGCCTACATGCATTTACACATATATAGTACATGATATAAGCGCAGTAGCCTACTTATATCCTCATAATTGTCTATGAATTCGTATCAGTTAGATACTCTTTGGCCTTGTTTTTATCTAGCCTACTTATTCTGAAAGAGTTGAGATAAAAAAATTTCGCTAGCAAGATCTCATTCGATTATTAATTTCCATTAAGCCTATACCAGCAGGCACAATTAAAGAAATGTGATCTGATTGATTGGGGTAATGAGGCACTTAAGATGAGCCTATACATTTCCCCAAAACCTTCGCATTTAGCTTATCGGCAGCTGCTTGTCTTGCTCTGGCAGCGGTGGCGGTGTTTGACTTAGCCATGATAATATGCTTATTGTCTAGAGACTCATTATAATAGTTTGCTCGGATGGCGAGAATAGCCACCGCTCTCTCTTTCGTCTTTTCCGCCATCATACCGTTAGAAAATCACGGTTTTGGTGATCGACCTTTCCTGCCTTTTGAAGTAGGACGTGCACGTGCAATTTCCCTGATAAGTTTAGCCTGATTGAAATTCACCACATGATTTGGATGCGGATCAGCCGTTGACGAACCGATATTTGCTGTTCTCACTCATCTCGCTAATGTTAACGGGCTAAAGGGACAATTGATTAACTTAGCTTCAACCCTTACTACGAACGGGGCCCAGCTCGTTAGCGATCACAGCTGCGCCATCACCGTGGCAACCAAACAGACACGCACCATGAAAGCAGAATTGGGTACACGTTTTCGAAACTGCCAAGAGTTGTATTTCTGGCCTTTATATGCTGTATCTATGGTTTCGGCAGAGTTTGGGTCTCGGAAAATATCCTTATTTTTTGGATTGGACGTATAGACCAATTATTTGTTTGTAAACATTCGGGATGCGCGCGCAGGGTGGTTGCAGAAAACCGGGAAAGGCTAGCATTTACAATGGCGAAAGGACCGCACTGATAATAAAAATAGCCTCGTTAGATTTAAAAAGATTATCGTTTATATTGATTAGATGTGATTATCAAAATGTTTTCCACATATTACAATAGCTTGTCACCCAGTGATAAACACTGTTATTTGACTAAATTGACTTTAGTGAGCAGTGGGATACGTCTTCCAGATCCGTTTGCCATAGCACCTAGTCAATGGTCAAACGATGAAACGAAATGGCCAAGCATCCAGTGGCCAGAGATTTATAATTACCTGATCGACACTCCAAGTGTATATACCCGGGAGAAGTTAAAAGCGTACAAGTCTCTTGATGCATACAACTTTGTTCTGTGTGGTCATGTCCAAGACATAGTATGTCATGATTACCAAGTTCAAAACTTCGTAGTGCTGAAGACAGAGGTTCTGCCTAGCCAAAGACAGGGTAAGAAGACAGAATTGCACAAGACCTGGGTTATCGTCAACAAGACAAACAACTGCATTCTTACAGCGAACTGCACCTGTATGACCAACATAAGTTTACTATCTTAAATGTTCATTGGCAAGCTCCTCTCTGATGGTAAAACCACGATCTGCTAATATCTCATCATTATGCTCTACAAGGTCATAAAATCCAGACTCGGCTGTAATTTGTTTATCTGAAACTCGCCCACCCCAACCTGCCGACAGAAAAGAAATGGCTCCTGAAGGTGACATGCCAACCAAATATTTAACAGTGTTGTGGCTTTTATAAGTCGAGTACGTCTGGGCTCTGGAGGTTAAATTTGTGGGTCTGTTGATAAAAATCTCTGTACAGTCAATAATGCACCTGCAACGTTTATATTTAGGTTTAAAACATTTTGGCATATTCTTTAATACTGCATGCTTGCTTGGCCACTTTATGAGAGGCTTTAAAGTTGCAGACATAACAGGGAGCCAACTTCTCAATATTTTTGAGATTTCCCATTCTGTGACATTAAATCTGAAAGCAATATCCTTGTTGCAGAGCCCTAATCGTAGTTTCATTAGGATGATTAATAGATGATCCTGCAGGCTCATAGAGCTACGCACAACCTCTACACCGTCTTTAAGTTTGTGAATCAACCACTCAAATAAGACACTGGTCAGACCTGTGTAAAACAGAACCTGCACTGCTTTACTCTTGATAGAGCTAAAGGAAAATTGTGTATTTATGAGTGTTGCCTTTAGTTCCTTTCTCAGATTTCAGTTTGTCGATCTCCAAACGCAGGTTGACACATTCTGTAGAAAGTTGGCTGTACTTGGGTTTCAGATCATCATGGAGAGCTTTTGGGACGGTGGCTTCTGAAATAGATATTAGATAGTAATTGACTTATAAAAGAAGCACTGTCACTTGTTTTAGTTTAGCTTTTCTCAATATTATTTGATAGATGTTTTCAAACAGCATGTGCTAAACAGAATAATGTTTAACTTCATTCACAACACAGTTCTGATGTATTGAACAATATACAGGATCTGATTCATCCGAACAATGACTGCCCTACATTAGTTAAGATATTAGAAGTTCTTACCAGTGCAAGGACCAGCACCAGGCTCCATTCTGCAGTCATCTGACGACAGGCAAGCTCCTGAAGATTCTGATGCAACCTCATCACTAGCTTCTTTGGACTGCTGTACAGCATCTGGTGGTCTGTGGGTGGTTTCTTCCCTCTTTCTTTTCCTCTTAAATCTGGTACTCAGAGATGAAGGCAAACTGTCAGTCCAAAACAGTTTAGTTGCTTGGTAGATCATAGAGGTTATCAGGTACCAAAACCAAGTCAAGTGTAAGTTACATAGCATACCTCAACAGGACTTCACAAGACAATGCAGACAAAAAATCTGGTCTAACAAATTATCTAAAAACGATGTGACATTACTTGCCATACATTCTCTGCATTTTTATGCATGCAATGTGATCCCAGTTAGCAACTAAATAAGTGACAATGTTTACCTCTCAAGTTTTGTATTGCCGCTTATTTCACACTTGGTAGAGTAGGAAAAGACAGAAGGTACAAAGTCGGGACTATTGTAGTCCATGGATATCTCTCCTGTCCAAAAACAAGAGTATTCTAGTTATTGACAGTAGCTACGATAGTGTAACAGCTAACTTTAGCCTGAGTTAGACTAGCTACTGTAGTCTTCAGGTTAATTACTAGCAAGACAAAGTAACACAATTTAAGGTAAATTAGCTAGAACTTGTACATTATTCTGTGTTCTATTGTTAGATATGCGTACAACTTTACCATTATTTTGTTGTTGTAAGCCAAACCGAGTGACATGTCTGATTTAGTGTAATGTTAACTTACCTGATATGAAGTGTGCACTGCAGAGTCTGGCATTTTTAATAAGGTCTTCGTTCCAATCGACTCTTTTGAGGGCTTGCAACCAAAGACGTCTGCGGTTGGCATAAAAAGAATTGTGAGCTGATGGTATTCTGTAAAACTTAAGATCACTGTTTAAATAATACCGATTTTGGCATCCAACAGCACAACACGACATTGTCTTTTGCAACCGACATGCGCACTTGAGCCCGCTTGACAGTCGTGTGACGTAGGTTAATAATTGGTCTATAGTTTTGCGTCTAGGTTAACTTGTTTGAGGTGTGGATTCTAGCTACATTTCTGTTATTCTCTCTTATAATCGAGCTAGCGCGATGGCTCTCTATAACTAAAAACGTTTCGACTTCTTTTCCACAATCGACAAAATTGGTCAAACAAGGTATGTACATTGAGTTTAAAGTGTACATAATCTAGCTAGATCGTTTTTATTTTAGCAAGTTTCACAGAAATCTGCAAAAATCGAGATGTAGAACAGCGGACAGATTCGATATTTGATCTTTTGTTAGTTATGGGCATTCTAGTGACGCTACTGTCATCATGGCTGCTAATAGAACGGCGAAGCCCGGGGGCTATTGCACAAAAGTAGAATAAAGATATCCAGGATAACTGAAAAAGCGCAGCTTGACTTACTGTTATCCACTCATCGCGGCTGAATCGGTTGCACGTTTGCCAAGCCAGGATGAGAAGGTGGCGCTATGTCAATCCAGGTGTACATAGTTGGGATAAGTGCACCTTCACGGATTTCTTAAATAGACCATGGTATCGATCACAAATTCACTGATGCAGAAATGGAGAAGACGCGTGCAGCATATTTTTCACCCACTGAGCAGAAATTAATAATGGAGATGTATGAGGAGGTGAAGCATATTATTTGCAAAAAGGGGAATACGGCAGCCGTTATTAAACAGCGAGAACAAGCCTGGCAGACAATCGCTGACCGACTGAATGCGTAAGTAGCCTATTTAAAAATATGTACTTACTAGGAAAGTTGTACACTCTGTTTTAATTGGGTGTGCTCAAGCCTTCGGCGAGAGCACAACCTTTGTTCTCTCACATATATATTTATTATTATTATTTATTTTCGCCCCCCT
Source organism: Osmerus mordax (assembly GCF_038355195.1). Lineage (NCBI taxonomy): Eukaryota > Metazoa > Chordata > Actinopteri > Osmeriformes > Osmeridae > Osmerus > Osmerus mordax. The sequence goes on from NC_090070.1 coordinate 624,043, forward strand.
AAGGATCAGTCAATATTTGGACTACATACACAACGGCGGTGTCAAAAGGTTCGTCTTGGTAGCGATTGCGTTGGTTGTATTTTTATTTACGTTCTGTTGCATGGTTTAAGTAGAAATTGTGTTTTTGTGGTGAAAAGTGAAGCTAACGGTGGCTAATTTGCTAGCCACAGTCACTGACGTTACTAACGTCACTACGTCACTAACGTCACGAAAACACGCGTGACTACCTGTAGCAGAACATTCGTTTCGCATCTGTTAACTTGGGGGATAGCTAGGCTAACTATAGCTTTACTGCAAGGCAGCTGCAGGAACGCCACAAGCAAAGAGGCCACGGTGATAACTATTTACTCATTTTACTTTGTGATATGACACACAATTGTGATGTGTAATGTACAGTATAAGCTGATATTATTAAGGAAGTACATCTACTTTCGGAAACAGTAGTCTACTATTTCACTGAAGTATTAGCATCATGACATTAGCCTGTGTTGCCCGGGCAACACATACTACAGTGGTCTATGATGTAGCGTTATCTGTTTTCAATCGTTAAAATAAACATTCCTCACATATACATTTTCGTTGTAGGGTTTATTCTGACATTAGTAAACGATTTGTTAGTGAAATTACCATTACCTGTGGTTTCAAACCAGTGTAGCTCACTGCAACGCTGTAGCTTACGTGAGACACACTACAAAAACATCTACACTACACAGCTGTTTAGGAAGTCAAACAGCGACAGAACATGTTCGGCACTCTCCTTACTTAAATCAAAAGTCTATCTAACTACTAACCTGAACTTCATTGCCACAGCCTAAACATTGTCAATCTGTTCATGAAAATAATTAATTTCAACCTAAACCGTACAACGGAACGTTAAATCCAATTCAACCAACGCAATCGCTATCAAGACGAACACAGCAGTAGTCTAGTACTGTACTGTAGTAGTAGAATTTACCGGGGCAGCTTCTCCACTCAGGGCTATATCGCATTTTGCGTTGTTACTGACAATGGTCGCTACCAGTGAGCTTTTTATGAATGAGCGATTTTCCACTAAATAAATGTCAAGCTTATTTACGTTTTGGGGGGCATATTTTCAGTTAGCAGATGGTACTGTTTGAATCGCGATTCAATCTTCTACTGCCGGTAACGTCGTAGAATAATCTTCAAAGGGGGTTCTTTATTAATGAATGAATGCAATGAGTAGGCTAAATGCCTGAAAATATCACGAGAAGGGAAAAACTTAAAAGGACGTTTAAGTCATAGAGATTAGGTCAATTTTTACACCGGTCTGCCAAATGTATTCGTTTTGATTCAACGATGAGGCTGCCTCTTGCAGGGGAAATGAGAAGACATCTATTTCATTCTACACTTCACTCGTATTTTCAGTTGTAAATGAGCAGCAAAAAAAATATGCTTTTAAATCTATGTAATCTTTATAAATAATAAGTATGCATTTTTATATGACATATACAGAAATATCAGTTGTAAAAATGTCATTCAAAAACGGACCCCTGTGCAACCGACGCAAGCAAGCACACCCTACAATTTCCCCAGAAATTGTACCCTCTCTAGTTGCTTTTAATATGCTTGTTTTATGTGTTGGTTTTAGTGCTGTAGGCCTATCTGTGTTTATGTGCTGGTTTTACTGTAACGTCTCTTTGAGTAGTGTGGTGGAAATTTACAATACACTGTTTTAAGAGAAGTTTAAAGTTGGTTAAGAAGCTTGATACAATGAATGTTGAATCAACTCCATTTGGTAGAGATGCCATTTGCAGTTTATGACACCTGGGGAGGATGAGACAGCTGGTCTGGAGGCAATGTGGATTCAATTGTATTGTTATTGTGATCTGAGGGAGCAGTTTAAGATGGATGAACTGATCAAGCTGCTCTGACCCTTCCTGTTGCATGGGTAGGGTTAATTAAATACTTGTTTGAAGTTGCCCACACAAAGGACAGTTGACCATTTGACTGGTGAACTCCTGTGGCTTTACTATCTACTGTTTTGGGGAGAGATGCCACATCAAAGAACTGTGGGACACTTGTTATGGAGTCAAACTGTCACTGAGCAGTGCTGACCAATCACAGAGTTTGTTACATTGATGGATTGACCATCAGAAGAACCATTTGATCTAAAGTTGATATAAGGCAGGGTTTTAGGGTTGTTCTTCATCACTCTTGCGAACGACCTGTGGCTAGCACCTCCTTCGTAATGACTGATCAGCAAAGCTTTGTTTAATATTACGTAATTGTATAATCAAAATAAATTGTATTAAAACCACATCTCTTGACTACTCAGATCTACACAGTGCCACTAGAATTTGTCCACTACAGTAGCCCACCATGCAAAACACTCTATAAATAAAATGTATTATTATTAAGCCTACTTTCCCTCAAAAGTGAGCAGGGATTTAATGTTCCTCGGGAAATTTACCCTAAAGACTAGGCCTAATTTCAAACCCTTACACCATGCGAGAATATGTTTCACAACCATATGCACAAATCTCTATAAGATGTGTCTAATTCTAAATATCTTTCTACAATTAATGTTAATACAGAACAAACATGACTGGACAGAAAAGATTGTGGCAACAAGTCAAGATTAAATATAAAAACATTTTGCAGTCTGGTAAGTGCCTTAACAGTTTGCAAAAGGTACAGTTAGGTCCATAAGTATTTGGACATTGACACAATTTTCATCATTTTGGCTCTGTATACCACCACAATGGATTTGAAATGAAACAATAAAGATGTGCTTTAAGTGCAGACTTTCAGCTTTAATTTCAGGGTATTTACATCCAAATCAGGTGAACGCTGTAGGAATTACAATACATTTTATATGTGGCACCCCCTTTTTAAGGGACCAAAAGTAATTGGACAATTGGCTGCTCAGCTGTTCCATGGCCAGGTGTATGTTATTCCCTCATAAAGGGAGTTCGTTATTTCATTGACAAGGAGCAGATAAAAGGTCTAGAGTTCATTTCAAGTATGGTATTTGTGTTTGGAATCTGTTGCTGTCAACTCTCAATATGAAGTCCAAAGAGCTGTCACCATCAGTGAAGCAAGCCATCGTTAGGCTGAAAAATCAAAACAAACCTATCAGAGAGATAGCAAAAACATTAGGTGTGGCCAAATCAACTGTTTGGTACATTCTTAAAAAGAAAGAACGCACTGGTGAGCTCAGCAACACCAAAAGACCCGGAAGACCACGGAAAACAACTGTGGTGGATGACAGAAGAATTCTTTCCCTGGTGAAGAAAAACCCCTTCACAACAGTTGGCCAGATCAAGAACACTCTCCAGGAGGTAGGCGTATCTGTGTCAAAGTCAAAAATTAAGAGAAGACTTCACCAGAGTAAATACAGAGGGTTCACCACAAGACGTAAACCATTGGTGAGTCTCAAAAACAGGAAGACCAGATTAGAGTTTGCCAAAAAACATCTAAAAGAGCCTGTACAGTTCTGGAACAACATCCTATGGACAGATGAGACCAAGATCAACTTGTACCAGAATGATGGGAAGAGAAGAGTATGGAGAAGGGAAGGAACTGCTCATGATCCAAAGCATACCACCTCATCAGTGAAGCATGGTGGAGGTAGTGTTATGGCGTGGGCATGTATGGCTGCCAATGGAACTGGTTCCCTTGTATTTATTGATGATGTGACTGCTGACAAAAGCAGTAGGATGAATTCTGAAGTGTTTCGGGCAATATTATCTGCTCAGATTCAGCCAAATGCTTCAGAACTCATAGGACGGCGCTTCACAGTGCAGATGGACAATGACCCAAAGCATACTGCGAAAGCAACCAAAGAGTTTTTTAAGGCAAAGAAGTGGAATGTTCTGCAATGGCCAAGTCAATCACCTGACCTAAATCCAATTGAGCATGCATTTCACTTGCTAAACACAAAACTGAAGGGAAAATGCCCCAAGAACAAGCAGGAACTGAAGACAGTTGCAGTAGAGGCCTGGCAGAGCATCACCAGGGACGAAACCCAGCGTCTGGTGATGTCTATGGGTTCCAGACTTCAGGCTGTCATTGACTGCAAAGGATTTGCAACCAAGTATTAAAAGTGACAATTAGATTTATGATTATGTTAGTTTGTCCAATTATTTTTGGTCCCTTTAAAAAGGGGGGGGGGCCATATAAAATGTGTTGTAATTCCTACACCGTTCACCTGATTTGGATGTAAATACCCTGAAATTAAAGCTGAAAGTCTGCACTTAAAGCACATCTTGATTGTTTCATTTCAAATCCATTGTGGTGGTATACAGAGCCAAAATGATGATAATTGTGTCAATGTCCAAATACTTATGGAGCTAACTGTATGTAGAAATTACTTACACTATGCCTGCTCACATATTTTATCTAAACTGATTTTAGCAGTTAAGAAGAAGGCTCATTTGTCTGGCACTGGGGGAGTGCCACCAGCTCCAGGCTTCACCCCAGCTGAGGAATTGGCCCTGGATTTAAATCAGGGAAGGCCAGTGATGGAAGGGATTGAGGGTGGGACAGCGACAGACTGTGTTCGACCTGCAGAAACTGCCCTCCTTATCCATGGTACATTTTCCAGTACTGCATATCAAACACAATTACCCATTTATACGGGCATATGTGGACTGTCTGACCTTGTTTTGCCTTGCAGTGTCCGGGGACACAGTTACACTCCTGCCACCAGGCGAAGATCCAGTGAGTGTTATTCGTTAAAAGCACAAGGCTTGGCACATCCTGTAAATAAAAAGTCTATTCAATATGGCAGGGGGAAGGAACTTCTGTCCTATTCTAATCCCACTTAGTACTGCTAGTTTATGTACCCTTAGTATAGTTAGTCCACATATTTAAATTTTAGGTATATGTTTATTGTATGCACCTTCCTGCCAAAGCAAATTCCTTGTCTGTGCAAACTTTCATGGCGAATAAATCCCATTCTGATTCTGATTTCTGAGAAGGCCTGAGGTATCATGTAAATCGTATGGAAATGCATATTTAGCCCCTAATGGATGAGAAGTCAGTTATATAGCACTCATAATATATATTTGTAACAGGATCCAGACGCAGTACAGCTTGACAGCCAGCCTGGCAACATAGTACGTATGGGCTAAAGGAAATCTAAATCATGCACAATTCCTGCTGTGCTAATCAATTAATGGTTTACAGACTTCACAAACTGTCAGATGTCTGTACACGCAGCATCTAAAAAAGCAAATCGAGCTGGAAGATGCAAAGATTGCTGTAAATAAGAGGCGTCTCCAGGATCTGGACCTTGATGTACAAATCAAGAACAAAAAACTGAGGAAACTGGATCTGGAGATAAAGAAACTAGAAAAAGAAGTAAATGACTTCAATCCACACTTTTGCATATCGGTAAAACAATGTATTTATTTTGTCTCTCTCTTCCCAGCTTGCCTGAGAAGGACAAGAAAATAGTTTTTTATGTAAAATAATTAATATACTGGTCTCTGACTAGCCTGCCATTTATGTTATCTGGGAAGATTGCTGCATTTTCCCACTCAATCTCCGGTGCCAGTGCAGGACCCCTTTCTCTCTTCAGACAGGCAACATTATGTAGGACAGTGCAAGCTACAGTGATGTCACATGCCCTGTCTGGGGTGACCCTCAGGTGGTGGAGACACTGAAAACGTGACTTTAGAAGGCCAAATGCCATTTCAATTCGGCCCCTTGTTCTTGCATGGGCAAGATTGTACCCTTGCTGTGCTGCTGTCTGAGGGTCTGCTAGTGGAGTGAGAAGGTATGTCTCACAGGCATAACCCTTGTCTCCCAGAAGAACACCAGAGAATTCACCTGAGAATACAAAATGTAATCATTACAACTACACAAGTTAAACCTTTGACGCAATTGTGTTTATCAGTGAAATGTGTGTGGCATACCTTGTGACAGTTGCTGGGAAATGGTACTGGACCTGAAAACTCGGGAGTCATGGACAGACCCAGGCCACTTTGCCTCCACATTGGTGATCATGCAGGAAGCATCACAGATCATCTGAAACGATGCAATGTTGCCTATTCATTACACATTTAATGCACAGAATATTTTGGCTAGTTGACAGTAATTACATAATTTTTACCTGAACATTGATACTGTGGAAGGATTTTCGATTGACATAATCTCCCTCATGGGCCCCTGAGGGGCGTTTAATTCGGATGTGTGTGCAGTCCAGCGCACCAATGACATTAGGGAAACCTGTAACACAAAATAGACTGAGTATTTGGTGACTGTTCTAACATAACGCTTTTTGTAATCTATAATTCATGTTACCTGCAATCTTGTGGAAATCCTCCTTGATGTAACACATTCTTCTGTGGCCAGGGAAGGTAATGAAGATGTGTGCCAAGGACTTCAGTGCCAAACACACACTTCTGACCGTACAGCAAATAGTACCTTTATTCAAGGTTTCGGCATCTCCCACAGCATATAAAAACATGCCGCTTGCAAAAAAGCGCAGTGCCACACAGACCATCTGTGGGATGGTGAGAGCAAGGCTTCGCCCTGTGCGGTGCTGAATATTTGGACCCAGCAGTCTACACAAATAACGGATCCCATCTCCAGAAAACCTATACCTCTCATGCAGGTACTCGTCCGAAAAAGCCAAAGGGTCAGATCTGTCACAAAACACCCTCTCACGTCTGAAAGCACGTCTCAGTATAAGTGCTTCGTCGTCCAACACATCATTAAGAAATGGGCATGCCATGGTGCAAGAAGAAACACAGGTGAATAGGACTTTATATATCGCCTTCATCACTGACTTTATTGAAATCACCGTTGCAACTTCGTCAACCATTTCTAAACATCTAAAAACTGCAATAGTAGGCTAGGGTTTAAAATCAAACTCGTGACAGCAATAGTGACAGGTAATGCATGTTAATACAAATAAATCCGAACAAATTCAGAAGACAACGGAATAACTGTTAAAAACGTTTATTTCGGATCAGAGCGGCAGCTGATTTAACACATGAGACTCCAGAATTAATCTGCCTGGCTGTTAGCCTGCTCTGGAGCAGGCTAGCTGCAAAGAATACATCTCCATGGTTACTTGGCTGGGTTTAATTCAACCTGCTTTCGTGCAACCAAGTCAAAGCTAAATTCAACCAGGATAACTTGAATATCCCGACTTAATCCCTTATCCTGGTTTCGTGCAATAGCCCCCTGGTCACATATGGTCTAATAACTATCATTCATTACCTAGCTACAAACAAATGCTTCGTAACTGAAGAGTATTTACTTTATATTGGCGATATTGACAACAGAGGTTAAGGAACTTGTCTTTAATCAAAAGATGGTCTCCGTTTTCAATTTGAAGCAGTAGATCTAGCTTATGTAGGACATTTTCCATTGCATCCTCTCTAGCTTCACGCCTTCGGTTGTTATTCAAGCCTACGGTGTTAATACAGTCTTTAAAAATACCACTTTGACACACTTGCAAGAAATGATCCGCTGGTTAGATGTAGCATGATCTTATTATTTAAGTATAAAAAACTCACCAGGGACAACGACAACATTGGCAACCCTGCACTATGAATTCTTATTTTGATGTCATCTTAAATTAAGTGCCTGAACATGACATTTGATATACTTTTAAGAAGTATACTTAGAAAATAGTTCACTTTTGTAAGAAGTATACTTAGAAAATAGTTCACTTTTAATGTACTTTTAAGTATGCTTTGAAAATAGTTCACTTTTGATATACTTTTAAGAAGTATGCTTAGAAACAGAAAATGGTATACATTTCTTCTGGAGTAGGATGTACGTTTTCTATTATTATACAGCAAAAACAGTCAAAATAATTTTAAAGTACATTACAGGTTAAATTCTTTAGATCCATCTCATTCTAATTATTCATGTCTAGGAAAATCTATTATGCATTGCACATTGAATCTTTTTTCGTACTGAAGCTGTAACCTTCAGGTGTCAAGAGTCAGGTTGCTGAGCAGTTAAGGAATCGGGCTAGTAATCTGAAGGTTGCCAAGTTCGATTCCTGGCTGTGCAAAATGACGTTGTGTCCTTGGGCAAGGCACTTTACCCTACTTGCCCCAGGGGAATGTCCCTGTACTTAGTACTTAGTACTCTGGATAAGAGCGTCTGCTAAATGACTAAATGTAACCTTAATTACGGCAAAAACATTTTGAAGCCCTATACTCTTATACTGATTATCAATTGGAGTATTAATGGAAAAAACGAAAAAGCTACTTGAGAAAGAAGCAGACAGAAGGGTTGCATTGTGCATTTGAAGAATGTAGAATGCTTAGAATGTAGTGTTTTGTTGCGTGGCAATTGTCATTGTTGTGCCGGTTTACCATTGTAACCATGAGTTAAATGAGTGTTACGTTTGATAAGTGGAGCTGGATTATTACTAAGGATCTGCGGTGTTACTTAGCGACGCAAGATCAGTGGCGTGTGAAGGGCCCCTAAACATTTTAATATATTAGTAAATCAGAGTAAATTGACATTTACATTTAGTCATTTAGCAGACGCCCGATTCCCTAACCGCTCAGCCACCTGACTCCCTACATTTACTACATTTATCCCGACATTTATTAAGTTTACTTCTTGACGTACTTACATTAATTGAAAGTGCACTTGAAAGTATTGCAAAGTATACTTTGAGGTACTTTAGGAAGTATACGTCATTAACTGAAAGTGCACTACACAGGTTACTTTACAGTATTCAAAAGTAAACCTCAAATACACTAAGTGTACTTTAAAGTGTACTAAATGACATAAAAAGTGGGCCAATTCAGTTTACTTAGTGCAAAAATAATATATAAATAAGTACACTGCTAGTACACTGATAGTATACTCTTAAGTACCATGATAACAGTATACTTTTTATACTATGTATACTTACAAAATAAACTTGAAGTATACTTCTTTTTTGTAAGGGGTGCAGGCACACATGATTAGTTTCTCCTCCGTCTTGAACCTGAAACCTAGATTCTAGGTAAAAAATGTTGCCAGTCTGTTGCCAATGACCAACGGTTGCTACGTTTTTCCAGCAAGTTCAAGTCATTCCAGTGTTGTCCTTTTACCTTCAAATTCGTTCAACCCAGACTTCAGCAACTGGTTTTTCTGCTAAATTTTCACATTTTCCTGCAGCTCATCTTTCAGAATGTTTGCCCTTATTGTTTTGCATTTTTCTTCTTCTTTCTTCTCTTTTCTTCTGTTTTCTGCCTTCATCTTACTCCAGGTCCTTTCAAAAATACCTTTCACAGCAGTACCTTCCAACTGCCAGTACTTTAGCATTTTTCTTTTTTCTGTACTTTTCTGCCTTCATCTTGCTGCAGGTCCTTTCTAACATACATTTCAGGCCTTTTGAAACTCCAGCAAATCATTTTATGCTAAATCTTCAAATTCTTCAGAATTATTTCTCTTTTTGCATTTTTCTTCTCTTTTCTGTAGTTTTATACCTTCGTCCAGCTCCAGCCTCTTTCAAAAATACCTTTCAGGCACTTCAGCTTATAATCTTCTACAACATTTTCACAATTTTCTGCTTTTTTAGCATGGTCAGCTATCCCCATTCAGGTTTTCAGCATTCTCACTGCTGTTTCGCAGGAACAGCCGTTTCTAGTTGCACTTGATGTGGGCTAATAATGTTTTTTTGTCTAAAATGACTAAAATGGGGATTCACTGAAATTGCTTTGGAGCAAGGTATACCCTACATATTTCCTGGCATAGTTGCCTTTCCTAAACCTTTTTAAGTCACCAACCCTGTTCAAGAATGTCCCACATACAAAGACACAATATTTGGCCTACATACACAACCTAGGTGTCAAAGGTTTCGTCTTGGTAGCCATTGAGTTGCTTCTATTGGGATTTATGTTCCGTTGCATGGTTTAGGCTCAAGTTAAGTTTTTGTGGCGAAAAGTGAAGCTAACGGTGGCTAATTTGCTAGCCACAGTCACTGACGTTACTAACGTCACTACGTCACGAAAACACGCGTGACTACCTGTAGCAGAACATTCGTTTCACGTCTGTTAACTTGGGGGATAGCTAGGCTAACTATAGCTTTACTGCAAGGCAGCTGCAGAAACGCCACAAGCAAAGAGGCCAGGGTGATAACTATTTACTCATTTTACTTTGTGATATGACACACAATTGTGATGTGTAATGTACAATATAAGCTGATATTATTAAGGAAGTACATCTACTTTCGGAAACAGTAGTCTACTATTTCACTGAAGTATTAGCATCATGACATTAGCCTGTGTTGCCCGGGCAACACATACTACAGTGGTCTATGATGTATCTGTTTTCAATCGTTGAAATAAACATTCCTCACATATACATTTTCGTTGTAGGATTTATTATGACATTATATTACAAGTAAACGATTTGTGGGTGAAATTATCATTACCTGTGGTTTCAATCCAGTGTATCACTGCAACGCTGTAGCCTACGCGAGACACTACAAAAACATCTACACAGCTGTTTAGGAAGTCAAACGGCGACAGAACATGTTCGGCACTCCCCTTACTTAAATCAAAAGTCTATCTAACTACTAACCTGAACTTCATTGCCACAGCCTAAACGTTGTCAATCTGTTCATGAAAATAATTAATTTCAGTTTAAACCGTACAACGGAACGTTAAATCCAATTCAACCAACGCAATCGCTACCAAGACGAACACAGCAGTAGTCTAGTACTGTACCGTAGTAGTACAATTTACCGGGGCAGCTTCTCCACACAGGGCTATATCGCATTTTGCGTTGTTACTGACAATGATCGCTACCAGTGAGCTTTTTATGAATGAGCGATTTTCCACTAAATAAATGTCAAGCTTATTTACGTTTTGGGGGGCATATTTTCAGTTAGCAGATGGTACTGTTTGAATCGCGATTCCATCTTCTACTGCCGGGTAACGTCGTAGAATAATCTTCAAAGGGGGTTCTTTATTAATTAATTAATGCAATGAGTAGGCTAAATGCCTGAAAATATCATGAGAAGGGAAAAACTTAAAATGACGTTTAAGTCATAGAGATTAGGTCAATTTTTACACCGGTCTGCCAAATGTATTCGTTTTGATTCAACGATGAGGCTGCCTCTTGCAGGGGAAATGAGAAGACATCTATTTCATTCTACACTTCAATTGTATTTTCAGTTGTAAAGCAGCAAAAAAAGGCTTTTAAATCTATGTAATCTTTATAAATAGTAAGTATGCATTTTTATATAAAATATACAGAAATATCAGTTGTAAAAATGTCATTCAAAAACGGACCCCTGTGCAACCGACGCAAGCAAGCACACCCTACAATTTCCCCAGAAATTGTACCCTCTCTAGTTCTGGTTTCTTTTTGCCCCCCAAAGCCTCAGTCAATATTTGGACTACATAGACAACCTAGGTGTCAAAAGTTTCGTCTTGGTAGCGATTGAGTTGTTTGTATTTTTATTTACGTTCCGTTGCACGGTTTAAGTAGAAATTAAGTTTTTGTGGCGAAAAGTGAAGCTAACGGTGGCTAACTTGCTAGCCACAGTCACTGACGCTACTAACGTCACTAACATCACGAAAACTCGCGTCACTATCTCTAGCAGAACATTAGTTTAGCAGCTCGTTAACTTCTGGGAGATAGCTAGGCTAACTGCTTTACTGCAAGGCAGCTGCAGAAACGCCACAAGCAAAGAGGCCTTGGTGATAACTATTTGCTCATTTTACCTTGTGACATGACACACAATTGTGATGTGTAATATACAATAAAAGCTGATATTATTAAGGAAGTACATCTACTTTCGGACACAGTAGTCTACTATTTCACTGAAGCATTAGCATCATGACATTAGCCTCTGCTGCCCGGGCAACACATACTACAGCAGTCTATGATGCAACTGTTTTCAATCGTTAAAATAAACATTCCTCACAAATAAATGTTCGTTATAGGATTAAGTATGACATTAGATTACAAGTAAACGATTTGTGGGTGAAATGATCATTACCTGTGGTTTAAAACCAATGTAGCTCACTGCAACGCTGTAGCCTACGCGAGACACACTAATCTAGTAGCTAACAAAAACATCTCCACAGCTGTTTACAGTAGGAAGTCAACCGGCGACAGAACATGTTAGGCACAACCCTTACTTAAATCAAAAGTCTTTCAATATGTGAAACTATCTGACTACTAACCTGAACTCCATTGCCACAGCCTCCAGATAGCAAGACGACATTGAATTAATATTGATTTTCAATCTAAATCATCAGAATGGTTGAGATTGAAATCTCAATGCCATATAAAATGCAATACCGATGAAACATAGGGTACATTTGAATAACATTGATTTATAGTTGTCCGGATTACATGATCAAACATCGATTTGTAGTTGACCGGGTAAACAACAACAATGTTAAAAAGTCATTGAATTATAGTTGACCGGGAAATGAAAATGAATTGAATTATAGTTGACCGGGAACAATGATTGAAAAGTCATTGAATTATAGTTGACTGGGAAATATGATCGAAAAGTCATTGAGTTTTAGTTGACCGGGAAATATGATCGAAAAGTCATTGAGTTATAGTTGACCGGGAGACCGTTTGGTAAATCAACGTCAGATGACCTTTTTCTTCTCATTTGTGAATCCACATCAGGTAAGCAGAATATTGATCTCATGTTAAATTGTACCAAATGTAATATTCGTAGACGTTTATCGTTTATTTACATTGTCTTTATTAAATACAGTCATAGTCAAGTGTTTCCATCAATATTTTATTCTTGAATGTGTACAGTAGCCAATTTACCAATTGTACTGTAGCTAGAGCTAGCTACTGTAGCTGTAGTGTTAACGGCTAGAGCTATCTCTAGTCCCTGGTCATAAATGTGTATATAAAAAAAAAGTAATGACAAAACATTGTACTTTAATAGTTACATACAAAGCTCAAAACATTCCGGCTTAAAGATCCAATGGTTAGCTAAGGGTGGGCTGTGGAGATTTAAAACAACGTTTTCTGATTTAACTCTGTTTAACTCGAGACAACTATCATCTCAATATTTAGGCTACCACACGACAATATCGAGTAGTAAAATACGACTCTGGGTGATGACGTAAAATGATAAGCGTTTATGAAGTTCTGCGTCTAATATCGACGCACTTTCTGTTGATAGACATGAATGGGAAGATTTGCGTGCAGTTTATATGCAAATTCCTCCCATTCATTTCTATCGGCAGAAAATGCGTCTATATCACACGCAGAACTTCATCAACTCTTTATCCATTATACGTCATCATCCAGACTCGGATTTTACGGAGATTCACGATCCATTATGCGTCATCATCCAGACCCGGATATTACGAAGATTCACGATACACTTCATCAACCAGACTGATGTTACGAAAATTCACGATACACTTCATCATCCAGACTCGGCTTTTACGAAGATCAAACGAAGATCAAACCATTATCCTGAGGTAGGTGTTTAACCATATAGGTTGCTGGTATTTTTGATTGGCTATAGGTGGCATTTAACTGTCTAAGTATCAACTCGGCAACCGTATGCCTGTCGGCCTACATCACCTGGAACGCCTGCTACAGCACCAACTAGCATGTGTCTCTAGACAGACATTACAAGTAGATTGAAGATCCACAGTTCCGCTGTAGATCAGTTCCGCTGTAGGGCATTATTTTTTTTGTTTTCTTGGTATGTGTTTCTTATATTTGTTGGAATGCTGCTTCAGCATTCCAAGTATTGTTCTTTGAATCTTTATTCAACTTCTTCATATTCTTCTTATTCTATTTCTTCCGTGGCACGTTTCAGCACCTTCAAATCTTCAGCTATTAAAACCGTTCAGCTATCAAAGAATTCTGCAGTTTCAGGTCATTTCTGCTATGACTTTTCAGCTTTGTACCTCTTATGCTTGAATTAATATGAATCAATATTCATAATATTTTTAACATGGGTTTCCAATGGAGTTTTCTTTCAAATCCTCTCAAACTTCTTTAAACTTCTTCAACTTCCAAATCCTTCTTCTTCCTCAATATTTCAGCTAGAGCCACCATTTAAACTTTAAAATGTTGACAAAACCCTAAACAATTTTTAAATAATTCCGCTTTTTGATATCTATTCAACTTTTTTCAATATCACTGATTGTTTCATTACTTTTTCAAGCCGTTTCTGAAATTTACATGGGTGTGTACGTGAAACCCTAGAGTGCAGACTGAAACGCTTAGAGTGGAGGGGAGCTTCGGATGTTGTTGAAAAAATATTTCTAGTTTGCTAGCATTGCCACAATTTTCGTTTTTGGATCAATAGATAGCTACTTTTGTTCTGGTCGTAGACAGTTGTCTGTTGAATCCAACACACGTACAAATTTGTTCAGAGCCCCACGAAACAGAGACAAAGTCCAACTCTCGCCCCATAGAGACCAATGCAAATCTGGTGACAAAATCATCAGAGAAAGCAAAAAGAACAAGATTTTGAAACTGCCGGTAGAGTCGTATTTCTGACCACACAGACATATAAAGGACATCTCTGGTTTCGGCAGAGTCTTGGGTCTCGGAAAATATCCTTATTTTTTGGATTGGACGTATAGTTTTGCGTCTAGGTTAACTTGTTTGAGGTGTGGATTCTAGCTACATTTCTGTTATTCTCTGCCCTCAGCGCGTTAAGGCCGATTTATACTTCTTCGTTTTTACGGAGACGGACACAGGGAACGCCCTGTCAGATGAGGAATTCCCTCTCCGTGCCCTCTCCAAGCCCCTCGGAGAGCTCTACGTGCACCTCCTGATTTTCCTGACTATCTGTCTGTCCGTCCGTCATTTTACGGATACCCCTTGGCTGTGATTGGTCCGTATTAAGAACCGCTTGCGTTAGGGGCGGGGGCGGGGTTGCCGTGATAAACAAGACGAACAGAATCCTTTGACTGCCATTGCTGTAAGTTTTTACAATTCATATTTCAGCTAAACAGTACATGTAAATCAGCATCTGAATTAAAATGTGACGAGAAATGGGCAGTGTAGTTGCTGAAAATGTGCGTATTTTATTGATGAAACGGCTAATTTGTACATTTGCTCCGACTTCTCGATAACCTAGGTAAATAAACACTCGACGACGACTTACAAAAAAACATTGCGCCACCACCTCTTCTGGCGGTGAATTGTTTTCAGCACCCACAGCCTTCGGAGTACTATAAATTCAACCAATCCGTCCGACTCCGTCCGTCCGTCTGTCCGTAACGGAGTCGGAGAAGTATAGTTCGGCCTTTAGCAATCATAGCTGCACCATCACCGTGGCAACGACAGACACGCACCACTCAGTCTCTCACACAGGTGATTTGTATTAGCTGATTAGTGGAGTCACAAGACAGAGCTATTCAGTCAACTCGTCTCATTAAAAGACTAAGAGCACTATAATTTCAGCTACTAAAACGAATATACTACTTCTACTACTTCTACAGTTTAACAGTTCAGCTTTCAGCTTCTCCCGCATTGTAGGCTATTTAAGCTCTTAGCTTTGTTAGATGATGCAGTTTAGCTTCCACACTGCCTCTTTTGTGACTCACACATTTTTGAAATTCATTTCAGCTTTCAGCTTGTTGGTATTTTCTAATTCTGTAGCCTATTTTCAGCAATAAAAAATATAAATAATAATTCATCAACGCATTTTCTGCAGGAAATGCACTTTGTAGTTGTATTGTTCTTTGAATCTTTATTCAACTTCTTCATATTTGTTGGAATGCTGCTTCAGCATTCTTCTTATTCTATTTCTTCCGTGGCACGTTTCAGCGCCTTCAAATCTTCAGCTATTAAAACCGTTCAGCTATCAAAAGATTCAGCAGTTTCAGGCCATTCCTGCTATGACTTTTCAGCTTTGTACCTCTTATGCTTGAATTAATAAAAAATCTATATTCATAATATTTTTAACATGGTTTTCCAATGGAGTTTTCTTTCAAATCCTCTCAAACTTCTTAAAACTTCTTCAACTTCCAAATCCTTCTTCTTCCTCAATCTTTCAGCTAGAGCCACCATTTACACTTTAAAATGTTGACAAAACCCTAAACAATTTTTAAATAATTCAGCTTTTTGATATCTATTCAACTTTTTTCAATATCACTGATTATGTTTTGTTTCAAACCGTTTCTGAGATTTACATGGGTGTGTACGTGAAAGCCTAGAGTGGAGGGGAGCTTCGGATGTTGTTGAAAAAATATTTCTAGTTTGCCAGCATTGCCACAATTTTCGCTCTTCATGCTTCGTTTTTGGATCAATAGATAGCTAATTTTGTGCTGGTCGTAGACAGTTGTCTTTTGAATCCAACAGACGTACACATTTGTTCAGAGCCCCACGAAAGCGAGACAAAGTCCAACTCTCGCCCCATAGAGACCAATGCAAATCTGGTGACAAAATCGTCAGAGAAAGCAAAAAGAACAAGATTTTGAAACTGCCGGTAGAGGACATCTCTGGTTTCGGCAGAGTCTTGGGTCTCGGAAAATATCCGTATTTTTTGGATTGGACGTGTAGTTTTGCGTCTAGGTTAACTTGTTTGAGGTGTGGATTCTAGCTACATTTCTGTTATTCTCTGCCCTCAGCGCGTTAGAAATCATAGCTGCACCATCACCGTGGCAACGACAGACACGCACCACTCAGTCTCTCACACAGGTGATTGTTATTAGCTGATTAGTGGAGTCACACAACAGAGATTGATAGTATTTCAACCTAATACAATCTACTAGAGGTGACTCTGCAGGTGCTGCTAATATCTCTTTTACTACTATTGCTAATGGAACTGTTTTATTCTACTATGCCACTGAGTGCGTTTACTTGACCATTTTCACTGGTCTTCCCAAGAAAACCACTGAAAGACTACAGCTCATTCAAAATTCTGCAGCTAGATTATTAACCAAAACTAAAAGGAGAGAACACATTAGTCCTGTCCTAGCTACTTTACACTGGCTCCCTGTTACCTTCAGAATTGACTTTAAGGTCCTTTTCCTCACATACAAAGCTCTACACGGACAAGGACCTAGCTACATTGCTAACTCCTTTATAAACTACACACCAGCTAGAACACTGCGATCATCAAATGCAGGCCTATTAGAGGTCACCAGAAGCAGTCATAAGAAGATTGGTGATTCGGCCTTTGTCAATTACGCCCCAAAACTATGGAACAAATTACCCATAAATATTAGGGAAGCTAACACTCTAGACATTTTTAAAAGACAGCTTAAAACCTACCTTTTTACCGAAGCATTTAAGTAATTTTATCTCAAAAGGGTTTTCCTACTTTTTAAAGTTGTTTTCTCTCTTGAACAGAGATCTTATTGGGATTTTTATTATTGTTTGAATTATTTATCACTTGTATTATTGTTTTTATTGATTTTATGTAAAGCACCTTGAGCTACAATTCTTGTATGAAATGTGCTATATAAATAAAGTCTTACTTACTTACTTACTTACCATGAGAAACCCGATTACTAGCAATTGTCGGTTTTTGCCAATAATACGATTACTCCGTTTACATGTGTAATTGGGTGTGCTCAAGCCTTCGGCGAGAGCACAACCTTTGTTCTCTCACATATATATTTATTATTTTTATTATTTATTTTCGCCCCCCTAAGGATCAGTCAATATTTGGACTACATACACAATGGCGGTGTCAAAAGGTTCGTCTTGGTAGCGATTGCGTTGGTTGTATTTTTATTTACGTTCCGTTGCATGGTTAAAGTAGAAATTGCGTTTTTGTGGTGAAAAGTGAAGCTAACGGTGGCTAATTTGCTAGCCACAGTCACTGACGTTACTAACGTCACTACGTCACTAACGTCACGAAAACACGCGTGACTACCTGTAGCAGAACATTCGTTTCACATCTGTTAACTTGGGGGATAGCTAGGCTAACTATAGCTTTACTGCAAGGCAGCTGCAGGAACGCCACAAGCAAAGAGGCCAGGGTGATAACTATTTACTCATTTTACTTTGTGATGTGAAACACAATTATGAAATGTAATGTACAATATTAGCTGATATTATTAAGGAAGTAGGCCCACATCTACTTTTGGAAACGGTAGTCTACTATTTCACTGAAACATTAGCATCATGACATTAGCCTCTGTTGCCCGGGCAACACATACTACAGTGGTCTATGATGCATCTGTTTTCAATCTTTAAAATAAACATTCCTCACAAATACATTTTCGTTGTAGGATATATTATGACATTACATTACAAGTAAACGATTTGTGGGTGAAATTATCATTACCTGTGGTTTCAAACCAGTGTTGCTCACTGCAACGCTGTAGCCTACGCGAGACACTACAAAAACATCTACACAGCTGTAGGAAGTCAAACGGCGACAGAACATGTTCGGCACTCCCCTTACTTAAATCAAAAGTCTATCTAACTACTAACCTGAACTTCATTGCCACAGCCTAAACGTTGTCAATCTGTTCATGAAAATAATTAATTTCAGCCTAAACCGTACAACGGAACGTTAAATCCAATTCAACCAACGCAATCGCTACCAAGACGAACACAGCAGTAGTACTGTACCGCAGTAGTACAATTTACCGGGGCAGCTTCTCCACACGGCTATATCGCATTTGCGTTGTTACTGACAATGATCGCTACCAGTGAGCTTTTTATGAATGAGCGATTTTCCACTAAATAAATGTCAAGCTTATTTACGTTTTGGGGGGCATATTTTCAGTTAGCAGATGGGACTGTCTGAATCGCGATTCCATCTTCTACTGCCGGGTAACGTCGTAGAATAATCTTCAAAGGGGGTTCTTTATGAATGCAATGAGTAGGCTACATGCCTGAAAATATCACGAGAAGGGAAAAACTTAAAATGACGTTTAAGTCATAGAGATTAGATCCATTTTTACACCGGTCTGCCAAATTTATTCGTTTTGATTCAACGATGAGGCTGCCTCTTGCAGGGGAAATGAGAAGACATCTATTTCATTCTACACTTCACTCGTATTTTCAGTTGTAAATGAGCAGCAAAAAAAAATGCTTTTAAATCTATTTAATCTTTATAAATAATAAGAATGCATTTTCATATAAAATATACAGAAATCAGTTGTAAAAATGTCATTCAAAAACGGACCCCTGTGCAACCGACGCAAGCAAGCACACCCTACAATTTCCCCAGAAATTGTACCCTCTCTAGTTAGTTATGCGATTACTCAATACATGCGTCTACATGATTATTTTTATTAATCGTTGTATGCTCCACGGACAAAACTTGCACCATCATCCTTCTGCAACAAAGTGTCGCCGTGTCTTCCTGTATCGGCCCTACTGCTGTATGTTTCATTCAATCAACACATTGAATCCTACTAAGAAAGCAGAGTAAACACACTCAATGATAGGCTACATCTGCTACTGCTATTACTATCCCAACTATAATTTCAGCTGTTAAGACTATAATATTCTTTTTATGACTAGCTAGCCTAGGCCTACTTCTTCTTCTGTTTAACAGTTCAGCTTTAAGCTTCTCCCGCATTGTATTTCAGCTCTTAGCATTGTTAGATGATGCAGTTCAGTTTCCACACTGCCTCAGGGCTCTCAAGTTTTGAAGACAGGCAAGAGTGACATTCTCCTCCCCGTCAGGGGGTCAAAATTAATTAATTGCTTTTTACCTGACATCTTTGAAAGGCAGCAATGATTAATGCATCCATGGCCAGGATATAATTATAAAATATGACATTATTTTTAAAGTGACCTATAACATCGACTATGCAAAAAGTGTTTAGTACTGATGCTAATTATCTGGGAAACATTTTCTAACAGCAGTCAAGTTGTCATTGTTTCTGTCAAACAAGTTGGGAATTTGTTTTAACATTAAAACAGGAGATCATGACTGTGCTCAAAGTGATGCTCGAGCTCCAGTGGTTTCCTCTGTGGGTGAACGAAACTTTCGGAAGATGTTGTAGCAGAATCACGTGAACAATTCCAGGATATGCTTTTTTTCATTGGTTGTTGCGTTAAATCTTACCCAGATACAATAGTGCTATTTTCTTATTGGCTATTGTGTAGCCCCTTTCTGTTTTTTGATTGGCTGATAAGTGGCAGGCTCGACTTAGAACTCCAGGGGATTCCTGCCGGTTCCATAGTGAGAGCGGCGCGGCCAGAGACATTTCGGTTGGGCGCTGCGGCATATTACATTGTCATTTTGCAGACGCTCTTATCGAGAGCGACTTACAGTAAGTACAGGGACATTCTCTCCGAGGCAAGTAGGGTGAAGTGCCTTGCCCAAGGACACAACGTCATTTTGCACGGCCGGGAATCGAACCAACAACCTTCTGGTTAATAGCCCGACTCCCTAACCGCTCAGCCATCTGACTCCCTAATATATTAAATATATTATAAATAGTTTTTCCGCTTGAGAAATACAATGTGTGGCGGGAGTGCATGACAAAAGACCGAAATGAGTGACTGTCACGCTCAATGCGTGACACTTGAGAGCCCTGCTGCCTCTTTTGTGTGACTCACACATTTTTGAAATTCCTTTCAGCTTGCGGGTATTTTCTTATTTCTGTATTTTCTGCAATTTAAGAAAAATAATTTAATCTTTCAGCATTCCAACGCATTTTCAGCAGGAAATGCCTTTCTAGTATGTTATAGTGTATTTTAACCAGAAATATATAAATAGATACATTGTATATTGTTTAATACACTGAATTTATCACCGAAACATATAGGCACAGCATCCATTAATGTGTATAGGTCAGTTAATCATTAGTCTGCTATCTCAAACCGACGCGCCGCCCGCTCCACAGTAGTGGACACACAGGGTTAGCCTAATATAACTCTATGCCTACTTCTCAGCGTGAGAAATACAAGGTGTGACGTGAGAGCGTATGAACTGGTTGAAAGCGTTTTCTGCCCAGTTAATATTTGTCTCCGAGATAAATGTCTTGATAGTTGAATAATTAAATATGCCTTCCTTAGGCCTCCTCCATTTTTCTTTTTGTTCAAACTGCATAAGTGGCTACCACCCAAGTAGTCTAATCTCGATTTGCATGAATTTATTGGTAAGGATGACAATAGTGGCGAGGATGTAGAAACGGGAGGGCCTTCACCCCTTAATATCCACAACCTAGGTTGTAACCAATGAGGTAATAGAATACAAGCTTGCTTTATAGATAGATTAATTTATGTCATCAGTTAACTAAAATCAGACTGCTCCAAACTCAAATCCAATGAGATACATAAAACCTGTATTGTAAAGATCCCAGATATATCAGACATGTACATTTGTCATATTGTACATTTTCATTTCTTCACCTAGAATGTCCAATAGCTCGCTAGAAACAGCACTTCTTCTTGTGGATGTGTTTCTTGACCAGATACAGGTAAACTGAATGCGTCTTTAAACAAGCCGTCTGTCACGTCTTCTAGGCACCAGGTAAAGGGGTTTGTGGCTCCTCAAAGTGGAAAGCGGCCAAGGAGTTATCCCAGAAGTCGGCCTCAAAGATCGACGAAGAGGGCCTTGACATAGCAGTGTGTCGACATGGAGGACTTCTCAAGGCCCTCAATATGTTCAGAGGGGAAATATTTGCCTACCCTCTCTACCTGCAAAGCACCCTCTCTCAGCAAAATGTTACTTTCTTCTGCTCCGATGTTGCCTGCAAGTACTGGCCATACAAGAAAGTGGTTGCTGAGTGTCCAGAGCTGAGGCCCCTGCTGAACATGCGCCCACTGCTGTCTGTTATGCATGCCAAAGCACATGACTGGACATGTGAGGTAATGCAAATCTAGAATTAGATGTGCCTTCTTTTTGATATTCCGTTGTGCACATGCAATTTTATTGTCCAGCTTTTGTGTACTGTGCAGTTGCAGTGGTCTGGATGAAACCACAAAAGAGCAGGCCTGACAATTGGGCAAGAAGTAGAGTAGGTCAACTCCTTTTTGTCCAGGGCTGCAATTTGCACAAAGTATATGTCCAAAGCAGGTAAGATTTATTGATAGGCTACAATTATTGTATTGTTGTTATTATTATTGAATACTTAGAATTTACAGCTTATAATGACAACATTGCTCATATACTGTAATTTGTTGTTTATTACTAGCACAAACGGACATGCTCTTTGTCCTTGCTGTTGCGTGGAATAAACGCAAATCCGAAAATATGGCAAAATATTTGACCCAAAGATACATCAAGGTATTTCTACCTACCTATTTTGTATGTATAATAATCAATCTATAATAATCCAAATATTTACCTCTTGTATTTTTTATCTTCAAAATAAACAAGCTAATTGGTAGACATCCATTGTTGTTATTTAGACAGCCAAGAGGATCAAGGAGGAAAGTGTGAACCTGGCACGCTTACAGGCAGAGCTCCATGCCCAGGACAGTGATGTACAGCAGTGGGTCAGTGATGTACAGCAGTTGGCAGCAGGTAAGGGAGTCAGATGGCTGAGCGGTGAGGGAGTCGGGCTAGTAATCTGAAGGTTGCCAGTTCGATTCCCGGCCGTGTCAATTGACGTTGTGTCCTTGGGCAAGGCACTTCACCCTACTTGCCTCAGGGGGGAATGTCCCTGTACTTACTGTAAGTCGCTCTGGATAAGAGCGTCTGCTAAATGACTAAATGTAAATGTAATGTAAATGTAACACATTATTACAGCACCTCTTTTATCTAATCAGAAAACTAGCACTGTTCTGATTATCAATCTTCTATTATAAGGAAGCACAAATAACTAATGCACAGTGTATTTAAAAAAAGCAAAAACACTACACAGAAATATGTGTAACAAGAAATTGTATTTGTTTTAAATAGCAACAAGTACAAAAGACAACACTGGTCTTCAGAGCAAGATAGTGCGTCTTTATCTAAGCATAAAGCAAAGGAAACACCAGCTCTACTGCCAAACAGGTCAGCTAAATAAATGCACAGAATGTATTTATGCATTTGTATGCACCATTATACAACCTGGTATAATTTTAATTGCTTAGAAAGCAACAAGAGACGTCACAAAATCCGGGGAAAATCTGCGGTGAGAAGGCAGCATTGGAAGCTGCCATTGAGGCTTTTAACTCAGTCACACAGTCAACCTACCACCTTCCTTCCACGGATGAATTGCTCATGGTTGACAACTACCGCTGGCCATGGGAATGCCCTGACACCAGTAAATATATTTAAACTACACTGACAAACAATGTTTTATGTGAATTTAGTGGATGATCTTCATTAACTGCATGCAATACAGGTTTTTCAACTAAGAAGGCAGTCTTTGACTGCATCATGATGCTGTCCAGACTGAGGGAGGAGGACCAGATCCTTGTGAGGGAGGTCAAGCAACACTGGGAGTCTACAGGAGGGAAGCTACAGGAGCCCTCAACAATCTGTCAAACCGCATAAAAAATTAGTCAGTAGCCTTACATTTTGAGTGTAGACATGATTACGGTTTGGATAAGGATTTTAATTTGTTTTTGTCTTTGTCCTGGCTTGCATGTTTTTCATATTTAGGTAGTGACCTGGACATGCCAGAGGAGAGTCACGGGGGCCTTCTCTGTGTCCTAAAGACAAAATGCCACAATCTCCTGCTCCAGCAAAAGCATGCCAGGACAATGTACCAGCAAGGAGTCTTGGGCCAGGGAACTGACACCATTGTCCTTGATGACACCTCAGACGAAGACAATGAGGGCAGGCATGACAGCTCTGACGAGGAAGCGGACACACAATAATACACAAAAAAACAAACAGAATATGTACGTCGTAAAACTATTTGACTATTTCTAAATTTAAAAAATAAAAAAGCTATTAAAACTTATCAAATTTTAGGTAAAAACTATGGTAACACAGAATAACTTGAGAAATTATGTGATTATGCTTTCCTATAGTGATGTTAGACTCATATTTTATTTTAGTTATTTTTTATTTTTTATATTGTCTTGTATATCCCCTTGTATATATTATTAATTCATTGAAGTGTTACTGCTGTCTTAAAAAAAGAAAGATTTGTTTAATCTGAGGTAAATACCTGTTTTACGTAAATGAACGTGTAATTGTTGAACACTGTCTTTGCAACCAATGTTGAATTAAAAAATTATAAATAAAAGTGTATGAAGAAATTAACTCTTTATCTTGTTTTTCCTTTTTTAAATCAGATGTTGTGTAAAAGTCATTTACATCTAGAGTGATTAGTGTCCCGCAGTGATTATTGTCTTTCCATCTAGTATCTTGTGAACATAAGAGCTAACTTCAACTTGAAGTAAATCTACTGCACGTAGCTGGTGCTTTTTCTCCTGTCCTCCTAAAGTTTCCCCAAGAGTCATTTGTGAAGAGTGATTTGTACAAGTTTTAAAATTAACTTGATTGTTATGGTCCTATATTCTCATCTTGGGGTATAAAAGATTAAAAGATGTGTTAGGATGTACAAAATGCAACTAGGAATCCAGCCCAAGCACCACCCCCCCCCCCCCCCACACACACACCTGAAGCAGAGTCAGCATGACTTTCTATAAGCACACACACCTGAACCTATGTTCTTTTGTAGTCAGTCATCTACCTCATCCATCACACCCAACTACTTTCATCTAGCAAAATATAATGTGTAAGGACAAAGACCAGGGAAATGCAAATCCCTAAGGTGTTTAAAGGACAGGTCAGCTGATGCACTGGCAGAGCAGTAATTTTGTTCTTTCACAAAAGTACCAACACCTTAATATGTTATTTGAAACCTTGAAGAACTGAATACAATACAGGTTTGGCAGAGTTCCATCAGAATATCTACAACATTTGATGTCAGGCAGTCAAGTTCTTGTGCTTTTCACTACCATATCTAAATATTTGAGCATCAACTGTGAGTAACAGAGAGTCAGGTGGCGGAGCGGTTAGGGAATCGGGCTAGTAATCAGAAGGTTGCTGGTTCGATTCCCGGCTGAAGAAAATGACGCTGTGTCCTTGGGCACGGCACTTTACCCTACTTGCCTCAGGGGAATGTCCCTGTACTAAGTCGCTCTGGATAAGAGCGTCTGCTAAATGACTAAATGTAAACTGTATCTTTGTGAATTTACCAAACATCAAAAAGGTAATGAACAGTATTTCAGTTTTAATGTAGGATTGGTGTTTTTTGATTTGTGTTTTTTCACTAACCTTCCTTACGCGACTCATGGACACAGATTCCACAGGGAAAACGTCTAGTGACCCATGGAATTGGCATTCTGTCAACAAAAAAAATACAATAAACATACATATACTCCACACACAGTAATTAAGAATGCATGAATAAAAAATATGTGTTATATGGCTTTATTGCATATACTGTTAGTCTTTTTCCTACCTTTGCCTTTTTTGTCCCTATTAGTTTTGCCCTGTTTTTTGGAAGAAACATTTACAGGTGACTTCCTGTAAAGAAAAGTATAGTTGACACCTAAATTATAGAAAATTGTACTTATGCACACTAGGGTATATTACACTTTAACATTGGGCCTATGAGTTGAGATGTCTAAACATTGTTATTCTTTGTTCTTCTGTAGACTGACGATATTATCTATTTTGGCACTCACCACTCCTCATCCCTTTGTCCTCTCTTTTGCTTTATATCTTTCTCTGCAGCTCCTGACTCTTTTATATCCATCTGTCTCTTTTCCTCTACATGTGTATGTGTCCCTCCAGCTTCCTCTACATTCCTCACCACCTTAATCTCTTTTCTTTCTCTCTGTCTGATTTCTCCCTTTACCTCTACATTCCCTTCTAAACCCAACTCTGTCTGTACATTGTTTCTTTGTTCATCTTCCTCAATTGTCATCTGTTCTCCCATCTTCCCCTTTTCTGCCTGACTTCCCTCCTCTACATCCCTATCTGTGACGAATCCTTTCAAACTCTCTTTCCGGCTGTCTTCCACCTTCCCGTACATCCATTTCTGTTACAGTCTCCATCTCTTTCTCTTGCTGTTCTCTCCCCTCCTCTACATCTACCTCAATCTCCACCACCTCCCCACTCTCAACTACATCTCCCCTTCTGTCGTCCTGTCCTGTTTCTTCGTGTTTCCAGACTAACACATTTGGAAGAATTATTTTAGAGTGTAAATAATATACAAATAACTAGAATGATAGACTTTCTCAGAACAAATGCTATGTTAAAGCTTGTGTATCTCTAATGCTTTCATATGATCATATACTTATAAATGATGGATTACTAAATGTAATAAAGTGCCAATACAATACCTTGTAAAATATGCTCAAATAGGATCAACACCTTTTCCAACACCCCATGAGCTGCAGCTGGCATCTCAAATGGAATGTGAAACTGTGCTCTCCATTTTGAGTAGATGTATTTCCCCCATAGAAGGAGAGGGAAGAAGCCAAGGGCCTTAAGTTTTTCCATCTAAAACATAAGAAAAATGTTAAAACATAAACAGTCTTTCGAGGTAGAGGCATGTTTGGCATGCCATTGTCATGCACACAAATTGGGAATGCAGAGGCACATTTATAGTGACACCATTGCCTGTCATGCAAGTACAAACTGGAAAACCGTAACAGACATTTTGTACATTAGCTTATTCAGTAACTAACCATAACACTATTTGGCATATCACAGATTACTTTCTTACCATGATAAATTAATTGTCCAAAACCTTTGCTTGGTTCCTCAATTTTTTGGTTGTTTGTGCCCATTCTTTGGCTTGGGCACGGAACTTTAATAGCCGGAAGGTATGCCGCAGCTTAAAATCAAGCAGCATCCCACACTGTAAGAGAAACAGAAAGACAGTGAGGGAGGATGGTTGAAACCAAAAGGCATCTTAACTATCAAACATGATGAGAAGAGTGTAGATTGTGTACATAATCACCTTGACACAACGCCGGTTACCGCAATTCACACTGCTGTGACAATGAGGGCACTGATGCATTGTTGAACCAGGCATTCTAAGAAATGGTAAAAGGACAATATCTAAAAAAGTAAAACATATCAAACATAAACTTTGAGATAGCAGACTAATGATTAACTGACCTATACACATTAATGGATGCTGTGCCTATATGTTTCGGTGATAAATTCAGTGTATTAAACAATATACAATGTATCTATTTATATATTTCTGGTTAAAGTACACTATAACATAATATAAGAAACACATACCAAGAAAACAAAAAAAATAATGCCCTACAGCGGAACTGATCTACAGCGTAACTGTGGATCTTCAATCTACTTGTAATGTCTGTCTAGAGACACAGGCTAGTTGGTGCTGTAGCAGGCGTGCAGGTGATGTAGGCCGACAAGCTGCGTCAACGCCCGGTGTCCACTACAGCAGAGCGGGCGGCGCGTCGGCGTCCAATTAATTTTTAATGAAACCGGTCGTTGATGCTCGCGTATCAACAGCATCTACGACCGGTTCCATTGAAAATGAATTGGAAGCCGGCGCTGCCCACTCCCGCTAGGCCTATCAAATTACACTGACAGCTGTTGATGGCGCCGATGATGGCTGCCTCGGTCGTTAGGTGCGCTCTTTTTTGTCTTGTTTTGTCTGTTAATTCAGTGTTCTGCCAAGATTTCCGGGGTTCTCTAACTAGAGAAGTACTTCTAAACATCAGGACTACAACTCCTGTGGATTTATTTCCCACTTTTCTGCTTCCAGCGGCGGAATTAGTGGGAATTATAGTCAAAGCCACCCTCGGCTTTGTCCTAGCAGCGAAGCGCCGTAGGAGAGGCAAACGAGCCGGTGCTCTGGTGCGACTCCGTCGGCGTGGGGCACGCACAGCGTTACCGGGGATATTTCTCTCCAACGTGCGTTCACTGAGCAACAAACTGGATGAACTTCAGCTACTGGTGTGGAAAAACAGAGACTTTCATTCATCTTCCGTTTTGTGCTTTACGGAGACATGGCTGAGTGAACTGATCCCAGACTCTGCGCTACAGCTAGCAGGTTTCAAACTGCTGAGAGCGGATCGTAACCCTGTGCTCTCTGGCAAAACGAAAGGCGGTGGTATTTGTTTTTACATTAACAATGGCTGGTGTGAAGATGTGACAGTGATTCTGCAGCACTGTTCTCCTGATCTGGAATCATTTTTTATTAACTGTAGATCTTTTTACTCGCCACGAGAGTTTGCATCATTCATTCTGGTTGGCGTCTACATGCCTCCGCAGGCTAGCGTCAACGAGGCTCAACGTGTGCTCGCCAGCCAGATACTGAGTGTGGAGCATGAAAATCCGGATTCCTTGGTTATTGTGCTAGGCGACTTTAACAAAGGCAATCTCACTCAAGAACTCCCAAAATATAGACAATTCATCAAATGCCCTACCAGAGAAGGAAACACCTTGGATCACTGCTACTCTACAATCAGCAAAGCATACCATGCGGTCCCCCGAGCAGCACTGGGTCACTCTGACCACGCCATGGTCCACCTGATTCCTGCATACAGGCAGAAGCTAAAGCGCTGTAAGCCTGCTGTGAGGACATCAAAACAGTGGACCAGTGAAGCTATGGAGGATCTGCGGGCGTGCTTGGACTGCACTGACTGGGACATGTTCACGACTGCTACCAATAGTCTGGATGAGCTCACAGAGGCTGTGACATCATACATCAGCTTCTGTGAGGACTGCTGTATACCAACACGCACCAGGGTAAGCTACAACAACGACAAACCCTGGTTTACTGCTAAACTCAGAAGGTTGAGGTCAGAGAAAAAGGCCGCGTTTAGGAGTGGGGACAAAGACAGTTTCAAGGAGTCGAAGAACAGGTTTAGCAAGGCGGTGAGGGAGGCTAAACGACTGTACTCAGAGAGGCTAAAACACCAATTCTCTGCAAACGACTCTGCTTCTGTCTGGAGAGGGCTCAGGCAAATTACCAACTACAAGCCCAGAGCCCCCCACTCCACTAACGACTCCCGCCTGGCCAACGACCTGAATGAGTTCTACTGCAGATTTGAAAGACAATTGGACAGTCTTGAACTACCCCTTCCCACCCAGGAGGCCTCCCACCTCCCCCCCTCTACAGTGACGACTCTCTCCATTCAGGAGGGTGAAGTTAACAGACTTTTGAAGAGGCAGAATCCCCGCAAAGCAGCTGGGCCGGACTCTGTCTCTCCAGCCACCCTCAAGCACTGCGCTGACCAGCTGTCTCCGGTGTTTACCTACATCTTTAACACCTCCCTTGAGACATGCCATGTGCCAGCCTGTCTCAAGTCCTCCACCATCATCCCTGTGCCCAAAAAGCCAAGGCCAACAGGACATAATGACTACAGACCCGTCGCCCTGACCTCTGTGGTAATGAAGTCTTTCGAGCGCCTGGTGCTGGCACACCTTAAATCCATCACTGACCCTCTACTGGACCCCCTGCAGTTTGCCTACAGAGCCAACAGGTCTGTGGACGATGCAGTTAACATGGCCCTCCACTTCACCCTACAGCACCTGGACTCCCCAGCATCCTATGCCAGGATCCTGTTTGTGGACTTCAGCTCTGCCTTCAATACCATCATCCAAGCTCTCCCAGCTGAACGTGCCTGATTCCACCTGCAGGTGGATCACAGACTTCCTGTCTGACAGGAAGCAGTGCGTTAAGCTGGGAACACAAGTCTCTGACTCCCGGTCCATCAGCACCGGATCACCTCAGGGCTGCGTCCTTTCTCCTCTGCTCTTCTCACTGTACACCAACAGTTGCACCTCCAGTCATCCGTCCGTCAAACTCCTGAAGTTTGCGGACGACACCACCCTTATTAGGCTCGTCTCTGGTGGAGACGAGTCTGATTATAGGTGGGAAGCGGGAAACCTGGTGACCTGGTGCAGCCAGAACAACTTAGAGCTCAATGCTCTTAAGACAGTGGAGATGGTTGTGGACTTCAGGAGGAACATAGCCCCACTCACCCCCATCACCCTGTGTGACTCTCCAGTCAACACTGTGGAGTCCTTCCGCTTCCTGGGCACTATCCTCTCCCAGGACCTCAAGTGGGAACTGAACATCAGCTCCCTCATCAAGAAAGCACAACAGAGGATGTACTTCCTTCGGCAGCTGAAGAAGTTCAACCTGCCAAAGACAATGATGGTGCACTTCTACTCAGCCATCATTGAGTCCATCCTCACCTCCTCCATCACCGTCTGGTACGCTGCTGCCACTGCCAAGGACAAGAGCAGACTGCAGCGTATCATCCGTACTGCTGAGAAGGTGATTGGCTGCAATCTGCCTACCCTCGAGGACCTGCACACCTCGAGGACCCTGAGGCGAGCGAGGAAGATTGTGGCCGACTCCTCCCACCCTGGACACTCCCTGTTTCAGTCACTCCCCTCCGGCAGAAGGCTGCGGTCTATCAGGACCAATACCTCACGCCACAAAAACAGTTTCTTCCCTTCCGCTGTTGGCCTCTTCAACAAGGCCAAGGGACCACACTGACTCAAATGACTTATTGCTTAAAACACTCTGCTTTTGCACTGCACCACAACATGGTATCTTGTACATTTGTATTTTTTGTAATATTTGTATTTTTGTATTTTTATGTTGTAATTAACGGCAACTTATATTTTATTGTATATTTAATTCTATTCTAATCCCACTTAGTACTGCTAGTTTATGTACCCTTAGTATAGTTAGTCCACATATTAAAATTTTAGGTATATGTTTATTGTATGCACCTTCCTGCCAAAGCAAATTCCTTGTCTGTGCAAACTTTCATGGCGAATAAATCCCTTTCTGATTCTGATTCTGATTCTGATTAATGGACGACAGGCATACGGTTGCCGAGTTGATACTTATACAGTTAAATGCCAGAAACCTATATGGTTAAACACCTACCTCAGAATAATGGTTTGATCTTCGTTTGATCTTCGTAAAAGCCGAGTCTGGATGATGAAGTGTATCGTGAATTTTCATAACATCAGTCTGGTTGATGAAGTGTATCGTTAATCTTCGTAATATCCTGGTCTGGATGATGACGTATAATGGATAAAGAGTTGATGAAGTTCTGCGTGTGATATAGACGCATTTTCTGCCGATAGAAATTAATGGGAGGAATTTGCGTATTGACTGCACGCAAAACAGGGATTTTGCGTATATATGGCACGCGAAATAGAAGTGTAGGCCTAAACCCGTGTCTCAATTTTCACCTAGGCTATTTCGCGTGCCATATATACGCCAAATCCTTATTTTGCGTGCAGTTTATACGCGAAATCTTCCCATTCATGTCTATCAACAGAAAATGCGTCTATATTACACGCTTGACTCTAATCGATATTGACGTGTGTGGTGAATATTGAGATCATAGTTGTCTTGAGTTAAACAGAGTTAAATCAGAAAACATTTAAAAACATCTCCACAGCCCACTCTTCCATAGCTGGCAAGAACCTGGCCTGTATAGACTACAGCTTTTATTGCCTGTGTGTGTTATAGCCTATAGGCTATTTTTACTTATTTATATGTACAAGAATGCTGCTTGGTGTTGGTGGCAAATAAAAATTACTGTTTGTTATTTAAAGGTGTTTGAGGTGAAAATTCCCCCACAAAAACGTTTAAAAAATACATTTGGAAGCTTCGATAACGTGAATCTCCGTAAAAACCGAGTCTGGATGATGACGTTTAATGGATAAAGAGTTGATGACGTTCTGCGTGTGATATAGACGCATTTTCTGCAGATAGAAATGAATGGGAGGAATTTGCGTATAAACTGCACGCAAATCTTCCCATTCATGTCTATCAACAAAAAGTGCGTCGATATTAGACGCAGAACTTCATAAACGCTTATCATTTTACGTCATCACCCAGAGTCGGATTTTACTACTCGATATTGTCGTGTGGTAGCCTAAATATTGAGATGATAGTTGTCTCGAGTTAAACAGAGTTAAATCAGAAAACATTGTTTTAAATCTCCACAGCCCACCCTTCCATAGCTGGCAAAAACCTGTAGGGTACAGCTTATCTTTTTTCTTATTTTTATTTGCAAGAATGCTGCTTGGTGTTGGTGTAAAAAATATATATACTATTTGTTATTTATAGGTGTTTGAGGTGAAAATTCCACAAAATCCGAGTCTGGATGATGACGTATCATGGATAAAGAGTTGATGAAGTTCTACGTGTGATATAGACGCATTTTCTGCCGATAGAAATGAATGGGAGGAATTCGCGTACAAACTGCACGCAAAACAGCTATTTGGCGTATATATGGCACGCAAAATAGATGTGTAAACCCGTGTCATAGATACGCAGAAGTATGAGACTGGGTTGGTTTAACAGTTCAGCTTTCAGCTTCTCCCGCATTGTAGGCTATTTAAGCTCTTAGCTTTGTTAGATGATGCAGTTCAGCTTCCACACTGCCTCTTGAAATTCAACTATTTCTTCGATTGCTTCACAACGTTCAAACGTATTCTCCCGCATTGTATTTAAGCACTTAGCTTTGTTAGATGATGCAGTTCAGCTTCTACACTGCCTCTTTTGTGTGACTCACACATTTTTGAAATTCATTTCAGCTTGCGGGTATTTTCAAATTTCTGTATTTTCAGCAATTTAAAAATAAATAATAATCTTTCAGCATTCCAACGCGTTTTCTGCAGGAAATGCACGTTCTAGTTATTATTATTGTTTCTTATATACTAGTGTAATAATTGGACAGATACGCTGTTCCTATTGGTCCAGAAGACGTTCTCAAAAGTTAATAAATCCTTTTATATACCTCCTGAAAGTTCACAGAGGTAAATAAACGTTTTTACGGACCTAGCAACAAGCGGTTGCCTTGGAGATGTAGCCATTGACCTTAACGACATGGCATCTGCTCGGCAACAAAGTAGCCTAAATTGCCTAAAAAAACTAAAACAACCAAATATGGTTTTTTCACAGGTCCGAAAACGCTCCGCAATCGCTTCCCGTTTCAAAGATGTATCTGAAACAGACAGAACACAAATTGATGTTGTTGATATGTTGCCTTGGAGATGTAGTGACGTCACCAGTGCAAGTGCAGCTGATTGCTCTGACAACATGGCGTCTGCTCCAGATTCGACGTGTTTGATTTGGGATCTTCCCACGTATTGTTGTAGTATATAAGAAACCAAATGTTTACTCCTCAACAGGTCAGCAAACGCTTTGTCGCCTCGATTTGTTAAAACGTTTGTTAACTGAGACCGTAGGTCGAGGTTTACAAACAAATCATTGTAACAAATCGACGTTAGTAGCGTCAGTGACTGTGGCTAGCAAGTTAGCCACCGTTAGCTTCACTTTTCGCCACAAAAAATTAATTTCTACTTCAACCGTGCAACGGAATGTAAATAAAAATACAAGCAACTCAATCGCTACCAAGACGAAACTTTTGACACCTAGGTTGTCTATGTATTCCAAATATTGACTGAGGCTTAGGGGGGCAAAAAGAAATAATAACTAGAGAGGGTACAATTTCTGGGGAAATTGTAGGGTGTGCTTGCTTGCGTCGGTTGCACAGGGGTCCGTTTTTGAATGACATTTTCTGTATATTTTATATAAAAATGCATACTTATTATTTATAAAGATTACATAGATTTAAAAGCATTTTTTTTTTGCTGCTCATTTACAACAAAAAATACGAGTGAAATGTAGAATGAAATAGATGTCTTCTCATTTCCCCAGCAAGAGGCAGCCTCATAGCTGAATCAAAACGAATACATTTGGCAGACCGGTGTAAAAAATTGACCTAATCTCTATGACTTAAACGTCCTTTTAAGTTTTTCCCTTCTTGTGATATTTTAAGGCATTTAGCCTACTCATATTGCATTCATTCATGAATAAATAACCCCCTTTGAAGATTATTCTACGACGTTACCGGCAGGAGAAGATGGAATCGTGATTCAAACAGTACCATCTGCTAACTGAAAATATGCCCCCCAAAACGTAAATAAGCTTGACATTTATTTAGTGGAAAATCGCTCATTCATAAAAAGCTCATTGGTAGCGATCATTGTCAGTAACAACGCAAAATGCGATATATCCCTGTGTGGAGAAGCTGCCCCGGTAAATTGTACTACTACGGTACAGTACTAGACTACTGCTGTGTTCGTCTTGGTAGCGATTGCGTTGGTTGAATTGGATGTAACGTTCCGTTGTACGGTTTAGGCTGAAATTAATTATTTTCATGAACAGATTGACAACGTTTAGGCTGTGGCAATGAAGTTCAGGTTAGTAGTTAGATAGACTTTTGATTAAAGTAAGGTGAGTGCCGAACATTTTCTGTCGCCGTTTGACTTCCTAAACAGCTGTGTAGATGTTTTTGTAGTGTGTCTCGCGTAGGCTACAGCGTTGCAGTGAGCAACACTGGTTTGAAACCACAGGTAATGATAATTTCACCAACAAATTGTTTATTGGGTGTGCTCAAGCCTTCGGCGAGAGCACAACCTTTGTTCTCTCACATATATATTATTATTATTATTATTTTTTTTTTTTTTTTTTTTTGCCCCCCTAAAACTCAGTAAATACTTGTCCTACATAGACAACGTAGGTGTCAAAAGTTTCGTCTTGGTAGCGATTGAGTTGCTTCTATTGGAATTTACGTTCCGTTGCATGGTTTAAGCGTAAGTTAAGTTTTTGTGGCGAAAAGTGAAGCTAACGGTGGCTAATTTGCTAGCCACAGTCACTGACGTTACTAACGTCACTGCGTCACTAACGTCACGAAAACACGCGTGACTACCTTTGCCAGAACATTCGTTTCACATCTGTTAACTTGGGGGATAGCTAGGCTAACTATAGCTTTACTGCAAGGCAGCTGCAGAAACGCCACAAGAGAAGAGGCCAGGGTGATAACTATTTACTCATTTTACTTTGTGATATGACACACAATTGTGATGTGTAATGTACAATATAAGCTGATATTATTAAGGAAGTACATCTACTTTCGGAAACAGTAGTCTACTATTTCACTGAAGTATTAGCATCATGACATTAGCCTGTGTTTCCCGGGCAACACATACTACAGTGGTCTATGATGTAGCGTTATCTGTTTTCAATCGTTAAAATAAACATTCCTCACATATACATTTTCGTTGTAGGATTTATTCTGACATTAGAAAACGATTTGTTGGTGAAATTACCATTACCTGTGGTTTCAAACCAGTGTAGCTCACTGCAACGCTGTAGCTTACGCGAGACACACTACAAAAACATCTAGCTACAGTACACAGCTGTTTAGGAAGTCAAACGGCGACAGAAAATGTTCGGCACTCCCCTTACTTAAATCAAAAGTCTATCTAACTACTAACCTGAACTTCATTGCCACAGCCTAAACATTGTCAATCTGTTCATGAAAATAATTAATTTCAGCCTAAACCGTACAACGGAACGTTAAATCCAATTCAACCAACGCAATCGCTACCAAGACGAACACAGCAGTAGTCTAGTACTGTACCGTAGTAGTACAATTTACCGGGGCAGCTTCTCAACACAGGGCTATATCGCATTTTGCGTTGTTACTGACAATGATCGCTACCAGTGAGCTTTTTATGAATGAGCAATTTTCCACTAAATAAATGTCAAGCTTATTTACGTTTTGGGGGGCATATTTTCAGTTAGCAGATGGTACCGTTTGAATTGCGATTCCATCTTCTACTGCCGGGTAACGTCGTAGAATAATCTTCAAAGGGGTTGTTTATTCATGAATGAATGCAATATGAGTAGGCTAAATGCCTGAAAATATCATGAGAAGAGAAAAACTTAAAATGACGTTTAAATCATAGAGATTAGGTCAATTTTTACACCGGTCTGCAATAATGTCACGAAAACACGCGTGACTACCTTTGGCAGAACATTCGTTTCGCATCTGTTAACTTGGGGGATAGCTAGGCTAACTATAGCTTTACTGCAAGGCAGCTGCAGAAACGCCACAAGCAAAGAGGCCAGGGTGATAAATATTTACTCATTTTACTTTGTGATATGACACACAATTGTGATGTGTAATGTACAATATAAGCTGATATTATTAAGGAAGTACATCTACTTTCGGAAACAGTAGTCTACTATTTCACTGACATATTAGCATCATGACATTAGCCTGTGTTGCCCGGGCAACACATACTACAGTGGTCTATGATGTATCTGTTTTCAATCGTTAAAATAAACATTCCTCACATATACATTTTCGTTGTAGGATTTATTCTGACATTAGTAAACGATTTGTTGGTGAAATTACCATTACCTGTGGTTTCAAACCAGTGTAGCTCACTGCAACGCTGTAGCCTACTGTACCCGAGACACTAGTGTGAGTAGCTAACAACAACTCCTCAGCTGTTTAAGTCAAACGGCAACAGAACATGTTCGGCACTCCCCTTACTCAAAAGTCTTTCAGTAGGGAAACTATCTGACTACTAACCTGAACTTCATTGCCACAGCCTAAACTTTGTCAATCTGTTCATGAAAATAATTAATTTCAGCCTAAACCGTACAACGGAACGTTTAATCGAATTCAACCAACGCAATCGCTATCAAGACGAACACAGCAGTAGTCTAGTACTGTACTGTAGTAGTAGAATTTACCGGGGCAGCTTCTCCACACAGGGCTATATCGCATTCTGAGTTGTTACTGACAATGATCGCTACCAGTGAGCTTTTTATGAATGAGCTATTTTCCACTAAATAAATGTCAAGCTTATTTACGTTTTTGGGGGCATATTTTCAGTTAGCAGATGGTACTGTTTGAATCGCGATTCTATCTTCTGCCGGTAAAGTCGTAGAATAATCTTAAAAGGGGGTTCTTTATTAATGAATGAATGCAATATGAGTAGTCTAAATGCCTGAAAATATCACAAGAAGGGACAACTTAAAAGGACGTTTAAGTCATAGAGATTAGGTCCATTTGTACACCGGTCTGCCAAATGTATTCGTTTTGATTCAGCCTGTCAGCTGCCTCTTGCAGGGGAAATGAGAAGACATCATATTTCATTCTACACTTCACTCATATTTTGAGTTGTAAATGAGCAGCAAAAAAAAGATGCTTTTAAATCTATGTAATCTTTATAAATAATAAGTAGGCCCGATGCATTTTTATATAAAATATACAGACCCCTGTGCAACCGACGCAAGCAAGCACACCCTACAATTTCCCCAGAAATTGTATCCTCTCTAGTTTGTAATGTAATGTCATAATAAATCCTACAACGAAAATGTATTTGTGAGGAATGTTTATTTTAACGATTGAAAACAGATGCATCATAGACCACTGTAGTATGTGTTGCCCGGGCAACAGAGGTTAATGTCATGCTAATGCTTCAGTGAAATAGTAGACTACCGTTTCCGAAAGTAGATGTGGGCCTACTTCCTTAATAATATCAGCTAATATTGTACATTACATTTCACAATTGTGTTTCACATCACAAAGTAAAATGAGTAAATAGTTATCACCCTGGCCTCTTTGCTTGTGGCGTACTGGCAGTTGGAAGGTACTGCTGTGAAAGGTATTTTTGAAAGGACCTGGAGCAAGATGAAGGCAGAAAACAGAAGAAAAGAAGAAGAAAAATGCAAAACAGAAAGGGGAAAAATTCAGAAAGATGAGCTGCAGGACAATGTGAAAATTTAGCAGAAAACCAGTTGCTGAAGTCTTGGTTGAACGAATTTGAAGGTAAAAGGACAACACTGGAATGACTTGAACTTGCTGGAAAAAAGGCAGAATTGATTAAATGGCTGAAAAAAAGTTATAAGTCCTAGCAGAAAAAGTTGAAGGTTTAAAGAAGGAGATGGGAGATGAATTCTCTTCATATTTTGAATTCTTTTTCAATCCTTATAAAATGAAGTCACCTAAAGATGCTAAATAAGTAGAGAAAAGAAAAAATAGAGAGAAAGTAGAGAAAAAACAATTAGCAGCTGGAACTCTTTTCAGAGCTGGAAAGTACTTGTGGAAGGACAGTGGAACAGTGAGGAGCGTTGGCCAATTGGATTGGTTCCTTGTTTCTTGTAACGTAGCAACCATTGGTCATTGGCAACATTTCTAACCTAGAATCTAGGTTTCAGGTTCAAGGTGGAGGAGAAACTAATCATGTGTGCCTGCACAACCAGTCCTGTTCAGACACTTAATTTAAAGATGACATCAAAATAATAATCCATGGTGCAAGGTTGCCAATGTTGCCGTTTTCCCTGGTGAGTTTGTTATACTTTTAAATTCAATCTCGTCACATTACGTGACTTTGTTGTGCAACTGCAAAAGCTACTCGAACTCAGGTTAAAATGCTGCTGCAAAAAAGGCTGAACTACAGTATTGTGGGTATTAAATAAGATCATGCTACATCTAACCAGCGGATCATTTCTTACAAGTGTGTCAAAGTGGTATTTGTACAGACTGTATTAACACTGTAGGCGTGAATAATGCATGCATTGTCATCGTCGTCCATTGAAGGATTCAAAATCTTTGTGTCTATTCCAATATGTAATGATGGTATTCTATGACACAAATCTGTGTTCTAGAAAGAGTGGTCTGGAGTCGCAGAGGTCCGATAATATCAGCTTTAATGCAGCAGTTGGAAATCAACAAGTACAGAGCTCTGGGGCTGTCTACGTTTCCCTACCCGCAACAGAATTTGGGCTGGTTCACGAAGTCCAACTGGCTATCTTTCCCTGCCCCAGCATATAATATACAGTGCAATTAAAACAGAAAGATGAAAAGAGGGTTGAGCTTGTTCTCTCATGCATCAGGGAGTTGTTCTTGCCTCCGCGTCCCACCTGCTCGGGTGCCATCTCCACCCAGATTCAAGGTTGTTTCTGAAAATGAAAAGATAGAGACACAAAGAACAGCCTGCTTCCCACACTCAGTGTGAGACCCAATGTTTAAGCCTGAGCACACTTCTAAGTTCATAACTTTAATAAGCACAATGCATAACTTTAATAAGCACAATATATTCTTTACCATCTGACTTTAGCCGAAGCGAAGCTAGAGAGGATGCATTGAGAGATTTCCTACAGTAAGCTAGATACGGCTTCAAATTGAAAACGGAGACGATCTTTTGATTTAAAGACAAGTTCCTTAACCTCTGTTGTCAATATCGCCAATAAAAAGTAAATACTCTTCAGTTACGAAGCATTTGTTTGTAGGTAACGAACAATATTTATTGCAGGAAGAACGTAGCTAGCTACTGTACAGAATGACCTGGTTTCGCCGTTATGTGGCAGCTATGATGACAGTCGTAGTGTCAATAGAATTGTCATAACTTTAAAACAAAAGATAATATTTCAAATCTGTCTGCTGTTCTAAATTGCCCACACAATTATGTATATATATCAACTCTAACATGGCCTGTATCTTGTATTGAAAGTGCTTGAAAATTAGCTCGTCTAATGTATGGTGGACTGAGAAAACATATTTGTTAGTCAAAGCCGAGCGAGCGGATGTCGTGGGAGAATTCCTACTGTGTCAGATTTACTGCTTCAAATTGAAAACGGAGAAGATATTTAGAGTAAAGACAAGTTACTTAACATCTGTGTTCAATATCGTCAATTAAAAGTAAGAACTTTACAGTTACGAAGCGTTTGCTCGTAGGATTAACGCCAGCTGCAGCAAACACTTAACGTACGCGACCCCGGTTTGGCTGTTCGTGACGGTCAGCTATGACAGTCTTGAGCCTCGATTTTTGCAGATTTCTGTGAAACTTGCAAAAATAAAAACGATCTAGCTAGATTATTAACACTTTAAGCTCAATGTACATACCTTGTTTGGCCAATTTGGTCGATTGTGGAAAAAAAGTCTAACCGTTTTTAGTTACGGAGAGCCATCGCTCTAGCTCGATTATAAGAGAGAATAACAGAAATGTAGCGAGAATCCACACCTCAAACAAGTTAACTTAGACGCAAAACTGTACGTGCAATCCAAAAAAAAAGGATATTTTCCGAGACCCAAGACTTTGCCGAAACCAGAGATATTCTTTATATGTCTGTGCGGTCAGAAATACGACTCTACCGGCAGTTTCAAAAACGTGTACCCAATTCTGCTTTCATGGTGCGTGTCTGTTTGGTTGCCACGGTGATGGCGCAGCTGTGATCGCTAAGGAGCTGGGCAGAGAGAATAACAAAAATGTTGCTTGAATCCACACCTCAAACAAGTTAACCTAGACGAAAAACTATACGTCCAATCCAAAAAAAAGGATATTTTCCGAGACCCAAGACTCTGCCGAAACCAGAGATGTCCTTTATATGTCTGTGTGGTCAGAAATACGACTCTGTCGGCAGTTTCAAAATCTTGTTCTTTTTGCTTTCTCTGACGATTTTGTCGAAAATTGTGGCAATGCTGGCAAACTAGAAATATTTTTTCAACGACATCCGAAGCTCCCCTCCACTCTAAGCATTTCAGTCTGCACTCTGGGCTTTCACGTACACACCCATGTAAATCTCAGAAACGGCTTGAAAAAGTCATGAAACATAATCAGTGATATTGAAAAAAGTTGAATAGAAGCTGAAAGATTGAGGAAGAAGAAGGACTTGGAAGTTGACGTTTTAAGAAGTTTGAAAGGATTTGAAAAAAAAACTCCATTGGAAAACCATGTTAAAAACATTATGAATATTGATTTAGATTAATTCAAGCATAAGAGGTACAAAGCTGAAAAGTCATAGCAGGAATGGCCTGAAACTGCTGAATTTTTTGATAGCTGAACGGTTTTAATAGCTAAAGATTTGAAGGCGCTAAAAGGTGTCACGGAAGAATATGAAGAAGTTGAATAAAGATTCAAAGAACAATACTTGGAATGCTGAAGCAGCATTCCAACAATAACTAGAGAGGGTACAATTTCTGGGGAAATTGTAGGGTGTGCTTGCTTGCGTCGGTTGCACAGGGGTCCGTTTTTGAATGACATTTTTACAACTGATTTCTGTATATTTTATATGAAAATGCATTCTTATTATTTATAAAGATTAAATAGATTTAAAAGCATTTTTTTTTGCTGCTCATTTACAACTGAAAATACGAGTGAAGTGTAGAATGAAATAGATGTCTTCTCATTTCCCCTGCAAGAGGCAGCCTCATCGTTGAATCAAAACGAATACATTTGGCAGACCGGTGTAAAAATGGACCTAATCTCTATGACTTAAACGTCATTTTAAGTTTTTCCCTTCTCGTGATATTTTCAGGCATGTAGCCTACTCATTGCATTCGTAAAGAACCCCCTTTGAAGATTATTCTACGACGTTACCCGGCAGTAGAAGATGGAATCGCGATTCAGACAGTCCCATCTGCTAACTGAAAATATGCCCCCCAAAACGTAAATAAGCTTGACATTTATTTAGTGGAAAGCGCTCATTCATAAAAAGCTCACTGGTAGCGATCATTGTCAGTAACAACGCAAAATGCGATATAGCCCTGTGTGGAGAAGCTGCCCCGGTAAATTGTACTACTGCGGTACAGTACTACTAGACTACTGCTGTGTTCGTCTTGGTAGCGATTGCGTTGGTTGAATTGGATTTAACGTTCCGTTGTACGGTTTAGGCTGAAATTAATTATTTTCATGAACAGATTGACAACGTTTAGGCTGTGGCAATGAAGTTCAGGTTAGTAGTTAGATAGACTTTTGATTTAAGTAAGGGGAGTGCCGAACATGTTCTGTCGCCGTTTGACTTCCTACAGCTGTGTAGATGTTTTTGTAGTGTCTCGCGTAGGCTACAGCGTTGCAGTGAGCAACACTGGTTTGAAACCACAGGTAATGATAATTTCACCCACAAATCGTTTACTTGTAATGTAATGTCATAATAAATCCTACAACGAAAATGTATTTGTGAGGAATGTTTATTTTAAAGATTGAAAACAGATGCATCATAGACCACTGTAGTATGTGTTGCCCGGGCAACAGAGGCTAATGTCATGATGCTAATGCTTCAGTGAAATAGTAGACTACCGTTTCCAAAAGTAGATGTGGGCCTACTTCCTTAATAATATCAGCTAATATTGTACATTACATTTCATAATTGTGTTTCACATCACAAAGTAAAATGAGTAAATAGTTATCACCCTGGCCTCTTTGCTTGTGGCGTTCCTGCAGCTGCCTTGCAGTAAAGCTATAGTTAGCCTAGCTATCCCCCAAGTTAACAGATGTGAAACGAATGTTCTGCTACAGGTAGTCACGCGTGTTTTCGTGATGTTAGTGACGTAGTGACGTTAGTAACGTCAGTGACTGTGGCTAGCAAATTAGCCACCGTTAGCTTCACTTTTCACCACAAAAACGCAATTTCTACTTAAACCATGCAATGGAACGTAAATAAAAATACAACCAACGCAATCGCTACCAAGACGAACCTTTTGACACCGCCGTTGTGTATGTAGTCCAAATATTGACTGATCCTTAGGGGGGCGAAAATAAATAATACAAATTATAAATATATATGTGAGAGAACAAAGGTTGTGCTCTCGCCGAAGGCTTGAGCACACCCAATAAAGAGAAACAGGAAAACAATAATATATATGTGAGAGAACAAAGGTTGTGCTCGCACCCACGACTCCATGCCCTTTTCACTGTCCACTGGTTGTCGCTGAGCAGCGGGCTGTCGGTCCCCACCCTCCGGGGTGGCGTACGTAACAGCTGACGACACGCAGCTGTACCTGTCGTTCCCCCCGACCGATCCGGGGATCTCAGCTAGGATTGAGGCCTGCCTCACAGACATCTCCGCCTGGATGACCGAGCACCACCTCCAGCTGAACCTCGCCAAAACAGAACTTCTCATCATCCCGGCTAAACCCTCCATCTCCCACGATCTCTCAATCACCCTGGGATCTGCGACGGTGACCCCTTCATCCTCTGCCAGGAACCTTGGGGTTACCATGGACGACAAGCTCTCCCTCACAGCCCACATTGCTGCAGTCTCCCGGTCGTGTAGATTCACCCTCTACAACATCCGGAAGATCAGGAGATACCTGTCTGAGCACTCCACCCAGCTGCTAGTCCAAGCACTTGTCCTCTCCAAGTTGGACTATTGCAACTCGCTGCTCGCTGGTCTCCCAGCATGTGCAACCCGCCCTCTTCAGAGGATTCAGAACGCAGCGGCCCGCCTGGTCTACAATCTACTGTGGTGGAAATTTACAATACAGTGTTTTAAGAGAAGTTTAAAGTTGGTTAAGAAGCTTGATACAATGAATGTTGAATCAACTCCATTTGGTAGAGATGCCATTTGCAGTTTATGACACCTGGGGAGGATGAGACAGCTGGTCTGGAGACAATGTGGATTCAATTGTATTGTTATTGTGATCTGAGGGGGTAGTTTAAGATAGATGAACTGATCAAGCTGCTCTGACCCTTCCTGTTGCATGGGTGATGTTAATTAAATACTTGTTTGAAGATGTCCACACAAAGTGATGAAACAAAAGTTCTGTACATCTTCAGTCAATTCTCAAAATTAAAAAACAGCACTGGAACTCAGCAGGGTTGATGCAAAGTGTTTTATTGGTTCTCAGGTAACAAAGATTCCCAATAGAACGTGAGCCTGATCCCGGGATCAGACTCAAGCTTTCTCCGGACAATTTAACTTATATAGTCTTCTCCCCATTGTATGTTAATATGGTACGATATTTGTTGGTTTCGTAGACATTAGGTAATCTTACAAAGCGGATCCCTTGTCTCAGGGGATTCAAAACAGGTACTTTTCTACATAGACACTTCTTCCAATTAGGCTCTTTCTGACCTTGAACAGCCAGCTGCATTAGGCTTCTGGGCGAAAGGCCACAAATATGTCTCATAAGTCATAGCTGTGCGTCCTGGTCCTTTATGAAAGCATACACATGGTCCTCTCCCCCACTACTCATCCTTTAATTATTTAAACCTTATTTTTGGGCTTCATGTCTCCTACTATTGTTTAGGAATAACAATAATCAGCAAACAGCTTTGCATCTGGTTTCCTATAATATAACTTGTAATAATATGGTTTCCAATAATATAGCATATACCAAAGAGTGATTACAAATATCTTTAAGTCCATAATCATTAACCATCTTCATAATTACAACAGTATGATGTTTTTTCCACAACAAAAGAACAGTTGACCATTTGACTGGTGAACTCCTGTGGCTTTAGTATCTACTGGTTTGGGGAGAGATGCCACATCAAAGAACTGTGGGACACCTGGTATGGAGTCAAACTGTCACTGAGCAGT
Source organism: Osmerus mordax (assembly GCF_038355195.1). NCBI lineage: Eukaryota > Metazoa > Chordata > Actinopteri > Osmeriformes > Osmeridae > Osmerus > Osmerus mordax. The sequence goes on from NC_090070.1 coordinate 667,965, forward strand.
GCTGACCAATCACAGAGACCGCCATATTGATGGATTGACCATCAGAAGAACCATTTGTTCTAAGTTTATATAAGGCAGGGTTTTAGGGTTGTTCTTCATCACTCTTGCGAAGATCTGTGGCTAGCACCCCCTTCGTTATGACTGTACTTTGTTAATTCTTAATTTGTACAAGCTAAATCAATTTATTGAAACCGCCATCTCTTGACTATTCAAATCTACACAGTGCCACTAGATTTTTACCACAACACTACCCAGACACTCCCATGTTACCCCGCTCCTCATCTCTCTCCACTGGCTACCTATCATGGCCCGTATCAGATTCAAGACCCTGGTACTGACCTTCCGAGCAGTGAACGGGACTGCACCCGTCTACATCAAGTCTCTCCTGCAGCCTTACACCCCCACCCGTCACCTACGATCTTCTTCAGACAACCGCCTGATGGTCCCACCGCTCAAGACCGCCCGGTCCCAACACAAGCTCTTCTCCTGTCTGGCCCCCCAGTGGTGGAATCAACTCCCCACCTCCATCAGAGACACTGACTGTCTCTCCACCTTCAAGAAAAGGCTCAAGACGCACTTGTTCCGGGAGTACAACGGTACTTAGGAATGGTTCGCTTGACCAGATGTTAGTTTCCTCAAGGATCACAATGACTCTTGCTTAGAGACTTGTTGCTCTTGTGGTTAGTGGTAACTGATTTAAATTGTTGTACTCGCTGTGATATATTGTTTTTATTATTGTTGCTTGTTTTTTCCACAGGTACACTTGCACTTATAGCGGTTCATGTTGTTTAATAGTAACTTGTTTAACTACATGCTCTTATGGTTCTTCCCTTTGGCACTTACTTTGGTTGTTCACAATGTGTGCTTCACGTTTTTGGCTACTCGCAATGTTTTTGTGGCTATCTTGTTGTTATGATCAGTGACCTATGCACTTTGTAAAGCTCTCTCTTGGAAGTCGCTTTGGATAAAAGCGTCTGCTAAATGAATACATGTAAATGTAAATCACAGGCACTGTACCCCCCAAAACCTAAGTCCATTTTGAATGGGAGTCAATGGGAGGATTCCCAGGGGCACTGCATCACAGGCACTGAACCCCCCAAAACCTAAGTCAATTTTGAATGGGTGTCAATGGGAGGATTCCCAGGGGCACTGCATCACAGGCACTGAACCTCCAGAACCTAAGTCCATTTTGAATGGGAGTCAATGGAAGAGTCCCAGGGGCACGGGCCCTGTAAATACGGGATGCCCAGGGGCACGTAGTTCTTAAAGTGGCGTTATTTTGGTTTTAACACAGGGGGGGTGCTTAAGAGTGGGTGCACAGGGCCCCCCGGTGATCAGGTAGTGCAGGGGGGTTCCCCCGGAGGTGTGCTGTCCGCCCTGGGAGTGCTGTTCCCCGGGGAGCCCAAAAGTAGAGTGTTGGTGTGTGTTTGACTTGCTGAATGTGGATGAGTATTTTGGGGGTGTAAAATTCACAGTTTTGCGCCCGAACGTGTGTTTTTGGGATGATTTTGTTATTCAAGTTAGAATAAGGGGCACCGGTGTGAGTGGTAATTTTCTCCCGAAAAAAGTGTCCCCATTTCGGTAGCTGTGTTAGAAATTTGGTTTCGCTCGCAGCGTCGGGGAAATATTCGTGCGGGTGTCGGACTTGATTTGCCCGTCTTCCCCTTGGGCATACCTATCCAACGAGCCTTCGGTGATGTTTCTACGAGGTTCCTAAGTGGAGATGCATGTAAATGAACACCATTTCCCAGCTTTGAATGCACGTTGCAGCTTCAGAGAAAAGGGGCCTTAAAATTCACAGTTTTGCGCCCGAACATGGGATTTTTCTGGGGACGGTTTTGTTATTCAAGTTAGAATAGGGGGCACCGGCAAGGGCGTAGGTTTGGTCTCAACTTTGGTTGGGACACTGAAACCCCCCCCCCCATTTGTCCATTTACCAAAATGGACAAATTCAACTTCTCACCTGAACCCCTGATGCTGATTCATCACCAACCTGCTCTACATCTGTAGCTTCAGAGTGCTGTTTTTCCTGCACAGTAATTCATCAATTTAATACAGACACTAACCATGCTTAGTTGACTGCTGACATTGGTCGAGATTACAGGGATAGCCATATTACTATCCAAGGGATTATATAGGCCTACTTATTACCAGTTAATATCACTTTTAAGTTGCTAGCCTGCTGGTACTAGGCTAAACTAGCACGGTCCCATTATGTGGGTAGGTTAGCTTTATCCTTCTGGCTTCAACAAGACCAGCTGCTGCTAACACACTGGTTGAAAGATTGCAGACGCTAGGGATAGATTTAATACAAGCAAAAGTGACATGCTACACTAACAACTTTCAAAACATGTTTCCATTGTAGAATGGGTGGCGATGTAAGCTAGCAGGTTTGCACTGTGTGGGTTTTTCCTACTAGCTAACTAACAACGACCTTGCTAGCTACTTACTCTCTGGGTGGTGAAAAAACTTCTCATACATCTTTTCTTTTTGGGTGACATTTTCCTATCTACAAAGCACAAAAGGGTCAAAAATATCAATACTGAGACCAAACAAAATACTAATATGAGGCTTTATTATTTCCTGGCGTATTTAGTAGTTTACCTTGTCAGACTACTGACAGCTCTCTTTCTGCAAGTCAAGATTCACGAAGTGTTTCTGACTGCCACTTCAGCCAATTAAATTACATCATCTTGTCTCGCAGGCTCGAGGGCGCATTGGATAACTTGAAAACGTATTTTTCACTTTTCTGGGCGACGCACAATAATACTAATGAGTTTTGCAAATATATTGTGCAAAATATTTTTTCGGAATCGATCCAAATTACAGCACAAAGGAGTTCGCAACATTGGTGGGGACAATTTTGTCATCTTAAAATATTGGTGGGGACTAGTACCTAGCGTCCCCCCCTAAATCTACGCCCATGGGCACCGGTGTGAGTGGTAATTTACCCCGAAAAGTGATCCCCATTTCGGTAGCTCTGTTTAAAGTTTTGTATCGCTTCCTGTTTCTCGGTGATGCGCGTGCGCGTGTTAAACTGATATGCACGTGTTCCCCTAGTCAGTACCTATCCAAAAAGTCTTCCCTGATGTTTCTCCGAGGTTCCTAACTGGAGATGCATGTAAATGAAGACCATTTCCCAGCTTTGAATGCACGTTTCCAGCTTCAGAGAAAAGGGGCCTTAAAATTCACAGTTTTGCGCCCAAACATGGGATTTTTCTGGGGACGGATTTTAAATTCAAGATAGAATAAGGGGCACCGGTGTGAGTTGTTATTTTCCCAGAATAAATGATCCCCAGTTCGGTAGCTCTGTTTAAAGTGTTGTATCACTTCCTGTTTCGCGGTGATGCGCGTGCACGTGTCAAACTTCATATGCACGTGTTCCCCTTGTCCATACCTATCCAACAAGTCTTCCCTGATGATTCTACGAGGTTCCTAACTGGAGATGCCTGTACATGAACCCAATTTCCCAGCTTTGAATGCACTCTCCCAGCTTCAGAGAAGAAGTGCCTTACAATTCACAGTTATTCGCCCGAACCTCGGATTTTGCTGGGGACGGTTTCTAAATTCAAGTTAGAATAAGGGGCACCGATGTGAGTTGTTATTTTCCCAGAATAAATTATCCCCAGTTCGGGAGCTCTGTTTAAAGTCTTGTTTCGCTTCCCGTTTTCGTTGCGTAGCACCGATTTCGCTGAGGATAGTTTTGTACACCGAGTTAGAGTGGGGCTCATTGGTAGCGATCATTGTCAGTAACAACGCAAAATGCGATATATCCCTGTGTGGAGAAGCTGCCCCGGTAAATTGTACTACTACGGTACAGTACTAGACTACTGCTGTGTTCGTCTTGGTAGCGATTGCGTTGGTTGAATTGGATGTAACGTTCCGTTGTACGGTTTAGGCTGAAATTAATTATTTTCATGAACAGATTGACAACGTTTAGGCTGTGGCAATGAAGTTCAGGTTAGTAGTTAGATAGACTTTTGATTAAAGTAAGGTGAGTGCCGAACATTTTCTGTCGCCGTTTGACTTCCTAAACAGCTGTGTAGATGTTTTTGTAGTGTGTCTCGCGTAGGCTACAGCGTTGCAGTGAGCAACACTGGTTTGAAACCACAGGTAATGATAATTTCACCAACAAATTGTTTATTGGGTGTGCTCAAGCCTTCGGCGAGAGCACAACCTTTGTTCTCTCACATATATATTATTATTATTATTATTTTTTTTTTTATTTTTTTTTGCCCCCCTAAAACTCAGTAAATACTTGTCCTACATAGACAACGTAGGTGTCAAAAGTTTCGTCTTGGTAGCGATTGAGTTGCTTCTATTGGAATTTACGTTCCGTTGCATGGTTTAAGCGTAAGTTAAGTTTTTGTGGCGAAAAGTGAAGCTAACGGTGGCTAATTTGCTAGCCACAGTCACTGACGTTACTAACGTCACTGCGTCACTAACGTCACGAAAACACGCGTGACTACCTTTGCCAGAACATTCGTTTCACATCTGTTAACTTGGGGGATAGCTAGGCTAACTATAGCTTTACTGCAAGGCAGCTGCAGAAACGCCACAAGAGAAGAGGCCAGGGTGATAACTATTTACTCATTTTACTTTGTGATATGACACACAATTGTGATGTGTAATGTACAATATAAGCTGATATTATTAAGGAAGTACATCTACTTTCGGAAACAGTAGTCTACTATTTCACTGAAGTATTAGCATCATGACATTAGCCTGTGTTTCCCGGGCAACACATACTACAGTGGTCTATGATGTAGCGTTATCTGTTTTCAATCGTTAAAATAAACATTCCTCACATATACATTTTCGTTGTAGGATTTATTCTGACATTAGAAAACGATTTGTTGGTGAAATTACCATTACCTGTGGTTTCAAACCAGTGTAGCTCACTGCAACGCTGTAGCTTACGCGAGACACACTACAAAAACATCTAGCTACAGTACACAGCTGTTTAGGAAGTCAAACGGCGACAGAAAATGTTCGGCACTCCCCTTACTTAAATCAAAAGTCTATCTAACTACTAACCTGAACTTCATTGCCACAGCCTAAACATTGTCAATCTGTTCATGAAAATAATTAATTTCAGCCTAAACCGTACAACGGAACGTTAAATCCAATTCAACCAACGCAATCGCTACCAAGACGAACACAGCAGTAGTCTAGTACTGTACCGTAGTAGTACAATTTACCGGGGCAGCTTCTCAACACAGGGCTATATCGCATTTTGCGTTGTTACTGACAATGATCGCTACCAGTGAGCTTTTTATGAATGAGCAATTTTCCACTAAATAAATGTCAAGCTTATTTACGTTTTGGGGGGCATATTTTCAGTTAGCAGATGGTACCGTTTGAATTGCGATTCCATCTTCTACTGCCGGGTAACGTCGTAGAATAATCTTCAAAGGGGTTGTTTATTCATGAATGAATGCAATATGAGTAGGCTAAATGCCTGAAAATATCATGAGAAGAGAAAAACTTAAAATGACGTTTAAATCATAGAGATTAGGTCAATTTTTACACCGGTCTGCAATAATGTCACGAAAACACGCGTGACTACCTTTGGCAGAACATTCGTTTCGCATCTGTTAACTTGGGGGATAGCTAGGCTAACTATAGCTTTACTGCAAGGCAGCTGCAGAAACGCCACAAGCAAAGAGGCCAGGGTGATAAATATTTACTCATTTTACTTTGTGATATGACACACAATTGTGATGTGTAATGTACAATATAAGCTGATATTATTAAGGAAGTACATCTACTTTCGGAAACAGTAGTCTACTATTTCACTGACATATTAGCATCATGACATTAGCCTGTGTTGCCCGGGCAACACATACTACAGTGGTCTATGATGTATCTGTTTTCAATCGTTAAAATAAACATTCCTCACATATACATTTTCGTTGTAGGATTTATTCTGACATTAGTAAACGATTTGTTGGTGAAATTACCATTACCTGTGGTTTCAAACCAGTGTAGCTCACTGCAACGCTGTAGCCTACTGTACCCGAGACACTAGTGTGAGTAGCTAACAACAACTCCTCAGCTGTTTAAGTCAAACGGCAACAGAACATGTTCGGCACTCCCCTTACTCAAAAGTCTTTCAGTAGGGAAACTATCTGACTACTAACCTGAACTTCATTGCCACAGCCTAAACTTTGTCAATCTGTTCATGAAAATAATTAATTTCAGCCTAAACCGTACAACGGAACGTTTAATCGAATTCAACCAACGCAATCGCTATCAAGACGAACACAGCAGTAGTCTAGTACTGTACTGTAGTAGTAGAATTTACCGGGGCAGCTTCTCCACACAGGGCTATATCGCATTCTGAGTTGTTACTGACAATGATCGCTACCAGTGAGCTTTTTATGAATGAGCTATTTTCCACTAAATAAATGTCAAGCTTATTTACGTTTTTGGGGGCATATTTTCAGTTAGCAGATGGTACTGTTTGAATCGCGATTCTATCTTCTGCCGGTAAAGTCGTAGAATAATCTTAAAAGGGGGTTCTTTATTAATGAATGAATGCAATATGAGTAGTCTAAATGCCTGAAAATATCACAAGAAGGGACAACTTAAAAGGACGTTTAAGTCATAGAGATTAGGTCCATTTGTACACCGGTCTGCCAAATGTATTCGTTTTGATTCAGCCTGTCAGCTGCCTCTTGCAGGGGAAATGAGAAGACATCATATTTCATTCTACACTTCACTCATATTTTGAGTTGTAAATGAGCAGCAAAAAAAAGATGCTTTTAAATCTATGTAATCTTTATAAATAATAAGTAGGCCCGATGCATTTTTATATAAAATATACAGACCCCTGTGCAACCGACGCAAGCAAGCACACCCTACAATTTCCCCAGAAATTGTATCCTCTCTAGTTTGTAATGTAATGTCATAATAAATCCTACAACGAAAATGTATTTGTGAGGAATGTTTATTTTAACGATTGAAAACAGATGCATCATAGACCACTGTAGTATGTGTTGCCCGGGCAACAGAGGTTAATGTCATGCTAATGCTTCAGTGAAATAGTAGACTACCGTTTCCGAAAGTAGATGTGGGCCTACTTCCTTAATAATATCAGCTAATATTGTACATTACATTTCACAATTGTGTTTCACATCACAAAGTAAAATGAGTAAATAGTTATCACCCTGGCCTCTTTGCTTGTGGCGTACTGGCAGTTGGAAGGTACTGCTGTGAAAGGTATTTTTGAAAGGACCTGGAGCAAGATGAAGGCAGAAAACAGAAGAAAAGAAGAAGAAAAATGCAAAACAGAAAGGGGAAAAATTCAGAAAGATGAGCTGCAGGACAATGTGAAAATTTAGCAGAAAACCAGTTGCTGAAGTCTTGGTTGAACGAATTTGAAGGTAAAAGGACAACACTGGAATGACTTGAACTTGCTGGAAAAAAGGCAGAATTGATTAAATGGCTGAAAAAAAGTTATAAGTCCTAGCAGAAAAAGTTGAAGGTTTAAAGAAGGAGATGGGAGATGAATTCTCTTCATATTTTGAATTCTTTTTCAATCCTTATAAAATGAAGTCACCTAAAGATGCTAAATAAGTAGAGAAAAGAAAAAATAGAGAGAAAGTAGAGAAAAAACAATTAGCAGCTGGAACTCTTTTCAGAGCTGGAAAGTACTTGTGGAAGGACAGTGGAACAGTGAGGAGCGTTGGCCAATTGGATTGGTTCCTTGTTTCTTGTAACGTAGCAACCATTGGTCATTGGCAACATTTCTAACCTAGAATCTAGGTTTCAGGTTCAAGGTGGAGGAGAAACTAATCATGTGTGCCTGCACAACCAGTCCTGTTCAGACACTTAATTTAAAGATGACATCAAAATAATAATCCATGGTGCAAGGTTGCCAATGTTGCCGTTTTCCCTGGTGAGTTTGTTATACTTTTAAATTCAATCTCGTCACATTACGTGACTTTGTTGTGCAACTGCAAAAGCTACTCGAACTCAGGTTAAAATGCTGCTGCAAAAAAGGCTGAACTACAGTATTGTGGGTATTAAATAAGATCATGCTACATCTAACCAGCGGATCATTTCTTACAAGTGTGTCAAAGTGGTATTTGTACAGACTGTATTAACACTGTAGGCGTGAATAATGCATGCATTGTCATCGTCGTCCATTGAAGGATTCAAAATCTTTGTGTCTATTCCAATATGTAATGATGGTATTCTATGACACAAATCTGTGTTCTAGAAAGAGTGGTCTGGAGTCGCAGAGGTCCGATAATATCAGCTTTAATGCAGCAGTTGGAAATCAACAAGTACAGAGCTCTGGGGCTGTCTACGTTTCCCTACCCGCAACAGAATTTGGGCTGGTTCACGAAGTCCAACTGGCTATCTTTCCCTGCCCCAGCATATAATATACAGTGCAATTAAAACAGAAAGATGAAAAGAGGGTTGAGCTTGTTCTCTCATGCATCAGGGAGTTGTTCTTGCCTCCGCGTCCCACCTGCTCGGGTGCCATCTCCACCCAGATTCAAGGTTGTTTCTGAAAATGAAAAGATAGAGACACAAAGAACAGCCTGCTTCCCACACTCAGTGTGAGACCCAATGTTTAAGCCTGAGCACACTTCTAAGTTCATAACTTTAATAAGCACAATGCATAACTTTAATAAGCACAATATATTCTTTACCATCTGACTTTAGCCGAAGCGAAGCTAGAGAGGATGCATTGAGAGATTTCCTACAGTAAGCTAGATACGGCTTCAAATTGAAAACGGAGACGATCTTTTGATTTAAAGACAAGTTCCTTAACCTCTGTTGTCAATATCGCCAATAAAAAGTAAATACTCTTCAGTTACGAAGCATTTGTTTGTAGGTAACGAACAATATTTATTGCAGGAAGAACGTAGCTAGCTACTGTACAGAATGACCTGGTTTCGCCGTTATGTGGCAGCTATGATGACAGTCGTAGTGTCAATAGAATTGTCATAACTTTAAAACAAAAGATAATATTTCAAATCTGTCTGCTGTTCTAAATTGCCCACACAATTATGTATATATATCAACTCTAACATGGCCTGTATCTTGTATTGAAAGTGCTTGAAAATTAGCTCGTCTAATGTATGGTGGACTGAGAAAACATATTTGTTAGTCAAAGCCGAGCGAGCGGATGTCGTGGGAGAATTCCTACTGTGTCAGATTTACTGCTTCAAATTGAAAACGGAGAAGATATTTAGAGTAAAGACAAGTTACTTAACATCTGTGTTCAATATCGTCAATTAAAAGTAAGAACTTTACAGTTACGAAGCGTTTGCTCGTAGGATTAACGCCAGCTGCAGCAAACACTTAACGTACGCGACCCCGGTTTGGCTGTTCGTGACGGTCAGCTATGACAGTCTTGAGCCTCGATTTTTGCAGATTTCTGTGAAACTTGCAAAAATAAAAACGATCTAGCTAGATTATTAACACTTTAAGCTCAATGTACATACCTTGTTTGGCCAATTTGGTCGATTGTGGAAAAAAAGTCTAACCGTTTTTAGTTACGGAGAGCCATCGCTCTAGCTCGATTATAAGAGAGAATAACAGAAATGTAGCGAGAATCCACACCTCAAACAAGTTAACTTAGACGCAAAACTGTACGTGCAATCCAAAAAAAAAGGATATTTTCCGAGACCCAAGACTTTGCCGAAACCAGAGATATTCTTTATATGTCTGTGCGGTCAGAAATACGACTCTACCGGCAGTTTCAAAAACGTGTACCCAATTCTGCTTTCATGGTGCGTGTCTGTTTGGTTGCCACGGTGATGGCGCAGCTGTGATCGCTAAGGAGCTGGGCAGAGAGAATAACAAAAATGTTGCTTGAATCCACACCTCAAACAAGTTAACCTAGACGAAAAACTATACGTCCAATCCAAAAAAAAGGATATTTTCCGAGACCCAAGACTCTGCCGAAACCAGAGATGTCCTTTATATGTCTGTGTGGTCAGAAATACGACTCTGTCGGCAGTTTCAAAATCTTGTTCTTTTTGCTTTCTCTGACGATTTTGTCGAAAATTGTGGCAATGCTGGCAAACTAGAAATATTTTTTCAACGACATCCGAAGCTCCCCTCCACTCTAAGCATTTCAGTCTGCACTCTGGGCTTTCACGTACACACCCATGTAAATCTCAGAAACGGCTTGAAAAAGTCATGAAACATAATCAGTGATATTGAAAAAAGTTGAATAGAAGCTGAAAGATTGAGGAAGAAGAAGGACTTGGAAGTTGACGTTTTAAGAAGTTTGAAAGGATTTGAAAAAAAAACTCCATTGGAAAACCATGTTAAAAACATTATGAATATTGATTTAGATTAATTCAAGCATAAGAGGTACAAAGCTGAAAAGTCATAGCAGGAATGGCCTGAAACTGCTGAATTTTTTGATAGCTGAACGGTTTTAATAGCTAAAGATTTGAAGGCGCTAAAAGGTGTCACGGAAGAATATGAAGAAGTTGAATAAAGATTCAAAGAACAATACTTGGAATGCTGAAGCAGCATTCCAACAATAACTAGAGAGGGTACAATTTCTGGGGAAATTGTAGGGTGTGCTTGCTTGCGTCGGTTGCACAGGGGTCCGTTTTTGAATGACATTTTTACAACTGATTTCTGTATATTTTATATGAAAATGCATTCTTATTATTTATAAAGATTAAATAGATTTAAAAGCATTTTTTTTTGCTGCTCATTTACAACTGAAAATACGAGTGAAGTGTAGAATGAAATAGATGTCTTCTCATTTCCCCTGCAAGAGGCAGCCTCATCGTTGAATCAAAACGAATACATTTGGCAGACCGGTGTAAAAATGGACCTAATCTCTATGACTTAAACGTCATTTTAAGTTTTTCCCTTCTCGTGATATTTTCAGGCATGTAGCCTACTCATTGCATTCGTAAAGAACCCCCTTTGAAGATTATTCTACGACGTTACCCGGCAGTAGAAGATGGAATCGCGATTCAGACAGTCCCATCTGCTAACTGAAAATATGCCCCCCAAAACGTAAATAAGCTTGACATTTATTTAGTGGAAAGCGCTCATTCATAAAAAGCTCACTGGTAGCGATCATTGTCAGTAACAACGCAAAATGCGATATAGCCCTGTGTGGAGAAGCTGCCCCGGTAAATTGTACTACTGCGGTACAGTACTACTAGACTACTGCTGTGTTCGTCTTGGTAGCGATTGCGTTGGTTGAATTGGATTTAACGTTCCGTTGTACGGTTTAGGCTGAAATTAATTATTTTCATGAACAGATTGACAACGTTTAGGCTGTGGCAATGAAGTTCAGGTTAGTAGTTAGATAGACTTTTGATTTAAGTAAGGGGAGTGCCGAACATGTTCTGTCGCCGTTTGACTTCCTACAGCTGTGTAGATGTTTTTGTAGTGTCTCGCGTAGGCTACAGCGTTGCAGTGAGCAACACTGGTTTGAAACCACAGGTAATGATAATTTCACCCACAAATCGTTTACTTGTAATGTAATGTCATAATAAATCCTACAACGAAAATGTATTTGTGAGGAATGTTTATTTTAAAGATTGAAAACAGATGCATCATAGACCACTGTAGTATGTGTTGCCCGGGCAACAGAGGCTAATGTCATGATGCTAATGCTTCAGTGAAATAGTAGACTACCGTTTCCAAAAGTAGATGTGGGCCTACTTCCTTAATAATATCAGCTAATATTGTACATTACATTTCATAATTGTGTTTCACATCACAAAGTAAAATGAGTAAATAGTTATCACCCTGGCCTCTTTGCTTGTGGCGTTCCTGCAGCTGCCTTGCAGTAAAGCTATAGTTAGCCTAGCTATCCCCCAAGTTAACAGATGTGAAACGAATGTTCTGCTACAGGTAGTCACGCGTGTTTTCGTGATGTTAGTGACGTAGTGACGTTAGTAACGTCAGTGACTGTGGCTAGCAAATTAGCCACCGTTAGCTTCACTTTTCACCACAAAAACGCAATTTCTACTTAAACCATGCAATGGAACGTAAATAAAAATACAACCAACGCAATCGCTACCAAGACGAACCTTTTGACACCGCCGTTGTGTATGTAGTCCAAATATTGACTGATCCTTAGGGGGGCGAAAATAAATAATACAAATTATAAATATATATGTGAGAGAACAAAGGTTGTGCTCTCGCCGAAGGCTTGAGCACACCCAATAAAGAGAAACAGGAAAACAATAATATATATGTGAGAGAACAAAGGTTGTGCTCGCACCCACGACTCCATGCCCTTTTCACTGTCCACTGGTTGTCGCTGAGCAGCGGGCTGTCGGTCCCCACCCTCCGGGGTGGCGTACGTAACAGCTGACGACACGCAGCTGTACCTGTCGTTCCCCCCGACCGATCCGGGGATCTCAGCTAGGATTGAGGCCTGCCTCACAGACATCTCCGCCTGGATGACCGAGCACCACCTCCAGCTGAACCTCGCCAAAACAGAACTTCTCATCATCCCGGCTAAACCCTCCATCTCCCACGATCTCTCAATCACCCTGGGATCTGCGACGGTGACCCCTTCATCCTCTGCCAGGAACCTTGGGGTTACCATGGACGACAAGCTCTCCCTCACAGCCCACATTGCTGCAGTCTCCCGGTCGTGTAGATTCACCCTCTACAACATCCGGAAGATCAGGAGATACCTGTCTGAGCACTCCACCCAGCTGCTAGTCCAAGCACTTGTCCTCTCCAAGTTGGACTATTGCAACTCGCTGCTCGCTGGTCTCCCAGCATGTGCAACCCGCCCTCTTCAGAGGATTCAGAACGCAGCGGCCCGCCTGGTCTACAATCTACTGTGGTGGAAATTTACAATACAGTGTTTTAAGAGAAGTTTAAAGTTGGTTAAGAAGCTTGATACAATGAATGTTGAATCAACTCCATTTGGTAGAGATGCCATTTGCAGTTTATGACACCTGGGGAGGATGAGACAGCTGGTCTGGAGACAATGTGGATTCAATTGTATTGTTATTGTGATCTGAGGGGGTAGTTTAAGATAGATGAACTGATCAAGCTGCTCTGACCCTTCCTGTTGCATGGGTGATGTTAATTAAATACTTGTTTGAAGATGTCCACACAAAGTGATGAAACAAAAGTTCTGTACATCTTCAGTCAATTCTCAAAATTAAAAAACAGCACTGGAACTCAGCAGGGTTGATGCAAAGTGTTTTATTGGTTCTCAGGTAACAAAGATTCCCAATAGAACGTGAGCCTGATCCCGGGATCAGACTCAAGCTTTCTCCGGACAATTTAACTTATATAGTCTTCTCCCCATTGTATGTTAATATGGTACGATATTTGTTGGTTTCGTAGACATTAGGTAATCTTACAAAGCGGATCCCTTGTCTCAGGGGATTCAAAACAGGTACTTTTCTACATAGACACTTCTTCCAATTAGGCTCTTTCTGACCTTGAACAGCCAGCTGCATTAGGCTTCTGGGCGAAAGGCCACAAATATGTCTCATAAGTCATAGCTGTGCGTCCTGGTCCTTTATGAAAGCATACACATGGTCCTCTCCCCCACTACTCATCCTTTAATTATTTAAACCTTATTTTTGGGCTTCATGTCTCCTACTATTGTTTAGGAATAACAATAATCAGCAAACAGCTTTGCATCTGGTTTCCTATAATATAACTTGTAATAATATGGTTTCCAATAATATAGCATATACCAAAGAGTGATTACAAATATCTTTAAGTCCATAATCATTAACCATCTTCATAATTACAACAGTATGATGTTTTTTCCACAACAAAAGAACAGTTGACCATTTGACTGGTGAACTCCTGTGGCTTTAGTATCTACTGGTTTGGGGAGAGATGCCACATCAAAGAACTGTGGGACACCTGGTATGGAGTCAAACTGTCACTGAGCAGTGCTGACCAATCACAGAGACCCCCATATTGATGGATTGACCATCAGAAGAACCATTTGTTCTAAGTTTATATAAGGCAGGGTTTTAGGGTTGTTCTTCATCACTCTTGCGAAGATCTGTGGCTAGCACCCCCTTCGTTATGACTGTACTTTGTTAATTCTTAATTTGTACAAGCTAAATCAATTTATTGAAACCGCCATCTCTTGACTATTCAAATCTACACAGTGCCACTAGATTTTTACCACAACACTACCCAGACACTCCCATGTTACCCCGCTCCTCATCTCTCTCCACTGGCTACCTATCATGGCCCGTATCAGATTCAAGACCCTGGTACTGACCTTCCGAGCAGTGAACGGGACTGCACCCGTCTACATCAAGTCTCTCCTGCAGCCTTACACCCCCACCCGTCACCTACGATCTTCTTCAGACAACCGCCTGATGGTCCCACCGCTCAAGACCGCCCGGTCCCAACACAAGCTCTTCTCCTGTCTGGCCCCCCAGTGGTGGAATCAACTCCCCACCTCCATCAGAGACACTGACTGTCTCTCCACCTTCAAGAAAAGGCTCAAGACGCACTTGTTCCGGGAGTACAACGGTACTTAGGAATGGTTCGCTTGACCAGATGTTAGTTTCCTCAAGGATCACAATGACTCTTGCTTAGAGACTTGTTGCTCTTGTGGTTAGTGGTAACTGATTTAAATTGTTGTACTCGCTGTGATATATTGTTTTTATTATTGTTGCTTGTTTTTTCCACAGGTACACTTGCACTTATAGCGGTTCATGTTGTTTAATAGTAACTTGTTTAACTACATGCTCTTATGGTTCTTCCCTTTGGCACTTACTTTGGTTGTTCACAATGTGTGCTTCACGTTTTTGGCTACTCGCAATGTTTTTGTGGCTATCTTGTTGTTATGATCAGTGACCTATGCACTTTGTAAAGCTCTCTCTTGGAAGTCGCTTTGGATAAAAGCGTCTGCTAAATGAATACATGTAAATGTAAATCACAGGCACTGTACCCCCCAAAACCTAAGTCCATTTTGAATGGGAGTCAATGGGAGGATTCCCAGGGGCACTGCATCACAGGCACTGAACCCCCCAAAACCTAAGTCAATTTTGAATGGGTGTCAATGGGAGGATTCCCAGGGGCACTGCATCACAGGCACTGAACCTCCAGAACCTAAGTCCATTTTGAATGGGAGTCAATGGAAGAGTCCCAGGGGCACGGGCCCTGTAAATACGGGATGCCCAGGGGCACGTAGTTCTTAAAGTGGCGTTATTTTGGTTTTAACACAGGGGGGGTGCTTAAGAGTGGGTGCACAGGGCCCCCCGGTGATCAGGTAGTGCAGGGGGGTTCCCCCGGAGGTGTGCTGTCCGCCCTGGGAGTGCTGTTCCCCGGGGAGCCCAAAAGTAGAGTGTTGGTGTGTGTTTGACTTGCTGAATGTGGATGAGTATTTTGGGGGTGTAAAATTCACAGTTTTGCGCCCGAACGTGTGTTTTTGGGATGATTTTGTTATTCAAGTTAGAATAAGGGGCACCGGTGTGAGTGGTAATTTTCTCCCGAAAAAAGTGTCCCCATTTCGGTAGCTGTGTTAGAAATTTGGTTTCGCTCGCAGCGTCGGGGAAATATTCGTGCGGGTGTCGGACTTGATTTGCCCGTCTTCCCCTTGGGCATACCTATCCAACGAGCCTTCGGTGATGTTTCTACGAGGTTCCTAAGTGGAGATGCATGTAAATGAACACCATTTCCCAGCTTTGAATGCACGTTGCAGCTTCAGAGAAAAGGGGCCTTAAAATTCACAGTTTTGCGCCCGAACATGGGATTTTTCTGGGGACGGTTTTGTTATTCAAGTTAGAATAGGGGGCACCGGCAAGGGCGTAGGTTTGGTCTCAACTTTGGTTGGGACACTGAAACCCCCCCCCCCATTTGTCCATTTACCAAAATGGACAAATTCAACTTCTCACCTGAACCCCTGATGCTGATTCATCACCAACCTGCTCTACATCTGTAGCTTCAGAGTGCTGTTTTTCCTGCACAGTAATTCATCAATTTAATACAGACACTAACCATGCTTAGTTGACTGCTGACATTGGTCGAGATTACAGGGATAGCCATATTACTATCCAAGGGATTATATAGGCCTACTTATTACCAGTTAATATCACTTTTAAGTTGCTAGCCTGCTGGTACTAGGCTAAACTAGCACGGTCCCATTATGTGGGTAGGTTAGCTTTATCCTTCTGGCTTCAACAAGACCAGCTGCTGCTAACACACTGGTTGAAAGATTGCAGACGCTAGGGATAGATTTAATACAAGCAAAAGTGACATGCTACACTAACAACTTTCAAAACATGTTTCCATTGTAGAATGGGTGGCGATGTAAGCTAGCAGGTTTGCACTGTGTGGGTTTTTCCTACTAGCTAACTAACAACGACCTTGCTAGCTACTTACTCTCTGGGTGGTGAAAAAACTTCTCATACATCTTTTCTTTTTGGGTGACATTTTCCTATCTACAAAGCACAAAAGGGTCAAAAATATCAATACTGAGACCAAACAAAATACTAATATGAGGCTTTATTATTTCCTGGCGTATTTAGTAGTTTACCTTGTCAGACTACTGACAGCTCTCTTTCTGCAAGTCAAGATTCACGAAGTGTTTCTGACTGCCACTTCAGCCAATTAAATTACATCATCTTGTCTCGCAGGCTCGAGGGCGCATTGGATAACTTGAAAACGTATTTTTCACTTTTCTGGGCGACGCACAATAATACTAATGAGTTTTGCAAATATATTGTGCAAAATATTTTTTCGGAATCGATCCAAATTACAGCACAAAGGAGTTCGCAACATTGGTGGGGACAATTTTGTCATCTTAAAATATTGGTGGGGACTAGTACCTAGCGTCCCCCCCTAAATCTACGCCCATGGGCACCGGTGTGAGTGGTAATTTACCCCGAAAAGTGATCCCCATTTCGGTAGCTCTGTTTAAAGTTTTGTATCGCTTCCTGTTTCTCGGTGATGCGCGTGCGCGTGTTAAACTGATATGCACGTGTTCCCCTAGTCAGTACCTATCCAAAAAGTCTTCCCTGATGTTTCTCCGAGGTTCCTAACTGGAGATGCATGTAAATGAAGACCATTTCCCAGCTTTGAATGCACGTTTCCAGCTTCAGAGAAAAGGGGCCTTAAAATTCACAGTTTTGCGCCCAAACATGGGATTTTTCTGGGGACGGATTTTAAATTCAAGATAGAATAAGGGGCACCGGTGTGAGTTGTTATTTTCCCAGAATAAATGATCCCAAGTTCGGTAGCTCTGTTTAAAGTGTTGTATCACTTCCTGTTTCGCGGTGATGCGCGTGCACGTGTCAAACTTCATATGCACGTGTTCCCCTTGTCCATACCTATCCAACAAGTCTTCCCTGATGATTCTACGAGGTTCCTAACTGGAGATGCCTGTACATGAACCCAATTTCCCAGCTTTGAATGCACTCTCCCAGCTTCAGAGAAGAAGTGCCTTACAATTCACAGTTATTCGCCCGAACCTCGGATTTTGCTGGGGACGGTTTCTAAATTCAAGTTAGAATAAGGGGCACCGATGTGAGTTGTTATTTTCCCAGAATAAATTATCCCCAGTTCGGGAGCTCTGTTTAAAGTCTTGTTTCGCTTCCCGTTTTCGTTGCGTAGCACCGATTTCGCTGAGGATAGTTTTGTACACCGAGTTAGAGTGGGGCGCATTTCGGGTCCCGGTTTTCCGTGAGCCCCCCGTTAATACCTTTCGAATGAGCCTATTTTGATCAAAATCCGTTGGGTGGAACCGAAAATGAGCTCGAAAACCCCTTTTCCCAGCTTCCCAATGCATTTCCCAGTTTCTGATTTACAAGCTTATAATTGTCGCGGCCCCCAGTCCACCAGACAGCTACCATTGAGTATTTAAGTCATCCTGGAAAAAGACATACAAGTCAATGAAAGATGACTTATGGTTCCTGGGGGCTTATCCAGGAGACCTATGAAGCCGTTTTTGAAACAGGCTTGAAGGGACATTTTTATGTGCATTTTCCCATTGCACGGGCGAAATTGTACCCACCATGAGAGGCAGTCGGGCTGGACACCTGAGGAGGCATGAGACCCCCCGCCCCTGGAGGTAATTTTTTTTTTTCTCCAAGCGCCTCCTTCACTCTCGGGCGCCCCAGAGTGATGCCCCCCGACACCCACACTTCCCGGGGGGGCCCCCGTATACCGGAAACGGCCGGTGGGGGCGGTTAAAAAAACAAACCGTTTTCACCGTTTTGAAGCCCCGGCAAGGGCTAGACCCGTACCCCGACCCGGGCACCCGCGAGCGTGCCTCGCACTCAGGGAAAGGAACAAGGATCAACAGGATTACAATACTATACCTGCCCCGCAATACGTGAGACCTCAATCGAGGAGACATGCCAGCCCGGAGTAAGTAGAGAAACATTATCGAGTATGCCCAAGTGCAGGGATCGGTCTTGCCTGACTGAACTTGCGCTAAGCTTGATTTGTTTTCAGTCATTCCAATGTCAGGATCATACTCACAATTGTAACTTAAATGTACAAACTTCCTTTCCATGCTGACAAGTAGCTTGGAAACAAACTGTTCCCAATGCAGATGAATCGTCACAAATCATTTTTCAACTAAGACAGAGACAGTCGTTCACAAAGGTATTTGTATTTCCCTTTAGAAACATTCTTACAAAAGGTCTTTGCATGTATCTAATTCAACAAAGCCAACAGACTGAAACCAAGTGATTATGAAGACCACAGTGTCAACGTGAATCAATTCTGTATATAGAAAGTACAGTATGAATAGTATAAAACAGTATTAGGGTTTCCCGCAGCATTTTGCTGTTAAGGCGGCCGCCTTAGCAACACACCCCTACTGCCTTAACTACGTTGTAATTTTTTTTTTTTATTAGCGAAATTCGCCGTGTCTCTGCCAGTTTTCTCCCTTTTATTCCAACGGCAGTCTCCCTTCTCTAGAGAACTTTGTTTTTGGAGGAGAACTAACCACCCCCCTCCATCAGAAAATCTCACCCTACCACCTTGACTAACACATTTTATGCGGGAAAACCTGAGTATGTAGGTGATCCAAGTCAATATAGACAGATTGAACATATTCAGGAGTCAGTGTCATCTGAAATATAATCAGTACAGTCTGAAAACCAAAAGCAAGTGATCACTTGGTGAGAGACACAGTAAGACTCTGCATCAGAACCACCAAGTCTGGTGTCCCTGGAAATGCTAATACATATTCAGGGTGTGATAAGAACAAACACTTCCCTCAAGAGTTCCTATACATTGGGGCGCCCCATACATTGGGGCGGCTGTGGTTCAGGGGGGAGAGAGGGTTGTCAATCGCAAGGCTGGCAGTTCGATCCTCGACTCCTCCTAGGTCATGTGCCGAAGTATCCTTGAGCAAGACTCTGAACCCCAAGTTTCTCCCGATGGGCAGGCCAGCGCCTTGCATGCTATCGCGCTGCCGTAGGTATGTGTGAGTGTGAGTATGAATGGGTGAATGAGAGGCAAACATTGTAAAGCGCTTTGAGAGCCGCTAAGGTAGAAAAGCGCTCTATAAATGCAGTCCATTTACATTACCAGACACTTTTAACAAAACAAATCCATGTAGTTTAAAATGTGAGTGTGAGTCATAGTTCTACCAACATTCTACGCAGTATGACACAGCTTCCCTCCATCACTACAAGGGTAAAGTATCTTTCCTTTGTCCTGTCATGTTGGACTGTAGAGCTGGTGTTACTGCATGTGCTGTCCCATTAGGTGTGGGCCAGGAGCCCGTTCTCCATACGTTGCTTGTTACATCCGAGATCAAATGACACATCCAAGATGACATCATCATGCTAATCATGATCTGGGTAATTTGGCTCTTCCAGCACCCTTGTTTTTTATGATTAGTATAGCTGGATTGAGTTATGCGTTGGTCTAAAAGGGGGTATGTATCGATAGTAGAAACCTTGATCAGCAACGCTGCTGTTGGCTGCTCACATAAGTCTATGGCTGCTCACCATGGCCAAAAAGAGCGCCCAGTGTTTTCCGCAACAGAGCCAAACAGAGCAAGAGCTTGCTCGAAGGTTACTCCAAATTGGAAGATTTAATCAACACGGCAGGGAGCAAAATCCAGGAGAGGGCTGGCAAAAAGTAGCAGACAAATTAAATGTAGTGACCACGTTAGATGTTTTATCGTTTACTACAGTAGGCTAGGCCTATTTGTCTTTGTATTTTCTTATTTTCATAGTTACTTTGTTCATCATCTAATTAAATATAATTTAATGTGGTTCCAACAAATTAATGATGTAAATGACACTGTCACGAGAAAACCGATAGTTACTATACAAAAAGTATAGTAGCCTGTCTGGCTGTGCTAATTGAATCTGTCTATCACCCAATGTGCAATTAATAGTAAATTCTTCTAATTATTTTTGCACCTTCTACAACAGGTTGTTGTCGTAAAAACAGACAAGACATGGCTGTGACAGATTTCCTGTATCACCTCTGCTTGTAAAGCCGCAATCAAATCTTGTTTACATAAAATAAGCCTGCTCCCGAGCAAGTTTACGGACCTCTTGCTATGACAGCAAGTACAAACAATCCAAGATCATGACAAATGGTCAACAATCAAATCCAGCTAACTGAGTTAGCGACGTACGGAGAAAGGGCCCCAGTAGTTCTTCCAGCCGTGGGTCTTACAGAAGTTCTCTCAGGTGGTGACTGCTGGGACAGCTTGGCCCCAGACATCACTGCTTTGAAGTTTCTCTATTGTGGATACGCAGGTGAATGTTTCATTGGCTATTTGTTTCACATAGTCACAGTGAGGGCAGCTGTAGGGTTTCTCTCCTGTTTGGGTCCTGCAGTGAGCTCAGCCTGGCTAAAGGATCGATCAAAGAGGTCACAACTGTAGGGCTTCTCTCCAGTGTGGGTCCTCATGTTAACTTTTACACAGCTTTTTTTCCTGCTTTTGGCAACAGAAATGGTGTTGCTAATAGCCGTGATTATATTTGTTTAATGTTATAAATTGCTATAGTTAATCTTAGTGAAGCCAGCTAAATACAATATATATCAGGTATATAGAACTTGCTTCATAGTATAGGACTCAGCCTCACAGCAAAAGATCTGTTACATTGTTGACATTGATACGGTTTTTCACCTGTGTGTCTTCATGTGTTTATACAGAGAACCACTTTGAGAAAAGAGTTTGCTACATTCCTGACATTGATACAGATTATCTACTGTGTGTCCTCATGTGTCCAACCAGATTACCCTTCTTACCAAAACGTTTGTTACATATTTTACATTGATACGGTTTCTCTCCTGTGTGTGTCCTCATGTGTCCAACTAAATGAGACTTCACGCTAAATCTTTTGCTACATTCCTGACATTGAAAAGGTTTCTCTCCTGTGTGTGTCCTCATGTGTTCAGCCAGAGTACTATTTCGAGAAAAGAGTTTGCTACATTCCTGACATTGATATGGTTTCTCTCCTGTGTGTATCCTCATGTGTTGTTCCAGAGAACCACTTTGAGAAAAGAGTCGGCCACATTCCTGACATTGATATGGTTTCTCTCCTGTGTGTATCCTCATGTGTTGTTCCAGAGAACCACTTTGAGAAAAGAGTTGGTTACATTCCTGACATTTATATGGTTTCTCTCCTGTGTGTATTCTCATGTGTTCAACCAGATTACCCTTCTGAGCAAACCGTTTGTTACATCTTTGACATTCATACGGTTTCTCTCCTGTGTGTTTCCTCATATGAATAACCAGATTACTTTTCTTACTGAAAGTGTTGTCACATTGTTGACACTGGTGTATTGTTTTTCCTGTGTGACGTCTCTGTGGGATATTTTCCCTTGGCTGAGCCTCAACGTTTTGTGTTCTGTTCCGAAACAGCAGCTCTCTTCCATGTTCCTCCTCCTCCTCCAAACTCTGAGCTGTAGGACAGTCTGGAGCTACAACAAAGAGGGGCTGAGAGTCACTGCCTGGTTCTGGTGCTGCAGGCTCTGCTTTGATTTGCTCTTCAGTTGTGTTGCTGAGTAGAGAGTAACCTTTTCTGTCCTCCACTTTAACAGTTTGGTCAACATGTGAACATTCAGAAACACCCTCCTGATCCCAGTCCTGTTTCACACTGGTAGAAGTGAACATGGAGTCTGTAGTTTCAGACAGCAGTCCTTGGAGATGCTCTTCCTCCTGACTGGTCCACAGCTCCTGTTTCTCTTTAATCTGTGGGGGCTCCGGGAGAGAGAACTGCTGCACATCTGGGGGGAAGAAGAGGCAAGACAACAGTTAGATGTGGCCTGCTTCATTGTTCTGCAACCTAGATTGACAGCTAAAGAGACCAATTACAACTAAAGTATGTAGATAGAGATCTCAGCATTGGGTCTATGGGATGGTTGCCCAAATAGGGAACACTTCACCCAACCCTGAACCAAAGATGTTCTGACTCAACCCAATTTCACTTTTGTTTACAGCACATACAACTAGTAGTTCTGATGTCATGTAACATATGACTTGTTTAAGGTAAGGGATAACACATATCTGAACGTTTATCTATCCTTCTGATAAGCTAATGAGTGACTGTCATTATTCATAGATTCAACTTAGTAGGGAGAGGCAGCTAAATCCCTCAAAGCGTGGATGTCCATATGGACATTGTCGCTAGGGGCAGTCTTCGCATGGACGGACGGCGATGGCAGCTCAATGTTAAGAGGGCCATCCCTGGTTAGCATGGACGTCCGTCGCTAGGGGGAGCCTAGAGCATGGACGGACGGTGATGGCAGGGATCTTTAGAGGGCCGTCCATGTTTTCCATGGACAGACGGCGATAGCAGCTGCAGCTGTTGAGAGGGCAGTCCATGTTTAGCAGGATGGACGGACAAGGATTCTGAGCCAAATAAGAGCTGGTGAAGGCTACCATAGAGTCAGAAACCTTGGATGACTCAATACGTTTTGTCACAGTATTTTGAATATATATATATATATATATATATATACACTGTATACAAACATTTCTTTTTTTTACATATAGAAGTCGGCCAATCAACATTAAAATCTCATGACAATATAGATTTGAAAAACAAATATATATAACTATACATACTTTAATAATTTAGTTAATTTGTTAATAAGGACTTGTTTACAGATTTAAACATTGTGTTATGACCAGGCCCAAACGTAATACGCGGCCGCAGAATTCCGACGAAAACCTGCGGAATTTCAAATACAACGCATTGGTCTGACGCAAAATGTAAATGAACTTCTCACCTCATATTACGGCTCTAACGTTAGCCAAAATGCCGAGATTCAGCCCAGAAGAATTGAGAAGGAAACACTTATCGACGAAAATAACAGCAAGAGACAGGGCCAGAGTTTTCAGGCGACTTTTATGAAGATGGATCAAAACTTTTTTGTAAAGTCTGTCAGCACTCAATCGAATATATTCGCCGTCAGACAGTTGTGGAACATCTTCGGTCGCTCCGGCACAAGAATAAGAAGGCTAGCGGACCAGGTAAGCATTGTTATTTTTTTTACAATTGAGTGTGGTGTCTTACAGATTTAATGTTTTCACTATTGTTCTATAGGCTAATATAGAGAACAGTCAGTAAAATCCTTGAATGAGTAGCTACAAACCTTTGACTAGTAGCAGCGGACTCAAGCATCTGGGGGCCCGTTTCAATAACTAATATGGGGCCCTACCCACATAAAACATAAACATAATAGAGCAGAAAAAGCAAGGATTCCTGTTGGTTTGCATCAATGGTAGTCATATTATTTTATTACGTGCACTTTCAGCTTCCTGAACAAGGCAGCGCAACATAGAAATAATCCAACCTTGGACACTCCTTCAAGGCTGACTTAAAAATAAACAGCTCAAACATTCCCTCAACTTGAATTATTTAACAAAGCAAAGAAGAAAAAGAGTCTGACTGACACTGAACTTAAATACAACATCATAAATACAACGATGGGCTCTGCGTTATTTCAGCACCGTGGACAGTGCTGCTGTCGCCGGTAGGGTTAGCTCTACAGATGCTGGACCAAAGAAAGAGGTCACTTTTGGTAGACTGAATAAAGCTTTTCTTTTGTTGTCCGATATCTTTAGTTTTTCAGCACCACTGGCATATGTACGTTTAATTTATTTTACTGCTCAAACTAACATTTTAACCTTCAGATCACTTAAGCCGGTCGCGGGGGCGGTAAACGTCGCCATGGTAACCGCGAGTTCGACCAATCAGAGATCAGTGTTGGTCAGTGTTGTTTTGCTTAGGATTGTGGGTAGTGTAGTATTTCAACAGAGGATTGCAAATAACAAGGTTGATTTCATACGGACTTGTGGCTTTTATAGGAGCAGAAACTTTCGTTTCACAACCTCGTAGCTCGTGGTCAGTCTACCTTGGATGGTTTAGACATTAGACTAGCTAACAGCGCAGTTGTCGTACTGTGGTGTAATTGATAACATTTCGTTTTTTTCATTTATATATATCACACTTTTAAAACAAAAACATCATTTAGCCATTTGAAATCTATTGTAATGACCTGACTAGGTCAGAGAGGAACAATCGTCCAGGCATAAGATGAAGTTCCCGAATTGACGTTTATTAATTACACTCCGTCTCCGTGAAAACGGAATAGTATAAAGGCCGAATAATACTACTCCGTTTTCACGGAGACGGACACAGGGAACGCCCTCTCCGATGTGGAATGCCCTCTCCGAGCCCCTCGGAGACCTCTACGTGCACCTCCTGATTTTCCTTACTATCCGTCCGCTAGCCGCTAGTACATTTGAATAATCACCGATCTGCCATAACCAATCGCTAGCGTTAGCCTTCGCAAACTCCTTCACCACTACTGTAACGGAGCTAGCTGCCGTAGCTGGAAAATCAAACTTTTCCAGAACCCCGTGGGGAGGAGGGCCACAACATCATGGCCACCAACAAAACTTAGCAAAGATTGTTCTTGCTCCGGCTTTAACTTTTGGATATTCGGCAGCGTTGCCACACGGGACCAAATAGCTTAGCTCGCATCTTTCTCGGCCGCCATCACTGAACTACAACTCAAACTAGCGCACGACATCAACGTCATCGTTCTCAGCCACTCCCTCTGTTCGCTGATTGGCCCTACAAATGTTTTTTGTTGAGAAAACCGACTTAGGTGCCGAATTCCCAGACCTAGTACAGAAGCAAAATCTAAATTGAGCAGAAGTACGTAGGAGGGCAGAGCCAGGCTAGGACAATCCTCCTCCTCCAGGGCTCTACAGTGCAACTATTTCACTCGCATATGCCCCTCAAATTTTATGCGTGCGTGAACCGGAAAAATAATTTACAAGCACAGTCAGCACAGTCAGCTGCTTAAGAAGCTCGTTAAACAATAACAGAGACAGAACAAAATAGGGATGAGATAAGGTAGGTTTGGTTAGCTGGTCATTTAGCTATATCAGGTGCCTTTTGTTAAAGTCTTGAACAATGACGGCTTGTCAATGTCACTTTTTGTCAACCAACCAATCACAGTCATTTATACTCATCCAGGTTGTGGATAGTACATCTGTAGTGGACAATTGTAGATTTAGCCAGAGCTAGGATCCATTGTGGCAATATGTGCTCCTTTTAGCCAGCCTCCTCCTGAGAGCAACACGTTCCCTTGTTCTATTTTACATCTGTTTTACTTAAGTTATTGTTATAAATGTTGTTCAGTAATTTTGTTGACATAAAGTGTGAAGTGGGTTGTGTGGGTGCTGCTATATGTTTAACATTTGCCAAATTCATTTATTTAGATGGTGGTTAGCTCAAGCTCACCCCAGAAAAGTATCGATTGTGGTATCGATAAAGACACGGATCGTTAAGCAGTCTTGAAAATTGTATCGATAAAAATGAACGATCCCCATCCCTAGCAGGCCCGTAAAGAATACCCCCGCAGCCCCCGCACCTCGCGTGGCAGGCCCGTTTTTTAATTTTTTTTATCCAATTTGAATTACATGGGATGTCATATTGTCTTGTCTGTGTTTCCAGAGTTGATATGAAAATAAAGGAAAGTATATTTAATTGTGCTTTCTTTGTTAGCTAGGTAAGTGACATGACGAAGTAGGTCAGATGGTCACACAGACCGGTGAGCCCGCTGCAAATAGGTAGCTAACTGTAGCGTAGCGTAGGAAAAATTAAACGCACATTTAAAAGCGGTGCCCAAAAGCGGCATTCAAAACAGAAAATTTCGTAATTAAATGCCAAACTTCCCAAAATTACAAATTTCTTTTTCGACCAGCCGGTGAAGGATGCACTCATCTGACAGAAGAGACAGGTATTGTACTGTTTGCTATAGCTAACATTACTGTACCACGTAGCTAACGTTAGCCTATACTTTGACAGCTGTACTGCTGTCTGTGTTGTGCTTCCTAGCGTTAACAGAGCCTCCTTTCCAAGAGCCAGGAAAATTAGCCTTGCTCCTTTATTGACTTCCTATCAAGCTGACAACATTGAAATGGAGTGAAACTACAAAAAAAAGAGAAAGTAGAAAAAGTGCTTCATTATAAAATATATTACATAACTGACATTATTAGCAAACATGATAATGTATGCGACAGTAGTATCGTGCAGTTGCAGCGATTGCGTTTGACTATTTAAACATACAAAAAACATAATCAAAGTTACAATAAGTCATTGTATTTCAGTTATATACATATTATGATCATGTAAAATGTATAGTCATTGCTTTCTACAAGATTCACACAACAAAAAAATGGCTCCATTTATGATTTAGCGAACAGGCTAATAATAAACGACATCTATACTATCAAGTGTGCCTGATGTAGCCACGGCCATCAAATTATTTCTGACAATACCCGTGACTGTCGCAAGCGCTGAAAGGTCATTTTCCAAGCTGAAACTGATCAAAACATATCTCAGAAGAGAGGCTGTCAGGTCTGGCCATCCTTAGCATAGAAAATGAATGTGCGCGCAGTTTAGATGTAAAGAGTCTGGTAAAAGACTTTGCACACAGATTTGCTAAAAGACGCGCACCTGTGTAGGCTATTCACCTGCAAACCGTTTAAGCGTTTTTTTCTTATTGAATACATTTCCCTCACAAGACAAGCTTGAGTTTTGATATCTTGCATTTATTACACGGCTCTTCAGAATGTTCCAAAAAGTCCAGTCGATCACGTCAGGGTCCTGTTCGTCCCGTCGGTATTTGTTTTACATTATCCATTACATATGTGGTGGTGGGGGGGCTCTCAGGCTTATTCTGCGGGGGGGGCCTCATGCGTTTCCGTTACGGGCCTGATCCCTAGTAATAGTAGATATTTTCTTTAGAATTTTGCTTTTAGCTCTACTGTACTGGACGTTCGTTCGCTTGTCTCAAAGAGTGTATGAGGTCTGCTAATCTGGTGGATATCACTCAGATAGCTAGCTAGGAACACAGCTAGCAGTACGACACAGTGTCGTACTGCTCTCAATGTAATCACAACGGAGAGTTCCAAGCGTCAACAAATGCAACACTGAACTTTTTGCTCATCTAACATTATGATAAAAACACAATATTGAGATGTAATGTACAGTAGGCCTACGATGTACGCAGTCGCGGAGCCAGGGGGGTGGCCGGGGTGGCACTGGACTCCCCTGATTTTGGACTGGCCACCCCAGGTGCCACACCAAAATGTAATTCGCTATCCCTGGTAATTGGATGCTGATGGACAATGAATTTATCTTGTTAAAAGAAGCGTTTCTTTTGACATTTGGCAGCGCATTTTTTCAATCAAAGATATTTCCACAGTTCACCAGTCAGTCACAAATCACTATGCCAGCGTCTGATACAGCGCCAGAAGACAAGAGCATCATATTACAGTTATCGTTTTAAGGTTTAGCATTGGAGGTTGAAGCTTCCTGAACAAAATGTTATTTAAGTTGAGTTGCTGGGCCACAGAGCCATAGAAAAAGATGCATATTGGCAATTTGGTTCCATAACATATTCAGATAAGAGAAATGTCTCTGTTTTTGTTTGGCACTTAGAATTAGCTCTACCGTAGTAGCTAACAGCGCAGTTGTCGTACTGTGGTGTAGTTGATTTAATTTAGTTTTTTTCATTTTCATTTATATAGCACACTTTTAAAACAGCAACAGTATCATTTAGCCATTTGAAATCTATTGTAATGACCTGACTAGGTCAGAAAGTAACAATCGTCCAGGCATAAGATGAAGTTCCCGAATTGACGTTTGTTAACCACACGGTACACAGGCTACTAGTAAGCCAAACAGCTGTTTGGCCCTAGCCCACGCTAAATAAAAGAAAGGTAGCCCACAAAACAATAGTGACCGTCTATTGTGAAACCCAGACGTAACAGAAAGAGCAGACGCTAAACCTGGTCTTAACTTCGAATGCTCCATCCACATGCCCAACCCCCCCTCCCCCAAACCATAAGGATGCCCAGCATCTGAACATTCTGGGCATTCCCGTGATTGGCAGACAGCAGGTTGATTGGCATGTCGGACCCCGCGAACACTACCGGAAAACAACCAACAGCCTAACATATAACACACGTCTTTCTGTGTTGGTCGCTACACTTTTTAATTTAACTGCTAAGATTCCTTGATGAGATGCCTTATCAATTCATTAACATTACAAAAGATTAACACACTGCAGTCAGATACCCTGTTTGCTATTGTATAATGCCTGTTTGATATACGTATTTCAGAGTAGGGCTAGCCATGATCTAGTAACTTAAAGGCTGGTAGTTGATTGAAGATAATAATGGGGATATGTTTAAGATTGACATTGGACTCAAATTTGGGTAATTGGATGTGTAGGCCTACATGTTATTTTTGCTTAGGGTTCACTTCAAACATTAAAAGAAAAGGGTGAGATAGCAGACTTCTTCAAAAAGCTGAGCAAACAGGATCAGGTGGAAATAAATCCCAGTCTTTACACCACCCCAAGACCTCAGAGCAGCTCCCCCCCGAGGCTACAGGCACCAGGTCAGAGCATAGGCAGTCAGTCACATGCCAAGTTTAGCTTGTGTTTGTAGGCCACACATGTAAGCCAACACAAAAAAAAAATTCTGATTAAGCCTCACTTTAAAATGTTGGTTGTTGATTCATGAGTGTTCTTGTTTTGATGGCTGTGGCATTTTTTTTGTGTGAGTATACACTAATAGTTATGTTTTAATGTAAAAGATTGATCAAAGGATCTAACCTCTAACCTGGTTAGACCCAGATTATATATTCATGAAAACAGAGTGACCAAAGTCTTTCCAGATTGTGAGTACAGTACAGTGTGTGTAAGAAAGAAATTAGTTGAAATTCAGATTTAGAGACACAGTCTTTTCACAGTAAATGCAGAATTTGATTAAAGTAACCCTAGTGGACCATACTAGGCCACACTGAAGAACTCAGGCTTAAGTGAATTTGAATTTCCACCCCATATATAAAAGTCTGGTTCCGCCACTGGATGTACGCTGATATTGGCCGCGTTTCCCAGATTCGTTAAGAGCTTCTTAGGAGCGCTCCTAAGCTCTTAGCGGTAAGAGTACATTTACTTTCGCAAACAGTAATTCGTTTCATGATAGCTAGCTAGGGACAGCTGGTTTTACTAGGTTGCTAAACTGTAGTGCTCCATCGTCCATTCGCAAAAGAAACGGGACAATCCTGACTTTATCTACGACCCAAATTTTGACACAACATCTGGGTTTGACTGTGCAACATCACATACGATATAATGAATATAAGCACAGAAGATTATAATCAACTGTAGTTATTATATCGAACCTGCTCGGTGAATCTTGATTTCAGGTTGAATAACAATGTCCAACAACCGTTGCAGTCGGGCACTCTCCTCCTTCGAACGAGAAATCTCATCATCGAACTCGGTAAACGATTTTTCAGCTGCCGCGAATATCTCCAAAACTGCTGTTGTTAATCGCTCAGTGATAAAATCCCTAAACACCTCTAGTTTAGACATTTTGGTGTTCGGATAGTACGAACTTGTACCTCGAGGAAGTTTGCTTTTTCCCTCAAGCTCTTTCTTTCACGTCGGATGTAAACAACTGAAGCTGTTCCGGTGATCAGTTCAGCGGCTTCTTCTAACCTTCGAGCCATCTGTTGTGATGGAGTTTGATCATTCGTGGCTTGACTGTGTCGTGTTATTGTGATACACACAAGATGTGTACACAATTGTTTACTAAATACTGTTATAAAAGTAATTGTTTTCTTTTATTATGGACAAAACAAGCGAAGATTGTGATAGGTTGATGAGACCGATAGAATGCCGGGAGACTGGGTATGGGGAAGTGTCTCCACGATTGCGTGGAGAAAGCTCGCCTAAGGGGGGGGTGGGGGGGGGGGGGCGTTGTTGTCGCATGTCGCATTATTAAACTGAGCATATCGATTTTTTATCCATTATTAAACTTAGCATTTTAATTGTTTAACCTTTTAATAGTCCTGTTAAATGTGCCTGAAAACGCCTAAACAACATACCCAAAGTAAATTGAAAGCTGTTGTTGAACCATTTGGAGTACATGCATGTAAATGGTCTCTTTTGAAAGGTGACACTGAAGTTATTTCCCCTGTTGTTAGGACCCCTGTAAGTCCTACTGGTATTGAGTAATAGAAGCTTGAACACAAGGAAACTGAAAGTTTCTATCTCCGACTAGATTTTGTTTTGAAAACAGAGGCCTGAAGAGGCCTAGAGGTGGTAGGTATTAGCTCATTTCAGAGCCAGTCAAAGCCAGTTTGAGAAATTCATTTTGAACAAGTGTGTGTGTGGGGGGGTGCAGGACGCACAGACCTATGGCTGTAGAGGGGAACATCGATAAGAGAATCGATAAGGAATCGAATCGATAAGCAGGAATTGATAAGGAGCTGGAATCGTTAAAATCTTATCAATACGCATCCCTAGCCACCAACACCCTGTTATCCACTTTAACTGCATCACTCGACACTCTCTGTCCCCTGTCAACCAGGCCTGCACGATCTTCTCCCTCCTGCCCGTGGCTCATGGATGTTATTCGTGAAGAACGGTCCATCCTTCGGGCAGCTGAGAGGAGATGGCGCAAGTCCAAAGACGGTCTGGACCTCGATTAGTATCACTCCCTCCTCAAATCCTTCTCCCCCCGCATAACTGATGCTAAAACCCATTACTTCCTGAACAAAATGAACTCTGCCTCAAACCCTCACAAACTTTTCTCTACCTTCTCCACTCTTCTTAACCCACCATCCCCCTCCACCCTGACAGCAGACGACTTCTCCTCCTTCTTTGAGAAAAAAGTTGCTGACATCAGCAGTCGATTCCCTGAACCCATCTTTCCTACCCACTCACCCTCTATGACTGACCCAACTAAATGTCTAAACTCTTTTTCTCCCCTGTCCGAGGTAGAGATCTCTGACCTCATTCTCTCTCATCGTCCCACCTCCTGTCCCCTTGATCCAGTCCCCTCCCCTCTCTTTCAAACCATCTTTCCCTCCATCATAACTTTTCTTCTCCATGTCCTTAACTCTTCTCTTACTTCCGGCACTTTCCCCTCTGCCTTCAAACAGGCCAGAGTTAGCCCTCTACTCAAAAAACCCTTCCTTAACCCAGCCGTCCTCCAGAACTAAAGACCAGTATAACTACTACCCTTCTTTTCTAAAACAATTGAACGCGCTGTATCTAACCAACTGTCAAACTTCCTCGCTCAGAACAACCTGCTTGACCCCAACCAATCAGGCTTCAAGACTGGCCACTCCACAGAAACTGCCCTCCTGTCAGTCACCGCCCTCCAGTCTGCCAGAAAAGGCTTCGAGGTCATCCGTCATCATTCTGCTGGACCTTTCTGCAGCATTTGATACGGTTAACCATCAAATATTGCTGGCCAGACTTTCTGAGATGGGCATCACTGGCACTGCACTTCAGTGGATCTCATCCTACCTGTCGGGAAGATCCTACCAGGTCTCCTGGGGAGGCAAAGTGTCAGGCCCCCGCCAGCTCTCCACTGGTGTCCCACAGGGCTCCGTCCTTGGACCCCTCCGCTTCTCCCTGTACACTGTGGAAGAAATTGGGATTTCCTGTGTGCTTAAATTATTCACTAATCAATAGAACTAGTCATTGGATACTAGTTAGTACGTTCTCATGTAAGCTTGCTATTAATAAGAGTATATTGTGTCTATGTGTCAGGGTTAATAGATGTTCGGGGTCAGGAGAAAGTACTGGCTAAACGCTCCTTGTCATGACTACAAGGAGAGCTCCAACTATGAACTCTCTAGTCTGAGAGTTGTCATGTGTTGGGAGCAGTGAATCTCTTTCTCTGAGACTGTTGAAACGTCATTACTGCCTGACTGTCACAATCTATGTTTATATTCTTGTGCCCTATAAAAGATGGTCCTCCGGCTTTCAGAGCGGAGAGAGACATGATTGAGACCTAAGCCTGGTGTTGTGTTGTCATTTAATGTCAGAGGTCTGGTTTTCTCTCCCAATCTGCAGATTGATAAATACGTATTAAAATCCAGAACTCAACTGAACTTAGTCACTCCGTTTATGAAGAGACGGACAAAACACTTTCTTCATCAATTGGCGTTGTCGAGCGGCAGGATTACAGAACCAGATCCAGGAGAGACCCACGGCGGCACCAGTGTAAAGCAGAACCCGTGATGCGCAAAATTAAGAGGTAAGGGGATCCTTTTCCAAAACCCCATTCACAGACTGCTTTATGCTTGGTGCGCCTGCTGTCCCTCTGCGATGCTGGTAACGTAAACAATTTAAGAACCTTTTATTGTGACGTTCAGTTGGGAGCCTGGTCTTAGCAGACCAGAGTCTGCTAGGCCTCAACAGGAGGAAGATGATATTAGAATCTTGGTTTAGTAAATTTGGGTCATTATTTGACTTGCTATTTTTACTTTGTCTAGGTCAGAGTTGGCGAACTCTGATAGCGTACAAGAACTCTGGTCGCGTGAAGTATTGAAACAAATATGTAAAACAATCTGTATTTCTTGATCTGATGCAAAGGATCTGTTAACAGAGAATACGGCCCATACTCTTGACCTGGGGAAAGGATCTGTTAACAGAGTGTATGGTTTTTTATACAGACCAGGGGTGAACCAAATGTATATGTTACTTTTAAGATGCATGTTTAAAGTTGTTTTTCTCTTTTGAACAGAGATCTTATTGGGATTTTTATTTTCGTTTGAATTGTAACTGTATTAAGTGTTGATTGAGTTTTTCTTAAGACCAAGCACAGTAGGTGGGTGGTCCTAATGTATTAGGGTCAAAGGCTTTATGCGAGAGACCGACTTTTAAGGGTAAAGTGGGTTTTAAACAAGTTAGGGATACTTTGACAATGTAAAGGGACAGTTAGGTTTTTACTGACAAACTTGGCATTTAATGATCATCGAGGGACACAATCAAATACTAAGGGAAAGCTAGACTGGCAGTTTATGAACTAACTTGTCTCTTTTAAGAACGAATTGTGGTTATTTTGTTACTTAAGAGGTAACGGAGTTGTGGAAATTATTGTATGCGCGTTCCCAAAGAGTTGAGTCTTTGTATGCGCGTCCCATGATCGAGCGCCCGGAGGGCGAGGATAGTTTGACTTGAAAAGGGCCATATTTGTAGTTCACTACCACATGCTGGTGTACTTCGTTGTGACTGTTCTACAGTGCTATGTGATTTTGTGACTATTCTAAAGTGCTGTGTGATCCTTGCTGCAGTAAATCATAACAGTTGGCTGCATACCGTTATGAGATTTGTAGATACATTGTAATTCAGTATGGGTAATCTAGCTTCCACTACGGGACCAATAGAGACATTGTTTTCCGCTGGAGGGAACGTTTGACGTAAAAAAAAGATATTGGAGAGTTTAAAAAGCGTTCTTTTTAAAGACAAGGGAACAAGTCGGACGTGTAAACAATTTGTCAGCTGGCCAATGTTTATGATATGGTTAACTGAAGCTACGAGACGACGTGGCTTTGTCTGTCTTGAGAAAATACGGTCAGATCAAGCTAAAACTGATTCTGATAGAGAAGCTAGGAAAGAGACGGAGCGTCTTGAGAGACAGAGACAAGATTAGCAGTTTGAGAGACAGAGGGTCCAGGAGTCATTGCTAAAACGTGAGCAGACTGAACAAAGTCAGAGTGAGGGAACTCGAGACATTGCTTGAACATGCTAACATGAAGTTGCTTGAACAGACTAACAGTGCCAAAACTAATTGTGAGAAGTCAGTAGTTGTGAAAGAGCTGAAGGTAGCGATCATTCTCTAGGGAAACAAGAGAGACTACCTAAGATTTGTAGCCTATTTACAGAAGATGATGTTGTTGCTATAGCTGCGGCTATGCAGAGGAGAGCCAGAGACATGGAAAATTCATTGTTAGGGGAAGCAGCGGGTCAGGTGCAGCCAGCACATAACCTATAACAGAAAAGATGAGGATCCTACAGATTATCTGGAAAGATTTACTAGTATTTTTGAAAAACATTTCTGGTTTCACAGCAGCTGCATCCCCATTCCAATATGTGGATTGCTGAACTCCAGGTAGAAGTTAAGAAACTGGTTCTACATTGGGAGAACAAAACTGTTGATATAATTATGGATTATGTCAAACATAATTGTACATTGATGCAGGAGAATGCAGGAAAGAAAGTTGAGAAATTAATGACATTGCAAATGAATGTCTTACGGAAAGAAAATAATATGTTTAAAGGAAAAAGGAGAGCCAGGGGCAGGCAGCAAGGGGAGTTAGAGATAGACAGGGATATGTGCATACTCTGTAGACAGATACGCCACAGGGCAGGTGATGGTCCAGGCACAGTATACAGAAAATAGTCAGTACCCTTCAGTCACATACTCCATACTACTGCACTCAACCCCTCCCGTTTTCTTCAGAACGAAGAGCTTGCTGTGGCCTGCTCAAGGACACTCAGACAGTAAACAGCCACAATCAAAATAAGAATAATCAAGAATAGGGGAGGCAGAGAGTTTTTTTTCTTTCAAGTAAGTCAGAGAGCTACTAGGTCAGCCAGTTCAACTGTAGACAGTACCCAAAATCAATGAGATGGTAGTGGTAGTTTCTGTGGTTCCTGTGGACACAACTGTCAGTTAGCTCTTACGGGTGGATAGATGGATCTTTGAATGATGATGTATTTCTTTCAACTATGGGGTGTCAAATAAATCTGTTGGAAAGGAATTTGTTGTGCAAACTGAACCGAAATGATATGCACTACTGACTTTTTCTTATCTATTCATTAGGATAAAGAACACTTGGCCTAGCAATCCCATACACATCCCCCAGCAGTGGAATGCAGAGATTTTAGCGACCGCAGATGTGGCCTTGCTAGAAGCTGGGCCTGAGCTCCTGTGGTCCACACACGCTAATCATATTGGGCGCATTAAGAATGCTACCCTTGAGAACTGTACCTCAGTATGCTAGTAATAGAGAAGTAGGGAAATGTATTGTCCCAGTTATTAATGCTTTGTTGAAACAAGGAGTCATAGGTAGACTTAAGGTCAATTTGATCCTTTAAGGCTAAATAAAATACTTAGAAGATTATTAACAGGTAATTCCTGTGTTATACATCCTGTTGTGCCTAACCCTGTTACGATACTTAGCAAGTAACCCTGTTACTTTCATGCTTTGTGAATGACTTGTTTGCTTCTCTGTTTCCCATTGCAGAAGAGAGCCAGTATCTGTTTGCATTCACGTTTCGCCAGGTCCACTATACATTTCAGTTCTACCACAGGGGTACACCAAATCACCTACGTTGTTTAGTCAAGCATTACGAGAGGACCTCCAGGATGTCACCTTAGCAGCCAGCTCTACTCTGGTGCAGTATATTGATGACCTTCTTGATATGTTCTAAGAATACGCTCTGGATAAGAACATCTTCTAAATGACTAAATGTAAGAATCTTGCCTCCTGCCAACAGGACACTATTGCTGTGCTACAGGCACTGGCTGAGAAGGGCCACAAGACCTCAAAGGCAAAACTACAATTATGGTCTGAGGAGGTCAAGTATCTGGGCCATACACTTAAAGGTACAGAGCGACTATTGACTCCTGATAGAGTGGAGGCCATCCGATTGATACCGAAGCCTAGAACACCAAAACAACTCAAGTCTTTTCTAGGTTCAGCCGGGTATTGTCATCAGTGGATCCTTGATTATGCTGTGTTAGCTAGACCTCTCCTCGATTTAATGAAGGGCCAGACTGATACTCATTTGTTGTGGAACACTGAAGCTGATAAATCATTTGTATCTCTCAAGCAGGCCTGGGCCCAGGCGCCAGCTCTCGATCTGCCAGAGTACACCAAGCCATTCACACTGTACTGCCACGAGGCCAAAGGGTTTGCCCAGGGTGTACTGACCCAGCAGCATGGTTTGATTTTTGATTTTATTCGGATCCCCATTAGCTGATGCCAAAGACACCGGCTACTCTTCCTGGGGTCCACACAAGAAAACAACGTACCAAACAACAGATAAAAAAAGGAAAATCATATAACAAAGAAGAAATCAACATACAAACAACAGATAAAGGAAAAGGAAAAAAACATATAGCAAAAAAGAAATCAACATACAAACACCAGATTAAAAAAAAGAAAAGAAAAAAAGACTAAATAACCCAACCATCAACACACAAAGACAACAGATGGTAAATAGGAAAAAGGATAAATGAGTAGATAAATACAGATTAGTAATACATGCTAGTATCCAGTGCAAACAGCCATGAGGTGTTGCTTCACTTGTTTTTTGAATCTAGCTTTGTTCTGGGTTTTTGAGATGTGATCTGGAAGGGAGTTCCATTCAACCATAGCCCTGCATAGTACTGTACGTTGTTTTGAGTTTGTTTTAATTGTTGGAATTGTGTAGTTACCCCTGGTGGCATGTCTGGTGGGGTATGTATGTACATTACAGCTGAGTGTGAGCTGCCTAAACAAACAGTCGGGGGTTTTTAATGTGTTAATTTTTTGAATGAAAGACAGAAGTGATGCCTTTAGCCTCTCATCAACTTTCAGCCAGGAGAGTCGGTCATGCATGTTATTTACATTTGCTCTTGGTGTGCACTTAAGGGCAAGCCTAGCTGCTCTGTTTTGTACCCGTTGAAGCTTCCCTAGGTAAATTTTTGTGGTACCTGACCAGACTACCGAGCAATAATCTAGTTGTGACAGTGCCAGGGTCTGCAGAACCTGTTTGGTCAGATGAGGTGTTAAAAAAGAAGAGCATCTTTTAACCACAGATATGTTTCTACCCATCTTTTGCACCAGTAGATCTATATGTCTTGACCATGATAGTTTACAGTCTAAAGTTACACCCAGAAGCTTTGTTTCCTGTACTTGCTCAACAGCAACATTGTTCAGTACCAGGTTCAGCTGGGTTTTAGAGCTTAATGATTGCTTTGTCCCAAATACAATGCTCTTAGTCTTGGAAATGTTAAGGACCAGTTTGTTATCAGATACCCATTTGAATACCATCTGCAACTCTTTGTTGAGGGCTGAGGTGATTTCTTTAACTGTTGGTGCAGACATATATAGTGTTGAATCATCTGCATACATAGACATACAGGCTTTTTTACAAACAAGTGGGAGATCATTTGTAAAAATCGAGAAGAGCAATGGTCCTAATGAGGATCCCTGAGGAATTCCACATTGTAAATGTCTTGGGTTTGAGAGGCTTCCATTAAAGAAAACCTTTTGTTTCCTATTGGTTAGGTAACTTTCGATCCATGCTACGGCAGATGGTGTAAAGCCATAGCACTTGAGTTTTTCCAGTAGCAAGTTATGATCAATTACATCAAAGGCGGCACTAAAATCCAATAGCACTGCTCCTACAATATTTTGTTGATCAATATCTTTTAACCAATCATCTGTCATTTGCGTGAGCGCTGTGGAGGTTGAGTGTCCCTCCCTGTAAGCATGCTGGTAAATGCTTGTCAAGTTGTTCATTGAGAAGTAGCATTGTATCTGATCAAATACATTCCCAACCAGGTTATCAATACCAGGTGGTTTCTCATTATCGCTAGACAATAGCAATTTTTCCACTTCTTCTATAGTCACTTTACAAAATTCGAAAGAGCACTTCTTGTCATTCATTATTTTGTCTTGTATACATGAATACAATGGCTCATAGTGTGGTGTTGGCATTTCCTGCCTGAGTTTACAAACTTTGTTAGTAAAATAATCGTTAAAATAATTGGCAATATCCACAGGTTTAGTTAAAAAAGTCCCTTCCACCTCAATGAAAGATGGAGTCGGGTTGCTCTTTCTGCCAATGATGTCATTTAGGGTGCTCCAGAGTTTCTTTCCATCATGTTTTATGTCATTAATCCTGGATTCGTAAAATAATTTCTTCTTTTTGTTCAATTTAGTGACATAGTTCCTAAGTTTACAATATACTTGCCAATCAAATGTGCAGCCTGACCTTTTTGCCACTCCTTTTGCATCACCTCTCTGAGCCATGCATTCTTTTAATTCATCATCGACCCAGGGAGCCCTAACAGCTCTAACAGTTAGCCTTCTGACAGGTGCATGTTTATCCATAACTGGAACTAACAGTTTAGTGAAAACACTAAGCGCAGTATCTGGGTCTCTCTGTTTACTGACATCAGACCAACAAATCTTTCTAACATCATTCACATATGAGTCACGACAGAAACCCCTGTACGACCTTTTATGTAAAAATTTTGGCCCAGCCTTTGGAACTTTAGCCTTCCTCGATATGCCCACTAAATTATGATCACTGAAACCAATGGTGACAGAAGTTACGAACCCGTATTCTTGGCTGATCTTTCCCCTCCGACAGTCCTTTGGGAGGGAGGGTGAACAATGAGTCTATTATAGCGGATGTAGGCAATGTTTCCCTTTGATCTTTCAGCCTTCATGTTTGGGATGAGTTCCTTTCGTTTCAGCCTTACAGCTTCAGAGTAGTCCTCGTTAAGGTAGATGTTCGTGCCTCTTAGCCAGTGGCGGCCGGGACTTTGCAGAGGCCCCCCGCAAAGTTGGAGCTCGAGGCCCCTCCCCTAAATCCACTCAAAATGTATCTCCATCCTATCTTATACATTGCTGTCTACCTTTAAATATTGCCTATGTTCACCAATGTGAGAGAAATAAAAAAGTAAAAAAATAACAAAAGCACAATAGCAGCCTATATGTGTGGCATTCTGCGGAAACCCGTCGGATGTCGCGGCCGCGCGGTCATTGCTGGCTATAAGCCATAAAAGATCGAAAATTGTTTTCTGTAAAAATTTAGATTTTTGATGTTTTCTATAGTTAACACCCTAAACTTCATTGTAATGTACAAAAAGTATAGCTTCTGAAAAACTGTTAATTTCAACGTTTTTTGGACATGTCAGCTAGCAAGATTTCCAAGCCATTTCAAATCAAATGCTCAGTTTGCTTGCTCTTTTGAGTGCTGCAGCAGCCCCAAACAACTGATCAATGAAGTCAGGCTGTTAAACTTAAAAATAACTTGCTGAGAAGTTATTAATGTAGCCTATACTTAAACTGACATTTACATTCACAACGTGATTACAAACAAAAGGATTTACTTTCCATATTCGCCACAGAATTAGAATGAAAGTGGAGTGGAATGCAATTTTCTCGGTTATCACTTTATTGACACAGGTCAACTTTAAAATTATGTAACTTCAGTTGTGATAAAGATATCTGAGTGATTTAAACATATTTGTATTCAGGATAGTTTGTAGTTTCCAAATATGTATAATACCCAGAAAGACCCAAATGTTCACGATGTGAAGAGTTTCCTCAGGCCGCCACACATTTGTCATTGTTCAAAACCAAAGACAGCACTAGCCTTCTGATAGTTCAGCACCAAGGATAGCATCGTCGAAATAACACACAATCAATGGAAGAAAGGAAAACATTTATTCTTGCCAATAAGTAGGCTTAGCAAGTATATTTGTTGTTGGTTGCTGGTGAAGACGTGCTGCTGCTAGCTACCTGCGGCTGCGGTAGTGTTTCGTCTGGAGATGTTGATAATATTCCTCTCTGGCTGGTCTAAATAAGTGTGTAATCTAAGGCTGTTTTGCTCGAGTTTATTCAGACAAAAATTTATTGCTGCGCTTTTGAGCACCGCGTGCATATTTTCTTTTACTCATGTCTCTACCGTCATCTAGCAGAACGTAGCCTAATGATTAGCATTTTTTAAATGTGCGGTTCAATAGGCGTAATGGCCCAAAAGGTACGTAAGATACGCAAAAGCCATTGTTGCCAGATTCAGGGATTTTGAGACTATTTAGCCTATTTAGATCTGTTTCATTGCCTACATTATGGAATTCCTTTACCTGGCAGTTGAAACTTGGGGCTCTAAATGAGCGCCCTCAAAGTGTTTTCCTTGGGTTTTTTTGTATATCTTTTTTAATATAGGCCTAGTCTGTTTTTTGATATGCAGGGCGGGGCCCTTAGGGCGTGGGGGCCCCCCGCCTTGCGGGGGCTGCGGGGGCTTCCCAGCCGCCACTGCTCTTAGCTTGTTTGCTCTTGACATAACGGCCACCTTGTCCTTCCATCTTAAAAACTTGACGACGATCGGTCTGTGTCGGTCTCCTGCTGTTGTCAGATCACCCGTCCGGTGGGCCCGCTCCACCTCGATCCGTCCCTCGTCCATTTCCAACTTTTCAGCTAGAGTCCGGCGGAACTTGTTCTCTGTTTCCTCCCAGCTTTCACGTTGCGACTCCGGAATGCCGTCAATGATGATGTTGTTCCTTTTGGATTGCCCCTCGAGATAGTCAGTTTTACCATCCAGTGATCGTGCAGATTCGCATACTGTGTTTATGTCTCTGCGTGTTACTCTGCACATTATTGCAATGTCGTCGCTGGTCTTTTTCTGCATATCCACCTGAGTTTGTGTGTAGTCCAGGCTCTGTTTATATTCTGTGAAGTATTTTTCGCTTGTTTGTTATCCCCATGAATATTTGTAGAAACGTTTTAAAATTATTTTCCTGGAGATCCATCATGTCTTTAAAGAACACTTTCTGTTGTTCTAACATTTCTGTTAGGACATTGACAGTCACGTATTCTTCATCAGTAGCGAACTCTTTCGCGGACTTTTTCGGAGGCATTTCCTGTCAGCTGTTCACGTGATGAAAAAAAAGTGACTAAAAATGGTAATCTTAAAAGGCCTATCGCCTATGTGAGTTCTTCCTTAGATACTGTGGCAGCAGGTTTCCCCCCGTGCTTACGAGCAGTCTGTGCTGCGGCAACATGTGTGGAAGCAACTTCAGATATAGTGCTGGGGCCATCGTTAGGCTGTAAAATCAAAACAAACCTATCAGAGAGATAGCAAATACATTAGGTGTGGCCAAATCAACTGTTTGGTACATTCTTAAAAAGAAAGAACGCACTGGTGAACTATATTTATATAGCACATTTCATACAAGAATTGTAGCTCAAGGTGCTTTACATAAAATCAATAAAAACAATAATACAAGTGATAAACAATTCAAACAAAAATAAAAATCCCAATAAGATCTCTGTTCAAGAGAGAAAACAACTTTAAAAGTAGGAAAACCCTTTTGAGATAAAATTACATAAATGCTTCGGTAAAAAGGTAGGTTTTAAGCTGTCTTTTAAAATGTCAGCAATGTAGCTAGGTCCTTGTCCGTGTAGAGCTTTGTATGTGAGGAAAAGGACCTTAAAGTCAATTCTGAAGGTAACAGGGAGCCAGTGTAAAGTAGCTAGGACAGGACTAATGTGTTCACTCCTTTTAGTTTTGGTTAATAATCTAGCTGCAGAATTTTGAATGAGCTGTAGTCTTTCAGTGGTTTTGTTGGGAAGACCAGTGAAAAGTGCGTTACAGTAGTCCAGCCGGCTGGATATAAAAGCATGAATTAACTTCTCTGCATCATTTTGGTTTATGAATGGTCGTACCTTTGCTATATTCCTCAGGTGAAAGAAAGCTGTTTTGGTCACTTTATTAATGTGAGAGTTGAAATTCAAATCTGGTTTGTACTAGGTACAAAGTTTTGTATTCAGGCTTATTTAAACCAGTTTATTCTACTCTACAATTTAAAGTTTTCACTCCTTCGATAGCTAGTGCTAGCTAACTAGTTGTTTTCGTCGAAAAAATTACTTATTTAGCATCAATTTTAACAGACCGGGAAGGCAACACGTATAGTATTCTACCTGCGCGCGTTGCTGTCTCGGGAATGTCGAACGAGTGAAAACTTTAAATCGTAGAGTAGAATAAACTGGTTTAAATAAGGCTTAATACAAAACTTCGTACCTAGTAACCAGTATAGCAACCATGACAGTTTCCTGCTAGCACGCGTCGATATCTCAGGAATTTAAGGTCGGCATAGCGACGGACGCGTCCTTGCATCGGAACGGCATTGTGACGTCAGGTAGGACACTATTTGGCCCTAGGACACTATTTGGCCTGACAGCACCGCCACAAGAGAAGTATTATTAATGCAGATGCTAAGAAACTGGGATCATATCACGTGGATTCAATAGTACACAGTCACGTTTCACATTTTCAGCTGCCATTCTCCCTGTGTATAAATGACTAAATGTGTATGGTGTTATCACTGCCTTTAGAGATATTAGGAGCTTAGCAGTAGGGTTGGAGTCCATTGGTAATGAGACAGCCGACGCCTTAACTGTGGTTGCTTCTGCGATGAAGGCCATAAGGTAGTGCTACAGAACCGTATGGCACTGTTGTCAGCTCAGGGAAGAACCTGTGCTGTGATAGGTCATGACTGTTGTACTTTTATCCCAGATGAATCTGCTAATATCACAAATATGGCTGCTCACATTAAAGAGATAATTTCAGCTTTGGGGGAACCTGAAGCTTGGAATTGTGCTGACTGACCTCCTCTGTTGGGGGTTTCTTTTTCGACTATAATTCAAATGGAAATCACTGGATTGGGCATGTTAATCGTTGTTGTGCTGATTGTGGTTTGTGCTTGGAAGATGTGTACTGCCTGCTGTGTACAGTGGGCTCTCGTAAGGCTGCCAGTAAGATTATGGTAGCCCATATCAAGCTACAGACAAAAGCAAGCAATGATTACTGCATTGCCCTGAGAATGATTGACATGTCTGATATGTAATCTCAAGTACCAAGTGACTATTTTGCCAATGTAATAAAGATGGCCATTTGCCTCCTTCTATTTTCCAACTGATATACAATGCTGTATGCAATGTGAATAGATCTGTCCTTAACCACAGATCGGTGAACAATAATTAAAGATAGTGGTTACTTTATTACTTTTATACTGTTTGAAATAATCTAAATTTATGAACAGTGTTTGATCTATACCATGCTGTGTTGAGCTCATGAGAGCATGACCCTTGGTTATGTCCAGGAAAGAAATATGCCTGTTTCTAGTATCATTGATTAACTGTCATTATGCTGTTTGCTTATGAAGTGAATAGCTATAAGCTAGTTCTTTTGTGGGGTCTTAGGAAGTGCCTGTGTTACTAGGATGAATCAGATGTCACAATATCGCCAAAGTGTATAATGCCATGCAACTTTGAACAAGGAAAATAGAAGGAGCGTTACGGTCATTTTGGGGAGCCCTATCTTGAGAACTAAGCAAAACGCTACTTTCACTTCATCAACTTTGTACTTTTCACCTGTGATTGGGTACTACCTAATACTTCTTTAAATTCTTTAATCATGTATGCTGTGCTGAGTAGTAACAGATAAAATATTGGTTGATTATTAAGGTTTAAAAAATGTATGAAAACTTGTGAAATGTAAAGCACTACAGCAGACCCCAGATAAACAGTTGATAAATGTTTGTTGTGTTGATGTTAAACGTCAAAAGGGGGGACTGTGGAAGAAATTGGGATTTCCTGTGTGCTTACATTATTCACTAATCAATAGAACTAGTCATTGGATACTAGTTAGTACGTTCTAATGTAAGCTTGCTATTAATAAGAGTATATTGTGTCTATGTGTCAGGTTAATAGATGTTCGGGGTCAGGAGAAAGTACTGGCTAAACGTCCCTTGTCATGACTACAAGGAGAGCTCCAACTATGAACTCTCTAGTCTGAGAGTTGTCCTGTGTTGGGAGCAGTGAATCTCTTTCTCTGAGACTGTTGTAACGTCATTACTGCCTGACTGACTATCTATGTTTACATTCTTGTGCCCTATAAAAGATGGTCCTCCGGCTTTCCCAATGGAGAGACATGATTGAGACCTAAACCTGGTGTGCAAATAGACGAAACACAAGCAAATTAAGAAAACATAATTAATTTGACAACACAAATGCGCAGCATTCAGCAAACGCGCTGCAAATACACACAACACAAGCCATACACATATACATAAAGGCATTGCAAAAACGAAAGCACGCAAACCAAAAACGATGCATCCAGTTTTCACAACGGAAGTTCTCCAGGCCTCTAGGGGGAGTGCTAAGTGGAACAGCTTGATTTTCGGCCCCACGGAGCGAGAGAGAGAGAATATGAGAAGTTTAGACCAACATCGAAGTAAAGAGGCGACATAAAAAGGTTAGTATTCATTTTTACATGTGGCCTTCCTCTTTTACAGTTTTTCAAAAGAGCAACTTCGATTTTGGTCCCATTTCCAAAACAAACTTCTCATATGTTCTCTCTCGCTCCGTGAGGCCGAAAATCAAGCTGTTCCACTTGGCGCTCCCCTAGAGGCCTGTTATCAGAAGCAGAAATGGCAATCATTCGCTACTGCCAACAACTGAGATTCAGTGACTCATGCAAAGCAACAGTGAGTCGCCAGAGTTCCATATACAGGCTTGATCCAGTCCTGAATGATGGGCTCTTAAGAGTTGCAGGGAGATTTAGTAAGGGAGCAATGCCTGAGGAGGTTAAACATCCACTCATCCTTTCAAAAGATCAGAATGTCTCTTCACTCATTCTCAAGCATATTCATTAAAATCTGGGTCATAGTGGACACAGTCATACACTATCTGCTGTAAGGAAGAAGTTTTGGAATACTAATGCCAACTCAGCCATACGGAAGGTCATCAGTGAGTGCGGGTTCTTTAGGCGCTCTAATGGAAGAGCTATAGAACAGAAGATGGCTGATCTGCCAAAGATGAGAGTCCTCCCTGATCTACCACCCTTCACCAATACAG
This sequence comes from Osmerus mordax, assembly GCF_038355195.1. Taxonomy (NCBI): domain Eukaryota; kingdom Metazoa; phylum Chordata; class Actinopteri; order Osmeriformes; family Osmeridae; genus Osmerus; species Osmerus mordax. The sequence goes on from NC_090070.1 coordinate 712,877, forward strand.
GAGTGGATTACTTCGTTCCCGTCGAAGTGAAGAGGGAAAGATCAACCTCTAAGCGCTACGGAGTCATATTTACCTGTATGGAAAGCAGAGCTGTCCACTTGGCGGTAGCTGTATCTTTGGAAACAGATGCTTGCATGAATGCCATGAGCTGTTTCATCAGCAGGAGAGGCTAAGTGGTACAACTGAGGTCTGACAATGGCACCAACTTCATTGGGGCAGAACGAGAACTGAGGGAGGCTGTTGCTGCTTTAAACCACGACCAGATTCAAGGAGCCCTTTCTCAGGTCAGAATCCATTGGAGCTTCAATCCACCAGCAGGCTCGCATCATGGTGGTGTCTGGGAGCGGATGATCCGGCTAGTAAGAAGGGTCCTCAGCTCTGTTCTGCACCAGCAAACACTAGATGACAATGGGCTGCATACAGTGCTTTGTGAAGTGGAGGCCATTCTCAATGATCGCCCAGTTACCCAGCTCTCCAATGATCCGAACGACTTGGAGCCGCTCACTCCTAATCATCTTCTACTTCTAAAGGGAAAAGCAGCTTGCCCCCTGGAGTTTTCAGGCCTCATGACCAATACATGAAAAGACGATAGAGACAGATTCAGTACATCTCAGATCTTTTCTGGAAGCGATGGGTGCGAGAGTACTTGCCCTTACTCCAAGAGAGGCAAAAATGGAACCAGAAGAAAATAAGTTTGAGCAGGGGTGACAGTGGTGATGGACTCTTCAGCCCCTCGAGGTTCCTGGCCATTGGGCACAATTCTTGAGGTCTTTCCAGATGAAAAGGGCCATGTACGTTCTGTAAGACTACAAACCAAATCTAATGTAATTGAAAGACCAGTAACAAAGCTGTGTTTAGTGCATGACGTTTGAATTATTAAGTCCTATCATGTTTGGGCTTATTGTAACATGTTTGTTTGTTTTGTTCATTGAATTGTTATGTCTGCCTGCCATTAACAATTAGGGGCTGGTATGTAGCAGCCAAATGGGTTGCTACAGTCAAATGTGTTGTCACTCAATGTGTAATGTCCCTGTTGTACACTGGGTGTTGCTGTTCATTGCACAGGTGTTTTTAGGTATATAGGTAGGAAGCCTACTGTTGTGGTTAGGTGTTGACCCCGGAAGGGCAAATGGTTTTGACCGCTATACCGCGAAGGTTTGAGCGAGTAATATGTCGTTGCTCTGCGTTTTAATGGACAATCAAACAATAAATGGAGAACTGTTTAACGCAATCAAGAGGTAATCATCTGTAAACTGATGTAAGCGCGTCAACCAGGTTATTCCTGGGGAACAACAACCCAGTAGCTCAGTAGTATACTGTGCTCCCACACAGCATATTGTTTGTAAGTTGAAAGAGCACCATGTGATGGTGCTCTGCCACCCTGTGTGACTATACTGAATAAAAACATTTGATCGCAAAAAAAATAAAATAAATAAATAACCTGTGTTGTCATGTAAATCTACAATTCAAGATGCATGTTTGTCCAGATCAATTTTTCAGCAAGATAGCTAGAGCTAACTGAAGCTGAGTTGAATCACAATAGTTTGTTTGCTAAACTGTAGTGCTAACGTTACCTACCTAAGTCGATCCTGTTTGCTTTGACAACAGAAGTGGAAACAACTAACGTTATCATTTTATCCTCTTGCTCTTGCTCTTGACGAAGGCGGTCGCATTTTTCTATCCTCCCTGACCTTCCCTGCTTGGCTGTGTCTTGTCTTGTCTCAAGATACTCTCTCATCATCACTCTCCGAAACTAGAAGCATGGAATTAATTAGCTGGTCTCTTAATGCTATTGACACCATCTTCTCGAAGAGAAGCTCGGGTGCGGGGGAACCCAACTGTCCGGACGGGACGTTCGCAGCTGGCTACACGATGGACGCGTGGGAGAATTGGCGTGTCGTGTGTCTAACGGCGCTTTCCGTGGAGGACGTTGAAGACATCTTCATATTCGGAACCATGATTACAGGCTTTCTGCTGTTTGGAATAGGCGCTGGCTTTGTATATCGTAAAATCAAGGAAACGGCTGCAGCCGTCAAAAGCCCCGTTAGGCTGCCCGATATGATTGATGCGGTGGGCAGAGTTGCTGGAGCTCAGTCTGTGAACTTACAACGCAGCATTGATTACAACAGGGATAAGTTTGCGGCTCTGCAGAGGAAGATGGAGGACTTGGAGACCTTCCTGAAGGGTGGACGCGAAAATTGAGTTGCGGCTACTCGTCAAAACAACTACCCCAATCTTATCCTCTTTCGGCCCCGTAACCAGCACAAGGCCTGGCCAAGGTCGTTGCTGGAAAACAACTCCCCTGGAGAGCGCTGAAGCGAGACTATCTTGCTCCTCCCTTCCCCCCCCCCACCGACATCTGTGGTTTGGTCTCTTCCCGGGTCATGACCAAGGATGTCTCCTGGCCAACACAATCTGCATAGGGAGAATCGGACTGATTGTGGCCTAGGTCGAGGGCGCCAACCCAGACTTACTCACACATTAACTTTCACCTACTACAGATATCACCACCCCCCCACCCCCATCCAACGCCTTCGCCTGCTTGTTTCCCCAGGGTGGCTGGCGGTTCTGTGTCCAGCGCCTACATGGCTGCAGGTCCAGATGCTGCTTGTCTACCCCCCCCCCCCACTCGTTGCAAGTATCGTGTTTTTGTAAATGTTGTTGTGCTTATGTGCTGAGGTTTTTGTCTGTTCCCACACTGTACTCCTCTAGGAGCATTGTCTGGGTGTTGCCTTTTTCTCTCCTCCTCTCTCCTCATGTTATGCTGTAACTTTCTAGTGGCGCCGAAATTGGCTGCCTAGGTAGGCTCTCCTACCGAAGTAAATTCCTTGTCTGTGCAAACTTTCATGGCGAATAAAAACCCATTCTGATTCTGATTCTGATTTCAAATTATATCTAGTCAATCTGTTGAAAACAGTGTTGTGTAGACACAATAGATTTATTTGTACGTTTTTATTTCAAGTCTCCACCTTCAATGTTTCAGTGAGTGCTGTTGGCCGTGTTGCGTCTTTGCTCCGCAGCTTCACTCGTAAACCAACCAATTAGTGCGCAGCTCATCTATATATTCATGAGCATACCATAAAAGGAGAAAATAGCTTGTTTCATTATAGGCTATTTCACATGGCAGCCCAACCAATGTTACATACCCTATTCGGAGACCTTAAGGAACAGTGTGAAATACTCAAACCCAGACAATCACCCCTTTAAGGGTGCTTTTGCAAACCGATAATATTGTAAGGAAACCTTAACTCTGACTTTAAGGAAAATCTTAACTTAAGGTGTTTTGTGCAACCGGCCCCTGTTACATTATTCAGAATCAGAATGGGATTTATTCGCCATGAAAGTTTGCACAGACAAGGAATTTGCTTTGGCAGGAAAGTGCATACAATAAACATATAGGGACCTAAAATTTAAATATGTGGACTATCTATACTAAGGGTACATAAACTAGCAGTACTAAGTGGTATTAGAATTAAATTAAATATACAATAAAATAAATATAATATAAATTGCCGTAATTTACAATATAAAAATACAAAAATTACCAAAAATATGTAAAATGTATATGTATAAAATGTACAAGATACAATTTTGTAATGCAGTGCAAAAAGCAGTGTGTTTTACGAAGGAAGTCATTAGAGTCAGTGTGGTCCCTTGGCCTTGTTGAAGAGGCCAACAGCGGAAGGGAAGAAACTGTTTTTGTGGCGTGAGGTATTGGTCCTGATGGACCGCAGCCTTCTGCTGGAGGGGAGTGACTGAAACAGGGAGTGTCCAGGGTGGGAGGAGTCGGCCACAGTCTTCCTCGCTCGCCTCAGGGTCCTCGAGGTGTGCAGGTCCTCGAGGGTAGGCAGATTGCAGCCAATCACCTTCTCAGCAGTACGGATGATACGCTGCAGTCTGCTCTTGTCCTTGGCAGTGGCAGCAGCGTACCAGACGGTGATGGAGGAGGTGAGGATGGACTCAATGATGGCTGAGTAGAAGTGCACCATCATTGTCTTTGGCAGGTTGAACTTCTTCAGCTGCCGAAGGAAGTACATCCTCTGTTGTGCTTTCTTGATGAGGGAGCTGATGTTCAGTTCCCACTTGAGGTCCTGGGAGAGGATTGTGCCCAGGAAGCGGAAGGACTCCACAGTGTTAACTGGGGAGTCACACAGGGTGATGGGGTGAGTGGGGCTATGTTCTTCCTGAAGTCCACAACCATCTCCACTGTCTTAAGAGCATTGAGCTCTAAGTTGTTCTGGCTGCACCAGGTCACCAGGTTGGCCGCTTCCCACCTATAATCAGACTCGTCTCCACCAGAGATGAGCCCAATGAGGGTGGTGTCGTCCGCAAACTTCAGGAGTTTGACGGACGGATGACTGGAGGTGCAGCTGTTGGTGTACAGGTAGAAGAGCAGAGGAGAAAGGACGCAGCCCTGAGGTGATCCGGTGCTGATGGACCGGGAGTCAGAGACTTGTGTTCCCAGCTTAACGCACTGCTTCCTGTCAGACAGGAAGTCTGTGATCCACCTGCAGGTGGAATTAGGCACGTTCAGCTGGGAGAGCTTGTTCTGAAGCAGGGCGGGGATGATGGTGTTGAAGGCAGAGCTGAAGTCCACAAACAGGATCCTGGCATAGGATACTGGGGAGTCCAGGTGCTGTAGGGTGAAGTGGAGGGCCATGTTAACTGCATCGTCCACAGACCTGTTGGCTCTGTAGGCAAACTGCAGGGGGTCCAGTAGAGGGTCTGTGATGGATTTAAGGTGTGCCAGCACCAGGCGCTCGAAAGACTTCATTACCACAGAGGTCAAGGCGACGGGTCTGTAGTCATTATGTCCTGTTGGCCTTGGCTTTTTTGGCACAGGGATGATGGTGGAGGACTTGAGACAGGCTGGCACATGGCATGTCTCAAGTGAGGTGTTAAAGATGTAGGTAAACACCAGAGACAGCTGGTCAGCGCAGTGCTTGAGGGTGGCTGGAGAGACAGAGTCCGAGTTGACATTGATACAGGTTTTCACCTGTGTTTCTTCATGTGTTTATACAGAGAACCACTTTGAGCAAAGAGTTTGCTACATTCCTGACATTTATATGGTTTCTCTCCTTTGCGTGTCCTCATGTGTCCAACCAACCAGACTTCACGCTAAATCTTTTGCTACATTCTTGACATTGATATGGTTTCTCTCCGGTGTGTATCCTCATGTGTTGTTCCAGAAAACTACTTTGAGAAAAGAGTTTGTTACATTCCTGACATTGATATGGTTTCTCTCCTGTGTGTGTCCTCATATGAGTAAACAAATTACTTTTCTGACAAAAATTGTTTTTCCTGTGTGACATCTCTGTGGGATATTTTCCCTTGGCTGAGCCTCATTGTTTCGTGTTCTGTTCCGCAAAAAGCAGCACTCCTCCATGTTCCTCCTCCTCCAAATTCTGAGCTGTAGGCTGTAGGACAGTCTGGAGCTACAACAAAGAGGGACTGACAGTGATGAAGAAAGTGTTTTGTCCGTCTCTTCATAAACGGAGTGACTAAGTTCAGTTGAGTTATGGATTTTAATACGTATTTATCAATCTGCAGATTGGGAGAGAAAACCAGACCTCTGACAATAAATGACAACACAATGTTTTCTTAATTTGCAGCGCGTTTGCACATGTCGGCCACCGTAATCTGGCCTTTAATCTCAGGAACCAATCAACCGTTGTTTTGAGGCGCCTCCAATCAGAGAAGTAGCCAATCAGCTGTCTAGCAGGACTGAGGTTATTATCCACCTTAATGGCATTTATGGTCACCTGCCGTCTAACCTCTGGATCATTGGCCAATTGGGCCAATTCTCCTCACCTTTCCAAAGAAATGCAGGCCCTTCCAGCCACCTGTCGTTCTTCAGTAGATCAGCAACTTTCAACCCTCTTGATGCCTCATCTGCTGGATTGTCTTTGGTGCGAACATGCCGCCACTGCAATGGCTCAGATGCTTCTCTTATGGTTGAGATTCGATTTGCCACGAATGTCTGAAAACGCCTGTCTTCATTGTGGATATACTTCAACACTGCAGTGCTGTCCGTCCAAAAAATGGAACCATCAAGCTGGAGTTTAAGCTCTGCCCTTAACATCAAGTCCACTCTGACGGCAAGGACTGCTGCGGTCAACTCCAACCGGGGGATGGTAACAGCCTTCAGTGGAGTCACTCGTGCCTTGCCAAGAAGAAAGGCAACCTGAATGTCACTGCATTGGTTTAACATGCGAATATATGTTGCAGTTCCATATCCGCCTTCACTGGCGTCTGCAAAATGGTGTAGCTGAGCACGTTCGATCATACCAAACCCGGAATACTGCCAGCAGGTCCAAGTCTTTCAGCCACTCTTTCCACTGATGTAGGATGTCATGCGGTAGGTCGTCATCGCAACCGTATTTCCTCCTACAGAGTTCCTGCTGCATTATTTTAGCCTCTAGAGTGACTGGTGCCAGGAAACCCAGGGGATCATACACTGAGCTGGTAAGTGAAAACATACCACATCTAGGGGCTGTGGTTTCATCTCCATTTTAAATTTGAAGGAGTCTGGCTCTACACACCACTGCAACCCTAAAGCTCTTTCCACTGGTAACTGGTCACGGTCCAGGTCCAGCGCTTTTATGTCTTGAGCCCTCTGATGAGCTGCAATGGCCTGCAAAACACTGCAACATTTGCTAACCATTTTTCCAGAAGAAAACCCCCTTTTGCACATAAAGCAGTGAGTTCTTCAATCATATGGATGGCCTTTTGTGCTGTAGCTGAACTTTTTAAGTAATCATCCAAATAGAAGTTGTGTTTAACAGCTTATAGCACTTCAGCTGAACACTGGGATTGGTTGTCATCTGCAGTTTTTCTTAGGGCATAAGACGCGCAACTGGGAGAGGAAACGGTGCCAAAGAGGTGTACGGTCATTCGATACTCCAGGAGGTCTTTAGTGGTATCTCCATTTGGCCAACAGAGAAAGCGAAGGAAATTCTGATCTTCCTTAGCAACTCTGACCTGGTGAAACATGGCTTGAATGTCTCCCATGAATGCCACGGGCTCCTCTCTGAAGCGAGTAAGCACTCCTAACAATGAACCCATCTCGTTGTTATGATCAGTGACCTATGCTCTTTTGTAAAGCTCTCTCTTGGAAGTCGCTTTGGATAAAAGCATCTGCTAAATGCGTAAATGTAAATGAACTGGTGAGATTGGGACCCTGCAGGAGCTGACCATTTAGACACAGTCCTTGGAAGGGGGCCCCACAGTCGAACACTACCCGAAGGCCACCCTTTCTTGGATGGTGGACCCCATGATGTGGGATGTACCACACCTTCCCACTCTCACCAGACAATTGTTGCCATGGTACTCGTTCAGCATAGTTCTTTCGGAGGAGCTTGTTCATGTATTCGGCATATTCTGTGTGGAAGCCTTTGTTGTTCAGAAACCTTTTCTTTAAGCCCTGAATCCTTTGCCTGGCTATCGCAAAGTTATTAGGTAAAAATACCTCTTTCTTCTTAAAAGGCAATTTCAGGCAATAACTCTCGTTCTGGAGAACAGCTGATTGTTATGCTATTTCCAGGAAACTGTGGTCTTCTCTTGACATTTCCTTCTCTTCTCTGAGGTTTTCATTAAAATCATGGTTGTACTGATCAGTCAGCAATTTTTCCAACAAAATGAAATCCTGTTCACTGTAGCAGAGGGAAGTTGTCGCTCCAAGGGTTCGTCGTGTTTAGTCAAGGGACCGTTGATGGCCCATCCGAGCAGCGTCCTGATTGCATATGGGCCATTTCCACAACTGTTTATGACTTCCCAGGGTTCCAATATCCAAGGAGCATTGGCACCTATCAGCAGGTCAACGTTTGCCTTTATGCTAGGTATATGTACCTTAGACAGATGTGGCCATTTATCCAACTCTTCTGCATTTACCATGTCATGTACAGTGACCGGCAAGTCTTTCTGGGTAAGAACTTCTGGAACGATGTGAAAATCATTGCTGTTCAGACCAGTAATCATCTTACCCAGTGAGGGAATAAGCTGGAACAACCTTTTCTTGGCCCATAGTCCGCAACAGAAAGTTAGTCCTTCTGCCTGTAATGTTCAACTTTTGCATTAGGTGTTCTGAGCAAAAAGTACCAGCGTCCAAGAAGGAATATGTACTTATGATCCGATTCCCTTTAGCTGATTTCACTTGCACAGGTATAATGGATAGTGCGCATCGATCCTGACCTGCCCCTGTATGGCCACAGAGTTTGAGTGAAGTCAACTGATTCCTGGATTGTTCCCTCGAATGTTCCTGTATTGCAGTACGTCCCTCACCGGCCCCTGTTTCACCACGCAGTGTCTTTATATACGTTGATGGATTGTTGGATTGTACCCTTGCTTGATGTTGAGTTGTAGTGCGTCCCTCGATATGAAGCACAGTAGGGTGAGTTAGACCACAGACCTTACAAGTCAAGCGCTGCTCACAATTACGACATTATGTGCCCAGGGTGTAAGCACGCGAAACCTCTGTCTTTCAAGAAGCCAATCCTTTCCTTGTGCCTTTTTCTCTGGAACTGTCTGCATTTCACTAAATCATGACTTTGAGCACAACAGAGAAATTCAATGTCGTCAGGCGTGTCTGTCTGCAGTTGCTTCAGGAAGTCCCTCATGCAAATCCATAGATCCGACGACATTTCCTTTTACTCTATGTCTGGGCTGTGACTTAAACTTGGTGAAGTTCTTTCCTACTACAGCATTAGATGATTGATCCTGTAGATCACCAAACACGGGGTCGGAAAGAATTTTCACTCGTCTTTCAATGAATATGACCAAATCATAGAAGTGGGCTCTCTGGTTAGAAGTCTCCATTATTACATGTGCCTGGGTCCTCCATTGCTCCCTCATTTTAAAGGGTAACTTAGCGAGGCTAGTTCTCATATTCACCGGCATATCCAGTTCCTGGACGTATGGCAACTCTTCCATTACATTACAGCAGCGCCGCAGGAATAAGCAGTATGGGATTTAGAGATAGAGATAGAAGGGGATAGAGGGGGATAGAAGGGATTTAGTATCCTCTGATTTTATCATTTCCCATGCTAGAGCTTTCTCCATATAGGCAGCTGCAATTTCATGCCATAATCAAAAAGAAAACAGAGCGGACATTGCATTTTCATTTTCGTGTTCTGCCCGCAAAGAACTGCCCATAATTCGAAAACGAAAATGCATTCTGAGCGGCGCAGCAGAGTGACGTCGGTAGCCGCTCTTCTTCAGCTCCCTGCTGACCGACCTATCTTGTTCGGTACATTTATTCATTTAGCAGACGCTTTTATCCAAAGCGGTAGGGGGCGGTGTGCACATCTGCATTGCATTACATTGCAAATGTGCAGGGAAATTGATTGAATTGCCGGGTTTTTAGAGGACGCATCACAGACTGAGCAACTTGATGTCGAACAATGACTAAAACAGTGGCAGAGCTACTATTAATGTGTAAATCTGTGACGGCAGAGTATGCAGCCAAGCTCTCTATGACTTGTTCTACTCGGTCACGGGCATCAGACTCAGATATATTATTAGATTCTACCTGCTAAGCTAATTCTAACAGTGTTTGCACAATTTGAGGGAGCGCCATGATCTGTGACATGATCCCCAACCTTTTTTGCGCCACGGACCGCTTTCATGTAAGACATATTTTCACGGACCGGCAGGGACGGACTGGGAGGAAAGATAAGCCCTGCACAGCTGCGCTGCTAATGCATGCACATTCTGGGTTTGATGTGATCCTAGTTAGTGACTTCCACACCTAATGCGAGCGCGCGGAGCGCGCAAGTAAAATAGTTTAGCTGATTTGAGTGAAAAATTGTTTTGGGAGTTTTATGTAAAATAAACATAGCCGTTTTTTTCATTTGACAAAACCTTGTCTAGTGAATGTGATGTATTTTTGTCTCTTAATTTTTTCAGCCCCATCTTTAAGTTTCTTAGCCTGGTTTTCCATCGTTATATTGTTACTAGCTAGCTTTCTATGTGTCAGTCCCACTGTTGTGTGTAAACAAGACTATAAGCTAGGACAGTGACACCCGAAGTGCGTTCCTTATATCCAGTTTATTCCATAATTTTGTTTGATTGCTGTCACGGCAAAAAATCCCGCTTGATGTTGGAAACTGAAGCAGGGTTTTCAGTGCTTTAGTGGCGATCTCAGGATAGCCTTCATCCAAAACACCGATAGAGTTGTTTTCTCAAACAGGCTTCATTGAGTGGTAACTATCACTTGTCATGTTCAAGAGGAAGAGACGCGCGTGTTAGTTACCGCTCAATAAAGCCCACAAACTTGCTAAAAAATTAGTAAACAAACATCTTTGCAGTGCTTTTTTGCTCAGGGGAAAAGGCCTGCGTAGAAGGAGAATCCGGTAATTTTTCAGAATAAAACGTCTTTCAGACTCTGATAATCAATTAAAAGGAAATAATGTTACTAATTCTTTTCTGTGCGGCCCAGTACAAAATGACCCACGGACCAGCACCGGTTTGGGAACGCTGATCTAAAGACCCGGCAATTCAATCAATTTCCCGGCACATTTGCAATGTAATGCAATGCAGATGTGCACACCGCCCCCTACCGAACAAGATGGGTAGGTCGGTCAGCAGGGAGCTGAAGAAGAGCGGCTACCGACGTCACTCTGCTGCGGCGTTCAGAATGCATTTTCGTTTTCGAATTATGGGCAGTTCTTTGCGGGCAGAACACGAAAATGAAAATGCAATGTCCGCTCTGTTTTCTTTTTGATTATGGCATAAAATGTGCAGTCTTGAAGAAGAAAATGCAAATAGGATGATTGATTATTAATTTCATTTATGAGTCAAATAATGCAGCCACATTCTTAAAATGAAAAAGCATTTCTGGAAATGCATTTTAATTTTCAAATTTGAGTCCAATAATGCAGCCACATTCTTAAAATGAAAAAGCATTTCTGGAAATGCATTTTAATTTTTAATTTTTAAATTGAATTTTGGTATTAAAGAATACATTGTGATTATTAAAGTTATGAACTTAGAAGTGTGCTCAGGCTTAAACATTGGGTCTCACACTGAGTGTGGGAAGCAGGCTGTTCTTTGTGTCTCTATCTTTTCATTTTCAGAAACAACCTTGAATCTGGGTGGAGATGGCACCCGAGCAGGTGGGACGCGGAGGCAAGAACAACTCCCTGATGCACGAGAGAACAAGCTCAACCCTCTTTTCATCTTTCTGTTTTAATTGCACTGTATATTATATGCTGGGGAGGGACAGATAGCCAGTTGGACTTCGTGAACCAGCCCAAAAACTCTGTTGCGGGTAGGGAAACGTAGACAACCCCAGAGCTCTGTACTTGTTGATTTCCAACTGCTGCATTAAAGCTGATATTATCGGACCTCTGCGACTCCAGACCACTCTTTCTAGAACACAGATTTGTGTCATAGAATACCATCATTACATATTGGAATAGACACATAGATATATGAATCCTTCAAATGGTGACCCCGACGCTGAAAAGAGGGAGTCCAGAGGGTTCCGGCCCGACCGACAGATCGGGAGAAAGACCCATACACCGGTACGAGGAAGCAGACGTAATCGTCAGAGGCGCCTCAACATAAAAAAAAAAGGTAAGCAGACACCTGTTAATTCAAAGTACTGCTATTCGGAACTGAGAACCCAATTTAGACGATTACTATGTTTCATCGTACCTAGTCAAACGAACAGTGGTGGGAAATCAACCGTTTTTAAGTTTTGTCTTCATCAAGGGGAGGTTAGAGTCCTCTCCAAAAGGGTGGAAGTCCCTACACGTTTTTGTCTTCGTCAAGGGGAGGTTAGAGTCCTCTCCAAAAGGGTGGAAGTCCCTACACGTGTTTTGTCTTGTCAAGGAGAGGTTAGAGTCCTCTTCAAATGGGTGAGAGTCCCTATACGTGTTTTGTCTTGTCAAGGAGAGGTTAGAGTCCTCTTCAAAAGGGTGAGAGTCCTAACACGTGGCTTGTCTTCGTCAAGGGGAGGTTAGAGTCCTCTTCAAAAGGGTCGAAGTCCCTACACGTTTGTCTTTGTCAAGGGGAGGTTAGAGTCCTCTCCAAAGGGGTGGAAGTCCCTACACGTGTTTTGTCTTGTCAAGGAGAGGTTAGAGTCCTCTTCAAATGGGTGAGAGTCCCTATATGTGTTTTGTCTTGTCAAGGAGAGGTTAGAGTCCTCTTCAAAAGGGTGAGAGTCCTAACATGTGGTTTGTCTTTGTCAAGGAGAGGTTAGAGTCCTCTTCAAAAAGGGTGAGAGTCCCTGTAGGCCTACGTGTTTTATGTTTAAAAAAGGAGAGGTTAAAATACACTCCAAGGGTTAGAGTCTCTGAATTTGTTGTGTGTGTGTTTATTTTTTCTTTCCTTTGTCCTCTCCGGTACAAAAGGGTCACAGTCCCTGAAAAAGTAATATTTGTGTGGAATCGGGTTGAGTTGAATGGTATTTTAAACAGATCTGTCGTTCTTTATAAATAAATAAATAAATCCACTAGGTGCCCTCCAAGGACCATAGTTGCCTTCACTGCAAAGTCTAACAAGTTTTCAAATTGTAAAATCACTCACTTATCAATCTTGTGATTTTTTCTTGTGCAATCACTCACTTTTATCAATCTCGTGCTTTTTTCTTGTGCAATCACTCACTTTTACTAATCTCGTGCTTTTTTCTTTGACCAAGAAGTTAGAGAAATCCCGAGGAGAGTTGGAGAAAGGTGGGGGCTAAAAGAGTCCAGTTACGTTGAGATCTTACAAAGGTGATCCCAGAGGGTATACCCCTGGTTTATAAATTGGTTCGAATACAATTGGAAGAGTTATACTAGAGCAAAATTAAGTGAATAGACGGTAAACGCTAAACAGCTGTGTTGGTCAAAGAATGGTTTGAGGAAATGTATGTGAAAGATTATGAGGAAGCAATTGGAAAGTTACATAAAGGATTGGTTTAGAGAGGATCATGGAAGGTTATGAAATAAAACAAGAACGTTTTGTGGATGTGAAGAGATGATTGGTTTAAACACTGATGTTTTGAAGAGGAAACTATGAATATACTTTGAAGGTATATGGGATAACATTTTAAGTCAAAATAGTAAAATCTAGGGTTTTTAAGAGTTTTGATAAAGGTATTAGATATAATTTGGTTAAAAATGAGAAAGAGAAAATAACTAAATGTACTTTTATTTGGAGTTTAATTGTAATTTGGTTTTAAGTTTTATTTGAGAGTTTTATCAGAGCCTTGCATACTGTTTGGGATAAACAGTTAGGCTGTGATAATGTTGTATTATGAAGAGGGTTATTATAATATAATTAATTATAATGAAATAATTTGGGGAGACTCATCAAGTCTGATAAATTGTGGTTATGATGGTTTGAGCTAATTGGCTCGTTTTGAACTGCAGCAAAACGAGTTATGAAGTTCTACCTATCTGACCTTTATAGAAAATATAGTTGGGAAAAATGTTTGTTTAATAGCTACATTAAGCACATTATTTGGTTTATATTTCATTTAAGAAGCATACGGATTCTGGTTTGGCATAATGAAAATTGCTTTGATCGTATCTTTGATAAAAAGAGCTGTGATTTGGTAAAATAGAGAATCTAAAACAATATTGGTCTTAAACTTAACTGTTTTAAAAGACAGAAAAGGTTTTTTGGAGTGAAAGAAATTAGAATAACAGTTGATTTTCTAAAGAAGGGAACAAAGAAACAGATTGTCATTTCTAGGCATGACTAATAGGAGTTGAATATCAAATGATGATGTATGGTCTTATTAGATGCTGTTACATGTGTGTGCTCAACAATAAGAAAACTGAAGGGTCAATACTGCCTGGTAATTATAGATACAGTATGTTTACTATGTGAATTGAAGTCTTTCCCAGTCCTATACCAGATGCATAACACCATTTGAATTGATTTATTGGAGATCATATGTAATACCACAACTTAAACCTTTCACATAGCATGATGAAGAGGCGAATCAAATGGTTAACCAATTTTACATTTACATTTATTCATTTAGCAGACGCTTTTATCCAAAGCGACTTCCAAGAGAGAGCTTTACAAAGTGCATAGGTCACTGATCATAACAACACGATAGCCAAAAAACATCGCGAGTAGCCAAAATATGAAGCACACATTGTGAACAACCAAAGTAAGTGCCAAAGGGAAGAACCATAAGAGCATGTAGTTAAACAAGTTACAATTAAACAACATGAACAGCTATAAGTGCAAGTGTACCTGTGGAAAAAAAGCAAGCAACAGTAATAAAACAATATATCACAGCGAGAACAAACATTTTAATCAGTTACCACTAACCACAAGAGCAACAAGTCTCTAAGCAAGAGTCATTGTGATCCTTGAGGAAACTAACATCGGGTCAAGCGAACCGTTCCTAAGTACCGTTGTACTCCCGGAACAAGTGCGTCTTGAGCCTTTTCTTGAAGGTGGAGAGACAGTCAGTGTCTCTGATGGAGGTGGGGAGTTGATTCCACCACTGGGGGGCCAGACAGGAGAAGAGCTTGTGTTGGGACCGGGCGGTCTTGAGCGGTGGGACCACCAGGCGGTTGTCTGAAGAAGACCTTAGGTGACGGGTGGGGGTGTAAGGCTGCAGGAGAGACTTGATGTAGATGGGTGCAGTCCCGTTCACTGCTCGGAAGGTCAATACCAGGGTCTTGAATCTGATACGGGCCATGATAGGTAGCCAGTGGAGAGAGATGAGGAGCGGGGTAACATGGGAGCGTCTTTTTATAAAAAATGCTAACTAGAAAAGAGATGTCTTCTGCTAAATTCTGTTCCAGGTGAAGCAGTAAACCAAAGAGTGGAGGAGTCAAACAAGGAGATTGGGTATTGATTAAAGTTATCAATGAAAGGAGGGATCTTATGAAAACTTAAAAATATCCTGTCTAATTTCTGGTTTTTCTATTTGTTTCGAATTTAGTTTATTTTATTACAATTCTAAAAGCTTGGCTGAAGTTGTATGTATGTGGTGAAGGGGGCCTGTGAGTATGTCCAGGTCTGCCGTGGATACATGGATGTCGAATGTCCACTCTGGAGTGACGGTGGGTTTTCCCCTATAACATCATTAGGGTTTTCCCACTGTGTCCAGTGTGTCCTCACCACTTGGCCATAACGCTGCATAGTCTCATCATTATTGTTGATTTGTATGCCAACATTGTGTAATCAGAAATGGGATATTTTTAAATTTGTGTTTGTTGTCACACCCTAAAAGGGTGTGAAAGGAGGGATTTATTTGAACTTTAAAAATATCCACTTTAAATCCTCGAATGGGTTCTTGATTTCAATATCTGTGTTTAATCATTGGTGTTCGACTGTTCGCATCTCATTTGACTCAGTTACTGCTTGATCATGGGAGATAAGGTGATGCTGGGACTGTAACTCTTTTCTGCTTCAGGACGAGTCAGACCGGCGGGTCTGACTACCTAACCCCTGTTCTAAGGCCCCATTCCCCTGGAGACCCTGTCCCCCCCCCTTCTCACTGGATGATCTACCCCTTCCCCTTGGAGACCCTGCCCCATCTGCCCCTATGCCCCATCAGACCTAGGAGTGGTCTGCCCCCCCCTTCCCCTTGAAGACCCTGCCCCACCTGCCCCAATACATCATCCGATGTTCGGAGAAGCCTGTTGTACATTTATGGACAGGACCATTCAAGGTCATCGAGAGAACCTTGCACGCCCTAAGGGTGCTGGGGAAAGGAAGTACGTGGTACCACTGGAGCATGTGTTGTGCTGCTCCAGAATCCAGTTGTACGTTGCAGGAGTTGGTGGAGAAGGGCCAGCGAACCTTTTGCTATTTCTACGAATGTGAGAGTCCGGAAAAGAGGGTTACGACTAGGCCAAGAGTGATACTGCTTGACCACACTAGAATAGTACTGGACTAAGAAGGTTTCCGCTATTTTACTTAAGAGTTGGCTATATCAATATCAACATGATTGTTGCTCTATCCCGTGTATCAGGTCCCTGTGCAACCAGATCATTGGCTCAGCTGTGGAGAACCCAAAGACGGGGTTCCAAATGCCATTGCTGGGGCTGGCTGACCAGGACGAGGAGGCGGTGGTTGGTCCGGGCTATGTTGATTGATCTCTGGTGTTTTCAGAGATCAAAAGAGGGATTAAAGAATATATTGTGCTTATTAAAGTTATGAACTTAGAAGTGTGCTCAGGCTTAAACATTGGGTCTCACACTGAGTGTGGGAAGCAGGCTGTTCTTTGTGTCTCTATCTTTTCATTTTCAGAAACAACCTTGAATCTGGGTGGAGATGGCACCCGAGCAGGTGGGACGCGGAGGCAAGAACAACTCCCTGATGCACGAGAGAACAAGCTCAACCCTCTTTTCATCTTTCTGTTTTAATTGCACTGTATATTATATGCTGGGGAGGGACAGATAGCCAGTTGGACTTCGTGAACCAGCCCAAAAACTCTGTTGCGGGTAGGGAAACGTAGACAACCCCAGAGCTCTGTACTTGTTGATTTCCAACTGCTGCATTAAAGCTGATATTATGGGACCTCTGCGACTCCAGACCACTCTTTCTAGAACACAGATTTGTGTCATAGAATACCATCATTACATATTGGAATAGACACGTAGATATATGAATCCTTCAGTATCTATTTGCTGGGGCATATTTTGAAAATTAAATCTCAAATGTCTTTCTTTTTCATTTTAATTAAGTGAAAGATTGAGCACTCTTGAAGAAGAAAATGCAAATGCAAATAGGATGAGTGGTTACAAATGTCATTTATGAGTCAAATAATTCAGCCACATTCTTAAAATGAAAATGCATTTCTGGAAATACATTTTAATTTTCCATAGGCCCTCGCCAAGTGACACTTATTATTAGCTGAAAGAAGCTAATTCCTGCATATGGTCTCATGTTGCTGTAATCCAGCTCTTCTTATCAAACGTAACAGTCATTTAACTCATGGTTACAATGGTAAACCAGCACAACAATGACAATTACCATGCAACAAAACACTACATTCTAAGCAGACACATAAAAAAACGAAATTTATGAAGTTACATTTGTATTTCGAACAAACGGCAAATCTATGAGCAAATTTTAACCCTATTTACCGCCTTGCATCATGGGAATTGACCAGCCAATGAGCCACGCTATCTTCATTTTTTCACGTTGTTATTTCGTTCTTCAGTCAGTTTGACAGTTGACCTTTAAATGCATAATGCAACCCTTCTGTATGCTTCTTTCTCAAGTAGTTTTTTCGTTTTTTCCATTAATACTCCAATTGATAATTATTAGTATCGTATAAGAGTATAGGGCTTCAAAATGTTTTGGTCGTAATTAAGTTTACAGCTTCAGTACCAAAAAAAGATTCAATGTGCAATGCATAATATATTTTCCTAGACATGAATAATTGGAATATACAACATGCAGGGCCGGATTAACCATTAGGGCAACTGGGCACTTGCCCAGGGGCACATGACATCTAAGGGGCCCTGGACAATGTCATCTAAAATGTTATATCACGTTATGAACACAGTCCTGACTTTCCTTAATGTGAGTACTTTATTGCAACTCGTTCAATCAAAATGTTATGTTAAATCACGTCAAAAACAGTGTTTGTGTAGTCTAGTAGCCAGTGCCGCCGCTCCCATAACGCTCACTACGCGCCGTGCGTAGGGCACCAACTCCTGAGGGGGCACCAAAAAATAGCCAACTGAAAAATCATCATAGTTATAATACTTATAATACCGATATTATTTTAGTATATTAATATTAGACACGTATATTACAAAACAGGCAGAACAAGAGATGTATTTAAATGCTCACAAAAAGTTACGATGGTGCCCCCCCCCCCCCCCCTTCCCTCAGTGGGCTGACGAAGTTTGACAGTAGGCTAGGTCAACTTTTCTAAAATGGGCTTAAAAAGATAACAGGAGTCAGGGGAAGGAAAAAAGAAAGAAAGAGACTGCGAGATGGTGCCCGTGCATCACTTTCAGGTAAGTTTAATCATTGTTAAATACGGGAAATGTGCTGCTAATTTAATGGTTAGCCCATGCACCTCAAACTTGCTGACGTTATTGATAATGTTAGCACACTCAAATATGTTTTAACTTATTTAGGTGCAAGTTAGATTGAGATTTTACTGTTAAACATTATCTATGCTTTTTACAAGTAACTGACGCCAGCTAGCTGTTACTTTCTTACCTCCTGTCTGACAAGATTTTACCAATTGAAAAACGGCTTGTAAAATGTTTATTTTACATAAAGCTCAAAAAACTACTTTGCGCTCAAATAAAGGCCCAAAAAATTCGCTCGCGTGCTTGCATTCTTTTTTGAAATCCGTAACTAGAATCACCCAGGGCACAGAAAATTGTTAATCCGGCCCTGACAACATGGATCTAAAAAATGTAACTTGTAATGTACTTTAAAAGTATTTTGACTGTTTTTGCTGTATAATAAAAGAAAACGTATCTTACATCCTACTCCAGAAGAAATGTATATCATTTTTTGTTTCTAAGTATACTTCTTACAAGTATATCAAAAGTGAACTATTTTTTAAGTATACTTCTTATAAGTATATCAAAAGTGAACTAAAAGTGTACTATCCATTTTTTTGTACACTTATAATATACTTTAATAGACTTTTTTTGTAAGGGTTATTATGACATTAGAAGTAAACGATTTGTGGGTGAAATTATCATTACCTGTGGTTTCAAACCAGTGTAGCTTACTGCAACGCTGTAGCCTATGCGAGACACACTACAAAAACATCTACACAGCTGTTTAGGAAGTCAAACGGCAACAGAACATGTTCGGCACTCCCCTTACTTAAATCAGAAGTCTTTCAATAGGTGAAACTATCTGACTACTAACCTGAACTTCATTGCCACAGCCTAAACTTTGTCAATCTGTTCATGAACATAATTAATTTCAGCCTAAACCATACAACGGAAAGTTAAATCGAATTCAACCAACGCAATCGCTACCAAGACCAACACAGCAGTAGTCTAGTACTGTACTGTAGTAGTACCTTTACCGGGGCAGCTTCTCCACATAGGGCTATATCGCATTTTGCGTTGTTACTGACAATGATCGCTACCAGAGAGCTTTTTATGAATGAGCGAATTTCCACTAAATAAATGTCAAGCTTATTTACGTTTTTGGGGGCATATTTTCAGTTAGCAGATGGTACTGTTTGAATCGCGATTCCATCTTCTACTGCCGGTAACGTCTTAGAATAATCTTCAAAGGGGGTTCTTTATTAATGAATGAATGCAATATGAGTAGGCTAAATGCCTGAAAATATCACGAGAAGGGAAAACTTAAAAGGACGTTTAAGTCATAGAGATTAGGGCAATTTTGACACCGGTCTGGCAAATTTATTCGTTTTGATTCAGCTATGAGGCTGCCTCTTGCAGGGGAAATGAGAAGACATCTATTTCATTCTACACTTCACTCGTATTTTGAGTTGTAAATGAGAAGCAAAAAAAAGATGCTTTTAAATCTATGTAATCTTTATAAATAATAAGTATGCATTTTTATATAAAATATACAGAAATATCCGTTGTAAAAATTTCATTAAAAAACGGACCCCTGTGCAACCGACGCAAGCAAGCACACCCTACAATTTCCCCAGAAATTGTACCCTCTCTAGTTGTCATTGTTGTGCTGGTTTACCATTGTAACCATGAGTTAAATGAGAAAAAGAGCTGGATTCTTACGACGTTAATGCATACGCAGTAAATAGCTTCTTTTAGTTAAGAATCTGCAGTGTCACTTGGCGAGGGACGCCATTCTCGTTAAGGGACGCAAGATCAGCGGCGTTTGAGGCGCCCGTAAACATTTAAATATATTAGTAAATCATATTAAATGGACATTTTTAAGTTTACTTCTTGAAATATTTACATTAATTGAAAGTGCACTTGAAAGTATTGCAAAGTATACTTTGAGGTACGTTAGGAAATATACTTCATGAACTGAAAGTGCTCGACACAGGCTACTTTACAGTATTCAAAAGTAAACTTCAAATACACTATAAGTTTACTTTAAAGTATACTAAATTACCTAAAAAGTGGGCCAATTCAGTTTACTTAGTACAAAAATAGTATATAAATAAGTACACTGCTAGTATACTTTAAGTACCATGATAACAGTATACTTTTTTATACTAAGTATACTTACAAAATAAACTTGAAGTATACTTCTTTTTTGTACGGGTGGAAATCATGATCCTGGCTTACTTCAGTCATAAGATGACCGAGGTGAAGTTAGTTTCATATTCGATATTTGACATTCGTCTCACAATCGGAAGACTCTACTTTGCAGCGTCGCGTTAGGGACCGGGTAAAAACTACCCATACAATTTTGAAAAATGATGACTTATAATATTTTAATGAATATAAAACGCGGTGTGCACATCTGCATTGCATTACATTGCAAATGTGCAGGGAAATTGATTGAATTGCTGGGTTTTTAGAGGAAGCATCACAGACTGAGCAAATGTCTGGTGTACTTCCTCAGCCTTTAATTTTTCAATTAAGTTTCAAACAAAATTATAGAAAATCACTAATGTCTGAAAATAGCTTAATCTTCACAAATCTTAATATTTTTTTCGAAATTGTGTCAACAAATCTCAAATATACACCAGATTATTCTAATAATGTAGGGCCTACTTCCACATATAATACAAAAGAAAAAATCATTGGAATTCTACATACAGCTGACGTGAGGTGAACATAATATTATTGAACAATGTGAATTTTCTGAAGAACAAAGAAATGACTCTGACACAGGCAGCAATGTGCCCCCAACAGTGCCTGATGCAGTTTCTGCTCATCAAGGTATGTCCTCTGAACATCAGTAAGATTTAAGTACTAGTGCTGTCAGTTAAACGCGTTATTAATGGCGTTAACGCAAACCCATTTTAATGGCGTTCATTTTTTTTGAGTGGATAGCGAGACGCCGAAATGGATGCCGATAAGATTCTGAATGCAAAGGTTACTTTAAAAAAGTTGCCAAATGGTTCCATTGACAAGACCAAATTGATCTGTGTGTTTTGTCGTTGTGAACTGAGCTATCATCGCAGCACGTCCAGTCTGAAATACCACTTGATGGCCAAGCACACAGCTGATGCTGTGTGCTTGGCCAATGGGAGTCAGGTGGCTGAGCGGTGAGGGAGTCGGACTAGTAATCCAAAGGTTGCCAGTTCGATTCCCGGTCATGCCAACTGACGTTGTGTCCTTGGGCAAGGCACTTCACCCTACTTGCCTCGGGGGAATGTCCCTGTACTTACTGTAAGTCGCTCTGGATAAGAGCGTCTGCTAAATGACTAAATGTAATGTGATGCGAATTCTCCGCCCCCTCGTCAAAACCAGGAAATTTTGCAATGTTGTTTTCAATTTAAAAAAAACATTTGCACTAACTAAGCAATCCAATCAACTTTACCATGTTCCCCCCGACCGATCCGGGGATCTCAGCTAGGATTGAGGCCTGCCTCACAGACATCTCCTCCTGGATGACCGAGCACCACCTCCAGCTGAACCTCGCCAAAACAGAACTTCTCATCATCCCGGCTAAACCCTCCATCTCCCACGATCTCTCAATCACCCTGGGATCTGCGACGGTGACTCCTTCATCCTCTGCCAGGAACCTTGGGATTACCATGGATGACGAGCTCTCCCTCACGGCCCACATTGCTGCGGTCTCCCGGTCGTGTAGATTCACCCTCTACAACATCCGGAAGATCAGGAGATACCTGTCTGAGCACTCCACCCAGCTGCTAGTCCAAGCACTCGTCCTCTCCAAGTTGGACTATTGCAACTCTCTGCTCGCTGGTCTCCCAGCATGTGCAACCCGCCCTCTTCAGAGGATTCAGAACGCGGCGGCCCGCCTGGTCTACAATCTACCCAGACGCTCCCATGTTACCCCGCTCCTCATCTCTCTCCACTGGCTACCTATCATGGCCCGTATCAGATTCAAGACCCTGGTATTGACCTTCCGAGCAGTGAACGGGACTGCACCCGTCTACATCAAGTCTCTCCTGCAGCCTTACACCCCCACCCGCCACCTACGGTCTTCTTCAGACAACCGCCTGGTGGTCCCACCGCTCAAGACCGCCCGGTCCCAACACAAGCTCTTCTCCTGTCTGGCCCCCCAGTGGTGGAATCAACTCCCCACCTCCATCAGAGACACTGACTGTCTCTCCACCTTCAAGAAAAGGCTCAAGACGCACTTGTTCCGGGAGTACAACGGTACTTAGGAACGGTTCGCTTGACCCGATGTTAGTTTCCTCAAGGATCACAATGACTCTTGCTTAGAGACTTGTTGCTCTTGTGGTTAGTGGTAACTGATTTAAATTTTTGGTTCTCGCTGTGATATATTGTTTTATTACTGTTGCTTGCTTTTTCCCACAGGTACACTTGCACTTATAGCTGTTCATGTTGTTTGGTTGTGACTTGTTTAACTACATGCTCTTATGGTTCTTCCCTTTGGCACTTACTTTGGTTGTTCACAATGTGTGCTTCATGTTTTGGCTACTCGCGATGTTTTTTTGGCTATCTTGTTGTTATGATCAGTGACCTATGCACTTTGTAAAGCTCTCTCTTGGAAGTCGCTTTGGATAAAAGCGTCTGCTAAATGAATAAATGTAAATGTAAATGTTGATAAGAGCATTAAAATGAGAAAAAATAATGTGACAAAAAAAACAAGGGACATTTAGAATAAAAATGTGCGATTAATTGCGATTAATCGTGAGTTAACTATGACATTAATGCGATTAATCGCAATAAAATATTCTAATCGTTTGACAGCACTAATAAAAACGTGTGATTAAATGCGGAAAGGAAAAAATCCAGACCCTTGACTCGTGCTGAAACCATGGCTTGATAGAAAGCTTGGCGTCGTTTGACCGTGCAGTTGCTATAATCCGGGGAGAAGTGAATTTTCCGACCACCGACGATGAGAGGAGATTTCCGCGCAGCCTGTAGAATCGCCTGCCTGGTTGTGTAGCGACGTACGTTGAAAATCAACGTGCGATTAGTAGTGGCATTCTTCTTTGGGCCATCACTGTAAATTTGGTGTGCTCTCATAATCTCGATCTGAACAGTTTCGGGAACCACTCAGGCAAGGAACGCGAGAGATATTGAATAGCATTAGAGCCTTCTAACTATGGAGGATTATAGGGGCCAAAACTAAATACATAAATAATTGAATGGTTAAATACTTGGATAAATAAATAATTACACCCCTAGGCTGCAGAGTGAGACGATAGAGGATCCCTTTGGATCGAAGAGAGCTTGATCGACTGGTTGAGCCTGCCTGGTGTGTAATACTGTTCATTCACCAATCAGAGGCTTTAACCCGCCCCCTGACTTTTGAGTTACAAGTTACACCGTGGATAAATGTAAGTATAAATAAATAAATGTGAACACATGAAAATGTAAATCTCTATATATATACACACAAATACATGTAACATTTATATATTTAGTGTCTCATTTAATTTGTAATTTATATATTTTGTATGTCAATTAGGCATTCAGTTATATAATTAGTTATTTATTTAAGCTTTGTGTTATATAATTATTTATTTATCCAAGTATTTAACCATTCAATTATTTATTTATTTAGTAAGTTAGTTTTGGCCCCTATAATCCTCCATATCTAACCCCTCTTTCAACCCAATGATGCGAATATTGCATCGTCGGTTTCTGTCCTCCATATCTGCTAGCTTTACCTCCAGCTCTTGAAAAGCGCGGCCATGGCTATCAAGGATACTTGAGTTGCTTTCCACGGTAGTTTTTAGATTGTCAACATCAGATCTGATAGAGCCAAGGCTTGCAGTTAGAGATGCTAGTTGTTCATGGATAGCAGTTAGCTTCTCGTCATTGTCGATCCCCACCTGTTGAATCTGAGAAAGACGCGGTTCGAAGTAGCCTTTCTGTTTCTCCAGTAATGCCTCTGCAAGGGCATCAGTATTGTAGCGTTGGGTTCTGTTTTTGTTTGCCATTCTGCTTTAATTGACTTTATTGAGTACAAAGTCGTAGAAAATCAAAGTTGGAACCATATAAAACAACTATTTGGCAGTGTTGGGCCAGGAGCTAAACTTAAAGCCGCCATCTCTGTCCAGCCGATCACGTGACTCCACGGGTTATTTATTTGAATGAAACACAGTCAGGAACATGAAATAACGTTAGCCCCATTGCCAATAAACTAAATCATCACACGTTCTGCCTATGCTAGATTCAGGCAGGATACGTTAGCATTGCTAATAACTGTTAGCGACAACATCATACTACAGCTTGCGGTTGTGATGAACATAAGGTCGGAACAGCACCTCTTTTCAGCAACAGCTTCATAGCAAATCCTGCTTTACATTGTCCCAGGTTTTCAAAACTGTCCTTGGTGAAATGGTTCGATCAAATGTGTAATTGAGGGTCGAACTGAACAGGGATCTTCTAATAGACAAACGTCACAGCCCGTCGAGTGTTTGGTTCCTTAGGAAGACTTTGAAAAGTGTCAGCATTCCCTGTACTGCATGGAACCCTGCATTTATCACCGTAGTCCATTTTCAATATGCTATGAAGTCAACCAACCAGGACAGACAGTCATCTGACTAATCAAACCGTCTTTGTGTTTAAGAGGAAAATAAACAGACTGATATTCTGTAATACTTTTTAATGATAACCTTATACAGGCTGTCAGGCTGTCACATCACAAAGGAAGGCTGTGCTTCTCTGAGCTCAGCTCTGAAGTCAACCTCCTTCCTGAGACAACTGGAGCTAAAGATCTACCAAACTGGAGGCACTGAGGTCTGTAATCATGTTAACGAGACAACTAATAGTTACACATTCAGTCACATTTGCATGTTTGATTTAGATAATGTGGTTGCTTATTGGTTACATTGAAACTGCATGTCAGGAATGAGATACAACCATGAGGATTTTATAGAAATGTGGGGGGGAGATATTGTTCCTTTGACAATTGAAAATATGTTTTTCAATTACTTAATATCAATAATTATATTTATGAAGTTGTTTTTCTTTTTCTGATTAACATGAATATAACAATGGATAACTAATTGCTACTATCACTGTAATATACTATGCTGCAATTTACACTGAAACAAATGCACTTTTAAATGAACATAAATACATTTTTGACTAATTGCTATGCTCAAATAATTTCATAGTTATAGAATCCTCTTGCATGGGCCAACTGGTAAGGCTTGTGTAGCTCTGCTGTAATCCAGTGATGTAGACCAAGACAAGTTTTGAGTGCTACTGTAATGTCTCAAAAGGTAAAGGTTACAGTACTACCCTCCTATAGTACGTTAGACAAAGGATGCCCTTACAGTGCGTCTAAATATAACACTTGGTTGCATTTCACATGGTTCAAAACTGGACCTCCATACATTGGACCTACCTTGGTCCCTCGTTTTCTTAATTCCTGTTCTCCTGTTGTCTCCTTTCAGATAATCATATTTCTGGGTAGTATATTATTTCTGGGTAGTAGTCGAAAATGAAGAGGAATCGGAAAAGGTTTTGGATGTGTCAGTCCTCTAATAGTTAACTACAAAATCAGGGTTTCTAATTGCTAATGATCATCACCTGTATGACTTGAACTGCTGCCAGAATAAAGTGTTGGTGAGTCACAGTACCAATCAGTGTGGTGAATTTTGTGTGATGCAGTGTTGGTATTTCTGACTAGAGCTCTATCTCTTACAAGCAACTTGCTCTGTCTCTAATTTGATATGATGCATGCATTTGAATATCTGTAAGTAACTTTAAAACTACCTTTATTTTTTCTACAAAGAATATATCTTACATATTTTGTACTTTCTTAGCACAACATGGCTTGTGATGCTAGCTGTTGCAGTTTCTGGTCAGAAAGAGACAGGTTTAAGTCAAACTTCACAAACAAGTAAGGGTCTATTTTAAGAAGCTGCACACTTATCACATACACCATGGTGGCTATATCTGTATCTAACCCAACAATCTTCAGACAGTGGTTTGCGGTCCAATTGTCTTGGAAATGTCATGCGGCTGAGTTTGGATAAGTCTCTGGCTGTTGCGAATCTTCTTGAAGTTGATGCTATCAGTAAGTAGCTTGCGTTTTATAGTGTGGTTCTCTTTTGAGAGCTTCACCCCTGTATGCTATTCTTTCAGATGGCACTGATGTCATACCGCTTACACCCAGACTGGCTGCACAGTGTGGATACAGCATGGAGTCTGACCCATGGGGAAACATTAAAATATATTCCTCCTTGTTTGGCTGTTATGCTGGAAGCAAGGTAATTTTAAATCTTCCCTCTAGCCATTTTGCTTTGACTAAATGAATTTTAAAGCTGATCCAGATTTGGGTTTTATAGGAGGCTGGTACATTCAGCCTTGGACTGAATCTCAGAATGTCAGGAGATCTTAAGTTGGATGAGGCTACTTATGTTGTGACAAAAACATGCAACTATCGTTCATTGGCCACACGGCACATTCTCTGTGACAGGAACTATATAGAGGTGGGTCATATCAAGGTTTCAAATCTAATTAGGCTACTTAAAACATCTGCATCAATGAATAAGTGTCACCATTTTCAGTCTCCAGTGTATGTCCCTGTCTTTCAGGTGTCAACCCAGTTGTTCAAGCCTCAGATTGCAAAGAACATACCGAGTCATGATGATGACTTCCCAGATGATGCTGGGCAGGATTCATTCAAATATTATGTACATTATTATTATTATTATTATTATTATTATTATTATTTATTTTTTACACTTATGTGCAGTTAACATTTCTCCCCATACTGCAGGCCAGTGCCTCACCAAATGACATCTGGAAGTTGATGTTCTTTACTCCTGAACCAAAAGTCATGCTGCTCAATGAGGCTAAGGCGGCTGGCTATGGTGTCAAGTCTACAGAGCATCGCTTGGTGCTGCGAAGTCCCTTCAACTCAGCAGAGACTTACATAGAGAATGTTAGTAACTGTCCACAGCAATTGGTTCCTGCAATTGTTATCCATCTAAATATTTATTCCATTAGGTGGCTGGGGTTCCCATGGAAGTCTTTAGTGTTAGCACTTACTATGTACCCATTCATGGCTTGAATATTGTGGAATCTGATGCTGCCTGTCCTACTGGTTAGTGTTCTTCTTAATATACATGTTAAGTACAAAATTCACCTTTTTGTCAATACTGACAGTTTGAGTCTTTCACAGGTGGCTTGATTTTCACTGACAAGACTATCATTTGGCATGTACCCCGCCGCATCACACCTGTAATCAAGGGTGCCATTAAGATATTAAAGATGTACATGGGCATTGATGGACAGAGACTGGACAAATACCAGATGTCTGCCAGAAAATACACCTTGTCATCCACAGAATTTCACATCGTCATTGAGCTCCCAATAGGAACACCTGATGGGTACTACAAGGTTGGTCAGTGTACTCTTTTAATTCAGCCTATTGCAAGGTTTTGCTTGTCATTCAGTCATTCGCTTTCACTGTACTGCAGAGTCTTGCCCCAGATGATCAGTATCACATCACCTTTACCATTGAGCCCATGTTGGAACTGGTGTGGCGTGAAGAGAGTACTCAAACTGACACAAAATATAAGGTCCTCTTTCCTATTACAACTCCCCCGATGTCCTGGCCTACTCGGTTCACAGGCAGTGAGTCTGGATAATTGATATCTTAAATTTAGGCTTTCTGTTTATGACGTCAACATGTACATTTGAAATCCTTTTTGATACATTTCAGATGCAGTTCCTGAGGAGAGGTTATTTGAAATCCTCTTGGGTACTTTTCTCCCTGATGTGGAGCTGATCAACATCACCTTCAACACTGGGGTCTTTTCTGTGGCAGAGTGCAACTCGAAAGGGTTCGATGTTAAAGAGCACAGATTTCTGAATGGCTCAAAGTCTTTCTACCTGAAAGTGCCCTTCTTTGAGGATGCAGTCCTTGTGCATGTATGGCCAAGTCATTTGAAGTTGATCTAAAGGGTGGTCTTGTTTGCTCTTCTGAGTGGTCTCTTCCCAATATATGCAGAATCCTGAACCTTTGTTTACAACCTACATCCTGCCTATGACCTTTGGACTGCTCATCCTGCCTGAAGAAACTCCATTCTCCCATGTAGCCAAGGCAGAGGTCTCTTTGCAGGATGTTGGTGAGAAATTCACACTCCTTCAGCTTTTATGTTGACAAGGCCAATGTGCTTACTGCATTCATGGTTTTGTTGACTTGTCTCCTTCAGTTCTCCCTGCGATTACTGGTACATGTGACCCGGGGTACTTCTATGTCACTGTTGGGTATGGAAGCCAAGGCCACATCTTTAGAACCATGATTCGCGAGAGGGAACTCACCAGTAAGCTGGGTGAGACGTATGGGCTAATAAGCAACAGCACTCACTTCAGTTTTGTGGTGCCGTACCGGAGTGCCGACTCCATATTTGAGGTACAGTGAACTTTCTGCCTTGATATTAACGCATAATTCCTGCTAGATATTGCTATTACAACATCATCTTGCTTTTACAGATGGTTATGTCTACTTCAGTCAGAGCCAGAATTGATTTGGAGCTGGTGGCCTCCAATAACTTGAAGCTTAATGACTTCTCGTTGTCCTGCAGCTTTCCCTTGACCACAACTGGTATGTTCCAAGTTCATCAAAAACCCTTCAATGATGGATAGTTATTAACTCTTTGTTCTTTTGTAGAGTGTTACTCTAATGGCACAATGACTGCCTTGGCTATGAAGGTGGAGTCTGTTCCCAATATGATCCTCAGTCATCTGACCCTGAGAGATGATTCCTGTACACCGAACTATAGCAACAACCACTTTGCTTACTTTTCCTTCGGCGTGAACAGTTGTGGAACCACAAGAATGGTAAAATGGCTAAGGGGTTATTTATAATGGACTTGATGACTGCTGGGAATACATTTACATTTATTCATTTAGCAGACACTTTTATCCAAAGCAACTTCCAAGAGAGCTTTACAAAGTGCATAGGTCACTGATCATAACAACAAGATAGCCAAAAAACATCGAGTAGCCAAAACATGAAGCACACATTGTGAACAACCAAAGTAAGTGCCAAAGGGAAGAACCATAAGAGCATGTAGTTAAACAACATGAACTGCTATAAGTGCACCTGTGGAAAAAAAGCAAGCAACAGTAATAAAAACAATATATCACAGCGAGAACAAAAATTTCAAACAGTTACCACTAACCACAAGAGCAACAAGTCTCTAAGCAAGAGTCATTGTGATCCTTGAGGAAACTAACATCGGGTCAAGCAAACCATTCCTAAGTACCGTTGTACTCACGGAACAAGTGCGTCTTGAGCCTTTTCTTGAAGGGAATAACTCCTTTATTTTCAGATGCTTGGCAACATGATGGTGTATGAGAACGACATTTCCTTGGATCTCAAATACACCAGCAAGTATCCTGATGTGGCATATTACAAGTAAGGATGCCTCATACTGATTTGTTTTGGGTGGGTGCGTATCCTATGTTGCAGAAGTCACTGCTGTAAAACTTTCTAGGCAAACAGTTTCCTGCTACTATCTGGTCAATGTCACCGAGACCATGGCGTTCCGTACCCGGCCAAGGGTAAAGGATCCATCAGCTGACATTGGAGTGGGATATTTGATTGTCCAAATGAGATTGGCTCAGGGTAATGGAACATAAGGGTTTCCTTAAGGGTTGCCTTCTGTAGACCCCTGTCTGATTACTTGTCTACTTTTCAGATGAGTCATATAAGCTATTTTATCAAGTGGAGGACTACCCAGTGGCTAAGTATTTGAGACAACCCCTGTACTTTGAGGTTGCATTAATGCAATTCATGGACCTAAAAATGGAGCTCGTCTTGGAGAACTGCTGGGCAACCCAACACGAAGACAGGAGCTCTCTTCCTAGATGGAACCTCATTGTTGACAGGCAATTCCTAAATTTAAAATTCAGAATTGAGTCCTAATCGTGTCTTGGGATTCCTTAGTGACTGTCTTTTCCTTTCAGCTGTGCGAACCTTGATGACCCCTACTCGACAGTTTTCCATCCTGTGGAGTCTGACTCAAGGGTTAACATCCCTGCTCATGTGAAGCGCTTTTCTGTCAACATGTTCACCTTCGTTACAGATGAGGTGGTTCTGAAAGAAAACGTAAGAAACCTTATTTGAGGCCTTACTTGCAACTAGATGTTTTGGTAATTTTGTTTTATCCCTGTAGATTTTTGTACATTGCAATGCTGTTCTTTGCGACTCCAACAATCCATCTTACGGAGTATGTAATGGCCAGTGCGTGAACCCTACAAAGACTGGTGCCAAAACATCCCGGACAGCTGATGTTAAAGGTGATGTGAAGTGGATGGAGGGAAAGGGATGGATGACTGAGAACCACTGAAACGTTAACCCCATGTTTCTTGTTCCAGGGTCCAGAAATATCGACTACCAGGTGCAAGGTGAACAACTTTCATCAGGACCTATTCTACTCTTTGAACCTGAATAAAATTAAGTTTGAATTTGTATCAGAAGTATTTTCTGACTTTACATTTCACTTCTGGACAGATGTACTGTGTAATGGCTATGGAAGACTTGGGCTGCATCCCAAAACCCATACTATGTTCCTGTTCAGTAGTATGTGAGTTAGAATGCTATTCTGACCACAACCCATTGTACAGCCAAGGGGCATCAAACATGGACAAGCCAGGGGCACAACCCTGTCTTTAGTGCAAGACAATTATGAATAGTATCTACTGAATGCACTGCGGCCAGTTGTTCAAAAGTTTAATCTGGATCAGAATGATCTTGATTTTAAATCATTTTACATTTGTACTGCTTTTTCAAATTAACATTGGATTGGATCACCCTGATCCAGATAAGAATTAAGATTACCCAACTTGGATTCCCAGTGTTGTAAATTGGACTAGAAAAATGTAGGCCAATGTAGTAGGCTAGCCAAGTGAAGAACAGGTTCAATAGCCAGCATGGGGGTCACTTGAGTGTTTTGATGTGAAGACACAGAAAACATCAAAAAACTGATAATTAGATTGTCATAAGGCAGGCCGGAAGAATTCACAACACGGGAAAAGGGTTCACTTTGTTCATTAGATGAGCTTGGATCATGTGACCTTCCACTGCAGTGGTCAGCATGAGTAAGGAGCAGGGTTCACAACCGTCCTTATATACAATGAATGGACAAGTTCAAAGAGAATGCACAGAGTTGTTTCCTTGCATGGTCAACACATGGATAGAGTAAAACAGGTGATGACAACTCATGTAAGCCCTGTTTATACAATTTCCTCCGTATTGTCTCCCAAGAGTCAGGACATAGAACTATGTTCTATATGGGTACTGTAAGGTGCCTTGCTATATGACCTCTTCACCTCACCAAGAGACTGCATATCAGTCCTCCCTTTTATATTTTTGTAAATTGAATTATTCAATTTGCAACATGTGAAATCTCTGTACAAATGTCTGATAAGCATGCACCTTGTACAATATTTATTTTGAATCAACCTGGATTCCCATCATAATTATCAATGGTGCTTGAGTTATCAGTCACATGTAACTTATACACGCTAGATAAGATAACAGCGTCTTCTAAATGACTAAATGACACGCATAACCAAACATCTCACTCCACACTTGACAAAGAATGAGTAAAAGATCATGTGACTAATTTACTCTACACTTCACAATCAGACAATCACTCGGTCAAAACCTTTTTTATGATAAGGATAAAATCCCAAGTGTTATCATTTGCGTAACAATAATAAAATAGAGAGGGTAAAATTTCTGGGGAAATTGGAGGGTGTGCTTGCTTGCGTCGGTTGCACAGGGGTCCGTTTTTTAATGACATTTTTACAACTGATATTTCTGTATATTGTATATAAAAATGCATAGGACCTACTTATTATTTATAAAGATTACATAGATTTAAAAGCATCTATTTTTTGCTGCTCATTTACAACTCAAAATACGAGTGAAGTGTAGAATGAAATATGATGTCTTCTCATTTCCCCTGCAAGAGGCAACCTCATAGCTGAATCAAAACGAATAAATTTGGCAGACCGGTGTACAAATTGACCTAATCTCTATGACTTAAACGTCCTTTTAAGTTTTCCCTTCTCGTGATATTTTCAGGCATTTAGCCTACTCATATTGCATTCATTCATTAATAAAGAACCCCCTTTGAAAATTATTCTACGACGTTACCGGCAGTAGAAGATGGAATCGCGATTCAAACAGTACCATCTGCTAACTGAAAATATGCCCCCAAAAACGTAAATAAGCTTGACATTTATTTAGTGGAAAATCGCTCATTCATAAAAAGCTCACTGGTAGCGATCATTGTCGGTAACAACGCAAAATGCGATATAGCCCTGTGTGGAGAAGCTGCCCCGGTAAATTGTACTACTACAGTACAGTACTAGACTGCTGTGTTCGTCTTGGTAGCGATTGCGTTGGTTGAATTCGATGTAACGTTCCGTTGTGCGGTTTAGGCTGAAATTAATTATTTTCATGAGCAGATTGACAAAGTTTAGGCTGTGGCAATGAAGTTCAGGTTAGTAGTCAGATAGTTTCACCTATTGAAAGACTTTTGATTTAAGTAAGGGTAGTGCCGAACATGTTCTGTTGCCGTTTGACTTCCTAAACAGCTGTGTAGCGTTAGGGAGGACAAACCCGTTTGAGCGTTTTTCCTGAAATACGTTTTACAGTTTTTCTCCATTGCTTTGGCTCATTTCACGAAACAGAAATGACATTTTCAAAACAACACGTGCAAACCTCCAAACCGCTGGGCACTTGTTCACAACTCATTGGAATTTTTCATTCCTTTAATCAAATTGGAATTGTATTAGCACATCCTCATATATGACAAGTGCGATTGCCTACAGTTTGCACACATTTCAAATGGTTTAGCACATCTTTGAAATGGTTAGGTATAATTGCCTTCAATTAGGCCAATTATCAATTGAAAATATCTTGCTGGTCTAAACTGACTGTTGCTTCTCAGTCAAGTGGTTGTTCGCTGCAAAACATGTTGGCATAATTTCCTTGTGTACATCGTCACCTGCACAATAGTTCACTCCACTGTCAAAATCTCTCAGACACATAATACCATGAAAAATATCATGGTATATACTGTAATATGGATCTATTGGATGATCTGCTTACTAATTGTCACGTGCAATTAGAACATTACTAAACAAGGGGGAGTGTCACACATCCGATCACCAATCACACAGTAAGTTCAGTTAGCTGACAGGTGCTATCCAGGAGTATAAATGCTTCCATCAAATATGTAGAGCTTGACCAAATTCAGTACATATCATGAACATGGAAGCACCTGGCCAGGGAAACAACCAAGGGCAACTGCCTGCTCGAGGAAGAAGAGGAGCAAGGGTGCGTGGTGGTGGAGTAGGGGGAAGAGGACGAAGGCATCATGCTGTGCCAGATGAAATTCGGGCTACACTTGTGCACCATGTGGTCAACCATGGCCTCACAATGGCAGAGGCAGGTCGTCGAGTTCAGCCTAATGTGCCACGCTCTACAGTGTCCTCTATCATCCAAACATTCCGCATGGAAAACAGGTATGTGCTCAGTCTACTATGGAATTATTGATGGTAGAGTTACTGTAACTGTAGTATTCAAATGTATATGTAACTAAAGTCAAAGTAAAACAACTAATTACAAATGGTAATAGTGTCTATTTTTTAATTCTAATGTTAAGGACTGGACGACAACCTGGTCCGGGTGGCAGAAGAGCAATTCTCAACCAACAGCAAGAATAAGAAATCTGCAATATTGTCATGGCAAACAATGCTATCACACTGAGAGAAATCCGGACCACAATCCTAGATGACAATGCTGGCATCTTCCAGGACGTAAACGCAGTCAGCATCTCGACAATTGACAGGGTCCTGAATCGAAATCAGATGAGTATGAAGCAACTACAGAGTACCATTTGAAAGGAACTCTGAGAGAACGAAGGAGCTGCGCTACCAGTATGTACAGGTAAAGCAGTGGTGTGCACTACGCCTAGTATATTGTACAGTCAGTATTATGCGTTGTTTATCATTGTGACCTGTTAGCAGTGGCACATAGAGCCCAGTTTACAGTATTGAACTTGCAGAGAACACTACTGCTTACATAACCAATTTTGTTTACTGTTTAGTAGAGAATAATGGAGCTAGAGGCGAATGAGACCCCTCACACCCTCATTTTTGTGGATGAGGCTGGCTTCAACCTGGCCAAAGGAAGACGGCGTGGCCGTAATATCGTCGGCCACCGGGCAACGGTGGATGTCCCAGGCCAGCACGGGGGCAACATCACCATGTGTGCTCCCATTTCAGAGAATGGTGTAGTCACCCACATTCCCAGTCTTGGCCCATACAATACCCAGAAGCTCCTGGTGTTCTTGGACCGCCTTCATTCTGATCTTATCCCTCAACATGAGAGGGGTTTGGTAGGGCCTCACTTGCCTACATTCGTCATTGTGTGGGACAATGTAAGCTTCCACCGTGGCCCGCTCATCAGGACGTGGTTCACTGCCCATCCAAGAATGGTGATGGTGCTCTTATCACCTTACTCCCCATTCCTCAATCCTATCGAGGAGTTTTTTTCTGCATGGAGGTGGGGGGTCTATGAGCATCGGGCTCAAAACCAGAGGTCCCTGCTCCAGGCAATGGATGCTGCTTGTGGTGATGTCGCAGCAGATCAGTGCAGGGGATGGTTGCGGCATGCACGACGATTCTTCCCCCGTTGCATCGCAAGGGAGAACATCAGATGTAATGTAGACGAAAATCTGTGGCCGGACAGACAGGAGCGCGAGGATGAGCAGGAGAATGAGGACGACAACTGGTGAAACTCCAGCTTTGCTTTACTTTCTTACTGTATGTGTTGGTAGTGTAGGCTATGCATAATTTCAGTTTTGATGTGCTTACGCATTGTATGACAGTATATTGTGCTGTACACATTTTCTGTTAACCACAATGTATGGCAATTACAGTATTCTGGAAATAAAACATTTACTACAGTAACCATTCAGTGTCAAATGACTGAGCCAAGATTGAAATGTGTACATGACAGGGTTTTACTATGGTCCACTGCCATACTGACAAAACATCTAAACATTTTGACCTGCAGTGTTTACACAATAGCAAAGGTACTTTTCATTTTGGGGGCACTGACTATTTGTAAGATAAAAGGATTTAGTTTTGACTGATTAGTTGTCTGTTTTAGGAGAAAGATGACCCTTTGCAGGTGTGCCATGGTGTTTTGCTGAACCATCTAGTTTATTTTGGCAAATGTATTTAAAGCTTTGAGAATGTCCTCTTTTTTCTCGAGATGGGCCAAAGCAATCGAGAAGGAACTTTTCATTTTGGGGGCACTGACTATTTATATGAGAATGATTTGGTTTTGAAGCATGAGTTAACTGTTTTGGGTGAGATATGACCTTTTGAAGGTGATCTATGTATTTGTGCTGAACCATATAGGCTATTTTGCCAAATGCACTTAGAGCTTTGAGAATGTCATTTCTGTTTCAAGAATTGAGCCAAAGCAATGGAGAAAAACTAATAGTTATTCCTGGGGAAATGATGGCATTAAATTACATACAACAATATTTGCTCAATTTAGACGTTTTTAAAGGGTTTTAATTTTACCTCGAAGCTACTTCAGTTAATCAGCTGTTTGTGAAAAAGAGGCTAGTTTTACGACAGTGACTTTGGACGTAGCCTACTTTAACATGCTAGCTGATTAGCCAGTACGAGTGAGATATGTAAACAGCTACATTAACAAACCTCTTGTTTGTAAAATATGTAGTCTTAAATACGATGGCAACACATCACATAAAGAATTCTAAAACGTCCGACACGCCAAATGTTGTCATTTTTTGTCAAGCGTCCCTGAAGCTCAAATTCTGAGTTGGAGTTCCATGAAGCTTTTCATTGCAGTGAATGGGGTGGAGAAGCGTTTCTTCTCTTGTCTGTACTCTTATATTGTCCAGTCGAGTTATAATAACATGTTATCAAAAGAGGACCTCTAAATTACTTTTTCGTTGTCTTTCTTTAAATGAATGTCATTTTAATTAAGTTATTCCATTGAAACAATACAATAATGACACGACTTAAATTTGTTCAAGAACAACAATGTTTAATATGCATATTTAATAGGAAACCTAACTCATTTTCCAGAGGGAATCAAAAAACCAGCCTACGCGAGACACTCCAAAAACATCTAACGCCTGAGATGTTTTTGTAGTGTCTCGCGTAGGCTCCAGCTTTGCAGTGAGCAACACTGGTTTGAAACCACAGGTAATGATAATTTCACCAACAAATCGTTTACTTGTAATGTAATGTCATAATAAATCCTACAACGAAAATGTATTTGTGAGGAATGTTTATTTTAACGATTGAAAACAGATGAATCATAGACCACTGTAGTATGTGTTGCCCGGGCAACAGAGGCTAATGCTTCAGTGAAATAGTAGACTACCGTTTCTGAAAGTAGATGTGGGCCTACTTCCTTAATAATATCAGCTAATATTGTACATTACATTTCACAGTTGTGTTTCACATCACAAAGTAAAATGAGTAAATAGTTATCACCCTGGCCTCTTTGCTTGTGGCGTTTCTGCAGCTGCCTTGCAGTAAAGCTATAGTTAGCCTAGCTATCCCCCAAGCAGGGTTGCCAGGTTTGTGTGACAAAACCAGCCCAATGGCCAACCAAAACCAGCCCAATGGCCAATAAAACCAGCCCAAATATCAGAACTCAAAATATGCTCCTGCCAAACCATATACACTGCTTTTAAAGTCCAACATCATTTGCTATCATTGCCAAATGTATTGTAATATCTACAAAGTAACACCAAATGTTTAGTATGCCAGCATTTAAAGCAGTTTTCCCTAAACAGTTCTTTCACGTAGGTCCTAAAATGGCCTTGTGTAATTAGATACAGTATATTATCATAAATAAAATATAGCTCTGTGAACGTGTAGACCAATTCACTGACGGACAAACTAACTTGTTGCTTTGTCTTTAGGCTTATCTTCCCTTTTCCCTCTTCCTCCCTGCCTGGACAACATGAATGTACTGTTTTTACTTCATATGCATTTACTGTAGTTAATGCAATACCTTATTTCAACTGACACACCTTATCATGTTGCTTCACTATATTTTAATCATATACTTATAGTTCATACATGTGTAAATAGGCTATGTATTTACTGAATTAAAATCATTTCAGCTTACCTGTTTGACTTGTAGATGGTGCCTTACAATAAAAAAGAAAAAAAGAGAAAAACTCCTCGAAATGGAACTATTTACAATATCCGATGTCTTTTGTTTAGGCACTTTGAGACCCCTCGCCCTCTTGGTCCTTGTCATACATGTCTGTACTGAACAAGGCCAGCATCTCTCTGGTTGGCTCGAACTGGTGGTAGCAGATTCCATGCCTCTGCATGAAGGCCCGAATGCGAAGGATGCTCTCCAGAAGGCTGTCTTTCATTCGATTGCGCAATTTGGTCTTGATCAAATTCATCTCCGAGAATGTGCGTTCCACAGCTGCGTTGCTGAATGGCAATGCCAGAAATGAGAGGGCAAACAATCCAAGCTCAGCAAAGTCCTTGTCACCGTCAGCATCCGTGTGATTTTTCACTTCAATCCAAAACTGTTCGGTTTTGCAGTCTTCTGTATTCTCCCACTGAAGCGTGTCCTGCATTCTCCACTGTTGATCAAGCTTGCCGAGGTTTCCTGTGTACAGGTGGAGAAATGACAGAGATGCAAGCTGGGGGGTTTTCTGAACACTGAGCACCGTAGATGGACTCAAGGCCCAGAGAGACTGGAGTTGTTGCATGTTGGTAGGCAGACGTTGTTTCATTTGTTTTGCAAATTTAAGCAGGTATTCTTTGCAACGTTGTTTGACGTTCTCTGCTGCTGGTGCTCGTAGATTTGCGTTATCCAGCTCCATCTGGAACCAAATTCCATAATCAACAGTGGAGATAGGCAGCTGGTTGGTTTCAATGGCCCCGTCAAAGGCTATGATCTCTGTCCACCTTGAGCTGTCCACGACCACGGTGCTGATGTTTGTGACTCTTCGTAGCAGGCTCAGATAGAACGTAATGAGTTTGTGGAAAATCCTGCATGGATTTTTGTTTTTCATTTGAAACATCTTGTTCACTCGGTTTGCCTCTTGGACGATGGGCTGAAGGAACAGTAAGTACAGTTTGTTGACTGGATCTGAGTACATCTGATAGACAATCTCCACACTGTAGCTTCGGTCCTTGTCTTTTGCCAACTGGAAGTGCAATCTGAGCTCTTCGTACTGGTCGAGCACCCAATTCAGGCACGCGCTGACAGCTAGCCATCTTGTGTCTGAAAGTTGGAGGATTTTTAGTGGAGCTTCTCCAACGTTAATCGTTTCATAGACATGCTTGTAGTTTTGCTGGCGGAGAGTACTGTGTGAAAACCACGCATAAGTTTGCGAAATCTGGTATTCTACATTTCTCGGCAACACACCCATTGCATATGAGGAGCACAGTTGAATCGAGTGACACACACATTTCACAAACATGACGTTGGGATGTGCTCTCGAAATTTTGTGAGAAGTGAATGGTTCTTGCCGCACATAGTATTGTATCCGTCGGTTGTGAGCCCGATGCATTGTTTTTGACACTGCTTGCAAAAAATTCAGAAATGCGTCCGTTATTGAATTGGCATCTCCGCTGTCAAAATTTTTGATACCAGCAAAAGTAGACACAATGCGCTGCTGTGTTTGGCTGTAGTATCGTATTACAATAGCAAGCTGTTTTTGTATGCCTAGTCGGTAATTTCATCGATAAGTAAAGAATACAGTTCTTCCCCTATATCCTTTAGAAGCTGGTGCTGCATGACTGGGCCGATTACGTGTTGTATGAGTGCAGAGCATTTTGTCCTGTGCAGTTTGATGTCCTTATGTGCAATTTCACCAACAAGCTCTCCCAGGTGATCCACGGTCAAAATGCTTGAATGGCAAGCAATGTGCGCTGCCATTTTAAGCTCGGCTAACTTGACAGAGTGGTCAATTCTCACTGTGGTTATGCCACTGTCAAACAATGTACGCACTCGACAACTGGAGAACGGAGCAGCATTTCGAATGTGTTTCTCCGTTTTGCTGTGGTTTTGGAGATCACTGTGGTGCGCGCGGATCTCGCTTTTGCTATCCATTCTTTAATTCCGTTTTCACTTTCCCATTCTTTTGTATATTTTGCCCACTTACCGGGTGTCATGTTTCTCCCCGGGGTTGCTAGCTAGCTAGCTAGCTAGCTACACTAACTACCAGTTGGGATCGAGAGCATAGGCATGAGCACACGCGTGTGTGTATGTGGGCGTGTCCCATGTCCATGTGTGTACGTGCTGATCTGGAGTCAGTTTGGTAGGATTTGGGTATAAATAAATTATTTAATTTAAAATATGGATTTTTATTTAAAGATATTCATGTCATTTGCATGCAAAATAGGTCTACCCGAACCAGCGGACAAAAAATTCAACCCGCGGCAACACTTCAAAAGTAGCCCAATTCCGCGGGAAAACCGCGGACCTGGCAACACTGCCCCCAAGTTAACAGATGCAAAATGAATGTTCTGCTACAGGTAGTCACGCGTGTTTTTGTGACGTTAGTGACGTAGTGACGTTAGTAACGTCAGTGACTGTGGCTAGCAAGTTAGCCACCGTTAGCTTCACTTTTCGCCACAAAAACTTAATTTGAATTTAAACCATCCAACGGAACGTAAATAAAAATACAACCAACGCAATCGCTACCAAGACGAACCTTTTGACACCGCCGTTGTGTATGTAGTCCAAATATTGAGGGATCCTTAGGGGCGCAAAAATAAACAATAATACTAACTAGAGAGGGTACAATTTCTGGGGAAATTGTAGGGTGTGCTTGCTTGCGTCGGTTGTACAGGGATTTTAATGCCATTTACAACTGATATTACTGTATATTTTATATAAAAATGCATAGGGCCTACTTATTATACATAAATTTTACATAGATTTAAAAGCATCTTTTTTTTGCTGCTCATTTACAACTCAAAATACGAGTGAAGTGTAGAATGAAATATGATGTCTTCTCATTTCCCCTGCAAGAGGCAGCCTCATAGCTGAATCAAAACGAATACATTTGGCAGACCGGTGTAAAAATGGACCTAATCTCTTTGACTTAAACGTCCTTTTAAGTTTTCCCTTCTCGTGATATTTTCAGGCATTTAGCCTACTCATATTGCATTCATTCATTAATAAAGAACCCCCTTTGAAGATTATTCTACGACGTTACCGGCAGAAGATAGAATCGCGATTCAAACAGTACCATCTGCTAACTGAAAATATGCCCCCAAAAACGTAAATAAGCTTGACATTTATTTAGTGGAAAATCGCTCATTCATAAAAAGCTCACTGGTAGCGATCATTGTCAGTAACAACGCAAAATGCGATATAGCCCTGTGTGGAGAAGCTGCCCCGGTAAATTCTACTACTACGGTACAGTACTAGACTACTGCTGTATTCGTCTCGGTAGCGATTGCATTGGTTGAATTCGATTTAACGTTCCGTTGTACGGTTTAGGCTGAAATTAATTATTTTCATGAACAGGTTGACAAAGTTTAGGCTGTGGCAATGAAGTTCAGGTTAGTAGTCAGATAGTTTCCCTATTGAAAGACTTTTGAGTAAGGGGAGTGCCGAACATGTTCTGTCGCCGTTTGACTTAAACAGCTGAGGAGTTTTTGTTAGCTACTCACACTAGTGTCTCGGGTAGGCTACAGCGTTGCAGTGAGCTACACTGGTTTGAAACACAGGTAATGGTAATTTCACCAACAAATCGTTTACTAATGTCATAATAAATCCTACAACGAAAATGTATTTGTGAGGAATGTTTATTTTAAAGATTGAAAACAGATGCATCATAGACCATTGTAGTATGTGTTGCCCGGGCAACAGAGGCTAATGTCATGATGCTAATGCTTCAGTGAAATAGTAGACTACCGTTTCCATAAGTAGATGTGGGCCTACTTCCTTAATAATATCAGCTAATATTGTACATTACATTTCATAATTGTGTTTCACATCACAAAGTAAAATAGTTATCACCCTGGCCTCTTTGCT
The DNA here is from genome assembly GCF_038355195.1 of Osmerus mordax. NCBI lineage: Eukaryota > Metazoa > Chordata > Actinopteri > Osmeriformes > Osmeridae > Osmerus > Osmerus mordax. Next base: position 753,935 of record NC_090070.1, read on the forward strand.
TTTGGCGTTCCTGCAGCTGCCTTGCAGTAAAGCTATAGTTAGCCTAGCTATCCCCCAAGTTAACAGATGTGAAACGAATGTTCTGCTACAGGTAGTCACGCGTGTTTTCGTGACGTTAGTGACGTAAGTAACGTCAGTGACTGTGGCTAGCAAATTAGCCACCGTTAGCTTCACTTTTCACCACAAAAACGCAATTTCTACTTAAACCATGCAACGGAACGTAAATAAAAATACAACCAACGCAATCGCTACCAAGACGAACCTTTTGACACCGCCGTTGTGTATGTAGTCCAAATATTGACTGATCCTTAGGGGGGAGAAAATAAATAATAAATAAATAAATATATATGTGAGAGAACAAAGGTTGTGCTCTCGCCGAAGGCTTGAGCACACCCAATTACACATGTAAACGGAGTAATCGTATAATTGGCATAAACCGACAATTGCTAGTAATCGGGTTTCTCATGGTCAAGTAAACGCACCAATCACCTGTGTGAGAGACTTAGTGGTGAGTGTCTGTCGTTGCCACAGTGATGGTGCAGCTATGATTGCTAACGCGCTGAGGGCAGAGAATAACAGAAATATAGCTAGAATCCACACCTCAAACAAGTTAACCTAGACGCAAAACTGTACATCCAATCCAAAAAATAAGGATATATTCCGAGACCCAAGACTCTGCTGAAACCAGAGATATTCTTTATATGTCTGTGCAGTCAGAAATACGACTCTACCTGCAGTTTCAAAAACGTGTTCCTTCTGCGTGTTTGTTTGGTAATAGACAAGGAAAAACTCCCAAAAAGGAGAAAAAAATGGAAGAAACCTTGGGAGGAGCAATTCAGAGAGGGATCCCCTCCTCCAGAGACGGTTGGTGAGAGAAAGGATTAGAACACAGGCTAAACATAGTTAACAGTGTCGATGGGTTTTTAAAACACCAAAATCCATTGTTCAACTTTATAGATGTAGGACAGGACCGGGAGACTCGCGACCAGGTCCAGCGTTGGCTGACCGACGACCAGGCAGGTGCTGACAACTCAAACCCCCCACACCACAAGGGATGTGTGTGGGATTAAGCCTCCAAGATTCTTAATAAGCATCTCTCTTTTGGATTTGGGGCCACATAGTAGGACTTCGGTTTTGTCTTCATTTAATTTAAGAAAGTTATCATTCATCCATTTGTTTATTGCCAACAGGCAGTTTGTAATGGAATTGATGGCCGTTGCATCGTTGGGTTCAGTGGATATATATAGTTGTGTGTCATCCGCATAGCTATGGAAATCTATGTTATGTTCTCTGATTATGTCGCTGAGTGGTAACATATAAAGAGAAAAAAGTAATGGACCTAAGCAGCTTCCTTGAGCAACCCCGTAGCAGTTCTCATGTTTCTTGGACCTATGGTCACCTAAACTAACATAAAACTTCCTTCCTGTGATATATGATTTCAGCCAGTTCAATACACTATCCGTGAACCCAATAAGCTTTTCCAGTCTATTGATTAGGATGTCGTGATCAATTGTATCAAATGCTGCACTGAGATCTAACAGGATAAGGATAGAGACTTTATTTGCATCAGAGTTTAGTCTGAGGTCACTAATTATTTTGGTGAGAGCAGTTTCAGTACTGTGATATTTCCTGAAACCTGACTGCGAGACTTCCAGGATGTTATTTTCTTCAAGAAAAGAATTTAATTGGACTAAAACTATCTTTTCCAGTACTTTACTAATAAATGGAAGGTTTGATATTGGTCTGTAATTTGCAAGTAGACTGTTATCCAATTTGGGTTTCTTTAATAGGGGCTTTACAACAGCTGTTTTGAAGGCATCTGGCAAGACGCCAGTTCTAAGGGATGTGTTTATAATCTCTAGCACCGGACCTGAGACACTATCAAACACTCGCTTAAAGAATGTTGTGGGTATAGGATCAATATCTGAGGTTGTGGAGTTAGATTCGTTGACAATTTTGGAAAGTTCACTAAGTGTGATACAGGTAAATGTGCTCATGGTTATGTTGCAGAATCTACTGATGTCAGTTTCGACCCCACTATTAATAATACTCGCTCTGATCAGAGTTATTTTGTTCTTGAAGAACAAAGCAAGCTCTTCACATTTAACTGCTGAGGATGGAGGTGGGGCAGGGACAGTGTTTAGCAGCTGGTCAATGGTCCTCCATTTTCTCTCTCTTCTGCACGGCATTTTCTTTTCGTTTCACTAACATTTTTATTTCTCAGCCATGGGAAGGTTCTGCTTGTGCACTTCTTTTTGGTTTTCAGTGGTGCAACAGTCTAACACAGATAATAGTGCATCATTGAGGTTCTCTACCATTTTATTCAGAGAGCAATCATGGTTAGTCGGCTCATATAGAGCAAATTGTTCAGAAAATGTCATCATAGCTGTATCGTCTAAATATCTTCTATGGACTAAGAATTCTTTTTTGTTTTTTGTTAGGATAATTTCCACATTAAAAAGTATATAATGATGGTCTGAGAGGGGTAGATCAGTTATTGAAATATTATTGATATTTAGTCCAGTTGTTATCACTAGATCTAGTGTGTTTCCGTGCCGGTGTGTTGGGTCTGTTATGTGTTAAGTTAGATTGAAACTGTCAAGGAGATTTAAGAGCTCAATAGTTCTTGGGTCTGCTTTTTTATTTACTTGGATATTTAAGTCTCCGTTTAAAACTACTTTGTCATATCTAGTGACAATAGTTCAGAGAATTCTTGTATGAATATTGGCGAGTGCTTGGGTGGCCGATATATAATAACAAAAAGTATTGATTCGGTTTTGAGCTCTATAGCAAGATATTCATATGATGTGAATCCACCTAGCTCAGTGATTTTGAACAACAGTTTAGAGGAGAAAATAGCTGCGACTCCTCCACCTTTTTTTGATGTCCTTGAAACTTGGTGAAAGCTGTAATCAGGCGGACACGCTTCTATCAAAGTTGCTGTTGCCGTGTCATTGTTTAGCCAGGTTTCTGTTAGACAGATGCAGTCTAAGTTGTTTTCTTTGACCAGATCATTAACTAGGAATGTTTTTTTATTTAGTGATCTAACATTTAGAAGGGCCAGTTTCATCTGTGGGGTATTAACAGATAAAACAGGGGTAGATAAATCTGTTGGAAGAATATGGATAGTTCTGTGACTTCTAGCACTAGTTTCAGGTTTGTAACCATGCATTTTACCATGCCATTTTCTGTTTGTGATGATGACCGGTATGTCCAATGAAATAGCATGGTGGCTGTCCTAGCGTAGCTTTTCTTTGGGAAAGTCTCTGTCACTGAGCTGTTCCATCACAAGGGAATTCATCAGGGGGGTGCAGATCTGTGCAGGGCCCATGTCCTTGCAGGAGGCTGTTTGAATGTTCTGTTCTGTTCCATGGGAGGTTGTTTGGGATGCGTCAGTCAGCTTAGACACAACAGGGATAGGGAGAGAAGCTTGATATGTGGTCAGGAGCACGTGATTGATGTTTGCTGTTAGTAGTCGAGATCCTCTACGGTTTGGGTGGAGTCCGTCAGCTTGAAAACGGTCTGCACAGTTCCAGAACACATTGAAGTTATCGATAAATCTCAGTTTGTGTGTCAGACAGACAGATGCCAACCATGTGTTGAAAGATAGTAGTCGACTGAAGGCTTCTTTTCCTCTGCGAAAGCATGCAATCGGTCCACTGATGAATACATCTTGATATCTGTTAAGTGTGTTCAGTAGCTGGGTGAAATGTTTTTTAAGTATCTCAGTGCCAGTTTTCTTCTGTAGGATATCAAACGAGCCAGTGTGGATGATAATCTTAGGGTTGTTTGGTTTATTGTTGAGGATTGTTTGTACCTCTGAGGACAGTTCCTCGACAGATGTGTTGCTAAGACAAATATTTTCTGTCTTTGCCAGTTTAACATGTGCTGTCATGGCATCTCCAATCAAGATAGTGGCCATATGTGGTGTTGTGTTTGCATTTCTAACGTTTGCCTTATCAGTAGCTGCGGGGCCAGTTCTTATCTTATTTGGGTTAGCAATGATAGGACCTTGTGCTAGACCAAGGTTAGACACTGCGTTAGTGCTAGCAGTAGATTCTATAGTGCTAGCAGTGTTAGCTCCTCTAAGTGTTGATGAGCTGTGGGTAGTCTTAGCATACCTTGGAACTTGATAATCCTGTGATATTGTTGTCTGATTAGGCTTGATAGGTGGTCGAACAGCTCCCCGAGTGGTCCGAGAGGGGCTTGGAGTGAAATGGGGGACTCCCGGTCGCAGCAGACGATGATGTGTTGGATTTGCATGTGTGTAGTAGCTACCATCATGGTGTGTCGGCGATCTGGGCCCTTCATGTTTGTTAGCTGCGTGGCTAGCACTACTGTGCCTCTTCGCCTTGGATTCCACACACAAGGGAGAGGTAGTTCCCAGTGGTTCGAAACTGTTTCTGAGTGTGACAGGAGGAGAGGTGATGCGGGAAGAGTTTCTGCCTCGCTTTTTTTGCTGTTTATCCTTGGTGACAGTCCCATCTCTGATGAAGGTAGAAGCGGCGCTAGGCCTCTTTGGTTTAGCGCCGAGAGCAGGCCATGACTCATCCGGTCCAACGGCCGGTGGAGAGAAAGCTGGTTCCAAGGGTGGCTCATTGGCAGGTAGCTTAGCCTCCGGGCTAGGTAGCATGGAATCTATGAAGTCTTCGGTCTCTCTGATATCTAAGAGGGTTCTGACTCTTAGCTCCAGTTCGACTATCCTCTGAGTAAGTTGTTTGCAGTCATTACAAGCCATAGTTCTACTACAGGGAACAAGCTTTAGTTTGCTTGCCTGTGGTCAGTCTTGGAGGGCAGCACAAAATACTTCTGTTCTCCTTGGGCTTCAGTCCTCTCAGGTTGTTCCTTTTTGTAGTATTTGATTTTGAGTAATATCTTCAAAAACTATCCAAATGATTGAAACTTCAGAGCATTTCTCCGTGAATAACTAGACAATACGATAGAAGCCAAGCAGGGAAGCAAGCAGGGAAGGTCAGGGGGAGGAGAGGGAAAGAAAATGCGACTGCCTTCGTTGAGAGCGTACTACAGCTACTGTAGTACTGTAGTAACTGTAGTCTCTCAGGGTGAGTTTCTGTAGTCTCTCTGGAGCCTTAAGGTGTCTCCTCTGTCGAGTCTCCGCCCATGATCAAGTATGATTGGCCAGTAGGGTATCTGGAAGAAACAGTTCCAAGTTAATGAGAACTCAGCTTTCACATTTGAAGGAACTCTTTTTTCTGTCATAATGTCCACTTTGCATAAGTAATTTTGGTCATTTGGTGAGAGGTGCATGTTACTCAGGTTTATTTTGACTGGAGAAACACCCAACACTAATAAAAACAGAATCTCTGGCATACAACTCTTTGGTTTTCTTCGAAATAATAATAGCCTATATGATTAATTACTACACAATAAGCATTACATGTGCTCCAAGCATCTCATTAGGTTAGGTTAAATGAAAGTAATGAATAAATGAGCAAAAAAAATATTATTACGGTTGTTAGGCTGTTGTGTTGTTTTGTGTTGTCATCAAGCTCATGTTTGGATAGGCCTGTTAGTGCCTGAATTAAATACAATTTATACACTTAAACCCCCTCCGTGGATGCGGGGGTCGCGAGTCACTGGCACCATTATTTTAGGGATGTGGGCTGAAATGTTTGGGAACCCCTGGTCTACTCCATCCAAACCCGGCTGAGTGCGGCTGATTATGGCCGGTGCGGATTGCATTCTACTAAAACAAATGGACGAAATTTTTTAAGACTCAGATAAAAACGAATATATCGTTATGTATAGCCTACAGTTACCGTCCATGTTACAAAATTTACAGTTTTGTACATTTTTGGACACAGTCCTACCGCCCAGCCCAATGTTTAACACATCTCTGTTCCAGTATTCCAGTGAGGTAGGAGAGAAGGGTGTAAACGGCCCTGTTATCAGGCTATCACCTGGTAAATCAGCAATAAACCCTTTTGTTTCAGAACCATCCAGTCTCTTGACCCTTTACTTGCAAATGTAAATACAGAGAAGTGCGTCCGTATTCTTCAACAATAGATAAAGATCAGGACGACTGATCATCAAATTCAAATAAAATTTATTTGTATAGCCCTTTTTACAAGCAATGTCTCAGAGGTCTTCACATACGCCCATAGAACTCCCCCTCAACCAACCTAAACCCTCAAAAAAGAAAAGGAAAATTAAAAAAAATAGCAAAACCTTGGGAGTATCAGGCTAGGTCTGAAGCACAAGCGCAGAATGCAGGTGAAATGTTCAACAAGTTTATTGATCCTGAGTTCTCCTCGGAACAGAGCAGGCAATATAATCAACAAAGGGTAATCCACACAGGAAACAAAAACAAAGGAAAGTTTGTATCTGGCTACTGTGAGCTTCACCGAGCGGAGCAGTCAGTATAGTCCATGATATCAGTATAGTCCATGATATAATCCATAACGAAAAAAAGATATATCCCAAAATCAGACAAAAGAAACAGTAGTCCACGGCAGCGGTGTTTTCACCTACATCAGTTCACATGCGCTCACGAGAATCCATGACGGAGTGAAAGGGGAGGGCCTTCCTGTCCTTAAATAGGAAGTCAGTGACAGGTGACAGGGGTGTCCTAAGATATGCGTCGCCCTCTGGAGGAGCGGCGGACATGCACAGACGTGACAGGACCCCCCCTCCGATGGCCGACCCCTGAAGGCCCAGGGAGAGAGGCCTGTAGCTGCCGGATGAGGGTCTTGTCCACAATGAACTTGGCCTGAACCCAGCTGCGCTCTTCCGGTCCATACCCTTCCCAGTCCACCAGGTACTGGGTGGACCTCCCGACCACACGCCTGTCCAGCAGCCGCCGAACTGTATAAGTGGGACCCCCGGCGATGACCTTGGGCAGTGGCGGAGCCGGCGGGGCAGGACACAGGGGGGAAGAGGTGGTTGGGCGCAGAGCTGACCGATGGAAGACGGGGTGGACCCGCAAGGAATGCGGCAATTCCAGATGGAAGGCTGTCCGAGAAATCCTCCGGAGGATCCTGAATGGACCCACATAACGCAGGGCTAGTTTCCGGGTCTCCCCTTTCAGAGCCAGGCCCTTTGTGGACAGCCAGACTTGCTGGCCTGTCCGGAGTGTTGAACCTGGTCGTCGCCGCCGGTCTGCATGTTGTCTCATCTGCTTCTGTGATTGAAGTAACACCCAACGAGCCTGCTGCCAGCGGGTGCGAAGGCGGGCCACGGAACTGTGAACTGCGGGGACAGTTCCCGTCTCCAGAGAGGAAGGGAACAAGTGTCGAGGGTATCCCCACATGATTTCAAAGGGCGAGGTCCCTGTGGCTGCGCTCCATTGCTGATTGTGAGCAATTTTGGCGCACAGAAGGTTCTGGCTCCACTTGGAGGGGTCTTTGGAGGTGTAGCACCGGAGATATATCTCTACACCCTGGTTAACTCGCTCCGTTTGTCCATTGGACTGGGGGTGGTGCCCCGAGGAGAGGCTAACTGAGGCCCCCAGATGACTCCAGAAGGCCTTCCAGAAACGGGCCACGAACTGAGGCCCCCGGTCGCTGACCAGATCCTCAGAGGGTCCGTGATAGCGCACAATCTCTCTCACCAGGACTTCTGCAGTATGTTTGGCTGTGGGGAGTCCAGCCAAGGCGATGAAACGAGTGGCCTTGGAGAAGCGATCTACGACCACAAGAATGGCGGTGTTCCCCTGTGACGGAGGAAGCCCTGTGATGAAGTCCAGGGAAACGTGAGTCCAGGGGCGGCGAGGAATCGGGAGGTGCTGCAGGAGTCCAGCTGGTCTACGGTTGTCTGGCTTTGCAGCCATGCACACGGTGCAGGCTGCCACATACTCCGTCGGATTCTGACGGATCCTTGGCCACCAGAACCGTCTCTGGAGCAACTCCAGGGTGCGTCGGATTCCTGGATGGCTGGCCAACCATGAGGAGTGTGCCCATTCCAAGGTCTTGGTTCGACAAGATGCGGGCACAAACAGCAAACCCTGAGGAGTCTCTGTAGGAGCCGGGGTTGTGACTTGTGCCTGACGAACCTCTTCCTCCAGGAGGCAGCGTACGGAGGCCACGACCCTTGAAGGTGGTATAATGGGTTCCGGAGCTACTGGCTCTGCCTCAGACATGTGGAGGCGTGAGAGGGGGTCGGCTTTACCGTTTTTGGAGCCGGGACGGTAAGTCACCACAAAGTTGAAGCGACTGAAAAACAGAGCCCAGCGAGCCTGCCGGGGGTTGAGTCGCTTCGACTGCCTGATATACTCCAGGTTTTTGTGGTCTGTGTAGATGAGAAAGGGGTCAGCTGCACCCTCTAACCAGTGCCGCCATTCCTCTACAGCTAACTTGATGGCCAGTAGTAATTACGCTCTGCGGGGGAGAGGGCTCTGGAAAAGAAGGCACAAGGGTGGAGCTTGCCGTCCTCCACTGCCCGCTGGGAGAGTACGCCTCCCACTCCAGAGTCTGATGCATCCACCTCCACCACAAAGGGCTTGGACGGGTCCGGGAGAGTGAGGATGGGCGCCGAACAGAACCTCCGTTTGAGATCTTCGAAAGTCTTCTGAGCAGCCTCGGTCCAAACCAGCCGACGGGGACCCCCTCAAAGCAGTGATATGATGAGGGATGCCAGGGTGCTGTAATTCCGGATGAAACGCCGGTAAAAATTGGCAAACCCCAGAAAGCTCTGGACCTTCTTTACGGTGGTGGGCGTAGGCCAATCCTTGATGACCTGGACCTTTTCGGGGTTCATGGAAAGACCCCGAGGGCCGACGACGAATCCTAAGAAGGTCGTGGAGGAGGAGTGGAATTCACATTTCTCCACCTTGCAAAACAAACTGTTGTGTAGTAGGGCTTTCAGGACAGCTCGGACGTGGCCCACGTGGTCTTCAAGGGACTTGGAAAAGATCAGAATGTCGTCCAAGTACACAAACACACAGATCTCCAAGAACTCTCGTAGGACGTCATTGATTAGGGCCTGAGAAACCCCAGGGCTGTTTGATAAACCAAATGGCATTACCAGGTATTCGTAGTGACCGCTGGGGGTAATGAAGGCGGTCTTCCATTAATCACCGGGTCGAATGCATACGAGGTGATAGGCGTTCCTGAGATTCAACTTAGTGAACACTGTGGCACCCTGGAGGCGCTCAAAGGCGGTAGACATGAGGGGCAGTGGGTACTTATTCTTTCTTGTGATGTTATTGAGCCCACGATAGTCAATGCACGGTCTTAAACCACCGTCCTTCTTGCTAACGAAAAAGAAGGGCGCAGCAGCTGGAGACGAAGAAGGGCGAATCATCCCAAGGTGCAGCGCCTCTTGGATATAGTCATTCATTGCCTGGGTCTCCGGGACAGAAAGAGGGTAGAGACGCCCTCTAGGGGGAGCGGTTCCAGGCAAGAGGTCAACCGCGCAGTCATACGGTCGATGAGGGGGGAGAGTGGTTGCCCTTTGTTTACTGAATACATTTTACATTTAGTCATTTAGCAGACGCTCTTATCCAGAGCGACTTACAGTAAGTACAGGGACATTCCCCCCGAACCAAGTAGGTTGAAGTGTCTTGCCCAAGGACACAACTTCATTTGGCACGGCCGGGAATCCTCCGGGAATCGATCCGGCAACTTTCTGATTACTAGGCCGATTCCCTAACCGCTCAGCCACCTGCTCGGGACTTGGGCAAGATCAGTCTTGGTTGGAGGAGCCAAGATATTAACGGTCGACGGGCCATCGTAACGTTGCAGATGCGGGTCTGGAGGGTACTGCAGGTGTGTGACTTGGAAGATGGCCCGCCGTGGTACAGGTGGTTCCCCAGTGGAGCAGAGAACCGGTCGTCCAAGAAAACTGGGGTTCGTGGGCCGCTAGCCAGGGATAGCCTAGCACCACGGGGTCCTGCTGAGTGGTGGTGAGCCAAAAGTGGATGGTTTCTTGGTGGCCATCCTGAGTGGACATGATAAGAGGAGCCATTATCCGGTTCAGCCGCCCAGAACCTAAAGGGCGACCATCCAAGGCCTGGACTGGCTGTGGAATGGCCACTGGGGTGGTCGGAATTCCCAGCTGTTTCGCCAGGGTGATGTCCATTAGATTAACCGCAGCGCCGAGTCCACTAACGCAGAAAGGGAGACTATCGGGGAGTACTCGCCTGTGGAACCAAGGCGAATGGGGATGGAAAGGCAGTTGGCGGCCCCAGGAGTCTCTGCACTTCCACTCACCAGGGGCCCTGGCCCCCCTGACGAGTGTCGTCTTTTCCCTGTAGGTCTGGGCACTGCTGCCGTGGATGACCTGAAGATCTACAGTACATACAAAGACCTCTCTGGAGGCGGCGGCTGCGTTCCTCGTGGGTCAAGCGTAAACGGCCGAGTTCCATAGGCTCTGCAGATGGCTGGGTCGTTGCCAACATGGTAGGCCGAGGCAGCCAGGTGCACCGTCGTTGGTGCTCGGGTCTCCCGACGGTCCAGGCGTCGTTCTTGGATGCGAGCATCAAGATGGATCAGCTCATCCAGCGTCTGCCCCCAGTCCCGGTTGACCAGTTCATCCTTCATGGACCCCTGCAAACCTCGGTAGAAGGCGGATCGCAAAGCATGACCTTCCCAGCCACTCCGGACCGCCACAGTGCGGAACTCCACGGCATATTGGGCGACAGAGCGGTTTCCCTGGGTGATGGTGAGGATCCGTTGCGCCGCCTGATCCTGGGTCTGCTCGGTGTCGAATATCAGGCTTAGGCACTTCAGGAACGCCTGGCTATCCCTGACCTCCGGCAGCTGGCGCTCTGAGACGGCGGTTGCCCAATCCAGGGCTGGTCCCGAGAGACGGGAGATGACGTAGCCCACCTTCGCCACCGTGGGGTGCCGTCTGATGAGAGCAGGGGTGCCGTGTAAAAGTCCATCAACCAGTAGCGGACTGGCCATCGGGAGTACCGGGAGAATTCCCGGTGGGCCGAGACACGTCTGGGCCGGAGGGCCTCTTGCCTTTTAATTTTTTTAACTACTAATAAAATGTCGGCAGGAGATTGAGCGAAACGGTTGGCCGTCCCCCATTTCCCCAAGGCCGGTTGGTCTATTCCAAATGAACGTCTGTGCAGCCATTACCCCGCCCCCTTTGTCTTGCTTACACTCGAAAGTGACACTTAGATCGAAAACTAGCTAGTAAAGACTATATAACGATCGAAAACCAGGCTAAGAAACGTAAGGGGAAAAATAAGAGACAAAGAGACAATCTTCACTAGACAACGTTTTACCAATTGAAAAATTGCTATGTTTATTTTACCTAAAGCTCAAAAAACTATTTTGCGCTCAAATAAAGGCCAAATTCTTAGCTCCCAATTAACTGTAAAACTCCCTAACTTACATTTATTCATTTAGCAGACGCTTCTATCCAAAGCGACTTCCAAGAGAGAGCTTTACGAAGTGCATAGGTCACTGATAAGGACAAGAAAACATTGTGGGTAGCCAAAACATGAAGCGCATATTGTGAACAACCAAAATAAGTGCCAAAGGGAAGAACCACAAGAGCATGTAGTTAAACAAGTTACAATTAAACAACATGAATCGCTATAAGTGCAAGTATACCTGTAGAAAAGCAAGCAACAGTAAAAAATATTTCAACAATTTAAATCAGTTACCACTAACCAACAAGAGCAGCAAGGCTCTAAGCAAGAGTCATTGTGATCCTTGAGGAAACTAACATGGGGTCCAACTTGCATTACATCAAACACAGAATGTGGAAGCATTGGCAGGGCAGCTGTGGTGGCGTATATGGGGGTCGGTTCTGGTGGCCCAGTCTGGATAAAAGTCCAGGGACTTTTAACCCTTTACTCCCAGTCCGTCCCTGCCTTCAACGAATTTTCCTTGTAGCTGGATGAGTCGACTGACATTAGTGGGCACGCACGCTCAGCTCCTGGCAAATGTTCGATTCGTAGATGGCAACAGCAGTAGAGAAACTTTTTTATTTTGTAAATCAATGCCTGACAAAACAACGGGAGAAGAAATATATTGTGTGACAGCAGAGTATCTTGAACAGGGTGGGTTGAATTGGAAGGACTGTCACAGTTTATGTACTGATGGGGCCATTGCCATGACTGGGAGTACGAAGGGCTTCATTAGCAGAGTCAGAGCGCAAAACCCACATGTGAAAGCGACTGACTGCTTTTGACATAGGGAGGCACTGGTGGCAAAGATGCTCCCGAAGGAACTCTACTGGACAGAGCAGTAGATATAGGCCTAGTTAATTTCATCAAGGCACGTCCACTGAAGAGCCGTCTATTTTCGATTTTATGCGAGGAAATGGGAGCGCAACATCAGAGCTTGTTATACGGCCGTTTGATGTCACGCGGCAAGGTTTTGGCATGACTCTACGAACTGAGGGAAGAGTTAAAAACGTTCCTCAATCAGGAGAATTCGGGATATGTAGAGTGAAGTCCTTTTCATTTTTTTTAACTGTTCTAAGGGTGCCATGACTGAAAAAAGGTTGGGAAACACTGTTAAGATATGGTATATCTAAATAATTAAGGGGTCCTTGCTTCGGAAATGCACACAAGCATAATCCCTATGAGAATGAGGAAACCAAAGTACATGTTTAATCCCCTGTAGCCCTTAACTAAGGCAGTAGTTCTCAAACTAGTTATGTCTGGGCAGAAAAAAAAGAATAAAGAAAAATGTAAGTCCAAGACCGTCTGCTTGGTTTTGGTAAAAGTATACATTTTCAATGGAAACATTGATGAAAATGTATTATTTTATGATATTATTATTAATATTTCATGTTTGTTCAAAGTCAATTCTCATTGTAATGTCTTTCTCAATCTTCCACAGGTGTTTGATGACTGTCACGAAGGAGGAGAGATCTCACCCTCCAATTGTATCTACATGACAGAATGGCTCAACTTTTGAGAAGCGACATTTCGTCATTTCTTTTGTATTGTTTTTCTCTGTGGAGAAAGTAAATCTGCATATTGTTACAGCTACGAACATTATTAAATGTTTAAAGGATGCTTGGTTACACATCCAAAAAACAGATGATTGCAGCAGTATTTCCACTTATCTTCCTGTAAAAATCTCTCAAAATCCAAATATATCCTTATTTATCTGGCATATTAAATAATAGGTTTAAATGTTCTGTTCAGATCTTTGGATATGTGATGGGCACAAACTGAAACATATCATGGAATTTGGTCAAACTAGAAGTTAACTGCCAATTCAATGGATTCTATAATGTAGGAAAGTAGCCTGGTGACCTTTCTGAGTTTTGCTGTCATTCTTTTTCACTTCTTGTATAAAGTATAAAGTATAAAGGGTGTGCACAGCAGTCAGTCTGGAAAACCTGTCTTATGGCAAATCTGGTCATGGTTAAAGCTGTGATGGAGAGAGGGACTGTCCTTCAATGTTGCAGCCTCCAGAGTTCTCCAGCTTTGACATTCTGTTTGGAATTGTCGCCACCTATTTGCAGTTGCTACTGTACACACACAATAGTGATGGGTCGTTCGCGAACGATCCGGCTCTAAGAGCCGGCTCTTGAAGGTGAACGTCGGGAGCTGGCTCGCATATCTGAAGAGCCGACTCTATTTTTAATAGATTAATACAGCCTATAAAAACTAAATGATTATGAAATAATGAATTTTAATTGTATTTAAAATAATTGACTAATTCAAAGAACAACAAAAAAATACTTAAAGGCGCACACGATCATCCTCACATTCTGTTCCTGTCAATCCTATGAGGGAGGGCCGAGCCAACTCACACAGTCAGAGTAGTCAAAACTCGGAGGAGAGCCATGACAAATCAATGCATTTTTTAAGATATGTGGTTACGGTCGAGTATGATTTCATTTCATAATTTAATTCAAATTGTTTTCACACCTATCATAGTCAAATTCATAGTTAAAACATGGATTTTTTAAAGAGCCGTTCGGGAGCCAAAAGAGCCGGCTCTTTTTAGTGAGCTGAGCCATACGAGCCGGCTCACGAAAAAGAGCCAGAATGCCCATCACTAACACACAACTACCACTAGCACTGATTGTGATATTGCTTATTATAAGCAAAATGCTGGTCATGTACCAAGGTTTGTATGACTGCACTTCACATTGACTAGCCTTGGTTTGCTCAGCTACCAAACATGTGTTCTTTAAAAAATTAATAAATGAATGTCAATATTGTATGTCTTCACAAATGTATCACTATGAAAAAAGAATGTCAAACTAAAAGTGACTTCCACACCAAAGAATGCAGTGTATAAAGGGTGGTGTGTTTAATGTCATTGTTGACTTTCAGCAGTTTCACAAGATCAGTCATCCTTTATTGCAGGTGATATCTCCAGCTGTCTTCTATGTACCGGCTCTCAGTTTGTGTACTACGTTGATCAGCTCTGGAAACTGTGTGTTCTGGAAGTGGCCTTTGTCTGTGTATTTGCGCAGGTCAGCCTTCAAGCCTTTTGCAACCGCCTCCTGCTCGTCCCAAGGCAAGAAGGGGTCATCTGTTGAGCCAAACTGAACTATATGGCCAGCATTCCCCTTTATTTTTTCCCATTCCCATGGTCGGTTGAAATATCCTGTGCAGAAAATATTGTATGAGTGATGAGGAACAATTCTGACCTGAAAGTTAACTACTTCGGATGGAGGTGAATCATATCATTTTGACTGGTACATTGAGAAGGGTTTAGTTCATGATTAACATCAGCATACTTACCACTTTCTCTCTCATTCTCATCTTCCAGATCAGAGGTGTATGCTCCCACCAGGATAATGCCAAACACTTTGTGAGTTTCAGCATACCTGTACAGCACAGTTACAGAGATGTTCCATACATAATGCTATTTGCTAGGTCCTAGCTAATGTCTGGAATGCAACTGACTGTAATGGTCCTGTAATACAGTAGCAATATGATGATTATCACTTACCTCATGGCTGCGGCTGCTCCTGAGCTGTGACCAATGATTACTGTCCAATGGGAGTCAGGTGGCTGAGCGGTTAGGGAAGCGGGCTAGTAATCCGAAGGTTGCCAGTTCGATTCCCGGTCATGCCAACTGACGTTGTGTCCTTAGGCAAGGCACTTCACCCTACTTGCCTCGGGGAGAATGTCCCCGTACTTACTGTAAGTCGCTCTGGATAAGAGCGTCTGCTAAATGACTAAATGTAATGTAAATGTACTGTCTCATCATCACATTGCAGCTCGTCCTCCATGTATGGCAACCATATGCTCTCTCGAGCTGTAACTGTATGAAGAACACAATTCGGTTGTCTCTTCTAGCGACCGCCACGTTGACTGTCACAGATAGCCTTTAAAAACCTATACAAACCTGGATCAGGCATGTTTTCCAGCAGGCAGGTCATCTCTGGAATCTAACCTTTTAAGAATCCTGTTAAATGTGCCTGAAAACGCCTAAACAGCATACCCAAACTAAATTGAAAGCTGTTCTTGAACCATTTGGAGTACATGCATGTAAATGATCTCTTTTGAAAGCTGACACTGAAGTTATGTCCCCTGTTGTCAGGACCCCTGTCAGTCCTACTAGTGTTGAGTAATAGAAGCTTGAACACAAGGAAAGTGAAAATTTCTATTTCTGCCTAGATTTTGTTTTGAAAACAGCTGGAAGACTAAATTGGACCACAGGTTGAAGCCTTACCCAATTCAAATCAAAAGTCAAACATAATACCACAATATATTCAT
The DNA here is from genome assembly GCF_038355195.1 of Osmerus mordax. Taxonomy (NCBI): domain Eukaryota; kingdom Metazoa; phylum Chordata; class Actinopteri; order Osmeriformes; family Osmeridae; genus Osmerus; species Osmerus mordax. Next base: position 769,548 of record NC_090070.1, read on the forward strand.
ATTTGACACATGTTTTTATAAGAGTACATCCAGGCATTTTCTAAAAGGGCCTTTTGGAGACTCCAAAATGACCCTTTGTAACCAAGGTCAAATACTCAGGATAAAAGGTATTATTTTTCATAATTGTTATCTGTAATGAAAGGTGGTACTTAGAACTATCATATATAATAGCTAAATCCCTAATTAGTATTACTGAAACACAAAAATTGAAGCATGAACACATTGGAGTGCTTTATCTGATTCCCAGGATTGGCGCACAAAGAAAACTGATTCTGTCAACCATATTGCGCAATCGACTTTTATTTTGACGGCTCCACAGACACATACAAATGAGGTATTGGCATTTTCAGCTATTTTGAACCCTTGGGAATGTACGCAGATCAAGTTTTGATGTGTTGTTTGCATACCTGGACGACACAGAACCTTTGAGGGTAAGTAGAGACGTTTGGCTTTGTTAACAACACCAAAGTGGTGACTGGACAAAGACGTTGACTAAACTTGTTGTTGTGACTCGATCTTGAAATGGTTTACATATCTACAAGCACAAGAATTGTAGCTTTCCAATGATGTATAACATGTGTAGCGTCTAAAAAATATATTTGTTAGAATTTAGTGCGTCGTAACTGAGGAAGGGGGGGGGCAGCATTTTTGTAACGCGGGCGAAACAGGACCATAAAAAGGGCTAAACATCAAATAAATTATTAGTTGCAGGCTAATAAGAAACAAAACCCTCACAAAATGCAGGTCAACTCGTCATATGGTGTATAGCATACCTTATTGATTTGTTTTTTGGCCCAGCCATACCAATTGCACCGTTCCACATCTCCAGCCCCATTCCCTTGAACAATTACAGCTTTGGTCAAAGGCATCGTTTTAACTTCACGTTTGAAATAACTGGAAACCACTTCCTGCCGAAATCATGACCACGTGATTGGCGTATCAAAATACGTGCGCCACTGGCTCTGCAAGAAGTCAAACCATAGACTTAATATAACTAGAGGAAGCAACTTTTGTCTTCCAAGATGGCGTCCTCATTCATTTCTATGAAAAGTGCTCAGTGGCGCAGTGAGGCAAACGAGAGTACGAAACTGGACCGCGCCATCTTTCCACTTCCGACTCTTCCGGTCTAGCTTTAAACAGTGGCTCTTTTTTTCCCTAGCTCCGAGACCTCGTGCACGCTTGCAACTAGCTGTACACGCCATACTTTGCGACAACCAGTCGCGAGCATAGATTTATATGGTTGCGAGCGTGTGAGCTAAGGCATTGCAGTGGCAGAATGGGGTACAAATCCGATAAGAATCAGAGACATGATGCAAACTTTACGGAAATGTATGCTGTATAGTACTCCTTTCACTTGGTTTTTAGAAATAGGCTATAGGGCTAAATATAGGGCTATTCTAGATGGAACTCATCACATATGTTGCTTTTTTTCTTGTGATTTGAGCATGATTTCCAATGCATTGTATCGGATTAAATAAACTGTTAACATGTACACCTAGCTCCGTCGTTGTTCTCGCCAGGCAAAGAAAGCTTAATAGTTATTTTGGTAACAGAAATCTTCCATAATGCAGACTTACCATAGCTTACTGTCAACTGTATATTCAAACGAAATGCCACGAAATTCACACTGCCTTCAATTTACATATCAGTGTAGAAATGTGGCCTGTGTTTTATATGTTCAACCTACAAAACCAAATGCCTATTAATGGATATAACGTGATCTAATAAGACTTGGAAATAATGTAATAAATAAAAGCTTGAGAAGTGTGTCTAAAATATACTTTATTTAACATTTGCCTTTAAAAGGGGCATATTAACAGAACTAGGCCTATATACAAGACGTTTCCATCAGATATAAGTGGGGGTGAAACAGTCACTGAGGACCTTCATTGTCCCACAAAAGCAGTCTGGCTTGATGACACGATTAAAAAAAAGAATAATGGGTGTGTTTAACAAAAGCTTCTGAAGGCAAGACTAATCATATTTATATCATTTCTTATTGTGGTTATCAGTTAAAGTATTAATCTTTGTCTTTGCTCCAGATAGACATGTCAACAATCTATGCTCATGCTTAACATAATATAACCATCATGTCATGAACGTAAAAACGTTCTTGACAGAAAAATCAAATCTGTTTTAAAATAACGGGAATAAACTATATTAACAACATTTCATGTATGTGTGACAACCATTTGCTAAACTTGCTACAACAGGGCAGGCAACTCAAGCCATTTCTCCCTGTGCTCATTCAATATGGCTCATTCAGCTCCAGGTAAATCGGCTATCGGCCAATGTGAACTTTTGTGCTCGTGCCCTGTTAGTATCCGCAAGCACATTTGCAGGCAACTTTTATTGATGTATGCAAATAAATGGGGTGCTAGTTTACCTATTTCGGATTGGTTTCAAACTTAGCAAAAATCAGGAAAAATTATTCTATGAAAAAGCTAGTAGTATGAGCCAGGTTCGAGAATCGAACAAAAATTATTGGGGGAGATAGTTTTGTAAATGTTGACTGGAGTTAATAGAATAAAAACGACCGGAAGAGCCGGAAGTCTAACAAGAAATGCAATTCTCTGCAAACGACTCTGCTTCTGTCTGGAGAGGGCTCAGGCAGATTACCAACTTCAAGCCCAGAGCCCCCCACTCCACTAACGACTCTCGCCTGGCAACGACCTGAACGAGTTCTACTGTCGTTTTGAAAGACAATTGGACTGTCCTGATCTATCCCTTCCCTCCCCTCTTCCCCCCCTATCAACTCAGTGACGACACTCTCCATTCAGGAGGGTGAAGTTAACAGACTTTTCAAGAGGCAGAACCCACGCAAAGCAGCTGGGTCGGACGCTGTCTCTCCTGCCACCCTCAAGCACTGTGCAGACCAGCTGTCTCTGGTGTTCACCTACATCTTTAACACCTCCCTTGAGACATGCCATGTGCCAGCCTGTCTCAAGTCCTCCACCATCGTCCCTGTGCCCAAAAGGCCAAGGCCAACAGGACATAATGACTACAGACCCGTCGCCCTGACCTCTGTGGTAATGAAGTCTTTCGAGCGCCTGGTGCTGGCACACCTAAAATCCATCACAGACCCTCTACTGGACCCCCTGCAGTTTGCCTACAAGGCCAACAGGTCTGTGGACGATGCAGTTAACATGGCCCTCCACTTCACCCTACAGCACCTGGACTCCCCAGCATCCTACGCCAGGATCCTGTTTGTGGACTTCAGCTCTGCCTTCAATACCATCATCCCCGCCCTGCTTCAGTACAAGCTCTCCCAGCTGAACGTGCCTGATTCCACCTGCAGGTGGATCACAGATTTCCTGTCTGACAGGAAGCAGTGTGTTAAGCTGGATACGCAAGTCTCTGACTCCCGGTCCATCAGCACGGGATCTCCCCAGGGCTGCGTCCTTTCTCCTCTGCTCTTCTCCCTGTACACCAACAGTTGCACCTCCAGTCATCCGTCCGTCAAACTCCTGAAGTTTGCGGACGACACCACCCTTATTGGGCTCATCTCTGGTGGAGACGAGTCTGATTATAGGTGGGAAGCGGCCAACCTGGTGACCTGGTGCAGCCAGAACAACTTAGAGCTCAATGCTCTTAAGACAGTGGAGATGGTTGTGGACTTCAGGAGGAACACAGCCCCACTCACCCCCATCACCCTGTGTGACTCCCCAGTCAACACTGTGGAGTCCTTCCGCTTCCTGGGCACTATCCTCTCCCAGGACCTCAAGTGGGAACTGAACATCAGCTCCCTCATCAAGAAAGCACAACAGAGGATGTACTTCCTTCGGCAGCTGAAGAAGTTCAACCTGCCAAAGACAATGATGGTGCACTTCTACTCAGCCATCATTGAGTCCATCCTCACCTCCTCCATCACCGTCTGGTACGCTGCTGCCACTGCCAAGGACAAGAGCAGGCTGCAGCGTATCATCCGTACTGCTCAGAAGGTGATTGGCTGCAATCTGCCTACCCTCGAGGACCTGCACACCTCGAGGACCCTGAGGCGAGCGAGGAAGATTGTGGCCAACTCCTCCCACCCTGGACACTCCCTGTTTCAGTCACTCCCCTCCGGCAGAAGGCTGCGGTCTATCAGGACCAATACCTCACGCCACAAAAACAGTTTCTTCCCTTCCGCTGTTGGCCTCTTCAACAAGGCCAAGGGACCACACTGACTCAAATGACTTCTTGCTTAAAACAATCTGCTTTTTGCACTGCATTACAACATGGTATCTTTTACATTTGTATTTTTTGTAATATTTGTATTTTTGTATTTTTATATTGTAATTTACGGCAATTTATATTTTATTGTATAAAAAGGTGGAGTGCAATCTCCGGGTCGGGGAGGAGATCTTGTCCCAAGCGGAGGAGTTCAAGTATCTCGGGGTCTTGTTCACCCGTGAACAGAGTGAGGGAAGGATGGAGCGCGAGATCGACAGGCGGATCGGTGCGGCGTCCGCAGTGATGCGGGCTCTGCATCGGTCCGTTGTGGTGAAGAAGGAGCTGAGTCGAAAGGCGAAGCTCTCTATTTACCAGTCGATCTACGTTCCTACCCTCACCTATGGTCACGAACTGTGGGTAGTGACCGAAAGAACGAGATCGCGAATACAAGCGGCCGAAATGAGTTTTCTCCGCAGGGTGTCCGGGCTCTCCCTTAGAGATAGGGTGAGAAGCTCGGTCATCCGGGAGGGGCTCAGAGTAGAACCGCTGCTCCTCCGCGTCGAGAGGGGCCAGTTGAGGTGGCTCGGGCATCTGATAAGGATGCCTCCTGGACGCCTCCCTGGTGAGGTGTTCTGGGCACGTCCCACTGGGAAGAGGCCCCGGGGAAGACCCAGGACACGCTGGAGGGACTATGTCTCTCGGCTGGCCTGGGAACGCCTCGGGGTCCCCCAGGAAGAGCTGGTGGAAGTGGCCGGGGAGAGGAAAGTCTGGGCCTCCCTGCTTAGGTTGCTGCCCCCGCGACCCGACCCCCGGACAAGCGGAAGATGATGGATGGATGTATATTTAATTCTATTCTAATCCCACTTAGTACTGCTAGTTTATGTACCCTTAGTATAGTTAGTCCACATATTTACATTTTAGGTATATGTTTATTGTATGCACCTTCCTGCCAAAGAAAATTCCTTGTCTGTGCAAACTTTCATGGCGAATAAATCCCTTTCTGATTCTGATTCTGATTCAATCTGTATAGTTTATAGTCTCGGTAAGTCGGATCATTGTATATGGAATTTTTAGTTTCGTTTTCAACAGCGATCGGAATTCATTGATATGATGTCAATAGATTATAATATTTGTTTAATAATAATAGGTAACATATTAGTCTTTATATTCAGTTATATGCTGTGTCGGGAGCATGATGGTAATTGTTTACGTTCTGTGTTGTTTCAGCACTACTCTCATTTCACTGTCATGTAAGAAACTCCGCTAGCAATAAATCAGCAAAAGAAAGCTGTTTGAAGACTTGTGTCACACCGGGAGCGAACACAACGCACCAACTAGCTGCACATACACCCTATCTTATTTTCTCACCTACAGGGACAGTGACTAGTGGTAAAATAGAATGCACAACTTAGTTATTGGGGATAGAGATAGATAAAATACAGATGGGAATAGTTTGTTCCAGTTAGGGCTGCAATGTTCAATCGATGACTAATCAACTATTAAATTAATCACAAACAGACCATTTGTGCACAATGGAAACTAATTCATGTTTAACACATTCAGATTCAACACTTTCAGATAATGAATCATCTAGAGATCAAGGAAGCAGTCTTATCTTTTCTACCAGGCCTTCCTGTTGAAACCCTGACTTCCTTGGTGGAAGGGTTTGAAGAGCTTGGTGTGGAGACCAGGGCAGACCTTGCTTTGGTACAAGAAAAGGATCTGGAGAAATACCTCAGACCAATCCAGTGTCAAAAACTGCTGAGTGGCATTCGGAATGAAGGTAAATCCATATTTTGACAGTGTAATGTGAACATTGGACAAACACGTGACATCAACTTCAAATAAACACAAAGTTTTAGTATAATTTTTATCTTCATCTGAGCATTAGGGGTGCTGATGAACATTTGGTCTTTAACAACCGAATGGTACAAATTGCACCATTTAAGTTTACTTGTACAAACTGAAACTTTTTTCAGTTTGAATACTCGATCAAACTTTTTCCTTCTGTATATCTAATGATCTTGTCTTATTCTGTCACTTCTAGGATTTCCAGTGCTTGACATAGACTTTGGTATTGCCTCTCCACTTGGCTCAAGTACTCCATGTCCCTCATCATCAAGTTCTGAAAGCACATGCTCTTTTTTCCGCTCAAATACTCCATGTACCTCACTAGGTACCTCACCAAGTACTCAAGTTCCCTCATCATCTTTGTCGTCACCCACAATTCCTGGCCAGCAATGGTATACAAACTTCCGGGTCAGATGGTACCAGACGCCAGCAGCAGTTCAAAAAGCAGTGGCAGATCAAACAAGAGCATCACCAGGGGACAGAAGAGATATGGTGAAGGTAGTGGTGGACCAAATGTTGGAAAATGATCCCAACCCCACCAGAGGAATGTGTCAAAGCATTGCCCGGAGCATTGTAAGGGACTATCCGAATAATTTTGCCGATGTTGGGAAAAAAGGAGACATTATTGGAGATGGCTGTCACTCTCTTCTTCAGCAAATTAAAACGAGAGTAGAATATAAAAATAGAAAAAACACTCTTGCACGGCGACGCAGAGAGAGAAGGCCCCACATTGGAGTGGCAGAGGGGGCCAGAGAAATGGCAAGAGGCCCTGTGGATCAGTACGGATGTGTGAGGTGGTGTCCTGAAGAACTTCCTGCTGGAGAGACCGAGGCAACCTTGGATGAAATGAAAAGGCAACTGTGCAACATCTACTCAGAGGAAGGGATGGGCGGGGCAGAGAGAGCTGACCCTCTGATGGAGAAGACCTACATCATTCAGCGCCGGTACCTGAACAGTGTGCCTGCACCAGCCATTGCAGAAATAAAGGAGGAATGGCCTTTTCTAGTCTCGCAAAGAGGCCCTTACTCCCACTTTGGTCTGCTGACAGATGTCTCCATCCTCAATAAGTTGCAAGAGGCCATGAATGGAAAAGGCAGTACAGCCATTCGTTTCTTCCAGGAACACAGCCGTCGTCCTGGGATCGAGGATGTCCTGAACACTTACGAGCCAGAGACTTCAGACAAGGCTGCATGTGTCCTTATGCTCCTGATGGCATATTTCAAAGAGCCAAAGAATTCCATCATGATTGAGAAGGATGTAAGTTGTTTAAAAGATTTATTTAAAAAAAAGTGATTGTGATTTCATTTCATTCTCTTATGCACCATGTTGAACATATGCAACTATTGATGTGTGTTGTTTCTTATTTTACAGCCGTGTGCTACAGCTGCTGATGTGCAGAGGACAGTGACGTTACCAAGCACCCCCTGCTTGATTGTCCAAGGTACTGTTGACATCTGGATTTGATATTGATACTTTGAGCTGTATGTGGTTATTTTAAATAGGCTTAATGTTCTCTGGTGTCAGGTGTGCAAGAGACAGTCAATTAGACCAATAACAATGGTCAGTGAGTGGGCCACAGTTCTCAAAAGCATTCAATGTTGAACATTTTAAATGAATGAAATTCAAGAGAGCATTCCTCTCTTGTGCAGCATTCCACTTCTTTACAGTAGTGATAGATGGGTATCTCTGTTCCCTTCAGGCGACCTGATGAAGCCTAGCACCTGGATGCTATCCATTGAAGAACAAGTGGTGATGGGACCACATGATCGCTTTATCAACAGGAAAGCTGCGGTTTTTGCAAGCTACTACAATTTGAACCTGCAATATCCTGAGGATGGCTCCTGCACTTTGGAGTTTATCCAAAGGTATTGTAACACTTAAAATAACACTGGACTGTATAGCTTTTTTATCTTGCTTGGATAGTATTTATGGTTGTTCATTTGGCATTTTTTCCTGCCTCCAATGCTTTATTACCTAGACTGATTTTGATGAATGATGAATGAATGATGAGTTTTAGGAAATGTCCACAAGATACTAAATTATTTCATGTACGATTTGGTTAAAGGGGAAGGGGCACCACTGCATGTGCCTTGGATAAACAATGCAATATTAAATCTGTAAAACTGAAAGTTGTCTTTGCTTATCGTTTATAGGTGCTTCTTGGGCATTAACCCAGAGCAAGGCTCAAAATCCAAGAGGCGTGGAGGCACAAGCCAAAATGTGAGCACACTCCAAAGAAAGCTTGTTGACTTTGAGTGGTCTTTGTAAATATGAAATAGTTGTCAAGGGACAGCCCTATAGTAAATTGTATAATTGAATAGTGAATTTAATGAAAATTTAAGTTAAGGGACAGCCCTATAGTAACTTGTATAATTGAAGAGTGAATTTAATGAAAATGTATGTTAAGGGACAGCCCTATAGTAAATTGTATAATTGAATAGTGAATTTAATGAAAATTTATGTTAAGGGAACAGCCCTATAGTAAATTGTATAATTGAATAGTGAATTTAATACTTTTTTCATTATTAAAAAGTTAAAATGAGTATCGTCTTTGTTGTCTTAGTTCTTGCTTTGACTTTTAATTTAGCAAATCCAAAGCACGTTAGTGTGGTAAAATCACAGTTAACAAGTCAAATTTGCAGTATTTTGCAGTGTTAATAAAATTGTAAATGTACAGTACATTACTGGCTACTAGTTGCATTACTTTTACAGTAAAAGTGTAAATAAACAATATTTTAATGTATAATTAAAAATTAAATTAAATTACTGGCAGTAAAAAACAAAAGAAATACAGACAATTACTGTAATTTATATACAGCAAGACAATGTAATTTCACAGCTACATACTGCTATATCACAGTAATTCAATGACAGGACAACTGTGAAGTTACAATATACTGCTGTAGTTGTCTTGCATTTTACTGTGAAATGTTTACAGTTAATTATTGTGAAACATGTGCAGTACATTACTGTGAAATATTTATAATACATTACTGTAAAATTACTGTGAAAGTAATGCAACTAGTAGCCAGTAATTTACTGTAAAGTTACAGTGAAATATTTTACAGTGTATGTCTTGCTACTGCCTTCTCGTCGTAACTTTTTTTTCATGCTTGTTTGGGCAGAAGAAAGTGCCACCCGAGCCAACTCACAGGCTTCTGACAAACGTTCTCTCAGTTGTGTAACATGATCCGTAACACTTCTTGAGACCGGCGCAGGGGATAGGATATGGTCTTTTAACACCTTCAGGGGACCACGCACCGTGTGCCTGAACACCAAATCTGCCGGACTAAACCCCAAAGACTCCTGTTGTCACGGCCACAGCCGTGCCCCCCCCGGTTTCAGTTTTTCGTCCTGCCCTAGTGTTTCCCTGTCATTGTCTTCACCTGTTCTCGTTAGCATTATTGTGTCCACCTGTGTGTCGTTTGGTTCTGTGTATTTAGGTTTCTGTTTTGTGTCCAGTCTTTGTCTTGTCCTTACAATACCTGTCCCTGTGAGTGCCCTATCTGTTCCCAGTTTTTTTGAGAATTAAAACCCTTGTTTCGACCATGCCTCGCATCTCTCGTGCATTTGGGTCCTACCCCTCCTCACACCCTGACACCTGTACTGTTTCTCGTACAGCAAATAAAACCAACGGAACACCTTCATCCCACTCTTTCTCAGTCCCCAGGCAATACTTCTTTAACATAGATTTTAACGTTTGATGCCACCTTTCTAACGCACCCTGACTCTCAGGGTGATAGACACTCGATACTATGTGGGATATTGAGAGCGTGCTCATGACCTGGTTAAACATTTTGGAACAAAAATTTGAGCCTTGGTCCATCTGCACGATCTTCGGCAGCCCGAACGTTGAAAAGAACTTCGTCAGAGCTCTCAGGATCACTTTGGTGGTGATAGATCGAAGAGGAATTGCCTCTGGATAACGTGTAGCTGAACACATCATTGTAAGCAAATATTTATTACCAGTCTTAGTCCTTGGTAAGGGACCAACACAATCAACGATCACTCTTTCGAAGGGTTCCCCCATGACTGGGATTGGACACAGTGGAGCTGGTCGAATAGTCTGGTTGGGTTTACCAGTAACTTGGCATATATGACAGGTACGGCAAAAACTAGACACATCAGTCTTCAGAGCAGGCCAAAAGAAATGCCTGAGCACACGGTCGTAGGTTTTAGTTATGCCCAGATGACCAGCCCACGGAATGTCATGGGCAAGTCATGGGATATTATATCGGAACGCCATGGGCATTACGATTTGGTACAGGGTACTCAAATCCCTATCAGAGCCAGTACGGAAAGTCCACTTACGGATCAACAGACTATCGTCTAGAAAGTATGCTGCTCTCTTAGCGTCTGCCTCTTCCCTGGAGACAACGGCTGAAAAACACCTGACCAAGGTCTTATCCTCCTTCTGTGCCACAAGTAATTGTGCGCGTGTAACCGGCAGTTTAAAACAATCTTCAGGATTATAGGCTACTTTCCTACTTTCCTCAGGAGGGAGACTCTCAGCACACGGAGGGTCCGTGACGCCAACAACATCCTTACCCCCTTCTGTAAGGCTGTTCGCAACCACTGTGTCATATAAGTCACTGGGGTCTTCATCTAGACGCGATTGGGCACGCGTCATTACACATGACGGAAAAACACCGGGAAACTGCTTATGCATAGCATCAGGGCCTGACCTCACCTCGGGCACATCCAACACTTCGATAACAGGCATCACTCGACCACCCGCAATATAATTTCCCAAAATCAAGGAGACCCCTTTTACTGGAAGGGAATCCTGTACACCCACTTTAAACTGTCCGTTTACAAAAGTGGACGATATGTACACATTATGCAGGGGCACAGCAGAGTATTCCATCCCGATACCTTGCAACAGCACCTAGGAGTCTACCGACCAAGGAAAGACTTCTGAGAGGATTATCGACTGGGCTGCACCAGTGTCTCTCAAAATGTGAATGGTCTGCTCGTCCTTTGACTGCCCTGTTAGTGACACGGATCCCGTCAATATAAAGGGTAGATAACTGGGGTCGGAACCAGGTTGCGTATTATCACCCTGTTGAGACACTAAATGAGGCGATGAGCAAAGCAAACCCATGCCTTTCGCAGGTGCTTTTGGTGATGAGGGAGACTGGCGGTTTTTCAATGCCCGACAGTCTGCTAGGACATGGCCTCTACGATGGCAATAGTAACATTCCCGTTCCTCTCTGGGGCGCTGGTAATTGTTCCCTGTACGTTCCTCTCTCTGTTTAGCAGGATGAGCAAAGGAACGTCTGTCATCTAACTCACGAGCTGGCTCACGTTGAGAAGCCGTGAACACAGTCTTATTCGTGAGCACAAACTCGTCCGCTGCTTGTGCTAACGATACTACCTTTTGTTCGTTCAGATGCAACACCAACCGTTCAGACAGGCCGTTCTTGAATTCCTCCAAAAGAACAAGATCTCTGAGGGTAACAAAATCAGTAGCCTTGCTGGCAATGCACCATCTGTCAAAGAGAGTCTCTTTCTCTCTGGCAAAGTCCACATACGATTTTGTAGGGGGTTTACGGTAATTCCTATACCTCTGCCGGTAAGCCTCCGGCACTAACTTGTACGCACGAAGAACCGCGGACTTTACACAATCATACTGCAAGCTCTCCTCCAGAGATAAAGCGGACACTACATCTTGGGCTTTACCAGAAAGTTTGCATTGCAACAACAAAGGCCACACATCCGTAGGCCAGCGCATAGATGCCACTATGCGTTCGAACACACTAAAGTAGGAATCCACCTCGGATTCTCTAAATGGTGGAACAAGGGCGATGTTTCTACCCACGTCAAACCTGTCGGAATGATGTGGTGGTGAACTAGGATGGTGAGTAAAACCAGAAACAGCAGGGTTCGGTGGCATCATGTTCTGTGCCCCTAACTCCAACTGACGCATCCTGTACGCACCGTCAATCTCCAGCCTTCGCATCTCAAGTTGATGAGTAAGCTCACTCTGCCGGGCCCTCTCCTCCCTTTCTATCTGCAGGCGTGTAAGGCGCACTCTTAAGCAAGCCTGTTCGGGTGAACCAGGGTTAGAACCCGTTCGTTGCGACGATGGAGGAGTCTTCACACCCGGTATACCCGAAGCAGCGTCGGCTTCCCCCGGACTTAGACGTTCCGTGGACGTTAACACCTGTATGTCCACCAAACCACGTAACAATGCCTCAGTCAGCTCGGGCTTAAGGAGCTGTTTCGACTCTGGTATCTGATAGTGACTAGCCAAGGCACATAAATCCTCCTTGCGACACTGACGCAATAACTCTTCTTCAGGAGCATCAATAAAAGCTTGGACAGCCGCCATTGCAACGTGCACGAAACACAAACAAACCACGTTAACACACCACTAGGAAAGTAACAAAATCAAACATATAGGATCATAGAGATCCCGGACGAGGCCCCCATTCTGTTACGTACGATGTTAAAGGTAACAATGTTTGACTGTCAGTACTGTACCAGCGGAGAGTGTCAACGGTGTAGCCAGGCACAAACCATGCAGCGGGGTGATACGGACTAGGTACATTTATTAATACAGCGAAAAAAAGATATCGGCAAGCCGCAGCAAGCCGTAGTGAACAGACAATGACAAATAACAATGACTAATAGACAAGGGACGTACCAGTACAAAAAGACACGGAGAAGGGACTATGAGCGATTCCCGATGAGACAAACAAAGTTCACTACTCTAAGGACCGAAACTGGCCCTGTTGGAAAACCACTAACTAACCTAGTATTTCCTAAGCTGACTACACTAAACCCTAGGTTACAAAAGGTGCAGGTGGAAACGCTCCTAAACTACTGTGCATAACAACGGTTATCTACGTGTTGAGGAGTATACCCATGGGTCTCTACATTATCTCCCTTCTCCTCTTACACATCTGGACAAATAAACAGCCGCCCAAAGCGACTCGCCCCTCTCTCTCATACGCCAAACAGAACACATTTTATCTATGACGACAGTGTCTAACTAGGCCCAATTAGACACAGCCGCTTCAGGTCCGGATCTCGACGTCGGGGCGCGCACTCCGACGTCATTACCAACACCGTCACAGGAACACCTACAGACAAGACACACAAACAAAACACACACACCCTACAGGCAGGAGTGGGAGCCGTAACAAGCTGCCGTTTTGGAAAAATAACTGGTGGAAGCGTCGGAAATATTTAGAACTCACGCATCTAAAGGTTAAAACGAATAAACTTATCCAAAAACAGATGTCATGTACAAATTGGAAAAATTAGTGACATGAGACTTTTATAGACGCCATTGCTGTGCATGCCATGACCGACTGTGATCAAAACGTGATCAGCCACGCTAGCTCCAGTCTTTGAAAATTCAGAGCTAAATAAACTATTTTGGGACAAGGTTTTTTATAACAGTTCTGAACATTTATTTTCACTGATTCTTTTGTGGGTGATTTGTGAGACGCTAAACTTTCATGTATGCATTTTCAGTATTTCAACATAACTTTCTGGAGGGTTTAACCTATAACCTCAAGGTAGTACCTAGATCTACTGTAGCTAGCGAAATCCTAACGTAAACAATGTGAATCTGATAGCAGATAACCAGGCTAAATAGCCTCAATTTCAAACCTATACGTAATAGCATGCCCCATCCAATTTCTGAAAACACGTTTATATATTTAAAACTATTTCTGTAAAGAAACTCACCTTTGAAGTAGCTAATTTCCAGTTGAAATCCAATGCGTAGTCCTACAAGACGGTTGAACCCCTGCAAAATCTCTTCTGAAACCCCAGTTTCAGCGATGCGTTGAAATGGGCATGCGCAAAGTGGGGCAGACTGAGGGGCAGATATGCTAAGGAAGAATTGTAATATTCTGTGATGACTTGTCTTTGGAAATGAAACTCTTAAGAGTCGCTTACCTTTAGGTCACATTTAACAATTTTGTATTACAAAATTATTGGAGCACAAATTTGCATTGTGTGTCATACAGCTTTGGTGTGCTGTACAAAGAATGTTTGCTTAATCATGTTACACATCACACATTGATTGCTTTTGTACATGTTTATAGTAAAGAATGAAAGACTAAATTATTCCAATTAATTCAAAATTCAGTCTTTTACTTATTAAAGCTATGTTCCTGCATATGAGAAAATTGATGACCAATGACATGCTGGGGCTGAGCTGCACATGAATTACATACATTGTCTACATTTATACTTGCTGGGTGCAACATTTAATATTGTGTGGGATTGAAATTCATGTAGACTATGGCTACATTACAAAAGTGTCAGAACTGAGAGCAGTCCAGTGTGATCTCCATCTCTGGATAAACCACTCGAGATCAACGGCAACGTTGTCCACGGGACCAAAAATAACAGTATCCAACCGACCAAGGTACGACGTCGCTCTTACCATACCCTTTGTAAGCGAATACCACTTTGTCAACGTTACCCTTAGTATGAACTTGTACTTCCAAGGCGATACCAGGTAAAACATGGCTATTTACTCAGTAAGTAATCTGAATTCGCTTACAAAGGGTATGGTAAGAGCCTGGTAACACCATGGAAACAAACACGGCTTCCTTTTACAGTCCAGTTTCAGATTAATTACTGAGTAAATAGTCCAAACATGCGCAAGAACATACCCAGTATCCAAGAAGATTTACCATGACAGTAGAGGAAAACTCTTCCCGCGGAGGTAGGTATAGGCCTACCAGCCAAGTAAATGAGGCCATCATCGATAAATGTATCTGAAAAGGTATTTTATTGTAAAGTACTATCTTATATTACCTTCTCATTAGACGTGGACTGTTACCGACATAAACCTTAGGTAACTGCAGGGTAATAGTAGAGTATTTTGTTCGTAATTCTGCTGGAGCTTCGCCGTCTTTACCTACTTAGTAGCAATGGTATTTACTCAATAACACATTATAATTTACCATATCTCCCGTAGTTACCAACTTACTACCAGCGGTATTTAAATAGGAATATTTATAAGTTTCCAGGTAAATACTCATTTTTGTCTTCTGTCTTTACCTAATTAGGACGTGTGGAAATAACCCAGTAATAACCAGCACGTTAGTATTTAGTTAATGGGTAAATACTTCGAATTATCTAGGTATTTACCACCTTGGTACCAATCAGTACACCCAATAATACAGAAAACATACCCAGTAATGACCAGCACGTAAGTATTTAGTTAATGGGTAAATACTTCGAATTATCTAGGTATTTACCAACTTGGTACCAATCGGTAATACCCAATAAAACACATAACATACCCTTTACTTTCTATGTAAATACCTAGTACTTAAGGGACTGTAAAAGGAAGGGTTACCCAGGATTTTACATTTACATTACATTTAGAATGTAAATGTAATGTAATCCAGAGCGATTTACAGTAAGTACAGGGACATTCCCCCCGAGGCAAGTAGGGTGTGATGAATAAAGTGTTTTGTCCGTCTCTTCATAAACGGAGTGACTAAGTTCAGTTAAGTTCTGGATTTTAATACGTATTTATCAATCTGCAGATTGGGAGAGAAAACCAATCTTCTGACCATAAATGACAACACAACACCAAGCTTAGGTCTCAACCAGGTCTCTCTCCGCTCCGAAAGCCGGAGGACCATCTTTTATAGGGCACAAGAATGTAAACATAGATTGTGACAGTCAGGCAGGAATGACGTTACAACAGTCTCAGAGAAAAAGATTCACTGCTCCCAACACATGACAACTCTCACACTAGAGAGTTCATAGTTGGAGCTCTCCTTGTAGTTATGACAAGGACCGTTTAGCCAGTACTTTCTCCTGACCCCGAACATCTATTAACCTGACACATAGACACAATATACTGTTATTAATAGCAAGCTTACATGATAAACGTACTAACTAGTATCCAATGACTAGTTCAATTGATTAGTGATTAATGTAAGCACACAGGAAATCCCAATTTCTTCCACAGGTGAAGTGCCTTGCCCAAGGACACAACGTCATATTGCACAGCCGGAATCGAACCAGCAACCTTCTGATTACAAGCCCGATTCCCTAACCACTCAGCCACCTGACTCCCGATTTTCCGTTTCAAATCCATCACCATATCTCTTACACCTGCCTATGAATCTCACACAAAGTAGACTACAAAAGTTGTACAGTGATAAACAATTACATTCTTACAGAGGTCAGTTAAAGGTAACTGACGTCTGTCATCTGACTTATTCTTCAAAGTCCCATTCTTTCGTTCAACTGTACCCTGCTTACTAAGTAATTACAGTTTTTTACAATCGCTATGACAATTTTTTCAATACTTCAAACAAGTTTCCTAAACTCTTAACGCACCAACACACCTACGACACACAATTGGCAAAACAGTTAATTTCATGCTCAAAATCACATGTTGTAAATGTGTTAACATTAATTGTCATAACACAAAAATACACTAAACATTACACCATGTCTAACACACATTCTCTTTCAACAGCAACATTTAGTCAACCATAGCCCAATGTCATAAAAAACACTAACATCCGGTGGAATTACAGAAACTGCATTCTTTTATGTGTCAGGTCTCACAGTATATGGATCATAGATTGTGTTTGCAATGCAGTTTCTTTTGAAGCCTCCCCGTGCAGTCACCAAGTGGTTTGCAGCCCATCCTAGAATGGTGGCACTTTTCCTCCCACCTTACTCTCCATTCCTCAACCCCATAGAGGAATTATTTTCCTCATGGAGGTGAAAGGTTTATGACCACCAGGAGTCAGAGACTTGTGTTCCCAGCTTAACACTGACTTCCTGTCAGACAGGAAGTCTGTGATCCACCTGCAGGTGGAATCAGGCACGTTCAGCTGGGAGAGCTTGTCCTGAAGCAGGTCGGGGATGATGGTGTTGAAGGCAGAGCTGAAGTCCACAAACAGGATCCTGGCATAGGATGCTGGAGAGTCCAGGGGTCTCATTTATAAAGCTTGTGTACACACAAAACGGGGCTGAAAATGTGCGTACGCCACTTTCCACGCAAAGGTTGTGATTTATAAAAAACAAACTTGACGGGAGAATGTGCGGTCCTCCACGCAAACTCTGACCCTCCCGTAGGCCTACGCACATTTTGGAAACAGTTGGAATTTGCGACGCAGATGACCGTACTGTAGTCAGACTGCAGAAAGTAAATGTGGGAAGAACAATTACTCGTAATATTTATTTATTTTGTTTTCCTCACACACGTTTTTTTCACTCGATTTCATCATTATCATGAAGATTAAATCCAGCATTGTTATTTGCGCTGGTACTGAGTGATAATTGTTCCATAAACACCTTGTAAAATCCAACTCAAATTTTTCAATCAAAATTCTGCGCTGTCTGTCTCACCATCAGATTGTCCACTACGTGAGTGCAGGAGGGGGAGATGCCCGACTGCATGGAATACAGGATAACATCACATCCTACCTTTAGATAACTGCAGAACACATTGTATAACTACATATATTTCTTTAATACTGTGCATATATCATCATATGTCAAAAACTGGAAATACAGTCGTTAAGCTCCCGTGCAATCGCTACACTCTACGTCCTCGTTATCAGTCCAGACTTCAATAGACTACTGTTCATAACAAAACGCTTTCATTTTCAAATTTTATCTCGACTCGCGGTATCACTGGTACAGTTGACGCCATTCGCACAGTTTTTTTTATTGGTGATCCACTGGCCAATAATGTGGTTTTTGGGCCTCTGCCAATAGGCTAACAGTGTCTGAGAAGTTGTCATGCGCCCTGATTCACCGTAAAGAACAATCGCATGGCAGGGCCATTAATATACTGGATTAGCATTCATGAGGTGCTTTGCATTGAGCATTTATGGTCAAAAATGGGCGTGTTCAGGGCGGGGTAAAATGCAGATTCACGTACGCACACTTGTGGGTAGTCTGTGATTTATAAAGGGAACATTGCTGACAGGTGTGCGTATGCACGGTTTTATAAATCAGATTTTTGGGGGGCATATGCCATTTTAGGCTTTTGGGCGTACGTACACTTTTAGTAAGAATCTTACGCACAAATCTTTATACATTTTATACGTTTTATAAATGAGACCCCAGGTGCTGTAGAGTGAAGTGGAGGGCCATGTTAACTGCATCATCCACAGACCTGTTGGCTCTGTAGGCAAACTGCAGGGAGTCCAGTAGAGGGTCTGTGAAGGATTTAAGGTGTGCCAGCACCAGGCACTCGAAAGACTTCATTACCACAGAGGTCAGGGCGACGGGTCTGTAGTCATTATGTCCTGATGGCCTTCGCTTTTTTGACACAGGGATGATGGTGGAGGACTTGAGACAGGCTGGCACATGGAATATCTTAAGGGAGGTGTTAAAGATGTAGGTAAACACCGGAGACAGCTGGTCAGCGCAGTGCTTGAGGGTGGCTGGAGAGACAGAGTCCGGCCCAGCTGCTTTGCGGGGATTCTGACTCTTGAAAAGTCTGTTAACTGCACCCTCCTGAATGGAGAGAGTCGTCACTGTAGAGGGGGGGAGGGGGGAGGCCTCCTGGATGGGAAGGGGTAGTTCAGGACTGTCCAATTGTCTTTCAAATCTGCAGTAGAACTCATTCAGGTCGCTGGCCAGGCGGGAGTCGTTAGTGGAGTGGGGGGCTCTGGGCTTGAAGTTGATAATCTGCCTGAGCCCTCTCCAGACAGAAGCAGAGTCGTTTGCAGAGAATTGGTGTTTTAGTCTCTCCGAATACAGTCGTTTAGCCTCCCTCACCGCCTTGCTAAACCTGTTCTTAGACTCCTTGAAACTGTCTTTGTCCCCACTCTTGAACGCGGCCTCTTTCTCTGACCTCAACCTTCTGAGTTTAGCTGTAAACCAGGGTTTGTCGTTGTTGTAGCTCACCCTGGTGCGTGTTGGTATACAGCAGTCCTCACAGAAGCTGATGTATGATGTCACAGCCTCTGTGAGCTCATCCAGACTATTGGAAGCAGTTGTGAACATGTCCCAGTCAGTGCAGTTCAAGCACGCCCGCAGATCCTCCATAGCTTCACTGGTCCACTGTTTTGATGTCCTCACAGCAGGCTTACAGCGCTTTAGCTTCTGCCTGTATGCAGGAATCAGGTGGACCATGGCGTGGTCAGAGTGACTCAGTACTGCTCGGGCGACTGCATGGTATGCTTTGCTGATTGTAAAGTAGCAGTGATCCAAGGTGTTTCCTTCTCTGGTAGGGCATTTGATGAATTGTCTGTATTTGGGGAGTTCTTGAGTGAGATTGCCTTTGTTAAAGTCGCCTAGCACAATAACCAAGGAATCTGGATTTTCATGCTCCACACTCAGTATCTGGCTGGCGAGCACACGTTGAGCCTCGTTGACGCTAGCCTGCGGAGGCATGTAGACGCCAACCAGAATGAATGACGTATGAATGAATAACTCACGTGGTGAGTAAAAAGATCTACAGTTACTAAAAAATGATTCCAGATCAGGAGAACAGTGCTGCATAATCACTGTCACATCTTCACACCAGCCACTGTTAATGTAAAAACAAATACCACGGCTTTCGTTTTGCCAGAGAGCACAGGGTCACGATCCGCTCTCAGCAGTTTGAAACCTGCTAGCTGTAGCGCAGAGTCTGGGATCAGTTCACTCAGCCATGTCTCTGTAAAGCACAAAACGGAAGATGAATGAAAGTCTTTTCCACACCAGTAGCTGAAGTTCATCCAGTTTGTTGCTCAGTGAACGCACGTTGGAGAGAAATATCCCCGGTAACGCTGTGCACCGGCTCGTTTGCTTCTCCTACAACACTTCGCAGCTAGGACAAAGCCGAGGGTGGCTTTGACTATAATTCCCACTAATTCTGCCGCTGGAAGCAGAAAAGTGGGATATAAATCCACAGGAGTTGTAGTCCTGATGTTTAGAAGTACTTCTCTTGTTAGAGAACCCCGGAAATCTTGTCAGAACACTGAATTAACAGACAAAACAAGACAAAAAAGAGCACACCTAACGACCAACGACCAGAGATGCTTAAGTATGGTAGCTACTGGTAGTTCTCTCCCCATGTAGCCTACTTTTATTTACAGGCTTGTGTGGAATTTTCAGTTACACTGAAATTATGAGAATAATGATTAGAAAACGATTTGCACATTCTGATCCTGTTTAACAGAGCATGGAGGCTGTACACAGTGAGACGTTCATTTAATGGCAGGTTGTCAGGAATATTAATCTATCAAGCATTGCACAGTCAGTTGGTGAACAAGTTTTAGACAGCTTTATTGCTTGCGGCCGGCCCACAAGGAGACAAAAACATCAATCGCCATTGTGCTACAAAGTTTGTCTGGTTCACAAGTCTTCAGGCAAGACCCTTTATTAGTGAGAAGTCTCCTCCCCTGCATATCAGCTGTCAATATGATTGATCCAAGAGACAGAGTGCGCGTGCGCGTGGAAACATACAGAGTTCTCTGACCCTAGGCTTGACAATATAATTCACTCAACACAGATAAGGTTTATTGCACCTCTAGTATGATAATGGTCAACCTAGGTCAGTTTGTTTACGTAAGCCTAGTGTTACCCAGAGTTCAGATTTGGGGGTAGGCCTCTCTGCACACAAGGAATACTAAACACAGAATCATTCTTATACAGGATAGTTACATCTTTAACCAGGGCCGGAGTGGGGCCACTTTTCAGCCCGGGAGTTTCAGGCCCAAGACCGGCCCTTTTCTTTATATATTTTTTATTTTTTTATTTATTCATTTAGCAGACGCTTTTATCCAAAGCGACTTCCAAGAGAGAGCTTTACAAAGTGCATAGGTCACTGATCATAACAACAAGATAGCCAAAAAACATCGCGAGTAGCCAAAACATGAAGCACACATTGTGAACAACCAAAGTAAGTGCCAAAGGGAAGAACCATAAGAGCATGTAGTTAAACAAGTCACAACCAAACAACATGAACAGCTATAAGTGCAAGTGTACCTGTGGAAAAAAGCAAGCAACAGTAATAAAACAATATATCACAGCGAGAACCAAAACTTTAAATCAGTTACCACTAACCACAAGAGCAACAAGTCTCATACCAAACAGGGCCGGATGCAGCCTGCTTTGACTGTGGGTGCAGTGAACTTTTCTGGGGGGTATCATGATTACAGAAAGGGATTGTATTATTTGTTATATTGATACAATTTTTGAGACTGCTTAACGATCCGAGTGTTAATCAGGCACGGAGCCAGACGTTGTAAACATTCGGAGCTTTGCCCCAACCTAAGACGTATGGGTCTGATGTGATGCAAGATAGGCACTTCTACACTTAATGCGAGCGCGCAAAGCGCGCGAGACACTCATTCTGACCCATCAGTCATTGTGACCCACCGTCGTATTGCGACAACTTTACCGCATACAAAAACAAAGTGAAGCATTTTCTTTTAACCGTTGGGCTGTCTCAGATCCCCCACATCGCAAAGGTTAAAATACAATTATTTTTATTTGTTTTTGTATTGGGTAAAATTGGGTAAACACAACGATGGTTCGTTATAAACCTTTGGGTCATGTGACCCGAAGGCAGCACAAGGGTTAAGGCATTGACAACAGACTGCACAATTAGCTACATGAGTTCAGGCAACTGAGAACGTTGTTCAGCCAAGGGGTTTTAGTGTTTTAGCAATTGAGAAAAACTGTAAATGATTATTTTATTAACCTTACTTTGACCATTCTTGCTCTGATTCAACCCATAGTTAAATAACTGTAATTCCGTTCCATGGTATTGGCATTATTTGATTAATGTTAATAGACTGTTCAGTTTCCCATCTTCCTTCAGACCATAGGGTAATTAGTTGATGTTGTTCGGCCAATATTGACCCCCTACAATCTTGAAATTGATTCGCTGGAACACCAGTTACAGGAGGGTACATGGTCACAGGTGAATCATGTAAATTGTAGGAACAATTGCCGATAAAAATACTCATTGTTGGATTTCTATTTGTAGGCAATGAAGAAGACCAAATACAATTTCAACGATTTGTCTTTATTTCAGTGCCAAAAAGCATTTGGTCAGTTCTGAGTACACGTCCACGGTGTGTAACATTAGCGATGGAAGGGCGGAGAATGTTGCCAAAATAAACTATGGTGTGACGGGAAACGGTAACGTTAACTTAGGTATGCATCAGGGAATTAAAGCACATCGCATCGCAGTCTTAAAATCCTTTCCCGGCGTATAACAAAGCAAATTTAATTTTGTTTAAGATCGGCCAGCTGACCCAGGAAAGGACACCCCATGTCTGCCAACTGTATCAGGCTCAGAAAGTGGGAGGGGATAGGTAGAAATGCAGAGTTTGTCATGGAAAACCTGCTAGCGAGTAGGTTAGGTTCACAGAGTCAGTTACCATGGACATTGACCCACAGTTTGCATTACCTCTCTTTCTGGAACGGAAAACCCAGAGTTTGCCTTTAGTGTTACCCAACTCAGTTTTCACTAAAACTGCTATCTGGAATACCCCCCAGGTATATTTAACTTGCGCCATAGTATAGGCCTCACAGCAAAGGATCTGTTACATTGTTGACATTGATACAGTTTTTCAACTGTGTGTCTTCATGTGTTTAAAGAGAGAACCACTTTGAAAAAAGAGTTTGCTACATTCCTGACATTGGATATGGTTTCTCTCCTCTGTGTGTCCTTATGTGTTTTTCCAAAGAACTACTATGAGCAAAGAGTTTGCTACATTCTTGACATTGATATGGTTTCTCTCCTGTGTGTGTCCTCATGTGTCGAACCAAATGAGACTTCACGATAAATCTTTTGCTACATTGCTGACATTGATATGGTTTCTCTCCTGTGTGTATCCTCATGTGTTCAACCAGATTACCCTTCTTAGCAAACCGTTTGTTACATCTTTGACATTCATATGGTTTCTCTCCTGTGTGTGTCCTCACATGATTAACCAGAATACTTTTCAGACTGAAAGTGTTGTTACATTGTTGACATTGATATGGTCTCTCTCCTGTGTGTGTCCTCATATGAATAACCAGCTTACTTTTATGACTGAAAGTGTTGTTACATTGTTGACACTGATGTATTGTTTTTCCTGTGTGACGTCTCTGTGGCATATTTTCCCTTGTCAAAGCCTCAATGTTTCTGTTCCGAAACAGAAGCACTCCTCCATGTTCCTCCTCCAAACTCTGAGTTTTAGGACAGTCTGGAGCTACAACAGAGAGGGGCTGAGAGTCATTGCCTGGTTCTGATGCTGCATAGTCTTGTCCATCAGTCTCTGCTTTGATTTGCTCCTCAGTTGTGTTGCTGGGTAGAGAGTCTCCTTCTCTGTTCTCCACTTTAACAGTTTGGTCAAGATTTGAACATTCAGAGGAGCCCTCCTGATCAGAGTCATGCTTCACACTGGTACAAGTGGATGTGGAGTCTGTAGTTTCAGACTGCAGTCCTTGGAGCTGCTCTTCCTCCTGACTGGTCCACAGCTCCTGTTCCTCTTTAATCTGTGGGGGCTTCGGGAGAGAGAGCTGCTGCACATCTGGGGGGAAGAAGAGGCAAGACAACAGTTAGATGTGGCCTGCGTCCTTATTCTGTAACCTAGATTGAAAACTAAAGAGACCAATTAAAACTAAAGTATGTAGACATAGATCTCAGCAGATGTTCTGACTCCACAATCAATTTAACCACCATTATTATTTACAGCACATTGTATAACTGGTAGTTCTGATGTCATATAACATGACTTGTTTAAGGTTAGGGATAACACCTATCTGAACATTTATCTAGCCTTCTGATAAGCTGTCATTATTCATAGATTCAACTAAGTAGGTTCATTACATGTTTTATCCACTTCCCTAGCCAGGACTGATGCCCGATCTCCTATGGTTTCACTCCTGTATTCACAGTGAAACCACTGCTTTCAATTAGTGTGTGCACACTTTACATGCTTTGGATAAATGAATGCATTTTGGTTTATTAAATGTTTGGTTCATAGACAATTGACTGCAGCCTATGGATGTGTGCATAGGAGGTCTAGTAATTAGAATTTTAATTATAACTTTAAAGACTGATAGATTAACACGTTTTAATATATCACTCATGTAATTATATGGTCACAAATTCACCATTCAACTCTTGCCTAAATCGGGGATTGAACATTGTAGATCTTTTCTTTTGAATTTTGCTGTTAGCTCTACTTTACTGGACGTTCGTTCACTTGTCTCAAAGAGGTTATGAGGACTGCTATTCTGGTGGATATCACTCAGATAGATAGCTAGGGACACAGCTAGTGTCGTATTAGTTTATACTAACAGGGAGGACAAACGTTCTGCTCTCAATGTAGCTAATCACAACGGAGAGTTCCAAGCGTCAACAAATGCAAAACTGAACTTTTTGCTGATTTAACATTATGATAAAAAAAACAATAGTGAGATGTAGTGTACAGTAGGCTACGATTTACACTGATATTATTATTACATTTACTTTCGTAAACAGTAATTCATTTCACGATTGCTAGGGACACAGCTGGTGTTACGAGCTACATAATAACTACTCCATCGTCCATTCTCAAAAGAAACGGGACTCACTACATTCTGACTTTATGTACGACCCAAATTTTGAAAAGACATCTGGGCCTGACTGTGCAACATGAAATAAGATATAACGAATATAAACACAGCAGATTATAATCAATTGTAGTTATTATATTGAACCTTTTCGGTGAATCTTGATTTCAGGTTGAGTAACATGGTCCAACATCCGTTGCAGTCGCGCACTCTCGTACTTCGAACGAGAAATCTCCTCTTCCAACTCGGCAAACAATTTTTCAGCGGCTGCAAATATCTCCAAAGCTGCTGTTGTTAATCGCTCAGTGAGAAAATCCCTGAACATCTCTTGTTTAGACATGTTGGTGTTAAAAAACTCGGATAGTTTACGAAATTGTAGCTCGAGGAAGTTCGCTTTCTCCCTCAAGCTCTTTCTTTCTAGCCGGATGTAAACAACGCAAGCTGTTCCGGGGGGTATTCCAGAAAGCTGGTTTGCGACATAACCGGGTAAATTAACTCTCCAGCTGACACACAATGTTGCAGCAACCTACTGGCAATGTTGCTACTACGCTGGCTGTCATATGAGGAGTTAATTTATCCGTGTATGTCGCATAACCTGCATTCTGGAATACCCCCCCCCCCCCCGGTGATCAATAGAGCTCCGGACGTCACGTGACTTTACTGTTTACATCGCCATTTTGGCAAGAAAGTAGTGTCAAAAATGAACGGCGCCAGCACGGATTTCAACCTGTCCGAGTTCACTGCGCACTTTAATTCAAAAGACATAGGCAGCTATAAAGCAAAACTTGATCCATTAAACATTAGTGATCCATACAATCCTGGAGTTATTTTTACGACCTTTACCATTGAAACGGAAGGCTTCCCTGACCTTCTGTATCCAGATATTTACAACTCTTTCAACTTTCATTCGTCCTACTCTGGAGTCTTTGAAAGCCTACAAGAGCCTGGAGGGATATAATTGGACGCAATCAGCTGTATTACAGGGTTTTTCCTGGGTCAAAATGGGTCTTCGGTGCTCCAAAAAAAAAAAAAAAATAGAATCAGAATGGGTTTTTATTCGCCATGAAAGTTTGCACAGACAAGGAATTTACTTTGGCCGAAAGATACCGACCGAGGCAGCCATTATCGGTGCCCCCTTGAAAAAATTCAACCCCCAGACTATGCTCCTAGAGGAGTACAGTGTGGGAACAGGAAAAAACACCTCAGCACATAGGCACATACATTGTACAACATTACAGAACTCATGACATGCAAAGGGGGTGGGAAGTCAGTGCAAACAAGCAGCATCTGGACCTGCGGCCGTAAAAAGCGCCTGCCACAGACCCGCCTGCCACAGACCCGCCTGCCACAGACCCGCCTGCCACAGACCCGCCTGCCACAGACCCGCCTGCCACAGACCCGCCTGCCACAGACCCGCCTGCCACAGACCCGCCTGCCACACTGGGGGAACGAAGCAGGCAAAGGCGTTGGATGGGGGTGGGGGGGTGATGGCATATCTGTAGTCGGTGAAAGTTAGTGTATGAGTAGGCCTGGGCTGACGCCTTCATCTAGGCCACAATCAGTCAGATTCACAGTTCGCAGATTGTATTGCCATGGAGACATCCTTGGTTGTGACCCAGACAGAGACCGCAATCCACAGGTGTCAGTGGGAGGGGGGAAGGGAAAGACTACAAGAGAGTCTCACTGCAGCGCTCTCCAGGGGAGTTGTTACTCCAGCAACGGCCTTGGCCAAGGTCTGTGCTGGTTACGGGGCCGAAAGCAGATAAGATTGGGTTAGTTGTTTGGTCGAGTAGGCGCATTCAATTTCCACGTCTACTAGGGATGCGTATTGATAAGATTTTAACGATTCCGACTCCTTATCAATTCCTGCTTATCGATTCGATTCCTTATCGATTCTCTTATCGATGTTCCCCTCTACAGCCAACTAGGTCTGTGCGTCCTGCACCCCCCCACACACACACTCGTTCTAAACTAATTTCTCAAACTGGCTGTGACTGGCTCTGAAATAAGCTAATACCTACCACCTCTAGGCCTCTTCAGGCCTCTGTTTTCAAAACAAAATCTAGTCGGAGATAGAAACTTTCAGTTTCCTTGTGTTCAAGCTTCTATTACTCAACACCATATATTCTTATTTTTCTTATTTTTCAGGTCACGCAACTACTAAGGAAAATAAATGTGCATTTCATTTTAAAAGGGGTGGGACATAAGCTGTTTGATACTGTCCTTATGGAACTGCAGTGTTTTAGGCTTTAGAAAACATTGTATTTTCCTGAAACTTTTTTAATGGCCCTAAAACGTAACCTGTAATGGTTTATGCCTGGTATTGAGCTGTTGAACGGTGCTGGCAGCCTGGCACAACCAAGACACACACACTTCTCTGACCCTAGCTGATCATGCGCTTGCTTCAATGAACGTGACTGAGAACAGGCCACATGTTAACAATAACATGAATGTTAACATCACTTAAGAGATGTCTATTTATGTATTTATTTATGTATCTATTTATGTATTTAATTTTGGCACATTTAGTCCTCCATATATAATTGCTATTTGTGCCTGGTCAATTAACAATAGGTCAAATCGAACGGCTAGCAAAAAAAAAGAATTGGGTGGGGCCGAGGGGCTGCTGCAGGGCTGCAACAACGAATCGATTAAATCGATTAAAATCGATTATTAAAAGCGTTGGCAACGAATTTCATTATCGATTCGTTGTGTCGCGCGATTATTACGCCACTCAATATGTCGCGGAGATGTTTGAGTATTAAAAAAAAAGTTTAGTTGAGCGCAGAGCGGAAGTAGAGGAAAGGCCATCGGAGAGACGTTGTTGAGTAACGTTGTTCTGAAACACATAGCGGAGGCAGAGAAATCAGTACGACCCAAGTCATCCAAGGTGTGGGAGCATTTCACACTAAATACATCGAAACAGTGTGTTAATTGACCGAGGTGAAGTTAGTTTCATATTCGACATTCGTCTCACATTCGGAAGATGCTACTTTGCAGCATCGCGTTAGGGACCGGGTGAAAACAACCCATACCATTTTGAAAAATGTAGACTTTTATAATATTTTTGGAATATAAAACCTCAAACAGACACCAGAGTATCTTAACAATGTCTGGTATACTTCCAAAGCCTTTACTTTTTCAATGAAGTTTCAAATAAAATGATAAAAAATCACTAATCTTTGAAAATAGCTTAATCCTCGCAAATCTTAACTTTTTTCAAAATTTACATTTACATTTATTCATTTAGCAGACGCTTTTATCCAAAGCGACTTCCAAGAGAGAGCTTTACAAAGTGCATAGGTCACTGATCATAACAACGAGATAGCCACAAAACATTGCGAGTAGCCAAAACATGAAGCACACATTGTGAACAACCAAAGTAAGTGCCAAAGGGAAGAACCATAAGAGCATGTAGTTAAACAAGTTACAATTAAACAACATGAACTGCTATAAGTGCAAGTGTACCTGTGGAAAAAAAAAAGACAAGCAACAATAATAAAAAACAATATATCACAGCGAGTACAAACAATTTTAAATCAGTTACCACTAACCACAAGAGCAACAAGTCTCTGAGCAAGAGTCATTGTGATCCTTGAGGGAACTAACATCGGGTCAAGCGAACCATTCCTAAGTACCGTTGTACTCCCGGAACAAGTGCGTCTTGAGCCTTTTCTTGAAGGTGGAGAGACAGTCAGTGTCTCTGATGGAGGTGGGGAGTTGATTCCACCACTGGGGGGCCAGACAGGAGAAGAGCTTGTGTTGGGACTGGGCGGTCTTGAGCGGTGGGACCACCAGGCGGTTGTCTGAAGAAGACCGTAGGTGACGAAAATTGTGTCAAAAAATCTTAAATATACACCAGATTATTCGAATAAAGTCTGGCCTACTTCCACAACCTTTCAATTTTCATTAGAGTTTTAAACAAAACTCAAATAAATTGCTCATCTTGGAAAATAGCATTAAATCCACGCTAATATTAATAACTTTTTCAAAATTGTGTGCCTGTTTGTGCACATTCTGAAGATTTTTTGCACTGTGAATTTGCACTGTCAGTTATGTTTGAATAAAGGGTTGGAAATTAATGCTTTTTTGTTTTTTTATCCGATTCATCGATTAATCGAAAAAAGAATTGACAGATTAATCGATTACTAAAATAATCGTTAGTTGCAGCCCTAGGTTGCTGCTGCAAATATTTGAGTGGCACCTCCCCTAACCTTACTGCAAACATTTGATCAAACTTGAGCTCTGGAGGTACATTTCGTAAGAAATTGTGTGTTTAATGACAGCAGTTGAAATAATTTTCTTGAATAGTGAAGGTTTAAAAATTAAATTAAAACAAAATTATAATATTTACCTGCAATCAAATTCACCATGCATTATTTAGGAAAGTATTGTTTTGCAATGTTTGATCATGTCTTATTGAGTAAAATTAGCAAATATGGTGAAACGAATATCTTCTACTGACTTCAATTGATTTTGGAGCATGAAAGTTTAAAATATACAAATATGGGGAGTGTACAGCTATAAACAGCTGGTGAGCTTGAAGACATTTATTTCAGTTATATCATCCAGCATGCAGCAGAGAAGTACATCAAGTCCCATTGAGATCCATTCTGTTAATTTTAACACTTTGAGCTGCAATACCATAATAACCACACAAGTTATTATAATCAAGTCATAACTCTCAAGATCATGTCAGCCTTAATAATTGGGTGTGCTCAAGCCTTCGGTGAGAGCACAACCTTTGTTCTCTCACATATATATTATTATTGTGAGAATGCCTGTTTCACTTTACGCTCTCAACGAAGGCAGTCGCATTTTCTTTCCCTCTCCTACCCCTGACCTTCCCTGCTTGCTTCCCTGCTTGGCTTCTATCGTATTGTCTAGTTATTCACGGAGAAATGCTCTGAAGTTTCAATCATTTGGATAGTTTTTGAAGATATTACTCAAAATCAAATACTACAAAAAGGAACAACCTGAGAGGACTGAAGCCCAAGGAGAACAGAAGTATTTTGTGCTGCCCTCCAAGACTGACCACAGGCAAGCAAACTAAAGCTTGTTCCCTGTAGTAGAACTATGGCTTGTAATGACTGCAAACAACTTACTCAGAGGATAGTCGAACTGGAGCTAAGAGTCAGAACCCTCTTAGATATCAGAGAGACCGAAGACTTCATAGATTCCATGCTACCTAGCCCGGAGGCTAAGCTACCTGCCAATGAGCCACCCTTGGAACCAGCTTTCTCTCCACCGGCCGTTGGACCGGATGAGTCATGGCCTGCTCTCGGCGCTAAACCAAAGAGGCCTAGCGCCGCTTCTACCTTCATCAGAGATGGGACTGTCACCAAGGATAAACAGCAAAAAAAGCGAGGCAGAAACTCTTCCCGCATCACCTCTCCTCCTGTCACACTCAGAAACAGTTTCGAACCACTGGGAACTACCTCTCCCTTTTGTGTGGAATCCAAGGCGAAGAGGCACAGGAGTGCTAGCCACGCAGCTAACAAACATGAAGGGCCCAGATCGCCGACACACCATGATGGTAGCTACTACACACATGCAAATCCAACACATCATCGTCTGCTGCGACCGGGAGTCCCCCATTTCACTCCAAGCCCCTCTCGGACCACTCGGGGCGCTGTTCGACCCCCTATCAAGCCTAATCAGACAACAATATCACAGGATTATCAAGATCCAAGGTATGCTAAGACTACCCACAGCCCATCAACACTTAGAGGAGCTAACACTGCTAGCACTATAGAATCTACTGCTAGCACTAACGCAGTGTCTAACCTTGGTCTAGCACAAGGTCCTATCATTGCTAACCCAAATAAGATAAGAACTGGCCCCGCAGCTACTGATAAGGCAAACGTTAGAAATGCAAACACAACACCACATATGGCCACTATCTTGATTGGAGATGCCATGACAGCACATGTTAAACTGGCAAAGACAGAAAATATTTGTCTTAGCAACACATCTGTCGAGGAACTGTCCTCAGAGGTACAAACAATCCTCAACAATAAACCAAACAACCCTAAGATTATCATCCACACTGGCTCGTTTGATATCCTACACAAGAAAACTGGCACTGAGATACTTAAAAAACATTTCACCCAGCTACTGAACACACTTAACAGATATCAAGATGTATTCATCAGTGGACCGATTGCATGCTTTCGCAGAGGAAAAGAAGCCTTCAGTCGACTACTATCCTTCAACACATGGTTGGCATCTGTCTGTCTGACACACAAACTGAGATTTATCGATAACTTCAATGTGTTCTGGAACTGTGCAGACCGTTTTCAAGCTGACGGACTCCACCCAAACCGTAGAGGATCTCGACTACTAACAGCAAACATCAATCACGTGCTCCTGACCACAAATCAAGCTTCTCTCCCTATCCCTGTTGTGTCTAAGCTGACTGACGCATCCCAAACAACCTCCCATGGAACAGAACAGAACATTCAAACAGCCTCCTGCAAGGACATGGGCCCTGCACAGATCTGCACCCCCCGGATGAATTCCCTTGTGATGGAACAGCTCAGTGACAGAGACTTTCCCAAAGAAAAGCTACGCTAGGACAGCCACCATGCTATTTCATTGGACATACCGGTCATCATCACAAACAGAAAATGGCATGGTAAAATGCATGGTTACAAACCTGAAACTAGTGTTAGAAGTCACAGAACTATCCATATTCTTCCAACAGATTTATCTACCCATGTTTTATCTGTTAATACCCCACAGATGAAACTGGCCCTTCTAAATGTTAGATCACTAAATAACAAAACATTCCTAGTTAATGATCTGGTCAAAGAAAACAACTTAGACTGCATCTGTCTAACAGAAACCTGGCTAAACAATGACACGGCAACAGCAACTTTGATAGAAGCGTGTCCGCCTGATTACAGCTTTCACCAAGTTTCAAGGACATCAAAAAAAGATGGAGGAGTCGCAGCTATTTTCTCCTCTAAACTGTTGTTCAAAATCACTGAGCTAGGTTAATTCACATCATATGAATATCTTGCTATAGAGCTCAAAACCGAATCAATACTTTTTGTTATTATATATCGGCCACCCAAGCACTCGCCAATATTCATACAAGAATTCTCTGAACTATTATCACTATGTGTCACTAGATATGACAAAGTAGTTTTAAACGGAGACTTAAATATCCAAGTAAATAAAAATGCAGACCCAAGAACTATTGAGCTCTTAAATCTCCTTGACAGTTTCAATCTAACTCAACACATAACAGACCCAACACACCGGCACGGAAACACACTAGATCTAGTGATAACAACTGGACTAAATATCAATAATATTTCAATAACTGATCTACCCCTCTCAGACCATCATTATATACTTTTTAATGTGGAAATTATCCTAACAAAAACCAAAAAATAATTCTTAGTCCATAGAAGATATTTAGACGATACAGCTATGATGACATTTTCTGAACAATTTGCTCTATATGAGCCGACTTACCATGATTGCTCTCTGAATGAAATGGTAGAGAACCTCAATGATGCACTATTATCTGTGTTAGACTCTGTTGCACCACTGAAAACCAAAAAGAAGTGCACAAGCAGAACCTCCCCATGGCTGAGAAAAAAAAATGTTAGTGAAACGAAAAGAAAATGCCGTGCAGCAGAGAGAAAATGGAGGAAAACAAAGAACACTATCCACTACAATATCTACAAAGATACACTAACCACCTTTAACAAAACCATCCGTCTAGCAAGGAGAGAATATTTCTCCAACATTATTACAGAAAATGCCAGAAATTCCAGAGTTCTTTTCTCCACCATTGACCAGCTGCTAAACACTGTCCCTGCCCCACCTCCATCCTCAGCAGTTAAATGTGAAGAGCTTGCTTTGTTCTTCAAGAACAAAATAACTTTGATTAGAGCGAGTATTATTAATAGTGGGGTCGAAACTGACATCAGTAGATTCTGCAACATAACCATGAGCACATTTACCTGTATCACACTTAGTGAACTTTCCAAAATTGTCAGCGAATCTAACTCCACAACCTCAGATATTGATCCTATACCCACAACATTCTTTAAGCGAGTGTTTGATAGTGTCTCAGGTCCGGTGCTAGAGATTATAAACACATCCCTTAGAACTGGCGTCTTGCCAGATGCCTTCAAAACAGCTGTTGTAAAGCCCCTATTAAAGAAACCCAAATTGGATAACAGTCTACTTGCAAATTACAGACCAATATCAAACCTCCCATTTATTAGTAAAGTACTGGAAAAGATAGTTTTAGTCCAATTAAATTCTTTTCTTGAAGAAAATAACATCCTGGAAGTCTCGCAGTCAGGTTTCAGGAAATATCACAGTACTGAAACTGCTCTCACCAAAATAATTAGCGACCTCAGACTAAACTCTGATGCAAATAAAGTCTCTATCCTTATCCTGTTAGATCTCAGTGCAGCATTTGATACAATTGATCACGACATCCTAATCAATAGACTGGAAAAGCTTATTGGGTTCACGGATAGTGTATTGAACTGGCTGAAATCATATATCACAGGAAGGAAGTTTTATGTTAGTTTAGGTGACCATAGGTCCAAGAAACATGAGAACTGCTACGGGGTTGCTCAAGGAAGCTGCTTAGGTCCATTACTTTTTTCTCTTTGTATGTTACCACTCGGCGACATAATCAGAGAACATAACATAGATTTCCATAGCTATGCGGATGACACACAACTATATATATCCACTGAACCCAACGATGCAACGGCCATCAATTCCATTACAAACTGCCTGTTGGCAATAAACAAATGGATGAATGATAACTTTCTTAAATTAAATGAAGACAAAACCGAAGTCCTACTATGTGGCCCCAAATCCAAAAGAGAGATGCTTATTAAGAATCTTGGAGGCTTAACCCCCTGTCTTAAACCAGAGGTGACGAGTCTCGGCGTAATCCTGGACTCAGATTTGAATTTCAACTCTCACATTAATAAAGTGACCAAAACAGCTTTCTTTCACCTGAGGAATATAGCAAAGGTACGACCATTCATAAACCAAAATGATGCAGAGAAGTTAATTCATGCTTTTATATCCAGCCGGCTGGACTACTGTAACGCACTTTTCACTGGTCTTCCCAAGAAAACCACTGAAAGACTACAGCTCATTCAAAATTCTGCAGCTAGATTATTAACCAAAACTAAAAGGAGAGAACACATTAGTCCTGTCCTAGCTACTTTACACTGGCTCCCTGTTACCTTCAGAATTGACTTTAAGGTCCTTTTCCTCACATACAAAGCTCTACACGGACAAGGACCTAGCTACATTGCTAACTCCTTTATAAACTACACACCAGCTAGAACACTGCGATCATCAAATGCAGGCCTATTAGAGGTCACCAGAAGCAGTCATAAGAAGATTAGGGAAGCTAACACTCTAGACATTTTTAAAAGACAGCTTAAAACCTACCTTTTTACCGAAGCATTTAAGTAATTTTATCTCAAAAGGGTTTTCCTACTTTTTAAAGTTGTTTTCTCTCTTGAACAGAGATCTTATTGGGATTTTTATTATTGTTTGAATTATTTATCACTTGTATTATTGTTTTTATTGATTTTATGTAAAGCACCTTGAACTACAATTCCTGTATGAAATGTGCTATATAAATAAAGTCTTACTTACTTACTTCTCTATATTGTTGGAATGCTGCTTCAGCATTCCAAGTATTGTTCTTTGAATCTTTATTCAACTTCTTCTATTTCTTCCAAGACACCTTTCAGCGCCTTCAAATCTTCAGCTATTAAAACCGTTCAGCTATCAAAAAATTCAGCAGTTTCAGGCCATGGGTGCTATGACTTTTCAGCTTTGTACCTCTTATGCTTGAATTAATATAAATCACTATTCATAATATTTTTTACATGGGTTTCCAATGGAGTTTTCTTTCAAATCCTCTCAAACTTCTTTAAACTTCTTCAACTTCCAAATCCTTCTTCTTCCTCAATCTTTCAGCTAGAGCCACCATTTAAACTTTAAACTGTTGACAAAACACTAAACTATTTATAAATAATTCAGCTTTTTGATATCTATTCAACTTTTTTCAATATCACTGATTATGTTTCATGACTTTTTCAAGCCGTTTCTGAGATTTACATGGGTGTGTACGTGAAACCCTAGAGTGCAGACTGAAACGCTTAGAGTGGAGGGCAGCTTCGGATGTCGTTGAAAAAATATTTCTAGTTTACCAGCATTGCCACAATTTTCGCTCTTCATGCTTAATTTTTGGATCAATAGATAGCTAATTTTGTGCTGGTCGTAGACAGTTGTCTGTTGAATCCAACAGACGTACACATTTGTTCAGAGCCCCACGAAAGCGAGACAAAGTCCAACTCTCGCCCCATAGAGACCAATGCAAATCTGGTGACAAAATCGTCAGAGAAAGCAGAAAGATCAAGATTTTGAAACTGCCGGTAGAGTCGTATTTCTGACCGCACAGAAATATAAAGGACATCTCTGGTTTCGGCAGAGTCTTGGGTCACGGAAAATATCCTTATTTTTTGGATTGGACGTATAGTTTTGCGTCTAGGTTAACTTGTTTGAGGTGTGGATTCTAGCTAAATTTCTGTTATTCTCTCCCCTCAGCGCGTTAACAATCATAGCTGCACCATCACCGTGGCAACGACAGACACGCACCACTCAGTCTCACGCAGGTGATTGGTATTAGCTGATTAGTGGAGTCACAAGACAGAGTTTGATAGTATTTCAACCTAATACAATTTACAAGAGGTGACTCTGCAGGTGCTGCTAATATCTCCTTTACTACTATTGCTAATGGAACTGTTTTATTCTACTACGCCACTGAGTGCGTTTACTTGACCATGAGAAACCCGATTACTAGCAATTGACGGTTTATGCCATACGATTACTCCGTTTACATGTGTAATTGGGTGTGCTTTGCCTTCGGCAAGGGCACAACCTTTGTTCTCTCACATATATATTTATTTATTATTATTTATTTTCGCCCCCCTAAGGATCAGTCAATATTTGGACTACATACACAACGGCCGTGTCAAAAGGTTCGTCTTGGTAGCGATTGCGTTGGTTGTATTTTTATTTACGTTCCGTTGCATGGTTTAAGTAGAAATTGCGTTTTTGTGGTGAAAAGTGAAGCTAACGGTGGATAATTTGCTAGCCACAGTCACTGACGTTACTAACGTCACTACGTCACTAACGTCACGAAAACACGCGTGACTACCTTTGGCTGAACATTCGTTTCGCATCTGTTAACTTGGGGGATAGCTAGGCTAACTATAGCTTTACTGCAAGGCAGCTGCAGGAACGCCAAAAGCAAAGAGGCCAGGGTGATAACTATTTACTCATTTTACTTTGTGATGTGAAACACAATTGTGAAATTTAATGTACAATATTAGCTGATATTATTAAGGAAGTAGGCCCACATCTACTTTCGGAAACGGTAGTCTACTATTTCACTGAAGCATTAGCATGACATTAGCCTCTGTTGCCCGGGCAACACATACTACAATGGTCTATGATGCATCTGTTTTCAATCGTTAAAATAAACATTCCTCACAAATAAATTTTCGTTGTAGGATTTATTATGACATTACATTACAAGTAAACGATTTGTTGGTGAAATTACCATTACCTGTGGTTTCAAACCAGTGTTGCTCACTTCAAAACTGTAGCTTACGCGAGACACTACAAAAACATCTACACAGCTGTTTAGGAAGTCAAACGGCGACAGAACATGTTCGGCACTCCCCTTACTTAAATCAAAAGTCTCTGACCACTAACCTGAACATCATTGCCACAGCCTAAACTTTGTCAATCTGTTCATGAAAATAATTAATTTCAGCCTAAACCGTACAACGGAACGTTAAATCCAATTCAACCAACGCAATCGCTACCAAGACCAACACAGCAGTAGTCTACTACTGTACCGTAGTAGTACAATTTACCGGGGCAGCTTCTCCACACAGGGCTATATCGCATTTTGCGTTGTTACTGACAATGATCGCTCCCAGTGAGCTTTTTATGAATGAGCGATTTTCCACTAAATAAATGTCAATTTGTCATTTATGTCATATTTACGTTTTTGGGGGCATTTTTCAGTTAGCAGATGGTACTGTTTGAATCGCGATTCCATCTTCTACTGCCGGTAACGTCGTAGAATAATCTTCAAAGGGGGTTCTTTATTAATGAATGAATGCAATATGAGTAGGCTAAATGCCTGAAAATATCACGAGAAGGGAAAACATAAAAGGACGTTTAAGTCATAGAGATGAGGTAAATTTTTACACCGGTCTGCCAAATTTATTCGTTGATTCAGCTATGAGGCTGCCTCTTGCAGGGGAAATGAGAAGACGTCATATTTCATTCTACACTTAACTTGTATTTTGAGTTGTAAATGAGCAGCAAAAAAAAGATGCTTTTAAATCTATGTAATCTTTATAAATAATAAGTAGGCCCTATGCATTTTTATATAAAATATACAGAAATATTAGTTGTAAAAATTTCATTAAAAAACGGACCCCTGTGCAACCGACGCAAGCAAGCACACCCTACAATTTCCCCAGAAATTGTACCCTCTCTAGTTAGTTATGCGATTACTCAATAAGCGCGTCTACATGATTCTTTTTATTAATCGTTGTATGCTCCACGGACAAAACTTGCACCATCATCCTTCAGCAACAAAGTGTCGCCGTGTCTTCCTGTATCGGCCCTACTGCTGTATGTTTCATTCAATCAGCACATTGAATCCTACTAAGAAAGCCGAGTAAACGCACTCAATGCACACATCTGCTACTGCTATTACTATCCCAACTATAATTTCAGCTGTTAAGACTATAATATTCTTTTTACGACTAGCTAGCCTAGGCCTACTTTTTCTTCTGTTTTTCAGCTTCTCCCGCATTGTATTTCAGCTCTTAGCGTTGTTAGATGATGCAGTTCAGTTTCCACACTGCCTCTTTTTTTGTGACATTTTTGACATTCATTTCAGCTTGAGGGTATTTTCTAATTTCTGTATTTTCTGCAATTTAAGAAAAATAATTTCATCTTTCAGCATTCCAACGCATTTTCAGCAGGAAATGCCTTTCTAGTTATTATATCAACTTCTTAGTTCCATCGCCGTTTTTTGGCCTTTAACTAGTTCTGCATACTTTCACCGATTCCTACAATTTTTGTATCAAAACGTTCAGCTCCTTCAAGAGATGTTGGCTATGACTTTTGGTATTTCTCACTTTTATACTTTTTGAGACATTAAGGTTTTTGTGCAAATTATTCTCCCTTTAAAAGTAATGGTAAATCCTTTCAAATCATTGTTGGAATACTGCTCCAGCCCCTTTCAAAAATACCTTTCGGTTGCTTTGAAGCTTCAGCTTATAACTTTCTACTAAATTGTCACTATTTTCAGCTTTTTTAGCATGGTCAGCTATTCCCATTTAGGTTTTCAGCATTCTCACTGTTGTTTCGCAGGAACAGCCTTTTCTAGTTATTATAATATCAACTTCTTAGTTCTTCCGCCGTTTTTTGGCCTTTAACTAGTTCTGCATACTTTCACCGATTCCTACAATTTTTGTATCAAAACGTTCAGCTCCTTCAGGAGATGTTGGCTATGACTTTTGGCATTTCTCACTTTTATACTTTTTGAGACCATTAAAAGTAATGGTAAATCCTTTCAAATCATTAAAAAGCTTCCTCCTCTTTCAAACGTAACTACTTCAGGATACTTTCAGCTAGAGACACCATTCAACCTTTAAAATGTTCACAAGACATTCAGCTATTCCCAAATGATTCAGCTTTTTCAAATATTCAGCCAATTTTGAATTATGACAGTTTGAAATACATTAAAATGTTTGCTCCTTCTTGATTTTTATGAATGTGCCACTCTGCTTGCTGTTCTTTTTCTGATATTCAACTAAATTGTCAAACAAATTCCTCTAACGTTCATATAGTTTAACTTACAGAAACAAGTTATACCTTAAAATGTAGGAAAACTTGTCCTCTTTCAGCCAATGTAACTACTACACTACTAAACTACTGCTCACATTGACAGATTTTCAGCTATGAGCCTTGAAGCGAGAGCAGCCTTTCAAATTCTCTCACTAACTTCAATGCAGAGGTGGGTAAAATCCGTCAGAGAAAGCAAGAAGGAAGACGATTTCGAAACTGCTGGTAGAGACATATTTCTGACCGCACAGACATATAAAGGCAGGGCTCGACAATAACGATGGCCCGATGGCCCGGGGCCAGTAAAAAGTAATGTCGGGACAGTTAAACTAGCAACTCACTGGCCCGATCGGGCCACTGCAAATTATTGATTGAAAACAAAATTTGCATTGTAAAAGTTAACATCCTTCATATGTTTTGTTAAATGCATAAATAACTTCAGCTTGTGGGGCGCACAGTTGGCCAATCAAGAGTTGAGTAGTGAGTGACGAGTGGTTGTCAAATTGTAATTCTCTAATCTCGATAATTTTTTTAACAACTGGTGCGAGACAATAAAGTGAAGATGGCAGCAAAGTAGAGCTACGAGCTCAAACGGAAGCAATTTTTTTTTATGGAACGAAGATGCACTGTGTCGTCTGTCGTATGTTCCCGTCTAAAGCAGACAAAAGTGAATCTTTTTACACAGGCACCGACAATTTTCGAAAACAATCCCTGACCAGCCATGCTAGCAGACAGCACCTGGTTTTCGTGACAGCTAAGCGGATGGTTGACAATCCATCTTCCAGGCCGTTGACCATGCTGGTCAGGAATTTAAATGTACATGCCCATCGTGTTATTGCACGACTTATAACAACGGCATATCACGTAATTAAGACGGGCCAGCCGTTAACCTCGTTCCCCCAGGCTATTGAACTGCAGCAGAAGAATGGTGTCGACTTGGGTACTTAACTGATGAAATGCTATGGAAGCTTTTATATATATTAGCATTGAGGGACCAGAGGTTTCAGTTTCAGCCTGACAGAGCTGTGCAGAGATGGCTGTCAGCAGGGAAGAGAGCACGTCATGTTTGAGGTTAAAAGTCAATTGTTTGGCTGACTATTACCTTTTTATTTTATCACTAGAAATGTGATTTCATTTTTGTTCTTTTAATATCCAGGATGTGTTTAATAAATGGTTAAACATGTTAACAGAATAACACAACTTAGAAGTCTTTGGTTTTGTTGTAACAATGATAAATTACAACTTTTGGAGGGGAGGCCAGTAAAAATTGTCTTGGGGCCAGTAAGTTTCAAACCCACTGGCCCGGTGGGGGCCAGTGCCCAATTTTTGTAATGTTGAGCCCTGAAAGGACTACTCAAGTTTCGGCAGAGTCTTGTTTCTCGGAAAATATCCTCATTTTATTGATTGGACGTGTAGTTTTGCGTCTAGGTCAACTTGTTTGAGGTGTGGATGCTAGGTAAATGTTTGTTTTTCTCTCTGCCTAGCTCGTTAGCTATCACAGCTGCGCCATCACCGTGGCAACCAAACAGACACGCACCATGAAAGCAGAATTGGGTACACGTTTTCGAAACTGCCAAGAGTTGTATTTCTGAGAGCACAGACATATAAAGGATATAT
Organism: Osmerus mordax; assembly: GCF_038355195.1. Lineage (NCBI taxonomy): Eukaryota > Metazoa > Chordata > Actinopteri > Osmeriformes > Osmeridae > Osmerus > Osmerus mordax. The sequence goes on from NC_090070.1 coordinate 809,610, forward strand.
ATGGTTTTGGCCGAGTCTCGGAAAATATCCTTATTTTTTGGATTGGACGTATAGTTTTGCGTCTAGGTTAACTTGTTTGAGGTGTGGATTCTAGTTAAATTTCTGTTATTCTCTCCTACTGTAGACTCACGGTGTTCCGTACACAACTTTTACTCACGGTGTTCCGTACACGTCACAGAAAACACGCCAGCCAATAAAAAATACTTCCTGGCAAAATGTGTAATCGATACTGTTACAAAGTTAATTTTCTCCCGCTTCCAGCCAAATCAAATTGACATCAGATGGACTTCTGCTGTCAACAAGAGCACAGTAAGTAGCGAAGCTCCCCCTACCGTTGAATCATGGGCTTTAAAAATGGTGCCGGGATAGGAATTTGCATAGCAATTAGCTAGGCGGAGCCATATCTCCGTAAGGGAAACTGCTCTCTAAGCCTTGTTTTATCAACTTACAAATGTCTAAATTAAACAAAAACATCTTAAAGTATGTTTTGACGTATCATTTCATACAATTTGTAGTTTTAAAATGACTTGTTACAGTCTTGATTACGCAATGGTTTAATGCTAGAATCACCGGAGGAAAATTGACTGTCATGACGCATCTTTTTGAGTGAAACCAATATAAATGTATTATTATGTATTGAATTACGTCAAACTGATCTTATTTTATTTAATGCCAATGTATTCCTTTACAATCATTATCAAAACTACCCAATGAGACCATTTATTTAAAAAAAATTACCTCAGGAAACCTTAACTGTCATGTTGCGTCTTATGCAGCCGCAACCTAAAATCATTAGACTGAACACTAGTGTTAGGACGTGATATTTCTCTTACTTAAAATACAATTACTGAACAGTTATTACTGATGCTATAGTCAACCTTTTTTTAATTAGTGTGTTTGCTGCAAGCAAAAACACTATTGTAATTCTGCATACTTATTAGTGTGTTTGCTGCAAGCAAAAACACTATTGTTATTCTGCATACTTATTATTAGTGTGTTTGCTGCAAGCAAAACACTATTGTTATTCTGCATACTTATTATTGGGTGTGCTTTGCCTTCGGCAAGGGCACAACCTTTGTTATCTCACATATATATTATTATTATTATTATTATTTTTGCCCCCCTAAAACTTAGTCAATATTTGACCTACATAGACAACCTAGGTGTCAAAAGTTTCGTCTTGGTAGCGATTGAGTTGCTTCTATTGGGATTTACGCTCCGTTGCATGGTTTAGGCTCAAGTTAAGTTTTTGTGGCGAAAAGTGAAGCTAACGGTGGCTAATTTGCTAGCCACAGTCACTGACGTTACTAACGTCACTACGTCACTAACGTCATGAAAACACGCGTGACTACCTGTAGCAGAACATTCATTTCGCATCTGTTAACTTGGGGGATAGCTAGGCTAACTATAGCTTTACTGCAAGGCAGCTGCAGAAACGCCACAAGCAAAGAGCCCAGGGTGATAACTATTTACTCATATTACTTTGTGATGTGAAACACAATTGTGAAATGTAACGTACAATATTAGCTGATATTATTAAGGAAGTAGGCCCACGTCTACTTTCGGAAACGGTAGTCTACTATTTCACTGAAGCATTAGCATCATGACATTAGCCTCTGTTGCCCGGGCAACACATACTACAGTGGTCTATGATGCATCTGTTTTCAATCGTTAAAATAAACATTCCTCACAAATACATTTTCGTTGTAGGATTTATTATTACATTACATTACAAGTAAACGATTTGTTGGTGAAATTATCATTACCTGTGGTTTCAAACCAGTGTTGCTCACTGCAACGCTGTAGCCTAGGCGAGGCACACTACAAAAACATCTACACAGCTGTTTAGGAAGTCAAACGGCGACAGAACATGTTCGGCACTCCCCTTACTTAAATCAAAAGTCTTTCAATAGGTGAAACTATCTGACTACTAACCTGAACTTCATTGCCACAGACTAAACTTTGTCAATCTGTTCATGAAAATAATTAATTTCAGCCTAAACCGTACAACGGAACATTAAATCAAATTCAACCAACGCAATCGCTACCAAGACGAACACAGTTCGTTTTGTTTCATTCTACACTTCACTCGTATTTTCAGTTGTAAATGAGCAGCAAAAAAAAAAATGCTTTTAAATCTATTTAATCTTTATAAAATAATAAGTATGCATTTTCATATAAACTATACAGAAATCAGATGTAAAAATGTCATTCAAAAACGGACCCCTGTGCAACCGACGCAAGCAAGCACACCCTACAATTTCCCCAGAAATTGTACCCTCTCTAGTTGGGTGTGCTCAAGCCTTTGGCGAGAGCACAACCTTTGTTCTCTCACATATATATTATTATTATTTTTTATTTATTTTTGCCCCCCTAAAACTCAGTCAATAGTTGGCCTACATAGACAACGTAGGTGTCAAAAGTTTCGTCTTGGTAGCGATTGAGTTGCTTCTATTGGAATTTACGTTCCGTTGCATGGTTTAGGCTTAAGTTAAGTTTTTGTGGCGAAAAGTGAAGCTAACGGTGGATAATTTGCTAGCCACAGTCACTGACGTTACTAACGTCACGAAAACACGCGTGACTACCTTTGCCAGAACATTCGTTTAGCATCTGTTAACTTGGGGGATAGCTAGGCTAACTATAGCTTTACTGCAAGGCAGCTGCAGAAACGCCACAAGAAAAGAGGCCAGGGTGATAACTATTTACTCATTTTACTTTGTGATATGACACACAATTGTGATGTGTAATGTACAATATAAGCTGATATTATTAAGGAAGTACATCTACTTTCGGAAACAGTAGTCTACTATTTCACTGAAGTATTAGCATCATGACATTAGCCTGTGTTGCCCGGGCAACACATACTACAGTGGCCTATGATGTATCTGTTTTCAATCGTTAAAATAAACATTCCTCACATATACATTTTCGTTGTATGATTTATTCTGACATTAGTAAACGATTTGTTGGTGAAATTACCATTACCTGTGGTTTCAAACCAGTGTAGCTCACTGCAACGCTGTAGCCTACCCGAGACACTAGTGTGAGTAGCTAACAAAAACTCCTCAGCTGTTTAAGTCAAACGGCGACAGAACATGTTCGGCACTCCCCTTACTCAAAAGTCTTTCAGTAGGGAAACTATCTGACTACTAACCTGAACTTCATTGCCACAGCCTAAACTTTGTCAATCTGTTCATGAAAATAATTAATTTCAGCCTAAACCGTACAACGGATCGTTTAATCGAATTCAACCAACGCAATCGCTATCAAGACGAACACAGCAGTAGTCTAGTACTGTACTGTAGTAGTAGAATTTACCGGGGCAGCTTCTCCACACAGGGCTATATCGCATTTTGAGTTGTTACTGACAATGATCGCTACCAGTGAGCTTTTTATGAATGAGCGATTTTCCACTAAATAAATGTCAAGCTTATTTACGTTTTTGGGGGCATATTTTCAGTTAGCAGATGGTACTGTTTGAATCGCGATTCTATCTTCTGCCGGTAACGTCGTAGAATAATCTTCAAAGGGGGTTCTTTATTAATGAATGAATGCAATATGAGTAGGCTAAATGCCTGAAAATATCATGAGAAGGGAAAACTTAAAAGGACGTTTAAGTCATAGAGATTAAGTCCATTTTTACACCGGTCTGCCAAATGTATTCGTTTTGATTCAGCTATGAGGCTGCCTCTTGCAGGGGAAATGAGAAGACATCATATTTCATTCTACACTTCACTCGTATTTTGAGTTGTAAATGAGCAGCAAAAAAAAGATGCTTTTAAATCTATGTAATCTTTATAAATAATAAGTAGGCCCGATGCATTTTTATATAAAATATACAGACCCCTGTGCAACCGACGCAAGCAAGCACACCCTACAATTTCCCCAGAAATTGTATCCTCTCTAGTTTTTTTTTGTTTTTTTTTATTTTCCTCCCACCTTTTTCCGTCGCCTACCCCTTTCACACCGTTTAAGCTAGAAACACCGTTCAAACTTCATTTGATAAAGTCTGAACTGCTCTAGTGTGCTATTACTTTTCTCATTGATAACTTTTAAGGTTTTTAAGGTATTAAAGTTTAAAGTGATAAAAAAAAATGAATGGGTTTCAATGGTTCAGAATGTTCAAGTCAAATTCAATTGTGACGTCATGCACTGACAGAACTGTTTCTCACTGTGTCAATTTTTGACACTTTAACACTTTCCTGCCTGAATATGCAGACTTTTTCAAATAATATACCTGAACTGTTTATACCATTTTGAAGACAAGATTTAGGGCTTTCTAATGATGTAAATATTTATATGATCATGTTCGGCAAATCATCCTTTATCAAGACGATTTCACGGAGCCATTCTGACAAAAGTCTTCTCCGTCTGCATTACTTTTTTTTAGAAAACCTCATTTTTAACCACTTTCACTACAAGATAGAGGATAAGTTAGAATTGAATTCAGTACAGCAGACAGATTTAAGATAGACTATTTTATTTTAAGGTTATGACCACTGAAGTGATGAGTGGAATAACGCAATTCCATGCTAGCGCGATGGCTCTCCATAACTAAAAACGGTTCTACTTTTTTCCACAATCGACCAAATTGGCCAAACAAGGTATGTACATTGAATTTAAAGTGTACATAATCTAGCTAGATTATTTTTCTTTAAGAAAGTTTCACAGAAATCTGCTGCAAAAATCGAGGCTCAACACTGTCATATCCGACTCAGCCAGTCACGAACAGCCAAACCGGGGTCACGAAAGGTTTACTGCAGCTGGCGTTACTACGAACAAAAGCTTCGTAACTGAAAGGTTTTTACTTTTAGTTGACAATATTGAACACAGACGTTAAGAAACTTGTCTCTACTCAAAATTTCTTCTCCGTTTTCAATTTGAAGCAGTAAATCTAACACAGTAGGAATTCTCCCAGACATCCGCTCGCTCCGCTTTGACAAATATGTTTTCTCAGTCCACCATACATTAGACAAGCTAATTTTCGAGCACTTTAAATACAAGATACAGGCCATGTTAGAGTTGATATATATATATATATATATATATATATATATATATATATATACATATAATTGTGTGGGCAATGTAGAACAGCAGACAGATTTGAAATATGATCTTTTGTTTTTAAGTTATGGCCATTCTAGTGACGAGTGCTACGTCTATCGTTCGTTACCTACAAACAAATGCTTCGTAACAGTATTTACTTTTTATCGGCGATATTGACAACAGAGGTTAAGGAACTTTTCTTTAATCAAAAGATCGTCTCCGTTTTCAATTTGAAGCAGTATCTAGCTTACTGTAGGAAATCTCCCATTGCATCCTCTCTCTAGCTTCTTCGGCTAAATATGGACGACAATGACGATGCATGCATTATTCACGCCTACGGTGTTAATACAGTCTGTAAAAATACCACTTTGACACACTTGCAAGAAATGATCCGCTGGCTAGATGTTGCATGATCTTATTTACCACCCACAATAGTTCGGCTTTTTTTGCAGCAGCATTCTGAGTTAGAGTAGCTAGCTTTTCCAGTTGCACAAGAAAGTCACATAATGTGACGAGATTGAATTAAAAAAACTCACCAGGGACAACGACAACATCGGGAACCCTGCACTATGGATTATTATTTTGATGTCATCAAACTGCACAACCAGTCCTTTGAACAGGACTGGTTGTGCAGGCACACATGATTATTTTCTCCTTCATCTTGAACCTAAAACCTAGATTCTAGGTTAGAAATGTTGACAATGACCAACAGTTGCTACGTTACAAGAAACAAGGAACCAATCCGATTGGCCAACGCTCTTCACTGTTCCACTGTTCAATCTTTTTTCTGTTTCTACATCTTTCAATTATTAATACTTTTCAGAATGGGTTTTATTCGCCAAGAAACATCACACAGACAAGGAATTTACTGTGGCAGGAAGGTGCACACATTAAACATATAAGAATCTTAAATAAGAAGTGTACAAGTCTAACTAATACTAGGGGTTTAAAAATGTAAATGTTTAGAATGAAATAAAATATAAAATGGCTCTAACATAACGCTTTAACATTTATGAAATTAAATAAGATACCCTTTTCATCACTCTTTTTTCTCCTTTTTCAACCGTGAGAAAATATTGCAATGCATAACAATGACAGATATACTTTTAACACTGTCTCACCATTTTGGTTACAAAGCAACACCTTTTTTCACCTTCATACTGCTGACATACTTTTATCTGCTATGATATTGATAACTGTTATGCAATATACTCTTCATCACTATATTTGCTCATTTTTCTAACTTCAAACTTTTTTCTGTTTCTCAATCATTCATTCTTTAATACTTTTAACGCTTAAAAATGTATGAAAGTCAATAAGATACTCTTTTCATCACTGTTTTTTCTCCATTTTCAACAGTAAGAAAATATTGCAATGCATAACAATGACAGATATACTTTTAACACTTTTTCTCACCATTTTGTTTTTAAAGCACATACCTCTTTTAAAATGTTTGTAAAACCTTCACTATTCAAGCCATCAAAACAATCGTTTCAACTGCTTTCAGCAAACACACACATTTTCTTCAGGAAATTTACCTTTCTAGTATATTATGAAATAGAAAACAGGTACAGTAGGGTCTAATACTGTGTGGCGCTCCCTTTGACTCCAGTGGTGGCACTCCTGCTTTGTCAGGACAGGGTTCAAATCCCTGTGTTGTCTTTTGCCTTTATTAGTAGACTTAGCATGATCAATATATATGATCATCAATATACTGTATTGTAGCCTAACTGTGGCGCACCAGCAAAAACAATATCTAGAAGAACTCGAGCTTCATCTATTATGCCACAAACGATAACGCTTAGTTATCATTCTCAGATTGCTCTCCTGTCTGTGTCCCTTGTCAGGACATGTGAAGCACTAGGTCTGGTCCCCTGGTGTTCTCCACCACCATCCACACGTGTGTTCACAATGTGTGATAGGCCTGAATAAAGGATTGTCGTTTTCTTTGTCTATTTCTACAGCTATGACATCAAAAGAGTCCAAGAGGAGGAGGACCTACACCCCTCAGGAGATGGAGGTAAGGGTGGCAGAGGTGAGGGGGGGGAGGAGTGTGAGGGAAGTGGCCAAGGAAAGTGGCATGCCTGCCACAACCCTCCAGGATTGGGTGACTGGTAAGTACAGCCATGGGCCCCACACCAACCTGGCCATCACTCCGGATGAGGAAGAGGAGCTCATCAGATACTCCCTGTGGATGGCAGACCATGGGTGGCCATTGAGCCGGGCCACCATAAAGGTGTACGCGCTGGAGATGGTGAAAGCCTCAGGGAGGGCATCTCTGGTCAATCTGGAGCGGGGCCTGAGTGACAACTGGTGGTCACGGTTCCGGGCTCGCCACCTGGAGCTGTCTACCAGGATCCCCAGCCACATCGACAGGGCCAGGGTATTTGCGGCCACGGAAGAAGCCATCGATGGCTTTTTTGATCTCTACGAGCCAATCTTCCACCAACACGGCTTCCACATGAAACCACACTTGGTTTTTAATGCCGATGAGACGGGGTTTGGGGACAAACCCAAGTCCAGGGAGCGGGTGCTGACGCCTAAGGGCAAGAGGCACATCTACCGGCAGCAGGTGACCACCCGGGAGCACATCACTGTGCACAGCTGCATCAGTGCTGCAGGGGCAGACATCCCCCCCTTCGTGATCTTCACTGGCTGCCTCCCGAGTGCTCCATATGCCCTGGAAGGCCCCCCTGGTGCCATCTATGGCAGGTCAGAGAAGGGGTATATGGACAGTGGCCTGTGGCTGAAGTGGTTAGGCCACTTTATCAAACATGCCCCCCCAGAGAGGCCTCTGCTCCTTGTGGTCGACCAGGCGGAGCCACATAAGAACAGGGAAGCCATCCGGTTCTGCAGGGAGAACATGGTGGTGGTTGTGTGCCTCCCTGCGCACACCACCCACGTGATGCAGCCACTGGATGTGGGGGTGTTTGGTCCTCTGAAGAGGATTTTTGACCGGGATGCTGCCCGTCTTGTCCTGGTGAGGGGGGATGTTTTTTTGGGGGAAAAAAACTTTTCCCCCCTCCTTAAGGAAGCTTGGCCTAAGGCTGCCAAGCCTGAGAACATCAGAGCAGCCTTCAGGAGGACAGGCCTCTTGCCCTGCAACAGGGGAGGCTATGACAAGACACAGCTGACCAAAGTCAGACCTGCACCCTCCACGGCGACCACCACCGGCCCAGCCCCCTCCACGGCGACCACCACATGCCCAGCCCCCTCCACGGTGACCACCACCGGCCCAGCCCCGTCCACGGCGACCACCACCGGCCCAGCCCCCGGCCCAGCCCCCTCCACGGCGACCACCACCGGCCCAGCCCCCGGCCCAGCCCCCACCACGGCGACCACCACCGGCCCAGCCCCCTCCACGGCGACCACCGCCGGCCCAGCCCCGTCCACGGCGACCACCACCGGCCCAGCCCCTGGCCCAGCCCCCACCACGGCAACCACCACCGGCCCAGCCCCCGGCCCAGCCCCCTCCACCGGCCCTGCCCCCCCTGCAGCAACCCCTTACTGCCAAACCTGCACCTGCCATGGACCTTCCCAATCCAATCCTTTGGTGCGAGCAGGTCTGGTCTCAGCCAAGTGGGGAGACATTTTAATGCCCCCAGTGATGGCCAACCGTCAAGACCAGCGGCTACCAGTGGTGAGGAGGAGGCCACCACTTGGTGCTCGGGTCGTCACCAGTGACGAGTACAATGAGCTGCTGGTCCGACAGGAGGAAGAGGAGAAGGAGGAAGCTCGGCTTGGGAGACAGGCAGAAGTGCTGAGGAAAAGGGAGATGGCGCAGAGGAAGAAGGAGGAGGCCCAGAGGAAGAGAGAGGAGGCCCAGAGGAAGAGGGAGGAAAAGGAGAGGAAGAGGGCAGAGAAGGAGAGGCAGATGGCAGTAGTGGAGGAGCTTGGCGGACACTGCGCTCACTGCCGTAGCCTATCCCCTCCCTCAGGTGAGGAGGCAGGTGAGGAGGATGCCATGTACGAGTGGGTCCAGTGTGAACTTTGTGAGCTCTGGTTCCACCTCACTTGTTTGGGGATTGTAAGTGTGCCAGCAGGGGACTGGTACTGCCCCAAGTGCTTCCTCAGTGAGATCTAGCACTTTGTATATATGTTTGCTATCTTTGGCTATTTTACCCAGTTCTGTTTAATGTTTTTGTTAAATATGTTCTGCATTTACATTTATTCATTTAGCAGACGCTTTTATCCAAAGCGACTTCCAAGAGAGAGCTTTACAAACTGCATAGGTCTCTGATCATAACAACAAGATAGCCAAAAAACATCGCGAGTAGCCAAAACATGAAGCACACATTGTGAACAACAAAAGTAAGTGCCAAAGGGAAGAACCATAAGAGCATGTAGTTAAACAAGTTACAATTAAACAACATGAACCGCTATAAGTGCAAGTGTACCTGTGGAAAAAAGCAAGCAACAGTAATAAAAACAATATCATTTCAACAGTTTAATCTTTTAAAATCAACTTTAATGTTAATAGTTTTTTGGGGGGGCATATGGATCAGCGTTCTCGTCGCGCCTCCTGTCAGTACCTGTTCTTATGCAGGGAAGCTAATGATCCTAATATATTTCTAAACACAACATCTCACAGTTCTCTGTTGAAGGCAGGGCTCCAATTGATTTACAATTCTATATGTATGTGTAGAATATGTAGTTATGCTAGTTTGAGACCACAATAGCTATGGAAATAAAGAGTGAATGCAATTATAGATTGAAGTTGGCTTTGTCCACATACAATTTGTCCATTTCACAACACCTTGTATTTCTAACGCTGAGAAGTAGCCTAGCCTAAGGAATAACTTGTCCCTGGGAGAACCCTGTGACGGACGCCAACTTTCCACCAGCTTTCATTTTGACACACATGTTCAAGGTAAGGAGTAACCTCTAGAATCACAGGAGCTTCCACTGTGTTCCCATAAAGTATCCCTGAAAACCTGTGTGCTAGCGAATAACTGATACAACCACACAAATACAAGCTCCTATTCCAACTTTCTTGCGATGAAAGAAAGTGTAATGTGTTGCCTTTCACAAGCAAAAGCAAATCTAAGTGACTTATTTGGTTATTAAAATAATGGGCAATTAGAATAGTCCGTAATATACATACTTAGGGTAATTTATATGGATAGTATATACTAATAATGTATATAAGGTTATTATACATATTATTATCATCCATATAATAGTATCCATATTATACACGTGCATATTATGTATATTATATTATGAGTATAAACGTGTCTGGTGGAAAGAAGCAAACATTACACCATGAGTTAAATAATATCGGAAAACGGAACACCGTGAGCTACTCATGATGTTCCGAACAACGCCGGATGTCGCCGTTTTATTATATTTTAACGTGTATTATTGGTTCAACATCATGTCAATCATAGCTCAGAAAGTTGCCAAGCGTTTTCCGGCAACTACGATGCTATCAGATTAGCTGTAGCCTTATTTTTGACCGTTGCAGCCTCATTTGAAGTCGCTATACGTCCGAGTTTGTACGGAACACCGTGAGTCTACAGTATAGTCGAGCTAGCGCGATGGCTCTCCATAACTAAAAACGGTTCGACTTCTTTTCCACAATCGACCAAATTGGCCAAACAAGGTATGTACATTGAGCTTAAAGTGTATATAATCTAGCTAGATCGTTTTTATTTTAGCAAGTTTCACAGAAATCTCCAAAAATCGAGGCTCCAGACTGTCATAGCTGACCGTCACGAACAGCCAAACCGGGGCTGGGGTAAGTGTTTGCTGCAGCTGGCGTTAATCCTACGAACAAACACTTCGTAACTGGAAAGTTTTTACTTTTAATTGACGATATTGAACACAGATGTTAAGTAACTGGTCTTTACTCAAATATCTTCTCCGTTTTCAATTTGAAGCAGTATCTAGCTTACTATAGGAAATCTCTCAATGCATCCTCTCTCTAGCTTCGCTTCGGCTAAAGTCAGATGGACGACGATGACGATGCATGCATTATTCACGCCTACGGTGTTAATACAGTCTGTACAAATACCACTTTGACACACTTGCAATAAATGATCCGCTGGTTAGATGTAGCATGATCTTATTTAATACCCACAATACTGTAGTTCAGCTTTTTTTGCAGCAGCATTTTAATCTGAGTTCAAGTAGCTTTTGCAGTTGCACAACCAACAAAGTCACGTAATGTGACGTGATTGAATTTAAAAGTTTTTATTTTTATGTCATCTTAAATTAAGTGTCTGAACAGGGCTGGGTGTGCAGGCACACATGATTAGTTTCTCCTCCATCTTGAACCTGAAACCTAGATTCTAGGTTAGAAATGTTGCCAGTCTGTTGCCAATGATTCCAGTGTTGTCCTTTTACCTTCAAATTCGTTCAACCCAGACTTCAGCAACTGGTTTTCTGCTAAATTTTCACATTTTCCTGCAGCTCATCTTTCTGAATTTATACCCTTATTGTTTTGCATTTTTTCTCTTCTTTTCTTCTGTTTTCTGCCTTCTTCTTGCTCCAGGTCCTTTCAAAAATACCTTTCACAACAGTACCTTCCAACTGCCAGTACTTTTGCATTCAGGCCTTTTGAAACTCCAGCAAATTATTTTCTGCTAAATTTTCAAATTCTTCAAAATGATTTCTCTTTTTGCATTTTTCTTCTCTTTTCTGTTGTTTTATACATCCGTCCAGCTCCAGCCCCTTTCAAAATTACCTTTCAGGCGCTTCAGCTTATAACTTTCAAAAAAAAAATCACAATTTTCCGCTTTTTTAGCATGGTCAGCTATCCCCATTCAGGTTTTCAGCTTGCGAAACTGCTTGTGAAACTGCTGTTTCGCAAGAACAGACGTTTCTAGTTATTATTATTTTGCCCCCCTAAACTCAAAAATATTTGGCCTACATAGACAACCTAGGTGTCAAAAGTTTCGTCTGGGTAGCGATTGAGTTGCTTCTATTGGGATTTACGTTCCGTTGCATGGTTTAGGCTCAAGTTACGTTTTTGTGGCGAAAAGTGAAGCTAACGGTGGCTAATTTGCTAGCCACAGTCACTGACGTTACTAACGTCACTACGTCACTAACGTCACGAAAACACGCGTGACTACCTGTAGCAGAACATTCGTTTCGCATCTGTTAACTTGGGGGATAGCTAGGCTAACTATAGCTTTACTGCAAGGCAGCTGCAGAAACGCCACAAGCAAAGAGGCCAGGGTGATAACTATTTACTTATTTTACTTTGTGATGTGAAACACAATTGTAAAATGTAATGTACAATATTAGCTGATATTATTAAGGAAGTAGGCCCACATCTACTTTCGGAAACGGTAGTCTACTATTTCACTGAGGCATTAGCATGACATTAGCCTCTGTTGCCCGGGCAACACATACTACAGTGGTCTATGATGCATCTGTTTTCAATCGTTAAAATAAACATTCCTCACAAATACATTTTCGTTGTAGGATTTATTATGACATTACATTACACGTAAACGATTTGTTGGTGAAATTATAATTCCCTGTGGTTTCAAACCAGTGTTGCTCACTGCAACGCTGTAGCCTACGCGAGACACACTACAAAAACATCTACTGTACACAGCTGTAGGAAGTCAAACGGCGACAGAACATGTTCGGCACTCCCCTTGCTTAAATCAAAAGTCTTTCAATAGGTGAAACTATCTGACTACTAAAGAATATATTGTGCTTATTAAAGTTATGCATTGTGCTTATTAAAGTTATGAACTTAGAAGTGTGCCCAGGCTTAAACATTGGGTCTCACACTGAGTGTGGGAAGCAGGCTGTTCTTTGTGTCTCTATCTCTTCATTTTCAGAAACAACCTTGAAACCGGGTGGAGACGGCACCCGAGCAGGTGGGACGCGTAGGCAAGAACAACTCCCTGATGCACGAGAGAACAAGCTCAACCCTTTTTTGATACTTGTGTTTCAATTGCACTGTATAAATATATGCTGGGGAGGGACAGATAGCCAGTTGGACTTCGTGAACCAGCCCAAACTCTGTTGCGGGTAGGGAAACCTAGACAGCCCCAGAGCTCTGTACTTGTTGATTTCCAACTGCTGCATTAAAGCTGATATTATCGGACCTCTGCGACTCCAGACCACTCTTTCTAGAACACAGATTTGTGTCATAGAATACCATCATTACATATTGGAATAGACACAAAGATTTTGAATCCTTCACTACTAACCTGAACTTCATTGCCACAGCCTAAACTTTGTCAATCTGTTCATGAACATGCCTAAATAACATAACATGCATAATTTCAGCCTGAACCATACAACGGAACGTTAAATCGAATTCAACCAACGCAATCGCTACCAAGACCAACACAGCAGTAGTCTAGTACTGTACTGTAGTAGTACCTTTACCGGGGCAGCTTCCCCACACAGGGCTATATCGCATTTTGCGTTGTTACTGACAATGATCGCTACCAGTGAGCTTTTTATGAATTTTCCACTTAATAAATGTCACGCTTATTTACGTTTTTGGGGGCATATATATAATAAGTAGGCCCTATGCATTTTTATATCAAATATACAGACCCCTGTGCAACCGACGCAAGCAAGCACACCCTACAATTTCCCCAGAAATTGTACCCTCTCTAGTTTTAATGTGGTTGCAAAGGGATTTGTCGTTACAAGGGAGGATTTTTCTATCCAAAGCTGAAGGTATCTCCAGATAAGTTTGTTTCCCTATTGCTTGATATGCCTTCAAAAATTATAAAAGATTCTATATAAATAACTTTTTGATTTTATTTGGAGAAGGAAACCACATTATTTGAGAAAAGAGGTAAAATGCAATTTGATGGACAGTGGAGGTGTGGAAGTACTAAGTTATGACACATTAAAAAATGTATTAAAATTAGTTGGATTACACGATACTTGAACAAGAAAGTCAAAATGTGGAACTCCTTCCCCAACTTGATGTTTAAATTAGTAGGTGGCCTTGATTTATTTTGTGTAAGCGTAACTATTATATTGACACAATTCCATTGAAACTTGCAAGGTTTCATCAGTAAGCCTTCTTGGCGTGGACATGAGCTTATAAACACAAATTTTCTCCTAGAAGATGCTTTATTTGGAATAACAAATACATTTTATACAAGCATAAATCTATTTTTTATATGTCTGGTTTGAAAATAACATTATCTTAGTCAGTCTTCAAATGAATAGTGATGGCTGTTCGTTATCATACACAGAATTTCTTAACAAGTTTAAAATCCCAATTAGGCCCAAGGAATTAGCAATTCTAAAGGATGCTATATTGAAAAATATATGTTATTTCTTCTTAAGAATGATTGTACTGACAACATTAACCTTGATTATATAAGAAAAACAAATTGTATTGGGAATGTTAACATCCTTAAAGGACCAACATCCGAAGAAGAACCCCATATGGAATCCAGAACCTGGTGGCTGTGGTGACAGCCGACGACCCAGCCAGAGGAGTCGTAGAACAGTGACAAGGCAACGGGGAGGTGGAGGGTTGCGCACTTGATAGCATGGACAAACTAAACAGGGAGAGAATCGTATTTAAAGGCATGGGATCATTGTGATAGGCTGACAGCTACAAGGAAGAGTTGACAGCGTTAAGTGATAGACGGGAGCGCTACTCGATGCTGAACCCAGACGACAGCCCGACATAAAGAGGGAAAGTACAGCGTTCTTAGCGGAGGGAGTAAGTAGTGAAACATTATCGAGTATGCCCGAGTGCAGGGATCGGTCTGACTGTTTGAACTTGCGCTTAGCTTCATTACTCGGCCAAGCAGAGGCTCGTCATCGACCTCCGTCCCCTGGTCTGGGCCCGAAACGCTGCCCCCTCCTCGCCCAGTTACTGCGCACTCACTTTTAACAAATATTTTTAGACTGCTACACATGTAATACATCGTTTGAAAGCTACGATTCTTGTACTTGTACTTATGGATACCATTTCGAGATCAAGTCGCAACAGCAAGTATTACCAACTTCTTTGTCCAGTCACAAATATGTCAACAAAGCAAACGCAACGCAACTATTCTACTCACCCTAAAAGGTTTCGCCTGGTCCAGTTATGCAAAGAATCCGAACAAAAATTGTACACATGTAATACATGTAATACATCGTTTGAAAGCTACGATTCTTGTGCTTGTACTTATGGATACCATTTCGAGATCAAGTCGCAACTGCAAGTATTACCAACTTCTTTGTCCAGTCACAAATATGTCAACAAAGCAAACGCAACGCAACTATTCTACTCACCCTAAAAGGTTTCGCCTGGTCCTGTTATGCAAAGAATCCGAACAAAAATTGACTGGTTACATTCCCAATTGTCGAAACGATCTAACAAGTCGAGTAATTCGTCCTGCCTGCCCAGATAGACACAAGCTGTGTTTCTTGTGCGTCAATCCTGGGAATCAGATAAAGCACTCCAATGTGTTCATGCTTCAGTTTTTGTGTTTCAGCAATACTAATGGGGGATTTAGCTATTATATATGATAGTTCTAAGTACCACCTTTCATTAGAGATACATTTACATTTAGTCATGTAGCAGATGCTCTTATCCAGAGCAACTAACAGTAAGTACAGGGACATTCCCCCCGAGGCAAGTAGGGTGAAGTGCCTTGCCCAGGGACACAACGTAATTTGCCACAGCACGAGACAGCTTCTATCTCCAGGCCATCAGGCTCCTGAACAGATAACTCCCCACCTCCCCTCTGAAACAGACTGTTATTACCCCGCACCTTCTTCCTGCACATCACAATTTTACAGTCTGAGTACTGCACTGCCCAGCATAGACTTTGCACATTTGCACTTATTATAACCACCTTGCAACTGTTTCATTACATTGGTGATAGTAGAATTTTTCTTTAGAATATTTCTTTTAGCTCTACTGTACTACATCATTCGCTTGTCTCAAAGAGAAGGTTATGAGGTCTGCTATTCTGGTGGATATCACAGTAGGGGCTAACTCACAGTAGGGGCACAGTAGTCTTCGCATGGACGGACAGCGATGACAGATGTTGAGGGCCATCCCTGATTAGCATGGACGTCTGTCGCTAGGGGGAGCCAAGAGCATGGACGGACGGTGATGGCAGGGATCGTGAGAAGGCCGTCCCTGTTTTCCATGGAGGGACGGCCATTTCATTTATCTCATTTGAGATAATTGAAAGCCGGAGAAGGCTACCATAGAATGTCGGCTACAGCAACCTACTCAATAAGTTTTGTCAAGTTATTTTGTATGCATTGCATGTATGTATGTATGTATGTATACAAAAAAAAAATTACATACAGAAGTAGGCTAATCAACAATTAAATCTCATGACAATATTTGAAAAACAACTAGGATAACCTATAGATATAGGCCAATTATATTTTAATAATTTAGTGAATGGTTAATTGTAGTTGTTGGTTTAAAGGGGTGATTGACTGGGTTTTTTGGGGTATTTCACACTGTTCCTTAAGGTCTCTGAATAGGGTATGTAACATTGGTTGGGCTGAAAATGGCCCAGGTGCTGTTCTATGCCCCGATACATCCTCGGAAATTTTCCCAGGAAAAAACTCTAGGTTTTCTCGCTGGTATGCTCATGAATATATAGATGAGCTGCGCGCTGATTGGTTGGTTTACAACGGGTGAAGCTGTGGAGCAAAAATGCAACACGGCCAACACTCACTGAAACAACGAAGGTGGAGACTTGAAATAAAAACGTACAAATAAATCTATTGTGTCTACACAACACTGTTTTCAACAGATTGACTAGATATCATTTGAAATGATTACGTTAGTTGTTTCCACTTCGGTTGCCGAAGCAAACTGGATCGACTTAGGTGGGTAGAACGTTACAGCTTAGCAACCAAACTATATCGGGATTCAACTCAACTGCCAAATATCTGGACAAACATGCATCGTGAATTGTAGATTTACATGTACGGGTTATTTATTCGAATGAAACACAGTCAGGAACATGAAATAACGCGTTAGCCCCATTGCCAATAAACTAAATCATCACATTACCTATGCTCTTGCGTTAGCAAGCTAAACTAGTTTACATGCCTACTCTAGGCGTTTTCGCTATCTAGCTGTTCTTGCATTCCTTGCAAATCAGCGTTCTTGCTGAAAAATAGATCTTGACAAACATGCATCTTGAATTGTAGATTTACATGACAACACGGGTTATTTATTTGAATGAAACACAGTCAGGAACAAGAAATAACGTTAGCCCCATTGCCAATAAACTAAATCATCACACATTCTACCGATGCTAGAAAAAGGCAGGATATGTTAGCATTGCTAGTAACTGTTAGCGACAACATCATACAGCTTGCGGTTGTGATCAACCTAAGGTTGGAACAGCACCTCTTTTCAGCAACAGCTTCATAGCAAATCCTGCTTTACATTGTCCCAGATTTTCGAAAGTGTCCTCTGTGACATGGTCCGAGCAAATTAATACTTTAGCGTCGTACTTAATAGGGATATTCTCATAGATAAACATCAGCCATGCCTGTCTAGTGTCTTGTTCTTTGGGAAGATAGTGAAAAGTGTCAGGATTCCCGGTACAGCCTGGAACACTGCATTTACGGCGCTCCATTTTCAATATCTTGAAAACGTATGAACTTTTTTGTAATTCCTGTGGAAGTACCGAGCAGCGCGCAGTTAGCTAAAAAAGTGTCGGAGATCTACGCGACCTCCATTTATGTTCCTGGACCAGAAAACCAGAGGGCGGGTAAATGTACATTTTGGGGTGTGACAAAGTTGATGCTGGGAAAAGTTAGCGTTTGCGACGTCCAACTTGCAGTTTCAAAAGCTAGCGTTTGCAAGTTGCAGTTTCAAAAAGTGAAATTTTGATAGGAAAGAGGTTTCAATGGACTTTGAGGTTCACTGTATGTCTATTTTACACACCAAACTGTCATTTTTCAACTATGACAAGGTAAAATCGGTTTTGCAATCAATCACCCCTTTAAAGGGGTGATTGAACATACTTTACTTAGCAAATGACTCTACCTAGACTAGCTGTAGTCGGCATTAGAAGGGAAGCTTCCGAAAAAATAGCCAGAAAACAAATAGCAGTCTGGCCTATTGCTAACGCCTGTCTAGATTATCTATTTGAAAGAACTGGAGAATGGCAGGTGCTAGCTACAGGATACGTTAGCATTGCTAATAACTGTTACCGACAAAATCATACTACAGCTTGCGGTTGTGATGAACGTAAGGCTAACGCACCTCTTTTCAGCAACAGCTTCATAGCAAATCCTGCTTTAGCTACATTGTCCCAGGTTTTCAAAACCGTCGTTGGTGAAATGGTTCGCGCAAATGTGTCGAGGGTCGAACTGCACAGGGATCTTCTACGCTACGGTATAGACAAACATCAGCATGCCCGTCTAGTCAATGTTAGCTAGACTCCAGCTCATCTGCTTTTTATTAACGCTGATTTGCAAGGAATGCAAGAACAGCTAGATAGCGAAAACACCTAGACTGTAGGCATGTAAACTAGTTTAGCTTGCTAACGCAAGAGCATAGGTAGAATGTGTGATGATTTAGCCTAGTTTATTGGCAATGGGGCTAACGTTGTTTCATGTTCCTGACTGTTTCATTCAAATGAATAACCCGTGTTGTTATGTAAATCTACAATTCACGATGCATGTTTGTCCAGTTGAATCACAATATAGTTTGGTTGCTATTAGTGATGGGTCGTTCACGAACGATCCTGCTCTGAGAGCCGGCTCTTGAAGGTGAACGTCGGGAGCTGGCTCGCATATCTGAAGAGCCGACTCTATTTTTAATAGATTAATACAGCCTATAAAAACTAAATGATTATGAAATAATGAATTTTAATTGGGTGTGCTCAAGCCTTCGGCGAGAGCACAACCTTTGTTCTCTCACATATATATTATTATTATTATTATTTTTATTTCTTTTTGCCCCCCTAAAACTCAGTAAATACTTGGCCTACATAGACAACGTAGGTGTCAAAAGTTTCGTCTTGGTAGCGATTGAGTTGCTTCTATTGGAATTTACGTCCCGTTGCATGGTTTAAGCGTAAGTTAAGTTTTTGTGGCGAAAAGTGAAGCTAACGGTGGCTAATTTGCTAGCCACAGTCACTGACGTTACTAACGTCACTGCGTCACTAACGTCACGAAAACACGCGTGACTACCTTTGCCAGAACATTCGTTTCACATCTGTTAACTTGGGGGATAGCTAGGCTAACTATAGCTTTACTGCAAGGCAGCTGCAGAAACGCCACAAGCAAAGAGGCCAGGGTGATAACTATTTACTCATTTTACTTTGTGATATGACACACAATTGTGATGTGTAATGTACAATATAAGCTGATATTATTAAGGAAGTACATCTACTTTCGGAAACAGTAGTCTACTATTTCACTGAAGTATTAGCATCATGACATTAGCCTGTGTTTCCCGGGCAACACATACTACAGTGGTCTATGATGTAGCGTTATCTGTTTTCAATCGTTAAAATAAACATTCCTCACATATACATTTTCGTTGTAGGATTTATTCTGACATTAGAAAACGATTTGTTGGTGAAATTACCATTACCTGTGGTTTCAAACCAGTGTAGCTCACTGCAACGCTGTAGCCTACTGTACCCGAGACACTAGTGTGAGTAGCTAACAACAACTCCTCAGCTGTTTAAGTCAAACGGCAACAGAACATGTTCGGCACTCCCCTTACTCAAAAGTCTTTCAGTAGGGAAACTATCTGACTACTAACCTGAACTTCATTGCCACAGCCTAAACTTTGTCAATCTGTTCATGAAAATAATTAATTTCAGCCTAAACCGTACAACGGAACGTTTAATCGAATTCAACCAACGCAATCGCTATCAAGACGAACACAGCAGTAGTCTAGTACTGTACTGTAGTAGTACAATTTACCGGGGCAGCTTCTCCACACAGGGCTATATCGCATTTTGAGTTGTTACTGACAATGATCGCTACCAGTGAGCTTTTTATGAATGAGCTATTTTCCACTAAATAAATGTCAAGCTTATTTACGTTTTTGGGGGCATATTTTCAGTTAGCAGATGGTACTGTTTGAATCGCGATTCTATCTTCTGCCGGTAAAGTCGTAGAATAATCTTAAAAGGGGGTTCTTTATTAATGAATGAATGCAATATGAGTAGTCTAAATGCCTGAAAATATCACGAGAAGGGACAACTTAAAAGGACGTTTAAGTCATAGAGATTAGGTCCATTGGTACACCGGTCTGCCAAATGTATTCGTTTTGATTCAGCCTGTCAGCTGCCTCTTGCAGGGGAAATGAGAAGACATCATATTTCATTCTACACTTCACTCATATTTTGAGTTGTAAATGAGCAGCAAAAAAAAGATGCTTTTAAATCTATGTAATCTTTATAAATAATAAGTAGGCCCGATGCATTTTTATATAAAATATACAGACCCCTGTGCAACCGACGCAAGCAAGCACACCCTACAATTTCCCCAGAAATTGTATCCTCTCTAGTTGTATTTAAAATAATTGACTAATTCAAAGAACAAAAAAATACTTGTAGGCTTAAAGGCGCACACGATCATCCTCACATTCTGTTCCTGTCAATCCTGCATGAGGGAGGGCCGAGCCAACTCACACACAGTCAGAGAGTAGTCAAAACTCTGAGGAGAGCCATGACAAATCAATGCATTTTTTAAGATATGTGGTTACGGTTGAGTATGATTTCATTTCATAATTTAATTCAAATTGTTTTCACACCCATCATAGTCAAATTCATAGTTAAAACATGTAGTTTTAAAAGAGCCGTTCGGGAGCCAAAAGAGCCGGCTCTTTTTGGTGAGCTGAGCCATACGAGCCGGCTCACGAAAAAGAGCCGGAATGCCCATCACTAGTTGCTATAAGCTGTAACGTTCTACCCACCTAAGTCAATCCAGTCTGCTTCGACAACAGAAGTGGAAACAACTAAAGTTATCATTTCAAATGATATCTAGTCTATTATATTTATTTCAAGTCTCCACCTTCGGTGTTTCAGTGAGTGCTGTTGGCCGTGTTGCGTTTTTGCTCCCCAGTTTCACTTCACAACCAATCAGCGCGCAGCTCATCTATATATTAATGAGCATACCATAAAAGGAGAAAAGCTAGTGTTTTTTCCCGGGAAAATTTCAGAGGATCTATCAGGGGGCATAGAACAGCACCCGGGCCATTTTCAACCAAACCAATGTTACATACCCTATTCTGAGACCTTGACCCTCGTGCTGCCTTCGGGTCACATGACCCAAAGGATCATAACGAACCATCGTTGTGTTTACCCAATTTTACCCAATACAAAAACAAATAAAAATTATTTTCTTTTAACCATTCCAATGTGGGGGGTCTGAGACAGCCCGACAGTTAAAAGAAAATGCTTCACTTTGTTTTTGTATTAGGTAAATTTTTCGCAATATGACGGTGGGTCACAATGACTGATGGGTCAGAATGACCCGAAGATAACACAAGGGTTAAGGAACAGTGTGAAATACCCCAAAAACCCAGTCAATCACCCCTTTAATAAACTGTTAGCCTAACCTCAAATTATTATGTAAAAATTGAAGAAAAATGTATAAAATACTGATATTTTTTGCAACAATTTGCTAAATTGGCAGTTAAACAATTGCATTTGTTAATTTATCAATACATAGTTAATACAGAGAAAGAGCTAGCTTGTTATCTTGTGATTGTGCTGCCTGACTATGTTGTTTTATTCCATTTTCACCAAAATAGCTAATTGTTTTCTGTCATTCCAATGTTAGGATCATACCCACAATTATAACTTAAATGTACAAACTTTCTTTCCATGCTGACAAGTAGCTTGGAAACAAACTCTTCCCAATGTTGGTGAATCGTCACAAATCCCAACTAAGACAGAGAGAGTGGGTCACAACTTTATTTTTATTTCCCTTTAGAATCATTCTTACAAAAGGGCTTTGTATTTATCTAATTCAACAAAGCCAACAGACTGAAACCAGGTGATCATGAAGACAAGAGTATCAACGTGGATCAATTCTGTATATAGAAAGTACAGCATGAAAGTTCATAGTTCTAAGTCTAACAGTATGTAGGTGATCCAAGTCAATATAGACAGATTGAACATATTCAGAAGTCAGTGTCATCTGAAATATATTCAGTACAGTCTGAAAACCAAAGCAAGCGATCACTTGGTGAGAGACACAGTAAGACTCTGCATCAGAACCACCAAGTCTGGTGTCCCTGGAAATGCTAATACATGTTCAAGGTGTGTTTAGAACAACATATATGTCCTTCAAGAGCTCCTATACTTACATTACCAGCCACTTTTAACCAAACAAATCCATGTAGTTTAAAAATGTGAAAGTGTCAGTCATTGTTTTACTAACAGTATACGCAGTATGACACAGCTTCCCTCCATCACTACAGGGGTATAGTATCTTTCCTGTGAGCTGTCATGTTGGACTGTAGAGCTGGTGTTACTGCATGTGCTGTCCCAGTAGGTGTGGACCAGTAGTTCTTCCAGCCATGGTCCATACAGAGGTTCTCGCACGTGGTGACTGTTGGGACAGCTTGGCCCCAGACATCACTGCTTTGAAGTTTCTCTATTGTGGATACGCAGGTGAATGTTTAATTGGCTATTTGTTTCACATAGTCACAGTGTGGGCAGCTGTAGGGTTTCCCTCCTGTATGGGTCCTGCAGTGAGCTCTGAAATTGCCAGCCGGCTAAAGGTTCGATCACAGAGGTCACAGCTGTAGGGCTTCTCTCCAGTGTGGGTCGTCATGTTAACTTTTAGACAGCTTTCCTTCCTGCTTTTCACAACAGCAATGGTGTTGCTAATAGCCGTGATTATATTGTAACATTGTTATGTTATATTTGTTTAATGTTATATTTCCCTGTTTTTAAGCTTAGTGAAATCAGCTAAATACAATATATACCAGGTATATTGAACTTACTTTCTAGTATAGGACTCAGCCTCACAGCAAAATATCTATTACATTGTTGACAGTGATACGGTTTTTCACCTGTGAGTCTTCATGTGATTATACAGATAACCACTTTGAGAAAAGAGTTTGCTACATTCCTGACATTGATATGGTTTTTCTCCTGTGTGTGTCCTCATGTGTCCAACCAAATTAGACTTGATGCTAAATCTTTTGCTACATTCCTGACATTGAAAAGGTTTCTCTCCTGTGTGTGTTCTTATGTGTTTTTCCAGAGAACCACTTTGAGCAAAGAGTTTACTACATTCCTGACATTTATATGGTTTCTCTCCTGTGTGTGTCCTCATGTGTCCAACCAAATTAGACTTCACGCTAAATCTTTTGCTACATTCCTGACATTGAAAAGGTTTCTCTCCTGTGTGTGTCCTTATGTGTTTTTCCAGAGAACCACTTTGAGCAAAGAGTTTGCTACATTCCTGACATTGATAAGGTTTCTCTCCTGTGTGTGTCCTTATGTGTTTTTCCAGAGAAGCACTATGAGAAAAGAGTTTGCTACATTCCTGACATTTATATGGTTTCTCTCCTGTGTGTGTCCTCATGTGTTCAACCAAATGAGGCTTCACGCTAAATCTTTTGCTACATTCCTGACATTGAAAAGGTTTCTCTCCTGTGTGTGTCCTCATGTGTTTTTCCAGAGACCCACTATGAGCAAAGAGTTTGCTACATTCCTGACATTTATATGGTTTCTCTCCTGTGTGTGTCCTCATATGAATAACCAGATGACCTCTCTGAGAAAAATGTTTGTTACATTCCTGACATTGATACGGTTTCTCTCCTGTGTGTATCCTCATATGAGTAACCAGATTACTTTTCTGTCTGAAAGTGTTGTTACATTGCTGACACTGATATGGTTTCTCTCCTGTGTGTGACCTCATATGAATAACCAGCTTACTTTTTTTACTAAAGGTTTTGTTACATTGTTGACACTGATGTATTTTTTTCCTGTGTGACGTCTCTGTGGGATATTTTCACTTGGCTGAGCCTTAATGTTTTGTGTTCTGTTCCGAAACAGCAGCACTCCTCCATGTTCCTCCTCCTCCAAACTCTGAGCTGTAGGACAGTCTGGAGCTACAACAGAGAGGGGCTGAGAGTCACTGCCTGGGTCTGATGCTGCATAGTCTTTTCCATCAGTCTCTGCTTTGATTTGCTCCTCAGTTGTGTTGCTGGGTAGAGAGTCTCCTTCTCTGTACTCCACAGTCTTGTCAAGATGTGAACATTCAGAAAAGCCTTCTTGATCCCAGTCCTGTTTCACACTGGGAGAAGTGAACATGGAGTCTGTAGTTTCAGACTGCAGTCCTTGGAGCTGCTCTTCCTCCTGACTGGTCCACGGATCCTGTTCCTCTTTAATCTTTGGGGGCTCCGGGAGAGAGAGCTGCTGCACATCTGGGGGGAAGACGAGGCAAGACAACAGTTAGATGTGGCCTGCTTCATTATTCTGCAACCTAGATTGACAGCTAAAGAGACCAATTAAAACTAAAGTATGTAGATGGCGATATCAGCATGGGGTCTATGGGACGGTCGTCCAAATTAGGGGTGTCACGAATACAAAAATTCAGTAGTCTGTGCCAATACCAGTAAAATAACACGATTCTCGATGCCGATTTCGATACCACGATAAAAAATGTAGTTTTTTCTAAGATTCCATGTACTTGAACGTGAATGTCTTTATTAAAATACTTGAAAAATATCAAAATGTCATAACAAGACATAAAACGTGCAATATAGCATAGAACAACATGATAAAGTGCAATTACATTTAATTTCTGTCACTCGCAAATGATCTTTTAAATCGAGTTACAACTCAAGTATTGGCAGCAGTTTCAGGCTGAGTGCTATGACCTTTCAGCTTTCTACCTCTTATGCTTTAATTAATATAAATCAATATTCATAATATTTTTAACATGGTTTTCCAATTCAGTTTTTTTTCAAATCCTCGTACACTTTTTTTTCAAATGCTTACGCAATTTGTTTTACAAAGTCTGAGCACAACAGACAGCATTATTAGCAGTATTGAAAACAAAGTTGCATCAATCCTCGGATCCTCGGCATAACGAACCATCGTTGTGTTTACCCAATTTTACCCAATACAAAAACAAATAAAAATAATTTTCTTTTAACCATTCCAATGTGGGGGGTCTGAGACAGCCCGACAGTTAAAAGAAAATGCTTCACTTTGTTTTTGTATGAGGTAAATTTGTCGCAATACGACGGTGGGTCACAATGACTGATGGGTCAGAATGACCCGAAGATAACACAAGGGTTAAATTAAAACCTAGTGTAGCCTATTACATTTACATTTAGTCATTTAGCAGACGCTCTTATCCAGAGCGACTTACAGTAAGTACAGGGACATTCCCCCGAGGCAAGTAGGGTGAAGTGCCTTGCCCAAGGACACAACGTCAGTTGGCATGACCGGGAATCGAACTGGCAACCTTCGGATTACTAGCCAGATTCCCTCACCGCTCAGCCATCTGACTATTAGCTTACTTATCAGTCACACAGTAACTTAACAAACTTAACACATATCGTTTTATTCGGTGTGTGAAAAAACAAAGAGAAAGCAGGCGATCTGCTGGCCCAATTTATGAGCAGGCAGAGCGGCCCACCGGGAATTCTCCCGACAGCCACTCCGGGCCTGAATACCATTACTACATTAGTAATATTTTAGGGGGTGCTATCAGGGTGCTTTGGTCTTTCTTGGGGGTGCTGAAGCACCTGCTAGCCCCTCCCTAGCGGCGCCCATGCGTCGTACTAGTTTATACTAAAGGTCAAATTATACTACTCCGACTCCGTTACGGACAGACAAACGGAGTCGGACGGATTCGTTGAATTTATAGTACTCTGAAGGCTGTGGGTGCTGAAAACAATTCACCACCAGAAAAGAAGGTGGAGCAACGCTGCCACATGACGTCTTTGTGTGTGGAACCAATTGCGGACCAGTCACAGCCAAGGGGTATCCGATCCAAGATGGCGCCGATGATGGCTGCCTCGGTCGTTAGGTGCGCTCTTTTTTGTCTTGTTTTGTCTGTTAATTCAGTGTTCTGCCAAGATTTCCGGGGTTCTCTAACTAGAGAAGTACTTCTAAACATCAGGACTACAACTCCTGTGGATTTATTTCCCACTTTTCTGCTTCCAGCGGCGGAATTAGTGGGAATTATAGTCAAAGCCACCCTCGGCTTTGTCCTAGCAGCGAAGCGCCGTAGGAGAGGCAAACGAGCCGGTGCTCTGGTGCGACTCCGTCGGCGTGGGGCACGCACAGCGTTACCGGGGATATTTCTCTCCAACGTGCGTTTACTGAGCAACAAACTGGATGAACTTCAGCTACTGGTGTGGAAAAACAGAGACTTTCATTCATCTTCCGTTTTGTGCTTTACGGAGACATGGCTGAGTGAACTGATCCCAGACTCTGCGCTACAGCTAGCAGGTTTCAAACTGCTGAGAGCGGATCGTAACCCTGTGCTCTCTGGCAAAACGAAAGGCGGTGGTATTTGTTTTTACATTAACAGTGGCTGGTGTGAAGATGTGACAGTGATTCTGCAGCACTGTTCTCCTAATCTGGAATCATTTTTTATTAACTGTAGATCTTTTTACTCGCCACGAGAGTTTGCATCATTCATTCTGGTTGGCGTCTACATGCCTCCGCAGGCTAGCGTCAACGAGGCTCAACGTGTGCTCGCCAGCCACATACTGAGTGTGGAGCATGAAAATCCGGATTCCTTGGTTATTGCGCTAGGCGACTTTAACAAAGGCAATCTCACTCAAGAACTCCCAAAATATAGACAATTCATCAAATGCCCTACCAGAGAAGGAAACACCCTGGATCACTGCTACTCTACAATCAGCAAAGCATACCATGCGGTCCCCCGAGCAGCACTGGGTCACTCTGACCACGCCATGGTCCACCTGATTCCTGCATACAGGCAGAAGCTAAAGCGCTGTAAGCCTGCTGTGAGGACATCAAAACAGTGGACCAGTGAAGCTATGGAGGATCTGCGGGCGTGCTTGGACTGCACTGACTGGGACATGTTCACGACTGCTACCAATAGTCTGGATGAGCTCACAGACATCATACATCAGCTTCTGTGAGGACTGCTGTATACCAACGCACCAGGGTAAGCTACAACAACGACAAACCTTGGTTTACAGCTAAACTCAGAAGGTTGAGGTCAGAGAAAGAGGCCGCGTTCAAGAGTGGGGACAAAGACAGTTTCAAAGAGTCGAAGAACAGGTTTAGCAAGGCGGTGAGGGAGGCTAAACGACTGTACTCATAGAGGCTAAAACACCAATTCTCTGCAAACGACTCTGCTTCTGTCTGGAGAGGGCTCAGGCAAATTACCAACTACAAGCCCAGAGCCCCCCACCCCACTAACGACTCCCGCCTGGCCAACGACCTGAATGAGTTCTACTGCAGATTTGAAACACAATTGGACAGTCTTGAACTACCCCTTCCCACCCAGGAGGCCTCCCACCTCCCCCCCTCTACAGCGACGACTCTCTCCATTCAGGAGGGTGAAGTTAACAGACTTTTCAAGAGGCAGAACCCCCGCAAAGCAGCTGGGCTGGACTCTGTCTCTCCAGCCACCCTCAAGCACTGCGCTGACCAGCTGTCTCCGGTGTTTACCCACATCTTTAACACCTCCCTTGAGACATGCCATGTGCCAGCCTGTCTCAAGTCCTCCACCATCATCCCTGTGCCCAAAAAGCCAAGGCCAACAGGACATAATGACTACAGACCCGTCGCCCTGACCTCTGTGGTAATGAAGTCTTTCGAGCGCCTGGTGCTGGCACACCTTAAATCCATCACTGACCCTCTACTGGACCCCCTGCAGTTTGCCTACAGAGCCAACAGGTCTGTGGACGATGCAGTTAACATGGCTCTCCACTTCACCCTACAGCACCTGGACTCCCCAGCATCCTATGCCAGGATCCTGTTTGTGGACTTCAGCTCTGCCTTCAACACCATCATCCCCGCCCTGCTTCAGGACAAGCTCTCCCAGCTGAACGTGCCTGATTCCACCTGCAGGTGGATCACAGACTTCCTGTCTGACAGGAAGCAGTGCGTTAAGCTGGGAACACAAGTCTCTGACTCCCGGTCCATCAGCACCGGATCACCTCAGGGCTGCGTCCTTTCTCCTCTGCTCTTCTCCCTGTACACCAACAGTTGCACCTCCAGTCATCCGTCCGTCAAACTCCTGAAGTTTGCGGACGACACCACCCTTATTGGGCTCATCTCTGGTGGAGACGAGTCTGATTATAGGTGGGAAGCGGCCAACCTGGTGACCTGGTGCAGCCAGAACAACTTAGAGCTCAATGCTCTTAAGACAGTGGAGATGGTTGTGGACTTCAGGAGGAACACAGCCCCACTCACCCCCATCACCCTGTGTGACTCCCCAGTCAACACTGTGGAGTCCTTCCGCTTCCTGGACACTATCCTCTCCCAGGACCTCAAGTGGGAACTGAACATCAGCTCCCTCATCAAGAAAGCACAACAGAGGATGTACTTCCTTCGGCAGCTGAAGAAGTTCAACCTGCCAAAGACAATGATGGTGCACTTCTACTCAGCCATCATTGAGTCCATCCTCACCTCCTCCATCACCGTCTGGTACGCTGCTGCCACTGCCAAGGACAAGAGCAGACTGCAGCGTATCATCCGTACTGCTGAGAAGGTGATTGGCTGCAATCTGCCTACCCTCGAGGACCTGCACACCTCGAGGACCCTGAGGCGAGCGAGGAAGATTGTGGCCGACTCCTCCCACCCTGGACACTCCCTGTTTCAGTCACTCCCCTCCGGCAGAAGGCTGCGGTCTATCAGGACCAATACCTCACGCCACAAAAACAGTTTCTTCCCTTCTGCTGTTGGCCTCTTCAACAAGGCCAAGGGACCACACTGACTCAAATGACTTATTGCTTAAAACACTCTGCTTTTGCACTGCACCACAACATGGTATCTTGTACATTTGTATTTTTTGTAATATTTGTATTTTTGTATTTTATATTGTAATTTACGGCAACTTATATTTATCCCACTTAGTACTGCTAGTTTATGTACCCTTAGTATAGTTAGTCCACATATTAAAATTTTAGGTATATGTTTATTGTATGCACCTTCCTGCCAAAGCAAATTCCTTGTCTGTGCAAACTTTCATGGCGAATAAATCCCTTTCTGATTCTTCTGATTTCTGATTCTAAAATGACGGACTAGCGGACGGGTAGTCAGGAAAATCAGGAGGTGCAAGTAGAGCTCTCCGAGGGGCTCGGATATGGAGCAAAATAAATAAATGAATAAATAAATGTATCAATAAATGTATTTATACATTAAAAAATATAAATATATAAAAATAAATGTATGAAAAAATATTAATTACGTATTTATTTATTTACATGGACATTTATTTCTGTATTTATTTATTTTTGTATTCATTTCTTTCTTTCCTCATTTCTTTCTGTGTTCATTTATTTCTGTATTTCCTTGTCCTTAAGCTAATGAGGTAAGCTGTCAAACAATGTATGTCGCGGTGTCACCTTAACCCCATTGGTTGATCGGTATCAGAGTGCGAAGATGGACTTTCCATGCCTGGGGTTGCTATGACTACCTTAGTAAACTACGTTAAGAGGCTGCACACACGCAACAGATCATAGATATATATAAAGAGTAGATGTCTCGTCCACGTTGCCGGCCAACGGAGTCGAACGTCCGCACATGGCGGCCATCTTGCTACAGTCACCTCGGTCACCCATAACATTGTGTTGGTGCTACATGTACTTTTTAAATAACCAAACGATTTTGAAACGGTTTGGTTTGTTATCAACATCAGAGATGTCGTTATGCCACTGCATTGTGCAGTACACATGCATAAAATGTTATTTAACTGTTTTCTATTTCTATCATTACATGGTCATAATCACCTTGTGTGCTGTCAGTTATTGATGATTCAATAAAAATCATACTATATAATAGGGCAAGATTAAATAAAGACGCAGAACAAACTACTTGTTTGCAAGTTACATTTAATGAAAACACATGAAGGGTATGAAGAGATTCTTAAATTGGAGTACAGCTCCTGTTGCATATATGTGCCGGTTGATTTTCCAGATCCTGTTGATAATGACATGTGCAGCACGCTCCCTTACAAATGCACTGCTTGAACTATGAGTACAGGTGTATCTCAGTAAATTAGAATATCGTGGAAAAGTTTGTTTATTTTGATTAGTAAATTCAAAAGTTGAAATTCATATATTATACAGATGCATTACACACACAGTGAAATACTTCTAGCGTTCATTTTAATTTTGATGATTCTGACTTTCATCTAATGAAATCCAAAAATTCAGTATCTCAAAAAATTAGAATATTACACAAGACCAATAAAACGAAGGATTTTTTATACAGAAATGTCAGCCTACTGGAAATATGTTCATATATGCACTCAATACTTGGTCTGGGTTCCTTTAGCATGAATTACTGCATCAATATGGCATGGAGGCAATCAGCCTGTGGCACTGCTGATGTGTTATGGAAGCCCAGGTTGCTTTGATAGCGGCCTTCAGCTCGTCTGCACTGTTGGGTCTGGTGTCTCTCATCTTCCTCTTGACAATACTCATAGATTCTCTATGGGTTCAGGTCAGGCGAGTTTGCTGACCAATCAAGCACTGTGATACCATGGTCATTAAACCAGGTTCTGGTACGTCCTGCTGGAAAATGAAATCAGCATCTCCATAAAGCTCGTCAATGGAAGGAAGCATGAAGTGCTCTAAAATGTCCTGGTAGACGGCTGCATTGACTTTGGACTTGATAAAACAGTGGACCTACACCAGCAGATTACATGGCTCCGCAAATCATCACTTGGAAACTTCAAACTGGACTTCAAGCATTGAAGGATTCTGTGCCTCTCCACTTTTCCTCCAGACTCTGGGACTTTTATTGGGTGTGCTTTGCCTTCGGCAAGGGCACAACCTTTGTTCTCTCAAATATATATTTATTTATTTTTATTATTTATTTTCGCCCCCCTAAAACTCAGTCAATATTTGGACTACATACACAATGGCGGTGTCAAAAGTTTCGTCTTGGTAGCGATTGAGTTGCTTCTATTGAAATTTACGTTCCGTTGCATGGTTTAGGCTTCAGTTAAGTTTTTGTGGCGAAAAGTGAAGCTAACGGTGGCTAATTTGCTAGCCACAGTCACTGACGTTACTAACGTCACTGCGTCACTAACGTCACGAAAACACGCGTGACTACCTGTAGCAGAACATTCGTTTCACATCTGTTAACTTGGGGGATAGCTAGGCTAACTATAGCTTTACTGCAAGGCAGCTGCAGGAACGCCACAAGCAAAGAGGCCAGGGTGATAACTATTTACTCATTTTACTTTGTGATGTGAAACACAATTATGAAATGTAATGTACAATATTAGCTGATATTATTAAGGAAGTAGGCCCACATCTACTTTTGGAAACGGTAGTCTACTATTTCACTGAAGCATTAGCATCATGACATTAGCCTCTGTTGCCCGGGCAACACATACTATAGTGGTCTATGATGCATCTGTTTTCAATCTTTAAAATAAAAATTCCTCACAAATAAATTTTCGTTGTAGGATTTATTATGACATTACATTACAAGTAAACGATTTGTGGGTGAAATTATCATTACCTGTGGTTTCAAACCAGTGTTGCTCACTGCAACGCTGTAGCCTACGCGAGACACTACAAAAACATCTACACAGCTGTAGGAAGTCAAACGGCGACAGAACATGTTCGGCACTCCCCTTACTTGAATCAAAAGTCTATCTAACTGCTAACCTTAACTTCATTGCCACAGCCTAAACTTTGTCAATCTGTTCATGAAAATAATACATTTCAGCCTAAACCGTACAACGGAACGTTAAATCCAATTCAACCAACGCAATCGCTACCAAGATGAACACAGCAGTAGTCTACTGTACTGTAGTAGTACAATTTACCGGGGCAGCTTCTCCACACAGGGATAGCGCACTTTGCGTTGTTACTGTTGTTACTTAATGATCGCTACCAGTGAGCTTTTCATGAAAGCGATTTTCCACTAAATAAATGTCAAGCTTATTTACGTTTTGGGGGGCATATTTTCAGTTAGAAGATGGTACTGTTTGAATCGCAATTCAATCTTCTACTGCCGGTAACGTCGTAGAATAATCTTCAAAGGGGGTTCTTTATTCATGAATGAATGCAATGAGTAGGCTAAATGCATGAAAATATCACGAGAAGGGAAAAACTTAAAAGGACGTTTACGTCATAGATATTAGGTCAATTTTTACACCGGTCTGCCAAATTTATTCGTTTTGATTCAATGATGAGGATGCCTTTTGCAGGGGAAATGAGAAGATCTATTTCATTCTACACTTCACTCGTATTTTCAGTTGTAAATGAGCAGCAAAAAAAAAAATGCTTTTAAATCTATGTATATTTATATATAATAAGTATGCATTTTTATATAAAATATACAGAAATATCAGTTTTAAAAATGTCATTCAAAAACGGACCCCTGTGCAACCGACGCAAGCAAGCACACCCTACAATTTCCCCAGAAATTGTACCCTCTCTAGTTTCCAAGTGAAATGCAACATTTACTTTAATCTGAAAAGAGGATCTTGGACCACTGAGCAAGTCCTTTCCCTTTTCTCCTTCGCCTGGGTAAGACGCTTCTGACGTTATCTCTGGTTCAGGAGTGGCTTGACACGAGGAATGCGACAGTTGCAGCCCATTTCCTGGATACATCTGTGCGTGGTGGCTTTTGATGCAATGACTCCAGCCTCAGTCCACTCCTTGTGAATTTCCCCCAAATTCTTGAATGACCGTTGCTTCACAATCCTCTCAAGGCTCCTGTTATTCCTGTTGCTTGTGCACCTTTTTCTACCACAATTTTCCCTTCCACTCAACTTTCTATTAATATGCTTGGATACAGCACTTTGGGAACAGCCAGCGTCTTTAGCAATGACCTTTAGTGGCTTACCCTCCTTGTGGAGGGTGTCAATGATTGTCTTCAGGACAGCCGTCTTCCCCATGACTGTGTAGCCTACTGAACCAGCCTTAGAGACCATTTAAAGGCTTAGGAAACCTTAACGGGTGTTTTGTAGATAATCAGCTGATTAGAGTGGGACATCATGAGTCTACAATATTTAACTTTTTCAGTCAAATGTTCTAGGATACTGAAATTTGGGTTTTCATTAGCTGTAAGCCATAATCATCCAAATTAAAAGAAATAAACACTTCAAATGTTTCACTCTGTGTGTAATGCCTCTGTATAATATATGCGTTTCACCTTTTGAATTTACTTATCGAAATAAACCAACTTTTCCATGATATTCTAATTTACTGAGATTCACCTGTGTCGGTCTAACTGCAGAGTATTACAGTAGTATAACCATGCTTCTAAACTAGATTGCACCATTTCAATGATATGCAATCTACATAATGTATTTGTGACCTGCTAGGGAAGTTACCTGGCTACTTATGTAATGTTACAACACTGGATTAAAATTAAAATGATTAGAGCTACGTCTACATTCATTTACACAAGTTCCTTAGTTTGACCCGTCTGACACACTCGTCGCTGCTAGCTAGAGCTTGCTAAATTGATCAGATTTTGTGGTTGCCGTGTACACTACACTACACTTCAAAATATCCTCATATCATCTGACCAGATATCAATAGTCTGATCAACTGAGTTTGTATTAGGCTATAAGTGCATTGATGACGTTGTACAGCAAATGAATGTCAGAACTTTTCCAAACCAGAAGCCATGGGTGAATGGAGAAGTGTCTTCAGCACTCAAAGCCCGTACAGCAGCCTATCATTCTGGAGACCTATGCGAGTACAAAATAGCCCGATATGAACTCAGAAAAACCATCAAGCTGGCAAAGAGACAGTACAGAGAGAAAGTGAAGTCTTATTACACAGGATCCAACACCAGAGACATGTGGAGTGGGTTGAAGACTATCACAGATTATAAAGGAAAGAGCCATCAAGCAGAGGTCTCTGTTTCTCTTGCAGAAGAGCTGAACACCTTTTATGCTTGATTTGAGTCGCACACCAGGTCAGAGGTACTGCTGGAGAAAGACAGCTGCCCTCTCCAGGTATCTGTGACTGATGTGTGTGTAACAGACGTGGTCTTGCAAGCTCCGTCAGAGGTATACGGGCCACTGTCCGCTCCGACCAGGAGTCGAACCGACCACCTCTGACTTCCCAAGCGCCACCACTACCATCTACGCCAACGAAAAGCAAGCAATTCGTTGACGCGGGTGGCCTGTTACATACTTGAGGAGTGAGTTTCACCACACACTGGCTACATTCACCCCTCAAAATCACTCCGGCCGGTTAGCTGATGCTAACCTAGCGATCCGGGGTCACGGCACCAGTGTAACAGACGTGGTCTTGCAAGCTCTGTCAGAGGTATACGGGCCACTGTCCGCTCCGACCAGGAGTCAAACCGACCACCTCTGACTTCCCAAGCGCCACCACTACCAACTACGCCAACGAAAAGCTAGCAATTCTTTGACGTGGGTGGCCTGTTACATAATTGAGGAGTGAGTTTCACCACACACCGGCTACATGTGCAAGTCATTCAGGAGAGTGAATGTGTATAAAGCTCCAGGACCTGACAACATCCCTGGCCGTGTTCTCAAGGCCTGTGCTCCTGAACTGGCAGAGGTGTTCACTGACATCTTTAACCTCTCCCTGTCCCAGTCTGTCATCCCCAATAGCTTCAAGAGGGCCACCATCATCCCAGTCCCTAAGAAACCATCTGTGAGCTGTCTCAATGATTACCACCCTGTCGCACTCACCTCTGTTGTGATGAAATGTTTTGAGAGGTTAATCAAAGACCACATTACATCCTGCCTGTCACCTGCATTAGACCCACTCCAGTTTGCATATAGGCCGAACAGGTCTACAGATGATGCTGTAGCTTTGGCCTTGAACACTGCTCTCTCTCACCTGGATCAGAACAACACGTATGTGCGGATGCTCTTCATCGACTTAAGCTCTGCCTTTAACACCATAGTACCATCCAGGCTCATCATGAAACTACAAAACCTGAACATCAGTCCCTCCATGTGCAGCTGGATATTGAACTTCCTGACACAGGACACAGGCAGTACGTACGGTGGCCCTGAAGTGCAAATCACAACCACTAACATGAGTGCATCCCCCAAATGAAAACACTCCCCCCAAATACGAGTCAACTCCACCCAAATAGGATGACTTGCTCAACTCCCCCCAATACAAAGACACGCTCCCCCAAGTGGGAAACGACATTACATTAACTCAAAAACACAATACATTAACTCAAAACGGAAAGGGTTGGTACTACACTTTGTCGCTGAATGGATGCAGTAACTAACAAAAAATTGATCGACAGAAGTACAAAATGCAATAGCCTGACCAGGGCTCTAGAGTGCGACCAAATTGGTCGCACTATGCGCCCAAAACGTGTACGGGTGCGACTACATTTTTTCCTAGGTCGCACCGGTGCACCTAACCTCCTCGCATCCGCTGTCTCTCCACAAACGAAGCGTTTGTTATCCTAAGACGGAACTGACACTCATGGTTGGATCATATCGTGGTCTAAACCAATCAGAGACAGAGATGGGGCGGGTCTTTGCCTCTGATTGGCTGTGGTCCAGATATTCCTGTAGCTTCGTGCTGTGTGATTGAAATTACGACCTGAGCACCAGAGTCAGTTTAGCAGACCTGGGCATTGTATGGCCCGCGGGCCATAACCGGCCACAGGCTGTCTCAATCTGGCCCGCGTGAGGTAAATCAAAAATTTAAAATAAACAAATGTGTTGAGCGGTAGTAAATATGTAGTCCTGAAAGACTACAGTGATCAGGCAATTTACATATGTGCACTTGCGCAACCTCACCGACAGGAGAGTTAGCTGTTGGTTAGCCCTCGAAAATGAAAAACTTTGCCACTGATTAACTTTTAACATTTACTGAGGTCAAAATGAAAGCTGTGAAAAAGAAAAAACGCGGACATAATAAGAACTTGACTGATTCAGTGGGCACGGGCTGATGGTTTGCTAGTTGAACTGCAGACCCTGATCATTACCTGTTAGCTGTCCTTCGCATATCCACCTCAGACATTCAGAAAGATTTCGATGCACTTGTTCAAGCCCATTGGATTTCTCTCACAGAACAAAATGAACTGAAAAAACGTATTGCTTTTTGTATAAAGTTGATCAATTCCACATCTTTAACATACTGCAAAACAACTTTTCAGTGTTTGTGAAGATTAACTGGTTACACATAAAAGGAAACACTGTTGTTGTTGTTTATACTGTTTATTACTTCTATAATCTTTCCTATTTGACCTACACAAAAATATAAAATATTTATATAAATATTTACAGAATATCCTTATTCTTCTGATAACCAGTAGCAGCTAATCAAAATATATACTTTACTGCTTTTTACAATGGGAGAAAATGAATAGTGAGCAAATTGATGAGGCCCTCCAACACATTTCAGGTTTCTCATGTGGCCCCTTGTAAAAATGAATTGCGGACCCCTGAGTTACGAAGCTGGGTCATGGAGCTAACCAATGGAGCTAGGATTTTGATGCTAGGGAGAGTGGCAAGATGATTTAGCCAAGGCCATAGGGCAAGAAGGCCAAATTACAGGTGTTGGCCATCTGAAGGGCATGGGACAGCAAGGTGGGACCCGCTATAAGACTTTGAGCCATGAAATGTTAGGTCTCAGTTCAGGGAAGCACTTTTAAACAGTAGCACTTTCTATTTTGAAATGTTTTATTTTGCTTAAAATGTTTTAGTTTGGTAGCTCAGTGAAGCACTTAAAATATTTGTTTTATATATATACAGTATGATTGTGCTTCAAATAAAAAATATATTTACCTACACCTTATTCTTGTTTAATATCATTTACATAATATATATGAATGTATATGGAGCGTGATAAAAAGGTGACCTTGAAATTGTGGCGACGCAAGGAAAAATTTGGGTGCACCTAAATTTTGTGCTGGTGCACCTAAATAAAAAAGTTAGGCGCACCAGTGCAACCAAGGCAACAAGTTAGTCTGGAGCCCTGACTGACAGAGTTACGTGCACCAGGACATGTGTTTGGCTATCGAACCATGTAGCAAATAATATACTACTCCGTGAAAACGGAGTAGTATATTTCGGCTTTAACAGGGAGGACAAACGTTCTGCTCGCAATGTAATCACAACGGAGAGTTCCAAGCGTCAACAAATGCAAAACTGAACGTTTTGCTCATTTAACATTATGATAATAAACACAATAGTGAGATGTAATGTACAGTAATTCATTTCACGATAGATAGAGCTAATGTAGACTCACGGTGTTCCGTACACAACTTTTACTCACGGTGTTCCGTACACGTCACATAAAACACGCCAGCCAATAAAAAATACTTCCTGGCAAAATGTGTAATCGATACAAAGTTAATTTTCTCCCGCTTCCAGCAAAGTCAAATTGACATCAGTTGGACTTCTCCTGTCAACAAGAGCACGGTACGTAGCCAAGCTCCGCCTACCGTTGAATCATTGGCTTTAAAAATGGTGCCGGGAGAGGAATTTGCATAGCAATTAGCTAGGTGGAGCCATATCTCCATAAGGGAAACTGCTCTCTAAGCCTTGTTTTATCAACTTACAAATGTCTACATTAAACAAAAACATATTAAAGTATGTTTTGACATATCATTTCATACAATTTTGTTGTTTTAAATGACTTTTTACAGTCTTGATTACGCGATGGTTTAATGCTAGAATCACGGCATGAAAATTGACTGTCATGACGCGTCTTTTTTGAGCGAAACCAATATAAACGTATTACTATTTATTGAATTACGTCAAACTGATCTTATTTTATTTAATGCCAATGTATTTACATTTACATTTAGTCATTTAGCAGACGCTCTTATCCAGAGCGACTTACAGTAAGTACAGGGACATTCCCCCGAGGCAAGTAGGGTGAAGTGCCTTGCCCAAGGACACAACGTCAGTTGGCATGACCGGGAATCGAACTGGCAACCTTCGGATTACCAGCCCGATTCCCTCACCGCTCAGCCACCTGACTCCCGAATACAATAATGATTGTATTCCTTTACAATCATTATCAAAACTACCCAATAAGACAATTTATTTATTTTACCTCAGGAAACCTTAACTGTCATGTTGTGTCTTATGCAGCTGCAACCTAAAATCATTCGTCTCAACACTACTGTTAGGACGTGATATTTCTCTTACTTCAAATAAAATTACTGAACAGTTATTACTTATGCGATAGTCAACCTTATTTAATATATTATGAAATAGAAAACAGGTACAGTAGGGTCTAATACTGTGTGGCGCTCCCTTTGACTCCAGTGGTGGCACTCCTGCTTTGTCAGGACGGGGTTCAAATCCTTGTGGTGTCTTTTGCTTTTATTAGTAGACTTAACATGATCAATATATATGATCCTCAATATACTGTATTATAGCCTAACCGTGGTGCACCAGCAAAAACAATATCTAGAAGAACTCGAGCTTCATCTATTATTCCACAAATGATAATGCAAGTTTAACAGGCAGCTGCACTGCTCGTCGGAATCACACACATATCTAATGCAACTGTAAGTAGTTGCGCCTGTGAATTGTTGGTCTCAGTTTAATCTCTCCGCTCAATCTCTCCGAGCAGAGAGATTGAGGCGAGAACTCCGATTTATTATACCAACATTCTCAGATTGCTCTCCTGTCTGTGTCCCTTGTCAGGACATGTGAAGCACTAGGTCTGGTCCCCTGGTATTCTCCACCACCATCCACACGTGTGTTCACAATGTGTGAGATAGGCCTAAAAATAAAGGATTGTCGTTTTCTTTGTCTATTTCTACAGCTATGACATCAAAAGAGTCCAAGAGGAAGAGGACCTACACCCCTCGGGAGATGGAGGTAAGGGTGGCAGAGGTGAGGGGGGGGAGGAGTGTGAGGGAAGTGGCCAAGGAAAGTGGCATGCCTGCCACAACCCTCCAGGATTGGGTGACTGGTAAGTACACCCATGGGCCCCACACCAACCTGGCCATCACTCCGGATGAGGAAGAGGAGCTAATCAGGTACTCCCTGTGGATGGCAAACCATGGGTGGCCTTTGAGCCGGGCCACCATAAAGGTGTACGCGCTGGAGATGGTCAGAACTTCAGGGAGGGCATCTCTCCTTAATCTGGAGCGGGGCCTGAGCGACAACTGGTGGTCATGGTTCCGGGCTTGTTAGGCCCTCCGCTGCGCGTCAGGCCTAACAACACCCTTGAACACGTACTTTATTGGCGATAAAGTACTGCCTCGAGTACCTTATTGCTTTTATAATACGGTTGCCAGCGAAATTATAAATAGTAAATAAATAGTAAGCTGCCTTTCAGAACAAAATAGTTATAGACAACAAACATTGTGTATCGCATTTCAGTAGCCGAGAGAAAATAGTCCCTGTAAAAAGTGGCTGTTGCTATGCAACGGACAAACAGCATTGTGAACTTCACGTTTGTTAGCCTAGCTAGCTAGCTAGATCACGCAATTGACTTTGCTCATTTCATAAAAGCTGCCTTTAAAATAACAACAATGACAATGGGACACTTTCGATAAAATAATATTTATTTTAAACATTAGGTCTAAACATGTTACGGTTTGCTTATATTGATTTGGATATTTCCACTAATTGTGCATCCATGGAAAACGTTTCTCATGTCCCCTTCGTCTCTGATGACATCGCTTTCGACCACTCTTGCTCACTCTTGTTCTCTCATCTTCGGCTAACCACTCATCAAAAGTTCTTCCCCCCAAAAGATCGAAGTTAACATGAAACAAGTTTGCTTACTGTTAATCTTGAAATGACAACAAAATGACAACCAAGTGACAACGAAAATTACCAATGACAACCAAAAATGTAACCGTTATTTTGAGTGCGCACTAATATGGAACGCTCCATTTTAAGGAAAATGTAAACAGGCGTACTGTAAACACCTGTACACCTACAGTACTTTATGCTCAATAAAGCACACCCCGTGACTCACTCTCAACCAGAATCAGATCAATCAGAATGCTTGATTTCAACCACCCGTATTATAATACGTGTTTTGCTCTAGTGCGATCGAATCCCACTTCATGCGAGCCTGCAAATGTTTTATTTTGTCGTGAATGGTAATGTAGTGCGTACGTAACTTATACTTTCATATTCGCCGCAGCAAATATGAGAACCGACTTGAAAATAGCCAGTAATATGTTTGTGAATTTGTGACGAATCTGGTGATAGAGGCAGACTGATAGGTGCACGCACCGCTGGGAAACCAGTTAGTTTGGAAACCAGTAGGGACACAACACCGGCAACTACGATGCTATCAGATCAGCTGTAGCCTTATTTTTGACCGTTGCAGGCTCATTTAAAGTCGCTATACGTCCGAGTTTGTACGGAACACCGTGAGTCTACGGACAACTGTTACTAGTAGCTCTACATAACATCCATTCACAAAATAAATGGGACTCACTACATTCAGATTGTAACTGTATCTGTTTACGACCCCAATTTTGACAAGGCATCTGGGTCTGACTGTGCAACATCAAAAAAGATTATAATCAACTGTAGTTCTTATATCAAACCTGCTCGGTGAATCTTGATTTTAGGTTGAATGACAATGTCCAACAACCGTTGCAGTCGCGCGCTCTCCTCCTTCGAACGAGAAATCTCCTCTTCAAACTCGGCAAACGCATTTTCAGCAGCCCTAAATATCTCAAAAACTGCCATTGTTAATCGCTCAGTGATAAAATCCCTGAACACCTCTAGTTTGGACATTTTGATGGTGAAGAACTCGAATAGTTTACGAAATTGTAGCTCAAGCAAGTTAGCTTTTTTCTTCAAGCTCTTTCTAGCCGGATGTAAACAACTCAAGCTGTTCCGGTGATCAGTTCACCGACTTCTTCGAACCTTCGCGCCATCTGCTGTGGTGGAGTTTGATCATTCGAGCCTGTTTAAGGCAATAGTATGAACCTGCAGAGCCGGAGACCCGGAGAGCTGCAGTTTCAGGACCGCAGTTCTAGGACCCTCGTTTTATCTGACAGCGCCACCTAGCGAATTGGATGACGAAATATACTATTGAGTACGTGTCACTAGATCACAACAAGGTAGGCTATTTGAATGGTTTGAGAGAGCCAAGAAACAAGGAAAACTGGGGAATTTGATTATTCAGATATGGATATATTTAAAATATATATACAATAATAAACAATAACAATCGCAGTATCACATCCATCCACCCCTCCACTAAATACACCTGCAACGCTCCATCCAACTCTTCATAATTCCCTCCACCCCATCAACCAGCAACATTTTGAAGGATTTCTAGATTTTCGCGACCACCAAAATACCAAAAAGAGTGCGACCAAAGCAGTATTCCCCACAAACAGTAATTTCTGTCTTCAACTTGGTTGTTACAGTTGTTGTTTTTTTTGGCAATCAGTGTAGCTCATAGGTAAAAGTAGCTAATGTGAATCAGGTGTGGTTATGTATAAAACCACTCCGGTGTCTTGAAATGATTTCGACAGCAAAGTTGAAGTTAGCTAGCTAACGTTAACTTTATTGTCCAATTCAAGACACCAGAATTGTTTTATACATAACCACACATGATTCAAATGAGCTACTTACACTCTGATTCTCGTCCATCTTGTCATGAAACAAGCTAACGTTACATCACTTCCTCTTCTTCTTGTTATAATTTAATGTCGAGCCGTAACCTGCATTCACTACTGCAAGAAAATATTGATTATCTTGTTCCGGTCCATGGTTATCCAATTTGCTAGGTGGCGCTGTCAGATAAAACGAGGGTCCTAGAACTGCGGTCCTGAAACTGCGGTCCTGAAACTGCAGCTCTCCGGCTCTGCAGGTACATGCTACTCGTTTAAGGAGAGCCTGGCCACTCCCTATTAAGCCCCATTGTACCGAATTTTGTTGCAGTTCCACCAGTTCCACTGGGAGTGATCGCGGTCGAGTGCAGAATGAAAGGGAGTCTATGGAGCTAAACGGCTAAATTTGTCTCTTTCACCTGATTGTCGTTGAGAAATCTCAGATTTTATTATAGTTTTTATATGTTCAACATGGATTATAGGTCGAAAATTTAATGAACGAGCACTTATGTCCTTTCTATTTCTTACAGGGTGAGTCGTTGGTGCCCATAACACGCTTGCATTCTGCTAATGAATGCTGATTGGTTAGTGAAGGACTGACTACGACCAGAGATCCCGCTTGATGGCATCCGAAACAGAATGTCAGAGCATTAGCAACATTAGCAACAACATTAGCAACCCAAAACTCTTTCTAGCATGTTTATTGACAAGGAAAGCCTAACCTGTCAACTGTGTTGTCGATAGCTTGAGAGAAAAAAGGAAGTGACCAGAGCTTGCCGTAAAATAATATCTCTGGTCGTACGATGTGTATGACGTTTTTGTACTCGCTGTGATATATAGTTTTTATTATTGTTGCTTGTTTTTTCCACAGGTACACTTGCACGTATAGCGGTTCATGTTGTTTAATTGTAACTTGTTTAACTACATGCTCTTATGGTTCTTCCCTTTGGCACAATGTGTGCTTCATGTTTTGGCTACTCGCAATGTTTTGTGGCTATCTTTTTGTTATGATCAGTGACCTATGCACTTTGTAAAGCTCTCTCTTGGAAGTCGCTTTGGATAAAAGCGTCTGCTAAATGAATACATGTAAATGTAAATGACGTCAATGACATTTTAAAAGGCTTTTTAGAACAGAAAAGCGACTTTAAAAAAATCTAACACCCAGCAGTGTGTATTTGTTTTGCCTCCCCTTTCGAATTCAAAATTGTAATTACTAGAAAAAAAATTATATCCTGAGAAAAGTGGATTGTGAGGGGTATAGCTCCATAGACCTCCATTCATTCTGCACTCGACCGTTAGCGCCCTCATATGGAACTAGAGTGGAACTGCAACCAGTTCAGAACCCGGAAGTTTCCCGAGAGTGGCAGTTCTCTCTATATTAGACATTAGGTGCGTTCAACATGGACTGACTTCATGCAGCGCTGCAGGCGGCTGACTTGAAACAGTGAATTCTGGTTAGACTTTTTGTCCGACTTGAGACGGCGCCGAGGCTAGGTCACTGTGACGTAGCCATCAAAGTACCGTGAGATCTGTTCGAGAACTGCCGGCTGTGTAGCCGAGCGCATTTTCTCAAGAGCAACTGCAAGGGTTCTAATGACGACACAGCTATTTCATGATTGGCCAGACTCACACACGACAACTTTGACGTGTGTTTTGTAATTATTCTGACACCTTCAGTTTCGCCAACGCTCAAATCCGGACCAAACAGTTCCATTGAATAAAAAATGTGTTGAAGAAAGGGTTTTAGTTCGCCTCTTCACTAACGGAAAGACTACGTTTAATTATAAATAAAGTAAAGTAAGCAAACAGCGCTTGATCGGCCATGACTGACGTCAAACCACGAGAAGCTGGAATGTCCGACTTTACAGAGCCGTTTTCAACTCCTCCCCGACTGCAAGCGGCTACTCTCGCCGGTCGTTTCATGCAGCCGCAGTCCTTGTCGAAC
This sequence comes from Osmerus mordax, assembly GCF_038355195.1. NCBI lineage: Eukaryota > Metazoa > Chordata > Actinopteri > Osmeriformes > Osmeridae > Osmerus > Osmerus mordax. Next base: position 853,200 of record NC_090070.1, read on the forward strand.
GCACCTATTCTCTGATATAGGCTACTGTGGACCAGACTGTATTGATCTTATTCCGCCCCGCCCACTGTTTTCATCTTGTTGCATTTCCGTTGTATTGGCACTTCCTGTTTACCGGGGATATCATTCAATTCAATGGAGAACAGCCGAGAAGTCCCGATGCTAAAATATTAAATAATTAGGTCAATTTGTGCCAGATGTGCTGTGTTCTTGTGCTACAACAAGTCAGCAATACACCCTTTCACTGGATGGCTTGAAAACGACTTTTAAGTGTTTAAATAATTTGTTTGCCCGTTCAGATCGCTGCGATAAGTTACATTAGCCACAAACATAAGATATTCTAAAGATTTCACTGCAGGGCATATGTATTTGCTATACTTTGTTTGAAAGCTTAGGTCCTCTAGAATTCAGTCGTTTGATTAATTTTACAGTCAGTACATGTATTTGAGATTCCCCCGCAAAACCGACCAGCTAACATTGTTAGCAGTAGAACGTTAGCTTCTTATCTACTTGAGGCTCTAGTTTTTACATCAGGTCTCTGCTATTAGCCATAAACTGCAAATGTATGATTGACAAATTACACAAATTATGCTGTAATAATAAATAGTAACAACTTTTTCATCAAGGGTCTTTGGTACAAGCTTTATGCAAGGTGTTAAAACTTACACGATATAGGGTGTGCACTAGTAATCTTCCCTCCTATCTAATGGCAATTAGAAATACTATTAAATAATTTTAATGCTGCGTTGTTTCAAAAGCTTTACATTACATTTAGATGCACTGCAGCAGTTGTTTTGCTCACAGCCATGCCCATACATTTGGTTATAATCTTGTATCTACTAATATCATACATCGAGAATACTAAAACATACTAAAATATAACCTAGCTAGTTTATCTCTTATCACACACTTGATGTTGCAAGTGATACGAGCAGACAAAAGGAAACTTCGGTGGGTCTTTTAAATTCAGCGCCTTAAGCTGAGATCCCCGGATAAGTCGGGAGGAACGACAGGTACAGCTGCGTGTCGTCAGCGTAGCAGTGGTAGGAGAAACCATGGGAGGTGATGATTGGTCCAAGTGAGGTGGTGTACAGGGAGAAGAGGAGGGGTCCAAGGACAGAGCCCTATGGGACACCAGTGGAGAGCTGGCGGAGTCCTGACACTTTGCCTCCCCAGGAGACCTGGTAGGATCTTCCCGACAGGTAGGATGAGATCCACTAGTAGGCTACTGTACTGTAGTAGTACAATTTACCGGGGCAGCTTCTCCACACAGGGCTATATCGCATTTTGCGTTGTTACTGACAATGATCGCTACCAGTGAGCTTTTTTTGAATGAGCGATTTTCCACTAAATAAATGTCAAGCTTATTTACGTTTTTGGGGGCATATTTTCAGTTAGCAGATGGTACTGTTTGAATCGCGATTCCATCTTCTACTGCCGGTAACGTCGTAGAAAAATCTTCAAAGGGGGTTATTTATTAATGAATGAATGCAATATGAGTAGGCTAAATGCCTGAAAATATCACTAGAAGGGAAAAACTTAAAAGGACGTTTAAGTCATAGAGATTAGGTAAATTTTTACACCGGTCTGCCAAATGTATTCGTTTTGATTCAACTATGAGGCTGCCTCTTGCAAATGAGAAGACATCTATTTCATTCTACACTTCACTCGTATTTTGAGTTGTTAAATGAGCAGCAAAAAAAAAATGCTTTTAAATCTATGTCATCTTTATAAATAATAAGTATGCATTTTTATATAAAATATACAGAAATATCAGTGGTAAAAATGTCATTAAAAACGGACCCCTCTGCAACCAATGCAAGCACACCCTACAATTTCCCCAGAAATTGTACCCTCTCTAGTTCTAGATACAATGTATACCACCTTATGACATTGCAGCATTATCACTTCAATGTTGTTTTTGTTTCCAATTTGGGATTAAATAATAATAATACCCATAGAACTAGGGCTGCACGATTATGGCCAAAATGATAATAATGATTATTTTGATCAATATTAAGATCACGATTAATGATCACGATTATTTGTTGATTTTAAGCTAAACAAATGTTATTGTCTCAATGCATTGTACCTGCATAATGGATGTGAATAAAACTCAAAATATACAATCAATAAAAAACAAATATTCCCATAACAGAATGTAACCAAATGAGGATGTTTCAGAACTATGCAGAAAATAATAGTTTACAGGTTTTTAGAAAGATTCACTCTTTATTTCCCCTCTGCGTTTTACATCGCAGGTTGGAAAAATTATTGCGCGAGGGGATCACGTATCGTTTATCAAGAATTTGAAACCTTCGTTTGTCACCGTGTTTATTGGGCACATGTCTTTGGCCAAATGTAATGCGACTGCATTCGTTATTTCACTGTGTCTTTGGTAGGTGGATGGGTATGGTGATGAGCTAAAGAGGCTCGTTCGATGGATGCCTGAGTTGATATTGTGTTTAGATTAGTCTTTGCAACGCATTTCTTGGCCCTCATACATTCATCTACAACGTTATGGTGTTTGTTTGAGTGGCAAATTTACGTCACTTTGCATATGACCTGTTCTTGTTTTGTGTCACTTGCCTTGAACCCAAAATGCTTCCACACAACGGATGACGATCCGATTCTCGTTAGACATTCTTTTGTTTTCTTTGTTATGATAGTTTATAGCCTTTTGACCAATTACTATCTGTTGTGGAATTTTTCTCACGTTACTCTGTTGTGACCTTCTGACCGACTGGCTCATGGAGGCACGTGATCTGATTGTAGGTGTATTCGACTCAATGCAGCGCCGCAGCCGTCTGCCTGCAGGTTGTAGAAAGAGTTTAACATAGCCCAATTCATGACAACGTTTTCGACTTTACGGAGCCGTTTATAACTCCTCCCCAACTGCAAGCAGCAACTCTAGCTCGTCGTTTCATGCAGCCACAGCCACAGTCAATGTCAAACGCACCTATTGGTTTAAGGAGTGCTAAATTGGCTTTGCAAAAAGAATTAACAACAACTTTGATACGGAGCGTTCTATGAACAGACTGACGCATTTTAAATATCGCTCGATCACGCGAATTTGATTGTGGGAAGTCGAAATCGTGATCGTGATTAAAATTCGATTAATCGTGCAGCCCTACATAGAACACTTACTCATCAGCCACTTAGCAAGATTATTCTGATGCATCTTTCCCAGAATCTCCACAGTGATCTTCAGAGCTCCTTCCAGTGTGTATGTCTCCACCATCCTATCCACTGTGTCTGTTCTGGCAGCTCCCTCCAGCCTGCTCTTTGGGATGGGATCAAACCCATCCAGAACTTCCTTCTGCAGGAACCACTGAAACATCTTCAGATTGTCTTCCCCGAGCTTCTCCTGAGTTCCCAACAGCTGTTCTTCATTACCTGTGGACATTGTAGATCACTGGAGAGAGTGACTCATGTACACACCACAATATAATCGGGCTGATTTGGGGCCGATTTCCCCCTTCCGACAATCCTAGGTAATGTCCCGACAATCCTAGGTAATATCCAGATTATCTACAGATTATTTGATCAGATTTACCCTAGGTGTGAGGTGTGTTAAGAGTGACCGAACTTGCTCGGAAGAATGTCGGAGCCGCGCCAATAGCAAATCGTAAATATTAAACATGTTGAATATTTACGATCAGAAATCCTTATGTGTTGGGGGAACCCCGACGACAAACACCACAGGAGCAAAACGGTTAAATCTAGGATTTTTTTTGTCCTCATGTTTGTGGTCTCTCACATTTTAGAAAATCTTAAAGGATTAAAAAAATATTTGTGTGTGTACTAAAGAATGTATAATACATTACAGCACAATTCTAGAACTGTAATCACCAGCTGCATATCGGGCACGGCACTATCTATAATCCCAGTTATTAATATGTGTGGCATTTTAATCACTGAATGCATCATGGGCACTGTGCACAAGTGGATATAACAACAGTAACAATGTTCGTACGACTTTATGAAGGATGCATGTCTTAAAGTTATGTATTGTGCTTATTAAAGTTATGTCTTATGAAACTTAGAAGTGTGCTCAGGCTTAAACATAGGGTCTCACACTGAGTGTGGGAAGCAGGCTGTTCTTTGTGTCTCTATCTCTTCATTTTCAAAAACAACCTTGAAACTGGGTGGAGATGGCACCCGAGCAGGTGGGACGCGCGTAGGCAAGAACAACTCCCTGACGCACGAGAGAACATTTTACATTTTTTTACATTTTTAGTCATTTAGCAGACGCTCTTATCCAGAGCGACTTACAGTAAGTACAGGGACATTCCCCCGAGGCAAGTAGGGTGAAGTGCCTTGCCCAAGGACACAACGTCAGTTGGCATGACCGGGAATCGAACTGGCAACCTTCGGATTACTAGCCCGACTCCCTCACCGCTCAGCCAACTGACTCCCTCCCTAGAGAACAAGCTGAACCCTTTTTGATACTTGTGTTTCAATTGCATTGTATATAATATGCTGGGGCAGGGAAAGATAGCCAGTTGGACTTTGTGAACCAGCCCAAACTCTGTTGCGGGTAGGGAAACTTAGACATCCCCAGAGCTCTGTACTTGTTGATTTCCAACTGCTGCATTAAAGCTGATATTATCGGACCTCTGCGACTCCAGACCACTCTTTCTAGAACACAGATTTGTGTCATTGAATACCATCATTACCATCACGCTGCTGAGCACACCGGCGACCCACAAGGCAGGCAAACAGCTAGACCTCATCCTGACACGTAACTGTATCACTGACTTATCTCTGTAACCCCACTGCATATTTCTGATCACTACTTTATCCAATTCTCTCTCCCTCCAACTCCTTCTACCTCCCCTCCCCTTGTAACTTTCCGGCGCAACCTCTGCTCCCTATCCCCCTCCCATTTCTCCTCTATTGTAACATCCTCCCTCCCCCCATTGACGAGTTCTCGTCCCACCCCACTAACACTGCCACCGACACCTTGTTAACCACTTTAACTGCTTCACTTGACTCTCTCTGTCCCCTGTCAACCAGGCCTGCACGATCTTCTCCCTCATGCCCGTGGCTTACGGATGTTATTCGTGAAGAACGGTCCACCCTTCGGGCAGCTGTGAGGAGATGGCGCAAGTCCAAAGGCGGTCTGGACCTTGATAAGTATCACTCCCTCCTCAAATCCTTCTCTTCTCACATAACTGGTGCTAAAACCCTCTACTTTCTGAACAAAATTAACTCTGCTTCAAACCCCCACAAACCTTTTTCTACCTTCTCCACCCTTCTTAACCCACCTCCCCCACCCCCTCCCTCCACCCTGACAGCAGACGACTTCTCCTCCTTCTTTGAGAAAAAAGTCGCCGACATTAGCAGTCGGTTCCCTAAACTCACCTTTCCTACCCTCTCACCCTCCATGACTGACCCAACTAAATGTCTAAACTCTTTTTCTCCCCTGTCTGAGGCAGAGATCTCTGACCTCATTCTCTCTCATCGCCCCACCTCCTGTCCCCTTGATCCTATCCCAGAGCAAGGGGAAGGGGTGGACCGGGGAGGTCCGTGGGATGCCATATCTGCGGACAGATGGACCACTGGATGCGTGACTGTCCAAACGGTGGTCAGGGACAGTCTCAAATGGGGGGTCAGGCTCCTCCCGGATATGGGCGAGGGCAGCGAGGTCTTCATCAAGCACCTTTTGCTGGAGCCGCTCCACAGGGAGGGTTCAGAGGCGGTAGAGGGGGTCCACCACGGGGGCAGTACCCGGTCAGGTGTCCAGATGACCACTGGATCCCGGGTGAGGACTATCCTGATGTATGAGGGGGCCCGAAGAGCCCTAACGAGCAGGGGTTGGCAGATCCCCTGCTCTCCGTAAATGTGGGTGGAGACTCTCTGTCATTTTTAGTGGACACTGGCGCACGATATTCTACATTGTCCAAGCCAGTGCCCAGGAACTTGGTCTCAACCGCGACAGTGGAACTTATGGGTTTTTCTGGGACTCCTCAACGCCTGCCTCTCACTAAGCCGCTACCTATCAAGGTGGCTAATCAATCATTGTTGCACTCTTTTGTCCAGTCACCGGCATGTCCAGTCAATCTCCTGGGTCGAGATATTCTGACTTTGGTGGGGGCTTCGATACTCTGTTCTACGGATGGGGTCAGAGTGACATTTCCAAATGGACACAGTCAATTGCTCCGTTGATGGGTTGATGTCGGCCTCTCAGATGTTACTTACCTCCCACTGTGAGGAAACGCCCCCTGACATCTATTGGGGTACTCTGTCCGCGGAGACGGTTAACCATGGTGGCCTACTATCCACTTACTGGGAGTGGTGCCCTTGGATTGATTTGATTGATGCTTATCATACATTGAATGACCCCTGGCATGTCACTCTGTTCTATGATAGGGTATGAGACATACAAACAATCATTTTTCGACTCCTTAATAGACACCACTGCAGCAGTCACATTCCAACATATCTATGTAGGCAACAGGAGTGGCAGCGGACGTCACTCTACCACCGGAAACGGCCGCGTGGTACAAAATGTCTGACGAATCGGTTCCACATCTCTCTTGGCATTGCAAGCTAACCATCAGGCTAAAGAATTAGGACCAATGGCAATACGGCGTGTCTCTTCCAGATTGGCAGGACACCCAAATTCCGGCAGTACAGTGGTCTATAACCGGTAGTATGTATAGAATCGCCATTGCAGCCTCAGATGATATTATCATGCAACACCGCCAGCTGTCTCGCTCACACGGTAGGGAAAAAACAGATCACCAGGACACCGCCGCCATGTTAGCTACCTTGCCAACGGCCCTGTGGTCCACAGGGGCAACAGACGTTGGTCACTGTCACTCAGTAACACCTATTACATTCACATTTGACTGCCCCTTTCCATACTACATTGACCACCAATACCGACACAAACCAGAGGCAGAGGCAGGCGTGGCTGACACAATAGCCGGTCTGTTAAAAGTAGGGGTTTTGGTTCCATCTGCCTCTCGGTGGAATACACCCATTCTCCCCGTCCCCAAACCAGGCACCGACAAATACAGGATGGCTCATGACCTACGACGCATCAATCGAATTGTTACCACCCCAACAGTCTCTGTTCCAAACCCCTACACCTGTATGGCGGTGGTAGGCCCTCAATATCAGTGGTTTTCATGTATTGATTTGGCCAATGCGTTCTTCTGTCTCCCCCTGGCGGAGCATCTTCGCCACATTTTCGCATTTACATTTCAAGGCCGTAAATACGAGTACACTGTTCTCCCCCAGGGTTTCGTTTTATCGCCGGGCGTGTTCAATCAGGAGCTACGCAAACTTTTGCAGGATGTGCCACTACCGGACGGGGTGGTTTTACTTCAGTATGTGGACGATTTATTAATGGCGGCCACCACGCCCCTCAGCTGCCTGAACGCAACTCAGACTGTTCTGCGTCATTTGTTCAATTGCGGGTTCAAAGTCTCGAAGTCCAAACTCCAGTGTTGCCGTCACTTTCTTGGGACGTGTTATATTGGGGGAAGGATCAGGAGTGTCCGCTGCGCATCGTTCAGCGATTCTTCAGCATGACAAGCCTCGCACGGTCAAGGACATGCTGTCATTTTTGGGGTTGACAGGTTTTAGTCGACAGTATGTCCCCGGGTACGTGGACAGCTCAGCCCCCTTACGCACCATCATTAACGCACAAGGCATGCGCAACCTAAACAATGTCCTGACATGGGACATTCTGGCCGAGGAAGCTTTTATCAAATTGAAACAGGATCTCGCCCGCGCGGCTGAACTGGCGCTTCCGGACTACACATTGACTTTTTATTTGAATGTTTCTGAAACCACCCTATCGGCGAATGGGGTGTTGTTTCAGAAAAAAGAGGGTGGCAGGAGAGTACTGCTATACCTCAGCGTAATGTTCGACAACACAGAGAAACGACAGCCATTATGCACAAAACATGCGTCAGGAGTAGCAAAACTACTTCAAAAATCGGCTCACATAGTCATGGGCCACCCAATCACAGTACTGACGTCGCACGGAGTTATGGCCTACATCAATTCAAACTTGTTCACATTAACAACAAACAGGCGCATCAGGATCGACAATGTATTAGGGGCACCAAATGTAACATACATGAAGGGATCAATATGGCAGAGGGAATGACAGGGGGAGAAGGTGACAGTCATGTATGTGAACACAGGGTACAAAAAGAGGTCAAGGTCTGACCGGATCTAAGTGCAACACCATTGGCAGAAGCAGAAGAGGTACTGTTCACAGATGGGTGTTGTTACAGACATCCGGAGGAAGGGTTAAAAGCTGCATGGGCAGTAGTCAGACAGACAGGAGAAGGGTTTGAAGAAGTTGAATCAGGACGATTGGTAGGTAAGGAGTCAGCACAGCTGGCTGAACTAACAGCCATGATTAAGGCTCTCGAAGGAGCCGAGGGCAAAACTGTAAATATCTTCTCCGACTCAGCATATGTAGTGGGCGCACTCCATGTGGAACTGAGTCAGTGGCTGCGGGTGGGGTTATTGACAACCACGGGTACACCCATTAGACATGAAAAACAAATGAGACAATTGGCCAAAGCCGTCCTAAAACCAGCTCAAGTCGCAGTAATGAAATGTAAAGGACATGACGGGTCTAAAACTAAGGTGGCCCTGGGGAATGAAGCAGCAGATGAAGCGGCCAAGAAAGCTGCTGGTTATCTCCCTATGTATATAATGGTTTCACAAGACATGTAACCGGATTTGATGACACAGGTAATCGAGGCTCAAGAGGCCGCCTCCCCACAGGAAAAAGAGGTGTGGAGACAAAGAGGAGCACAAAAAGCCCCCTGTCCGGTGACAGGGGCGGTGGAAGGTCAGACCCTTCTATGGAGGGGCCCGGACGGGCGCCCAGCTCTGCAGGCAGGTATACGACAGGGCATATTTAAACAGAGTCATGGGTTAGAACACGCAGGATATAAAGAGATGATGGTGCGTATTACACATTGGTGGCACCCTCATCTACCAGCCATGGTGGCTAACTATGTGGCTGAATATCGGGTGTGTCAGGAGTATAATGTAAGACCAACTCTGAAACCACATCAAGGAATGTTTCCACTACCAAAAACCCCAGGTCAGGAAATAGTCATTGATTACACCGACATGATAAACTCAGTATGTGGTCATCGCTACCTTCTCGTAGCGGTGGATGGGTACACAGGATGGCCTGAGGCTGTCCCCACAAAACATGAAGAAGCAAAATCTGTATGTAAATTTTTGACTAACACTTATATTCCGTTCCATGGGTTCCCTAAACGAATCAGGTCAGACAATGGGTCACACTTCAAAAACAAACATCTCCAATTGGTAGAACAAAGTCGGGGTTGGTGCACGCGTTTGGGGCAGTGTATCACCCCCAGTCACAGGGAAAGGTTGAACGCATGAATCGAAATCTGAAATGCAAGTTGGCCAAAATCTGTGCAACAACTAACATAAATTGGGTAGATGCTCTCCCTATTGCCCTAGCAGCCATCAGGAGTTCAGTGAACACCTCTACAGGATTCACCCCATATGAACTTCTGACGGGGCGAAAGTTTCCGGGACCGGGAGCTGGGCTGGACCTACTGGAGGCGGAGGGTGAGTTGGCGCATCAACCATACTATGATCAGCTGTCTGCTCTGGTATCATCCTTCTCCAAACAGGTACAGGAGAAACGGGGGACAGCACAGGACCCAGTCAAGGCCTTCACTGCTGACTGGGTGTGGGTGAAAGCCATTAAGAGAAAGTGGAAAGAACCTCGGTGGACAGGACCATTCAAGGTCATCGAGAGAACCTTGCACGCCCTAAGGGTGCTGGGGAAAGGGAGTATGTGGTACCACTGGAGCATGTGTTCTGCTGCTCCAGAACCCAGTCGTACGTTGCAGGAGTTGGTGGAGAAGGGCCAAGGGGGCCAGTGAACTGTTTGCTATTGCTACGAATGTGAGAGTCCGGAAAAGAGGGTTACGACGAGGTCAAGAGTAATACTGCTTGATCACACTAGAATTGTACTGGACTAAGACAGTTTTCGCAATTTTGCTTAAGAGTGTGTTTTATCAATATCAACATGAAGTTTGTTACAGGGTTAGCCTGGCTGGGATTGCTTAGCTTAGTTATAGGCTTGCAAGTGTATTATTTTTTGTATTTACCACAACAGTTGGAGAGACGGGCAAGACAGAACAATCCACCGGAGGTATGCATAACCGCCTATCAGGGCATCGAATTGAACTACACCAGGGGGAGTGCCACCACGTTCACCTTTGACCTCTGCCGCGTCATCAAGTGTAACGGTCAGAACAGTTTATGGAGGGGGTATGACCTTTACCTATGCTCACAACCATATGTCCATACCCGTTGCGCCCAGGGGCGACTCATCCATGAACAGTGGTGCCCGGCGTGGGCTTTTGTGGTTAAATATACGGGTCCCCACTGGACCCCGGATGTGGACAAATATTGGGAAAACGTCACATTCAGTCATTTGGGGGGAGGGGGCACGACGGAGTCCAACCCAGTGCAGTTAACTCTTAAACATCTCCCTAAAGGCCCATACGGCTTAGACGAGTGAGGGGAAGGACACTGTGTACTTAATCTTAGGGGTAGAACAACCTGGGGGGGACACCATGGGCATGATTAAAATTAATATACTTGATCCCGTTACTCGACCGGACAAGTCCACTACTAAACCAATTTTAATACATCAAATGACTGGTATCCACTCTGTCGACTACTCCCAACTTAATACCTCGGACGTTATCATGTTGGCTACCGGAGGAGTGGGGCAGAACCTGTGGCTGGGGTGGTTGACGACAACGGCAAAAGAAAACCACATGGCCGACTGTGTGGCTTGTTCAGTAGGGCACCCCTCTTACCGCAAACAGACAAACCAGGGTTTAGATGCATTATAGAACTACTGTCTGGGATAGAATCTCGCAATGGTAGTCAGCTCAGTAAGATCTTCCCACCCATATCTAATTACACCCATCCTCCACCATTTAGGCCGGGGCCTCACCTACTGATTTGCTTCTCCCGTAACAGTTCCTCTAGTGCCACTCGGGCGGTGGGGACAATCCCCAGAGACAGGTGTAACAAAACTTATACCATGAACATCAGTAAATACACCCTGTCCTGGGCACGCGCGGATTTATATTGGTCCTGTGGGGGAGGTTCTCTGTTGCCCAGGCTACCAATAGGATGGTGGGGTCAATGTGCACTCATTCGCCTGGCAACACCGGTTTTCTTCATAGGTCATAAACAAAGTAATACAGTATCCACTACGCAGCGCAGGAGCACCAATTTCGATCTAACCCAGGATGGCCTTACCTACATAGACTCTATTGGAATTCCCCGGGGGGTTCCCGACAAATTTAAATTGGCTGACCAAATCGCCGCAGGTTTCTAAAACATACCTTTGTTTCCCATCACCCCAAACAAAAATGTAGACCGTATTAATTATGTCAACTACAATGTCTTGCGACTGGCAAATCTGACTAGGGATGCGGTAGAAGGACTGGCAGAGCAACTCTCTGCCACCTCACTTATGGCTGTTCAAAACCGGTTGGCGCTAGACATGCTATTAGCTGAGAAAGGGGGGGTCTGCGCGATGTTTGGTGAAGCCTGTTGTACATTTATCCCCAATAATACTGCCCCGGATGGATCGGTGACTAGGGCCTTAGAAGGCTTGCGTACATTATCTAAAGAAATGCACGACAATTCGGGAATTCAGAATCCCCTCAACGATTGGCTAAATAACACTTTTGGTCGTTGGAAGACTATGATTGTCTCTGTCTTTCTCTCCATATTTGGTATGTTGTGCATGTTTGCTCTGTGTGGGTGTTGCTGTATCCCATGTATCAGGTCCCTGTGTAACAGGATCATTGTCTCGGCTGTGGAGAACCCGACAAAGGGGTTCCAAATGCCGTTGCTGGGGCTGGCTGACCAGGACGAGGAGGCGGTGGTTGGTCCAGGCTATGTTGATTGATCTCTGGTGTTTTCAGAGATCAAAAGAGGGATTAAAGAATGTATAATACATTACAGCACAATTCTAGAACTGTAATCACCAGCTGCATATCGGGCACGGCACTATCCATAATCCCAGTTATTAATATGTGTGGCATTTTAATCACTGAATGCATCACGGGCACTGTGCACGACTGGATATAACAACAGGAACAATGTTCGTACGACTTTATAAAGGATGCATGTCTTAAAGTTATGTATTGTGCTTATTAAAGTTATGTCTTATGAAACGTAGGCAAGAACAACTCCCTGACGCACGAGAGAACAAGCTGAACCCTTTTTGATACTTGTGTTTCAATTGCATTGTATATAATATGCTGGGGCAGGGAAAGATAGCCAGTTGGACTTTGTGAACCAGCCCAAACTCTGTTGCGGGTAGGGAAACGTAGACAACCCCAGAGCTCTGTACTTGTTGATTTCCAACTGCTGCATTAAAGCTAATATTATCGGACCTCTGCGACTGCAGACCACTCTTTCTAGAACACAGATTTGTGTCATTGAATACCATCATTACATATTGGAATAGACACAAAGATTTTCAATCCTTCAGTACCCAGCATAAGTACTCATCCCTCCTCCAGATCAGGACTGTTACGCCTGGGACACACTGGCTGCGAAGCGCCTGGACGCGCAGCGCAGCGCCACGATCGGCTACGATCGGCTACGACTGAGCAAAAGCTGTTCACACCAGACGCGCATTTCTCCGCGCCGGTCACCAAGCCTTTCAGCTACTCTGAGCTTTCCTTTACGCTGACATGGTACATAAACATGGCATTGGCAATATCCAAGCATTGATCCTTATCTACGTTGTCCTTGTAAAATTGTTGCTGACATACAACAACTCCCTGTGCTTTTCAACTTTGAGAATTCATTTGATGCTGATTTTAGAAATCGACTTGGGGGTTCTCTCTCGGTAGGCTATGTCTGCGTGTGTGTTGTGTGCAACGCGTGACAACTCGTTTCTCTCAAACAAACAAAACAACTACAGGCATGCTAGCTCAACGGATCAATCAGTTTATTTTCATTCGTTTTCATCAGGGTAACCACATGTAAAGGACGTTCGTTACCAACATTGTGTAATTATAAAGTCTACAACTTTACAAATGTTCACCGTAGTCTACAATTAATGGAGTAAAATCTTAATAACATGTTTTTTTATTCAAATATATCAACTAATATGGTGTATTTCATCATCCTGCAGCCGATTCCGCAAGCGTCTTGCGAAAAAATTCGACCATCTGCCAAAACGATCGCTGCAGATCGCAGGCAATCGCAGCGCTTCGCAGCCAGTGTGGTCGGTCCCATTTGATAACATGGGCGCTGAAAGAAAAAAGGAGGCGCTTCCAGGCGCGTCGCAGCAGATTGCAGCCGATCGCAGGCAGTGTGTCCCAGGCGTTAGGCAGAGGAATGGCAGCACACACACTCATGTGTACCTGTAGAACAATTATAGATATAAGATATTAGATAAATGTCAGTGGGAGTCCTTGGTCTTGTTGAAGAGGCCAGTAGCAGATGGAAAGATGTTGTGGCGTGAGGTTTTGGTCCTTATGAACCGCAGCCTCCTGCCGGAGGGGAGTAGCTGGAACAGAGAGTGACCAGGGTGGGAGGAGTCGGCCACAATCTTCCTCACTCACCTCAGGGACCTCAAGGTGTGCAGGTCCTCGAGGGCAGGCAGATTGCAGCCGATCACCTTCTAAACAGTGCGGATGATCCGCTGCAGTCTGCTCTTGTCCTTGGCAGTGGCAGCAGCGTACCAGATGGTGATGGAGGAGGTGAGGATGGACTCAATGATGGCTGTGTAGAAGTGCACCATTATTGTCTTTGGCAGGTTTTTCTTCAGCTGCCGTAGGAAGTACATCCTCTGTTGTGCTTTCTTGGTGAGGGAGCTGATTCCCACTTGAGGTCCTGGGAGAGGATAGTGCCCAGGAAGCGGAAGGACTCCACAGTGTTGACTGGGGAGTCGCACAGGGCTATGGGGGTGAGTGGGGCTGTATTCTTCCTGGAGTCCACAACCATCTCCACCGTCTTAAGAGCATTGAGCTCTAAGTTGTTCTGGCTGCACCCGGTCACCAAGTTGTCAGCTTCCCACCTATAGTCAGACTCATCCCCACCAGAGATGAGCCCAATGAGGGTGGTGTTGTCTGCAAACTTCAAGAGGTTGATGGACGGATGACTGGAGGTGCAGCTGTTGGTGTACAGGGAGAAGAGCAGAGGGGAAAGGACGCAGCCCTGAGGAGATCCGGTGCTGATGGACCGGGAGTCAGAGACTTGTGTTCCCAGCTTAACGCACTACTTCCTGTCAGACAGGAAGTCTGTGATCCATCTGCAGGTGGAGTTGGGCACGTTCAGCTGGGAGAGCTTGTCCTGAAGCAGGGCGGGGATGATGATGTTGAAGGCAGAGCTGAAATCCACAAACAGGATCCTGGCGTAGGATGCTGGGGAGTCCAGGTGCTGAAGGGTGAAGTGGAGGGCCATGTTAACTGCATCGTCCACAGACCTGTTGGCTCTGTAGGCAAACTGCAGGGGGTCCAGGAGAGGGTCTGTGATGACTTTGGGGTGTGCCAGCACCAGACGCTCAAAAGACTTAATTACCACAGAGACTTCCAAGAGAGAGCATTACAAAAGTGCATAGGTCACTGATCATAACAACGAGATAGCCCCAAAAACATTGCGGGTAGCCAAAACATGAAGCATACATTGTGAAAAGCAAATAAGTGCCAATGGTAAGAAACATAAGAGCATGCAGTCAAGTTACAATTAAACAACATGAACCTCAAAAGTGCAAGAGTGTACCTGTAGGAAAGCAAGCAACAATAATATAATTCAGAGCAAGTACAAGAAGTTAAATCAGTTACAACTAACCAACAAGAGCAAGTCCCTCAATAAGATTCATTGTGTTCCTGGAGGGAATAAACTAAACTAACATCATATCCAGCAAATCATTCCGTTGTACTCCCAGAATAAGTGTGTCTTTGGCCTTTTCTTGAAGGTAGGGAGACTGTCAGTGGCTCTGACGTCACAGCCTCTGTGAGTTCATCCAGATCATTGGTAGCAGTCGTTGATATGCAGAGTTTTCCTACATCAGAGACTGTCTCTTGGTGAGGTCAAGAGGTAATACAGTGAGGCCCCTTACAGAACGAATATAGACGTGGAATGAACATGTGTCCAGACTCTTGGGAGACAGGAAGGAGGAAACATGTATAAACAGAGCTTACATGAGTTACGATGCCATCACCTGTTTGCCTGTTCTACCGTATCAATGTACTGACCATGCTAGACCATGTAAGGAAACGATTCTGTACAGTCTATGTTTGAATATGCCCAGCTAATGTATATAGAACGTCTGGGAGACCTGTTGCCCCACTCATGCTGACCACTCTGCCGTGGATGGTCACATGATCCGAGCTCGTCTATTAAAACAAAGTGAACCCTTTTTCATTGTCGTGCCTCCTTCTGGCCTGCCTTCTGACAGAAAGATTAGAAGTAACTCTCTCACACGCACGCATACACACACTCTTGTACTAAGTCAACGTATAGTTAAGGTTTCCCTTGCTCATTCACCCCTACCCCTCTCTCTCTCTCTCTCTCTCCATCTCCGACCAGCTGTAGCAGAGCCAGCTCTAATGGTTTTGTTTGTGGTTTTGTTTATTCAAGAAAGATATCAATTTTTGTTTATCAAATGGTCAGAAATAGAACATGCATAGATTTCTTCCATAATGGAACTGTCAAAGGATCCTTAAGGATCCTTCGTTTGAATGCACCTTGGAGAAATAATGAATACAAATGCTTACTAGATAAAATGTGTATTTGCATAGGATGTATTAGAAATTGCTTCCATATGTGTATTTAGACAGGATGGATTAGCAATAGCTTGCAATATGTTTTAGAACTCTTTTCCATTCTGTTATGGATCCGCAACTGCTTGCTGATGTGCATTTTAGATAGGATGTGTTAAAACGTCTTGTGTAAAGTTTCAGACAGGAGGCCTCTGTATGACAGCTAGAAATTGTTTGCGTAGGATTTATTAGAAACTGCCTGCATAGGATGTGGTTAGAAAACGTCTTGCATAGAGAGAACACAGGGAGCTATAGGTTTCTTAGAACACAGGATATGTTAGAGACTGATCACATAGAAGTATACGTGACAGTTGGCTACATGCGTCATGTCCATTGTCCAAATTTGGAGAAGTAGTCTCTAGGTTTCCTGTGCATAGGAACAGGTGCCCTGCATGACCTAGATAAGGAAAGCATATAAATATGATGTGTTTGTCAAAGTGAGCACTTCAAGTGCTGCCCCATCTGGAGCAGCAGGCTCAGAGAATCTTACCGAGTCTGCTACAGTCTTAGTCTGACACAGTCAGTCAGTCTCTGATGTTCTAGAGTCTCACAGTCTGATTTTGCTTTTACTTTGTTGAATTGCAGCGCTAGGCTCCCGTTTGATTATTTTTTCAAGTCGCCTCTGCAGAGGAGGAAAGGGTTTATATCTTTTGTATCGTTTTATTACTTTTTATAATAAAAATGTTGAAAAGACAGTTGTTGTCCGTCCTCACTGGGTGGGCCCCCTTCCGGATCTTGAGACACACACAGCGCCCCACGCCGATAACCAAGTGAGTCCTCGGGAGGAACTACTAATATTCGTCCGAGTGGGAAAACAAACGAATAAGGGATCGATAAATTATAATGTCATAAAAGGCCAAAAACATTAATGCTGCTATAAAAGATCCCTTAATGTTATATTAAAAGCCCAGTGACGTTGCGACACCAGTTGGTTGGGTGTAGTTGGATTCTCGCAAGGGAGTCTCTAGCCAACCCAAAACTAAACGTGTGATCTCCGCGCACGCAACCTATGGAAACCGTGAGACCCAGAGCGTGACTTGGGTCATAGGCGAGACAGTTGAGGGGCTGGCCCGAAAGCCGGTCAGCGCCGCACACACATACTCGTTGTGAGCCCACAAAAACGTTTAACAGAACCGGTGAGCGATCATGCTTCATATCACTCGTCAAAGGTTCATTCTGAGCCAGGAGAAACCCTGGTTAGGCTTAGTGAAGCCAGGTAACTACTAGATATCACAGGTATAGCACAGGAGCTTCCTCTCCTGTGTGTCCTCATGTTACATGGTTGACACTTATACAGTTTATTTACTGTGTCCTCATGTGTTCAACCAGATTACTACTTTGAGCAAACAGTTTGTTGGGGGAGTCAGGTGGCTGAGCGGTGAGGGAAGCGGGCTAGTAATCAGAAGGTTGCCAGTTCGATTCCCCGGCAGTGCAAAATGACGTTGTGTCCTTGGGCAAGGCACTTCACCCTACTTGCCTCGGGGGGAATGTCCCTGTACTTACTGTAAGTCGCTCTGGATAAGAGCATCTGCTAAATGACTAAATGTAAATGTTACATTTCTGACACTGATAAGGTTTCTCTCCTGTGTGCCTCCTTATGTGTCCAACCAGATTACCCTTGTGAGCAAACTGTTTGTCAATGACTGCTCCTTTCAGCCCATACGCCATACGTGATGTTCCTGCGCTTCCTGTGTGGTATAGCCCAGAGGATAACCAGCAACAGTGTTGGACCATGACACCCTCTGGTGAGGGGTTAGGGGCCTCGTGTTGGACCATGACACCCTCTGGTGAGGGGTTAGGGGCCTAGTGTTGGACCATGACACCCTCTGGTGAGGGGTTAGGGGCCTAGTGTTGGACCATGACATCCTCTGGTGAGGGGTTAGGGGCCTAGTGTTGGACCATGACACCCTCTGGTGAGGGGTTAGGGGCCTCGTGTTGGACCATGACACCCTCTGGTGAGGGGTTAGGGGCCTCGTGTTGGACTATAACACCCTCTGGTGATAGGACTGGATGAGGCATATTGGGAAATGGGAAAGTGTTATGTTCAAACCTGGAGACACTAGGCTGCGAAACCAAACCACACACAGTCAGTATGTGAAGGCTGTGACACATTGTGGACCTTCACCAAGTTTATAAACCAACATCTAGCCTAGTAATATGATTGAGTAGATAATGATCAACCCTTTTAATCGATTGGAGAATGTGAAAGGTTTACTTGAGAGGTGAGGTTAACACTGTTGCCTCACGGCAAGAAGGTCTGCGTGTGTGTGTGTGTTATGCATGAGAAGAGGGAAGCTTCGTCATCATGTGCCTCGTGTGCACAACAAAAATGGCAAATTAAAGATTCCACCAGGAATCCTTCTTCTTTCAATTGCATCATAGCCTAGATATTTATGTCGTTTATGCATGTCAATTTGTATTCAATCTATTTGACTGGCACTACACAGGTATTGCATATATTTAACTCATAGGAGGTATTTCTAAATAAAATGTTAGCCTAACCTAAAAGCATTATGAAAACGTTGAGGTTAGAAACTGTCTCATAACCCTTTCAACCATAAAAGAAAAATTAATAAATATAATATTTTAGCAACAATTAGCTAAAATGGAAGTTGAACGCAATTGTATTTGTTAATTTATGAATAAGTAGTTAAATACATCAATACAGAGAAAGAACTAGCTTGTTAACTTGTGAATGTGCTGCCTGACTAGGGGTGCACGATATATCGACTCAATATCGTTTTTGGAATATCACGTTGTGCAATATCAAAATCGAAAATTTCCCGAAAAGTATACGATATTATGTTTATTTTGTGGAGATGCGCTGGGGGCTGTGTGTTGTGATCAATTTAGAGCCCGCATATTTTTCATTGGCCAGTTGCCCTGTCACACATGCACACTTCGACAGCAGAAGAGGGAGATAAAGACAGGAAAAAGGAAAGAAGAGACAGAAAAGTAAGAATATGAGTGTGGCTCAGGGAGACGACTAAATTATGGAGATTGAAGAGGAAACGTTAGTAGCCAAAAATAATGCCTCCTCGCCAGCGTGGAAGTACTACTATGTAAATGTGCCGTATGGTGGTACAGCGAGTAAGAGGCAATGCAACCAACCTTTTTTCTCACATCAAAAACCACCAAAAGACACTGTACGATGAGTGCACAGTAATATCCAATAAAAAATCTGACACAGTTAATACGCCAGAGCTAGCAAAGCAAACATTGCTAGTGAGTGCTTTTGCTAGTAGTACTAAGTAGGCTACGACAAGAGCTCCAAGAGACATAACGAAATCACCAATGCTGTAACATACTATTTGGCCAAAGACATGATAAGAAGGCTTCAAGAAGCTTCTGAATGAACTGGATAAAAGATACCAATCCCATCCCGCACTTATTTCTCACAGGTAGCTATCCCGCAGTTATACGAACAGTGCAGAAAGGCGGTGTTTTGTAGACATGGTCTTTATTTATTCAGGTTGTACTGTCAGTTTAAATAAACCCTTGTGTTGTATGTACGAAAACTTGTTTTGATATTCTATTAATCTATTTTGATGTGTTTTCCCGTATCTTTTGTGTTTTTATACATGTTTAAGAATATCGAAATGAATATCGATGTCACAATATTCATGCTGATTATCGCAATATCACATTTTGTCAATATCGTGCAACCCTATGCCTGACTATAAGTTGTTTTATTGAATTTTCACCAAAATAGCTATTTGTTTTCAATTCCAATGTCAGGATCATACCCACAATTGTAACTTAAATGTACAAACTTCCTTTCCATGCTGACAAGTATTTTGGAAAAATTCTGCCCAATGTAGGTGAATCATCACAAATAATTTTTCAACTAAGACAGAGAGAGTAGGTCACAAATGTATTTGTATATCACCTTTACAAACATTCTTACAAAAGGGCTTTGCATTTATCTAATTCAACAAAGCCAACAGACTGAAACCGAGTGATTATGAAGACAACACTATCAACGTGAATCAATTCTGTATATAGAAAGTACAGCATGAATAAAGTTTACAGTTCTAAGTCTAACAGTATTTTGGTGATCAAAGTCAATAAAGACAGACTCAACATATTCAGGAGTCAGTGTCATCTGAAATATATTCAGTACAGTCTGAAAACCAAAAGCAAGTGATCACTTTGTGAGACACAGTAACCCTCTGCATCAGAACCAGCAAGTCTGGTGTCTCTGGAAATCCTAATACATTTTCAGGGTGTGTTTAGAACAACACACATGTCCTTCAAGAGCTCCTGTAATAACATTAACAGCAACTTTTAACAAAACAAATCCATGTAGTTTAAAATTTGAAATTGTCAGTCATAGTTTTACCAACATTCTATGCAGTATGACACAGCTTCCCTCCATCACTACAGGGGTAAAGTATCTTCTCTGTGTCCTGTCATGTTGGACTGTAGAACTGGTGTTACTGCATGTGCTGTCCCAGTAGGTGTAGGCCAGTAGTTCTTCCAGCCGTGGGTCATATATAAGTTATCTCAGGTGGTGACTGCTGGGACAGCTTGGCCCCATACATCACTGCTTTGAAGTTTCTCTATTGTGGATACGCAGGTGAATGTTTAATTTGCTATTTGTTTCACAGATAGTCAGAGTGTGGGCAGCAGTAGGGTTTCTCTCCTGTGTGGGTCCTGCAGTGAGCTCTGAAATTGCCAGCCTGGCTAAAGGTTCGATCTCAGAGGTCACAGCTGTAAGGCTTCTCTCTCGTGTGGGTCCTCATGTTAACTTTTTGCCTTTTTGCTTTTGGCAAAGCAATGGTGTCGCTAATAGCTTGCTAATAATTTTTTTAATTATACTTGTGTAATGTTATAGTTTGCTGTTGTTAAGCTTAGTGAAGACAGCCAACTACAATATTTACCAGGTATATTGAACTTGCTTCATACATTTACATTTAGCAGATGCTTTTATCCAAAGCGACTTACAAGAAAGAGCAAAAGGAGCATAGGTCCATGATCATAAACAACAAGATAGCCCCAAAACAATGTGGGTAGCTAAAACATGAAGCATACATTGTGAAAAGCAAATGAGAGCCAATGGGTAGAACCAGGAGAGCATGTAGTTAAACAAGTTACGATTAAACAACATGATCCTCGAAAGTGCTAGAGCAGGGGTCCCCAAAATTTTTGTCTGCGAGGGCCAGATAATATTTCCTTTCTTTAATGTGGGGCCGGGTCGGTCTGTAACAGACAATTACATGGGCTGGAGTGACTACCAGTTTTATTGTTCAGATTTTATTATGATTTTAAATGTATTAATTATGCTAGATTAGTTTATTATTTTGTTATGCACCATACATCCGTACATATCAAGGGATATATAGCCTATTAAAAGAGCATTATTACTATCGTAATGACCTTTTTTCATATTCAGTGCTATTGAAATCAAATCATTTACTTATGCATACTAATCAGTGTAAACAGATTTATTTTAATTTTTAAAATAAAAAATAAAAAAGTCTGGCATTGTTCAGAGGGCTGGTCCAAATGCGCTGGTGGGCTGTAGTTTGGGGACCCCTGTGCTAGAGTGTGCTGGAGGAAAGCAAGCAACAATAATATAATTCACAGCGAGTACAAGTAGTTAAATCAGTACAAATAACCAACAGGTCCCTCAATAGGAGTCATTGTGTTCCTGGAGGAAATCAACTAACATCTGATCCAACAAATCTTTCCTAAGTGCCGTTGTACTCCAGGAACAAGTGCGTCTTTAGCCTTTTCTTGAAGGTGGAGAGACAGTCAGTATCTCTGATGGAGGTGGTGAGATGATTCCACCAGTGGGGGGCCAGACAGGAGAAGAGCTTCATAGTATAAGCCTCAGCCTCACAGCAAAAGATCTGTTACATTGTTGACATTGATACGGTTTTTCACCTGTGTTTCTTCATGTGTTCAGCCAGAGAACCACTTCGGGCAAATAGTTTGCTACATTCATGACATTGAAAAGGTTTCTCTCCTGTATGTTTCCTCATGTGTTCAACGAAAACAGACGGACGATGAAACGATTTGTTACATTGATGACACTGATATGGTTTCTCTCCTGTGTGTGTCCTCATGTGTTCAGCCAGAGTACCACTTCGAGCAAATTGTTTGCTACATTCCTGACATTGAAAAGGTTTTTCTCCTGTGTGTGTCCTCATGTGCTCAGCCAGAGTACCACTTCGAGCAAATAGTTTGCTACATTCCTGACATTGATAAGGTTTCTCTCTTGTGTGTGTCCTCATGTGTTCAGCTAGAGTACCACTTCGAGCAAATACTTTGCTACATTCCTGACATTGATATGGTTTCTCTCCTGTGTGTGTCCTCATGTGCACAACCAAATCTGACTTAATACAAAATCTTTTGTTACATTCCTGACATTGATAAGGTTTCTCTCTTGTGTGTGTCCTCATGTGTTCAGCCAGAGTACCACTTCGAGCAAATAGTTTGCTACATTCCTGACATTTATATGGTTTCTCTCCTGTGTGTGTCCTCATATGAATAACCAGATGACCCTTTTGAGAAAACCGTTTGTTACATTGTTGACATTGATAAAATGTCCCTTCTGTGTGTGTCCTCATATGAGAAACCAAATTACTTTTCTGACTAAAAGTGTTGTTACATTGTTGACACTGATGTATTGTTTTTCCTGTGTGACGTCTCTGTGGCATATTTTCCCTTGGCAGAGCCTCATTGTTCTGTGTTCTGTTCTGAAAAAGCAGCTCCTCCTCCTCCAAACTCTGAGCTGTAGGACAGTCTGGAGCTACAACAGAGAGGGGCTGAGAGTCACTGCCTGGTTCTGGTGCTGCATAGTCTTGTCCATCAGGCTCTGCTTTGATTTGCTCCTCAGTTGTGTTGGTGGGTAGAGAGTCTCCTTCTCTGTTCTCCACTTTAACAGTTTTGTCAAGATGTGAACATTCAGAAAAGCCCTCCTGATCAGAGTCATGTTTCACACTGGAAGAAGTGAACATGGAGTCTGTAGTTTCAGACTGCAGTCCTTGGAGCTGCTCTTCCTCCTGACTGGTCCACAGCTCCTGTTCCTCTTTAATCTGTGGGGGCTCCGGGAGAGAGAGCTGCTGCACATCTGGGGGGAAGGAGAGGCAAGACAACAGTTAGATGTGGCCTGCTTCATTATTCTGCAACATAGATTGACAGCTACAGAGACCAATTAAAACTAAAGTATGTATATAGAGATCTCAGCATGGGGTCTATGGGATGGTGTCCAAATAGGGAACACTCCACCCAACCCAGATATTAAGACTTCACAGTCAATTTCACCACCACTATTGTTTACAGCACATTATATAACTGGTAGTTCTGATGTCATGACTTGTCTGAACATGTATCTGCCTTCTGAGAAGCTCATACGTGACGTTTGTCATTATTCATAGCAGATTCAGATTCATAGAAGTAGGTTCATTACATTTTTGTATCCACTTCCCTATCCAGGACTGATGCCAGATCTCCTTTGGTTTAAATTCTTTATCAACAGTGACACCACTGCTTTCAATTAGTGTCTGCAGGCCACAAGCATCATCTACACTCTGAACTATGATTAGAACCTGTGTTTGCTGTGGAGAAATCTCTTGTTGACCCTATTGACTGAATATAGGGGGTGTTACTGAAAACTGAACATGCAGGGTGCACAAAATGTAGGCCCTTTTCCTGTTATTTTAAAACTGTGAAAAAAAAAGAATATGAAAGAAATGTGTCATGATCTTTAACTTTATGCCTTTTGGAAATCAGGTCATCTTTTACTCGCTTAGCTATTTATAGCAACCGAAATTTTGACTATGGATGCCAAAACCTTTGCATGCCACTGGACTATTATTATTGTTCACCATGCCTGGGCACTAAGATGTGGTTACTTTGCCCTATGTATGTCGCTTTGGACAAATGAATGTATTTTGGTTTATTAAACGTTTGGTTCATAGACAATTGACTGCATCCTATGCATGTGTGCATAGGAGGTCTACTAGTTAGAAGTTTAATTACAATCTTAAAGACTGATAGATTAACACTTTTTAATATGTCACTCGAGTAATTACAGTTAGGTCCATAAGTATTTGGACATTGACACAATTTTCATCATTTTGGCTCTGTATACCACCACAATGGATTTGAAATGAAACAATCAAGATGTGCTTTAAGTGCAGACTTTCAGCTTTAATTTCAGGGTATTTACATCCAAATCAGGTGAACGGTGTAGGAATTACAACACATTTTATATGTGCCCCCCCCCCTTTTTAAGGGACCAAAAATAATTGGACAAACTAACATAATCATAAATCTAATTGTCACTTTTAATACTTGGTTGCAAATCCTTTGCAGTCAATGACAGCCTGAAGTCTGGAACCCATAGACATCACCAGACGCTGGGTTTCGTCCCTGGTGATGCTCTGCCAGGCCTCTACTGCAACTGTCTTCAGTTCCTGCTTGTTCTTGGGGCATTTTCCCTTCAGTTTTGTCTTTAGCAAGTGAAATGCATGCTCAATTGGATTTAGGTCAGGTGATTGACTTGGCCATTGCAGAACATTCCACTTCTTTGCCTTAAAAAACTCTTTGGTTGCTTTCGCAGTATGCTTCGGTCATTGTCCATCTGCACTGTGAAGCGCCGTCCTATGAGTTCTGAAGCATTTGGCTGAATCTGAGCAGATAATATTGCCCGAAACACTTCAGAATTCATCCTACTGTTTTTGTCAGCAGTCACATCATCGATAAATACAAGGGAACCAGTTCCATTGGCAGCCATACATGCCCACGCCATAACACTACCTCCACCATGCTTCACTGATGAGGTGGTATGCTTTGGATCATGAGCAGTTCCTTCCCTTCTCCATACTCTTCTCTTCCCATCATTCTGGTACAAGTTGATCTTGGTCTCATCTGTCCATAGGATGTTGTTCCAGAACTGTACAGGCTCTTTTAGATGTTTTTTGGCAAACTCTAATCTGGTCTTCCTGTTTTTGAGACTCACCAATGGTTTACATCTTGTGGTGAACCCTCTGTATTTACTCTGGTGAAGTCTTCTCTTAATTGTTGACTTTGACACAGATACGCCTACCTCCTGGAGAGTGTTCTTGATCTGGCCAACTGTTGTGAAGGGGTTTTTCTTCACCAGGGAAAGAATTCTTCTGTCATCCACCACAGTTGTTTTCCGTGGTCTTCCGGGTCTTTTGGTGTTGCTGAGCTCACCAGTGCGTTCTTTCTTTTTAAGAATGTACCAAACAGTTGATTTGGCCACACCTAATGTTTTTGCTATCTCTCTGATAGGTTTGTTTTGATTTTACAGCCTAACGATGGCTTGCTTCACTGATGGTGACAGCTCTTTGGACTTCATATTGAGAGTTGACAGCAACAGATTCCAAACACAAATACCATACTTGAAATGAACTCTAGACCTTTTATCTGTTCCTTGTCAATGAAATAACAAACTCCCATGAGGGAATAACATACACCTGGCCATGGAACAGCTGAGCAGCCAATTGTCCAATTACTTTTGGTCCCTTAAAAAGGGGGGGGGGGCACATATCAAATGTGTTGTAATTCCTACACCGTTCACCTGATTTGGATGTAAATACCCTGAAATTAAAGCTGAAAGTCTGCACTTAAAGCACATCTTGATTGTTTCATTTCAAATCCATTGTGGTGGTATACAGAGCCAAAATTATGAAAATTGTGTCAATGTCCAAATACTTATGGACCTAACTGTATATCATAACCAATTATCCATTCAATCCTTGCCTAAACCAGGGATTGAACATTGTAGATCTTTCCTTTTGATTTTAGCTCTACTGTACTGGACGTTCGTTCGCTTGTCTCAAAGAGGTTATGAGGCCTGCTAATCTAGTGGATAATCACTCAGATAGCTAGCTAGGGACAATTGGTGCTGCTAGTACATAATCACCCAGATAGCAACTGACTCCGGGTCGGATCCGGCTAAGTTCCGGCCGATCCGCGTAACAGTCGCATCCGTTTTGCGGATCTGCTCCAGATCCGTTCCAGATTTGGTACAAGTGCAAGTACAAGTACGCATTCTCAGTGTCATTATACGGAACTGGCCCATTTTCGGAACAGATTCTGATACTTTTTTACATTTATAATTATTTATGATTTAACATCTGAAAAATTTCCTTAACCCTCGATGATGACGATGATACATTAATTAATTCACGCCCAGTAACCCCTTAACATTTAGTCATTTAGTCATTTAGCAGACGCTCTTATCCAGAGCGACCTACAGTAAGTACAGGGACATTCTCCCCGAGGCAAGTAGGGTGAAGTGCCTTGCCCAAGGACATAACGTCATTTCGCACGGCCGGGAATCGAACTGGCAACCTTCAGATTACTAGCCCGCTTCCCTAACCGCTCAGCCACCTGACTCCTTAACCAAATTAGATGTGCTTTTATCTTATGTTGTCATGTATGAGTATCTGGCAGTTTTCAGAAATAAAATAGGTGATTGGACGGCGAAGATTTTAAGGCAGGATGGGAATATAAATTCCCATATTTTGAGCGGTCCGGCTGGAAAGGGCGTCTACCTGCAAATACGCGAATCTCAGGATGACTCCCAGCTGGACTAACTGACCAAGGATTCACCTTCAGAAAGATACCCCCCCTTTCTCATGGATTATAAAAACCCAAGACACACAATCACACACGGGCGTGACAATTCATGGGCCCTTTGATGTTTCATTTGTCCTCCTGGTAAAAAAAAACAACCATCTGGCAGCTGGGACGCCAGAAAAAAAACATTAAATTACAGTAGATTATTTTTTATTGATTAACATTGATTAGCCGTAAAATAAATTATTATTTTCCAGTACCAAATTTACAAGATATTTGGTACTGGAAAATCACAATTTATTTTACGGCATTTTTTATTTTACATCATCACCTTTAAAGGGGTGATTGATTGCAAAACCGATTTTACCTTGTCATAGTTGATTAACGACAGTTCGGTGGGTAAAATGAACATACAGTGAACCTCAAAGTCCATTGACACCTCTTTCCTATGCAAATCTCAAATAGAAAAATTTTTGCTGTAAAACGCTAGCTTTTCAACAAAGCCACCGGACTGACGTCAGTCCGGGGACCGCCTTTTTTGGCTCTGGTCTGTATCTTTGTCACGCCCCAAAATTTACATCCAGACCAGCCCACTCACTGGTGTTCTTGCCCAGTCCGAGGTAGCGTAGATCTCCGATGCTAGTTTAGCTGCGCGCTGCTCTGTGTAGGCTACTTCTAAGCAATTACAAAAAATAACGTTTTGAAGTATAACAAGGATATTGAAAATGGACCACGGTCGTTGTGTTCCAGGCTGTACAGGGAAGGCTAACACTCATAGTCTTCCCAAGGAGCCAAACATTCGACAGGCATGGCTGCTGTTTGTCTATGAAAAGATCCCGGCGAAGTTCGACACTCAATTATTCATTTGCTCTGAACATTTCACCCAAGACAGTTTTGACAACCTTGGACAATTTCAAGCAAGATTTGCTAAGAAGCTGAACCTGAAAAGATGTGCTGTTCCGACCGTAAGCTCATTGCAACCAGGGTTCTAAATTAACTTTTCTGATCACCAGCCAATTTGGCTGGTAACTTTCTAAAGTTACCAGCCAAGTTACCAGCCAATCGGAATTTCCACTAGCCAAATTCTTTCAGGTGAAAATAAGAACAATTATGAGTTTCACTGAATGCATTTGATCATTTTATTAACATTGTTGGCATGAAAAACACAGAAAATGAAGTAAAATGAAGCACAGAAGTATGATGCAAGGGTATGTGAAATCACCAACACGTGACTAAGTAAGGACACGATTTATTGTAAATGGCTAAAACGTCCATTCGCGTCATGAGATTGACTCCTGACCATGCATTTACAGTAACGTTTTGTCCTAAGCAGGCATTAATTAAACTGACCTAATATACTCTTTATTAAGAACAGTGTATTTACATTACACTAGACTGTGTCAGTAAGCAACACAATTTTTCTTATGCGTAGACTACATGCGGCAATCCTTACAAAACATTTTCATTGTCAAACACAAGCCATTCCCGACCCATCAGCCATTTGGCATTACATTTTATTTTCTTCGTTTCTCTAGTGCTATCAATATCCTCGTTCCTCTTCTCGCCCCCAGAAGTTTGTCCTAACCACCGCCGCATTAAGTTAACTTTTTACTTTACTTTACTACTGTAGCTAGCTCTTATTACCTCCTATGATCCGCTATGCTTCGTTTTACTTCTTCCTCGTGTTTTCTGGTGGAAGCTCCGTTCGTTTCCACGGTTTCCCGCGCCGGTTTCACTTCAACTGCGCGCAGCCAATGGGCGTATAAAACGTTATCACGTAGCATTACGGCACAGTGTTCATGGGAAACTTAAGAAGTACTGCCAGGGGGATAAATGACCAAGAACCTTGCCGAGAACAGAGCCTCATGTATCACCGGCCAAACTGGCTAGTGAATTTTTATTAACACCCGCCAAAATGAATTTTAACCCGCATTTGGCGGGTTGGCGGGTGTTAATTTAGAACCCTGATTGCAACCGCAAGTAGATATGATTTTGTCGGTAACAGTTATTAGCAATGCTAACGTCTCCTGTATCTAGCATAGGTAGAAAGCTAAATACGTTTCTAAACACATCAACATACTTTACTTAGCAAATGACTCTAGCTAGACTAGCTGTAGTCGGCATTAGAAGGGAAGCTTCCGAAAAAATAGCCAAAAAACAAATAGCAGTCTGGCCTATTGCTAACGCCTGTCTAGATGATCTATTTGAAAGAACTGTAGAAAGGCAGGTGCTAGATACAGGATACGTTAGCATTGCTAATAACTGTTACCGACAAAATCATACTACAGCTTGCGGTTGTGATGAACGTAAGGTCGGAACGCACCTCTTTTCAGCAACAGCTTCATAGCAAATCCTGCTTTAGCTACATTGTCCCAGGTTTTCAAAACCGTCCTTGTTGAAATGGTTCGCGCAAATGTGTCGAGGGTCTAACTGCACAGGGATCTTCTACGCTACAGTATAGACAAACATCAGCCATGCCCGTCTAGTCAATGTTAGCTAGACTCTAGCTCATCTGCTTTTTATTAATGCTGATTTGCAAGGAATGCAAGAACAGCTAGATAGCTAAATCACCTAGACTGTAGGCATGTACTGTAAACTAGTTTAGCTTGCTAACGCAAGAGCATAGGTAGAATGTGTGATGATTTAGCCTAGTTTATTGGCAATGGGGCTAACGTTGTTTCATGTCCCTGACTGTTTCATTCAAATAAATAACCTGTGTTGTTATGTAAATCTACAATTCACGATGCATGCTTGTCCAGATCTTTGTCAGGTTATTTTTCAGCAAGATGTCTAGAGCTAGCTAACTTAAGCTGAGTTGAATCACGATATAGTTTGGTTGCTATAAGCTGTAACGTTCTACCCACCTAAGTCAATCCAGTTTGCTTCGACAACAGAAGTGGAAACAACTGACGTTATCATTGGGTGTGCTTTGCCTTCGGCAAGGGCACAACCTTTGTTCTCTCACATATATATTATTATTATTTGTATTTGTTTTTGCCCCCCTAAATCTTCGTCAATATTTGGCCTACATAGACAACCTACGTGTCAAGTTTCGTCTTGGTAGCGATTGAGTTGCTTGTATTTTTATTTACGTTCAGTTGCATTGTTTAGGCTCAAGTTAAGTTTTTGTGGCGAAAAGTGAAGCTAACGGTGGCTAATTTGCTAGCCACAGTCACTGACGTTACTAACGTCACTAACATCACGAAAACACGCGTGCAGAACGTTCGTTTCGCATCTGTTAACTTGGGGGATAGCTAGGCTAACTATAGCTTTACTGCAAGGCAGCTGCAGAAACACCACAAGCAAAGAGGCCAGGGTGATAACTATTTACTAATTTTACTTTGTGATGTGAAACACTATTGTGAAATGTAATGTACGATATTAGCTGATATTATTAAGGAAGTAGGCCCACATCTACTTTCGGAAACGGTAGTCCACTATTTCATTGAAGCATCAGCATGACATTAGCCTCTGTTGCCCAGGCAACACATACTACAGTGGTCTATGATGCATCTGTTTTCAATCGTTAAAATAAACATTCCTCACAAATACATTTTCGTTGTAGGATTTATTATGACATTACATTATAAGTAAACGATTTGTTGGTGAAATTTTCATTACCTGTGGTTTCAAACCAGTGTTGCTCACTGCAACGCTGTAGCCTACGCGAGACACACTACAAAAACATCTACACAGCTGTTTATTCAGAAGGAGGGCAGTGTTTTAAAGATATGGCGATTGCGAAGACAGCCAGCGGGTCATCATATTTTTGTGATTTCTGTAAAACTTGGAATTTGAGTGACACCGCGGCTTGTTTTGACGTTAGCCTCAGTCAGACTCGGCTCGCCCACTGGCAGTGTAGTACTGTGACAGTACTACTGTCTTCAATGCCACAGCTAAACTTTATGTCAAAAGAAACGTTCTCATTTCCGGCGCTTTCAAACAATCAGTGAAACGTGGAGCAACAGCAGCTAGCTTGCCTCTAGCAAACCTATTTTGAATTAGCCATTTCCCCCTACATTAATGTCAAACTTATTTACGTTTTGGGGGGCATATTTTCAGTTAGCAGACGGTACTGTTTGAATCGCGATTCCATCTGAAATATACTGCCAGTGACAATGTTGTTACAGTAGCTTGTTTCAAAGGGGGTTCGCAGCTGTTTCAAAGGGTGTTCTTAATGAAATATGCAATATGAGTAGGCTAAATGCTTAAATATCACTAGAAGGGAAAAACTTAGAGGATGGACCCACCTGCAACCGACGCAAGCAAGCACACCTACAATTTCCCCAGAAATTGTACCCTCTCTAGTTTCAAATGATATCTAGTCAATCTGTTGAAAACAGTGTTGTGTAGACACAATAGATTTATTTGCGTTTTTGTTTCAAGTCTCCACCTTCGGTGTTTCAGTGAGTGCTGTTGGCCGTGTTGCGTCTTTGCTCCCCAGCTTCATTCGTTGAAAACCAACCAATCAGCGTGCAGCTCATCTAAATATTAATGAGCATACCATAAAAAGGAGAAAAGCTAGTGTTTTTTCCCGGGAAAATTTCAGAGGATCTATCAGGGGGCATAGAACAGCACCCGGGCCATTTTCAACCCAACCAATGTTACATACCCTATTCGGAGACCCTAAGGAACAGTGTGAAATACCCAAAAAACCCAGTCAATCACCCCTTTAAAGCGACATCCAATGCTGTTTAGTTTACTGCGTGCTAATATTGTTTAGCTGGTGTTGAGTGCAGGGTTCTGTTCAGATAAACCCAGCATTTGATGCAGAATTGTAAACTTCATAGAGTCCACAAACTAAACAACATTTTTAGACCTGATTTCATGAGCCAACAAAACTGTGCATAATTGTAGCAAATATTTTGTCTTTTGATCAACAAAAAAACTTTTGTATCTTGTCAGATTGCTGCACTTGGTGCTGTAGGAGGACAGAACATCAAGACAATATCTTGGAATGTAATATCAAGGATCTTCTCTGACAATCCCAAAAAATTAATTGTAAAGGAGTAAATGGCAAAAAATGCTTCAAAGAAATGCTCACGAGAACTCTGCTAATCAGTAAGTATTGTAAAATACAGTAAAAAATACTGTTTTCTCTACTCCCCACCGGCAGGCATTTCAGGTGCCTCCGGACCAGGACTAGCAGACTAAAGAACAGTTTTTTCCCCCAGAGCTGTCTCTTTACTGAACTCGAACCCCCGTTGATCCACTCCCCTCATATACTGCTAACTCTCCTCTCCTACCTCACATCTGCCTTCACTTTGTTATTTGCACTACTGGAATGTCAATTTGCACTACTGACTTTATTACAGTAACAACTGTTTACTTACGCATCTTGCACTACAATACTTAACTGGATTATGCTCATTTGCACTGCCGACTGTTATTTACAGTACCAAATGTTTACATTTTGCATTTTGCACCGTACTTCTAACTGTAATATGCAATCACTTTCCACTGCACTTTTACACTTTTTTCGGATAACTTCTGTTCATACTTTATTGCACTACACTGTATATCCTGCACTTGCTGCTATTGCACTTCTGGTTAGACCTAAACTGCATTTTGTTGCCTTGTACCTGTACTTGAGTAATGACAATAAAGTTGAATCTGATCTGATCTAAAGCAGTTGTCAAAACAATGTAGAATTAGCTGGAATAAGTGGAACATTCAGAATATCTGTAAGTGACAGTTTATTAAGTGATGGACAATCTCCCTCAACAGAACTCTTACGCCATAAGATGGTTCAACCTGGCATCTGACC
Organism: Osmerus mordax; assembly: GCF_038355195.1. NCBI lineage: Eukaryota > Metazoa > Chordata > Actinopteri > Osmeriformes > Osmeridae > Osmerus > Osmerus mordax. Next base: position 885,363 of record NC_090070.1, read on the forward strand.
GGGGAGGCGGCCGCAAAGACAGGGCCATGGCCAAGGAGGCATTATCCTGTTAATGTTTGTGTCTTCTGTCTAACTCGTTGTTCAGTCCTGTTTTATGTGTGAATTCATTAGTATTGTTAAATTAGATCATTAACCCTTGTGTTATCTTCGGGTCATTCTGACCCATCAGTCATTGTGACCCACCGTCGTATTGCGACAAATTTACCTCATACAAAAACAAAGTGAAGCATTTTCTTTTAACTGTCGGGCTGTCTCAGACCCCCCACATTGGAATGGTTAAAAGAAAATTATTTTTATTTGTTTTTGTATTGGGTAAAATTGGGTAAACACAATGATGGTTCGTTATGAACCTTTGGGTCATGTGACCCGAAGGCAGCACTAGGGTTAAAATGGTTTTAGTTCAAAAAAGTGGATCATTAAACTAGGACATGGTTTTCTTCCTCTTATAATAAGAGTCTTATTGTATCCATTTGATTTGATTTCATGTGATTTAGAGCTGTACAGTCCTGAAATAGGATTATTTTTACAAAATGTACATTATATATATTTTTGTAATACTTTTATATATAACGGATCTACTTTTTTTATGATTCCAGATTATTTTAAAATAAATGAGTGTTTTTTGTTATTATAATTGTTTTATTTTTGAGAATGTACACATATTTACACTTCTGGTTTGTAAATTAATATAAGTTTTGTATTTGAAAATCTTAGTTTTTTCACTTACAGAGAACTAACTGTGCATTAACTAACATAGTTGGGGAATTTAACCGAAATAACCTTAGCCGTTTTGGAACTGGCCCAGTGTCGACATTGGCCCATTGTGCCAAATGACACCGGCCCGAGTCCGTTTTACGGATCTGGCCCAGAATTTATGGAGGCTCTGGGCAAGATCTGGGCCAGATGAATATCTGGGGTAAACTACTAGCTCTTCATCGTCCATTCACAAAAGAATCGAGACTTACTACATTCTGATTTTATCTATCCAAATGTTTACACAAGATATCTGGGTCTGACTGTGCAACATCAAATATGATATAATGAATATAAACACAGCAGATTATAATCAACTGTAGGTATTATATCGAACCTGCTCGGTGAATCTTGATTTCAGGTTGAGTAACAATGTCCAACAACCGTTGCAGTCGCGCACTCTCCTCCTTTGAACGAGAAATCTCCTCTTCGAACTCGGCAAACGATTTTTCAGCTGCCCTAAATATCTCCAAAGCTGCCGTTGTTAATCGCTGAGTGATAAAATCCCTGAACACCTCTATATTGGACATTTTGGTGGTGAAAAACTCGAATAGTTTACGAAATTGTAGCTCGAGCAGCTAGCTTTTTCCTTCAAGTTCTTTCTTTCTAGCCGGATGTAAACAACTCAAGCTATTCCGGTGATCTGGGGGGTATTCGTCGTAGCTCGCTAAGCGGTTTAGCGAGCTAATTTTCAGGCTAAGATAAAAAACGCCCCTCTTTTTGGTTCGTGGAAGTGAAGGATTTAAAATCTTTGTGTCTATTCCAATATGTAATGATGGTATTCTATGACACAAATCTGTGTTCTAGAAAGAGTGGTCTGGAGTCACAGAGGTCCGATAATCTCACCTTTAATGCAGCAGTTGGAAATCAACAAGTACAGAGCTCTGGGGCTGTCTACGTTTCCCTACCCGCAACAGAGTTTGGGCTGGTTCACGAAGTCCAACTGGCTATCTTTCCCTGCCCCAGCATATAATATACAGTGCAATTAAAACAGAAAGATGAAAAGAGGGTTGAGCTTGTTCTCTCGTGCATCAGGGAGTTGTTCTTGCCTCCGCGTCCCACCTGCTCGGGTGCCATCTCCACCCAGATTCAAGGTTGTTTCTGAAAATGAAAAGATAGAGACACAAAGAACAGCCTGCTTCCCACACTCAGTGTGAGACCCAATGTTTAAGCCTGAGCACACTTCTAAGTTTCATAACTTTAATAAGCACAATGCATAACTTTAATAAGCACAATACATAACTTTAAGACATGCCTCCTTCATAAATCCTGTTGTTATATTCACTCGTGCACAGTGCCCGTGATGCATTCAGTGATTAAAATGCCACACATATTAATAACTGGGATCATAGTTAGTGCCGTGCCTGATATGCAGCTGGTGATTACAGTTCTAGAATATGTGTTGTAATGTATTATACATTCTTTAATCCCTCTTTTGATCTCTGAAAACACCAGAGATCAATCGACATAGCCCGGACCAACCACCGCCTCCTCGTCCTGGTCAGCCAGCCCCAGCAACGGCATTTGGAACCCCTTCGTCGGGTTATCCTCAGCCGAGACAATGATCCTGTTACACAGGGACCTGATACATGGGATACAGCAACAGTCATGTTGATATTGATATAGCACACTCTTAAGTAAAATAGCGGAAACCTTCTTAGTCCAGTACAATTCTAGTGTGGTCAAGCAGTATCACTCTTGGCCTTGTCGTAACCCTCTTTTCCGGACTCTCACATTCGTAGCAATAGCAAAAGGTTCACTGGCCCTTCTCCACCAACTCCTGCAACGTACAACTGGATTCTGGAGCAGCACAACACATGCTCCAGTGGTACCACGTACTTCCTTTCCCCAGCACCCTTAGGGCGTGCAAGGTTCTCTCGATGACCTTGAATGGTCCTGTCCATAAATGTACAACAGGCTTTCCCGAACATCTGATGATGTATTGGGGCAGGTGGGACAGGGTCTTCAAGGGTAAGGGGTAGATCATCCAGTGAGAAAGGGGGGGGGACAGGGTCTCCAGGGGAATGGGGCCTTAGAACAGGGGTTAGGTAGTCAGACCCGCCGGTCTGACTCGTCCTGAAGCAGAAAAGAGTTACAGTCCCAGCATCACCTTATCTCCCATGATCCATGATCAAGCAGTAACTGAGTCAAATGAGATGCGAACAGTCGAACACCAATGATTAAACACAGATATTGAAATCAAGAACCCATTTAAGGATTTAAAGTGGATATTTTTAAAGTTCAAATAAATCCCTCCTTTCACACCCTTTTAGGGTGTGACAACAAACACAAATAAAAAAATATCCCATTACTGATTACACAATGTTGGCATACAAATCAACAATAATGATGAGACTATGCAGCGTTATGGCCAAGTTGTGAGGACACACTGGACACAGTGGGAAAACCCTAATGATGTTATAGGGGAAAACCCACCGTCACTCCACAGAGTGGACATTCGACATCCATGTATCCACGGCAGACCTGGACATGCTCACAGGCCCCCTTCACCACATACATACAACTTCAGCCAAGCTTTTAGAATTGTAATAAAATAAAATAAATTCAAAACAAATAGAAAAACCAGAAATTAGACAGGATATTTTAAAGATTTCATAAGATCCCTCCTTTCATTGATAACTTTAATCAATACCCAATCTCCTCGTTTGACTCCTCCACTCTTTGGTTTACTGCTTCACCTGGAACAGAATTTAGCAGAAGACATCTCTTTTCTAGTTAGCATTTTTTATAAAATTGGTTAACCATTTGATTCGCCTCTTCATCATGCTATGTGAAAGGTTTAAGTTGTGGTATTACATATGATCTCCAATAAATCAATTCAAATGGTGTTATGCATCTGGTATAGGACTGGGAAAGACTTCAATTCACATAGTAAACCTACTGTATCTATAATTACCAGGCAGTATTGACACTTCAGTTTTCTTATTGTTGAGCAAACACATGTAACAGCATCTAATAAGACCATACATCATCATTTGATAGTCAACTCCTATTAGTCATGCCTAGAAATGACAATCTGTTTCTTTGTTCCCTTCTTTAGAAAATCAACTGTTAGTCTAATTTCTTTCACTCCAAAAAACCTTTTCTGTATTTTAAAACAGTTAAGTTTAAGACCAATATTGTTTTAGATTCTCTATTTTACCAAATCACAGCTCTTTTTATCAAAGATATGATCAAAGCAATTTTCATTATGCCAAACCAGAATCCGTATGCTTCTTAAATGAAATATAAACCAAATCATGTTCTTAATGTAGCTATTAACCAAACATTTTTCCCAACTATATTTTCTATAAAGGTCAGATAGGTAGAACTTCATAACTCGTTTTGCTGCAGTTCAAAACGAGCCAATTAGCTCAAACCATCATAACCACAATTTATCAGACTTGATGAGTCTTCCCAAATTATTTCAGAACTGAATGTTATAATAACCCTCTTCATAATACAACATTATCACAGCCTAACTGTTTATCTCAAACAGTATGCCAGGCTCTGATAAAACTCTCAAATAAAACCTAAAACCAAATTACAATTAAACTCCAAATAAAAGTACATTTAGTTATTTTCTCTTTCTCATTTTTAACCAAATTATATCTAATACCTTTATCAAAAGTCTTAAAAACCCTAGATTTTACTATTTTGACTTAAAATGTTATCCCATATACCTTCAAAGTATATTCATAGTTTCCTCTTCAAAACATCAGTGTTTAAACCAATCATCTCTTCACATCCACAAAACGTTCTTGTTTTATTTCATAACCTTCCATGATCCTCTCTAAACCAATCCTTTATGTAACTTTCCAATTGCTTCCTCATAATTTTTCACATACATTTCCTCAAACCATTCTTTGACCAACACAGCTGTTTAGCGTTTACCGTCTATTCACTTAATTTTGCTCTAGTATAACTCTTCCAATTGTATTAGAACCAATTTATAAACCAGGGGTATACCCTCTGGGATAACCTTTGTAACATCTCAACGTAACTGACTCTTTTAGCCCCCACCTTTCTCCAACTCTCCTCGGGATTTCTTTAACTTCTTGGTCAAAGGAAAAAACACACCACACTTCTCTCTATTTTTATTAAACTCAATCTGACTCCACACAAATAGACAATGTTCAGGGATTCTAACCCTTGGAGAGGACTCTAACCTCCCTCTGGACAAAGACAATGAGTTCAGGGACTCTAACCCTTGGAGAGGACTCTAACCTCCCCTTGGACAAAGACAACGAGTTTAGGGACTCTAACCCCTGGAGAGGACTCTAAACTCCCCTTGGACAAGACAACGAGTTTAGGGACTCTAACCCCTGGAGAGGACTCTAACCTCCCCTTGGACAAGACAACAAGTTTAGGGACTCTAACCCCTGGAGAGGACTCTAACCTCCCCTTGGACAAGACAACGAGTTTAGGGACTCTAACCCCTGGAGAGGACTCTAACCTCCCCTTGGACAAGGACAACGAGTTTAGGGACTCTAACCCCTGGAGAGGACTCTAACCTCCCCTTGGACAAGGACAACGAGTTTAGGGACTCTAACCCCTGGAGAGGACTCTAACCTCCCCTTGGACAAGACAACGAGTTTAGGGACTCTAACCCCTGGAGAGGACTCTAACCTCCCCTTGGACAAGACAACGAGTTTAGGGACTCTAACCCCTGGAGAGGACTCTAACCTCCCCTTGGACAAGACAACGAATTTAGGGACTCTAACCCCTGGAGAGGACTCTAACCTCCCCTTGGACAAGACAACGAGTTTAGGGACTCTAACCCCTGGAGAGGACTCTAACCTCCCCTTGGACAAGACAACGAATTTAGGGACTCTAACCCCTGGAGAGGACTCTAACCTCCCCTTGGACAAGACAACGAATTTAGGGATTCAAACCCCTGGAGAAGACTCTAACCTCCCCTTGGACAAGGACAACGAGTTTAGGGACTCTAACCCCTGGAGAGGACTCTAACCTCCCCTTGGACAAGACAACGAATTTAGGGACTCTAACCCCTGGAGAGGACTCTAACCTCCCCTTGGACAAGACAATGAATTTAGGGACTCTAACCCCTGGAGAGGACTCTAACCTCCCCTTGGACAAGGACAAAACACAAAAACGGTTGATTTCCCACCACTGTTCGTTTGACTAGGTACGATGAAACATAGTAATCGTCTAAATTTGGTTCTCAGTTCCGAATAGCAGTACTTTGAATTAACAGGTGTCTGCTTACCTTTTTTTTATGTTGAGGCCTCTGACGATTACGTCTGTCTCCTCGCACCGGTGTATGGGTCTCTCCCCCGATTCGTCGGTCGGGCCGGAACCCTCTGGACTCCCTCTTTTCAGCGTCGGGGTCACCATTTGAAGGATTCTAATTCTTTATGTGTCTATTCCAATATGTAATGATGGTATTCTATGACACAAATCTGTGTTCTAGAAAGAGTGGTCTGGAGTCACAGAGGTCCGATAATCTCAGCTTTAATGCAGCAGTTGGAAATCAACAAGTACAGAGCTCTGGGGCTGTCTACGTTTCCCTACCCGCAACAGAGTTTGGGCTGGTTCACGAAGTCCAACTGGCTATCTTTCCCTGCCCCAGCATATAATATACAGTGCAATTAAAACAGAAAGATGAAAAGAGGGTTGAGCTTGTTCTCTCGTGCATCAGGGAGTTGTTCTTGCCTCCGCGTCCCACCTGCTCGGGTGCCATCTCCACCCAGATTCAAGGTTGTTTCTGAAAATGAAAAGATAGAGACACAAAGAACAGCCTGCTTCCCACACTCAGTGTGAGACCCAATGTTTAAGCCTGAGCACACTTCTAAGTTTCATAACTTTAATAAGCACAATGCATAACTTTAATAAGCACAATACATAACTTTAAGACATGCCTCCTTCATAAATCCTGTTGTTATATTCACTCGTGCACAGTGCCCGTGATGCATTCAGTGATTAAAATGCCACACATATTAATAACTGGGATCATAGTTAGTGCCGTGCCTGATATGCAGCTGGTGATTACAGTTCTAGAATATGTGTTGTAATGTATTATACATTCTTTAGAAGCAACTTTCGATAAATCACCATAGTAACATATCAATTAGCACTAACCTGCTCCAGAGCAGGCTAACGTAAGTGTAGCTGGATAAGCTTGCCACACCCCCGGAAAATAACATGGCAGCTCCCTTTTTGAGAGACCCAGTTGACCAAGGAGCTATATTTTAGTTCGATTAGCTTTCCATAGCAAGTTCTTCGCGATTGCCAAGATCCTTTATTTCACACGGATGAGTTCTTGTTTGAGCGATATCGATTCAGCCGACAAGGACTCATTTATTTGCAAGACCTTCTCGGGCCGTACATTGCAAATATCACACGCCGCAGCAAGCTTTATGCTTTATTATGAGCTTATGCTGCTGTATGTGAATATGTAACGCTATGTTTTACGAAATGTCTTGTCTTATCTGTTGTGCCTGTGCTTTTTATATGTTTCACTGTGGGAGAGTGGGAAACGTCATATCGATTCCTTTTTATGTCTTGACATGTGAAGAAATTGACAATAAAGCTACTTGAAACTTTAACTGTTCTTCAGACTGCATAGCCTTGAGGTTTTTTGCGTCAGGTAGGCTATAGGTTACATTTTTATACAGTATAGGCGATGCAGAAAACATTGGCAAAGCCGCAGCATGCGTTGCTGTAAGAAAAGTGTACTTGGCGCTTAACCAGCTGATGAATCAATTCATCATATTCCCTGGCCATGTCCCAGTCAATTAAATCAAAGAGGGATTTACACATAGGCCTACATGCACATATATAGTAGGCCTACATGATATAAGCGCAGTATATCCTCATAATTGTCTATGAATTCGTATCAATTTCTTTGGCCTTGTTTATATCTAGCCTACTTATTCTGAGAAGAGTTGAGATCATGATTTTCGCTAGCAAGATCTCATTCGATTATTAATTTCCATTAAGCCTATACCAGCAGGCACATTTAAAGAAATGTGATCTGATTGATTGGGGTAATGAGGCACTTAAAATGAGCCTATACATTTCCCCAAAACTTTCGCATTTAGCTTATTGGCAATTTTTTGCCAAGCTGCTTGTCTTGCTCTGGCAGCGGTGGCGGTGTTTGACTTAGCCATGATAATATACGCTTATTGTCTTATAGAGACTCATTATAATAGTTTGCTCGGATAGCGAGAATAGCCTATCACCGCTCTCTCTTTCGTATTTTCCGCCGTCATACCGTTAGAAAATCACGGTTTTGGTGATCGACCTTTCCTGCCTTTTGAAGTAGGACGTGCACGTGCAATTTCCCTGATAAGTTTAGCCTGATTGAAATTAACCACATGATTTGGATGCGGATCAGCCGTTGACGAACCGATATTTGCTATTCTCACTCATCTCGCTAATGTTAACGGGCTAAAGGGACAATTGATTAACTTAGCTTCAACCCTTACGACGAACGGGGCCCCAGGGGAATGTACTACGAATCAAGAGGTGCATTCGACATGGACTGCGGCTTCATGAAACGACCGGCGAGAGTAGCCGCTTGCAGTCGGGGAGGAGTTGAAAACGGCTCTGTAAAGTCAGACATTCCAGCTTCTCGTGGTTTGCTGCGTTGACGTCAGTCATGGCCAATCAAGCGCTGTTTGCTTACTTTACTTTATTTATAATTAAACTTAGTCTTTCCGTTAGTGAAGAGGCGGACTAAAACCCTTTCTTCAACACATTTTTAATTCAATTAAACAGTTTGGTGCGGATTTGAGCGTTGGCGAAACTGAATGTCTCAGAATAATTACAAAACGTGTTTTGTAATTATTGTCGTGTGATTCTGGCCAATCATGAAATAGCTGTGTCGTCATTAGAACCATTGCAGTTGCTCTTGAGAAAATGCGCTCGGCTACACCATAGATAGGGGCACCGTATAGGGGGGAAAGGTTAGGACGATTCTAAGGGCCCCTGACTGACAGGGGCCCCAAAAAATAGCAAAAAGTAATATAAAATTATATTATATAAACCATCATCGAGTATATAATACATTTAAAATATAATAACACAATGAATGATCAATGAATGGTAAACACAAATCAGGGTTTCGGAAAAGATCAGAGAAAAAAGAAAGAGAGGATAGACAAAAGAGAGGGTTTCAATCAGTAACCCATTTTTTTTTACCAAGAAAGGTGGGTAGCCAATCTGTGAGTGGTATTAACCTGTTGGGTTGATGTCCATATAAGCTATCTAGCTACCCAGCTAACAAGGGACATCATTTTGTTAGCTGGGTACAGTGTTAGCCTACATTTCATCAACATTTAATCAGTGCAGGGAAACATTTAGCAAGATATTCAGATTAAATCATTGTCCCGACTCCCTGCCCCTTTTAACAGACTTAACAACAGATGAGACAGCAGCACCCCGTCTCCCCATTACTATCGAACTCCAAGAAGCAATCCATTAATTAACCCTCTCGCACTACCAACAGAGGGCGCCAAAACCGCGACACGTCATATGTCCGATTTGCAATTTGCGCCGTGGGCGGGCTCAAATCTTAGAATTCTTTTTGTAATTTGTTTTGCCATGGGGCCCGAAATTGCTGGCGGCGCCCCTGGGTCTCGATTTAACATCATTATTTATAGTGAAGGACCGGACAACGTTAGTTCGCAATGTACAAAGAATGTAAGTCATAGATATATACAGTTAGGTCCATAAGTATTTGGACATTGACACAATTTTCATCATTTTGGCTCTGTATACCACCACAATGGATTTGAAATGAAACAATCAAGATGTGCTTTAAGTGCAGACTTTCAGCTTTAATTTCAGGGTATTTACATCCAAATCAGGTGAACGGTGTAGGAATTACAATACATTTTATATGTGCCCCCCCCCCCCCCTTTTTAAGGGACCAAAGGTAATTGGACAATTGGCTGCTCAGCTGTTCCATGGCCAGGTGTATGTTATTCTCTCATAAAGGGAGTTCGTTATTTCATTGACAAGGAGCAGATAAAAGGTCTAGAGTTCATTTCAAGTATGGTATTTGTGTTTGGAATCTGTTGCTGTCAACTCTCAATATGAAGTCCAAAGAGCTGTCACCATCAGTGAAGCAAGCCATCGTTAGGCTGAAAAATCAAAACAAACCTATCAGAGAGATAGCAAAAACATTAGGTGTGGCCAAATCAACTGTTTGGTACATTCTTAAAAAGAAAGAACGCACTGGTGAGCTTATCAACACCAAAAGACCCGGAAGACCACGGAAAACAACTGTGGTGGATGACAGAAGAATTCTTTCCCTGGTGAAGAAAAACCCCTTCACAACAGTTGGCCAGATCAAGAACACTCTCCAGGAGGTAGGCGTATCTGTGTCACCACAAGATGTAAACCATTGGTGAGTCTCAAAAACAGGAAGACCAGATTAGAGTTTGCCAAAAAACATCTAAAAGAGCCTGTACAGTTCTGGAACAACATCCTATGGACAGATGAGACCAAGATCAACTTGTACCAGAATGATGGGAAGAGAAGAGTATGGAGAAGGGAAGGAACTGCTCATGATCCAAAGCATACCACCTCATCAGTGAAGCATGGTGGAGGTAGTGTTATGGCGTGGGCATGTATGGCTGCCAATGGAACTGGTTCCCTTGTATTTATCGATGATGTGACTGCTGACAAAAGCAGTAGGATGAATTCTGAAGTGTTTCGGGCAATATTATCTGCTCAGATTCAGCCAAATGCTTCAGAACTCATAGGACGGCGCTTCACAGTGCAGATGGACAATGACCCGAAGCATACTGCGAAAGCAACCAAAGAGTTTTTTAAGGCAAAGAAGTGGAATGTTCTGCAATGGCCAAGTCAATCACCTGACCTAAATCCAATTGAGCATGCATTTCACTTGCTAAAGACAAAACTGAAGGGAAAATGCCCCAAGAACAAGCAGGAACTGAAGACAGTTGCAGTAGAGGCCTGGCAGAGCATCACCAGGGACGAAACCCAGCGTCTGGTGATGTCTATGGGTTCCAGACTTCAGGCTGTCATTGACTGCAAAGGATTTGCAACCAAGTATTAAAAGTGACAATTAGATTTATGATTATGTTACGTTTGTCCAATTATTTTTGGTCCCTTAAAAAGGGGGGGGGGGGGGGGGGGGCACATATAAAATGTGTTGTAATTCCTACACCGTTCACCTGATTTGGATGTAAATACCCTGAAATTAAAGCTGAAAGTCTGCACTTAAAGCACATCTTGATTGTTTCATTTCAAATCCATTGTGGTGGTATACAGAGCCAAAATGCTGAAAATTGTGTCAATGTCCAAATACTTATGGACCTAACTGTATAAAGGGTAGATGTCTCGTCCGCGTTGCCGGACAATGGAGTCGAACGTCCGCACATGGCAGCCATCTTGCTACAGTCAACTCCCTCACCCATAACATTGTGTTGATGCTACATGTACTTTTTAAATGATTATAACTTGCTCAATTTCCAACCGATTTTTTAACGGTTTGGTTTCTTATCAACATCAAAGATGTTGTTATGTCACTGCATACTTCTATTCTATAAAAAAAACAAAAACATAATTATTCATAAGTATGCAGTGGCATAACAACATCTCTGACGTTGATAACAAACCAAACCGTTTAAAAATCGGTTGGAAATTGAGCAAGTAGATGTAACATCAACACAATGTCGTCCGTCGTCTACCGACCTGTTGGCTCTGTAGGCAAACTGCAGGGGTTTCAGTAGAGGGTCTGTGATGGATTTGAGGTGTGCCAGCACCGGCCGCTCGAAAGTAGTGGTAATGAAGTAAACCAGTACTATAGTTATATAAATCTGCAATGATTCTGTGTTCTAGAAGCGACCAGGGCAAGTGCTGCTCCCCCCAAGACAATGACGCAGTCAGCCAAAAAGAGCCACAGAACCTGGACTTCCAGTTCCTTCTCTCGTGCAACAGGATTATTTGACAATAATCAAATTGTTATTCAAAACAATTATTTGAATCATTTTTTACCTCAAATACTGTTAATGGAATGTTTCAGTGAAGCTGAACCACTAAGTAAAGCAGGTGATCAGGGCAAATACTGACCGTCATCCTCTTATAGTTTATTCACAGATTTTATTAAAATAAAAAAGGTATGTTAAGTGAGTGTGTTGTATGTTTAACATAAACTCAACGGACTTGAGTCAATTAGTGTTTCAATTATGCAGTTACCTCTGAGTATAAAATAAAACTAATATCAGATATCAACTAATAAAATGGTAAGGATCATTTATGTTTTAGGAGCTGGTGAGTCAGGTGGCTGAGCGGTGAGGGAATCGGGCTAGTAATCCGAAAGGTTGCCAGTTCGATTCCCGGTCAAGCCAACTAACGTTGTGTCCTTGGGCAAGGCACTTCACCCTACTTGCCTCGGGGGAATGTCCCTGTACTTACTGTAAGTCGCTCTGGATAAGAGCGTCTGCTAAATGACTAAATGTAAATGTGGCATATTGTCTTTATAATCTGTCGGGATACTTATGTAAATTTATTTTTCAATATTTTTGTCATATATACATTTATTAGACGCTCTTATCCAGAGCAACTTACAGTAACTACAGGGACTTTCCCCTGAGGCAAGTAGGGTGAAGTGCCTTGCCCAAGGACACAACGTCATTTCGCCTGTCCAAGAATCGAACCAGCAACCTTCTGATTAATAACCCCTTCTGATTAATAACACCTTCTGATTAAAGACCTACGGTCTTCTTCAGACAACCGCCTGGTGGTCCCACCGCTCAAGACCGCCCGGTCCCAACACAAGCTCTTCTCCTGTCTGGCCCCCCAGTGGTGGAATCAACTCCCCACCTCCATCAGAGACACTGACTGTCTCTCCACCTTCAAGAAAAGGCTCAAGACGCACTTGTTCCGGGAGTACAACGGTAATTAGGAACGGTTCGCTTGACCCGATGTTAGTTTCCTCAAGGATCACAATGACTCTTGCTTAGAGACTTGTTGCTCTTGTGGTTAGTGGTAACTGATTAAAATTTTTGGTTCTCGCTGTGATATATTGTTTTATTACTGTTGCTTGCTTTTTCCCACAGGTACACTTGCACTTATAGCTGTTCATGTTGTTTGGTTGTGACTTGTTTAACTACATGCTCTTATGGTTCTTCCCTTTGGCACTTACTTTGGTTGTTCACAATGTGTGCTTCATGTTTTGGCTACTCGCGATGTTTTTTGGCTATCTTGTTGTTATGATCAGTGACCTATGCACTTTGTAAAGCTCTCTCTTGGAAGTCGCTTTGGATAAAAGCGTCTGCTAAATGAATAAATGTAAATGTAAATGTAAATGTAAATAACCCGACTCCCTAACCGCTCATCCATCTGACCCCCACTATAGGCTACTTTTTATAAAACACTCCAAAGTGTATTGTTCTGTATTGTGTGTAATTGTTGAGGTATTCACAAATGAATTGAGTCAATTTTATGATGAGTCTGAAACATAACATTTTGAAAACTTGACATAAGCACTGTAGCCTATATAGGCTGTGTGTAGGCTACATAACAATGTAACACATACATTATCCAGCTATCTGGTGATTTTATACTCTTCAAATTAGTTTTTGATGATTGGAGGCTAAGACAAATACCATTTAAATAAAAAATAGTTTTAGCGCTGCAAACCAATGAAATCGGCAGCGGGAGAAATCCGATTTCAAAGGCAGTAGGTAGGCTACGTAACTGCAAGGATCCACGTGATCGTCAAGATGCAAAGACAAAAGCAACGACCACAGCAAACGACAGGTGAAGTGGCACATTGTAAACGCAACGCTGCAAAGTAAACGACTGAGAGCAAAGCAATAGATAACCAGACGTATTGTACAAAAGCATCGACTTATTTTTGGCACATATGGTACGCTGCAAATTACAAGAACTGCTGCGAGGTAAACGACTGAGAGCAAAGCAATCGCCAAGATCCATGTTACAAAAGCATCAACTTTTTTGGCACAAATGGAACCCCATAAGAAAATGCTTCCTATCTGGATTCCACAGCTAGATAGGTCTGGAGATACATAGAGCATACAGGATCTACTCGAACAACACGGCAAGAACGCAAACCATGATCTTTCGACTACTACGATACACCGACCGGCTATCCTGGAGGGAGCGAGGAAGGCGAAACCAACTCTCCCTGATGGCACCAAGTTACAGTTCTTCGCTGACTACGGCCCCGGGACGATGCAATAACGGCAGAAATACAAGGAGATTCGGGCTAAGCTGTGACAGAAGAAGATAGATGCATATCACTCGGCTATGTATCGGCTAACAAATGTTTTTTTCGTCTTTCTTTCTGTACTATCACGAACATGTACCTATGTTGGTTTTTAACCCAAACTCCTTCGGCTTACCCATAAAACCTTGACAAAAACTTATTTTTCAAATTAAAAGGCTATACAAAGGTCACTACAGAGAATGTCTAATATAGGGAGAACTGCCACTCTCGGGAAACTTCCGGGTTCTGAACTGGTTGCAGTTCCATGTGAGGGCGCTAACGAGCGAGTGCAGAATGAATGGAGGTCTATGGAGCTATACCCCTCAAAATCCACTTTTCTCAGGATATAATTTTTTGTCTAGTAATTTGAATTCTGAATTCGAAAGGGGAGGCAAAAAAAATACACACTGCTGGCTGTTAGATTTTTTTAAAGTCGCCTTTCTGTTCTAAAAAGCCTTTGAAAATGTCATTGACGTCATACACATCGTACGACCAGAGCTACTGCTTTACGGCAAGCTCTGGTCACTTTCTTTTTTCTGTCAAGGCATCGACAACACAGCTGACAGGTTAGGCTCTCCCTGTCAATACACATGCTAGAAAGAGTTTTGGCTTGCTAATGTTGTTGCTAATGTTGCTAATGCTCTGACATTCTGATTCCGCTTCGGATGCCATCAAGCAGGAGCTCTGGTCATATCAGTCCTTCACTAACCAATCAGCATTCATTAGCAGAATGCTAGCGTGTTATGGGCAACAACGACTCAACCTGTAAGAAATCAAAAGGACATAAGTACTCGTTCATTCAACTTTCGACCTATAATCCATGTTGAACATGCAAAAACTACAATCAAATCGGAGATTTCTCAACGACAATCAGGCGAAAGAGACAAATTTAGCCGTTTAGCTCCATAGACTCCCATTCAACATGCACTCGCTCGCGATCACCCCCAGTGGAACTCTGGTGGAACTGCAGCCAAATTCGGTATAATGGGGCTTAATAGTGAGTGGCAAGGTTCTCCTTAAACAGGCTCTGGTCACTATCAAAACACAGCAATAAAAGCAAACAAATAAAAGTCACAATGATAATCAACCTCTCTTGAGGTCCTTTACAGAACATACCTGGGATATCTTTTAGTTCAATAAGAGTCATTTCACGATGACTCTTACTGAGAGACTTGTTGCTCTTGTTGGTTGGTTGTAACAGACTTAAATTATTGTACTGTTTAACTGCATGCTCTTATGGTTGTTCCCTTTGGCACTTATTTGGTTTTCACAATGTATGCTTCATGTTTTGGCTGCTCGCAATGTTCGGGGCTATCTCGTTGTTATGATCAGTGACCTATGCACTTTTGTAAAGCTCTCTCTTGGAAGTCGCTTTGGATAAAAGCGTCTGCTAAATACATAAATGTAAATGTAGTTACTTGGCTTCACTAAGCCTTTTTCCCTGGCTCAGAATGGGCCTTTGAGGAGTGACAATACACATCCAAATGATCATGAAAATGTCATGGAAGTAAAATTGATAAAATACTAATTTTTAGCAAAAATTTGCTAAATTGGCAGTTAAACACAATTGCATTTGTTAATTTATGAATAAATAGTTACAGACGTCAATACAGAGAAAGAGCTAGCTTGTCATCTTGTGAATGTGCTGCCTGAATATGTTGTTCAGTCCCCCCAGGATTTTGCGGGCCTTTTTTGTGATAGTAGCGGTCTAAAATTCCTGATTTCGCGGGAGCTTTTCCAAAAAGTTGCGATGAAAGTTGCTGTGTTTTTTAGGTGTTTGTTGCGATTAAATTGCGGGAGAAAGTGAAAGTTGCGATAAAAAGTTGCGAATTTACCTCTTTGTAATTTTAATTGAGTTATTGATTGAAAATTAAGTAATTAACAAACATTCATCAAAGAATAAAACCATTGAGAAATGGTCCCCTAAATAACCTTATCAAATGCCAATTTTCATCATATCCCATTTTTTATACTTATCCAACCAGGAATCTCCCTTTTTTTAACAAAAAAGATTAAAATCTCTATCTGTCTGCAATACCGCTCTCGGCCTCTACGCAACTCGGCGCTCTCACGCTTGCCAGGCATAGACAGTAGAAGAAAGCACAAGCAGCAATTGACTGGTTGGGCAACCCTGGATACAGGACTGTTAGGTGTGTTTTTCGCCTGGAAGTCTCTAGAAATCTGGCACCTTATTGAACGAAATTAAAAAGAGTGAAAGAGTTCAGAGACACCAGAATAAACGCATTCACGTATTCATACGATTCCCCGCGCTGAATTCGCAGGGAATCGTTAAATTCGCGTGAATTGGTGCGATCGCAACATCGCGAATTCCTGGAGGGTCTGGTTGTTTATTCGATTTTCACCAAAATAGCTATTTGTTTTCAGTCATTCCAAGGTCAGGATCATACCCACAATTTTAACTTAAATGTACAAACTTCCTTTCCAGGCTGACAAGTAGTTTGGAAATAAACTCTTCCCAATGTAGGTGAATCGTCACAAAAAAGAATTCAACTAAGACAGAGAGAGACTTTATTTGTATTTCCCTTTCGAATCATTCTTACAAAAGGGCTTTGCATTTATCTAATTCAACAAAGCCAACAGGGAAATGCGGGAAAGGAGCCTGAGCTGGTGCGCGAGGTACAGAGGTTCCCGCTAGATGTAGTCGGCCTCGCCTCGACGCATAACATCGGCTCCGGAACCAGTCTCCTTGAGAGGGGCTAGACTCTCTTCCACTCTGGAGTTGCCCTTGGTGAGAGGCGTCGAGCTGGGGTGGGAATACTTGTTACCCCTCGGTTCGGCGCCTGTACATTGGGGTTCACCCCGGTGGACGAGAGGGTAGCCTCCCTCCGCCTTCGGGTGGGGGGACGGGTCCTCACTGTTGTTTGTGCTTACGCACCAAAGGCAGCTCAGAGTACCCACCCTTTTTGGAGTCTCTGGGGGGGGTGCTGGAAAGCGCTCCTCCCGGAGATGCCCTCGTCCTCCTGGGGGATTTCAATGCTCATGTTGGCAACGACAGTGAGACCTGGAGGGGTGTGATTGGGAGGAACGCCCCCCCCGATCTGAACCCGAGCGGTGTTTTGTTGTTGAACTTCTGTGCTAGACACGGCTTATCCATAACGAACACCATGTTCAAGCATAAGGGTGTCCATATGTGCACTTGGCACCAGGACATCCGAGGTCTCAGTTCGATGATCGACTTTGTAGTCGTGTCGTCGGACCTGAGGCCGAATGTCTTGGACACTCGGGTGAGGAGAGGGGCGGAGCTGTCAACTGATCACCACCTGGTGGTGAGTTGGCTACGATGGTGGGGGAGGACGCTGGTCAGGCCTAATGTGAGGGTCTGCTGGGAACAGCTGGCAGAATGGCGTCAGGATGCCTCCTGGACGCCTCCCTGGTGAGGTGTTCTGGGCACGTCCCACTGGGAAGAGGCCCCGGGGAAGACCCAGGACACGCTGGAGGGACTATGTCTCTCGGCTGGCCTGGGAACGCCTCGGGGTCCCCCAGGAAGAGCTGGTGGAAGTGGCCGGGGAGAGGGAAGTCTGGGCCTACCTGCTTAGGTTGCTCCCCCCACGACACGACCCCCGGACAAGCGGCAGATGACAACAACGACAAAGCCAACAGACTGAAACCAGGGGCCTGTTCCATAAAGGCCGCTCAAATAAGTTCGACTTTAAGTCCCAAACCAGACTTGAATTAGCTTAACAAGTCAAGCGGGGCTAAAGCGGTTCCATAAAGGCCAATTTCAGCTCACGCAGTCCTACTAATTCCAAGTCAGATTTAAGTAGTCAAGCTAATTGCGCGTGCACCCTATTCTTAACCCTTGTGCTGCCTTCGGGTCACATGACCCAAAGGTTCATAACGAACCATCGTTGTGTTTACTAGTGATGTGTCGTTCGTTAACGATTCGTTCATTTTGAACGAATCCTTACAAGGACTCGGGAGTAACGAGTCCTCTCAAAGAGTGATTCGTTCATTTTCTCGTGGCCGCGCATCGGGACTGTTGCATAGGCTCGTCCAAGTAAACAGAAATGATTCATTCATTTCCCGACTCGGTCTTTGGGTACGAGTCTTTGGATCATTTTTCACGTGACCTGCATAGGCTCTGTAGTGGTAGCTAGAGGAAACGAACGATTCGTTCATTTCCCGACTCGGTCTTTCTACGAGTCTTTGGATAATTTTTCACGTGACCTGCATAGGCTCTGTACTGGAGGAAACAAACGATTCGTTCATTTCCCGACTCGGTCTTTCTACGAGTCTTTGGATCCTTTTTTCACGTGACCTGCATTGTATTTTTTAGTAGAGGAAACAGTTTCCTCATTCCCTAAGTGAGACGTGAATGATATTCGCTCAAGTCACCATACTGACTGGTTTTGTTATTTTCACTTTACATTTACACTTACAGTTTAGTGCAGTGTAATTGTTTGCCGTGATAATTAAATGCTAGTGTGATAATAAATGACCAAATCATACAAACTGTCATGATACATTATTTTAATGTAATGCAGGAATTTCTTTTAAAATAGTATCTGCTGGTATATGATACGTGTTTGCAGTGGACGGATAGCCCCCATGGATCATACAATCCACCACGGCAAAAGCAATGCACACGGCCATGTGACTTCTTCCAGAAAGAACGTTCCCTTTAAGTCTTGTACTATGACAGCTCCCTCATCCACCGCTTCATCAAAATGAAACGACACGCCATGATTGACGTGAACGATAGGCTACGTAGGTCGAGGTCCTTTTTTAGACCTTTACTTCGTTGATTAAAAAACAGACACCCTCTAAACACATGTAAATTAAATTTTTTGACATTGTTTTAGATAAATAGCCTACTATTAATCAATACATTACCCAGTAGCCTAACTTTTAAACATGGTTGTGTCGGGAAAATGGAGGATATAGATGTAGCCTATGGATTTACGTTTGATTTGCAATTGTAGACTACTGTTAACAACTATATAGCTATGATAATTATACTCGGATAATTTAGATTGAGATAGGCCTATCCCTGATGCCTAAACATTTGAAATCACAAACTAGGCTAGCCATATGCTACGTTTAACGTGGCGTGTATCAAATCATTGTTCATCATCGTTTAATACATTAGGCTAAATGTTGTAGCCTATGTAGGCTATTTAAGTTGATTTTCTATCAATGTTGAACATATTGAACTGATGAGAATAAGAAAATGAGACTATCCGTGGTAAATCATCATTTTCCCATGGTAAATCATCGTTTTCCCGTTGGGTCAGTGTTACAGGAAGGTCTGGTTAAGCACCAAGTCACGCTAAGCCTGACAGTTAACTTGCCCCGGACCAGACTAGTTTCGCAGCCTAAGTTGCCCTAGTAACCGAGTTTGAACTACGTTGAGCTAGCTTTATGGAACCGAATGAACTAGAAATGAGTCCGACTAACTGACATAAGTCTGGCTTATTCGGTAAACTCGCTTTATGGAACAGGCCTCAGGTGATTATGAAGACAACAGTATCAACATGAATCAATTCTGTATGAATAAAGTTCATAGTTCTAAGTCTAACAGTATTTCGGTGATCCAAGTCAATAGACAGATTCAACATATTCAGGGGTCAGTGTCATCTGAAATATATTCAGTACAGTCTGAAAACCAAAAACAAGTGATCACTTGGTGAGACAAAGTAACCCTCTGCATCAGAACCACCAGGTCTGGTGTCCCTGGAAATGGTAAAGATCCTGTAAAGTGGAATTGAAAACAAGTTTTAAGTTCACCACACCACAGAAGAATGTGTTATTAACTACCCATCCAAATAAAAAAAAAAAAAAACAGACAAGTATGTTAAATTAGGCTTTGAAATCATGACAAAATCAGCTATTTTCTCTGCTTGAGACTGGGGGGGCGTGTCGCCTGAAGGAGCTTAAGCTCCGCCCCTCGCTGCCTACCTACGACCCAGATAATGGACGCTACGTCAAGCCGAACAAAACAGTATAGAATTTGAATTTATTTGTTCAATGAGTGAAACATACAGATGCATATAAATGAAATGTTCCCCTGAGCTGTAACACAGGAGTATAAATGGACACCAGAGACAGCAGACAGTGAGCTCTCCAACTACTTCTAGCACATTAGCTACCATTTCACCAAAATACCATCATTCTACACTGAGTAGCCTAATATCAAGTTAGCAGTTTGCACTAACTCATAGCAGAGATGCCTCTGGAAAAGTTATCTAGTATAATTATAACAAGCACACAGAACTGAGTGATGAACTGCTGGCGGCGGTGGATGGTCCAGGTGCGACCGGAGGAGGAACGGCCAGGAGGGCGATGCTCGGTACGGCTCGGCGCTGCAAGAGAAGCCGTGTGTCCGCGAACCCCGTCTGTCTCTGGTCCATGTTAAAATTATCCGCCGTGAAATGGTCACTGCAGAGGCGGCTGTTGGAGTTTATCTGAAGCTCTCCATAAGCGTGGCTCTTTACAAAATCAATCCACCTATTTTTCCTTTCCTCATCAATAGTGAAACTAAATACATTTACATTTAGTCATTTAGCAGACGCTCTTATCCAGAGCGACTTACAGTAAGTACAGGGACATTCTCCCCCGAGGCATGTAGGGTGAAGTGCCTTGCCCAAGGACACAACTTCATTTGGCACGGCCGGGAATCGAACTGGCAACCTAAATAGCGTTGCAGCGCAGCAGAAGTTCTTGCATCCAGGGAAGATGCAGTTGCGGGTGGTGGCCACTGGTGGGAGACATCCTGAAGCTATCTAGCTAGCTGATGTAGGCTACAATAACAGTACAGCAGGAGGAGACACTCAATGATCTGACGTAGATGGGTCAAAATGTTGTAGATAGGTAATTTTTTGGCTCCGCCCATTAAAACCTGATCTGAAAACGGAAGAGAAACTGTTCTACGGTCTAACTCCACATTTCAGTGCGACAAAGTTTACGCACACGTATATAATGTACTGAGAAGCAAATCATGGAATTTGCTGTACAGGATCTTTAATACATTTTCAGGGTGTGTTTAGAACAACACACATGTCCCTCAAGAGCTCCTATAATAACATTACCAGCCAATTTTAACAAAACAAATCCATGTAGGTTAAAATGTGAAAGTGTCAGTCATAGATTTAACAACATTATACGCAGTATGAAACAGCTTCCCTCCATCACTACAGGGGTAAAGTATCTTTCCTGTGTCCTGTCATGTTGGACTTTAGATCTGGTGTTACTACATGTGGTGTCCCTATAGGTGTAGGCCAGTAGTTCTTCCAGCTGTGGGTCATACAGAAGTTCTCTCAAGTGGTGATTGCTGGGACAGCTTTGCCCCAGACATCACTGCTTTGAAGTTTCTCTATTGTGGATACACAGGTGAATGTTTAATTGGCTATTTGTTTCACATAAATAGTCACAGTGTGGGCAGCTATAGGGTTTCACTCTTGTGTGGGTCTTGCAGTGAGCTCTGAAATTGCCAGCCTGGCTAAAGGATCGATCACAGAGGTCACACCTATAGGGCTTCTCTCCAGTGTGAGTCCTCATGTGTTGTTCCAGAGAACCACTTTGAGAAAAGAGTTTGCTACATTCCTGACATTTATATGGTTTCTCTCCTGTATGTGTCCTCATGTGTCCAACCAAATGAGACTTCACGTTAAATCTTTTGCTACATTCCTGACATTGAAAAGGTTTCTCTCCTGTGTGTATCCTTATGTGTTTTTCCAGAGAACTACTATGAGCAAATTGTTTGCTACATTCCTGACATTGATATGGTTTCTCTCCAGTGTGTATCCTCATGTGTTGTTCCAGAGAACCACTTTGAGAAAAGAGTTTGCTACATTCCTGACATTTATATGGTTTCTCTCCTGTGTGTGTCCTCATGTGTCCAACCAAATGAGACTTCATGCTAAATCTTTTGCTACATTCCTGACATTGAAAGGGTTTCTCTCCTGTGTGTATCCTCATGTGTTTTTCCAGAGAACCACTTTGAGAAAAGAGTTTGCCACATTCCTGACATTTATATGGTTTATCTCCTGTGTGTATCCTCATGTGTTCAACCAGATTACCCTTCTGAGCAAACCGTTTGTTACATCTTTGACATTCATACGGTTTCTCTCCTGTGTGTGTCCTCATATGAATAACCAGATTACTCTTCTGAGAAAACCGTTTGTTACATTCCTGACATTGATAAGATTTCTCTCCGGTGTGTGTCCTCATATGAGAAACCAAATTACTTTTCTGACTACAAATTTTGTTACATTGTTGACACTGATGTATTGTTTTTCCTGTGTGACGTCTCTGTGGCATGTTTTCCCTTGGCAGAGCCTCATTGTTTCGTGTTGTGTTCCGAAAAAGCAGCTCTCCTCCATGTTCCTCCTCCTCCAAACTCTGAGCTGTAGGACAGTCTGGAGCTACAACAGAGAGGGGCTGAGAGTCACTGCCTGGTTCTGGTGCTGCATAGTCTTGTCCATCAGACTCTGCTTTGATTTGTTCCTCAGTTGTGTTGCTAGGTAAAGAGTCTCCTTCTCTGTTCTCCACTTCAACAGTCTGGTCAAGATGTGAACATTCAGAAAAGCCTTCTTGATCAGAGTCATGTTTCACACTGGTAGAAGTGAACATGGAGTCTGTAGTTTCAGACTGCAGTCCTTGGAGCTGCTCTTCCTCCTGACTGGTCCACAGCTCCTGTTCCTCTTTAATCTGTGGGGGCTCCGGGAGAGAGAGCTGCTGCACATCTGGGGGGAAGTAGAGGCAAGACAACAGTTAGATGTGGCCTGCGTCATCATTCTGCAACCAAGATTGACAGCTAAAGAGACCAATTAAAACTAGAGAGGGTACAATTTCTGGGGAAATTGTGGGGTGTGTTTTTTTGTACGCCCTTTGACTGGTTACCAGGGCTAGGTCTGAATCTAGGAGCAAAACGGAGCACAGTAGCCAGCTGTAGGTATATGCAGGTAGGAAAATGGTGTCACGTATGTACTGAACCAGACTATTTTACTTACTATAATATAATCCTAAACCGTGCAACGATACAGCGACGCATCACACAAGCTTGAGTTCAAATACATTATTTAATGTGACATTACGTACTGTACATTCAAGTAGGGGTGGGCGGTATACCGGTATGAACGCAAATACCGATATTGCGTTGTGCCATGATATGGATTTTGCCATAGCATGGATATCACAATATATTCATAAATGTATTAAGTAAAGTGTTTCTATTTGGTATAAAATATAAGTGATGTGATCGTTCAAATTTGGTAACTTAAAAAAAAAACACATGCAGCATGGACACTGCACGCATTGTGCCAGACAATGAAAGTCAACAAACAAGCTAGCGCAACTCCAGAGGAAGCAAACATTTATTGGAGTAAACTGCTTCTGTTGGCAAGTGTAAGCAAGAGTTAATGACGTCTGAAAATAACGCCAGTGGGGTTGATTTGCCAGACGAAGAATAATTGGTAAAAAAAATATTTAACAGTTTTCTTGCGATACTAAAAACGTAGGCTACTGTTGAACGCGTAAACTACTGAGAAGTCGCTCTTCCGTGGTAATTGGGTGTGCTCAAGCCTTCGGCGAGAGCACAACCTTTGTTCTCTCACATATATATTATTATTATTATTATTCTTTTTGCCCCCCTAAAACTCAGCCAATATTTGGCCTACATAGACAACGTAGGTGTCAAAAGTTTCGTCTTGGTAGCGATTGAGTTGCTTCTATTGGAATTTACGTTCCGTTGCATGGTTTAGGCTTAAGTTAAGTTTTTGTGGCGAAAAGTGAAGCTAACGGTGGCTAATTTGCTAGCCACAGTCACTGACGTTACTAACGTCACTGCGTCACTAACGTCACGAAAACACGCGTGACTACCTTTGGCAGAACATTCGTTTCGCATCTGTTAACTTGGGGGATAGCTAGGCTAACTATAGCTTTACTGCAAGGCAGCTGCAGAAACGCCACAAGAAAAGAGGCCAGGGTGATAACTATTTACTCATTTTACTTTGTGATATGACACACAATTGTGATGTGTAATGTACAATATAAGCTGATATTATTAAGGAAGTACATCTACTTTCGGAAACAGTAGTCTACTATTTCACTGAAGTATTAGCATCATGACATTAGCCTGTGTTGCCCGGGCAACACATACTACAGTGGTCTATGATGTATCTGTTTTCAATCGTTAAAATAAACATTCCTCACATATACATTTTCGTTGTAGGATTTATTATGACATTAGATTACAAGTAAACGATTTGTGGGTGAAATTATCATTACCTGTGGTTTCAATCCAGTGTATCACTGCAACGCTGTAGCCTACGCGAGACACTACAAAAACATCTACACAGCTGTAGGAAGTCAAACGGCGACAGAACATGTTCGGCACTCCCCTTACTTAAATCAAAAGTCTATCTAACTACTAACCTTAACTTCATTGCCACAGCCTAAACTTTGTCAATCTGTTCATGAAAATAATTAATTTCAGCCTAAACCGTACAACGGAACGTTAAATCCAATTCAACCAACGCAATCGCTACCAAGACGAACACAGCAGTAGTCTAGTACTGTACCGTAGTAGTACAATTTACCGGGGCAGCTTCTCCACACAGGGCTATATCGCATTTTGCGTTGTTAATGACAATGATCGCTACCAGTGAGTTTTTATGAATGAGCGATTTTCCACTAAATAAATGTCAAGCTTATTTACGTTTTGGGGGGTTTTGGTACTGTTTGAATCGCGATTCTATCTTCTGCCGGTAACGTCGTAGAATAATCTTCAAAGGGGGTTCTTTATTAATGAATGAATGCAATATGAGTAGGCTAAATGCCTGAAAATATCATGAGAAGGGAAAAACTTAAAAGGACGTTTAAGTCATAGACATTAGGTCCATTTTTACACCGGTCTGCCAAATGTATTCGTTTTGATTCAGCCTGTCAGCTGCCTCTTGCAGGGGAAATGAGAAGACATCATATTTCATTCTACACTTCACTCGTATTTTCAGTTGTAAATGAGCAGCAAAAAAAAGATGCTTTTAAATCTATGTAATCTTTATAAATAATAAGTAGGCCCGATGCATTTTTATATAAAATATACAGACCCCTGTGCAACGGACGCAAGCAAGCACACCCTACAATTTCCCCAGAAATTGTATACTCTCTAGTTAATAATTGCAACATTTGGAAAATTCATCTCATGCGACACACCGGAGTTACCCAATCCAAATCTGTCCGAGTGCGGTAAATTAGCCGCTGTGGTGCGGATTGCGTTGTCATGACATTTAAAGGATAACTAATATACAGTGGCGGCGGGGAAACCCCCGCAGCCCCCGCGGGGTGGGGGGGCCCCCACGCCCTAAGGGCTCCGCCCTGCATAGCAAAAAACAGACTAGGCGTATATATATATCAAAACATCAAAAATCTCCATTTTGACAGAAAACAATTTTCGATCTTTTGGCTTATAGCCAACAATGAGCGGCCGCGACATCCAACGGGTTTCCGCAGGATGCCACACAAATAGGCTGCTGTTGTGCTTTTGTTATTTTTAAACTTTTTTATTTCTCTCTCACATTGGTGAATATAATATAGATAGGATGAAGATACATTTTGAGTGGATTTAGGGGGGGGCCTCTGCAAAGTCCCGGGTGTACTGCTAATATATCGTGATATATACAGTCAGGTCCATAAATATTTGGACATTGACACAATTTTCATCATTTTGGCTCTGTATACCACCACAATTGATTTGAAATGAAACAATCAAGATGTGCTTTAAGTGCAGACTTTCAGCTTTAATTTCAGGGTATTTACATCCAAATCAGGTGAACGGTGTAGGAATTACAACACATTTTATATGTGCCCCCACCCCTTTTTAAGGGACCAAAAATAATTGGACAAACTAACATAATCATAAATCTAATTGTCACTTTTAATACTTGGTTGCAAATCCTTTGCAGTCAATGACAGCCTGAAGTCTGGAACCCATAGACATCACCAGACGCTGGGTTTCGTCCCTGGTGATGCTCTGCCAGGCCTCTACTGCAACTGTCTTCAGTTCCTGCTTGTTCTTGGGGCATTTTCCCTTCAGTTTTGTCTTTAGCAAGTGAAATGCATGCTCAATTGGATTTAGGTCAGGTGATTGACTTGGCCATTGCATAACATTCCACTTCTTTGCCTTAAAAAACTCTTTGGTTGCTTTCGCAGTATGCTTCGGGTCATTGTCCATCTGCACTGTGAAGCGCCGTCCTATGAGTTCTGAAGCATTTGGCTGAATCTGAGCAGATAATATTGCCCGAAACACTTCAGAATTCATCCTACTGCTTTTGTCAGCAGTCACATCATCGATAAATACAAGGGAACCAGTTCCATTGGCAGCCATACATGCCCACGCCATAACACTACCTCCACCATGCTGCACTGATGAGGTGGTATGCTTTGGATCATGAGCAGTTCCTTCCCTTCTCCATACTCTTCTCTTCCCATCATTCTGGTACAAGTTGATCTTGTCATCTGTCCATAGGATGTTGTTCCAGAACTGTACAGGCTCTTTTAGATGTTTTTTGGCAAACTCTAATCTGGTCTTCCTGTTTTTGAGACTCACCAATGGTTTACATCTTGTGGTGACACAGATACGCCTACCTCCTGGAGAGTGTTCTTGATCTGGCCAACTGTTGTGAAGGGGTTTTTCTTCACCAGGGAAAGAATTCTTCTGTCATCCACCACAGTTGTTTTCCGTGGTCTTCCGGGTCTTTTGGTGTTGCTGAGCTCACCAGTGCGTTCTTTCTTTTTAAGAATGTACCAAACAGTTGATTTGGCCACACCTAATGTTTTTGCTATCTCTCTGATAGGTTTGTTTTGATTTTTCAGCCTAACGATGGCTTGCTTCACTGAAGGTGACAGCTCTTTGGACTTCATATTGAGAGTTGACAGCAACAGATTCCAAACACAAATATCATACTTGAAACTAGAGAGGGTACAATTTCTGGGGAAATTGTAGGGTGTGCTTGCTTGCGTCGGTTGCACAGGGGTCCGTTTTTGAATGACATTTTTTTTTGCTGCTCATTTACAACTGAAAATACGAGTGAAGTGTAGAATGAAATAGATTTCTTCTCATTTCCCCTGCAAGAGGCAGCCTCATCGTTGAATCAAAACGAATACATTTGGCAGACCTAATCTCTATGACTTATACGTCATTTTAAGTTTTTCCCTTCTCATGATATTTTCAGGCATTTAGCCTACTCATTGCATTCATTCATTAATAAAGAACCCCCTTTGAAGATTATTCTACGACGTTACCCGGCAGTAGAAGATGGAATCGCGATTCAAACAGTACCATCTGCTAACTGAAAATATGCCCCCCAAAACGTAAATAAGCTTGACATTTATTTAGTGGAAAATCGCTCATTCATAAAAAGCTCACTGGTAGCAATCATTGTCAGTAACAACGCAAAATGCGATATAGCCCTGTGTGGAGAAGCTGCCCCGGTAAATTGTACTACTACGGTACAGTACTAGACTACTGCTGTGTTCGTCTTGGTAGCGATTGCGTTGGTTGAATTGGATTTAACGTTCCGTTGTACGGTTTAAGCTGAAATTAATTATTTTCATGAACAGATTGACAACGTTTAGGCTGTGGCAATGAAGTTCAGGTTAGTAGTTAGACTTTTGATTTAAGTAAGGGGAGTGCCGAACATGTTCTGTCGCCGTTTGACTTCCTAAACAGTTGTGTAGTGTAGATGTTTTTGTAGTGTGTCTCGCGTAAGCTACAGCGTTGCAGTGAGCTAGACTGGTTTGAAACCACAGGTAATGGTAATTTCACCAACAAATCGTTTACTAATGTCAGAATAAATCCTACAACGAAAATGTATATGTGAGGAATGTTTATTTTAACGATTGAAAACAGATAACGCTACATTATAGACCACTGTAGTATGTGTTGCCCGGGCAACACAGGTTAATGTCATGATGCTAATACTTCAGTGAAATAGTAGACTACTGTTTCCGAAAGTAGATGTACTTCCTTAATAATATCAGCTTATATTGTACATTACACATCACAATTGTGTGTCATATCACAAAGTAAAATGAGTGAATAGTTATCACCCTGGCCTCTTTTCTTGTGGCATTTCTGCAGCTGCCTTGCAGTAAAGCTATAGTTAGCCTAGCTATCCCCCAAGTTAACAGATCCGAAACGAATGTTCTGCCAAAGGTAGTCACGCGTGTTTTCGTGACGTTAGTGACGCAGTGACGTTAGTAACGTCAGTGACTGTGGCTAGCAAATTAGCCACCGTTAGCTTCACTTTTCGCCACAAAAACTTAACTTAAGCCTAAACCATGCAACGGAACGTAAATTCCAATAGAAGCAACTCAATCGCTACCAAGACGAAACTTTCGACACCTACGTTGTCTATGTAGGCCAAATATTGACTGAGTTTTAGGGGGGCAAAAATAAAAAAATAATAATATATATGTGAGAGAACAAAGGTTGTGCCCTTGCCGAAGGCAAAGCACACCCAATGAACTCTAGACCTTTTATCTGCTCCTTGTCAATGAAATAACGAACTCCCATGAGGGAATAACATACACCTGGCCATGGAACAGCTGAGCAGCCAATTGTCCAATTACTTTTGGTCCCTTAAAAAGGGGGGGGCCACATATCAAATGTGTTGTAATTCCTACACCGTTCACCTGATTCGGATGTAAATACCCTGAAATTAAAGCTGAAAGTCTGCACTTAAAGCACATCTTGATTGTTCCATTTCAAATCCATTGTGGTGGTATACAGAGCCAAAATGATGAAAATTGTGTCAATGTCCAAATATTTATGGACCTAACTGTAAGTACTCAGAACATAGATTACATCTATGATAAGCTAAAATATAGTAAACCTCCTAAATATACAGATGATATACAATATTCAATACAGTATAGTAAACCTCTAATAAACATAATAACCTATACTAACCTTATAAACCTATACTAACCTTAGACAAGTGAAGTACAATAGTGCAATATTGCTGATAGTGCAACCAGTAGCTGAATTGACAGTGTGTAGCTAGCTGTGTCCCTAGCTAGCTATGTCCTCCCTGTTAGTATACTAGTACGATACTAGCTGTGTCCCTAGCTAGCTATCTGACTGATATCCACCAGATTAGCAGACCTCATAACCTCTTTGAGACAAGCGGGGGGGTCAGATGGCTGAGCGGTTAGGGAGTCGGGCTATTAATCAGAAGGTTGTTGGTTCGATTCTTGGCTGTCCAAAATGACGTTGTGTCCCCGAGGCACTTGCCTCGGGGAGAATGTCCCTGTACTCAGTGTGCGAATTTTGGGGGAGTCTGACCCCCCCGATTAAGGCTCGGACCCCCCTAAAAGAGGTAAAAATCACATTTCGTTCTTACCTGTAATCGTAAATATTACAATATATTTACCATATTCATTCAGTAACAGGTTGGCGATACACAGAAATGTTGACTTTATGGCAGGAAATATCACACACAGTATTATACTGACTGCCATCTAGTCAAAATTCACTCAATAAACACAGCACGAGTGACAAGTGCCCAATACAACTCAAGAAACAGCACGAGTGACCAGGCAGTGTACACTGCTGGTTCAATCACCTCAGTGTAGCTACGTAGCGGTACGTTCCGCGTCGTGAGAAAGTTCAAGAAAGGCAAGTTATCTAATAGCCCCCAAAAATCTGTCACAAATGTATTTGTAATGGCAATTAGCTGTATAATATTCACAAGAATGTTAATGATAGAAACATGGTTAAACACCCACCAACTTAAAAGATAGCTATCGCTAGCTCTGTATCAAGCAAGATAGCTTAATTTATCTGTCTCATTGGTTGTCAGAATCTGGAGAGATTTCAAACTACCGTATTTTGTGATGAACAGTCAGATATGTTCCTCTGGTAGTTTTGTAAAGATCAACTTTTTTATTTCAGAAAGAAATGACTACAATAGTGTTTGTAGTTTTAGTAGTGTGTGTGTGTGCCATTGCCGTTTACTTGGTTGGGGCGGCGGCAGGGGTGAACGTTGTTCCGGAGGCGGGGGGGGGGGGGGGCACTGAGTTGACCACCCCGATTGTCATTGTATAATTCGCACACTGCCTGTACTTACTGTAAGTCGCTCTGGATAAGAGCGTCTGATAAATGACTAAATGTAAATGTAAGCGAACGAACGTCCAGTACAGTAGAGCTAAAAGCAAAATTAAAAAGAAAAGATCTACAATGTTCAATCCCAAAGTTAGGCAAGAAATTAATGGTGAATTTGTTACGATATAATTACATGACTGATATATTAAAGTGTTAATCTATCAGTCTTTAAGGTTATAATTAAACTTCTAACTAGTAGACCTCCTTCGCATATGCTGCAGTAAATTGTCTATGAACCAAAAGTTTAATAAACCAAAATACATTCATTTATCCAAAGTAAAGTGTGCATACAGAAAGTAGCGATCATAAGTGTACAAACAGTATTTCAGTTGTCTGAGTCAAGGAATTGTCTGTATTTACTAGTCACATCCACATCTTAGCACCCAGGCTAATTTCAATAATAATAGTACAGTGGCATTCAAAAGTTTGGGAACCCTTCATCAAAATGCCTGTTACTGTGAATAGGTAAGAGAGTAAAAGATGACCTGATTTCCAAAAGGTATATTTTAACCCATGTCACTTTTTTTCTTCCTATCTTTTACAGTAAACATTTTTTTAAAGAATAAGGGAAAAGGTCATGAAGCTAAAGTTTGTGCACCCTGCATGTTCAGGACTTAGTAACACCCCTATATTCAGTAAAAAGGGTAAACAAGAGACTTCTCCACAGCAAACACAGGTTCCAATCACAGTTCAGATGAGTGTACATGATGCTTGTGGCCTGCAGACACTAATTGAAAGCAGTGGTTTCACTGTTAATATAATAGTGAAACCATAGGAGATCTGGCATCAGTCCTGGCTAGGGAAATTGATAAAAAAAATGGAATGAACCAACTTAGTTGAATCTATGAATAATGACAAACGTCACTCATGAGCTTCTCAGAAGGCAGATAAATGTTAAGACGTGTTAACCCTAACCTTAAACAAGTCATGAGATCAGAACTACTAGTTGTACAATGTGCTGTAAACAATAGTGGTAGTGAAATTGATTGTTAAGTCTTACCATCTTTGGTTCAGGGTTGGGTGAAGTGTTCCCTATTTGGACAACCATCCCATAGACCCCATGCTGAGATCTCTATCTACATACTTTAGTTGGGTGTGCTCAAGCCTTCGGCTTATATTTATTATTATTATTTATTATTTTCCCACCCCTAAGGATCCCTCAATATTTGGACTACATAGACAACGTCGGTGTCAAAATGGTGTTCGTCTTGGTCCCGATTGCGTTGCTTGTATCGTTGTTATGATCAGTGACCTATGCACTTTTGTAAAGCTCTCTCTTGGAAGTCGCTTTGGATAAAAGCCTCTGCTAAATGCATAAATGTAAATGTAAGCACTGACGGTAACGGTAGACCTACAGTCAGGTCCATAAATATTTAGACATTGACACAATTTTCATCATTTTGGCTCTGTATACCACCACAATGGATTTGAAATGAAACAATCAAGATGTGCTTTAAGTGCAGACTTTCAGCTTTCATTTCATGGTATTTACATCCAAATCAGGTGAACGGTGTAGGAATTACAACACATTTGATATGTGGCCCCCCCCTTTTTAAGGGACCAAAAGTAATTGGACAATTGGCTGCTCAGCTGTTCCATGGCCAGGTGTATGTTATTCCCTCATAAAGGGAGTTCGTTATTTCATTGACAAGGAGCAGATAAAAGGTCTAGAGTTCATTTCAAGTATGGTATTTGTGTTTGGAATCTGTTGCTGTCAACTCTCAATATGAAGTCCAAAGAGCTGTCACCATCAGTGAAGTGTAGCAGAGCCAACAGACAAACCACGTACCATCACACCTTTCCCCTACCCCCAACAAGGAGAAAGGGGGTTTCCCCCCTTGTCCTTATCTCCAGAGCAGGAGCTTCAAAGCTTCTGGCCCAGCATGGGGTCAGAAGGTAGACCAAAATGGCCTTACAG
This sequence comes from Osmerus mordax, assembly GCF_038355195.1. NCBI lineage: Eukaryota > Metazoa > Chordata > Actinopteri > Osmeriformes > Osmeridae > Osmerus > Osmerus mordax. Next base: position 917,388 of record NC_090070.1, read on the forward strand.
TATGGAGACAAAGGATTTTAAGGAAGAACTAACTTTTCTGGATTTACAAACATATTCTCAAGGACTACATGGCTCATGGACACTATTTCAATGACAGTAGTTGATGTGTTATAATGTATGCTTTCCCTTTAATGCTGTGTTGATATAATTTGATGTTTTAATGTAACCTCCTTTCCTGTTATGATAAATGAGTCAATCTTGATATCAAAATGATTCGAATCTACAAACTAAACCATTTATTAATGTTGTATTGTTATATTTTGAAGTATAAGCAATACATGGACATTTGAAATAGCTGAACTCTGAAAAGTTATCAACCACTTCACACCCATACGTCAATCTCAGGATGGACGCCCAGTTGGGAGTAACTGACCAATCAAAGAGTTCACCTCCAAAAGGATACCCCCTTTCGCAAGGATTATAAAACCTCGATGCACAAGCAATCCTGGCTTTTTCGCAAGGATTCACCGGAAGTGTTCGCAACACATCTGACCTATCCTTCTCAATCAGCAACTCACTGGACCACTAGGAACTTGAACGAAAGATTCCTTTGCTCTAACGGTTTGACAACGACGAACGGAACTTTGACTCTTCTTCTTCAAACTGACAACAGTGACTGCGATATTGCTACATTTCTTACTTGTGAACATTAGCATATTGTGATTTAATTTGTTACGTTTGATTTTAGTTTGCAAATGATTTAACCTAACTTTCGTTAGGATTAGTTAACATACTCTCCCATTGTTCTCCAGAAGCCTCTCTCTATCTCTCTCCCTTCCCCCTCCCCACGCGCTCTCAACCTACCATCTTGTACCAACCCTCATCATAGTTTAGGACCTACTGTATACAGTTCAACTCAACTCACTTTCAACTAACCTATAACTTCTCTGGTATTTGTTCATTATAATTACATTTCCTTAAATAAATCATTGTTTATAATACTCGCGTTATCCCTCACGTTATCTGATCTGCTCTACTTTCATAGAATTCACTACTTAAGATTAGAATGACTATTACGAAGGCTATTATTCAATATTATTCAATAAGGTTTCCTCTGTCCCTTTAACAATAAGAGGTGGTGCCCCTAAGAACTACATACTTTATTATAAATTAAGTATTGCTAATCTTAAACGAGAAAACCCCGCTACAGAAGCAAGCCATCGTTAGGCTGTAAAATCAAAACAAACCTATCAGAGAGATAGCAAAAACATTAGGTGTGGCCAAATCAACTGTTTGGTACATTCTTAAAAAGAAAGAACGCACTGGTGAGCTCAGCAACACCAAAAGACCCGGAAGACCACGGAAAACAACTGTGGTGGATGACAGAAGAATTCTTACCCTGGTGAAGAAAAACCCCTTCACAACAGTTGGCCAGATCAAGAACACTCTCCAGGAGGTAGGCGTATCTGTGTCAAAGTCAACAATTAAGAGAAGACTTACCAGAGTAAATACAGAGGGTTCACCACAAGATGTAAACCATTGGTGAGTCTCAAAAACAGGAAGACCAGATTAGAGTTTGCCAAAAAACATCTAAAAGAGCCTGTACAGTTCTGGAACAACATCCTATGGACAGATGACAAGATCAACTGGTACCAGAATGATGGGAAGAGAAGAGTATGGAGAAGGGAAGGAACTGCTCATGATCCAAAGCATACCACCTCATCAGTGCAGCATGGTGGAGGTAGTGTTATGGCGTGGGCATGTATGGCTGCCAATGGAACTGGTTCCCTTGTATTTATCGATGATGTGACTGCTGACAAAAGCAGTAGGATGAATTCTGAAGTGTTTCGGGCAATATTATCTGCTCAGATTCAGCCAAATGCTTCATAACTCATAGGACGGCGCTTCACAGTGCAGATGGACAATGACCCGAAGCATACTGCGAAAGCAACCAAAGAGTTTTTTAAGGCAAAGAAGTGGAATGTTCTGCAATGGCCAAGTCAATCACCTGACCTAAATCCAATTGAGCATGCATTTCACTTGCTAAAGACAAAACTGAAGGGAAAATGCCCCAAGAACAAGCAGGAACTGAAGACAGTTGCAGTAGAGGCCTGGCAGAGCATCACCAGGGACGAAACCCAGCGTCTGGTGATGTCTATGGGTTCCCGACTTCAGGCTGTCATTGACTGCAAAGGATTTGCAACCAAGTATTAAAAGTGACAATTAGATTTATGATGATGTTAGTTGGTCCCTCGGGGGCTCATGTGGGGGGTGCTCCTGATCGGGGCTGTTCGGTCCCTGTACGACCGGTGCCAGAGTTTGGTCCGCATTGCTGGTAGTAAGTCGAACTTGTTCCCGGTGAGGGTTGGACTCCGCCAGGGCTGCCCTTTGTCACCGATTCTGTTCATAACTTATATGGACAGAATTTCTAGGCGCAGCCAGGGCATTGAGGGGGTCCGGTTTGGTGACCTCAGGATTGGGTCGCTGCTTTTTGCAGATGATGTGGTCCTGTTGGCTTCATCGGGCCGTGACCTTCAGCTCTCACTGGAGCAGTTCGCAACCGAACGCGAAGCGGCTGGGATGCGAATCAGCACCTCCAAATCTGAGGCCATGGTTGGCGACCGGAAAAGGGTGGAGTGCAATCTCCGGGTCGGGGAGGAGATCTTGACCCAAGCGGAGGAGTTCAAGTATCTCGGGGTCTTGTTCACGAGTGAGGGAAAAATGGAGCGCGAAATCGACAGGCGGATCGGTGCGGCGTCCGCAGTGATGCGGGCTCTGCATCGGTCCGTCGTGGTGAAGAAGGAGCTGAGTCAAAAGGCGAAGCTCTCTATTTACCAGTCCATCTACGTTCCTACCACCACCTATGGTCACGAACTGTGTTTAGTGACCGAAAGAACGAAATCGCGAATACAAGCGGCCAAAATGAGCTTTTTCCGCAGGGTGTCCGGGCTCTCCCTTAGAGATAGGGTGAGAAGCTCGGTCATCCGGGAGGGGCTCAGAGTAGAACCGCTGCTCCTCCGCGTCGAGAGGAGCCAGCTGAGGTGGCTCGGGCATCTGATCAGGATGCCTCCTGGACGCCTCCCTGGTGAGGTGTTCTGGGCACGTCCCACTGGGAAGAGGCCCCGGGGAAGACCCATGACACGCTGGAGGGACTATGTCTCTCAGCTGGCCTGGGAATGCCTCGGGGTCCCCCAGGAAGAGCTGGTGGAAGTGGCCGGGAAGAGGGAAGTCTGGCCTCCCTGCTTAGGTTGCTGCCCCCACGACCCGACCCCCGGACAAGCGGCAGATAACGAACGAACGAACGATACTTAGGCATAGAGAGTCTATGACAGCCCATAGAACTGTATGGTAAAAAGAAAATTTGGCACACTGATTGGGGACAGTCTCCTGATTATTGTCACCAAGTTTCATGTCGACCACTGAAGCACTATAGCGCCACCAAGGGGTCAAAGTTGGAGGTGTGTTTACGCCCATAACTTTTAAACCGTAAGACCAATTTTGGTATCATTGGATTCCCTAGATGTAGACGATTCGATTGGACCCTATGACGTCATTTTCGTCATGAAGGTTTTTACATCATTTTGAATTTTCTGTAAAGCCTATTTTTCGAACTCCTCCTAGGCCGTTGCTCCGAGGTTCATGAAAATCGTATTAGATCATCTTCAGACTATGCCGACAAAAAGTTATCAAAATTGTAGTAAGTCAAACCATTCAAGAATAACACGCAAATGATTTTGACAAAGAGTACGCCACAGCGGACGTGAGGCCATGACTCTGCAACGGTTTACTGTATGGAGACGAAACTTTGGAAATGTCATCACAAGCATGATTTGAGGGTAGTTACAGTTTAGGCACAGCGCCACCTACTGGTCAGGAAATACAACAAAATATTTGTTTTGCTTACCGTATTTCTTCGAATAAACGCTGCAGCATTTATTAAATAACGTTCATTTTTGGTGCGGTGTTTATTCGAGGGCGGCGTTTATTCGAGGGCGGCGTTTATTCGAGGGTGGCGTTTATTACACAACGTTCATTTTTAATGAGTAAGAGAGATTTCGTGAATTGTAGCTGCAGTGCAGCCATAGACAACTTCGTTGCTGGCATTGTGACAAATGAATCATGCAGCTAAAAACGCAGGTTTCATTTAGGCTACTACCGCTGACCTCCTTGTCTATTCTTTGTTTGTCTATGAGTGCGGCAACTCCCTTTCTCATTGGCTATCAATTAGGTGTGCGTTGGTAATACAACTGTTTCAAATACAAGTTTCTTATATACTAGTGTAATAATTGGACCAATACGCTGTTCCTATTGGTCCAGAAGACATTTTCAAAAGTGAATAAATCTGTTTGTGTATATATGTCTATGGTTTGTATACCTCCTGAAAGTTCGCAGAGGTAAATAAACGTTTTTACGGACCTTGCAACAAGCGGTTGCCTTGGAGATGTAGCAATTGACCGTAACAACGTGGCATCTGGTCGGCAACAAAGTAGCCTAAATTGCCTAAAAAACCCTAAAACAACCAAATATGGTTTTTGCACAGGTCTGCAAACGCCCCGCTATCGCTTCCCGTTTTAAAGAAGTATCTGAAGCAGACAGAAGACGAATTGATGTTGTTGATATGTTGCCTTGGATATGTAGTGACGTCACCAGTGCAAATGCAGCTGATTGCTCTGACAACATGCTCCAGATTCGACCTGTTTGATTTGTGATCTTCCCACGTATTGTTGTGGTATATAAGAAACCAAATGTTTACTCCTCGACAGGTCAGCAAACGCTTTGTTGCCTCGATTTGTTAAAATGATTTGTACGGTCTCGGGTAACAAACGTTTTAACAAATCTCGGTTTACAAAGGCGTTTGCAGACCTGTCGAGGTGTAAACATTTGCGTTCTACATAGCGTTCTACTAGCTTTCAAACAGAAAGCTGTGCAGAAAGTTATGTACATGTGTAATAAATACTGGGGTTGTATTTAACCAATTAAATAACCGTTTTTAGATTTTTTTGGTGCGGCGTTTATTCGAGGGCAGTGTTTATTACACAACGTTCATTTCTGGTGCGGCGTTTATTCGAGGACGGCGTTTATTCGAAGAAATACGGTATATCTTCTGAACAGATTTGTCATAAATCACAAGATTGGTCTCTTCTGAATCTATGTGGCATACCAAGTCGAAAGATATCACATTAGGTGCGTTCGACATGGACTGCGGCTGCATGAAACGACCGGCGAGAGTAGCCGCTTGCAGTCAGGGAGGAGTTAAAAACGGCTCTGTGAAGTCGGACATTCCAGCTTCTCGTGGTTTGCTGCGTTGACGTCAGTCACGGCCGATCAAGCGCTGTTTGCTTACTTTACTTTATTTATAATTAAACTTAGTCTTTCCGTTAGTGAAGAGGCGGACTAAAACCCTTTCTTCAACAAATTTTTTATTCAACTTAACAGTTTGGTCCTGATTTGAGCATTGGCGAAACTGAAGGTGTCAGAATAATTACAAAACACGCATCAAAGTTGTCCTGTGTGAGTCTGGTCGTCAGGAGGAAACCTATTGTTATTATTAGTTTTATTATTATTATTCTAGTACCATGGGAGTCAATGGCAGCCCCTAGAACCGTACGGTAAAAAGTTGTGAAATTTGGCACACTCATTAAGGCTTTTCTTTATTTACATTAAGTTTCATGTTTCCCATTAGACCACTCTAGCGCCACCAATGGGTCAAAGTTGGACTTGTGTTTACACACGCAAATTTTTAACCGTATGACCGAGTTTGAAAAATGAGGTACCATTGGATTCCCTGGATCAAGACGAGTTCAACACACCCTATTGCGTCAATTTCCGGTTCTATAGATTTTCCGCCATTTGGAATTTTAATAAAACACGTTTTTTCGCTACTCCTCCTTAAATTTTCCAATCTCCCCCAGAATTGGCCCACATCATTGTCAGAGCAACCCTCACTGAAGATATCAACAGATTTTTGATTTTCAAAACCGTTTGTCCGGTACAGCCAATCAAAATTGGCAACAAAGCAACCAAACAGGAAGTTGGGTTAAATCTCAGCAAATCTTTGAGATATCAACACCAAACTTGGTATGTCACGTGGAAGACACTACAACATGTTCCCATATGCAAAGGCAACTTAATATCTTAAAAAATGATTGAAATAAAGGAAATCAAATTTATCGCTAACGCTAAAATAATGCTTTACACATCCGCCGGTCCAAAACTGATTCTCTGATTCAACCAGTTCATATGAAGAGAATGTTTAGTACACAAATCTGAGAAAAATTTGACTGTAGGATGAAAAGTAGATTTATTGTGAATATTTGAAATATGCATGCTTGGCTAATTGCTAGGGCTTTTTCTAATGAAAAGTCTCCCTTTGCTCCTCAGCCCGCGCGCGCTCCACATTCTCACACACTCAGCTTTTCCCCTGACACATGAGCGAGCTTGGCGAGACGCACACACATTTCAGGACATTGTGGGCTGACGAAGCCCCCACTCAATCCTTGATTTTCAGCATAGGCCCTTGAGGACCTTGGTGTCATTGCATTTCCGATTTTGTACGCAATGGTAAAAAGTTCTCCAAATCCTGAAACATTGATAGTATAGGCCATGAGTAACTACCACACCACAAATGGCCCACCATTACCCACAGGTGGCGCTATGGCCACACCCCAATTGTCAATTTTCAAAGTGATGGCATTTCCACCCCATCAGTCTAAAATGTCGGAAACTATACATGCCTTATTTATCATGGGAAACTATACAGTGGTGACCCATACAGTCCACCATGTACCGTGAAAATGTAACTACCACACCACAAATGGCCCACCATTACCCACAGGTGGCGCTATGGCCACACCCCAATTGTCAATTTTCAAAGTGATGGCATTTCCACCCCATCAGTCTAAAATGTCGGAAACTATACATGCCTTATTTATCATGGGAAACTATACAGTGGTGACCCATACAGTCCACCATGTACCGTGAAAATGTTGAAAACGTACAAATATCTTCTTATGAACCATGAATCCAATTGACTAAAAATTTGGTTTCTTTGTCTCTGACACATGATAACTTTTGATAACAGCTGAATTGATGCGGCCGCCATTTTGATTGACTGAAAAAAACTTTTTCTCTCTACTCATTTTACAGTCCAATCTTAACCAAATTTGGCAGAGATTATCTTCAGACCAAGCCTCACAAAAGTAAGCACATGGTTTTCAGAATTTCTAAACCGTTTGCCCGGTACATACAATCGAAATGTGCAGCAAACCGCCAAACAGGAAGTTGGGTCATATCTCAGCAAATCTTTGATGTATTCATTTACATTTATTCATTTAGCAGACGCTTTTATCCAAAGCGACTTCCAAGAGAGAGCTTTACAAAAGTGCATAGGTCAATGATCATGAACAACGAGTTAGCCCCAAAAACATTGTGGGTAGCTAAAACATGACACTACCCAGCTGATACTACCCAGCTGATGGCCCTGAACCCCCAATAACATTCTTCAACAGACCATTTTATAGATACAACAGTTCTCAAAAGTCATTGGTCCATCCTACAGACATGCAGCTATACTAAATCTCTTTTGTTATTGGTTAACTCCTAAGAACAATACAGTTGAATCCTCATTTTCTTCAGACCAACTGCTTCTTCCCCCCAGGTGACAAGAACTCTTCCAGGTCACCCAGATTTCCCGTCTCTAGACTCCTAGTTAGGTGTCATAAAACTGCAAATCTCTGCCAAACTGCATCTCTACCAAATGGAGTTGAATCAACATTCATTGTATCAAGCTTTTTAGCCAACTGTAAACTTCTTTTAAAACACATTCATTGTATATATGACCAACATTTCTTTCACAAAAGAAAGCAACAATAATATAATTCAAAGCGAGTACAATAAGTTAATTCAGTTACAACTAACCAACAAGAGAATCAAGTCCCTCAATAACAGGCATTGTTTTCCTGGAGGAAACAAACATCAGGTCCAGCAAATCATTCCTAAGTACCGTTGTACTCCCGGAACAAGTGCGTCTTTAGCCTTTTCTTGAAGGTGGAGAGACAGTCAGTGTCTCTGATGGAGTTGGTGTGATGGCATTTTTTGACATAGTTACAATATCTAGCGGTAAAAAGTAAATTCCTTTGTTATAGACAAGAAACTGAGGCTCTGTGGTGTGGTTTACTCTGTAGAATGGACACTCAGATTGTCTTAAGGTATTTATGATACCTGGCTCTTAGTTAGGTCTGGGGGTTGGGGGAGATTGTTATCTCAGTTGAGCGAGCTGACCTAACCTTTTGGCAAAGGAGATTGTGTCCTGTGTCCTGTTTGTGTATCATTAACCATCTCCTCATTTAGAGAGGGAGCTGTGACATCAAAGAACTGTGGGACACTTGATGTGGAGTCAAACTGTCACTGAGTAGTGCTGGCCAATCACAGATCGCTATATTGATGGATTGACCATCAGAAGAACCATTTGTTCTAAGTTTATATAAGGCAGGGTTTTAGGGTTGTTCTTCACCACTCTCTCGAACGACCTGTGGGTTACATCTGCATGTCTTTCGCTATGACCGGTCCAGAGTACTCAGAGTACTGTTAATTCTTAATTTGTACAAACTAAATAAATTGTATTGAAACCGCCATCTTGACTATTCAGATCTACACAGTGCCACTTGAATTTCCACGACATGCCAGTGGGGAGGTGATTCCACCATTGAGGGGCCAGACAGTTAATATTCACACCAAACTTGCTGCGTGCACTTGGAAACATCTTCTGAGGATGTCTATTTTTAAATGGTTTGCAATTTTTTGGAGGAATCCGCCATTGCTGCTTGCAGCTATATTTATTATTATTGTTGTTAATATTATTATTATTATTATTAATAAAATGTTATTTTTCTGTATTTTTATCATTATATTGTACAAATACTAATCATAAACCATTGTCTCTGAAATACATGAAACAATTGTGAAAAGCCATAAAATCGTGTTTATAGGATATTAAAATGAATGACTATTTGCATATAAACCATCAAAAGAAAAGAAGAGCATAAAACCTGTTGATATCGGATATATATCAGATTCAATGGTCGCACCACATAATATTTGGTCGCACCACATGATTTTTTTAAATTCAGTAAAAATTTACAGACACAGCATTGGCCACCTAAATACAACTAGCTAGTTTCTTGCAGAAGAAACATTTTCTATCAAAATATCAATTTGTAAATATATATATATTTTTTTTGTCTTTTTGAGGTCATACCACATGACATGCAAAAGTGGAAACTACATACCAGCCAAGTTATTTTCTTCAAAATATGAGAGAGGGTTATAAGTCTGCTTGTTGCTTTCAAGGGTCCTTTGCATGATGCAACTTCCTGTCTTTCCAGGGCTCGACAATAACGATGGCCCGATGGTCCGGGGCCAGTAAAAGGTAACGTCGGGACAGTTAAACTAGCAACTCACTGGCCCGATCGGGCCACTGCAAATTATTGATTGAAAACAAAATTTGCATTGTAAAAGTTAACATCCTTCATATGTTTTCCTAAATGCATAAATAACTTTGCAGCTTGTGGGGCGCACAGTTAGCAAATCAAGAGTTGAGTAGTGAGTGACGAGTGGTTGTCAAATTGTAATTCTCTAATCTCGATACATTTTTTAACGACTGGCACGAGACAATAAAGTGAAGATGGCAGCAAAGTAGAGCTAAGAGCTCAAACGGAAGCAACTTTTTTTATGGAACGAAGGTGCACTGTGTCGTCTGTCGTATGTTCCCGTAACAATGACGATTAACGATTAAAATAAAAAATCAACCTCTCGTCAAGATGCACGCAGCAATCGCATAGGCTACTCAAATCTGACGTGTTAAAATCAAGCAGACAATTCGCCATGTCATCAGAGCATGTGAGTGAGAATGATACGGACATATGAATTGAGACACCAGTGGCTTGAAGAATACCAGTGGTCATAGGTATGGTCATAGGCGCAACATGTAGCCTATTGAAAAGTGTCATGTTTTCGTATCGCTTCAGATTCCTCACTACATAAAATGTGGTTGTCATTAGTTTACTTAAGTCTTAAATTAAATAAAATTAAATAAACCTCATAAGGTCTGCGAAAAAGTAGGCCTATTGCCAAGCAAATGAGGCAATATTTGTTTCAAAAGTAGTATTTCCATGGCAATACTGGCAATACTGACGGCGGCGGCAATGGTTAAGTTACCAAGACGGAGCAATGCACTGTGTGTACTAGGGGTGGAACGGTACGGTTCGGTGCATGAATGCTGCTGCTGCTGCAAAAAGCTGAACTATTGTGGGTATTAAATAAGATCATGCTACATCTAACCAGCGGATCATTTCTTGCAAGTGTGTCAAAGTGGTATTTGTACAGACTGTATTAACACCGTAGGCGTGAATAATGCATGCCTCGTCATCGTCATCCATCTTTAGCCGAAGCAAAGCTAGAGAAAGGATTCAATGGGAGATTTCATACAGTAAGCTAGATCTATTGCTTCAAATTGAAAACGGAGACGATCTTTTGATGAAAGACAAGTTCCTTAACCTCTGTTGTCAATATCTCCGATAAAAAGTAAATACTCTTCTGTTACGAAGCATTTGTTTGCTTCAGGAAAACGTAGCTAGCTATGTGACCTTGTTTCGCCATATGGCAGCTATGACAGTCGTAGCGTTGTAAGCCTCGATTTTTGCAGATTTCTGTAAAACTTGCTAAAAAATCTAATCAAGGTATTTGAAAAGAATGGGCAATGCCAATATCACAACAAGCACTCAACACCCAAGCCCTGTTCAAGGTTAACCCTCGTGCTGCCTTCGGGTCACATGACCCAAAGGTTCATAACGAACCATCATTGTGTTTACCCAATTTTACCCAATACAAAAACAAATATATATATATATTTTTTAACCATTCCAATATGGGGGGTCTGAGACAGCCCGACAGTTAAAAGAAAATGCTTCACTTTGTCTTTGTATGAGGTAAATTTGTCGCAATACGACGGTGGGTCACAATGACTGATGGGTCAGAATGACCCGAAGATAACACAAGGGTTAAATACCCCCCAAGTGGCCAAAAATGAACATAACAGTAGTGATGTTACGCTCGATACCGTGCTCACAAAGCGGTATCGACCATTCGAAACAATTGGTACCGACACAAACGTGTCGAGCGTGGCTTCAAATGGGCAGAAACCACGTGATCACCTGTCGAAGTGACGTCCGAAGCTTCGGACGTCACACGAGTAGCTGAGCCAAACGTCTTTTATGCAAACACTTAAAAAGACATCAGAAATCACTAATATTCGTAGGTTATAGAGAGGAGACATAGGCCTATTTACGGACGCTATAGAATAAATTCATTGACAGAGCCAGAGATGCAGATAGATTGCCAGAGCTAGACAGACAGAGATAGATACAGATGTGAGATGTGAGAGTGTAGCCTATGTGTACACAAGCACATACATCTTTCTCTAGTTTTACCAGCCTTCAAATGTGACCATCCCTTTCCCGGTTGCAAAATCATGTTCAAAAACCTTAACCGCTAGCCTACATTATCATATAATAATGTATTCATTTAGCATATACTTCCACTAAAACGGGGTACGAGGATGCGATCTCACTATGTCGGACTGAGGATCCGAGCAGCGCTCTTACCACGAGGCCATACTTCTCTTAGCTGTTCATGTTCATGTTCATGCTATAAGAACCTAAAAATAGATTTTAGGAACTTAAAGTAGCAAAGACGTTACATTGTTTATAATACAACAAGATATATGATAACATATTTTTGACACTTACACATCGACACATTTGTCACATAACCTTTATTTATCAAGTTGTCAATGACGATTGTGAGACTGACGTCTCGAGGACTTGACGTCACTTGATTCCTTCCATCGCTCGATACAGTCGCCATACCATGAACTGACCAGCAGTTGTCCCTATGGAGAAGATGTATCTAACGCTTCTAAAAAGCGATACTTTTTCGACACAATTGTGTCAAATAGCTTGTTGCTTCGGAAAGCTTTGTTTCCCCCATCACTACATAACAGCAGTAGCGCCAAACATTTGCATATTTGTGGTCTCGACAGGGGCGCCGTATAGGGGGGAAAGGTTAGGACGATTCTAAGGGCCCCTGACTGACAGGGGCCCCAAAAAATAGGCAAAAAGTAATATAAAATTATATTTTATAAACCATCATCGAGTATATAATACATTTAAAATATAATAATACAATGAATGATCAATGAATGGTAAACACAAATCAGGGTTTCGGAAAAGATCAGAGAAAAAAGAGAGGATAGACAAAAGAGAGGGTTTCAATCAGTAACCCATTTTTTTTACCAAGAAAGGTGGGTAGCCAATCTGTGAGTGGTATTAACCTGTTGGGTTAATGTCCATATAAGTTATCTAGCTACCCAGCTAACAAGGGACATCATTTTGTTAGCTGGGTACAGTGTTAGCCTACATTTCATCAACATTTAATCAGTGCAGGGAAACATTTTGCAAGATATTCAGATTAAATCATTGTCCCGACTCCCTGCCCCTTTTAACAGACTTAACAACAGATGAGACAGCAGCACCCCAGTCTCCCCATTACTATCAAACACCAAGAAGCAATCCATTAATTAACCCTCCCGCACTACCAACAGAGGGCGCCAAAACCGCAACACGTCATATGTCCGATTTGCAATTTGCGCCGTGGGGGGCGCAAATCTTAGATTTTTTTTTTTGCCATGGGGCCCGAAATTGCTGGCGGCGCCCCTGGGTCTCGATATAACATCATTATTTATGGTGAAGGACCGGACAACGTTAGCTCGCAATGTACAAAGAATGTAAGTCATAGATATATATAAAGGCTAGATGTCTCGTCCGCGTTGCCGGACAACGGAGTCGAACATCCGCACATGGCGGCCATCTTGCTACAGTCAACTCCCTCACCCATAACATTGTGTTGTGCTACATGTACTTTTTAAATGACCATAACTTGCTCAATTTTAACCGATTTTTAAACGGTTTGGTTTGTTATCAACGTCAGAGATGTCGTTATGCCACTGCATACTTCTGAATAATTATTCTATTTTTTTTTTTTATAACAATTATTCATAGCTGGATTTGATTGTTGACAATTTGTCATTATCTTGAATTGTTCGGTTCTTCGAAGCTCATTCTGGACTTGCTGTCATAGCAACAAGTCCTTTAGCTTAAACCTGCTCGGGAGCAGGTTTATTTTATGTAAACAAGATTTGATTGCGACTATATAAGCAGAGGTGATACAGGAAGTCTGTCACAGACATGTCTTGTCCGTTTGTAAGGCAACAATCTGTTGCGGAAGGTGCAAGAATAATTAGCAGAATTTAACATGAAACTGAATTAATTGCTCATTGCGTGATAGATAGATCCAAGCACAGCGCGATATGCTAATAGCCTATACTTTTTGAGAGATATAGCCTATCGTTTTTTTTTGTGAGGGTGTCATTTACATCATAAATTTGTTGAAACCACATTATGACATTAAAGATGATAAACAAAGTATGAAAATAAAAAAAACACAGGCCTAGCTTACTGTAATAAGCGATAAAACATCTAACGTGGTCACTACTATACATTTAATTTGGTCTGCTACTTCTTGCCAGCCCTCTTTCTTGAATTTTGCAGACTGAGGTGTTCCCTGGCGTTCTGATTAAATCTTCAAATTCTGAGTAACCTTCGAGCAAGCTATTGCTCTGTTGGCTCTGTTGCGGAAAAAACGGGGCGCTCTTTTTGGCCATGGTGAGCAGCCATAGACTTATGTGAGCAGAGTTGATGATCAAGGTTTCTACTATCGATACATACCCCCTTTTAGACCAACGTATAACTCAATCCAGCTATACTAATCATAAACAACAAGTGTGTTCGAAGAACCGAATTAGCCAGATCATGATAAGCAAGATGATGTCATCTTGGATGTGTCATTTGATCTCGGATGTAATAAGCGACGTACGGAGAAAGGACCCCAGAATGTCAGAGCATTAGCAACATTAGCAAGCCAAAACTCTTTCTAGCATGTGTATTGACAGGGAAAGGGGCAGGGACAGCCTAACCTGTCAGCTGTGTTGTCGATGCCTCGAGAGAAAAAAGGAAGTGACCAGAGCTTGCCGTAATGCGGTATCTCTGGCCGTACAATGTGTATGACATCATTGCCATTTTAAAAGGCTTTGTAGAACAAAAGGCGACTTTAAAAAAATCTAAAACCCAGCAGTGTGTATTTTTTTTACCTCCCCTTTCAAATTCAACATTCAAATTACTAGACAAAGAATTATATCCTGAGAAAAGTGGATTTTGAGGGGTATAGCTCCATAGACCTCCATTCATTCTGCACTCGACCGTTAGCGCCCTCATATGGAACTAGAGTGGAACTGCAGAACCCGGAAGTTTCCCGAGTGGGAGTTTTCCCCATATTAGACATTCTCTGCATCTAGACACTGGGTGTGTCTATTACCGAACACTTTACAAAGTACACTGCAATACAGTGCACTTACATCTGTAGTGCAGTCCGTCGCTGATTAGTGCTGTCTCAAATGGAACACTTACGTTAACCACTTGGCAGAAGTGACGGACGCAAATCTGCTCGCGGCACCCGCGAATCTAAGGCAGAAGTGACGGACTCAAATCTGCTCGCAAGTCATTTTGTCCGCCATTATTTTATAAATGAAATGCTGCCGAAAGGGCTCCTCCTCTTCCGCTACGTAGCCAAGATGGCGCCCGTTTAGGGCGAGTAGTGTCCATCGTTGTACACTGCATTTGTTGACCGTTTGCAGTGCGTAGCCTTTGGCTGTGTCTAGTACCGAGCACTTACGTTTAGTCATTTAGCAGACGCTCTTATCCAGAGCGACTTACAGTAAGTACAGGGACATTCCCCCGAGGCAAGTAGGGTGAAGTGCCTTGCCCAAGGACACAACGTCAGTTGGCACGGCTGGGAATCGAACTGGCAACCTTCAGATTACTAGCCCGACTCCCTCACCGCTCAGCCATCTGACTCCCACTTCGAGCACTGACTTTTAGTGCTTAGGATGCTTACACTGACAGAACCAGCAGAATTCAGGGCACTGAAAGTACCCGGATGGCGCACTGCAAACGCTCAAAAAAATGCAGTGTACAACGCTGGACACTACTGGCCCTAAACGGGCGCCATCTTGGCTACGTAGCGGAAGAGTAAAGAATGTATAATACATTACAACACATATTCTAGAACTGTAATCACCAGCTGCATATCAGGCACGGCACTAACTATGATCCCAGTTATTAATATGTGTGGCATTTTAATCACTGAATGCATCACGGGCACTGTGCACGAGTGAATATAACAACAGGATTTATGAAGGAGGCATGTCTTAAAGTTATGTATTGTGCTTATTAAAGTTATGCATTGTGCTTATTAAAGTTATGAAACTTAGAAGTGTGCTCAGGCTTAAACATTGGGTCTCACACTGAGTGTGGGAAGCAGGCTGTTCTTTGTGTCTCTATCTTTTCATTTTCAGAAACAACCTTGAATCTGGGTGGAGATGGCACCCGAGCAGGTGGGACGCGGAGGCAAGAACAACTCCCTGATGCACGAGAGAACAAGCTCAACCCTCTTTTCATCTTTCTGTTTTAATTGCACTGTATATTATATGCTGGGGCAGGGAAAGATAGCCAGTTGGACTTCGTGAACCAGCCCAAACTCTGTTGCGGGTAGGGAAACTTAGACAACTCCAGAGCTCTGTACTTGTTGATTTCCAACTGCTGCATTAAAGCTGATATTATGGGACCTCTGCGACTCCAGACCACTCTTTCTAGAACACAGATTTGTGTCATTGAATACTATCATTACATATTGGAATAGACACATAGACTTATGAATCCTTCAACTGGTGACCCCGACGCTGAAAAGAGGGAGTCCAGAGGGTTCCGGCCCGACCGACGGATCGGGGGAGAGACCCATACACCGGTGCGAGGAGACAGACGTAATCGTCAGAGGCCTCAACATAAAAAAAGGTAAGCAGACACCTGTTAATTCAAAGTACTGCTATTCGGAACTGAGAACCAAATTTAGACGATTACTATGTTTCATCGTACCTAGTCAAACCAACAGTGGTGGGAAATCAACCGTTTTTGTGTTTTGTCCTTGTCCAAGGGGAGGTTAGAGTCCTCTCCAGGGGTTAGAGTCCCTAAACTCGTTGTCTTGTCCAAGGGGAGGTTAGAGTCCTCTCCAGGGGTTAGAGTCCCTAAACTCGTTGTCCTTGTCCAAGGGGAGGTTAGAGTCCTCTCCAGGGGTTAGAGTCCCTAAATTCGTTGTCCTTGTCCAAGGGGAGGTTAGAGTCCTCTCCAGGGGTTAGAGTCCCTAAACTCGTTGTCTTGTCCAAGGGGAGGTTAGAGTCCTCTCCAGGGGTTAGAGTCCCTAAACTCGTTGTCTTTGTCCAAGGGGAGGTTAGAGTCCTCTCCAGGCATGTATTAAAGAATATATTGTGCTTATTAAAGTTATGCATTGTGCTTATTAAAGTTATGAAACTTAGAAGTGTGCTCAGGCTTAAACATTGGGTCTCACACTGAGTGTGGGAAGCAGGCTGTTCTTTGTGTCTCTATATTTTCATTTTCAGAAACAACCTTGAATCTGGGTGGAGATAGCACCCGAGCAGGTGGGACGCGGAGGCGAGAACAGCTCCCTGATGCACGAGAGAACAAGCTCAACCCTCTTTTCATCTTTCTGTTTCAATTGCACTGTATAAATATATGCTGGGGAGGGACAGATAGCCAGTTGGACTTCGTGAACCAGCCCAAACTCTGTTGCGGGTAGGGAAACTTAGACAACTCCAGAGCTCTGTACTTGTTGATTTCCAACTGCTGCATTAAAGCTGATATTATGGGACCTCTGCGACTCCAGACCACTCTTTCTAGAACACAGATTTGTGTCATTGAATACTATCATTACATATTGGAATAGACACATAGACTTATGAATCCTTCAAGAGGAGGAGCCCTTTCGGCAGCATTTCATTTATAAAATAATGGCGGACAAAATGACTTGCGAGCAGATTTGAGTCCGTCACTTCTGCCAAGTGGTTAACGTAAGTGTTCCATTTGAAACAGCACTAATCAGCGACGGAGTGCACTACAGATGTAAGTGCACTGTATTGCAGTGTACTTCGTAAAGTGTTCGGTAATAGACACACCCCTTATATATATCTATGATGTAAGTCATATTTCCCGACCTGGCTAGAAGCAGAGCTCTGTGACGTAGAACAATGGCGTTCTTAAAGGGAGCTTGACAGCCTCTCGGTCATAGACATATACATCAGTGGCGATTTCTTTAAGACTGCAAGGGAAGCTCAGCGTCCCATACAATTTCAACAAATTAATGGTCAAATATTTACTATTGTGTTAACATTTTAAATGCGTTAGAACACGTTCATATCGAAGACGAGTTCTTTCAGAATCAGCTACATATATTAGCAGGTCGACTGACTGATTTCCTTCTCATACATTCCCGTAGCGTCACAGTGCATTTCCCTGTTGAAGTCATTGGATGAATCCTGAGATTATGTCCCGCCTCGGACGCTCAGCGTCTCTGGGGGTGAATGGAGGAGTGGGCTGGCCTGGACGCTGGGCTTCCGCGTGATGATTGGAGGGTCTGTCGAAAGACTGCATCTCCTTTTGATTGACAGTAATTTTGTACTACAAAAAGTCACCAAAGCTATTCAAACTCAGTCCCATCCCGGATTTTGCAACTGTAGTTGAAAGACAAACTGCAGCAACCTATTTCTAGGTATTTGCTTGGCAAAATTGCTAACCAATTTTCATCATACATTTCACACAATTATACACCACTTCCTTGTTTCAGTTTAACCTTATTTCCACATTTCCTCCTTTATTGATATTGTTTTGTTAGATCGTTCGTTCATTCATTCAGTAGGCTAGCTAGTGTCGTAGGGGTGAACTAGCCAGTGAACTAGCCAAATAAATAAAACATTTTTAGGATGTAGGCCGAAAATGAGCTTCCCCTCTTTGAAAGACCAGCAGCCGCCACTGATATACATGTATGTCTATGCTCTCGGTGCCACAAAACGCAAGGTTTAAAGCGGTGGAACGTTTAAAAAAAGTACCTAAAATCACGCACAAAAACTGGATTTGTGATTTCGGATTAGTTTAAATTACGTTAGATTACATACGGATTGAAAAGTAAAATGGAGAGAACTGATAGGACATTTTTGGTCTGTCCACCCTAACTCCATCGTCCATTCACAAAAGAAACGTGACTTACTTCGTTCTGACTTTATTTACAACCCAAATTTTGACACGACATTTCGGTCTGACTGTGCTACATCAAATAAGATATAATGAATATAAACATAGCAGATTATAATCAACTGTAGTTATTATATCGAACCTGCTCGGCGAATCTTGATTTTAGGTTGAGTAACAATGTCCAACAACCCTTGCAGTCGCGCACTCTCCTCCTTTGAAAGAGAAATCTCCTCTTCGAACTCGGCAAACGATTTTTCAGCTGCCCTAAATATCTCCAAAACTGCTGTTGTTAAGCGCTCACTGAGAAAATCCCTGAACACATCTAGTTTGGACATTTTGGTGTTGAAAAACTCGGATAGTTTACGAAATTCTCCCTCAAGCGCTTCTTTCTAGCCGGATGTAAACAAGTCAACGTGTTCCGGTGATCAGTTCCCTGGCTTCTTCCAACCTTCGCGCCTTCTGATGTGGTGGAGTTTGATCGTTCGTGGCTTGACTGCATATAGGCTACTAGACCAGAGAGTCATGGATATGGCATAGACTGTATGATATAGACCCAGCATCAAAGCTGTTTAGAGCTGTGGTCCCATTGGTTTCTATGGAAAGAGTTCAGTGGTAAAGCATGTAATTGACTAGACGAGGTACAGCAGTGTGCGAATTATACAATGACAATCGGGGGGGTCAACTCAGTGCCCCCCCACCCCCCCGCCTCCGGAACGACGTTCACCCCTGCCGCCGCCCCAACCAAGTAAACGGCAATGGCACACACGCACTACTAAAACTACAAACACTATTGTAATAATTTATTTCTGAAATAAAAAAAGTTGATCTTTACAAAACTACCAGAGGAACATATCGGACTGTTCATCACAAAATACGGTAGTTTGAAATCTCTCCAGATTCTGACAACCAATGAGACAGATAAATTAAGCTATCTTGCTTGATACAGAGCTAGCGATAGCTATCTTTTAAGTTGGTGGGTGGTTAACCATCAGAATCAGAATCAGGTTTATTTGCCATGTATGTTATACAAACACGGAATTTACTGTGGCAGGGAGGTGCAAAACATGAAACATATACAGATCTTAAATTAAGTAAAAGTACAAAAGTGTAACTATTTCTAAGAACTAAACAATCTAAGAATACAACAATTTAAATAGGAAATAAAATATATATAAAAATAAGAATAGAATGAGCAGCGTGAATGGTAAACATAGTGCAATCGGATACTGAGATTAAGTGGCTTATGCATACTGAATTGCCATTAGATGGACTTATAATAGTTAAATAAGTGAATGAATGTCAATGGGAGTCCTTGGCCTTGTTGAAGAGGCCAGTAGCAGATGGAAAGAAACTATTCTTATGGCGTGAGGTTTTGGTCCTGATGGACCGCAGCCTTCTGCCAGAGGGGAGTAGCTGGAACAGGAAGTGACCAGGGTGGGAGGGGTCGGCCACGATCTTCTTCGCACGCCTCAGGGTCCTCGAGGTGTGCAGGTCCTCGAGGGTAGGCAGATTGCAGCCGATCACCTTCTCAGCAGTGCGGATGATACGCTGCAGTCTGCTCTTGTCCTTGGCAGTGGCAGCAGCGTACCAGATGGTGATGGAAGAGGTGAAGATGGACTCAATGATGGCTGTGTAGAAGTGCACCATCATTGTCTTTGGCAGGTTGAATTTCTTCAGCTGCCGTAGGAAGTACATCCTTTGTTGTGCTTTTTTGGTGAGGGAGCTGATGTTCAGTTCCCACTTGAGGTCCTGGGGGAGGATGGTGCCCAGTAAGCGGAAGGACTCCACAGTGTTGACTGGGGAGTCGCACAGGGTGATGGGGGTGAGTGGGGCTGTATTCTTCCTGAAGTCCACAACCATCTCCACTGTCTTAAGAGCATTGAGCTCTGAGTTGTTCTGGCTACACCAGGTCACCAGGTTGTCAGCTTCCCACCTATAGTCAGACTCATCCCCGTCAGAGATGAGCCCAATGAGGGTGGTGTCGTCCGCAAACTTCAGAAGTTTGACAGACGGATGACTGGAGGTGCAGCTGTTGGTGTACAGGGAGAAGAGCAGAGGGGAAAGGACGCAGCCCTGAGGAGATCCGGTGCTGATGGACCGGGAGTCAGAGACTTGTGTTCCCAGCTTAACGCACTGCTTCCTGTCAGACAGGAAGTCTGTGATCCATCTGCAGGTGGAGTCAGGCACGTTCAGCTGGGAGAGCTTGTCCTGAAGCAGGGCAGGGATGATGGTGTTGAAGGCAGAGCTGAAGTCCACAAACAGGATCCTGGCATAGGATGCTGGGGAGTCCAGGTGCTGTAGGGTGAAGTGGAGGGCCATGTTAACGGCGTCATCCACAGATCTGTTGGCTCTGTAGGCAAACTGCAGTGGGTCCAGGAAAGGGTCTGTGATGGCTTTGAGGTGTGCCAGCACAAGGCGCTCAAAAGACTTCATTACCACAGAGGTCAGGGCGACGGGTCTGTAGTCATTGAGTCCTGTTGGCCTTGGCTTTTTGGGCACAGGGATGATGGTGGAGGACTTGAGACAGGCTGGCACATGGCATGTCTCCAGGGAGGTGTTAAAGATGTAGGTGAACACCTACAGCTGGTCAGCGCAGTGCTTGAGGGTGGCAGGAGAGACAGAGTCCGGCCCAGCTGCTTTGCGGGGGTTCTGCCTCTTGAAAAGTCTGTTAACTTCACCCTCCTGAATGGAGAGAGTTGTCACTGTAGAAGGGGTGAGGGAGGAGGCCTCGTGGGTAGGAAGGGTTAGGGTTAGGTTCAGGACAGTCCAATTGTCTTTCAAATCTACAGTAGAACTCATTCAGGTCGTTGGCCAGGCGGGAGTCATTAGTGGAGTGGGGGGCTCTGGGCTTGTAGTTGGTAATCTGCCTGAGCCCTCTCTAGACAGAAGCAGAGTCGTTAGCAGAGAACTGACGCTTCAGTCTCTCCGAGTACAGTCGTTTAGCCTCTCTCACCGCCTTGCTAAACCTGTTCTTCGACTCCTTGTATCTGTCTCTATCCCCACTCCGAAATGCTTCCTCCTCCTCTGACCTCAACCTTCTGAGCTCTGCTGAGAACCAGGGCTTGTCGTTGTTGAAGCCCTGGTTCTCAGCAGAGCTCAGAAGGATAGAAACCATGTTTCTATCATTAACATTCTTGTGAATATTATACAGCTAATTGCCATTACAAATACATTCGTGATAGATTTTTTGGGGGTATTAAAGAATATATTGTGCTTATTAAAGTTCTGTCTTATGATCTGAGAAGTGTGCTCAGGCTTAAACATGGTGTCTCACACAGGGTGTGGGAAGCAGGCTGTTCTTTGTGTCTCTATCTCTTCATTTTCAGAAACAACCTTGAAACCCGATGGAGACGGCACCCGAGCAGGTGGGACGCGTAGGCAAGAACAACTCCCTGATGCACAAGAGAACAAGCTCAACCCTCTTTTCATCTTTCTGTTTCAATTGCACTGTATAAATATATGCTGGGGAGGGACAGATAGAGAGTTGGACTTCGTGAACAAACCCAAACTCTGTTGCGGGTAAGAAAACGTAGACAACCCCAGAGCTCTGTACTTGTTGATTTCCAACTGCTGCATCAAAGCTAGGGTAACCAGACGTCCGGATTTCGGCCGGACAGTCCGGTTTTCCAGCCTTTTGTCCGGACCGCTGTTGCGTGTCCGTCTTTTCGCCCTTTTGTCCTCCTTTTTGACCCTTCCTGCCCACCGTCGCAATTTAGCACTCGCGCGGGCTTCAGACAGTGCCAATTATTCAGTAGGCTTTCAGATGCCGAAGAGAAAGACCTCCTTCAACCATACGTGGAGTTCAGAACTCCCTTTTGTCAGTAAGAGCAGCAAAGACCAATTCCATGCCTTCTGTCAACTCTGTCATATTGACATAGACGTGAGTAGTAAGGGGAAAGGGGCTGTAGAGCGGCATGCCACTACAGAAAGGCACAAAGATAACACTAGTTTTGCCGGGCACTCTTCGTTGACATCGTTTTTTACTCCGAAAACAACAGCGGATGATAAAACGACCGCTGCTGAGCTGACAAAATTATTTCATACTGTAAAACATCACCACTCTTATAGGAGTTTAGACTGCAGCGCAAAAGTTGAGAAACTTATTTATGAAGACTCTGTGGTAGCTAAAGGTGTGACCCTAGGCAGAACCAAAGCACAAGCATTGTGTGAAAATGTATTAGCCCCATACTCCGTACACACACACGTGGATTACATAAAAGAAAACAATCTGCATTTTTCAATAGCGAGTGATGCATCGAACAAGGGTGCAACTAAGTGCTTTCCAATACTCCTGAGATATTTTAATTTTGAGAAGGGAGTGCAAAATCTGTTGCTCGACTTCTACAAGGATAGCGATGAGACGTCTGAAGCAATAGCCAGCCAGTTACTCGCAAAGCTAGACGCAGCTGGTCTAGATTTGAAAAAAGTGCCTGCTTACACAGCAGACAATGCGAGTGTGAACTATGGGAAACACAAGAGTGTCTATCAGAAACTTAAACTGGCTCAATATGACAAATTCTACTAATTGGGAGTCAGTTGGCTGAGCGGTGAGGGAGTCGGACTAGTAATCCGAAGGTTGCCAGTTTGATTCCCGGTCATGCCAACTGACGTTGTGTCCTTGGGCAAGGCACTTCACCCTACTTGCCTCGGGGGAATGTCCCTGTACTTACTGTAAGTCGCTCTGGATAAGAGCGTCTGCTAAATGACTAAATGTAAATGTAATTGTCTTGCTCACGTATTGCACAATGCATCCAAATTTGCATCAGCAAAAATGGATATTGATGTTGAAAATATTGTGCTCAAGGTCTATAGCCATTTCAGCATCTCAGCCAGCAGGACAGCACAGCTAAAATAATTTTGTGAATTTTTGGAAATGGATAACTGCAATCTTTTGCGACATGTTGTGGACAAGGTGGTTGTCATTACTTCCAGCAGTTGACAGAATAGCAAAATACTGGGAACCTCTCACCAGTTACTTCAGGAGTTTAGGAGAGGATGAATGTCCCAAAGTGCTATGGGCATGTTTTGGCGAGGAACATGCCTGTGATGTGCATGAGATTCACTTTTTCTTCCTCAGTCATGTTTTGAAGCTATTCACTGACTGTATCGAGACACTGGAAGCAAAAGCTTTTTGCATCACCTCAGATTACCAGCTCATGTGTGATCTGAAAGGCCAGCTTGAGAGAAGACAGAGGGACACGTTTTTTGGCTTCACTGTCAACAACAAGCTCAAAGAGCTTACTCCAGATGTAGCCAAGAGATGTAAGGCTGACTTTACTGTTGTCTATGAAAGGGCCATGAAGTACCTCAGTCACAGATATGACTTCTCTGAACATAGCGTTCACAGCCAAATGGGTCAATTGAGTCTAAAAGGTACAGTCCCCTTTGAGAAATTCTCTGAAGCAGTACAGGCCTGTAAGTTGTCAGATATTGACATGGATGGACTATATGAAGAATATGGCTTTGTTGAAAAGATTCTCAGTGGCTCTGCAGAGTTCGAGAATCTGAGCAGTGAGGAGAGGTACTTAAAACTCTTTACTCAGTCTGATGTCCCTCTAAAGAATCTGAGGATCATTAGTACCTACATATTCTCAATCGCATGCAGTAATCGCACACAGAGAGAGTTTTCTCAATGATGACCACAGCATGGAGAAATGAAAGGAATCGTCTAGAGATAGACTCAGTCAAGGCAGAGCTCCAGGTCTGTATCAACCTTTCAGAGGGATGCACAGAGATGTACCACAGGTTCCTGTCTAATAGGAAACTCATGGAAGCAGCTAGGAGGAGTGTGAAATATAAGAACTAAAACATCTTTGGTGAGTAGTTATGGATTTCATTCATCAGTTAGTAAAGTGTGGGTTGATATAAATATATCTAAATGTCTAGTTTTTGTTTGTTAGCATCTTGTTTGGTGTGGTCCTTGCAGGAAAGGATAGATGCTAGAGGAATCACTGTTAAAAGGATCAGCAGGGAGGCAGCCCAGGCTTAAGTGCCCCCTTACCCCTTCCCAGCAGAGGCACAGACACTGGGCCTGAGTGCCCCCTCACATTAATGAGTAATGTTATCGTTCTGTTTTCAGTTTTGAACTAAAAATCTGTTGGAAGACCATGCATACCAGAATTTGTACTACAATTGAAATAGTTTGGGCAATGGTACTGCCTTATTTTCTTCTTTGTATTTTGACTATACATATCACCATCATATCACCAAAGACAACAGCAAATTGCACTTCTATTGAGTTTGTATTAAAATAAAAATGTTGACTTGTTATTGTCTTAATTTCATACTTAATTTCATGATTTTAACGATTCCGACTCCTTATCAATTCCTGCTTATCGATTCGATTCTTTATCGATTCTCTTATCGATTCTCCCCTCTACAGCCAACTAGGTCTGTGCGTCCTGCACCCCCCCACACACACACTCGTTCTAAACGAATTTCTCAAACTGGCTTTGACTGGCTCTGAAATGAGCTAATACCTACCACCTCTAAGCCTCTTCAGGCCTCTGTTTTCAAAACAAAATCTAGTCGGAGATAGAAACTTTCAGTTTCCTTGTGTTCAAGCTTCTATTACTCAACACCAGTAGGACTTACAGGGGTCCTAACAACAGGGGAAATAACTTCAGTGTCACCTTTCAAAAGAGACCATTTACATGCATGTACTCCAAATGGTTCAACAACAGCTTTCAATGTACTTTGGGTATGTTGTTTAGGCGTTTTCAGGCACATTTAACAGAACTATTAAAAGGTTAAACAATAAAAAGGCTAAGTTTAATAATGGATTAAAAATCGATATGCTCAGTTTACACGTGTTACAAGTGGCGTTGCCGTCATTTTGTCGTGTGAAATACAACAAAACTTTAGAACGCTTCTTCCTAGTTGCCATGTTTTCTGCAGTCTGTCTGAATAAACTATAAAAGTTTGCGCATGCGCAACGGCATAGAGAATCGTTAACAGAATCGTTAAGAAATTTTGCTAACGATTCCAAGGAATCGATTCACTGGGAACCGGTTCTAAACAAGAACCGGTTCTCGATACCCATCCCTAGTGTTCGTTTAGATGAATTCCAAGTTTGGTGGTTAACAAATGCGTGATCAACATTTGTTATAATTCCTAGCCAAACAGGGTGGTTTTTTGAAGCCTTTCCGACCAGAACTTGTATTTATAAGCGGAAAATCTGTGATGTGTGATGGTATTCAGTAAAAATGCAGAAATTGAACCCCTGGTTTATACATTGATTCAAATACAATTGGAAGAGTTATACTAAAGCAAAATTAAGTGAATAGACGGTAAACGCTAACCAGCCGTGTTAGTCAAAGAATGGTTTGAGGAAATGTATGTGAAATATTATGAGGAAGCAATTGGAAAGTTACATAAAAGATTGGTTTAGAGAGGATCATGGAAGGTTATGAAATAAAACAAGAACGTTTTGTGGATGTGAAGAGATGATTGGTTTAAACACTGATGTTTTGAAGAGGAAACTATGAATATACTTTGAAGGTATATGGGATAACATTTTAAGTCAAAATAGTAAAATCTACGGTTTTTAAGAGTTTTGATAAAGGTATTAGATGTAATTCGGTTAAAAATGAGCAAGAGAAAAAACTAAATTTATTTTTATTTGGAGTTTAATTGTAATGTGGTTTTAAGTTTTATTTGAGAGTTTTATCAGAGCCTGGCATACTGTTTGGGATAAATAGTTAGGCTGTAATAATGTTGTATTAGTGCATGAAGAGGGGTTATTATAACATTCAGTTTTTAGTGAAGTTCTACCTATCTGACCTTTATAGAAAATATAGTTGGGAAAAATGTTTGGGTAATAGCTACATTAAGAACATTATTTGGTCTATATTTCATTTAAGTAGCATACGGATTCTGGTTTGGCATAATGAAAATTGCTTTTATATTATCTTTGATGAAAAGAGGTGTGATTTGGTAAAATGGAGAATCTGAAACAATATAGGTCTTAAACTTAACTTTTAAACGAAAGAAAAGTTTTTAAAAGAGGAGGGCTGCATGTAAAAATGAAAATAACATTTTTATGTCGCCTCTTTACTTCGATGTTGGTCCAAACTTCTCATATGCTCTCTCTCTTTCGCTCCGTGGGGCCGAAAATCAAGCTGTTCCACTTAGCGCTCCCCCTAGAGGCCTGGTCAACTTCAGTTGTGAAAACTGGATGCAGCGTTTTTTTGTTGTTGCCTGCTTTCGTTTTTGCAACGCGTTTATGTATTTGCAGCGTTTTTTTTTTTGCCTGCTTTCGTTTTTGCAACGCGTTTATGTATTTGCAGCGTTTTTGGTTTGAGTGCTTTCGTTTTTGCAACGCGTTTATGTATTTGCAGCGTTTTTGGTTTGCGTGCTTTCGTTTTTGCAACGCGTTTATGTACTTGCAGCGTTTTTGGTTTGAGTGCTTTCGTTTTTGCAACGCGTTTATGTATTTGCAGCGTTTTTGGTTTGCGTGCTTTCGTTTTTGCAACGCGTTTATGTATTTGCAGCATTTTTGGTTTGCGTGCTTTCGTTTTTGCAACGCGTTTTATGTATTTGCAGCGTTTTTGGTTTGCGTGCTTTCGTTTTTGCAACGCGTTTATGTATTTGGTTGTGTTGTGTGTATTTGCAGCACGTTTGCTGAATGCTGCGCATGTGTTGTCAAATTCATGAAGATGTTTTCTTAATTTGCAGCGCGTTTGCACATGTCGGCCACCGTAGTTCTCAGGTCTCATGCATTCACCGGGAGTGTACTTGAGGAGTGAGTAAACCGATCTACAATGGCTATGCAAGTAGCCTATTGAGCACTGCTGTTCAGTTCGCTCGTTTGGGGCAAAATGTATTCATATTTCTGATACATTTATTTTTGGAAGACATAAAACAATTTATTATATTTGGATGAATTTGTCTTATCAGATTTGTCAATGGTTATAATTGCTATTTGTGCCTGGTCAATTAACAATAGGTCAAATCGAACGGCTAGCAAAAAACAAAAAGAGAATTGGGAGGGGCCGCTGCTGCAAATATTTTAGTGGCATCTCCCCTAACCTTACTCCAAACATTTGATAAAACGTCAGAGCTCTGGAGGTAAATTTTCTGAAGAAAATGTGTGTTTGCTGACAGCAGTTGAATTAATTTTCTTTTAATACCTTGAATAGTATATATTTAATATTTAATCAAATTCACCATGCATTAGCGAAGTATTGTTTTGCAATGTTTTATCATTTCTTATTGAGTAAAATGAGCAAATATGATGAAAAGAATATCTTCCACTGACTTCAATTGATTTTGTAGCATGAAAGTTTAAAACATTAAAAGATGGGGGGTGTACAGCTATAAACAGATGGTAAGCTTGAAGTAATTTATATATCAACCAAATGAGCATGCAGCAGAGAAGTACATCAAGTCCCATTGAGAGCCATTCTGTTCGTTTGAACACTTTGAGCTGCAATACCATAATCAGGGCTGGTGTTGTCGCCCAACTGGGCATTAAATGTATATCGCTGGATTCGCCGGTGTTGTCGCCAAACTGGTTTCCACGCTAACTGGTTCCCCAGCTGTGCGTTCACATATCAGTCTTCCTCTATCACCTGATTCGTCACAAATTCAAAAAAAAATAATTACTGCCGATTTTCAAGTCGGATCGCATATTTGCTGCGGCGAATATGAAAGTATGAAAGTATAGGGTACGTGCGCACTACATTACATCCATTCACGACAAAATAAATGTAGACAAAATAATACATTTGCTGGCTCGCATGAAGTGGGATTCAATCGCACTAGAGAAAAAACACGTATTACACCAAAGCCCATTGCTTTACACTGCGAGCTATTCTAGTTCATAAAAGATCTGGTAAATCGTTACGTATTTATTAACTATTTATTCAGGTAACATCTTGTTTTTGCTTCTTCTAAAACAACTGGTTCCCATAGACACTACCCGAATGTAGGCTACTAATCACGTATTTGGGGTTGTTTCGAGGCAATAGCCGTATTTTCTACGACATCACAGCTCCTTCTGACACCACATATTAAAAATTCATACTAAGAACGTCGTTGCTAACCCAGAAAATACGATCAAAATAGCCTACGCGTAACCCTTTGAAACACAACATGGGTCTATTCGTTTCCTATGCGATTTCGTGTATGGCTGAGTGTTTCTTCGCTATATCTTTTGAAATCAATTAATTTCATAATTTTATATTCTGAACAAATGTAGTGAGCACTACATTACAGCCACTCACGCCATAATAAATGGAAATTAAGAAAAATAAAATATTCGAGTGGGAGACGCACAAAGGACAAGTTGGCGGCGATAAGAGATCGCACAACTGGTCGCATTCAGAGGATGGTGTCCTTTCAAGCAGTATATGCCAAGCAACCCAGCGAAATACGGGATCAAGTCATGGGTCACGTGCGACCGGGAAGTAGATTGACGGAGCCCCGGAGAAGAACCAGGGGATGCGCGTCATACTCGATATGACAGAGGCCCTGAAGGATCTCAAAGTCACATGTGACAATTTATTTACCTCTTACGAACTCAGATGCAACCTAATGACGAGGAGCATTACCATGGTGGGCACGGTCCGAGCTTCCGTCTGAGCTGCTAATAACGCGACGGGTGCTGTCGTCACAGTTCGCCTTCACTCCCAGTGAACTCCTAGTTTCCTACCTCCCAAAGAAAAATAAGAATGTTTTACTTATGAGTACACGGCACACAGACACGGAAACCAGTGATAGAGACGACGGGAAACCGACCATCGTCCAGGACTACAACTGCAACAAAGGAGGTGTCGACAATCTAGATATGGTCATCGCTTGCTACAGCTGTAAAATAAAGACTGCCCGCTGGCCCCTGGTCATCTTCCACAACATCATTGATGTTTCCTCCTACAACGCCTTTGTGATATGGAGAGAGGTTAACCCCAAATAGATGCCTCGTAAGCGCAACAAGAGGAGAGTTGTGAAAGGTCTCCAGATGGCCAGCTGTCGCGATCCACCTCGACGGCAACCCGAAAAGGCTGCCGCATCGGTAGGACCGGCCTCACCGGTCTCAGCCAGTAAGAGGAAGAGATGTCAAGTCTGCCCGGTGAAGAAGGACTGTAAAACGTTCACCGTTTGTCGCGGGTGTAAGAGGCATGTCTGCAAAGCCTGTTCGCATGTATACTGCCTCACATGCCCCACCGAGCGGGGCTTCCACCAAGGGCAGTCACGTTGACCCTGGACGACACAGGGGTGTGTACAGAAGACAACAACTGAGTAAAGGGAAGAAGAGGGGTTTGCTGAAGTCAGACAGTGCTACCACATGGCGTGTACAGGCAATTAGGACGGCGGGAGGAAAATACAATTCTAATGTAACTTTAATTATTCTAAGGTCAAAATCTTGTCAGTAGTATGTGGATAGGATGAAGTACAGTTTATTTGAGTCAGTATGACCTGTTTTAGGCTGAAATCTAAGCACTGACATGTAATGTGAACTACTACAATGCATTCAATATTATTGACACACAATTTTTACACCAAAACCCATTCCCATGCATCGTTGACCTCGACGACACGGGGGTGTACAGAAGACAACAACTGAGTATATCGGAGAGGGGTTTGCTGAAGTCAGACAGTGCCACCTGGATGACATGGGCTGCCTATACAAACAACGAGGACAGCGTAAGGGATATCTAACCTTACATTTAGTCATTTATCAGACGCTCTTATCCAGAGCGACTTACAGTAAGTACAGGGACATTCCCCCGAGGCAAGCAGGGTGAAGTGCCTTGCCCAAGGACACAACGTCAGTTGGCATGACCAGGAATCGAACTGGCAACCTTCGGATTACTAGCCCGATTCCCTCACCGCTCAGCCACCTGACTCCCTACCTTCATCATATACCATCAATCTGTCAAATAAGACTAAATATGGAGTCTCTTACTTTTTTCCAGAGTGTCAGCCAGCTCCTTCTGGTTCATGTTCCTAAGGAAGTGCAGTGTGATCTTCAGAGCTCCCTCTCTGGCACTGCTCTCCTGCTTCTGATATTCAGGGTCCACCACTTCCTGGTTCTCCCTGTGACTCTCTAAGCATCCTGGGTAATCTGAACTCAGAATCCTCTTCATCCTCTTCAGCTCTTTCTTCACAAACCTGATTACAGTCTCCTCAAGCACCTGAAACAGGGAGGGGAGATATCAGATGAAACAGGAACTATCTACACAGTAGAACAACATGATTAAAATGATTATGTCTTGATTGTACTTTAGATTAACACAAAACTCACTGTAAATATGGAGGACAAGTCCTCATGGTGACTCTGGTCTGACTCAGACTTCTCCTGTTGATCTCTGAGGACAAGAGATTACATGACTTAACCACATGAACCATATGTACAAGGGCTGATAATCGACTAAAGAGTATTTACATTTATTCATTTAGCAGACGCTTTTATCCCAAGTGACTTCCAAGAGAGAGCATTACAAAAGTGCATAGGTCAGAGATCATAAACAACGAGATCGCCTCAAAAACATTGCGGGTAGCCAAAACATGAAGCATACATTGTTAAAAGCAGATAAGTGCCAATGGGAAGAAACATAAGAGCATGTAGTTAAACAAGTTACAATATATTTTAGTATATCATACATAAGCATGAGTGGTAAACTGAACTGTATCCACTCATGCATACACACAGACACACTGTATAAGAGTGATACCATCACTACCAAGTAAACCATCTTCTATACCACAACAAGGCACTATTCCTTTAATACATTTATCAAAGATAGAAACACTGTCCTTCCCAGGTAAACAAGTGTGTTGTTTTTCAACCAAATACTGAAGAATGACATCAGAGTCCACCTCACAAAGGGGTGCATGTTTGCTAGCAGCCTGCTTTAGACACTGCAGCACTCCTCCACCCAGGATGTTAAGACCTCAACATTAAAGGGGACAACTGGACTGGTAGGTTGTGGTCCTGTCTCTCATTGATCAAACACAACAGGAGGTCAAAGGGTTTGATGTGCCTGATGGTGGTCTAGTGGCTAACCATAGATAAATAAAGAGAAGACCAACACCACATGTTAATGACATAATATTAAATAACAGCTCCCACTCAAGATTCAAGATGTTATTATTTGTCACATACATGATTATACATGGTACAATATGCAGTGAACTGTGTTTGTGTACCTGCAACCACTTAAATAAATAAAAAGGATACTAAGAGAGACATACCATTCTAAGAGAGACATAAATGGATATTAAAATATAAATAAATAAAATAGAATAAAATAGCACACAGCAGTATGTCAACGCTTTAAGTTGAGCAGACGGATGGCCTGAAGGAAGAAACTCCTCCTCATCCTCTCCATATTGGCTCTCAGGCAGCGGAACCTCCAGGCTGACGGCAGCAGGGAGAAGAGTGAGTATCCAGGGTGGTTGGGCTGTTTTAGGATCTTCTCAGCTCTCAACCTGCATCTTTTCTGGTAGATGTCCTGCAGGTCGGAGAGGGTGGTTCTGATGGCCCGCTCGGCTGAACGGACCACCCTTTTCAGGGCTGAGAAGTCCTGCTTGGTGCAGCTGCCCATCCAGGTAGTGATACTCCCACTCAAGATGCTCTTGATGGTGCAGGTGTAAAAGTTCCTGAGCACCTTGAGTGAGAGCTTAAAGTCTCTCAAGCGTCTGAGGTGGAAGAGACGCTGTTTCCTCCTGAAGTCCACAATCAGTTCTTTGGTTTTTGCGACGTTCAGCAGGAGGTTATTCTCCCGACACCAGCTCTCCAGGTGAAGGATCTCTATCCTGTAGGCTTCTTCGTTCCTGTTGGAGATCAACCCCACAACTGCTGTGTCGTTGGCAAACTGGATGATGGTGTTGTTTACAGATGTTGACACACAGTCATGGGTGTACAGCGAGTAGAGCAGAGGGCTCAGCACACAGCCTTGAGGGGATCCGGTGTTGAGGGTGAGAGGGGATGATGTGTGGGTGCCCATGCGGACAACTTCTTGTCTGCCGGTTAGGAAGCTGTGAACCCACCTACACAGGTGGGAGTTCAAACCAAGGTCGCACAGCTTAGTGACCAGCCTGGAGGGGACTATGCTGTTGAAAGCTGAGCTGTAATTAATGAACAGTACTCTCACATAGTTCCCTTTCCCAATGTCCTCATGGGAGAGTGGTTTGTGGAGAATGAAGTCTATTGCATCGTCTGTAGATCTGTCTGGGCGGTATGCAAATTGCAGCGGATCCAGGGTGACAGGTAGGGAGGACGTGATGAAAGTTTTGACCTGTTTCTCAAAACATTTCATCACCACAGATGTGAGGTCAATGGGGCGGTAGTCATTCAGGTTACTGGGTCTAGCTTTTTTTGGGACAGGGACCACAACAGACTTTTTAAAGTAGGTGGGAATCACACATTGAGAGAGGGAGAGGTTGAATATTAATGTAAACACAGGAGCTAACTGTGCAGCGCGTGCCCACTAATGCCATCAGTCCCTGCTGCCTTCCTAGTGTTTACACTTCTACCGTATTTTACGGTAAATAAGCCGCATCGTGTTATCTAAACTATAGACCATAGCATTACACATATCAAAACAGAACGAACACAACAATAGAACTCCAAACAATGCTTATTTAACTAAGCTAATGCCCTTAACTTAGTAGCTTTTCAGCTTGCCGCAGGGCATTCTGGGTACCAAGAGCAATGCACGGGTATAGGCGATCTTACAGCATTGTGTAACACACTTCGGTTGTGGATAGTATGTCCAGAAATAAATCCAAGTCACTCATTTAGTGGCATAATCCATTGTTATGTCTACAAAATTATTTAGATATATTATAAGTTTAGCTAGCTTGCAAATCCTGAGGATAGCCTACTGTAGCAGACCTTTCTATGTGACAACGGACAAGGGTGTTTTGTCCCTCGGGAGTTGCCTTAGGCTTGATGCTGAAAGCATTACGTGAAATGGCAATGTCAAGAAGAGCAGTGGTAAAATACAAGGCATGAAAAGAGACCGCGTCCGTGTCTTATTGTCCACACTATCATATACATTTATATCTAAAACAAACTTACAAAGAGCTTGGTTAGACTACCAAAGTTGAATTAGTAATGTTGTTAGAGATGCTAGCGTTATTTTGCTTGCTAGCCTATAACATTTCACTGGGTTTGCAGCTGTTTGATTAACTGAAATTATTATGAAATGTTATGTTCTATTTGCCATTTGCCTACTTTAGCAAGTCACTGTATTTCGAAGCCCTGATAGTGTAACTGAGAAAACAGTAAATAATTCCTCTTTCAAGTAATAAGCCCCCGTTCAAGTGTTGAGCATAAAATTACCTGCACGGTCAGTAGAGATCTTGAGAGAAGCCACTTTTTTGTTCTAAAACCAGACTATAAACCGCTTCGAAATATAAGCCGCACAAGAAAACTGTAAAATCGGAGTACAAGCCGCAGCTTATTTTCCGTAAAATACGGTAAACATCTTTCTCACATCCTGTTCTGCCACATTGAGCGTCTCCTCATCTCCGGCCGGGAGTACAGTTTTCTTGTCGGCTATCCGATTCGAAGCATGCAAAGTAGGGATGGGCGATACCAATCATTTTCTTTCCGATCCGATACCAAGTACTTTCAAGACCAGTAGCCGCTGCATAAACCCAAACACAGCTCTGGAACTGGCTAATATTCTACCCGTTGCACTAGAAGTCCTTGACGTCCCAAATAAATCATTAAATACTAAAACGAGGGATCTGAATTTGGTTCTTCAGCTATCCCTAGACTCTGTTGCCCCTCTCAAACCAAGGAAAAGAAAGGACAAGAAACTGGCTCCATGGTATTCAGAGGAAACCCGCACTCTTAAGAGGTCCACTAGAAAACTAGAACATAAGTGGCGTACCACTAAATTGGAGGTTTTCCGCCTGGCC
Organism: Osmerus mordax; assembly: GCF_038355195.1. Classification (NCBI taxonomy): domain Eukaryota; kingdom Metazoa; phylum Chordata; class Actinopteri; order Osmeriformes; family Osmeridae; genus Osmerus; species Osmerus mordax. The sequence goes on from NC_090070.1 coordinate 951,473, forward strand.
TGGAAGGACAGCCTAATGGAGTACAAGCATGTCCTCATCAGGTCCAGATCGGATTATTTCTCTAGGTTGATTAGTAAGAACAAACACAACACTAAGTTCCTATTTGATACTGTTGCAAGTCTCACTAAGAAAAGTACACTCTGTGTTAGTTCAGATTTCTCTCCCAATGATTTCTTAGATTTCTTTGACCAAAAAATCTATGCAATAAGGGACAAACTACAGACTAGTCCTGGAGGAGTGGCCATCAACACTGAACTTTCCCCTATACCAAGCATGCTGCATGTTGAGGCTCTCACTCACTTTAACCCTATTTCTATGGAAGCGTTCATCAAGCTGATAGACTCCTCGAAACCCACTAGCTGCCTTCTCGATCCCCTCCCTGCTAAACTCTGTAGGGAACTTCTCCCTATTATTGGACCACCCATGCTTAGTATTATTAATGAATCTATTGTAATTGGCCAAGTCCCCATCGATTTCAAACAAGCTATTATTAAGCCCCTTCTAAAAAAAACAAACCTGGATCCAGGTTGTCTTAGCAACTACAGGCCAATTTCAAATTTGCCATTTCTCTCCAAACTTTTAGAGAAGGCTGTGGCACAACAGCTCACTGAGCACCTCTCCTCAAATCAGCTTTATGAACCTCTCCAGTCTGGATTTCGTCTCCACCACAGCACTGAAACTGCATTAGCCAGGGTAGTCAATTATCTACTGTTAGCCTCTGACGCGGGTTCTATCTCTGTCCTGGTTCTTTTAGACCTAAGTGCAGCTTTTGACACGGTGGATCATGAGATTCTCTTGGAACGTATGGAGAACTATGTTGGGATTTCTGGTACGTCACTTCAGTGGTTTAGATCGTATCTATCTGATAGATCACAATATGTCCACTATGATGGCTGCTCATCCAGGAGCTCCACTGTAAAATACGGAGTACCACAGGGTTCAGTTCTAGGCCCTCTGTTATTCTCTCTCTATATGCTGCCTTTAGGAAACATAATTAGAAGCTCTGGGGTAGATTTTCACTGTTATGCAGATGATACTCAGCTATATATGTCTATAAAGTCTGGAGAATTTCCACATGCTATGGAAAAATGTGTTTCTAGGTTGAGAGCTTGGATGACTGCAAATTTCCTTCTTCTAAATTCGGATAAAACCGAGGTTCAAATTTTTGGTCCTAAAAAATATAGAAATAATTTTCCCAATCTGACCTTAGACCTAGACGGCGTCAAAGTCTCTCAAAGCCAGCTAGTAAAAAATTTTGGAGTCACAATGGACCCAGACCTTTCGTTTGAGTACCATATTAAGCAAATTACCAGAACTGCATTTTTCCATCTACGTAATATTGCCAAAATACGAATATTTCTCTCAAAGGATGATGCCGAAAAACTAATACATGCATTTGTTACGTCCCAATTGGACTATTGCAATGTGTTGTTCTCTGGCCTCCCAATTACCCACCTAAAAAATGTACAGCGGGTGCAAAATGCTGCTGCTAGACTATTGACCAGATCAAGAAAGTTTGATCACATAACATCTACTCTTATCTCTCTACACTGGCTCCCTATCCAAGCCAGAGCTGACTTCAAAGTTCTACTACTAACATACAAATCTCTGCATGGATTGGCACCACTGTACCTCTCCGGTCTCCTTGCACCCTATTGCCCCGCAAGGACACTTAGATCTCAAGATGCCGGCTATCTGGTGGTTCCCAAAGTTAAGAAAAAAACAGCTGGAGGTAGGGCGTTCTCATATAGAGCACCTCTTCTCTGGAACAAATTACCCTTCTCAATTAAGGAGTCTGATACTGTTTCGACATTTAAAATTAGGTTAAAAACGTTATTGTTTAGTCAATTCTACGACTGTTAAAGGTAAGTATGTTACTAGTTGGAGGCAATGGGGGACGGGTTGCTTCCATCCTTATTCTATAAGTATAACTTATTTTAGAGTTCTCTTCCCCTGGAACAGATTTCATGTTCCAAATGGGGGGGGCTGTCGCTGTCTTGGTGTGTGGGGTTGCATCAAATTCCCCTTTTTTGCTCTGTTAAATTGCTGCACCAGTCCACACTTGACCGGTGGGGATCTCATTCTATTATGACTGTAACTGTTATCTGCTCCTGGCATCCTCTAATCCCTGCTCTCCTCTCTCTGTCCCCCCCCCCACACATCCCTTGTGGTGTGGGGGGTTTGAGTTGTCAGCACCTGCCTGGTCGTCGGTCAGCCAACGCTGGACCTGGTCGCGAGTCTCCCGGTCCTGTCCTACATCTATAAAGTTGAACAATGGATTTTGGTGTTTTAAAAACCCACCGACACAGTATGACTGTGTTTAGCCTGTGTTCTGCTCCTCTCTCTCACCAACCGTCTCTGGAGGAGGGGATCCCTCTCTGAATTGCTCCTCCCAAGGTTTCTTCCATTTTTCTCCTGTTGAGTTTTTTGGGAGTTTTTCCTTGTCTTCCTTGAGGGTTTAGGTTGGTTGAGGGGCAGTTCTATGGGCATATGTGAAGCCCTCTGTGACATGCTTGCGTGTAAAAAGGGCTATACAAATAAATTTGATTTGATTTATCGTCGATATCAAAACCGATACCGATACTTCTATGAAAATCTTTTATTTGAGTAATTTTATAATGCATTCTGAAAGCCATCATTATTAATATTAAATAAACCGCAACAGGCATTACGTGTCTGTGTTGCCTCCTCTGCTCGCGTCAGCTGTACTTCGTTGTGCTCTTTAGGGTAACTTTTAGATGCTTGTCATGTTTGTGGTATTGCCACAATGGCGTATTGTTGTTTGACAAATGTCACATAAAGCCTCATCGTTGTTAACTGGAGTGAAATAACTCCAGATTATGCTTCTTTTTCTTTCAGTCATGACCGCAGCAATGCACTCGAATCTGCGCTGAGTGTGCTTTCACTGAGTGAGAGTGAGTGCGCTGCCGCTGATGAACTCATGATAAGCACAGACACAGCGGAAGAAAAAATAGTTCCCATTGACTTTCTTATTTAAGTACATTTCTATACTATGCGGCCTGCAACTATTATAAAAATATTCTAAAATCACTTGTTTAAAAGAAATCCCAGGTAGGATCGATATTTCAAATTGAGAATCGATCCTTTTGATACAATGCCAGTATCGAAAATATCGATACTTTAGGATCGATCTGCCCATCCCTAGTGCAAATAAGTTGTTTAATTCATCCGCCAGAGAAGCGTCGGCCCTCACTGCGGGTGTGTGTGTGTCGCTTTGTAGTCTGTGATGGTGCGTAGTCCCTGCCACAGTCCCCTGGAATTGCTTCCTTGCATCTGTAACTCCAGTTTCTTGCCTCTTTAACCGCACTACGGATGGTATAGGAGGCTGCCCTGTATTCATCCATGTTTCCGGTTGCAGGTCACTGTGTTGCTCAACCACATGTTCTGGCAGTCAGCAGCTCTAACCTTGAGTTTTAGTAGGGATGTGATGAGGGATACTTTAGTATCTACAGTCAGCAGCTCTAACCCTGTGTTTTAGTAGAGATGTGATGAGGGATACTTTAGTATCTACAGTCAGCAGCTCTAACCCTGTGTTTTAGTAGAGATGTGATGAGGGATACTTTAGTATCTACAGTCAGCAGCTCTAACCCTGTGTTTTAGTAGAGACAGTCAGCAGCTCTAACCCTGTTTTAGGTTAACCAGCAGAGGTCAGTACATACCCTTTCTCATTAGAAGGCCCTCCTCCAGCACTGAAGTCTATGGGTCGATCTATATACCTGTCACTCTTCATGGACACACAGCTGGGTACAGATGAGGCTGGTCTCTGCAGTCTGATCCTGTCAACAAGCACAGCCAGGCTATGAGTTCTAACCTTCATTTAGAAGATTTAAAAGATGTCACCTGATGATCCTGGTTTTAATGACTACTTCAGATATTTGTCACCGTAAAAATACCAGCACACACCCTTCCTTATTAGAAGCATAACAGTTCTGACTAATGATGATGTCATAATATCACTGCTGAGCTCTGAGATGGAGAACAGTCATGAACAGTTATGGATTCTCATCTTACCTCTTAGCTTTGGTGTCCATGTCATGTTTCCCAGAGAGACTCATTTTAGAGACAGCCCTCTGAAACACAGTAACGATTCATAAATAAATAATAATAATAATAGGGAGACAGGGGCAAGTTGTCACAGGATCAAGTTGTAATACTGCTGTCAAACTGAGGTTTGGTACCAAAAGTTCAGAGAATTATTTATATTTGTGATCAGAGGCTATCTACATTAGATGCAGCAGTCTAGAGTCATGAAAACACTCAATCACAATTTTAAATATTTTAGGATTACCTAACAATGCATTTTAAAAGCAAACACAAGTGCATATTAAGTGACTTGGATTAAACCTCAGAGTCACATGTTGACACTGTGTCAGGTGTTACCCACTGTCATTGTACACATGCTCCCTGTGTTGTTTCAGGGAGGATCTGTACAGCAAGTTTCAGGACAGTGTCTCATCCTTTAAAACTGTTCAATGTCCACGGCTGTAACACATCATTCTGCACACCACATTTATAAACTAATGATGCTTCTAAATCTATGTGAATGAGTGTTCACCGTCCCCCCATGTTGTTCTACATTCAGTACGACCCTGTTCACCACACTGAAACCCACCTGTGGTGTCTTGTGTTGTCGTCTTGTCTCAGGGACTCTGGTGGTCTCTGGTCTGGGGGGGTCAGCATGGTCTGGTGGGAACCTGCTGGGAAGTTCCCTGACACACTTGGCAGGGACGTAGAAGGGCTTAGTCCTCTCATCCTTGCAGACGAGCCACCAGCTGTCGCTGGTCTTTTCCAGGAGGAGGTAATGTTCATTGGGTTTGATGGAGATGATGCTGCCAGTTCTGTCTGTGCACAGGTACTCCACCTCCACCAGAACCACACCTTTGCTGCGCCTCTGAAAGCTCATTGCTACAACTACAACCCTGTGGCCACGCCCACTCCAAGGGAGGGGGGCTGACCTACAGGAGCAGGCTGGGAAGGGTGAGGGGCGTGGTTCAGACTCAAGAGCAGTCTTCCTAGGGAGGGAAAAGAAAACATTGGTTAACTGTACATATTAAAACACACTAACACACAGGCATTTAGACACTATCGCAGGGACCGTGAAAGAAGGGCAAAAAGTTGCTGCAGCTTTTATCTAATGCAAGCCCTAGCAGCTCCTCAGCTTGAAGGAAAGGCCCTGATTGATCTTGGTTGTACTTGGATTGTTCTGGTCATTCTATTCCATGAACTTCATTTTAATATCCAAAGTTTTTTCACAATATTTTTGGGGATACTGGGTTAGGGTCTTGTTGAAACCATTTAATGTATGAGAAAATGTTTCACTGACACTTCCTGTATAGACTATGACACTTTCCAGAAATATGATCTGTCCCTCAGAAATATAATCATGCTCAACCCTGTGCTGTAACTTGGGATATTTCTTACAATGATACTTCACGCAAATGAAACATTCAGCAGTGTACCTCAAAAGGCATGATAGAGCAACACACACACAGTATCTAAGCTTTTTTACCCATTTCTACATTCCAGTCCTGTGCTGCTACAGACTTCTGTAGAAACCATGTCATGTATGACATGGTCTCTCTTGGAAGTCGCTTTGGATAAAAGCGTCTGCTAAACGAATACATGTAAATGTAAATGTATGAGGAAATGCAGTTGTGTTTCACTTGATGCTCCCAGTAGAAATTATGAGTGTTAGGTGGAGTTGAGGGCCGCATGATGACTTATAAGACTGATGGGTAATTACGACATGATCTAAACTAATTATTTTAAGAAGTAAAAAAAGCCAGTCTGATGTACAATCAACCATAATCATTCCAGAAACATGACTTCTCATCCTCTCACATGATTATCACTGTACTGTGTTCTATACTGTAACTCTGGATGTTTGTCCTCCCTCACCTGCAGCCTACATCCCCTGCCCTGCCAGAACCCTCCTCTCTCTGCCCTGTCTCTGATCACCTTCCCTGCCAGAACCCTCCTCTCTCTGCCCTGTCTCTGATCACCTGCCCTGCCAGAACCCTCCTCTCTCTGCCCTGTCTCTGATCACCTGCCCTGCCAGAACCCTCCTCTCTCTGCCCTGTCTCTGATCACCTGCCCTGCCAGAACCCTCCTCTCTCTGCCCTGTCTCTGATCACCTTCCCTGCCAGAACCCTCCTCTCTCTGCCCTGTCTCTGATCACCTGCCCTGCAAGAACCCTCCTCTCTCTGCCCTGTCTCTGATCACCTGCCCTGCCAGAACCCTCCTCTCTCTGCCCTGTCTCTGATCACCTGCCCTGCCAGAACCCTCCTCTCTCTGCCCTGTCTCTGATCAGGGTCTTTCTCATGCTCAGGATACTCTTGCACAGTGCAAATGAAACATTCACCAATGCACAGAGGAACACATGGAACAGGTTTAAACTAGATGGTGTATTGAATGAAGGTTTATGTCATCATTTTGTCATGGGCTAGATAGCCATCTCTTTGACCCATAATCAAAAGCTGTTAGCACTAGCTCCCCAGTCCATAGAGAACCAAAGTAGTCTTAAAGATCCTGTAAAGCAAATTCCATGTATTGCTTGTCAGTACATTATATATGTGTGAAATGAGTTCCTAAAAGCATGTGCAAAGCGCGAAAGCTTTGTCGCACTGAAATGTGGAGTTAGACTGTAGAACAGTTTCTCTTCCGTTTTCAGATCAGGTTTTAATGGGCGGAGCCAAAACATTACCTATCCTATCTATGTCATTTTGACCCATCTACGTCAGATCACTGAATGGTTCCTCCTGCTGTACTGTTAATGTAGCCTACATCAGCTAGCTAGCTAGCTTCAGGATGTCTCCCACCAGTGGCCACCACCCGCAACTGCATCTTCCCTGGATGCAAGAACTTCAGCTGCGCTGCAACGCTATTTAGTTTCCCTATTGATGAGGAAAAGAAAAATAGGCGGATTGATTTTGTGAAGAGCCACGCTGATGGAGAGCTTCGGATAAACTCCAACAGCCGCCTCTGCAGTGACCATTTCACGGCGGATAGTTTTAACATGGACCAGAGACAGAAGGGGTTCTAGGACACACGGCTTCTCTTGCAGCGCGGAGCCGTACCGAGCATCGCCCTCCCGGCCGTTCCTCCTCCGGTCGCACCTGGACCATCCACCGCCGCCAGCAGTTCATCACTCAGTTCTGTGTGCTTGTTATAATTATACTAGATAACTTTTCCAGAGGCATCTCTGCTATGAGTTAGTGCAAACCTCTAACTTGATATTAGGCTACTCGGTGTAGAATGATGGTATTTTGGTGAAATGGTAGCTAATGTGCTAGAAGTAGTTGGAGAGCTCACTGTCTGCTGTCTCTGGTGTCCATTTTTACTCCTGTGTTACAGCTCAGGGGAACATTTCATTTATATGCATCTGTATGTTTCACTCATTGAACAAATAAATTCTAATTCTATACTGTTTTGTTCGGCTTGACGTAGCGTCCATTATCTGGGTCGTAGGTAGGCAGCGAGGGGCGGAGCTTCAGTATCAAGCAGAGAAGAGTGCTGATTTTCTCACGATTTCAAAGCCTAATTTAACATACTTGTCGGTGTTTTTTTGCATTCAAATTTGGATGGGTAGTTAATAACATATTCTTCTGTGGTGTGGTGAACTGAAAACTCGTTTTCAATTCCACTTTACAGGATCTTTAATAGGATATATACATTTGATATGTTAATTTTTAACCCTTGATTACACATGTACAGTGTTGTTGTCAAAGGTCACAGCCTATCTCCTTCCCTTACCACTGTCAACTGATAACACAGTACTCTTCCTGTTGATGTACACAGGTGGGAGGTCCTTAACCACTGTAGTCCTTAACACACGTTAGCCTCTGATCACATTTACAAACACACTAGACATGAAATAATGGTATACTGTACAGCCTAGGATCTATGCTGTTAAACAAACACATGTCCAGTATTTGAAAGGATAAGACAACATACCAGAGTTATGGATGCTAATTGGGTGTGCTTTGCCTTCGGCAAGGGCACAACCTTTGTTCTCTAACATATATATTTCTATGATTCTCTATATAGTCTCAGTCAATATTTGGACTACATAGACAACCTAGGTGTCATAAGTTTCATATTGGTAGCGATTGAGTTGCTTGTATTTGTATTTACCCTCCGTTGCACGGTTTAGGCTCAAGTTAAGTTTTTGTGGCGAAAAGTGAAGCTAACGGTGGCTAATTTGCTAGCCACAGTCACTGACGTTACTAACGTCACGAAAACACGCGTGACTACCTGTAGCAGAACATTCGTTTCGCAGTCAACATTTTTATTTTAATACAAACTCAATACAAGTGCAATTTGCTGTTGTCTTTGGTGATATGATGGTGATATGTATAGTCAAAATACAAAGAAAATAAGGCAGTACCATTGCCCAAACTATTTCAATTGTAGTACAAATTCTGGTATGCATGGTCTTCCAACAGATTTTTAGTTCAAAACTGAAAACAGAACGATAACATTACTCATTAATGTGAGGGGGCACTCAGGCCCAGTGTCTGTGCCTCTGCTGGGAAGGGGTAAGGGGGCACTTAAGCCTGGGCTGCCTCCCTGCTGATCCTTTTAACAGTGATTCCTCTAGCATCTATCCTTTCCTGCAAGGACCACACCAAACAAGATGCTAACAAACAAAAACTAGACATTTAGATATATTTATATCAACCCACACTTTACTAACTGATGAATGAAATCCATAACTACTCACCAAAGATGTTCTAGTTCTTATATTTCACACTCCTCCTAGCTGCTTCCATGAGTTTCCTATTAGACAGGAACCTGTGGTACATCTCTGTGCATCCCTCTGAAAGGTTGATGCAGACCTGGAGCTCTGCCTTGACTGAGTCTATCTCTAGACGATTCCTTTCATTTCTCCATGCTGTGGTCATCATTGAGAAAACTCTCTCTGTGTGCACATTACTGCATGCGATTGAGAATATGTAGGCACTAATGATCCTCAGATTCTTTAGAGGGACATCAGACTGAGTAAAGAGTTTTAAGTACCTCTCCTCACTGCTCAGATTCTCGAACTCTGCAGAGCCACTGAGAATCTTTTCAACAAAGCCATATTCTTCATATAGTCCATCCATGTCAATATCTGACAACTTACAGGCCTGTACTGCTTCAGAGAATTTCTCAAAGGGGACTGTACCTTTTAGACTCAATTGACCCATTTGGCTGTGAAAGCTATGTTCAGAGAAGTCATATCTGTCACTGAGGTACTTCATGGCCCTTTCATAGACATTGGGAGTCAGGTGGCTGAGCGGTTAGGGAGTCGGGCTAGTAATCTGAAGGTTACCGGTTCGATTCCCGGCTCAGCCAATGACGTTGTGTCCTTGGGCAAGGCACTTCACCCTACTTGCCTCGGGGGAATGTCCCTGTACCACTGTAAATCGCTCTGGATAAGAGCGTCTGCTAAATGACTAAAATGTAAAATAGACAACAGTAAAGTCAGCCTTACATTTCTTGGCTACATCTGGAGTAAGCTCTTTGAGCTTGTTGTTGACAGTGAAGCCAAAAAACGTGTCCCTCTGTCTTCTCTCAAGCTGGCCTTTCAGATCACACATGAGCTGGTAATCTGAGGTGATGCAAAAAGCTTTTGCTTCCAGTGTCTCGATACAGTCAGTGAATAGCTTCAAAACATGACTGAGGAAGAAAAAGTGAATCTCATGCACATCACAGGCATGTTCCTCGCCAAAACATGCCCATAGCACTTTGGGACATTCATCCTCTCCTAAACTCCTGAAGTAACTGGTGAGAGGTTCCCAGTATTTTGCTATTCTGTCAACTGCTGGAAGTAATGACAACCACCTTGTCCACAACATGTCGCAAAAGATTGCAGTTATTGTGAAGTCGAGCAACAGATTTTGCACTCCTTTCTCAAAATTAAAATATCTCAGGAGTATTGGAAAGCACTTAGTTGCACCCTTGTTCGATGCATCACTCGCTATCGAAAAATGCAGACGGTTTTCTTTTATGTAATCCACGTGTGTGTGTACGGAGTATGGGGCTAATACATTTTCACACAATGCTTGTGCTTTGGTTCTGCCTAGGGTCACACCTTTAGCTACCACAGTCTTCATAAATAAGTTTCTCAACTTTTGCGCTGCAGTCTAAACTCCTATAAGAGTGGTGATGTTTTACAGTATGAAATAATTTCGTCAGCTCAGCAGCGGTCGTTTTATCATCCGCTGTTGTTTTCGGAGCAAAAAACGATGTCAACGAAGAGTGCCCGGCAGAACTAGTGTTATCTTTGTGCCTTTCTGTAGTGGCATGCCGCTCTACAGCCCCTTTCCCCTTACTACTCACGTCTATGTCAATATGACAGAGTTGACAGAAGGCATGGAATTGGTCTTTGCTGCTCTTACTGACAAAGGGGAGTTCTGAACTCCACGTATGGTTGAAGGAGGTCTTTCTCTTCGGCATCTGAAAGCCTACTGAATAATTGGCAGTCTGAAGCCCGCGCGAGTGCTAAATTGCGACGGTGGGCAGGAAGGGTCAAAAAGGAGGACAAAAAGGCGAAAAGACGGACACGCAACAGCGGTCCGGACAAAAGGCTGGAAAACCGGACTATTCGGCCGAAATCCGGACGTCTGGTCACCCTAGAAACGCCACAAGCAAAGAGGCCAGGGTGATAACTATTTACTCATTTTACTTTGTGATGTGAAACACAATTGTGAAATGTAATGTACAATATTAGCTGATATTATTAAGGAAGTAGGCCGTACCGCCGCTCCCATAACGCGCACTACGCGCTGTGCGTAGGGCACCAAGTCCTGAGAGGGGAACCAACAAATTGCCACCCCAAAAATCATCATAGTACTAATAATTAGAATGCCGATATTATATCAGTATATAAATATTAGGCACCTTTTAGGCATGTATATCACAAAACAGGCAGAACAAGAGATATATTTAATTGCTCAAAAAAAATTACGATGGTGCCCCCTATGGTTAGCCTATGCATACACCTCGAACTAGCTGACGTTATTGCTAATGTTAGCACACTCAAATATGTTAGGTGCAAGCTAAATTGAGATTTTACTGTTAAACATTATCTATGCAAAAATACATCACCTTCACTAGACAATGTTTTACCAATTGAAAAACGGCTGTTTATTTGACATGAAGCTCAAAAAACTATTTTGCGCTGAAATAAAGGCCAACATTTTTCGCTCGCGCGTGTTGCGTGCTCGCATTACGTTGGGAACTCCGTAACTAGCATCACATCAAACACAGAATGTGGATGCATTGGCAGGGCAGCTGTGGTGGCGTATACGGGGGCCGGTTCTGGTGGGCCGGTCTGGATCAAAGTCCAGGGCCTATTTTTACTCCCAGTCCGTCCCTGCCAAGCCCTGATCAACCACAGCAGAGAACCACCACCTCTGAATAGGTGTTACATTGTGATGCTGCTGTTGTGTTAGGCTATTGGTATTTAGTTATATGTTTGGTAATAAAAAGTTAAACTGGCCAAAACAATCGGGTTTTTTTAGAGAGGGAGGGGGGGGGGGCGGGGCATTATAAAGGAATTATGCTTAGGGCACCAAAATGACTAGCAGCGGCACTGGAAGTAGGCCCACATCTACTTTCGGAAACGGTAGTCGTCTACTATTTCACTGAAGCATTAGCATCATGACATTAGCCTCTGTTGCCCAGGCAACACATACTACACTGGTCTATGATGCATCTGTTTTCAATCGTTAAAATGAACATACCTCTCAAATACATTTTCGTTGTAGGTTTTATGACATTGCATTACAAGTAAACGATTTGTTGGTGAAATTATCATTACCTGTGGTTTCAAACCAGTGTTGCTCACTGCAACGCTGTATCCTACGCGAGACACACTACAAAAACATCTAGGCTACACAGCTGTTTAGGAAGTCAAACGGCGACAACATGTTCGGCACTCCCCTTACTTAAATCAAAAGTCTTTCAATAGGTGAAACTATCTGACTACTAACCTGAACTTCATTGCCACAGCCTAAACTTTGTCAATCTGTTCATGAAAATAATAAATTTCAGCCTAAAACGTACAACGGAACGTTGAATCGAATTCAACCAAGGCAATCGCTACGAAGACAAACACAGCAGTAGTCTAGTACTGTACTGTAATTTACCGGGGCAGCTTCTCCACACAGGGCTATATCGCATTTTGCGTTGTTAATGACAATGATCACTACCAGTGATCTTTTTATGAATGATACGATTTTCCACTAAATAAATGTCAAGCTTATTTACGGGGGGGGCATATTTTCAGTTAGCAGATGGTAACTGTTTGAATCGCGATTCCATCTTCTACTGCCGGTAACGTCGTAGAATAATCTTCAAAGGGGGTTCTTTATTAATGAATGAATGCAATATAAGTAGGCTAAATGCCTGAAAATATCACGAGAATGGAAAAACTTAAAAGGACGTTTAAGTCATAGAGATTAGGTCAATTTTTACACCGGTCTGCCAAATTTATTGGGTGTGCTTTGCCTTCGGCAAGGGCACAACCTTTGTTCTCTCACATATATATTATTATTATTATTATTATTCTTTTTGCCCCCCTAAAACTCAGTCAATATTTGGCCTACATAGACAACGTAGGTGTCAAAAGTTTCGTCTTGGTAGCGATTGAGTTGCTTCTATTGGAATTTACGTTCCGTTGCATGGTTTGGGCTTAAGTTAAGTTTTTGTGGCGAAAAGTGAAGCTAACGGTGGCTAATTTGCTAGCCACAGTCACTGACGTTACTAACGTCACTACGTCACTAACGTCACGAAAACACGCGTGACTACCTTTGGCAGAACATTCGTTTCGCATCTGTTAACTTGGGGGATAGCTAGGCTAACTATAGCTTTACTGCAAGGCAGCTGCAGAAACGCCACAAGCAAAGAGGCCAGGGTGATAAATATTTACTCATTTTACTTTGTGATATGACACACAATTGTGATGTGTAATGTACAATATAAGCTGATATTATTAAGGAAGTACATCTACTTTCGGAAACAGTAGTCTACTATTTCACTGAAATATTAGCATCATGACATTAGCCTGTGTTGCCCGGGCAACACATACTACAGTGGTCTATGATGTATCTGTTTTCAATCGTTAAAATAAACATTCCTCACATATACATTTTTGTTGTAGGATTTATTCTGACATTAGTAAACGATTTGTTGGTGAAATTACCATTACCTGTGGTTTCAAACCAGTGTAGCTCACTGCAACGCTGTAGCTTACGCGAGACACACTACAAAAACATCTAGCTACAGTACACAGCTGTTTAGGAAGTCAAACGGCGACAGAAAATTTTCGGCACTCCCCTTACTTAAATCAAAAGTCTATCTAACTACTAACCTGAACTTCATTGCCACAGCCTAAACGTTGTCAATCTGTTCATGAAAATAATTAATTTCAGCCTAAACCGTACAACGGAACGTTAAATCCAATTCAACCAACGCAATCGCTACCAAGACGAACACAGCAGTAGTCTAGTACTGTACCGTAGTAGTACAATTTACCGGGGCAGCTTCTCCACACAGGGCTATATCGCATTTTGCGTTGTTACTGACAATGATCGCTACCAGTGAGCTTTTTATGAATGAGCGATTTTCCACTAAATAAATGTCAAGCTTATTTACGTTTTGGGGGGCATATTTTCAGTTAGCAGATGGAATCGCGATTCAAACAGTACCATCTTCTACTGCCGGGTAACGTCATGGAATAATCTTCAAAGGGGTTGTTTATTCATGAATGAATGCAATATGAGTAGGCTAAATGCCTGAAAATATCATGAGAAGGGAAAAACTTAAAATGACGTTTAAGTCATAGAGATTAGGTCAATTTTTACACCGGTCTGCCAAATGTATTCGTTTTGATTCAACGATGAGGCTGCCTCTTGCAGGGGAAATGAGAAAACATCTATTTCATTCTACACTTCACTCGTATTTTCAGTTGTAAATGAGCAGCAAAAAAATCTATGTAATCTTTATAAATAATAAGTATGCATTTTATATAAAATATACAGAAATATCAGTTGTAAAAATGGCATTAAAAAACTGACCTCTGTGCAACCGACACAAGCAAACACACCCTACAATTTCCCCAGAAATTGTACCCTCTGTAGTTTACTTAATCATAACCTATTATGGACTGACAGTAAATCCTTCACTCTCCAACATGTGAATAAACAACATTGTACTGACCTTTACAAAACTCTGGTTTCACCATCAGCCTCCTCTCTGTGCTCCATCTGGTTCTGTGTGTGTCTGACAGTACTGCTGACAGTCTGATCACCTGTAGTGCTTCCTTGTACTAATATGATCTCAACCATGAAGATTCCTCTTACTGCTGTTGTTATTGTTACTGTTCATGGAACATTCTGTACATATTTGAATGTGTCACACACTCATACACACTTCTGTTTGGACCAGTTGATCCGGTTTGGAGTCTCATTACTGGAACTGACTTCTGTAAGGGTGCATGCATGCCAAAACAGGATGGGAGAAAGGCATAGGTGTGAAGGAGAAAGGGGGAGGTGTGAAGGAGAAAGGGGGAGGTGTAGAGGAGGAAAGAGGAGGTAAAGGAGACAGGGGGTGAGGAGGAGAGAGTGGGAGGATTTGATCCTGGTTAAGGTGTGTTGACTCGCACTTGCATTTGCACCTTCTTCTCAACCTGAATCTTGACGGGAAGGAGAGCGAGATAGAGAAAAAGATAGAGAATGTACACTGTATATGTTTGAATGTGTTTGTATCAGTGTACTGTATATGTAAATGTGTGTGTGGGTGGAGTGTGAGTGGAAGAATGTACAGTGAATGTAGTACCACACTGTGTGGTGTGTGTGTGTGTGTGTGTGTGTGTATGGAGGTTTATATAATATACAATGCTTTTTTTGGCAATATTTGAAATATCTCTTAACCTGCCAATAAAGCACTTAAAGTGTTTTAATAAAGAGTGAAAGAAATAGAGGGGAAGTGAGAAAGGGAGAGGGTGGGAGAGAGAGAGAGGGGGGGGGGGTGTGAGAAGGAGAGGGAGGGAGAGAGTGTTTTCCATTATTGTGTGTGGAAGCACTAATAAGTGGTTCACAATGCAGCTACTGTATTTCTTCGAATAAACGCCGCCCTCGAATAAACACTGCCCTCGAATAAACGCTGCACCAAAAATGCACGTTGTGTAATAAACGCCGCCCTCAAATAAACGCAGCACCAAAAAAATCTGAAAACGGTTATTTAATTGGTTAAATTCAACCCCAGTATTTATTACACATGTACATAACTTTCTGCACAGCTTTCTGTTTGAAAGCTAACGTGTATGAACGTTTAGGCATGCTGCTTCAGATTTCTACACAATGTAGAACACTTGTATTTGAGACAGTTGTATTACCAACGCACACCTAATTGATAGCCAATGAGAAAGGGAGTTGCCGCACTCATAGACAAACAAAGAATAGACAAGGAGGTCAGCGGTAGTAAATGAAACCTGAGTTTTTAGCTGCATGATTCATTTGTCACAATGCCAGCAACAAAGTTGTCTATGGCTGCACTGCAGCTACAATTCACGAAATCTCTATTACTAATTAAACGCCACCCTCGAATAAACGCTGCACCAAAAATGTAAAGCTTTTAAAGAGGCCTGCTTCTCAGCTGGAACAGGGAGCTGGACATTTTTATATTTAGCTTTTTATCAACATATCAACTGCACCTCAAATTCAGGCACTGCTTTAGAATCCTCAGATTCAAAACAGCATGAGCTACAAACACCAAAGGCCACAGAATGAACATGTCACCTCTGACATATATGATAGTGAAAGATGTATCAAAACTTATATCATATCAAAACCAGGTGGAATTCTGTCAGATCCAAACAATTTGTCTTTTCATTTCAATTCTGATGGCTCACCTGTGTACATCTTCCAGATGTTCAATATGGCCAATACAGCTGCGTCTGAACAAGCTCCCTCCCAGAATGAGATTCAGAAGGGAGTGCTTGTGCGTCTTTGGTTTGGTGCTCAAGAGAAACTCTGTCCATTTTTCTATGACCCTTTGTTGATCAGGCCAAAACACTGGCATCCAAAGGTCTTGGAGAAAACCTGGAATATGTGTGAACAGCAAAATTGTTGGACTATGTGGTTGTGTAGATGTAAAGGCAGAGCAGCCATGCAAAACACTACACAGTTGAATGAGTACTTTGGTTGTGGCTTCTGTTTACATCCTGGTACTCCTGGTAGTAGAGAAACAGGTGACGTACACTGTGCTGCTACAGAACATCCTGACAGGGAGGCAAAGAACATGCTGGAAGATACATAGCAAGCAGTAGCATATGCCATGCTGATATAGGGTGAGCTTTGATCCAGACTAGATGAATGATGTCTTACTTAGTGTCATTATACAGCTCGCAGAGGTTCTTCTGAACAGTAGTGATCAACCCTGCTACATGAGGGTGCTGAAACAACAGGATCAAGGATATAAAGCCACCACACCTAATAACACGACTACCCAGACCCCCTGCAGAGTTCAAGTCCTGGAAAGCCTCACAGTGGCGAGCATGGCTCCTTTTCTACAGCTTGCCAGTCCCGAATGGTGTACCCAGCTATGTGAAGCACCCAGGCCTCTGGTGTCAGCAGTATTTCTACTTCTGAAAGAGAACGTCCCCTTGCAGGAAATTAACAAAGCAAATAACATGCTGTTCCAGTTTGTGACAAGATTTCAGTTACTGTCTAGGGAAGCATCCATGACATGTCATGTACACCTGCTAACTCACCTTGCAAAGTCAGTACGACTGTGGGGGCCACTCAAGGCACACTCAGCATTTGCTCACACTGGTTCATGGAACAACGTGTGTAGCTCTGCAGATTTTTAACACATTCCTGTTGCACAGAGCAATACCACTCTTCACCACAAGGTGTGCAGTTAGTGAGCAAGTTGACCAATTCATATCAAAATCAACAAATTCAAAAAAACAAAATCTAATTCATATCAGAATCCGAATCAGAAAGGGGTTTAATCGCCATTAGTTTGCACAGACAAGGAATTTACTTTGGCAGGAAGGTGCATACATACAACATATAGGAGTAAATCTTAAATAAGTGGTTCAAGTTTAAACTATACTAACGGTACAAAGTCTAACTAATTAATACTAACTAATACTAAGGGGAAGGTATGTAAAAAACAAAATAAAGTACAAAGTAGCAGTGATATACAATAAACAGAAAAACAAGCATGTTACGTAGTGCAAATATGGCAAGGTGTCATTGTGCAGGTAGTGTTAAAGTCTGTGCGAGCCCTTGGCCTTGTTGAGTAGGCCAGTGGCAGATGGATAGATATTGTATTATTGGTATGGAGTATCTAATGGGTAGTATTCTTCTGGCTTTGTTTTGCAGCTCCTGTGGTTTTGGACCCCAACACTGCACATCCTTGTCTCTCTCTCTGTCTGATGACCTGACCAGAGTGACATGTCACAACACATGGCAGCCGCTCCCTGACAACCCAGAGAGGTTCTGGAAGTATTGGAATGCTCTGGGTTCTAAGGGCTTCAGTTCAGGGATGCACAGGGGGGAGGTGAAGGTTGGACACCATTCTAGATTGAACATGGGAGGAGCTAACTGTTCCACTGTTCTTCCCTACATGGATGATATTTCATGAAGGTAGAAGGTTTTTAAATACTTATTTTAAGTGATACTTCTGTAAACTAACAGTAGGCCTACAGTACGTTTCTGAGATTACTCTGAGTGTTGAAAGCCACAGTCTGTATTTACAATGATTTGGGAGTATATTAATATAGATTAGTACAGATTTTAGTTTTCAGCCTACATTAAAGAGGATATGTGGTCAGGGGGGGGACTATTGTATTTGTTACGTAAACAAATTGCCTCAGGCTCAAAAGATGTAACGGTTTGTGATTTTACACCTGATTGTCCTTAAACGCTGCCCAAGGGGCAACCACTCAAAATAAGAGTGCAAAGGGTTTGCTTGATTTTAAAGAAATAAAGAGTAAGAAAACCACAAAAGTTGCCATTATAAAGCGTACATGTTTGACTTGGACTTTTGTAGGCTACTTAATGTAGGCCTAATATCTAATTGGATTTTTGAAAACAAACATTACAGTTTTAGAAAAAGGCACTGTGATTTGCCCCAGTGGCCCCAGTTAATCTGGCTGTGATGGGGCCAATGTCGGGCAGATAATGTCAAGTATGCATTAGTGGTTTATTTTTAATGCGTCATGTGACCACTTGACAGGTTGTTGTTATGCAGCCCGTGCGCTTCAAGGCAGTTTTAATTAAAGATTGAAGACACACGAATATACTGCTTGAATGTATATTAAAATAAACGTGACACGATTTCACAGGCATTTGGAATGAGTAGTTTTGTTCATGCACCGCTGGAAGAAGATACAACATTATTATTTTAGATACAAGCATGTTATCTGTGTAGACACATTTGCACCATAACGCATCCTTTGACGTCACTAGCAGCTGATAGCGTTGTCTTGTGTGGATGATGGAGGAGAGGCTACAGCCTCCGCTGGACCAACTTGTCTGTGCCCCGGTTTTTGAGGACTTCACTTTAGTAGTCTATGAGAAATTGCAACGTAAGCGTGCAGTCATCGAGATAAAAATAAGGCTCTAGCTCTGGTCATGATGGATGCCCGAATGTCAGAAAGTGGAGTTGCTAGTCTGAGGACACCTTTTCATGGACCCAGCTCGTGCAATAATGCTAATGGGAAAAGAATAATGTCTAAAAAATCGCGTTCAAAAAGAGGCAAAAGAGGAAAGAGGCGACGAACTAAAAAGACAAGGAATAACAAAGCACCACCATATTTACCACCAGAGGTAGCTACTGCTATTATTGAATCCGATAGCTTGCCAACGATCTGTATACCCCTCGTAGCTAGTCTAGCTAGCTAGCTACGTGGTATACCAGATAAACAGTGTAGCCTGTCAAAACCCACACAGCTTGCTACCCTCGTTATCTAGCTTAGCCAGGAAAGCTTCTACGAGGTAGCTAGCAAAGCACCCTTGATCTGCGGTGTGCACCTGGTATGGTTATATTTGTGGCTATAGATAATGTTGTGTTCATTATTTAGTCGTCTAATTTACTAGCTAACTAGACTAGTAATAACTACCGTGTTGATAGTTTCTGATGAAATCCAACCTATACAGTTTGCAAGGGGGCGTGGTGTTATGAACTCATTGGGGGTCAGATGGCTGAGCGGTTAGAGAATTGGGCTATTAATCATAAGGTTGCTGGTTTGATTCCCGGTCGTGAAAAACGACGTTGTGTCCTTGGGCAAGGCACTTCACCCTACTTGCCTCGGGGGGATGTCCCTGTACTTACTGTAAGTCGCTCTGGATAAGAGCGTCTGCTAAATGACTATTTTCATTGACCGTTTTCACCCCTTTTCACAGGCAGAAGAGGGAAATATTGAATATAAGGTATGATGCTCCTCTTTCTATGAGCATTATTTCATATTACTGTAGGGTGGCACACTATTCTTAAATAGCCTACACTCTTGACTTGAATCTTGATGCCACTTTTATTCTTCATCCTAGCTCAAACTGGTGAACCCTACTCAATATAGATTTGAGCACCTGGCCACACAAATGAAGTGGCGTCTGCAGGAAGGACGAGGAGAGGCAGTGTACCAAATCGGGGTAGAGGACAATGGCTTGCTAGTTGGTCTGTCAGAAGCAGACATGAGAGCTTCACTGAAGACCCTGCGCAGGATGGCAGAAAAGTACCGTACTTCCTTAACTTTTATCTTAACATAAGTCCTGCACCCCACCCCCCCAAAAAACGACAACAAAAAACAAAACAAAAAACAACAACAAAACATTCTAAGTACAAGTTGCCATTCAAACTTAACAACTTAAGCAGTGCCATGCCTGCCAACTTTGTCAGAATTAAGCGACTTAGTACAGTAGAAAGACAAGTGTGAGACCATCTTGTTTACTTGGGATATCCTGGGAAAGGCTATATCAAGCAAGTATTGATAAGCAGTTTATTATTTATGATGGTTTCAGTACACACTCAAGCCTGACTAACCTTAGGAACTTGACTACTTGATCTCTATGATGCCAGGGTTGGTGCTGATATCACACTACTCAGGGAGAGAGAGGTGGACTATGACTTGGAAAGAAACTCTCGTAAAATCGCAGAGGTTCTTGTTCGAAAAGTTCCAGATGACCAGCAGGTGAGACAAAGCAACTGAAAATATTAATTTTTTGATTTGGACACCTAGAAAGTATTGTGGACAACAAACTTTGCAACACTTGGTTTGACATAGTAGTCTTTTTTTTGTATTTTTGTAATGGATTTTTTCTTCTTCTATTGTCCTCACATTTGATGTCTCGTGTGTGAGTATAGTTTCTAGACCTTCGTGTTGCTGTTCTGGGAAATGTGGATTCTGGGAAATCGACTCTATTAGGTGTCCTGACACAAGGAGAGCTAGATAATGGCAGAGGTCGAGCACGCCTCAACCTGTTCCGGCACCTTCATGAGATCCAGACTGGGAGGACCTCCAGCATCAGCTTTGAAATTCTGGGGTTCAATAGCAAAGGAGAGGTGGGTTCAAACACAGCTGCTGGCGAAGACACAGAGAGGATATGATTGAATGTGCGGCCCTTTGATAACTCTGTCATGTCAGCATTCAATGCATGATAAAGGTTACTATTTACGTTTTGTAATATTAGTTACAGATCGGCATTTATTTACAAAAAAAATCCATTTTGAAAAGTTGCTAATACGTTTCATCATGTTAAGGTGGTGAACTACAGTGACTCCCGTACAGCTGAAGAGATTTGCGAAAGCTCCTCCAAGATGATCACTTTTATTGACCTGGCAGGCCACCACAAGTACCTGAAGACCACTATCTTCGGCCTCACTAGCTACTGCCCGGACTTTGCCATGCTAGTAGTCAGCGCTAACACAGGCATAGGTGGGTGTGCCCAGTCATGTTTTGCCTCTGGTATTGCATATTTCTTTCCCACCTCTTTGGGACTGTACAATAACACACAAATGTATGAATGTATGTGACTGCCATGCACCTCTGACCCCAGTCGGTACCACTCGAGAGCACTTAGGCCTGGCCATGGCCCTCAAGGTGCCGATCTTCATCGCCGTTAGCAAGGTGGACTTATGCGCCAAGAGTACGGTGGAGCGGACCGTGCGCCAGCTGGAGCGAGTGCTCAAGCAGCCCGGATGTAACAAGGTCCCCATGGTGGTGGCCAGCCCAGACGATGCTGTCACTGCTGCCCAACAGTTCGCTCAGTCCTCCAGGTAGCTACTGACCAGACCCCATAAAGCTGGAATAACAGATTTACTCAAAAGATCAGTTATCCTACTTACATTTTTATTAAACATTAAAGCATCAAGTATTATATACACACTGCGAAGCACACTCAAGCAAGAAGGAAAGTATACCAAGCTTTGAAAAGTTGGCCTTGAATCTCACCAATATTGGGCATAACTACCCATGAAAGACCCATGATGAATATGAATAATAATGAATATTATTTATTATCAATGATTTTCACATTCCATGCTAAGACTGTTGTCAGGAGGCCCTTTATGTCAATAAGCAAAGTTTTAATTCTACAGTGCGTTCACACTGCAGCGACAACATGTTTTCCATTCATTTTCTATGGAGCCAGGCGAATCGCTTGCGTGGTGCATTGTGGGTAGCGACGCGACCGAGTTGAGATTTTCTCAACGTTATGTAAATGAGGAACGATTTTCGCTAGCGATGGCCAATCGGAGTGTTGTCTTGTTTCTCGTAACATAGCAACCATGGTAAACATTTCTAGCTTTCTAGGTTTCAAGCTGAAGGAGAAACTAATCGTTTGTGTGGCTGCTTACCCAGTCCTGTACGATACATAGCTGTATTCGTACAGATGTTAATTTTTTTTAAACGATGCATGGCGCAAGGTTGCCGAAGTTGTTGGTGCTTGTACTTTCAAATTCAGTCTAGTCACATTACGTAACTTCGTTCTGTGGTAACTAGCTAGCTAGCCCGGCTAGAACTCCCTACTGTATCGTATCGACAGATTAGCAGAGACTTCGAGTAATATAATAAAACGTTTTTTACACATGTCAACGTGTATGTCTATTAAACAGTTTTGTATTTTGTATACAAGTTGTATTTTGATCGATGTTGCGAGTACGTTATTTCCCACTTTTCTGCTTCCAGCGGCGGAATTAGTGGGAATTATAGTCAAAGCCGCCCTCGGCTTTGTCCTAGCAGCGAAGCGCCGTAGGAGAGGCAAACGAGCCGGTGCTCTGGTGCGACTCCGTCGGCGTGGGGCACGCACAGCGTTACCGGGGATATTTCTCTCCAACGTGCGTTCACTGAGCAACAAACTGGATGAACTTCAGCTACTGGTGTGGAAAAACAGAGACTTTCATTCATCTTCCGTTTTGTGCTTTACGGAGACATGGCTGAGTGAATTGATCCCAGACTCTGCGCTACAGCTAGCAGGTTTCAAACTGCTGAGAGCGGATCGTGACCCTGTGCTCTCTGGCAAAACGAAGGGCGGTGGTATTTGTTTTTACATTAACAGTGGCTGGTGTGAAGATGTGACAGTGATTCTGCAGCACTGTTCTCCTGATCTGGAATCATTTTTTATTAACTGTAGATCTTTTTACTCGCCACGAGAGTTTGCATCATTCATTCTGGTTGGCGTCTACATGCCTCCGCAGGCTAGCGTCAACGAGGCTCAACGTGCGCTCGCCAGCCAGATACTGAGTGTGGAGCATGAAAATCCGGATTCCTTGGTTACTGTGCTAGGCGACTTTAACAAAGGCAATCTCACTCAAGAACTCCCAAAATATAGACAATTCATCAAATGCCCTACCAGAGAAGGAAACACCTTGGATCACTGCTACTCTACAATCAGCAAAGCATACCATGCGGTCCCCGAGCAGCACTGGGTCACTCTGACCACGCCATGGTCCACCTGATTCCTGCATACAGGCAGAAGCTAAAGCGCTGTAAGCCTGCTGTGAGGACATCAAAACAGTGGACCAGTGAAGCTATGGAGGATCTGCGGGCGTGCTTGGACTGCACTGACTGGGACATGTTCACGACTGCTACCAATAGTCTGGATGAGCTCACAGAGGCTGTGACATCATACATCAGCTTCTGTGAGGACTGCTGTATACCAACACGCACCAGGGTAAGCTACAACAACGACAAACCCTGGTTTACAGCTAAACTCAGAAGGTTGAGGTCAGAGAAAGAGGCCGCGTTTAGGAGTGGGGACAAAGACAGTTTCAAGGAGTTGAAGAACAGGTTTAGCAAGGCGGTGAGGGAGGCTAAACGACTGTTCTCAGAGAGGCTAAAACACCAATTCTCTGCAAACGACTCTGCTTCTGTCTGGAGAGGGCTCAGGCAAATTACCAACTACAAGCCCAGAGCCCCCCACTCCACTAACGACTCCCGCCTGGCCAACGACCTGAATGAGTTCTACTGCAGATTTGAAAGACAATTGGACAGTCTTGAACTACCCCTTCCCACCCAGGAGGCCTCCCACCTCCCCCCCTCTACAGTGACGACTCTCTCCATTCAGGAGGGTGAAGTTAACAGACTTTTCAAGAGGCAGAATCCCCGCAAAGCAGCTGGGCCGGACTCTGTCTCTCCAGCCACCCTCAAGCACTGCGCTGACCAGCTGTCTCCGGTGTTTACCTACATCTTTAACACCTCCCTTGAGACATGCCATGTGCCAGCCTGTCTCAAGTCCTCCACCATCATCCCTGTGCCCAAAAAGCCAAAGCCAACAGGACATAATGACTACAGACCCGTCGCCCTGACCTCTGTGGTAATGAAGTCTTTCGAGCGCCTGGTGCTGGCACACCTTAAATCCATCACTGACCCTCTACTGGACCCCCTGCAGTTTGCCTACAGAGCCAACAGGTCTGTGGACGATGCAGTTAACATGGCCCTCCACTTCACCCTACAGCACCTGGACTCCCCAGCATCCTATGCCAGGATCCTGTTTGTGGACTTCAGCTCTGCCTTCAATACCATCATCCCCACCCTGCTTCAGGACAAGCTCTCCCAGCTGAACGTGCCTGATTCCACCTGCAGGTGGATCACAGACTTCCTGTCTGACAGGAAGCAGTGCGTTAAGCTGGGAACACAAGTCTCTGACTCCCGGTCCATCAGCACCGGATCACCTCAGGGCTGCGTCCTTTCTCCTCTGCTCTTCTCCCTGTACACCAACAGTTGCACCTCCAGTCATCCGTCCGTCAAACTCCTGAAGTTTGCGGACGACACCACCCTTATTGGGCTCATCTCTGGTGGAGACGAGTCTGATTATAGGTGGGAAGCGGCCAACCTGGTGACCTGGTGCAGCCAGAACAACTTAGAGCTCAATGCTCTTAAGACAGTGGAGATGGTTGTGGACTTCAGGAGGAACACAGCCCCACTCACCCCCATCACCCTGTGTGACTCCCCAGTCAACACTGTGGAGTCCTTCAGCTTCCTGGGCACTATCCTCTCCCAGGACCTCAAGTGGGAACTGAACATCAGCTCCCTCATCAAGAAAGCACAACAGAGGATGTACTTCCTTCGGCAGCTGAAGAAGTTCAACCTGCCAAAGACAATGATGGTGCACTTCTACTCAGCCATCATTGAGTCCATCCTCACCTCCTCCATCACCGTCTGGTACGCTGCTGCCACTGCCAAGGACAAGAGCAGACTGCAGCGTATCATCCGTACTGCTGAGAAGGTGATTGGCTGCAATCTGCCTACCCTTGAGGACCTGCACACCTCGAGGACCCTGAGGCGAGCGAGGAAGATTGTGGCCGACTCCTCCCACCCTGGACACTCCCTGTTTCAGTCACTCCCCTCCGGCAGAAGGCTGCGGTCTATCAGGACCAATACCTCACGCCACAAAAACTGTTTCTTCCCTTCCGCTGTTGGCCTCTTCAACAAGGCTAAGGGACCACACTGACTCAAATGACTTCTTGCTTAAAACACTGCATTACAACATGGTATCTTGTACATTTGTATTTTTTGTAATATTTGTATTTTTGTATTTTTATGTTGTAATTTACGGCAACTTATATTTTATTGTATATTTAATTCTATTCTAATCCCACTTAGTACTGCTAGTTTATGTACCCTTAGTATAGTTAGTCCACATATTTAAATTTTAGGTATATGTTTATTGTATGCACCTTCCTGCCAAAGCAAATTCCTTGTCTGTGCAAACTTTCATGGCGAATAAATCCCTTTCTGATTCTGATTTCTGATTCTGACGTAAACCCAAGTCTGCACACTTGGCCATGACAACTACAACAGTGACTTTAGGGAACTACATTCTAAATTCATCTGTTTGAAACGCCCCCGAGCGTGGTGAACTGTGGGAAGGCGAGCGATGGCAAGCGATTCGCATCGCTGCAGTGTGAACGCACTGTAGAGTAACGTTGAATGCCAGTGCCTTTATAGTGTGTCTCTACTGTGCTTGTGCTGTGCAGCATCACACCAATATTCACACTGTCCAGTGTGTCCGGGGAGAGTTTGGACCTGCTCAAGGTGTTCTTGAACATTCTCCCACCCCTGAGCAACAGCAAAGAACAGGAGGAGCTCATGCAGCAGCTGACAGAGTTCCAGGTACAGCTCATTCTCTTTCTCAATTATTATTATATTAGCATTAAAATACTATTTTGTCAAAGCAACCATTAAATATAAATACACATAGAGAATATGTGTTATATCAGGTAGTAATAATTAAGGGAAGGTATGGCCTATAATCCGTGCATAAGATACCTTGGTATGTAATCCTGGCTTTAAGTTCAACACTTTCTCTAACTTTAGCCATGGTCTGTGTGTGTCTTTACAGGTGGATGAGATTTACACAGTACCAGATGTAGGCACTGTGGTGGGTGGAACGCTCTACAGGTCAGTCACTGGAACACACTCACCACCTGTAGCACAGCAGGGGCCGATACTACCAAGCAGGATTTGGGGTTAGCGAGGTAATTTACAGTGTTTCCCCTAGGTTTACATCTTTTGGGGTGGGGGGGGGGGGGGGGGGGGGTGGGGGGGGGGCAATTGAAAATTGAAAACACTGAAACACTGAACTTCAGATTTAACCCTGGGTTTTCAGTGTTACAACGGTGGTTCACTTCTACCAGGGTAGATCACCATGGAAACTTGTGCTGCACACCTAACCTGATCCGGAGCAGGTTATGTTTGAGATAATAGATCAATAGGTACAGTTAGGTCCATAAGTATTTGGACATTGATACAATTTTCATCATTTTGGCTCTGTATACCACCACAATGGATTTGAAATGAAACAATCAAGATGTGCTTTAAGTGCAGACTTTCAGCTTTAATTTCAGGGTATTTACATCCAAATCAGGTGAACAGTGTAGGAATTACAATACATTTTATATGTGCCCCCCCCCCTTTTTAAGGGACCAAAAGTAATTGGACAATTGGCTGCTCAGCTGTTCCATGGCCAGGTGTATGTTATTCCCTTATAAAGGGAGTTTGTTATTTCATTGACAAGGAGCAGATAAAAGGTTTAGAGTTCATTTCAAGTATGGTATTTGTGTTTGGAATCTGTTGCTGTCAACTCTCAATATGAAGTCCAAAGAGCTGTCACCATCAGTGAAGCAAGCCATCGTTAGGCTGAAAAATCAAAACAAACCTATCAGAGAGATAGCAAAAACATTAGGTGTGGCCAAATCAACTGTTTGGTACATTCTTAAAAAGAAAGAACGCACTGGTGAGCTCAGCAACACCAAAAGACCCAGAAGACCACGGAAAACAACTGTGGTGGATGACAGAAGAATTCTTTCCCTGGTGAAGAAAAACCCCTTCACAACAGTTGGCCAGATCAAGAACACTCTCCAGGAGGTAGGCGTATCTGTGTCAAAGTCAACAATTAAGAGAAGACTTCACCAGAGTAAATACAGAGGGTTCACCACAAGATGTAAACCATTGGTGAGTCTCAAAAACAGGAAGACCAGATTAGAGTTTGCCAAAAAACATCTAAAAGAGCCTGTACAGTTCTGGAACAACATCCTATGGACAGATGAGACCAAGATCAACTTGTACCAGAATGATGGGAAGAGAAGAGTATGGAGAAGGGAAGGAACTGCTCATGATCCAAAGCATACCACCTCATCAGTGAAGCATGGTGGAGGTAGTGTTATGGCGTGGGCATGTATGGCTGCCAATGGAACTGGTTCCCTTGTATTTATCGATGATGTGACTGCTGACAAAAGCAGTAGGATGAATTCTGAAGTGTTTCGGGCAATATTATCTGCTCAGATTCAGCCAAATGCTTCAGAACTCATAGGATGGCGCTTCACAGTGCAGATGGACAATGACCCGAAGCATACTGCGAAAGCAACCAAAGAGTTTCTTAAGGCAAAGAAGTGGAATGTTCTGCAATGGCCAAGTCAATCACCTGACCTAAATCCAATTGAGCATGCATTTCACTTGCTAAAGACAAAACTGAAGGGAAAATGCCCTAAGAACAAGCAGGAACTGAAGACAGTTGCAGTAGAGGCCTGGCAGAGCATCACCAGGGACGAAACCCAGCGTCTGGTGATGTCTATGGGTTCCAGACTTCAGGCTGTCATTGACTGCAAAGGATTTGCAACCAAGTATTAAAAGTGACAATTAGATTTATGATTATGTTAGTTTGTCCAATTATTTTTGGTCCCTTAAAAAGGGGCACATATAAAATGTGTTGTAATTCCTACACCGTTCACCTGATTTGGATGTAAATACCCTGAAATTAAAGCTGAAAGTCTGCACTTAAAGCACATCTTGATTGTTTCATTTCAAATCCATTGTGGTGGTATACAGAGCCAAAATGCTGAAAATTGTGTCAATGTCCAAATACTTATGGACCTAACTGTATGTTAGGACCGCCGACTGACCAATCAATTCTCTTGGAATATAGCGTCATCGGTCACGATCCTGTGACCTTGGTGCATCAATAGTTTGAGTTTCCCTGACGAGTGGCCCATCTTTGTTGCCTAGCCTATATGCCAATATTATTCTAAAACAGAGACGGATTAAAGCACTGAAACCTTATTAATTACTTTTACTTATAAGTAAGCATAGTTACAGGTTGAATTATGTTTTGTATTTGATCTTCATTTGATCAAAATACCGTTTAACAGCATCATGCAGCTGAAGGAATAAGGCTAAAATTGTCTCACGCCATAAGAATACACCTAAGTAACACATTCATTTAATGGATTACATAATTGCAATTATGGTCAGAGCTAGGCCTACTTGTGCCTTAATGATAGGGCAGTGATGTTGGTAAGCCTACTAATTGTTGGCTAAGCCTATTAACTTTAAACTGCATCCACACGATCTGCAATATTTTACTATCTGTCCTTCCTGCCTTTTGCAGCGGCAACAGTGTTGCTTGTAGCCTGGATTATATTGTTATGTTTTTCATATTTGTTTAATATTATTGTTTGCTCATCTTGTAAGATATGTGGCTCTGGTAGACTTCCAGGTTTGCGATTGGTCATAAGAGCAAATGCCGGCCCTTTAACGTGAACGCACTTGTGGCTAGAATGGAATCATCAGTGACTTACTTGCTGGACACCATTTAAACTGGCAATTCACAAAAACGCTTTTTGGGCATACTGTCACTTAGAAGTACATTTTCTAATTACTATTAACTATAGCGTAGATTTGGCCTGATGAGCTGTGCTGGTAACGCTGGCACAACAGAATCAGAAGCTTGACACAGCTTATTTCAGAGGGTTTTCTTTATGGGTGAAATACTGGCTAGCTAACTAAAAGCAAGACAATGTAAAGTGAATAGTAATACTATATTTTCAGTATAGATTATGAATTTTATGTCAATTAACTAACTTGTTTACTGATTATCCATGTAGATGTGCAGTAATATCTCAAATTGAACTGTGGTTTTACCCGTGTGCACATTTCCAATTAAGTTAACACCTAATCAACTAACCGACATCTTAAATTACCGGCACTGCACTTCACACACTGCAGATCAGTAAAAAACTAGGCCTTCTGCACTTTGGTGTTTAGCTTTGGTGTCCCCTGTGTGGTGTCTCCCTGTGGCCAGCGGGGTGTGTAAGGAGGGCGAGAGGCTGGTGGTGGGGCCCACGGACGAGGGCCGCTTCCTGCGCCTCAGGGTGGGCAGCATCCAGAGGAACCGCTCAGCCTGCAGGGTGCTCAGGGCCGGCCAGGCCGCCACGCTGGCTCTGGGGAACTTTGATCGTTCTCTGCTCCGGAAGGTCAGTTGTCAGACAGAGCTGCCTTACCACATGACGTTGAGGGAGGCTTCAGGATTTTTTGTTTGTGCTTCATTTGGAAGTCAATGTCTACAGTTGACATACACTTCAGGCCTGCGATATTGGTTCTGTATTGACTGTATAATTTGCGTCACCTCCCCTTGCAGGTTAAACGGAAAAGGAAACACTTTACAGTAAGGTTATGTTGACTACTATGTAACTAAAGTTACAACAGTGTAGTTACATAGGAACTGCAATGTAATAACACATTATTACTGAATTATTACACAAGTGAAGTTTGGTATGGGGGAGGTTGTGCTTTCCAGGGGAACGTGGATGTTAAGATTGATTTGTTTGATAACACATTGATTGTTTTGGTAACACAACCCTGTGTTACCACAGGGTTGTGCCCTTTCGCAGCATCAACTGCCCCTTCGCAGCTCCACTCACATCAGCATACACCCCTCCCTCGTACTGTGCCTTCTTACTCGTTTGTAATGACCTAAACCATGTAATATCAGTACATTATGAAGCACTTTCTACATACCACTTATTTACTATTGGTATTGTTAGGTAGTTACATGGTAGTTAATTTGACCTTGATGTAAAGTCTTGCCTAAATATCTCTCTGGGGTCGACGGACAGACACCTGTGTACTAATGACATTATTTATATTTAGCAGTTCAGCTCTCGTACCGAATAGAGATCCTCGCAAAACACGTTGAAATTGCAGACTGTAGGTACTGTAACCTTAATGTAAAGTGTTGCCCACAAACTGTACAGTTACATAATGCATATAGAATATATTGTTTTTAATATAACAAAATAAATGAGTACATAATAGATAAATAAATGAAACTGTTATTTGCAAAAGCGATATTGTTGTGGACATTTTTCACTATTATTTATTTTTGAACACAAGCAGCCTAAAATGAATTGCTATCTGCAATCAGTGTGTCTGTCATTAAGATTGGAATCTAATAACCTTTAAAAAATCTATCCCATTTATTGGGTATTCCATGTTGACCAAAGTTGATCTTTATTCTCTATTTGTCTCAATTAAGGGTGGGCAGTATGAACAGTATAGAAATATACCGGTATGAATTTGGCCTATGATATGGATTTTGACTCCACCGTGCAACCGCGGTAGAGCCTTCCAGAATAAGATTGGTCACAGCCCCATTCACACCAGGCACGGCATAAAATTACCGCACAGAACTTTAACGCAAATATCGCAATCAATCTTCCGCATCCTGTTCAAAAGTTGGCATGTTGCACAGATGCACGTTTTCAGAATTGAGTATTCAGCCATGTAATAATTTGTTATAGCTAGCTCACTACAAATTTTGATTTATCCCATAAACGTAGGCTACTGATGAAAGATATATAATTACCCAATCCCAACTCGTCCGATTGCGTTAGATTTGCCGCTGTGGTGCGGATTGCATTGTCATGAAATTTTAAGAAAAACAAATATATTGTGATATAGATCGTTACCGTCAGTGCTTTAGAATTATACTATGATATACATTTAGGCCATACCGCCCAGCCCTAGTCACAATGTTAATCAAAGTCACTGTTTCAAAGTTCAAGTTAGAAAAATTGGTAACACTTTATAATAAGTCAACGCTTTTTGGCATTTACAAAGTGTTAACTAATAGTTAGTTAATCCTTTATAAAACATTTTGAAACATTAACAATACATTATTAAATAGTTAATAAGCTTATTAATATATTAACACTATGTTGATCATTAATAAACACTGTTAAAAATTATGTATTTTATTCATAATACAATTCATAAGGTGTTTGATAACTGCATTATCATACTTTATAGACAGCTTGTTAATATAGTTGCAAACCAGTAGTTTAAAAGGTGTTAATGGTACATGAGCTGGTATAGAAAGCATTAGCAAATGGTGAACAAACCATTTACATTACCTTTATAAAGCATGAGTAAATAACTAACAACATATTTACTTATGTCTTTAAATTATGTATGCCAAGTCGAATACAGGATGTACACTATGCTTTGCAGATATCTTAACAACTATTTTATAAAGACTTACTAATGATGCAACTTCTGATTAGTACTGCAAGTTATAAAGCATTTACTAACTGTTAGTTAAGGCTGTTGCGTGACCTAATCTAAAGTGTGAACTATTTATGCCTTATTAAGCATTTATAGAAAGACTATAGGCTTATAGATGTTGTGTTTTTGTTTTTTTTAGAAGAAATAGCTGTTAATTTATTTACCTGGGTAATAAAATAGTATTTTATTTCCATTAAGAAGCGATACAGTAGAATTGGTATAAAAGTTGGTTACCCAAAGCTGTATTTTATTTTCAAAAAATGGCTGTAATAAACTGCAAATGTTTAGCTACTCCTCGACAGGTCTGCAAACGCCTTTGAAAGCAGAGATTTGTTAAAACGTTTGTTAACCGAGACCGTAGTTCGAGGGTTACAAACAAACAAATCGTTTTAACAAATTGATGCGACAAAGCGTTTGCTGACCTGTCGAAGAGTAAACATTTGGTTTCTTATATACTACAACAATATGTGGGAAGATCCCAAATCAAACACGGCGAATCTGGAGCAGACGCCATCTTGTCAGAGCAATCAGCGGCACTTGTACTGGTGACGTCACTACATCTCCAAGGCAACATATCAACAACTCTTTTGAGAACGTCTTCTGAACCAATAAGAACAGCATATTGGTTCAATTGCAACAACAGTACGAGCGTTCTGATTGGCTAATTGGTAGTCATGCCAGCTGCGTATTAAGTCTTTATATTCTATGGGCGTATTGACCTGCGGTCTGATACGTATTCTTATTGCCCTCCGTTGATGTCATCTTCACAATGAGCGAGATCGAGGAGTTTTACTATCCAGATGACAATGAAGACATCAACAGCGACGAGGAAATTCTTAACTTTCTAAAAGAGCAGAAAAGTGTGAACACAGAGAGATAAACGACAAGCGCTAGGCAGATTGCTAGGTTTGGTTGCTCAGATTTCAGATTGGTTGCTAGGTACTGTAGGTGCTAACACCTGAAACACACCGTGTGAAGACTTGAGTAGAGCTGAACAAAACGACATGTTTTAAATGAAAAGAGCTAAAAATGCCATATAATAAACAACTTACTAACCTCGACCGTTCGGTCATGCCGGGAAATATCAAACTGAGGTTATAAGTATCGACCGCTGTCACTCTCGGCTAGTAGAGCTAAGTACTGTAGTTAGTAAGACACATGCCTGTCATTACTTCAATAAAATAGTAATTTTGTGTATCACATTGTGTTGTGTCTGTTTCCTTTTGAGAAACGTATGTTCAGCCTTTGTGAATGTGAGGTTCGAGAATGGACAAGAATACCTTAATAAATAACTTATAAATGTTTAATAAGGCATAGATAGTTCACACTTTAGATTAGGTCACGCAAAAGCCTTAACTAACAGTTAGTAAATGCTTTATAACTTGCATTACTAATCACAAGTTGCATCATTAGTAAGTGTTTATAAAATAGTTGTTATGATACCTTTGTGAATGTGAGGTTTGAGAATGGACAAGAACACCTTAATAAATAACACAAAAGCCTTAACTAACAGTTAGTAAATGCTTTATAACTTGCATTACTAATCACAAGTTGCATCATTAGTAAGTGTTTATAAAATAGTTGTTAAGACATCTGCTAAGTATTAGTGTACATCATGTATTCGACTTGGCGTACATTAATTAAAGACATAATTAAATATGTTGTTAGTTATTTACTCATGATTTGTAAAGGTAATGTAAATGGTTTGTTCACCATTTGCTAATGCTTTCTATACCAGCGCATGTACCATTAACAGATTATAAACTACTGGTTTGCAACTATATTAACAAGCTGTCTATAAAGTATGGTAATGCAGTTATCAAACACCTTATGAATTGAATTATGAATCAAATCCATAATGTTTAACAGTGTTTATTAATGATTAACATAGCATTTAATAATAAGCTTAGTAACTATTTAATAATGTATTGTTAATGTTTCAAAATGTTTTATAAAGGATTAACTAACTATTAGTTAACACTTTGTAAATGCCAAAAAGCGTTGACTTATTATAAAGTGTTACAGAAAAATTCCAAGCAGAAACCTAACCGCGACAATGCAAAAATGCAATGTTGGTTAACCTGGTCCCATTAAACGTATAGTTATGTCTCAGGGAGTCAGGTGGCTGAGCGGTTAGGGAATCGGGTTAGTAATTAGAAGGTTGCCGGTTTGATTCCCGGCTGTGCAAAATGACGTTGTGTCCTTGGGCAAGGCACTTCACCCTACTTGCCTCGGGGGGAATGTCCCTGTACTTACTGTAAGTGAGCGTCTGCTAAATGAGTAAAATGTAAATGTCTCCCTGTTCACTTGTTTTGGCTAGGGCATGGTGATGGTCAGCCCTAAGATGAACCCCACTATCTGCTGTCGGTTTGAGGCGGCCATCGTTCTCCTGTTCCACGCCAAGACGTTCCGCAGGGGCTCCCAGGTCACGGTGCACGTTGGGAACGTGAGACAGACAGCCACTGCTGAAAGCCTACATGGGAAGGTGCTCAGCCTCTCTTGTTCTGTTCACATGCGGCCTTTTGGCTTGACATGGGGAATACAGCAGACAATAGAAAAATACTTGACTGAGTGAGACGGCAAACTTGTGAAGAGAAGGTGGAGTTAAAGTTTGCCATCTAGGGAGTCAGGTGGCTGAGCGGTGAGGGAAGCGGGCTAGTAATCTGAAGGTTGCCAGTTCGATTCCCCGGCAGTGCAAAATGACATTGTGTCCTTGGGCAAGGCACTTCACCCTACTTGCCTCGGGGGGAATGTCCCTGTACTTAATGTAAGTCGCTCTGGATAAGAGCGTCTGCTAAATGACTGAATGTAAATGTAAATCTCACTCAGTCAAGTATGTTTCTGTTCTGGATCATCTACTTATAAAGGGTCCTTAATCTATGTCTGAAGTTTCATTCCAAACATATTCATTGGGATGAAATTGGTCCACAGATTTGTCTGCCTGAAAATTGTATGTTCATATCGAAAAGGCAAGATTTATTTTTTGCCAACAATGATTTTGGAATGAATGTTAAGCTATATATTTTCACAAATATAGGTCCTTACAATAAAAAATATATTTGACCTATATTTCAGTATGGGGCCCAATTTAGACAAAAATATATTTGTCAATGGCATGTATTATGTGGCAGTAGAGAGTAACTCCAGTGTCTGAACCTAAGCTGTCTTGTGGCCCACCCTGCCCTGACATGATGTCCCTCTCCTGACCACCAGGAGGAGCTGCGTACGGGCGAGCAGGCGGTGGTCTGCTTCCGCTTCCTCAAGCATCCGGAGTACCTCCGCCTGGGAGC
This sequence comes from Osmerus mordax, assembly GCF_038355195.1. Taxonomy (NCBI): domain Eukaryota; kingdom Metazoa; phylum Chordata; class Actinopteri; order Osmeriformes; family Osmeridae; genus Osmerus; species Osmerus mordax. The sequence goes on from NC_090070.1 coordinate 986,120, forward strand.
CAAGCTGCTCTTCAGGGAGGGCGTCACCAAGGGCATCGGCCATGTCACACGCCTGCTGCCTGCTTCCCAGCACCATGACCAGAACCACGACCAGAACCTGAAGGACCACTGATTAGGGAGTGGCACGGGTGGAGAAGGAGAGGAGGAACACCACCCTCTCACACACGCACTCCAGACGGAGACAGATGCCCAGCACTGGTCCGTGATTGCCCAACCCATCCCGATACGTGGACGTCATCAGAGTGGATTGGATTCCACACATCACCCATGAGCATTTAAATCAGTGCCACTGTTTTGCCACATATTTACGTCCTTATTTACCCACACTGTTGTTCCACGTCGGGACATGTATTTGATCAGACAATGTTGATCCCTTTGGGATTCTGGAGCAAAGCTGGAATAAGTATCCCTCTCCTGCCCTCTGTCCTCCAGCATCTTATAGTAATGCTGTGTGACCCGTTTAAGTGCTAAAGAAAAAAACTAACTTGCTGAAATCCTGAAGCAGATTGCTTAAAAAAGGCAATTCTCAGCATCAGTCTGGTTCCTATCCCTGGTTTATTCTGCTTCTCTCAAAATTCATGTGAGACAGACAGAAAAGAGGCATTGTTTTGAGATAAAATAGGGATATCTTTTACTGAAAAATCTGTTTTGGGATAGGCGGATCCAATGCAGTAGTTGCTTGCTTAATTTTTATTTCGAGTATTTAGGGATTACATAGACTAAATACCAGGATGTCCCATGAAAGTCCTTTCAACATGGTCGCCAGTGTTTAAACGTTGCATGGAAGCAAGGGCCAAACCAAACTTTGACATTTGATTTGAGCATCAGCCTAATGCCATCTTAAAAGTGTGTGTAGCTGTTATAGAATTCCCAGAGGGAACAAGGAATAGGAAGGTGCAGTGACTGCCCTTGCTAGAATGAAAGAATGTAAGATAGGTGGTGAATCAACCATTAAAATGGACGCTTTCTTTGTTTCACTCATCCCAGATTAATGGCTAAAGTACAGTAGTGAAAGTCCACAACTGAAGACAAATATTATGTATGTATGTATGTATGTATTAGTATGTCCTCTGGTGTATCTTCAGCACTTTAACCTTAGTCAATTGTGAGGTTAAGAGACCAATGAACCCATTTTAATGAGAAACGCACTGCGCCTGCATCAACTTGGTATATACCATTGTGTAATTACAATGCTGTATGTTGCTTTTAAAATACATTCCCAAATAAGTGGTGTGTATTTGAAGTAATGCTTTTTTTTTTTTTACATTTTCATAATGTTGCTGTGGATGTGATGTACTGTTATCATACAGGTACATTTCAGAAGACAATGAGGGCTTAAAGACTTTTAGTCCAGTCATTTTATGAAAAAAGGTAGGACAAATTGCAACAGAAGCAAACAACTGATTTTGTATCTTCAATATGTCCTGAGTAAGGAAAAAAATCCCAGAAGAATCCCATTAGGGGAAAGTTTTGACCCAAATATAGCCTATTCATATGCCTATTCATTCTTTTTCTCACGTGAATAGGGTAAATGTCTTAACCTTTAGATATCACCATGAAAATTACTGAGTTGATTACTTACATGAAGACAAACAAAAAATGTATTACACGTTTTTTGAAATTGTTTGTTAACATGGGCAAACGGTGCATAATCTAATTAGGTATGTGCTCATTTGCATAAATACCACAACAGATCTAAATGTTGGGTATAGCCAGGTGAAAATGTCTTGTTGAATCTTGTTGACATATAACAGTAAAATACTTAACGTTAAGGTCTGAATGGAACCCATATAAGCTACCCATGAGCATAAATACATAGAGGCAGGAAGAAGTACTTTAAACCAGCCTTAATTAATTAGTATCGCAGAGATGGAATTTGGGCTAGGTCGTTTCACCAATAATAGTCGTACCACAGCTCAACACACATCTAGATGTTCCCAATAAATTGTAATTGATCGCCAGGTATGTTTTATTAATGTAGGTTGAATAATCCATGTATGAGAAACAAAAGGAAATCTTTGTTACCTGAGTGACAGCTTAGTGACAGTTGATTGACAGTTGAGTGGACCTTGAATGAATGACTGAATCTCTGCCCCTTATGGTGACATTTGTTTGCCTCTATAGTCTTTTACTGTAAGATGTCAACAAGATTCTACAAGACATTTTCACCTGGCTATATCCAATGTTTAGATATGCTGCAAATTAGTGCCTATATTATTATGCACCGTTTGTTCATGTTACCAAACAATTTCAAAAACATTTTTTTGTTTGTCTTAATGTAAGTAATGAACTCAGTAATTTTCATGGTGATATCTAAAGGTCAAAATGTTTAGCCTTTTCACATGAGAAAAAGAATGAATAGGCGTATGAATAAGCTATATTTGGGTCTTTTTCTAAACTTTTTTTTCCTTACTCAGGACATATTGAAGATACACAATCAATTTGTCCTCGTTTGACCCCCATTTTGGCTTAAAATGACTGGACTATTTAGTAAACAGAACCTTCTATGTGTCAGTGGCAGCTTTGCACATCTAACCATGTTAGAACTGCATGCCCAACCGTGACTTTAATCCTCAGAATAACTAGTCAAATGTTTGAGAATTGTCTGTTCCCTTGTATTTTATGAGGTTTTGTGCAATTATAAACAAAGCATTGAATGTACTGTACATACTAGACCTCAGTGTTATCATATTATGGCACTACAAATGTTAATTAAACATGTTGATTTTGCACATTTTGGAATCTCTTCTGCATGTAGTACTTATTGTAAAATCTGGTCTTGGGACATTTCAAGTTATGTAGACTTTAGTTTGAAGCTATGATACATTGGGATATCAGTTTAAAGACTGAATGATACAAGCTGTAGTTTATTAATAAGATAATGCACCTTGAATAAATCAGAAAACAATCTTAAAGGTTCGAGTTTGATTCATGCTCTTTTTGTTGTTTGTGTATTGTCCATGTACCATGTTAAAACTATTATAATTATATCCCTCTTGGATCACATTTTACTGCAGCAATAATACGTGTTTTAAAGATGAGTTTTAAATGGGATTTCTTTATTAGCAATTTACTTATTTGGCTTGATCAACAGATATTTTACATGACAGTTACTATTCTTTTTTATCGTTGAAGTAAGAACAGGCTTAAACATTTCCTCACACATTTTGTCAACAAATGCTTGTCTTTCTGTATGAAGTCAGTTTGATGGAAGGGTTTCGAAAATATTCCATCCAAGGAACCTATTAAGCTTGTGCAAATCGACATTCATTGTTTATGTAGTTGCACTTGATAAAACTGCATGCTAGACTACACACATACACGGCACACATACACTGCTCACACACGCATAACACATTAACACATGAAAAAATAACATTCATATGAAATTCAAAAAAATAACAGGACAAAATTACACAGCATTGAGTCCAAGCGTAATAACGCTTTGACTGCTCGCTTCCTGTGATAATATATCACGACACATTGTCAACCAAGGCTTGAGCGTAGATGTTGGCCTCTTGCCATGAGATACAAAAAGCTTCATCATAATATTTACTAACTTTTACAAAACAAATGTGCTCAGAAACAGCGCTCAGCTTTACAAAAAACACTGTTTAGAAAAATCCTCTTCATTACAAATGTAATACAACAAGGACATTCCTTCTGGTCATACTGGCATTTCAACCTGCACACACGTGAAATGTATTCAAAGCAATGTATGGCCTTGTTACTGTGACCCTTTGATCAAGGTCAAAAACGAAATGCTGAGATTCAGTGCTAGTGTGCCCTTTCAACAATAACTTATTTTCATGTTTTTGACATGTTAAGTCATGCTGGGCTCCCATCCATCTCTTAGCACAGCCAACAGCATTCAGGCCAGGCTTCTCTGCCGTGGCTTGATCCTCAGATAAAGCTGGGTAAGGAGCAGAATACAGTGTTAGTATGGTTTAACTTGGAGCTGGGGAAAAAACGTATTATATAAGTAACAGGATTACTTTTACAAATTTGATGAAAAGCTAAGCGGAGGAGAGCTGGCTGGGTTGGATGTCATTTATAATAGGAAAAAATAGAAAAAGAGTCATCTAGTCAACTCTTTTTGGAGACATGCAAAAAATGTTCACTATCAAAATAGGTAAAATGTCAAATATTATTTTTTTTAAATATAATGCTGCTGAACTTAAAATATATCCTCTAGATTCTATTATGTAACTGTATGCCTTGTAAATTCCACCAGTGTGTTATTATGACCATAAACATTTATGAATATGATCCCTAACGGGCTGAGGAAGTTGAACGTTCTCCTGAACGAGCGGAGGATCTCCTTCTGCTCACCCCAAGCAGGTTCCTTGGAATGTAGCCTTCTCGGTTTCCACAACGAGCCCACCACCAGTCCGTCTCCTCCTTGTCATCACGCCTCAGCACGGTCATGCAGTCCCCCTCCCTGAAGGCCAGCTCGTCGTCGCTCTCACTGTCATAGTCCCACAGCGCGTACACCACCCCTCGGTTCATGACGCCCATCTTCTCCTGAACCCCTACAAACACAAAGGTGTGTGTGCTCCATGAATACACACTCACACATTGACACTCACTCACTAGCAAGTCATAATACAACAAAGTCCTCTTGCGAAGGAGTTGGGCTGTCTCTGTATTAGGGAACTTTAAAAGGAAAGAACTACGTTCCAAGGTAACAATCATTACTAATCTGGCTATATTAAAATATAATGGTGTCATGTGAATAAATCAATCCCCACATCAGTGGTGACTGATGCTTGCATTCACCATATTCAACATTTACTAATTAAACGTAGGTTCATCTGGTAGACAACAATCCCTAGGGCAAATCTAAGGAAAATGGGTGGCACGGGTCGTTTATGCTGAGTTTATGCTGACACTTTAGTCAGTATTCTACACCAACCTCATCTACAAAAATGAATTTCTTGTGCCAATAAAGAAACTCAGAGGGTGAAATTATTGGAAAATATATGTATTCCCAATGGTGCACTTGCCATTCCTTATTATAGTCTTAGTTACAACTTTTTATTCTATAGAAATATACAGCTTTTAAGTTTGTATATTTCTTTACAATTTTCAGACCTGATAGGCTTCTGCCGCATCCATAGTATACATGAGACAGTTGTAACAGTAAGCTGATTACAGTTGATTTTAATCAAGATGTCAAAATATTATGTTTCCCCTTGAGGGATACAAAGGCGAGAAATGTGAAGCCCAGAAACTTACAGACTCATTCAGTCATGTAGCTGACCAAAAGAATTAACATGTATGTTTAACCTTTGTGGGCTAACAAAGTCATATATTGTAAATGTAGTCATGAGTTAATGACTTGAATTACTTTCAAATACATCTGTTGCGCTCTTCTCTTTACACCCCATAACCCATCTTGCGTGGTAAACTTAGCAGGATTTCAGCAAAACCCAAGATTGTCATCTCCTAATCCACAACCTTCTAGAGCCTTTCTTGGTGGCCTCAGTGTTTAAGATGATAACTCACCTCCTGCTAACTTCATTTATTCCTAGTGCTATAGGCTTTGTATAAGGATTGCCCTCCAAAACTTAAACTTCAATAGGAAAATACCTTTCCTCTCAGCCCTGCATTAGACAGTTGATAATAAAAAGCCACTCATAACTGTCCCTTGTCCTCCTACATCTGATTGCCCCAGGGGGGTCTGAGTGTGACTCTCTAATGGTCAACTTATGTCTGCTGTGCCGACGGGAACAAGAGACTCACCGTAGAGGAACTGGGAGCACTGGGCATAACCCTCCTCCATCTCCTCACACTTGTCTGCGGCCGTCTGCAGGTCACTGTAAGTGGTGGCGAACACAGCAGCCCCGGACTCAACCAGGAACTTGCAAACCTGCACGTTGTTGCAGGACGCTGCACAATGCAGGGGGGTCCTGACAGAGGGGCAGGACAGAAGGATAAGAGGAGTGTGTGAAGAGAGATGCGAAGGATGGGACGAGGAGAGCTAGGGTCAGTTGTAAAGGAAGTTTTCCGACGGCACTGTATTTCTAGATTGATATTATGACTGCCAAATTGATACAAATTCTTTATTCGAATAAAGCACTTAACATAAGCCCAAACTTTCTTTCACACAATTAGATGAGAAACTCAGAAACTCAGGAGAACCTGTTAACATCTGCAACATAGCCTTTGTGCAACCTGCTTAGCAAGAAAAACTAGGTGGCAGAAAGTGTAGGCATGTATGGTCAGATGTATAAAAACGGACTTCTCTGCAGTTTAGACACAATGTGTAAGCAATGCTTTGAGTCTATGTGATATGGTGACTTTGGATCCAAGGCGACATTTTACTTGGTCTACAAAATTATTGATCAAATATTAAGAGCTTATTTATCTTTCAGAGCACAGAACCCATTTTTTCAAAAGCTGTTTAAAGATGTTGCCTTATATTTTGAGCCAGGTTCGAGGACAGAAAAAATACATGGGAATAGTTTTTAATATTTAGACTGGAGTAGACGAACCGGTGCCAAAACGGCAATGCAAAAAGGCCTTTGCTTCATGCCAAGGAGCTAGGGGTGGATAAAATGACTCGGCAGACGGTTTGTTACATATATCCATCTGGGAAGTTGTCTGGTTGGAAAAGGGCGGGCAAAAATACTTGGCAGGTGATTGGATGTCACATCTGTCTATCAGACTAACTTCAACCACGCTGTTGTAAAAACGTGCCTACAGGTCACATACGAGGTGTTTATAAATCTCAGAAAAGCTTGATGTATGCAGTACAGTTTCCTCCGTACACATCCTTTTACAGATGATTTTCAGTTTTACAGAGTTTGATACGACTGGTCCCAGGTCTAAACACAGGTGATGGGGAACATACGGTGACAAGGTTACAATCCAACAAGACCACAATACAACCATTCATAGAACTATGAAGACAACTGAAGATAATATGAAGATATTATAAGGTAATATAAATATATTAGTAACTTTATCACACACCTGAAAAGAGATAGTTTCATCAAATGAAGATGTAACCATCCCTACCAAATATGTAACCATCCCTAACCCTAACCCTATACTAAGAATACAATCTGGGCCTAATCTGAGACTCTGGCTTAAATACAGATTTCTTGATATACATACAGTATACCAATAATTAGAAATTGATATACAATAATAAAATAATACATATCATCGCAAAGATGTTTTATATACTCACCATCCATCGCTATCAGCTGCATTCACATTGACACCAAATTGCACCAGGAATTTGACAATCTCGGTGTGGCCAGCACAAACAGCATTATGCAGAGCTGTGATGCCCTCATCATTGGGCAAGCTGGGGTCCTCTACCTGTAGAAGACAACATCTTAGGATACCTAAGATTTTTGTATATTAACATGGGAGGCATTTAGATAACAAGACAGAGTTTATAGCATTTAAAATGCGTCCTTACTTTCAGTCGACAAATCACCAGATACGTTATCTGATATTACCATATTAGTTACAGCAGTTCCGAAAAGCAAGGGCAGATCATGTTATCTGCATCAGGGATGTATTAAAAGATAAAGCAGGAGAAAGAATGCAGTTCACTAATGTTCTCCATTCATCTGACAGAGCTTGAGAAGATTAACTAGACTTCAGAAAAACTTCCAAAATCCAGGAGGCAAACTCAAGAAGAATGTAAGCTGCCAGACACCCATGCTGCATAAAAAAGTATTGAATACATGTAATATCTTTACATTAGAAACATTATTTTTGATGCATTTCTTTTGTTAAGGTACAGAAACATGTTTTCAATTTGCCATTAAAGTCACAAGAAACTTGGTGATATTTGATATCAAAGTTCACTGTCTCATTTAGCATCCAAAATAATCAGAGTGAAAATAAACATTCAGAAGTATTAGAAAACCTAGTTTAAAACCAGTATATTTTTCTGTTTAGACCATTTCTCAAGACTATGTAGGCGTGGCTGATCACGTTATGATTGACATCTCGACAGCTTTGCCTATGTCAAACAATCTTTCACAGCAAAAGTCACGCACAACGGCGCAAAAAATCTGCTTAGTCCAGCCCTACAATATTATGTTTCAGCCGTCTTATTCATAATCAGAAGACAAAGCAGTGAAAAACGGTGAGCTACAAAATGCTTATTGATAGTTAGCACAATGTTACACATGCAATGTTAGATGCCACTCTCAAAGCTAGCACTATGTAACAATGCTAAATGATGGCTCTGTAGGGTTGCAATATGGCTAGTGCCATATTGTTATTTATAAATGTCTTTGAGTTTGAGTTGAGGATTTGTTGCAGTTGGGGCCTGTTGGGGTTGGGACAACTGACAGGGATTTTTTCATGATTGGTTCGCAGAATTTATTTAGTCATAAATACCCTAGCATAAGCCCGCCCAATTCAAACCCACTGTCAGGAACGCTACACAAACTTAAATGACAATATTTTGATGTTTGATTGCAACTAATGTCTAACACTTTTAGATGCTTACTATTATGTACATAACACCCTAAATTACATAGTTTTGTGGATGTGGGTTTCCTGGGGCTTTAAAACATGATAGGGTATTGTGTGTAGATTGAAAGTATTTTTTTTCTACAAATTTCCCTTTTAAATTAAGTGTATAATAAAATAGGTGGGAAAAATATAATGCAGGGTCTAAGTACTTTCAGTCACTGTACATCTGTTACTATTTCTCCCCTAAGGTTCAGGTTAATCCGTGCCCACTGGTAGGACATAAAGCATTATCAGAAAGTGGCCCATTCTTAATACAGGATTAATTCCAACGCATAATTTGTATGCAAGGTCTATATCATCTAAATTCACGTTGAACGTTTTAAAAACTGGAAGTATTAGGGTTGGATGATGCAGTACTCACCCTCATATGGAAATTAGCAATTTCAAATAACTTTAGAAAATGCCAAACGTGTTACATCAAAACAAGCTTGAAGCTGACTTAAACCTTTAATGTAATTTTCCCCTGCAGTTATCTGAGTAAATGAAATGGTTCTGAATAAATATACATGGGCACTGATCTTTCTATGTGCTATGAACTTTCGTCACTGCGTACCCAGCTCTTTAAAATAGACAACAACATAGACAGCAACATTAACAGCTTTACAGAAGGTGACTGCTTAAAACTACTTTCCTAGGTCCACCTGGTAACATATGAGCATGTGCAATTACCTGGCAAGAACTTGCGGCTCTGTTTGAACTAGATCTGCCTTTAAAAAAACGGTTTGGGATGTTATTTGATTGGTTTGAGCACTGAATCAAATATTTAGTTTTATGAATCAGGGTGTATCACATTATGACAACTCTGACATTCGCTTACTAATTTAGCATAAAGTAGTTCTGTAGATAAGTGAAATGTACTATTCTGAATACGTACGTCATAGATGACCCTCTGCACCAGGTCGTACTCTCCCTCTAAAGAGGAGTCCAGCAGCAAGGCCAGGGGGTTGAACTTCACTCTCATGCCGTGGTCGATACGCTCAGAACCCACCTTCCGCAGGTTGGTCCTCTTGCCCTGAGGACACACACCAGGAGGGGGACAGCTGAGCTTTCTTGTACTCAAAGCACTACAGCACACTACAATCACAAACTTACAACATAATATATAACAACAGTAACAACCATCACAAAGAAATTAGCTATTGATAACCTGATTAAAAAAGCAGTTTAAGCAGTTTCTTAAAGCAATCAAACGGGGAAGCATTCCTAATGGAAACAGGTAATGAGTTCCACAGCTTAGGAGAAGTGCATGAAAAGGCATGAAAAGGTTTTAAATTTACAAAGAGGCTGATATAGAGAGATGGAACCAGCAGAAGAAGGACATAAGAAGAGAAACATTTTGCCCCTAACGTGCACGAAGCCTGTGGGTGTGGACCCGTACCGGTGGCAGAGTGATCTGTCCCGTCACCTCAGGAGGCTGCATGTTCAGGGTGTCTTCTCCTACGTCGGGCTCCACGGAGCTGGGATAGGGTGGAGGAGGGTAGGGGGGGTACTCCTCTAGGTAAGTCTCAGGATGGACAGGGGCCAGAGGGCAGGGCTCCTGTTCCTCCTCCTCCAGGGGCGGGGGCAGGGAATGGCAGGGCAAGGGTGAAGGGATGGGCAGACGAGGAGGAAGTGGAGGAGGCTTCTGAACGTCCTCCTCGCTCTCGACGGGCGGCGGCTCCAAGGTGCCGCGGTGCGCCCACACGTGTCCCGGGGAGCCTCCGGCCTTACCCGCCCCCACCTCCACCTCGTCAGACTGGTAGAACGAGACCGTTGTGGGAATCCCTGCTGCGGCCACGGTCTCCATAGCAGCCAGAGTCGTCTTCTGGTAGAGAAGCTTTTGAATGTTGGGGCCGGCGGGACCCTCAGGCTCTGTGATGGAGCTGCGCTTCTTGAGGGGCCGCGGGGCGTGGTGCAGCCTCCTGCGCAGGGCCTCCAGGTCAGCATCGCTGGGGTGGCGGTGGGGGTGGGAGATGAAGGGCAGCAGCTTTGTGGGGCTGAGGGGCCGAGGGGCACGCTCCGACTCTGAACCCGGGCCCTCGCTGGCAGGGGCTACGGCTGTGGCCAGGGCCCCCTGGTCCAACTCAGTCTCAGAGACCTTTTCAGAGTAAATATTTTCTGTGGTGAAAGACTGCTGTCCCCCACTGGCTGGGATGACTGGTTTTCCATACACTGGGGGACAGAGAGAACAGAGTGAGAGAGAGTGGAAATGTGAAAGCATTCTGTATATCGGAGACAATTATGTAAAAATATTTGTTCTAAATACGTTGTGTATATTCTGTCACTTCCTGTATAACCAGCTGAACTTCCTCACCTCTGGGCTGTGTGCGTGTCAGGGTGCCTGTTCCTGACTGTGGGTAGCCCTTCCCTGGGGTCGGTTGCTGTGTGTACATGGAGTAGATGGAGGAGGCCGCCACAGTTTGGGGCTTCTGCAGCAGTGGAGGTGGGGGCTCTGGAGGGTCAGGGGTGAAAGGTCGTACCGTGGCCGCCGGCGGGGTTTCCTGCTTGGGAGGCAGGGGTAGCGTGTGGCTGTGGCTGGGAACAGATGGCGGTGGATGGGGGTGGGGGGCAGCAGGTTTGGCCTTGCCAGGGAAGGTGCCAGTGCTGTAGGGGGGTTTACTAAAAATGGGAGGGCCAGGCTGGGACATTGATTTAGGCTTGCTAGGTACCGGTGGTGGCATTTTTGAGAGACTCTTTCCAGCAGCCTATGGGTACAAACATGGTAATAGCCATTTAATATCATTTATGAAATCCATGGGATACTCACACAGTCAACAACATTCATGAATTCATGAGGTTGTTGGTTCGATTCTCTGGCCGTGCAAAATGACGTGTGTACTTGGGCGAGGCACTTCACCCTACTTGCCTTGGGGAGAATGTCCCTGTACTTACTGTAAGTCGCTCTGGATAAGAGCGTCTGCTAAATGACTAAATGACTAAATGACTAGATGTAAATGTAAATGAATGTGTGTATTAACCTAACCAAAGGCATCTAAGATCAAATATATACTTGTATATAAACTACATTACAATGCAAAGGCACATGGAAGCTGAAAAAAAACGAGTAAAACAAGCCTAAGGAACATTTTGCGAAAAGAAGGAACTTTGATGACAATAGATGCACTTTACTGGAAGATGTGGTTATTATATACCTGTTGTATAACTGTATACTAATTACTGATCTGACACCATCAACCTTTGCAAAGCAATATGATTGTGGTCATTGTATGCCACATCTTGTGTGGTAGGTGATCTTTTCATACAAGGAGAAGGTCATCATGGGTAGCTGAATGGGTAGTCCACATATTTAAATTTTAGGTATATGTTTATTGTATGCACCTTCCTGCCAAAGCAAATTCCTTGTCTGTGCAAACTTTCATGGCGAATAAATCCCTTTCTGATTCTGATTCTGATTCTGATTCTGAAAAGTGTAGGAATACTGCAAGCTTGAGGGTCTGGCTCAGTGTGGTACCTGGGTGTCCCTGTAGAGGTCCTCGCTGCTCTGATTGTTCCGTGAGGGGATGGGGGGTGGAGCTTCCAGCATGGTGTGTCCTTTCATCTCCACATCTACCACAGAAGCAACACCACATGATCAGAATAGTGAAAATGCTGGAGTTAGTTAACAGACTGGTATAGGATGGGATTGGGCAGACAGGGACTTATAGCCTTTTCATATACAGGATGTTAAGGGCTTCTCTTTAGTCTAACATGCATTGCAAGTACATGCTTAAATACATTTTTGGATGCAAAAAAATAGGTTTACTTGATTCTTGGGAGTGAAGGCTTGACCTGCGAGGGAGGGTGGCTGAGTAGGCGTGACCTCCGCTCGCTTCTCCATTTGAGATGGTCCAATCGGAGACCTTGGATGTCTTGGATGGATGGAAACCTGACCAATTAAGAGGATAAGGGTTTAAACACTGAGTGAACCCTGGAACTGTGACACATGATCTCCTGTGGGACACATTTGCATGTTGTAAATTAACTTATCGTGGAGCTCAGTGACAATGACTCATACCAAGAACCAGTGTGAACTGTCATTTAGAAATTGGGTTCCATGCAACCATCAAACCTAGAACAGGATGCATAGCTGTAGTCTGTCCTTATGTGAAATATAAAAATACTATTCAAGATGGAGCATAAGGACACTTGCATAGATGTTGCATCATAAAGATGCTCGTATTAGTACTCCTATCTAAATGGTCATCGCTATTTAATAAAAGAATGACCATTGTTAACAATAATGGTAAGGCTGAGAAACAAGCACAGTCGATATTAATTAAGTTATGTTGTTGTGCCCTAAATACCAAATAGCTGCCATCTGGTCAAGCCAGCTCCAAACTTGTTTTTTTATCAGAAAATGTAAATATTGCTGGTTTTAGACATTAATCTACATTAATTTTAAGAAATGTTTTGACCTATTTATGGCTTTATTGGACAGAGACAGCTATAGAGAGACAGGAAATGTACGGGAGAGCCAGGGGAAGACATTCAAAATGGCCCAAGTTAGAATAAAAACCTGTGTGGCTGCCCATATGGTACACGCTCTACTCGCTCAGCCACCGGGGCACCTCGACACACATGTATTTTGATCCAGTGTTTTAACCATAAACATTTTGTTTCATTAATATTTCACCTGAGGCAGGTTTGAGCGGTCTGGGAGGCGCCTTCATGGAGGAGTCGGGCATTGGTAAAGTGGCGGTGCCGTCTGGGTAGGCAGGCTTGACCAGCACCTCCTGCCGGCTGGGTACTGGGGGCCCGCAGGCCGTACTGGATGACTGAATGTAGGGGCCCACTGCTGCCACTCTGGAAGTACCACTCTGCTGAGGACTCTGGCTGTCTGTAGGAAGCTGGAGAGAAAACACACTCTGTAGCTATACATTCTTTATTATCCAAAATACTCTCCTTATTTTGACTTATTGGGCCCATACATCAGTTCTAGGATATATGACTAAAACAACACTCTACAGTGTGACTTAGTAGACAGAGGTGGTGATTTACATATAAACAAAATGTATATAATCTCTATGCTTCACTTTCAAATTACTTTCTGTCTAAACAATACATGTGAGAGGTGAGCGCCAAAAGATTGGCAGCTCGTTCTTGTAGCACTGGAATGTTCCATTGATTAAGTGAATTGAATTGTTGTCGTTTCTTAGGCTAAACCGAACGTACGGGTATGTTATCCTTCTGCTGCAGAGCTGCCTTCTTCTTCCACAGACGCTCACGCAGTTCAGCCACCCGGCGGTCCATGGCAGCGACCTCCAAGTTACGCTTGTTGAGGCTCTCGCGCTGCTGCTGCAGCTTCACATTCTGGTCTTGGTTCAGCTTGTTCCTCACCTGGTGGGGCAAACAGAGTCAGTTAAGGAACCATATAGGACAGTAAGGGGTTTGCCCTCATGTTTTGGCCCTGGGCTTCTTAGAACCCAAAATTAAACTTAAATGTAATTCCTTTTCATTTTTTTATGGAAGCAGAACTGAGTATGTGTTATTTTTCCAAGCATAGACATAGACCTTCAACAAAATACCAATGTTCTCTAAAATGTCATATGAGATGTCAATAAAGTACAAAATCAACTTGTGGGTCTTGTTGTTTTAAGTGGTACCTCAGGCCTGTGTTCCTCACCTGCAGTTCCTTGTAGAGGCGCTCCAGATCGCTGGTGGAGCTGGGCCCGTCCTGAGGGGGGTCCATCTTCACACTCTTCAGGGTCTCCAGCTGGCGACTCAGTTCCTCCACCCTGGTTACGGCCGACAGCAGCTCCCTCTGCTTCTGCTGGAACAAGCCATTCATCTGCTCGATCTCCTCCACTGCAAGGCCGAAAGCACGCATATACACAGATGTGAAGCCACACACACACAACACACAGAGGCATAAACTGTACATACATGTATGCACAACCACACCTGAACACATTTACGGTGGCTATAGAAAATCAACAGTCCATCCTCATTGTATTTTTTTTCTTCAACCTTAAAGCCAAAATATGTATCTTTATTTTGTTATCCAATAGTTATTGCATTCATCTACTGTACAGTGATAGCATAGACTTGTCATTCAACTTCTTATTTGGAACATGTAGGTCCCAATATAATAAAAATACGATTTGATAATTTTGTGTTATTTTAAAGGCAGTGAAGCCTTCTCAAGGCACTATACTTTATACAGCACACATAGCTATTTATCTATACAAAGGTATAAGTGTCTCTGTCTTCTACATATAAAAGCACACAGACACTCAGTAATCCTTCAACTGCCAAGTTGCATACATAAAAAGAGTATAGTAAAATGCTTTTAAGAAGGCATTTTTGACTATTTTAGTGGTGCGTGACATAACTCTCGATTAAGAAATTATTATAACGTGTGTGAAGTCTGTATCTATGAAACCTTTTACACCAAAGCATAAATGAATAAATCTCTATCAGTATTCACAGCCATTGAAATTCTTTCTGGTTTGAAGGTCAAAGGGATGTTCAGCCAGAAACAACATGCACCCCCTCCCCACCAGCAACATCCCTGCCTCTTCACCCTCCTCCCAGCTGCCCACTGCTCAGTCCTCCCCCTCGGCCCTCCCTCCTCCGGTCACCCTCCGCTGCACACCCTCCCCCAACTCCCACAACCTCCCTCTCCGCGTTGTGGCCCAGTCGCCCTGTGGCTAATCCAGTGAGCCGCTAACCTAGTTTGCCATTGCTGAGGCGTTTCTGCTCCACTTGGCCCTTCAGGGCCCGCACCCGCCTGAGCTTGGCCTCCTGGTTCTGGGCGTTCTGGCGGAGCTGGTGCAGCCTCTCCTGCTCGGACGCCTGCTGCTGCTGTTGCTGTTGCTGTTGCTGCTGCTGCTGCTGGTCCTGCAGCTTCAGGTAGCGCAGGCGCTGCTCCTGGTCCACCATCACACCACCACATCAGTCCCAATCAAGCATTCCCATTCAATTTACCTATCGCAGATCGACCAATAAAGAACTACTCTATTGTATTTCATTCTATGCTCGACTCAATTTAAAATATGCCTGCTGTTTATCCTTGCTAATTCGTAATATTTTATATTCTTAATATTGTATCAATCAGTGGTTGCTTTATCTTTTGGACATATGTTTTAAAATATACTCTATTTTTATTTTTGTAGTGCTGGGATGTTGTCATAGCGTCAGTAGTATTAAATTGGTAATTAACATAATTCATATGAATTTGCATTAATAATATAATATATATACTTTCTATAGTATAGATATTACATCTATACTATAATTAACTATACTAAAGTTTCAACTTTTTTTGTCAAGTGCACCTTAACAATAAAGTTATTGGCAATTTTCTTTATAGATTTACAGGCTTTGGCTTGGGGAATTAACACACCTTTGAGGCCAGAAGTTGCTGCTGAGCATTGATCTGTTGCTGTTGACGTGACGCCATTTCCTGTAACTCTGACAGGGTAATGTCCATGCGAGGAGGAACCTGGGGACAATAGAGAACATCTCACATGGAAGTCTTGTACAACACGGTCTGTACAGCACAGTCTGTACAGCACAGTCTAGTCTATAGAGCACATTCTGTATAGCACAGTCAGAGGGGGGGGGGGGGGGGGGTGCTGGTGGTGTTTATGATTGTCAGGTAGGTGGAATGTAACTCTGTATAACTCGAGATGGCTATCAACTCGGTGTCTCACGGTGAGACTTGAGCACCTTTCAAAATAAAAGCGCACCATCGGAAGTTCGGTAACTTCATATAATATATAATATAATATATATTATAGATATATTTTGGACAGAGCACTGCCTATAGCCTACAGCACAGTCTAACAACATAGTTAACACAACACAGTCATCCAGAACAGTCTCACAGCACAGTCTCAAAGCAAAGTTTGCTTCTGCATTTACTGTCTGTAATTCACTACCCATTTCAATTCACCACTACTAACTACCAATGAAGTGTATGTATTTTCAAGAAGTTCTAATACATTTTACAAATTAGATTTTGATCTGATACCAATGATAACAGTCACTCTTTGACAAAAATATCTTGCTTTTATTAAATGTTTGCACGTTTTCACTCACCCCATTGTCCATGCGTCTGTCCACTGTTCCCTTCAACATGTTTCTCTTGGCTAGGTGCTCCGGAGCTCTCGATCCACCTGTTGAACCACATCACATTAGTGCGAAGTGTGTGTGTTCTTCATGTGTCTGTACACCGTTTTCTGAGAGCAATGTTGATCAAGGATTTTACTATTTTCTATTTTCTTATAATGCAACACTATTAACAATTCATTGTAGCTGCAAGGAACCAATACATTTGATGGAACCAAACAAATATTTTAATTAGTTTAAATATCAAAACCAATCCAAAGCCATCTATACCAAAAAACCTTAGTTATAAGGATCTCACTGCTTTGAGTCATGTCTATTAAATTTGGGATTAATAGGTACAGCCTAGTTACAAGTACAACCAAGTTTGCACTGTAAGTTTTCATTTCTTAGGTCCATCATGGTGCTCTTATACTTGTAGAACATAAACACAATTCACTAATGTTAAACCACCCACCTAAAAACAACAGCAGACTGAATATCTAAACACTCAAGCAAAGTTCATACCATCCACTAGGGGCTCATTTCAGCCAGGAACCTAGGAGGAAGGTTTACATAATCCTCTGTGTGCCACATGACCTGGCAGGGACTTCCCTGACACGACTATGACAGTGACCTGTCGTTGGCCTTTTGCAGTTTCAGAAACCCTGGCTGAACTGTGGGGCTTGAGAGGACACAATTCACCCATTGCAGTGCTAGGATGTGGGAGTACACAGACAAATCACTCAGTGTTCTCGGCAATAGCTGTGTCCTTCTGCAACAACAGCACTGGGGTTGGAATTATCTCCATGCTGTTAGAAGTGCTTGGCATTGAGCCATATTCAAAAACCAATTCCATATACTACATACTTGTTCCACAGACACAGAGTGTGCCTAAGCTCTAATACAGTATTTTTTTCCTCTGAATAAATGTACCTTTAAAAGGTTGGATTGTTCTCATTTCTTTCAAAGTGACATAAAGCCAAATTACCAAAATGATTTTTTTTATAACCCTTTACACTCATCTTTACCAGGGGTGACTGTATGTATAAGTATAATACATGTATTATTAATGAGCACCACAAGTTTTAAACTTGTCTGTGGTATACACTACTATGTCACTAAGAGAAATTATTTAGTATCATATACAGTATACAAATACAGAAATGATTTACTATTGTCAGGTGACAAAGGGTTGACAGGGAGTTTGTGTCATCAGTAGCATCCTCGGCAGAAAGTCAAAACCACAAATTCAGCTCATTTAAAATAGCTCACTTGTATTCCAGCGAGACATATAGACAGAATCTCCAGAGTAAACAATGTAAATGGGTATGGTGTGTTTGTGTGTGTCCTCACCTGTCTCCCGACAAGGCGCTCGTTCGTGGCGCAGGAGAAAACGAACCTCCCCTCTCTGCTGACCCCAACGCTGCAGCACATCCAGCATCCTCTCACCATCATCTATGGCACGCTCTGAGAGCATGGAGTACACCAGACAAGGAGTCATCACATGGCTTTTAAATTAGTCGTTTAAATAGGGATTTACTATATAGTGTTGAACTAACCACTAACTTGCTCAACTAATCATAGAATAGAACATATGAACCAGAGTCAGTTGGCAGGTAATGCAGCAATAATAAATATTAAATTGTAAAGGGGGAACAACTTGCTTCCTTTTTCAAATACATACATGATTAAATAAGCCACAGGCTCTCTAAAGCAACAGACACATCAGTTATTTATTTTGCTGTTCAATACTCAATATTTTTCTTGTTTATAAATCCTAATGGCGAAGCATTACACCTAGCAGCAACATGATCAGTTTGAGTCCAAATCCTGGGCTTCACACAGGCACCCTAACCCTGCACTGACCTTGGAGATGCTCAGTGGTGTTTAGTGACTGCTTTCCTCAACTCAAGTAAAAAGTTGACCAAAGTAGCAAGTAAGTGTCTGAAATTGGAAATAGTCCAGACAAAAACGTTGCTTGCTGGCTATTCTCTTCCTTCTCCATGTTGCATACAGGTTTGGCCATGATTTTGTTCCAATACATGTTGGGCAAACATTTTAAGACACAACAAAGTAGGCTGGACATCAGTATGGTTTTGAAAATATGCTTTCAAAAAAGTAAACAATCAAATTGTAATGGACGGATGTGTGTGGATGTGTTGACAGTCACCTGTTCCTCGCCACATTTCAGCCAAATAGCAGTCGCCCTCCCCTGGCTCTTTACACAGCTCCACCACATCTCGGCACAATGTTTCTGGTGTCACCGGCACTTCTGTGAAATGCTGGTCATTGTTGCTAAGGAACACGGTGAGGAACATCTATAGCAGGAAAATACACAAATCAGTGCTGGACCTGTCAGCAATATGTATAATCTAAATCTAAATCAGATTTTAAAAGTTAAAAAAACATTAAGTGTTACATTTCAAATGTTATTATTTTGAAGAAAATGTGTCGCTAAAGGTACTTTGGTTGTTTACGTGGATAACCTTCTAAAGACACTTTAAGAACCCTTCTTTTGAAGATCAAATCAATTCATAAACTGCCATTTTATGGAACTACTGTACAACATGGTTTGTGGATAGTTAGTTGTCTGTTTGTTGGTAGTTAGACAGACATCTAAACAGGAACCCACAAAATAATCATACCAAGGTTGACATAACCTCCATTAAAAACACAATTGGTGTTTTTCCAAGCATGCTGCATGTAACTGAGCTTCACGATGGGGTGACACTGTGAACTCAGATGACTGCTACGCTTCATGTATTAGTGTTGATGTTTGGAACACAATTATGTGGTCTGAGATACTCCTTTTTAGTGTGCCTTAGTTTACTCAAAACTACTAAGGACTTGGAAAAACAGAAACAATAATAATTAGCGCACAACATTTTTCTGCCTCCCTACAGGGACCGAAGCAGATGGTCACTTTCTGTTTAAACTCCTTGTTATAGTTTGATAACATGCTGCTTTTATGGATCCTATGAATGTATCACTTGATTATGACAACAGGGAATTCAGCAAGTATACACATTGAGCTTAAGCATCTGGCCACCCAGCCTGGAGACAGAATGAGGACAAGCAGAGGGCCTACCCCAGAAATGTCCCTCAATATATGAGGGGTGAATGCAGTGGAGGACACTTTCCATAAAAATATCTGAGCTGCGTCTCTTAGTAAAAACTATGATGAGGAGGAGGTGATACAAAGACACCCTTGGCAGGAAGCTGCCCTCTGGAGATGAATCCTGTCCTTTCCGCTCTGCTAGAAATGTCAACAGTTCCACCTACAATGCACAAACACCAAAGTGTTTGTACAACAACTGTTTGTGAGGACAATAAAAAGAGTTATGAAGTGTGTCAGCTATTTTCTCACACCATAAACAACAAGCCAAGCCATTTCTACTCAACAGACAATGACTTATACTAACGTTTAACAGGGGGTGCAGTAGATACTTTTTGCCTGATAAGGTAAAAAGTATCACCTGCCTGAGGTCTGATGACCTCAGGCAGGTGAAGTACTGCTACACCACTGAGGGAACAGATGAATGATGACACAGGGTATTTTATTAGAGATGGCCACAACTGCAGCATTTCAGCCCCTTTAATATCACAGGTACTTACCATTTAGAACAGTCCCTCAACTGTGTTAGGGGCCACCATTTTTTACATTAGATTTCTTGAACCAAGAAATAGCAGGCCTAAATATTTGTTAATTCAGGTTGTGGGTATTCAGCTAAATGAAAAATGCTTTGCTCTGGAATTTCTAGCCAGAGAATACCAACTGTCTGTTAGGGTGGGGAGACACACTGACTGTCTCCCCACCTTCAAGAAAAGGCTCAAGACGCACTTGTTCCAGGAGTACAACGGTACTTAGGAATGTTTGGCTGGACCTGATGTTAGTTTCCTCCAGGATCACAATGACTCTTATTGAGAGACTTGTTGCTCTTGTTGGTTAGTTGTAACTGATTTTAAATGATTCCTCGCTGTGAAATATATTATTGTTGCTTGCTTTTTCCACAGGTACACTCTTGCACTTTTGAGGTTCAATGCTGTTTAATTGTAACTTGTCTAACTCCATGCTCTTATGGTTCTTACCTTTGGGACTTATTTGGTTTTCACAATGTATGCTTCATGTTTGGTTACCCAAAATGTTTGGGGCTATCTCGTTATGTTCAGTGACCTATGCACTTTTGTAAAACTCTCTCTTGGAAGTTGCTTTGGATAAAAGCGTCTGCTAAATGCATAAATGTAAATGTAACTGGAATATCATATGATCTCCTTTATAAAAGTGGCTAGGATATATTTCAAATTTAACCAAGATTTTACATGTGCGCCAACAAATTTAGTCTAAAACCATCTATGATCCGCACAAGCTGTCAGCAACAGGGATAAGGACAGAAACATAATTATGTTGAGGCAACAGTATGAAAGAATCCCGTCTTTCACATCTGCCACAAAAATCTGCCACTGTAACAAAAGTGGTTGCTGGACATGTACAGAAGCAAGGCTAAACCCCTTCACAATGCTAACTGTCAAGCAGTTGAAAAAGGAAATAGTCTGCTAAAACCAGCTCCCCCTTAATCCCATTTATGTCTAAAAAGTAGGTCTCAAGTGTCAGAGGTTGAAAGTTGAACAGAAGTATGTCACTTCTACTTTCACAATGTCACATTTCACATGTCATCTATTTAGGAAAATTGGAAGAGACAGCAGATATACAACCCTCTGTGGCCCCTGGGAGCATAGAGGACAGTGTTTAGACTCTCCTTTCCTCTTCCCTATATATCAGCACAGAACATCAAAGGCCATGCAAAGTGCTCTACTTATTGTTTATCACTGTAAGGGTTGGACTTTCAATAAAGAAATGTGTACCTGATTCTGGATGACAAGGAAAGTGTTTCCTCCCTCCCTATATGAGATAATATGGAAATTAAACTATTTCCCTTCTACCTGTTCCCTTTGTACAATATTTCCCAACCATTCGCCACAGCTGAGCTCATGCTTTTAAATTTGCGGTTTAAATGGTGATTTACAATATAGTGTTAAAGTAAGGTGTAAATAGTAAAAGGGGAACAACTTGCTTCCTCCTTCAAATACATACATGATCAACATTTTGATGTGAGGGTGTAAATCATATCATCCAGCCAAAGGCTCTCTAAAACACATTTATTTTTCTGTTCAAGATTTTATTTTATTCTTGTTTAGAAAGCATCCCTCCATGCAGCAACATAATCCGTTTGAGTCCAAATGAGACCACTCCTGAGGCAGTTGAAATGCAACCCTAAAGGAGAGGTTAGTTGGACTCCCTGAATAAATCTAGGGAGAAAGGCAGGGCATGTCTTACTCTTAATAGCATGCTCTGTTATTCTGACAAGGCAAGACTGACTAAGAGGTAGTTCAACTTGTGGTGTCGCAAGGCTGAAAGAATTGGACGGTCACTTAGAGGCAGTTGTCTGAAGTCCGGGGCTAACAGTTAAAACTCTGTGGACTACAGTAATCAATTACTTCATTGTTAACTGTCAGTGTAATCTGGTGAGGTGGCACCTAAAGCCAAAACAGTGAAATCACTGATAAAGAATACAAAAATAAAGTTGTAGAAAAAGCTGCAGTAGTGCTTCTGTACCCCATTACTTTGGCTGTTGGCTTGGAGGATGTTGATACTGTATCTTGGGGTCAATTAATCCTGGGTGCTGGAGGTCTTAATCCCAATCGTAATTACCAGCAAAGCTGCTTGTGTCTCACCAGCTCAACAAAAACAACCTTGTCGGACTCGCACTGACGATTCTTTTCCACATTTGTTCCTTGCTTTGACAGCACTTGGGTGCTCAAATATAGGTTTTGGAATAGGACTTCAAATGATACACATACATATATTCAACATTGATAAACACGTTGAACTGATATGTTTAATATACCATGACACACGCAAATTTGAGAGCCAATTTGAGATGTGACAGCAGACCAGTGACAAGCACTGGGGTAATCCAATCTGGGGGATTAATTAATTATTCATGGTTGCTGACAAAACAGCAAACAAATGAGCATCTGTTGATTCATGAATTACCTGGCTAACACAACAGAGTGGAACACTTGAGATCCCTAGAAATGTCCCTTTCTGGAGGGATCGTTTATAATGTGCTGCTACTGTGCATGTGAATTTGGGTCTGGACTCTTGGTGGCAGCTTGGGACAGGCTTGCGTGCCACCGCCGGTCTACTCCCAAATGTTTTGAAGCTCTGTCCCTCGTCTAGGCCATATGGCAAGGGTCACGTGACGTTACAGTTGGATCAGCGACGCACCCCTCCCCCTTCGACAGCGCACATTATTCAGACAGCAGGATACTGTGCAAGAATAACAAAAAGAAGACAAACTCAAAATGCTAACCTTTCTGTGATAGTACTTGTGCACTAGCCCTTTTGGTGAGGGCTTTGATCAGTAGAACAGTCACATATTTTATAATGTGAATCTAAAAGGCAGATATGTGAGGAGTGTGACTGTGTGTGTATGGGTTTTTGTCACTGTGGCAACGGTTGCCAAGATACACCGTGAGCTCAGGTGAGGGCTTCACAATGGAAATCAATGGAAATGTGACCTTGGTAGTTTAAATAGGCCACAATTTATAACTAGTCTACTAGTCATTCCCTTTGTCTGTCACCACTGACCTAGTAAGAACATCCACAGCATAGCTGCAAAATGAACACTTGCCTCCAAATGAACCTCTCTTTTTAAGCATGTTGAACGTAAAAGAGCTTCTCACAAGATTGGGATGGAACTGGATGCAGACATGGTGTCACAATTGTTGGTTAAAAAAGATTTGACCAACATTATTGGTGCATTACTTGGCTAGGCACTATGTGTAAACCCATGTTGTGGTTACCTCCCAACATGAGGAAATGTGGCACACAATGACTCTTAAATGTTTCCATCAGAGCCATTGTATTAACACAATGCAGTCAACTTCAGTAAACAATTTCTGCTTTGTTGATTTGGTCGCATCTACTATCTGCCGTCAGCCATGTAATAAAGGAAATCCTTAAAGCGGCACTCTAAATAAGAGGAGCATCATGTGTTTTACTGACTTGTACTGATGATCTTGGCTAATTGAAAGCAAGAGCACAGAATCAATACAAGAGCCTATACAGAGCTCACTCATAATCAAGGATGTTAAACTGCTATGCACTTAAAAATATATTAAATGGAGCAGATTCTGAATATTTTACTTCCAACTGGCATGCCAGTGAGATAAACCCTCTGACGAAACATAAGACCGGTTCTCAACAAATTGCAAGCTCAGAATATGACATGCTATCTTGATTTACCATTCTGTGCACTGTACGCTAGCTATTCTTAGAATACCAGTTTCCCTATTGAGAGTGAAGGATGGAGTGCACATGGAAACTGAAAAATATGCAGGTTCCTATTGACAGGGGACAAGTTTACACTAACTTCGGAGCTTTTTCACATTTCCACAGCAGTTTTCCTGTGACAAGTGACAAGTATGACTGACTCTTTTTGGGGGTTTATTGAATAATGTTAGGCTGATTCACTGCAGCTTTAGGCTACTTCTTAACTTCAAAAAACACTTTTTTTAAATAGTGAACACAAGTAGACGAGCCAGAAAAGCTACTGAATAAAACTAGACCCTTCTGCTGGCTTCACTGTGACTGATTCTAAAATCAGTGAAAGTCAAATGAGGCATTTCATTAGCAGTCTCTGAGCGTATTCTTTAGCAAGGTCTATCCTCAGTGTTTAATATCCACCACACACCAGGTTGTACTTGACGCATGCATTTCAGTCATTCAGTAGAAACGGAGAATGACCTACAGAACGTAAAGCTTTGAGCTACCCTTTTTCTAAATGTGCGTTTTATATATGGCTTTGGTTTTGTGACAAATGATTGATTCAATGAACTATATGAAAATTCCTTTAAACAAGTTAAACAAGTTCAAATAAACCTGGAAGCTGTACAGGATTAAAAAGCTTAAAATGGGCCACATACAGTGTAAAATAGGGAAGGATGGACAGTAGCCTACCTGCGTCTGTAAAAAATCATCATAAATCATATTTAACCATTGAGAAATTGTGTGCATGATTGACACTGGATACAATTCATTATTATAAAACTTGTTATTCAACATAAACACTTTAATAAAAAGGTGTGGCTGTTGAAACTATGGTAATATATTTCAAGAATGCACAGTGCCACATGCAACTATGTTCACAATAACCAACCGGTGTTGAATATTTGGACAGTTGATTATCAAAAGCAACGCACAAAACAACAACGAAAAAGGCACACCCGTTTTAACTCACCGGCATCATTTTGACCGCTTGACGGGTTTGTTCAGCGTCGCCTCCACGTAGGCTCCGAAGAAATAAATCTCAAATGAACGGGGGGGGGGGGGGGGGGGGGGGGGGGGGGGGTAGCAGCCGTGTAGTCAAATCCAATCAGTGTTGATACTGTCTGCCTTTACTGCTCAATTATAATACGCATGCTCTTTATTGTCATCCTCTCCTAAATAATATGTAGACCTGTTGCAATGTGCCTCTTTTCTTTAAGATAGTGATCTGTTGCCAAATAAATTGTTATCTCATTGCAAGGTCCGGAGGCCACCAGATTGACATGTTCTGATACCGAATTTGATCACGTTCAAATTGCAGCAGCCCAATTATTGATATAACAACTGATTCTTCTGGTACGCGCAAACGCTTTTATGTCCAGTAAATCCTCGATGTCCCAACTGTGATGCAATTCATTTAGGATGCTGTGCCTCTCCGTCCTCGCGTGTCCTATGCTTGGCTCCTGTCCTCTCAATGTATTCAACACGGAGTCGACAGACGACAACCTAACCCTGAGTGACGCTGAAGGCTTCTATGGCTAATCCCTTAGCAACGTTAAACTCCTCCCTTTTACCGTGCGGTGCTGGTTGAACAATCCACGTCCAATTATTATAGACCACAGAGGCTGTATGTTTATCGCCCCCTTCTGGCTTTGAGTGAAAAGTGTTCAATTTCCAAAGGGGTATCCTATGAGAAATACGTGGCTTGTGGAGTCACACAGAAGCTCAGAAACTTCCCTTCAGATGCAGCAAGTAACTACATAGTAGTCTCATACCAGGTACAACAAGTCAGAGCTGTAGTTATGATGGGATCCTGGTCCATCTTCTGGCTGCTGGCCTGGAACACAAGCGCACCGTCCTCTGCCTAAACTGACAGACGCCAGTGCGGGCCTCTGCTGATGCTCTACTGATCTGGAACTCTGGATGTTCTGTTTTTCACCATCCAATTGCACATGTTCTTTTCTTTTTTACTGCTCATGCTGCATTATTGTGCCTCTGATCTACACCTCTGTGTGTCACCAACCATCTCTGGAGGAGTGTCGTGGATTAATAATCTACGTTTTTACCCAATATCCGAGTTTTAAAACAGCACGGAAACGGCAGCAAAGTATGATGCAAAGTGTTTATTCGAATCTAACACAAAGGATTGATTCCAACAAACGTGAGTGTGGTCTCGAGCTCAGACTGGAATTTTTCTCCGGACATTTGCTTATATATTTACTCTCCATTATTTATGATATTTTATCATTGGTACATTATATATGGTCACAGATGCATTTATGTATTTCACACCCGGTTGGTCAATTGTCACAAAATTTACATTGCCAGTACTTTTCCTCTACCTTCCCCTTCCAGGGCCCTCGTGAGGCCTTGCCACCCAGCTGTACAGGGACACTGAGTTTAAGGACATAAATCTGTCCCCTGATGTCTGGCGCTTGTAGTTCTCAATATCTGGGCTTTGTAGTCCTTCATGGGAAAGACCTACACACATACTTCTCTCTCTTGCACTCAAAATCTATCTATCTGGACTTCCACATTTTGGCCTTTATATTTTCTACGTTTTAGTGGTAATACTAATCAGTCAACAGCTTTGCATCTGTTTTTCAGTAATATAGCAAATACAAGTAATAAAGGTGATTAAGAGGTTCATTTTCAATCATATAATCCATAATCATTTCTCCATCTTCATAATTACAACAGTGTAATTATAACAGGAGGGGATCCCTCACTGACCTGCTCCTCACAAGGTTTCTAACATGTTTTCTCTCAGTTGTCCTCTGAGGTTTTCCTTGTCTTTATTTACAAGCAATGTCACAGAGTGCTTCCCAAATGCCCATAGAACTGCACGTACATCAGGACTATGCCTCCATCTCATGAGAGTTGACCTGGTAAAGTATAACTCTACAAGTCAAATGAATGTTCCTGGTTAAATTAACCCTGACTAATGTGCTGTGTATTGTATATAGTCCCTGATTAAACTGCCCTAGCTCCCCAGGCTATATGTCAGGGAGATCTGAGAGGTCACACTGTGAGAGTTGAGTTTGCTCAACTAGCCAGGGAGCAGAACCCTCCAACATCAGCACGTGGATCAAGATCTTCACCAACTATGCATCTGCTTGGATCCACAAGTATTGGAAATGATCAACTATTGGAAATGACTGTTGGAGTGAGAATTGGAGTAAATTGTGTTTAAAGATCCCATGACATGCTGTTTTTGGATGCTTTTATATAGGCCTTAGTGGTCCCCAAATACTGTATCTGAAGTCTCTTTCCCGAAATTCAGCCTTGGTGCAGAATTACAGCCACTACGAGCAGTCCCACAATGAGCTTTCCTCAGGACGTGACGTTTCTGTGTCTGTAGCTTTAAATGCTATGAGGAAGAAAGAGGCGGAGCTAACTGCCATGCTTCGGTCGTTTGCAAGCCATGATGTCTCGAGGAAAAACCAATGTCGCGCTCGCACAGTCGTAGCTCATTTTTTCATTGGTGGGCCAAATTCTCTGTGCGGGCAAAGCAGAGAGAGGGGAGGTAACCTTCCCTATTGTGACGTCACAATAGGGGGATTTTCTAAACTGAGCGTTGGAGCTCTCATTTTCTCAAAGGCGGAGAAGAATACCCAGGTCTTGGTTTACACCTATCGAAATTTCTAGCCACTGGGGGACCAAAGGCAGTCTAGGGGAACTCATATTAATGTTAAATAACCTCCTAATGTGAAGTTTTCATGTCATGGGACCTTTAAAGAAAGCAAGATTAAATACAGTATGTGAGTAAGACTAGAAAAACATGTGCAATTAAAATATGTATATGAGCTATGAGGGTATATGAGTACTTCCAACATTCTCAACATGAACTGTACACATCCAAGTAACACTCACCCAAGACATTCCACACATGTACACAGTCACTGTCCAGCGATTACAGTCAACACGTTTGTAATGATCCTCCACATTATGTTTTGGACTTTAAATCTGTTTGTTTTCATTAGATATCAGTCTGATATCTCTTCTCTTTGCTATCTGTCCTCACCATGAGTCCTCAGCCATCCACCCCTGCCTCTTCTTCTGCTTCTCTCTCCTCTGTGCTGACATGGAGCTGCCTCACCCAATGGTTGAACTCAGTAGCTTGACAAGCTCTGTGCTCCAGAGCCATTCTTCAGCAAGTCCTGAGGATGGTCCAATCTGTCACAGATACAGCTAGCTGGTCTGATGCACCATGACTCAACAGAACCACTTTACTGTACCTTAGGCAAAAGAGAAAGAGTCAGTTGGGCCACTGTTTGGTCCTGACCGTGAGTGTGGGTCTGGTCCTTGTCAGGAAACTGGCCGCTGACTTTGGCCTAGTTCCTGCTCCTGGTTGTGGTTGCTGGGCAGATTCAGTGTCCTCTACAGCTCCAGGACAGGGTCCTCAACTTTTTCCACATCCCTCTCAGGGGTGAACTGGAATACCAGCAGCCTTCACACAGAGGAGGTTATGGAGAGAGTAGTAGGATGATCATTGTACCTTGCAACTTTTAAGAATCAAATGAGTGTCTAGTGTTAATACCATAAGGGGATTTGATAATAGAATCATAGACAGCATAGAGAGACACAGTTTTACTCTGACCTGGAAAAAGAAAGTCTTGCATTCCGCCTGGTGTCCTTCCCTGCAGGACGGAAGGAAGGTCTGCCGGTGTTGCCATGACACAGCAGAGGAACACATGCTGACAACACACAGACACAGAGAAAGAGGCAAATGACCATAAACAACAGGGCATATGCACATTCCTCTCTGCTCAACTGAGATTCCCATCCCACGTGTATGTTTCTGTGTGTGTGTGATGAGGATGACATCTGAAGCAAGGCTGCTGGAGAGATGAGGAGCTCCTGACAGCAGATCCCCTGGCTGAGCAAACCCTGAACGGTGGAGGTCCCAGCTCTGGCTGTAAACACTGATATAGAGGACAGGAAATGTGCTGCTTCACAGAGGTCCAGAACATGACAATGAATATACCATTCAGGTGTGGTGTAGTACATTATTACACAGGGGCGTAGGTTTAATTATATATTATGACATGTCCCGACCACTTTTCAAAAACAGCGAATCTGTTCCCCTGCACTTTTTATTGAAAGAAAATAAGAAAATAATATTTACTCCTGCACACACACCTGATATCACAACCGCAGACATTACACTCCACATATATTGCTGTATATGATTGAATGATAATAAAAGCCACTTGACTTGGAAGCCAGAGAGAGAAGTGAGACATATGGACTAGCAGCCACAGGTAACCAGCTGAGGGGCTGACAGAAGGAGAAGGAGAGCTGGGATTACTTCATTACTTCACAAAAGGAACAGGAGGCTGAAAGGAAACCTCTACCAAGGCCAAACACTGTTCTGAGACAAAGGGATTGGTAAAGTGAAATAAATATAACTACAACTTTTATTTGCTTTGGTTGTTATTAATTAAATAACTGAATACATTATGTTAGTATATCAAAAAAGTGCAATTATATATTTGATGTTGAAGTTGTTCTTAATCTTAATGACATTACAAGCCTACCATAACAATTTTATAATGTAGCGTTTAAAGTTTATTAATTACCACCTTTGGACACCAATCAGTCAAGTCTTGTGAAAAGGTTCTGTGTACCTCCTTGACATGAATTTAGCTTTAATCTAGCTGACCTTGGCCTTTGACTCCACTGCCATCACAAACTTCCTAAAGTCATCAGCTAGCAGTTGAGGCTCCTCGAAGGCAGCAAAGTGACCCCCCCGGGGCATGAAAGAGTAGGACAAAATGTTCTGATACTTGCGACGAGCCCAAGGAGGGGGGCAGTGGAACAGCTCTTCAGGGAAGGCTGCTAGTCCGGTGGGCACATACACCCCTGTCCTGTTATCACAAAAGGCAACAAAAGGTCCATGTCAGTCAAACGTTGTTTAAACCCATCATGTCGCAACATTTTGTCAGTGTCATTGAGCAAAAATTGCAGCTTTTCTAGGTTGGTGGATATTGATAGGATGTGGAATTGCTACATCAGTGTGTTACTGTAGCTTCAGTGTGCTAGGTTTGCCAGAGACAATCGGAACAAGTAAAGACATCAGTATCAACCTTACCTCGCATCAACTCTCTTTAGAATATTTTCCTTTAAATTCTCACGATAGAAGCGCATCGAAGGAATTATGGAGCCAGTTGTCCAATAAATCATGACATTGGTAAGGAGATCATCAAGTTGGTACTTCCTAAAACAAAATGCTGCCCTTATTATTACTCAAGCAATATATAACTCTCATTTAAATGTTCAGTGATACAGCACGAAAGTGTTTATTATTGTATTTTATTTAGATTCTGTCAGTTTCATCAAAGAAAATGTGCTTGTTACTGTACCTCTCCAGTCCTCCGTCCTCAAGATTCCTATTTTCAGAATCAGTCCAGGCAGAGAACTTCTCCAAGATATAGGCCGCTAAGCCCACAGGAGAGTCATTAAGTCCACACCCTGGAGAGGGAACCGAGGGAGGAGAAAGCTGTGATCGCTAATGCTAATGTCCAGACTGCTGATTCTTAGTTTTAAAGCACCTGCAGTAAGACCGGCCCAGTTGACACAAAAACTGTTTTTTTTATACATTACTGATTGCTGCAACATTATAATTCAACACGACTCACAGTTTCATAAGGGTGATGTTCAATTGGATGGACAAAATGAGACATGGAGGCCTTGTGCTTGTAGCTGACCTGCTGTGTCTGGCTTGGTGGCCTGCATGTGTAGGTAGCCGGTCTCCCTCAGTAGAGCGTGGAAATTCTTCTCCACAGGGTAGAGGCGTTTGACATCTTCCTTTGAAAATCCAACGAGGGAGGGGAGGTAAGATCCCAGCAGCAAGGACAGGAACATGGCCGGACCCCCGAAAGGCACGTTGAACATGTTGAGGTGAAGACCTTTCACAGACCTTGCAGCAATGCAATATAATGAAGAATTCATGCAGTAACACTGTCAGAATGCACTTTGATTTTTGGACTATTATAAAAATTATGATCTTGTATCAGACCAAGATCCTGGGATATCACAGCGGGTGAGACATGCTTCCCATTACTGAATAACAAGTTTGCATTCTCCTATAAACTTTAGCGTGGGTCTACACAAACTATCCAGTCATCAGAGGTTTTATACTGCGAGTGCCAGTGTCTCTTTTACTGAAAGACAAGGCTGCGAAATACTACCATGGGTTTTATTTACTCTGGTCTCATCTGGGCCATGTTGTTGGTGATGATGGAGCCCCAGTCCCCTCCTTGTAGGTAGAACTGGCTGTGACCTAGACGTTCCATCAACTTGAGGAACACTCGAGCTGCTGCTAAAGTATCAAACCCTACAGGAACAAACATTAGATTCACCTTGCAGCACAGAAGCCAGTTTGAGATGCACAATGTGTGGACATTGCACAACAGCAACGGGTAAAATCATCTTTTCATACTACAGTTTAGTGTCAAAAGTAAACTTAAAGGTTTCCTTGCAGAAATGTTAGGCTGCATGCGTACCTTGCTGTTGTGGGGCGTCTGAGTAGCCAAAGCCTGGGATGGAGGGGCAGATTACTTCAAAGGCCAGGCCATCCTCACGCTGAAGCAGGAAGGGTAGCATCTTGTAGAACTCAAAAAAGGACCCGGGCCAACCATGGACAAGCATCACAGGCTGAACTGCCTGTCCGTCAGGCACATGAGGAGAACTCATGTGAAGGAAGTGCACATCCAGACCTGGATCCCCAAATGAACAAGATGGAGCAACCAACCCATACTTCTACTTGTCCTATCCAGCCTGATTGAGCTGCTCAGTGGTACATAACATGAATATCTATTTTAGATATTTTATCGTTGTTACATTTTGCACTGTAGTGACGTTTACTTGATTCAAAACATTTAATGTTTTTGTTTTATGTTGTCTTTTAACATGTACAGAGGTAATCTAATAACGATATTTTCACTTTTGTGGTGTAAAAATAAGTTACCTTCAATTCGGGTTTTGAAATGTGGGTATTTGTTGAGGACGTCGACCTGTCCATTCCAATCAAACTGATTCCTCCAATACGAGGCAATTCGTTGGAGGTATGCTGAGTTGAAGCCGTAGTTGAATTGGGAATCCACCAAAGCATCGGTGTATCTGGCTCTGTCAAGACGTTGGTGAAGATCCTGAGGACAAAGAGGGGAATGTTCACCTTTCTTGGAAACATAATCATTTCTATGTATGTTTACGTCCTACTTGGCACTATTCTAAAGAATGAATCCACATGTCAGTTTACTGGGACCTCTACACGTCTTACTGGCTCTTACTGTCATTCACGTTACCTTTATTTCCTCA
The DNA here is from genome assembly GCF_038355195.1 of Osmerus mordax. Classification (NCBI taxonomy): domain Eukaryota; kingdom Metazoa; phylum Chordata; class Actinopteri; order Osmeriformes; family Osmeridae; genus Osmerus; species Osmerus mordax. The sequence continues at coordinate 1,018,311 of NC_090070.1, forward strand.
TCTGAGGTTTCCACCGTAAATTGATAGATTCCGGTGTCATTAGACCTCTGTTGTCTTTCTGACCCCCACCAGCCATCCCCAATTGGAATGGTGGTGACTGTTCTGGCACCAACCAGCCGGGGCAAGAGAGGACCCCTGGACCTGAGACCAGCTAGAGATATGTTGAGTCTACAGTTGTGGAGTCTGTGACAAATGGAAACTACTCAGAATCATCTACCATTGTATTTTAATTTGATATACAACTCTTTCAACAATTTTTCTATATTACCAGTCAAAGATGTGAGGTACTGGTGTCTACAGACATACAGTGTATGCACAGTGTTATAGGTTTGTATTTCATTTCACTTCTGTGAACTTGCTGTTGGTCTGCCCAGCTTAACAGTCTATAAAACCTAATTAGTATTCCTAAATCGAACCACCACATTCTTCATATGCTTAACTCACTATAATCTCTCTAAAAACATTGCATTCAGAAAGAAAAAAATGTGACGCCGTCACGACATGTGAAAATACAACACACACAACTCACCTTGAAGACACAGCTGCATGCATGTCTGATCAGTGACGAGGTTTCAATGAGACCTTTACCTTACATCCAGACAGCCTGCAGTCACTAAGTAGGTACTAGGAAAGAGCTTAATCTAAATCTAGCCATGTGAGACCATTTCAATTAAAGCTGTTTAATCTCTTTTTGGCTAGTTTAAGCAAGAGTCACAGTTAGTATGTATGAGTAGATGAAGAACATAGGGTTAAGGTTAGCATTACTTGCTTAACATAATAGTTTTAATGGTACCATGTTAATTGTTGTGGTGTAAATTAGTGTGAAAAGTTTCTTAAATCTGCACTAAAGGTATATTTAGTATTGATACATGTTTAGGTTCTAAGATACAAACATTGAGCTTTATTTCAGGAATCCTTGGAATCTAGGTATACCAAACAGTCACAAATAATACTTATGTTTATTAATTCTGCTATTAAATTATATAAGTTTGATAAAGTTGTTAATCAAATACAGTCTCTAAATCCTGTATCCAAAATTTGTATTGATTATATTGCCGATGTATTAAATGTTGAGTTAATCAAATGTTGATTATGTTAAACAAAGAATGCTGAAGAGGCTGGCACCTATTTTGCCAGGATGTCATGACAACAAGGCCTTCTGACAAGGTTTATGTGAGTCAACTGCTAGTAAGTTGCTACTAAAGATGTTGCAAGTCCTATATACGTTTGCCATTGGGAAGATTTACATATCCCCTTTATAAGAATCATGTTATGATTGAACATATTGTTTAATCCGATTCAGTCTCACTCCTGTAATCCTCATGTAAAAGTAATATGAGAAAAGTTTGATTATTGATTGAGACTTTTCATTAGGCTGACAATAAATATATGCTGTAAACCTGTTTTCAAGACATTCAGTATATTTGAAGTAAAAAGGAATTTGAAAACTACAAAAATAAAGTAAAAATAAAGTTAGGACTCCCACTATCAGTCAACATTGCCATTTATACAAATTCAATCAGAATCATTTATTAAGGGCCATGACAAGAACAGTGTGGCAGGAACATTATAACTTCCAAGAAAGGATGAGTTGCTCAAAGACTTATTCAATCACTTAATTAACTCAATTTTTGTTAATTCCTCTTCCAGTATGCTAGTCCACAGTTCACAACAAGGCTGACATAATTAATATATGATTAATTAATATTTTTATCTCGCTATTGAGATGTGTTCAATAAATCAGTCTGCAACAGGTTCAGTGAAATTACATTATTTTGAAATCTTGTACAGTATCAGTGACATTGATCCTCCAGTAGATAGCTCGGAACATCAGAATGTGGGACAGCCATCACAACAAAGTGGCAGGTCATAGTCTGGGAAGAAAGAAGGATAATAATATATACATTAGATACCCTAAAACATCACATTGTATGTATTCAACGAACACATTCTATAGCCGACACATTATCCCTTTTCAAATCCGTTTCACACAATTGATCACACAATGCTCTATTTCTTTATTTTATGCATACATTTTATACATTTTTGTACTATTTTTTACTATATAAATTTCTTGTAATATTTCACAAATTTACCTCTATATATTCGTTAATGATAAATTCACATCCTCCATTACCTTGGAATCCTCAGCATTCTGTAAGCTACAGTCAGCCAGATTTACAGTGGGCTCGTTCTTGCAAACGGTCTGTCCTACTTGTACAGTCATGGTGTACTTTACACGAGCCGGAGGGTAAATCTAGGGGTAAAAATAACCTGACTGATTACATTGTCTTCTATGCATATTTTGTTCATTAATCATACTGTTGTAAATCATCATGTTTATAGTGAGATAGAAGTTGCCCCTGTGAATTCTTCGACACAACTTTTTGTTAATTCCTAAAAAGCTAATGTGTGCCAATGTGCCCCTTCAGACACTACCAAACACTCACACTCCCAATGGAGAAGTTTACGTACATCATGTCCTCGTTTTCATACCAAAAGCAGAAATGTTTATCAGGGCGCAGGGCCAGTTTGTCTACAGACCTGAGATGTGTTTAACAGGATGGCGATGACCTTGTAGGCATATGTGCAGTTACTCATGCGGTTATGGAACCCAACAGCAAAGTTTGCTGCCTCTTTAACATCTGATCCGTATTGTTGCTCAGAACTGGCCGCCAACACAGCAATGACTAAAACAAGGGCCCTGAGAATTGTGCTGAAAGCTTCCATCTGAACAGGAGTGAAATCTGAAATTGTGAAAGGCAACACAATTCAATATTTATTTGACTGTAAGCTGGCTGTGACAAAGGCATTATGATGTTGCAGAACAAATTGCATTAAAGCTATCTGATAAGCAGAAGGCTTTTGTGACTTTGCTGAAAAGTGTGGCGATTACAATGAGTTTTAACTCTAATCCTCCAATCACTGACTATTGTGCTAGGAAAAGAGATGTCACTATATGTTTTCTACATTCACAAAGCCATTAAATACAAAATTAAGTATAGTAGGCCTATGATTGATATCTGGGGGAAACTACTCTATCTAAATAAAGTTTTGTATCCTAATACTGTACAAACTACACCTATGAATGCAGGGCTCTCAAGTGTCACGCATTGAGCGTGACAGTCACTCATTTCGGTCTTTTGTCACGCACTCCCGCCACACATTGTATTTCTCACGCAGAAAAAATATTTATAATATATTTTATATGCTGCAGCGCCCAACCGAAACTTCTCTGACCGCGCCGCTCTCACTATGGAACCGGCAGGAATCAAGGGCGTCTCCCCTGGAGTTCTTAGTCGAGCCTTCCAATTATCAGCCAATCAAAAAAAACAAAGGGGCTACACAATAACCAATCAGAAAATAGCACTATTGTATCTGGGTAATATTTAACGCAACAACCAATGAAAAAAAAGCATATCCTGGAAAGTTTCGTTCACCCACTCGAGCATCGAGCATCACTTTGAGCACAGACTATCATCTCCTGTTTTAATGTTACAACTAATTCACAACTTGTTTGACACAAACAACGACAACTTGGCTGTTAGACAATGTTTCCCAGATAATGCTCAGAACAAGTAGTCTAGGCCATATGGACTAGGTCATATTTTCGTTATCACATGGTGACTGACATATTGTCACATTATAAACATCTCTCTCCAAATAGGCTTAAGAATTTTATTAGCACTAAATAAATGTAAGTTTATTGCATAGTCGATGTTATAGGTCACTTTTAAAATCATATAATTATATCCTGGCCATGGATGCATTAATCATTGCTGCCTTTCAAAGATGTCAGTTAAAAAGCAATTAATTTTTATGAGAGAATATAGACAGAGAATATATAGAGAATGTTGCCTATCTTCAAAACTTGAGAGCCCTGTGAATGTCAATGTATGTCCCTATTAGAGTCTTGCGTTAATATTGCAAAGACAGAGAGGGTAGAATTTCTGGGGAGATTGTAGGCTGTGCTCTTGTATTTTTGTACGCCTTTCGACTGGTTAACTCGATTCGATTCCCACACAGCAGAAGTGTAGTTAGCTAGGTCAATTGAGTTAAAAGCAACTCAATCGGGACCAAGACGAACATTTTGACACCGACGTTAACGTTATGTAGTGCAAATATTCAAGTTTTTTTAGGGGTGGGAAAATAATAAATATATATGAGAGAGAACAATGGCGAGTACAACAGTAGGAATGTAGCTCTAAGTTTATATGGGATGCAGTAAAAATGTAGGCTATATAATTAATCATCAGAATCATATTTATTGGCCAAGTATGTTAACACGCACAAGGAATTTAATTCTGGTCGTTGGTGACCCTCAAACAATACAGACAATATACAATTTACAGACAATACACAATGTGTAAGCAATACCGTATAGCCTATAGATTATAGAAGACGAACAGTGAACATAAAATGCTTACCTTACTGCCTCTAATCAGCACTAGCCTTGATGCCTTTACTGTCTCCAGTATGGTGAGCAAGTCATAATATCATCTGTGCTCAAGCCAAAATGCAGAGTGTTATTGAATTCTGCTGACTACCATGCAATTTTGAGGTGGATCGTGGCTATGGTTACAGCAAATCTTCTGGCGTGTTTATGTGCTATCAGAGAATGTCTAATATGGGGAGAACTCTCACTCTCGGGAAACTTCCGGGTTCTCAACTGGTTGCAGTTCCACTCTAGCTCCATACGAGGGCGCTAACGGTCGAGTGCAGAATGAAGGGAGGTCTATGCAGCTATACCCATCAAAATCCACTTTTCTCAGGATACATATTTTTTTCTAGTAATTTGAATTTTGAATTCGAAAGGGGAGGTAAAACAAATACACACTGCTGGGTGTTAGATTTTTTTTAAGTCGCTTTTTTGTTCTAAAAAGCCTTTTACAATGTCAATGACGTCATACACATTGTACGGCCAGAGAGACTACTTTACGGCAAGCTCTGAGTCTTCAGAGAATGTCTAATATCTGTAGACGGGCTCTGGTCTCTTCCTTTTCTCAGCATCGACAACACAGGTTCGGCTCTCCCTGTCAATACACGTGCTAGAAAGAGTTTTGGTTTGCTAATGTTTTAAAGACCGCGCCAAAATGTTCACACACACATATACATATTATATATATTTTATATATATATTTACGTTCATATAGACAGTTTTAATAGCCATTGGGGTCAAGTAGGCTCGGCGACATAGCTATCCATCGGCCGGCCATCAGCTGGCCATATGAAGCTTGCGCAAGTTCAGTCAGGCAAGACCGATCCCTGCACTTCGGCTCGATTGGTCGTCGGCTGCCGCCACCAGTGTCTGGACTCCGTGGGGGATTCTTCTTCGGGCAATGGGCAGGCGCCCGTTGATCTATATAATTCCCCGTGGGGTTCAAGCTCCAAACACCATAGTACATTTATTATTCTGTAATAAACATCTTTCACTCATCCCAGGTCTCTCCTGATTGATCGATTGGCCATCGGCCGGCCATCGGCTGGCCATCGGCTAAGTCACGGTGGCCTGGGCAAACTCACACTTGGCCAGGTTTACTGTAAGCCTCGCCCAGGCTAAGCGTAGGAACAGAGCCTGAATCCGCTGCAAATGTTCATTCCAGGTGTTACTGTAAATCACCACATCGTCCAAGTACACCGCACAACCGACCAGCCCGGAAACGACCCTGTTCATCAGACGCTGGAAGGTTGCAGGGGCATTACACAGACCAAACGGCATAACGGTGTACGAGTACAACCCTGAAGGAGTGATAAAAGCAGCCACTTCCTGTGCCCGAGCCGTCAAAGGGACCTGCCAGTACCCTTTGAGGAGGTCAAATTTACTAACAAATCTTGCAGAGCCCACCTGGTCAACACAGTCCTCCATGCGAGGCAGAGGGTAGGAGTCAGCCTTAGTAATGGCGTTAACCTTACGGTAGTCTGTACATGGGCGAAAAGTGTGATCGGGCTTTGTAACCAACAAACAGGTCGAGGCCCAGCTGGAACCAAAGGGCTCCGCTATGTTGTGGTCAAGCATGTATTGAACCTCGGCATCCAACTGCACCCGTTTCTCCGTGGACACGTGATAAAACCTTTGCCGGATTGGCGCAGCATCCCCCACCTCGATGTCATGTTGAATCAAGTGTGTACGAGATGGAGCATCCGCAAACAGCTGTGGGAAACCCTGTATCATCCCAGCCAACTCCCTACACTGGACTGCCGACAAATGGCCCAAAGCGGTCTCCAGGGTAACCAGGGACTCAGAGTTCCTTAGTCTCCCTCTGAGCACACAGTCATCCGGTGAGGACGACTCCTCCTCAACCCCCCCTGCCAGGAAAGGAGGAGAGTCGGCCACCCCCACAGTTAAAGCCACGGGTTTCACCTCTGGTATAGAGTCTAAAGGAGAGGAACGGACGTAATAAGGTTTTAACAGGTTGACATGACACAACTGGATTGACCTTTTCCGAAAGGTTGTAGCGATCAGGTAGTTCTGATCCGAAACCTTGCAAACCACCGAGTACAGACCAGTAAAGCTGGCTTGGAAAGGAGATCCTACAACCGGTAACAATGCAAGTACCTGATCACCAGGGCTAAACTCCCGCATTCAGCACGGCGGTCGAACAGACGCTTCATCTTAGTTTGACAGGCTTCAAGATTCACCTTGGCCATCTTCCCAGCTTCATACAACCAACGCTGAAAACCATTTACAAAATCCAGCAGGTTCACTGGAGGCGCAGAGGCCTTCCAATCATCCTGTAACACAGCCAGGGGACCACGAACGGCATGGCCGAATACCAAATCTTTCGGACTAAAACCCGTTCTCTCCTGCGTCACTTCCCTAGCTGCCAACAACAACCATGGCTAACCTTCTTCCCAGTCGCGATCCATTTCCAAGCAGTATGCTCGCAGTAACGACTTCAGAGTACAATGGAAACGCTCCAGGGCCCCCTGACTCTGTGGATGGTAGGCGCTAGACAACGAGTGTTTAACTCTGAGCAGCTTTAGGATGGCAGAAAACATGCCAGAGGTGAAGTTAGAACCCTGATCGCTTTGTATTACCTTGGGGATGCCAAAAATGGAAATTAACTGGGTCAACGCCTTCACCACCGACCTAGTGGTGATGTTACGTAGAGGGTAAGCAGCAGGGTACCTGGTGGACTGACACATCACCGTCAGCAAATAGGTACTACCAGTTTTGGAACGGGGCAGGGGACCCACACAGTCGATGATAAATCGTTCAAAAGGTTGACCGACTGCAGGGATTGGATACAGCGGGGCAGGTTTAACTGTCTGGTTAGGCTTACCAGTCAGTTGGCAGACATGGCAGGTCTTTATATAGGCCGAAATCGTGGTCTTCAACCGGGGCCAGAAAAAGTACCTCAGTACTCGATCGTAGGTTTTCCTAACCCCTAAATGTCCCGCTATGTCATAATGTGCAACCTGCAACACAATCTCCCTGAACTTTACCGGCATCACAATCTGAAATACAGCCTCTCCCACAAAATGATCACTTTTAGGCAGCCATTTTCTCACCAACAACCCCTCCCGAATAAAGTACCCCTGGCCAGAACTCTCCATGTCCTCCACAGGAAAAACCTGGTCAAACAGCTCCTTCAGTGTAAGATCGTGTGTGTGACTCTCCCCAGCTCACTGCGAGAAACAGATAAAGGGAAAGCAGGCACAGGGAAAGAAACTGACTCTGATGTATCGACAACAACCTCACCGTCTCCAGCATTAGCACGGCCCATGGCCCGTGTCACCGCGCAAACACTGCTGGGTCCCCACACACGATGGGCTCCCCCCCTTCTGGCGCAGAAGTAACCCCCAGGGAAGATGGTAGAGCAGGCCAGACCTGGTTTCCAGCCAGGGTGTTTGTCGTGGATTAATAATCTAAGTTTTTACCCAATATCCAAGTTTTAAAACAGCACGGAAACGGCAGCAAAGTATGATGCAAAGTGTTTATTCGAATCTAACACAAAGGATTGATTCCAACAAAACGTGAGTGTGGTCTCGAGATCAGACTGGAATTTTTCTCCGGACATTTGCTTATATATTTACTCTCCATTATCGTATGATATTTTATTATTGGTACATTATATCTGGTCACAGATGCATTTATGTATTTCACACCCGGTTGGTCAATTGTCACAAAATTTACATTGCCAGTACTTTTCCTCTACCTTCCCCTTCCAGGGCCCTTGTGAGGCCTTGCCACCCAGCTGCACAGGGACACTAAGTTTGAGGACATAAATCTGTCCTCTGATGTCTGGCGCTTGTAGTTCTCAATATCTGGGCTTTGTAGTCCTTCATGGGTGTCCAATGGGGAGCCAAATTATAGGAAAATGCTTTGTTAATATTTTGCATTTGATTATTTAATTTACAATGTTTAATTTGGTTAAGAATTTATTCTGAGTTAATATCTGACAGTTAGTGATGTACAGTCTGTAAGTAATGGTGAATGATGATGTTGAATTGCTATTGGATGGTGTGGATCCTGTGATGCACATGTGATGAGAATGTGTGACTAGATCTGTGAGACGTGTGCAGTTGGGAAGTATACAGCTTTTTGACCATTATCCGTAATCGAATATTGAAGTTTGCAATTATTATTTTATTTTGAAATTGTGTTATAACTGCTGCAAGCGTGGAGATTCTGTTAAAGAACAAAAAAAATATAAGACATCAAAGGTCAGGCATCTGAGTCTTGTGAGTAGTTCAACTGTGCACAACTAACGAAAGAAATTGAAAGCTAGCCACAGATATGCGTCAGAACAAAACTTTCAACCTACACACATGAGTAAGTGGTGAGGATTAACAACAAGAATTTGGACATGAAATTTTGCCACTACAATGGGAAAGGCCTACACACATACTTCTCTCTCTTGCACTCAAACTCTATCTATCTGGACATCCACATTTTGGCCTTTATATCTTCTACATTTTAGTGGTAATACTAATCAGTCAACAGCTTTGCATCTGTTTTTCAGTAATATAGCAAATAAAAGTAATAAAGGTGATTAAGAGGTTCATTTTCAATCATATAATCCATAATCATTTCTCTATCTTCATAATTACAGCAGTGTGATGTTTTTTCCACAACATGTTCCCCAAGATCACTTCCACTTTTTTAGAGTTTGAAAACGTTGACGATACGCCTCCGGGACCAACTCATACGCCTTCAGTACTGCATCCCTTACAGACCGGTAGACGCCACTCTGAGCGACCGTCAACGGCGACAGAGCCTCCTGAGCTCTGCCCGTCAAAACGCACTGCAACAATAAAGTGCGATCTGAATCGGTCCACCTACGGGCAACGGCTACACGTTCGAACAACAACAAAAAAGTATCCGGATCTTCCTCGTTGAATTTCGGAACCAACCGTAGGCCGCCCACATCAAAAGTCTCACCAGAAAAAAAAGAGGACCCCATGGCGTCACTAGCAAGCTTGCCCTCCCTAATCAAATCTAGGCGATAACACTCGACCCTCGTCCGCTCCTACTCGAGCTTCCTTCCCCACTTGTCTCGTTCCAACTGCAACTCCAACAACTCCTTCTGTTGCTCGAAAGTCAACCCAGACGCCAGCTGAGCAGAACCTGGGGATTTCCATGGTACCACACCCTCCTTGTCAGGAAAACTGGTGTCGGTGAGGACTCCCAGCTCAACCAGTCCGGCCACCACAACAGACCTGACCTGGTCCTTCAACCGACCACTACTAACAACGATCTCATAGTGCTGCGCAATCCCCAACAGCTGATCCTTAGTGCAGCCCTCCAGCAACTCCTCGGAAGGAGCCCGCACAAACTCGTCCACGCCGGTCATACTGCCCGCGTCACCTCAACAGTCACACACACAACCAACCACCCTTACCCACCTAACTAACTACCCATTAACCTAGCTAACTGGCTCCCCCTAATCTTTGCGCATGTTACTGGCGGCGGGTACTTACGCACCATAGCCCGATGAACGAATTAGGCAACAAGCAATTGGCGACCCTCTCCAATGAAGGATTCATAAATCTATGTGTCTATTCCAATATGTAATGATGGTATTCAATGACACAAATATGTGTTCTAGAAAGAGTGGTCTGGAGTCGCAGAGGTCCAATAATATCAGCTTTAATGCAGCAGTTGGAAATCAACAAGTACAGAGCTCTGGGGTTGTCTACGTTTCCCTACCCGCAACAGAGTTTGGGCTGGTTCACGAAGTCCAACTGGCTATCTTTCCCTGCCCCAGCATATTATATACAATGCAATTGAAACACAAGTATCAAAAAAGGGTTCAGCTTGTTCTCTCATGTGCCTACGCGTCCCACCTGCTCGGGTGCCATCTCCACCCAGTTTCAAGGTTGTTTCTGAAAATGAAGAGATAGAGACACAAAGAACAGCCTGCTTCCCACACTCAGTGTGAGACTCTATGTTTAAGCCTGAGCACACTTCTAAGTTTCATAAGACATAACTTTAATAAGCACAATATATTCTTTAATCCCTCTTTTGATCTCTGAAAACACCAGAGATCAATCAACATAGCCCGGACCAACCACCGCCTCCTCGTCCTGGTCAGCCAGCCCCAGCAACGGCATTTGGAACCCCGTCTTTGGGTTCTCCACAGCCGAGACAATGATCTGGTTGCGCAGGGACCTGATACACGGGATAGAGCAACAATCATGTTGATATTGATATAGCACACTCTTAAGTAAAATAGCGGAAACCTTCTTAGTCCAGTACAATTCTAGTGTGGTCAAGCAGTATCACTCTTGACCTAGTCGTAACCCTCTTTTCCGGACTCTCACATTCGTAGCAATAGCAAACGGTTCACTGGCCCTCCTGGCTCTTCTCCACCAACTCCTGCAACGTATGACTGGATTCTGGAGCAGCAGAACACATGCTCCAGTGGTACCACGTACTTCCTTTCCCCAGCACCCTTAGGGCGTGCGAGGTTCTCTGGATGACCTTGAATGGTCCTGTCCATAAATGTACAACAGGCTTCCCCGAACATCTGATGTATTGGGGCAGGGTCTTCAAGGGGAAGGGGGGGCAGACCACTCCTAGGTCTGATGAGGCATAGGGGCAGATGGGGCAGGGTCTCCAAGGGGAAGGGGTAGATCATCCAGTGAGAAAGGGGGGGGGACATGGTCTCCAGGGGATTGGGGCCTTAGAACAGGGGTTAGGTAGTCAGACCCGCCGGTCTGACTCGTCCTGAAGCAGAAAAGAGTTACAGTCCCAGCATCACCTTATCAACCCATGATCAAGCAGTAACTGAGTCAAATGAGATGCGAACAGTCGAACACCAATGATTAAACACAGATATTGAAATAAAGAACCCATTTGAGGATTTAAAGTGGATATTTTTAAAGTTCAAATAAATCCCTCCTTTCACACCCTTTTAGGGTGTGAAAACAAACACAAATCTCATAAGATCCCTCCTTTGTTGATAACTTTAATCAATAGCCAATCTCCTCGTTTGACTCCTGCAGTCTTTGGTTTACTGCTTCAACTGGAAAAGAATTTAGCAGAAGACATCTCTTTTCTCATGAGCCTTAGGTTTAAGTTGTGGAATTATGATCTTGCATAATTCAATTCAAATGTTGTTATGGATCTGGTATAGGACTGGGAAAGATTTCAATCCACTGTAAACATATCTATAATTACCAGGCAGTATTGACCCTTCAGTTTTCTTATTGTTGAGCAAACACATGTAACAGCATCTAATAAGACAATACATCATCATTTGATATTGAACTCCTATTAGTCATGCCTAGAAATGACAATATGTTTCTTTGTTCCCTTCTTTAGAAAATCAACTGTTAGTCTAATTTGGCGGTCAAAGGATTCTGTTCGTCCTGTTTATCACGGCAACCCCGCCCCCGCCCTTGACGCAAGCGGTTCTTAATACTGACCAATCACAGCCAAGGGGGTATCCGTAACTATCCGAAATTACGACGGATAGTTAGAAAATTCAGGAGGTGCACGTCAAGGTGTCCGAGGCTGTCCGAGGGCTGACGGAGAGCTCGTAGAGGGCGTTCCACGGAGACGAGGGCGTTCCCATGTGTCAGTTTTTCGAAAAACGCAGAAGCATATATCGGCCTTTAGAAAATTCAGGAGGTGCAAGTCGAGCTCTCCGGGGCTTTCCGAGGGCTCTCAGAGAGCTCGTAGAGGGCGTTCCCCGTAGAGGAGGGCGTTCCCATGTGTCAGTTTTTTGGAAAACGGAGAAGCATATATCGGCCTATAGTCAGGTGCACGTAGAGCTCTCCGAGGGGCTCGGAGAGGGCGTTTCACGTCGGAGAGGGCGTTCCCTGTGTCCGTGAAAACGAAGTAGTATAAATCGGCCTTTAGCCCTAGCCCTCGATCAAAAAGGGTATTGGGACACCTCTAACGGGAACGCGCAAGGGCTAGGGGTAGCCTAAAGGCCTAAATTGTATTTTTGGGTCAGATTTTTTTTTAAATTGAAATATATATTCATACGTGAATTCGGTGTTGTTTAAATTCTAAATGTTTTGAATTTTAAAAGGCATTGAATACTTAATATTGAAATTTAAAAAACACCGAATTCACATATGAATATATATGTCAATTTAAAAAAAAATCGGACCCAAAAATAAAATTTGAGCCTTATGGAACAATAGGGTCATTGTAATCAATAGGAAATCATTGTTTAAATATGATTGGTATGAAAAGGGCATTGTGTTTGTGAATGATGTTATAGATGTCTGTAGCCTGGGTGCCAGACAAACTTAGCCCGCCCACAAAACAATTTGGTCTGGGGTCGCTCGGTTGGGAAAAAACCATGTCCGAACAAGAGCTGTTCAGACCAATCAAATTGTCAGGGCGGGCTTTATACGATGATGGACAGATGATCAACAGTAACGTAATCAACCACATCACCAAAGAGCGCTTTGGTTGAATTAGTTTTCAACAAACAACATACTACGTTGCTCTGATTGGTTGTAGGTCTATCCAATTGAGTGAAGAGGCATTTTTTTCCAGGTTCGTTTGAAACACGCCCCAAACTCACAGCCCAACGGAGCGGTATCAGACTCATATTCTGACTAGAATTATGAGTATGACAACGTCAGGCTAAGATGTCTGGTAACCTTTTGGAATATAAAGCTTTCTTCGAAAAATATAATTTAAACTGTACTTATAGAGAATACAACAAGATCTGTAAAGCAATACCGATACCATTATTACAGTTAGTTCAAAGCACATTGTTATATGTAAGAATAAGACCCTTACCAACTTGTTTTTATTTGACAGTAAATTTAATAATACATATATTAGTGATGCTTTGAAATCTAAATATTTTTTTGATAACAGATCTGTTATCAAAAAAATATAATCAAAAAAATATTTTGATTTCAAAGCATCTAATACCATGGCAGCAGAAATGTAGTCGTGGCGGGCCGCCACGGCAAAATAAACATAGGAAACACTGTAACGTGCAAGGTCACATCCTCTATTTGACAACCATATCCATCCATGTTGACAAAAAGCAGCTACCTTATTGGTGTAGAAGGATCACGTGTTGAACCGTGCCACCAAAATCCTATTACGCTCTGAAGAAACTAGTTCTGCATAAAACATAGACGCATCGACAATCGACTGGAATTTCAGCGACAAACTTTTTTTTGGTAGCTTAGCAGGACTCGTTCTTTTTTATGAGCTAAAGATTGTGTAGATGCCAGACTGTGGAGCGGGTTGAATCGATAACAGGGTTCACCTTACGGCCTAAGGGGAGGCACTGCCTCCCTTGCCTCCCCTGACCGCACGTCACTGGGAACCATGCTTCAGTCCGATGTAATCAAATTTTGCATTGAGGCTCGATTGCTCTGCGAGCAATTTTATTGTTCATCTGCTCTGCTATGCGCCCTCTGCTGACATCCTGAATATGTGACTCTTAAGCTCGTGGGAGCAACTTCCGGTCACAAAACAAAAATCTATGAAAAAAAAATTGAGAAAGAAGATTTCCACACACTATTTTAATTCCCGATTTCCATGTTTAAGCACATCAAAGAAAATCAGATAACGGGCCGTTTTTTCGTTTTCCGTTTTTCTAAATGGTAGTCGGGAAACAGCTCAGCTCGTTTTCCGATTTTGGTTTTCTAAATTCAAAACGGACCCAAAATAATATTGACCATAATTTGACTGGCGTCAGCTGACATTGCTATCTTTTTTCGCTATTCATAGCATTTGTGTGTGGACACCACTTTTGATGTGTCACTTTATTTAATGCAATGCAGAAAAAAAAATTGACTCAAAACAAAAGGTAAAACATCACAAGACATGTTGTAAAAGGTAACACCTTACAAAGGTCTTGAAAGAGAAGGGGGGGGAAAGTGACAAAAGTCAAACAAATAGGACAAGAAATTACCATAACATTAATTAAAAAGCTAACTAAATGTCGTGTTTGTGGACGTTCGGTGTGTTCGACTCAAGCCCCCCCACCCCTCGCCCCTCGGCTTGAAGCAACGGCCCCGGTGGATGTAGGTGGTATTGCATTTCGTGTTTGACTTCCGACTCTTCCGGTCGTTTTTATTCTATTAACTCCAGTCAACATTTACAAAACTATCTCCCCAATAATTTTTGTTCGATTCTCGAACCTGGCTCATACTACTAGCTTTTTCATAGAATTTTTTTTTCCGTTTTTTGCTAAGTTTGAAACCAATCCGAAATGGGTAAACTAGCACCCCATTTATTTGCTTACGTCAATAAAAGTTGCCTGCAAATGTGCTCGCGGATACTAACAGGGCACGAGCACAAAAGTTCACATTGGCCGATAGCCGATTTACCTGGAGCTGAAAGAAATGGCTTGAGTTCCCTGCCCTGTTGTAGCAAGTTTGGCAAATGGTTGTCACACATACATGAAATGTTGTTAATATAGTTTATTCCCGTTATTTTAAAATAGATTTGATTTTTCGTAAAAATGTTCATGACATGATGGCAAATATTATAGCGTGAGCATAGATTGTTGACATGTCTATCTGGAGCAAAGACGAAGTTTAATAGTACTTTAACTGATAACCACAATAGGAAATGATATATATATTTAAATAATATTAGTCTTGCCTTCAGAAGCTTTTGTTAAACACACTCATTATTCTTTTTTTGATCGTGTCAAAGCCAAACTGCTTTTGTGGGACAATGAAGGTCCTCAGTGACTCTATGTTTCACCCCCACTTATATCTGATGGAAACGTCTTGTATATAGTTCTGTTAATATGCCCCTTTCAAAGGCACGTTCAATAAAGTAGATTATATTTTAGACACACTTCTCAATTTATTACATTATTACCAAGTCTTGTTAGATCACGTTATATCCATTAATAGGCGTTTGGGTTAGGGTTAACCCTACAAAACCAATTGTTTTTGTAGGTTGAACATATAAAACACAGGCCACATTTCTACACTGATGTTAAATCACACTGAAGGCAGTGTGATTTTCGTGGCATTTCGTTTGAATATAAAGTTGACAGTAAGCTATGGTAAGTCTGCATTATGGAAGATTTATGTTACAAAAATAACTATTAAGCTTTCTTTGCCTGGCGAGAACAACGACAGAGCTAAGTGTTCATGTTAACAGTTTATTTAATCCGATACAATGCGTTGGAAATCATACTCAAATCACGAAGAAAAAAACAACATATGTGATGAGTTCCATCTAGAATAGCCCTATATTTAGCCCTATAGTCTATTTCTAAAAAACAAGTGAAAGGATGACAGCATACATTTCCTTAAAGTTTGCATCATGTCTCTGATTCTTATCGGACCCCATTCTGCCACTGCAATGCCTTAGCTCACACGCTCGCAACCAAATAAATCTATGCTCGCGACTGGTTGTCGCAAAGTATGGCGTGTACAGCTAGTTGCAAGCGTGCACGAGGTCTCGGAGCTAGGGAAAAAAAGAGCCACTGTTTAAAGCTAGACCGGAAGAGTCGGAAGTGGAAAGATGGCGCGGTCCAGTTTCGTACTCTCGCTTGCCTCACTGCGCCACTGAGCACTTTTCATAGAAATGAATGGGGACGCCATCTTGGAAGACAAAAGTTGCTTCCTCTAGTTATATTAAGTCTATGGTTTGACTTCTTGCAGAGCCGGTGGCGCACGTATTTTGATACGCCAATCACGTGGTCATGATTTCGGCAGGAAGTGGTTTCCAGTTATTTCAAACGTGAAGTTAAAACGATGCCTTTGACCAAAGCTGTAATTGTTCCAGGGAATGGGGCTGGAGATGTGGAACGGTGCAATTGGTATGGCTGGGCCAAAAAACAAATCAATAAGGTATGCTATACACCATATGACGAGTTGACCTGCATTTTGTGAGGGTTTTGTTTCTTATTAGCCTGCAACTAATAATTTATTTGATGTTTAGATTCCAGAGATGACCTGCCTGCTGGAAAACATGCCTGATCCAGGTTTGTATAGGTTTTTAAAGGCTATCTGTGACAGTCAACGTGGCGGTCGCTAGAAGAGACAACCGAATTGTGTTCTTCATACAGTTACAGCTCGAGAGAGCATATGGTTGCCATACATGGAGGACGAGCTGCAATGTGATGATGAGACAGTAATCATTGGTCACAGCTCAGGAGCAGCCGCAGCCATGAGGTAAGTGATAATCATCATATTGCTACTGTATTACAGCACCATTACAGTCAGTTGCATTCCAGACATTAGCTAGGACCTAGCAAATAGCATTATGTATGGAACATCTCTGTAACTGTGCTGTACAGGTATGCTGAAACTCACAAAGTGTTTGGCATTATCCTGGTGGGAGCATACACCTCTGATCTGGAAGATGAGAATGAGAGAGAAAGTGGTAAGTATGCTGATGTTAATCATGAACTAAACCCTTCTCAATGTACCAGTCAAAATGATATGATTCACCTCCATCCGAAGTAGTTAACTTTCAGGTCAGAATTGTTCCTCATCACTCATACAATATTTTCTGCACAGGATATTTCAACCGACCATGGGAATGGGAAAAAATAAAGGGGAATGCTGGCCATATAGTTCAGTTTGGCTCAACAGATGATCCCTTCTTGCCTTGGGACGAGCAGGAGGCGGTTGCAAAAGGCTTGAAGGCTGACCTGCGCAAATACACAGACAAAGGCCACTTCCAGAACACACAGTTTCCAGAGCTGATCAACGTAGTACACAAACTGAGAGCCGGTACATAGAAGACAGCTGGAGATATCACCTGCAATAAAGGATGACTGATCTTGTGAAACTGCTGAAAGTCAACAATGACATTAAACACACCACCCTTTATACACTGCATTCTTTGGTGTGGAAGTCACTTTTAGTTTGACATTCTTTTTTCATAGTGATACATTTGTGAAGACATACAATATTGACATTCATTTATTAATTTTTTAAAGAACACATGTTTGGTAGCTGAGCAAACCAAGGCTAGTCAATGTGAAGTGCAGTCATACAAACCTTGGTACATGACCAGCATTTTGCTTATAATAAGCAATATCACAATCAGTGCGAGTGGTAGTTGTGTGTTAGTGATGGGCATTCTGGCTCTTTTTCGTGAGCCGGCTCGTATGGCTCAGCTCACTAAAAAGAGCCGGCTCTTTTGGCTCCCGAACGGCTCTTTAAAAAATACATGTTTTAACTATGAATTTGACTATGATAGGTGTGAAAACTATTTGAATTAAATTATGAAATGAAATCATACTCGACCGTAACCACATATCTTAAAAAATGCATTGATTTGTCATGGCTCTCCTCCAAGTTTTGACTACTCTCTGACTGTGAGTTGGCTCGGCCCTCCCTCATGCAGGATTGACAGGAACAGTGTGAGGATGATCGTGTGCGCCTTTAAGCCTACAAGTATTTTTTTGTTGTTCTTTGAATTAGTCAATTATTTTAAATACAATTAAAATTAATTATTTCATAATCATTTAGTTTTTATAGGCTGTATTAATCTATTAAAAATAGAGTCGGCTCTTCAGATATGCGAGCCAGCTCCCGACGTTCACCTTCAAGAGCCGGCTCTTAGAGCCGGATCGTTCGCGAACGACCTATCACTATTGTGTGTGTACAGTAGCAACTGCAAATAGGTGGCGACAATTCCAAACAGAATGTCAAAGCTGGAGAACTCTGGAGGCTGCAACATTGAAGGACAGTCCCTCTCTCCATCACAGCTTTAACCATGACCAGATTTGCCATAAGACAGGTTTTCCAGACTGACTGCTGTGCACACCCTTTATTATTATACAAGAAGTGAAAAAGAATGACAGCAAAACTCAGAAAGGTCACCAGGCTACTTTCCTACATTATAGAATCCATTGAATTGGCAGTTAACTTCTAGTTTGACCAAATTCCATGATATGTTTCAGTTTGTGCCCATCACATATCCAAAGATCTGAACAGAACATTTAAACCTATTATTTAATATGCCAGATAAATAAGGATATATTTGGATTTTGAGAGATTTTTACAGGAAGATAAGTGGAAATACTGCTGCAATCATCTGTTTTTTGGATGTGTAACCAAGCATCCTTTAAACATTTAATAATGTTCGTAGCTGTAACAATATGCAGATTTACTTTCTCCACAGAGAAAAACAATACAAAAGAAATGACGAAATGTCGCTTCTCAAAAGTTGAGCCATTCTGTCATGTAGATACAATTGGAGGGTGAGATCTCTCCTCCTTCGTGACAGTCATCAAACACCTGTGGAAGATTGAGAAAGACATTACAATGAGAATTGACTTTGAACAAACATGAAATATTAATAATAATATCATAAAATAATACATTTTCATTATATACAGTATACAGTATACATTATCAATGTTTCCATTGAAAATGTATACTTTTACCAAAACCAAGCAGACGGTCTTGGACTTACATTTTTCTTTATTCTTTTTTTTTCTGCCCAGACATAACTAGTTTGAGAACTACTGCCTTAGTTAAGGGCTACAGGGGATTAAACATGTACTTTGGTTTCCTCATTCTCATAGGGATTATGCTTGTGTGCATTTCCAAAGCAAGGACCCCTTAATTATTTAGATATACCATATCTTAACACAGTGTTTCCCAACCTTTTTTCAGTCATGGCACCCTTAGAACAGTAAAAAAAAAATTAAAAGGACTTCACTCTACATATCCCGAATTCTCCTGATTGAGGAACGTTTTTAACTCTTCCCTCAGTTCGTAGAGTCATGCCAAAACCTTGCCGCGTGACATCAAACGGCCGTATAACAAGCTCTGATGTTGCGCTCCCATTTCCTCGCATAAAATCGAAAATAGACGGCTCTTCAGTGGGCGTGCCTTGATGAAATTAACTAGGCCTATATCTACTGCTCTGTCCAGTAGAGTTCCTTCGGGAGCATCTTTGCCACCAGTGCCTCCCTATGTCAAAAGCAGTCAGTCGCTTTCACATGTGGGTTTTGCGCTCTGACTCTGCTAATGAAGCCCTTCGTACTCCCAGTCATGGCAATGGCCCCATCAGTACATAAACTGTGACAGTCCTTCCAATTCAACCCACCCTGTTCAAGATACTCTGCTGTCACACAATATATTTCTTCTCCCATTGTTTTGTCAGGCATTGATTTACAAAATAAAAAGGTTTCTCTACTGCTGTTGCCATCTACGAATCGAACATTTGCCAGGAGCTGAGCGTGCGTGCCCACTAATGTCAGTCGACTCATCCAGCTACAAAGAAAATTCGTTGAAGGCAGGGACGGACTGGGAGTAAAGGGTTAAAAGTCCCTGGACTTTTATCCAGACTGGGCCACCAGAACCGACCCCCATATACGCCACCACAGCTGCCCTGCCAATGCTTCCACATTCTGTGATGTAATGCAAGTTGGACCCCATGTTAGTTTCCTCAAGGATCACAATGACTCTTGCTTAGAGCCTTGCTGCTCTTGTTGGTTAGTGGTAACTGATTTAAATTGTTGAAATATTTTTTACTGTTGCTTGCTTTTCCACAGGTACACTTGCACTTATAGCGATTCATGTTGTTTAATTGTAACTTGTTTAACTACATGCTCTTGTGGTTCTTCCCTTTGGCACTTATTTTGGTTGTTCACAATATGCGCTTCATATTTTGGCTACCCACAATGTTTTTTGGGGCTATCTTGTCCTTATCAGTGACCTATGCACTTCGTAAAGCTCTCTCTTGGAAGTCGCTTTGGATAGAAGCGTCTGCTAAATGAATAAATGTAAATGTAAGTTAGGGAGTTTCACAGTTAATGGGGAGCTAAGAATTTGGCCTTTATTTGAGCGCAAAATAGTTTGAGCTTTAGGTAAAATAAACATAGCAATTTTTCAATTGGTAAAACGTTGTCTAGTGAAGATTGTCTTTTTGTCTCTTATTTTTCCCCTTACGTTTCTTAGCCTGGTTTTCGATCTTTGTATAGTCTTTACTAGCTAGTTTTCGATCTCAGTGTCACTGTCGAGTGTAAGCAAGACAAAGGGGGCGGGGTAATGGCTGCACAGATGTTCATTTGGAATAGACGAACCAGCCTTGGGGAAATGGGGGACGGCCAACCGTTTCGCTCAATCTCCTGCCGACATTTTATTAGTAGTTAAAAAAATTATAAGGCAAGAGGCCCTCCGGCCCAGACGTGTCTCGGCCCACCGGGAATTCTCCCGGTGCTCCCGATGGCCAGTCCGCTACTGGTTGATGGACTTTTACACGGCACCCCTGCTCTCATCAGACAGCACCCCAGGGTGCTGCGGCACCCCGGTTGGGAAACACTGTCTTAAACAGGAAAACAGGTTAATCACAGTCTAATCTATATTAGGCTATAGGGAATCAGGTGGCTGAGCGGTTAGGGAATCGGGCTAGTAATCTGAAGGTTGCCAGTTCGATTCCCGGCAGTGCCAAATGATGTGTCCTTGGGCAAGGCACTTCACCCTACTTGCTTCAGGGGAATGTCCCTGTACTTACTGTAAGTCGCTCTGGATAAGAGCATCTGCTAAATGACTAAATGTAAATGTAATGTATTATATTGTATACTATTTTATATATTTAGGAGGTTTATTATATTTTAGCTTATCATAGATGTATAGTCTTATTTTGAAAACAAATTCACATAGTAGTTGCATGTTGTTGTTGCCCTGCAGCAGAGAAGACGATAACTGCAGCAGGTAGGTTGGGCAAAAAGGGCTCGCATCCAAAGTCTTTACTTTTTTTAAATTTGTGATATTTTTGTATTACACGTGTCAATTAAATGTCTGGTTGTTGTGTTGTATATAATCCGTCATATAAATCGCATTCTTGCGATATTTAGAATTGTAGTTTAACTTTTATTTTATTCGCTATTTTCGTTTGACCTTGAAGTACATTTGCCCTGGTCTGACAGAATTTTCGATGTGGAATGTATTTTGTCTAAGCGGACCACATTCATGCCGATGCTAATTAATTATAAATTTGATGACCCATTCTGCAGGTAACCAATTTGATTTGTTGTTCAAGTTTTATGTCTCGTGCTGTAAAATTATACTGGTGGCGTTGCTAGCATTCTTGATCTAGGATGACTAGTGAAGGCAAACTACTTACTAACTGAGAGTGAGGTCATGCCGGGAAATATCAAACTGAAGCTTTAACGTATCGACCGAGCTTTAACGAGGTTGATACGCCGAAACCGAAGTTAGATATAGATAGTAAAACTCACTGATCGCTTTCGCTCATTTTGACATTTTCGTCGGAGGGCATTACGGATCCGTATTGAGCTGTGAGTAGGTCACCACGCGGATGGCATGACTGCGCATCAGCCAATCGGAACGCTCGTACTAAATACCGTGATATATACCGTTGCCGTGATATAAAATTACTCATACGGTGATAGAAGATTTTGGCCATATCGCCCACCCCTACACTGTACTATTCAAATGAGCCAGGTGTCTGGTGAAGTCCAGAGGCAGGAAGGGGAGTGGGCTCACCGGACAGAGGCCACAGGGAGCCTTGACCAGGCCCGTGGGCTGGATGATGGGGTTGACTCCTCGGTACAGCTTCACCTGGCCGTCCACGCTGCCCACCGTGCCCTCCTTGGCCGCTATGATGGTCATCTCAACCTTCCCGTCGTAGATCAGCGTGTTCAAGATGGTTTCGATGTCTTCCATCGACAGGTCAACCTGTGGTGAGCAGTACATTGTTGACGCACGAGTATAGAACTCTGTTCATTTCAAGTGGTAGCAGGTCTTCATGTACGTTGGAACCGGAAGCTCGTGGTCTCACCTTGCTAATCCCCAGTTCACAAATATACTTCCAAACTTCATGAGAGGTAGCAAAAGAGCTGTTCCTTTGCACCATGGGGCTCTGTTTGCTATCCCTTGCTGCGTCAGCCTAGGTAAGAAAGGCCAAAATGACTGGAGTACAGAGTATACAAAACAAGAGTGGCTAAAATCCAATTAAACTATCCAGTTGTAATCACAGGTGCATTAGTAAATGGTATCCTTGCACATGTTGTACCTGTAATGTTTTCATACAGAATACTTGTATGCTTATTATAATCATTACAATTCCAAGTGTTAGCCATTCCAGAGCTGTGTTCCAGTCAGCATACCTTGCTCTGGAGGAACTTGAAACACTGCTGATTGAGAACCTCAACAAATTCAGACTCAAAGTCTTGGTCACTGTACCAGGCTCCCCCAGTCACGGAGCGGTCAGGCTGCAGGTTGTACAGCATGTAAACCTTCTTCTTTGAGGCCTGAATGACAAAAACAATTTGGACAGTGAAAAAGTGCACACTGGGATCTGATCAATGAAATCAACATTTAGATTAAGTAACAGGTCTGTTGTGCCAAAAAAACTTGAGCTGAGATTGTTACCCATTACCCTATATAATATGCTGTTTATTTAGCTGATACATCGATATCTTCTCCTTTATTAACCTTACATCATGAACATAAAAAGTACTTTGAAAAATTACTTTGTATTTTGGAGGCTGGTTTGACTGAGTAACAGTGTTTACTATCACGAGTGGATGACTTTACTGTTAGTCGACAGCAAAGTATTCACCCATGTCAGATGTTTGGCATGAATGGTTTTGACACAACTTACATCAACTTAAAATACTTTGAAGTACTAATACAACATTTTTAAAAATCCCTTTATTGATCCCAAAGGAAATTCCAAGAAAATTGCAAAGACATTATGAGTTCTCACTCACAGCCACAGACTTGACAGCCTTGATGAGCTTCTTGCTCTCTAGATTCTTGAGGATTTTGTTTATCTCTGTTAGAGGAAGGTTGCTTTTGTATCTAATATCTCTGCTCCATATCCCTGTGTGAAGACAATGCATGAACGACAATGAAGAAAAGGGCCACTCATTAAATAGACGACAATTAAAACCAATGAATGGCATCATTATTAGTGTGTGGTTGTGTGTGTGTGTGTGTGGAGGGGGGGGCAGACATTTCAAAATCACATTGATTTTGTTGGAAATAGTAAGAATACCTTTGTTCCCCGCATCCTCTATGACCTGATACACCAGCTTCTCTTGATTGTCAGAGCCTTTCATTTTGCTTGAATGGTAAATAGGAAGTGAGTATCAAGCCTGTCAGTTATCATAACATGTGTAATGAAAGCATAATGACAAGGCAGACACACCTGGCTGTTTGGGTATTCTTCATCCGGTACAGAAGTCCAGAGCTGTTTCGTAGTAAGTCCAGCTGACCCTGAATAGATTCATATTTGGTTAATTCAGCCTCATGGTTCAATGAATAAGTATCCGACCAAAACATGAATCTAACCCTGCTGGTCTCCTCAATACCAGCCCCTCAAATAACCTGACCGACAGAATGCTTGTCTTTCGTTCCATGTTGGACACTGAGATTTTGTCCTGTTGAACTGGTCAGGTATCATTAAATCTATATGGCACGTTTTTTTTGTGTCCAAATGCCTTAATTGCAACTCTTACCAACTAGTCGTCAAATATACACTTTAATTTAACCTCGTGTCAGTGAATCAGTTAACCGGATTGATGACTACTGTTACGTACCAGTGACAAAAGTCTGTTGATTGCCATGGCCCTGAGCTGTGCTTCCAAGTTCGGCATGTCATTCTGGATGACCTGGTCAGTTATCCCGTGAGGGAACTGTTGGCAGAGTTCTTTTATCCTGTGTAACAAGAAGCATGTATGAAGATGACAATCAATCAGTACAAAGCGTATTCTACATATCTAACGTTACACAGCTACAATAATCGGTCTGTAGGAGTAGATTTTAGCTAACTGGCTAATTAACCAACCAAGCCATAGCAGGGTGATGAAACGCCAAGCCAACCTGTTTTCTATGTCCGCAACATCTGTAGATTCTTGTTTTACTTTGACATCCGTCATTGTTGAGTAAATTTAAATCCACCTTCTACAACCCTCAAATATCATGTATACACAGAAGTCGTTAGCATGCTCAAGTTGAGCTATACATGTATAGCCGTCAACATTCGAACGTGCAATACTAGGTCCTCTGTCTCGTAGCGTGGTCTCATTTGAGTGTTTGGCAGTCCCGACATTGCCTGATAAAAAAAATACTATAAAATTCTTGACAAATGTACGCTTTATAGTGATTTAAAACTGGAATATCTCCCTAGTCTTTTATTAAACTAAATACATATAGAATAGTCATTCACGGATGTAAAGTTGATAGTCGAGGCAAATTAGAAAAATATACATGTAGCCTATGTCTCTGATTAATCCATTCCAGTAAGTAAAATACAACTAGATATTCACTCAATTATTTAAGTTTAAAAATAATAATAAATAAACAAGAAATAGGCATTTGAAACGAGACAATTATTTTATTTTGTTGAGAATATTGCTATTGGTTGTTAGCGTTGCTAAGGCGTATGATGTAGACCAATGGTGTTGGTGAATGCACAGTGCAGCGTCGCTAGATACATTGCCAACATCAGTAGGCTACATAAAACATAATGACCCTAAACATTCTCTTTTCATAGACGTGGCAACAAGGTGAGAGCTTACATCGAATCTATTTCATAATAATAATGTTTAGTACCTAAATGATGCTGAATGTATTCCTACGAATTCGAATTGTTCAATTAAAGACTTGCCCTCTCCAAATGCTAGACGTATAGACAACATTAACCTAGGTCTAATTGTTTTTTTATGTTACTGCTTGAAAGTTTTCTTTTTATAAATGTTAATAGGGGAAAAGTAATCCGTAATCTAATGAATTAGCTAACAGTTCAAATTGGTATTTGAAGTATTTGTAGTCTTATTTCCATGGGTGCCGTTTTTTTTTTAAACAGAAAAACATTGCAAATATCAAACAAACCATAAAGATTGTCCAGGTGAGCATTGTGTAGGCCTATTCTGGGCATAGGTTAATAAACCAATCACTTAAATGTCATAATTTTAGACGTTTATATTTCTTGTCCAGCATCCAGAAACATGACTGCTGGTTCTATCGTGGTGCCTCACATCATACCCATTCGCATTCCTCAACCTGGGAAAGGGAAGCACGAGATCGATACCACAACTGTTGTTGAGATCAAATCAGGTTTGAAATTGCCCATGCTTTTTTTTCTTTTTCTTCTTCTTAAAAATATATAAATAAAACACACTTGTAGTTTTTAAGTGTGTTTAACCGAGTTATAGAATCTCAAGTATTGAAACAAGCCATATTGTCTATAGCGTTAAATATTTTGTATAGGGTTAACTTGCCATGGATAATTAAAGTAAGCTACATTAACAGCAATGTTGATCAGGTGCCCCATCAGTGTGTCCTTTAAAATAAAAAAGACATTCATTTTGGTCCAGACACACTGGATGTCACCATCTACTACACTCTGGATGGAAGTAAACCTGAGGTTGTCAAGAGACCTGGATTTGGGGAGAGCAGCACTCTAAAGTACAGTAAACCAATATGTTTACCTGACGGCAAAGTGTCTGTCAAAGCAGTGGCTGTCACCAGGTGGGAATGCTTCAGAATGATTATTGCAAATATTCCATAATGTATAAGTAATAACTGAAGTTGTCTAAAAGTTGTCTAAAATTAATAACAAAACATGGCAGATTATGTAAGTCTACTTAGTGTCCCCTGCTCTTTTTCTCTTTTCCTATCCGTCTTTCTATCGGTGTCTGTCTTTCTTGGGCTGTTTCTCTCTCTCCACCCCTATCTTCATTCACTCACTCACTTCCCCACCAGCTAACCAGTAACCCCAGTTTCTGTAAATGGGTTTGACTCTCAGTCCGAAGCATACTGTACACAAGGGACAATTTTCAGAACTGAAATGATCTGATGGTCAATTGTCTCTAGAGATGGCAGGGAGAGTGCTGTTGTTACCAAGCTCTTCCTGGTGGAATATGTGCCTCCAAGCGAGGCATTATCCACAGATGACAAAGAGGAAAATGTCTTGAAGGACCATGAACTAGGGATCAAACAGGTATTTTTGCCTAACACTTCTGTTGAAAGATCTCCTTTTAATCTATCATAATCATAATTATACCTCTTGTAGATATCGTTTGAGATGAAACATTCAAACCAAGAAAGTGGAGTCTATGCTTTTGTTACTAGTTCTCTAAGGAAACTAATGGCAGCATCGCTTGTACTACGAGGGCGGAACATGCTTCAGGAGAGTCTTCACTGAGGCCACAGGGTGTGTGGATAACATTATTGCATCATATCATAACTGTAATACAACTAACTCAGAAACAGAATCCGATGCACTGAAAAGGGGAGTCAGGTGGATGAGCGGTGAGGGAATCGGGCTAGTAATCCGAAGGTTGCCAGTTCGATTCCCGGTCATGCCAACTGACGTTCTGTCCTTGGGCAAGGCACTTCACCCTACTTGCCTCGGGGGAATGTCCCTGTACTTACTGTAAGTCGCTCTGGATAAGAGCGTCTGCTAAATGACTAAATGTAAAAGATAAAAGTACTATGTTACTATAAAGTGTGTACAATAGGACCTCAATAAATGAAGAGCCATACAGGATGTACAAAAAAAGCACTGTATGAAGTAACTCAGACTACAAATTGGACTTTGAATTTGTATTTGGACAAATTGGCCACTTAAACCACAAAAGTCACAAAACCCGAAATGTCCTCTAGACATTTTCGAAATGTCCTTTGACTGTTACTGTCTAAATCTATATTAACAGTGTTTTTGTATTTTGTTTTTAGGACCGAAGATGAAGGAAGGTAACGGTAAAAGAGCCCCTAAAGCTCCTCGCTTCCTCAGCAATCATCTGGGCCTCACATCTGTGCCTGAGCCTACGTCACCTCACACATTGGTAGGCCTTATTTTACCCTGTTATCCCCGCCAGTCTGGCAACTGTTAGATCAAAGGGTAATAGAGGTAAAGATTGGAGAGGAAAATGAGGTTAGCGACAGCAGAGGAGCAAACAGCGGTGCTGGTGCCAGCGTTAGTAGAAGTCCTCACTGGTTAAATGAGAGCTAGTGCAGTGATTCAGCAATAAGACTGACAAACAGTTAACGTTTTTCACTGTCTTTGAACACCGAGACCCCACCCTGATAGATCCAGAGGAGAGGAGGTCTACATGAGATAGCCTTGCCCCTGCCGTTATCTTCTTGATTTTGGGAACCACAAAATATCCAGTTTTTGTAGAGACCAGAATGATTTTAAAAACAATCCCACTATTTATGTTATTTTAAATGGATGGCCAGTTTATTTAGAATAATTATTGATCATTCTTTATAGAATGCAAGCCTGGAAGAAAGCACCTTCAATAACCTGACCAACACGCAAATATCCAGGATTCAAAGAGAGACAGATTTCTTGAGGTAAATTTCTAAAAAAGAGATTGACTTGAATCATGGTCAGGTTAACCTGTGTCATATGGTCAATTTCTTAGTTAGGACTTGAAATATAGAGATAATTTTGGAGAGAGGAGTGAAATGTCTTGAAGACGGACCATCATTGGTCTCTCCGGTCTCCTGTCTGTGCAGGTGCACCAAGTGCTTGAGCCTTCGTCCGTCAGACCCGTTTGCCCGCTTCTGTTTGCAGTGTGGTACTGCTGTACCACAGGTGCCGGGGCAGAGGCTGCCGCCCACAGAGGGGGGACAGGTACGCTGCTCACCTCATGTACTATTATCATTTACACTGTATGAATACACGTTTCCACACATTTGATCAATTTCCATAGTTTGGCTCCAAACTATTAGTTTAGTTTACTGCAGCTTAAGGAGCCCAGGCTGGTCATTGTCAAATGGTCAAATCACGTCATGTTATCAACTACACCTGTGTTACTTCAAGCCCATAGGTCCATGTCGAAAAGGCGGTAGTAGAACCCTCTCCATCTTCCTGTGTTGTCTGTATGTACTGTCATCAGGGGGGATTATTCCTCTATTTGCTCCCTGACTCATATTCCATGTATGTTGCTCGCTAATGCTTAGAGGCATGGAGTGCTTTCCCTACATACATCCACTCCGCCAAAGTCAAACCTATTTCCATGCTCTATACTAGTGTCTTGACTGAACTAATAATGTTTTGTTCACCCTGGACACACACTGTTCCAAAATCTCACGCCACAAGAACAGTTTCTTTCCATCTGCAGCTGGCCTAATCAACAAGGTCCAGAACTCCCAACTGTCACTAACACTGTCATAAAGTCCATCTGTCACTTTATTGCACATTGCACAATGCACCAATCACATTGCACTCTTCTTTATATCTTATTTTATATTTAAAAAAATATGTTATATAGTATTGGTTAGAATTATTTAGATACTGTTGTACATTTTCTACATTTTCTATTTACAATTCTTATATGTTTACCGTATGCACCTTCCTGCCTTAGTAAATTCCTTGTTTGTGCAAACTTATTTGGCAAATAAAGCTGATTCTGATTCATATTTTTTTTAGTTGGGTTTGTGCATTCACTGTAAAACCATAGTGCCCATGAACACTGTGGCATGTGTGGTATGTGAAGCCCCTATTGGCCCACAGCTGCAGCCTCAAGCCAGCCTACGACTGCAGGTAAGCACAAAGGAAGCTGGCGAAAACACACTCTTACACACACACACACAGCAACATTACATTTACATTTAGCAGACGCTCTTATCCAGAGCGACTTACAGTAAGTACAGGGACATTCCCCCTGAGGCAAGTAGGGTGAAGTGCCTTGCCCAAGGACACAACGTCATTTTGCACAGCCAGGAATCGAACCGGCAACCTTCTGATTAATAGCCCAATTCCCTAACCGCTCAGCCATCTGACCCCCACTGCCACAACTTACCACACATAGACATCAAAATGCCACACATACACAGCAACATGCCACACAACATACTCAGAATTTTGTGAACCTTTCTGAAAACGTTTTTGAGTCACGGTGTAAACAAATGTTGCACCGTTAGGCCGTGTTCACACTTGACTTCAGCGCCTTTTTACATCAGGGTTTTTTCCTTTTTCAATATTGAACTAAATGAATCTGTCCATCACTGTAATATTATGGTGTGGATTGTCTTGTGGAGTATATAAATAGGCATAGGACCTTTTGTCCTATATTATTGAAAAAGTTACACATTTTATTCTATCCATGTTAAATTTAGGTGTAGAACTGTATAAAAAGTGAACAACAGCCACTTGAGCACATTTCACAACACACTTATCTAGATTGATATATGAGTTTTACAATATGTGATAATGCACATGATAATGTCCTGTTGTTTGGTTTAGGACAAGCTGATTTGTCAGTCTTGTGGAACTGGAAACCCAGCACATATCTCCTTCTGTGTCACCTGTGAGACCAGGCTACCACAGCCCGCTACTGTAAGATTATAGAAGATAGAAGATGGAGAGAGACTCCATCTCTGTTGGCCTCATTCTGTATGCTGAAAATGTAGTTTTAGTTTTTTCATTTGACTACTTTTATGTAAAACTTTCAGTACACTTACAGTATTTGTTTCTTATACATTTAGCCAATAAACACACAAGAACGTATATCACAATTAGCTTGAAAGCTTTGTATTTCCTTACTAGGCTGTTCTGAGTGGTCAGAGTGCTCCACCTCTTCCTTCAGGAGAAAACAAGATGGTGTCTTGTTCTAAGTGCAGTCGGGTCAACCACTCTGACGCACGTTTCTGCGATTGGTGCGGCGCCAAGGTAAGAGAGGCCTTGCTTCGATCATGTACACTGCACCACTGATGAATAGCAATCTGGAGTTTTAAAAAGATGGAATTGCAACGAAAGTTTATTTAGTGGCTACAAAAATAAACAGATAACCTCACACACTAACATTCCTTCTATTTTTGACATACCTTACGTACACTTTTAAAAATAATTCCCAAAGCATGCTCAGTCAAAAATCATTTGAAATCTATTGAAATCTATCAGAATTCCAAACCCACCAACCTTTTTATCCATCCATCACCCCATCAGACAACGCAACCTACCTACATCCATCTCTGGCAATTACTATCTATACTGTAACTTGTTTCTGTCGCTCCTTACGTTTCATCCATATCTACTCTTTGTTTGAACCCATCTCTTCCCAGCCCGGCCATGCAGCCAGCTGTCTGATTTGCTCCCGATGCGGGGCCAGCAGCCACCCCTATGCCAGCTTCTGTGGCTCTTGCGGGGTGTTTATGGAGGGACCTTCCAGGGGTGAATCCCGCGCCAGCATGGCCTGTTCCACCGGGGCCGCTGTCGAGCAGGAACAGGTATGAGGCTGTAGAGCCGGAGGAAATCCACGCTGAACGTGTTTGTCTCCAACTGTAAGGACGGTCTCTTCCGCTCCCTCTTCCGACTCCCTCTTCTCCATCACTGTCATGCAACGTCTACAGCCGTCCACCCAGCGCTCAGACGCTACCACATGGCAGCCCGTGCCTCCCTCTGGATCTCCCGTCATGGCCCCGGCACCAGGCCACGTGGAGCAGCACACCCAGACGACAGGCCTCTTCTACCCGTCCAGCACGGAGCTCCACAGGAAGGGCCAGCAGGCGGCGCTAGAGTTCAGCAGACAGGATCAGATGAGGGACCGAAGGCCGCTGCTCACTGCTATAAGTCCAGGGAGAGGTACAGAGCCGTGGGCACAAACGAGTTCCCTGGTTCCTCTGCTCTCTACTCTTCTCGCAGTATCAGAGGAGAACAATGAGTGAGATGAAGAGAGAAAACTTAACGCCTCTTCTGGTCTTTACTTGTATGTGAAGTCAATGAGTGGCAGATGTAATAAGCTTTTTAAATATTGGTATCATAAATTTGAGTTATTTTTATTTATTTGGGATAGAGTCCCATCATGGGTTCAGTGGGATTTGGATGAATCTGAGTAGATGTGCTTCGCTGTGTCTGAGGATTATCAGTCTAATCTCTGAACCTCTTTTTCCCTTTCTCTCTTGGTCTCTCTCGGTCGCAGGCTACTGGAGGAAACAGTTGGACCATGTGTGTGCACACCTGCGAAGCTACACCCAGAACAACACAGAGTTCAGAGCTATAGTTGGGGAACCTCGAATGGGCCGGGTAAGATCAGGGCACCATGAGGCCTCCACTACTGAAGGAGTCATCTTCAGATGTCAGTGTATATACTCAAATAATGGGACTGCAGGGTTATGTATAGACATGTTGACCTATTACACTAGTGTATAACCACAGTCTTGTTAAACTGTATTCTTGTCTGCAGTCACCTTACCAAAGTAGGTTGTAAAGCGATATTATTATTACCTCACCTGGTTGTAGAACAAAGAACATTTGGGAAGGAACTGTCAGTATAAGAAATTGAATAGTTTGTTTACTTTCCTATAGATGGTTTCAGCTGTGATTGAGGAAGACAATTATGAAGTCAGTCTGAGAATAAACTTTGTCTCAGCTGAACATGAAAAAAACAAGGTTGGTTGTTATGTTTCTCCACTCTTTTACACTAGATGTCCTTACATTTTATATTTCATTCGTTTAGCATATGATTTTATCCAAAGTAAAGTACAAATTGTGCATATAGATAAGTCAGATAAGATAAGTACAGTAGAAGATCAAGGATCAGAAGTGCATCATTCTACAGTGATCAGAGTCAAGTTACTGGCCGCATAGTAAAGTAATCACATCTCGGCCATCAGGCACGGTTCAACCAAAAATATTACAATTCATCAATAACATCTCAATGACTTGATTACAGTCATGGCCAAAAGTATTGGCAGGTGACATACATTTTGTGTTTGCAAAATGTTCTGCTTCAGTTGTTGTGGCGTTGATTCTCTTTGTTACTCAATTATTGTGCAGAGTGATCACATGCATTTTAAATAAAGCTACATCGGACTAAAAAAAGAACTTCATCACAAAAAACGAATTTCACAGTTTTTGGGCCCTTGCATAAAATGACCAGCTAACATAATTTCACTAAATCACATGATCAGCACATACGAAGTCAGGTAAAATCACTCTATCATTATAACTGGATTATAAGAGCAGATTGATTGCTATAAACAGCCTATTAAAACATGAAATGTGTTAGATTTTTCTCCAGTGTAACATGGCAATTTACAAAAATAATCTACAAATACTAAACCAGCAAATTTTGCAAAAGACTAAATTGGTCACTGCCAATACTTTGGCAATGGCTGTACAGTGCAACAATAACATCTCCATTACAGCAGCTAGCTAATGAATGTATGGTGAATGAAAGAAAATACTACAGTGCAATAATAAGGTAAATTCAAAATTTATTATTTAACAGCTAATGTAGGGATAGGATTAGAATGGAACATTTAATTGTGTTCTTGTCACACATTTGAGTCCACACTTTCCATCCTCTTCTCACAATGCATGTGGTCAGTTATGCCAGGGGGGCGGGCCTGAGAGGAGCATCGCCCTATCAGAAAGCCAGAACCTCAGCAGTGTGACAGAGGGCAGGAGTGTGTTGTTCAGCCAGACCAGCCTGGGTAAGCACAGTGACTCTCTCACACGCCACTCCGTGATCTTACACACAATCAAATGGATTTTGGCACACATTTGACAATACATTTCTCAACCGTGGTATTTACATAGGTTTATTTTTAACCAAATGCATGTGTTTATTGTTATCTTTATGGTAGGTAATGAGAGGTCTGGAGCCAATGGAAGGACATCAAAAAAAACAAATAAAAGCTTGTCCTCAGATGTCATAAAGCAGGCACCGGTATGTGACCCTGTCTGTCAAGGGCTCTTCCAAAACAAACGTCTGACTTGTTTCTGAGTGAATGCGTATTCAAGTGTTTCTCTCTTGGAGCTAGTCCACCAGTCATTAACCATGTTTAATAATTGAAACAAATAAATTACAGACAAATATAGTCATAATTCCTTATTTCTACTGGATTTGTGTACAAACACAGTATGGGTATATTTGGTGGCTTGCAAATTCTTATGTCATGTCCCTAACTGGGGTTCCATTACCAATTCTGGTGATTCCTGTGCAAATGATTGATATTTATTTTTCTCAGCAAACCAAAGACAGCCAGCTTCTAAAGGAAGTGGGCCATGAAGGGAAAGGGCAGATCTCTGTAGTCCAACAACTGCTTGACAAGGTACAGTATCACTGATTCAACATCCATCTTGATACCTTTTCAAGACGCCATTTTTATTTTGCAAACAAACCATTTCCTCAACATCACATTTGCTAAATTTGGAAGTGGCCAGGTGCCTTGTTAACACGGTAATGTCATGCCAGGGGGCGGATCCAGTGTGCCAGGGGGCCGATGGGCATCCTGCCCTGGTTGTTGCCGTGGTCAACGGGCACGCAGACGTCATCCCAGTCCTGGTGCAAAGGGGTGCTGACATCAACCAGCAGTCTGGACCGTAAGGGCTTCGGTCCGGAGACCTTCCTTCTTACCGTCGTTCTAGAGTGCTTTCAGCTCAAACGAGAGGGCTCTACAAAAACCAACCAGGATAAAGAAAAATCTCCTTCTCTCTCATAGGTCGAACAACACAGCCCTCCATGAAGCGGCTTCCATGGGGATCAAAGGGTTGCTGTGTGCTGAGACACTACTGGGGTAAGAGATACGTGACCATACAGTCAACTACAGAATTATTGGCACCCTTCAATTGAAGTTAATTTATTTTGAGAAATGTATAGTGAAACCATGTGTGCCTATTGTAACATGTATTCCTTCTAAAAGACAAAGGCTGGAATAGATAATTTTCTGCTGTTTCTACCTCAGATAAAGACAGGCCATGGTGTTTTTAGACTTTTGCATAAACGGTAACAACTTGACTATCATGAAGGAGTCATCCATCACTTCCTCCTATGTCTCTATCGTATTATTGCTCTAATGTCTACATGTACACTGAGAACAGCCGTCTCTTCATCTGGGGTTTAGGTGCAACGCCAGCATCAGGAGGAAGAACGACAGAGGTCTGACTGCATACGACCTGGCCGTCATCAGCAAGTGCAGCCCGTTAGTGTCTCTCTTAGCCGCTAGGATGGGCCAGGGGATGCTGGACAGGATGGTCAGACCTAGAAGTAACCCGGGACTAGACGTGTTCTGATGAGATCACTGCTCATGGTTGCTTGTCGTTGTCATTTTGTGTTAAAGTCCGACCCATGTGCCATGATGCAAATAGGGGCATTTGTTGGTGACCTTGTTGTTAAATCCAGTTTCCAGAAATCTTTCCAGCAATTTTCTTGAAATTATTTACTTTGTTAGACAACATCACTGTTTTCTAGTTAATTTGTATTTTAAGCAATGTGAATGAAGGTATTTCATAAATTACAAGGGAGAGTTGTTTCGAAACTCAGCTGAGGGCCAAAGATGAGACGATGAGAGGAGTTGGTGTGAATGTGACTTCATCTTTATTCAAAAAGTGAGCTGCAGAAGTGTGCATAAGTGTGAGTTGTATTACAAAACCATAATAAAGCATGTCCTTTAGATACAAAATCAAATTCTTAGTTTAGCAACCTAGAGCCAGAGGGCTTAAATGTGTGTAAACAACAGACCAATATACATGTATTTCACTGAACACAACAATGGCAACAACTTTACCATGACAATATACAACGAAGACACACAACCAAATACAAACATACATTCCGGACACTGATATGGTTGAAGAGAACATCAGCTGGCTCTCGTATTAAACGTCCCAACTACTTATGCCTTCTTCCGTGAAAGACCTCGGAATCCCTTCAAGTCACGCCCAGATGCTGGCGACCTCTCGTTTCCTGGGTCAACGACGTAAACGCAGGAAGAAGGCGTGGCGGCACTCCTTACTGTCCACCGGGTAGTACTTGTCATAGAAGTCCAAGATGTATTCCTCCGTCTTGAAGCCAAACTTCTGGTAGAGCAGCATGGCCGGGTTACTGG
The DNA here is from genome assembly GCF_038355195.1 of Osmerus mordax. Lineage (NCBI taxonomy): Eukaryota > Metazoa > Chordata > Actinopteri > Osmeriformes > Osmeridae > Osmerus > Osmerus mordax. The sequence goes on from NC_090070.1 coordinate 1,053,492, forward strand.
CTGACACGTGCAGCGTGACATCCTTTCCCATGCAGGTCTGCACAACATACACCAAGTACACAAGATACAGAACAACATCTCAATCCCACAATATCCCCCCAAAAACATCATCAAATACCTCCCACAGACTGTAAAATGTTAAATATTCTATTTATTCATGTTGACAACAAGATATTTTATTGATATACAGTCTGTATGTGTAACGGTATTGTTGATAGAGAGTGGAGCTCCAAACCTGGATGAGATGGTAGATCATGAAGGTGGCAATCCCAGCCCTCCTCCACTCGGGGTGCACCAGCAGGAAGGAAATGTACGCCTCGTTATACTTCACGTCCGGCACCATGAAGCCAAAACCGATCACCACCTTCTTGTACAGCACCACCACACTGAAGTCTGGGTACTGGAGACACTCGGAGAGATCCACTCCTGACAGAACCACAGGAGGATAGAAGTCATTCATAGAGCCCACACCTTGTTTCCGTTGTGTTTACCCTTGTCACTTAACAAAACAGTCATACCTAGCCACAAAAACGTAAACTGGCTCAACTGTGGATGAGGTGACATGCGTCAAAGAACATAAGTGGTATTGTCTTAGAGGTATACAAACCCAATGGTAGTGGTGATACATTAGAAAGAGGCACACATCTCCTTAGCAAAGTTCTAAACTGTTGTCTTTAAGTGGTTAAAAGAGTCAGTTAACCATCCCGGTTGAGGTGTGACTATCAGAGGAGTCCACAGGCCCAGAAGGAGTGACACCGGTGAGGGTGTGGCTAGTGTCGGGACCTCAGCCTGCTCTACTGATGCTCTACCTGGCCAGAAGCTGTCGTGGCACATGGAGTTGACGGAGGGGATGTGGTTGGGCCGGACGTAGCAGTAGTCGATGGGGGCCTCGGGCTCCGGGGCCCAGCCAGGCTTCGTCCTGTGGGGGTGGGCCCGGATCTCAGCCAGGAGCCGCAGCTTCAGGGGCTTGTTCTCGTAGTCTCTCCTGGAGAAGGCAGAACACAAGCAAGTTTGTTCTTATGGTCTAGCTGTGTTTGTGTGTTGAATAATCATGTTGAAGTGGGTTAGCAGCCATGACTCATGACAGTGAACAGATGTGTCTGTGAACGTAAGCTTGAGAAGTAACACTGAAAATAAATAAATCTGTCGGTCCGTCCATCACTCATGTGACTCATCTTTTTAGTTTTGCTTGCTTTTTCATTGGACAGTATTATCTGCACAGTATTATTGTACCTTATGTAGGGTTTGAGGATTCGGGAGGTGTAAGGGCTTTTAATGCCCTGGTCCACGCCAGCGTCAGACCCCATGAGCCTGTGCCAGAACGACACAGAGGGCAGGTGATAGCCCCTCCTACTGGACATGGTCGTCTAAAGAGATCAAACACACAGGTCAAAATATAGAAATGTTTTTTTTTTTTATGACCATTGCAAATGTTTGAAATTTATCAAACATTTAAAGATAAAGTATCCATAGTTAACATATTTCGAAAACGATGTGCTGTTCATAAAAAGCTTGTAAAGTCATGCATTCACTGATCCCAAATGCCATCCAAACTGGCCTCCAGCAGAGAGCAGCACCTGGAAGCGGTCGAGGACTCGGAGGTCGTGGCTGGTTGTCCGGAACCTCCCCCCTCCAGAGGCAGAGTGTCGTCCGCCCCCCTGGGCTCCGTACAGCCCCCCCACCAGGCTGAGCGTGGCGCTGAGCGCCTGGTCCACATCCAGCAGGGGGAGCCCTCTCTGGCGCTTGGCCTGGCGCACCAGCAGCTTCCTGTGGAGCCTCTTGGCCTGAGGGGTGACGGCGAGGGCCAGAGGACACGCCTCCAGGCGCCGCAGAAGGATCCGCTCCTCGTACAGGCTGAGGGGAACGTAGCGGGGGCCGGCGCTAGCCTCCGCACAGGGCCCCTCCCCTTTCTCCTGCAGGCCCCTCCTCCTGTCTCCGGCCCCTCCTGGCCGCCCTCTGCCGTCGTCCCGGCCGCCCGGGGGCTCGCAGTCGTCATCGATGTCGTCTCGGACGCCGCGGATCTCCTCGTCCTCACTCTCCGCCTCTTGCTTGATGTGAGCGGCGGAGGGGCGGAGCTTCTTGCGCACCGCCAGGGCGGCGCTGGGAGGGGGGAGGTACTCCATGCCGGGGTCAATGACCCCCTCTCCGTCCAGCTCCTCATCATCTGTGGCCCAGAGAGACACAGGGGGTTGACACGCTTCCAAAACAGTTCTCTTGTTTACATCACATGAAGATTCTTAGAAATACAATCCTTGTGTAGTATCTGCTTTTGGTAGTGTTGCACATAAACAAGAATGTCCTTTGTAGGATTAAAATTGTGGGACTGAGATTGATTTAATTATCGTGTTTCTGGTCAAGGTAACCTTATGTTTTTATACAAAGAAAGATTAGATCGTTGTACCTGCTCCAGGTTTATATTGCAATATCCGTTATGATATTAAGTATCATAATACTTACAGGTTTTTCATTATGTCTAGCCGTAGGCTTGCCTTTTACTCTATGTACCTGATGATATTATATTTGAAGTATGGGCGCATTTACAATAAAGAATAATGAAAAATAACAAAGACACATGAGAACAAAGAATGAACATTAATGGCTTGATGAAGAATTATAACGCAATGTTTCAACTCACATATTGAATTCGTCCCTCCAGGTCCCTACTTTTCAATTAATTAAATATTCAATTTATGTTTGTTGTCATCTAATGCCTGCAGACACTGAAACCATTGGACTACAGAATTACGTCTCTGGAACTGCCCTTGACTGACAAGAACTGAGCATCACTTCTTTCTGGATTCTTTGTTCTCATAGGAGTGCCACTGTAACCAAGTTAAACTGGTTAAACTCACTCCTCAGTATCAATACCGCCCACCAGCACCATCGAAGAGCGAGCTTTTAGGTGGCGTGGGTTAAAGCGGTGTTTGTAAAGGTGGCGGTCGAGTTGTGGAGGACTCGAGTTCTAACTGCAGATCAGGGAAGAAGGGACTCTGACGAGCAACGCGACTCCCCCTGTTACACCATAATGAGACTGCGGTGTGACTGGCTCACCATGAAACAGCGCCTGTGGCGGCATGACGTCCGGGATGAGGTCAGCCTCCGACAGCAGGCTGGGCGTGGCAGAGTGGGATGCCGGCGTGCCAGGGGCGGAGAAGTCCGGGGAGGGCGAGGGCGAGGGGCTGGTGAGGGGCGTGCGGTCGGAGGAGCTGAGCGAGGAGAAGTCGATGACCTCGCCCTTCTCTAGCACCTGGTCGGGCCTGCGCCCACCCCCTCGCCCCCCCCCCATCTTGACGGGCGTGGAGGAGGCGCTGCGCTCCGTGTAGCCGCCCCCCGCCGCCTCCTTCTGGGCCCTGCGGATGTCCTTGGCCTCCTGGGTGCGGCAGCGCTTCTCCTTCAGCTGCATGGCGTTCTCTACCGGGTTCCTCACACCACGCTTCCTGAGGCCCTCCACAGTGATGATGGGCTCCACCGACGGCTTACAGGCTGCAGAGCACAGCAAGCACACAGACACATGGAGACACGGAGAGACACATGGAGAGACATGGAGAGACAGGGAGACACAGCAACATAAAGACACAGGTGACATTGTAACAATTGTGCAACTAAATAAAAACAAGTCTAACTGTAAAGCAAAACCCTCTGTATTCAAGTGCTGCATTATTTAATTAGTATAACGCCACTTCCAGGATTGCTGTTCTAGGAACAGGGTGCTGCTAAATAAAATGGGTCTCCAGGCCCATATATCTGGGTTGCAAGGCTAATCCAAAATGAATTCATCCTTTTTTTTTATGAATTGTTCTATTTAACTGAATCAGTTTTGAAGATGGTTTCATGAATTCCAGACCCTGGTAAGGGGAAGCACCAAACACAGTTACCAACCTCTGGCCTTCACAGAGGACTTGTCTCCATCGGGGCGGAGAGTGGGAGGGCGGTTCTGCACCAGCTTCCACCAGCCGGGCTCTCCAAACTCCTGGGCCCCTGAGCGGAAGAACGTGGGGCTCCCCACCGACAGACAGCCTGCCACGGTGCTCCACCAGGTGGAGGTCTTCTTCCTGTTAGAGGAGCATCAGGTCAGCTTTAGGGTGTTGTGTGTAGCTTTCCAGAGGTACTCAAAAAGATAGAACCGACACACGAGTTCACGTCTAAAATACAAGCCTTCCTCTGCAGGATAAGTTTCACATTTCAGGTCAAATTTGTCCTGAAAACGGTACGTTCAACCAATTCACTGTACAGCTCATCAATGGACAGTCTTTCACCTAGTTCCCAGTAGGAATGTCCAGTGTCTTCCAATAAACGCACAGATGTCCTCCTTCCATCTGAAGTAGCCTTGCCGGCCAGTGCCCTCTAGTGACAGGTTATACATGGCCAGCATCACCACCTAGAAGTGAAAAAAGATAGTATAACTCAGTCCAACTCCTGATGTTTAAATGGAAAGGGCAAGTAACATAAGAGAATTTCTTTTTTTATGTGTTAAAATGTTTCCAAATATTTTGGATATAAGCAATATGCATCATTTGTCAAACGCCCACAGAACCCCCTGGCCTGTGGAATGTTTAGCCTCCGTACCTGTTGCCAGGTGAGTCTCATTCTCTCAAACGTCTCCTTGCCATCCTCCGAACAAGCGTAGCAGGTAAACTTGAAAAAGTTGTCTCCTTTAAGGTAGCTAGGCTGCTCGTCGTGTAGCTGGGCTAGATTCCGGGATTGGAGAAAAATACCAAAAACTGCTCAGAGACCGAGCGCAATCATTGTCGTTCTTTATTAGAGCAGCGAGGTGAAACAGAAGACAGCATTTCAGTAAACGCTGCAGTATCAAGCATACTGTGATCCCACAACCCACTTCCTTTGTTTTTTGATTTTTTCTAACTTCTGAAGACTAATAAGGCTAAACCAGCTGCAATCCTGTACAACAATTATAAAGCATACGTGGTTCAAAGTAAACACCTATATTCACAAGAAACATCTTTTAAAGTGCTGAATTCTATCTGGTTAAATATGGTGGGTGCCCCAAAGGGGAAGGCCTCTTCCTCTCCAGCTTGTGCAGCTAACCCTCTCACCGGTGGGGATCCACTTGTGGCACTTGTCGCAGTAAAAAGCCATGTCATCGCACGCCCAGCCGCTCTCCCCTTCCTCTCCGACGTCGCTGTTGAGCGAGTCGCCGCTGTGGTCGTGCGATAAGTCCACCGAGGCCTGGTCCTCAGACTCCACGATCAGCAGCGTCTCGCCCTCCACCTCGCCCTCCTCCAGACCCTCCGACGCCGAGGTGCACACCGCCTCGTTGTCCACCTTTCCCCTCTGTTCTTCGCCACAGTCCATGGTCACCGAAGGAGAGTGGACGCAGCTGGATCGATCAGAACCTGGGAGAGGCCAATGTGGCATCAACGACCAATGCATTCAGATCAGTAAGATTAAGATCTTTGTCGTCCCACAAAGTAGAAAATGTACTTACACCCATGCTGCAGCCAGACACAACAAACATTCAAAATACAAATGTGAGTGAAACATATAGCAAGGTTTCTGCAAGCACACAATGTACACAGACATGAAAAGCAAATCAGCAAATCAGTAATTGGCAAAAAATCAGCACCCTTTAATACCAGCAGAGATCCTCCAGAGTGTGTCCTGGCCACATCCTTTTCTTATCTGCCCTTATTTAAAAGTCTTAGGGACAGAGGGTCACATTTATGGTTACATCTATTTAAACTGCAACTCAGAGTTAGTGGTTACTATCATGTTTTTGGTCTGATTGCTTAAGACTTATTTTAGTCAAATGACAGATCTGTTTGTCTTTTCAATTAACTGCGGGAGGTAGAGAAACTAGCGCTGGAGTTCGGCACTTACAGTAGAGGAAGCGGTACTTGTCTACTTCTTGTTAGGCGTGTGGCTGATCGGGGCTCTGAAGAGCTGCCGCCCTTCTGTCACGCTCCGCCTCAAGCTCCTTGGTTAAAGTTCTTTGTTCTTCAAGTACTCTCAGATTCTCTTTTTTTCTTTCCATACGTTCAAGATCTCGGAGTACACCCTCATGAAGTCTCTGTGGAACACAATACAGAAGCAGTGCTAGCTGGTTGATTTTAGTGTGCGTTATGTGATCATGTGTATAAGATTGTATACCAATACAGGAATGTCTGCTTTATGATACATAAGTCAAGCTGTGAATATAAATGCCATAGATATAAGTTATACTCGCATGATAACCATTAACTTGTTACTAAACCTTGTGAGAAGCACGTTTCTTCTGGCAGGCTGTACCGTTGTAGAAGGAGACTGAGCAGCTATTGTAGCTAGTTTATCTGTTTTAATAGAGCTAATTCTCTCTTAACCTGTTCACGAAGAAATATAATACTGCAAGGCATGTTAGTTACTAGCAATTTCACTAGGTGGTGGAGAGCTAAAACGACGAGGTAGAAAGCTAAACAGATACATTTGGGGAATATCTTTAATATAGCTAGCTCTAGCTATCGTTTGTGCTACATTTTAAAAAGTAGGAGGTTAGCCAGTGTTAGCTAACATCAAGGGCAGCTGACTATGCTAATTGTTTACCTCTCGATCCCAGGTTTGCTTTAAATGTACTCCCGCTACGGTACTCAGTGTAAGCACAACAGACACGCCAAGTACAAGTTTTGAGGTTTTAGACATAGCTGGAAGCTATGGGGAATATGGTCGATTCTACCATAACATTCCCACTCAGGTCGACGTTTTCAACGGTAGCTTTAGCTAGCTAGACAGTGTGTGCCCCGCTGTCCTCCACAGGCTGTGCAGTAGATCATGAATGATTCAGTTCGTACAATTGATGGTAGAGTGCATCGAGCACTAGGACGTCATTATCAATTATCGTCATCATTACTACTAATTAATGAATCAAAATATCATTCTGCTATTTAGATTAACTAACTATTCATAATCGATGTCAAACGTGATGTTTGGTTCGGTACACATTGCACTTTTTCTCTAAATCTCAGTTTATGGTCCCATGATTGAAATAGCGCTTTTGATACCCACCCTGCTCCATTTCTAAGTTTGACAGCCTAATGATGAACAAAATAGGCAAGCAATACGTGGGTGCAACTGTGCCATTCATTTTGACCTGTGTTTGGCAATTTCCCTTCATATCTCTACAGTAGGCTAGATGAGGCATTGAATACATTTAGGTGACACGATGATGTTTAGCCTGGATAGCAAAGCTTGCACCATACGGTCTTTGTCGATATCGTTGTGTCAAGTCAATATCAACCAGGTGAATTGCAAGTCTGCATATAGCGCACACAAAGTTCCCCAAATGTATTTGTGTAAAACTGGTACGAAAAAAGTGCTGAGTGTCTGGGTTAATACAAGGTAATCTCAAAAGCTGCCCCTTTCTGCACATTTATGTAACATTCCATTGCATAATAATGAATATAAACGCACACCGAGGGTATAATGGCCTCCTTATCTGAAAAGTGAAAAATAAGTAGGATAACCTTTGTAACTGCTATTCTAGTTGAATCCAGAAAATAGAAGTTGCAGGGACAGTTTAGTTTGCAATCGTTCTCCTCAAATAAAAGTGTGCGTCCATGTGAACATGACTGTAATGTATCCCCCAGTCTAAACCCTCCCCTCACCGTCTTGAACTAAAACCAAAGTGGACTTTTCAGCACAGTACACAATGTTCCAAATCACACTACAGCAACAAGAACTCCGAATTTTCCTGACTGACTACACTTTTCTTCTGGCAAACATTGACATTTGTTAAGTGTGTTTTTTAGCTAACATCCATAGCACCTAATATTTTTGCTATTGTGAGTACATTTTGAACTCTAGTGCAATAGCCATGCTTTCACTAAGTGCAACATTGACCATTTTAAACAGAGACAGAAAAAAACTAGCTTCTGTTATCGTTTATGACAAAATTGGACCCTTTACACTTCGGACTTTGAAATTTGACTTGTCTTGACAAGCCTTTGGCATGTTGGGGTCACATAATAATTAGAGGCTTGCTCACCTTTGCCTTCATTAGTTCAGTTTCTGGCTGATGGCATATGGATTGTGTATCAGAGTGTGACTTGTGAGTATGCACACATGTGTGTGTATGTGTGGAGTGCGGGCGTCTTTTTTTGGATACACATCTGTGAAAGCTAAGGCAAACAGTGAGACTTCAGAAATATTTCATACCAACCCTAACTGTGCCTCCCTACACCCAAGACTTCCATCTGTTGAACTAAGACCACAATTAGACCGATGTCACATTTCCCATGAACAACAAGACTTTGTATTACATTTTTAACAAAATCCCATGTGAAAATTCCAACCTATTATTTGAGACTTTTGGCAGAAGTTTCCATTCATTTATCAGAAGTTGTGTGTTTATTGTCCCACATTGTGCTTGGCAAATCTGTGTTTTTGTCAAATTCTCAGGTTAAGTGGATTAGAAGAATATTTGACACACAGTTTCTTTATACAAAAGAAGCTCCCAGCCAGCACACACCTTTTCAAGCAAATGTGCTGAGCAAACACTTCCTAGGGTGCAGCCTAAATGTTACTTCAAATACGGTTTTCCATTGCAATACGCATTCAAGCATTTCAGCACACATCCTGCATGCATACATTTTTACACACTACCAAAAATGATAAACTTTTTTCTCTGGCATTCCTTTTCTCTCAAATTCGGATTCCGTTGACCATTTACCTCAAATACGCTTATTTCCCCACAAGACTTGGCATTTCAAATGCATAAGTTGACAAACACTGGTCAACTGGTGTGGGGGGGGGGGAGAGCTAGAAAAGAGAAAGAGAGGATAGCCAGGAAGGGGGAGTTTCCACAACTTCGTTTGTTTTTTCACCTCTCTGAACGACCCATCTCCTCCAGTAGGGGACTGGCACGTCAACATACTGGGTGTAAGGCCAGGGAGCAAAGTAAGCTGTGTCAACGCACTAAGCACAAAGGTATGTCTGTGTGGCTGTATGCAATAGTAAGCAAGCACACTTCAAGCATCTAGCTACTTAACACTACATTGTATTTGGAATATATTTTTCTATATAGAACTTCCAGTTGAAGCATTAGATGATCGGATGAACCATAACTATGTTGAATCTTTGTGGGTTTGATTGGGTTGCAGTCCACAAATGATCTCAAGAGAACTTTTTCCTGAGTGGGTGGGAACATCAGTTCATTTAGTACAGTAGTCTGCTATACTCATTGTTTAACAAATAGAGCTCATGTACTCTGAGGTGGTATTTTTGCTGATAGACTTGGTACTTCACGTGCCTAGGAAGACCACTACATCAGTTTTGCCGATGTGAAATTCAAGTGACTTTTACAGTAGGAGTACTGTCACAACAAGCCTTTAGGTGTAATATTTAACTCTATGATATAACACATGTACACATGACTATGTTTGGTTACATTTCCCTGCCTCTGAGAGGGTACAGAAAAGCTAACAAAGTCAGACATGCCACTATTTATCTAGTTTCTCCCATGCTATGTTACCTGTGTCCCTCTTTCAACATCCCACTATCACAGAGGGAAACCTATACTATATCTTGTATACAGTATAACAACACTTGATATGGCAACATGATATGATGTGGTGATACAAATGTTTGACACTTTACAGCAAGTTGAGCTTCTTGTATTCATGTTACTAAACACTTGATTGGTTGACTCAAATCAAATCTACTGATGAAAAGCCAACTACCATTGAATGGAAGCCTAGATTGACTAATCACAGCTATTATCAATAATGTAATCTTTAGGGGAACTTGAAAATAAAAAGGATGATGTAACCCCCTTTCAGTGGTGAGATTGTGACCCGTAGGTTATGTAATCCAGGTAACTGTAACTTGAACCTTTGCAACACTATAATTCTTCCACTAGCTACTTCCTGGATACTCATGGAAGCTTTGTGTGTTGGTTCATTCCCATGAAACTATAGGTGTTGTGATATGTGATACTTTTTGCTGGAAATATAAGCCATCTCTTCATTTATTTCTGTCCAATTTGGACTTGCAAGGTAAGGTAGCACCCAATCAAAGTAGGCCAACGTTTTCCAATATAATTTTTTGGGGGGACTAAGTATCTGATTAATGTTCCAAAGACTGTCCTGTATTGTGAGATTCTCCAATGCACAATTATTTAGAAGTCCTAAGGTTTCTCTATGTGCTTTTAATTGAAGGTGAGACATCAAGTCTTGTTGAGAGTTCATAATGTGAATACATTAAATGAAAAGTGTCCTTTAGTCTCAAAGTATAACACATGAAGCGTTAATGAAACTCTCACAAATGTGTTAACAAGTGCAGGTGCTCAATTGTAGGTTCACAGCTGACACAAAGCTGCAAACCCAAACCATCTCTTAGTCATCCACTAACCTTTCTTTGACCATTAACTTCTTTCATTCTTAAAAAAAAGACCCATACAATATACCCTCAAAAATATATGTGTCCTTTGGATTAAAACAAGACTACTCCCATAAACACTGAACTGTATCCCCCACCTTCCACAGAAAAATGCAGGGCCCTTAGGAAAATTCAGTTGGTCCACTGTGAGATGAAACAGAGTAGACAAGCGAGCCCAGAGTCTCCAAGCAGCTGTTTGTATTCAGTGAGCTTCTAGAGACAGGAAGTTAAGATAGAGACAAGTTAAGAACTTCTGGGCAGAGTTGTCTTCATGTTTCTTAGATCAGCTCAGTCTGGGCATCCTGGTGATAAAAGAGAGGCTCTTGTGTTTAAATCCAATTTTAGTGTTGTTTTATTTCAGTAATTTAGTTATTTCAATATGACTCCTTAATATTTTAGAAACTGTACTGAAATGACAGTATTATCGGTGACCACAGGCAATATCAACTTTAGTTGATTGATTTAGTTAGTTTGCCGAACTGATACTGAGATATATGTTATGAGGTGTTTGCAAGCCTTTCTGCATGCATGTGGTAGTGCATGCTTATTTCAGTGTGTGTGAGTACTATGAACCAAATTGAGGAGTGTGTGCAATGTGGGTGTGCCTACGTGCATTTAAATGTGTGAAAGTAACACGTGGATCACAGAGCTATTGAAGCAGAAATGTAAAACTACAAATCCCAGAAGGAGTAAGACGTTCGTTGGTCTCGCCTCTTCGTTTATGTGCAGCCTTAGAATGACGTGATTGGTTTAAATTCCTGTGATTGACCATTTCTGCACCCAATGAAATGTCTTTTTGAATTAAGTTTTTGGGCAGTAGGCAGGCATTTTACCAGCTCAGAGAAAGTGCCACGACTCCACACTCATCGGCTATTCTGAAAGAGAGAACTCAAGTCGTTGGGGTAAGAAAGTTACATTTCTACATCATTTGTAACGTGGCAAAATATTTTAAAGTATTTTTCAATTCAATTCGGTGTTAGGAACTGCTTTTAGGTCCCAATGCCAATTTTGTAGGAGGTGCAAAAGGACGAATGAGTGTAGTTTGAAAATGAATTAATTTTCTCACATCAGGAAAAAATGCCCCCTCGAAGTGGGACATTTTTTCACAGTTACAGTGTTGCTGGATATTTTTTATTTGACAATTCAGTGTGAGCTTGAAATTGGATTCACTAACCTGTAACCAAAAGTTTTTCTTTACTTTGCAACGGGTTTCTGTGTAAACAATAACTCAGACGTTTTGGGCAACTTACGACCTGCGATTGTTGATCTTCAATCATATCAAAGTGTGTTTTATAATTGTTTGTCGAATGAAAGATTTTTATAAAGTAAAAAGTTTAGTTTTATAATTGATTGTGCATTAACCATGGGTGTACTTTCAGCCCTCGTGTATTACTGATTATAAAAGAAACGAAAGATGCAGACGTGCAGAAGGCAGTCAGGACTGATCAATCAACATCCTTTAATAAAATAAGCGACTGTAATGAATCTTCGACTGGAAGAGGAGGTGGTGGAACATATGGAAAATTGCATCTCGACATTAGGAATCCTTTTCGACTTGTCTGACTCGAGAACCCAGTAAAATATTTACAGTGAAATTACACATTTATGTTCCTGAACTGGTACCAGCGAGAATAGGATGTTTGAGTGTGACGTTAACATTTAGATAACCAAATACTGTTCGACGAGGTGGTACATTGTTCAGTTGTTGACGATTATTTAATTATTATGTTATTATGTAGTTTGTTAAGTAAGTTATTTTGTAGCAAATAAGTCGTAAAGCCAACTGAAACGTAAGGCAAGTGCTGTACTTTGTTACATAAGGTCCAGCACAAGGGGTTAATTGTCTGTAAAGACACGTAGCCCCCTTCAACTCCATGACTCTTTAGAGACTCCTATGTCAGCATAGTCAATGTTGGTAGGTGGGCTACATTTTACAGTGTCAGTCATACAATTCCGATTAGGGTTCATTTGATATATATATTTAATATTTAATAATGTATGCAATAATTATTTATGAGTCTTAGGTTTTACAATTAATTATGTAATTAAGTCTTCTTCCAGAACTGATATGAATTCCTATTTTAATAACACTGCTTACAACATAAGTGTACCATTATAATATAAAGAGAGGGGGTGTGTCTTTGTTTGATGCAGTAGTAGTCAGCACTTTTGTCACATGAAGCCTTGAGTGTTTGGGCAAAACACTTACCTTTACTGCACAATCAACTTATATAATCAGTTATTCGATTGTTATGGAAAAGTGTTGAACACATCCATATGATTAAGCAGTCAAACCAATCTGCACAGTTTATGTTAATTAGGGATCACTATGTAAAAGACGCATAGCACAGCTTGTGTCATCACTATATCCTATGGACTGGGTTTTTTTTTTTTTATTATCTTAAGGAATCAATGTGGGCAGCCCCTTTTTAATAATTTTTTATAAGAAATGTACCTTTTGTAAACTGATGACAGAATGTTGTCTTTGAACGTGTGGCTGAGGGGAGCCAAGTGAGGGGGTGTGTGTGTCAATCAAAGGTGTTGCATCACATGCATTCTCCTGTGGTCTAGAGGTTGAGACTGAACTCATCGTTGTTTTGTCCAAGTCCACAAATTTCTACGTAGCACATATTAAAACAAGCAGTTTTAGCCACAGTGCTGTACGATCAGCCAAAGCAAAACAAGGTATCAAAATAACAAACATTTATCACAGTCCAGTGACATTTCAGGCTGTCAGAAGTGAGCCCTACATTTGACCATCTTTAAAATGTGTCTATATAAAAATATGTGTATATTTAGTGTTAACAATTTCTGTTGTGTCCTTATAGCTTGGAGTTAATATACAAAATATGTGCTAAGGCTCATGCCTTCTAAATAGGCATTGGTAGGGAAGTTTAGGGTTTGACACACATTTTTTGTGTTACTATTTGTAATGGAAACAGATCAGTAAAAAATGTATTTAAGTAGTTTCTTCAGATGTCTACATTTGCATTTGTATTTATTTAGCTGACCTTTTATCCAAAGCAACATACAAATCGTGCATATAGAAAGTACAGTAGATCACGGATCAGAAGTAGACAGTTCTACAGTATGTTGATGTTCAGAATCAAGGAACAGTTTGTATTTAATAGTTGCAAATATCTTCAAATTCTAAAATGGTAATTGTACAACACTAGTAACTGACTAAGGAATAAAACACCTTAATGCCAACAAGTCAAATATAGGTGACTGTATTACTGTGTTGCGGTCTGGAGCAGTTGCAATGAACTCACCAGGGTCCCATTTGCAATTTCTTTAATATCTGGTCACAGTGTCACTATTTCATGTCCTAATAATGAAAAGAATAATGGGCAACAGAATCGTTTTGTTCATTTCAGAAAGTGGAGTCATGTTTCATGGCATTCTCTGTTTGATGAGTAACGGTGACCCGTAATTATTCTGGCCTGTCTGTGTGTGTTTCTGTCTGGCCCAGGCTTAGCGGAGGGACACGATTAAACAGACATGGACGTCTACGACCCCCAGACTCTCGGCTTCATGGTTTTTGGTGGATTCATGGTGGTGTCGGCCATCGGGATTGCACTGGTCTCCACCCTCTCCATGAAGGAGACCTCTTATGAGGAGGCCCTGGCCAAGCAACGGCGTGAGCTTAGCAAGACCCAACCCCAGCGCTCCGAAAAAAAGAAAAAAGAGAAGGCGTCCGAGAAGAAAGGCAAGGCCAGGAAGAAGGACGATCGGCCCAACGGTAAACTTCCTGACTCGGAATCAGTTGCTGAGCCCGTGGAGCCTATTAGTGAACCTGAGCCTGAGCTTGAACCCGAACCTGCACCAGAGCCCACCGCAGCCCCCGAGCCCGAACCTACGGCCCCCGAGCCTGCTGTTGTTGCTGCCGCTCCCGCCCCTGTAGACGTGGAGGCCCCTCCTGCCCCATCCCCGAAGGAGAAGAAGAAGAAGAAGGTTGCCAAAGTGGAGCCTGCCCCTGTACTGGAGACTGTCAAGGAAGTGCCTGTCATGGCTGTGCCGCCTGTAGCAGAGGTTGCCCCGGTGATTGCCGCTGCTCCTGTTCCGGTCACTAGTGAGTCACCAGCTGTTACCAAGGCTGAAGAGACCAAGACAGCGGCCCCCTCTAAGAAGAAGAAGTCCAAGGCGAAGGCAGAGCCAGGTTGGTACTGTTGCTGAAAAGGTTTTCTTTTTTTAATGCCATAAAGTAAGACTGGCCTGGTCTAGAAAAAGCCTTTCCTACCTAGCCCTTTTTAATATAGAGTATGTTTGGAAAACGTTTAATCAGTAAAGTAGCTTGATGGCTCAGCTCACTTGAAGGATATCTATTTGATATACCGACTGTTGTCACAGTGCACCAGGAAGTCAAACGAATGATGTGGATGAGATCATGTTATTCTCTTCTCTCTTCGTAGTGTCTGCTGTGGTGGACCCTGTGGATGCTCCCCTGCTTCTACCCTTCAAGACCCTGCTGTCCACAGTCAGCAGCATGACGTTCAGCGAAGGAGAAACCCAGAAGCTCATTGAGATCCTCAGTGACAAGCCCGGTCTGGCTCAGGATACCTGGCAACTGGTATGCTATTCTTCTTACCACACATACCTTCATTGTATGTGCAGTTAATAGACCTAGTTTCAAAAGTCAGACCAACAATACAATCAAATACAAGACACTACAACACAATAGCTGAGCTTACACATATTTAGGTGTCACAGATGATTCAGAGTTAACAACACAACAGAGAGGAGGGGACAAACTTTCTGGAAACAAAAACTGTCCTGTGGAAACCGTGGTTACGGTTAATCTGACCTAGACATGATGGTGCATGATAAATATCTTTGTCTGGGTTGAACACTCACTGTGTCGACATTTCCCGCCAGCTCACTTCCAAACAGCCAAAGGTTGCAAATTAATGAAGCCTAGCAACACCTTAATGATAGAACACTCAGAGGACTTTCAAACGTTTGAGGAACATTTTACGAATATTGAGACCTAGACTGCGTTGTTGTTGGCACAATTATGTCTTGGTCATGATTAATATTTTTGACATAAAGCATTTTGTATGAAGATGTGTCATGACATAAATGTGTTTTCTCGCTGTTCCATAAAGATATTCTAATATATATATATATATATATATATATATATATCCAATGTATGTAATGTTTTGATCTTGTCATAGGCTTCTCAAAAGGGTGATCCCCTGGCTGTCCTGAAGAAGCATCTGGAAGAGAAGGAGAAGCAGCTGACAGCTGAGCAGCATGATACCACAACTGCCAAGAACCTTGTGAAGGAGCTGACCAAGGTAAACATCAGACCGACCCTCTGCAAAGTGACGAGACAGCAGAGCCTTTTTACTGAGAGCTCTTTTTACCCGTCGCTGACGGGTTGAAAGCTTGTTTGTCCAAAACCGTTACTTTTAAGGAGGTAAAATATATATATATATATATTTCTAAATCTCTCTCTATTTATTTATATATATATATATATTTAAATAATTGAACACCGCATCATCAAAGTTGGTATTGTGTCTTTACATATGGTCAGATACTTGCAAGATGGATGCGGGGGGAGCTGCAATGTTTTGTTGACAGTTGAAGTATCCAACTGAGTTACAAGATTTTGTCACAAACTCTCTTTTTAATATTTTAAATTGGCTAAATGTTTTGCCAATGCCATCAAACAGACATAAAAGGTGACCAATAGCATTGATTAATGAAAATACAATTATGAAGATACAAGGTTTCCGCCCTGCAGTGGAGTGTTTTGCATTTCCTCATCCGAGCAAAGTATTTGTTAAAACAAAAGTTAGGCAGAATCATCAGGTATGTAATGTCAGGACATTTTTGTTAACACAGGAGCTCAATGCAGAGAAGTCCAAGATGGCGTCGTTGGAGACCCGTCTGAGCTCCGAGCTGAAAGCCAGCTCCCAGGAGGTGAAGGCCCTGCAGACCCGCATGCAGGCCTCCTACCAGGATCACGTGGCCGAGACTCAGCAACTCAACCTCAAGGTCAGAGGTCATGACGGATGATGGATCTGGAAATTGACAAGATGCCTAAGATATTTTTTTATGTGTATTGTCTCTTTTACATAAGCAATAATATTAGTTGATATTCAATATTTTATATAAATATTCAAATATTATTAAAGGCTGGATCGGTAAGTTTTGCGATCCTAGCAATTTTGGCTTGAATTTGAAAGGATTCAAACCAAAATATCCCACCACCAAAATAGCCACTCCCCCAAAACACATGAAGGTGCTGCCTGACTACTGCTCCGATGTAGGTAGGTAGACGGACAAGTATCCTGTACAATCATTGCATTCAGTCCAAATGCCATCCAATCATTAAGTTTGGTCCGAACTAAATAATTGTAAGTGTTTATTACACTCCTGCGACGCCCACAGATATCTGATTTATTTAAATTTGGCTGTCAAACCTTTAGATTTATTGGTTGCTATCAGGATGTGAAGTTTATTTCAGCAAATATGACGAAAAGTGTGTCTCAACAACATTACCTACCCTGCCTTTAAATTAGATTATTTTCTAAACATTCGACCCCATGGGCATGAGACATACTGCTGCCTGCTGGTACAAAGCACAGCCAGTACAGATGTTTTGCTTGGCCCTTTTTCTCCACACAGATCCAAAGCTTGCAGGAGCAGCTTGACAATGGTCCCAACGCACAGCTGGCTCGTCTGCAGCAGGAGAACTCAATCCTGAGGGACGCCCTCAACAAAGCCACCAGCCAGGCTGAGAGCAGGTAGGGCGTTTCCACCAGCAGTCAGCATTTTGTGTGCAGACTCTCCTACTTGGCCCCCGGTGACAGAAAATCAAGATGGAACCGGTTTAGTTAAAAACATTAGATGAGGCTTAAGTGTTAAAAGCTTTTTTTGTGTTTTATGGCAGGTCTTCATAATCTGACAGGCATCACATGCTCATGTCTAGTTCCCACTACATGCTCCTAGGTGGTTTAGGGTGTGCAGAGTGGGATTGTCTTCTTCTTGGAAAAAATTAAAGTTTAACACATGTTTGTAATGCGACACATTGTCTCACTTTATCTCTCTCTCCCTCTATCTTTCTCTTTATTTCTCCCTCCATCTATTTTTTGTCTTTCTGGCTCCTAGGCAGAACGCGGAGCTGGCCAAGTTGAGGCAGGACTGTGTGCGTCTGGGCAGGGAGCTGGGAGAGAGGACCGAGGCGCTGCAAGTGGACGAGGAGCGCAGGAAAGCCCTGGAGGCGAAGGTGGCGGCCGCAGACGAGCAACTTTCCCAGATCCAGGTGAGCGCATTCCTACCCAGAGATTCCACTACGCACGCTGTAGTACATGCATTTGTAAGGGACAGTACCACATTAATACAGACAATGTCCTCGCTAAGCAAAAGCCTACAGGATTGGATAGTGGAGATGAGCCAACCATTTGTGGCTCCTGACCTCTCTATTGATCCTCCAACCACAGCTGAGATCCATAGACCTAATCAGGACCTAACCCTGTAGCAGCCCTTTGCCCAATTCCATATCCTAGAATTCCAAACTTGTGCATTGATATAGTTGTATAGTAGATTAGATAAGTATTATCCATATGGACGTTTCTTTAAAGCTGATTAGAGAGCAAGGTGTGTTCTTTCCACCTGCCTGTATCTTAATTTGCGTAATGAACCTGAAGTATGCTAAGGGCCTGTCATCTTTCCACTCTTCTTACATTTCTTTCTTTAAACTCTTTAACGCAGGTCATCCTCATTGAGGAGACTTGCCCTGCCTATAATCGATTATAATCATACCATGCGATGCCTTATAACACATCTCATTGGCTGCTGCAGGCCATCCATGTGGAGGGGGAGCAGGCGCTGCTTGAGAAGCTGGAGGGGGTGAGCCAGGAGCTGAGAGTGGCCCAGGAGACCAGCAGCACCATGCAGACCCAGCTGGAACAGGCCCATCAAGAAGCCGTCACTATGGCTGGTCAGTGGGGCACGACACTTCTCACACACAACACCCCCCATTCTAAGACTGCTTCACTTGCATCCTTCCGGAAGGGCGTTCTGCCTTCATGGGCAATTTACAGATTCTTGATTTGTTGGCTATGCACAAGACCAAGGATATTGTTAAGTTATATACAAAAGGGAAGAATGTGCTTGCAGATATTTTCATTGGGTCTATTGATAATGATGACGATTATGGGGTGATGAAGATGATGAGGATGATGATCCTCCACAGAGCTGCAGGAGCGTGTCACAGCCACCGAGGCAGAGCTGAAGGAGCGCTGTGAGGAGCTGGAGGCCCTTAGGGCCCAGAAGGAGCAGGCAGAGAAGGAGAAGGAGGAGGAAGTCCTCCTAAAGGATGAGCCAGTAGAGAGCCAAGCTGAGGAGCAGGTGATTGAGACTGTTACAGAAGCTGCCACCCCCTCCGAAGCACAGGTAAGCTCAATTCCTTAGATACTGTAGCAGGTATTCAAGCCTACAACCCTTTTCTAATTTTTTCATAGGTTGAACTCAGTTCCGCTAAAATCCATGTTATTGCGTCCGATTAACATACAACTGCTGTATCTTTGCCATTGAATCTCAGCATATTGTTATTTCTTCTCAGGATGATGTTCCACATGAGATAGAGATGCTAAAGAACAGGTACGTTCAGTTATATTCAAAATAAGTCAAATGTAATCAGTTTATCGATTTCTTCAATCTTTGAACCAGCCTTCCTCCTTAACAAAAGATTTTTTCTTCTATTTTTAGTCTGAAGGAAAAGGAAAGCCAGGTAACCACTTTGGAAGAAGAGCTGAAGCAGTTAAGAGACGAACTGGAGCTTGTAAAAACAGCACAGACCATCCAAGAACCACAACAGAATGGGTATGTTGGCAGACTGGGGCACACAACAGTACAGCCTGCTTTGAGTCTATACTATACTGTAAATACATTCTGCATAATGTATTTGTGCTTTTAGTCTTTCCATAAAGACCTTGCAAACCTTAAATATATGTGTTTGTTTTCCGGCTCTTCAGGGTGAAAGAAGAGGAAGACCAGATTGTGCAGATAGATAGTTCTGTAAGTTTCGTATAAATTATGGCTATACTCGGTTACTCAGTGTATGTCCTCTAGTGGTCTGGGTTGGTTCATATTGTTTTAATCTTGAACCATTCAGTGTCTGCTGTCACTACTACCTACCTTTCAAGGCATGCCCTTGTCTGTTTTTCATATTTGTTTCTTTTTTTTAGGCTGCAAACATGGTTGAAATTGAACTTTTACAGAACAGGTATGCCCAGGATGCTTGATAAACAAACAAGTTTGAATTTGATTTCGTTTTGTATATGGGAAGCACATGTACACTCAGATTTTGCCCCAGTTGGAGAGCTGTATTGCACATGTGTATCTTAAGTTTGGATTCAGTCCTTCCTTTCATTCAAATGTTGTAGATATCTAGTTGTTAATAGAATTCAGATAAAATTAACATTAATAGCTTTAATAAGAACACATTCAAATGTCATGTAATTAGGTTCAGGATGACATTTGTCTACATCATTTGACAAAAATAGGACATTGTAAGTGGTGCAATCGAAAACCAGCAGATTTTCTTTTTTTTTTAAATAGTTTGCAAGAAAAAGAAAGCACGATAGCATCCCTCGAGGAACAACTACAGACAGTGAGAGCAGAGCTGGAGGCAAAGAGCACCAAAACTGTAAGTTGTCTGTTAACTTTATTTATCCATGTCCTGATCTTAGATGGTTACCTGGGCACATTGTTACTAATCAGACCAGGGTCATAAACTTAACAAATAAGCTGTTTAACTAGTACCATCACAAAAAAAACCCACTGGAACAGTGGCAAAAATGTAAAATATTGTACTAACCCTAACCCTGCTCCAAGATAGTTCCTAATGACGGCTTTCATTTATTTATCAGCTGGAGATGGATGTGGACACAGACCAGCTCCAGATCAGTCTGAAAGACAGAGAGAGCCAGGTGGCAGCATTGGAGGACGAACTCAAACAACTGAGGGACGACATAGAACTGGGAAAGAGCACCCAGGCTGTAAGTACAAATGCACTTGTAAATGTAATGGCTTCAAATGCAGCCCATGCATGAAATAGTCTCTTAAAAGACTCCTAAAGTTCTCTATGTAGAGTAGACTTCCATGAATCAAATTTAGGACTAAAAACAATTATCTAATTAAGTCTTTAGGCTCGAGCAAGAGGCTTGCAATTTCAGTAAGATGTTGTTGCTGCCTGCTATAGGAAAAGGCTCTGTTTGTAAGTGTGGTGATAAACTGTCTTTAATGTCTCTTCAATCCAGGGGTCTGGGAGTGGAACTGAAGCAGAACAACCATTTGAAAGGTATGTGTCTGTCCCCAGTGCTATAGACGGGCCCATAGCCGTTCCCATTTGGTTCAACTCCAAAATGTCCTTTTGAGTGCAAAGAAGGTGATTGACTGATGGGTATGTTGTGCCTTTAGTCTAGAGAAGGATTCACAGATGTTGTCAATGGAGGAGGAGCTCCAGCAGCTGAAAGAGGAAATGGAGCAAGTCAAGAACAAAAGTAACGTAAGTTGATGCCATGTGGGCGGACTCGCTCTTTTGTGTCGTTTTCAAGTCAATCTGGGATAAGGGAAGTTTAGGCCAGTTCCCCCTTGGGACTTAACAAAGGGTTCATATCTTGATAGTCAAAAAGGTTTATGCTCATGCGCAGCCTGCCTGACTTGTGTTGGTTATTGAATAAAGTCTGAAAAACAGAGGTATCATTTGGAGTCCCTCTTTCGTAGATATGATCCTGTATTGAAGGATACAGAGATAACGGTAAACTGAACAAAAGCCTCAGGCAGTTCTTCGAATTTTAGTCGCAAGTTGAAATTTATATTACTAGTAATATGTTTACGTCTTCATATAAGGCGTGATTTTAATATTGAATTTAAAAGTTGAGACAAGATAACACTTTATTAAAACCCAGGCGGGGAAAGTTGCCGGCGTTCAACATTATATCCTCAGGGTCCAACTAATTCAAACTAATCTTCTGCTTGTAGGACCTCCGTGAGAAGAACTGGGCAGCCATGGAGGCCTTGTCTGCAGCTGAGAAGATGAATGTGGAGAGACTGGCCGAGGCTAAGGGGGCACTGGTCAGTAGCAGCACACCATCCTGATTGACCTCATAGAAAGCCACAATTTACTCACAGCTAAACCATTTCAATTGTTAATATACTTCTTTAAGTGCTTATTTTGAAGAGTACAGTAGTGGTGGTAGTTTTTGCGTCTGACTGTCTTTTATAGCCCTAGTGGTAGATACAATATTCAAATATTGTATACTATATACAATAATTTCAAATATTAGTCTTGTTCATCTAGAAAAATGAATAACGTGTGCTGATATTTTTGTTTGTAGAGCCAAGCTGAAGATGCACTGACATCCTTCCAGACAGAATCCATTAAGACTCTTCAGATCCTCTTCCCCGACATCCCCTTAGAAACTGAGCAGGTGTGTTCATTTTTAACTATTTCATATGTAAACATAAGGGTTATGAGAGTTTTAACTCATTCATTATATGGCATGATGGAGTTTGACCTAATAAATTTATGTTTCTGCTCACCAGAACAACTGGCTGGACTTATTTATCCAGCAAGCACAGGAGAGTAAACATCTACAGCATCAGGAAGCTCAGCAGGAGAGCATTCAAACAACAGACTCTGGGGTAAGGACTGCAGGTCCTTTATGGTCTGTTTACTTTATGACTGTGATGAACGTTTGAGCTTGTATCTAAAAACGTTGAACAAAGTCACCAACATGGCTTCTGTCATCACTTCAGGAACTCTTGTCAAAACTTCAAGAGGCAGAGGAATCACAGAAAACACTACAGGTGGAATGTGAGCAGTACAGAACAGTCCTAGCTGAAACTGTAAGGAAACATACTACTTCTAGAGTATTTACTCTAGCTTTACTCCCAACCTCATTTAATTTGATTTGTGAGGGGATTTCTGTGTTTTCAGTAATCAGTAATTTCACACAGGACAGGATATATTGAGGTGGGGCACATGTATGAGAATGCTGGAAGGACGAGACTAGAGATTGCTTTGCTGAGGAAAGTCATGAATAATTGTCAAATAGGGAATGTCACACTGCAGCATGAAACACAGTCTGACTGCATTCTCTCGCTCTCTCTCCTTTTTTCCATCTCCCTCCAGGAGGGCATGCTGAAGGACCTTCAGAAGAGTGTGGAGGAAGAGGAACTAGTCTGGAAGGCCAAGATAGCGGAGGCTGAGGAGCAACGGCAAGCAGTATGTGTTTTTTTTCTGAAGTTTGTTCTGTGTCTTACCTCAATATATTTTAACAAGATCCATTGTGCCTTTTGTCCTCCAGGCTCTAGATCAGGTGAAGGTGTTGGAAGAAGCCCACGAGGCCATGACAAAAGAGGGTGAAAACACAGACCAGGTAGAGGACTCACGTATTTTGTCCATAGACACACAGTGCCTAAACTTTAGTCCATGCCTTAGAATACAAGGGGGTGTTGCAATTATTATTATTATATATATATATATATATATATATATATATATATAATTTTTTATTTTATTTTTTCTCCATGAGAATATTGAATGAAGTTGGTTGAATGAAGTTATAGTTCTATAGTGCCAACTAGTTTTGCGTCACCCATTAGTTTTACCAGTTAAAAAATAATATTTCCTTGTATAGATGTGGAAACATTTGTACCCTATTCTCTGCAGCTGAAAGAACAGGTGATGCTTCTAGAAGCCCAGCTGGAGAAACAGTTGGAATCTATTAGCTTCAGCCAGACCTACGCTGAGGAGGTGGCCCAGGTAAGACAGTCTGGATTGTGAGGAGGAATCTGTTTTCATTTTGATAAACTATCAACTACTTTACGGAAGACAAAAAATATTGCGTTTCAGCCAATACGATTTTAACCTCCTCCTTATATATAAAATATAGTATATGTATTTCTGAAAGCTACATGCGAGACTGCTTCTGCCGCTGTCTAGCATAGTATTGCTGTACATTGACTATGAATGTTCTTTGTTCTCGCAGCTGAAGGGTTTGTTATCAGAGACACAGAGCCAGCTGGAGGTGGCTAAGTCAGAAGCACAGAACCAGGCAATGGAACTGTCTCTGGTATGTTTAACCTCTGTTCTCGTGGATGTGTTTTTATCAAGCTCTCTGGGCTGTGTGGTCCACTGGTTTACAATAGCCATGTTTGAATACCCTGATAATGCTATCTCTCATTCGGGGTGCTTGTCTGATGGAACTAGAGCTCTATAACTGTGAATCTTTTTAAAGAAGAGAGGTCCAAAGTCCAGAAGGGCAGTTTTCATTATCTGAGACATTCCCATCAAAAAGACAAACAGACTGCAACTGTTTCACAGACCCACTTCCACGACATGTAACTGCATCTGTAACAAATGCACCAACTGTCTTAATGACATTGCCATGAGATGCTGTCAACTTAATGACAGCATCAGCTTTGCCAATCATTAGGATCCTATCTGCTTTTGCTTCCCACTCAAAGTGTCCTGTCAACTGCAGATCTCTCATTAGATGACTCCATCCCCAGTACTAACCTGAACCACTGAGGGATGTTGAAAACATCTGAGCCATTATCAGCGGTTCAGGGCAACATGTACTGTACACTTCATAGATCCACTTCATAGGGGCCTCTTTCAATGGTCGACTGTATGTTTGAGTCCCCGCTTCCTGTTCCAGGTCAGGGGGCAGCTGAGCGAGGCGGTGGAGTGCGCGCAAAGCGAGGAGATGCCCTCCGAGACCCCCTCTCAGGTCAGGGTGCCAGGCCAGCTGGGTTCACCCTGTACTGGCCTCAGAGAACTATCAGACCATGGAGCTTTCCAACCAAGCTAACAGCATCGCCACACTACTAAAAACGTTGCTCTTTGTACCAGTTAAACTACCGTAAACCAAGCTCTAAGTTTGGTACTTTATCTTTTACCACTAACACTATGTATTGATGACTGATCTAGAAACGTCCATGGAATTGAATTGTGGTCGTTAGTCTTCTTTGTGAATTTTTTCGGGCTTGAACATTGTCACATACTGAAGATATGTCCCATTTCACCCCTGATGGAACAGTTGGGTTGAAAAAGGAACAGTGTTTGGAAGGTTCTATTATCCAGTCTGATAGTTCTCAAAGGCTGCAGCTTGTAATATGAGGAGCTAATCATTGCTTATATTCTGCATGAGGCGAGCAAGGCAACTAAAAAACTAAAACTATCACCATAAAGACTTCAGTATTGAACATATTTGTGTGGAGAAATGCAGACATGCCATTAACAAATAACAGTTTAACACTGCATACTTTTAGGACCCAGAGCTCAGTGGTAAGGGAGCAAGGTGGTCTCTACGTTGTCCAAAAGCTTTTTTAAGAGCACCACTAATCACCAAAAGCACCTTGAGCTACAATTCTTGTATGAAATGTGCTATATAAATAAAGTCTTACTTACTTACCTAGCTTTCCCCAAACAATGATATGACCAATCATGAGTATCTCCAACTTCTTTTCAGCTCCTGTGGGCTACTAGATCAATTATCTAGTATTTCCTTTGAAAAGCTGTGAAACTTGAAATGTCAGCTTTGAAAGAGCAAAGCTATCATGCTATTTCCAGGCCCTTTTCCTGAAAAGGAGAAAAAAACATAATCTAATAATTAGAAAGTGCATTTATAAACTATTGAATTTATTGATGTTTTTTTTATTTTATGTTTTTGCCCTCGAGAAGCTATATGAGATGTATAGGTAATGCAGCAGGGAGCTGGTTTGTAGGAGGGGGATGTTTTAGAACTGGGCCCAGCTCTGGTGTTGTCACTAGTCTAACAGTATTATATTATAAGTATTATAATAACAGTGTCATTGTCTGTTTGCGTCCCACAGATCCAAACCCAACTTGAACAGTCCACAAATAAGCTGCAAACCGAGGAGGAGATGAGACAGCAGCTGGCCAGTGACTATGAAGAGGTAACACAACGAACAATCTAGTCAATCCCAGTGTTTTACTAATGAAGTGTGGTTTGTAAGTAAAATTGCTTGACCTGGTATGCTTAGCTTATTGACACAAATTACAGACTGCACCTTTTTAAGACATGTCACTGTCAACTTAATCGTTTCATTGTGTTTAAGTGTTAGAGAAATTAAGGATGTAACCTTTATACTGCATGAAAATAAGTGTGGAAATATTTCCTACCTAATAATGTGTTATGAAAACTGATCTGGCGTGCAAAATAGATATGAAACATGTTTATGTTGTATAAATAATCATGCATGAATACTAGATTTTATCCAACTCTGTACCGCCATTGTTAGGGCTTGCTTGTGGACCCAAGCGCACGACACAAGGCGTAGAGGTTCAGGGGGGGGGGGTTATTGAAACAAGAGACCGACCGGAGGAACAACGAAGGGCAGATGGGGCAGGGCAGGCAAGGTATGGTAGATGGAGCTGGTGGATCTGCAAACAAAAAAGGCAAGTAAGGATCTAGTCAACAGCTGAATTAGACTGTCAGTAACCAACAGGACTGACTGCGTAAACAGAGCAGACGATCTGGTGGTGAGTGGAAGGAACACCAGGATTGAAGTACTGTTGGGTTGATGAAGTGATGGATGGCAGGTGTGTAGGTTTGACGGGTAAGCTTGAAAAGATGGTCTTGAATACCGGAGCCTGGAATCAGGAAGTGGAGGGCGTGACAGCCATAGACTTGTCTCCTTGCTGCAAGAATAAACCGTCGATCTACTTTGACTCCAGCGGCTCTGCATTTCTTGAGGAATAATTCTAACATTAAGCAATGACATATAGGTTTGCTAGAATGATATGAAACCAAGTTTTACTCTTTCCTACAGACTCAGAAGTGTGTTGCTGCGCTGCAGACCCAGATGGACCAAATGAAGGCAGCAGAGGAGTGTTCCTCTGCAGAACTAAAGGTCATTGTCTCTGTTCATTTTCACAAAATCCTTTACACTGTCTGTTTATGCATCAGTTAGCAGTAACTTCAGTAATTTCCTCAGCACTTATTTGCCTGTCAACTATTATGTCAAAATAGTGTATGTTAAATAATATTTTCAACCAGTTATTGCCAAACTTCACATCAGGGGAAGAGTCAAAGATTAACATCAAATGAACACCAATTTTAATGGGACTCTAAACAGAAACATTTTCTTCAACCTTATTGTTCCTTTCCGCTGTGTTCTACTTGTACAGGAGAGATTAGAGAAGGAGAAACGGTTGACCAAAGACTTGGGCCAAGCAGCCACCAAGCTGCAGCAGCTTCTCAAGGCCACCCAGGAGCAGCTCGCCAAAGAGAAGGACACCGTCAAAACCCTTCAGGACCAGCTTCTGGGACAGGTAGCCTGAGTTCATTCAGTCAATAGCAAAGTTACAATTGGTTACTGACTGTAAACGTGTTCAGAAGTATCTGTTGGTTTATTTCCTGCTGTTTGTTTCCAGAATGAATCTGAAGAGCCAAAGGAAGGGACGTCCGTCTGAGAAGACAGAACAGACATGACACAACTTGCCAACATGCCTTAAAACTTTATACTCATTGTTTTATTGTCTTCTACTCTGTATCGTAGTTTATTTAGTTGAACAGTATCAATTGTGTTAAGGTACAGGGAGTATAGCAGTTTTGTGTATGCATTTTTATTATGTTGAAACCAACAATCAATTGAGGATCTGTCTGGCTATGTCAGAAAGCTCCTGTGTTTTTACCTTTACATTCCTAAGAACACTTAAATTGTCCAGTGTTATTCAAAAGGGAAAATGCTTGCATGTTACACGTGCAGCGACTGGTGCAATCACTTTGTTCTCTTGTCTGACCTTTTTGTATGAAAAGTAAGGTTATTCATGGTACAGAGGCAATTCAACATTCGTGCATTTTACTCTTTGTAGTGGATTGCTACCAAATGTGAGAATTTGTAACTAAATAAAATATGTAGACAAGTATTGGTTGTGTTCATTCAATATAATGTTCTGGTAGCCCAAGAGAAACATGTTTCGGTCCTGTAAAAATGTTCTGTTTACATACTTTGGAAAGGAATGCAACCGTTTATTTTAGAAAACAAGTTGACTGGGTGTGTCCTCAGATGGCTACCTAAACACTGAGTATGTTACTTTCATTTTCCTTCAAAGACTGCATCAGGTATCTAGTCTGTAAAGGATCGCCCAGGTTTTTGCCTCCGAACGCTAAAGCCGCATTCCGCTTGGCCTGCCGGTACACATCAGCTGCCTCTAGAGTCCTACCAGCCAATAAAGTCCAATAGGCCTCCTTCAGCTTGATGGCATCCCTCACCTCCAGCGTCCACCACCAGGTTCGAGGTTTACCGCCGCGACATGCACCGACCACCTTGCGGTCGCAGCTCCGGTCAGCCGCCTCAACAATGGAGGCCCGGAACATGGCCCATTCGGACTCAATGTCCCCGGCCCCCCCCGAGACATGATCGAAGTTCTCCCAGAGGTGGGAGTTCCCCTCTTTAAAAAGGAGGACCGGAGGGTGTGCTCCAACTTTAGGGAGATCACACTCCTCAGCCTCCCTGGGAAAGTCTATTCAGGGGTTCTGGAGAGGAGGGTCCGTCGGATTGTCGAACCTCGGGTTCAGGAGGAGCAATGTGGTTTTCGTCCTGGTCGTGGAACAGCTTTACACCCTCGGCAGGGTCCTGGAGGGTGCATGGGAGTTCGCCCAACCAGTCTACACATGTTTTGTGGATTTGGAAAAGACGTTCGACCGTGTCCCTCGGGGGCTCATGTGGGGGGTGCTCCGGGAGTACGGGGTACCGGATTCCCTGATCGGGGCTGTCCGGTCCCTGTACGACTGGTGCCAGAGTTTGGTCCACATTGCCGGCAGTAAGTCGAACTTGTTCCCGGTGAGGGTTGGACTCTGCCAGGGCTGCCCTTTGTCACCGATTCTGTTCACAACTTATATGGACAGAATTTCTAGGCGCAGCCAGGGCGTTGAGGGGGTCCGGTTTGGTGACCTCAGGATCGGGTCACTGCGTTTTGCGGATGATGTGGTCCTGATGGCTTCATCGGGCCGTGACCTTCAGCTCTCACTGGAGCGGTTCGCAACCGAATGCGAAGCGGCTGGGATGGGAATCAGCACCTCCAAATCTGAGGCCATGGTTATCGACCGGAAAAGGGTGGAGTGCAATCTCCGGGTCAGGGAGGAGATCTTGACCCAAGCGGAGGAGTTCAAGTATCTCGGGGTCTTGTTCACGAGTGAGGGAATATTGGAGCGCGAGATCGACAGGCGGATCGGTGCCGTGTCCGTAGTGATGCGGGCTCTGCATCTGTCCGTCACGGTGAAGAAGGGGCTGAGTCAAAAGGCGAAGCTCTCTATGTACCAGTCGATCTATGTTCTTACCCTCACCTATGGTCACAAACTGTGGGTAGTGACCAAAAGAACGAGATCGCGAATACAAGCGGCCAAAATGAGTTTTCTCCGCAGGGTGTCCAGGCTCTCCCTTAGAGATAGGGTGAGAAGCTCGGTCATCCAGGAGGGGCTCAGAGTAGAACCACTGCTCCTCCATGTCGAGAGGAGCCAGTTGAGGTGGCTCTGGCATTTGATCAGGATGCCTCCTGGACGCCTCCCTGGTGAGGTGTTCTGGGCACGTCCCACTGGGAAGAGGCCCCGGGGAAGACCCAGGACACGCTGGAGGGACTATGTCTCTCGGCTGGCCTGGGAACGCCTCGGGGTCCCCCAGGAAGAGCTGGTGGAAGTGGCTGGGGAGAGGGAAGTCTGGGCCTCCCTGCTTAGGTTGCTGCCCCCGCGACCCGACCCCCGGACAAGCGGCAGATGACGACGACAAGTTATTTATATTAGTATGAGTAAGTGGTTTTATCAAGCTCTGTGAGATTTTAGAGAAAGAACACAAGCCTTCTTTAGGATTAAGAAGTTAAGTCAGTCAGCATCTTGGTTTATGTAACTTACCTAAATATCACTGCTATACACTTCAAATGGTTCTTTGTACCTTCTTGGCTTAACCATACTTTTCGACTTAACGACAAGGCACACTAAACATGCAGTGAAGTTATTTCATTGAATTCATTATTCAAAATCATTTTTCAAAATTGTATGGGTAGTTTTTACCCGGTACCTAACGCGACGGTGCAAAGTAGCGTCTTCTGAATGTGAGACGAATGTCAAATATGAAACTAACTTCACCTCGGTCATCTTACGACTGAAGTAAGCCAAGATCATGATTTCCACTTAATATAGTAAGTTCAAGTAATGCATTGCGTTACTTATGTTAACTACTCTACAAACCAATCATCATGTGAAACACTTACAGACAAATGGCATGGGTATTTAACATCTTATAAATAAAATGTCTCACATATCGTGAATGCTTGCTAACTAGCATGCTATTTAGCAAAGCAAGCTACAGTCTGTAGAGACTTTACATCAGGCTATTTAATACGAACTGTATTCCATACACCGAAGGTAAAGGGGCTGCATGGTGTTGAATAACGTCATACAAATTTCTAGCTCATGTTTAGTTTCTGAATGTTTCCTTACGAATATCTCCCAGCACACATGGAAAAATCGACGTTACTATCATCAGCGTCTTCTCTCATGCTTCTCCAGTGTAGTTGTTGAACATGCCGCTCAGCCTGAACTCCCGCCCCTCATATTGTAGATTTTTTTCATTGGTCAAATCAAATCAATTTGTATAGCCCTTTTTACACGCAAGCATGTCACAGAGGGCTTCACATACGCCCATAGATCTGCCCCTCAACCAACCTAAACCCTCAAAGAAGACAAGGAAAAACTCCCAAAAATCTCTCAACAGGAGAAAAAAAATGGAAGAAACCTTGGGAGGAGCAATTCAGAGAGGGATCCCCTCCTCCAGAGACGGTTGGAGGAGCAGAACACAGGCTAAACATAGTCATACAGTGTCGATGGGTTTTGAAACACCAAAATCCATTGTTCAACTTTATAGATGTAGGACAGGACCGGGAGACTTGCGACCAGGTCCAGCGTTGGCTGACCGACGACCAGGCAGGTGCTGACAACTCAAACCCCCCACACCACAAGGGATGTGTGTGGGGGGGGGACAGAGAGAGGAGAGCAGGGATTAGAGAATGCCAGGAGCAGCTAACAGTTACAGTCATAATAGAATGAGATCCCCACCGGTCAAGTGTGGACTGGTGCAGCAATTTAACAGAGCAAAAAAGGGGAATTTGATGCAACCCCAAACACCAAGACAGCGACAGCCCCCCTCGTTTGGAACATGAAATCTGTTCCAGGGGAAGAGAACTCTAAAATAAGTTATAATTATAGAATAAGGATGGAAACAACCCGTCCCCCATTGCCTCCAACTAGTAACATACTTACCTTTAACAGTCAAAGAATTGACTAAACAATAACGTTTTTAACCTAATTTTAAATGTCGAAACAGTATCAGACTCCTTAATTGAGACAGGTAATTTGTTCCAGAGAAGAGGTGCTCTATATGAGAACGCCCTACCTCCAGCTGTTTTTTTCTTAACTTTGGGAACCACCAGATAGCCGGCATCTTGAGATCTAAGTGTCCTTGCGGGGCAATAGGGTGCAAGGAGACCGGAGAGGTACAGTGGTGCCAATCCATGCAGAGATTTGTAGGTTAGTAGTAGAACTTTGAAGTCAGCTCTGGCTTGGATAGGGAGCCAGTGTAGAGAGACAAGAGTAGATGTTATGTGATCAAACTTTCTTGTTCTGGTCAATAGTCTAGCAGCAGCATTTTGCACCCGCTGTACATTTTTTGGGTGGGTAATTGGGAGGCCAGAGAACAACACATTGCAATAGTCCAATCGGGACGTAACAAATGCATGTATTAGTTTTTCGGCATCATCCTTTGAGAGAAATTTTCGTATTTTGGCAATATTACGTATATGAAAAATGCAGTTCTGGTAATTTGCTTAATATGGTACTCAAACGAAAGGTCTGGGTCCATTGTGACTCCTAAATTTTTTACTAGCTGGCTTTGAGAGACTTTGACGCCGTCTAGGTCTAAGGTCAGATTGGAAAAAAAAATTATATATTTTTTAGGACCGAAAATTTGAACCTCGGTTTTATCCGAATTTAGAAGAAGGAAATTTGCAGTCATCCAAGCTCTCAACCTAGAAACACATTTTTCCATAGCATGTGGAAATTCTCCAGACTTTATAGACATATATAGCTGAGTATCATCTGCATAACAGTGAAAATTTACCCCAGAGCTTCTAATTATGTTTCCTAAAGGCAGCATATAGAGTGAAAATAACAGAGGGCTTAGAACTGAACCCTGTGGTACTCCGTATTTTACAGTGGAGCTCCTGGATGAGCAGCCATCATAGTGGACATATTGTGATCTATCAGATAGATACGATCTAAACCACTGAAGTGACGTACCAGAAATCCCAACATAGTTCTCCATACGTTCCAAGAGAATCTCATGATCCACCGTGTCAAAAGCTGCACTTAGGTCTAGAAGAACCAGGACAGAGATAGAACCCGCGTCAGAGGCTAACAGTAGATCATTGACTACCTTGGCTAATGCAGTTTCAGTGCTGTGGTGGAGACGAAATCCAGACTGGAGAGGTTCATAAAGCTGATTTGAGGAGAGGTGCTCAGTGAGCTGATCAGTATTCATGCATATGGACAAGACGGTCAGCAAATAGCCGATCGCATGGTAGGGGTGGTGGCCAATCACTTTTCAGGCCACTCCCTGGACACGCCCCTAATTAGACCAAAGATTGACTATGAACCCAATCATTAGATTTGTTTGGCAGTCAATTGTTTCTTTTTCCATCCACCATGCTTTTCCCATTATTATACGACTTAGACTAATTAGACTATTAGACTAATTGTAAAAAAAAAAATTCTATGAGGTCTCCAGAACAACATACTAAAAGTCCTAAGAATTCCTATTTGTGGAAATATGTTTAATTCTCATCAATCCGAGATGTGTGCCAATAAGGCCAGGCAACATTACACCCCAATGGAGCTATTTTTTTCCTTTACTCCTATCAAAATGAAACTTTACACAATTAAACTACCCATGTAAAGTAACATTTTTAATATTACAAGTTTCTTTGAAAATGAATTGTAATATGCAAATGCTCAGAATTTGAAGATTTAATCAGAACGCCAGGGAACACTTCAGTCTGCAAAATTCAAGAAAGAGGGCTGGCAAAAAGTAGCAGACCAAATTAAATGTATAGTAGTGACCACGTTAGATGTGTCATCGCCTATTACATTAAGATAGGCCTATGTTTTTTTATTTTCATACCTTGTTTATCATCTTTAATGTCATAATGTGGTTTCAACAAATTTATGATGTAAATCACACCCTCACAAAAAAAACGATAGGCTATATCTCTCAAAAAGTATAGGCTATTAGCATATCGCGCTGTGCTTGGATCTATCTATCACGCAATGAGCAATTAATTCGGTTTCATGTTAAATTCTGCTAATTATTCTTGCACCGTCCGCAACAGATTGTCGTCGTTAAAACGGACAAGACATGTCTGTGACAGACTTCCTGTATCACCTCTGCTTATATAGTCGCAATCAAATCTTGCTCCAGAGCAGGTTTAAGCTAAAGGACTTGTTGCTATGACAGCAAGTCCAGAATGATCTTCGAAGAACCGAACAATCCAAGATAATGACAAATCGTCAACAATCAAATCCAGCTATGCAAGAATAACTGGAGAGGGTACAATTTCTGGGGGAATTATAGGGTGTGCTTGCTTG
The DNA here is from genome assembly GCF_038355195.1 of Osmerus mordax. Taxonomy (NCBI): domain Eukaryota; kingdom Metazoa; phylum Chordata; class Actinopteri; order Osmeriformes; family Osmeridae; genus Osmerus; species Osmerus mordax. The sequence continues at coordinate 1,086,545 of NC_090070.1, forward strand.
CGTCGGTTGCACAGGGGTCCGTTTTTGAATGACATTTTTACAACTGATTTCTGTATATTTTATATGAAAATGCATACTTATTATTTATACATTTATTCATTTTAGCAGACGCTTTTATCCAAAGTGTTTTATAATTTATAAAGATTAAATAGATTTAAAAGCATTTTTTTTGCTGCTTATTTACAACTGAAAATACGAGTGAAGTGTAGAATGAAATAGATGTCTTCTCATTTCCCCTGCAAGAGGCAGCCTCATCGTTGAATCAAAACGAATAAATTTGGCAGACCGGTGTAAAAATGGACCTAATCTCTATGACATAAACGTCATTTTAAGTTTTTCCCTTCTCGTGATATTTTCAGGCATGTAGCCTACTCATTGCATTCATTCATTAATAAAGAACCCCCTTTTAAGATTATTCTACGACGTTACCCGGCAGTAGAAGATGGAATCGCGATTCAGACAGTCCCATCTGCTAACTGAAAATATGCCCCACAAAACGTAAATAAGCTTGACATTTATTTAGTGGAAAATCGCTCATTCATAAAAAGCTCACTAGCGATCATTGTCAGTAACAACGCAAAATGCGATTTAGCCCTGTGTGGAGAAGCTGCCTCGGTAAATTGTACTACTACGGTACAGTACTAGTAGACTACTGCTGTGTTCGTCTTGGTAGCGATTGCGTTGGTTGAATTGGATTTAACGTTCCGTTGTACGGTTAAGGCTGAAATTAATTATTTAGGTTAGTAGTTAGATAGACTTTTGATTTAACCCTTGGGCTGCCTTCGGGTCACATGACCCAAAGGTTCATAACGAACCATTGTTGTGTTTACCCAATTTTACCCAATACAAAAACAAATAAAAATATTTTTCTTTTAACCTTTACAATGTGGGGGGTCTGAGAGAGCCCAACGGTTAAAAGAAAATGCTTCACTTTGTTTTTGTATGCGGTAAATTTGTCGCAATACGACGGTGGGTCACAATGACTGATGGGTCAGAATGACCCGAAGATTATACAAGGGTTAAGTAAGGGGAGTGCCGAACATGTTCTGTCGCCGTTTGACTTCCTACAGCTGTGTAGATGTTTTTGTAGTGTCTCGCGTAGGCTACAGCGTTGCAGTGAGCAACACTGGTTTGAAACCACAGGTAATGATAATTTCACCCACAAATCGTTTACTTGTAATGTAATGTCATAATAAATCCTACAACGAAAATGTATTTGTGAGGAATGTTTATTTTAAAGATTGAAAACAGATGCATCATAGACCACTGTAGTATGTGTTGCCCGGGCAACAGAGGCTAATGTCATGATGCTAATGCTTCAGTGAAATAGTAGACTACTGTTTCCAAAAGTAGATGTGGGCCTACTTCCTTAATAATATCAGCTAATATTGTACATTACATTTCATAATTGTGTTTCACATCACAAAGTAAAATGAGTAAATAGTTATCACCCTGGCCTCTTTGCTTGTGGCGTTCCTGCAGCTGCCTTGCAGTAAAGCTATAGTTAGCCTAGCTATCCCCCAAGTTAACAGATGTGAAACGAATGTTCTGCTACAGGTAGTCACGCGTGTTTTCGTGACGTTAGTTACGTAGTGACGTTAGTAACGTCAGTGACTGTGGCTAGCAAATTAGCCACCGTTAGCTTCACTTTTCACCACAAAAACGCAATTTCTACTTAAACCATGCAACGGAACGTAAATAAAAATACAACCAACACAATCGCTACCAAGACGAACCTTTTGACACCGCCGTTGTGTATGTAGTCCAAATATTGACTGATCCTTAGGGGGGCGAAAATAAATAATAATAATAAATAAATATATATGTGAGAGAACAAAGGTTGTGCTCTCGCCGAAGGCTTGAGCACACCCAATAAGCAGAATTTAACATGAAACCGAATTAATTGCTCATTGCGTGATAGGCTCCTTAAGCACAGCGCGATATGCTAGCCAATACTTTTTGAGAGGATAGTTTATCGTTTTTTTGTGAAGGTGTCATTTACATAATACATTTGTTGAAACCACATCATATGACATTAAAGATGATAAATGAAAATATGAAAGTATGAAAAAAAAAACATAGGCCTAGCTTACTGTAATAAGCGATAAAACGTGTTGTCACTCCTCTACATTTAATTTGGTCTGCTACTTTTTGCCAGCCCTCTTTCTTGGATTTTGCAGACTTTGAGGTGTTCCCTAGAGATGGGACGTCTGGCACTGATGCATCGATGCTTGTGTCGCAAAACCAATACGCACAGTTTCGAAAAAGTGGTTTGGAGCTTGTGTCAAATTACGATGTCACGTGATTGATGACGTTCAATGCTTCAGACATCACGAACTGGTTCAAAGTTGTGACGCACTTCTAAACAACAACAAACAAGTAACAAATCCTGGGCCCCGTTCGTCGTAAGGGTTGAGATTCGCCTTAAGCTCGCGAGCTTTCGCGAGCTTAAGGCGAGTTTAAACGGCTGTTTGCGCGTCAATGATGCTTCACTCCGTTAACCTGCGCCTCGTCCGTTACTGTACAACTTTAGCTTGGCTACTTGTTTGGCGTTGCCTTTTCAGCGTGAGATATACAATGTGTGGCGTGACAGCGTGAGAAATGGCTGAAATGCGTGTGTCACACGGCGAAACCGTGAGAGTTGGCAGCTCTGATAAAATTATTACATTGACGACAGTCAAAGGGCAAGGTGATCACAGTAGACATGAGTGATTGGAACAGACAGGAGTGCAGGGATCAGTGAAACAATTAATGTTTTGTCCCCTAAAAACATGTTGTGTAAGCTAATGCGGCCCTCTGAAAGTTGTTTAGCATCGCTGAACAGTGCCAGTGGAATGTCAATTTATAATCTTTGAGCAGTCTGAGGATCGAGCCCTTCTGAGGATCATAACCTTGTTGTGGTCGAAGGGCTTGCGTGATCCTGTGAACCTTGGACCTATGTTGTCTGGAGGCTAGGTCTTCTGGAAATATTTATCTTGGCAAAGAGGTCTGAGGCAAGGATTCAGACAAATATAGATCCACTTAAAGACCCCCATGATGGTTACTAGTAAGAACAAGCAGTCTACAAAATGGATAGATGGATGGAGTGGTCCACTACTTTCAAGCCAATTTCATTTTGTTCAAGCAATCCTGTTCCAGCCAATCACATTTGGGGAGGCGGGCTTTTCTCCTTGACTTATTTTGTGAAACTAGGAAGTTCGAGGAAGATCAGACAAGAATTGTGGGCATCAGACCAGCGAGGAGGGCAATACGCGGCTGGCATGACTACCCAATAGCCAATCAGAACGCTCGTACTGTCGTTGCCATATAATAATTTCTATTAATTATTACACCATTAAACCACCATTAAATTTTTCCTCTCGCGCACCCCCTAGAGGCAGCACCACACTTTGGGAATCCCTGGTCTATGGGATGGCCTTTACCCCCTTTCCACCAAAGTGAACCGGGAGCTAGTTCGGAGCTGGTGCTAGAGCCGGTTTGGAGCTGGTTCAATTTGCGAGCCTTCTAAGAACTGGTTTTCTTTTCCACGGGCTAGAGAGCCACCACAGAGCCACGTCATTACGTCACTGTATACGCCGCATCTGTCCCAGCAACGCTAGCGCGGAAGCGCCAAACACAAAGCAGAGCCTGTCTAAAGGCCGAATTATACTACTCCGACTCCGTTACGGACGGACAGACGGAGTCAGACGGATTCGTTGAATTTATAGTACTCCGAAGGCTGTGGGTGCTGAAAACAATTCACCGCCAGAAGAGTAGGTGGCGCTGCACTGCGATGCTAGCTAGGTTATCGAGAAGTCTGAGCAAATTTACAAATTAGCCGTTTCAATAAAATAAGCACATTTTCAGCAACTACACTGCCCATTTCTTGTCACATTTTAATTCAGATGCTGATTTACAAGTACCATTTAGCTGAAATATGAATTGTAAAAACTTAGAGCAATGGCGGTCAAATGATTCTGTTTGTCTTGTTGGTCACGGTAACCCCGCTCCAAGCGGTTCTTACTTGGTTCCCACACTAACTCAGCTTCGAAGTGGTGCTCCTTGCGAACCACTTTCCCTGTTTTTTTCCCCATGTCCTGCAGAGCATCCATTTTTAGAAAATATGGTATTTCATTCCACGGCCATGTGGATGACACACATTTAACTGCCTTTGAAACCCACAGATACAAACTCATTAAAACCATTGTTGGACTGTCTCAAGGACATCATAACATGGATGGCCTTACATTTTCAACATTTTAATGACCAGACCAGTGGTGCCTGTGCTGCCCCTCATATGGACATGTGTTCCCTGGAACCATGTGTAAAGTCATTAGTAAATAAATTGGGTGTGATAATGGACAGTGATTTTAAACTGGGTAAACAGATCAACTCCGTGATCAAATCGAGACTTTTTCAACTGATGCCTTTATCTAATGTTTAACATTTTCTGATATTTGAAAGGGTCATAAATGTTTTTTCTTAACCAGACTTGAGTACTGCAATGCCCTTTACGTTGATGTTAGCCATAGCTCTCTCTCTCGCAGTTGATTCAGAATGCTGCTGCTCCTCTTTTAACAGGAACATGCAAACAAGATCGTAAAAATGTGTTTACTCAAAGTACAATCAGAGATGCCTTGTGTATTATTATTTGTACTTTTCTGCCGTGCCTGGAAGCTGAGATGTGGGTGCTTTGGAATTGTCAGAACCATATGTACTGCATATTTATTGTATTGTACAGTATATTTGTATGTATGGTATACTTGTTATACAGTATTTAGGATAATACTTATTTAATTGTACTTTTGTTTACGGTACTTTGACTTTGTTTTTGATGTGCTCCAAGAAGTCCCTGTTCACTCTTCTTTTCCACCAAATTAGCTCTGGTTCTTGAACCAGTTCCATTCAGGATTCTTGAAACCTTGCTGCTATCTAGCGAACCAGCCCACGATTCTACCATTTTGAGCAGAACCTTTGTAATACAAAGATGCATCATCAACAGTAGGCATCTATTTAACTGGTTAAATAGATGCTGGTTTATGCTTAAAGGCCATATGGCAGGTTAAAAATTACTGTTCATTAATGGGTACATGAAGCACTCAAGATATGTATTATCATTTAAAATATCTCCAAATGGTGTCTCTAAATGGTGTTAAAGACCTGTTTTTGGTGTTAGCATTAGCATATTAGCGCAATTGGCGATGACGTCACGTTGGGGAGTCTTGGAGGAGAGAAGCCTCAGCCTAGTACTAGAACTATGGTGACTGACTGGGATGAAGAAGAGCCATCATGTGTATGATGGCCCGCAGCCGTATAATTTCGAACCAAGTAGACATGAGAAGGCAAATGAGGAATTGCCGAGACCTGATGGCCGTCAAAGCCAATTAAATGGATGGTCCGAGGAGAATGAGTGGGGAGCTATCATTTAGCAACGCAGCAACGATCTCTGGAGCTAGTCTACGAAAAGCACGATCTCTGGAGCTAGTCTACGAACAGCAGTGCACAACTTAAAAACTTTATTTTATTGTGTATTTTATTTAATTCTAATTCCACTTAGTACTGCTAGTTTATGTACCCTTAGTATAGATAGTCCACATATTTAAATTTTAGGTCCCTATATGTTCATTGTATGCACCTTCCTGCCAAAGCAAATTCCTTGTCTGTGCAAACTTTCATGGCGAATAAATCCCATTCTGATGCTGATTCTGATATAAAAAATTGTTTTACTGTCAGTGAAAAGCACAGAGTGAAAGTCAACATTTTCTTTATATCTAGTGACAGTGATCATTCAGGGCCTGACATTAAATTTGAGGCATTTGTCCTTTGGACAAGTAGCCCTACATTTACGTTTCACTTTTCCATGCACAAAAGTCACGTCCGGGTAAAGATGGTGCCTTTGACCAACGAAGATGAGCTGTAATATTATACAAATGATAACAATTGAGGTGTTATAAAAAATTTCAGTTTGTTACATTAAACATTAATTAATTAAACACAATTTCTGCAGAATGAAACACTTTCTGTTATGTACTGTATTGCAGCTTCGTCCCAATACCCTCCCCCCCCCCCGGGAGCGCAGATCGTAGTGCCGCCCCCCCCTCCCTGGCCGCCCACCCAAACGCAACACGGAGATATGACGTGGCGCGGTTGGCGCCCTCTGCTGTTTGTGTGGGAGGGTTAATTAATGGATGCACTTGGGAAAATGCCACCCCCCTCTTCATGCCGCCCTAGGCGGTTGCCTATGTCGCCTGTAGGAAGGACCGGCCCTGTACAGCTAGCAAACTAACGTTAGCTAGCATCGCTAACGACATTGGCTAACTCAACTTCGGTCAGCTATCCTCAGTATTTGCAAGCTGGCCAGTGCAAGTACAGTAACATGCATTTTATTTTGTTTGAGTTTAAACTTGTCCAGTGGGGCAGGTACATTTCTCTGCCCTACAAAAAATCCACTTGTCCCGGACAATCATGTCGTTAGCTGTAGTTCAGATAAGTAGACTAGTACTACCGGTAAACCTTAGATCTAGAAAGAGACATCATGCTAGCTATGGGCTAACTTGCCAGTCCCACCTAGAAATCCCCCCAAGGTCATCCCTAATTAAATATTTTCCCCGACCTTGTAAACACATTTCCGATTAGATGTCCCATGTTTTGATGGTACTAGCAGAGACCATATTAGACATTCTCTGGTACTAGCCTAGTGTTTATTTCTAATCGATTTCAATGGTCTCTAAGGGGGCTTTGGTCGGTCGTCTCCCCAACGTGACGTCATGCAATGCATTGTGGGGGAAAGAAGAATCATTGCAAAAAGTAGCTACTTTTTCGTATTATATTCCGTTTTGTGACACCCAACAACATCAAATACAATGGATAACAGTTTAAATGTTTATTTGCAACAAGCAAATAGCTCAAATTCGTTGGAAAAATAAACCTGCCATATGGCCTTTAATGCATCCGTGATAGTTGTGAGGGTCCGCGTGGCAAAAGTGAGGTCACAACAGCAGACACTCTCTTTCGCAAGGGTACGTGCGGCGGGATATCGCCTGTCCATGCACATCCCACATTTTCTAATTCCGCAGATGCAGACAGTATTATGGATGCTGCACTCCAGGGACAGCACTCAGTCTGCCCCTGGTTGTTGCAGCGAACCTAACTGCCACTAAAGGTGACATCAGCACACCGGCATCTGCCCCTTCAGCTGAAGAAGCCAGGGCTGGCCAGCCGCAGAGGAAGAGGCCCAGGGACAATCTTCTGAGCTCCATGAGAGAGCAGGCAGTGAGGGAAGAGGAGAGAGAGAGGGCAGCCACTATTCGAGCAAAGCAATATCTGTCTCTGGTTTAACTGTCTCTGTTCAACAAACTCATTAATTGAAACAAGAACAAACTTCAAGAATTATAAAATAGACTGGTGTGGTGACCAGCCACACATAATTATATATGTATATTATATATACAGACTGAGGCTCGCAGTTCATGTCAGAGCTCTGGAGTGGGATCAACCAGAGCTTCGGACTGAAATTGCATCGTACGGCTCGCACCACTCATTGAAGCCTGACAGATGGGGCTGGTGTGACCACCATCATGGTGTATATGTATTCGTACCACGATTTCACGGTACAGATGCCACGGAAGTCAAAGGCATTTCTACTTTATGGAAACTGATTACGAGGTCGATCAAATGAAATTACTGTGCTGCCTATTTGTTTAGCCTTTTAAAAAGTCTAAAGTGATGTAGCCTACATTCAGGACATGACATTAGCACCTGCCCACCCGCCAAATGCGGGTAGAATTTGGCTGTGGCGGGTAAAGCAGTCACTCTTACTAGCCACTTTGGCGGGTGGGATTCTATATATCTCTTTCTATATTTTTTTTATTTAAGTCTTCTCAAAACACATCTAAAACAGGGTTCTCAAGCCTCACGCGCATTGACCATGAGACACACACATTTCAACCAGTTCACACGCCACACCTTGTATTTCTCACACTGAGAAGGCAACGCCAACCAAGTTGTCCTGCTAACATTGTATACATTAATGGACTAGGCGCAGGCACACAGAATGAAGTTTCCTGCCAGCAGCACGAAGCCTATCGTTTTCCCGTGTCAAAGAGTATAGAGTTATTTGCCTGTGTTAAATAGTCTCGTCCACCGTGCATTCGTTACTAGGAAACATCGATGCGCAAACACACGGAACAGTCTTGGTCACCGTACGTTCGTTACTAGGTAAGCAACTTAACCCTTGTTATCTTCAGGTCATTCTGACCCATCAGTCATTGTGACCCACCGTTGTATTGCGACAAATTTACTGCATATAAAAACAAAGTGAAGCATTTTCTTTTAACCCCCAGATTGCAAAGGTTAAAAGAAAATTATTTTTATTTGTTTTTGTATTGGGTAAAATTGGGTAAACACAACGATGGTTCGTTATGAACCTTTGGGTCATGTGACCCGAAGGCAGCACAAGGGTTAAGGTGCGTTCGACTTCATGTAGCGCCAGCAGCGCTGACAGCCAGCTGCAGCCAGCTGCCTTGACGCTGAGAGTGCCATTGGCTTCTTCAACGCACCTATAGAAGCACGAACACACATGATGGAGAAGGTAAGTTGGAAGAAAGCTTGTCTAACATTTTTTATATCTACTCCAGAGAGACTAGAACATTTGGTAATATAGCCCATTTTTGGCTAAATTATTATCGATGCAGTCTAAAACTCTTGCAACCAGAAGCTTTGGCTTAGTTTGGCTGGCTTAGGCCTACATTATCTGAAACTAAGGGAAATGTTAGAGAGTATGGGAAGGACTGAAGATGTATTTCTTCATTTTATTTCAAATTATATACTGTATTAATAGTATTTCTAGTTAGTAATATCCAGAGTGCTCTGGATATTATTTCTGTAATGTTTCAGATCCTGTCAAAACATAGGCCTACATTAAATCTCACTCCAAGCTTCTGATCAAACTTGAGGACCCTGTCTAAGATAATAAACTCATTGCAAGGCAAGGATGAGGCGGCAGATGACAGGTGTAGGAAAACCCGGAGGGCAGACACCAACACAAAAGAGAAAAACTGGTGATGAAACCGAAAATGAAGAGGAGACAAAGAAAAAGAAAAGACTGTTCAACGAAAATTGTGGCTAATGAAATTGCTGAGTGGCTAGTAACTTTGGAAAACCACTAGCCACAGTGGCTGGTGAGCAAACATGTTAACGTCAAGCCCTGCCTACATTGCAGTGCATTGTAGGCTATGTACCGCTGCCTAGTGGCCAGAATGGCAGTTGTATTTTTGTACCCATGGTCTTTAGTTTTATTTCTGAAATAGTTCGTTTTCTGTGAAAGTTTATATTACACTGGCGATCTTGTTCTAATAATATTGAAGTGGGACAAGTAACTACGTCTGTTTATCAGATGAATGATTTAAATTAGAATTAAAGGTGTAAATTAAGATACACGAATTATAGCACACAGTATTTGAAAGTTACTTTGGTTATTATCAACAAATTAAAGTCGTTCGGACGAGATTATCGCATTTGGACGACCTACGGCTCAGTGTGGCCCCAATGGGCTTCCGTAGACCTTAAAGTAAACCAGCGAACTCAAATTATCTTTACCTCTTCTTATCCTTTTTTCAATGTATTGTACTGTGTGTATATTAAGGGTATTATATTAAAATACCTTTTTAGTTTGTTAATGGTAAAAGGAGTGATTTGTTACCGCTAGACTATACCCTTTGACCTGAACCAGCTGCCAAGATGGCGGCGCACATGAGAATTCTAAAGTGCCGGAGTAATGCTTTCATAAACGTCAGTTTAACCCATATATTAGGCTTAAGAGAATGCATACCAAGGTCATACTCTCCGAATACAAGATATTTCACATCCAAAAGAGTGCGCCGGACATTTATAGATTTTTTCGAGGTACATCACCAGCACAAATGTGTGCCATCCTCACCAGTTCGTCCAAGGGGCGACCCAAGTCTTCTTTTCGTTAACGCTGGCATGAACCAGGTACTCTTTAACTAACTATTGAAACAATAATTTTGATTCAGCCAGAAATAGTATACATATATATATATTTTGCAACCATAGGACATGCATGCCAAAGTTGAAATACATTTTGAAGCCTAGTAGCATCTGACTTGTGGAGAGATCAGTAAAGATCAGTCAAGTCATTGTTTCTCTTTCCTTTCTCTGCCCAGTCATTTTGCCAATCGAAATGTGATTTTAATTGATTCTGCAAAACACCCAATGTAATGACATGACATATGTATGTTGATAACCTTGGTCAGGGGCAAGCCCTATAATTATTTAATTACAGACACTTTCTTGGAAGATGACTACGTTTGTATTGTTTCCCACCCTCACTTAGTTTAAACCCATATTCTTGGGAGCAGTGGACCCTCGTAGTGAAATGGCTACCTACCGTCGTGTGGTAAACAGTCAGAAGTGTGTCCGCGCTGGGGGGAAACACAATGACCTGGAGGATGTCGGCCGAGATGTCTACCATCACACATTTTTTGAAATGCTTGGAAACTGGTCCTTTGGGGATTACTTCAAGGTGTGAAAGTGTGGTTACCTTAACCTTTTTTTAGCTTTCCTTGGACAGTTGGATACTTATCTGCAAACTGAAAGAAGCTTCAGGGTTTCACACAATAGGTTTCAGTGTGTAACATGCAGTCTAAATACTTACCCATAACCCTAAATACCCATAGTAGTGAGCGAGTTAGCATTTTTGTAAAACTTTATAATTCAGAGTAACAAACTTCAGCTCAGGTAATAAACATTCCTGTCACCATGAAGGAGGAAACTTGTGCCATGGCCTGGCGTCTGCTCACAGAGGAGTATGGGATACCTCCGGAGCTTCTCTACATCTCGTACTTTGCTGGCGATGCCACCTCGGGGTTACCTGCAGATGAGGAAACACGGCAGATCTGGCTGAGCATCGGGTATGTGTCGTAGATCTTGTCCCACAACTGGTTTCTATGGCCCAGCTCCACAACAATTTGGAAATAAGTATTTGTTTCTCTAGTAACACTTTATACTCATGGAATGGTAGAGGTAAATCGGGGTGAACTGTTGATTTGATTTACGGAAGTGGATTTAACCCATGTTAGACACTGCATGGCTTCTGAGCATACTTTGAAACCACACAGGCTAGTTGTGTGCTGAAAGTGTCTTGTATGAACAGACACGACAAGGTAGCGTTGTTGTAGGGTTAAGTAAATGGAACTGACACTGCTTAAACCCACTTATAACATACAGGGTAAAACCCTGTCTCTGCTGGGAAACAGATGTAACTACATTGTTAGAGTTTTTTTTTTTACCTCAGGCTTTTGTTGTGTTTTCAGTTGTCTAAAATACACAGGTTATACTTTGTGGTTCCAAACCCTGTTGTTTTTGTGTAACAGGGTGCCTCAGGATCACCTCTTGCCTTTTGGGATGAAGGACAACTTTTGGGAAATGGGAGAGACGGGCCCCTGTGGTCCCTGCACCGAAATTCACTATGACCATGTTGGTGGCCGTAATGCTGCCTCACTGGTCAACACTGACAGTCCTGACGTGGTGGAAATCTGGAACTTGGTCTTCATGCAGTACAACAGGTGATGCCAGATACCCATAAACTCCTCGATGCTAACAAAGTTAGGCCACTGCCAACGTGTATTAGTATTAGCCTGATATAAATGGATGAATAAAATTAACACAGTTAATAAGCAGTTCCCAGACTGAACCCATTAATAAAAAAAACTTATGAACCATTTAATTCCAATGTTGTATATGGACATGGTATGTGTGTATTGCGTGGGCTATACCAGCCTAAATGTAACTCTGGGCCCTGACATGTTCCAGAGAGGCAGACCACAGCCTGCGGCCGCTCCCTCAGTTCAGTGTGGACACGGGGATGGGACTCGAGAGACTGCTGGCTGTTCTCCAGGGGAAGCGCTCCAACTATGACACTGATCTCTTCAGCCCCCTGCTCTCTGCCATCCACCAGGTTGTGTCAATGGTTTTCAAACCTTTCTCCTCTTGGACATTTTATTGTCATTCATAATTTCCTTCACTTGAAATATGAAATATTGTTGTATATAAGGTCAGTGTGGTCTACCATCTCTTAGTGCTGTGTTTCTGACTGCTGTTTCTGTGTGTTATCTGCTCAGTGCTCTAAATGCCCTGAGTACAGGGGAAGAGTTGGCGTGGCAGATGAGGGGAAAGTGGACATGGCTTACCGTGTGGTCGCAGATCACATTCGAACCCTTTCAGTCTGCATTGCCGATGGCGTCTACCCAGGCATGTCTGGGGCGGAGTGAGTGTCACTGCTGATTCTGGCCTCACGTTCTAGCACATTCTGGCCTCATGTTCTAGCACATTCTGGTCTCACGTTCTAGCACATTCTGGTCTCACGTTCTAGCACATTCTGGTCACATGCTCTAGCACGTTTTGGCCTCACGTTCTAGCACATTCTGGTCTCGCATTGTAGCACAACATGGTAGTTCGGGCAAGAAACTCAAGTTTGTAGGTTGTAGCCTACTGAGAGCTTGTATTTAAACCCATCTCCATGGCTCTAGTAGAAAATGAGGCAACCTCCGATGGTGGCTATTTAAAGCACATGTGTACAGCGTCAATAAAAAGTATACTTACAGATTTTGTTGTTGTTGACTTAGACCCTAAATTCTACATGGATTAAATTGCTGTTTTTTTTTCAACTGGATACACACAATACGCATACACTGTACAATATAATCCACTGAAAATCTCATCTTGCTGATTTGAGTGGTGTGTGCGTGTTGACTGCAGGTTGGTGCTGCGCCGCATCCTCAGGCGAGCTGTGAGGTACAGTGCAGAGATCCTGCAGGCTCCGGAGGGGTCGCTGGCAGGCCTGGTCCCCACTGTGGCCCTCGTCCTGGTGAGAACACAAACCAGCTCACCATCACATCAAACTAACCATCAAAGATTTGAACATTTGAAAATACTTGGATTTTTTTCTTGACAACCTTCAAATTTACGTTTTAGTTGATAATTAGTCTTTACATCTTGCCCCACCTGGTTCCATTATAGTGGATTATCTTCCTCTCCTTCACAGGGTGATGCTTATCCTGAGCTTCACAAAGAGACTAGCCGAGTAAGTTGATGTCATGGCAGACCAGTAGCATTTGGACCAGAGGGATTTTTAAGACACCAAAGCCATAGCTTTCATTGTTTACTGGTTTAAATACAGTTTGTTAATAACAATAAGACACCAACGAAAATGTTTGTACACTAACATGTAAGTTTCAGTGTTAATGTGTTTTTGTATATACCGAATGTATATACATTAAATATACACACACACACACACAGTGCATATATAAGAATGCACTATAAGTGGGATATAAAAATAAAGTAAAGTAATTGTTTTTATTAAAAAAATGTTTTGCTCATAATGTAGAAGTCACCTGCATGAGGTTATTCATTGATCCGTTTGAACAGATTATGGATATAATTAACGAGAATGAGGCCCAGTTCCTGTCATCTCTGAAGCAAGGGCGCAGGGTGATTGACAGGACCCTTCAGAGGAAAGATACAAGCGACAACCTGTTTCCAGGTCAGTTTGTCTTCAAGTCCTCTCATCCTCACCATATGTACTGTAACAATAGCTTTACCAATAAGGGTGTCTAACAAAAAAACGATGACAGTAGAAGTCATATATTGACCGTGGCAGACTAAAAGAGTCAAAGCTTAACCAAGATTCCATACTAGTTCTGCTCGGTCATCTAGGTCATCAACAATATTGTTGTGGGCGATAAGATGTTAGCCAGATAGATTAAACACTACTCTTAATACATGTCCTGAAGGGAAGCTAGGCCATTGAATCTTCCATGATGCAGTTGTATTTAGAAAAAAATAAATGTTCTTGCTTTACAAATCCTTACGAATGTATGCTGTGAGTGTGACAACCACTGAACATAACCGGAGTGAGCTGCACACAGTTTAGAAAGGACACGCAAATCAGAAGAACCAAAATAGGTTTGGAGAATAAAAAAGGCTAAATTGATTATCGAACTTCTTAAAATTTGTACTTAATTTGGGGGGAAACATGATAGTTTCCAAGGAAAAAAACCATCCTGTAGAGCCTACATCCTATTTTGTATCTAGATTTGATTCAACTTTAATGCCATTGATTAAGTAGGACACACATCAACCCAACCCCCATGCCAGTGTTATGGTTGACCTTTAGTGGTGATATTTCACCAGTAATGGAGTCCAGCCAGAGACACTGAGGGGGGCTGATGACACAACGTTGAAGGTATTCTGAAAGACTTAAAAGATTCGGGAGCTTTTGAGTGAACATGGGGGACCGATGCTTATCTTGCTTTGTCAGAAGGTCTTGACTTTCACTTCCAAAGCTTTGTTTCGTTGGTGTGAATTGAAAGTAAGGGGGTGCGCAAGCCTCCCTCATTTCAGGGTGTGCCAGTGGAATATAAAGTCACTAGTACAGTACTAGTATAAATACCCCCCCTCCCCCACCGACAAATGATGTCATACTCCGACTACTACAGTGCTGTTGCATTATGACATGTGGATGTCATCCTTTGGGTGCTCTAAATGATTTTGACCTGCAGGTGCCACCAGTGGGACACTGTGTTGATAAAATCAGCAAAAATAGTACCTTCTTCAGTGCGTCAGAACGTTTTGGTTTCCCCATCACTAGAAACAGTAACAATACATTGCATGTAAAATATGATTTATATTCCCCAGCGCATGTGGCCTGGTCACTACACCGTAACCTTGGCTTTCCCATCGATCTCATCAAGCTAATGCTGGAGGAGAGGGGTGTGACTGTTGACGAGAAACAGCTGGACGAGTTGGCGACCGACAACAAAAAGGTATACATGGATACTGCTTTAACCCTTGTGCTGCCTTCGGGTCACATGACCCAAAGATTCACAACGAACCATCGTTGTGTTTACCCAATTTTACCCAATACAAAAACAAATAAATAGCATTTTCTTTTAACTTTCGTAATGTGGGGGGTCTGAGACAGCCCGACAGTTAAGAAAATGCTTCACTTTGTTTTTGTATGCGGTAAAGTTGTCGCAATAAGACGGTGGGTCACAATGACTGATGGGTCAGAATGACCCGAAGAGAACACAAGGGTTAAAGATAAAGAATTAGGATCCTTAACATTTACCCATCTTTCTCTTTAGTCCGGATTTCTATTGAGAACGCTGACCACAAAATAGGAATGTGTGTTCCAACCCTCTGATCATCCTTTTTAGCGATATGAGTACAAGAAAGACACATTAGAAATAACATTATTATTATTAGTAACTGTTTATTATCTTCCCTGTGCAGCTGACATGTCAGACCCAGGCCTCTGATGGGGAGGCCCCCCTGGACGTCCACAGTCTGGCTGAACTGCAGAGCCAAGCAGTCCCTCACACAGACGACTCACCCAAATACAACTACAGCCTTGGCCACCACGGCAAATATGGTAGGAAACTGGGCATGTCCTGCCAGGGTGTAATTACCCGTCATTAGGTTCTCCCTATAATTAACATGCAACATAGTCTTATGTATCTGTTAAAAAAATGTATAGCTTATATTCTTTCTGCATTCTACAAGTATATTTTTCCAACACCCGCAAAAATACTTTATATAAGTAATAAATGATTACCTGCACTGCAGTGCTAAGGGTCCTCTTTTCCCTGTCCCACAGTCTTTCATCCATGCTCAGCCACCGTGCAGGCGCTGTACTGTGGGCAGGCTCTGGTGTCTCAGGTGTGGGGGGGGCAGCGCTGCGGTGTGGTGCTGGACCGCACCTGTTTCTATTCTGAGCAGGGAGGCCAGTCACATGACCATGGCTACTTCATCAGGGAAGGACTGCAGGTCAGTTCTACACAACGAACTGTGGCAGAATTGTGAATGCTTAAGCTAGTGGGTAGAACCAACAGTCTGTGTTCCTTCCCTGTCCAGGACGTCTTGTACCCTGTGGAGTCGGTGCAGCTCGCTGGGGGGTATGTAGTCCATCAAGTCACCACTGCAGAAGTCCTCAGGAAAGGAGACCAAGTTCAGCTGTATGTTGATGAGGTACAGTGTATATATTGTAAATACATGTTGTTATAACTAGATATGCTTCATATGTGTTTTAATCACGTTGTTCAAATTTGTGTATATATGTTACGAAAAAAAGGTATAGAAACAAACAAATATATATATATGATCATTATCATTCTGATTGAATTATAAGAGCAGATTGATTGTGTGAAGGAAAATTCTGACGGTGCTGTATAGTTTGAATAGTAAGATGGTGGTTCAAATACAATTTATTTAGTTTGTACAAAACATAAGTACTCTGTACAAAACAGAGTACTCTGTGACCCGTCATAACGAACGACAAGTAGGCTATAAGCTACAGGTCGTTCGGAAGAGTGGTAAAGAACATCCATACACACTGCCTTATATAAACTTGTATTGTCATTCTGTATGGTCAATCAGTCAATGTAGCGGTCTCTGTGATTGGCTAACTCTATTTAGTGACAGTTTGAGACATATAACTCCAGGCCAAGAGTCCCAAAGTTCTTTGAGGTTGCAGCTCCCTTTCTAAATGAGGAGATAGTAAAGATAACTTCAAACAAGGATTAATGAAACACAAACAGGACACAGGACACAATCTCCTTGGCCAAAAGGTCAGAGCAGCTGAATCAACTGATCTCTCTAAAACTACTCCCTCAGGTCACGAGAACTCAAGAGTCCCCCAACCTCCACATCACTGGATCCTAGTTAGGTATCATAAAACAACAAGTCATAAATACCTTAAAGATCCCCTGACATGCTGTTTTTGGATGCTTTTATATAGGCCTTAGTGGTCCCCTAATACTGTATCTGAAGTCTCTTTCCCGAAATTCAGCCTTGGTGCAGAATTACAGCCACTACGAGCAGTCCCACAATGAGCTTTCCTCAGGACGTGCGGTTTCTGTGTCTGTAGCTTTAAATCAGGGGTGGGGAACCTTTTTTCTGCCAAGGGCCATTTGGATATTTATAAAATCATTCGGGGGCCGTACAGAATTATCAACTTAAAAATGTGCCTGCTATATTTGGTCAAACATTTAATTAACTCACCCCTAATGTGATGGCTGGAACTGCTTCTCTGGTGAGGTTTGTGATGTTAGCTGGCACGGATGCAGCCTGCTTTGACTAGGGGTGCATCAAACATTTCTTGGGGGGTATCATGATTACAGAAAGGGATCGTATTTTTTTTATATTGCTACCATTTTTGAGACTGCTTATTGATCTGAGTGTTAATCAGGCGCGGAGCCATACGTTGTAAACATTCGGGGATTGGCCCAAACCAACAACGTATTCTGGGTTGATTTGCTAGAAAGGAATTCCACAATTAATGCGAAATCTTTTGGTACATTGGTACGCAACGCTGCGCGCCTCCACGGTCCTCTTCCACATATTAAAATAGTGCTGCTGCCAACGAATAACGGCCCGCGGGCCGGACGTTCCCCACCCCTGCTTTAAATGCTATGAGGAAGAAAGAGGCGGGGCTAACTGCCATGCTTCAGTCGTTTGCAAGCCATGATGTCTCGAGGAAAAACCAATATCGCGCTCGCACGGTCGTAGCTAATTTTCTCATTGGTGGGCCAAATTCTCTGTGCGGGCAAAGCAGAGAAAGGGGAGGTAACCTTCCTCCTTATGACGACATAAGGAGAGGATTTTCAAAACCGAGCGTTTCAGCTCTCATTTTCTCAAAGGCAAAGAAGAATACCCAGGGCTTGGTTTACACCTATCAAAATTTCTAGCCACTGGGGGACCAAAGGCAGGCTATGGGAACTCATTAATGTTAAATAACCTCCTAAAGCGAACATTTCATGTCATGGGACCTTTAAGATAATCTGATTTACGAGATAGAAAGTCATACAAGATTCTACACCCATTCTCCAGAGGAAAGTATCCTACAGAGCCTCAGTTTCTTACCTTCACTGTCTATCCTTTATCGATGAACAAAGGAGCTTACAGATTACCACTTATAAAACACATACATTATAACTATGTCCTAAAATTCTATCACAATTGGTATAAAAGAGGGAGTCTTTGTTTATATTTGATGTTTTTGCCAATAAAAGTATTGTTTTCCAGTATACCATAGAAACGTGTGAAGGAATTATCTACAAATACTGAACCAGCAAGCTTTTACAAAACTCACAGTTTGTCACTGCTAATACGTTTGTCTATGACTGTATATGGATGGATGTAAACTGTATACATTTGAAAGCATATAGTAAGCAGCCATGTTGGATGTGTGTTGTGGTCCAGGCCCAGAGACTGGCCTGTATGGTCAAGCACACAGCCACCCACGTGCTGAACTTTGCCCTGCGGCAGATTATGGGCCCAGCGGTGGAGCAGAGGGGCTCTCACGTGTCAGCTGAGCGGCTGCGCTTCGACTTCAGTGTCAAGGTACACCATATGATCAGCTCACTCAGTGTCAAGACTAGGGTCTTCATGGTCTTTTTTATTATTTGATCCTCTAAAATGAACATCTGGCTTGACTGGATTTGTAAAATGTGCATCAATTTCCTAAAATATAAGATATTTTTGGGGGCAATATAATGTCATTTTATTTTTTATGAATGACACTGGTGTCGTGTTTTGCATCGTTTAATGTTTGATTGTGACGTCTCTAGGGTTCCTTGAGTATTCCCCAGCTTCAGGAAATTGAAAGAAGCATCAAAGACGTCATCACTGAGAATGAGTGTGTGTACATGGAGGAGATCCCCCTGGCCAAGGCCAACCAGATCCCAGGACTGAGGAAAGTTGATGAGGTAACTGGATTAAGGAACATATGCAGGGTTTTTCCTTGGTCAAAATGGGTCTTCGGTGCTCCAAAAAAAAAAAAAAAACTATATTTTGGGACAGGTTAATGTAATATTCTAATAGCTAATGTAATATTGCACATATTTTCATCCTATTTCCCTAAAGCAATAAAGTTAGGCTACTTAAAGACACCTTACACTCTTAAAGTATGTTCCAAATGGCATAAATGCTGCCAATTGATAATTGACTTAACAACTTATTGTAAATGGTCAGTATCCTGGCCTATCGATTAAGGTAGGCCACTCTGAAGCATGTACACTGCCTGCTTCATTTGATCTTGATAGGCTAAGCATTCTGTAGCAAATAATAACAATAAACCCCCTTTTTATTAATTAAAACTACTTCAGCATAATAATGCACCTAAAATACAAACCTGAGCAAGGGCAGCAATCGCTATCTAATCAACAGACAATTTAGCTAACGGGAAGAATACAAACAACGAAAATCACCAGTTAACTTGATTTAAATTTGCAAGAACTATAGACTTAGACAATAACAGGCTTAAATGAACTGACAACATAAGTTATACGACTTGCAGTTTTCAAGGACGCACACACGCAATCTCAACTGCGGTGTGAAGCGTGTGTCCGTGCAATTCTCCGACATGCACTCTAACAATCACTGCTGATAGACGGCCTAAAATTTTGTACAGCCTGATTTCTGATACCGTGGCGGCAGAAATTTAGCCATAGAGGAAACACTGCACTATATATTATCATTCCAGGTTAAGAATACCAATGGAGGCTGCGTTGGAAATCGTAAATCAAACTTTTGTCAGCATTTTGAGTGGAAATTTCATTTGCATTTGTACAGGTGTATTCGTGCACGTCGGGCTGGCCCTCGCAGCGAAACGACAGTTTACTGGCCGCTCTGTCCATTCCTGCACCTCACAGTTGCGTATTGATCAGACAAGAAGACACGCTTATCAACTCGATTACTATTGATCAAAACAGAACGAGGGTTCAGCTGTAGCCTACATGAAACATACTATTGAGAACATATTCGCTGACATGCATTGCACGTGTGATGAACACAGGTGTTTGTTTTTTTTTTCATCGCAGACTTTTTTTGCCTTTGGCGCTTTGTCATTGGCGCTCGGGAAAAAGGCTTTGGCGCGCGCTAACATTTTCTCTATGCAGGAAAAACCCTGATATGTAACCTCAAATGACATCTTCGTATAACATGACTGGCGTAGAAGCAAAACACAGTCACAATGCCTTTTATTGGGATTTTCACCCACAAATAACTTCACCTTAACAGCATCCCCCCACTGAAATAAGGGTTTCAGTTGCATTTCAGAAGGAGTAAATAGGTGTTGTATAGAGCAAGACCGATATATCGGCAGGCCCATATTATCGTCCGATATTGGGAATTTTCCAAACTATCGGTATCGGCATTTATAATGGCCGATATATGAATATTAATGTTTTTTTATTTTTATTTTATGACATTAGGTTTCATATCTTAAGTTTGTATTTGTATACATTTTATTTATCAGAAACTGCATTAACATATTATTTTAGTGATATAATAATATGAGTCAGATGGCTGAGCAGTTAGGGAATCAGGCTATTAATCAGAAGGTTGTTGGTTCGATTCCTGGCCATGTCAAATGACGTTGTGTCCTTGGGAAGGCACTTAACCCTACTGTTAGGGCCATCAGTTTGTTTTGTTACGCGTTTATGGATTTTTTAAATATTTTTTTTATATTGTCCGATATCGGAATATCGGATTTTTAAATCACCAAATATTTGTATCGGTGTCGGCCTTAAAAATCCTTTATCGGTCGGGCTCTAGTGTTGTATCACCCTGTGTGGTGTTGAAACATATGCGACACCTGTCCCTAGGTGTATCCTGACCCGGTGAGAGTGGTGTCCGTGGCCATGCCTGTGTCCAGCCTGCTCAACTCCCAGACACACACGCCAACCTCAGTGGAGCTGTGCTGTGGAACGTAAGCCTTGTGGTTCAACATCCATTTACACATTTGTATTTTTATCTCTACTCTTGATGTATGACTATGTTTAGCCTGTGGTGTGTACCACTCTGTCACCAACCGTCTCTGGAGGAGGGGGATCTCACCAAATCGCTCCTCCCAAAGAGTCTTCCTTTTTACCTCTCTGTTTTCTTGGGAGTCTTTCCCTCTGTGATGTTGCTTGTAAAAAGGTTTATATAAATACGATTTGATTTGGAGACTTGTCTGTCAGATGATCAAACGATGATAGGATGAAGTGGTTCCACTGTGTGATGTCATGAGCAGTGTAATAGTCCGGGAACAGAAGGCTTAAATGTCAGTCCTGTCAGAACATAGTTTGAGACACAAACGATATATGGTTCTGCTATGTGACCATATTTCAAGTCAGGACTGTGCATGCACGTCATCTGCTGTCAGCTGTCTGACTGGCATCAGTCTCATAGGGCCTTATGGTGGCAATAAAACACATACGCTCACTCACACAATGGTATGTTGGATAAACCTGTATGTGCTGCGTCCCTCCACCATACCCAGCTCCTCCGTACAGCAGAGGGAGTCATACTGGTACTTTGACATCTGTGTGCTACCTGCCTTGTTTCTGTATACGTATGCAAAACTAGCTGCTCCAAAGCAGGGAGTCTCCCCCCTCCCTGACTTAGGCTAAGTGGTTCTATTTCCATTGTTCAAAAAATAGTTAAATGAAAATGTGATCAGACTGATACTAAATTATCCTTATTTTGTCCCGGTCATGAGATACGAAAAATATAATTCTTTAAACATACTTTTTTAGATGCAAGTAATTTTTTAGTCATTTTCATGTGGTAAAGCAATGGGATGTAAACTTTGAAGAACTTGAGTTTGACAGTTTTTGAGCCAGTGGTCTCCACTGTTCCTCCAGGCACCTGCTGAGCACGGGGGAAATCCGTGACTTGGTCATCGTGTCTGAGAAGCAGACAGTGAAGGGGATCAGCCGCATTGTGGCCTTGACCGGAGATGAAGCCAAACAGGTAGCAGTACACAAGCATAAACCTGACTGGAATTTATAGAATCAAGAATACAAACATGTTCTTTTAAATGGCAAAACTAAATGAAGTAATCTTGACTTGATATTTTAGTTTTAGCATTTTGTGTTTGACCCACACGTGTCTGACATACAGTATACTAACTGTCTGATATACTATCTAACAAAAGTATTTTACAAACCTCATAAGTAATTATAATGGTATGATATAATAAAAATGTCAGGGAGGGAAGCTTTAACGCATTCTAAACACTCCCTTATTGAAATAGTATTTCTCAAAACAGACTGTAGACATACAACCAAATATAAAACAAGGAGAGTGTTGAAAGCCTGGAACAGGGACAGTAAATAGCTAAATATCTGGGATCTGATTGACTGTTGGACTTAACTTTTGATATTTTATAGTGGATTAAGACAAAGAACAACAGGAGATGGAACAACAAAAGGCTTAGCCTGAACCAGACAACTAGAGGCAGAGTCCAGGATATTTGAGGCAGGATTCTTTGTTTAAATATCCATTGTGACATATAGATTAAATGACATGACTGTACTGGCCTGCTGGTCTTGACAGTGTTTTCCCTTCTACAGGCTAGAGAAGCTGGCCAGGCCCTAGCCCAGGAGGTGGGCTCTCTGGCCGCACGGCTGGCTGCAGCCACTGCCCCCTCACTCCCAGAAGCCCACCGTCTCTCTAAGGAAGTGGGCTTGCTGACAGATGTACGTGTTTTGTTTTCTTTACTGAGTTCAATGTCTCTTGAATATATATTCAGGCCAACAATATTTAACTATGCCTATCATAGGTCCAGCGTTACATTTGAATTGCCTTCTGTTCTTTGATCCAGGCAGTGGATTCCACTCCTATTCCCCAGTGGCAGAGGAGAGAGCTCCAAAGTCAACTTAAAAGTTTACAAAGGTCCACTAACACAACCATAAGGAAACTAGAGACCAAAGAGGTAACTTAACAAACTAAATATTTAAATAATATTCAAACTTTGAACAGGTTTTCAACAATGTATCTTATATCAAAATCTAGTTTGTATTTTTGCTGAGACTTTTTTCAGTTAGAATGCATCATTGCATAAGTAAAGACAATGCACTGTTTTGTCCCTAATACTTGCCATGTGTTTGCCTGAGCTGCAGGCTGCAGTTAAAGCACAGATTCTACTCCAGAGGAACAGCACCAAGCGCCTGGTTGTGGATATCATAGACACGGACTGCATATCGGTAAGGCCTACTTCAGGATCTACTCTGATATGGAGGACTAAATGTGCCATAAGTAAATAAATATATAAATACATATATAAATAAATAGACACCTCTTAAGTGATGTGAAGTTGCATGTGTTTCAAAAGGAATACACATTTCATTTAAATGATGACAGACACATTTCAATTTAAATGCAAAGGGGCGGGACATAACCCATTACATGGAGCTGTCCTCATGTGCTTGGAGCATTGTGATTGGACACTTGAGAGCAAACTGTCAGACCTCAGCTGTCAATCAAGAAGCAGACATACAAGTTTCAGTCTTATTGAAACACAATTGGGCCACTTTGAAAACTATTTAACCAGATATGTTATTGTTAACATGTGGCCTGTTCTAAGTCACGTTCATTGAAGCAAGCGCATGATCAGCTAGGGTCAGAGAAGTGTGTGTGTCTTGGTTGTGCCAGGCTGCCAGCACCGTTCAACAGCTCAATACCAGGCATAAACCTTTACAGGTTACGTTTTAGGTCCATTTAAAAATGTTCAGGAAAATACAATGTTTTATAAAGCATAAATGAAATGCACATTTCTTTTCCTTTCCAAAGGGGTGGGACATAAGCCATTTGATAGAGCTGTCCTCATGGAACTGCAGTGTTTTATGCTTTTATGGACATAACCAGTTTTATCAAAGTCCCACCCTTTTGAATTTAAAATGAATATAACCAGTTGCACAGAGCTGTCTTATTGGACTGCAATTTTTTTACTCTTGGAGCACTGTGATTGGACACTTGAGACCAACCTTTCAGAACTAAGCTGTCAATCAAGTAGTAGACATATTCAGTCTTATTGAAACACAAATGGGCCAATTTATCTATTGTTAACATTTGGCCTGTTCTCGGTCACGTTCTTCGAATAAAACCAACCCAGTCTCATCCCAACTCCTCAAATATTGACGCAAATATGGGGCATATTAGCATAAAAAAATATTGGCGGGGTTCTGGGAAATGTTTCTTTTCTATTTAAAAAGTCATTTTTTGTCTTCAGTTACATTTAAATCACTTAATATGACAAATAAACATACGTAAGTCTTTTATGAAAGACTTATGTATTTATTTATGTATTTAATTATGGCACATTTAGTCCTCCGTACTCAATTCAGTTCTGAGATCTGACATTTGCATTTAGCAGATGCTCTTATCCAGAGCGACTTACAGTAAGTACAGGGACATTCCCCCAAGGCAAGTAGGGTGAAGTGCCTTGCCCAAGGACCCAACGTCATTTGGCACTGACCCCCCTAGTCAGTCATCTCCCTGACTGACTTTTCTGTATCCGACACTTTAGCATGTACTGGGAGTATAACTGAAATTCCAAGCTAGTTTTACCGTATTTCAGATGAGCTGCCAGGCTGTCAATACAACGTTTGCAATGCTTTTATGTTCTTATAATTGGAAAAGGCTTTTAAACTGTATCGAAAGCTAACTTTTTCTTTTTAATATTGATTTAAATGGTGTCCTTCATGGATATCTTTCACTTGGTTATTGCATTTGACACACTGCTCTCTGTGTAGGTGGTGATGAAAACAGTCAACCAGTACAGTGACAAAGCCCCTGATAGTCTGGTCATGCTACTTTCTCACCAAACACCGTCTGGGAAAGTGCTGTGTGCCTGCCAAGTGCCAAAGGTAAACTTTTAGAATTATACACATGTAAAGCATGTCGCCTATATGGAGACAGTTTAATCAATCCAAATGGTCCGTCAAACCCCTCTACCTTTTCTATTGTATTCTGTTAAGATCTACCACACAGACATTTAACTGTATAACTCTCCATTGGTTGTTGCGATCACTTCCCACAGGGCTATAGTGCACTGTCTGCGGATGACTGGGCCCTGGCTGTGTGTGCTCATCTAGGAGGGAACGCTGGTGGCTCTGTCACAGTGGCTAAAGGCACCGGGAGTACCAGGGACATCACAGAGGCTTGCCGGTGGGCAGAGCAGTACGCACGGGGCAAAGGCTGCAATGGACCCTGAACTTGAGAGACTTCTATTGGCTTGGGAACGCACATTATTCATTTATTTAAGAGTACTATACCTGGTGTTTGTTTTCTGTTGTAACAAGAAACATGGACAATGTACCAATGGTATTAGAAGAATATTTTTGAATAATATTTATTATATCTTTTGTCCAAACGAAAACAGCACTACAAAGGACCCCTCCTGGAGTTCATCAAGGTCTTCTTCAAGCCATTGTTTGAAAAGAGTTTTCTCCTTTGTGATATTTCACCAAGTGAAGTCCCATGGCGTTTTGGCAGTCAAATGCATAGATATATGCATTTGAGGGTAGATGTCTCGTCCGCGTTGCCGGACAACGGGGTTGAATGTCCGCACATGGCAGCCATCTTGCTACAGTCAACTCGCTCACCCATAACATTGTGTTGGTGCTACATGTACTTTTTAAATGACCATAACTTGCTCAATTTTGACCATAACTTGCTCAATTTTCAGATTTTTTAACGGTTTGGTTTGTTATCAACGTCAGTGGCATAACAACATCTCTGACGTCGATAACAAACCGAACCGTTTTTAAAATCTGAAAATTGAGCAAGTTATGGTCATTTAAAAAGTACATGTAGCACCAACACAATGTCATGGGTGAGCGATTTGACTGTAGCAAGATGGCCGCCATGTGCAGACATTCTAGACTCCGCCGTAAGACATCTAGTCTTTATATATATCTATGGTCAAATGATCCACATGTAATGACATCACTGTCCTCTTACCTTATGATGTCACAAAGGTGTGACAAAAAATTACTAAATGTAGGTGTCTGAGAGCCAGTCCCAGTATCCATAGCAACATGTACATAAAATGGCACAAACCTTTTTGATGGTATCATCAAAAAGGTTAGAGAATGCATTTACAAGTAGTGCTGGTTAAGACATGTAGGCCACAGACTTTTCAGCCTGATATAGTACACCAATGCAATCCTGACTCCTGGCTGAAGGCATGTTACACTGTTTCACCAGTTTGTATTTTATTTTGCTTTATTGTGTCATTGTTAGCAACAATTTACTTTGTGTTTTACTATCAAATAGTTACCCTAACATAATATAAACTAACCTAAAGGGTACTGAAGGATTTAAATATTGTGTGTCTATTCCAATATGAAATGATGGTATTCAATGACACAAATCTGTGTTCTAGAAAGAGTGGTCTGGAGTCGCAGAGGTCCGATAATATCAGCTTTAATGCAGCAGTTGGAAATCAACAAGTACAGAGCTCTGGGGTTGTCTAAGTTTCCCTACCCGCAACAGAGTTTTGGCTGGTTCACAAAGTCCAACTGGCTATCTGTCCCTCCCCAGCATATATTTATACAGTGCAATTGAAACACAAGTATCAAAAAAGGGTTGAGCTTGTTCTCTCGTGCATCAGGGAGTTGTTCTTGCCTACGCATCCCACCTGCTTGGGTGCCGTCTCCACCCGGTTTCAAGGTTGTTTCTGAAAATGAAGAGATAGAGACAGAAAGAACAGCCTGCTTCCCACACCCAGTGTGAGATCCAATGTTTAAGCCTGAGCACACTTCTAAGTTCATAACTTTAATAAGCACAATGCATAACTTTAATAAGCACAATATATTCTTTAATCCCTCTTTTGATCTCTGAAAACACCAGAGATCAATCAACATAGCCCGGACCAACCACCGCCTCCTCGTCCTGGTCAGCCAGCCCCAGCAACGGCATTTGGAACCCCTTTGTCGGGTTCTCCTCAGTCAAGACAATGATCCTGTTACACAGGGACCTGATACATGGGATACAGCAACAATCATGTTGATATTGATATAGCACACTCTTAAGTAAAATAGCGGAAACCTTCTTAGTCCAGTACAATTCTAGTGTGGTCAAGCAGTATCACTCTTGACCTAGTCGTAACCCTCTTTTCCGGACTCTCACATTCGTAGCAATAGCAAAAGGTTCACTGGCCCTTCTCCACCAACTCCTGCAACGTACGACTGGATTCTGGAGCAGCACAACACATGCTCCAGTGGTACCACGTACTTCCTTTCCCCAGCACCCTTAGGGCGTGCAAGGTTCTCTCGATGACCTTGAATGGTCCTGTCCATAAATGTACAACAGGCTTCCCCGAACATCTGATGATGTATTGGGGCAGGTGGGACAGGGTCTTCAAGGGGAAGGGGTAGATCATCCAGTGAGAAAGGGGGGGGACATGGTCTCCAGGGGAATGGGGCCTTAGAACAGGGGTTAGGTAGTCAGACCCGCCGGTCTGACTCGTCCTGAAGCAGAAAAGAGTTACAGTCCCAGCATCACCTTAACTCCCATGATCAAGCAGTAACTGAGTCAAATGAGATGCGAACAGTAAGGTGTGACAACAAACCCAAATTTAAAAAATATCCCATTACCGATTACACAATGTTGACATACAAATCAACAATAATGATGAGACTCTGCAGCGTTATGGCCAAGTGGTGTGGACACACTGGACACAGTGGGAAAACCCTAATGATGTTATAGGGGAAAACCCACCGTCACTCCACAGAGTGGACATTCGACATCCATGTATCCACGGCAGACCTGGACATGCTCACAGGCCCCCTTCACCACATACATACAACTTTAGCCAAGCTTTTAGAATTGTAATAAAATAAAATACATTCGAAACAAATAGAAAAACCCGAAATTAGACAGGATATTTTAAAGTTTTCATAAGATCCCTCCTTTCATTGATAACTTTAATCAATACCCAATCTCCTCGTTTGACTCCTCTTTGGTTTACTGCTTCACCTAGAACAGAATTTAGCAGAAGACATCTCTTTTCTCGTGAGCATTAGGTTTAAGTTGTGGAATTATGATCTTCCATAATTCTATTCAAATGTTGTTAATGCATCTGGTACAGGACTGGGAAAGATTTCAATCCACTGTAAACATATCTATAATTACCAGGCAGTATTGACCCTTCAGTTTTCTTATTGTTGAGCAAACACATGTAACAGCATCTAATAAGACCATACATCATCATTTGATATTCAACCCCTATTAGTCATGCCTAGAAATGACAATCTGTTTCTTTGTTCCCTTCTTTAGAAAATCAACTGTTAGTCTAATTTCTTTCACTCCAAAAAACCTTTTCTGTCTTTTAACCCTCGTGCTGCTTTCGGGTCACATGACCCAAAGGTTCATAACGAACCATCGTTGTGTTTACCCAATTTTACCCAATACAAAAACAAATAAAAATAATTTTCTTTTAACCATTCCAACGTGGGGGGTCTGAGACAGCCTGACAGTTAAAAGAAAATGCTTCACTTTGTTTTTGTATGAGGTAAATTTGTCGCAATACGACGGTGGGTCACAATGACTGATGGGTCAGAATGACCCGAAGATAACACAAGGGTTAAAACAGTTAAGTTTAAGACCAATATTGTTTTAGATTCTCTATTTTACCAAATCACAGCTCTTTTTATCAAAGATAAGATCAAAGCAATTTTCATTATGCCAAACCAGAATCCGTATGCTTCTTAAATGAAATATAAACCAAATCATGTTCTTAATGTAGCTATTAACCAAACATTTTTCCCAACTATATTTTCTATAAAGGTCAGATAGGTAGAACTTCATAACTCGTTTTGCTGCAGTTCAAACTAGCCAATTAGCTCAAACCATCATAACCACAATTTATCAGACTTGATGAGTCTTCCCAAATTATTTCAGAACTGAATGTTATAATAACCCTCTTCATAATACAACATTATCACAGCCTAACTGTTTATCCTAAACAGTATGCCAGGCTCTGATAAAACTCTCAAATAAAACTTCAAACCAAATTATAACTAGAGAGGGTACAATTTCTGGGGAAATTGTAGGGTGTGCTTGCTTGCGCCGGTTGCACAGGGGTCCGTTTTTGAATGACATTTTTACAACTGATTTCTGTATATTTTATATGAAAATGCATACTTATTATTTGTAAAGATTAAATAGATTTAAAAGCATTTTTTCTTTGCTGCTCATTTACAACTGAAAATACGAGTGAAGTGTAGAATGAAATAGATGTCTTCTCATTTCCCCTGCAAGAGGCAGCCTCATCGTTGAATCAAAACGAATAAATTTCGTCAGACCGGTGTAAAAATTGACCTAATCTCTATGACTTAAAGTCATTTTAAGTTTTTCCCTTCTCGTGATATTTTCAGGCATGTAGCCTACTCATTGCATTCATTCATTAATAAAGAACCCCCTTTGAAGATTATTCTAAGTTACCCGGCAGTAGAAGATGGAATCGCGATTCAAACAGTACCATCTGATAACTGAAAATATGCCCCCCAAAACGTAAATAAGCTTGAAATTTATTTAGTGGAAAATCGCTCATTCATAAAAAGCTCGCGGGTAGCGATCATTGTCAGTAACAACGCAAAATGCGATATAGCCCTGTGTGGAGAAGCTGCCCCGGTAAATTGTACTACTACAGTACAGTTAGTAGACTACTGCTGTGTTCGTCTTGGTAGCGATTGCGTTGGTTGAATTGGATTTAACGTTCCGTTGTACGGTTTAGGCTGAAATTAATTATTTTCATGAACAGATTGACAACATTTAGGCTGTGGCAATGAAGTTCAGGTTAGTAGTTAGATAGACTTTTGATTTAAGTAAGGGGAGTGCCGAACATGTTCTGTCGCCGTTTGACTTCCTAAACAGCTGTGTACTGTAGATGTTTTTGTAGTGTGTCTCGCGTAAGCTACAGCATTGCAGTGAGCAACACTGGTTTGAAACCACAGGTAATGATAATTTCACCCACAAATCGTTTACTTGTAATGTAATGTCATAATAAATCCTACAACGAAAATGTATTTGTGAGGAATGTTTATTTTAAAGATTGAAAACAGATGCATCATAGACCACTGTAGTATGTGTTGCCCGGGCAACAGAGGCTAATGTCATGATGCTAATGCTTCAGTGAAATAGTAGACTACCGTTTCCAAAAGTAGATGTGGGCCTACTTCCTTAATAATATCAGCTAATATTGTACATTACATTTCATAATTGTGTTTCACATCACAAAGTAAAATGAGTAAATAGTTATCACCCTGGCCTCTTTGCTTGTGGCGTTCCTGCAGCTGCCTTGCAGTAAAGCTATAGTTAGCCTAGCTATCCCCCAAGTTAACAGATGTGAAACGAATGTTCTGCTACAGGTAGTCACGCGTGTTTTCGTGACGTTAGTGACGTAGTGACGTTAGTAACGTCAGTGACTGTGGCTAGCAAATTAGCCACCGTTAGCTTCACTTTTCACCACAAAAACGCAATTTCTACTTAAACCATGCAACGGAACGTAAATAAAAATACAACCAACGCAATCGCTACCAAGACGAACATTTTGACACCGCCATTGTGTATGTAGTCCAAATATTGACTGATCCTTAGGGGGGCGAAAATAAATAATAAATAAATATATATGTGAGAGAACAAAGGTTGTGCTCTCGCCGAAGGCTTGAGCACACCCAATTAAACTCCAAATAAAAGTACATTTAGTTATTTTCTCTTTCTCATTTTTAACCAAATTACATCTAATACCTTTATCAAAACTCTTAAAAACCCTAGATTTTACTATTTTGACTTAAAATGTTATCCCATAT
This sequence comes from Osmerus mordax, assembly GCF_038355195.1. Taxonomy (NCBI): domain Eukaryota; kingdom Metazoa; phylum Chordata; class Actinopteri; order Osmeriformes; family Osmeridae; genus Osmerus; species Osmerus mordax. Next base: position 1,117,189 of record NC_090070.1, read on the forward strand.
ACCTTCAAAGTATATTCATAGTTTCCTCTTCAAAACATCAGTGTTTAAACCAATCATCTCTTCACATCCACAAAACGTTCTTGTTTTATTTCATAACCTTCCATGATCCTCTCTAAACCAATCCTTTATGTAACTTTCCAATTGCTTCCTCATAATTTTTCACATACATTTCCTCAAACCATTCTTTGACCAACACAGCTGTTTAGCGTTTACCGTCTATTCACTTAATTTTGCTCTAGTATAACTCTTCCAATTGTATTAGAACCAATTTATAAACCAGGGGTATACCCTCTGGGATAACCTTTGTAAGATCTCAACGTAACTGACTCTTTTAGCCCCCACCTTTCTCCAACTCTCCTCGGGATTTCTTTAACTTCTTGGTCAAAGGAAAAAACACACCACACTCTTCTCTATTTTTATTAAACTCAATCTGACTCCACACAAATAGACAGTGTTCAGGGATTCTAACCCTTGGAGAGGACTCTAACCTCCCTCTGGACAAAGACAACGAGTTCAGGGACTCTAACCCCTGGAGAGGACTCTAACCTCCCCTTGGACAAGGACAACGAGTTTAGGGACTCTAACCCCTGGAGAGGACTCTAACCTCCCCTTGGACAAAGACAACGAGTTTAGGGACTCTAACCCCTGGAGAGGACTCTAACCTCCCCTTGGACAAAGACAACGAGTTTAGGGACTCTAACCCCTGGAGAGGACTCTAACCTCCCCTTGGACAAGGACAACGAGTTTAGGGACTCTAACCCCTGGAGAGGACTCTAACCTCCCCTTGGACAAGACAACGAGTTTAGGGACTCTAACCCCTGGAGAGGACTCTAACCTCCCCTTGGACAAGGACAACGAGTTTAGGGACTCTAACCCCTGGAGAGGACTCTAACCTCCCCTTGGACAAGGACAACGAGTAAACACGGTTGATTTCCCACCACTGTTGGTCTGATTAGGTACGATGAAACATAGTAATCGTCTAAATTTGGTTCTCAGTTCCGAATAGCAGTACTTTGAATTAACAGGTGTCTGCTTACCTTTTTTTTTTATGTTGAGGCGCCTCTGACGATTACGTCTGCCTCCTCGTACCGGTGTATGGGTCTTTCTCCCGAGCTGTCGGTCGGGCCGGAACCCTCTGGACTCCCTCTTTTCAGCGTCGGGGTCACAATTTGAAGGATTCATATATCTATGTGTCTATTCCAATATGTAATGATGGTATTCTATGACACAAATCTGTGTTCTAGAAAGAGTGGTCTGGAGTCGCAGAGGTCCGATAATATCAGCTTTAATGCAGCAGTTGGAAATCAACAAGTACAGAGCTCTGGGGTTGTCTACGTTTCCCTACCCGCAACAGAGTTTGGGCTGGTTCACGAAGTCCAACTGGCTATCTTTCCCTCCCCAGCATATAATATACAGTGCAATTAAAACAGAAAGATGAAAAGAGGGTTGAGCTTGTTCTCTCGTGCATCAGGGAGTTGTTCTTGCCTCCGCGTCCCACCTGCTCGGGTGCCATCTCCACCCAGATTCAAGGTTGTTTCTGAAAATGAAAAGATAGAGACACAAAGAACAGCCTGCTTCCCACACTCAGTGTGAGACCCAATGTTTAAGCCTGAGCACACTTCTAAGTTCATAACTTTAATAAGCACAATGCATAACTTTAATAAGCACAATATATTCTTTAACGGCTGTTTAATTTTAACCATAAATGTTAAGATTAGTTTAAGATTTGATTACAGCAGGGTTCTCAACTCTGGCCCTCGAGATCCACGTTCAAACATAATCAAACACAGCTGAACAAGCTAATCAAGATCCTCAGGATAGTAGAAAGATAGTGAGACTGACCTGAGTTTGAACTGCAGGAAAGTGGATCTCGAGGGCCACAGTCGAAAACCCATGGACTACACAATATCAACATGAAATAAATATAAATTACACAATACATTACCGGTTTATCCATGTCATCCTCAATTAGAGGATGAGGCACAATTCTCTTGCGCAAACTTCTGCGCACTCGCTCCGTCGCCATGCTGCTGTGTTCTGATTGTGAACTATCTGATTCACTAATTCCAATATGGCAATGTGTCAATGCAACATGGCATAGGCCACCGTCTCTGCACGTGAATTCGACTGATGGACACAATTCTTCGAGTGTACTGTCAAAATACGATACGTAGTTGACTGTAGGCATCAATCCACTCAATTTTAAGCCTCCCAAAAATTTCATTATGTTTTTAGTTTTAACATTTTCTCCTTTAAATGGTATCATTGGCATCCTGTCAGTCTGTGACCTCTTGATCTGACTTGTAAATAGTTGCAAGAATGTACATTTTTACAAATAAACAAATTATTACTTAATTATGATATATTTGGTTTTTAAGTGTTTTGGTGCAATTTAATAAATTTTCACGAATAAATTATTAATTGTATATGTCTATGGTAGCCTACGTTACTCTTCCGGAGTCATACGCGCTATCCCAAAAGGCCGATTTATACTTCTCTGTTTTTACTGAGACGGACACAGGGAACACCCTCTCTGACGAGGAATTCCCTCTCCGAGCCCTCTCCGAGCCCCTCGGAGAGCTCTACGTGCACCTCCTGATTTTCCTGACAATCCGTCCGTCATTTTACGGATACCCCTTGGCTGTGATTGGTCCGTACAGAACCGCTTGCGTCAGGGGTTGCCGTGATAAACAGGACGAACAGAATCCTTTGACCGCCATTGCTGTAACTTTTTACAATTCATATTTCAGCTAAACAGTACATGTAAATCAGCATCTGAATTAAAATGTGACGACAAATGGGCAGTGTAGTTGCTGAAAATGTGCGTATTTTATTGATGAAACGGCTAATTTGTACATTTGCTCCGACTTCTCGATAACCTAGGTAAATAAACACTCGACGACGACTTACAAAAAAACGTTGAATTGTTTTCAGCACCCACAGCCTTCGGAGTACTATAAATTCAACCAATCCGTCCGACTCCGTCCGTCCGTCTGTAACGGAGTCGGAGAAGTATAATTCGGCCTTAACGCCAAATAACTTCTATACCCATTGCTAACGACATCATCACACCCTTCGGTTTAGAGTTGGTAATAGATGGTAGGCTTACTGTTTCCTGTAGTTATGGGACTTTCGAAGAAAATCCTCTCTCTCTGTAGTCGCAGGGATAGAAAAGGGACAAGAAATTTGATATTTTTTTACAAAAACATAATCTAATTAAGTCAAAAATGAGATGTAGCATCTGTAAGAAATCGATGAAACTACAAAAGACACATACACACGATGGATATCAATGGTAAAAAATAAATAAACACAATTTATTAACATAATTTTAAAAACTCCTACACTAAAGTTGAATGTGGTGATTTTAGGGTATGTCGCAGAAGATCACATACTAGAAAATCCACAAAGTCCTGCAGAGCTGGATCGATATTCGAAAACAGCAGGATCAGTTTACAAAACTGGATGACTTTTGTTTACCGGTATGTAGGCCTACATACCGGCTAACCCTAACCCTAATTTCACCTTTTTACTTATCACTTATTTTAGTATTCATCATAAATTAGGTATTATTTGAAATCTTACAAACTCCAAATTTATCCTGTGAAAACCATTTTGAAATTGGACGTTGCGTTAGCATAGAAATGGTAGCCTACTTTAAGTTTAAAAATGGCAACCGTTTGGATTGTGCATTTTCACGTGTATTCCAAAAAGGGGGGTGACAGTTAAGGGATTAAATATTCGCAAAATATTACTTATTTCTCAAAATATTATGACATAATTCATGTATTGCTACAACTTTATTGTTGTAATATGACCTTATTCACATCATTTTGACATTATCCTCCAAATAATAGTCATCATATTGCTACAACTTTATTCTCATAATCATAGACTAAAACCCTGTCATAGTGGAGGATTGAATCATTTAATTTGGGGCAAATATGCTTTTGCAAAGATAAAGCAAACATCATAGGGATACTGTAGATGACCAACGTGAATCTTTTACACACAATCTATTTTTACTCTGGTTAACAGATATTGTCAAGGACTGAGATTACGACAGGTGGATATGATCCAGGACCGGATAGCTGGAAGCTCAGCAACACTGACCAAAATGACAAAGAAGCTAAGAATGGTCTGTAGAAAAGCGTTGAGAAAGTACAAAAGAAAGACAGGACAGCTTGTTGGGGGAAGGACAGAGTTTGTGGTCATAGATGAAAGCAATTTTCGTCACAAAAGAAAGGTAAAATATCTACATTTATTTCTAAGGCTATAATATATCATGGCTCTTGTGCAACTTAACGTTCAAATAAAATAAAAAAATAACTGCATGTTGAGAAGGTAAAACAAAGCAAGGAGCATCATGATTGGAGCAATATGCTTTGACATAAACATTTTGCTCAAAAAATACAAACTCTTAAGTCTTTGATCAGTGAGTTTTGCTTTAGCAAAAGTGATATTAGCTGTTAAGGGTAATAAAAGACGACCAATTTTGAGGTTAATTGAACGGTGCTCAAGAGATCACCTGATTCCAGTTATAACAAGACATGTTCGCCAGGGATCAACCATTTTGAGTGACGAATGGAGAGCCTACAGGAGGGCTTTGACCACACTTGGCTACACTCACTACACTGTGAATCATAGCAGGTGGTTTGTGGACCCAATTCATGGAGGCCACACCCAGAATATAGAAAGAGCATGGTCAACATATAAAAGTCAGGTTTGGAGGTTGAGAGGCAATAGGACAGAAAAGCTGTTAAAGGAACACTTGACCTGCATTGAGTGGACATACTGGCTTGGACACAACCACAGGGATGGTCCTTTAGGACGTTTGCTAAAAGATATTAGAAGACAATACAGAGTTTAATAGAGTATGCTAAAAACATAAATTGCTTGTACCTGGTTTAATTCAGATATCATATTTTACAGTACCAAAGATTTTCTTTCTTTTCTTTTACGATTTCATGAAAATCTTCCAGTACATGTGATAAAAATGTTTGACCCAAACAATTTCATGAAAATCTTCCAGTAGGGCCTACATATAATAAAAATGTTAGTCTCAATCACTGCAGTTTTTTTGATGTTGTATATAATTATTGCGGGGTGACATGTTAGTGAGGTGTTGACATGTTTTTCTCTTTAAAGTAATGGTCCACATAATGGTCCACAAATAGTTCCTGCAGGATGACAAGGTAACGCTTGAGTAATTAATGAGGAGTTAAAGATCCTGTAAAGTGGACCTGGAAACGAATTTTAAGTTCGCCACACCACAGAATAATGCGTTATTAACTACCCATCCAAATTCGAATGAAAAAATAACACCGACAAGTATGTTAAATTAGGCTTTGAAATCGTGAAAAAATCAGCAGTCTTCTCTGCTTGAGACTGGGGGGGGGGGTGTCGCCTGAAGGAGCTGAAGCTCCGCCCCTCGCTGCCTAGTGCCTACCTCCGACCCAGATAATGGACGCTATGTCAAGCCGAACAAAACCGTATAGAATTAGAATTTATTTGTTCAATGAGTGAAACATACAGATGCATATAAATGAAATGTTCCCCTGAGCTGTAACAGCTAAAAATGGACACCAGAGACAGCAGACAGTGAGCTCTCCAACTAGGCTACTTCTAACACATTAGCTGCCATATCACCAAAATACCATCATTCTACACCGAGTAGCCTAATATCAATTTAGCGGTTTGCACTAACTCATAGCAGAGATACCTCTGGAAAAGTTATCTAGTATAATTATAACAAGCACACAGAACTGAGTGATGAACTGCTGGCGGCGGTGGATGGTCCAGGTGTGACCGGAGGATGAACGGCCGGGGGGGCGATGCTCGGTACGGCTCGGCGCTGCAAGAGAAGCCGTGTGTTGGTGAACCCCGTCTGTCTCTGGTCCATGTTAAAACTGTCCGCCGTGAAATGGTCAGTGGAGAGGCGGCTGTTGGAGTTTATCCGAAGCTTTCCATGAGCGTGGCTCTTCACAAAATCTATCCACCTATTTTTCCTTTCATTATCAATAGGGAACTTAAATGGCGTTGCAGCGCAGCTGGACTTCTTGCATCCAGGGAAGATGCAGTTGCGGGTGGTGGGAGACATCCTGAAGCTAGCTAGCTAGCTGATGTAGGCTACAATAACAGTACAGCAGGAGGAGCCATTCAGTGATCTGGCGTAGATAGGGCAAAATGACGTAGATAGGGCATTTCTTGGCTCCGCCCATTAAAACTTGATCTGAAAACGGAAGAGAAACTGTTCTTTGGTTTAACTCCACATTTCAGTGTGACAAAGTGTTAGCGCTTTGCACATGCTTTCAGGAACTAATTTCACACCTATATAATGTACTTAAAAGCAAAACATGGAATTTACTTTACAGGATCTTTAACTTCTGGGAGATAGCTAAGCTAACTGCTTTACTGCAAGGCAGCTGCAGAAACGCCACAAGCAAAGAGGCCAGGGTGATAACTATTTACAAATTTTACTTTGTGATATGACACACAATTGTGATGTGTAATGTACAATATAAGCTGATATTATTAAGGAAGTACATCTACTTTCGGAAACAGTAGTCTACTGTTTCACTGAAGTATTAGCATCATGACATTAGCCTCTGTTGCCCGGGCAACACATACTACAGTGGTCTATGATGTATCTGTTTTCAATCGTTAAAATAAACATTCCTCACAAATACATTTTCGTTGTAGGATTTATTATGACATTAGATTAAAAGTAAACGATTTGTGGGTGAAATTATCATTACCTGTGCAGGGCTGCCAACTTTTCCAAATTCCCCTCATTGAAATGACTGAGTTTGTACCTCTGCAAACCAGGGTTATCAGATGAGAATGCCCCCTGCTTCTCATCTGACTTCTGGGCCCGTGTACCTTGTGGCCATTGGTTTTTCTAATTTGCAACCCGTGTTGACAAACGCAAAATAGGGCCGTAATATCGTTGTCACTTTAGTAAATCGAACACACATTTAAGTATAACGGATTGTTTTTGGTTGTTTCGTTTTTTTTTTTATAATGAAATAACCATATAACACAAATGGTATAACGAGCCATTAATCGTTGTTTTGATTATTCCATATCCTTTATGCTGATATCTGCAAAAGATGAAAAATAGGCTCGTAATATCGATTTGTCCATTTCGGAAGTCAGAACCAGATGATGGGGAAATGCGTGGTATCCGTTGTTTTGTTTTATTTTGGAATAACGGAATAACCATATAACACAAATGGTATTACGAGACATTTACTCGTTTGTTTGATTATTCCATATCCTTTATGCTGGTATCTGCAAAAAATGAAAAATAGCCTCGTAATATCGTTTTGTCCATTTTGGATGTCAGAACCAGATTATGGGGAAAGGCTTGGTTTCCGTTGTTTTTTTTCATTTTGGAATTACGGAATATCCATAAAACACAAACGGTATAACGAGCCATTTACTCATTTGTTTGATCGGCCGTATTATGCATACTGGCACAAGTGAAAAAGAGAGAGGGGGGGGAAAATGTGAAACTATTGGGGGTGTTATTACTTGCGAACACCAGAGGGCAGCAACGACTAGCTTTAAAAAAAATGTTCCTGTGATCTGCAGGCAGTGGCGGCTGGGAAGCCCCCGCAACCCCCGCAAGGCGGGGGGCCCCCACGCCCTAAGGGCCCCGCCCTGCATATCAAAAAACAGACTAGGCCTATATAAAAAAAAATATATAAAAAAAACAAGGAAAACACTTTGAGGGCGCTCATTTAGAGCCCCAAGTTTCAACTGCCAGGTAAAGGAATTCCGTAATGTAGGCAACGTAACAGATCTAAATAGGCTAAATAGTCTCAAAATCCCTGAATCTGGCAACAATGGCTTTTGCGTATCTTACGTGCCTTTTGGGCCATTACGCCTATTGAACGCGCACATTTAAAAAATGCTAATCATTAGGCTACGTTCTGCTAGATGACGGTAGAGACATGAGTAAAAGAAAATATGCACGCGGTGCTCAAAAGCGCAGCAATAAACTGTTGTCTGAATAAGCTCGAGCAAAACACCCGAAGATTACACACTTATTTAGACCAGCCAGAGAGGAATATTATCAACATCTCCAGACGAAACACTACCGCAGCCGCAGGTAGCTAGCAGCAGCACGTCTTCACCAGCAACCAACAATAAATATACTTGCTTAGCCTACTTATTGGCAAGAATAAATGTTTTCCTTTCCTCCATTGATTGTGTTATTTCGACGATGCTATCCTTGGTGCTGAACTATCAGAAGGCTAGTGCTGTCTTTGGTTTTGAACAATGACAAATGTGTGGCGGCCTGCGGAAACTCCTCACATCGTGAACATTTGTGTCTTTCTGTGTATTATACATATTTGGAAACTACAAACTATCCTGAATACAAATATGTTTAAATCACTCAGATATCTTTATCACAACTGAAGTTACATAATGTTAAAGTTGACCTGTGTCAATAAAGTGATAACCGAGAAAATTGCATTCCACTCCACTTTCATTCTAATTCTGTGGCGAATATGGAAAGTAAATCCTTTTGTTCGTAATCACGTTGTGAATGTAAATGTCAGTTTAAGTATAGGCTACATTAATAACTTCTCAGCAAGTTATTTTTAAGTTTAACAGCCTGACTTCATTGATCAGTTGTTTGGGGCTGCAGCAGCACTCAAAAGAGCAAGCAAACTGAGCATTTGATTTGAAATGGCTTGGAAATCTTGCTAGCTGACATGTCCAAAAAACGTTGAAATTAACAGTTTTTCAGAAGCTATACTTTTTGTACATTACAATGAAGTTTAGGGTGTTAACTATAGAAAACATCAAAAATCTAAATTTTGACGGAAAACAATTTTCGATCTTTTATGGCATATATCCAGCAATGACCGCGCGGCCGCGACATCCGACGGTTTCCGCAGAATGCCACACAAATAGGCTGCTATTGTGCTTTTGTTATTTTTTTACTTTTTTATTTCTCTCACATTGGTGAATATAGGCTATATTTAAAGGTAGACAGCAATGTATAAGATAGGATGGAGATACATTTTGAGTGGATTTAGGGGAGGGGCCTCGAGCTCCAACTTTGCGGGGGGCCTCTGCAAAGTCCCGGCCGCCACTGTCTGCAGGCCTACAATCTTGACGACATGGCAGCAGGTTCTTTAGTAGAAGACACACACACCAAACTGAAGGCACATGTTGACCGCGTTTGCTAGTTGCTACTTAGTTAGTAAATCTTTGATGAACCCAAGTTTCTTTAATATATATTAAGTTTCTTTAATATATATTAGAAACATTACAAGACGGGGCTCCAGTGTGTGTTCAAACAAGGCCAAAAGTGCCAGACGGTATCAATCACACCCGTGCAAGTAACACTCCATGCCCCAACCCTCCCTCCCCCCACCTAAATGACGCTTTCAGTTCTGTTGTACGTCTTAATGAAGTGCATTGAGGCAATCATAGTAACAAAGTTGAGGTTATGTGGGCTACCTTTGCAGTTTACATAGACACACAACTGACAGAGGCACTGTTGTGGATACTTTTTTCAAAGTTCTGATCATATTCCAAATTCAACTTCTTCAAAGTCCAAAAACAGCACGGAGCAGCAACGAGAGGGTTCCCAGGAAAATCTGATTTCCCTTTTGTCTGTGCTTCACCTTTTATATCCAACAAATTACACCCCTGAACTTTTAAAACAGATCTATTGGCCTACTACAATTGTAAATATCCTATGACTTCTGCTCCAATTGGGCCTTGATGCAATGCCATCGAATAGTTTCTGCTGTTTCTGCCACGTTTTTGGGGACTAACCAGGGACCAAACCAGTAACTTGTGCCCAGTTCCTCTATTCTGCCCTACTACATGTGTTTTCCAACACCAGTTGCAATCAACCCTGGGTTATAGCCCTTCACCATTGCATGGTGCCATTCATTCTTCACAGGTCACACCCATCAAGTCAAAGTGAAAAGTAACTGGTCCAACTCCATGTCCAAGCCCATGGTATCTGTGGAGGAATACAGTCATCACACTTGTCAAACCCTCCCCACACAAGTCCAATGACTTAATAACTTTCGTGTAGGCCCATACTATAGCAGTTTGCAGACATACAACACAGATGAGACTCAGGAGAGTGAATTAGAGATAATGGTAATGGGAGGGTGTTGCACTTTTCTGCTTCTCTTTTCTCCACTCACTTCTTTATCTTCTCACGCTTTCCAATTGTTTAAACAAGTCTCTATACTCTATTCGCTCTGTATCCTGCACAAAAGATGACTGTGTACTGTATATAAAACATTCCGGCATATAAATCCACGTATCTCCACACTCAGATCCTGTCACTCTTCCCCCAGTCCGCTGATGTTTTCAACTAACCTAAATACTACAACAGCATAATACAATTGCTGAAATTCAGTTATGACTTGTGATTTTGGAAAGCCACCCCAGGATTTCAGTGGCCCCATCTGGCCACTCCTATAAAACATTTCTGGGGGTGCCACTGCATTTGCCTGTTAATGCCTGCACTGCAGTGAAGAAAACTATATGACAACAATAATGTTTAATGTAACTGGTCCCTCTAACAGAACCTCTGGCCCCAATGTAACTGCTGCCCCCCCCCCCCCCCCCCCCCCCTAAAGCTAGTATACTAACTTTAAGCACAGAAGTGTAGGCTGATATACAAATCATCACAAGCAGAACAGAAATTTTCTTTCAAAGGACATTTTTAAATTGTGTGTCACAGGGTATGAATGTATTGATGTAGGCTAAAACGTGTTGTACATTGATGGATGTAAGGACAATTGTATTGTCCCTACAATGGCCTTTTGCAAAATTGAATAGATTTAAATGTAATGTTTTGGGTCAAGTTAACTCTACATTTAATCCAAACTGAATAAAAGTTACATGAGAAAATAATGTTTTTTTATAAATAAAAAGGGAAGATTTGCTCAATGATTGCCTCGATGCACTTCATTAAAGTTCTTCATTAAGCTGTTTTTGGATTTTTAAGAAGTTGAATTTGGACATAGAATATGATCAGAACAGAAAAGTATCCACAACAGTGTCAGTTGTGTGTCTATGTAAACTGCAAAGGTAGCCCACATGACCTCAACTTGCTCACGATGATTGCCTCAATGCACTTCATTAAGACGTACAACAGAACTGAAAGCGTCATTTAGGTGGGGGGAGGGAGGGTTGGGGCATGGAGTGTTACTTGCACGGGTGTGATTGATACCGTCTGGCACTTTTGGCCTTATTTGAACACACACTGGAGCCCCGTCTTGTAATGTTTCTAATATATATTAAAGAAACTTAATATATATTAAAGAAACTTGGGTTCATCAAAGATTTATTAACTAAGTAGCAACTAGCAAACGCGGACAACATGTGCCTTCAGTTTGGTGTGTGTGTCTTCTACTAAAGAACCTGCTGCCGTGTCGTCAAGATTGTAGGCCTGCAGATCACAGGAATTTTTTTTTTAAAGCTAGTCGTTGCTGCCCTCTGGTGTTCGCAAGTAATAACACCCCCAATAGTTTCACATTTCCCCCCTCTCTCTTTTTCACTTGTGCCAGTATGCATAATACGGCCGATCAAACAAATGAGTAAATGGCTCGTTATACCGTTTGTGTTTTATGGATATTCCGTAATTCCAAAACAACGGAAACCAAGCCTTTCCCCATAATCTGGTTCTGAAATCCAAAATGGACAAAACGATATTACGAGGCTATTTTTCATTTTTTGCAGATACCAGCATAAAGGATATGGAATAATCAAACAAACGAGTAAATGGCTCGTAATACCATTTGTGTTATATGGTTATTCCGTTATTCCAAAATAAAACAAAACAACGGATACCACGCATTTCCCCATCATCTGGTTCTGACTTCCGAAATGGACAAATCGATATTACGAGCCTATTTTTCATCTTTTGCAGATATCAGCATAAAGGATATGGAATAATCAAAACAACGATTAATGGCTCGTTATACCATTTGTGTTATATGGTTATTTAGTTATTCCAAAAAAAACGAAACAACCAAAAACAAGCCGTTATACTTAAATGTGTGTTCGATTTACTAAAGTGACAAAACGATATTACGGCCCTATTTTGCGTTTGTCAACACGGGTTGCAAATTAGAAAAAACAATGGCCACAAGGTACACGGACCAAGCAAGCACACCCTAAAACTTCCCCAGAAAATGTACTCTCTATTTTACTTTGTAGCATTGGGTCTTATAACTCAGTAGAAACGTGAATCAACACTCAACAGTTCCAATCTTCCTCTGATGCTTTCCGTTCAATCTGGTAGCCTACGTTACTGACTGTAAAGACAAACTAACATTAGCCTAACATAGCAAACAGATGTGATAAGCATTAGTGACAATGTGGTTGTCAGGGACGTTATGTTAGTTATATTGAAAATGCCATTGTTTATTCACTTTCCAGTATTTCACAAACTAGTTAACAACTTAATGTTAATGTTGTTAACTACATTGATTGAAGTCTGCCATCTAGTTGAGATTTGCAGTTTAGTAGAAAGAAATGTTGTTTGGACAGATCTTGAATATTGATACTGACACAACATAAAAACAGTATCAGTTGCTAATTGGTATTTTTCTAGATGGTGGACCATAGGTACATTTTTGACTATTGTAATTTACTAATAATTATTAACTGTATGATGGATTTTGAAACAGTTGTAGGCCTATCGGCATCACCGTGGAGTACTGTTGTAAAATATGGTCAAAAATTCCTGTATTAAAAGTATATTTTTATAGTTTAAAAAACATATATTATTAATGTCTTCATTGACATGGCTAAAGGTCAACCAGATTTGTGAACATAACTCCTAGCTGTGTATTGCCGCTTCCCATGTTGTCTGTAGCTGGTGAGGTGTGGAAACACTTTGTTGCTTTTATGAATTTAGTCTGGTTGCTTTTTGTTCTATGTTGCTCTACCTGTATGCTACGTCTTGCTTGTCCTACGTTGCCCTGCGTTTGCTCATTGTTTAATGATTGTTTGTATTGTAACTGTTTTTAATAACCTGCCCAGGGACTGCGGTTGAAAATTAGCCGGCTGGCTAAAATCGTCACTTTTACTGAAACGTTGATTAATGTGCACTGTCCCTGTAAAAATAAACGAAATAAACTAAACCAATTAGACAGATTCCAGCAAGCCTTGATCATTTCAGGAAACAGGTCCCTGCTTTGGTTCCAGATACATGATTAAGATAGATAAATGAAAAGTACAACGTTTATTTAGTATAGTTATTTTCCTCTTTCCTCTTCCCACATATAAAAATTCCTAATACAAAAATGCAAATCTTCCAGAACCGTGACCAACTATATCACATTTACATTTACATTTAGTCATTTAGCAGACGCTCTTATCCAGAGCGACTTACAGCAAGTACAGGGACATTCCCCCTGAAGCAACGAGGGTGAAGTGCCTTGCCCAAGGACACAACGTCAATTGACACGGCCGGGAATCGAACTGGCAACCTTCAGATTACTATCCCAACTCCCTCAACGCTCAGCCATCTGATATCAAACTTTACATTATAACAACAATATTAAAGAGTTATTTATATGCAGGTGTTTTGTCATAATTTCCATTGTATGGGTTAAAAAATAGAAAATGACAGAAAACAGGAGAGCCTGAGCTGGTTGCCATAGGGATGGTCATCAAGCCGTTCGGAGGGAAGTGTGACTTCATCAGCTTATTCCAGACTCTGGGCCCCTGGAGGTCAGAGATCAGGGACAAACACAGTGTTACCAGGGAGACTGTTACTATGACAACATATTGACTCATCATGGCTGTGGTTTATTCTCACAGGTGATTGGTCCGATGGTGACGGGCTTGAGGGGTACGAGTTTGTCGACAGAGCGGACAGACCTTCCTAAACACATCTGTGGAGAGAGACCAGAGAGTCAGAGAGTCCATAGAGTCCATAGAGTCCATAGAGATTCATAAGGTCAAGAGAGTCAACTGTCAGATTGAATGCAGACAGTCAGAGAGACCATAAAATAATTATAGAAATTCAGAGAGGCCAGGATGGAGGGTTGGAGCACTCACAGGAGAGCAGGAGGAGTTCCTCTGGTCACACAGGTTGAGGCTGCAGTGCAGGTAGATGTCCCTGTAGTCCCCCTGGAAAAGGAACAGCAGTGCAGAGAAGCGAGCCTGGAGGGACAAGCCACTCTCCTCCACGGTCACCTGGTGACGGTCGGCCGGACACCTGGAGGCAGAGGTGGAAAGTAACAAAATACATTTACTCATGTTACTGTATTGAGTAGTTTTGTTGTGTATTTAGTATTTTTCAAGTAGTTTTTAAAATCGGTAATTTACTAAATGTACTTGATTATGTTTTGAGTGAAGCATTGTATTTCGCTACATTAGGCTACAAATCCCATCCGTTGAGTAAAAAATAAACGTTGACTAACGAAAAACGAAAGGAAGAAAAAAAATTGCTCCTGGAACCACTACAGTGACGAATGATCAGCATCTGGCGGTACGGACAGAAACCCTGAAAACAAACGGTTTTACGTAGCTCAAGTTTCTACAGCCTGCAGCTAACACAGCCTGGCAGCTACAGCGCTACACTCTGGGGTTGAACATGATGGAGGCTCATGAACATGCCCCCAGAGTGTAGCGCTGTAGCTGCCTGGCTGTGTTAGCTGTTGGCTGTAGCAATTTTACAAGTTAGACGTTTATTTGACGTGTTTTATCATAAGACATTAAGCGCCCAGCCTGCCATTAGAGGTTTTTGCTTTTTTTCTGAAATGTTCCTGACACTGAGATTTTAGTCAAACACAGAGTCAAACACTTGATTTGGCCTTGATGTGCTTATTAACTGTTGTTTATGTTTGTGAAGAAAAGAAGGATAGCTAATAATGTATGGTACTTTCACTTTCACTTGATTGTTTGAAACGGTGTTATGGGATGTTCTGTACTAAAATGGCACATTATACATTTATAAGGGTCTTACATGTCACATGTGACATGTTTTATGTTATTGCATTTGTATAGATTTGTATACATTTTATAGATTTATCTTTAATTAAAAAACAAAATAGTTTTGGATTTATGACCCCCTGTCCTATTTTCACTACATGGGAGAGATCCCCCTGCCCCGTTTTACTTTTTTTTATGTATCTAAGTAACTTTTACTTAAAGTACATTTTAAATTAACTTTAAGTAAGGTGGACCAAACTCTGGCACCGGTCGTACAGGGACCGTACAGCACCCGTACAGCCCCGTACTCCCGGAGCACCCGGAGCACCCCCCACATGAGCCCCCGAGGGACACGGTCGAACGCCTTTTCCAAATCCACAAAACATGTGTAGACTGGTTGGGCGAACTCCCATGCACCCTCCAGGACCCTGCCGAGGGTATAGAGCTGGTCCACAGTTCCACGGCCAGGACGAAAACCACATTGCTCCTCCTGAATCCGAGGTTCAACAATCCGACGGACCCTCCTCTCCAGAACCCCTGAATAGACTTTCCCAGGGAGGCTGAGGAGTGTGATCCCCCTAAAGTTGGAGCACACCCTCCGGTCCCCCTTTTTAAAGAGGGGAACCACTACCCCGGTCTGCCAGTCCAGATGCACTGTCCCCGATGTCCACGCGATGTTGCAGAGTCGTGTCAACCAAGACAGCCCTACAACATCCAGAGCCTTAAGGAACTCAGGGCGGAACTCATCCACCCCAGAGCTTTTCAACCCCCTCGGAGCTTTTTAACCACCTCGGCGACCTCAGCCCCAGAGATAGAAGGGCCCCCCCCGATGTCCCCAGCCTCCATGTCGGAAAGCGTGTTGGTGGAATTAAAGAGGTCTTCAAAGTATTCCTTCCACAGATCCAGGACGTCCCTCATCGAGGTCAGCAGCGCACCATCCCCACCATATACAGCGTTGACAGTGCACTGCTTCCCCCTCCTGAGTCGCCAGATGGTGGTCCAGAACCTTTTCGAAGCCGTTTAGAAGTCATTCTCCATGGCCTAGCCGAAACTTCTCCCACGCCCGGATTTTTGCCTCCGCGACCGCCAAAGTCGCATTCCGCTTGGCCTGCCGGTACACATCAGCTGCCTCTGGAGTCCTACCAGCCAATAAAGTCTGATAGGCCTCCTTCTTCAGCTTAACGGCATCCCTCACCTCCGGCGTCCACCACCGGGTCCGAGGGTTACCGCCGCGACATGCACCGACCGCCTTGCGTCCGCAGCTCCGGTCAGCCGCCTCAACAATGGAGGCCCGGAACATGGCCCATTCGGACTCAATGTCCCCCCCCCCCGAGACATGATCGAAGCTCTCCCTGAGGTGGGAGTTGAAGCTCCTTCTGACAGGGGGTTCTGCCAGCCGTTCCCAGCAGACCCTCACATTACGTTTGGGCCTGCCAGGCCTGACCGGCGTCCTCCCCCACCATCGTAGCCAACTCACCACCAGGCGGTGATCAGTTAACAGCTCCGCCCCTCTCCTTACCCGAGTGTCAAGACATTCGGCCTCAGATCCGACGACACGACTACAAAGTCTATCATCGAACTTAGACCTCGGGTGTCCTGGTGCCAAGTGCATATATGGACAACCTTATGCTTGAACATGGTGTTCGTTATGGACAAGCCGTGTCTAGCACAGAAGTCCAACAACAAAACACCGCTCGGGTTCAGATCGGGGGGGCCGTTCCTCCCAATCACGCCCCTCCAGGTCTCACTGTCATTGCCCACATCAGAATCAGAATCAGAATGGGATTTATTCGCCATGAAGGTTTGCACAGACAAGGAATTTGCTTTGGCAGGAAGGTGCATACAATAAACATATACCTAAAATTTAAATATGTGGACTATCTATACTAAGGGTACATAAACTAGCAGTACTACGTGGGATTAGAATATAATTAAATATACAATAAAATAAAATATAAGTTGCCGTAAATTACAATATAAAAATACAAAAATACAAATATTACAAAAAATACAAATGTACAAGATACCATTATTGTAATGCAGTGCAAAAAGCAATGTGTTTTAAGCAAGAAGTCATTAGAGTCAGTGTGGTCCCTTGGCCTTGTTGAAGAGGCCAACAGCGGAAGGGAAGAAACAGTTTTTGTGGCGTGAGGTATTGGTCCTGATGGACCGCAGCCTTCTGCCGGAGGGGAGTGACTGAAACAGGGAGTGTCCAGGGTGGGAGGAGTCGGCCACAATCTTCCTCGCTCGCCTCAAGGTCCCCGAGGTGTGCAGGTCCTCGAGGGTAGGCAGATTGCAGCCAATCACCTTCTCAGCAGTGCGGATGATACGCTGCAGTCTGCTCTTGTCCTTGGCAGTGGCAGCAGCGTACCAGACGGTGATGGAGGAGGTGAGGATGGACTCAATGATGGCTGAGTAGAAGTGCACCATCATTGTCTTTGGCAGGTTGAACTTCTTTAGCTGCCGAAGGAAGTACATCCTCTGTTGTGCTTTCTTGATGAGGGAGCTGATGTTCAGTTCCCACTTGAGGTCCTGGGAGAGGATAGTGCCCAGGAAGCGGAAGGACTCCACAGTGTTGACTGGGGAGTCACACAGGGTGATGGGGGTGAGTGGGGCTGTGTTCCTCCTGAAGTCCACAACCATCTCCACTGTCTTAAGAGCATTGAGCTCTAAGTTGTTCTGGCTGCACCAGGTCACCAGGTTGGCCGCTTCCCACCTATAATCAGACTCGTCTCCACCAGAGATGAGCCCAATAAGGGTGGTGTCGTCCGCAAACTTCAGGAGTTTGACGGACGGATGACTGGAGGTGCAACTGTTGGTGTACAGGGAGAAGAGCAGAGGAGAAAGGACGCAGCCCTGAGGTGATCCGGTGCTGATGGACCGGGAGTCAGAGACTTGTGTTCCCAGCTTAACGCATTGCTTCCTGTCAGACAGGAAGTCTGTGATCCACCTGCAGGTGGAATCAGGCACGTTCAGCTGGGAGAGCTTGTCCTGAAGCAGGGCGGGGATGATGGTATTGAAGGCAGAGCTGAAGTCCACAAACAGGATCCTGGCATAGCCAGGATCCGGCGCTCGAAAGACTTCATTACCACAGAGGTCAGGGCGACGGGTCTGTAGTCATTATGTCCTGTTGGCCTTGGCTTTTTGGGCACAGGGATGATGGTGAAGGACTTGAGACAGGCTGGCACATGGCATGTCTCAAGGGAGGTGTTAAAGATGTAGGTAAACACCGGAGACAGCTGGTCAGCGCAGTGCTTGAGGGTGGCTGGAGAGACAGAGTCCGGCCCAGCTGCTTTGCGGGGATTCTGCCTCTTGAAAAGTCTGTTAACTTCACCCTCCTGAATGGAGAGAGTCGTCACTGTAGAGGGGGGGAGGTGGGAGGCCTCCTGGGTGGGAAGGGGTAGTTCAGGACTGTCCAATTGTCTTTCAAATCTGCAGTAGAACTCATTCAGGTCGTTGGCCAGGCGGGAGTCGTTAATGGAGTGGGGGGCTCTGGGCTTGTAGTTGGTAATCTGCCTGAGCCCTCTCCAGACAGAAGCAGAGTCGTTTGCAGAGAATTGGTGTTTTAGTCTCTCTGAGTACAGTCGTTTAGCCTCCCTCACCGCCTTGCTAAACCTGTTCTTCGACTCCTTGAAACTGTCTTTGTCCCCACTCATGAGCATTGAAGTCCCCCAGGAGGACGAGGGCATCTCCGGGAGGAGCGCTTCCAGCACCCCCCCCAGAGACTCCAAAAAGGGTGGGTACTCTGATCTACCGTTTGGTGCGTAAGCACAAACAACAGTGAGGGCCCGTCCCCCAACTCGAAGTCGGAGGGAGGCTACCCTCTCTTCCACCGGGGCAAACCCCAATGTACAGGCGCCGAACCGAGGGGAAACAAGTATTCCCACCCCAGCTCGACGCCTCTCACCGAGGGCAACTCCAGAGTGGAAGAGAGTCCAGCCCCTCTCAAGCAGACTGGTTCCGGAGCCGATGCTATGCGTCGAGGCGAGGCCGACTATATCTAGCCGGAACCTCTCTACCTCGCGCACCAGCTCCGGCTCCTTTCCCGCCAGCGAGGTGACGTTCCACGTCCCTAGAGCTAGCTTCTGCAGCCGAGGATCGGACCGCCAAGGCCCCTGCCTTGGCAGAAAATTCTGTGAATAAAAGACAATGAATCTAAACTATTCTAATCTAAACAAGAAAGTCAGAACACAGAACTCTCACACTGCACCTGACCCTCATGACCCCTCCTGCGGATGGTGAGCCCACTGGAAGGGGGTCCCACGTTGTCTCTTCGGGCTGTGCCCGGCCGGGCCCCATGGGAAAAGGCCCGGCCACCAGGCGCTCGCCATCGAGCCCCACCCCCGGGTCTGGCTCCAGGGGGGGGCCCTCATTTACCCTCACTTATTCCCGGTGAGGGTTGGACTCCGCCAGGGCTGCCCTTTGTCACCGATTCTGTTCATAACTTATATGGACAGCCAGGGCGTTGAGGGGTTCCGGTTTGGTGACCTCAGGATCGGGTCGCTGCTTTTTGCGGATGATGTGGTCCTGATGGCTTCATCGGGCCGTGACCTTCAGCTCTCAAAGGAGCGGTTCGCAACCGAATGCGAAGCGGCTGGGAATCAGCACCTCCAAATCTGAGGCCATGGTTATCGACCGGAAAAGGGTGGAGTGCAATCTCCGGGTCGGGGAGGAGATCTTGACCCAAGGGGAGGAGTTCAAGTATCTCGGGGTCTTGTTCACGAGTGAGGGAAGAATGGAGCACGAGATCGACAGGCGGATCGGTGTGGCGTCCGCAGTGATGCGGGATCTGCATCGGTGCGTCGTGGTGAAGAAGGAGCTGAGTCGAGAGGCGAAGGTCTCTATTTACCAGTCGATTTACGTTCCTACCCTCACCTATGGTCACGAACTGTGGGTAGTGACCGAAAGAACGAGATCGCGAATACAAGTGGCCGAAATGAGTTTTCTCCGCAGGGTGTCCAGGCTCTCCCTTAGAGATAGGGTGAGAAGCTCGGTCATCCAGGAGGGGCTCAGAGTAGAACCGCTGCTCCTCCATGTCGAGAGGGGCCAGTTGAAGTGGCTCGGGCATCTGATAAGGATGCCTCCTGGACGCCTCCCTGGTGAGGTGTTCTGGGCACGTCCCACTGGGAAGAGGCCCCGGGGAAGACCCAGGACACGCTGGAGGGACTATGTCTCTCGGCTGGCCTGGGAACGCCTCGGGGTCCCCCAGGAAGAGCTGGTGGAAGTGGCCGGGGAGAGGAAAGTCTGGGCCTCCCTGCTTAGGTTGCTGCCCCCGCGACCCGACCCCCGGAAAAGCGGCAGATGATGGATGGATGAACATTTTAAAGGAACTACTTATTACTTTTACTTGAGTCATTTTTCACATAGGTAATTTCACTTGTACTTGAGTAATATTTCATCATAGTATTGGTACTTTTACTTGAGTACAATATTTTTGTACTTTTTCCACCTCTGCCTGGAGGTATGATGAGGATTAGACTCACATACACACACACATGCAAACACATTTAAATATCCAGGCTCACATACTTGTGCTGGATGAGGAAGTATTTCAGGAGGTCATAGGGATCAGAGGAGTGGGTGGCGTAGCAGTCCTCCAGAACGACCACAAAGGCCTCAGCGTCCGTCTCTTCAACAGACACGCCCACATGCAGGATGGAGCCCAGGGGAAGAGTGACCGGGCCTACTGGGTAAGGAGCTGTGTAGTTGGCATCACGGAACAGAGACATGGAGGCCCTGGCCTTGGCACCCTCATCTTTCACTGCACCTTCAACACTGACAAGATATAGAACACATAGATGCACTTCCTCTATGAAAGAAAATTCTGTGAATAAAAGACAATGAATCTAAACTATTCTAATCTAAACAAGAAAGTCAGAACACAGAACTTTAAGTGGAAACTAAGCTAACTATTTGATTTTATGAGGGTCCACCTACTCCAGGTATGGTTTGATGGCCACATCCAGGCTGGCGTCTGTCTCCAGAGGATAGCAGCAGAAGAAAGGGATCTTAAAGGTTTGAAGAGCGGTCTCACTGACCGAGTAGACAAACAAACTGTTGGAGTAGAAGGCATGGCTGCCGTTGGTCTGGAGAGAGATGCAAGGAAACAATGGGTGTTCACAGACCGGTAGGCAGGCAGGAATACAGAAAGACAAAGATGAAAAAGAAAAAAGACAGACAGGTAGAGTAAACGTATCCTCACCGTCAGAACGTTTCCACAGCTGCCCTCCCAGCGTTCCATCTGGAACCACAGTGTTCCGTTAATCTCCTGGGAGGTGCAGCGGGGATCAGCCAGATGAGCAGAGGAGGAGTCCAGACGTTCTGCCAACAGTTGAGACTTGAGAAGACCCACCTCCAGGTAGCTGCTTCCACACAAAAGTATCGGGGTAACTAGAATTGAGAAGAAATGATAGAGAGAGTGAGTTAAAAGGAAATGGACAAGAATGTAGACGGGGGAACAAACAAATGATTGACGTGCAAAATACCAGAAGCAGCTGTGGTTGTGGGAACAGCTGTTGTCATTGGAGTAACTGTAGTGGTCGTGGGAGCAGCTGTTGTTATGGTAGGCACAGGTGTAGTGGTTGTGGCGGGAGCAGTTGTGATCATGGGAGCAGCTGTTGTGGTCGTGGGAGCAGCTGTTGTTGTGGTGGGAGAAGCTGTAGTGGTCGTGGGAGAAGCTGTTGTGGTCATGGGAGCGACTGTAGTGGTCGTGGGAGCAGCTGTTGTTGTGGTGGGCGCATCTGAAGTGATCGTGGGAGCAACTGTTGTTGTTGTGGGAGCAGCTGTAGTGGTTGTGGGAGAAGCTGTTGTGGTCATGGGAGCAACTGTAGTGGTCGTGGGAGCAGCTGTTGTGGTTGTGGGAGCAGCTGTTGTTGTTGTGGGAGCAGCTGAAGTGGTCGTGGGAGCAACTGTTGTGGTTGTGGGAGCAGCTGTGGTGGTTATGGGAATAGCTGTTGTTGTTGTGGTGGGAGCAGCTGTAGTGGTCGTGGGAGCAGCTGTTGTTGTGGGAGCAGGTGTAGTGGTCGTGGGAGAAACTGTTGTGGTCGTGGGAGAAACTGTTGTGGTCGTGGGAGCAACTGTAGTGGTCGTGGGAGCAGCTGTTGTGGTGGCAGCAGCTGTAGTGGTTTTGGGAGCAGCTGTGGTTGTTTTGGGAGCAGCTGAAATGGTCGTGGGAGCAACTGTTGTGGTTGTGGGATCAGCTGTTGTGGTTGTGGGAGCAGCTGTGGTTGTTGTGGGAGCGGCTGTTGTGGTCGTGGGAGCAGCTGTTGTGGTTGTGGGAATAGCTGTTGTTGTGGTGGCTGCAGCTGTAGTGGTCGTGGGAGCAGCTGTGGTTGTGGTGGGAGCAGCTGTAGTGGTAGTGGGAGCAGCTGTTGTTGTGGTGGGAGCAGTTGTAGTGGTCGTGGGAGCAACTGTTGTTGTGGTGGGAGCAGCTGTTGTGGTCGTGGGAGCAACTGTTTTGCTTGTGGGAGCAGCTGTGGTTGTGGTGGGCGTAGCTGTAGTGGTTGTTGTGGCAGCAGCTGTGGTAGTAGTGGGAGCAGCTGTTGTTTTGGTGGGAGCAGCTGTAGTGGTTGTGGGAGCAGCTGTTGTTATGGTGGGAGCAGTTGCTGTGGTCGTGGGAGCAACTGTTGTGGTTGTGGGAGCAACTGTGGTTGTTGTGGGAGCAGCTGTAGTGGTCGTGGGAGCAGCTGTTGTTTTGATGGGAGCAGCTGTAGTGGTCATGGGAGCGGCTGTTGTGGTCGTGGGAGCAGCTGTTGTTGTGGTGGGCGCAGCTGAAGTGGTTGTGGGATCAGCTGTAGTTGTTGTGGGAGCAGCTGAAGTGGTCGTGGGAGAAGCTGTTGTGGTCATGGGAGCAACTGTAGTGGTTGTGGGAGCAGCTGTTGTTGTGGTGGGCGCAGCTGAAGTGGTTGTGGGAGCAACTGTTGTGGTTGTGGGAGCAGCTGTTGTTGTCGTGGGAGCAGCTGAAGTGGTCGTGGGAGCAACTGTTGTGGTTGTGGGAGCAGCTGTGGTGGTTATGGGAATAGCTGTAGTGGTTGTTGTGGCAGCAGCTGTGGTAGTAGTGGGAGCAGCTGTTGTTTTGGTGGGAGCAGCTGTAGTGGTCGTGGGAGCAGCTGTTGTGGTGGCAGCAGCTGTAGTGGTTTTGGGAGCAGCTGTGGTTGTTTTGGGAGCAGCTGAAATGGTCGTGGGAGCAACTGTTGTGGTTGTGGGATCAGCTGTTGTGGTTGTGGGAGCAGCTGTGGTTGTTGTGGGAGCGGCTGTTGTGGTCGTGGGAGCAGTTGTTGTGGTTGTGGGAATAGCTGTTGTTGTGGTGGCTGCAGCTGTAGTGGTCGTGGGAGCAGCTGTGGTTGTGGTGGGAGCAGCTGTAGTGGTCGTGGGAGCAGCTGTTGTTGTGGTGGGAGCAGTTGTAGTGGTCGTGGGAGCAACTGTTGTTGTGGTGGGAGCAGCTGTTGTGGTCGTGGGAGCAACTGTTTTGCTTGTGGGAGCAGCTGTGGTTGTGGTGGGCGTAGCTGTAGTGGTTGTTGTGGCAGCAGCTGTGGTAGTAGTGGGAGCAGCTGTTGTTTTGGTGGGAGCAGTTGCTGTGGTCGTGGGAGCAACTGTTGTGGTTGTGGGAGCAACTGTGGTTGTTGTGGGAGCAGCTGTAGTGGTCGTGGGAGCAGCTGTTTTTTTGATGGGAGCAGCTGTAGTGGTCATGGGAGCGGCTGTTGTGGTCGTGGGAGCAGCTGTTGTTGTGGTGGGCGCAGCTGAAGTGGTTGTGGGATCAGCTGTAGTTGTTGTGGGTGCAGCTGAAGTGGTCGTGGGAGAAGCTGTTGTGGTCATGGGAGCAACTGTAGTGGTTGTGGGAGCAGCTGTTGTTGTGGTGGGCGCAACTGTAGTGGTTGTGGGAGCAGCTGTTGTTGTGGTGGGCGCAGCTGAAGTGGTTGTGGGAGCAACTGTTGTGGTTGTGGGAGCAGCTGTTGTTGTCGTGGGAGCAGCTGAAGTGGTCGTGGGAGCAACTGTTGTGGTTGTGGGAGCAGCTGTGGTGGTTATGGGAATAGCTGTTGTTGTTGTGGTGAGAGCAACTGAAGTGGTTGTGGGAGCAGCTGTTGTTGTCGTGGGAGCAACTGTTGTGGTTGTGGGAGCAGCTGTTGTGGTTTTGGGAACATCGTTGGTGGTTGTGGTAATAGCTGTTGTTGTGGTGGCAGCAGCTGTGGTTGTGGTGGGCGTAGCTGTATTGGTCGTGGGAGCAACTGTTGTGGTTGTGGGATCAGCTGTGGTTGTTGTGGGAGCAGCTGAAGTGGTCGTGGGAGCAGCTGATGTTGTGGTGGGAGCAGCTGTAGTGGTGGTGGGAGCAGCTGTTGTTGTGATGGGAGCAGCTGTAGTGGTCGTGGGAGCAGCTGTTGTTGTGATCGGAGCAGCTGTAGTGGTCGTGGGAGCAGCTGTTGTCGTGATGGGAGCAGCTGAAGTGGTCATGGGAGCAGCTGTTGTTGTGATGGGAGCAGCTGTAGTGGTTGTGGGAGCAGCTGTTGTGGTCGTGGAAGCAGCTGTTGTGGTTTTGGGAACAGCTGTAGTGATTGTGGGAATAGTTGTTGTTGTGGTGGCAGCAGCTGTGGTTGTGGTGGGCGCAGCTGTGGTTGTGGTGGGCGTAGCCGCAGTGGTCGTGGGAGCAACTGTTGTGGTTGTGGTAACAGCTGTGGTTGTGGTGGGCGTAGCTGTAGTGGTCGTGGGAGCAACTTTTCTGGTTGTGGGATCAGCTGTAGTGGTCGCGGGAGCAGCTGTTGTGGTTTTGGGAGCAGCTGTTGTGGTTGTGGGAGCATCTGTTGTGGTTGTGGGAGCAGCTGTGGTGGTTGTGGGAGCAGCTGTTGTTGTGGTGGGAGCAGCGTTAGTGATCGTGGGAGCAACTGCCGATGTTGTGGGTGCAGCTGTGGTTGTGGTGGGCGCAGCTTTATTGGTCGTGTGAGCAACTGTTGTGGTTGTGGGATCAGCTGTGGTTGTTGTGGGAGCAACTGTTGTTGTGATCGGAGCATCTGTAGTGGTCGTGGGAGCAGCTATTGTGGTCGTGGAAGCAATTGTTGTGGTTGTTGTTGCATCAGCTGTGGTTGTGGTGGGCATAGCTGTAGTGGTCGTGGGAGCAATTGTTGTGGTTTTGGGATCAGCTGTGGTTGTTGTTGGAGCAGCTGTAGTGGTTGTGGGAGCAGCTGTTGTGGTGGGAGCAGCTGTAGTGGTTGTGGGAGCAGCTGTTGTGGTCGTGGGAGCAGCTGTTGTTGTGGTGGGAGCAGCTGTAGTGGTCGTGGAAGCAACTGCTGTGGTTGTGGGAGCAGCTGTGGTGGTTGCGGGAGCAGCTATTGTGGTCGTGGAAGCAATTGTTGTGGTTGTGGGAGCAGCTGTTGTGGTTGTGGGAATAGCTGTTGTTGTGGAGGCAACAGCTGTGGTTGTTGTGGGAGCAGCTGTTGTTTTGGTGGGAGCAGCTGTGGTTGTGGTGGGCGCAGCTGTGGTTGTGGTGGGCGTAGCTGTAGTGGTCGTGGGAGCAACTGTTGTGGTTGTGGGAGCAGCTGTTGTTGTCGTGGGAGCAGCTGAAGTGGTCGTGGGAGCAACTGTTGTGGTTGTGGGAGCAGCTGTGGTTGTTTTGGGAGCGGCTGTTGTGGTCGTGGGAGCAGCTGTTGTGGTTGTGGGAATAGCTGTTGTTGTGGTGGCTGCAGCTGTAAAGGTCGTGGGAGCAGCTGTGGTTGTGGTGGGAGCAGCTGTAGTGGTCGTGGGAGCAACTGTTGTTGTGGTGGGAGCAGCTGTTGTGGTCGTGGGAGCAACTGTTTTGCTTGTGGGAGCAGCTGTGGTTGTGGTGGGCGTAGCTGTAGTGGTTGTTGTTGCAGCAGCTGTGATAGTAGTGGGAGCAGCTGTTGTTTTGGTGGGAGCAGTTGTTGTGTTCATGGGAGCAACTGTTGTTATGGTGGGAGCAGTTGTTGTGGTCGTGGGAGCAACTGTTGTGGTTGTGGGAGCAATTGTGGTTGTTGTGGGAGCAGCTGTTGTTATGGTGGGAGCAGCTGAAATGGTCGTGGGAGCTGCTGTTGTGGTTGTGAGATCAGCTGTGGTTGTTGTTGGAGCAGCTGTAGTGGTTGTGGGAGCTGCTGTTGTTGTGGTGGGAGCAGCTGTTGTTGTGGTGGGCGTAGTTGTAGTGGTCTGGGGAGCAACTGTTGTGGTTGTGGGATCAGCTGTGGTTGTTGTGGGAGCAGCTGAAGTGGTCGTAGGAGCAGCTATTGTAGTTGTGGGAGCAGCTGTAGTGGTCGTGGGAGCAGCTGTTTTTTTGATGGGAGCAGCTGTAGTGGTCGTGTGAGCAGCTGTTTTTTTGATGGGAGCAGCAGTAGTGGTCATGGGAGCGGCTGTTGTGGTCGTGGGAGCAGCTGTAGTGGTCGTGGGAGCATTTGTAGAGGTCGTGGGAGCAGCTGTAGTGGTCGTGGGAGCAGCTGTTGTTGTGGTGGGCGCAGCTGAAGTGGTTGTGGGATCAGCTGTAGTTGTTGTGGGAGCAGCTGAAGTGGTCGTGGGAGAAGCTGTTGTGGTCATGGGAGCAACTGTAGTGGTTGTGGGAGCAGCTGTTGTTGTGGTGGGCGCAGCTGAAGTGGTTGTGGGAGCAGCTGTTGTTGTCGTGGGAGCAGCTGTTGTGGTCGTGGGAGCAACTGTTGTGGTTGTGGGAGCAGCTGTGGTGGTTAAGGGAATAGCTGTTGTTGTGGTGGTGAGAGCAACTGTAGTGGTTGTGGGAGCAGCTGTTGTCGTGGGAGCAACTGTTGTGGTTGTGGGAGCAGCTGTTGTGGTTTTGGGAACATCGTTGGTGGTTGTGGTAATAGCTGTTGTTGTGGTGGCAGCAGCTGTGGTTGTGGTGGGCGTAGCTGTATTGGTCGTGGGAGCAACTGTTGTGGTTGTGGGATCAGCTGTGGTTGTTGTGGGAGCAGCTGAAGTGGTCGTGGGAGCAGCTGTTGTTGTGGTGGGAGCAGCTGTAGTGGTCGTGGGAGCAGCTGTTGTTGTGATGGGAGCAGCTGTAGTGGTCGTGGGAGCAGCTGTTGTTGTGATCGGAGCAGCTGTAGTGGTCGTGGGAGCAGCTGTTGTCGTGATGGGAGCAGCTGAAGTGGTCATGGGAGCGGCTGTTGTTGTGATGGGAGCACCTGTAGTGGTTGTGGGAGCAGCTGTTGTGGTCGTGGAAGCAGCTGTTGTGGTTTTGGGAACAGCTGTAGTGATTGTGGGAATAGTTGTTGTTGTGGTGGCAGCAGCTGTGGTTGTGGTGGGCGCAGCTGTGGTTGTGGTGGGCGCAGCTGTAGTGGTCGTGGGAGCAACTGTTGTGGTTGTGGGAGCAGCTGTGGTTGTGGTGGGCGTAGCTGTAGTGGTCGTGGGAGCAACTTTTCTGGTTGTGGGATCAGCTGTAGTGGTCGCAGGAGCAGCTGTTGTGGTTTTGGGAGCAGCTGTTGTGGTTGTGGGAACATCAGTTGTGGTTGTGGGAGCAGCTGTGGTGGTTGTGGGAGCAGCTGTTGTTGTGGTGGGAGCAGCTGTAGTGATCGTGGGAGCAACTACCGATGTTGTGGGTGCAGCTGTGGTTGTGGTGGGCGCAGCTTTATTGGTCGTGTGAGCAACTGTTGTGGTTGTGGGATCAGCTGTGGTTGTTGTGGGAACAGCTGAAGTGGTCGTGGGAGCAGCTGTTGTTGTGATGGGAGCAGTTGTAGTGGTCGTGGGAAAAACTGTTGTTGTGATCGGAGCATCTGTAGTGGTCGTGGGAGCAGCTATTGTGGTCGTGGAAGCAATTGTTGTGGTTGTTGTTGTATCAGCTGTGGTTGTGGTGGGCATAGCTGTAGTGGTCGTGGGAGCAATTGTTGTGGTTTTGGGATCAGCTGTGGTTGTTGTTGGAGCAGCTGTAGTGGTTGTGGGAGCAGCTGTGGTTGTTTTGGGCGTAGCTGTCGTGGTGGTGGGGGCAGCCGTTGTTGTGGTGGCAGCAGCTGTAGTGGTCGTGGGAGCAGCTGTTGTGGGAGCAGCTGTAGTGGTCGTGGGAGCAGCTGTTGTTGTGATCGCAGCAGCTGTAGTGGTCGTGGGAGCAGCTGTAGTGGTAGTGGAAGAAACTGTTGTGGTCGTGGGAGCAACTGTAGTGGTCATGGGAGCAGCTGTTGCTGTGGTGGGAGCAGCTGTTGTGGTCGTGGGAGCAACTGTTTTGGTTGTGGGAGCAGCTGTGGTTGTGGTGGGCGTAGCTGTAGTGGTTGTTGTGGCAGCAGCTGTGGTAGTGGTGGGAGCAGCTGTTGTTTTGGTGGGAGCAGCTGTAGTGGTTGTGGGAGCAGCTTTTGTCGTGGTGGGAGCAGCTGTAGTGGTTGTGGGAGCAGCTGTTGTGGTCGTTGAAGCAGCTGTTGTGGTTGTGGGAGCAGCTGTGGTTGTTTTGGGCGTAGCTGTCGTGGTGGTGGGGGCAGCTGTAGTGGTTGTGGGAGCAGCTGTTGTGGTCGTGGAAGCAGCTGTTGTGGTTGTGGGAGCAGCTGTTGTTGTGGTGGGAGCAGCTGTAGTGGTCGTGGGAGCAGCTGTTGTCGTGATGGGAGCAGCTGTAGTGGTCGTGGGAGCAGCTGTTGTTGTGATCGCAGCAGCTGTAGTGGTCGTGGGAGCAGCTGTAGCAGCTGTAGTGGTTCTGGGAATAGCTGTTGTTGTCGTGGGAGCAACTGTTGTGGTTGTGGGAGCAGCTGTTGTGGTTTTGGGAACATCGTTGGTGGTTGTGGTAATAGCTGTTGTTGTGGTGGCAGCAGCTGTGGTTGTTGTGGGAGCAGCTGTTGTTGTGGTGGGAGTAGTTGTGGTTGTGTTGGGCGCAGCTGTGGTTGTGGTGGGCGTAGCTGTAGTGGTCGTGGGAGCAACTGTTGTGGTTGTGGGAGCAGCTGTTGTTGTCGTGGGAGCAGCTGAAGTGGTCGTGGGAGCAACTGTTGTGGTAGTGGCTGCAGCTGGGGTGATTATGGGAATAGCTGTTGTTGTGGTGAGAGCAGCTGTAGTGGTTGTGGGAGCAGCTGTAGTTGTGGCGTGAGCAGTTGTGGTCATGGGAGCAGCTGTAGTGGTCGTGGGAGCAGCTGTTGTTGTGGGAGCAGCTGTAGTGGTAGTGGGAGAAACTGTTGTGGTCGTGGGAGCAACTGTAGTGGTCATGGGAGCAGCTGTTGTTGTGGTGGGAGCAGCTGTTGTGGTCGTGGGAACAACTGTTTTGGTTGTGGGAGCAGCTGTGGTTGTGGTGGGCGTAGGTGTAGTGGTTGTTGTGGCAGCAGCTGTGGTAGTGGTGGGAGCAGCTGTTGTTTTGGTGGGAGCAGCTGTAGTGGTTGTGGGAGCAGCTTTTGTCGTGGTGGGTGCAGCTTTAGTGGTTGTGGGAGCAGCTGCTGTGGTCGTGGGAGCAACTGTTGTGGTTGTGGGAGCAGCTGTTGTTGTCGTGGGAGCAGCTGAAGTGGTCGTGGGAGCAACTGTTGTGGTTGTGGGAGCAGCTTTGGTGGTTGTGGGAGCAGCTGTTGTTGTTGTGGGAGCAGCTGTGGTTGTGGTGGGCGCAGCTGTGGTTGTGGTGGGCGTAGCTGTGGTTGTGGTGGGCGTAGCTGTAGTGGTCATGGGAGCAACTGTTGTGGTTGTGGGAGCAGCTGTTGTGGTTTTGGGAGCAGCTGTTGTGGTTGTGGGAACATCAGTTGTGGTTGTGGGAGCAGCTGTGGTGGTTGTGGGAGCAGCTGTTGTTGTGGTGGGAGCAGCTGTAGTGATCGTGGGAGCAACTACCGATGTTGTGGGTGCAGCTGTGGTTGTGGTGGGCGCAGCTTTATTGGTCGTGTGAGCAACTGTTGTGGTTGTGGGATCAGCTGTGGTTGTTGTGGGAACAGCTGAAGTGGTCGTGGGAGCAGCTGTTGTTGTGATGGGAGCAGTTGTAGTGGTCGTGGGAAAAACTGTTGTTGTGATCGGAGCATCTGTAGTGGTCGTGGGAGCAGCTATTGTGGTCGTGGAAGCAATTGTTGTGGTTGTTGTTGCATCAGCTGTGGTTGTGGTGGGCATAGCTGTAGTGGTTGTGGGAGCAATTGTTGTGGTTTTGGGATCAGCTGTGGTTGTTGTTGGAGCAGCTGTAGTGGTTGTGGGAGCAGCTGTGGTTGTTTTAGGCGTAGCTGTCGTGGTGGTGGGGGCAGCCGTTGTTGTGGTGGCAGCAGCTGTAGTGGTCGTGGGAGCAGCTGTTGTGGTTGTGGGAGCAGCTGTAGTGGTCGTGGGAGCAGCTGTTGTTGTGATCGCAGCAGCTGTAGTGGTCGTGGGAGCAGCTGTAGTGGTAGTGGGAGAAACTGTTGTGGTCGTGGGAGCAACTGTAGTGGTCATGGGAGCAGCTGTTGCTGTGGTGGGAGCAGCTGTTGTGGTCGTGGGAGCAACTGTTTTGGTTGTGGGAGCAGCTGTGGTTGTGGTGGGCGTAGCTGTAGTGGTTGTTGTGGCAGCAGCTGTGGTAGTGGTGGGAGCAGCTGTTGTTTTGGTGGGAGCAGCTGTAGTGGTTGTGGGAGCAGCTTTTGTCGTGGTGGGAGCAGCTGTAGTGGTTGTGGGAGCAGCTGTTGTGGTCGTTGAAGCAGCTGTTGTGGTTGTGGGAGCAGCTGTGGTTGTTTTGGGCGTAGCTGTCGTGGTGGTGGGGGCAGCTGTAGTGGTTGTGGAAGCAGCTGTTGTGGTCGTGGAAGCAGCTGTTGTGGTTGTGGGAGCAGCTGTTGTGGTTGTGGGAGCAGCTGTGGTTGTTTTGGGAGCGGCTGTTGTGGTCGTGGGAGCAGCTGTTGTGGTTGTGGGAATAGCTGTTGTTGTGGTGGCTGCAGCTGTAGTGGTCGTGGGAGCAGCTGTGGTTGTGGTGGGAGCAGCTGTAGTGGTCGTGGGAGCAACTGTTGTTGTGGTGGGAGCAGCTGTTGTGGTCGTGGGAGCAACTGTTTTGCTTGTGGGAGCAGCTGTGGTTGTGGTGGGCGTAGCTGTAGTGGTTGTTGTTGCAGCAGCTGTGATAGTAGTGGGAGCAGCTGTTGTTTTGGTGGGAGCAGTTGTTGTGTTCATGGGAGCAACTGTTGTAATGGTGGGAGCAGTTGTTGTGGTCGTGGGAGCAACTGTTGTGGTTGTGGGAGCAACTGTGGTTGTTGTGGGAGCAGCTGTTGTTATGGTGGGAGCAGCTGAAATGGTCGTGGGAGCTGCTGTTGTGGTTGTGAGATCAGCTGTGGTTGTTGTTGGAGCAGCTGTAGTGGTTGTGGGAGCTGCTGTTGTTGTGGTGGGAGCAGCTGTTGTTGTGGTGGGCGTAGTTGTAGTGGTCTGGGGAGCAACTGTTGTGGTTGTGGGATCAGCTGTGGTTGTTGTGGGAGCAGCTGAAGTGGTCGTAGGAGCAGCTATTGTAGTTGTGGGAGCAGCTGTAGTGGTTGTGGGAGCAGCTGTTTTTTTGATGGGAGCAGCTGTAGTGGTCGTGTGAGCAGCTGTTTTTTTGATGGGAGCAGCAGTAGTGGTCATGGGAGCGGCTGTTGTGGTCGTGGGAGCAGCTGTAGTGGTCGTGGGAGCATTTGTAGAGGTCGTGGGAGCAGCTGTAGTGGTCGTGGGAGCAGCTGTTGTTGTGGTGGGCGCAGCTGAAGTGGTTGTGGGATCAGCTGTAGTTGTTGTGGGAGCAGCTGAAGTGGTCGTGGGAGAAGCTGTTGTGGTCATGGGAGCAACTGTAGTGGTTGTGGGAGCAGCTGTTGTTGTGGTGGGCGCAGCTGAAGTGGTTGTGGGAGCAGCTGTTGTTGTCGTGGGAGCAGCTGTTGTGGTCGTGGGAGCAACTGTTGTGGTTGTGGGAGCAGCTGTAGTGGTGGTGGGGGCAGCTGTTGTGGTCGTGGGAGCAACTGTTGTGGTTGTGGGATCAGCTGTGGTGGTTGTGGTAATAGCTGTTGTTGTGGTGGCAGCAGCAGTGGTTGTTGTGGGAGCAGCTGTTGTTGTGGTGGGAGCAGCTGTGGTTGTGGTGGGCGCAGCTGTGGTTGTGGTGGGCGTAGCTGTAGTGGTCGTGGGAGCAACTGTTGTGGTTGTGGGAGCAGCTGTTGTGGTCGTGGAAGCAGCTGTTGTTGAGGTGGGAGCAGCTGTTGTGGTCGTGGGAGCAGCTGTTGTTGTTGTGGGAGCAGCTGTAGTGGTGGTGGGGGCAGCTGTTGTTGTGGTGGGAGCAGCTGTCATGGTTGTGGGAGCAGCTGTGGTTGTTGTGGGATCAGCTGTGGTTGTTGTGGGAGCAGCTGTGGTTGTGGTGGGCGTAGCTGTAGTGGTCGTTGGAATAACTGTTGTGGTTGTGGGATCAGCTGTGTTTGTTGTGGGAGCAGCTGTTGTTGTGGTGGGAGCAGCTGAAGTTGTCGTGGTTGCAGCTGAAGTGGTCGTGGGAGCAGCTGTTGTTGTGGTGGGAGCAGCTGTAGAGGTGGTGGGGGCAGCTGTTGTTGTGGTGGGAGCAGCTGTCGTGGTTGTGGGAGCAGCTGTGGTTGTTGTGGGAGCAGCTGTCGTGGTTGTGGGAGCAGCTGTGGTTGTGGTGGGCGTAGCTGTAGTGGTCGTTGGAATAACTGTTGTGGTTGTGGGATCAGCTGTGTTTGTTGTGGGAGCAGCTGTTGTTGTGGTGGGAGCAGCTGAAGTTGTCGTGGTTGCAGCTGAAGTGGTCGTGGGAGCAGCTGTTGTTGTGGTGGGAGCAGCTGTAGAGGTGGTGGGGGCAGCTGTTGTTGTGGTGGGACCAGCTGTCGTGGTCGTGGGAGCAACTGCTGTGGTTGTGGGAGCAGCTGTGGTTGTGGTGGGCGTAGCTGTAGTGGTCGTTGGAGCAACTGTTGTGGTTTTGGGATCAGCTGTGGTTGTTGTGGGATCAGCTGTGGTTGTTGTGGGAGCAGCTGAAGTTGTCGTGGGAGCAGCTGAAGTGGTCGTGGGAGCAGCTGTTGTTGTGGTGGCAGCAGCTGTACTGGTTGTGGGAGCAGCTGTTGTGGTCGTGGGAGCAGCTGTTGTTGAGGTGGGAGCAGCTGTTGTTTTGGTGGGAGCAGCTGTAGTGGTTGTGGGAGCAGCTTTTGTCGTGGTGGGAGCAGCTGTAGTGGTTGTGGGAGCAGCTGTTGTGGTCGTTGAAGCAGCTGTTGTGGTTGTGGGAGCAGCTGTGGTTGTTTTGGGCGTAGCTGTCGTGGTGGTGGGGGCAGCTGTAGTGGTTGTGGAAGCAGCTGTTGTGGTCGTGGAAGCAGCTGTTGTGGTTGTGGTGGGCGTAGCTGTAGTGGTTGTTGTGGCAGCAGCTGTGGTAGTGGTGGGAGCAGCTGTTGTTTTGGTGGGAGCAGCTGTAGTGGTTGTGGGAGCAGCTTTTGTCGTGGTGGGAGCAGCTGTAGTGGTTGTGGGAGCAGCTGTTGTGGTCGTTGAAGCAGCTGTTGTGGTTGTGGGAGCAGCTGTGGTTGTTTTGGGCGTAGCTGTCGTGGTGGTGGGGGCAGCTGTAGTGGTTGTGGAAGCAGCTGTTGTGGTCGTGGAAGCAGCTGTTGTGGTTGTGGGAGCAGCTGTTGTGGTTGTGGGAGCAGCTGTGGTTGTTTTGGGAGCGGCTGTTGTGGTCGTGGGAGCAGCTGTTGTGGTTGTGGGAATAGCTGTTGTTGTGGTGGCTGCAGCTGTAGTGGTCGTGGGAGCAGCTGTGGTTGTGGTGGGAGCAGCTGTAGTGGTCGTGGGAGCAACTGTTGTTGTGGTGGGAGCAGCTGTTGTGGTCGTGGGAGCAACTGTTTTGCTTGTGGGAGCAGCTGTGGTTGTGGTGGGCGTAGCTGTAGTGGTTGTTGTTGCAGCAGCTGTGATAGTAGTGGGAGCAGCTGTTGTTTTGGTGGGAGCAGTTGTTGTGTTCATGGGAGCAACTGTTGTAATGGTGGGAGCAGTTGTTGTGGTCGTGGGAGCAACTGTTGTGGTTGTGGGAGCAACTGTGGTTGTTGTGGGAGCAGCTGTTGTTATGGTGGGAGCAGCTGAAATGGTCGTGGGAGCTGCTGTTGTGGTTGTGAGATCAGCTGTGGTTGTTGTTGGAGCAGCTGTAGTGGTTGTGGGAGCTGCTGTTGTTGTGGTGGGAGCAGCTGTTGTTGTGGTGGGCGTAGTTGTAGTGGTCTGGGGAGCAACTGTTGTGGTTGTGGGATCAGCTGTGGTTGTTGTGGGAGCAGCTGAAGTGGTCGTAGGAGCAGCTATTGTAGTTGTGGGAGCAGCTGTAGTGGTTGTGGGAGCAGCTGTTTTTTTGATGGGAGCAGCTGTAGTGGTCGTGTGAGCAGCTGTTTTTTTGATGGGAGCAGCTGTTGTGGTCATGGGAGCAACTGTAGTGGTTGTGGGAGCAGCTGTTGTTGTGGTGGGCGCAGCTGAAGTGGTTGTGGGAGCAGCTGTTGTTGTCGTGGGAGCAGCTGTTGTGGTCGTGGGAGCAACTGTTGTGGTTGTGGGAGCAGCTGTAGTGGTGGTGGGGGCAGCTGTTGTGGTCGTGGGAGCAACTGTTGTGGTTGTGGTATCAGCTGTGGTGGTTGTGGTAATAGCTGTTGTTGTGGTGGCAGCAGCAGTGGTTGTTGTGGGAGCAGCTGTTGTTGTGGTGGGAGCAGCTGTGGTTGTGGTGGGCGCAGCTGTGGTTGTGGTGGGCGTAGCTGTAGTGGTCGTGGGAGCAACTGTTGTGGTTGTGGGAGCAGCTGTTGTGGTCGTGGGAGCAGCTGTTGTTGAGGTGGGAGCAGCTGTTGTGGTCGTGGGAGCAGCTGTTGTTGTTGTGGGAGCAGCTGTAGTGGTGGTGGGGGCAGCTGTTGTTGTGGTGGGAGCAGCTGTCATGGTTGTGGGAGCAGCTGTGGTTGTTGTGGGATCAGCTGTGGTTGTTGTGGGAGCAGCTGTGGTTGTGGTGGGCGTAGCTGTAGTGGTCGTTGGAATAACTGTTGTGGTTGTGGGATCAGCTGTGTTTGTTGTGGGAGCAGCTGTTGTTGTGGTGGGAGCAGCTGAAGTTGTCGTGGTTGCAGCTGAAGTGGTCGTGGGAGCAGCTGTTGTTGTGGTGGGAGCAGCTGTAGAGGTGGTGGGGGCAGCTGTTGTTGTGGTGGGACCAGCTGTCGTGGTCGTGGGAGCAACTGCTGTGGTTGTGGGAGCAGCTGTGGTTGTGGTGGGCGTAGCTGTAGTGGTCGTTGGAGCAACTGTTGTGGTTTTGGGATCAGCTGTGGTTGTTGTGGGATCAGCTGTGGTTGTTGTGGGAGCAGCTGAAGTTGTCGTGGGAGCAGCTGTTGTTGTGGTGGCAGCAGCTGTACTGGTTGTGGGAGCAGCTGTTGTGGTCGTGGGAGCAGCTGTTGTTGAGGTGGGAGCAGCTGTTGTGGTCGTGGAAGCAGCTGTTGTTGTTTTGGGAGCAGCTGTAGTGGTTGTGGGGGCAGCTGTTGTTGTGGTGGGAGCAGCTGTGGTTGTTGTGGGAGCAGCTGAAGTTGTCGTGAGAGCAGCTGAAGTGGTCGTGGGAGCAGCTGTAGTGGTTGTGGGAGCAGCTGTTGTTGTGGTGGGAGCAGCTGTAGTGGTCGTGGGAGCAACTGCTGTTGTTGTGGGAGCAGCTGTGGTTGTGGTGGGCGTAGCTGTAGTGGTCGTTGGAATAACTGTTGTGGTTTTGGGAACATCGTTGGTGGTTGTGGTAATAGCTGTTGTTGTGGTGGCAGCAGCTGTGGTTGTGGTGGGTGTAGCTGTATTGGTCGTGGGAGCAGCTGTTGTCGTGATGGGAGCAGCTGTAGTGGTCGTTGGAGCAGCTGTTGTCGTGATAGGAGGAGCTGTAGTGGTCGTGGGAGCAGCTGTTGTTGTGATCGCAGCAGCTGTAGTGGTCGTGGGAGCAGCTGTAGCAGCTGTAGTGGTTGTGGGAATAGCTGTTGTTGTTGTGGTGAGAGCAACTGTAGTGGTTGTGGGAGCAGCTGTTGTTGTCGTGGGAGCAACTGTTGTGGTTGTGGGAGCAGCTGTTGTGGTTTTGGGAACATCGTTGGTGGTTGTGGTAATAGCTGTTGTTGTGGTGGCAGCAGCTGTGGTTGTTGTGGGAGCAGCTGTGGTTGTGGTGGGCGCAGCTGTGGTTGTGGTGGGCGCAGCTGTGGTTGTGGTGGGCGTAGCTGTAGTGGTCGTGGGAGCAACTGTTGTGGATGTGGGAGCAGCTGTTGTTGTCGTGGGAGCAGCTGAAGTGGTCGTGGGAGCAACTGTTGTGGTTGTGGGAGCATCTGTGGTGGTTATGGGAATAGCTGTTGTTGTGGTGAGAGCAGCTGTAGTGGTTGTGGGAGCAGCTGTAGTTGTGGCGCGAGCAGTTGTGGTCATGGGAGCAGCTGTAGTGGTCGTGGGAGCAACTGTAGTGGTTGTGGGAGCAGCTGTTGTTGTCGTGGGAGCAACTGTTGTGGTTGTGGGAGCAGCTGTTGTGGATTTGGGAACATTGTTGGTGGTTGTGGTAATAGCTGTTGTTGTGGTGGCAGCAGCTGTGGTTGTTGTGGGAGCAGCTGATGTTGTGGTGGGAGCAGCTGTGGTTGTGGTGGGCGCAGCTGTTGTTGTGGTGGGAGCAGCTGTGGTTGTGGTGGGCGCAGCAGTGGTTGTGGTGGGTGTAGCTGTGGTTGTGGTGGGAGCAGCTGAAGTGGTCGTGGGAGCAACTGTTGTGGTTGTGGGAGCAGCTGTGGTAGTTATGGGAATAGCTGTTGTTGTGGTGAGAGCAGCTGTAGTGGTTGTGGGAGCAGCTGTAGTTGTGGCGCGAGCAGTTGTGGTCATGGGAGCAGCTGTAGTGGTCGTGGGAGCAGCTGTTGTTGTGGGAGCAGCTGTAGTGGTAGTGGGAGAAACTGTTGTGGTCGTGGGAGCAGCTGTGGTTGTGGTGGGCGTAGCTGTAGTGGTTGTTGTGGGAGCAGCTGTTGTGGTCGTGGGAGCAGCTGTTGTTGAGGTGGGAGCAGCTGTTGTTGTGGTGGGCGCAGCTGTGGTTGTGGTGGGCGTAGCTGTAGTGGTCGTGGGAGCAACTGTTGTGGTTGTGGGAGCAGCTGTTGTTGTCGTGGGAGCAGCTGAAGTGGTCGTGGGAGCAACTGTTGTGGTTGTGGGAGCAGCTTTGGTGGTTGTGGGAGCAGCTGTTGTTGTGGTGGGAGCAGCTGTGGTTGTGGTGGGCGCAGCTGTGGTTGTGGTGGGCGTAGCTGTGGTTGTGGTGGGCGTAGCTGTAGTGGTCGTGGGAGCAACTGTTGTGGTTGTGGGAGCAGCTGTTGTTGTCGTGGGAGCAGCTGAAGTGGTCGTGGGAGCAACTGTTGTGGTTGTGGGAGCAGCTGTGGTGGTTATGGGAATAGCTGTTGTTGTGGTGAGAGCAGCTGTAGTGGTTGTGGGAGCAGCTGTAGTTGTGGCGCGAGCAGTTGTGGTCATGGGAGCAGCTGTAGTGGTCGTGGGAGCAGCTGTTGTTGTGGGAGCAGCTGTAGTGGTAGTGGGAGAAACTGTTGTGGTCGTGGGAGCAACTGTTTTGGTTGTGGGAGCAGCTGTGGTTGTGGTGGGCGTAGCTGTAGTGGTTGTTGTGGGAGCAGCTGTTGTGGTCGTGGGAGCAGCTGTTGTTGAGGTGGGAGCAGCTGTTGTGGTTGTGGGAGAAGCTGTTGTTGTTGTGGGAATAGCTGTAGTGGTGGTGGGGGCAGCTGTTGTTGTGGTGGGAGCAGCTGTCGTGGTTTTGGGAGCAGCTGTGGTTGTTGTGGGATCAGCTGTGGTTGTTGTGGGAGCAGCTGAAGTTGTCGTGGGAGCAACTGCTGTTGTTGTGGGAGCAGCTGTGGTTGTGGTGGGCGTAGCTGTAGTGGTCGTTGGAGCAACAGTTGTTGTTGTGGGATCAGCTGTGGTTGTTGTGGGATCAGCTGTGGTTGTTGTGGGAGCAGCTGAAGTTGTCGTGGGAGCAGCTGAAGTGGTCGTGGGAGCAGCTGTTGTTGTGGTGGCAGCAGCTGTAGTGGTTGTGGGAGCAGCTGTTGTGGTCGTGGGAGCAGCTGTTGTTGAGGTGGGAGCAGCTGTTGTGGTCGTGGGAGCAGCTGTTGTTGTTGTGGGAGCAGCTGTAGTGGTGGTGGGGGCAGCTGTTGTTGTGGTGGGAGCAGCTGTCGTGGTTGTGGGAGCAGCTGTGGTTGTTGTGGGATCAGCTGTGGTTGTTGTGGGAGCAGCTGTGGTTGTGGTGGGCGTAGCTGTAGTGGTCGTTGGAATAACTGTTGTGGTTGTGGGATCAGCTGTGTTTGTTGTGGGAGCAGCTGTTGTTGTGTTGGGAGCAGCTGAAGTTGTCGTGGTTGCAGCTGAAGTGGTCGTGGGAGCAGCTGTTGTTGTGGTGGGAGCAGCTGTAGAGGTGGTGGGGGCAGCTGTTGTTGTGGTGGGACCAGCTGTCGTGGTCATGGGAGCAACTGCTGTGGTTGTGGGAGCAGCTGTGGTTGTGGTGGGCGTAGCTGTAGTGGTCGTTGGAGCAACTGTTGTAGTTGTGGGATCAGCTGTGGTTGTTGTGGGATCAGCTGTGGTTGTTGTGGGAGCAGCTGAAGTTGTCGTGGGAGCAGCTGAAGTGGTCGTGGGAGCAGCTGTTTTTGTGGTGGCAGCAGCTGTACTGGTTGTGGGAGCAGCTGTTGTGGTCGTGGGAGCAGCTGTTGTTGAGGTGGGAGCAGCTGTTGTGGTCGTGGGAGCAGCTGTTGTTGTTGTGGGAGCAGCTGTAGTGGTTGTGGGGGCAGCTGTTGTTGTGGTGGGAGCAGCTGTGGTTGTTGTGGGAACAGCTGAAGTTGTCGTGGGAGCAGCTGAAGTGGTCGTGGGAGCAGCTGTAGTGGTTGTGGGAGCAGCTGTTGTTGTGGTGGGAGCAGCTGTAGTGGTCGTGGGAGCAACTGCTGTTGTTGTGGGAGCAGCTGTGGTTGTGGTGGGCGTAGCTGTAGTGGTCGTTGGAATAACTGTTGTGGTTGTGGGATCAGCTGTGGTTGTTGTGGGAGCAGCTGAAGTTGTCGTGGGAGCAGCTGAAGTGGTCGTGTGAGCAACTGTTGTGGTTGTGGGAGCAGCTGTGGTTGTGGTGGGCGTAGCTGTAGTGGTCGTGGGAGAAGCTGTTGTTGTGGTGGGAGCAGCTGTAGTGGTCATGGGAGCAGCTGTTGCTGTGACAGGAGCAGCTGTAGTGCTCGTAGAAACAACAGTTGTTGTGACGGGCGTAGCTGTAGTGGTCGTGGGAGCAACTGTTGTGGGATCAGCTGTTGTCATGATGGGAGCAGCTGTGGTTGTTGTTGGCGTAGCTGTAGTGGTTGTGGGAGTAGCTGTTGTTGTGGTGGCAGCAGCTCTGGTTGTGGTGGGCGCAGCTGTAGTTGTGGTGGGCGCAGCTGTGGTTGTAGTGGGATTAGTTGATGTGGTCGTGGGAGCAGCTGTTGTTGTCGTGGGAGCAACTGTTGTGGTTGTGGGAGCAGCTGTTGTGGTCATGGCAGCAACTGTTATGGTTGTGGGAGGAGCTGTTGTGGTTGTGGGAGCAGCTGCTGTTGTGGTGGGAGCAGCTGTAGTGGTCGTGGGAGCAACTGTTGTTGAGGTGGGAGCAGCTGTAGTGGTTGTGGGATCAGCTGTGGTTGTTTTGGGAGCAGCTGTTGTTGTGGTGGGAGCAGCTGTTGTTGTGGTGGGAGCAGCTGTAGTGGTCGTGGGTGAAGCTGTAGTGGTTGTGGGATCAGCTGTGGTTGTTTTGGGAGCAGCTGAAGTTGTCGTGGGAGCAGCTGAAGTGGTCGTGGGAGCAGCTGAAGTGGTCGTGGGGGCAGCTGTTGTTGTGGTGGGAGCAACTGCTGTTTTTGTGGGAGCAGTTGTGGTTGTGGTGGGCGTAGTTGTAGTGGTCGTTGGAGCAATTGTTGTGGTTGTGGGATCAGCTGTGTTTGTTGTGGGAGCAGTTGATGTGGTCGTGGGAGCAGATGTTGTCATGGGAGAAACTTTTGTGGTTGTGGGAGCAGCTGTTCTGGTTGTGGGAGCAGCTGTGGTTGTAGTGGGAGCAGTTGTTGTGGTCATGGGATCAGCTGTGGTTGTTTTGGGAGCAGCTGAAGTTGTCGTTGGAGCAGCTGAAGTGGTCTTGGGAGCAGCTGTTGTTGTGGTGGGAGCAGCTGTAGTGGTGGTGGGGGCAGCTGTTGTTGTGGTGGGACCAGCTGTCGTGGTTGTGGGAGCAACTGCTGTGGTTGTGGGAGCAGCTGTGGTTGTGGTGGGCGTAGCTGTAGTTGTCGTTGGAGCAACTGTTGTGGTTGTGGGATCAGCTGTTGTTGTTGTGGGATCAGCTGTGGTTGTTGTGGGAACAGCTGAAGTCGTCGTGGGAGCAGCTGAAGTGGTCGTGGGAGCAGCTGTTGTTGTTGTGGGAGCAGCTGTAGTGGTGGTGGGGGCAGCTGTTGTTGTGGTGGGATCAGCTGTGGTTGTTGTGGGATCAGCTGTGGTTGTTGTGGGAGCAGCTGAAGTTGTCGTGGGAGCAGCTGAAGTGGTCGTGTGAGCAACTGTTGTGGTTGTGGGAGCAGCTGTGGTTGTGGTGGGCGTAGCTGTAGTGGTCGTGGGAGAAGCTGTTGTTGTGGTGGGAGCAGCTGAAGTGTTCGTGGGAGCAGCTGTTGTTGTGATCGGAGGAGCTGTAATGGTCGTGGGAGCAGCTGTTATTGTGGTGGGAGCAGCTGTAGTGGTTGTGGGATCAGCTGATGTTGTGGTGGGCGTAGCTGTAGTGGTCGTGGGAGCAACTGTTGTGGTTGTGGGAGCAGCTGTTGTGGTTGCAAGAACAGCTGTGGTGGTTGTGGGAATAGCTGTTGTTGTGGTGGCAGCAGCTGTTGTGGTGGTGGGGGCAGCTGTTGTTGTAGTGGTTGTAGCTGTAGTGGTCATGGGAGCAGCTGTTGTGGTTGTGGGAGCAGCTGTAATGGTTGTGGTGGCAAAAGCTGTAGTTGTCGTTGGAGCAACTGTTGTTGTGGTGGAAGCAGCTGTAGTGGTAATGCGAGCAGCTGTTGTTGTGATAGGAGCAGCTGTAGTGGTCGTGGGAGCAACTGTTGTGGTTGTGGGAGCAGCTCTAGTGGTTGTGGGAGCAGCTGTAATGGTTGTGGGATTAACTGCTGTGGTTGTGGGAGCAGCTGTAGTGGTTGTGGGAGCAGCTGTTGTTGTGATCGGAGGAGCTGTAGTGGTCGTGGGAGCAGCTGTTATTGTGGTGGGAGCAGCTGTAGTGGTTGTGGGAGCAGCTGTAGTCGTCGTGGGAGCAGCTGTTGTTGTGATCGGAGGAGCTGTAGTGGTCGTGGGAGCAGCTGTTATTGTGGTGGGAGGAGCTGTAGTGGTTGTGGGATCAGCTGATGTTGTGGTGGGAGCAGCTGTAGTGGTCGTGGGAGCAGCTGTTGTGGTTGCAGGAACAGCTGTTGTGGTTGCAGGAACAGCTGTGGTGGTTGTGGGAATAGCTGTTGTTGTGGTGGCAGCAGATGTGGTTGTGGTGGGCGCAGCTGTGGTTGTGGTGGGCGTAGCTGTAGTGGTCGTGGGAGCAACTGTTGTGGTTGTGGGATCAGCTGTGGTTGTTGTGGGATCAGCTGTGATTGTTGTGGGAGCAGCTCTAGTGGTCGTGGGAGCAGCTATTGTTGTTGTGGGAGCAGCTGTTGTCATCATGGGATCAGCTGTGGTTGTTGTGGGATCAGCTGTGGTTGTTGTGGGAGCAGCTGAAGTGGTCGTGGGAGCAGTTGTTGTGGTTGTGGGAGCAGCTGTAGTGGTTGCAGGAACAGCTGTGGTGGTTGTGGGAATAGCTATTTTTGTTGTTGCAGCAGCTGTGGTTGTGGTGGGCGCAGCTGTAGTGGTCGTGGGTGCAACTGTTGTGGTTGTGGGAGTAGCTGTAGTGGTTGTGGGAGCAGCTGCTGTTGTGGTGGAAGCAGCTGTAGTGGTCGTGGGAGCAACTGCTGTGGTTGTGGGAGCAGCTGTGGTTGTGGGAGCAGCTGTGGTTGTAGTGGGAGCAGCTGTAGTGGTCGTGGGAGCAGCTGTTGTTGTGGTGGGAGCAGCTGTCGTGGTTGTGGGAGCAGCTGTAGTTGTCATGGAATCAGCTGTTGTTGTGATGGGAGCAGCTGTTGTAGTCGTGGGAGCAGCTATTGTTGTGGTGGGAGCAGCTGTAGTGGTCGTGGGAGCAACTGTTCTGGTTGCTGGAGCAGCTGTGGTTGTAGTGGTAGCAGTTGTTGTGGTCGTGTGAGCAGCTGTTGTTGTCGTGGGAGCAACTGTTGTGATTGTGGGAGCAGCTGTGGTTGTTGTGGGCGCAGCTGTGGTTGTGGTGGGCTTAGCAGTAGTGGTCGTGGGAGCAGCTGTGGTTGTTGTGGGAGCAGCTGTAGTGGTCGTGGGAGCAACTGTTGTGGTTGTGGGAGCAGCTGTAGTGGTTGTGGGAGCAGCTGTAGTGGTTGTGGGAGCAGCTGTTGTGGTTGTGGGATCAGCTGTGGTTGTAGTGGGAGCAGTTGATGTGGTTGTGGGAGTAGCTGTTGTTGTCGTGGGAGCAGCTGTTGTGGTTGTGGGAGCAGCAGTAGTGGATGTGGGATCAGCTGTGGTTGTTGTGGGAGCAGCTGAAGTGGTCGTGGGAGCAGCTGTGGTTGTGGTGGAAGCAGCTGTAATGGTAGTGGGAGCAGCTTTGGTTGTGGTGTGCGTAGCTGTAGTGGTCGTGGGAGCAACTGTTGTGGTTGTGGGATCAGCTGTGGTTGTAGTGGGAGCAGTTGAAGTGGTCGTGGGAGCAGCTGTTGTGGTTGTGGGACTAACTGTTGTGGTTGTGGGAGCAGCTGTGGTTGTTGTGGGATCAGCTGTGGTTGTTGTGGTAGCAGCTGAAGTTGTCGTGGGAGCAGCTGCTGTTGTTGAGGGATTAGCTGTAGTGGTCGTGGGAGCAACTGTTGTGGTTCTGGGAGCAGCTGTGGTTGTTGTGGGAGCAGCTGTTGTGGTTGGGGGAGCAACTGTTGTGGTTGTGGGAGCAGCTGTGGTTGTTGTGGGAGCAGCTGAAGTTGTCGTGGGAGCAGCTGAAGGGGTCGTAGGAGCAGCTGCTGTTGTTGAGGAATTAGCTGTAGTGGTCGTGGGAGCAAGTGTTGTGGTTGTGGGAGCAACTGTTGTGGTAGTGGGAGCAGCTGTGGTTGTTGTGGGAGCAGCTGAAGTTGTCGTGGGAGCAGCTGAAGGGGTCATAGGAGCAGCTGCTGTTGTTGAGGGATTAGCTGTAGTGGTCGTGGGAGCAAGTGTTGTGGTTGTGGGAGCAGCTGTAGTGGTTGTGGGAGTAGCTGTTGTTGTCGTGGGAGCAACTGTTGTGGTTGTGGAAACAGCTCTTGTCATGATGGGAGCAGCAGTAGTGGAAGTGGGATCAGCTGTGGTTGTTGTGGGAGCAGCTGAAGT
The DNA here is from genome assembly GCF_038355195.1 of Osmerus mordax. Taxonomy (NCBI): domain Eukaryota; kingdom Metazoa; phylum Chordata; class Actinopteri; order Osmeriformes; family Osmeridae; genus Osmerus; species Osmerus mordax. The sequence continues at coordinate 1,160,320 of NC_090070.1, forward strand.
GGTCGTGGGAGCAGCTGTGGTTGTGGTGGAAGCAGCTGTAATGGTAGTGGGAGCAGCTTTGGTTGTGGTGTGCGTAGCTGTAGTGGTCGTGGGAGCAGCTGTTGTGGTTGTGGGAGCACCTGCGGTTGTTGTGGGAGCAGCTGAAGTGGTGGTTTGAATAGCTATTGTTGTGGTTGCAGCAGCTGTGGTTGTGGTGGGAGCAGCTGTAGTGGTTGTGGGAGCACCTGTGGTTGTTGTGGGAGCAGTTGAAGTGGTTGTGGGAGCACCTGTGGTTGTTGTGGGAGCAGTTGAAGTGGTCTTGTGAATAGCTGTTGTTGTGGTTGCAGCAGTTGTGGTTGTTGTGGGCGCAGCTGTGGTTGTGGTGGAAGCAGCTGTTTTCATGATGGGAGCAGCTGTACTGGATGTGGGATCAGCTGTGGTTGTTGTGGGAGCAGCTGTTGTTGTGGTGGGAGCAGCTGTAGTGGTCGTGGAAACAGCTGTTGTCATGATGGGAGCAGCTGTACTGGATATGGGATCAGCTGTGGTTGTTTTGGGAGCAGCTGATTTGGTCGTGGGAGCAGCTGTGGTTGTGGTGGGCGCTGCTATACTGTTCGTGGGAGCAGTTGTGGTTGTGGTGTGCGTAGCTGTAGTGGTCGTGGGAGCAACCGTTGTGGTTGTGGGAGCAGCTGTTGTGGTTGTGGGAGCACCTGTGGTTGTTGTGGGAGCAGCTGAAGTGGTTGTTTGAATAGCTTTTGTTGTGGTTGCAGCAGCTGTGGTTGTGGTGGGCGCAGCTGTGGTTGTGGTGGGCGTAGCTGTAGTGGTCGTGGGAGCAACTGTTGTGTTTATGGGATCAGCTGTGGTTGTTGTGGGAGCAGCTGTAGTGATTTTGGGAATAGCTGTTGTTGTTGTTGCACCAGATACTGTTGTGGTGGGAGCAGCTGTAGTGGTCATGGAAGCAGCTGTTATTGTGGTGGGAGCAGCTGTAGTGGTCATGGAAGCAGCTGTTGTTGTGATGGGAGCAACAGTAGTGGTCGTGGGAGCAGTTGTAGTGATTTTGGGAGCAGCTGTTGTTGTGGTGGGAGCAGCTGTAGTGGTCATGGAAGCAGCTGTTGTTGTGATGGGAGCAGCTGCAGTGGTCGTGGGAGCAATTGTTGTTGTTGTTGTGCGAGCAGCTGATGTTGTGGTGGGAGCAGCTGTAGGGGTCGTGGGAGCAGCAGTTGTGGTCACGGGAGCAACTGTGGTTGTGGTGGGAGCAGCTGTAGTGGTTGTGGGAGCACCTGTGGTTGTTGTGGGAGCAGTTGAAGTGGTCTTGTGAATAGATGTTGTTGTGGTTGCAGCAGTTGTGGTTGTTGTGGGCGCAGCTGTGGTTGTGGTGGAAGCAGCTGTTTTCATGATGGGAGCAGCTGTACTGGATGTGGGATCAGCTGTGGTTGTTGTGGGAGCAGCTGTTGTCGTGATGGGAGCAGCTGCAGTGGTCGTGGGAGCAGCTGTTATGGTCGTGGGAGCAGCTGTTGTTGTTGTGGGAATAGCTGTCGTGGTGGTGTGGGCAGCTGTTGTTTTGGTGGCAGCAGCTGTAGTGGTCGTGGGAGCAACTGCTGTGGTTGTGGGAGCAGCTGTAGTGGTTGTGGGAGCAACTGTTCTTGTGGTGGGAGCAGCTGTAGTGGTCGTGGGAGCAGCTGTAGTGGTCGTGGGATTAGCTGATGTTGTGGTGGGAGCAGCTGTAGGGGTCGTGGGAGCAGCAGTTGTGGTCATGGGAGCAACTGTTGTGGTCGTGGGAGCAGCTGTGGTTGTGGTGGGCGCTTCTGTAATGTTCGTGGGAGCAGTTGTGGTTGTGGTGTGCGTAGCTGTAGTGGTTGTGGGAGCAACTGTTGTGGTTGTGGGAGCAGCTGTTGTGGTTGTGGGAGCACCTGTGGTTGTTGTGGGAGCAGCTGAAGTGGTTGTTTGAATACCTGTTGTTGTGGTTGCAGCAGCTGTGGTTGTGGTGGGCGCAGCTGTAGTGGTCATGGAAGCAGCTGTTATTGTGGTGGGAGCAGCTGTAGTGGTCATGGAAGCAGCTGTTGTTGTGATGGGAGCAACAGTAGTGGTCGTGGGAGCTGTTGTTGTGGTCGTGGGAGCAGCTGTAGTGGTTGTGGGAGCAACTGTACTTGTGGTGGGAGCAGCTGTAGTGGTCGTGGGAGCAGCTGTAGTGGTCGTGGGATTAGCTGATATTGTGGTGGGAGCAGCTGTAGGGGTCGTGGGAGCAGCAGTTGTGGTCATGGGAGCAACTGTTGTGGTCGTGGGAGCAGCTGTGGTTGTGGTGGGCGCTTCTGTAATGTTCGTGGGAGCAGTTGTGGTTGTGGTGTGCGTAGCTGTAGTGGTTGTGGGAGCAACTGTTGTGGTTGTGGGAGCAGCTGTTGTGGTTGTGGGAGCACCTGTGGTTGTTGTGGGAGCAGCTGAAGTGGTTGTTTGAATACCTGTTGTTGTGGTTGCAGCAGCTGTGGTTGTGGTGGGCGCAGCTGTGGTTGTGGTGGGCGTAGCTGTAGTGGTCGTGGGAGCAACTGTTGTGTTTATGGGATCATCTGTGGTTGTTGTGGGAGCAGCTGTAGTGACTTTGGGAATAGCTGTTGTTGTTGTTGCACCAGCTACTGTTGTGGTGGGAGCAGCTGTAGTGGTCATGGAAGCAGCTGTTATTGTGGTGGGAGCAGCTGTAGTGGTCATGGAAGCAGCTGTTGTTGTGATGGGAGCAACAGTAGTGGTCGTGGGAGCAGTTGTAGTGATTTTGGGAGCAGCTGTTGTTGTGGTGGGAGCAGCTGTAGTGGTCATGGAAGCAGCTGATGTTGTGGTGGGAGCAGCTGTAGGGGTCGTGGGAGCAGCAGTTGTGGTCACGGGAGCAACTGTGGTTGTGGTGGGAGCAGCTGTAGTGGTTGTGGGAGCACCTGTGGTTGTTGTGGGAGCAGTTGAAGTGGTCTTGTGAATAGCTGTTGTTGTGGTTGCAGCAGTTGTGGTTGTTGTGGGCGCAGCTGTGGTTGTGGTGGAAGCAGCTGTTTTCATGATGGGAGCAGCTGTACTGGATGTGGGATCAGCTGTGGTTGTTGTGGGAGCAGCTGTTGTTGTGGTGGGAGCAGCTGTAGTGGTTGTGGGAGCAGCTGTTGTTGTGGTGGGAGCAGCTGTAGTGGTCGTGGAAACAGCTGTTGTCATGATGGGAGCAGCTGTACTGGATGTGGGATCAGCTGTGGTTGTTTTGGGAGCAGCTGATTTGGTCGTGGGAGCAGCAGTGGTTGTGGTGGGCGCAGCTGTAATGTTCGTGGGAGCAGTTGTGGTTATGGTGTGCGTAGCTGTAGTGTTCGTGGGAGCAACTGTTGTGGTTGTGGGAGCAGCTGTTGTGGTTGTGGGAGCACCTGTGGTTGTTGTGGGAGCAGCTGAAGTGGTCGTTTGAATAGCTGTTGTTGTGGTTGCAGCAGCTGTGGTTGTGGTGGGCGCAGCTGTGGTTGTGGTGGGCGTAGCTGTAGTGGTCGTGGGAGCAACTGTTGTGTTTATGGGATCAGCTGTGGTTGTTGTGGGAGCAGCTGTAGTGATTTTGGGAATAGCTGTTGTTGTTGTTGCACCAGCTACTGTTGTGGTGGGAGCAGCTGTAGTGGTCATGGAAGCAGCTGTTATTGTGGTGGGAGCAGCTGTAGTGGTCATGGAAGCAGCTGTTGTTGTGATGGGAGCAACAGTAGTGGTCGTGGGAGCAGTTGTAGTGATTTTGGGAGCAGCTGTTGTTGTGGTGGGAGCAGCTGTAGTGGTCATGGAAGCAGCTGTTGTTGTGATGGGAGCAGCTGCAGTGGTCGTGGGAGCAATTGTTGTTGTTGTTGTGCGAGCAGCTGATGTTGTGGTGGGAGCAGCTGTAGGGGTCGTGGGAGCAGCAGTTGTGGTCACGGGAGCAACTGTGGTTGTGGTGGGAGCAGCTGTAATGGTTGTGGGAGCACCTGTGGTTGTTGTGGGAGCAGTTGAAGTGGTCTTGTGAATAGCTGTTGTTGTGGTTGCAGCAGTTGTGGTTGTTGTGGGCGCAGCTGTGGTTGTGGTGGAAGCAGCTGTTTTCATGATGGGAGCAGCTGTACTGGATGTGGGATCAGCTGTGGTTGTTGTGGGAGCAGCTGTTGTTGTGGTGGGAGCAGCTGTAGTGGTTGTGGGAGCAGCTGTTGTTGTGGTGGGAGCAGCTGTAGTGGTCGTGGAAACAGCTGTTGTCATGATGGGAGCAGCTGTACTGGATGTGGGATCAGCTGTGGTTGTTTTGGGAGCAGCTGATTTGGTCGTGGGAGCAGCAGTGGTTGTGGTGGGCGCAGCTGTAATGTTCGTGGGAGCAGTTGTGGTTATGGTGTGCGTAGCTGTAGTGGTCGTGGGAGCAACTGTTGTGGTTGTGGGAGCAGCTGTTGTGGTTGTGGGAGCACCTGTGGTTGTTGTGGGAGCAGCTGAAGTGGTCGTTTGAATAGCTGTTGTTGTGGTTGCAGCAGCTGTGGTTGTGGTGGGCGCAGCTGTGGTTGTGGTGGGCGTAGCTGTAGTGGTCGTGGGAGCAACTGTTGTGTTTATGGGATCAGCTGTGGTTGTTGTGGGAGCAGCTGTAGTGATTTTGGGAATAGCTGTTGTTGTTGTTGCACCAGCTACTGTTGTGGTGGGAGCAGCTGTAGTGGTCATGGAAGCAGCTGTTATTGTGGTGGGAGCAGCTGTAGTGGTCATGGAAGCAGCTGTTGTTGTGATGGGAGCAACAGTAGTGGTCGTGGGAGCAGTTGTTGTGGTCGTGGGAGCAGCTGTAGTGATTGTGGGAGCAGCTGTTGTTGTGGTGGGAGCAGCTGTAGTGGTCATGGAAGCAGCTGTTGTTGTGATGGGAGCAGCTGCAGTGGTTGTGGGAGCAGCTGTTGTTGTGATGGGAGCAGCTGTAGTGGTCGTGGGAGCAATTGTTGTTGTTGTTGTGCGAGCAGCTGATGTTGTGGTGGGAGCAGCTGTAGGGGTCGTGGGAGCAGCAGTTGTGGTCACGGGAGCAACTGTGGATGTGGTGGGAGCAGTTGTAGTGGTCGTGGGAGCAGCAGTAGTGGTCGTGGGAGCAGCTGTAGTGGTCGTGGGAGCAGCTTTAGTGGTCGTGAGAGCAGCTGTAGGGGTCGTGGGACCAGCTGTTGTCGTGATGGGAGCAGCTGCAGTGGTCGTGGGAGCAGCTGATGTTGTTGTGGGAGCAGCTGTAGGGGTCGTGGGAGCAGCAGTTGTGGTCATGGGTGCAACTGTTGTGGTTGTGGGAGCAGCTGTGGTTGTGGTGGGCGTAGCTGTAGTGGTCGTGGGAGCAACTTTTGTGGTTGTGGGAGCAGCTGTGGTTGTAGTGGGAGCAGCTGTAGTGGTCGTGGGAGCAGCTGTTGTTGTTGTGGGAATAGCTGTCGTGGTGGTGTGGGCAGCTGTTGTTGTGGTGGCAGCAGCTGTAGTGGTCGTGGGAGCAACTGCTGTGGTTGTGGGAGCAGCTGTAGTGGTTGTGGGAGCAACTGTTCTTGTGGTGGGAACAGCTGTAGTGGTTGTGGGAGCAACTGTTGTGGTTGTGGGAGCAGCTGTGGTTGTAGTGGGAGCAGCTGTTGTGGTTGTGGGAGCAGCTGTAGTGGTTGTGGGAGCAGCTGAAGTGGTCGAGGGAGCCACTGTTGTGGTTGTGGGAGCAGCTGTTGTTGTGATGGGAGTAGCTGTAGTGGTTGTGGGAGCAGCTGTTGTTGTGGTGGGAGCAGCTGTTGTGGTTGTGGGAGCAGCTGTTGTGGTTGTGGGATCAGCTGTGGTGGTTGTGGGAATGTCTGTTGTTGTGGTTGCAGCAGCTGTGGTTGTGGTGGGTGCAGCTGTGGTTGTGGTGGGCGTAGCTGTAGTGGTCGTGGGAGCAACTGTTGTGGTTATGGGATCAGCTGTGGTTGTTGTGCGAGCAGCTGATGTTGTGGTGGGAGCAGCTGTAGGGGTCTTGGGAGCAGCAGTTGTGGTCATGGGAGCAACTGTTGTGGTTGTGGGAGCAGCTGTGGTTGTGGTGGGAGCAGCTGTAGTGGTCGTGGGAGCAGCTGTAGTGGTCGTGGGAGCAGCTGATGTTGTGGTGGGAGCAGCTGTTATGGTTGTGGGAGCAGCTGTGGTTGTAGTGGGAGCAGCTGTAGTGGTCGTGGGAGCAGCTGTTGTTGTTGTGGGAATAGCTGTCGTGGTGGTGTGTGCAGCTGTTGTTTTGGTGGCAGCAGCTGTAGTGGTCGTGGGAGCAACTGCTGTGGTTGTGGGAGCAGCTGTAGTGGTTGTGGGAGCAACTGTTCTTGTGGTGGGAGCAGCTGTAGTGGTCGTGGGAGCAGCTGTAGTGGTCGTGGGATTAGCTGATGTTGTGGTGGGAGCAGCTGTACTGGTCGTGGGAGCAGCAGTTGTGGTCATGGGAGCAACTGTTGTGGTTGTGGGAGCAGCTGTGGTTGTTGTGCGAGCAGCTGTTGTTGTGGTGGCAGCAGCTGTAGTGGTCGTGGGAGCAACTGCTGTGGTTGTGGGAGCAGCTCTAGTGGTTGTGGGAGCAACTGTTCTTGTGGTGGGAGCAGCTGTAGTGGTCGTGGCAGCAGCTGTTGTTGTCGTGGGAGCAGCTGTAGTGGTCGTGGGAGCAACTGCTGTGGTTGTGGGAGCAGCTGTGGATGTGGTTGGAGCAGCTGTAGTGGTCGTGGGAGTAGCTGTAGTGGTCGTGGGAGCAGCTGATGTTGTGGTGGGAGCAGCTGCAGGGGTCGTTGGAGCAGCTGTTGTCGTGATGGGAGCAGCTGCAGTGGTCGTGGGAGCAGCTGTTGTTGTGGTGGGAGCAGCTGTAGTGGTCGTGGGAGCAGCTGTAGTGGTCGTGGGATTAGCTGATGTTGTGGTGGGAGCAGCTGTAGGGGTTGTGGGAGCAGCAGTTGTGGTCATGGGAGCAACTTTTGTGGTTGTGGGAGCAGCTGTGGTTGTGGTGGGCGTAGCTGTAGTGGTCGTGGGAGCAGCTGTTGTTGTTGTGGGAATAGCTGTCGTGGTGGTGTGGGCAGCTGTTGTTGTGGTGGCAGCAGCCGTAGTGGTCGTGGGAGCAACTGCTGTGGTTGTGGGAGCAGCTGTAGTGGTTGTGGGAGCAACTGTTCTTGTGGTGGGAGCAGCTGTAGTGGTCGTGGCAGCAGCTGTTGTTGTCGTGGGAGCAGCTGTAGTGGTCGTGGGAGCAACTGCTGTAGTTGTGGGAGCAGCTGTGGTTGTGGTTGGAGCAGCTGTCGTGGTCGTGGGAGTAGCTGTAGTGGTCGTGGGAGCAGCTGATGTTGTGGTGGGAGCAGCTGTAGGGTTCGTTGGAGCAGCTGTTGTCGTGATGGGAGCAGCTGCAGTGGTCGTGGGAGCAGCTGTTGTTGTGGTGGGAGCAGCTGTAGTGGTCGTGGGAGCAGTTGTAGTGGTCGTGGGAGCAGCTGATGTTGTGGTGGGAGCAGCTGTAGGGGTCGTGGGAGCAGCAGTTGTGGTTGTGGGAGCAGCTGTGGTTGTGGTGGGCGTAGCTGTAGTGGTTGTGGGAGCAACTGTTGTGGTTGTGGGAGCAGCTGTGGTTGTAGTGGGAGCAGCTGTAGTGGTCGTGGGAGCAGCTGTAGTGGTCGTGGGAGCAGCTGATGTTGTGGTGGGAGCAGCTGTAGGGTTCGTGGGAGCAGCTGTTGTCGTGATGAGAGCAGCTGCAGTGGTCGTGGGAGCAGCTGTTGTTGTGGTGGGAGCAGCTGTAGTGGTTGTGGGAGCAGCTGTAGTGGTCGTGGGAGCAGCTGATGTTGTGGTGTGAGAAGCTGTAGGGGTCGTGGGAGCAGCAGTTGTGGTCATGGGAGCAACTGTTGTGGTTGTGGGAGCAGCTGTGGTTGTGGTGGGCGTAGCTTTAGTGGTCGTGGGAGCAACTGTTATGGTTGTGGGAGCAGCTGTGGTTGTAGTGGGAGCAGCTGTAGTGGTCGTGGGAGCAGATGTTGTTGTTGTGGGAATAGCTGTCGTGGTAGTGTGGGCAGCTGTTGTTGTGGTGGCAGCAGCTGTAGTGGTCGTGGGAGCAACTGCTGTGGTTGTGGGAGCAGCTGTAGTGGTTGTGGGAGCAGCTGAAGTGGTCGTGGGAGCCACTGTTGTGGTTGTGGGAGCAGCTGTTGTTGTGATGGGAGTAGGTGTAGTGTTTGTGGGAGCAGCTGTTGTTGTGGTGGGAGCAGCTGTTGTGGTTGTGGGAGCAGCTGGTGTGGTTGTGGGATCAGCTGTGGTGGGTGTGGGAATGTCTGTTGTTGTGGTTGCAAAAGCTGTGGTTGTGGTGGGCGCAGCTGTGGTTGTGGTGGGTGCAGCTGTGGTTGTGGTGGGCGTAGCTGTAGTGGTCGTGGGAGCAACTGTTGTGGTTATGGGATCAGCTGTGGTTGTTGTGCGAGCAGCTGATGTCGTGGTGGGAGCAGCTGTAGGGGTCGTAGGAGCAGCAGTTGTGGTCATGGGAGCAACTGTTGTGGTTGTGGGAGCAGCTGTGGTTGTGGTGGGAGCAGCTGTATGGTTCGTGGGAGCAGCTGTTGTGGTCGTGGGAGCAGCTGATGTTGTGGGGGGAGCAGCTGTAGGGTTCGTGGGAGCAGCTGTTGTCGTGATGGGAGCAGCTGCAGTGGTCGTGGGAGCAGCTGTTGTTGTGGTGGGAGCAGCTGTAGTGGTCGTGGGAGCAACTGTAGTGGTCGTGGGAGCAGCTGATGTTGTGGTGGGAGCAGCTGTAGGGGTCGTGGGAGCAGCAGTTGTGGTCATGGGAGCAACTGTTGTGGTTGTGGGAGCAGCTGTGGTTGTGGTGTAGGTAGCTGTAGTGGTCGTGGGAGCAACTGTTATGGTTGTGGGAGCAGCTGTGGTTGTGGTGGGCGTAGCTGTAGTGGTCGTGGGAGCAACAGCTGTGGTTGTAGTGGGAACAGCTGTAGTGGTCGTGGGAGCAGCTGTTGTTGTTGTGGGAATAGCTGTTGTGGTGGTGTGGGCAGCTGTTGTTGTGGTGGCAGCAGCTGTAGTGGTCGTGGGAGCAACTGCTGTGGTTGTGGGAGCAGCTGTAGTGGTTGTGGGAGCAACTGTTCTTGTGGTGGGAGCAGCTGTAGTGGTCGTGGGAGCAGCTGTAGTGGTCGTGGGAGCAGCTGATGTTGTGGTGGGAGCAGCTGTACTGGTCGTGGGAGCAGCAGTTGTGGTCATGGGAGCAACTGTTGTGGTTGTGGGAGCAGCTGTGGTTGTTGTGCGAGCAAATGTTGTTGTGGTGGCAGCAGCTGTAGTGGTCGTGGGAGCAACTGCTGTGGTTGTGGGAGCAGCTCTAGTAGTTGTGGGAGCAACTGTTCTTGTGGTGGGAGCAGCTGTAGTGGTCGTGGCAGCAGCTGTTGTTGTCGTGGGAGCAGCTGTAGTGGTCGTGGGAGCAACTGCTGTGGTTGTGGGAGCAGCTGTGGTTGTGGTTGGAGCAGCTGTAGTGGTCGTAAGAGTAGCTGTAGTGGTCGTGGGAGCAGCTAATGTTGTGGTGGGAGAAGCTGCAGGGGTCGTTGGAGCAGCTGTTGTCGTGATGGGAGCAGCTGCAGTGGTCGTGGGAGCAGCTGTTGTTGTGGTGGGAGCAGCTGTAGTGGTCGTGGGAGCAGCTGTAGTGGTCGTGGGATTAGCTGATGTTGTGGTGGGAGCAGCTGTAGGGGTTGTGGGAGCAGCAGTTGTGGTCATGGGAGCAACTTTTGTGGTTGTGGGAGCAGCTGTGGTTGTGGTGGGCGTAGCTGTAGTGGTCGTGGGAGCAGCTGTTGTTGTTGTGGGAATAGCTGTCGTGGTGGTGTGGGCAGCTGTTGTTGTGGTGGCAGCAGCCGTAGTGGTTGTGGGAGCAACTGCTGTGGTTGTGGGAGCAGCTGTAGTGGTTGTGGGAGCAACTGTTCTTGTGGTGGGAGCAGCTGTAGTGGTCGTGGCAGCAGCTGTTGTTGTCGTGGGAGCAACTGCTGTGGTTGTGGGAGCAGCTCTAGTGGTTGTGGGAGCAACTGTTCTTGTGGTGGGAGCAGCTGTAGTGGTCGTGGCAGCAGCTGTTGTTGTCGTGGGAGCAGCTGTAGTGGTTGTGGGAGCAACTGCTGTGGTTGTGGGAGCAGCTGTGGTTGTGGTTGGAGCAGCTGTAGTGGTCGTGGGAGTAGCTGTAGTGGTCGTGGGAGCAGCTGATGTTGTGGTGGGAGCAGCTGCAGGGGTCGTTGGAGCAGCTGTTGTCGTGATGGGAGCAGCTGCAGTGGTCGTGGGAGCAGCTGTTGTTGTGGTGGGAGCAGCTGTAGTGGTCGTGGGAGCAGCTGTAGTGGTCGTGGGATTAGCTGATGTTGTGGTGGGAGCAGCTGTAGGGGTTGTGGGAGCAGCAGTTGTGGTCATGGGAGCAACTTTTGTGGTTGTGGGAGCAGCTGTGGTTGTGGTGGGCGTAGCTGTAGTGGTCGTGGGAGCAGCTGTTGTTGTTGTGGGAATAGCTGTCGTGGTGGTGTGGGCAGCTGTTGTTGTGGTGGCAGCAGCCGTAGTGGTCGTGGGAGCAACTGCTGTGGTTGTGGGAGCAGCTGTAGTGGTTGTGGGAGCAACTGTTCTTGTGGTGGGAGCAGCTGTAGTGGTCGTGGCAGCAGCTGTTGTTGTCGTGGGAGCAGCTGTAGTGGTCGTGGGAGCAACTGCTGTAGTTGTGGGAGCAGCTGTGGTTGTGGTTGGAGCAGCTGTCGTGGTCGTGGGAGTAGCTGTAGTGGTCGTGGGAGCAGCTGATGTTGTGGTGGGAGCAGCTGTAGGGTTCGTTGGAGCAGCTGTTGTCGTGATGGGAGCAGCTGCAGTGGTCGTGGGAGCAGCTGTTGTTGTGGTGGGAGCAGCTGTAGTGGTCGTGGGAGCAGTTGTAGTGGTCGTGGGAGCAGCTGATGTTGTGGTGGGAGCAGCTGTAGGGGTCGTGGGAGCAGCAGTTGTGGTTGTGGGAGCAGCTGTGGTTGTGGTGGGCGTAGCTGTAGTGGTTGTGGGAGCAACTGTTGTGGTTGTGGGAGCAGCTGTGGTTGTAGTGGGAGCAGCTGTAGTGGTCGTGGGAGCAGCTGTAGTGGTCGTGGGAGCAGCTGATGTTGTGGTGGGAGCAGCTGTAGGGTTCGTGGGAGCAGCTGTTGTCGTGATGAGAGCAGCTGCAGTGGTCGTGGGAGCAGCTGTTGTTGTGGTGGGAGCAGCTGTAGTGGTTGTGGGAGCAGCTGTAGTGGTCGTGGGAGCAGCTGATGTTGTGGTGTGAGAAGCTGTAGGGGTCGTGGGAGCAGCAGTTGTGGTCATGGGAGCAACTGTTGTGGTTGTGGGAGCAGCTGTGGTTGTGGTGGGCGTAGCTTTAGTGGTCGTGGGAGCAACTGTTATGGTTGTGGGAGCAGCTGTGGTTGTAGTGGGAGCAGCTGTAGTGGTCGTGGGAGCAGATGTTGTTGTTGTGGGAATAGCTGTCGTGGTAGTGTGGGCAGCTGTTGTTGTGGTGGCAGCAGCTGTAGTGGTCGTGGGAGCAACTGCTGTGGTTGTGGGAGCAGCTGTAGTGGTTGTGGGAGCAGCTGAAGTGGTCGTGGGAGCCACTGTTGTGGTTGTGGGAGCAGCTGTTGTTGTGATGGGAGTAGGTGTAGTGTTTGTGGGAGCAGCTGTTGTTGTGGTGGGAGCAGCTGTTGTGGTTGTGGGAGCAGCTGGTGTGGTTGTGGGATCAGCTGTGGTGGGTGTGGGAATGTCTGTTGTTGTGGTTGCAAAAGCTGTGGTTGTGGTGGGCGCAGCTGTGGTTGTGGTGGGTGCAGCTGTGGTTGTGGTGGGCGTAGCTGTAGTGGTCGTGGGAGCAACTGTTGTGGTTATGGGATCAGCTGTGGTTGTTGTGCGAGCAGCTGATGTCGTGGTGGGAGCAGCTGTAGGGGTCGTAGGAGCAGCAGTTGTGGTCATGGGAGCAACTGTTGTGGTTGTGGGAGCAGCTGTGGTTGTGGTGGGAGCAGCTGTATGGTTCGTGGGAGCAGCTGTTGTGGTCGTGGGAGCAGCTGATGTTGTGGGGGGAGCAGCTGTAGGGTTCGTGGGAGCAGCTGTTGTCGTGATGGGAGCAGCTGCAGTGGTCGTGGGAGCAGCTGTTGTTGTGGTGGGAGCAGCTGTAGTGGTCGTGGGAGCAACTGTAGTGGTCGTGGGAGCAGCTGATGTTGTGGTGGGAGCAGCTGTAGGGGTCGTGGGAGCAGCAGTTGTGGTCATGGGAGCAACTGTTGTGGTTGTGGGAGCAGCTGTGGTTGTGGTGTAGGTAGCTGTAGTGGTCGTGGGAGCAACTGTTATGGTTGTGGGAGCAGCTGTGGTTGTGGTGGGCGTAGCTGTAGTGGTCGTGGGAGCAACAGCTGTGGTTGTAGTGGGAACAGCTGTAGTGGTCGTGGGAGCAGCTGTTGTTGTTGTGGGAATAGCTGTTGTGGTGGTGTGGGCAGCTGTTGTTGTGGTGGCAGCAGCTGTAGTGGTCGTGGGAGCAACTGCTGTGGTTGTGGGAGCAGCTGTAGTGGTTGTGGGAGCAACTGTTCTTGTGGTGGGAGCAGCTGTAGTGGTCGTGGGAGCAGCTGTAGTGGTCGTGGGAGCAGCTGATGTTGTGGTGGGAGCAGCTGTACTGGTCGTGGGAGCAGCAGTTGTGGTCATGGGAGCAACTGTTGTGGTTGTGGGAGCAGCTGTGGTTGTTGTGCGAGCAAATGTTGTTGTGGTGGCAGCAGCTGTAGTGGTCGTGGGAGCAACTGCTGTGGTTGTGGGAGCAGCTCTAGTAGTTGTGGGAGCAACTGTTCTTGTGGTGGGAGCAGCTGTAGTGGTCGTGGCAGCAGCTGTTGTTGTCGTGGGAGCAGCTGTAGTGGTCGTGGGAGCAACTGCTGTGGTTGTGGGAGCAGCTGTGGTTGTGGTTGGAGCAGCTGTAGTGGTCGTAAGAGTAGCTGTAGTGGTCGTGGGAGCAGCTAATGTTGTGGTGGGAGAAGCTGCAGGGGTCGTTGGAGCAGCTGTTGTCGTGATGGGAGCAGCTGCAGTGGTCGTGGGAGCAGCTGTTGTTGTGGTGGGAGCAGCTGTAGTGGTCGTGGGAGCAGCTGTAGTGGTCGTGGGATTAGCTGATGTTGTGGTGGGAGCAGCTGTAGGGGTTGTGGGAGCAGCAGTTGTGGTCATGGGAGCAACTTTTGTGGTTGTGGGAGCAGCTGTGGTTGTGGTGGGCGTAGCTGTAGTGGTCGTGGGAGCAGCTGTTGTTGTTGTGGGAATAGCTGTCGTGGTGGTGTGGGCAGCTGTTGTTGTGGTGGCAGCAGCCGTAGTGGTTGTGGGAGCAACTGCTGTGGTTGTGGGAGCAGCTGTAGTGGTTGTGGGAGCAACTGTTCTTGTGGTGGGAGCAGCTGTAGTGGTCGTGGCAGCAGCTGTTGTTGTCGTGGGAGCAGCTGTAGTGGTCGTGGGAGCAACTGCTGTAGTTGTGGGAGCAGCTGTGGTTGTGGTTGGAGCAGCTGTCGTGGTCGTGGGAGTAGCTGTAGTGGTCGTGGGAGCAGCTGATGTTGTGGTGGGAGCAGCTGTAGGGTTCGTTGGAGCAGCTGTTGTCGTGATGGGAGCAGCTGCAGTGGTCGTGGGAGCAGCTGTTGTTGTGGTGGGAGCAGCTGTAGTGGTCGTGGGAGCAGTTGTAGTGGTCGTGGGAGCAGCTGATGTTGTGGTGGGAGCAGCTGTAGGGGTCGTGGGAGCAGCACTTGTGGTTGTGGGAGCAGCTGTGGTTGTGGTGGGCGTAGCTGTAGTGGTTGTGGGAGCAACTGTTGTGGTTGTGGGAGCAGCTGTGGTTGTAGTGGGAGCAGCTGTAGTGGTCGTGGGAGCAGCTGTAGTGGTCGTGGGAGCAGCTGATGTTGTGGTGGGAGCAGCTGTAGGGTTCGTGGGAGCAGCTGTTGTCGTGATGAGAGCAGCTGCAGTGGTCGTGGGAGCAGCTGTTGTTGTGGTGGGAGCAGCTGTAGTGGTTGTGGGAGCAGCTGTAGTGGTCGTGGGAGCAGCTGATGTTGTGGTGTGAGAAGCTGTAGGGGTCGTGGGAGCAGCAGTTGTGGTCATGGGAGCAACTGTTGTGGTTGTGGGAGCAGCTGTGGTTGTGGTGGGCGTAGCTTTAGTGGTCGTGGGAGCAACTGTTATGGTTGTGGGAGCAGCTGTGGTTGTAGTGGGAGCAGCTGTAGTGGTCGTGGGAGCAGATGTTGTTGTTGTGGGAATAGCTGTCGTGGTAGTGTGGGCAGCTGTTGTTGTGGTGGCAGCAGCTGTAGTGGTCGTGGGAGCAACTGCTGTGGTTGTGGGAGCAGCTGTAGTGGTTGTGGGAGCAGCTGAAGTGGTCGTGGGAGCCACTGTTGTGGTTGTGGGAGCAGCTGTTGTTGTGATGGGAGTAGGTGTAGTGTTTGTGGGAGCAGCTGTTGTTGTGGTGGGAGCAGCTGTTGTGGTTGTGGGAGCAGCTGGTGTGGTTGTGGGATCAGCTGTGGTGGGTGTGGGAATGTCTGTTGTTGTGGTTGCAACAGCTGTGGTTGTGGTGGGCGCAGCTGTGGTTGTGGTGGGTGCAGCTGTGGTTGTGGTGGGCGTAGCTGTAGTGGTCGTGGGAGCAACTGTTGTGGTTATGGGATCAGCTGTGGTTGTTGTGCGAGCAGCTGATGTCGTGGTGGGAGCAGCTGTAGGGGTCGTAGGAGCAGCAGTTGTGGTCATGGGAGCAACTGTTGTGGTTGTGGGAGCAGCTGTGGTTGTGGTGGGAGCAGCTGTATGGTTCGTGGGAGCAGCTGTTGTGGTCGTGGGAGCAGCTGATGTTGTGGGGGGAGCAGCTGTAGGGTTCGTGGGAGCAGCTGTTGTCGTGATGGGAGCAGCTGCAGTGGTCGTGGGAGCAGCTGTTGTTGTGGTGGGAGCAGCTGTAGTGGTCGTGGGAGCAACTGTAGTGGTCGTGGGAGCAGCTGATGTTGTGGTGGGAGCAGCTGTAGGGGTCGTGGGAGCAGCAGTTATGGTCATGGGAGCAACTGTTGTGGTTGTGGGAGCAGCTGTGGTTGTGGTGTAGGTAGCTGTAGTGGTCGTGGGAGCAACTGTTATGGTTGTGGGAGCAGCTGTGGTTGTGGTGGGCGTAGATGTAGTGGTTGTGGGAGCAACAGCTGTGGTTGTAGTGGGAACAGCTGTAGTGGTCGTGGGAGCAGCTGTTGTTGTTGTGGGAATAGCTGTTGTGGTGGTGTGGGCAGCTGTTGTTGTGGTGGCAGCAGCTGTAGTGGTCGTGGGAGCAACTGCTGTGGTTGTGGGAGCAGCTGTAGTGGTTGTGGGAGCAACTGTTCTTGTGGTGGGAGCAGCTGTAGTGGTCGTGGGAGCAGCTGTAGTGGTCGTGGGAGCAGCTGATGTTGTGGTGGGAGCAGCTGTAGGGTTCGTGGGAGCAGCTGTTGTCGTGATGGGAGCAGCTGCAGTGGTCGTGGGAGCAGCTGTTGTTGTGGTGGGAGCAGCTGTAGTGGTTGTGGGAGCAGCTGTAGTGGTCGTGGGAGCAGCTGATGTTGTGGTGTGAGAAGCTGTAGGGGTCGTGGGAGCAGCAGATGTGGTCATGGGAGCAACTGTTGTGGTTGTGGGAGCAGCTGTGGTTGTGGTGGGCGTAGCTTTAGTGGTCGTGGGAGCAACTGTTATGGTTGTGGGAGCAGCTGTGGTTGTAGTGGGAGCAGCTGTAGTGGTCGTGGGAGCAGATATTGTTGTTGTGAGAATAGCTGTCGTGGTGGTGTGGGCAGCTGTTGTTGTGGTGGCAGCAGCTGTAGTGGTCGTGGGAGCAACTGCTGTGGTTGTGGGAGCAGCTGTAGTGGTTGTGGGAGCAGCTGAAGTGGTCGTGGGAGCCACTGTTGTGGTTGTGGGAGCAGCTGTTGTTGTGATGGGAGTAGCTGTAGTGTTTGTGGGAGCAGCTGTTGTGGTTGTGGGAGCAGCTGGTGTGGTTGTGGGATCAGCTGTGGTGGTTTTGGGAATGTCTGTTGTTGTGGTTGCAGCAGCTGTGGTTGTGGTGGGCGCAGCTGTGGTTGTGGTGGGTGCAGCTGTGGTTGTGGTGGGCGTAGCTGTAGTGGTCGTGGGAGCAACTGTTGTGGTTATGGGATCAGCTGTGGTTGTTGTGCGAGCAGCTGATGTCGTGGTGGGAGCAGCTGTAGGGGTCGTAGGAGCAGCAGTTGTGGTCATGGGAGCAACTGTTGTGGTTGTGGGAGCAGCTGTGGTTGTGGTGGGAGCAGCTGTAGGGTTCGTGGGAGCAGCTGTTGTGGTCGTGGGAGCAGCTGATGTTGTGGTGGGAGCAGCTGTAGGGGTCGTGGGAGCAGCAGATGTGGTCATGGGAGCAACTGTTGTGGTTGTGGGAGCAGCTGTGGTTGTGGTGTGCGTAGCTTTAGTGGTCATGGGAGCAACTGTTATGGTTGTGGGAGCAGCTGTGGTTGTAGTGGGAGCAGCTGTAGTGGTCGTGGGAGCAGATATTGTTGTTGTGGGAATAGCTGTCGTGGTGGTGTGGGCAGCTGTTGTTGTGGTGGCAGCAGCTGTAGTGGTCGTGGGAGCAACTGCTGTGGTTGTGGGAGCAGCTGTAGTGGTTGTGGGAGCAGCTGAAGTGGTCGTGGGAGCCACTGTTGTGGTTGTGGGAGCAGCTGTTGTTGTGATGGGAGTAGCTGTAGTGTTTGTGGGAGCAGCTGTTGTGGTTGTGGGAGCAGCTGGTGTGGTTGTGGGATCAGCTGTGGTGGTTTTGGGAATGTCTGTTGTTGTGGTTGCAGCAGCTGTGGTTGTGGTGGGCGCAGCTGTGGTTGTGGTGGGTGCAGCTGTGGTTGTGGTGGGCGTAGCTGTAGTGGTCGTGGGAGCAACTGTTGTGGTTATGGGATCAGCTGTGGTTGTTGTGCGAGCAGCTGATGTCGTGGTGGGAGCAGCTGTAGGGGTCGTAGGAGCAGCAGTTGTGGTCATGGGAGCAACTGTTGTGGTTGTGGGAGCAGCTGTGGTTGTGGTGGGAGCAGCTGTAGGGTTCGTGGGAGCAGCTGTTGTGGTCGTGGGAGCAGCTGATGTTGTGGTGGGAGCAGCTGTAGGGTTCGTGGGAGCAGCTGTTGTCGTGATGGGAGCAGCTGCAGTGGTCGTGGGAGCAGCTGTTGTTGTGGTGGGAGCAGCTGTAGTGGTCGTGGGAGCAGCTGTAGTGGTCGTGGGAGCAGCTGATGTTGTGGTGGGAGCAGCTGTAGGGGTCGTGGGAGAAGCAGTTGTGGTCATGGGAGCAACTGTTGTGGTTGTGGGAGCAGCTGTGGTTGTGGTGTAGGTAGCTGTAGTGGTCGTGGGAGCAACTGTTATGGTTGTGGGAGCAGCTGTGGTTGTGGTGGGCGTAGCTGTAGTGGTCGTGGGAGCAACAGCTGTGGTTGTAGTGGGAGCAGCTGTAGTGGTCGTGGGAGCAGCTGTTGTTGTTGTTGTGGGAATAGCTGTTGTGGTGGTGTGGGCAGCTGTTGTTGTGGTGGCAGCAGCTGTAGTAGTCGTGGGAGCAACTGCTGTGGTTGTGGGAGCAGCTGTAGTGGTTGTGGGAGCAACTGTTCTTGTGGTGGCAGCAGCTGTAGTGGTCGTGGGAGCAACTGCTGTGGTTGTGGGAGCAGCTGTTGTTGTGGTGGGAGCAGCTGTAGTGGTCGTGGGAGCAGCTGTAGTGGTCGTGGGAGCAGCTGATGTTGTGGTGGGAGCAGCTGTAGGGGTCGTGGGAGCAGCTGATGTTGTGGTGGGAGCAGCTGTAGGGGTCGTGGGAGCAGCAGTTGTGGTCATGGGAGCAACTGTTGTGGTTGTGGGAGCAGCTGTGGTTGTGGTGGGCATAGCTGTAGTGGTCGTCGGAGCAGCTTTGGTTGTGGTGGGCATAGCTGTCGTGGTGGTGTAGGCAGCTGTAGTTGTGGTGGCAGCAGCTGTAGTGGTCGTGGGAGCAACTGCTGTGGTTGTGGGAGCAGCTGTTGTTGTGGTGGGAGCAGCTGTAGTGGTCGTGGGAGCAGCTGTAGTGGTCGTGGGAGCAGCTGATGTTGTGGTGGGAGCAGCTGTAGGGGTCGTGGGAGCAGCAGTTGTGGTCATGGGAGCAACTGTTGTGGTTGTGGGAGCAGCTGTGGTTTTGGTGGGCGTAGCTGTAGTGGTCGTGGGAGCAACTGTTATGGTTGTGGGAGCAGCTGTGGTTGTAGTGGGAGCAGCTGTAGTGGTCGTGGGAGCAGCTGTTGTTGTTGTGGGAATAGCTGTCGTGGTGGTGTGGGCAGCTGTTGTTGTGGTGGCAGCCACTGTAGTGGTCGTGGGAGCAACTGCTGTGGTTGTGGGAGCAGCTGTAGTGGTTGTGGGAGCAACTGTTCTTGTGGTGGGAGCAACTGTTATGGTTGTGGGAGCAGCTGTGGTTGTAGTGGGAGCAGCTGTAGTGGTCGTGGGAGCAACTGTTGTGGTTGTGGGAGCAGCTGTGGTTGTGGTGGGCGTAGCTTTAGTGGTCGTGGGAGCAACTGTTATGGTTGTGGGAGCAGCTGTGGTTGTAGTGGGAGCAGCTGTAGTGGTCGTGGGAGCAGATGTTGTTGTTGTGGGAATAGCTGTCGTGGTAGTGTGGGCAGCTGTTGTTGTGGTGGCAGCAGCTGTAGTGGTCGTAGGAGCAGCAGTTGTGGTCATGGGAGCAACTGTTGTGGTTGTGGGAGCAGCTGTGGTTGTGGTGGGAGCAGCTGTAGGGTTCGTGGGAGCAGCTGTTGTGGTCGTGGGAGCAGCTGATGTTGTGGTGGGAGCAGCTGTAGGGTTCGTGGGAGCAGCTGTTGTCGTGATGGGAGCAGCTGCAGTGGTCGTGGGAGCAGCTGTTATGGTTGTGGGAGCAGCTCTAGTGGTTGTGGGAGCAACTGTTCTTGTGGTGGGAGCAGCTGTAGTGGTCGTGGCAGCAGCTGTTGTTGTCGTGGGAGCAGCTGTAGTGGTCGTGGGAGCAACTGCTGTGGTTGTGGGAGCAGCTGTGGTTGTGGTTGGAGCAGCTGTAGTGGTCGTGGGAGTAGCTGTAGTGGTCGTGGGAGCAGCTGATTTTGTGGTGGGAGCAGCTGCAGGGGTCGTTGGAGCAGCTGTTGTCGTGATGGGAGCAGCTGCAGTGGTCGTGGGAGCAGCTGTTGTTGTGGTGGGAGCAGCTGTAGTGGTCGTGGGAGCAGCTGTAGTGGTCGTGGGATTAGCTGATGTTGTGGTGGGAGCAGCTGTAGGGGTTGTGGGTGCAGCAGTTGTGGTCATGGGAGCAACTTTTGTGGTTGTGGGAGCAGCTGTGGTTGTTGTGGGCGTAGCTGTAGTGGTCGTGGGAGCAGCTGTTGTTGTTGTGGGAATAGCTGTCGTGGTGGTGTGGGCAGCTGTTGTTGTGGTGGCAGCAGCCGTAGTGGTCGTGGGAGCAACTGCTGTGGTTGTGGGAGCAGCTGTAGTGGTTGTGGGAGGAACTTTTCTTGTGGTGGGAGCAGCTGTAGTGGTCGTGGCAGCAGCTGTTGTTGTCGTGGGAGCAGCTGTAGTGGTCGTGGGAGCAACTGCTGTAGTTGTGGGAGCAGCTGTGGTTGTGGTTGGAGCAGCTGTCGTGGTCGTGGGAGTAGCTGTAGTGGTCGTGGGAGCAGCTGATGTTGTGGTGGGAGCAGCTGTAGGGTTCGTTGGAGCAGCTGTTGTCGTGATGGGAGCAGCTGCAGTGGTCGTGGGAGCAGCTGTTGTTGTGGTGGGAGCAGCTGTAGTGGTCGTGGGAGCAGTTGTAGTGGTCGTGGGAGCAGCTGATGTTGTGGTGGGAGCAGCTGTAGGGGTCGTGGGAGCAGCAGTTGTGGTTGTGGGAGCAGCTGTGGTTGTGGTGGGCGTAGCTGTAGTGGTTGTGGGAGCAACTGTTGTGGTTGTGGGAGCAGCTGTGGTTGTAGTGGGAGCAGCTGTAGTGGTCGTGGGAGCAGCTGTAGTGGTCGTGGGAGCAGCTGATGTTGTGGTGGGAGCAGCTGTAGGGTTCGTGGGAGCAGCTGTTGTCGTGATGAGAGCAGCTGCAGTGGTCGTGGGAGCAGCTGTTGTTGTGGTGGGAGCAGCTGTAGTGGTTGTGGGAGCAGCTGTAGTGGTCGTGGGAGCAGCTGATGTTGTGGTGTGAGAAGCTGTAGGGGTCGTGGGAGCAGCAGTTGTGGTCATGGGAGCAACTGTTGTGGTTGTGGGAGCAGCTGTGGTTGTGGTGGGCGTAGCTTTAGTGGTCGTGGGAGCAACTGTTATGGTTGTGGGAGCAGCTGTGGTTGTAGTGGGAGCAGCTGTAGTGGTCGTGGGAGCAGATGTTGTTGTTGTGGGAATAGCTGTCGTGGTAGTGTGGGCAGCTGTTGTTGTGGTGGCAGCAGCTGTAGTGGTCGTGGGAGCAACTGCTGTGGTTGTGGGAGCAGCTGTAGTGGTTGTGGGAGCAGCTGAAGTGGTCGTGGGAGCCACTGTTGTGGTTGTGGGAGCAGCTGTTGTTGTGATGGGAGTAGGTGTAGTGTTTGTGGGAGCAGCTGTTGTTGTGGTGGGAGCAGCTGTTGTGGTTGTGGGAGCAGCTGGTGTGGTTGTGGGATCAGCTGTGGTGGGTGTGGGAATGTCTGTTGTTGTGGTTGCAACAGCTGTGGTTGTGGTGGGCGCAGCTGTGGTTGTGGTGGGTGCAGCTGTGGTTGTGGTGGGCGTAGCTGTAGTGGTCGTGGGAGCAACTGTTGTGGTTATGGGATCAGCTGTGGTTGTTGTGCGAGCAGCTGATGTCGTGGTGGGAGCAGCTGTAGGGGTCGTAGGAGCAGCAGTTGTGGTCATGGGAGCAACTGTTGTGGTTGTGGGAGCAGCTGTGGTTGTGGTGGGAGCAGCTGTATGGTTCGTGGGAGCAGCTGTTGTGGTCGTGGGAGCAGCTGATGTTGTGGGGGGAGCAGCTGTAGGGTTCGTGGGAGCAGCTGTTGTCGTGATGGGAGCAGCTGCAGTGGTCGTGGGAGCAGCTGTTGTTGTGGTGGGAGCAGCTGTAGTGGTCGTGGGAGCAACTGTAGTGGTCGTGGGAGCAGCTGATGTTGTGGTGGGAGCAGCTGTAGGGGTCGTGGGAGCAGCAGTTATGGTCATGGGAGCAACTGTTGTGGTTGTGGGAGCAGCTGTGGTTGTGGTGTAGGTAGCTGTAGTGGTCGTGGGAGCAACTGTTATGGTTGTGGGAGCAGCTGTGGTTGTGGTGGGCGTAGATGTAGTGGTTGTGGGAGCAACAGCTGTGGTTGTAGTGGGAACAGCTGTAGTGGTCGTGGGAGCAGCTGTTGTTGTTGTGGGAATAGCTGTTGTGGTGGTGTGGGCAGCTGTTGTTGTGGTGGCAGCAGCTGTAGTGGTCGTGGGAGCAACTGCTGTGGTTGTGGGAGCAGCTGTAGTGGTTGTGGGAGCAACTGTTCTTGTGGTGGGAGCAGCTGTAGTGGTCGTGGGAGCAGCTGTAGTGGTCGTGGGAGCAGCTGATGTTGTGGTGGGAGCAGCTGTAGGGTTCGTGGGAGCAGCTGTTGTCGTGATGGGAGCAGCTGCAGTGGTCGTGGGAGCAGCTGTTGTTGTGGTGGGAGCAGCTGTAGTGGTTGTGGGAGCAGCTGTAGTGGTCGTGGGAGCAGCTGATGTTGTGGTGTGAGAAGCTGTAGGGGTCGTGGGAGCAGCAGATGTGGTCATGGGAGCAACTGTTGTGGTTGTGGGAGCAGCTGTGGTTGTGGTGGGCGTAGCTTTAGTGGTCGTGGGAGCAACTGTTATGGTTGTGGGAGCAGCTGTGGTTGTAGTGGGAGCAGCTGTAGTGGTCGTGGGAGCAGATATTGTTGTTGTGAGAATAGCTGTCGTGGTGGTGTGGGCAGCTGTTGTTGTGGTGGCAGCAGCTGTAGTGGTCGTGGGAGCAACTGCTGTGGTTGTGGGAGCAGCTGTAGTGGTTGTGGGAGCAGCTGAAGTGGTCGTGGGAGCCACTGTTGTGGTTGTGGGAGCAGCTGTTGTTGTGATGGGAGTAGCTGTAGTGTTTGTGGGAGCAGCTGTTGTGGTTGTGGGAGCAGCTGGTGTGGTTGTGGGATCAGCTGTGGTGGTTTTGGGAATGTCTGTTGTTGTGGTTGCAGCAGCTGTGGTTGTGGTGGGCGCAGCTGTGGTTGTGGTGGGTGCAGCTGTGGTTGTGGTGGGCGTAGCTGTAGTGGTCGTGGGAGCAACTGTTGTGGTTATGGGATCAGCTGTGGTTGTTGTGCGAGCAGCTGATGTCGTGGTGGGAGCAGCTGTAGGGGTCGTAGGAGCAGCAGTTGTGGTCATGGGAGCAACTGTTGTGGTTGTGGGAGCAGCTGTGGTTGTGGTGGGAGCAGCTGTAGGGTTCGTGGGAGCAGCTGTTGTGGTCGTGGGAGCAGCTGATGTTGTGGTGGGAGCAGCTGTAGGGGTCGTGGGAGCAGCAGATGTGGTCATGGGAGCAACTGTTGTGGTTGTGGGAGCAGCTGTGGTTGTGGTGTGCGTAGCTTTAGTGGTCATGGGAGCAACTGTTATGGTTGTGGGAGCAGCTGTGGTTGTAGTGGGAGCAGCTGTAGTGGTCGTGGGAGCAGATATTGTTGTTGTGGGAATAGCTGTCGTGGTGGTGTGGGCAGCTGTTGTTGTGGTGGCAGCAGCTGTAGTGGTCGTGGGAGCAACTGCTGTGGTTGTGGGAGCAGCTGTAGTGGTTGTGGGAGCAGCTGAAGTGGTCGTGGGAGCCACTGTTGTGGTTGTGGGAGCAGCTGTTGTTGTGATGGGAGTAGCTGTAGTGTTTGTGGGAGCAGCTGTTGTGGTTGTGGGAGCAGCTGGTGTGGTTGTGGGATCAGCTGTGGTGGTTTTGGGAATGTCTGTTGTTGTGGTTGCAGCAGCTGTGGTTGTGGTGGGCGCAGCTGTGGTTGTGGTGGGTGCAGCTGTGGTTGTGGTGGGCGTAGCTGTAGTGGTCGTGGGAGCAACTGTTGTGGTTATGGGATCAGCTGTGGTTGTTGTGCGAGCAGCTGATGTCGTGGTGGGAGCAGCTGTAGGGGTCGTAGGAGCAGCAGTTGTGGTCATGGGAGCAACTGTTGTGGTTGTGGGAGCAGCTGTGGTTGTGGTGGGAGCAGCTGTAGGGTTCGTGGGAGCAGCTGTTGTGGTCGTGGGAGCAGCTGATGTTGTGGTGGGAGCAGCTGTAGGGTTCGTGGGAGCAGCTGTTGTCGTGATGGGAGCAGCTGCAGTGGTCGTGGGAGCAGCTGTTGTTGTGGTGGGAGCAGCTGTAGTGGTCGTGGGAGCAGCTGTAGTGGTCGTGGGAGCAGCTGATGTTGTGGTGGGAGCAGCTGTAGGGGTCGTGGGAGAAGCAGTTGTGGTCATGGGAGCAACTGTTGTGGTTGTGGGAGCAGCTGTGGTTGTGGTGTAGGTAGCTGTAGTGGTCGTGGGAGCAACTGTTATGGTTGTGGGAGCAGCTGTGGTTGTGGTGGGCGTAGCTGTAGTGGTCGTGGGAGCAACAGCTGTGGTTGTAGTGGGAGCAGCTGTAGTGGTCGTGGGAGCAGCTGTTGTTGTTGTTGTGGGAATAGCTGTTGTGGTGGTGTGGGCAGCTGTTGTTGTGGTGGCAGCAGCTGTAGTAGTCGTGGGAGCAACTGCTGTGGTTGTGGGAGCAGCTGTAGTGGTTGTGGGAGCAACTGTTCTTGTGGTGGCAGCAGCTGTAGTGGTCGTGGGAGCAACTGCTGTGGTTGTGGGAGCAGCTGTTGTTGTGGTGGGAGCAGCTGTAGTGGTCGTGGGAGCAGCTGTAGTGGTCGTGGGAGCAGCTGATGTTGTGGTGGGAGCAGCTGTAGGGGTCGTGGGAGCAGCTGATGTTGTGGTGGGAGCAGCTGTAGGGGTCGTGGGAGCAGCAGTTGTGGTCATGGGAGCAACTGTTGTGGTTGTGGGAGCAGCTTTTGTTGTGGTGGGCATAGCTGTAGTGGTCGTCGGAGCAGCTTTGGTTGTGGTGGGCATAGCTGTCGTGGTGGTGTAGGCAGCTGTAGTTGTGGTGGCAGCAGCTGTAGTGGTCGTGGGAGCAACTGCTGTGGTTGTGGGAGCAGCTGTTGTTGTGGTGGGAGCAGCTGTAGTGGTCGTGGGAGCAGCTGTAGTGGTCGTGGGAGCAGCTGATGTTGTGGTGGGAGCAGCTGTAGGGGTCGTGGGAGCAGCAGTTGTGGTCATGGGAGCAACTGTTGTGGTTGTGGGAGCAGCTGTGGTTTTGGTGGGCGTAGCTGTAGTGGTCGTGGGAGCAACTGTTATGGTTGTGGGAGCAGCTGTGGTTGTAGTGGGAGCAGCTGTAGTGGTCGTGGGAGCAGCTGTTGTTGTTGTGGGAATAGCTGTCGTGGTGGTGTGGGCAGCTGTTGTTGTGGTGGCAGCCACTGTAGTGGTCGTGGGAGCAACTGCTGTGGTTGTGGGAGCAGCTGTAGTGGTTGTGGGAGCAACTGTTCTTGTGGTGGGAGCAACTGTTATGGTTGTGGGAGCAGCTGTGGTTGTAGTGGGAGCAGCTGTAGTGGTCGTGGGAGCAGCTGTAGTGGTCGTGGGAGCAACTGCTGTGGTTGTGGGAGCAGGTGTAGTGGTTGTGGGAGCAACTGTTCTTGTGGTGGGAGCAGCTGTAGTGGTCATGGGAGCAGCTGTAGTGGTTGTGGGAGCAACTGCTGTGGTTGTGGGAGCAGCTGTAGTGGTTGTGGGAGCAACTGTTCTTGTGGTGGGAGCAACTGTAGTGGTCGTGGGAGCAGCTGCAGTGGTCGTGGGAGCAGCTGTGGTTGAGGTGGGAGCAGCTGTAGTGGTCGTGGGAGCAGCTGTAGTGGTCGTGGGAGCAGCTGATGTTGTGGTGGGAGCAGCTATAGGGGTCGTGGGAGCAGCAGTTGTGGTCATGAGAGCAACTGTTGTGGTTGTGGGAGCAGCTGTGGTTGTGGTGGGCGTAGCTGTAGTGGTCGTGGGAGCAACTGTTGTGGTTGTGGGAGCAGCTGTGGTTGTAGTGGGAGCAGCTGTAGTGGTCGTGGGAGGAGCTGTTGTTGTTGTGGGAATAGCTGTCGTGGTGGTGTGGGCAGCAGTTGTTGTGGTGGCAGCAGCTGTAGTGGTCGTGGGAGCAACTGCAGTGGATGTGGGAGCACCTGTAGTGGTTGTGGGAGCAACTGTTCTTGTGGTGGGAGCAGCTGTAGTGGTCGTGGGAGCAGCTGTTGTTGTGGTGGGAGCAGCTGTTGTGGTCGTGGGAGCAACTGTTGTGGTTGTGGGAGCAGCTGTTGTTGTGGTGGGAGCAGCTGTAGTGGTCTTAGGAGCAGCTGTTGTTGTGGTGGGCGTAGCTGTAGTGGTCGTGGGAGCAACTGTTGTGGTCGTGGGAGCAGCTGTTGTTTTGATGGGAGCAGCTGTAGTGGTCGTGGGAGCAACTGCTGTGGTTGTGGGAGCAGCTGTAGTGGTTGTGGGAGCAACTGTTCTTGTGGTGGGAGCAGCTATAGTGGTCGTGGGAGCAGCTGTAGTTGTCTTGGGAGCAACTGCTGTGGTTGTGGGAGCAGCTGTAGTGGTTGTGGGAGCAACTGTTCTTGTGGTGGGAGCAACTGTAGTGGTCGTGGGAGCAGCTGCAGTGGTCGTTGGAGCAGCTGTGGTTGAGGTGGGAGCAGCTGTAGTGGTCGTGGGAGCAGCTTTAGTGGTCGTGGGAGCAGCTGATGTTGTGGTGGGAGCAGCTGTAGGGGTCGTGGGATCAGCAGTTGTGGTCATGAGAGCAACTGTTGTGGTTGTGGGAGCAGCTGTGGTTGTGGTGGGCGTAGCTGTAGTGGTCGTGGGAGCAACTGTTGTGGTTGTGGGAGCAGCTGTTGTTGTGGTGGGAGCAGCTCTAGTGGTCTTAGGAGCAGCTGTTGTTGTGGTGGGCGTAGCTGTAGTGGTCGTGGGAGCAACTGTTGTGGTTGTGGGAGCAGCTGTTGTTGTGGTGGGAGCAGCTGTGGTGGTTGTGGGAATAGCTGTTGTTGTGGTGGCATTAGCTGTGGTTGTGGTGGGCGCAGCTGTGGTTGTGGTGGGTGGAGCTGTAGTGGTCGTTGGAGCAACTGTTGTTGTGGTGGGAGCAGCTGTAGTGGTCGTGGGAGCAGCTGTTGTTGTGGTGGGAGCAGCTGTAGTGGTCATGGGAGCAGCTGTTGTTGTGATAGGAGCACTTGTACTGGTCGTGGGAGCAACTGTTGTTGTGGTGGGAGCAGCTCTAGTGGTTGTGGGAGCAGCTGTAGTGGTTGTGGGAGCAGCTGTTGTTGTGGTGGGAGCAGCTGTAGTGGTTGTGGGAGCAACTGTTGTGGTTGTGGGAGCAGCTGTGGTTGTAGTGTGAGCAGCTTTTGTGGTTGTGGGAGCAGCTGTAGTGGTTGTGGGAGCAGCTGAAGTGGTCGTGGGAGCCACTGTTGTGGTTGTAGTGGGAGCAGCTGTGGTTGTGGTGGGCGTAGCTGTAGTGGTCGTGGGAGCAACTGTTGTGGTTGTGGGAGCAGCTGTTGTTGTGGTGGGAGCAGCTCTAGTGGTCTTAGGAGCAGCTGTTGTTGTGGTGGGCGTAGCTGTAGTGGTCGTGGGAGCAACTGTTGTGGTTGTGGGAGCAGCTGTTGTTGTGGTGGGAGCAGCTGTAGTGGTCTTAGGAGCAGCTGTTGTTGTGGTGGACGTAGCTGTAGTGGTCGTGGGAGCAACTGCTGTGGTTGTGGGAGCAGCTGTAGTGGTTGTGGGAGCAACTGTTCTTTTGGTGGGAGAAGCTGTAGTGGTCATGGAACCAGATGTTGTTGTGATGGGATCAGATGAAGTGGTCGTGGGAGCAGCTGCTGTTGTTGTGCGAGCAGCTGTAGTGGTTGTGGGAGCAGCTGCTGCTGTGGTGGGAGCAGCTGTAGTGGTTGTGGGAGCAGCTATTGTGGTCGTGGGAGCAACTGTTATGGTTGTTGGAGCAGCTGTTGTGGTGGCAACAACTGTGGTTGTTGTGGGAGCAGCTGTAGTGGTCGTGTGAGCAACTGTTGTTGTGGTGGGAGCAGCTGTGGTGGTTGTGGGAATAGCTGTTGTTGTGGTGGCATTAGCTGTGGTTGTGGTGGGCGCAGCTGTGGTTGTGGTGGGTGGAGCTGTAGTGGTCGTTGGAGCAACTGTTGTTGTGGTGGGAGCAGCTGTAGTGGTCGGGGGAGCAGCTGTTGTTGTGGTGGGAGCAGCTGTAGTGGTCATGGGAGCAGCTGTTGTTGTGATAGGAGCAGCTGTACTGGTCGTGGGAGCAACTGTTGTTGTGGTGGGAGCAGCTCTAGTGGTTGTGGGAGCAGCTGTAGTGGTTGTGGGAGCAGCTGTTGTTGTGGTGGGAGCAGCTGTAGTGGTTGTGGGAGCAACTGTTGTGGTTGTGGGAGCAGCTGTGGTTGTAGTGTGAGCAGCTTTTGTGGTTGTGGGAGCAGCTGTAGTGGTTGTGGGAGCAACTGTTCTGGTTGTGGGAGCAGCTGTGGTTGTAGTGGGAGCAGCTGTTGTGGTTGTGGGAGCAGCTGTAGTGGTTGTGGGAGCAGCTGAAGTGGTCGTGGGAGCCACTGTTGTGGTTGTGGGAGCAGCTGTTGTTGTGATGGGAGTATCTGTAGGGGTTGTGGGAGCAGCTGTTGTTGTGGTGGACGTAGCTGTAGTGGTCGTGGGAGCAACTGCTGTGGTTGTGGGAGCAGCTGTAGTGGTTGTGGGAGCAACTGTTCTTTTGGTGGGAGAAGCTGTAGTGGTCATGGAACCAGATGTTGTTGTGATGGGATCAGATGAAGTGGTCGTGGGAGCAGCTGCTGTTGTTGTGCGAGCAGCTGTAGTGGTTGTGGGAGCAGCTGCTGCTGTGGTGGGAGCAGCTGTAGTGGTTGTGGGAGCAGCTATTGTGGTCGTGGGAGCAACTGTTATGGTTGTTGGAGCAGCTGTTGTGGTGGCAACAACTGTGGTTGTTGTGGGAGCAGCTGTAGTGGTCGTGTGAGCAACTGTTGTTGTGGTGGGAGCAGCTGTGGTGGTTGTGGGAATAGCTGTTGTTGTGGTGGCATTAGCTGTGGTTGTGGTGGGCGCAGCTGTGGTTGTGGTGGGTGGAGCTGTAGTGGTCGTTGGAGCAACTGTTGTTGTGGTGGGAGCAGCTGTAGTGGTCGGGGGAGCAGCTGTTGTTGTGGTGGGAGCAGCTGTAGTGGTCATGGGAGCAGCTGTTGTTGTGATAGGAGCAGCTGTACTGGTCGTGGGAGCAACTGTTGTTGTGGTGGGAGCAGCTCTAGTGGTTGTGGGAGCAGCTGTAGTGGTTGTGGGAGCAGCTGTTGTTGTGGTGGGAGCAGCTGTAGTGGTTGTGGGAGCAACTGTTGTGGTTGTGGGAGCAGCTGTGGTTGTAGTGTGAGCAGCTTTTGTGGTTGTGGGAGCAGCTGTAGTGGTTGTGGGAGCAACTGTTCTGGTTGTGGGAGCAGCTGTGGTTGTAGTGGGAGCAGCTGTTGTGGTTGTGGGAGCAGCTGTAGTGGTTGTGGGAGCAGCTGAAGTGGTCGTGGGAGCCACTGTTGTGGTTGTGGGAGCAGCTGTTGTTGTGATGGGAGTATCTGTAGGGGTTGTGGGAGCAGCTGTTGTTGTGGTGGGCGTAGCTGTAGTGGTCGTGGGAGCAACTGCTGTGGTTGTGGGAGCAGCTGTAGTGGTTGTGGGAGCAACTGTTCTTTTGGTGGGAGAAGCTGTAGTGGTCATGGAACCAGATGTTGTTGTGATGGGATCAGATGAAGTGGTCGTGGGAGCAGCTGCTGTTGTTGTGCGAGCAGCTGTAGTGGTTGTGGGAGCAGCTGCTGCTGTGGTGGGAGCAGCTGTAGTGGTTGTGGGAGCAGCTATTGTGGTCGTGGGAGCAACTGTTATGGTTGTTGGAGCAGCTGTTGTGGTGGCAACAACTGTGGTTGTTGTGGGAGCAGCTGTAGTGGTCGTGTGAGCAACTGTTGTTGTGGTGGGAGCAGCTGTGGTGGTTGTGGGAATAGCTGTTGTTGTGGTGGCATTAGCTGTGGTTGTGGTGGGCGCAGCTGTGGTTGTGGTGGGTGGAGCTGTAGTGGTCGTTGGAGCAACTGTTGTTGTGGTGGGAGCAGCTGTAGTGGTCGTGGGAGCAGCTGTTGTTGTGGTGGGAGCAGCTGTAGTGGTCATGGGAGCAGCTGTTGTTGTGATAGGAGCACTTGTACTGGTCGTGGGAGCAACTGTTGTTGTGGTGGGAGCAGCTCTAGTGGTTGTGGGAGCAGCTGTAGTGGTTGTGGGAGCAGCTGTTGTTGTGGTGGGAGCAGCTGTAGTGGTTGTGGGAGCAACTGTTGTGGTTGTGGGAGCAGCTGTGGTTGTAGTGTGAGCAGCTTTTGTGGTTGTGGGAGCAGCTGTAGTGGTTGTGGGAGCAGCTGAAGTGGTCGTGGGAGCCACTGTTGTGGTTGTAGTGGGAGCAGCTGTTGTTGTGGTGGGAGCAGCTGTAGGGGTCGTGGGATCAGCAGTTGTGGTCATGAGAGCAACTGTTGTGGTTGTGGGAGCAGCTGTGGTTGTGGTGGGCGTAGCTGTAGTGGTCGTGGGAGCAACTGTTGTGGTTGTGGGAGCATCTGTTGTTGTGGTGGGAGCAGCTCTAGTGGTCTTAGGAGCAGCTGTTGTTGTGGTGGGCGTAGCTGTAGTGGTCGTGGGAGCAACTGTTGTGGTTGTGGGAGCAGCTGTTGTTGTGGTGGGAGCAGCTGTAGTGGTCTTAGGAGCAGCTGTTGTTGTGGTGGACGTAGCTGTAGTGGTCGTGGGAGCAACTGCTGTGGTTGTGGGAGCAGCTGTAGTGGTTGTGGGAGCAACTGTTCTTTTGGTGGGAGAAGCTGTAGTGGTCATGGAACCAGATGTTGTTGTGATGGGATCAGATGAAGTGGTCGTGGGAGCAGCTGCTGTTGTTGTGCGAGCAGCTGTAGTGGTTGTGGGAGCAGCTGCTGCTGTGGTGGGAGCAGCTGTAGTGGTTGTGGGAGCAGCTATTGTGGTCGTGGGAGCAACTGTTATGGTTGTTGGAGCAGCTGTTGTGGTGGCAACAACTGTGGTTGTTGTGGGAGCAGCTGTAGTGGTCGTGTGAGCAACTGTTGTTGTGGTGGGAGCAGCTGTGGTGGTTGTGGGAATAGCTGTTGTTGTGGTGGCATTAGCTGTGGTTGTGGTGGGCGCAGCTGTGGTTGTGGTGGGTGGAGCTGTAGTGGTCGTTGGAGCAACTGTTGTTGTGGTGGGAGCAGCTGTAGTGGTCGTGGGAGCAGCTGTTGTTGTGGTGGGAGCAGCTGTAGTGGTCATGGGAGCAGCTGTTGTTGTGATAGGAGCAGCTGTACTGGTCGTGGGAGCAACTGTTGTTGTGGTGGGAGCAGCTCTAGTGGTTGTGGGAGCAGCTGTAGTGGTTGTGGGAGCAGCTGTTGTTGTGGTGGGAGCAGCTGTAGTGGTTGTGGGAGCAACTGTTGTGGTTGTGGGAGCAGCTGTGGTTGTAGTGTGAGCAGCTTTTGTGGTTGTGGGAGCAGCTGTAGTGGTTGTGGGAGCAACTGTTCTGGTTGTGGGAGCAGCTGTGGTTGTAGTGGGAGCAGCTGTTGTGGTTGTGGGAGCAGCTGTAGTGGTTGTGGGAGCAGCTGAAGTGGTCGTGGGAGCCACTGTTGTGGTTGTGGGAGCAGCTGTTGTTGTGATGGGAGTATCTGTAGGGGTTGTGGGAGCAGCTGTTGTTGTGGTGGGCGTAGCTGTAGTGGTCGTGGGAGCAACTGCTGTGGTTGTGGGAGCAGCTGTAGTGGTTGTGGGAGCAACTGTTCTTTTGGTGGGAGAAGCTGTAGTGGTCATGGAACCAGATGTTGTTGTGATGGGATCAGATGAAGTGGTCGTGGGAGCAGCTGCTGTTGTTGTGCGAGCAGCTGTAGTGGTTGTGGGAGCAGCTGCTGCTGTGGTGGGAGCAGCTGTAGTGGTTGTGGGAGCAGCTATTGTGGTCGTGGGAGCAACTGTTATGGTTGTTGGAGCAGCTGTTGTGGTGGCAACAACTGTGGTTGTTGTGGGAGCAGCTGTAGTGGTCGTGTGAGCAACTGTTGTTGTGGTGGGAGCAGCTGTGGTGGTTGTGGGAATAGCTGTTGTTGTGGTGGCATTAGCTGTGGTTGTGGTGGGCGCAGCTGTGGTTGTGGTGGGTGGAGCTGTAGTGGTCGTTGGAGCAACTGTTGTTGTGGTGGGAGCAGCTGTAGTGGTCGTGGGAGCAGCTGTTGTTGTGGTGGGAGCAGCTGTAGTGGTCATGGGAGCAGCTGTTGTTGTGATAGGAGCACTTGTACTGGTCGTGGGAGCAACTGTTGTTGTGGTGGGAGCAGCTCTAGTGGTTGTGGGAGCAGCTGTAGTGGTTGTGGGAGCAGCTGTTGTTGTGGTGGGAGCAGCTGTAGTGGTTGTGGGAGCAACTGTTGTGGTTGTGGGAGCAGCTGTGGTTGTAGTGTGAGCAGCTTTTGTGGTTGTGGGAGCAGCTGTAGTGGTTGTGGGAGCAGCTGAAGTGGTCGTGGGAGCCACTGTTGTGGTTGTAGTGGGAGCAGCTGTTGTTGTGATGGGAGTATCTGTAGGGGTTGTGGGAGCAGCTGTTGTTGTGGTGGGAGCAGCTGTTGTGGTTGTGGGAGCAGCTGTGTTGGTTGTGGGAATGTCTGTTGTTTTGGTTGAAGCAGCTGTGGTTGTGGTGGGCGCAGCTGTGGTTTCGCTGGGAGCAGCTGTAGGGGTCGTGGGAGCAGCAGTTGTGGTCATGGGAGCAACTGTTTTGGTTGTGGGAGCAGCTGTTGTTGTGGTGGGAGCAGCTGTAGTGGTCGTGGGAGCAGATGTAGTGGTCGTGGGAGCAGCTGATGTTGTGGTGGGAGCAGCTGTAGGGTTCGTGTGAGCAGCTGTTGTCGTGATGGGAGCAGCTGCAGTGGTCGTGGGAGCAGCTGTTGTTGTGGTGGAAGCAGCTGTAGTGGTCGTGGGAGCAGATGTAGTGGTCGTGGGAGCAGCTGATGTTGTGGTGGGAGCAGCTGTAGGGTTCGTGTGAGCAGCTGTTGTGGTGATGGGAGCAGCTGCAGTGGTCGTGGGAGCAGCTGTTGTTGTGGTGGGAGCAGCTGTAGTGGTCGTGGGAGCAGCTGATGTTGTGGTGGGAGCAGCTGTAGGGGTCGTGGTAGCAGCAGTTGTGGTCATGGGAGCAACTGTTGTGGTTGTGGGAGCAGCTGTGGTTGTGGTGGGCGTAGCTGTAGTGGTCGTGGGAGCAACTGTAATGGTTGTGGGAGCAACTGTTCTTGTGGTGGGAGCAGCTGTAGTGGTCGTGGCAGCAGCTGTTGTTGTCGTGGGAGCAGCTGTAGTGGTCGTGGGAGCAACTGCTGTGGTTGTGGGAGCAGCTGTGGTTGTGGTTGGAGCAGCTGTAGTGGTCGTGGGAGCAGCTGATGTTGTGGTGGGAGCAGCTGTAGTGGTTGTGGGAGGAGCTGTAGTGGTCGTGGGAGCAGCTGATGTTGTGGTGGGAGCAGCTATAGGGGTCGTGGGAGCAGCAGTTGTGGTCATGAGAGCAACTGTTGTTGTGGTGGGAGCAGCTGTAGTGGTCATGGGAGCAGCTGTTGTTGTGATAGGAGCAGCTGTACTGGTCGTGGGAGCAACTGTTGTTGTGGTGGGAGCAGCTCTAGTGGTTGTGGGAGCAGCTGTAGTGGTTGTGGGAGCAGCTGTTGTTGTGGTGGGAGCAGCTGTAGTGGTTGTGGGAGCAACTGTTCTGGTTGTGGGAGCAGCTGTGGTTGTAGTGGGAGCAGCTGTTGTGGTTGTGGGAGCAGCTGTAGTGGTTGTGGGAGCAACTGTTCTGGTTGTGGGAGCAGCTGTGGTTGTAGTGGGAGCAGCTGTTGTGGTTGTGGGAGCAGCTGTAGTGGTTGTGGGAGCAGCTGAAGTGGTCGTGGGAGCCACTGTTGTGGTTGTGGGAGCAGCTGTTGTTGTGATGGGAGTATCTGTAGGGGTTGTGGGAGCAGCTGTTGTTGTGGTGGGAGCAGCTGTTGTGGTTGTGGGAGCAGCTGTGTTGGTTGTGGGAATGTCTGTTGTTGTGGTTGCAGCAGCTGTGGTTGTGGTGGGCGCAGCTGTGGTTGTGGTGGGAGCAGCTGTAGGGGTCGTGGGAGTAGCAGTTGTGGTCATGGGAGCAACTGTTGTGGTTGTGGGAGCAGCTGTTGTTGTGATGGGAGTATCTGTAGTGGTTGTGGGAGCAGCTGTTGTTGTGGTGGGAGCAGCTGTTGTGGTTGTGGGAGGAGCTGTAGTGGTCGTGGGAGCAGCTGATGTTGTGGTGGGAGCAGCTATAGGGGTCGTGGGAGCAGCAGTTGTGGTCATGAGAGCAACTGTTGTTGTGGTGGGAGCAGCTGTAGTGGTCATGGGAGCAGCTGTTGTTGTGATAGGAGCAGCTGTACTGGTCGTGGGAGCAACTGTTGTTGTGGTGGGAGCAGCTCTAGTGGTTGTGGGAGCAGCTGTAGTGGTTGTGGGAGCAGCTGTTGTTGTGGTGGGAGCAGCTGTAGTGGTTGTGGGAGCAACTGTTGTGGTTGTGGGAGCAACTGTTCTGGTTGTGGGAGCAGCTGTGGTTGTAGTGGGAGCAGCTGTTGTGGTTGTGGGAGCAGCTGTAGTGGTTGTGGGAGCAACTGTTCTGGTTGTGGGAGCAGCTGTGGTTGTAGTGGGAGCAGCTGTTGTGGTTGTGGGAGCAGCTGTAGTGGTTGTGGGAGCAGCTGAAGTGGTCGTGGGAGCCACTGTTGTGGTTGTGGGAGCAGCTGTTGTTGTGATGGGAGTATCTGTAGGGGTTGTGGGAGCAGCTGTTGTTGTGGTGGGAGCAGCTGTTGTGGTTGTGGGAGCAGCTGTGTTGGTTGTGGGAATGTCTGTTGTTGTGGTTGCAGCAGCTGTGGTTGTGGTGGGCGCAGCTGTGGTTGTGGTGGGAGCAGCTGTAGGGGTCGTGGGAGCAGCAGTTGTGGTCATGGGAGCAACTGTTGTGGTTGTGGGAGCAGCTGTTGTTGTGATGGGAGTATCTGTAGTGGTTGTGGGAGCAGCTGTTGTTGTGGTGGGAGCAGCTGTTGTGGTTGTGGGAGCAGCTGTGTTGGTTGTGGGAATGTCTGTTGTTGTGGTTGCAGCAGCTGTGGTTGTGGTGGGCGCAGCTGTGGTTGTGGTGGGAGCAGCTGTAGGGGTCGTGGGAGCAGCAGTTGTGGTCATGGGAGCAACTGTTGTGGTTGTGGGAGCAGCTGTTGTTGTGATGGGAGTATCTGTAGTGGTTGTGGGAGCAGCTGTTGTTGTGGTGGGAGCAACTGTTGTGGTTGTGGGAGCAGCTGTGGTTGTGGTGGGCGTAGCTGTAGTGGTCGTGGGAGCAACTGTTGTGGTTGTGGGAGCAGCTGTGGTTGTAGTGGGAGCAGCTGTAGTGGTCGTGGGAGCAGCTGTTGTTGTGATGGCAGCAGCTGTAGTGTTCGTGGGAGCAACTGCTGTGGTTGTGGGAGCAGCTGTGGTTGTAGTGGGAGCAGCTGTAGTGGTCGTGGGAGCAGCTTTTGTCGTGATGGGAGCAGCTGCAGTGGTCGTGGGAGCAGTTGTTGTTGTGGAGGGAGCAGCTGTAGTGGTCGTGGGAGCAGCTGATGTTGTGGTGGGAGCAGCTGTAGGGGTCCTGGGAGCAGCAGTTGTGGTCATGGGAGCAACTGTTGTGGTTGTGGGAGCAGCTGTGGTTGTGGTGGGAGCAGCTGTAGGGTTCGTGTGAGCAGCTGTTGTCGTGATGGGAACAGCTGCAGTGGTCGTCGGAGCAGCTGTTGTTGTGGTGGGAGCAGCTGTAGTGGTCGTGGGAGCAGCTGTAGTGGTCGTGGGAGCAGCTGATGTTGTGGTGGGAGCAGCTGTAGGGGTCGTGGGAGCAGCAGTTGTGGTCATGGGAGCAACTGTTGTGGTTGTGGGAGCAGCTGTGGTTGTGGTAGGCGTAGCTGTCGTGGTGGTGTGGGCAGCTGTTGTTGTGGTGGCAGCAGCTGTAGTGGTTGTGGGAGCAGCAGTAGTGGTCGTGGGAGCAACTGCTGTGGTTGTGGGAGCAGCAGTAGTGGTTGTGGGAGAAACTGTTCTTGTGGTGGGAGCAGCTGTAGTGGTCGTGGCAGCAGCTGTTGTTGTCGTGGGAGCAGCTGTAGTGGTCGTGGGAGCAACTGCTGTGGTTGTGGGAGCAGCTGTGGTTGTGGTTGGAGCAGCTGTAGTGGTCGTGGGAGTAGCTGTAGTGGTCGTTGGAGCAGCTGATGTTGTGGTGGGAGCAGCTGTAGGGTTCGTTGGAGCAGCTGTTGTCGTGATGGGAGCAGCTGCAGTGGTCGTGGGAGCAGCTGTTGTTGTGGTGGGAGCAGCTGTAGTGGTTGTGGGAGCAGCTGTAGTGGTCGTGGGAGCAGCTGTAGGGGTCGTGGGAGCAGCTGTAGGGGTCGTGGGAGCAGCAGTTGTGGTCATGGGAGCAACTGTTTTGGTTGTGGGAGCAGCTGTGGTTGTGGTGGGCGTAGCTGTAGTGGTCGTGGGAGCAACTGTTGTGGTTGTGGGAGCAGCTGTGGTTGTAGTGGGAGCAGCTGTAGTGGTCGTGGGAGCAGCTGTTGTTGTTGTGGGAATAGCTGTCGTGGTGGTGTGGGCAGCTGTTGTTGTGGTGGCAGCAGCTGTAGTGGTCGTGGGAGCAACTGCTGTGGTTGTGGGAGCAGCTGTAGTGGTTGTGGGAGCAACTGTTCTTGTGGTGGGAGCAGCTGTAGTGGTTGTGGGAGCAACTGTTGTGGTTGTGGGAGCAGCTGTGGTTGTAGTGGGAGCAGCTGTTGTGGTTGTGGGAGCAGCTGTAGTGGTTGTGGGAGCAGCTGAAGTGGTCGTGGGAGCCACTGTTGTGGTTGTGGGAGCAGCTGTTGTTGTGATGGGAGTAGCTGTAGTGGTTGTGGGAGCAGCTGTTGTTGTGGTGGGAGCAGCTGTTGTGGTTGTGGGAGCAGCTGGTGTGGTTGTGGGATCAGCTGTGGTGGTTGTTGGAATGTCTGTTGTTGTGGTTGCAGCAGCTGTGATTGTGGTGGGCGCAGCTGTGGTTGTGGTGGGCGTTGCTGTAGTGGTCGTGTGAGCAACTGTTGTGGTTGTGGGAGCAGCTGCTGTTGTTGAGGGATTAGCTGTAGTGGTCGTGGGAGCAAGTGTTGTGGTTGTGGGAGCAGCTGTAGTGGTTGTGGGAGCAGCTGTTGTTGTGGTGGGAGCAGCTGTAGTGGTTGTGGGAGCAACTGTGGTTGTAGTGGGAGCAATTGTTGTGGTCGCGGGAGCAGCTGTTGTTGTCAGGGGCGCACCTGTTGTGGTTGTGGGAGCAGCTGTTGTGGTTGTGGGACCAGCTGTGATGGTTGTGGGAATAGCTGTTGTTGCGGTGGCAGCAGCTGTTGTTGTGGTGGGCGCAGCTGTGGTTGTGGTGGGCGTCGCTGTAGTGGTCGTGTGAGCAACTGTTGTGGTTGTGGGAGCAGCTGCTGTTGTTGAGGGATTAGCTGTAGTGGTCGTGGGAGCAAGTGTTGTGGTTGTGGGAGCAGCTGTAGTGGTTGTGGGAGCAGCTGTTGTTGTGGTGGGAGCAGCTGTAGTGGTCGTGGGAGCAGCTGTTGTTTTGGTGGGCGTAGCTGTAGTAGTCGTGGGAGCAGCTGTTGTGGTCGTAGGAGCAGCTGTTGTTTTGATGGGAGCAGCTGTAATGGTCGTGGGAGCAGCTGTTGTTGTGGTGGGAGCAGCTGTAGTGGTCGTGGGAGCAGCTGTTGTTTTGGTGGGCGTAGCTGTAGTGGTCGTGGGAGCAACTGTTGTGGTCGTGGGAGCAGCTGTTGTTTTGATGGGAGCAGCTGTAATGGTCGTGGGAGCAGCTGTTGTCGTGATCGAAGCAACTGCAGTGGTCATGGGAGCAGCTGTTGTTTTGGTGGGAGCAGGTGTAGTGGTGGTGGGAGCAGCTGTTGTGGTCGTGGGAGCAGCTGTTGTTGTGGTGGGAGCAGCTTTCGTGGTCGTGGGAGCAACTGCTGGGGTTGTGGGAGCAGCTGTGGTTGTGGTGGGCGTAGATGTAGCTGTCGTGGTCGTGGGAGCAACTGCTGTGGTTGTGGGAGCAACTGTTGTGGTTGTGGGATCAGCTGTGGTGTTTGTGGGATCAGCTGTGGTTGCTGTGGGAGCAGCTGAAGTGGTCGTGGGAGCAGCTGTTGTGGTTGTGGGAGCAGCTGTGGTTGTTGTGGGCGTAGCTGTTGTGGTTGTGGGATCAGCTGAAGTTGTCGTGGGAGCAGCTGAAGGGGTCGTAGGAGCAGCTGTTGTTGTTGAGGGATTAGCTGTAGTGGTCGTGGGAGCAAGTGTTGTGGTTGTGGGAGCAACTGTTGTGGTTGTGGGAGCAGCTGTGGTTGTTGTGGGAGCAGCTGAAGTTGTCGTGGGAGCAGCTGAAGGGGTCATAGGAGCAGCTGCTGTTGTTGAGGGATTAGCTGTAGTGGTCGTGGGAGCAAGTGTTGTGGTTGTGGGAGCAGCTGTAGTGGTTGTGGGAGCAGCTGTTGTTGTGGTGGGAGCAGCTGTAGTGGTTGTGGGAGCAACTGTGGTTGTAGTGGGAGCAATTGTTGTGGTCGCGGGAGCAGCTGTTGTTGTTAGGGGCGCACCTGTTGTGGTTGTGGGAGCAGCTGTTGTGGTTGTGGGACCAGCTGTGAATGTTGTGGGAATAGCTGTTGTTGCGGTGGCAGCAGCTGTTGTTGTGGTGGGCGCAGCTGTGGTTGTGGTGGGCGTCGCTGTAGTGGTCGTGTGAGCAACTGTTGTGGTTGTGGGAGCAGCTGCTGTTGTTGAGGGATTAGCTGTAGTGGTCGTGGGAGCAAGTGTTGTGGGTGTGGGAGCAGCTGTAGTGGTTGTGGGAGCAGCTGTTGTTGTGGTGGGAGCAGCTGTAGTGGTTGTGTGAGCAACTGTTGTGGTTGTTGGAGCAGCTGTGGTTGTAGTGGGAGCAATTGTTGTGGTCGTGGGAGCAGCTGTTGTTGTCAGGGGCGCACCTGTTGTGGTTGTGGGAGCAGCTGTTGTGGTTGTGGGACCAGCTGTGATGGTTGTGGGAATAGCTGTTGTTGCGGTGGCAGCAGCTGTTGTTGTGGTGGGCGCAGCTGTGGTTGTGGTGGGCGTCGCTGTAGTGGTCGTGTGAGCAACTGTTGTGGTTGTGGGAGCAGCTGTGGTTGTGGTGGGCGTAGCTGTAATGGTTGTGGGAGCAGCTGTTGTTGTGGTGGGAGCAGCTGTAGTGGTCATGGAAGCAACAGTTGTTGTGGTGGGCGTAGCTGTAGTGGTCGTGGGAGCAACTGTTGTGGTTGTGGGATCAGCTGTTGTCATGATGGGAGCAGCTGTAGTGGTTGTGGGATCAGCTGTGGTTGTTGTGGGAGCAGCTGTAGTGGTCGTGGGAGCAACTGCTGTGGTTGTGGGTGCAGCTGTGGTTGTGGTGGGCGTAGCTGTAGTGGTCGTTGGAGCAACTGTTGTGGTTGTGGGAGCAGCTGTTGTTGTGATCGGAGCAGCTGTAGTGGTCGTGGGAGCAGCTGTTTTTGTGGTGGGAGCAGCTGTAGTGGTTGTGGGAGCAGCTGTACTGGTTGTGGGAGCAACTGTTGTTGTGGTGGGAGCAGCTGTTGTGGTCGTGGGAGCAACTGTTGTGGTTGTGGGAGGAGATGTTGTGGTTGTGGGAGCAGCTGTGGTTGTGGTGGGCGTAGATGTAGCTGTGGTGTTTGTGGGATCAGCTGTGGTTGTGGTGGGAGCCGCTGAAGTTTTCGTGGGAGCAGCTGAAGGGGTCGTGGGAGCAGCTATTGTTTTGGTGGGCGTAGCTGTAGTGGTTGTGGGAGCAGCTGTGGTTGTGGTGGGCTTAGATGTAGCTGTCGTGGTCGTGGGAGCAACTGCTGTGGTTGTGAGAGCAACTGCTGTGGTTGTGGGATCAGCTGTGGTGTTTGTGGGATCAGCTGTGGTTGTTGTGGGAGCAGCTGAAGTTGTCGTGGGAGCAGCAGAAGTGGTCGTGGGAGCAGCTGCTATTGTTGAGGGATTAGCTGTAGTGGTCGTGGGAGCAAGTGTTGTGGTTGTGGGAGCAGCTGTAGTGGTTGTGGGAGCAGCTGTTGTTGTGGTGGGAGCAGCTGTAGTGGTCGTGGGAGCAGCTGTTTTTTTGGTGGGCGTAGCTGTAGTGGTCGTGGGAGCAGCTGTTGTGGTTGTAGGAGCAGCTGTTGTTGTGGTGGGAGCAGCTGTAGTGGTCGTGGGAGCAGCTGTTGTTTTGGTGGGCGTAGCTGTAGTGGTCGTGGGAGCAGCTGTTGTGGTTGTAGGAGCAGCTGTTGTTTTGATGGGAGCAGCTGTTGTCGTGATCGAAGCAACTGCAGTGGTCATGGGAGCAGCTGTAGTGGTCGTGGGAGCAGCTGAAGTTGTTGTGGGACCAGCTGTAGTGGTCGTGGGAGCAGCTGTTGTGGTCGTGGGAGCAGCTGTTGTTGTGGTGGGAGCAGCTTTCGTGGTCGTGGGAGCAACTGCTGTGGTTGTGGGAGCAGCTGTGGTTGTGGTGGGCGTAGATGTAGCTGTCATGGTCGTGGGAGCAACTGCTGTGGTTGTGGGAGCAGCTGTGGTTGTGGTGGGCGTAGATGTAGCTGTGGTGTTTGTGGGATCAGCTGTGGTTGTGGTGGGAGCAGCTGAAGTTGTCGTGGGAGCAGCTGAAGGGGTCGTGGGAGCAACTGCTGTTGTTGAGGGATTAGCTGTAGTGGTCGTGGTAGCAAGTTTTGTGGTTGTAGGAGCAGCTGTAGTGGTTGTGGGAGAAGCTGTTGTTGTGGTGGGAGCAGCTGTAGTGGTTGTGGGAGCAACTGTTGTGGTTGTGGGAGCAGCTGTGGTTGTAGTGGGAGCAATTGTTGTGGTCGTGGGAGCAGCTGTTGTTTTGGTGGGCGTAGCTGTAGTGGTCGTGGGGGCAGCTGTTGTTGTGGTGGGAGCAGCTTTCGTGGTCGTGGGAGCAACAGTTGTTGTGGTGGGCGTAGCTGTAGTGGTCGTGGGAACAACTGTTGTGGTTGTGGGATCAGCTGTTGTCATGATGGGAGCAGCTGTAGTGGTTGTGTGATCAGTTGTGGTTGTTGTGGCAGCAGCTGTAGTGGTCGTGGGAGCAACTGCTGTGGTTGTGGGAGCAGCTGTAGTGGTTGTGGGAGCAGCTGTTGTTATTGTGGGAATAGCTGTCGTGGTGGTGTGGGCAGCTGTTGTTGTGGTGGCAGCAGCTGTAGTGGTCGTGGGAGCAACTGCTGTGGTTGTGGGAGCAGCTGTAGTGGTTGTGGGAGCAGCTGTTGTTGTCGTAGGAGCAGCTGTTTTGGTCGTGGGAGCAGCTGTTTTGGTCGTGGGAGCAACTGTTGTGGTTGTGGGAGGAGCTGTTGTGGTTGTGGGAGCAGCTGTTGTTGTGGTTGGAGCAGCTGTAGTCGTCGTGGAAGCAGCTGTTGTTTTGGTGGGCGTAGCTGTAGTGGTCGTGGGAGCAGCTGTTGTGGTCGTAGGAGAAGCTGTTGTTGTCACGGGCGCACCTGTTGTGGTTGTGGGAGCAGATGTTGTTGTTGTGGGACCAGCTGTGATGGTTGTGGGAGCAGCTGTTGTTGCGGTGGCAGCAACTGTTGTGGTTGTGGGAGCAGCTGTGGTTGTGGTGGGCGTAGCTGTAGTGGTCGTGGGAGCAACTGTTGTTGTGGTGGGAGCAGCTGTATTGGTCATGGGAGCAGCTGTTGTTGTGATAGGAGCAGCTGTAGTGGTTGTGGGAGCAGCTGTACTGGTTGTGGGAGCAACTGTTGTTGTGGTGGGAGCAGCTGTTGAGGTTGTGGGAGGAGCTGTTGTGGTCGTGGGAGCAGCTGTTGTTGTGGTGGGAGCAGCTGTAGTGGTCGTGGGAGCAGCTGTTGTTGTGGTGGGCGTAGCTGTAGTGGTCGTGGGAGCAACTGTTGTGGTCGTGGGAGCAACTGTTGTTTTGATGGGAGCAGCTGTAATGGTCGTGGGAGCAGCTGTTGTCGTGATCGGAGCAGCTGCAGTGGTCGTTGGAGCAGCTGTTGTTGTGGTGGGAGCAGCTGTCGTGGTCGTGGGAGCAACTGCTATGGTTGTGGGAGCAGCTGTGGTTGTGGTGGGCGTAGCTGTAGTGGTCGTTGGAGCAACTGTTGTGGTTGTGGGATCAGCTGTGGTTGTTGTGGGATCAGCTGTGGTTGTTGTGGGAGCAGCTGAAGTTGTCGTGGGAGCAGCTGAAGTGGTCGTGGGAGCAAATGCTGTTGTTGAGGGATTAGCTGTAGTGGTCGTGGGAGTAACTGTTGTGGTTCTGAGAGCAGCTGTTTTGGTCGTGGGAGCAACTGTTGTGATTTTGGGAGGAGCTGTTGTGGTTGTGGGAGCAGCTGTTGTTGTGGTGGGAGCAACTGTTGTGGTTGCGGGAGGACCTGTTGTGGTTGTGGGAGCAGCTGTTGTTGTGGTGGGAGCAGCTGTAGTGGTCGTGGGAGCAGCTGTTGTTTTGGTGGGCGTAGCTGTAGTGGTTGTGGGAGCAGCTGTGGTTGTGGTGGGTGTAGATGTAGCTGTCGTGGGAGCAACTGCTGTGGTTGTGGGAGCAACTGTTGTGGTTGTGGGATCAGCTTTTGTGTTTGTGGGATCAGCTGTGGTTGTTGTGGGAGCAGCTGAAGTTGTCGTGGGAGCAGCTGAAGGGGTTGTGGGAGCAGCTGCTATTGTTGAGGGATTAGCTGTAGTGGTCGTGGGAGCAAGTGTTGTGGTTGTGGGAGCAGCTGTAGTGGTTGTGGGAGCAGCTGTTGTTGTGGTGGGAGCAGCTGTAGTGGTCGTGGGAGCAGCTGTTGTTTTGGTGGGCGTAGCTGTAGTGGTCGTGGGAGCAGCTGTTGTGGTTGTAGGAGCAGCTGTTGTTTTGATGGGAGCAGCTGTAATGGTCGTGGGAGCAGCTGTTGTCGTGATCGAAGCAACTGCAGTGGTCATGGGAGCAGCTGTAGTGGTCGTGGGAGCAGCTGAAGTTGTTGTGGGACCAGCTGTAGTGGTCGTGGGAGCAGCTGTTGTGGTCGTGGGAGCAGCTGTTCTTGTGGTGGGAGCAGCTTTCGTGGTCGTGGGAGCAACTGCTGTGGTTGTGGGAGCAGCTGTGGTTGTGGTGGGCGTAGATGTAGCTGTCGTGGTCGTGGGAGCAACTGCTGTGGTTGTGGGAGCAACTGTTGTGGTTGTGGGATCAGCTGTGGTTGTAGTGGGAGCAATTGTTGTGGTTGTGGGAGCAGCTGTAATGGTTGTGGGATCAGCTGTGGTTGTTGTGGGAGCAGCTGAAGTGGTCGTGGGAGCAGCTGTTGTGGTTGTGGGAGCAGCTGTGGTTGTTGTGGGCGTAGCTGTAGTGGTCGTGGGAGCAGCTGTTGTTGTGGTGGGAGCAGCTGTAGTGGTCATGGGAGCAGCTGTTGTTGTGATAGGAGCAGCTGTAGTGGTCGTGGGAGCAGCTGTTTTTGTGGTGGGAGCAGCTGTAGTGGTTGTAGGAGCAACTGTTGTGGTTGTGGGAGGAGCTGTTGTGGTTGTGGGAGCAGCTGTTGTTGTGGTAGGAGCAGCTGTAGTGGTCGTGGGAGCAGCTGTTGTTGTGGTGGGCGTAGCTGTAGTGGTCGTGGGATCAACTGTTGTGGTCGTGGGAGCAGCTGTTGTTTTGATAGGAGCAGCTGTAATGGTCGTGGGAGCAGCTGTTGTCGTGATCGGAGCAGCTGCAGTGGTCGTGGGAGCAGCTGTTGTTGTGGTGGGAGCAGCTGTCGTGGTCGTGGGAGCAACTGCTGTGGTTGTGGGAGCAGCTGTGGTTGTGGTGGGCGTAGCTGTAGTGGTCGTTGGAGCAAATGTTGTGGTTGTGGGATCAGCTGTGGTTGTTGTGGGATCAGCTGTGGTTGTTGTGGGAGCAGCTGAAGTTGTCGTGGGAGCAGCTGAAGTGGTCGTGGGAGCAACTGCTGTTGTTGAGGGATTAGCTGTAGTGGTCGTGGGAGCAACTGTTGTGGTCGTGGGAGCAGCTGTTGTGATCGTAGGAGCAGCTGTTGTCGTGATCGAAGCAACTGCAGTGGTCATGGGAGCAGCTGAAGCTGTCGTGGGACCAGCTGTAGTGGTTGTGGGAGCAGCTGTTGTGGTCGTGGGAGCAGCTGTTGTTGTTGTGGGAGCAGCTGTAGTGGTGGTGGGGGAAGCTGTTGTTGTGGTGGGAGCAGCTTTCGTGGTCGTGGGAGCAACTGCTGTGGTTGTGGAAGCAACACTTGTTGTGGTGGGCGTAGCTGTAGTGGTCGTGGGAGCAACTGTTGTGGTTGTGGGATCAGCTGTTGTCATGATGGGAGCAGCTGTAGTGGTTGTGGGATCAGCTGTGGTTGTTGTGGGAGCAGCTGAAGTGGTCGTGGGAGCAGCTGTTGTGGTTGTGGGAGCAGCTGTGGTTGTTGTGGGCGTAGCTGTAGTGGTCGTGGGAGCAGCTGTTGTTGTGGTGGGAGCAGCTGTAGTGGTCATGGGAGCAACTGTTGTTGTGATAGGAGCAGCTGTAGTGGTCATGGAAGCAACAGTTGTTGTGGTGGGCGTAGCTGTAGTGGTCGTGGGAGCAACTGTTGTGGTTGTGGGATCAGCTGTTGTCATGATGGGAGCAGCTGTAGTGGTCGTGGAAGCAACAGTTGTTGTGGTGGGCGTAGCTGTAGTGGTCATGGGAGCAGCTGTTGTTGTGATAGGAGCAGCTGTAGTGGTCGTGGGAGCAGCTGTTTTTGTAGTAGGAGCAGCTGTAGTGGTTGTGGAAGCAGCTGTACTGGTTGTGGGAGCAACTGTTGTTGTGGTGGGAGCAGCTGTTGTGGTCGTGGGAGCAGCTGTTGTGGTTGTGGGAGGAACTGTTGTGGTCGTGGGAGCAGCTGTTGTTTTGATGGGAGCAGCTGTAATGGTCGTGGGAGCAGCTGTTGTCGTGATCGGAGCAGCTGTCGTGGTCGTGGGAGCAACTGCTGTGGTTGTGGGAGCAGCTGTGGTTGTGGTGGGCGTAGCTGTAGTGGTCGTTGGAGCAACTGTTGTGGTTGTGGGATCAGCTGTGGTTGTTGTGGGATCAGCTGTGGTTGTTGTGGGATCAGCTGTGGTTGTCGTGGGAGCAGCTGAAGTGGTCGTGGGAGCAACAGCTGTTGTTGAAGGATTAGCTGTAGTGGTCGTGGGAGCAACTGTTGTGATTGTGGGAGGAGCTGTTGTGGTTGTGGGAGCAGCTGTTGTTGTGGTGGGAGCAACTGTTGTGGTTGTGGGAGGAGCTGTTGTGGTTGTGGGAGCAGCTGTGGTTGTAGTGGGAGCAATTGTTGTGGTCGTGGGAGCAGCTGTTGTGGTTGTAGGAGCAGCTGTTGTTTTGATGGGAGCAGCTGTAATGGTCGTGGGAGCAGCTGTTGTCGTGATCGAAGCAACTGCAGTGGTCATGGGAGCAGCTGTAGTGGTCGTGGGAGCAGCTGAAGTTGTTGTGGGACCAGCTGTAGTGGTCGTGGGAGCAGCTGTTGTGGTCGTGGGAGCAGCTGTTCTTGTGGTGGGAGCAGCTTTCGTGGTCGTGGGAGCAACTGCTGTGGTTGTGGGAGCAGCTGTGGTTGTGGTGGGCGTAGATGTAGCTGTCGTGGTCGTGGGAGCAACTGCTGTGGTTGTGGGAGCAACTGTTGTGGTTGTGGGATCAGCTGTGGTTGTAGTGGGAGCAATTGTTGTGGTTGTGGGAGCAGCTGTAATGGTTGTGGGATCAGCTGTGGTTGTTGTGGGAGCAGCTGAAGTGGTCGTGGGAGCAGCTGTTGTGGTTGTGGGAGCAGCTGTGGTTGTTGTGGGCGTAGCTGTAGTGGTCGTGGGAGCAGCTGTTGTTGTGGTGGGAGCAGCTGTAGTGGTCATGGGAGCAGCTGTTGTTGTGATAGGAGCAGCTGTAGTGGTCGTGGGAGCAGCTGTTTTTGTGGTGGGAGCAGCTGTAGTGGTTGTAGGAGCAACTGTTGTGGTTGTGGGAGGAGCTGTTGTGGTTGTGGGAGCAGCTGTTGTTGTGGTAGGAGCAGCTGTAGTGGTCGTGGGAGCAGCTGTTGTTGTGGTGGGCGTAGCTGTAGTGGTCGTGGGATCAACTGTTGTGGTCGTGGGAGCAGCTGTTGTTTTGATAGGAGCAGCTGTAATGGTCGTGGGAGCAGCTGTTGTCGTGATCGGAGCAGCTGCAGTGGTCGTGGGAGCAGCTGTTGTTGTGGTGGGAGCAGCTGTCGTGGTCGTGGGAGCAA
Organism: Osmerus mordax; assembly: GCF_038355195.1. NCBI lineage: Eukaryota > Metazoa > Chordata > Actinopteri > Osmeriformes > Osmeridae > Osmerus > Osmerus mordax. The sequence continues at coordinate 1,205,154 of NC_090070.1, forward strand.
CTGCTGTGGTTGTGGGAGCAGCTGTGGTTGTGGTGGGCGTAGCTGTAGTGGTCGTTGGAGCAAATGTTGTGGTTGTGGGATCAGCTGTGGTTGTTGTGGGATCAGCTGTGGTTGTTGTGGGAGCAGCTGAAGTTGTCGTGGGAGCAGCTGAAGTGGTCGTGGGAGCAACTGCTGTTGTTGAGGGATTAGCTGTAGTGGTCGTGGGAGCAACTGTTGTGGTCGTGGGAGCAGCTGTTGTGATCGTAGGAGCAGCTGTTGTCGTGATCGAAGCAACTGCAGTGGTCATGGGAGCAGCTGAAGCTGTCGTGGGACCAGCTGTAGTGGTTGTGGGAGCAGCTGTTGTGGTCGTGGGAGCAGCTGTTGTTGTTGTGGGAGCAGCTGTAGTGGTGGTGGGGGAAGCTGTTGTTGTGGTGGGAGCAGCTTTCGTGGTCGTGGGAGCAACTGCTGTGGTTGTGGAAGCAACACTTGTTGTGGTGGGCGTAGCTGTAGTGGTCGTGGGAGCAACTGTTGTGGTTGTGGGATCAGCTGTTGTCATGATGGGAGCAGCTGTAGTGGTTGTGGGATCAGCTGTGGTTGTTGTGGGAGCAGCTGAAGTGGTCGTGGGAGCAGCTGTTGTGGTTGTGGGAGCAGCTGTGGTTGTTGTGGGCGTAGCTGTAGTGGTCGTGGGAGCAGCTGTTGTTGTGGTGGGAGCAGCTGTAGTGGTCATGGGAGCAACTGTTGTTGTGATAGGAGCAGCTGTAGTGGTCATGGAAGCAACAGTTGTTGTGGTGGGCGTAGCTGTAGTGGTCGTGGGAGCAACTGTTGTGGTTGTGGGATCAGCTGTTGTCATGATGGGAGCAGCTGTAGTGGTCGTGGAAGCAACAGTTGTTGTGGTGGGCGTAGCTGTAGTGGTCATGGGAGCAGCTGTTGTTGTGATAGGAGCAGCTGTAGTGGTCGTGGGAGCAGCTGTTTTTGTAGTAGGAGCAGCTGTAGTGGTTGTGGAAGCAGCTGTACTGGTTGTGGGAGCAACTGTTGTTGTGGTGGGAGCAGCTGTTGTGGTCGTGGGAGCAGCTGTTGTGGTTGTGGGAGGAACTGTTGTGGTCGTGGGAGCAGCTGTTGTTTTGATGGGAGCAGCTGTAATGGTCGTGGGAGCAGCTGTTGTCGTGATCGGAGCAGCTGTCGTGGTCGTGGGAGCAACTGCTGTGGTTGTGGGAGCAGCTGTGGTTGTGGTGGGCGTAGCTGTAGTGGTCGTTGGAGCAACTGTTGTGGTTGTGGGATCAGCTGTGGTTGTTGTGGGATCAGCTGTGGTTGTTGTGGGATCAGCTGTGGTTGTCGTGGGAGCAGCTGAAGTGGTCGTGGGAGCAACAGCTGTTGTTGAGGGATTAGCTGTAGTGGTCGTGGGAGCAACTGTTGTGATTGTGGGAGGAGCTGTTGTGGTTGTGGGAGCAGCTGTTGTTGTGGTGGGAGCAACTGTTGTGGTTGTGGGAGGAGCTGTTGTGGTTGTGGGAGCAGCTGTGGTTGTAGTGGGAGCAATTGTTGTGGTCGTGGGAGCAGCTGTTGTTGTCAGGGGCGCACCTGTTGTGGTTGTGGGAGCAGCTGTTGTGGTTGTGGGACCAGCTGTGATGGTTGTGGGAATAGCTGTTGTTGCGGTGGCAGCAGCTGTTGTTGAGGTGGGCGCAGCTGTGGTTGTGGTGGGCGTCGCTGTAGTGGTAGTGTGAGCAACTGTTGTTGTTGTGGGAGCAGCTGTGGTTGTGGTGGGCGTAGCTGTAGTGGTTGTGGGAGCAGCTGTTGTTGTGGTGGGAGCAGCTGTAGTGGTCATAGAAGCAACAGTTGTTGTGGTGGGCGTAGCTGTACTGGTCGTGGGAGCAACTGTTGTGGTTGTGGGATCAGCTGTTGTCATGATGGGAGCAGCTGTAGTGGTGGTGTGATCAGTTGTGATTGTTGTGGGAGCAGCTGAAGTGGTCGTGGGAGCAGCTGCTGTTGTTGAGGGATTAGCTGTAGTGGTCGTGGGAGAAAGTGTTGTGGTTGTGGGAGCAACTGTTGTGGTTGTGGGATCAGCTGTTGTCATGATGGGAGCAGCTGTAGTGGTTGTGGGATGAGCTGTGGTTGTTGTGGGAGCAGCTGAAGTGGTCGTGGGAGCAGCTGTTGTGGTTGTGGGAGCAGCTGTGGTTGTTGTGGGCGTAGCTGTAGTGGTCGTGGGAGCAGCTGTTGTTGTGGTGGGAGCAGCTGTAGTGGTCATGGGAGCAGCTGTTGTTGTGATAGGAGCAGCTGTAGTGGTCGTGGGAGCAGCTGTTTTTGTGGTGGGAGCAGCTGTAGTGGTTGTGGGAGCAGCTGTACTGGTTGTGGGAGCAACTGTTGTTGTGGTGGGAGCAGCTGTTGTGGTCGTAGGAGCAACTGTTGTGGTTGTGGGAGGAGCTGTTGTGGTTGTGGGAGCAGCTGTTGTTGTGGTAGGAGCAGCTGTAGTGGTCGTGGGAGCAGCTGTTGTTGTGGTGGGCGTAGCTGTAGTGGTCGTGGGATCAACTGTTGTGGTCGTGGGAGCAGCTGTTGTTTTGATAGGAGCAGCTGTAATGGTCGTGGGAGCAGCTGTTGTCGTGATCGGAGCAGCTGCAGTGGTCGTGGGAGCAGCTGTTGTTGTGGTGGGAGCAGCTGTCGTGGTCGTGGGAGCAACTGCTGTGGTTGTGGGAGCAGCTGTGGTTGTGGTGGGATCAGCTGTGGTTGTTGTGGGAGCAGCTGAAGTTGTCGTGGGAGCAGCTGAAGTGGTCGTGGGAGCAACTGCTGTTGTTGAGGGATTAGCTGTAGTGGTCGTGGGAGCAACTGTTGTGGTTGTGGGAGCAGCTGTTTTGGTCGTGGGAGCAACTGTTGTGATTGTGGGAGGAGCTGTTGTGGTTGTGGGAGCAGCTGTTGTTGTGGTGGGAGCAACTGTTGTGGTTGTGGGAGGAGCTGTTGTGGTTGTGGGAGCAGCTGTTGTTGTGGTGGGAGCAGCTGTAGTGGTCGTGGGAGCAGCTGTTGTTTTGGTGGGCGTAGCTGTAGTGGTCGTGGGAGCAACTGTTGTGGTTGTGGGATCAGCTGTTGTCATGATGGGAGCAGATGTAGTGGTTGTGGAAGCAACAGTTGTTGTGGTGGGCGTAGCTGTAGTGGTCGTGGGAGCAACTGTTGTGGTTGTGGGATCAGCTGTTGTCATGATGGGAGCAGCTCTAGTGGTTGTGGGATCAGTTGTGGTTGTTGTGGGAGCAGCTGAAGTGGTCGTGGGAGCAGCTGTTGTGGTTGTGGGAGCAGCTGTGGTTGTTGTGGGCGTAGCTGTAGTGGTGGTGGGAGTAGCTGTTGTTTTGGTGGGAGCAGCTGTAGTGGTCGTGGGATCAACTGCTGTGGTTGTGGGATTAGCTGTAGTGGTTGTGGGAGCAACTGTTCTTGTGGTGGGAGCAGCTGTGGTTGTTGTGGGCGTAGCAGTAGTGGTCGTGGGAGCAGCTGTTGTTGTCGTGGGAGCAGCTGTAGTGGTCGTGGGAGCAGCTGTTGTTTTGGTGGGCGTAGCTGTAGTGGTCGTGGGAGCAGCTGCTGTGGTTGTGGGAGCAGCTGTAGTGGTTGTGGGAGCAACTGTTCTTGTGGTGGGAGCAGCTGTAGTGGTCGTGGGAGCAGCTGTTGTTGTGGTGGGAGCAGCTGTAGTGGTCATGGGAGCAACTGTTGTTGTGATAGGAGCAGCTGTAGTGGTCATGGAAGCAACAGTTGTTGTGGTGGGCGTAGCTGTAGTGGTCGTGGGAGCAGCTGTTGTGGTTGTGGGAGCAGCTGTGGTTGTTGTGGGCGTAGCTGTAGTGGTGGTGGGAGTAGCTGTTGTTTTGGTGGGAGCAGCTGTTGTGGTCGTGGGAGCAACTGCTGTGGTTGTGGGAGCAGCTGTAGTGGTTGTGGGAGCAACTGTTCTTGTGGTGGGAGCAGCTGTAGTGGTCGTGGGAGCAGCTGTTGTTGTCGTGGGAGCAGCTGTAGTGGTCGTGGGAGCAACTGCTGTGGTTGTGGGAGCAGCTGTAGTGGTTGTGTGAGCAACTGTTCTTGTGGTGGGAGCAGCTGTAGTGGTCATGGGAGCAACTGTTGTTGTGATAGGAGCAGCTGTAGTGGTCATGGAAGCAACAGTTGTTGTGGTGGGCGTAGCTGTAGTGGTCGTGGGAGCAACTGTTGTGGTTGTGGGATCAGCTGTTGTCATGATGGGAGCAGATGTAGTGGTTGTGGAAGCAACAGTTGTTGTGGTGGGCGTAGCTGTAGTGGTCGTGGGAGCAACTGTTGTGGTTGTGGGATCAGCTGTTGTCATGATGGGAGCAGCTCTAGTGGTTGTGGGATCAGTTGTGGTTGTTGTGGGAGCAGCTGAAGTGGTCGTGGGAGCAGCTGTTGTGGTTGTGGGAGCAGCTGTGGTTGTTGTGGGCGTAGCTGTAGTGGTGGTGGGAGTAGCTGTTGTTTTGGTGGGAGCAGCTGTAGTGGTCGTGGGATCAACTGCTGTGGTTGTGGGATTAGCTGTAGTGGTTGTGGGAGCAACTGTTCTTGTGGTGGGAGCAGCTGTGGTTGTTGTGGGCGTAGCAGTAGTGGTCGTGGGAGCAGCTGTTGTTGTCGTGGGAGCAGCTGTAGTGGTCGTGGGAGCAACTGCTGTGGTTGTGGGAGCAGCTGTTGTGGTTGTGTGAGCAACTGTTCTTGTGGTGGGAGCAGCTATAGTGGTCGTGGGAGCAGGTGTTGTGGTTGTGGGAGCAGCTGTGGTTGTTGTGGGCGTAGCTGTAGTGGTGGTGGGAGCAGCTGTAGTGGTCGTGGGAGCAGCTGTTGTTGTCGTGGGAGCAGCTGTAGTGGTCGTGGGAGCAACTGCTGTGGTTGTGGGAGCAGCTGTGGTTGTGGTGGGCGTAGCTGAAGTGGTCGTTGGAGCAACTGTTGTGGTTGTGGGAGCAGCTGTTGTTGTGATCGGAGCAGCTGTAGTGGTCGTGGGAGCAGCTGTTTTTGTGGTGGGAGCAGCTGTAGTGGTTGTGGTAGCAGCTGTACTGGTTGTGGGAGCAACTGTTGTTGTGGTGGGAGCAGCTGTTGTGGTCGTGGGAGCAACTGTTGTGGTTGTTGGAGGAGCTGTTGTGGTTGTGGGAGCAGCTGTTGTTGTGGTGGGAGCAGCTGTAGTGGTCGTGGGAGCAGCTGTTGTTGTGGTGGGCGTAGCTGTAGTGGTCGTGGGAGCAACTGTTGTGGTCGTGGGAGCAGCTGTTGTTTTTATGGGAGCAGCTGTAATGGTCGTGGGAGCAGCTGTTGCCGTGATCGGAGCAGCTGCAGTGGTCGTGGTAGCAACAGTAGTTGTGGTGGGAGCAACTGTCGTGGTCGTGGGAGCAACTGCTGTGGTTGTGGGAGCAGCTGTGGTTGTGGTGGGCGTAGCTGTAGTTGTCGTTGGAGCAACTGTTGTGGTTGTGGGATCAGCTGTGGTTGTTGTGGGATCAGCTGTGGTTGTTGTGGGAGCAACTGAAGTGGTCGTGGGAGCAACTGCTGTTGTTGAGGGATTAGCTGTAGTGGTCGTGGGAGCAACTGTTGTGGTTGTGGGAGGAGCTGTTGTGGTTGTGGGAGCAGCTGTTGTTGTGGTGGGAGCAACTGTTGTGGTTGTGGGAGGAGCTGTTGTGGTTGTGGGAGCAGCTGTTGTTGTGGTGGGAGCAGCTGTAGTGGTCTTGGAAGCAACAGTTGTTGTGGTGGGCGTAGCTGTAGTGGTCGTGGGAGCAACTGTTGTGGTTGTGGGATCAGCTGTTGTCATGATGGGAGCAGCTGTAGTGGTTGTGGGATCAGTTGTGGTTGTTGTGGGAGCAGCTGAAGTGGTCGTGGGAGCAGCTGTTGTGGTTGTGGGAGCAGCTGTGGTTGTTGTGGGCGTAGCTGTAGTGGTGGTGGGAGTAGCTGTTGTTTTGGTGGGAGCAGCTGTAGTGGTCGTGGGAGCAGCTGTTGTTGTTGTGGGAGCAGCTGTAGTGGTTGTGGGAGCAACTGTTGTGGTTGTGGGATTAGCTGTAGTGGTTGTGGGAGCAACTGTTCTTGTGGTGGGAGCAGCTGTGGTTGTTGTGGGCGTAGCAGTAGTGGTCGTGGGAGCAGCTGTTGTTGTCGTGGGAGCAGCTGTAGTGGTCGTGGGAGCAACTGCTGTGGTTGTGGGAGCAGCTGTTGTGGTTGTGTGAGCAACTGTTCTTGTGGTGGGAGCAGCTATAGTGGTCGTGGGAGCAGGTGTTGTGGTTGTGGGAGCAGCTGTGGTTGTTGTGGGCGTAGCTGTAGTGGTGGTGGGAGTAGCTGTTGTTTTGGTGGGAGCAGCTGTAGTGGTCGTGGGAGCAACTGCTGTGGTTGTGGGAGCAGCTGTAGTGGTTGTGGGAGCAACTGTTCTTGTGGTGGGAGCAGCTGTAGTGGTCGTGGGAGCAGCTGTTGTTGTTGTGGGAGCAGCTGTAGTGGTTGTGGGAGCAACTGCTGTGGTTGTGGGAGCAGCTGTGGTTGTGGTGGGCGTAGCTGAAGTGGTCGTTGGAGCAACTGTTGTGGTTGTGGGAGCAGCTGTTGTTGTGATCGGAGCAGCTGTAGTGGTCGTGGGAGCAGCTGTTTTTGTGGTGGGAGCAGCTGTAGTGGTTGTGGTAGCAGCTGTACTGGTTGTGGGAGCAACTGTTGTTGTGGTGGGAGCAGCTGTTGTGGTCGTGGGAGCAACTGTTGTGGTTGTTGGAGGAGCTGTTGTGGTTGTGGGAGCAGCTGTTGTTGTGGTGGGAGCAGCTGTAGTGGTCGTGGGAGCAGCTGTTGTTGTGGTGGGCGTAGCTGTAGTGGTCGTGGGAGCAACTGTTGTGGTCGTGGGAGCAGCTGTTGTTTTTATGGGAGCAGCTGTAATGGTCGTGGGAGCAGCTGTTGCCGTGATCGGAGCAGCTGCAGTGGTCGTGGTAGCAGCAGTAGTTGTGGTGGGAGCAACTGTCGTGGTCGTGGGAGCAACTGCTGTGGTTGTGGGAGCAGCTGTGGTTGTGGTGGGCGTAGCTGTAGTTGTCGTTGGAGCAACTGTTGTGGTTGTGGGATCAGCTGTGGTTGTTGTGGGATCAGCTGTGGTTGTTGTGGGAGCAACTGAAGTGGTCGTGGGAGCAACTGCTGTTGTTGAGGGATTAGCTGTAGTGGTCGTGGGAGCAACTGTTGTGGTTGTGGGAGGAGCTGTTGTGGTTGTGGGAGCAGCTGTTGTTGTGGTGGGAGCAACTGTTGTGGTTGTGGGAGGAGCTGTTGTGGTTGTGGGAGCAGCTGTTGTTGTGGTGGGAGCAGCTGTAGTGGTCTTGGAAGCAACAGTTGTTGTGGTGGGCGTAGCTGTAGTGGTCGTGGGAGCAACTGTTGTGGTTGTGGGATCAGCTGTTGTCATGATGGGAGCAGCTGTAGTGGTTGTGGGATCAGTTGTGGTTGTTGTGGGAGCAGCTGAAGTGGTCGTGGGAGCAGCTGTTGTGGTTGTGGGAGCAGCTGTGGTTGTTGTGGGCGTAGCTGTAGTGGTCGTGGGAGCAACTGTTGTGGTTGTGGGATCAGCTGTTGTCATGATGGGAGCAGCTGTAGTGGTCGTGGGAGCAGCTGTTGTTGTTGTGGGAGCAGCTGTAGTGGTTGTGGGAGCAACTGCTGTGGTTGTGGGAGCAGCTGTGGTTGTGGTGGGCGTAGCTGAAGTGGTCGTTGGAGCAACTGTTGTGGTTGTGGGAGCAGCTGTTGTTGTGATCGGAGCAGCTGTAGTGGTCGTGGGAGCAGCTGTTTTTGTGGTGGGAGCAGCTGTAGTGGTTGTGGTAGCAGCTGTACTGGTTGTGGGAGCAACTGTTGTTGTGGTGGGAGCAGCTGTTGTGGTCGTGGGAGCAACTGTTGTGGTTGTTGGAGGAGCTGTTGTGGTTGTGGGAGCAGCTGTTGTTGTGGTGGGAGCAGCTGTAGTGGTCGTGGGAGCAGCTGTTGTTGTGGTGGGCGTAGCTGTAGTGGTCGTGGGAGCAACTGTTGTGGTCGTGGGAGCAGCTGTTGTTTTTATGGGAGCAGCTGTAATGGTCGTGGGAGCAGCTGTTGCCGTGATCGGAGCAGCTGCAGTGGTCGTGGTAGCAGCAGTAGTTGTGGTGGGAGCAACTGTCGTGGTCGTGGGAGCAACTGCTGTGGTTGTGGGAGCAGCTGTGGTTGTGGTGGGCGTAGCTGTAGTTGTCGTTGGAGCAACTGTTGTGGTCGTGGGAGCAACTGCTGTGGTTGTGGGAGCAGCTGTGGTTGTGGTGGGCGTAGCTGAAGTGGTCGTTGGAGCAACTGTTGTGGTTGTGGGAGCAGCTGTTGTTGTGATCGGAGCAGCTGTAGTGGTTGTGGGAGCAGCTGTTTTTGTGGTGGGAGCAGCTGTAGTGGTTGTGGGAGCAGCTGTACTGGTTGTGGGAGCAACTGTTGTTGTGGTGGGAGCAGCTGTTGTGGTCGTGGGAGCAACTGTTGTGGTTGTTGGAGGAGCTGTTGTGGTTGTGGGAGCAGCTGTTGTTGTGGTGGGAGCAGCTGTAGTGGTCGTGGGAGCAGCTGTTGTTGTGGTGGGCGTAGCTGTAGTGGTCGTGGGAGCAACTGTTGTGGTCGTGGGAGCAGCTGTTGTTTTTATGGGAGCAGCTGTAATGGTCGTGGGAGCAGCTGTTGCCGTGATCGGAGCAGCTGCAGTGGTCGTGGTAGCAGCAGTAGTTGTGGTGGGAGCAACTGTCGTGGTCGTGGGAGCAACTGCTGTGGTTGTGGGAGCAGCTGTGGTTGTGGTGGGCGTAGCTGTAGTTGTCGTTGGAGCAACTGTTGTGGTTGTGGGATCAGCTGTGGTTGTTGTGGGATCAGCTGTGGTTGTTGTGGGAGCAACTGAAGTGGTCGTGGGAGCAACTGCTGTTGTTGAGGGATTAGCTGTAGTGGTCGTGGGAGCAACTGTTGTGGTTGTGGGCGGAGCTGTTGTGGTTGTGGGAGCAGCTGTTGTTGTGGTGGGAGCAACTGTTGTGGTTGTGGGAGGAGCTGTTGTGGTTGTGGGAGCAGCTGTTGTTGTGGTGGGAGCAGCTGTAGTGGTCTTGGAAGCAACAGTTGTTGTGGTGGGCGTAGCTGTAGTGGTCGTGGGAGCAACTGTTGTGGTTGTGGGATCAGCTGTTGTCATGATGGGAGCAGCTGTAGTGGTTGTGGGATCAGTTGTGGTTGTTGTGGGAGCAGCTGAAGTGGTCGTGGGAGCAGCTGTTGTGGTTGTGGGAGCAGCTGTGGTTGTTGTGGGCGTAGCTGTAGTGGTCGTGGGAGCAACTGTTGTGGTTGTGGGATCAGCTGTTGTCATGATGGGAGCAGCTGTAGTGGTCGTGGGAGCAGCTGTTGTTGTTGTGGGAGCAGCTGTAGTGGTTGTGGGAGCAACTGTTGTGGTTGTGGGAGCAGCTGTGGTTGTAGTGGGATCAATTGTTGTGGTCGTGGGAGCAGCTGTTGTTGTCAGGGGCGCACTTGTTGTGGTTGTGGGAGCAGCTGTTGTGGTTGTGGGACCAGCTTTGATGGTTGTGGGAATAGCTGTTGTTGCGGTGGCAGCAGCTGTTGTTGTGGTGGGCGCAGCTGTGGTTGAGGTGGGCGTCGCTGTAGTGGTCGTTTGAGCAACTGTTGTCGTGATGGGAGCAGCTGTTGTGGTTGTGGGATCAGCTGTGGTTGTTTTGGGATCAGCTGTGGTTGTTGTGGGAGCAGCTGAAGTTGTCGTGGGAGCAGCTGAAGGGGTCGTGGGAGCAGCTGCTGTTGTTGAGGGATTAGCTGTAGTGGTCGTGGGAGCAACTGTTGTTGTCAGGGGTGCACCTGTTGTGGTTGTGGGAGCAGCTGTTGTGGTTGTGGGACCAGCTGTGATGGTTGTGGGAATAGCTGTTGTTGCGGTGGCAGCAGCTGTTGTTGTCGTGGGCGCAGCTGTGGTTGTGGTGGGCGTCGCTGTAGTGGTCGTGTGAGCAGCTGTTGTTGTGGTGGGAGCAGCTGAAGGGGTCGTGGGAGCAGCTGCTGTTGTAGAGGGATTAGCTGTAGTGGTCGTGGGAGCAAGTGTTGTGGTTGTGGGAGCAGCTGTAGTGGTTGTGGGAGCAACTGTTGTGGGAGTAGCTGTAGTGGTTGTGGGAGCAACTGTTGTGGTTGTGGGTGCAGCTGTGGTTGTAGTGGGAGCAATTGTTGTGGTCGTGGGAGCAGCTGTTGTTGTCAGGGGCGCACCTGTTGTGGTTGTGGGAGCAGCTGTTGTGGTTGTGGGACCAGCTGTGATGGTTGTGGGAATAGCTGTTGTTGCGGTGGCAGCAGCTGTTGTTGTGGTGGGCGCAGCTGTGGTTGTGGTGGGCGTTGCTGTAGTGGTCGTGTGAGCAACTGTTGTGGTTGTGGGAGCAGCTGTGGTTGTGGTGGGCGTTGCTGTAGTGGTCGTGTGAGCAACTGTTGTGGTTGTGGGAGCAGCTGTGGTTGTGGTGGGCGTAGCTGTAGTGGTTGTGGGAGCAGCTGTTGTGGTTATGGGATCAGCTGTGGTTGTTGTGCAAGCAGCTGATGTTGAGGTGGGAGCAGCTGTAGGGGTCTTGGGAGCAGCAGTTGTGGTCATGGGAGCAACTGTTGTGGTTGTGGGAGCAGCTGTGGTTGTGGTGGGAGCAGCTGTAGTGGTCGTGGGAGCAGCTGTAGTGGTCGTGGGAGCAGCTGATGTTGTGGTGGGAGCAGCTGTAGGGTTCGTGGGAGCAGCTGTTGTTCTGGTGGGAGCAGCTGTAGTGGTCGTGGGAGCAGCTGTAGTGGTCGTGGGAGCAACTGCTGTGGTTGTGGGAGCAGCTGTAGTGGTTGTGGGATCAGCTGTTGTCATGATGGGAGCAGCTGTAGTGGTTGTGGGATCAGTTGTGGTTGTTGTGGGAGCAGCTGAAGTGGTCGTGGGAGCAGCTGTTGTGGTTGTGGGAGCAGCTGTGGTTGTTGTGGGCGTAGCTGTAGTGGTGGTGGGAGTAGCTGTTGTTTTGGTGGGAGCAGCTGTAGTGGTCGTGGGAGCAGCTGTTGTTGTTGTGGGAGCAGCTGTAGTGGTTGTGGGAGCAACTGTTGTGGTTGTGGGAGCAGCTGTGGTTGTAGTGGGAGCAATTGTTGTGGTCGTGGGAGCAGCTGTTGTTGTCAGGGGCGCACTTGTTGTGGTTGTGGGAGCAGCTGTTGTGGTTGTGGGACCAGCTGTGATGGTTGTGGGAATAGCTGTTGTTGCGGTGGCAGCAGCTGTTGTTGTGGTGGGCGCAGCTGTGGTTGTGGTGGGCGTCGCTGTAGTGGTCGTTTGAGCAACTGTTGTGGTTGTGGGAGCAGCTGTGGTTGTGGTGGGCGTAGCTGTAGTGGTCGTTGGAGCAACTGTTGTGGTTGTGGGATCAGCTGTGGTTGTTTTGGGATCAGCTGTGGTTGTTTTGGGAGCAGCTGAAGTTGTCGTGGGAGCAGCTGCTGTTGTTGAGGGATTAGCTGTAGTGGTCGTGGGAGCAAGTGTTTTGGTCGTGGGAGCAGCTGTAGTGGTTGTGGGAGCAGCTGTTGTTGTGGTGGGAGCAGCTGTAGTGGTTGTGGGAGCAACTGTTGTGGTTGTGGGAGCAGCTGTGGTTGTAGTGGGAGCAATTGTTGTGGTCGTGGGAGCAGCTGTTGTTGTCAGGGGTGCACCTGTTGTGGTTGTGGGAGCAGCTGTTGTGGTTGTGGGACCAGCTGTGATGGTTGTGGGAATAGCTGTTGTTGCGGTGGCAGCAGCTGTTGTTGTCGTGGGCGCAGCTGTGGTTGTGGTGGGCGTCGCTGTAGTGGTCGTGTGAGCAGCTGTTGTTGTGGTGGGAGCAGCTGAAGGGGTCATGGGAGCAGCTGCTGTTGTAGAGGGATTAGCTGTAGTGGTCGTGAGAGCAAGTGTTGTGGTTGTGGGAGAAGCTGTAGTGGTTGTGGGAGCAACTGTTGTGGTTGTGGGAGTAGCTGTAGTGGTTGTGGGAGCAGCTGTTGTTGTCAGGGGCGCACCTGTTGTGGTTGTGGGAGCAGCTGTAATGGTTTTGGGATCAGCTGTGGTTGTTGTGGGAGCAGCTGAAGTGGTCGTGGGAGCGGCTGTTGTGGTTGTGGGAGCAGCTGTGGTTGTTGTGGGCGTAGCTGTAGTGGTCGTGGGAGCAGCTGTTGTTGTGGTGGGAGCAGCTGTAGTGGTCATGGGAGCAGCTTTTGTTATGATAGGAGCAGCTTTAGTGGTCGTGGGAGCAGCTGTTTTTGTAGTGGGAGCAGCTGTAGTGGTTGTGGGAGCAGCTGTACTGGTTGTGGGAGCAACTGTTGTTGTGGTGGGAGCAGCTGTTGTGGTCGTAGGAGCAACTGTTGTGGTTGTGGGAGGAGCTGTTGTGGTTGTGGGAGCAGCTGTTGTTGTGGTAGGAGCAGCTGTAGTGGTCGTGGGAGCAGCTGTTGTCGTGATCGGAGCAGCTGCAGTGGTCGTGGGAGCAGCTGTTGTTGTGGTGGGAGCAGCTGTCGTGGTCGTGGGAGCAACTGCTGTGGTTGTGGGAGCAGCTGTGGTTGTGGTGGGCGTAGCTGTAGTGGTTGTTGGAGCAACTGTTGTGGTTGTGGGATCAGCTGTGGTTGTTGTGGGATCAGCTGTGGTTGTTGTGGGAGCAGCTGAAGTTGTCGTGGGAGCAGCTGAAGTGGTCGTGGGAGCAACTGCTGTTGTTGAGGGATTAGCTGTAGTGGTCGTGGGAGCAACTGTTGTGGTTGTGGGAGCAGCTGTTTTGGTCGTGGGAGCAACTGTTGTGATTGTGGGAGGAGCTGTTGTGGTTGTGGGAGCAGCTGTTGTTGTGATAGGAGCAGCTGTAGTGGTCGTGGGAGCAGCTGTTTTTGTGGTGGGAGCAGCTGTAGTGGTTGTGGGAGCAGCTGTACTGGTTGTGGGAGCAACTGTTGTTGTGGTGGGAGCAGCTGTCGTGGTCGTGGGAGCAACTGCTGTGGTTGTGGGAGCAGCTGTGGTTGTGGTGGGCGTAGCTGTAGTGGTCGTTGGAGCAACTGTTGTGGTTGTGGGATCAGCTGTGGTTGTTGTGGGATCAGCTGTGGTTGTTGTGGGAGCAGCTTTAGTTGTTGTGGGAGCAGCTGTTGTGGTTGTGGGACCAGCTGTGATGGTTGTGGGAATAGCTGTTGTTGCGGTGGCAGCAGCTGTTGTTGTGGTGGGCGCAGCTGTGGTTGTGGTGGGCGTCGCTGTAGTGGTCGTGTGAGCAACTGTTGTGGTTTTGGGAGCAGCTGTGGTTGTGGTGGGAGCAGCTGTAGTGGTCATGGAAGCAACAGTTTTTGTGGTGGGCGTAGCTGTAGTGGTCGTGGGAGCAACTGTTGTGGTTGTGGGATCAGCTGTTGTCATGATGGGAGCAGCTGTTGTGGTTGTGGGATCAGCTTTGGTTTTTGTGGGAGCAGCTGAAGTGTTCATGGGAGCAGCTGTTGTGGTTGTGGGAGCAGCTGTGGTTGTTGTGGGCGTAGCTGTAGTGGTCGTGGGAGAAGCTGTTGTTGTGGTGGGAGCAGCTGTAGTGGTCATGGGAGCAGCTGCTGTTGTGATAGGAGCAGCTGTAGTGGTCGTGGGAGCAGCTGTTTTTGTAGTGGGAGCAGCTGTAGTGGTTGTGGAAGCAGCTGTACTGGTTGTGGGAGCAACTGTTGTTGTGGTGGGAGCAGCTGTTGTGGTCGTGGGAGGAGCTGTTGTGGTTGTAGGAGCAGCTGTTGTTGTGGTGGGAGCAGCTGTAGTGGTCGTGGGAGCAGCTGTTGTTGTGGTGGGCGTAGCTGTAGTGGTCGTGGGAGCAACTGTTGTGGTCGTGGGAGCAGCTGTTGTTTTGATGGGAGCAGCTGTAATGGTCGTGGGAGCAGCTGTTGTCGTGATCGGAGCAGCTGTCGTGGTCGTGGGAGCAACTGCTGTGGTTGTGGGAGCAGCTGTGGTTGTGGAGGGCGTAGCTGTAGTGGTCGTTGGAGCAACTGTTGTGGTTGTGGGATCAGCTGTGGTTGTTGTGGGATCAGCTGTGGTTGTTGTGGGAGCAGCTGAAGTTGTTGTGGGAGCAGCTGAAGTGGTCGTGGGAGCAGCTGCTGTTGTTGAGGGATTAACTGTAGTGGTCGTGGGAGCAACTGTTGTGATTGTGGGAGGAGCTGTTGTGGTTGTGGGAGCAGCTGTTGTTGTGGTGGGAGCAACTGTTGTGGTTGTGGGAGGAGCTGTTGTGGTTGTGGGAGCAGCTGTGGTTGTAGTGGGAGCAATTGTTGTGGTCGTGGGAGCAGCTGTTGTTGTCAGGGGCGCACCTGTTGTGGTTGTGGGAGCAGCTGTTGTGGTTGTGGGACCAGCTGTGATGGTTGTGGGAATAGCTGTTGTTGCGGTGGCAGCAGCTGTTGTTGTGGTGGGCGCAGCTGTGGTTGTGGTGGGCGTCGCTGTAGTGGTAGTGTGAGTAACTGTTGTTGTTGTGGGAGCAGCTGTGGTTGTGGTGGGCGTAGCTGTAGTGGTTGTGGGAGCAGCTGTTGTTGTGGTGGGAGCAGCTGTAGTGGTCATAGAAGCAACAGTTGTTGTGGTGGGCGTAGCTGTAGTGGTCGTGGGAGCAACTGTTGTGGTTGTGGGATCAGCTGTTGTCACGATGGGAGCAGCTGTAGTGGTGGTGTGATCGGTTGTGATTGTTGTGGGAGCAGCTGAAGTGGTCGTGGGAGCAGCTGTTGTGGTTGTGGGAATAGCTGTTGTTGCGGTGGCAGCAGCTGTTGTTGTGGTGGGCGCAGCTGTGGTTGTGGTGGGCGTCGCTGTAGTGGTCGTGTGAGAAACTGTTGTGGTTGTGGGAGCAGCTGTGGTTGTGGTGGGCGTAGCTGTAGTGGTTGTGGGAGCAGCTGTTGTGGTTATGGGATCAGCTGTGGTTGTTGTGCGAGCAGCTGATGTTGAGGTGGGAGCAGCTGTAGGGGTCTTGGGAGCAGCAGTTGTGGTCATGGGAGCAACTGTTGTGGTTGTGGGAGCAGCTGTGGTTGTGGTGGGAGCAGCTGTAGTGGTCGTGGGAGCAGCTGTAGTGGTCGTGGGAGCAGCTGATGTTGTGGTGGGAGCAGCTGTAGGGTTCGTGGGAGCAGCTGTTGTCGTGATGGGAGCAGCTGCAGTGGTCGTGGGAGCAGCTGTTATGGTTGTGGGAGCAGCTGTGGTTGTAGTGGGAGCAGCTGTAGTGGTCGTGGGAGCAGCTGTTGTGGTTGTGGGAGCAGCTGTGGTTGTTGTGGGCGTAGCTGTAGTGGTGGTGGGAGTAGCTGTTGTTTTGGTGGGAGCAGCTGTGGTGGTCGTGGGAGCAACTGCTGTGGTTGTGGGAGCAGCTGTAGTGGTTGTGGGAGCAACTGTTCTTGTGGTGGGAGCAGCTGTAGTGGTCGTGGGAGCAGCTGTTGTTGTCGTGGGAGCAGCTGTAGTGGTCGTGGGAGCAACTGCTGTGGTTGTGGGAGCAGCTGTGGTTGTGGTGGGCGTAGCTGTAGTGGTCGTTGGAGCAACTGTTGTGGTTGTGGGAGCAGCTGTTGTTGTGATCGGAGCAGCTGTAGTGGTCGTGGGAGCAGCTGTTTTTGTGGTGGGAGCAGCTGTAGTGGTTGTGGGAGCAGCTGTACTGGTTGTGGGAGCAACTGTTGTTGTGGTGGGAGCAGCTGTTGTGGTCGTGGGAGCAACTGTTGTGGTTGTTGGAGGAGCTGTTGTGGTTGTGGGAGCAGCTGTTGTTGTGGTGGGAGCAGCTGTAGTGGTCGTGGGAGCAGCTGTTGTTGTGGTGGGCGTAGCTGTAGTGGTCGTGGGAGCAACTGTTGTGGTCGTGGGAGCAGCTGTTGTTTTGATGGGAGCAGCTGTAATGGTCGTGGGAGCAGCTGTTGACGTGATCGGAGCAGCTGTCGTGGTCGTGGGAGCAACTGCTGTGGTTGTGGGAGCAGCTGTGGTTGTGGTGGGCGTAGCTGTAGTGGTCGTTGGAGCAACTGTTGTGGTTGTGGGATCAGCTGTGGTTGTTGTGGGATCAGCTGTGGTTGTTGTGGGATCAGCTGTGGTTGTCGTGGGAGCAGCTGAAGTGGTCGTGGGAGCAACAGCTGTTGTTGAGGGATTAGCTGTAGTGGTCGTGGGAGCAACTGTTGTGGTTGTGGGAGCAGCTGTTTTGGTCGTGGGAGCAACTGTTGTGATTGTGGGAGGAGCTGTTGTGCTTGTGGGAGCAGCTGTTGTTGTGGTGGGAGCAACTGTTGTGGTTGTGGGAGGAGCTGTTGTGGTTGTGGGAGCAGCTGTGGTTGTAGTGGGAGCAATTGTTGTGGTCGTGGGAGCAGCTGTTGTTGTCAGGGGCGCACCTGTTGTGGTTGTGGGAGCAGCTGTTGTTGTGGTGGGAGCAACTGTTTTGGTTGTGGGAATAGCTGTTGTTGCGGTGGCAGCAGCTGTTGTTGTGGTGGGCGCAGCTGTGGTTGTGGTGGGCGTCGCTGTAGTGGTAGTGTGAGCAACTGTTGTTGTTGTGGGATCAGCTGTGGATGTGGTGGGCGTAGCTGTAGTGGTTGTGGGAGCAGCTGTTGTTGTGGTTGGAGCAGCTGTAGTGGTCATAGAAGCAACAGTTGTTGTGGTGGGCGTAGCTGTAGTGGTCGTGGGAGCAACTGTTGTGGTTGTGGGATCAGCTGTTGTCATGATGGGAGCAGCTGTAGTGGTGGTGTGATCAGTTGTGATTGTTGTGGGAGCAGCTGAAGTGGTCGTGGGAGCAGCTGTTGTGGTTGTGGGAGCAACTGTTGTGGTTGTAGGAGCAGCTGTGGTTGTTGTGGGAGCAGCTGAAGGGGTCGTGGGAGCAGCTGCTGTTGTTGAGGGATTAGCTGTAGTGGTCGTGGGAGAAAGTGTTGTGGTTGTGGGAGCAACTGTTGTTGTGGTGCGAGCAGCTGTAGTGGTTGTGGGAGCAACTGTTGTGGTTGTGGGAGCAGCTGTGGTTGTAGTGGGAGCAATTGTTGTGGTCGTGGGAGCAGCTGTTGTTGTCAGGGGCGCACCTGTTGTGGTTGTGGGAGCAGCTGTTGTGGTTGCGGGACCAGCTGTGATGGTTGTGGGAATAGCTGTTGTTGCGGTGGCAGCAGCTGTTGTTGTGGTGGGCGCAGCTGTGGTTGTGGTGGGCGTCGCTGTAGTGGTCGTGTGAGCAACTGTTGTGGTTGTGGGATCAGCTGTTGTCATGATGGGAGCAGCTGTAGTGGTTGTGGGATCAGCTGTGGTTGTTGTGGGAGCAGCTGAAGTGGTCGTGGGAGCAGCTGTTGTGGTTCTGGGAGCAGCTGTGGTTGTGGTGGGCGTAGCTGTAGTGGTTGTGGGAGCAGCTGTTGTTGTGGTGGGAGCAGCTGTAGTGGTCATGGAAGCAACAGTTGTTGTGGTGGGCGTAGCTGTAGTGGTCGTGGGAGCAACTGTTGTGGTTGTGGGATCAGCTGTTGTCATGATGGGAGCAGCTGTAGTGGTTGTGGGATCAGCTGTGGTTGTTGTGGGAGCAGCTGAAGTGGTCGTGGGAGCAGCTGTTGTGGTTGTGGGAGCAGCTGTGGTTGTTGTGGGCGTAGCTGTAGTGGTCGTGGGAGCAGCTGTTGTTGTGGTGGGAGCAGCTGTAGTGGTCATGGGAGCAGCTGTTGTTGTGATAGGCGCAGCTGTAGTGGTCGTGGGAGCAGCTGTTTTTGTGGTGGGAGCAGCTGTAGTGGTTGTGGGAGCAGCTGTACTGGTTGTGGGAGCAACTGTTGTTGTGGTGGGAGCAGCTGTTGTGGTCGTAGGAGCAACTGTTGTGGTTGTGGGAGGAGCTGTTGTGGTTGTGGGAGCAGCTGTTGTTGTGGTAGGAGCAGCTGTAGTGGTCGTGGGAGCAGCTGTTGTTGTGGTGGGCGTAGCTGTAGTGGTCGTGGGAGCAACTGTTGTGGTCGTGGGAGCAGCTGTTGTTTTGATGGGAGCAGCTGTAATGGTCGTGGTCGCAGCTGTTGTCGTGATCGGAGCAGCTGCAGTGGTCGTGGGAGCAGCTGTTGTTGTGGTGGGAGCAGCTGTCGTGGTCGTGGGAGCAACTGCTGTTGTTGAGGGATTAACTGTAGTGGTCGTGGGAGCAACTGTTGTGATTGTGGGAGGAGCTGTTGTGGTTGTGGGAGCAGCTGTTGTTGTGGTGGGAGCAACTGTTGTGGTTGTGGGAGGAGCTGTTGTGGTTGCGGGAGCAGCTGTGGTTGTAGTGGGAGCAATTGTTGTGGTCGTGGGAGCAGCTGTTGTTGTCAGGGGCGCACCTGTTGTGGTTGTGGGAGCAGCTGTTGTGGTTGTGGGACCAGCTGTGATGGTTGTGGGAATAGCTGTTGTTGCGGTGGCAGCAGCTGTTGTTGTGGTGGGCGCAGCTGTGGTTGTGGTGGGCGTCGCTGTAGTGGTAGTGTGAGCAACTGTTGTTGTTGTGGGAGCAGCTGTGGTTGTGGTGGGCGTAGCTGTAGTGGTTGTGGGAGCAGCTGTTGTTGTGGTGGGAGCAGCTGTAGTGGTCATAGAAGCAACAGTTGTTGTGGTGGGCGTAGCTGTAGTGGTCGTGGGAGCAACTGTTGTGGTTGTGGGATCAGCTGTTGTCACGATGGGAGCAGCTGTAGTGGTGGTGTGATCGGTTGTGATTGTTGTGGGAGCAGCTGAAGTGGTCGTGGGAGCAGCTGTTGTGGTTGTGGGAATAGCTGTTGTTGCGGTGGCAGCAGCTGTTGTTGTGGTGGGCGCAGCTGTAGTTGTGGTGGGCGTCGCTGTAGTGGTCGTGTGAGAAACTGTTGTGGTTGTGGGAGCAGCTGTGGTTGTGGTGGGCGTAGCTGTAGTGGTTGTGGGAGCAGCTGTTGTGGTTATGGGATCAGCTGTGGTTGTTGTGCGAGCAGCTGATGTTGAGGTGGGAGCAGCTGTAGGGGTCTTGGGAGCAGCAGTTGTGGTCATGGGAGCAACTGTTGTGGTTGTGGGAGCAGCTGTGGTTGTGGTGGGAGCAGCTGTAGTGGTCGTGGGAGCAGCTGTAGTGGTCGTGGGAGCAGCTGATGTTGTGGTGGGAGCAGCTGTAGGGTTCGTGGGAGCAGCTGTTGTCGTGATGGGAGCAGCTGCAGTGGTCGTGGGAGCAGCTGTTATGGTTGTGGGAGCAGCTGTGGTTGTAGTGGGAGCAGCTGTAGTGGTCGTGGGAGCAGCTGTTGTGGTTGTGGGAGCAGCTGTGGTTGTTGTGGGCGTAGCTGTAGTGGTGGTGGGAGTAGCTGTTGTTTTGGTGGGAGCAGCTGTGGTGGTCGTGGGAGCAACTGCTGTGGTTGTGGGAGCAGCTGTAGTGGTTGTGGGAGCAACTGTTCTTGTGGTGGGAGCAGCTGTAGTGGTCGTGGGAGCAGCTGTTGTTGTCGTGGGAGCAGCTGTAGTGGTCGTGGGAGCAACTGCTGTGGTTGTGGGAGCAGCTGTGGTTGTGGTGGGCGTAGCTGTAGTGGTCGTTGGAGCAACTGTTGTGGTTGTGGGAGCAGCTGTTGTTGTGATCGGAGCAGCTGTAGTGGTCGTGGGAGCAGCTGTTTTTGTGGTGGGAGCAGCTGTAGTGGTTGTGGGAGCAGCTGTACTGGTTGTGGGAGCAACTGTTGTTGTGGTGGGAGCAGCTGTTGTGGTCGTGGGAGCAACTGTTGTGGTTGTGGGAGCAGCTGTGGTTGTTGTGGGCGTAGCTGTAGTGGTCGTGGGAGCAGCTGTTGTTGTGGTGGGAGCAGCTGTAGTGGTCATGGGAGCAGCTGTTGTTGTGATAGGCGCAGCTGTAGTGGTCGTGGGAGCAGCTGTTTTTGTGGTGGGAGCAGCTGTAGTGGTTGTGGGAGCAGCTGTACTGGTTGTGGGAGCAACTGTTGTTGTGGTGGGAGCAGCTGTTGTGGTCGTAGGAGCAACTGTTGTGGTTGTGGGAGGAGCTGTTGTGGTTGTGGGAGCAGCTGTTGTTGTGGTAGGAGCAGCTGTAGTGGTCGTGGGAGCAGCTGTTGTTGTGGTGGGCGTAGCTGTAGTGGTCGTGGGAGCAACTGTTGTGGTCGTGGGAGCAGCTGTTGTTTTGATGGGAGCAGCTGTAATGGTCGTGGTCGCAGCTGTTGTCGTGATCGGAGCAGCTGCAGTGGTCGTGGGAGCAGCTGTTGTTGTGGTGGGAGCAGCTGTCGTGGTCGTGGGAGCAACTGCTGTTGTTGAGGGATTAACTGTAGTGGTCGTGGGAGCAACTGTTGTGATTGTGGGAGGAGCTGTTGTGGTTGTGGGAGCAGCTGTTGTTGTGGTGGGAGCAACTGTTGTGGTTGTGGGAGGAGCTGTTGTGGTTGCGGGAGCAGCTGTGGTTGTAGTGGGAGCAATTGTTGTGGTCGTGGGAGCAGCTGTTGTTGTCAGGGGCGCACCTGTTGTGGTTGTGGGAGCAGCTGTTGTGGTTGTGGGACCAGCTGTGATGGTTGTGGGAATAGCTGTTGTTGCGGTGGCAGCAGCTGTTGTTGTGGTGGGCGCAGCTGTGGTTGTGGTGGGCGTCGCTGTAGTGGTAGTGTGAGCAACTGTTGTTGTTGTGGGAGCAGCTGTGGTTGTGGTGGGCGTAGCTGTAGTGGTTGTGGGAGCAGCTGTTGTTGTGGTGGGAGCAGCTGTAGTGGTCATAGAAGCAACAGTTGTTGTGGTGGGCGTAGCTGTAGTGGTCGTGGGAGCAACTGTTGTGGTTGTGGGATCAGCTGTTGTCACGATGGGAGCAGCTGTAGTGGTGGTGTGATCGGTTGTGATTGTTGTGGGAGCAGCTGAAGTGGTCGTGGGAGCAGCTGTTGTGGTTGTGGGAATAGCTGTTGTTGCGGTGGCAGCAGCTGTTGTTGTGGTGGGCGCAGCTGTGGTTGTGGTGGGCGTCGCTGTAGTGGTCGTGTGAGAAACTGTTGTGGTTGTGGGAGCAGCTGTGGTTGTGGTGGGCGTAGCTGTAGTGGTTGTGGGAGCAGCTGTTGTGGTTATGGGATCAGCTGTGGTTGTTGTGCGAGCAGCTGATGTTGAGGTGGGAGCAGCTGTAGGGGTCTTGGGAGCAGCAGTTGTGGTCATGGGAGCAACTGTTGTGGTTGTGGGAGCAGCTGTGGTTGTGGTGGGAGCAGCTGTAGTGGTCGTGGGAGCAGCTGTAGTGGTCGTGGGAGCAGCTGATGTTGTGGTGGGAGCAGCTGTAGGGTTCGTGGGAGCAGCTGTTGTCGTGATGGGAGCAGCTGCAGTGGTCGTGGGAGCAGCTGTTATGGTTGTGGGAGCAGCTGTGGTTGTAGTGGGAGCAGCTGTAGTGGTCGTGGGAGCAGCTGTTGTGGTTGTGGGAGCAGCTGTGGTTGTTGTGGGCGTAGCTGTAGTGGTGGTGGGAGTAGCTGTTGTTTTGGTGGGAGCAGCTGTGGTGGTCGTGGGAGCAACTGCTGTGGTTGTGGGAGCAGCTGTAGTGGTTGTGGGAGCAACTGTTCTTGTGGTGGGAGCAGCTGTAGTGGTCGTGGGAGCAGCTGTTGTTGTCGTGGGAGCAGCTGTAGTGGTCGTGGGAGCAACTGCTGTGGTTGTGGGAGCAGCTGTGGTTGTGGTGGGCGTAGCTGTAGTGGTCGTTGGAGCAACTGTTGTGGTTGTGGGAGCAGCTGTTGTTGTGATCGGAGCAGCTGTAGTGGTCGTGGGAGCAGCTGTTTTTGTGGTGGGAGCAGCTGTAGTGGTTGTGGGAGCAGCTGTACTGGTTGTGGGAGCAACTGTTGTTGTGGTGGGAGCAGCTGTTGTGGTCGTGGGAGCAACTGTTGTGGTTGTTGGAGGAGCTGTTGTGGTTGTGGGAGCAGCTGTTGTTGTGGTGGGAGCAGCTGTAGTGGTCGTGGGAGCAGCTGTTGTTGTGGTGGGCGTAGCTGTAGTGGTCGTGGGAGCAACTGTTGTGGTCGTGGGAGCAGCTGTTGTTTTGATGGGAGCAGCTGTAATGGTCGTGGGAGCAGCTGTTGACGTGATCGGAGCAGCTGTCGTGGTCGTGGGAGCAACTGCTGTGGTTGTGGGAGCAGCTGTGGTTGTGGTGGGCGTAGCTGTAGTGGTCGTTGGAGCAACTGTTGTGGTTGTGGGATCAGCTGTGGTTGTTGTGGGATCAGCTGTGGTTGTTGTGGGATCAGCTGTGGTTGTCGTGGGAGCAGCTGAAGTGGTCGTGGGAGCAACAGCTGTTGTTGAGGGATTAGCTGTAGTGGTCGTGGGAGCAACTGTTGTGGTTGTGGGAGCAGCTGTTTTGGTCGTGGGAGCAACTGTTGTGATTGTGGGAGGAGCTGTTGTGCTTGTGGGAGCAGCTGTTGTTGTGGTGGGAGCAACTGTTGTGGTTGTGGGAGGAGCTGTTGTGGTTGTGGGAGCAGCTGTGGTTGTAGTGGGAGCAATTGTTGTGGTCGTGGGAGCAGCTGTTGTTGTCAGGGGCGCACCTGTTGTGGTTGTGGGAGCAGCTGTTGTTGTGGTGGGAGCAACTGTTTTGGTTGTGGGAATAGCTGTTGTTGCGGTGGCAGCAGCTGTTGTTGTGGTGGGCGCAGCTGTGGTTGTGGTGGGCGTCGCTGTAGTGGTAGTGTGAGCAACTGTTGTTGTTGTGGGATCAGCTGTGGATGTGGTGGGCGTAGCTGTAGTGGTTGTGGGAGCAGCTGTTGTTGTGGTTGGAGCAGCTGTAGTGGTCATAGAAGCAACAGTTGTTGTGGTGGGCGTAGCTGTAGTAGTCGTGGGAGCAACTGTTGTGGTTGTGGGATCAGCTGTTGTCATGATGGGAGCAGCTGTAGTGGTGGTGTGATCAGTTGTGATTGTTGTGGGAGCAGCTGAAGTGGTCGTGGGAGCAGCTGTTGTGGTTGTGGGAGCAACTGTTGTGGTTGTAGGAGCAGCTGTGGTTGTTGTGGGAGCAGCTGAAGGGGTCGTGGGAGCAGCTGCTGTTGTTGAGGGATTAGCTGTAGTGGTCGTGGGAGAAAGTGTTGTGGTTGTGGGAGCAACTGTTGTTGTGGTGCGAGCAGCTGTAGTGGTTGTGGGAGCAACTGTTGTGGTTGTGGGAGCAGCTGTGGTTGTAGTGGGAGCAATTGTTGTGGTCGTGGGAGCAGCTGTTGTTGTCAGGGGCGCACCTGTTGTGGTTGTGGGAGCAGCTGTTGTGGTTGCGGGACCAGCTGTGATGGTTGTGGGAATAGCTGTTGTTGCGGTGGCAGCAGCTGTTGTTGTGGTGGGCGCAGCTGTGGTTGTGGTGGGCGTCGCTGTAGTGGTCGTGTGAGCAACTGTTGTGGTTGTGGGATCAGCTGTTGTCATGATGGGAGCAGCTGTAGTGGTTGTGGGATCAGCTGTGGTTGTTGTGGGAGCAGCTGAAGTGGTCGTGGGAGCAGCTGTTGTGGTTCTGGGAGCAGCTGTGGTTGTGGTGGGCGTAGCTGTAGTGGTTGTGGGAGCAGCTGTTGTTGTGGTGGGAGCAGCTGTAGTGGTCATGGAAGCAACAGTTGTTGTGGTGGGCGTAGCTGTAGTGGTCGTGGGAGCAACTGTTGTGGTTGTGGGATCAGCTGTTGTCACGATGGGAGCAGCTGTAGTGGTTGTGGGATCAGCTGTGGTTGTTGTGGGAGCAGCTGAAGTGGTCGTGGGAGCAGCTGTTGTGGTTGTGGGAGCAGCTGTGGTTGTTGTGGGCGTAGCTGTAGTGGTCGTGGGAGCAGCTGTTGTTGTGGTGGGAGCAGCTGTAGTGGTCATGGGAGCAGCTGTTGTTGTGATAGGCGCAGCTGTAGTGGTCGTGGGAGCAGCTGTTTTTGTGGTGGGAGCAGCTGTAGTGGTTGTGGGAGCAGCTGTACTGGTTGTGGGAGCAACTGTTGTTGTGGTGGGAGCAGCTGTTGTGGTCGTAGGAGCAACTGTTGTGGTTGTGGGAGGAGCTGTTGTGGTTGTGGGAGCAGCTGTTGTTGTGGTAGGAGCAGCTGTAGTGGTCGTGGGAGCAGCTGTTGTTGTGGTGGGCGTAGCTGTAGTGGTCGTGGGAGCAACTGTTGTGGTCGTGGGAGCAGCTGTTGTTTTGATGGGAGCAGCTGTAATGGTCGTGGTCGCAGCTGTTGTCGTGATCGGAGCAGCTGCAGTGGTCGTGGGAGCAGCTGTTGTTGTGGTGGGAGCAGCTGTCGTGGTCGTGGGAGCAACTGCTGTTGTTGAGGGATTAACTGTAGTGGTCGTGGGAGCAACTGTTGTGATTGTGGGAGGAGCTGTTGTGGTTGTGGGAGCAGCTGTTGTTGTGGTGGGAGCAACTGTTGTGGTTGTGGGAGGAGCTGTTGTGGTTGCGGGAGCAGCTGTGGTTGTAGTGGGAGCAATTGTTGTGGTCGTGGGAGCAGCTGTTGTTGTCAGGGGCGCACCTGTTGTGGTTGTGGGAGCAGCTGTTGTGGTTGTGGGACCAGCTGTGATGGTTGTGGGAATAGCTGTTGTTGCGGTGCCAGCAGCTGTTGTTGTGGTGGGCGCAGCTGTGGTTGTGGTGGGCGTCGCTGTAGTGGTAGTGTGAGCAACTGTTGTTGTTGTGGGAGCAGCTGTGGTTGTGGTGGGCGTAGCTGTAGTGGTTGTGGGAGCAGCTGTTGTTGTGGTGGGAGCAGCTGTAGTGGTCATAGAAGCAACAGTTGTTGTGGTGGGCGTAGCTGTAGTGGTCGTGGGAGCAACTGTTGTGGTTGTGGGATCAGCTGTTGTCATGATGGGAGCAGCTGTAGTGGTGGTGTGATCGGTTGTGATTGTTGTGGGAGCAGCTGAAGTGGTCGTGGGAGCAGCTGTTGTGGTTGTGGGAATAGCTGTTGTTGCGGTGGCAGCAGCTGTTGTTGTGGTGGGCGCAGCTGTGGTTGTGGTGGGCGCAGCTGTGGTTGTGGTGGGCGTCGCTGTAGTGGTCGTGTGAGAAACTGTTGTGGTTGTGGGAGCAGCTGTGGTTGTGGTGGGCGTAGCTGTAGTGGTTGTGGGAGCAGCTGTTGTGGTTATGGGATCAGCTGTGGTTGTTGTGCGAGCAGCTGATGTTGAGGTGGGAGCAGCTGTAGGGGTCTTGGGAGCAGCAGTTGTGGTCATGGGAGCAACTGTTGTGGTTGTGGGAGCAGCTGTGGTTGTGGTGGGAGCAGCTGTAGTGGTCGTGGGAGCAGCTGTAGTGGTCGTGGGAGCAGCTGATGTTGTGGTGGGAGCAGCTGTAGGGTTCGTGGGAGCAGCTGTTGTCGTGATGGGAGCAGCTGCATTGGTCGTGGGAGCAGCTGTTATGGTTGTGGGAGCAGCTGTGGTTGTAGTGGGAGCAGCTGTAGTGGTCGTGGGAGCAGCTGTTGTGGTTGTGGGAGCAGCTGTGGTTGTTGTGGGCGTAGCTGTAGTGGTGGTGGGAGTAGCTGTTGTTTTGGTGGGAGCAGCTGTGGTGGTCGTGGGAGCAACTGCTGTGGTTGTGGGAGCAGCTGTAGTGGTTGTGGGAGCAACTGTTCTTGTGGTGGGAGCAGCTGTAGTGGTCGTGGGAGCAGCTGTTGTTGTCGTGGGAGCAGCTGTAGTGGTCGTGGGAGCAACTGCTGTGGTTGTGGGAGCAGCTGTGGTTGTGGTGGGCGTAGCTGTAGTGGTCGTTGGAGCAACTGTTGTGGTTGTGGGAGCAGCTGTTGTTGTGATCGGAGCAGCTGTAGTGGTCGTGGGAGCAGCTGTTTTTGTGGTGGGAGCAGCTGTAGTGGTTGTGGGAGCAGCTGTACTGGTTGTGGGAGCAACTGTTGTTGTGGTGGGAGCAGCTGTTGTGGTCGTGGGAGCAACTGTTGTGGTTGTTGGAGGAGCTGTTGTGGTTGTGGGAGCAGCTGTTGTTGTGGTGGGAGCAGCTGTAGTGGTCGTGGGAGCAGCTGTTGTTGTGGTGGGCGTAGCTGTAGTGGTCGTGGGAGCAACTGTTGTGGTCGTGGGAGCAGCTGTTGTTTTGATGGGAGCAGCTGTAATGGTCGTGGGAGCAGCTGTTGACGTGATCGGAGCAGCTGTCGTGGTCGTGGGAGCAACTGCTGTGGTTGTGGGAGCAGCTGTGGTTGTGGTGGGCGTAGCTGTAGTGGTCGTTGGAGCAACTGTTGTGGTTGTGGGATCAGCTGTGGTTGTTGTGGGATCAGCTGTGGTTGTTGTGGGATCAGCTGTGGTTGTCGTGGGAGCAGCTGAAGTGGTCGTGGGAGCAACAGCTGTTGTTGAGGGATTAGCTGTAGTGGTCGTGGGAGCAACTGTTGTGGTTGTGGGAGCAGCTGTTTTGGTCGTGGGAGCAACTGTTGTGATTGTGGGAGGAGCTGTTGTGCTTGTGGGAGCAGCTGTTGTTGTGGTGGGAGCAACTGTTGTGGTTGTGGGAGGAGCTGTTGTGGTTGTGGGAGCAGCTGTGGTTGTAGTGGGAGCAATTGTTGTGGTCGTGGGAGCAGCTGTTGTTGTCAGGGGCGCACCTGTTGTGGTTGTGGGAGCAGCTGTTGTTGTGGTGGGAGCAACTGTTTTGGTTGTGGGAATAGCTGTTGTTGCGGTGGCAGCAGCTGTTGTTGTGGTGGGCGCAGCTGTGGTTGTGGTGGGCGTCGCTGTAGTGGTAGTGTGAGCAACTGTTGTTGTTGTGGGATCAGCTGTGGATGTGGTGGGCGTAGCTGTAGTGGTTGTGGGAGCAGCTGTTGTTGTGGTTGGAGCAGCTGTAGTGGTCATAGAAGCAACAGTTGTTGTGGTGGGCGTAGCTGTAGTGGTCGTGGGAGCAACTGTTGTGGTTGTGGGATCAGCTGTTGTCATGATGGGAGCAGCTGTAGTGGTGGTGTGATCAGTTGTGATTGTTGTGGGAGCAGCTGAAGTGGTCGTGGGAGCAGCTGTTGTGGTTGTGGGAGCAACTGTTGTGGTTGTAGGAGCAGCTGTGGTTGTTGTGGGAGCAGCTGAAGGGGTCGTGGGAGCAGCTGCTGTTGTTGAGGGATTAGCTGTAGTGGTCGTGGGAGAAAGTGTTGTGGTTGTGGGAGCAACTGTTGTTGTGGTGCGAGCAGCTGTAGTGGTTGTGGGAGCAGCTGTTGTGGTTGCGGGACCAGCTGTGATGGTTGTGGGAATAGCTGTTGTTGCGGTGGCAGCAGCTGTTGTTGTGGTGGGCGCAGCTGTGGTTGTGGTGGGCGTCGCTGTAGTGGTCGTGTGAGCAACTGTTGTGGTTGTGGGATCAGCTGTTGTCATGATGGGAGCAGCTGTAGTGGTTGTGGGATCAGCTGTGGTTGTTGTGGGAGCAGCTGAAGTGGTCGTGGGAGCAGCTGTTGTGGTTCTGGGAGCAGCTGTGGTTGTGGTGGGCGTAGCTGTAGTGGTTGTGGGAGCAGCTGTTGTTGTGGTGGGAGCAGCTGTAGTGGTCATGGAAGCAACAGTTGTTGTGGTGGGCGTAGCTGTAGTGGTCGTGGGAGCAACTGTTGTGGTTGTGGGATCAGCTGTTGTCATGATGGGAGCAGCTGTAGTGGTTGTGGGATCAGCTGTGGTTGTTGTGGGAGCAGCTGAAGTGGTCGTGGGAGCAGCTGTTGTGGTTGTGGGAGCAGCTGTTGTTGTTGTGGGCGTAGCTGTAGTGGTCGTGGGAGCAGCTGTTGTTGTGGTGGGAGCAGCTGTAGTGGTCATGGGAGCAGCTGTTGTTGTGATAGGCGCAGCTGTAGTGGTCGTGGGAGCAGCTGTTTTTGTGGTGGGAGCAGCTGTAGTGGTTGTGGGAGCAGCTGTACTGGTTGTGGGAGCAACTGTTGTTGTGGTGGGAGCAGCTGTTGTGGTCGTAGGAGCAACTGTTGTGGTTGTGGGAGGAGCTGTTGTGGTTGTGGGAGCAGCTGTTGTTGTGGTAGGAGCAGCTGTAGTGGTCGTGGGAGCAGCTGTTGTTGTGGTGGGCGTAGCTGTAGTGGTCGTGGGAGCAACTGTTGTGGTCGTGGGAGCAGCTGTTGTTTTGATGGGAGCAGCTGTAATGGTCGTGGTCGCAGCTGTTGTCGTGATCGGAGCAGCTGCAGTGGTCGTGGTTGCAGCTGTTGTTGTGGTGGGAGCAGCTGTCGTGGTCGTGGGAGCAACTGCTGTGGTTGTGGGAGCAGCTGTGGTTGTGGTGGGCGTAGCTGTAGTGGTCGTTGGAGCAAATGTAGTGGTTGTGGGATCAGCTGTGGTTGTTGTGGGATCAGCTGTGGTTGTTGTGGGAGCAGCTGAAGTTGTCGTGGGAGCAGCTGAAGTGGTCGTGGGAGCAACTGCTGTTGTTGAGGGATTAGCTGTAGTGGTCATGGGAGCAACTGTTGTGGTTGTGGGAGCAGCTGTTTTGGTCGTGGGAGCAACTGTTGTGATTGTGGGAGGAGCTGTTGTGGTTGTGGGAGCAGCTGTTGTTGTGGTGGGAGCAACTGTTGTGGTTGTGGGAGGAGCTGTTGTGGTTGTGGGAGCACCTGTTGTTGTGGTGGGAGCAGCTGTAGTGGTCGTGGGAGCAACTGTTGTGGTTGTGGGATTAGCTGTAGTGGTTGTGGGAGCAACTGTTCTTGTGGTGGGAGCAGCTGTAGTGGTCGTGGGAGTAGCTGTTGTTGTCGTGGGAGCAGCTGTAGTGGTCGTGGGAGCAACTGCTGTGGTTGTGGGAGCAGCTGTAGTGGTTGTGTGAGCAACTGTTCTTGTGGTGGGAGCAGCTGTAGTGGTCGTGGGAGCAGCTGTTGTGGTTGTGGGAGCAGCTGTGGTTGTTGTGGGCGTAGCTGTAGTGGTGGTGGGAGTAGCTGTTGTTTTGGTGGGAGCAGCTGTAGTGGTCGTGGGAGCAACTGCTGTGGTTGTGGGAGCAGCTGTAGTGGTTGTGGGAGCAACTGTTCTTGTGGTGGGAGCAGCTGTAGTGGTCGTGGGAGCAGCTGTTGTTGTCGTGGGAGCAGCTGTAGTGGTCGTGGGAGCAACTGCTGTGGTTGTGGGAGCAGCTGTGGTTGTGGTGGGCGTAGCTGTAGTGGTCGTTGGAGCAACTGTTGTGGTTGTGGGAGCAGCTGTTGTTGTGATCGGAGCAGCTGTAGTGGTCGTGGGAGCAGCTGTTTTTGTGGTGGGATTAGCTGTAGTGGTTGTGGGAGCAGCTGTACTGGTTGTGGGAGCAACTGTTCTTGTGGTGGGAGCAGCTGTTGTGGTCGTGGGAGCAACTGTTGTGGTTGTTGGAGGAGCTGTTGTGGTTGTTGGAGCAGCTGTTGTTGTGGTGGGAGCAGCTGTAGTGGTCGTGGGAGCAGCTGTTGTTGTGGTGGGCGTAGCTGTAGTGGTCGTGGGAGCAACTGTTGTGGTCGTGGGAGCAGCTGTTGTTTTTATGGGAGCAGCTGTAATGGTCGTGGGAGCAGCTGTTGCCGTGATCGGAGCAGCTGCAGTGGTCGTGGTAGCAGCTGTAGTTGTGGTGGGAGCAACTGTCGTGGTCGTGGGAGCAACTGCTCTGGTTGTGGGAGCAGCTGTGGTTGTGGTGGGCGTAGCTGTAGTTGTCGTTGGAGCAACTGTTGTGGTTGTGGGATCAGCTGTGGTTGTTGTGGGATCAGCTGTGGTTGTTGTGGGAGCAACTGAAGTGGTCGTGGGAGCAACTGCTGTTGTTGAGGGATTAGCTGTAGTGGTCGTGGGAGCAACTGTTGTGGTTGTGGGAGGAGCTGTTGTGGTTGTGGGAGCAGCTGTTGTTGTGGTGGGAGCAACTGTTGTGGTTGTGGGAATAGCTGTTGTTGCGGTGGCAGCAGCTGTTGTTGTGGTGGGCGCAGCTGTGGTTGTGGTGGGCGTCGCTGTAGTGGTAGTGTGAGCAACTGTTGTTGTTGTGGGATCAGCTGTGGTTGTGGTGGGCGTAGCTGTAGTGGTTGTGGGAGCAGCTGTTGTTGTGGTTGGAGCAGCTGTAGTGGTCATAGAAGCAACAGTTGTTGTGGTGGGCGTAGCTGTAGTGGTCGTGGGAGCAACTGTTGTGGTTGTGGGATCAGCTGTTGTCATGATGGGAGCAGCTGTAGTGGTGGTGTGATCAGTTGTGATTGTTGTGGGAGCAGCTGAAGTGGTCGTGGGAGCAGCTGTTGTGGTTGTGGGAGCAACTGTTGTGGTTGTAGGAGCTGCTGTGGTTGTTGTGGGAGCAGCTGAAGGGGTCGTGGGAGCAGCTGCTGTTGTTGAGGGATTAGCTGTAGTGGTCGTGGGAGAAAGTGTTGTGGTTGTGGGAGCAACTGTTGTTGTGGTGCGAGCAGCTGTAGTGGTTGTGGGAGCAACTGTTGTGGTTGTGGGAGCAGCTGTGGTTGTAGTGGGAGCAATTGTTGTGGTCGTGGGAGCAGCTGTTGTTGTCAGGGGCGCACCTGTTGTGGTTGTGGGAGCAGCTGTTGTGGTTGTGGGACCAGCTGTGATGGTTGTGGGAATAGCTGTTGTTGCGGTGGCAGCAGCTGTTGTTGTGGTGGGCGCAGCTGTGGTTGTGGTGGGCGTCGCTGTAGTGGTCGTGTGAGCAACTGTTGTGGTTGTGGGATCAGCTGTTGTCATGATGGGAGCAGCTGTAGTGGTTGTGGGATCAGCTGTGGTTGTTGTGGGAGCAGCTGAAGTGGTCGTGGGAGCAGTTTTTGTGGTTCTGGGAGCAGCTGGGGTTGTGGTGGGCGTAGCTGTAGTGGTTGTGGGAGCAGCTGTTGTTGTGGTGGGAGCAGCTGTAGTGGTCATGGAAGCAACAGTTGTTGTGGTGGGCGTAGCTGTAGTGGTCGTGGGAGCAACTGTTGTGGTTGTGGGATCAGCTGTTGTCATGATGGGAGCAGCTGTAGTGGTTGTGGGATCAGCTGTGGTTGTTGTGGGAGCAGCTGAAGTGGTCGTGGGAGCAGCTGTTGTGGTTGTGGGAGCAGCTGTGGTTGTTGTGGGCGTAGCTGTAGTGGTCGTGGGAGCAGCTGTTGTTGTGGTGGGAGCAGCTGTAGTGGTCATGGGAGCAGCTGTTGTTGTGATAGGAGCAGCTGTAGTGGTCGTGGGAGCAGCTGTTTTTGTGGTGGGAGCAGCTGTAGTGGTTGTGGGAGCAGCTGTACTGGTTGTGGGAGCAACTGTTGTTGTGGAGGGAGCAGCTGTTGTGGTCGTAGGAGCAACTGTTGTGGTTGTGGGAGGAGCTGTTGTGGTTGTGGGAGCAGCTGTTGTTGTGGTAGGAGCAGCTGTAGTGGTCGTGGGAGCAGCTGTTGTTGTGGTGGGCGTAGCTGTAGTGGTCGTGGGAGCAACTGTTGTGGTCGTGGGAGCAGCTGTTGTTTTGATGGGAGCAGCTGTAATGGTCGTGGTCGCAGCTGTTGTCGTGATCGGAGCAGCTGCAGTGGTCGTGGGAGCAGCTGTTGTTGTGGTGGGAGCAGCTGTCGTGGTCGTGGGAGCAACTGCTGTGGTTGTGGGAGCAGCTGTGGTTGTGGTGGGCGTAGCTGTAGTGGTCGTTGGAGCAAATGTTGTGGTTGTGGGATCAGCTGTGGTTGTTGTGGGATCAGCTGTGGTTGTTGTGGGTGCAGCTGAAGTTGTCGTGGGAGCAGCTGAAGTGGTCGTGGGAGCAACTGCTGTTGTTGAGGGATTAGCTGTAGTGGTCGTGGGAGCAACTGTTGTGGTTGTGGGAGCAGCTGTTTTGGTCGTGGGAGCAACTGTTGTGATTGTGGGAGGAGCTGTTGTGGTTGTGGGAGCAGCTGTTGTTGTGGTGGGAGCAACTGTTGTGGTTGTGGGAGGAGCTGTTGTGGTTGTGGGAGCAGCTGTTGTTGTGGTGGGAGCAGCTGTAGTGGTCGTGGGAGCAACTGTTGTGGTTGTGGGATTAGCTGTAGTGGTTGTGGGAGCAACTGTTCCTGTGGTGGGAGCAGCTGTAGTGGTCGTGGGAGCAGCTGTTGTTGTCGTGGGAGCAGCTGTAGTGGTCGTGGGAGCAACTGCTGTGGTTGTGGGAGCAGCTGTAGTGGTTGTGTGAGCAACTGTTCTTGTGGTGGGAGCAGCTGTAGTGGTCGTGGGAGCAGCTGTTGTGGTTGTGGGAGCAGCTGTGGTTGTTGTGGGCGTAGCTGTAGTGGTGGTGGGAGTAGCTGTTGTTTTGGTGGGAGCAGCTGTAGTGGTCGTGGGAGCAACTGCTGTGGTTGTGGGAGCAGCTGTAGTGGTTGTGGGAGCAACTGTTCTTGTGGTGGGAGCAGCTGTAGTGGTCGTGGGAGCAGCTGTTGTTGTCGTGGGAGCAGCTGTAGTGGTCGTGGGAGCAACTGCTGTGGTTGTGGGAGCAGCTGTGGTTGTGGTGGGCGTAGCTGTAGTGGTCGTTGGAGCAACTGTTGTGGTTGTGGGAGCAGCTGTTGTTGTGATCGGAGCAGCTGTAGTGGTCGTGGGAGCAGCTGTTTTTGTGGTGGGAGCAGCTGTAGTGGTTGTGGGAGCAGCTGTACTGGTTGTGGGAGCAACTGTTGTTGTGGTGGGAGCAGCTGTTGTGGTAGTGGGAGCAACTGTTGTGGTTGTTGGAGGAGCTGTTGTGGTTGTGGGAGCAGCTGTTGTTGTGGTGGGAGCAGCTGTAGTGGTCGTGGGAGCAGCTGTTGTTGTGGTGGGCGTAGCTGTAGTGGTCGTGGGAGCAACTGTTGTGGTCGTGGGAGCAGCTGTTGTTTTTATGGGAGCAGCTGTAATGGTCGTGGGAGCAGCTGTTGCCGTGATCGGAGCAGCTGCAGTGGTCGTGGTAGCAGCTGTAGTTGTGGTGGGAGCAACTGTCGTGGTTGTGGGAGCAACTGCTCTGGTTGTGGGAGCAGCTGTGGTTGTGGTGGGCGTAGCTGTAGTTGTCGTTGGAGCAACTGTTGTGGTTGTGGGATCAGCTGTGGTTGTTGTGGGATCAGCTGTGGTTGTTGTGGGAGCAACTGAAGTGGTCGTGGGAGCAACTGCTGTTGTTGAGGGATTAGCTGTAGTGGTCGTGGGAGCAACTGTTGTGGTTGTGGGAGGAGCTGTTGTGGTTGTGGGAGCAGCTGTTGTTGTGGTGGGAGCAACTGTTGTGGTTGTGGGAGGAGCTGTTGTGGTTGTGGGAGCAGCTGTTGTTGTGGTGGGAGCAGCTGTAGTGGTCTTGGAAGCAACAGTTGTTGTGGTGGGCGTAGCTGTAGTGGTCGTGGGAGCAACTGTTGTGGTTGTGGGATCAGCTGTTGTCATGATGGGAGCAGCTGTAGTGGTTGTGGGATCAGTTGTGGTTGTTGTGGGAGCAGCTGAAGTGGTCGTGGGAGCAGCTGTTGTGGTTGTGGGAGCAGCTGTGGTTGTTGTGGGCGTAGCTGTAGTGGTGGTGGGAGTAGCTGTTGTTTTGGTGGGAGCAGCTGTAGTGGTCGTGGGAGCAGCTGTTGTTGTTGTGGGAGCAGCTGTAGTGGTTGTGGGAGCAACTGTTGTGGTTGTGGGAGCAGCTGTGGTTGTAGTGGGAGCAATTGTTGTGGTCGTGGGAGCAGCTGTTGTTGTCAGGGGCGCACTTGTTGTGGTTGTGGGAGCAGCTGTTGTGGTTGTGGGACCAGCTGTGATGGTTGTGGGAATAGCTGTTGTTGCGGTGGCAGCAGCTGTTGTTGTGGTGGGCGCAGCTGTGATTGAGGTGGGCGTCGCTGTTTTGGTCGTTTGAGCAACTGTTGTCGTGATGGGAGCAGCTGTTGTGGTTGTGGGATCAGCTGTGGTTGTTTTGGGATCAGCTGTGGTTGTTGTGGGAGCAGCTGAAGTTGTCGTGGGAGCAGCTGAAGGGGTCGTGGGAGCAGCTGCTGTTGTTGAGGGATTAGCTGTAGTGGTCGTGGGAGCAACTGTTGTTGTCAGGGGTGCACCTGTTGTGGTTGTGGGAGCAGCTGTTGTGGTTGTGGGACCAGCTGTGATGGTTGTGGGAATAGCTGTTGTTGCGGTGGCAGCAGCTGTTGTTGTCGTGGGCGCAGCTGTGGTTGTGGTGGGCGTCGCTGTAGTGGTCGTGTGAGCAGCTGTTGTTGTGGTGGGAGCAGCTGAAGGGGTCGTGGGAGCAGCTGCTGTTGTAGAGGGATTAGCTGTAGTGGTCGTGGGAGCAAGTGTTGTGGTTGTGGGAGCAGCTGTAGTGGTTGTGGGAGCAACTGTTGTGGTTGTGGGAGTAGCTGTAGTGGTTGTGGGAGCAACTGTTGTGGTTGTGGGTGCAGCTGTGGTTGTAGTGGGAGCAATTGTTGTGGTCGTGGGAGCAGCTGTTGTTGTCAGGGGCGCACCTGTTGCGGTTGTGGGAGCAGCTGTTGTGGTTGTGGGACCAGCTGTGATGGTTGTGGGAATAGCTGTTGTTGCGGTGGCAGCAGCTGTTGTTGTGGTGGGCGCAGCTGTGGTTGTGGTGGGCGTCGCTGTAGTGGTCGTGTGAGCAACTGTTGTGGTTGTGGGAGCAGCTGTGGTTGTGGTGGGCGTAGCTGTAGTGGTTGTGGGAGCAGCTGTTGTGGTTATGGGATCAGCTGTGGTTGTTGTGGGATCAGCTGTGGTTGTTGTGGGAGCAGCTGTGGTTGTTGTGGGAGCAGCTGTTGTGGTTGTGGGACCAGCTGTGATGGTTGTGGGAATAGCTGTTGTTGCGGTGGCAGCAGCTGTTGTTGTGGTGGGCGCAGCTGTGGATGTGGTGGGCGTCGCTGTAGTGGTAGTGTGAGCAACTGTTGCTGTTGTGGGAGCAGCTGTGGTTGTGGTGGGCGTAGCTGTAGTGGTTGTGGGAGCAGCTGTTGTTGTGGTGGGAGCAGCTGTAGTGGTCATAGAAGCAACAGTTGTTGTGGTGGGCGTAGCTGTAGTGGTCGTGGGAGCCACTGTTGTGGTTGTGGGATCAGCTGTTGTCATGATGGGAGCAGCTGTAGTGGTGGTGTGATCGGTTGTGATTGTTGTGGGAGCAGCTGAAGTGGTCGTGGGAGCAGCTGTTGTGGTTGTGGGAATAGCTGTTGTTGCGGTGGCAGCAGCTGTTGTTGTGGTGGGCGCAGCTGTGGTTGTGGTGGGCGTCGCTGTAGTGGTCGTGTGAGCAACTGTTGTGGTTGTGGGAGCAGCTGTGGTTGTGGTGGGCGTAGCTGTAGTGGTTGTGGGAGCAGCTGTTGTGGTTATGGGATCAGCTGTGGTTGTTGTGCGAGCAGCTGATGTTGAGGTGGGAGCAGCTGTAGGGGTCTTGGGAGCAGCAGTTGTGGTCATGGGAGCAACTGTTGTGGTTGTGGGAGCAGCTGTGGTTGTGGTGGGAGCAGCTGTAGTGGTCGTGGGAGCAGCTGTAGTGGTCGTGGGAGCAGCTGATGTTGTGGTGGGAGCAGCTGTAGGGTTCGTGGGAGCAGCTGTTGTCGTGATGGGAGCAGCTGCAGTGGTCGTGGGAGCAGCTGTTATGGTTGTGGGAGCAGCTGTGGTTGTAGTGGGAGCAGCTGTAGTGGTCGTGGGAGCAGCTGTTGTTGTTGAGGGAATAGCTGTCGTGGTGGTGTGGGCAGCAGTTGTTGTGGTGGCAGCAGCTGTAGTGGTCGTGGGAGCAACTGCTGTGGTTGTGGTAGCAGCTGTAGTGGTTGTGGGAGCAACTGTTCTTGTGGTGGGAGCAACTGTAGTGGTCGTTGCAGCAGCTGTTGTTGTCGTGGGAGCAGCTGTAGTGGTCGTGGGAGCAACTGCTGTGGTTGTGGGAGCAGCTGTGGTGGTTGTGGGAATAGCTGTTGTTGCGGTGGCAGCAGCTGTTGTTGTGGTGGGCGCAGCTGTGGTTGTGGTGGGCGTCGCTGTAGTGGTCGTGTGAGCAACTGTTGTGGTTGTGGGATCAGCTGTTGTTATGAAGGGAGCAGCTGTAGTGGTTGTGGGATCAGCTGTGGTTGTTGTGGGAGCAGCTGAAGTGGTCGTGGGAGCAGCTGTTGTGGTTCTGGGAGCAGCTGTGGTTGTGGTGGGCGTAGCTGTAGTGGTTGTGGGAGAAGCTGTTGTTGTGGTGGGAGCAGCTGTAGTGGTCATGGAAGCAACAGTTGTTGTGGTGGGCGTAGCTGTAGTGGTCGTGGGAGCAACTGTTGTGGTTGTGGGATCAGCTGTTGTCATGATGGGAGCAGCTGTAGTGGTTATGGGATCAGCTGTGGTTGTTGTGGGCGTAGCTGTAGTGGTCGTGGGAGCAGCTGTTGTTGTGGTGGGAGCAGCTGTAGTGGTCATGGGAGCAGCTGTTGTTGTGATAGGGGCAGCTGTAGTGGTCGTGGGAGCAGCTGTTTTTGTGGTGGGAGCAGCTGTAGTGGTTGTGGGAGCAGCTGTACTGGTTGTGGGAGCAGCTGTTGTTGTGGTAGGAGCAGCTGTAGTGGTCGTGGGAGCAGCTGTTGTGGTCGTGGGAGCTGCTGTTGTTTTGATGGGAGCAGCTGTAATGGTCGTGGGATCAGCTGTGGTTGTTGTGGGATCAGCTGTGGTTGTTGTGGGAGCAGCTGAAGTTGTCGTGGGAGCAGCTGAAGTGGTCGTGGGAGCAACTGCTGTTGTTGAGGGATTAGCTGTAGTGGTCGTGGGAGCAACTGTTGTGGTTGTGGGAGCAGCTGTCTTGGTCGTGGGAGCAACTGTTGTGATTGTGGGAGGAGCTGTTGTGGTTGTGGGAGCAGCTGTTGTTGTGGTGGGAGCAACTGTTGTGGTTGTGGGAGGAGCTGTTGTGGTTGTGGGAGCAGCTGTTGTTGTGGTGGGAGCAGCTGTAGTGGTCGTGGGAGCAGCTGTTGTTTTGGTGGGCGTAGCTGTAGTGGTCGTGGGAGCAGCTGTTGTGATCGTAGGAGCAGCTGTTGTTTTGATGGGAGCAGCTGTTGTCGTGATCGAAGCAACTGCAGTGGTCATGGGAGCAGCTGAAGCTGTTGTGGGACCAGCTGTAGTGGTTGTGGGAGCAGCTGTTGTGGTCGTGGGAGCAGCTGTTGTTGTTGTGGGAGCAGCTGTAGTGGTGGTGGGGGCAGCTGTTGTTGTGGTGGGAGCAGCTTTCGTGGTCGTGGGAGCAACTGCTGTGGTTGTGGAAGCAACACTTGTTGTGGTGGGCGTAGCTGTAGTGGTCGTGGGAGCAACTGTTGTGGTTGTGGGATCAGCTTTTGTCATGATGGGAGCAGCTGTAGTGGTTGTGGGATCAGCTGTGGTTGTTGTGGGAGCAGCTGAAGTGGTCGTGGGAGCAGCTGTTGTGGTTGTGGGAGCAGCTGTGGCTGTTGTAGGCGTAGCTGTAGTGGTCGTGGGAGCAGCTGTTGTTGTGGTGGGAGCAGCTGTAGTGCTCATGGGAGCAACTGTTGTTGTGATAGGAGCAGCTGTAGTGGTCATGGAAGCAACAGTTGTTGTGGTGGGCGTAGCTGTAGTGGTCGTGGGAGCAACTGTTGTGGTTGTGGGATCAGCTGTTGTCATGATGGGAGCAGCTGTAGTGGTCGTGGAAGCAACAGTTGTTGTGGTGGGCGTAGCTGTAGTGGTCATGGGAGCAGCTGTTGTTGTGATAGGAGCAGCTGTAGTGGTCGTGGGAGCAGCTGTTTTTATAGTGGGAGCAGCTGTAGTGGTTGTGGAAGCAGCTGTACTGGTTGTGGGAGCAACTGTTGTTGTGGTGGGAGCAGCTGTTGTGGTCGTGGGAGCAGCTGTTGTGGTTGTGGGAGGAGCTGTTGTGGTTGTGGGAGCAGCTGTTGTTGTGGTGGGAGCAGCTGTAGTGGTCGTGGGAGCAGCTGTTGTTGTGGTGGGCGTAGCTGTAGTGGTCTTGGGAGCAACTGTTGTGGTCGTGGGAGCAGCTGTTGTTTTGATGGGAGCAGCTGTAATGGTCGTGGGAGCAGCTGTTGTCGTGATCGGAGCAGCTGTCGTGGTCGTGGGAGCAACTGCTGTGGTTGTGGGAGCAGCTGTGGTTGTGGTGGGCGTAGCTGTAGTGGTCGTTGGAGCAACTGTTGTGGTTGTGGGATCAGCTGTAGTGGTCGTGGGAGCAACTGTTGTGGTTGTGGGAGCAGCTGTTTTGGTCGTGGGAGCAACTGTTGTGATTGTGGGAGGAGCTGTTGTGGTTGTGGGAGCAGCTGTTGTTGAGGTGGGAGCAACTGTTGTGGTTGTGGGAGGAGCTGTTGTGGTTGTGGGAGCAGCTGTGGTTGTAGTGGGAGCAATTGTTGTGGTCGTGGGAGCAGCTGTTGTTGTCAGGGGCGCACCTGTTGTGGTTGTGGGAGCAGCTGTTGTGGTTGTGGGACCAGCTGTGATGGTTGTGGGAATAGCTGTTGTTGCGGTGGCAGCAGCTGTTGTTGTGGTGGGCGCAGCTGTGGTTGTGGTGGGCGTCGCTGTATTGGTAGTGTGAGCAACTGTTGTTGTTGTGGGAGCAGCTGTGGTTGTGGTGGGCGTAGCTGTAGTGGTTGTGGGAGCAGCTGTTGTTGTGGTGGGAGCAGCTGTAGTGGTCATAGAAGCAACAGTTGTTGTGGTGGGCGTAGCTGTAGTGGTCGTGGGAGCAACTGTTGTGGTTGTGGGATCAGCTGTTGTCATGATGGGAGCAGCTGTAGTGGTGGTGTGATCAGTTGTGATTGTTGTGGGAGCAGCTGAAGTGGTCGTGGGAGCAGCTGTTGTGGTTGTGGGAGCAACTGTTGTGGTTGTAGGAGCAGCTGTGGTTGTTGTGGGAGCAGCTGAAGGGGTCGTGGGAGCAGCTGCTGTTGTTGAGGGATTAGCTGTAGTGGTCGTGGGAGAAAGTGTTGTGGTTGTGGGAGCAACTGTTGTTGTGGTGCGAGCAGCTGTAGTGGTTGTGGGAGCAACTGTTGTGGTTGTGGGAGCAGCTGTGGTTGTAGTGGGAGCAATTGTTGTGGTCGTGGGAGCAGCTGTTGTTGTCAGGGGTGCACCTGTTGTGGTTGTGGGAGCAGCTGTTGTGGTTGTGGGACCAGCTGTGATGGTTGTGGGAATAGCTGTTGTTGCGGTGGCAGCAGCTGTTGTTGTGGTGGGCGCAGCTGTGGTTGTGGTGGGCGTCGCTGTAGTGGTCGTGTGAGCAACTGTTGTGGTTGTGGGATCAGCTGTTGTCATGATGGGAGCAGCTGTAGTGGTTGTGGGAGCAGCTGTGGTTGTTGTGGGAGCAGCTGAAGTGGTCGTGGGAGCAGCTGTTGTGGTTCTGGGAGCTGCTGTGGTTGTGGTGGGCGTAGCTGTAGTGGTTGTGGGAGCAGCTGTGGTTGTTGTGGAAGCAGCTGAAGTGGTCGTGGGAGCAGCTGTTGTGGTTCTGGGAGCAGCTGTGGTTGTGGTGGGCGTAGCTGTAGTGGTTGTGGGAGCAGCTGTTGTTGTGGTGGGAGCAGCTGTAGTGGTCATGGAAGCAACAGTTGTTGTGGTGGGCGTAGCTGTAGTGGTCGTGGGAGCAACTGTTGTGGTTGTGGGATCAGCTGTTGTCATGATGGGAGCAGCTGTAGTGGTTGTGGGATCAGCTGTGGTTGTTGTGGGAGCAGCTGAAGTGGTCGTGGGAGCAGCTGTTGTGGTTGTGGGAGCAGCTGTGGTTGTTGTGGGCGTAGCTGTAGTGGTCGTGGGAGCAGCTGTTGTTGTGGTGGGAGCAGCTGTAGTGGTCATGGGAGCAGCTGTTGTTGTGATAGGAGCAGCTGTAGTGGTCGTGGGAGCAGCTGTTTTTGTGGTGGGAGCAGCTGTAGTGGTTGTGGGAGCAGCTGTACTGGTTGTGGGAGCAACTGTTGTTGTGGTGGGAGCAGCTGTTGTGGTCGTAGGAGCAACTGTTGTGGTTGTGGGAGGAGCTGTTGTGGTTGTGGGAGCAGCTGTTGTTGTGGTAGGAGCAGCTGTAGTGGTCGTGGGAGCAGCTGTTGTTGTCGTGGGAGCAGCTGTAGTGGTCGTGGGAGCAACTGCTGTGGTTGTGGGAGCAGCTGTAGTGGTTGTGTGAGCAACTGTTCTTGTGGTGGGAGCAGCTGTAGTGGTCGTGGGAGCAGCTGTTGTGGTTGTGGGAGCAGCTGTGGTTGTTGTGGGCGTAGCTGTAGTGGTGGTGGGAGTAGCTGTTGTTTTGGTGGGAGCAGCTGTAGTGGTCGTGGGAGCAACTGCTGTGGTTGTGGGTGCAGCTGTAGTGGTTGTGGGAGCAACTGTTCTTGTGGTGGGAGCAGCTGTAGTGGTCGTGGGAGCAGCTGTTGTTGTCGTGGGAGCAGCTGTAGTGGTCGTGGGAGCAACTGCTGTGGTTGTGGGAGCAGCTGTGGTTGTGGTGGGCGTAGCTGTAGTGGTCGTTGGAGCAACTGTTGTGGTTGTGGGAGCAGCTGTTGTTGTGATCGGAGCAGCTGTAGTGGTCGTGGGAGCAGCTGTTTTTGTGGTGGGAGCAGCTGTTGTTGTGGTGGGCGTAGCTGTAGTGGTCGTGGGAGCAACTGTTGTGGTCGTGGGAGCAGCTGTTGTTTTTATGGGAGCAGCTGTAATGGTCGTGGGAGCAGCTGTTGCCGTGATCGGAGCAGCTGCAGTGGTCGTGGTAGCAGCTGTAGTTGTGGTGGGAGCAACTGTCGTGGTCGTGGGAGCAACTGCTGTGGTTGTGGGAGCAGCTGTGGTTGTGGTGGGCGTAGCTGTAGTTGTCGTTGGAGCAACTGTTGTGGTTGTGGGATCAGCTGTGGTTGTTGTGGGATCAGCTGTGGTTGTTGTGGGAGCAACTGAAGTGGTCGTGGGAGCAACTGCTGTTGTTGAGGGATTAGCTGTAGTGGTCGTGGGAGCAACTGTTGTGGTTGTGGGAGGAGCTGTTGTGGTTGTGGGAGCAGCTGTTGTTGTGGTGGGAGCAACTGTTGTAGTTGTGGGAGGAGCTGTTGTGGTTGTGGGAGCAGCTGTTGTTGTGGTGGGAGCAGCTGTAGTGGTCTTGGAAGCAACAGTTGTTGTGGTGGGCGTAGCTGTAGTGGTCGTGGGAGCAACTGTTGTGGTTGTGGGATCAGCTGTTGTCATGATGGGAGCAGCTGTAGTGGTTGTGGGATCAGTTGTGGTTGTTGTGGGAGCAGCTGAAGTGGTCGTGGGAGCAGCTGTTGTGGTTGTGGGAGCAGCTGTGGTTGTTGTGGGCGTAGCTGTAGTGGTGGTGGGAGTGGCTGTTGTTTTGGTGGGAGCAGCTGTAGTGGTCGTGGGAGCAGCTGTTGTTGTTGTGGGAGCAGCTGTAGTGGTTGTGGGAGCAACTGTTGTGGTTGTGGGAGCAGCTGTGGTTGTAGTGGGAGCAATTGTTGTGGTCGTGGGAGCAGCTGTTGTTGTCAGGGGCGCACTTGTTGTGGTTGTGGGAGCAGCTGTTGTGGTTGTGGGACCAGCTGTGATGGTTGTGGGAATAGCTGTTGTTGCGGTGGCAGCAGCTGTTGTTGTGGTGGGCGCAGCTGTGGTTGAGGTGGGCGTCGCTGTAGTGGTCGTTTGAGCAACTGTTGTCGTGATGGGAGCAGCTGTTGTGGTTGTGGGATCAGCTGTGGTTATTTTGGGATCAGCTGTGGTTGTTGTGGGAGCAGCTGAAGTTGTCGTGGGAGCAGCTGAAGGGGTCGTGGGAGCAGCTGCTGTTGTTGAGGGATTAGCTGTAGTGGTCGTGGGAGCAACTGTTGTTGTCAGGGGTGCACATGTTGTGGTTGTGGGAGCAGCTGTTGTGGTTGTGGGACCAGCTGTGATGGTTGTGGGAATAGCTGTTGTTGCGGTGGCAGCAGCTGTTGTTGTCGTGGGCGCAGCTGTGGTTGTGGTGGGCGTCGCTGTAGTGGTCGTGTGAGCAGCTGTTGTTGTGGTGGGAGCAGCTGAAGGGGTCGTGGGAGCAGCTGCTGTTGTAGAGGGATTGGCTGTAGTGGTCGTGGGAGCAAGTGTTGTGGTTGTGGGAGCAGCTGTAGTGGTTGTGGGAGCAACTGTTGTGGTTGTGGGAGTAGCTGTAGTGGTTGTGGGAGCAACTGTTGTGGTTGTGGGAGCAGCTGTGGTTGTAGTGGGAGCAATTGTTGTGGTCGTTGGAGCAGCTGTTGTTGTCAGGGGCGCACCTGTTGTGGTTTTGGGAGCAGCTGTGATGGTTGTGGGAATAGCTGTTGTTGCGGTGGCATCAGCTGTTGTTGTGGTGGGCGCAGCTGTGGTTGTGGTGGGCGTCGCTGTAGTGGTCGTGTGAGCAACTGTTGTGGTTGTGGGAGCAGCTGTGGTTGTGGTGGGCGAAGCTGTAGTGGTTGTGGGAGCAGCTGTTGTGGTTATGGGATCAGCTGTGGTTGTTGTGCGAGCAGCTGATGTTGAGGTGGGAGCAGCTGTAGGGGTCTTGGGAGCAGCAGTTGTGGTCATGGGAGCAACTGATGTGGTTGTGGGAGCAGCTGTGGTTGTGGTGGGAGCAGCTGTAGTGGTCGTGGGAGCAGCTGTAGTGGTCGTGGGAGCAGCTGATGTTGTGGTGGGAGCAGCTGAAGGGTTCGTGGGAGCAGCTGTTGTCGTGATGGGAGCAGCTGCAGTGGTCGTGGGAGCAGCTGTTATGGTTGTGGGAGCAGCTGTGGTTGTAGTGGGAGCAGCTGTAGTGGTCGTGGGAGCAGCTGTTGTTGTTGTGGGAATAGCTGTCGTGTTGGTGTGGGCAGCTGTTGTTGTGG
Organism: Osmerus mordax; assembly: GCF_038355195.1. Lineage (NCBI taxonomy): Eukaryota > Metazoa > Chordata > Actinopteri > Osmeriformes > Osmeridae > Osmerus > Osmerus mordax. The sequence goes on from NC_090070.1 coordinate 1,247,139, forward strand.
TGGCAGCAGCTGTAGTGGTCGTGGGAGCAACTGCTGTGGTTGTGGGAGCAGCTGTAGTGGTTGTGGGAGCAACTGTTCTTGTGGTGGGAGCAACTGTAGTGGTAGTTGCAGCAGCTGTTGTTGTCGTGGGAGCAGCTGTAGTGGTCGTGGGAGCAACTGCTGTGGTTGTGGGAGCAGCTGTGGTTGTGGTTGGAGCAGCTGTAGTGGTCGTAGGAGTAGCTGTAGTGGTCGTGGGAGCAGCTGATGTTGTGGTGGGAGCAGCTGTAGGGTTCGTTGGAGCAGCTGTTGTCGTGATGGGAGCAGCTGCAGTGGTCGTGGGAGCAGCTGTTGTTCTGGTGGGAGCAGCTGTAGTGGTCGTGGGAGCAGCTGTAGTGGTCGTGGGAGCAACTGTTGTGGTTGTGGGAGCAGCTGTTGTGGTTATGGGATCAGCTGTGGTTGTTGTGCGAGCAGCTGATGTTGAGGTGGGAGCAGCTGTAGGGGTCTTGGGAGCAGCAGTTGTGGTCATGGGAGCAACTGATGTGGTTGTGGGAGCAGCTGTGGTTGTGGTGGGAGCAGCTGTAGTGGTCGTGGGAGCAGCTGTAGTGGTCGTGGGAGCAGCTGATGTTGTGGTGGGAGCAGCTGAAGGGTTCGTGGGAGCAGCTGTTGTCGTGATGGGAGCAGCTGCAGTGGTCGTGGGAGCAGCTGTTATGGTTGTGGGAGCAGCTGTGGTTGTAGTGGGAGCAGCTGTAGTGGTCGTGGGAGCAGCTGTTGTTGTTGTGGGAATAGCTGTCGTGTTGGTGTGGGCAGCTGTTGTTGTGGTGGCAGCAGCTGTAGTGGTCGTGGGAGCAACTGCTGTGGTTGTGGGAGCAGCTGTAGTGGTTGTGGGAGCAACTGTTCTTGTGGTGGGAGCAACTGTAGTGGTAGTTGCAGCAGCTGTTGTTGTCGTGGGAGCAGCTGTAGTGGTCGTGGGAGCAACTGCTGTGGTTGTGGGAGCAGCTGTGGTTGTGGTTGGAGCAGCTGTAGTGGTCGTAGGAGTAGCTGTAGTGGTCGTGGGAGCAGCTGATGTTGTGGTGGGAGCAGCTGTAGGGTTCGTTGGAGCAGCTGTTGTCGTGATGGGAGCAGCTGCAGTGGTCGTGGGAGCAGCTGTTGTTCTGGTGGGAGCAGCTGTAGTGGTCGTGGGAGCAGCTGTAGTGGTCGTGGGAGCAACTGTTGTGGTTGTGGGAGCAGCTGTTGTGGTTATGGGATCAGCTGTGGTTGTTGTGCGAGCAGCTGATGTTGAGGTGGGAGCAGCTGTAGGGGTCTTGGGAGCAGCAGTTGTGGTCATGGGAGCAACTGATGTGGTTGTGGGAGCAGCTGTGGTTGTGGTGGGAGCAGCTGTAGTGGTCGTGGGAGCAGCTGTAGTGGTCGTGGGAGCAGCTGATGTTGTGGTGGGAGCAGCTGAAGGGTTCGTGGGAGCAGCTGTTGTCGTGATGGGAGCAGCTGCAGTGGTCGTGGGAGCAGCTGTTATGGTTGTGGGAGCAGCTGTGGTTGTAGTGGGAGCAGCTGTAGTGGTCGTGGGAGCAGCTGTTGTTGTTGTGGGAATAGCTGTCGTGTTGGTGTGGGCAGCTGTTGTTGTGGTGGCAGCAGCTGTAGTGGTCGTGGGAGCAACTGCTGTGGTTGTGGGAGCAGCTGTAGTGGTTGTGGGAGCAACTGTTCTTGTGGTGGGAGCAACTGTAGTGGTAGTTGCAGCAGCTGTTGTTGTCGTGGGAGCAGCTGTAGTGGTCGTGGGAGCAACTGCTGTGGTTGTGGGAGCAGCTGTGGTTGTGGTTGGAGCAGCTGTAGTGGTCGTAGGAGTAGCTGTAGTGGTCGTGGGAGCAGCTGATGTTGTGGTGGGAGCAGCTGTAGGGTTCGTTGGAGCAGCTGTTGTCGTGATGGGAGCAGCTGCAGTGGTCGTGGGAGCAGCTGTTGTTCTGGTGGGAGCAGCTGTAGTGGTCGTGGGAGCAGCTGTAGTGGTCGTGGGAGCAACTGTTGTGGTTGTGGGAGCAGCTGTGGTTGTGGTGGGCGTAGCTGTAGTGGTCGTGGGAGCAGCTGTTGTTGTTCTGGGAGCAGCTGTAGTGGTTGTGGGAGCAACTGTTGTGGTTGTGGGAGCAGCTGTGGTTGTAGTGGGAGCAATTGTTGTGGTCGTGGGAGCAGCTGTTGTTGTCAGGGGCGCACTTGTTGTGGTTGTGGGAGAAGCTGTTGTGGTTGTGGGACCAGCTGTGATGGTTGTGGGAATAGCTGTTGTTGCGGTGGCAGCAGCTGTTGTTGTGGTGGGCGCAGCTGTGGTTGTGGTGGGCGTAGCTGTAGTGGTCGTTGGAGCAACTGTTGTGGTTGTGGGATCAGCTGTGGTTGTTTTGGGATCAGCTGTGGTTGTTTTGGGAGCAGCTGAAGTTGTCGTGGGAGCAGCTGCTGTTGTTGAGGGATTAGCTGTAGTGGTCGTGGGAGCAAGTGTTGTGGTTGTGGGAGCAGCTGTAGTGGTGGTGGGAGCAGCTGTTGTTGTGGTGGGAGCAGCTGTAGTGGTTGTGGGAGCAACTGTTGTGGTTGTGGGAGCAGCTGTGGTTGTAGTGGGAGCAATTGTTGTGGTCGTGGGAGCAGCTGTTGTTGTCAGGGGTGCACCTGTTGTGGTTGTGGGAGCAGCTGTTGTGGTTGTGGGACCAGCTGTGATGGTTGTGGGAATAGCTGTTGTTGCGGTGGCAGCAGCTGTTGTTGTCGTGGGCGCAGCTGTGGTTGTGGTGGGCGTCGCTGTAGTGGTCGTGTGAGCAGCTGTTGTTGTGGTGGGAGCAGCTGAAGGGGTCATGGGAGCAGCTGCTGTTGTAGAGGGATTAGCTGTAGTGGTCGTGGGAGCAAGTGTTGTGGTTGTGGGAGCAGCTGTAGTGGTTGTGGGAGCAACTGTTGTGGTTGTGGGAGTAGCTGTAGTGGTTGTGGGAGCAACTGTTGTGGTTGTGGGAGCAGCTGTGGTTGTAGTGGGAGCAATTGTTGTGGTCGTTGGAGCAGCTGTTGTTGTCAGGGGCGCACCTGTTGTGGTTGCGGGAGCAGCTGTGATGGTTGTGGGAATAGCTGTTGTTGCGGTGGCAGCAGCTGTTGTTGTGGTGGGCGCAGCTGTGGTTGTGGTGGGCGTCGCTGTAGTGGTCGTGTGAGCAACTGTTGTGGTTGTGGGAGCAGCTGTGGTTGTGGTGGGCGAAGCTGTAGTGGTTGTGGGAGCAGCGGTTGTGGTTATGGGATCAGCTGTGGTTGTTGTGCGAGCAGCTGATGTTGAGGTTGGAGCAGCTGTAGGGGTCTTGGGAGCAGCAGTTGTGGTCATGGGAGCAACTGATGTGGTTGTGGGAGCAGCTGTGGTTGTGGTGGGAGCAGCTGTAGTGGTCGTGGGAGCAGCTGTAGTGGTCGTGGGAGCAGCTGATGTTGTGGTGGGAGCAGCTGAAGGGTTCGTGGGAGCAGCTGTTGTCGTGATGGGAGCAGCTGCAGTGGTCGTGGGAGCAGCTGTTATGGTTGTGGGAGCAGCTGTGGTTGTAGTGGGAGCAGCTGTAGTGGTCGTGGGAGCAGCTGTTGTTGTTGTGGGAATAGCTGTCGTGGTTGTGGGAGCAACTGTTCTTGTGGTGGGAGCAACTGTAGTGGTCGTTGCAGCAGCTGTTGTTGTCGTGGGAGCAGCTGTAGTGGTCGTGGGAGCAACTGCTGTGGTTGTGGGAGCAGCTGTGGTTGTAGTGGGAGCAGCTGTAGTGGTCGTGGGAGCAGCTGTTGTTGTTGTGGGAATAGCTGTCGTGGTGGTGTGGGCAGCTGTTGTTGTGGTGGCAGCAGCTGTAGTGGTCGTGGGAGCAACTGCTGTGGTTGTGGGAGCAGCTGTGGTTGTGGTTGGAGCAGCTGTAGTGGTCGTTGGAGTAGCTGTAGTGGTCGTGGGAGCAGCTGATGTTGTGGTGGGAGCAGCTGTTGTCGTGATGGGAGCAGCTGCAGTGGTCGTGGGAGCAGCTGCTGTGGTTGTGGGAGCAGCTGTGGTTGTGGTTGGAGCAGCTGTAGTGGTTGTGGGAGCAACTGATGTTGTGGTGGGAGCAGCTGTAGGGTTCGTTGGAGCAGCTGTTGTTGTGATGGGAGCAGCTGCAGTGGTCGTGGGAGCAGCTGTTGTTCTGGTGGGAGCAGCTGTAGTGGTCGTGGGAGCAGCTGTAGTGGTCGTGGGAGCAACTGTTGTGGTTGTGGGAGCAGCTGTGGTTGTGGTGGGCGTAGCTGTAGTGGTCGTGGGAGCAGCTGTTGTTGTTGTGGGAATAGCTGTCGTGGTGGTGTGGGCAGCAGCAGCTGTAGTGGTCGTGGGAGCAACTGCTGTGGTTGTGGGAGCAGCTGTAGTGGTTGTGGGAGCAACTGTTCTTGTGGTGGGAACAGCTGTAGTGGTTGTGGGAGCAACTGTTGTGGTTGTGGGTGCAGCTGTGGTTGTAGTGGGAGCAATTGTTGTGGTCGTTGGAGCAGCTGTTGTTGTCAGGGGCGCACCTGTTGTGGTTGTGGGAGCAGCTGTTGTGGTTGTGGGACCAGCTGTGATGGTTGTGGGAATAGCTGTTGTTGCGGTGGCAGCAGCTGTTGTTGTGGTGGGCGCAGCTGTGGTTGTGGTGGGCGTCGCTGTAGTGGTCGTGTGAGCAACTGTTGTGGTTGTGGGAGCAGCTGTGGTTGTGGTGGGAGTAGCTGTAGTGGTCGTGGGAGCAACTGTTGTGGTTGTGGGAGCAACTGTGGTTGTAGTGGGAGCAGCTGTAGTGGTCGTGGGAGCAGCTGTAGTGGTCATGGGAGCAGCTTTTGTTGTGATAGGAGCAGCTGTACTGGTCGTGGGAGCAACTGTTGTGGTTGTGGGAGCATCTCTAGTGGTTGTGGGAGCAGCTGTAGTGGTCGTGGGAGCAGCTGTTGTCGTGATGGGAGCAGCTGCAGTGGTCGTGGGAGCAGCTGTTGTGGTTGTGGGACCAGCTGTGATGGTTGTGGGAATAGCTGTTGTTGCGGTGGCAGCAGCTGTTGTTGTGGTGGGCGCAGCTGTGGTTGTGGTGGGCGTCGCTGTAGTGGTCGTGTGAGCAACTGTTGTGGTTGTGGGAGCAGCTGTGGTTGTGGTGGGAGTAGCTGTAGTGGTCGTGGGAGCAACTGCTGTGGTCGTGGGAGCAGCTGATGTTGTGGTGGGAGCAGCTGTAGGGTTCGTTGGAGCAGCTGTTGTCGTGATGGGAGCAGCTGCAGTGGTCGTGGGAGCAGCTGCTGTGGTTGTGGGAGCAGCTGTGGTTGTGGTTGGAGCAGCTGTAGTGGTCGTTGGAGTAGCTGTAGTGGTCGTGGGAGCAGCTGATGTTGTGGTGGGAGCAGCTGTAGGGTTCGTTGGAGCAGCTGTTGTTGTGATGGGAGCAGCTGCAGTGGTCGTGGGAGCAGCTGTTGTTCTGGTGGGAGCAGCTGTAGTGGTCGTGGGAGCAGCTGTAGTGGTCGTGGGAGCAACTGTTGTGGTTGTGGGAGCAGCTGTGGTTGTGGTGGGCGTAGCTGTAGTGGTCGTGGGAGCAGCTGTTGTTGTTGTGGGAATAGCTGTCGTGGTGGTGTGGGCAGCAGCAGCTGTAGTGGTCGTGGGAGCAACTGCTGTGGTTGTGGGAGCAGCTGTAGTGGTTGTGGGAGCAACTGTTCTTGTGGTGGGAACAGCTGTAGTGGTTGTGGGAGCAACTGTTGTGGTTGTGGGTGCAGCTGTGGTTGTAGTGGGAGCAATTGTTGTGGTCGTTGGAGCAGCTGTTGTTGTCAGGGGCGCACCTGTTGTGGTTGTGGGAGCAGCTGTTGTGGTTGTGGGACCAGCTGTGATGGTTGTGGGAATAGCTGTTGTTGCGGTGGCAGCAGCTGTTGTTGTGGTGGGCGCAGCTGTGGTTGTGGTGGGCGTCGCTGTAGTGGTCGTGTGAGCAACTGTTGTGGTTGTGGGAGCAGCTGTGGTTGTGGTGGGCGTAGCTGTAATGGTTGTGGGAGCAGCTGTTGTTGTGGTGGGAGCAGCTGTAGTGGTCATGGAAGCAACAGTTGTTGTGGTGGGCGTAGCTGTAGTGGTCGTGGGAGCAACTGTTGTGGTTGTGGGATCAGCTGTTGTCATGATGGGAGCAGCTGTAGTGGTTGTGGGATCAGCTGTGGTTGTTGTGGGAGCAGCTGTAGTGGTCGTGGGAGCAACTGCTGTGGTTGTGGGTGCAGCTGTGGTTGTGGTGGGCGTAGCTGTAGTGGTCGTTGGAGCAACTGTTGTGGTTGTGGGAGCAGCTGTTGTTGTGATCGGAGCAGCTGTAGTGGTCGTGGGAGCAGCTGTTTTTGTGGTGGGAGCAGCTGTAGTGGTTGTGGGAGCAGCTGTACTGGTTGTGGGAGCAACTGTTGTTGTGGTGGGAGCAGCTGTTGTGGTCGTGGGAGCAACTGTTGTGGTTGTGGGAGGAGATGTTGTGGTTGTGGGAGCAGCTGTGGTTGTGGTGGGCGTAGATGTAGCTGTGGTGTTTGTGGGATCAGCTGTGGTTGTGGTGGGAGCCGCTGAAGTTTTCGTGGGAGCAGCTGAAGGGGTCGTGGGAGCAGCTATTGTTTTGGTGGGCGTAGCTGTAGTGGTTGTGGGAGCAGCTGTGGTTGTGGTGGGCTTAGATGTAGCTGTCGTGGTCGTGGGAGCAACTGCTGTGGTTGTGAGAGCAACTGCTGTGGTTGTGGGATCAGCTGTGGTGTTTGTGGGATCAGCTGTGGTTGTTGTGGGAGCAGCTGAAGTTGTCGTGGGAGCAGCTGTAGGGTTCGTTGGAGCAGCTGTTGTTGTGATGGGAGCAGCTGCAGTGGTCGTGGGAGCAGCTGTTGTTCTGGTGGGAGCAGCTGTTGTTGTCGTGGGAGCAGCTGTAGTGGTCGTGGGAGCAACTGCTTTGGTTGTGGGAGCAGCTGTGGTTGTGGTTGGAGCAGCTGTAGTGGTCGTAGGAGTAGCTGTAGTGGTTGTGGGAGCAGCTGATGTTGTGGTGGGAGCAGCTGTAGGGTTCGTTGGAGCAGCTGTTGTCGTGATGGGAGCAGCTGCAGTGGTCGTGGGAGCAGCTGTTGTTCTGGTGGGAGCAGCTGTAGTGGTCGTGGGAGCAGCTGTAGTGGTCGTGGGGGCAACTGTTGTGGTTGTGGGAGCAGCTGTGGTTGTGGTGGGCGTAGCTGTAGTGGTCGTGGGAGCAGCTGTTTTTGTTGTGGGAATAGCTGTTGTGGTGGTGTGGGCAGCTGTTGTTGTGGTGGCAGCAGCTGTAGTGGTCGTGGGAGCAACTGCTGTGGTTGTGGGAGCAGCTGTAGTGGTTGTGGGAGCAACTGTTCTTGTGGTGGGAACAGCTGTAGTGGTCTTGGGAGCCACTGTTGTGGTTGTAGGAGCAGCTGTTGTTGTGATGGGAGTAGCTGTAGTGGTTGTGGGAGCAGCTGTTGTTGTGGTGGGAGCAGCTGTAGTGGTCGTGGGAGCAGCTGTTGTTGTTGTGGGAATAGCTGTCGTGGTTGTGGGAGCAACTGTTCTTGTGGTGGGAGCAACTGTAGTGGTCGTTGCAGCAGCTGTTGTTGTCGTGGGAGCAGCTGTAGTGGTCGTGGGAGCAACTGCTTTGGTTGTGGGAGCAGCTGTGGTTGTGGTTGGAGCAGCTGTAGTGGTCGTAGGAGTAGCTGTAGTGGTTGTGGGAGCAGCTGATGTTGTGGTGGGAGCAGCTGTAGGGTTCGTTGGAGCAGCTGTTGTCGTGATGGGAGCAGCTGCAGTGGTCGTGGGAGCAGCTGTTGTTCTGGTGGGAGCAGCTGTAGTGGTCGTGGGAGCAGCTGTAGTGGTCGTGGGGGCAACTGTTGTGGTTGTGGGAGCAGCTGTGGTTGTGGTGGGCGTAGCTGTAGTGGTCGTGGGAGCAGCTGTTTTTGTTGTGGGAATAGCTGTTGTGGTGGTGTGGGCAGCTGTTGTTGTGGTGGCAGCAGCTGTAGTGGTCGTGGGAGCAACAGCTGTGGTTGTAGTGGGAGCAGCTGTTGTGGTTGTGGGAGCAGCTGTAGTGGTTGTGGGAGCAGCTGAAGTGGTCTTGGAAGCCACTGTTGTGGTTGTGGGAGCAGCTGTTGTTGTGATGGGAGTAGCTGTAGTGGTTGTGGGAGCAGCTGTTGTTGTGGTGGGAGCAGCTGTAGTGGTTGTGGGAGCAGCTGGTGTGGTTTTGGGATCAACTGTGGTGGTTGTGGGAATGTCTGTTGTTGTGGTTGCAGCAGCTGTGGTTGTGGTGGGTGCAGCTGTGGTTGTGGTGGGCGTAGCTGTAGTGGTCGTGGGAGCAACTGTTGTGGTTATGGGATCAGCTGTGGTTGTTGTGCGAGCAGCTGATGTTGTGGTGGGAGCAGCTGTAGGGGTCTTAGGAGCAGCAGTTGTGGTCATGGGAGCAACTGTTGTGGTTGTGGGAGCAGCTGTGGTTGTGGTGGGAGCAGCTGTAGTGGTCGTGGGAGCAGCTGTAGTGGTCTTGGGAGCAGCTGTGGTTGTGGTGGGAGCAGCTGTAGGGTTCGTGTGAGCAGCTGTTGTCGTGATGGGAGCAGCTGCAGTGGTCGTTTGAGCAGCTGTTGTTGTGGTGGGAGCAGCTGTAGTGGTCGTGTGAGCAGCTGTAGTGGTCGTGGGAGCAGCTGTTGTTGTTGTGGGAATAGCTGGCGTGGTGGTGTGGGCAGCTGTTGTCGTGATGGGGGCAGCTGCAGTGGTCGTGGGAGCAGCTGTTGTTCTGGTGGGAGCAGCTGTAGTGGTCGTGGGAGCAGCTGTAGTGGTCGTGGGAGCAACTGTTTTGGTTGTGGGAGCAGCTGTGGTTGTGGTGGGCGTAGCTGTAGTGGTCGTGGGAGCAGCTGTAGTGGTCGTGGGGGCAACTGTTGTGGTTGTGGGAGCAGCTGTGGTTGTGGTGGGCATAGCTGTAGTGGTCGTGGGAGCAGCTGTTGTTGTTGTGGGAATAGCTGTTGTGGTGGTGTGGGCAGCTGTTGTTGTGGTGGCAGCAGCTGTAGTGGTCGTGGGAGCAACTGCTTTGGTTGTGGGAGCAGCTGTACTGGTTGTGGGAGCAACTGTTCTTGTGGTGGGAACAGCTGTAGTGGTTGTGGGAGCAACTGTTGTGGTTGTGGGTGCAGCTGTGGTTGTAGTGGGAGCAGCTGTTGTGGTTGTGGGAGCAGCTGTAGTGGTTGTGGGAGCAGCTGAAGTGGTCGTGGGAGCCACTGTTGTGGTTGTGGGAGCAGCTGTTGTTGTGATGGGAGTAGCTGTAGTGGTTGTGGGAGCAGCTGTAGTGGTTGTGGGAGCAGCTGGTGTGGTTTTGGGATCAACTGTGGTGGTTGTGGGAATGTCTGTTGTTGTGGTTGCAGCAGCTGTGGTTGTGGTGGGTGCAGCTGTGGTTGTGGTGGGCGTAGCTGTAGTGGTCGTGGGAGCAACTGTTGTGGTTATGGGATCAGCTGTGGTTGTTGTGCGAGCAGCTGATGTTGTGGTGGGAGCAGCTGTACGGGTCTTAGGAGCAGCAGTTGTGGTCATGGGAGCAACTGTTGTGGTTGTGGGAGCAGCTGTGGTTGTTGTGGGAGCAGCTGTAGTGGTCGTGGGAGCAGCTGTAGTGGTCTTGGGAGCAGCTGTGGTTGTGGTGGGAGCAGCTGTAGGGTTCGTGGGAGCAGCTGTTGTCGTGATGGGAGCAGCTGCAGTGGTCGTGGGAGCAGCTGTTGTTGTGGTGGGAGCAGCTGTAGTGGTCGTGTGAGCAGCTGTAGTGGTCGTGGGAGCAGCTGTTGTTGTTGTGGGAATAGCTGTCGTGGTGGTGTGGGCAGCTGTTGTCGTGATGGGGGCAGCTGCAGTGGTCGTGGGAGCAGCTGTTGTTCTGGTGGGAGCAGCTGTAGTGGTCGTGGGAGCAGCTGTAGTGGTCGTGGGAGCAACTGTTTTGGTTGTGGGAGCAGCTGTGGTTGTGGTGGGCGTAGCTGTAGTGGTCGTGGGAGCAGCTGTTGTTGTTGTGGGAATAGCTGTTGTGGTGGTGTGGGCAGCTGTTGTTGTGGTGGCAGCAGCTGTAGTGGTCGTGGGAGCAACTGCTGTGGTTGTGGGAGCAGCTGTAGTGGTTGTGGGAGCAACTGTTCTTGTGGTGGGAACAGCTGTAGTGGTTGTGGGAGCAACTGTTGTGGTTGTGGGTGCAGCTGTGGTTGTAGTGGGAGCAGCTGTTGTGGTTGTGGGAGCAGCTGTAGTGGTTGTGGGAGCAGCTGAAGTGGTCGTGGGAGCCACTTTTGTGGTTGTGGGATCAGCTGTTGTTGTGATGGGAGTAGCTGTAGTGGTTGTGGGAGCAGCTGTTGTTGTGGTGGGAGCAGCTGTTGTGGTTGTGGGAGCAGCTGGTGTGGTTTTGGGATCAACTGTGGTGGTTGTGGGAATGTCTGTTGTTGTGGTTGCAGCAGCTGTGGTTGTGGTGGGTGCAGCTGTGGTTGTGGTGGGCGTAGCTGTAGTGGTCGTGGGAGCAACTGTTGTGGTTATGGGATCAGCTGTGGTTGTTGTGCGAGCAGCTGATGTTGTGGTGGGAGCAGCTGTAGGGGTCTTGGGAGCAGCAGTTGTGGTCATGGGAGCAACTGTTGTGGTTGTGGGAGCAGCTGTGGTTGTGGTGGGAGCAGCTGTAGTGGTCGTGGGAGCAGCTGTAGTGGTCTTGGGAGCAGCTGATGTTGTGGTGGGAGCAGCTGTAGGGTTCGTGGGAGCAGCTGTTGTCGTGATGGGAGCAGCTGCAGTGGTCGTGGGAGCAGCTGTTGTTGTGGTGGGAGCAGCTGAAGTGGTCGTGTGAGCAGCTGTAGTGGTCGTGGGAGCAGCTGTTGTTGTTGTGGGAATAGCTGTCGTGGTGGTGTGGGCAGCTGTTGTCGTGATGGGAGCAGCTGCAGTGGTCGTGGGAGCAGCGGTTGTTCTGGTGGGAGCAGCTGTAGTGGTCGTGGGAGCAGCTGTAGTGGTCGTGGGAGCAACTGTTGTGGTTGTGGGAGCAGCTGTGGTTGTGGTGGGCGTAGCTGTAGTGGTCGTGGGAGCAGCTGTTGTTGTTGTGGGAATAGCTGTCGTGGTGGTGTGGGCAGCTGTTGTTGTGGTGGCAGCAGCTGTAGTGGTCGTGGGAGCAACTGCTGTGGTTGTGGGAGCAGCTGTAGTGGTTGTGGGAGCAACTGTTCTTGTGGTGGGAACAGCTGTAGTGGTTGTGGAAGCAACTGTTGTGGTTGTGGGTGCAGCTGTGGTTGTAGTGGGAGTAGCTGTAGTGGTTGTGGGAGCAGCTGAAGTGGTTGTGGGAGCAGCTGAAGTGGTCGTGGGAGCCACTGTTGTGGTTGTGGGAGCAGCTGTTGTTGTGATGGGAGTAGCTGTAGTGGTTGTGGGAGCAGCTGTTGTTGTGGTGGGAGCAGCTGTTGTGGTTGTGGGAGCAGCTGGTGTGGTTTTGGGATCAACTGTGGTAGTTGTGGGAATGTCTGTTGTTGTGGTTGCAGCAGCTGTGGTTGTGTTGGGTGCAGCTGTGGTTGTGGTGGGCGTAGCTGTAGTGGTCGTGGGAGCAACTGTTGTGGTTATGGGAGCAGCTGTGGTTGTGGTGGGAGCAGCTGTAGTGGTCGTGGGAGCAGCTGTAGTGGTCTTGGGAGCAGCTGATGTTGTGGTTGGAGCAGCTGTTGGGTTCGTGGGAGATGCTTTTTTCGTGATGGGAGCAGCTGCAGTGGTCGTGGGAGCAGCTGTTGTTGTGGTGGGAGCAGCTGTAGTGGTTGTGGGAGCAGCTGTAGTGGTCGTGGGAGCAACTGCTGTGGTTGTGGGAGCAGCTGTGGTTGTAGTGGGAGCAGCTGTTGTGGTTGTGGGAGCAGCTGTAGTGGTTGTGGGAGCAGCTGTAGTGGTCGTGGGAGCAGCTATAGTGGTCGTGGGAGCAGCTGATGTTGTGGTGGGAGCAGCTGTAGGGGTCGTGGGAGCAGCAGTTGTTGTGGTGGGAGCAGCTGTAGTGGTCATAGAAACAACAGTTGTTGTTGTGGGCGTAGCTGTAGTGGTTGTGGGAGCAGCTGTTGTTGTGGTGGGAGCTGCTGTTGTGGTTGTGGGAGCAGCTGGTGTGGTTGTGGGATCAGCTGTGGTGGTTGTGGGAATGTCTGTTGTTGTGGTTGCAGCAGCTGTGGTTGTGGTGGGTGCAGCTGTGGTTGTGGTGGGCGTAGCTGTAGTGGTCGTGGGAGCAACTGTTGTGGTTATGGGATCAGCTGTGGTTGTTGTGCGAGCAGCTGATGTTGTGGTGGGAACAACTGTAAGGGTCTTGGGAGCAGCAGTTGTGGTCATGGGAGCAACTGTTGTGGTTGTGGGAGCAGCTGTGGTTGTGGTGGGAGCAGCTGTAGTGGTCGTGGGAGCAGCTGTATTGGTCGTGGGAGCAGCTGTTGTCGTGATGGGAGCAGCTGCAGTGGTCGTGGGAGCAGCTGTTATGGTTGTGGGAGCAGCTGTGGTTGTAGTGAGAGCAGCTGTAGTGGTCGTGGGAGCAGCTGTTGTTGTTGTGGGAATAGCTGTCGTGGTGGTGTGGGCAGCTGTTGTTGTGGTGGCAGCAGCTGTAGTGGTCGTGGGAGTAGCTGTAGTGGTCGTTGGAGCAGCTGATGTTGTGGTGGGAGCAGCTGTAGGGTTCGTTGGAGCAGCTGTTGTCGTGATGGGAGCAGCTGCAGTGGTCGTGGGAGCAGCTGTTGTTGTGGTGGGAGCAGCTGTAGTGGTCGTGGGAGCAGCTGTAGTGGTCGTGGGAGCAGCTGATGTTGTGGGGGGAGCAGCTGTAGGGGTCGTGGGAGCAGCAGTTGTGGTCATGGGAGCAGCTGTAGTGGTCTTGGGAGCAGCTGATGTTGTGGTGGGAGCAGCTGTAGGGTTCGTGGGAGCCGCTGTTGTCGTGATGGGAGCAGCTGCAGTGGTCGTGGGAGCAGCTGTTGTTGTGGTGGGAGCAGCTGTAGTGGTCGTGGGAGCAGCTGTTGTTCTGGTGGGAGCAGCTGTAGTGGTCGTGGGAGCAGCTGTTATGGTTGTGGGAGCAGCTGTGGTTGTAGTGAGAGCAGCTGTAGTGGTTGTGGGAGCAGCTGTAGTGGTTGTGGGAGCAGCTGAAGTGGTCGTGGGAGCCACTGTTGTGGTTGTGGGAGCAGCTGTTGTTGTGATGGGAGTAGCTGTAGTGGTTGTGGGAGCAGCTGTTGTTGTGGTGGGAGCAGCTGTTGTGGTTGTGTGAGCAGCTGGTGTGGTTTTGGGATCAACTGTGGTGGTTGTGGGAATGTCTGTTGTTGTGGTTGCAGCAGCTGTGTTTGTTGTGGGATCAGCTGTGGTTGTTGTGGGAGCAGCTGAAGTTGTCGTGGGAACAGCTGAAGTGGTCGTGGGAGCAGCTGCTGTTGTTGAGGGATTAGCTGTGTTGGTCGTGGGAGCAACTGTTGTGGTTGTGGGAGCAGCTGTTGTGGTCGTGGGAGCAACTGTTGTGGTTGTGGGAGGAGCTGTTGTGGTTGTGGGAGCAGCTGTTGTTGTGGTGGGATGAGCTGTCGTGGGAGCAGCTGTTGTTTTGGTGGGCGTAGCTGTAGTGGTCGTGGGAGCAGCTGTTGTGGTCGTAGGAGCAGCTGTTGTTTTGATGGGAGCAGCTGTAATGGTCGTGGGAGCAGCTGTTGTCGTGATCGGAGCAACTGCAGTGGTCGTGGGAGCAGCTGTTGTTGTGGTTGGAGCGGCTGAAGTTGTCGTGGGAGCAGCTGAAGGGGTCGTGGGAGCAGCTGCTGTTGTTGAGGGATTAGCTGTAGTGGTCGTGGGAGCAAGTGTTGTGGTTGTGGGAGCAGCTGTAGTGGTTGTGGGAGCAGCTGTTGTTGTGGTGGGAGCAGCTGTAGTGGTTGTGGGAGCAACTGTTGTGGTTGTGGGAGCAGCTGTGGTTGTAGTGGGAGCAATTGTTGTGGTCGTGGGAGCAGCTGTTGTTGTCAGGGGCGCACCTGTTGTGGTTGTGGGAGCAGCTGTTGTGGTTGTGAGACCAGCTGTGATGGTTGTGGGAATAGCTGTTGTTGCGGTGGCAGCAGCTGTTGTTGTGGTGGGCGCAGCTGTGGTTGTGGTGGGCGTCGCTGTAGTGGTCGTGTGAGCAACTGTTGTGGTTGTGGGAGCAGCTGTGGTTGTGGTGGGCGTAGCTGTAGTGGTTGTGGGAGCAGCTGTTGTTGTGGTGGGAGCAGCTGAAGTGGTCGTGGGAGCCACTGTTGTGGATGTGGGAGCAGCTGTTGTTGTGATGGGAGTAGCTGTAGTGGTTGTGGGAGAAGCTGTTGTTGTGGTGGGAGCAGCTGTTGTGGTCGTAGGAGCAGCTGTTGTTTTGATGGGAGCAGCTGTAATGGTCGTGGGAGCAGCTGTTGTCGTGATCGGAGTAACTGCAGTGGTCGTGGGAGCAGCTGTTGTTGTGGTTGGAGCGGCTGAAGTTGTCGTGGGAGCAGCTGAAGGGGTCGTGGGAGCAGCTGCTGTTGTTGAGGGATTAGCTGTAGTGGTCGTGGGAGCAAGTGTTGTGGTTGTGGGAGCAGCTGTTGTTGTGGTGGGAGCAGCTGTAGTGGTTGTGGGAGCAACTGTTGTGGTTGTGGGAGCAGCTTTGGTTGTAGTGGGAGCAATTGTTGTGGTCGTGGGAGCAGCTGTTGTTGTCAGGGGCGCACCTGTTGTGGTTGTGGGAGCAGCTGTTGTGGTTGTGGGACCAGCTGTAGTGGTTGCGGGACTAGCTGTTGTTGCGGTGGCAGCAGCTGTTGTTGTGGTGGGCGCAGCTGTGGTTGTGGTGGGCGTCGCTGTAGTGGTCGTGTGAGCAACTGTTGTGGTTGTGGGAGCAGCTGTGGTTGTGGTGGGCGTAGCTGTAGTGGTTGTGGGAGCAGCTGTTGTTGTGGTGGGAGCAGCTGTAGTGGTCATGGAAGCAACAGTTGTTGTGGTGGGCGTAGCTGTAGTGGTCGTGGGAGCAACTGTTGTTGTTGTGGGATCAGCTGTTGTCATGATGGGAGCAGCTGTAGTGGTTGTGGGAGCAGCTGTGGTTGTAGTGGGAGCAGCTGTAGTGGTCGTGGGAGCAGCTGTTGTTGTTGTGGGAATAGCTGTCGTGGTGGTGTGGGCAGCTGTTGTTGTGGTGGCAGCAGCTGTAGTGGTCGTGGGAGCAACTGCTGTGGTTGTGGGAGCAGCTGTATTGGTTGTGGGAGCAACTGTTCTTGTGGTCGGAACAGCTGTAGTGGTTGTGGGAGCAACTGTTGTGGTTGTGGGAGCAGCTGTGGTTGTAGTGGGAGCAACTGTTGTGGTTGTGGGAGCAGCTGTAGTGGTTGTGGGAGCAGCTGAAGTGGTCGTGGGAGCCACTGTTGTGGATGTGGGAGCAGCTGTTGTTGTGATGGGAGTAGCTGTAGTGGTTGTGGGAGAAGCTGTTGTTGTGGTGGGAGCAGCTGTTGTGGTCGTAGGAGCAGCTGTTGTTTTGATGGGAGCAGCTGTAATGGTCGTGGGAGCAGCTGTTGTCGTGATCGGAGTAACTGCAGTGGTCGTGGGAGCAGCTGTTGTTGTGGTTGGAGCGGCTGAAGTTGTCGTGGGAGCAGCTGAAGGGGTCGTGGGAGCAGCTGCTGTTGTTGAGGGATTAGCTGTAGTGGTCGTGGGAGCAAGTGTTGTGGTTGTGGGAGCAGCTGTTGTTGTGGTGGGAGCAGCTGTAGTGGTTGTGGGAGCAACTGTTGTGGTTGTGGGAGCAGCTTTGGTTGTAGTGGGAGCAATTGTTGTGGTCGTGGGAGCAGCTGTTGTTGTCAGGGGCGCACCTGTTGTGGTTGTGGGAGCAGCTGTTGTGGTTGTGGGACCAGCTGTAGTGGTTGCGGGACTAGCTGTTGTTGCGGTGGCAGCAGCTGTTGTTGTGGTGGGCGCAGCTGTGGTTGTGGTGGGCGTCGCTGTAGTGGTCGTGTGAGCAACTGTTGTGGTTGTGGGAGCAGCTGTGGTTGTGGTGGGCGTAGCTGTAGTGGTTGTGGGAGCAGCTGTTGTTGTGGTGGGAGCAGCTGTAGTGGTCATGGAAGCAACAGTTGTTGTGGTGGGCGTAGCTGTAGTGGTCGTGGGAGCAACTGTTGTTGTTGTGGGATCAGCTGTTGTCATGATGGGAGCAGCTGTAGTGGTTGTGGGAGCAGCTGTGGTTGTAGTGGGAGCAGCTGTAGTGGTCGTGGGAGCAGCTGTTGTTGTTGTGGGAATAGCTGTCGTGGTGGTGTGGGCAGCTGTTGTTGTGGTGGCAGCAGCTGTAGTGGTCGTGGGAGCAACTGCTGTGGTTGTGGGAGCAGCTGTATTGGTTGTGGGAGCAACTGTTCTTGTGGTCGGAACAGCTGTAGTGGTTGTGGGAGCAACTGTTGTGGTTGTGGGAGCAGCTGTGGTTGTAGTGGGAGCAACTGTTGTGGTTGTGGGAGCAGCTGTAGTGGTTGTGGGAGCAGCTGAAGTGGTCGTGGGAGCCACTGTTGTGGATGTGGGAGCAGCTGTTGTTGTGATGGGAGTAGCTGTAGTGGTTGTGGGAGAAGCTGTTGTTGTGGTGGGAGCAGCTGTTGTGGTCGTAGGAGCAGCTGTTGTTTTGATGGGAGCAGCTGTAATGGTCGTGGGAGCAGCTGTTGTCGTGATCGGAGTAACTGCAGTGGTCGTGGGAGCAGCTGTTGTTGTGGTTGGAGCGGCTGAAGTTGTCGTGGGAGCAGCTGAAGGGGTCGTGGGAGCAGCTGCTGTTGTTGAGGGATTAGCTGTAGTGGTCGTGGGAGCAAGTGTTGTGGTTGTGGGAGCAGCTGTTGTTGTGGTGGGAGCAGCTGTAGTGGTTGTGGGAGCAACTGTTGTGGTTGTGGGAGCAGCTTTGGTTGTAGTGGGAGCAATTGTTGTGGTCGTGGGAGCAGCTGTTGTTGTCAGGGGCGCACCTGTTGTGGTTGTGGGAGCAGCTGTTGTGGTTGTGGGACCAGCTGTAGTGGTTGCGGGACTAGCTGTTGTTGCGGTGGCAGCAGCTGTTGTTGTGGTGGGCGCAGCTGTGGTTGTGGTGGGCGTCGCTGTAGTGGTCGTGTGAGCAACTGTTGTGGTTGTGGGAGCAGCTGTGGTTGTGGTGGGCGTAGCTGTAGTGGTTGTGGGAGCAGCTGTTGTTGTGGTGGGAGCAGCTGTAGTGGTCATGGAAGCAACAGTTGTTGTGGTGGGCGTAGCTGTAGTGGTCGTGGGAGCAACTGTTGTTGTTGTGGGATCAGCTGTTGTCATGATGGGAGCAGCTGTAGTGGTTATGGGATCAGCTGTGGTTGTAGTGGGAGCAGCTGTAGTGGTCGTGGAAGCAGCTGTTGTTGTTGTGGGAATAGCTGTCGTGGTGGTGTGGGCAGCTGTTGTTGTGGTGGCAGCAGCTGTAGTGGTCGTGGGAGCAACTGCTGTGGTTGTGGGAGCAGCTGTATTGGTTGTGGGAGCAACTGTTCTTGTGGTCGGAACAGCTGTAGTGGTTGTGGGAGCAACTGTTGTGGTTGTGGGAGCAGCTGTGGTTGTAGTGGGAGCAACTGTTGTGGTTGTGGGAGCAGCTGTAGTGGTTGTGGGAGCAGCTTTTGTTGTTGTGGGAGAAGCTGTAGTGGTGGTGAGGGCAGCTGTTGTTGTGGTGGGAACAGCTGTCGTGGTCGTGGGAGCAACTGCTGTGGTTGTGGGAGCAGCTGTGGTTGTGGTGGGCGTAGCTGTTGTTGTGGTGGGAGGAGCTGTCGTGGTCGTGGGAGCAACTGCTGTGGTTGTGGGAGCAGCTGTGGTTGTGGTGGGCGTAGCTGTAGTGGTCGTTGGAGCAACTGTTGTGGTTGTGGGAGCAGCTGTGGTTGTTGTGGGATCAGCTGTGGTTGTTGTGGGAGCAGCTGAAGTTGTCGTGGGAACAGCTGAAGTGGTCGTGGGAGCAGCTGCTGTTGTTGAGGGATTAGCTGTGTTGGTCGTGGGAGCAACTGTTGTGGTTGTGGGAGCAGCTGTTGTGGTCGTGGGAGCAACTGTTGTGGTTGTGGGAGGAGCTGTTGTGGTTGTGGGAGCAGCTGTTGTTGTGGTGGGATGAGCTGTCGTGGGAGCAGCTGTTGTTTTGGTGGGCGTAGCTGTAGTGGTCGTGGGAGCAGCTGATGTGGTCGTGGGAGCAGCTGTTGTTTTGATGGGAGCAGCTGTAATGGTCGTGGGAGCAGCTGTTGTCGTGATCGGAGCAACTGCAGTGGTCGTGGGAGCAGCTGTTGTTGTGGTTGGAGCGGCTGAAGTTGTCGTGGGAGCAGCTGAAGGGGTCGTGGGAGCAGCTGCTGTTGTTGAGGGATTAGCTGTAGTGGTCGTGGGAGCAAGTGTTGTGGTTGTGGGAGCAGCTGTAGTGGTTGTGGGAGCAGCTGTTGTTGTGGTGGGAGCAGCTGTAGTCGTTGTGGGAGCAACTGTTGTGGTTGTGGGAGCAGCTGTGGTTGTAGTGGGAGCAATTGTTGTGGTCGTGGGAGCAGCTGTTGTTGTCAGGGGCGCACCTGTTGTGGTTGTGGAAGCAGCTGTTGTGGTTGTGAGACCAGCTGTGATGGTTGTGGGAATAGCTGCTGTTGCGGTGGCAGCAGCTGTTGTTGTGGTGGGCGCAGCTGTGGTTGTGGTGGGCGTCGCTGTAGTGGTCGTGTGAGCAACTGTTGTGGTTGTGGGAGCAGCTGTGGTTGTGGTGGGCGTAGCTGTAGTGGTTGTGGGAGCAGCTGTTGTTGTGGTGGGAGCAGCTTTAGTGGTCATGGAAGCAACAGTTGTTGTGGTGGGCGTAGCTGTAGTGGTCGTGGGAGCAACTGTTGTTGTTGTGGGATCAGCTGTTGTCATTATGGGAGCAGCTGTAGTGGTTGTGGGAGCAGCTGTGGTTGTAGTGGGAGCAGCTGTAGTGGTCGTGGGAGCAGCTGTTGTTGTTGTGGGAATAGCTGTAGTGGTGGTGTGGGCAGCTGTTGTTGTGGTGGCAGCAGCTGTAGTGGTCGTGGGAGCAACTGCTGTGGTTGTGGGAGCAGCTGTATTGGTTGTGGGAGCAACTGTTCTTGTGGTCGGAACAGCTGTAGTGGTTGTGGGAGCAACTGTTGTGGTTGTGGGAGCAGCTGTGGTTGTAGTGGGAGCAACTGTTGTGGTTGTGGGAGCAGCTGTTGTTGTTGTGGGAATAGCTGTCGTGGTGGTGTGGGCAGCTGTTGTTGTGGTGGCAGCAGCTGTAGTGGTCGTGGGAGCAACTGCTGTGGTTGTGGGAGCAGCTGTATTGGTTGTGGGAGCAACTGTTCTTGTGGTCGGAACAGCTGTAGTGGTTGTGGGAGCAACTGTTGTGGTTGTGGGAGCAGCTGTGGTTGTAGTGGGAGCAACTGTTGTGGTTGTGGGAGCAGCTGTAGTGGTTGTGGGAGCAGCTGAAGTGGTCGTGGGAGCCACTGTTGTGGATGTGGGAGCAGCTGTTGTTGTGATGGGAGTAGCTGTAGTGGTTGTGGGAGAAGCTGTTGTTGTGGTGGGAGCAGCTGTTGTGGTCGTAGGAGCAGCTGTTGTTTTGATGGGAGCAGCTGTAATGGTCGTGGGAGCAGCTGTTGTCGTGATCGGAGTAACTGCAGTGGTCGTGGGAGCAGCTGTTGTTGTGGTTGGAGCGGCTGAAGTTGTCGTGGGAGCAGCTGCTGTTGTTGAGGGATTAGCTGTAGTGGTCGTGGGAGCAAGTGTTGTGGTTGTGGGAGCAGCTGTTGTTGTGGTGGGAGCAGCTGTAGTGGTTGTGGGAGCAACTGTTGTGGTTGTGGGAGCAGCTTTGGTTGTAGTGGGAGCAATTGTTGTGGTCGTGGGAGCAGCTGTTGTTGTCAGGGGCGCACCTGTTGTGGTTGTGGGAGCAGCTGTTGTGGTTGTGGGACCAGCTGTAGTGGTTGCGGGACTAGCTGTTGTTGCGGTGGCAGCAGCTGTTGTTGTGGTGGGCGCAGCTGTGGTTGTGGTGGGCGTCGCTGTAGTGGTCGTGTGAGCAACTGTTGTGGTTGTGGGAGCAGCTGTGGTTGTGGTGGGCGTAGCTGTAGTGGTTGTGGGAGCAGCTGTTGTTGTGGTGGGAGCAGCTGTAGTGGTCATGGAAGCAACAGTTGTTGTGGTGGGCGTAGCTGTAGTGGTCGTGGGAGCAACTGTTGTTGTTGTGGGATCAGCTGTTGTCATGATGGGAGCAGCTGTAGTGGTTGTGGGATCAGCTGTGGTTGTAGTGGGAGCAGCTGTAGTGGTCGTGGAAGCAGCTGTTGTTGTTGTGGGAATAGCTGTCGTGGTGGTGTGGGCAGCTGTTGTTGTGGTGGCAGCAGCTGTAGTGGTCGTGGGAGCAACTGCTGTGGTTGTGGGAGCAGCTGTATTGGTTTTGGGAGCAACTGTTCTTGTGGTCGGAACAGCTGTAGTGGTTGTGGGAGCAACTGTTGTGGTTGTGGGAGCAGCTGTGCTTGTAGTGGGAGCAACTGTTGTGGTTGTGGGAGCAGCTGTATTGGTTGTGGGAGCAGCTTTTGTTGTGGTGGGAGAAGCTGTAGTGGTGGTGAGGGCAGCTGTTGTTGTGGTGGGAACAGCTGTCGTGGTCGTGGGAGCAACTGCTGTGGTTGTGGGAGCAGCTGTGGTTGTGGTGGGCGTAGCTGTTGTTGTGGTGGGAGGAGCTGTCGTGGTCGTGGGAGCAACTGCTGTGGTTGTGGGAGCAGCTGTGGTTGTGGTGGGCGTAGCTGTAGTGGTCGTTGGAGCAACTGTTGTGGTTGTGGGAGCAGCTGTGGTTGTTGTGGGATCAGTTGTGGTTGTTGTGGGAGCAGCTGAAGTTGTCGTGGGAACAGCTGAAGTGGTCGTGGGAGCAGCTGCTGTTGTTGAGGGATTAGCTGTGTTGGTCGTGGGAGCAACTGTTGTGGTTGTGGGAGCAGCTGTTGTGGTCGTGGGAGCAACTGTTGTGGTTGTGGGAGGAGCTGTTGTGGTTGTGGGAGCAGCTGTTGTTGTGGTGGGATGAGCTGTCGTGGGAGCAGCTGTTGTTTTGGTGGGCGTAGCTGTAGTGGTCGTGGGAGCAGCTGTTGTGGTCGTAGGAGCAGCTGTTGTTTTGATGGGAGCAGCTGTAATGGTCGTGGGAGCAGCTGTTGTCGTGATCGGAGCAACTGCAGTGGTCGTAGGAGCAGCTCTTGTTGTGGTTGGAGCGGCTGAAGTTGTCGTGGGAGCAGCTGAAGGGGTCGTGGGAGCAGCTGCTGTTGTTGAGGGATTAGCTGTAGTGGTCGTGGGAGCAAGTGTTGTGGTTGTGGGAGCAGCTGTAGTGGTTGTGGGAGCAGCTGTTGTTGTGGTGGGAGCAGCTGTAGTGGTTGTGGGAGCAACTGTTGTGGTTGTGGGAGCAGCTGTGGTTGTAGTGGGAGCAATTGTTGTGGTCGTGGGAGCAGCTGTTGTTGTCAGGGGCGCACCTGTTGTGGTTGTGGAAGCAGCTGTTGTGGTTGTGAGACCAGCTGTGATGGTTGTGGGAATAGCTGCTGTTGCGGTGGCAGCAGCTGTTGTTGTGGTGGGCGCAGCTGTGGTTGTGGTGGGCGTCGCTGTAGTGGTCGTGTGAGCAACTGTTGTGGTTGTGGGAGCAGCTGTGGTTGTGGTGGGCGTAGCTGTAGTGGTTGTGGGAGCAGCTGTTGTTGTGGTGGGAGCAGCTTTAGTGGTCATGGAAGCAACAGTTGTTGTGGTGGGCGTAGCTGTAGTGGTCGTGGGAGCAACTGTTGTTGTTGTGGGATCAGCTGTTGTCATGATGGGAGCAGCTGTAGTGGTTGTGGGAGCAGCTGTGGTTGTAGTGGGAGCAGCTGTAGTGGTCGTGGGAGCAGCTGTTGTTGTTGTGGGAATAGCTGTCGTGGTGGTGTGGGCAGCTGTTGTTGTGGTGGCAGCAGCTGTAGTGGTCGTGGGAGCAACTGCTGTGGTTGTGGGAGCAGCTGTATTGGTTGTGGGAGCAACTGTTCTTGTGGTCGGAACAGCTGTAGTGGTTGTGGGAGCAACTGTTGTGGTTGTGGGAGCAGCTGTGGTTGTAGTGGGAGCAACTGTTGTGGTTGTGGGAGCAGCTGTAGTGGTTGTGGGAGCAGCTGTTGTTGTTGTGGGAATAGCTGTTGTGGTGGTGTGGGCAGCTGTTGTTGTGGTGGCAGCAGCTGTAGTGGTCGTGGGAGCAACTGCTGTGGTTGTGGGAGCAGCTGTAGTGGTTGTGGGAGCAACTGTTCTTGTGGTGGGAACAGCTGTAGTGGTTGTGGGAGCAGCTGTAGTGGTTGTGGGAGCAGCTGTTGTGGTTGTGGGAGCAGCTGTAGTGGTTGTGGGAGCAGCTGAAGTGGTCGTGGGAGCCACTGTTGTGGATGTGGGAGCAGCTGTTGTTGTGATGGGAGTAGCTGTAGTGGTTGTGGGAGAAGCTGTTGTTGTGGTGGGAGCAGCTGTTGTGGTCGTAGGAGCAGCTGTTGTTTTGATGGGAGCAGCTGTAATGGTCGTGGGAGCAGCTGTTGTCGTGATCGGAGTAACTGCAGTGGTCGTGGGAGCAGCTGTTGTTGTGGTTGGAGCGGCTGAAGTTGTCGTGGGAGCAGCTGAAGGGGTCGTGGGAGCAGCTGCTGTTGTTGAGGGATTAGCTGTAGTGGTCGTGGGAGCAAGTGTTGTGGTTGTGGGAGCAGCTGTTGTTGTGGTGGGAGCAGCTGTAGTGGTTGTGGGAGCAACTGTTGTGGTTGTGGGAGCAGCTTTGGTTGTAGTGGGAGCAATTGTTGTGGTCGTGGGAGCAGCTGTTGTTGTCAGGGGCGCACCTGTTGTGGTTGTGGGAGCAGCTGTTGTGGTTGTGGGACCAGCTGTAGTGGTTGTGGGACTAGCTGTTGTTGCGGTGGCAGCAGCTGTTGATGTGGTGGGCGCAGCTGTGGTTGTGGTGGGCGTCGCTGTAGTGGTCGTGTGAGCAACTGTTGTGGTTGTGGGAGCAGCTGTGGTTGTGGTGGGCGTAGCTGTAGTGGTTGTGGGAGCAGCTGTTGTTGTGGTGGGAGCAGCTGTAGTGGTCATGGAAGCAACAGTTGTTGTGGTGGGCGTAGCTGTAGTGGTCGTGGGAGCAACTGTTGTTGTTGTGGGATCAGCTGTTGTCATGATGGGAGCAGCTGTAGTGGTTGTGGGATCAGCTGTGGTTGTAGTGGGAGCAGCTGTAGTGGTCGTGGGAGCAGCTGTTGTTGTTGTGGGAATAGCTGTCGTGGTGGTGTGGGCAGCTGTTGTTGTGGTGGCAGCAGCTGTAGTGGTCGTGGGAGCAACTGCTGTGGTTGTGGGAGCAGCTGTATTGGTTGTGGGAGCAACTGTTCTTGTGGTCGGAACAGCTGTAGTGGTTGTGGGAGCAACTGTTGTGGTTGTGGGAGCAGCTGTGGTTGTAGTGGGAGCAACTGTTGTGGTTGTGGGAGCAGCTGTAGTGGTTGTGGGAGCAGCTGAAGTGGTCGTGGGAGCCACTGTTGTGGATGTGGGAGCAGCTGTTGTTGTGATGGGAGTAGCTGTAGTGGTTGTGGGAGAAGCTGTTGTTGTGGTGGGAGCAGCTGTTGTGGTTGTGGGAGCAGCTGGTGTGGTTGTGGGATCAGCTGTGGTGGTTGTGGGAATGTCTGTTGTTGTGGTTGCAGCAGCTGTGGTTGTGGTGGGCGTAGCTGTAGTGGTCGTGTGAGCAACTGTTGTGGTTGTGGGAGCAGCTGTGGTTGTGGTGGGCGTAGCTGTAGTGGTTGTGGGAGCAGCTGTTGTTGTGGTGGGAGCAGCTGTAGTGGTCATGGAAGCAACAGTTGTTGTGGTGGGCGTAGCTGTAGTGGTCGTGGGAGCAACTGTTGTTGTTGTGGGATCAGCTGTTGTCATGATGGGAGCAGCTGTAGTGGTTGTGGGATCAGCTGTGGTTGTAGTGGGAGCAGCTGTAGTGGTCGTGGGAGCAGCTGTTGTTGTTGTGGGAATAGCTGTCGTGGTGGTGTGGGCAGCTGTTGTTGTGGTGGCAGCAGCTGTAGTGGTCGTGGGAGCAACTGCTGTGGTTGTGGGAGCAGCTGTATTGGTTGTGGGAGCAACTGTTCTTGTGGTCGGAACAGCTGTAGTGGTTGTGGGAGCAACTGTTGTGGTTGTGGGAGCAGCTGTGGTTGTAGTGGGAGCAACTGTTGTGGTTGTGGGAGCAGCTGTAGTGGTTGTGGGAGCAGCTGAAGTGGTCGTGGGAGCCACTGTTGTGGATGTGGGAGCAGCTGTTGTTGTGATGGGAGTAGCTGTAGTGGTTGTGGGAGAAGCTGTTGTTGTGGTGGGAGCAGCTGTTGTGGTTGTGGGAGCAGCTGGTGTGGTTGTGGGATCAGCTGTGGTGGTTGTGGGAATGTCTGTTGTTGTGGTTGCAGCAGCTGTGGTTGTGGTGGGCGTAGCTGTAGTGGTCGTGGGAACAACTGTTGTGGTTATGGGATCAGCTGTGGTTGTTGTGCGAGCAGCTGATATTGTGGTGGGAGCAGCTGTCGGGGTCTTGTGAGCAGCAGTTGTGGTCATGGGAGCAACTGTTGTGGTTGTGGGAGCAGCTGTGGTTGTGGTGGGAGCAGCTGTAGTGGTCGTGGGAGCAGCTGTAGTGGTCGTGGGAGCAGCTGATGTTGTGGTGGGAGCAGCTGTAGGGTTCGTGGGAGCAGCTGTTGTCGTGATGGGAGCAGCTGCAGTGGTCGTGGGAGCAGCTGTTGGTGTGGTGGGAGCAGCTGTAGTGGTCGTGGGAGCAGCTGTAGTGGTCGTGGGAGCAGCTGATGTTGTGGTGGGAGCAGCTGTAGGGGTCGTGGGAGCAGCAGTTGTGGTCATGGGAGCAACTGTTGTGGTTGTGGGAGCACCTGTGGTTGTGGTGGGCGTATTTGTAGTGGTCGTGGGAGCAACTGTTATGGTTGTGGGAGCAGCTGTGGTTGTAGTGGGAGCAGCTGTAGTGGTTGTGGGAGCAGCTGTGGTTGTGGTGGGCGTAGCTGTAGTGGTCGAGGGAGCAGCTGTTGTTGTTGTGGGAAAAGCTGTCGTGGTGGTGTGGGCAGCTGTTGTTGTGGTGGCAACAGCTGTAGTGGTCGTGGGAGCAACTGCTGTGGTTGTGGGAGCAGCTGTAGTGGTTGTGGGAGCAACTGTTCTTGTGGTGGGAACAGCTGTAGTGGTTGTGGGAGCAGCTGTAGTGGTTGTGGGAGCAACTGTTGTGGTTGTGGGAGCAGCTGTGTTTGTAGTGGGAGCAGCTGTTGTGGTTGTGGGAGCAGCTGTAGTGGTTGTGGGAGCAGCTGAAGTGGTCGTGGGAGCCACTGTTGTGGTTGTGGGAGCAGCTGTTGTTGTGATGGGAGTAGCTGTAGTGGTTGTGGTAGCACCTGTTGTTGTGGTGGGAGCAGCTGTTGTGGTTGTGGGAGCAGCTGGTGTGGTTGTGGGATCAGCTGTGGTGGTTGTGGGAATGTCTGTTGTTGTGGTTGCAGCAGCTGTGCTTGTGGTGGGTGCAGCTGTGGTTGTGGTGGGCGTAGCTGTAGTGGTTGTGGGAGCAACTGTTGTGGTTATGGGATCAGCTGTGGTTGTTGTGCGAGCAGCTGATGTTGTGGTGGGAGCAGCTGTAGGGGTCTTGGGAGCAGCAGTTGTGGTCATGGGAGCAACTGTTGTGGTTGTGGGAGCAGCTGTAGTGGTTGTGGGAGCAGCTGATGTTGTGGAGGGAGCAGCTGTAGGGGTCTTGGGAGCAGCAGTTGTGGTCATGGGAGCAACTGTTGTGGTTGTGGGAGCAGCTGTGGTTGTGGTGGGAGCGGCTGTAGTGGTCGTGGGAGCAGCTGTAGTGGTCGTGGGAGCAGCTGATGTTGTGGTGGGAGCAGCTGTAGGGGTCTTGGGAGCAGCAGTTGTGGTCATGGGAGCAACTGTTGTGGTTGTGGGAGCAGCTGTAGTGGTTGTGGGAGCAGCTGTTGTTGTGGTGGGAGCAGCTGTTGTGGTTGTGAGAGCAGCTGGTGTGGTTGTGGGATCAGCTGTGGTGGTTGTGGGAATGTCTGTTGTTGTGGTTGCAGCAGCTGTGGTTGTGGTGGGTGCAGCTGTGGTTGTGATGGGCGTAGCTGTAGTGGTCGTGGGAGCAACTTTTGTGGTTATGGGATCAGCTGTAGGGTTCGTGGGAGCAGCTGTTGTCGTGATGGGAGCAGCTGCAGTGGTCGTGGGAGCAGCTGTTATGGTTGTGGGAGCAGCTGTGGTTGTAGTGAGAGCAGCTGTAGTGGTCGTGGGAGCAGCTGTTGTTGTTGTGGGAATAGCTGTCGTGGTGGTGTGGGCAGCTGTTGTTGTGGTGGCAGCAGCTGTAGTGGTCGTGGGAGCAACTGCTGTGGTTGTGGGAGCAGCTGTAGTGGTTGTGGGAGCAACTGTTCTTGTGGTGGGAACAGCTGTAGTGGTTGTGGGAGCAGCTGTAGTGGTTGTGGGAGCAGCTGTTGTGGTTGTGGGAGCAGCTGTAGTGGTTGTGGGAGCAGCTGAAGTGGTCGTGGGAGCCACTGTTGTGGTTGTGGGAGCAGCTGTTGTTGTGATGGGAGTAGCTGTAGTGGTTGTGGGAGCAGCTGTTGTTGTGGTGGGAGCAGCTGTTGTGGTTGTGGGAGCAGATGGTGTGGTTGTGGGATCAGCTGTGGTGGTTGTGGGAATGTCTGTTGTTGTGGTTGCAGCAGCTGTGCTTGTGGTGGGTGCAGCTGTGGTTGTGGTGGGCGTAGCTGTAGTGGTCGTGGGAGCAACTGTTGTGGTTATGGGATCAGCTGTGGTTGTAGTGGGAGCAGCTGTAGTGGTTGTGGGAGCAGCTGTGGTTGTGGTGGGCGTAGCTGTAGTGGTCGTGGGAGCAGCTGTTGTTGTGGTTGCAGCAGCTGTGCTTGTGGTGGGTGCTGTTGTGGTTGTGGTGGGCGTAGCTGTAGTGGTCGTGGGAGCAACTGTTGTGGTTATGGGATCAGCTGTTGTTGTTGTGCGAGCAGCTGATGTTGTGGAGGGAGCAGCTGTAGGGGTCTTGGGAGCAGCAGTTGTGGTCATGGGAGCAACTGCTGTGGTTGTGGGAGCAGCTGTAGTGGTAGTGGGAGCAACTGTTCTTGTGGTGGGAACAGCTGTAGTGGTTGTGGGAGCAGCTGTAGTGGTTGTGGGAGCAACTGTTGTGGTTGTGGGAGCAGCTGTGTTTGTAGTGGGAGCAGCTGTTGTGGTTGTGGGAGCAGCTGTAGTGGTTGTGGGAGCAACTGCTGTGGTTGTGGGAGCAGCTGTAGTGGTAGTGGGAGCAACTGTTCTTGTGGTGGGAACAGCTGTAGTGGTTGTGGGAGCAACTGTTGTGGTTGTGGGAGCAGCTGTGTTTGTAGTGGGAGCAGCTGTTGTGGTTGTGGGAGCAGCTGTAGTGGTTGTGGGAGCAGCTGAAGTGGTCGTGGGAGCCACTGTTGTGGTTGTGGGAGCAGCTGTTGTTGTGATGGGAGTAGCTGTAGTGGTTGTGGGAGCAGCTGTTGTTGTGGTGGGAGCAGCTGTTGTGGTTGTGGGAGCAGCTGGTGTGGTTGTGGGATCAGCTGTGGTGGTTGTGGGAGCAACTGTTGTTGTTATGGGATCAGCTGTGGTTGTTGTGCGAGCAGCTGATGTTGTGGTGGGAGCAGCTGTAGGGGTCTTGGGAGCAGCAGTTGTGGTCATGGGAGCAACTGTTGTGGTTGTGGGAGCAGCTGTAGTGGTTGTGGGAGCAGCTGTTGTTGTGGTGGGAGCAGCTGTTGTGGTTGTGAGAGCAGCTGGTGTGGTTGTGGGATCAGCTGTGGTGGTTGTGGGAATGTCTGTTGTTGTGGTTGCAGCAGCTGTGGTTGTGGTGGGTGCAGCTGTGGTTGTGGTGGGCGTAGCTGTAGTGGTCGTGGGAGCAACTGTTGTGGTTATGGGATCAGCTGTTGTTGTTGTGCGAGCAGCTGATGTTGTGGAGGGAGCAGCTGTAGGGGTCTTGGGAGCAGCAGTTGTGGTCATGGGAGCAACTGTTGTGGTTGTGGGAGCAGCTGTGGTTGTGGTGGGAGCAGCTGTAGTGTTCGTGGGAGCTGCTGTAGTGGTCGTGGGAGCAGCTGATGTCGTGATGGGAGCAGCTGCAGTGGTCGTCGGAGCAGCTGTTATGGTTGTGGGAGCAGCTGTGGTTGTAGTGAGAGCAGCTGTAGTGGTCGTGGGAGCAGCTGTTGTTGTTGTGGGAATAGCTGTCGTGGTGGTGTGGGCAGCTGTTGTTGTGGTGGCAGCAGCTGTAGTGGTCGTGGGAGCAACTGCTGTGGTTGTGGGAGCAGCTGTAGTGGTTGTGGGAGCAGCTGTAGTGGTTGTGGGAGCAGCTGTTGTGGTTGTGGGAGCAGCTGTAGTGGTTGTGGGAGCAGCTGAAGTGGTCGTGGGAGCCACTGTTGTGGTTGTGGGAGCAGCTGTTGTTGTGATGGGAGTAGCTGTAGTGGTTGTGGGAGCAGCTGTTGTTGTGGTGGGAGCAGCTGTTGTGGTTGTGGGAGCAGCTGGTGTGGTTGTGGGATCAGCTGTGGTGGTTGTGGGAATGTCTGTTGTTGTGGTTGCAGCAGCTGTGCTTGTGGTGGGTGCAGCTGTGGTTGTGGTGGGCGTAGCTGTAGTGGTCGTGGGAGCAACTGTTGTGGTTATGGGATCAGCTGTGGTTGTTGTGCGAGCAGCTGATGTTGTGGTGGGAGCAGCTGTAGGGGTCTTGGGAGCAGCAGTTGTGGTCATGGGAGCAACTGTTGTGGTTGTGGGAGCAGCTGTGGTTGTGGTGGGAGCAGCTGTAGTGGTCGTGGGAGCAGCTGTAGTGGTCGTGGGAGCAGCTGATGTCGTGATGGGAGCAGCTGCAGTGGTCGTGGGAGCAGCTGTTATGGTTGTGGGAGCAGCTGTGGTTGTAGTGAGAGCAGCTGTAGTGGTCGTGGGAGCAGCTGTTGTTGTTGTGGGAATAGCTGTCGTGGTGGTGTGGGCAGCTGTTGTTGTGGTGGCAGCAGCTGTAGTGGTCGTGGGAGCAACTGCTGTGGTTGTGGGAGCAGCTGTAGTGGTTGTGGGAGCAACTGTTCTTGTGGTGGGAACAGCTGTAGTGGTTGTGGAAGCAGCTGTAGTGGTTGTGGGAGCAGCTGTTGTGGTTGTGGGAGCAGCTGTAGTGGTTGTGGGAGCAGCTGAAGTGGTCGTGGGAGCCACTGTTGTGGTTGTGGGAGCAGCTGTTGTTGTGATGGGAGTAGCTGTAGTGGTTGTGGGAGCAGCTGTTGTTGTGGTGGGAGCAGCTGTTGTGGTTGTGGGAGCAGTTGGTGTGGTTGTGGGATCAGCTGTGGTGGTTGTGGGAATGTCTGTTGTTGTGGTTGCAGCAGCTGTGCTTGTGGTGGGTGCAGCTGTGGTTGTGGTGGGCGTAGCTGTAGTGGTCGTGGGAGCAACTGTTGTGGTTATGGGATCAGCTGTGGTTGTAGTGGGAGCAGCTGTAGTGGTTGTGGGAGCAGCTGTGGTTGTGGTGGGCGTAGCTGTAGTGGTCGTGGGAGCAGCTGTTGTTGTGGTTGCAGCAGCTGTGCTTGTGGTGGGTGCTGCTGTGGTTGTGGTGGGCGTAGCTGTAGTGGTCGTGGGAGCAACTGTTGTGGTTATGGGATCAGCTGTTGTTGTTGTGCGAGCAGCTGATGTTGTGGAGGGAGCAGCTGTAGGGGTCTTGGGAGCAGCAGTTGTGGTCATGGGAGCAACTGCTGTGGTTGTGGGAGCAGCTGTAGTGGTAGTGGGAGCAACTGTTCTTGTGGTGGGAACAGCTGTAGTGGTTGTGGGAGCAGCTGTAGTGGTTGTGGGAGCAACTGTTGTGGTTGTGGGAGCAGCTGTGTTTGTAGTGGGAGCAGCTGTTGTGGTTGTGGGAGCAGCTGTAGTGGTTGTGGGAGCAGCTGAAGTGGTCGTGGGAGCAACTGCTGTGGTTGTGGGAGCAGCTGTAGTGGTAGTGGGAGCAACTGTTCTTGTGGTGGGAACAGCTGTAGTGGTTGTGGGAGCAGCTGTAGTGGTTGTGGGAGCAACTGTTGTGGTTGTGGGAGCAGCTGTGTTTGTAGTGGGAGCAGCTGTTGTGGTTGTGGGAGCAGCTGTAGTGGTTGTGGGAGCAGCTGAAGTGGTCGTGGGAGCAACTGCTGTGGTTGTGGGAGCAGCTGTAGTGGTAGTGGGAGCAACTGTTCTTGTGGTGGGAACAGCTGTAGTGGTTGTGGGAGCAGCTGTAGTGGTTGTGGGAGCAACTGTTGTGGTTGTGGGAGCAGCTGTGTTTGTAGTGGGAGCAGCTGTTGTGGTTGTGGGAGTAGCTGTTGTTGTGATGGGAGTAGCTGTAGTGGTTGTGGGAGCAGCTGTTGTTGTGGTGGGAGCAGCTGTTGTGGTTGTGGGAGCAGCTTGTGTGGTTGTGGGATCAGCTGTGGTGGTTGTGGGAGCAACTGTTGTTGTTATGGGATCAGCTGTGGTTGTTGTGCGAGCAGCTGATGTTGTGGTGGGAGCAGCTGTAGGGGTCTTGGGAGCAGCAGTTGTGGTCATGGGAGCAACTGTTGTGGTTGTGGGAGCAGCTGTAGTGGTTGTGGGAGCAGCTGTTGTTGTGGTGGGAGCAGCTGTTGTGGTTGTGAGAGCAGCTGGTGTGGTTGTGGGATCAGCTGTGGTGGTTGTGGGAATGTCTGTTGTTGTGGTTGCAGCAGCTGTGGTTGTGGTGGGTGCAGCTGTGGTTGTGGTGGGCGTAGCTGTAGTGGTCGTGGGAGCAACTTTTGTGGTTATGGGATCAGCTGTTGTTGTTGTGCGAGCAGCTGATGTTGTGGAGGGAGCAGCTGTAGGGGTCTTGGGAGCAGCAGTTGTGGTCATGGGAGCAACTGTTGTGGTTGTGGGAGCAGCTGTGGTTGTGGTGGGAGCAGCTGTAGTGGTCGTGGGAGCAGCTGTAGTGGTCGTGGGAGCAGCTGATGTCGTGATGGGAGCAGCTGCAGTGGTCGTGGGAGCAGCTGTTATGGTTGTGGGAGCAGCTGTGGTTGTAGTGAGAGCAGCTGTAGTGGTCGTGGGAGCAGCTGTTGTTGTTGTGGGAATAGCTGTCGTGGTGGTGTGGGCAGCTGTTGTTGTGGTGGCAGCAGCTGTAGTGGTCGTGGGAGCAACTGCTGTGGTTGTGGGAGCAGCTGTAGTGGTTGTGGGAGCAGCTGTAGTGGTTGTGGGAGCAGCTGTTGTGGTTGTGGGAGCAGCTGTAGTGGTTGTGGGAGCAGCTGAAGTGGTCGTGGGAGCCACTGTTGTGGTTGTGGGAGCAGCTGTTGTTGTGATGGGAGTAGCTGTAGTGGTTGTGGGAGCAGCTGTTGTTGTGGTGGGAGCAGCTGTTGTGGTTGTGGGAGCAGCTGGTGTGGTTGTGGGATCAGCTGTGGTGGTTGTGGGAATGTCTGTTGTTGTGGTTGCAGCAGCTGTGCTTGTGGTGGGTGCAGCTGTGGTTGTGGTGGGCGTAGCTGTAGTGGTCGTGGGAGCAACTGTTGTGGTTATGGGATCAGCTGTGGTTGTTGTGCGAGCAGCTGATGTTGTGGTGGGAGCAGCTGTAGGGGTCTTGGGAGCAGCAGTTGTGGTCATGGGAGCAACTGTTGTGGTTGTGGGAGCAGCTGTGGTTGTGGTGGGAACAGCTGTAGTGGTCGTGGGAGCAGCTGTAGTGGTCGTGGGAGCAGCTGATGTTGTGGTGGGAGCAGCTGTTGTGGTCGTGGGAGCAACTGTTGTGGTTGTGGGAGGAGCTGTAGTGGTCATGGAAGCAACAGTTGTTGTGGTGGGCGTAGCTGTAGTGGTCGTGGGAGCAACTGTTGTTGTTGTGGGATCAGCTGTTGTCATGATGGGAGCAGCTGTAGTGGTTGTGGGATCAGCTGTGGTTGTGGGAGCAGCTGTTGTGGTTGTGAGACCAGCTGTGATGGTTGTGGGAATAGCTGTTGTTGCGGTGGCAGCAGCTGTTGTTGTGGTGGGCGCAGCTGTGGTTGTGGTGGGCGTCGCTGTAGTGGTCGTGTGAGCAACTGTTGTGGTTGTGAGAGCAGCTGGTGTGGTTGTGGGATCAGCTGTGGTGGTTGTGGGAATGTCTGTTGTTGTGGTTGCAGCAGCTGTGGTTGTGGTGGGTGCAGCTGTGGTTGTGGTGGGCGTAGCTGTAGTGGTCGTGGGAGCAACTGTTGTGGTTATGGGATCAGCTGTTGTTGTTGTGCGAGCAGCTGATGTTGTGGAGGGAGCAGCTGTAGGGGTCTTGGGAGCAGCAGTTGTGGTCATGGGAGCAACTGTTGTGGTTGTGGGAGCAGCTGTGGTTGTGGTGGGAGCAGCTGTAGTGGTCGTGGGAGCAGCTGTAGTGGTCGTGGGAGCAGCTGATGTCGTGATGGGAGCAGCTGCAGTGGTCATGGGAGCAGCTGTTATGGTTGTGGGAGCAGCTGTGGTTGTAGTGAGAGCAGCTGTAGTGGTCGTGGGAGCAGCTGTTGTTGTTGTGGGAATAGCTGTCGTGGTGGTGTGGGCAGCTGTTGTTGTGGTGGCAGCAGCTGTAGTGGTCGTGGGAGCAACTGCTGTGGTTGTGGGAGCAGCTGTAGTGGTTGTGGGAGCAGCTGTAGTGGTTGTGGGAGCAGCTGTTGTGGTTGTGGGAGCAGCTGTAGTGGTTGTGGGAGCAGCTGAAGTGGTCGTGGGAGCCACTGTTGTGGTTGTGGGAGCAGCTGTTGTTGTGATGGGAGTAGCTGTAGTGGTTGTGGGAGCAGCTGTTGTTGTGGTGGGAGCAGCTGTTGTGGTTGTGGGAGCAGCTGGTGTGGTTGTGGGATCAGCTGTGGTGGTTGTGGGAATGTCTGTTGTTGTGGTTGCAGCAGCTGTGCTTGTGGTGGGTGCAGCTGTGGTTGTGGTGGGCGTAGCTGTAGTGGTCGTGGGAGCAACTGTTGTGGTTATGGGATCAGCTGTGGTTGTTGTGCGAGCAGCTGATGTTGTGGTGGGAGCAGCTGTAGGGGTCTTGGGAGCAGCAGTTGTGGTCATGGGAGCAACTGTTGTGGTTGTGGGAGCAGCTGTGGTTGTGGTGGGAGCAGCTGTAGTGGTCGTGGGAGCAGCTGTAGTGGTCGTGGGAGCAGCTGATGTTGTGGTGGGAGCAGCTGTTGATGTCGTGGGAGCAACTGTTGTGGTTGTGGGAGGAGCTGTAGTGGTCATGGAAGCAACAGTTGTTGTGGTGGGCGTAGCTGTAGTGGTCGTGGGAGCAACTGTTGTTGTTGTGGGATCAGCTGTTGTCATGATGGGAGCAGCTGTAGTGGTTGTGGGATCAGCTGTGGTTGTGGGAGCAGCTGTTGTGGTTGTGAGACCAGCTGTGATGGTTGTGGGAATAGCTGTTGTTGCGGTGGCAGCAGCTGTTGTTGTGGTGGGCGCAGCTGTGGTTGTGGTGGGCGTCGCTGTAGTGGTCGTGTGAGCAACTGTTGTGGTTGTGGGAGCAGCTGTGGTTGTGGTGGGCGTAGCTGTAGTGGTTGTGGGAGCAGCTGTTGTTGTTGTGGGAGCAGCTGTAGTGGTCATGGAAGCAACAGTTGTTGTGGTGGGCGTAGCTGTAGTGATCGTGGGAGCAACTGTTGTTGTTGTGGGATCAGCTGTTGTCATGATGGGAGCAGCTGTAGTGGTTGTGGGATCAGCTGTGGTTGTAGTGGGAGCAGCTGTAGTGGTCGTGGGAGCAGCTGTTGTTGTTGTGGGAATAGCTGTCGTGGTGGTGTGGGCAGCTGTTGTTGTGGTGGCAGCAGCTGTAGTGGTCGTGGGAGCAACTGCTGTGGTTGTGGGAGCAGCTGTGGTGGTTGTGGGAGCAACTGTTCTTGTGGTGGGAGCAGCTGTAGTGGTCGTGGCAGCAGCTGTTGTTGTCGTGGGAGCAGCTGTAGTGGTCGTGGGAGCAACTGCTGTGGTTGTGGGAGCAGCTGTGGTTGTGGTTGGAGCAGCTGTAGTGGTCGTGGGCGTAGCTGTAGTGGTCGTGGGCGCAGCTGTGGTTGTGGTGGGAGCAGCTGTAGGGGTCGTGGGAGCAGCTGTAGTGGTCGTGGGAGCAGCTGATGTTGTGGTGGGAGCAGCTGTTGTGGTCCTGGGAGCAACTGTTGTGGTTGTGGGAGGAGCTGTAGTGGTCATGGAAGCAACAGTTGTTGTGGTGGGCGTAGCTGTAGTGGTCGTGGGAGCAACTGTTGTTGTTGTGGGATCAGCTGTTGTCATGATGGGAGCAGCTGTAGTGGTTGTGGGATCAGCTGTGGTTGTGGGAGCAGACGTTGTGGTTGTGAGACCAGCTGTGATGGTTGTGGGAATAGCTGTTGTTGCGGTGGCAGCAGCTGTTGTTGTGGTGGGCGCAGCTGTGGTTGTGGTGGGCGTCGCTGTAGTGGTTGTGTGAGCAACTGTTGTGGTTGTGGGAGCAGCTGTGGTTGTGGTGGGCGTAGCTGTAGTGGTTGTGGGAGCAGCTGTTGTTGTTGTGAGAGCAGCTGTAGTGGTCATGGAAGCAACAGTTGTTGTGGTGGGCGTAGCTGTAGTGGTCGTGGGAGCAACTGTTGTTGTTGTGGGATCAGCTGTTGTCATGATGGGAGCAGCTGTAGTGGTTGTGGGATCAGCTGTGGTTGTAGTGGGAGCAGCTGTAGTGGTCGTGGGAGCAGCTGTTGTTGTTGTGGGAATAGCTGTCGTGGTGGTGTGGGCAGCTGTTGTTGTGGTGGCAGCAGCTGTAGTGGTCGTGGGAGCAACTGCTGTGGTTGTGGGAGCAGCTGTAGTGGTCGGGGGATTAGCTGTAGTGGTCGTGGGAGCAGCTGTTGTTGTGGTGGGAGCAGCTGTAGTGGTCATGGGAGCAGCTGTTGTTGTGATAGGAGCAGCTGTAGTGGTCGTGGGAGCAGCTGTTTTTGTGGTGGGAGCAGCTGTAGTGGTTGTGGGAGCAGCTGTACTGGTTGTGGGAGCAACTGTTGTTGTGGTGGGAGCAGCTATTGTGGTCATAGGAGCAACTGTTGTGGTTGTGGGAGGAGCTGTTGTGGTTGTGGGAGCAGCTGTTGTTGTGGTGGGAGCAGCTTTAGTGGTCGTGGGAGCAGCTGTTGTTGTGATGGGAGTAGCTGTAGTGGTTGTGGGAGCAGCTGTTGTTGTGGTGGGAGCAGCTGTTGTGGTTGTGGGAGCAGCTGGTGTGGTTGTGGGATCAGCTGTGGTGGTTGTGGGAATGTCTGTTGTTGTGGTTGCAGCAGCTGTGGTTGTGGTGGGTGCAGCTGTGGTTGTGGTGGGCGTAGCTGTAGTGGTCGTGGGAGCAACTGTTGTGGTTATGGGATCAGCTGTGGTTGTTGTGCGAGCAGCTGATGTTGTGGTGGGAGCAGCTGTAGGGGTCTTGGGAGCAGCAGTTGTGGTCATGGGAGCAACTGTTGTGGTCGTGGGAGCAACTGTTGTTGTTGTGGGATCAGCTGTTGTCATGATGGGAGCAGCTGTAGTGGTTGTGGGATCAGCTGTGGTTGTAGTGGGAGCAGCTGTAGTGGTCGTGGGAGCAGCTGTTGTTGTTGTGGGAATAGCTGTCGTGGTGGTGTGGGCAGCTGTTGTTGTGGTGGCAGCAGCTGTGGTGGTTGTGGGAGCAACTGTTCTTGTGGTGGGAGCAGCTGTAGTGGTCGTGGCAGCAGCTGTTGTTGTCGTGGGAGCAGCTGTAGTGGTCATGGGAGCAACTGCTGTGGTTGTGGGAGCAGCTGTGGTTGTGGTTGGAGCAGCTGTAGTGGTCGTGGGCGTAGCTGTAGTGGTCGTGGGAGCAGCTGTTGTTGTGGTGGGAGCAGCTGTAGTGGTCATGGGAGCAGCTGTTGTTGTGATAGGAGCAGCTGTAGTGGTCGTGGGAGCAGCTGTTTTTGTGGTGGGAGCAGCTGTAGTGGTTGTGGGAGCAGCTGTACTGGTTGTGGGAGCAACTGTTGTTGTGGTGGGAGCAGCTGTTGTGGTCGTAGGAGCAACTGTTGTGGTTGTGGGAGGAGCTGTTGTGGTTGTGGGAGCAGCTGTTGTTGTGGTGGGAGCAGCTGTAGTGGTCGTGGGAGCAACTGCTGTGGTTGTGGGAGCAGCTGTGGTTGTGGTTGGAGCAGCTGTAGTGGTCGTGGGCGTAGCTGTAGTGGTCGTGGGAGCAGCTGTTGTTGTGGTGGGAGCAGCTGTAGTGGTCATGGGAGCAGCTGTTGTTGTGATAGGAGCAGCTGTAGTGGTCGTGGGAGCAGCTGTTTTTGTGGTGGGAGCAGCTGTAGTGGTTGTGGGAGCAGCTGTACTGGTTGTGGGAGCAACTGTTGTTGTGGTGGGAGCAGCTGT
This sequence comes from Osmerus mordax, assembly GCF_038355195.1. Lineage (NCBI taxonomy): Eukaryota > Metazoa > Chordata > Actinopteri > Osmeriformes > Osmeridae > Osmerus > Osmerus mordax. The sequence goes on from NC_090070.1 coordinate 1,283,062, forward strand.
TGTGGTCGTAGGAGCAACTGTTGTGGTTGTGGGAGGAGCTGTTGTGGTTGTGGGAGCAGCTGTTGTTGTGGTGGGAGCAGCTGTAGTGGTCGTGGGAGCAACTGCTGTGGTTGTGGGAGCAGCTGTGGTTGTGGTTGGAGCAGCTGTAGTGGTCGTGGGCGTAGCTGTAGTGGTCGTGTGAGCAGCTGTTGTTGTGGTGGGAGCAGCTGTAGTGGTCATGGGAGCAGCTGTTGTTGTGATAGGAGCAGCTGTAGTGGTCGTGGGAGCAGCTGTTTTTGTGGTGGGAGCAGCTGTAGTGGTTGTGGGAGCAGCTGTACTGGTTGTGGGAGCAACTGTTGTTGTGGTTGGAGCAGCTGTTGTGGTCGTAGGAGCAACTGTTGTGGTTGTGGGAGGAGCTGTTGTGGTTGTGGGAGCAGCTGTTGTTGTGGTGGGAGCAGCTGTAGTGGTCGTGGGAGCAGCTGTTGTTGTGATGGGAGTAGCTGTAGTGGTTGTGGGAGCAGCTGTTGTTGTGGTGGGAGCAGCTGTTGTGGTTGTGGGAGCAGCTGGTGTGGTTGTGGGATCAGCTGTGGTGGTTGTGGGAATGTCTGTTGTTGTGGTTGCAGCAGCTGTGGTTGTGGTGGGTGCAGCTGTGGTTGTGGTGGGCGTAGCTGTAGTGGTCGTGGGAGCAACTGTTGTGGTTATGGGATCAGCTGTGGTTGTTGTGCGAGCAGCTGATGTTGTGGTGGGAGCAGCTGTAGGGGTCTTGGGAGCAGCAGTTGTGGTCATGGGAGCAACTGTTGTGGTCGTGGGAGCAGCTGATGTTGTGGTGGGAGCAGCTGTTGTGGTCGTGGGAGCAACTGTTGTGGTTGTGGGAGGAGCTGTAGTGGTCATGGAAGCAACAGTTGTTGTGGTGGGCGTAGCTGTAGTGGTCGTGGGAGCAACTTTTGTTGTTGTGGGATCAGCTGTTGTCATGATGGGAGCAGCTGTAGTGGTTGTGGGATCAGCTGTGGTTGTGGGAGCAGATGTTGTGGTTGTGAGACCAGCTGTGATGGTTGTGGGAATAGCTGTTGTTGCGGTGGCAGCAGCTGTTGTTGTGGTGGGCGCAGCTGTGGTTGTGGTGGGCGTCGCTGTAGTGGTTGTGTGAGCAACTGTTGTGGTTGTGGGAGCAGCTGTGGTTGTGGTGGGCGTAGCTGTAGTGGTTGTGGGAGCAGCTGTTGTCGTTGTGGGAGCATCTGTAGTGGTCGTGGGAGCAGCTGTTGTTGTTGTGGGAATAGCTGTCGTGGTGGTGTGGGCAGCTGTTGTTGTGGTGGCAGCAGCTGTAGTGGTCGTGGGAGCAACTGCTGTGGTTGTGGGAGCAGCTGTGGTGGTTGTGGGAGCAACTGTTCTTGTGGTGGGAGCAGCTGTAGTAGTCGTGGCAGCAGCTGTTGTTGTCGTGGGAGCAGCTGTAGTGGTCGTGGGAGCAACTGCTGTGGTTGTGGGAGCAGCTGTGGTTGTGGTTGGAGCAGCTGTAGTGGTCGTGGGCGTAGCTGTAGTGGTCGTGGGAGCAGCTGTTGTTGTGGTGGGAGCAGCTGTAGTGGTCATGGGAGCAGCTGTTGTTGTGATAGGAGCAGCTGTAGTGGTCGTGGGAGCAGCTGTTTTTGTGGTGGGAGCAGCTGTAGTGGTTGTGGGAGCAGCTGTACTGGTTGTGGGAGCAACTGTTGTTGTGGTGGGAGCAGCTGTTGTGGTCGTAGGAGCAACTGTTGTGGTTGTGGGAGGAGCTGTTGTGGTTGTGGGAGCAGCTGTTGTTGTGGTGGGAGCAGCTGTAGTGGTCGTGGGAGCAGCTGTTGTTGTGATGGGAGTAGCTGTAGTGGTTGTGGGAGCAGCTGTTGTTGTGGTGGGAGCAGCTGTTGTGGTTGTGGGAGCAGCTGGTGTGGTTGTGGGATCAGCTGTGGTGGTTGTGGGAATGTCTGTTGTTGTGGTTGCAGCAGCTGTGGTTGTGGTGGGTGCAGCTGTGGTTGTGGTGGGCGTAGCTGTAGTGGTCGTGGGAGCAACTGTTGTGGTTATGGGATCAGCTGTGGTTGTTGTGCGAGCAGCTGATGTTGTGGTGGGAGCAGCTGTAGGGGTCTTGGGAGCAGCAGTTGTGGTCATGGGAGCAACTGTTGTGGTTGTGGGAGCAACTGTTGTGGTTGTGGGAGCAGCTGTGGTTGTGGTGGGAGCAGCTGTAGTGGTCGTGGGAGCAGCTGTAGTGGTCGTGGGAGCAGCTGATGTTGTGGTGGGAGCAGCTGCAGGGTTCGTGGGAGCAGCTGTTGTCGTGATGGGAGCAGCTGCAGTGGTCGTGGGAGCAGCTGTTATTGTTGTGGGAGCAGCTGTGGTTGTAGTGAGAGCAGCTGTAGTGGTCGTGGGAGCAGCTGTTGTTGTTGTGGGAATAGCTGTCGTGGTGGTGTGGGCAGCTGTTGTTGTGGTGGCAGCAGCTGTAGTGGTCGTGGGAGCAACTGCTGTGGTTGTGGGAGCAGCTGTAGTTGTTGTGGGAGCAACTGTTCTTGAGGTGGGAGCAGCTGTAGTGGTCGTGGGAGCAGCTGTAGTGGTCGTGGGAGCAGCTGATGTTGTGGTGGGAGCAGCTGTAGGGGTCGTGGGAGCAGCAGTTGTGGTCATGGGAGCAGCTGTTGTTGAGGTGGGAGCAGCTGTAGTGGTCGCGGGAGCAGCTGATGTTGTGGTGGGAGCAGCTGTAGGGGTCGTGGGAGCAGCAGTTGTGGTCATGAGAGCAACTGTTGTGGTTGTGGGAGCAGCTGTGGTTGTGGTGGGCGTAGCTGTAGTGGTCGTGGGAGCAACTGTTGTGGTTGTGGGAGCAGCTGTGGTTGTAGTGGGAGCAGCTGTAGTGGTCGTGGGAGCAGCTGTTGTTGTTATGGGAATAGCTGTCGTGGTGGTGTGGGCAGCTGTTGTTGTGGTGGCAGCAGCTGTAGTGGTCGTGGGAGCAACTGCTGTGGTTGTGGGAGCAGCTGTGGTGGTTGTGGGAGCAACTGTTCTTGTGGTGGGAGCAGCTGTAGTGGTCGTGGCAGCAGCTGTTGTTGTCGTGTGAGCAGCTGTAGTGGTCGTGGGAGCAACTGCTGTGGTTGTGGGAGCAGCTGTGGTTGTGGTTGGAGCAGCTGTAGTGGTCGTGGGCGTAGCTGTAGTGGTCGTGGGAGCAGCTGTTGATGTGGTGGGAGCAGCTGTAGTGGTCGTGGGAGCAGCTATTTTTGTGGTGGGAGCAGCTGTAGTGGTTGTGGGAGCAGCTGTACTGGTTGTGGGAGCAACTGTTGTTGTGGTGGGAGCAGCTGTTGTGGTCGTAGGAGCAACTGTTGTGGTAGTGGGAGGAGCTGTTGTGGTTGTGGGAGCAGCTGTTGTTGTGGTGGGAGCAGCTGTTGTTAAGGTGGGCGTAGCTGTAGTGGTCGTGGGAGCAACTGTTGTGGTCGTGGGAGCAGCTGTTGTTTTGATGGGAGCAGCTGTAGTGGTCGTGGGAGCAACTATTGTGGTCGTGGGAGCAGCTGTTGTTTTGATGGGAGCAGCTGTTGTCGTGATCGGAGCAGCTGCAGTGGTCGATGGAGCAGCTGTTGTTGTGGTGGGAGCAGCTGTCGTGGTCGTGGGAGCAACTGCTGTGGTTGTGGTGGGCGTGGCTGTAGTGGTCGTTGGAGCAACTGTTGTGGTTGTGGGATCAGCTGTGGTTGTTGTGGGATCAGCTGTGGTTGTTAAGGGAGCAGCTGAAGTTGTCGTGAGAGCAGCTGAAGTGGTCGTGGGAGCAACTGCTGTTGTTGAGGGATTAGCTGTAGTGGTCATGGAAGCAACAGTTGTTGTGGTGGGCGTAGCTGTAGTGGTCGTGGGAGCAACTGTTGTGGTTGTGGGATCAGCTGTTGTCATGATGGGAGCAGCTGTAGTAGTCGTGGAAGCAACAGTTGTTGTGGTGGGCGTAGCTGTAGTGGTCGTGGGAGCAACTGTTGTGGTTGTGGGATCAGCTGTTGTCATGATGGGAGCAGCTGTAGTGGTTGTGGGATTAGTTGTGGTTGTTGTGGGAGCAGCTGAAGTGGTCGTGGGAGCAGCTGTTGTGGTTGTGGGAGCAACTGTTGTGGTTGTGGGAGCAGCTGTGGTTGTCGTGGGAGCAGCTGAAGTTGTCGTGGGAGCAGCTGAAGGGGTCGTGGGAGCAGCTGCTGTTGTTGAGGGATTAGCGGTAGTGGTCGTGGGAGCAAGTGTTGTGGTTGTGGGAGCAGCTGTAGTGGTTGTGGGAGCAGCTGTTGTTGTTATGGGAATAGCTGTCGTGGTGGTGTGGGCAGCTGTTGTTGTGGTGGCAGCAGCTGTAGTGGTCGTGGGAGCAACTGCTGTGGTTGTGGGAGCAGCTGTGGTGGTTGTGGGAGCAACTGTTCTTGTGGTGGGAGCAGCTGTAGTGGTCGTGGCAGCAGCTGTTGTTGTCGTGTGAGCAGCTGTAGTGGTCTTGGGAGCAACTGCTGTGGTTGTGGGAGCAGCTGTGGTTGTGGTTGGAGCAGCTGTAGTGGTCGTGGGCGTAGCTGTAGTGGTCGTGGGAGCAGCTGTTGTTGTGGTGGGAGCAGCTGTAGTGGTCGTGGGAGCAGCTATTTTTGTGGTGGGAGCAGCTGTAGTGGTTGTGGGAGCAGCTGTACTGGTTGTGGGAGCAACTGTTGTTGTGGTGGGAGCAGCTGTTGTGGTCGTAGGAGCAACTGTTGTGGTAGTGGGAGGAGCTGTTGTGGTTGTGGGAGCAGCTGTTGTTGTGGTGGGAGCAGCTGTTGTTAAGGTGGGCGTAGCTGTAGTGGTCGTGGGAGCAACTGTTGTGGTCGTGGGAGCAGCTGTTGTTTTGATGGGAGCAGCTGTAGTGGTCGTGGGAGCAACTGTTGTGGTCGTGGGAGCAGCTGTTGTTTTGATGGGAGCAGCTGTTGTCGTGATCGGAGCAGCTGCAGTGGTCGATGGAGCAGCTGTTGTTGTGGTGGGAGCAGCTGTCGTGGTCGTGGGAGCAACTGCTGTGGTTGTGGTGGGCGTGGCTGTAGTGGTCGTTGGAGCAACTGTTGTGGTTGTGGGATCAGCTGTGGTTGTTGTGGGATCAGCTGTGGTTGTTAAGGGAGCAGCTGAAGTTGTCGTGAGAGCAGCTGAAGTGGTCGTGGGAGCAACTGCTGTTGTTGAGGGATTAGCTGTAGTGGTCATGGAAGCAACAGTTGTTGTGGTGGGCGTAGCTGTAGTGGTCGTGGGAGCAACTGTTGTGGTTGTGGGATCAGCTGTTGTCATGATGGGAGCAGCTGTAGTAGTCGTGGAAGCAACAGTTGTTGTGGTGGGCGTAGCTGTAGTGGTCGTGGGAGCAACTGTTGTGGTTGTGGGATCAGCTGTTGTCATGATGGGAGCAGCTGTAGTGGTTGTGGGATTAGTTGTGGTTGTTGTGGGAGCAGCTGAAGTGGTCGTGGGAGCAGCTGTTGTGGTTGTGGGAGCAACTGTTGTGGTTGTGGGAGCAGCTGTGGTTGTCGTGGGATCAGCTGAAGTTGTCGTGGGAGCAGCTGAAGGGGTCGTGGGAGCAGCTGCTGTTGTTGAGGGATTAGCGGTAGTGGTCGTGGGAGCAAGTGTTGTGGTTGTGGGAGCAGCTGTAGTGGTTGTGGGAGCAGCTGTTGTTGTGGTGCGAGCAGCTGTAGTGGTTGTGGGAGCAACTGTTGTGGTTGTGAGAGCAGCTGTGGTTGTAGTGGGAGCAATTGTTGTGGTTATTGGAGCAGCTGTTGTTGTCAGGGGCGCACCTGTTGTGGTTGTGGGAGCAGCTGTTGTGGTTGTGGGACCAGCTGTGATGGTTGTGGGAATAGCTGTTGTTGCGGTGGCAGCAGCTGTTGTTGTGGTGGGCGCAGTTGTGGTTGTGGTGGGCGTCGTTGTAGTGGTCGTGTGAGCAACTGTTGTGGTTGTGGGATCAGCTGTTGTCATGATGGGAGCAGCTGTAGTGGTTGTGGGATCAGCTGTGGTTGTTGTGGGAGCAGCTGAAGTGGTCGTGGGAGCAGCTGTTGTGTTTGTCGGAGCAGCTGTGGTTGTTGTGGGCGTAGCTGTAGTGGTCGTGGGAGCAGCTGTTGTTGTGGTGGGAGCAGCTGTAGTGGTCATGGGAGCAGCTGTTGTTGTGATAGGAGCAGCTGTAGTGGTCGTGGGAGCAACTGTTGTTGTGGTGGGAGCAGCTGTTGTGGTCGTAGGAGCAACTGTTGTGGTTGTGGGAGCAGCTGTTGTTGTGGTGGGAGCAACTGTTCTTGAGGTGGGAGCAGCTGTAGTGGTCGTGGGAGCAGCTGTAGTGGTCGTGGGAGCAGCTGATGTTGTGGTGGGAGCAGCTGATGTTGTGGTGGGAGCAGCTGTAGGGGTCGTGGGAGCAGCAGTTGTTGTCATGGGAGCAGCTGTTGTTGAGGTGGGAGCAGCTGTAGTGGTCGTGGGAGCAGCTGATGTTGTGGTGGGAGCAGCTGTAGGGGTCGTGGGAGCAGCAGTTGTGGTCATGAGAGCAACTGTTGTGGTTGTGGGAGCAGCTGTGGTTGTGGTGGGCGTAGCTGTAGTGGTCGTGGGAGCAACTGTTGTGGTTGTGGGAGCAGCTGTGGTTGTAGTGGGAGCAGCTGTAGTGGTCGTGGGAGCAGCTGTTGTTGTTATGGGAATAGCTGTCGTGGTGGTGTGGGCAGCTGTTGTTGTGGTGGCAGCAGCTGTAGTGGTTGTGGGAGCAACTGTTCTTGTGGTGGGAGCAGCTGTAGTGGTCGTGGCAGCAGCTGTTGTTGTCGTGGGAGCAGCTGTAGTGGTCGTGGGAGCAACTGCTGTGGTTGTGGGAGCAGCTGTGGTTGTGGTTGGAGCAGCTGTAGTGGTCGTGGGCGTAGCTGTAGTGGTCGTGGGAGCAGCTGTTGTTGTGGTGGGAGCAGCTGTAGTGGTCGTGGGAGCAGCTGTTTTTGTGGTGGGAGCAGCTGTAGTGGTTGTGGGAGCAGCTGTACTGGTTGTGGGAGCAACTGTTGTTGTGGTGGGAGCAGCTGTTGTGGTCGTAGGAGCAACTGTTGTGGTTGTGGGAGGAGCTGTTGTGGTTGTGGGAGCAGCTGTTGTTGTGGTGGGAGCAGCTGTTGTTGTGGTGGGCGTAGCTGTAGTGGTCGTGGGAGCAACTGTTGTGGTCGTGGGAGCAGCTGTTGTTTTGATGGGAGCAGCTGTAGTGGTCGTGGGAGCAACTGTTGTGGTCGTGGGAGCAGCTGTTGTTTTGATGGGAGCAGCTGTAATGGTCGTGGGAGCAGCTGTTGTTGTGGTGGGAGCAGCTGTCGTGGGAGCAGCTATTTTTGTGGTGGGAGCAGCTGTAGTGGTTGTGGGAGCAGCTGTACTGGTTGTGGGAGCAACTGTTGTTGTGGTGGGAGCAGCTGAAGTGGTCGTAGGAGCAACTGTTGTGGTTGTGGGAGGAGCTGTTGTGGTTGTGGGAGCAGCTGTTGTTGTGGAGGGAGCAGCTGTAGTGGTCGTGGGAGTAGCTATTGTTGTGGTGGGCGTAGCTGTAGTGGTCGTAGGAGCAACTGTTGTGGTCGTGGGAGCAACAAATGTTGTGGTGGGCGTAGCTGTAGTGGTCGTGGGAGCAACTGTTGTGGTTGTGGGATCAGCTGTTGTCATGATGGGAGCAGCTGTAGTGGTCGTGGAAGCAACAGTTGTTGTGGTGGGCGTAGCTGTAGTGGTCGTGGGATCAGCTGTTGTCATGATGGGAGCAGCTGTAGTGGTTGTGGGAGCAGCTGAAGTTGTCGTGGGAGCAGCTGAAGGGGTCGTGGGAGCAGCTGCTGTTGTTGAGGGATTAGCGGTAGTGGTCGTGGGAGCAAGTGTTGTGGTTGTGGGAGCAGCTGTAGTGGTTGTGGGAGCAGCTGTTGTTGTGGTGCGAGCAGCTGTAGTGGTTGTGGGAGCAACTGTTGTGGTCATTGGAGCAGCTGTTGTTGTCAGGGGCGCACCTGTTGTGGTTTTGGGAGCAGCTGTTGTGGTTGTGGGACCAGCTGTGATGGTTGTGGGAATAGCTGTTGTTGCGGTGGCAGCAGCTGTTGTTGTGGTGGGCGCAGCTGTGGTTGTGGTGGGCGTCGTTGTAGTGGTCGTGTGAGCAACTGTTGTGGTTGTGGGATCAGCTGTTGTCATGATGGGAGCAGCTGTAATGGTCGTGGGAGCAGCTGTTGTTGTGGTGGGAGCAGCTGTCGTGGGAGCAGCTATTTTTGTGGTGGGAGCAGCTGTAGTGGTTGTGGGAGCAGCTGTACTGGTTGTGGGAGCAACTGTTGTTGTGGTGGGAGCAGCTGAAGTGGTCGTAGGAGCAACTGTTGTGGTTGTGGGAGGAGCTGTTGTGGTTGTGGGAGCAGCTGTTGTTGTGGAGGGAGCAGCTGTAGTGGTCGTGGGAGTAGCTATTGTTGTGGTGGGCGTAGCTGTAGTGGTCGTAGGAGCAACTGTTGTGGTCGTGGGAGCAACAAATGTTGTGGTGGGCGTAGCTGTAGTGGTCGTGGGAGCAACTGTTGTGGTTGTGGGATCAGCTGTTGTCATGATGGGAGCAGCTGTAGTGGTCGTGGAAGCAACAGTTGTTGTGGTGGGCGTAGCTGTAGTGGTCGTGGGATCAGCTGTTGTCATGATGGGAGCAGCTGTAGTGGTTGTGGGAGCAGCTGAAGTTGTCGTGGGAGCAGCTGAAGGGGTCGTGGGAGCAGCTGCTGTTGTTGAGGGATTAGCGGTAGTGGTCGTGGGAGCAAGTGTTGTGGTTGTGGGAGCAGCTGTAGTGGTTGTGGGAGCAGCTGTTGTTGTGGTGCGAGCAGCTGTAGTGGTTGTGGGAGCAACTGTTGTGGTCATTGGAGCAGCTGTTGTTGTCAGGGGCGCACCTGTTGTGGTTGTGGGAGCAGCTGTTGTGGTTGTGGGACCAGCTGTGATGGTTGTGGGAATAGCTGTTGTTGCGGTGGCAGCAGCTGTTGTTGTGGTGGGCGCAGCTGTGGTTGTGGTGGGCGTCGTTGTAGTGGTCGTGTGAGCAACTGTTGTGGTTGTGGGATCAGCTGTTGTCATGATGGGAGCAGCTGTAGTGGTTGTGGGATCAGCTGTGGTTGTTGTGGGAGCAGCTGAAGTGGTCGTGGGAGCAGCTGTTGTGGTTCTGGGAGCAGTTGTGGTTGTTGTGGGCGTAGCTGTAGTGGTCGTGGGAGCAGCTGTTGTTGTGGTGGGAGCAGCTGTAGTGGTCATGGGAGCAGCTGTTGTTGTGATAGGAGCAGTTGTAGTGGTCGTGGGAGCAGCTGTTTTTGTGGTGGGAGCAGCTGTAGTGGTTGTGGGAGCAGCTGTACTGGTTGTGGGAGCAACTGTTGTTGTGGTGGGAGCAGCTGTTGTGGTCGTAGGAGCAACTGTTGTGGTTGTGGGAGGAGCTGTTGTGGTTGTGGGAGCAGCTGTTGTGGTGGTGGGAGCAGCTGTAGTGGTCGTGGGAGCAGCTGTTGTTGTGGTGGGCGTAGCTGTAGTCGTCGTGGGAGCAACTGTTGTGGTCGTGGGAGCAGCTGTTGTTTTGATGGGAGCAGCTGTAATGGTCGTGGGAGCAGCTGTTGTTGTGGTGGGAGCAGCTGTCGTGGTTGTGGGAGCAGCTGTACTGGTTGTGGGAGCAACTGTTGTTGTTGTGGGAGCAGCTGATGTGGTCGTAGGAGCAACTGTTGTGGTTGTGGGAGCAGCTGTTGTTGTGGTGGGAGCAGCTGTAGTGGTCGTGGGAGTAGCTATTGTTGTGGTGGGCGTAGCTGTAGTGGTCGTGTGAGCAACTGTTGTGGGCGTGGGAGCAACAGTTGTTGTGGTGGGCGTAGCTGTAGTGGTCGTGGGAGCAACTGTTGTGGTTGTGGGATCAGCTGTTGTCATGATGGGAGCAGCTGTAGTGGTCGTGGAAGCAACAGTTGTTGTGGTGGGCGTAGCTGTAGTGGTCGTGGGATCAGCTGTTGTCATGATGGGAGCAGCTGTAGTGGTTGTGGGATCAGTTGTGGTTGTTGTGGGAGCAGCTGAAGTGGTCGTGGGAGCAGCTGTTGTGGTTGTGGGAGCAGCTGTGGTTGTTGTGGGCGTAGCTGTAGTTGTGGTGGGAGTAGCTGTTGTTTTGGTGGGAGCAGCTGTAGTGGTCGTGGGAGCAACTGCTGTGGTTGTGGGAGCAGCTGTAGTGGTTGTGGGAGCAACTGTTCTTGTGGTGGGAGCAGCTGTAGTGGTCGTGGGAGCAGCTGTTGTTGTCGTGGGAGCAGCTGTAGTGGTCGTGGGAGCAACTGCTGTGGTTGTGGGAGCAGCTGTAGTGGTTGTGGGAGCAACTGTTCTTGTGGTGGGAGCAGCTGTAGTGGTCGTGGGAGCAGCTGTTGTTGTCGTGGGAGCAGCTGTAGTGGTCGTGGGAGCAACTGCTGTGGTTGTGGGAGCAGCTGTGGTTGTGGTGGGCATAGCTGTAGTGGTCGTTGGAGCAACTGTTGTGCTTGTGGGAGCAGCTGTTGTTGTGATCGGAGCAGCTGTAGTGGTCGTGGGAGCAGCTGTTTTTGTGGTGGGAGTAGCTGTAGTGGTTGTGGGAGCAGCTGTACTGGTTGTGGGAGCAACTGTTGTTGTGGTGGGAGCAGCTGTTGTGGTCGTGGTAGCAACTGTTGTGGTTGTGGGAGGAGCTGTTGTGGTTGTGGGAGCAGCTGTTGTTGTGGTGGGAGCAGCTGTAGTGGTCGTGGGAGCAGCTAATGTTGTGGTGGGCGTAGCTGTAGTGGTCGTGGGAGCAACTGTTGTGGTTGTGGGAGCAGCTGTTGTTTTTATGGGAGCAGCTGTTGCCGTGATCGGAGTAGCTGCAGTGGTCGTGGTAGCAGCTGTTGTTGTGGTGGGAGCAGCTGTCGTGGTCGTGGGAGCAACTGCTGTGGTTGTGGGAGCAGCTGTGGTTGTGGTGGGCGTAGCTGTAGTTGTCGTTGGAGCAACTGTTGTGGTTGTGGGATCAGCTGTGGTTGTTGTGGGATCAGCTGTGGTTGTTGTGGGAGCAACTGAAGTTGTCGTGGGAGCAGCTGAAGTGGTTGTGGGAGCAGCTGTACTGGTTGTGGGAGCAACTGTTGTTGTGGTGGGAGCAGCTGTTGTGGTCGTGGTAGCAACTGTTGTGGTTGTGGGAGGAGCTGTTGTGGTTGTGGGAGCAGCTGTTGTTGTGGTGGGAGCAGCTGTAGTGGTCGTGGGAGCAGCTAATGTTGTGGTGGGCGTAGCTGTAGTGGTCGTGGGAGCAACTGTTGTGGTCGTGGGAGCAGCTGTTGTTTTTATGGGAGCAGCTGTTGCCGTGATCGGAGTAGCTGCAGTGGTCGTGGTAGCAGCTGTTGTTGTGGTGGGAGCAGCTGTCGTGGTCGTGGGAGCAACTGCTGTGGTTGTGGGAGCAGCTGTGGTTGTGGTGGGCGTAGCTGTAGTTGTCGTTGGAGCAACTGTTGTGGTTGTGGGATCAGCTGTGGTTGTTGTGGGATCAGCTGTGGTTGTTGTGGGAGCAACTGAAGTTGTCGTGGGAGCAGCTGAAGTGGTCGCGGGAGCAACTGCTGTTGTTGAGGGATTAGCTGTAGTGCTCGTGGGAGCAACTGTTGTGGTTGTGGGAGCAGCTGTTTTGGTCGTGGGAGCAACTGTTGTGGTTGTGGGAGCAGCTGTTTTGGTCGTGGGAGCAACTGTTGTGGTTGTGGGAGGAGCTGTTGTGGTTGTGGGAGCAGCTGTTGTTGTGGTGGGAGCAGCTGTAGTGGTCGTGGAAGCAACAGTTGTTGTAGTGGGCGTAGCTGTAGTGGTCGTGGGAGCAACTGTTGTGGTTGTGGGATCAGCTGTTGGCATGATGGGAGCAGCTGTAGTGGTTGTGGGATCAGTTGTTGTGGTTGTTGTGGGCGTAGCTGTAGTGGTGGTGGGAGTAGCTGTTGTTTTGGTGGGAGCAGCTGTAGTGGTCGTGGGAGCAGCTGTTGTTGTGGTGGGAGCAGCTGTAGTGTTCATGGGAGCAGCTGTTGTTGTGATAGGAGCAGCTGTAGTGGTCGTGGGAGCAGCTGTTTTTGTGGTGGGAACAGCTGTAGTGGTTGTGGGAGCAGCTGTACTGGTTGTGGGATCAGCTGTTGTCATGATGGGAGTAGCTGTAGTGGTCGTGGAACCAACAGTTGTTGTGGTGGGCGTAGCTGTAGTGGTCGTGGGAGCAACTGTTGTGGTTGTGGGATCAGCTGTTGTCATGATGGGAGCAGCTGTATTGGCTGTGGGATCAGTTGTGGTTGTTGTGGGAGCAGCTGAAGTGGTCGTGGGAGCAGCTGTTGTGGTTGTGGGAGCAGCTGTGGTCTTTGTGGGCGTAGCTGTAGTGGTGGTGGGAGTAGCTGTTGTTGTGGTGGCAGCAGCTGTAGTGGTCGTGGGAGCAACTGCTGTGGTTGTGGGAGCAGCTGTAGTGGTTGTGGGAGCAACTGTTCTTGTGGTGGGAGCAGCTGTAGTGGTCGTGGGAGCAGCTGTAGTGGTGGTGGGGGCAGCTGTTGTTGTGGTGGGAGCAGCTTTCGTGGTCGTGGGAACAACTGTTGTGGTTGTGGGATCAGCTGTGGTGTTTGTGGGATCAGCTGTGGTTGTTGTGGGAGCAGCTGTGGTTGTAGTGGGAGCAATTGTTGTGGTTGTGGGAGCAACTGTTGTGGTTGTGGGAGGAGCTGTTGTGGTTGTGGGAGCAGCTGTTGTTGTGGTGGGAGCAGCTGTAGTGGTCGTGGAAGCAACAGTTGTTGTGGTGGGCGTAGCTGTAGTGGTCGTGGGAGCAACTGTTGTGGTTGTGGGATCAGCTGTTGTAGTGGGAGCAATTGTTGTGGTCCTGGGAGCAGCTGTTGTTGTCAGGGGTGCACCTGTTGTGGTTGTGGGAGCAGCTGTTGTGGTTGTGGGACCAGCTGTGATGGTTGTGGGAATAGCTGTTGTTGCTGTGGCAGCAGCTGTTGTTGTCGTGGGCGCAGCTGTGGTTGTGGTGGGCGTCGCTGTAGTGGTCGTGTGAGCAACTGTTGTGGTTGTCGGAGCAGCTGTGGTTGTGGTGGGCGTAGCTGTAGTGGTTGTGGGAGCAGCTGTTGTTGTGGTGGGAGCAGCTGTAGTGGTCATGGAAGCAACAGTGGTTGTGGTGGGCGTAGCTGTAGTGGTCGTGGGAGCAACTGTTGTGGTTGTGGGATCAGCTGTTGTCATGATGGGAGCAGCTGTAGTGGTTGTGGGATCAGCTGTGGTTGTTGTGGGAGCAGCTAAAGTGGTCGTGGGAGCAGCTGTTGTGGTTGTGGGAGCAGCTGTGGTTGTTGTGGGCGTAGCTGTAGTGGTTGTGGGAGCAGCTGTTTTTGTGATAGGAGCAGCTGTAGTGGTCATGGAAGCAACAGTTGTTGTGGTGGGCGTAGCTGTAGTGGTCGTGGGAGCAACTGTTGTGGTTGTGGGATCAGCTGTTGTCATGATGGGAGCAGCTGTAGTGGTTGTGGGATCAGTTGTGGTTGTTGTGGGAGCAGCTGAAGTGGTCGTGGGAGCAGCTGTTGTGGTTGTGGGAGCAGCTGTGGTTGTTGTGGGCGTAGCTGTAGTGGTGGTGGGAGTAGCTGTTGTTTTGGTGGGAGCAGCTGTCGTGGTGGTGTGGGCAGCTGTTGTTGTGGTGGGAGCAGCTGTAGTGGTCATGGAAGCAACAGTTGTTGTGGTGGGCGTAGCTGCAGTGGTCGTGGGAGCAACTGTTGTGGTTGTGGGATCAGCTGTTGTCATGATGGGAGTAGCTGTAGTGGTCGTGGAACCAACAGTTGTTGTGGTGGGCGTAGCTGTAGTGGTCGTGGGAGCAACTGTTGTGGTTGTGGGATCAGCTGTTGTCATGATGGGAGCAGCTGTAGTGGCTGTGGGATCAGTTGTGGTTGTTGTGGGAGCAGCTGAAGTGGTCGTGGGAGCAGATGTTGTGGTTGTGGGAGCAGCTGTGGTCTTTGTGGGCGTAGCTGTAGTGGTGGTGGGAGTAGCTGTTGTTTTGGTGGGAGCAGCTGTAGTGGCTGTGGGATCAGTTGTGGTTGTTGTGGGAGCAGCTGAAGTGGTCGTGGGAGCAGCTGTTGTGGTTGTGGGAGCAGCTGTGGTCTTTGTGGGCGTAGCTGTAGTGGTGGTGGGAGTAGCTGTTGTTTTGGTGGGAGCAGCTGTCGTGGTGGTGTGGGCAGCTGTTGTTGTGGTGGCAGCAGCTGTAGTGGTCGTGGGAGCAACTGCTGTGGTTGTGGGAGCAGCTGTAGTGGTTGTGGGAGCAACTGTTCTTGTGGTGGGAGCAGCTGTAGTGGTCGTGGGAGCAGCTGTAGTGGTTGTCGGAGCAGCTGTGGTTGTGGTGGGCGTAGCTGTAGTGGTTGTGGGAGCAGCTGTTGTTGTGGTGGGAGCAGCTGTAGTGGTCATGGAAGCAACAGTGGTTGTGGTGGGCGTAGCTGTAGTGGTCGTGGGAGCAACTGTTGTGGTTGTGGGATCAGCTGTTGTCATGATGGGAGCAGCTGTAGTGGTTGTGGGATCAGCTGTGGTTGTTGTGGGAGCAGCTGAAGTGGTCGTGGGAGCAGCTGTTGTGGTTGTGGGAGCAGCTGTGGTTGTTGTGGGCGTAGCTGTAGTGGTTGTGGGAGCAGCTGTTTTTGTGATAGGAGCAGCTGTAGTGGTCATGGAAGCAACAGTTGTTGTGGTGGGCGTAGCTGTAGTGGTCGTGGGAGCAACTGTTGTGGTTGTGGGAGCAGCTGTGGTTGTTGTGGGAGCAGCTGAAGTGGTCGTGGGAGCAGCTGTTGTGGTTGTGGGAGCAGCTGTGGTTGTTCTGGGCGTAGCTGTAGTGGTGGTGGGAGTAGCTGTTGTTTTGGTGGGAGCAGCTGTCGTGGTGGTGTGGGCAGCTGTTGTTGTGGTGGGAGCAGCTTTCGTGGTCGTGGGAGCAACTGCTGTGGTTGTGGGAGCAGCTGTGGTTGTGGTGGGCATAGCTGTAGTGGTCGTTGGAGCAACTCTTGTGGTTGTGGGAGCAGCTGTTTTTTTGGTGGGAGCAGCTGTAGTGGTTGTGGGAGCAGCTGTACTGGTTGTGGGAGCAACTGTTGTTGTGGTGGGAAAAGCTGTAGTGGTCGTGGGAGCAGCTGTTGTGGTTATGGGAATAGCTGTTGTTGTGGTGAGAGCAGCTGTGGTTGTGGTGGGAGCAGCTGTAGTGGTCATGGAACCAGCTGTTGTTGTGATGGGAGCAGCTGTTCTGGTTGTGGGATCAGCTGTGGTTGTTGTGGGATCAGCTTTGGTTGTTGTTGGAGCAGCTGAAGTGGTCGTGGGAGCAGCTGAAGTGGTCGTGGGAGCAGCTGTAGTGGTTGTGGGAGCAGCTGTCGTTGTGGTGAAAGCAGCTGTAGTGGTCGTGGGAGCAACTGCTGTGGTTGTGGGAGCAGCTCTGGTTGTAGTGGGAGCAGTTGTTGTGGTCGTGGGAGCAGCTGAAGTGGTCGTGGGAGCAGCTGTTGTTGTTGTGGGAGCAGCTGTAGTGGTGGTGGGGGCAGCTGTTGTTGTTGTGGGAGCAGCTGTAGTGGTGGTGGGGGCAGCTGTTGTTGTGGTGGGAGCAGCTGTAGTGGTCGTGGGAGCAACTGCTGTGGTTGTGGGAGCAGCTGTGGTTGTGGGAGCAGCTGTGGTTGTGGTGGGCGTAGCTGTAGTGGTCGTTGGAGCAACTATTGTGGTTGTGGGAGCAGCTGTGGTTGTAGGAGCAGATGTTGTTGTGGTGGGAGCAGCTGTTCTTGTCGTAGGAGCAGCTGTAGTGGTTTTGGGAATTGCTGTTGTTGTTGTTGCAGCAGCTGTGGTTGTAGTGGGATCAGCTGTAGAGGTTGTGGCTGCAGCTGTGCTTTTGGTGGGCGCAGCTGTTGTTGTGGTGGGAGCAGCTGTTGTTGTGGTGGGAGCAGCTGTAGTGATCCTGGGAGCAACTGTTGTGGTTGTGGGAGCAGCTGTTGTTGTCGTGGGAGCATCTTTAGTGGTGGGAGCAGCTGTTGTTGCCATGGGAGCAGCTGTGGTTGTTGTGCTAGCAGCTGTGTTTGTGATGTGATTAAGAGCTTGTATGGACAGGAGTAACAGAATACCCTTTGACATCATAATTTTGCCACGCATCATGCAGGCCAGAGTAAAACCTTAAAAGTATTGAGAAAGTGATTACATTCACATATTATCTAAACAAGCTAAGGCTAGCTTTATTCAAGTTCGGGTCACATTCAAGACAATTTTACAATACAGAAATTGTAGGCTATTTTATTTCTGTCCCCCTCTCCTGCTTTAGTTGTTCTGTTTCCTTGTAGTACCGTATTTTTCGGAAAATAAGCCAATATTAGTTGATATATTTGAATAAAAAAACATGTTATTAAGATTTCACTCCATTAATTGTAGACTACGGTGAACATTTGTAAAGTTGTAGACTTTATAATACACAATGTTGGTAACGAACGTCCTTTACATGTGGTTACCCTGATGAAAACAAATGAAAACTAGAGAGGGTACAATTTCTGGGGAAGTTGTAGGGTGTGCTTGCTTGTGTCGGTTGTACAGGGGTCTGTATATTTTATATAAAAATGCATAGGGCCTACTTATTATTTATAAAGATTACATAGATTTAAAAGCATCTTTTTTTTTGCTGCTCATTTACAACTCAAAATACGAGTGAAGTGTAGAATGAAATATTATGTCTTCTCATTTCCCCTGCAAGAGGCAGCCTCATCGTTGAATCAAAACGAATACATTTGGCAGACCGGTGTAAAAATTTACCTAATCTCTATGACTTAAACGTCATTTTAAGTTTTTCCCTTCTCATGATATTTTCAGGCATTTAGCCTACTCATTGCATTCATTCATTAATAAAGAACCCCCTTTGAAGATTATTCTACAACGTTACCCGGCAATAGAAGATGGAATCGCGATTCAAACAGTACCATCTGCTAACTGAAAATATGCCCCTCAAAACGTAAATAAGCTTGACATTTATTTAGTGGAAAATCGCTCATTCAGAAAAAGCTTGCTGGTAGCGATCATTGTCAGTAACAACGCAAAATGCGATATAGCCCTGTGTGGAGAAGCTGCCCCGGTAAATTGTACTACTACTGTACACTACTGCTGTGTTCGTCTTGGTAGCGATTGCGTTGAATTGGATTTAACGTTCCGTTGTACGGTTTAGGCTGAAATTAATTATTTTCATGAACAGATTGACAACGTTTAGGCTGTGGCAATGAAGTTCAGATTAGTAGTTAGATAGACTTTTGATTTAAGTAAGGGGAGTGCCGAACATGTTCTGTCGCCGTTTGACTTCCTACAGCTGTGTAGATGTTTTTGTAGTGTCTCGCGTAGGTTACAGCGTTGCAGTGAGCAACACTGGTTTGAAACCACAGGTAATGGTAATTTCACCAACAAATCGTTTACTAATGTCAGAATAAATCATACAATGAAAATGTATATGTGAGGAATGTTTATTTTAACGATTGAAAACAGATACATCATAGACCACTGTAGTATGTGTTGCCCGGGCAACACAGGCTATAATGTCATGATGCTAATACTTCAGTGAAATAGTAGATTACTGTTTCCGAAAGTACATGTACTTCCTGACTAATATTATCTTATATTGTACATTACACATCACAATTGTGTGTCATATCACAAAGTAAAATGAGTAAATAGTTATCACCCTGGCCTCTTTGCTTGTGGCGTTTCTGCAGCTGCCTTGCAGTAAAGCTGTTTTCGTGACGTTAGTGACGTTAGTAACGTCAGTGACTGTGGATAGCAAATTAGCTGCCTTGCAGTAAAGCTATAGTTAGCCTAGCTATCCCCCAAGTTAACAGATGCGAAACGAATGTTCTGCCAAAGGTAGTCACGCGTGTTTTCGTGACGTTAGTGACGTAGTGACGTTAGTAACGTCAGTGACTGTGGCTAGCAAATTAGCCACCGTTAGCTTCACTTTTCGCCACATAAACTTAACTTGAGCCTAAACCATGCAACGGAACATAAATTCCAATAGAGGCAACTCAATCGCTACCAAGACTAAACTTTTGACACCTAGGTTGTCTATGTAGGCCAAATATTGACAAAGATTTAGGGGGGCAAAAATAAATAATTAATATATATGTGAGAGAACAAAGGTTGTGCCCTTGCCGAAGGCAAAGCACACCCAAATATATATATGTGAGAGAACAAAGGTTGTGCCCTTGCCGAAGGCAAAGCACACCCAATAAACGGATTGATCCGTTGAGCTAGCATACCCGTAGTTGTTTTGTTTGTTTGAGAGAAACGAGTTGTCACGCGTTGCACACAACACACACGCAGACATAGCCTACCGAGAGAGAACCCCCAAGTCGATTTCTAAAATCAGCATCAAATGAATTCTCGAAGCTGAAAAGCACAGGGAGTTGTTGTATGTCAGCAACAATTTTACAAGGACAACGTAGATAAGGATTAATGCTGGGATATAGCCAATGCCATGTTTATGTACCATGTCAGCCTAAAGGAAAGCTCAGAGTAGCTGAAAGGCTTGGTGACTGGCGCGGAGAAATGCGCGTCTGGTGTGAACAGCTTTTGCTCAGTCGTAGCCGATCGTGGTGCTGCGCGGCGCGTCCAGGCGCTTCGCAGCAAGTGTGTCCCAGGCGTAAGGTGAATATGCCGCACTTGATACGGGAACAATGATACCAAGCAATGCACGAGTATAGGCGATCTTACAGCATGTTGTTGTGTAACACACTTCAAAAACGAAAGTAATTAAGTGCGTAATGTATGTTTTCTATTGCCCGGGAATTAACTAATATTTACCTTTAGACGCATGAGTTCTAAATATTTCCGACGGTTATTTTTTTATTAGTTATTTTTCCGAAACTGTAGCTAGCTAGCTTTAGTTAGCTTCCGGGCTAAGTTAGCTAGCATAATACTCGTAGCAATGCTACTACCATGCTAGTGTTACTTTTTAGCCTTTTCATTAGTGCATTTTGAAGCCATACTAAAGCATTTGTGGCCTAGTTTTTGTCCATCAGAAAATATTCAGTTGGAATGGTCGAAATCGCATGTACCCGCATTCGAACTATCACATTTTCTTTTCTTTTTATTATACAGTAATCCCTCGTTTATCGCGGGGGTTACGTTCCGAAAATGACCCGCGATAAGTGAAATCCGCGAAATAGATTTTTTTTTTTTTTTTACAATTAGCAACTATTACATGTATACAAATACAGTGACTCACGTGTAGGCCGTTTCACTGCTCTTCAGACTGGGCCGCTGCATCCTGACTGCGCGTTTCGTCGACATTATGGGTTTAGGAGATGTTCGAAATTACAAGATAATTTGGCCAACTTAATGTAAATTTGCCAAGCTGTTTTATGTACGTACACATAACTGCACGAGACGACAAAATGATAGCACAATTCGTAGCATGTTTTGATACAAGAAGCGGGAGTGAGTTTTTAGCGAATCAGAATGCAGAGCACAATGCACCAAAAAAAAAAAAAAATGCATTATGAAAATCCGCGAAATAGCGAATCCGCGATAAGTGAACCGCGAAGTGGCGAGGGATCACTGTACATTATAGAGAATGCGAAGTTGACGTCACGCCGCGTTGAATTCTGGGTAATTGGCAAAACCGTTTTGTTTGGGCGCCATCTTGTGAGGTCAACAGACATATACATCAGTGGTTGTGATGGGAAGTTCAGATCATTTTACTGATTCGGTTCTTTGAATCTCGTTCAATAAAATGAACGAATCTTTTTTAGAGTCATTCGTTCATTTCAACAGGGGGGGGCTATACGTCCACTGCAGACACGTATCATATTCTCATGTAGGTTAGTGCATGTGCACCAGCAGATACTATTTTAAAAGAAATTCCTGCATTAAAATAATGTATCATGACAGTTTGTATGATTTGGTCATTTATTATCACACTAGCATTTAATTATCACGGCAAACAATTACACTCCACTAAACTGTAAGTGTAAATGTAAAGTGAAAATAACAAAACCAGTCAGTATGACGACTTGAGCGAATATCATTCACGTCTTACTAAAACAGCGGCCACGCGAAAGGGAATGAAGAAACTGTTTCCTCTACTAAAAAATACAATGCGGGTCACGTTAAAAAAGGATCCAAAGACTTGTAGAAAGACCGAGTCGGGAAATGAACGAATCGTTTGTTTCCACTAGCTACCAGTACAGAGCCTATGCAGGAAACGTGAAAAATGATCCAAAGACTCGTAGAAAGCCCGAGTCGGGAAATGAACGAATCGTTTCTGTTTACTTGGACGAGCCTATGCAACAGTCCCGATGTGCGGCCACGAGAAAATGAACGAATCACTTTTTGAGAGGACTCGTTACTCCCGAGTCCTTGTTAAGATTTGTTCAAAATGAACTAATCGTTCACGAACGACACATCACTAATCAGTGGGCATCTTGATCAGCACATTTAGAGGCATCAAACATTTCCAGGGAGGGCCCCTCTGTAGTGATCCGAATGAGGTCATCGTGGTGGATGGGTTCAAACCTTGTTGATCGCTAATGGAAAATGTAGTTTTTATGTTGTATTCGCAACAGTCGGCACTCTTGGTTTTCAGCATGCCCTGCGGCAGACAGAAGGGGACTTAGTTGGGGGGGTTAATTTTGTTCACGGAAGCATTGTTTAATTTTCTATTGTTGAACTCTTGTGTTTATTTTGATATGTGTAGTGTTGGATATTACTTTGCTTAGTTCGATTGTTCACACTGAGGTTGAAGGTTAGCTAGCTAGATTGCTAGCCAGGCTGTTACAGCGCAGGCCAGACGCAGTAGGCTATCGCAGGATGCAGCCTATGAGGTTTATCCAAGTCATGATTATTGTTAATTGAAATGAATAAACGTGTCCCATTGCAATTAATGGTTTGAGTATCCTCAAGTTCCACCACCTCTTTGCACGTAACTGACAGCTGCAATATGTTAAAACCATAAACGGTATGTCTATGGTTAAAAGTTGCTCGCACCTGTGCGCCAAAATATTTTTGGGCGCACTGTAGTAGAGCCAATATGTATGATTATTTAAGGGAAATCATGAGAAAACAACATTTCATGCATCAATGTTTACAATAAGCTCCGTCTGTAGGCAACATCTTCATTTTCAACGACTTTTATTACAAGATAGAGGACAAAGTGCATATGAAATATACATAATTGTTGGCAATGTAGAACAGCACCCATATAATAAATGTATTATTTGGTTAGAAAGATATGACCCTTCTAGTGATTAGTGGATAAACCGGAATTCTCCATAACTAAAAAGGTTATTAAATAAAAAAGTAAAAGTAGCTGCCTGTCACAAACGCAGAAGCAGGATCGTGTAATTTTGTCCTGAAAAACTTGCGTAACTCCAACAAATGCTTCGTAACAAAAAAGTTTAGATTTCAATTTGAAGCAGTACATCTAACACTGTAGGACATCTCCCATGCCATGGTATCCTCTCTGACTCTGCTTAGGAAAAATATGGATAACAATACATTTATTAATTCACGCCCATTAACCAAATTAGATTTGTAATGGTTTGCTTTTAAACTAACTAAGGATCTGTAATATCAAAAGCGTAGGAGCCAATTGAGTCCTTTTGAGTATTTGAGTTGATATTACAGTTTGTGTGACTTTATTATTGGGTGTGCTCAAGCCTTCGGCGAGAGCACAACCTTTGTTCTCTCACATATATATTATTATTTTTTTTATTTCTTTTTGCCCCCCTAAAACTCAGTCAATATTTGGCCTACATAGACAACGTAGGTGTCAAAAGTTTCGTCTTGGTAGCGATTGAGTTGCTTCTATTGGAATTTACGTTCCGTTGCATGGTTTAAGCGTAAGTTAAGTTTTTGTGGTGAAAAGTGAAGCTAACGGTGGCTAATTTGCTAGCCACAGTCACTGACGTTACTAACGTCACTGCGTCACTAACGTCACGAAAACACGCGTGACTACCTTTGCCAGAACATTCGTTTAGCATCTGTTAACTTGGGGGATAGCTAGGCTAACTATAGCTTTACTGCAAGGCAGCTGCAGAAACGCCACAAGAAAAGAGGCCAGGGTGATAACTATTTACTCATTTTACTTTGTGATATGACACACAATTGTGATGTGTAATGTACAATATAAGCTGATATTATTAAGGAAGTACATC
Organism: Osmerus mordax; assembly: GCF_038355195.1. Classification (NCBI taxonomy): domain Eukaryota; kingdom Metazoa; phylum Chordata; class Actinopteri; order Osmeriformes; family Osmeridae; genus Osmerus; species Osmerus mordax. The sequence goes on from NC_090070.1 coordinate 1,305,045, forward strand.
TACTTTCGGAAACAGTAGTCTACTATTTCACTGAAGTATTAGCATCATGACATTAGCCTGTGTTGCCCGGGCAACACATACTACAGTGGTCTATGATGTAGCGTTATCTGTTTTCAATCGTTAAAATAAACATTCCTCACATATACATTTTCGTTGTAGGATTTATTCTGACATTAGAAAACGATTTGTTGGTGAAATTACCATTACCTGTGGTTTCAAACCAGTGTAGCTCACTGCAACGCTGTAGCTTACGCGAGACACACTACAAAAACATCTAGCTACAGTACACAGCTGTTTAGGAAGTCAAACGGCGACAGAAAATGTTCGGCACTCCCCTTACTTAAATCAAAAGTCTATCTAACTGCTAACCTGAACTTCATTGCCACAGCCTAAACGTTGTCAATCTGTTCATGAAAATAATTAATTTCAGCCTAAACCGTACAACGGAACGTTAAATCCAATTCAACCAACGCAATCGCTACCAAGACGAACACAGCAGTAGTCTAGTACTGTACCGTAGTAGTACAATTTACCGGGGCAGCTTCTCCACACAGGGCTATATCGCATTTTGCGTTGTTACTGACCATGATCGCTACCAGTGAGCTTTTTATGAATGAGCAATTTTCCACTAAATAAATGTCAAGCTTATTTACGTTTTGGGGGGCATATTTTCAGTTAGCAGATGGTACCGTTTGAATCGCGATTCCATCTTCTACTGCCGGGTAACGTCGTAGAATAATCTTCAAAGGGGTTGTTTATTCATGAATGAATGCAATATGAGTAGGCTAAATGCCTGAAAATATCATGAAAAGAGAAAAACTTAAAATGACGTTTAAATCATAGAGATTAGGTCAATTTTTACACCGGTCTGCAATAATGTCACGAAAACACGCGTGACTACCTTTGGCAGAACATTCGTTTCGCATCTGTTAACTTGGGGGATAGCTAGGCTAACTATAGCTTTACTGCAAGGCAGCTGCAGAAACGCCACAAGAAAAGAGGCCAGGGTGATAACTATTTACTCATTTTACTTTGTGATATGACACACAATTGTGATGTGTAATGTACAATATAAGCTGATATTATTAAGGAAGTACATCTACTTTCGGAAACGGTAGTCTACTATTTCACTGAAGTATTAGCATCATGACATTAGCCTGTGTTGCCCGGGCAACACATACTACAGTGGTCTATGATGTATCTGTTTTCAATCGTTAAAATAAACATTCCTCACATATACATTTTCGTTATATGATTTATTCTGACATTAGTAAACGATTTGTTGGTGAAATTACCATTACCTGTGGTTTCAAACCAGTGTAGCTCACTGCAACGCTGTAGCCTACCCGAGACACTAGTGTGAGTAGCTAACAAAAACTCCTCAGCTGTTCAAGTCAAACGGTGACAGAACATGTTCGGCACTCCCCTTACTCAAAAGTCTTTCAATAGTTGAAACAATCTGACTACTAACCTGAACTTCATTGCCACAGCCTAAACTTTGTCAATCTGTTCATGAAAATAATTAATTTCAGCCTAAACCGTACAACGGAACGTTAAATCGAATTCAACCAACGCAATCGCTACCAAGACGAACACAGCAGTAGTCTAGTACTGTACTGTAGTAGTACAATTTACCGGGGCAGCTTCTCCACACAGGGCTATATCGCATTTTGCGTTGTTACTGACAATGATCGCTACCAGTGAGCTTTTTATGAATGAGCGATTTTCCACTAAATAAATGTCAAGCTTATTTACGTTTTTGGGGGCATATTTTCAGTTAGCAGATGGTACTGTTTGAATTGCGATTCTATCTTCTGCCGGTAAAGTCGTAGAATAATCTTCAAAGGGGGTTCTTTATTAATGAATGAATGCAATATGAGTAGGCTAAATGCCTGAAAATATCACGAGAAGGGACAACTTAAAAGGACGTTTAAGTCATAGAGATTAGGTCAATTTTTACACCGGTCTGCCAAATGTATTCGTTTTGATTCAGCCTGTCAGCTGCCTCTTGCAGGGGAAATGAGAAGACATCATATTTCATTCTACACTTCACTCGTATTTTGAGTTGTAAATGAGCAGCAAAAAAAAGATGCTTTTAAATCTATGTAATCTTTATAAATAATAAGTAGGCCCGATGCATTTTTATATAAAATATACAGACCCCTGTGCAACCGACGCAAGCAAGCACACCCTACAATTTCCTCAGAAATTGTATCCTCTCTAGTTATTATTTATTTTTGCCCCCCTAACCCTCAGTCAATATTTGGACTATATAGACAACCTAGGTGTCAAAAGTTTCGTCTTGGTAGCGATTGAGTTGCTTGTATTTTTATTTATATTCCGTTGCACAGTTTAGGAGGTTACAACGTTTTTGTGGAAAAAAGTGTCTTCTGTCAATGAAGGGTACCAGTGCTAGCCTACGTCACTACGTCAGCACACGTTAGCAACGACGTATGGATACAACGTGATAGAGACGTTCTAGCACGCAAATTGGAGCTTGGATTATGAGTGAAAAATGCCAACCCCCAAAATTACCAACCATTGGGTTTTGTTGAGAAAGCAATTTCGAGTGGAACTGATCTAACCAACTGTCTAACCAACTGTCTAACTTTCTCTCTCAGAACAACCTGCTTGAACCCAACCAATCGGGCTTCAAGACTGGCCACTCCACAGAGACTGCCCTCCTTTCAGTCACCACTGCCCTCCAGTCTGCCAGAGCGGCTTCCAGGTCATCCGTTATCATTCTGCTGGACCTTTCTGCAGCGTTTGATACGGTTAACCACCAGATCCTGCTCGCCAGACTTTCTGAGATGGGCATCACTGGCACTGCACTCCAGTGGATCTCATCCTACCTGTCGGGAAGATCCTACCAGGTTTCCTGGGGAGGCAAACTGTCAGGCCCTCGCCAGCTCTCCACTGGTGTCCCACAGGGCTCCGTCCTTGGACCCCTCCTCTTCTCTCTGTACACCACCTCACTTGGACCAATCATCACCTCCCATGGCTTCTCCTACCACTGCTACACTGACGACACGCAGCTGTACCTGTCGTTCCCCCCGACCGATCCGGGGATCTCAGCTAGGATTGAGGCCTGCCTCACAGACATCTCCGCCTGGATGACCGAGCACCACCTCCAGCTGAACCTCGCCAAAACAGAACTTCTCATCATCCCGGCTAAACCCTCCATCTCCCACGATCTCTCAATCACCCTGGGATCTGCGACGGTGACCCCTTCATCCTCTGCCAGGAACCTTGGGGTTACCATGGACGACGAGCTCTCCCTCACGGCCCACATTGCTGCGGTCTCCCGGTCGTGTAGATTCACCCTCTACAACATCCGGAAGATCAGGAGATACCTGTCTGAGCACTCCACCCAGCTGCTAGTCCAAGCACTCGTCCTCTCCAAGTTGGACTATTGCAACTTGCTGCTCGCTGGTCTCCCAGCATGTGCAACCCGCCCTCTTCAGAGGATTCAGAACGCGGCGGCCCGCCTGGTCTACAATCTACCCAGACGCTCCCATGTTACCCCGCTCCTCATCTCTCTCCACTGGCTACCTATCATGGCCCGTATCAGATTCAAGACCCTGGTATTGACCTTCCGAGCAGTGAACGGGACTGCACCCGTCTACATCAAGTCTCTCCTGCAGCCTTACACCCCCACCCGTCACCTACGGTCTTCTTCAGACAACCGCCTGGTGGTCCCACCGCTCAAGACCGCCCGGTCCCAACACAAGCTCTTCTCCTGTCTGGCCCCCCAGTGGTGGAATCAACTCCCCACCTCCATCAGAGACACTGACTGTCTCTCCACCTCCAAGAAAAGGCTCAAGACGCACTTGTTCCGGGAGTACAACGGTACTTAGGAACGGTTCGCTTGACCCGATGTTAGTTTCCTCAAGGATCACAATGACTCTTGCTTAGAGACTTGTTGCTCTTGTGGTTAGTGGTAACTGATTTAAATTTTTGTTCTCGCTGTGATATATTGTTTATTACTGTTGCTTGCTTTTTTTTTTCACAGGTACACTTGCACTTATAGCTGTTCATGTTGTTTAATTGTAACTTGTTTAACTACATGCTCTTATGGTTCTTCCCTTTGGCACATACTTTGGTTGTTCACAATGTGTGCTTCATGTTTTGGCTACTCGCAATGTTTTTTTGGCTATCTTGTTGTTATGATCAGTGACCTATGCACTTTGTAAAGCTCTCTCTTGAAAGTCGCTTTGGATAAAAGCGTCTGCTAAATGAATAAATGTAAATGTAAACAGGTCTGTGGACGATGCAGTTAACATGGCCCTCCACTTCACCCTACAGCACCTGGACTCCCCAGCATCCTATGCCAGGATCCTGTTTGTGGACTTCAGCTCTGCCTTCAATACCATCATCCCCGCCCTGCTTCAGGACAAGCTCTCCCAGCTGAACGTGCCTGATTCCACCTGCAGGTGGATCACAGACTTCCTGTCTGACAGGAAGCAATGCGTTAAGCTGGGAACACAAGTCTCTGACTCCCGGTCCATCAGCACCGGATCACCTCAGGGCTGCGTCCTTTCTCCTCTGCTCTTCTCCCTGTACACCAACAGTTGCACCTCCAGTCATCCGTCCGTCAAACTCCTGAAGTTTGCGGACGACACCACCCTTATTGGGCTCATCTCTGGTGGAGACGAGTCTGATTATAGGTGGGAAGCGGCCAACCTGGTGACCTGGTGCAGCCAGAACAACTTAGAGCTCAATGCTCTTAAGACAGTGGAGATGGTTGTGGACTTCAGGAGGAACACAGCCCCACTCACCCCCATCACCCTGTGTGACTCCCCAGTCAACACTGTGGAGTCCTTCCGCTTCCTGGGCACTATCCTCTCCCAGGACCTCAAGTGGGAACTGAACATCAGCTCCCTCATCAAGAAAGCACAACAGAGGATGTACTTCCTTCGGCAGCTGAAGAAGTTCAACCTGCCAAAGACAATGATGGTGCACTTCTACTCAGCCATCATTGAGTCCATCCTCACCTCCTCCATCACCGTCTGGTACGCTGCTGCCACTGCCAAGGACAAGAGCAGACTGCAGCGTATCATCCGTACTGCTGAGAAGGTGATTGGCTGCAATCTGCCTACCCTCAAGGACCTGCACACCTCGAGGACCCTGAGGCGAGCGAGGAAGATTGTGGCCGACTCCTCCCACCCTGGACACTCCCTGTTTCAGTCACTCCCCTCCGGCAGAAGGCTGCGGTCCATCTGGACCAATACCTCATGCCACAAAAACAGTTTCTTCCCTTCCGCTGTTGGCCTCTTCAACAAGGCCAAGGGACCACACTGACTCTAATGACTTCTTGCTTAAAACACACTGCTTTTTGCACTGCATTACAACATGGTATCTTGTACATTTGTATTTTTTTTTATATTTGTATTTTTATATTGTAATTTACGGCAACTTATATTTTATTGTATATTTAATTATATTCTAATCCCACTTAGTACTGCTAGTTTATGTACCCTTAGTATAGTTAGTCCACATATTTAAATTTTAGGTATATGTTTATTGTATGCACCTTCCTGCCAAAGCAAATTCCTTGTCTGTGCAAACTTCATGGCGAATAAATCCCATTCTGATTCTGATTTAGCCAACTCCTTCATGATCAAAAGATTGTTCTTGCTCCGGCTTTAACTTCTGGATATTCGGCAGCGTTGCCACAACGGACCGAATGGCTTCGCTCGCATCTTTCTCCGCCGCCATTACGGAACTACAACACAAACAAGCGCACAACATCAACATCATCGTTCTCAGCCACTACCTCTGTTCGCTGATTGGACCGGTAGAAAGTTAACCTGAGACATCTGACTTACGTACTTCATGCCCAGACGCAGTACAGAAGCAAAATCAAAATTGAGCGGAAGTACGTAGGAGGGCAGAGCCAGGCTAGTTGTTGTTGGCTCTGTTCCGGGGAAAAACGGGGCGCTCTTTTTGTCCATGGTGTGCAACCAATAGCAGCATTGCTGATCAAGGTTTCTACTATCAATACATATCCCATTTTAGACCAACACATAACTCAATCCAGCTATACTAATCATAAACAACGAGGGTGTTCGAAGAACCTAATTAGCCAGATCATGATTAGCAATATGATGTTATCTTGGATGTGTCATTTGATCTCGGATGTAATAAGCGACGTACGGAGAACGGATCCCAGGGTGGAGAGGCTTTGTTAAGGTATACTGTATGTTGCAAATTGCTGCATTGTAAAATGTTACCAGAAAGTTCCGAAAGTATGTTCAGCTTTACTGAGCATAATGTTTAGGTGTTATATATTGTGGTAGGCCGAAAACTGCATTAAACACCCGCTCTAACCTATGTGGCAGATTTATAGACAGTAAGACATAAGGTCGAACTAGTTGACCTTAAAATAGGTGGCCACTAAAAGCATAACACTAAGATAGCAATCAGTGATGAAGCAGTCAGGTAATCCAAATAATCGTCATCAGAGGTCACAATACGAACATTACATATTTGAGTAATGGCTCTTTCGGGGACTTGCTCCGAACATGTCAGGCTGACCTGTTCGGACAGGCGCAAGCACCAGATAGCGAGAGATTAACTAAACAGCAGATAGATTTTGTACACTCACTGTGGATATGTAAGGGTCTTTTGGGACCGAGGCAAACTGACATACGCTGATTAAGATTAATACATCCTCACAGACAGGGTCAAGGTACAAATTATGGGACTGCCTATCGACTGTATATAATGACTGTGAATTAATGTTGTCACGGCCACAGCCGTGCCCCCCCAGTTTCAGTTTTTTGCCCTGTCCTAGTGTTTCCCTGTCATTGTCTTCACCTGTGTCTCATTCTCGTTAGCGTCATTGTGTCCACCTGTGTGTCGTTTGGTTCTGTGTATTTAGGTTTCTGTTTTGTGTCCAGTCTTTGTCTTGTCATTACCTTACCTGTCTATGTGAGTACCCTATCCGTGTCCATGGCTTTTTTCAGAATAAACCCTTTGTTTTCGGTATGGCTGTGTACTCCCTTGCATTTGGGTCCTACCCCTCCTCTCACCCTGACAGAATGACAAGACCACTAATGGACCCAGCAGAGAGTTCCCTGAACCCTTTCCTAGGGACCCGACTTGCTGCTGGTGGACCCCGAAGCCTGCAGCGGAGGGCCCACCCCAAGTCCTGGTTCCTACCCCGGCTCCAGCCCCAGCCTGAACCTCGACTCCAGCCTCGGTCCTGCCCTGGGCCCCTGCCTCGATCCTGCCCTGTGCCCCTGCCTCATCCTGAGGTTGTGCCGCCCTGTGCCCGGACGAAAAAGGTTGTGCCGCCCAGCACCCAGAGCACCGAGGCTGTTCCTGCCGGGGAGTCTCGGCCGCCTGCCGCCAGTACCCAGCCCCGTTCCTGCCCTGTACTCCAGCCTTGGTCCTGCCCTGGGCCCCTGCCTCGATCCTGCCTTGTGCCCCTGCCTCATTCTGAGGTTGTGCCGCCCAGCACCCAGAGCACCGAGGCTGTGCCTGCCGGGGAGTCTCGGACGCCTGCCGCCGGTACCCGGCCTCGTTCCTGCTTTGTGCCCCAGCCTCGTTCCTGCCCTGTGCCCCAGCCTCGTTCCTGCCCTGTGCCCCTGCCTCGTTCCTGCCCTGTGCCCCAGCCTCGTTCCTGCCCTGTGCCCCAGCCTCGTTCCTGCCCTGTGCCCCAGCCTCGTTCCTGCCCTGTGCCCCAGCCTCGTTCCTGCCCTGTGCCCCTGCCTCGTTCTTGCCCTGTGCCCCGGCCTCGTTCCTGCCCTGTGCCCCGGCCGCCGCCTCCTCCGCCCGAGGACTGCTGGCCCCTCGTCCGCGCTCCCAGGCGCCCCTTCGTCCGCGCTCCCAGGCGCCCCCTCGTCCGCGCTCCCAGGGGCCCCCTCGTCCGCGCTCCCAGGCGCCCCCTCGTCCGCGCTCCCAGGCGCCTCCTGTCCCCCGTGCCCGTCCTGCCCCCGGGTGGTTCCCTGGACCTGCTCCGGCCTCCGGGCCGCCGGCCTTCTGCCCAGCCTCCGGGCCGGCCCCCGGACCTGCGTCGGACCTCTGCCCTGCCTCCGGGTCGACCCCCGGACCTGCCTCTGCCCTGCCTCCGGGCCGACCTCCGGACCTGCCCCGACCCTCTGCCCAGCCTCCGGGTCGACCCTCGGACCTGCCCCGGCCCTCTGCCCTGCCTCCGGGCCGACCTCGGGACCTGCCCCGACCCCCTGCCCTGCCTTATGGGACGTCGGGTGACGTCCCTTGAGAGGGGGGTACTGTCACGGCCACAGCCGTGCCCCCCCAGTTTCAGTTTTTTGCCCTGTCCTAGTGTTTCCCTGTCATTGTCTTCACCTGTGTCTTGTTCTCGTTAGCGTCATTGTGTCCACCTGTGTGTCGTTTGGTTCTGTGTATTTAGGTTTCTGTTTTGTGTCCAGTCTTTGTCTTGTCATTACCATACCTGTCTATGTGAGTACCCTATCCGTGTCCCTGGCTTTTTTCAGAATAAACCCTTTGTTTTCAGTATGGCTGTGTACTCCCTTGCATTTGGGTCCTACCCCTCCTCACACCCTGACAAATGTATTAGTTAGATCTTCTCTGGCGAAGAGGTATAACCGTTGTTCTTGTGACAATAAAGACAATCTGCATTTGAACTCACTCAGCCTCCCCTCTCGACATTCTTGAGAAAGAAACCTGATCAGCCAAAAGCTGACCACTACAATATCTTAGATGATAATTGTCTCTTACGGAGGCGGTTGTTTTTGTGATTTTGTTAAGTTTCTAAACTTTTGCTTCAAAGAAAAAAAAAAACATATATTGAGACTCCTCTCGAATCGCTCTCGCGGTAATTTGATGACGCGTCACTTCAAAAGCAGCCGGCTGCGTCAGCCGGCGCATCGTCTCCAGAGCAACTGCACGGGCTCTGAGACGACACAGCTATTTCACGATTGGCCAGACTCACACACAACAACTTTGACATATGTTTTGTATTTTTTCTGACACCTTCAGTTTCGCTAATGCTCAAATTCTGACCAAATCTGAATCTGTTTATATTGCCATTTAACCCTCGTGCTGCCTTCGGGTCACATGACCCAAAGGTTCATAACGAACCATCGTTGTGTTTACCCAATTTTACCCAATACAAAAACAAATTAAAATAATTTTCTTTTAACCTTTGCAATGTGGGGGGTCTGAGACAGCCTAGCTGTTAAAAGAAAATGCTTCACTTTGTCTTTGTATGCGGTAAATCTGTCGCAATACGACGGTGGGTCACAATGACTGATGGGTCAGAATGACCCGAAGATAACACAAGGGTTAAGTTTACAAAAACACAAAATTTACTGTGGCAGGAAGGTACATACAATAAACATATACAGATCTTAATTACAAAAAAAGTTGAACGTAAAAATACATTTAAAAGAGTATAATACTAAAGAGTTAAACATTTTGTAAGATATAAAATATAACATTTTACAAATTGAATTAAATATTTCCCTTTATTGACAATAGCCTAGAGTGCAATAGCCTACTATTGTTGAAGAAAGTGTTTTAGTCCGCCTCTTCACTAACGGAAAGACTAAGTTTAGTTGAGCTCTGGTTGTATTATCAATCTGCAGATTGGAGAGTCTAACATAGCCCATAACCTTAAATGACCAATTTCAGTGCATTGGTTTGTGCAAGTTCTAATGCAAAAACAATTACATTTGCGATCAAGTAGTTTGTCAGCGATAAAGTAATCATACAGCGCTTGATCGGCCATGATTAATTGGAATTGTATTTATTTACATTTGTATAGGCAATGCACATTAATGAACATGACTGTAAATGTTCCAGAATTACAAAATATGGCTATTTTATATATGTAGACCCTTGACAGAATGTTAAAAAGTCACCCTAAAAACAAGAGACTAAGATTGTTTTGCAGTGTAACAGTAGGAAAATGAACTTGGTCTTAACTCTGTCTCAAGCCCTCAGGCTTGGTGTAGTCTTGGTCTCTCTATACAATCTGGTCTTGGTCATGATTTGGTCTCTATACACTCTGGTCTTGGTCATGATTTGGTCTCGGTTTAGATGGTCTTGATTATTACTATATGATGATTATATCTGCACCATCCTCATCCTATTCCTTATCAAGGACAGTTTACAGGCACCCCTTTATGGAAAACAAACATGTTTGCTGTAATTAGTGGGCTACCAGACACTGTCCACCTGCTAATTCGTTAAATCTAAAGGTAATCTACTGTAGCAACAATGTTGCCAATACAGTACAGGCACCTTTTCAATGAAAACGATAAACAAGTTGGCTGTAATTTCAGACTTGGACACAGTCCACCTGCTATTAACTGCATAAGCTGCATTTTGCCAGCAAGTTAAGCCTGCATTGTGTTCCTGCTTGCCTTAGTTAGTTTACGTGTTAAAACTTTTTGCATGATTCAGGGTTATCTCAACGTTGTATACATTTATCATGTCAGACACCAGGGGCCTGTAGTACGAATCAAGATCAACATGCTCTGGATTACTTTCAGTTACCCGGCTACACGAAGCCTAACAATCGCAATCACGATAAACGGTATCACGACGGTGGTTATCAACTCTAACTCAACCCAGATCTTTCCAATCTAGAGACGTGCGCGTTCACATAAAGGGGCGGTGTTTGCACCGTATGTCCAATCGCAAACATGGACAAAACAAGAGCCGCATATTTCACGGAGGAGGAGCGGACAATAATCTTACAAACTTTGTCTACTCCTCCTGCGTGAAATATTGTAATACAAACATATCAGGAATACAGACATATAATAACGGCAAAAGTCAACAAAGTCGATGCTGCCAAGCTGGCAGAAAATAGCAGACGCTGTAAATGCGTAAGCTACATGACTTATTGATATCACTGCCCCAGGCACAAGATGTGACCATAATTACACGTGCGCATTCCATAACGTTAAACTTTTGTTTCTGTATTGTTTTAGTTGCAACCCTGGCAGTGGCAATCGATCGTGGGAGCAAATAAAAAATAAATATAAAAACATAATTCAAAACGGTAAGTAGCAGTAGGCAAAACTTGCACATATTTTAAGGCCAACAAGTAGGCCTACAAGGCTGAATTGCCTGAGTCAGTCCCTTTTGTAGGATATTGGTATAGCTACAAAGGGCCTAGAACAATGAAATTGCTTGCAGCCAACAGGAAGAAAAATTAGGCAAAGAAAACTGGAGGGGCCCTTCTCCACAGGACTTCACTCCTGCTGAGGAGCTGGCCCTCTCCAGCTATCAGGGTCGCCCCATGATGGAAGGAGTGGAAGGGGGCATTTCTTCAGACCCTGATGGCAGCAGCTCGGAAACCCAGACATATGTATGTTTCAAGTAATCTATGTGACCATGTTCATTCAACAATTATTTATGAATATTGTAGAAGTGAAATGTATTACTGTTCTCTGCAGTGACAGGAAATACAGTGGTGTTGCTGCCACCACCCACTGTCATCCCACTGTGCCATACAGAGGTAACAGTGAAACTAATAGTCATACGCCAGTATGTATGCCATATATGGTTGCTGAATATTGATTGAATATGCCATTTACTTTCTCAAGTGGTGGTCCTTGATGATCAGGAAACTGTGTCTGCCTGCTCAGAGAGCGCTTTGGGGATACACTTTTGAGTTTTTTTACCACTTGCAACACAGATGGTGAGAGTGTGTGAACGTGTGGCTCTGATTGAAGTGTCTGTAATGACTTGCTAATGGTGGTGGTCTGAACATGAGACACAAATCCTTAAAGTGCTCATTTCAAATATGACTCAATTGATTAAATTGCTATGGTGTTAAACTCAGCAGGAGGAGGAACTTCTTCCTCCCCCTGAGCCTAGGGCCTCCACTTCAAGGCCAAGACAAAGACACAAGGTTTTAGCAATGAACCTTGAAACACAGTAGTCAAATTGACACCTTCAACTTTCTCCAAGTGTGCCTTGCAAAGAGACAATGGTCTTTATTTGTTTCAGGTTGGAGCAGACAATGTGAGGGCCCTGTATAAAAGAACCCTGGAGCTCGATATAGAGTATAAGAGGCTCGATATAGAGTATAAGAGGCTCGATATAGAGTATAAGAGGCTCAATATGGAGTATTAGAGGCTTGATATAGACAGGGGCGTCTTAATAGCACTTGAGGCCCCTGGGCTATGGACTTTTATTTTTCATTTTTTGAGGCCCCCCACACGCTAATGCACAATCGCACGAGTTGCTTGTATTGTTATTTACATTCCGTTGCACGGTTTAGGCTGAAATTCGGTTTTTGTGGCAAAAAGTGCCTTGTGTCAACGAAGGGAACTCAGTGCTAGCCTACGTCACAACGTCAGCACACGTTAGCAACGACTCATGGATACAACGTGTATTGCTGTTGCACAGCAAGTATCGTATCGTGCCGTGGTGTACTAGCAGCATTATACATTTAAGCAATTCAAGACTTGCATATACAGTAAGTAATGTCACAATAAATTATGTATTTAAACTCAAGCTTGTGTGGTGCGTCCCTGTATTCAATGCCACAGCCTAAACTTTATGTCAAAAGAAACGTTTTTAATTTCTGGCGCATTCAAACAATCCCCTCAGTGAAGTTTGGCTAGCAACAGCAGCTAGGCTAGCTTGCTTGTAGCACAATTCAGCTTCTCCACGCAGGGCTCTAGACTGAGACTAAAAAGTCGCGTTTGAGGGCATATTTTCAGTTAGCAGATGGTACCGTTTGAATCGCGATTCCATCTGAAAAATACTGCCGGTGACAACGTTGTTAGAATAGCTTGTCTCAAAGGGGGTTCATCTTGTTTCATATTAAATGGACCCATCTGCAAACGACGCAAGCAAGCACACCCTACAAATTGTACCCTATTCAGTTTTTGTTACATTTTGTTTAAATAAGGGGGAGGGGGGGGCTCCCCTCCCTCCACATACACCACTAGATGCCACTGTAGAGCAGAGTAATGACACCGCGAATACGGACGTTTATCATCATTATTGGGTGTGCTCAAGCCTTCGGCGAGAGCACAACCTTTGTTCTCTCACATATATATTTATTTATTTATTTATTATTTATTTTCGCCCCCCTAAGGATCAGTCAATATTTGGACTACATACACAACGGCGGTGTCAAAAGGTTCGTCTTGGTAGCGATTGCGTTGGTTGTATTTTTATTTACGTTCCGTTGCATGGTTTAAGTAGAAATTGCGTTTTTGTGGTGAAAAGTGAAGCTAATGGTGGCTAATTTGCTAGCCACAGTCACTGACGTTACTAACGTCACTAACGTCACGAAAACACGCGTGACTACCTGTAGCAGAACATTCGTTTCACATCTGTTAACTTGGGGGATAGCTAGGCTAACTATAGCTTTACTGCAAGGCAGCTGCAGGAACGCCACAAGCAAAGAGGCCAGGGTGATAACTATTTTACTTTGTGATGTGAAACACAATTATGAAATGTAATGTACAATATTAGCTGATATTATTAAGGAAGTAGGCCCACATCTACTTTTGGAAACGGTAGTCTACTATTTCACTGAAGCATTAGCATCATGACATTAGCCTCTGTTGCCCGGGCAACACATACTACAGTGGTCTATGATGCATCTGTTTTCAATCTTTAAAATAAACATTCCTCACAAATACATTTTCGTTGTAGGATTTATTATGACATTACATTACAAGTAAAAGATTTGTGGGTGAAATTATCATTACCTGTGGTTTCAAACCAGTGTTGCTCACTGCAATGCTGTAGCCTACGCGAGACACTACAAAAACATCTACACAGCTGTAGGAAGTCAAACGGCGACAGAACATGTTCGGCACTCCCCTTACTTAATCAAAAGTCTATCTAACTACTAACCTGAACTTCATTGCCACAGCCTAAACGTTGTCAATCTGTTCATGAAAATAATTAATTTCAGCCTAAACCGTACAACGGAACGTTAAATCCAATTCAACCAACGCAATCGCTACCAAGACGAACACAGCAGTAGTCTACTAGTACTGTACCGTAGTAGTACAATTTACCGGGGCAGCTTCTCCACACAGGGCTATATCGCATGTTGCGTTGTTACTGACAATGATCGCTACCAGTGAGCTTTTTATGAATGAGCGATTTTCCACTAAATAAATGTCAAGCTTATTTACGTTTTGGGGGGCATATTTTCAGTTAGCAGATGGGACTGTCTGAATCGCGATTCCATCTTCTACTGCCGGGTAACGTCGTAGAATAATCTTCAAAGGGGGTTCTTTATTAATGAATGAATGCAATGAGTAGGCTACATGCCTGAAAATATCACGAGAAGGGAAAAACTTAAAAGGACGTTTAAGTCATAGAGATTAGGTCCATTTGTACACCGGTCTGCCAAATGTATTCGTTTTGATTCAGCCTGTCAGCTGCCTCTTGCAGGGGAAATGAGAAGACATCTATTTCATTCTACACTTCACTCGTATTTTCAGTTGTAAATGAGCAGCAAAAAAAAATGCCTTTAAATCTATTTAATCTTTATAAATAATAAGTATGCATTTTCATATAAAATATACATAAATCAGTTGTAAAAATGTCATTCAAAAACGGACCCCTGTGCAACCGACGCAAGCAAGCACACCCTACAATTTCCCCAGAAATTGTACCCTCTCTAGTTGGGTGTGCTCAAGCCTTCGGCGAGAGCACAACCTTTGTTCTCTCACATATATATTATTATTATTATTTTATTTTTTCTTTCTTTTTTTTCTTTTTGCCCCCCTAAAACTCAGTAAATACTTGGCCTACATAGACAACGTAGGTGTCAAAAGTTTCGTCTTGGTAGCGATTGAGTTGCTTCTATTGGAATTTACGTTCCGTTGCATGGTTTAAGCTTAAATTAAGTTTTTGTGGCGAAAAGTGAAGCTAACGGTGGCTAATTTGCTAGCCACAGTCACTGACGTTACTAACGTCACTGCGTCACTAACGTCACGAAAACACCCGTGACTACCTTTGCCAGAACATTCGTTTAGCATCTGTTAACTTGGGGGATAGCTAGGCTAACTATAGCTTTACTGCAAGGCAGCTGCAGAAACGCCACAAGAAAAGAGGCCAGGGTGATAACTATTTACTCATTTTACTTTGTGATATGACACACAATTGTGATGTGTAATGTACAATATAAGCTGATATTATTAAGGAAGTACATCTACTTTCGGAAACAGTAGTCTACTATTTCACTGAAGTATTAGCATCATGACATTAGCCTGTGTTTCCCGGGCAACACATACTACAGTGGTCTATGATGTAGCGTTATCTGTTTTCAATCGTTAAAATAAACATTCCTCACATATACATTTTCGTTGTAGGATTTATTCTGACATTAGAAAACGATTTGTTGGTGAAATTACCATTACCTGTGGTTTCAAACCAGTGTAGCTCACTGCAACGCTGTAGCTTACGCGAGACACACTACAAAAACATCTAGCTACAGTACACAGCTGTTTAGGAAGTCAAACGGCGACAGAAAATGTTCGGCACTCCCCTTACTTAAATCAAAAGTCTATCTAACTACTAACCTGAACTTCATTGCCACAGCCTAAACGTTGTCAATCTGTTCATGAAAATAATTAATTTCAGCCTAAACCGTACAACGGAACGTTAAATCCAATTCAACCAACGCAATCGCTACCAAGACGAACACAGCAGTAGCCTAGTACTGTACCGTAGTAGTACAATTTACCGGGGCAGCTTCTCAACACAGGGCTATATCGCATTTTGCGTTGTTACTGACAATGATCGCTACCAGTGAGCTTTTTATGAATGAGCAATTTTCCACTAAATAAATGTCAAGCTTATTTACGTTTTGGGGGGCATATTTTCAGTTAGCAGATGGTACCGTTTGAATTGCGATTCCATCTTCTACTGCCGGGTAACGTCGTAGAATAATCTTCAAAGGGGTTGTTTATTCATGAATGAATGCAATATGAGTAGGCTAAATGCCTGAAAATATCATGAGAAGAGAAAAACTTAAAATGACGTTTAAATCATAGAGATTAGGTCAATTTTTACACCGGTCTGCAATAATGTCACGAAAACACGCGTGACTACCTTTGGCAGAACATTCGTTTCGCATCTGTTAACTTGGGGGATAGCTAGGCTAACTATAGCTTTACTGCAAGGCAGCTGCAGAAACGCCACAAACAAAGAGGCCAGGGTGATAAATATTTACTCATTTTACTTTGTGATATGACACACAATTGTGATGTGTAATGTACAATATAAGCTGATATTATTAAGGAAGTACATCTACTTTCGGAAACAGTAGTCTACTATTTCACTGACATATTAGCATCATGACATTAGCCTGTGTTGCCCGGGCAACACATACTACAGTGGTCTATGATGTATCTGTTTTCAATCGGTAAAATAAACATTCCTCACATATACATTTTCGTTGTAGGATTTATTCTGACATTAGTAAACGATTTGTTGGTGAAATTACCATTACCTGTGGTTTCAAACCAGTGTAGCTCACTGCAACGCTGTAGCCTACTGTACCCGAGACACTAGTGTGAGTAGCTTTATGAATGAGCTATTTTCCACTAAATAAATGTCAAGCTTATTTACGTTTTTGGGGGCATATTTTCAGTTAGCAGATGGTACTGTTTGAATCGCGATTCTATCTTCTGCCGGTAAAGTCGTAGAATAATCTTCAAAGGGGGTTCTTTATTAATGAATGAATGCAATATGAGTAGTCTAAATGCCTGAAAATATCACGAGAAGGGACAACTTAAAAGGACGTTTAAGTCATAGAGATTAGGTCCATTTGTACACCGGTCTGCCAAATGTATTCGTTTTGATTCAGCCTGTCAGCTGCCTCTTGCAGGGGAAATGAGAAGACATCATATTTCATTCTACACTTCACTCGTATTTTGAGTTGTAAATGAGCAGCAAAAAAAAGATGCTTTTAAATCTATGTAATCTTTATAAATAATAAGTAGGCCCGATGCATTTTTATATAAAATATACAGACCCCTGTGCAACCGACGCAAGCAAGCACACCCTACAATTTCCCCAGAAATTGTATCCTCTCTAGTTGGGTGTGCTTTGCCTTCGGCAAGGGCACAACCTTTGTTCTCTCACATATATATTATTATTATTATTTTTGCCCCCCTAAAACTCAGTCAATATTTGGCCTACATAGACAACGTAGGTGTCAAAAGTTTCGTCTTGGTAGCGATTGAGTTGCTTCTATTAGAATTTACGTTCCGTTGCATGGTTTGGGCTTAAGTTAAATTTTTGTTGCGAAAAGTGAAGCTAACGGTGGCTAATTTGCTAGCCACAGTCACTGACGTTACTAACGTCACTGCGTCACTAACGTCACGAAAACACGCGTGACTACCTTTGGCAGAACATTCGTTTCGCATCTGTTAACTTGGGGGATAGCTAGGCTAACTATAGCTTTACTGCAAGGCAGCTGCAGAAACGCCACAAGAAAAGAGGCCAGGGTGATAACTATTTACTCATTTTACTTTGTGATATGACACACAATTGTGATGTGTAATGTACAATATAAGCTGATATTATTAAGGAAGTACATCTACTTTCGGAAACAGTAGTATACTATTTCACTGAAGTATTAGCATCATGACATTAGCCTGTGTTGCCCGGGCAACACATACTACAGTGGTCTATGATGTATCTGTTTTCAATCGTTAAAATAAACATTCCTCACATATACATTTTCGTTGTATGATTTATTCTGACATTAGTAAACGATTTGTTGGTGAAATTACCATTACCTGTGGTTTCAAACCAGTGTAGCTCACTGCAACGCTGTAGCCTACCCGAGACACTAGTGTGAGTAGCTAACAAAAACTCCTCAGCTGTTTAAGTCAAACGGCGACAGAACATGTTCGGCACTCCCCTTACTCAAAAGTCTTTCAATAGGGAAACTATCTGACTACTAACCTCAACTTCATTGCCACAGCCTAAACTTTGTCAATCTGTTCATGAAAATAATTAATTTCAGCCTAAACCGTACAACGGAACGTTAAATCCAATTCAACCAACGCAATCGCTACCGAGACGAATACAGCAGTAGTCTAGTACTATACCGTAGTAGTAGAATTTACCGGGGCAGCTTCTCCACACAGGGCTATATCGCATGTTGCGTTGTTACTGACAATGATCGCTACCAGTGAGCTTTTTATGAATGAGCGATTTTCCACTAAATAAATGTCAAGCTTATTTACGTTTTTGGGGGCATATTTTCAGTTAGCAGATGGTACTGTTTGAATCGTGATTCTATCTTCTGCCGGTAACGTCGTAGAATAATCTTCAAAGGGGGTTCTTTATTAATGAATGAATGCAATATGAGTAGGCTAAATGCCTGAAAATATCACGAGAAGGGAAAACTTAAAAGGATGTTTAAGTCATAGAGATTAGGTCCATTTTTACACCGGTCTGCCAAATGTATTCGTTTTGATTCAGCTATGAGGCTGCCTCTTGCAGGGGAAATGAGAAGACATCATATTTCATTCTACACTTCACTCGTATTTTGAGTTGTAAATGAGCAGCAAAAAAAAGATGCTTTTAAATCTATGTAATATTTATGCATAATAAGTAGGCCCTATGCATTTTTATATAAAATATACAGGAATATCAGTTGAAAAAATGGCATTAAAATCCCTGTACAACCGACGCAAGCAAGCACACCCTACAATTTCCCCAGAAATTGTACCCTCTCTAGTTATTTTGTATTATTATTAAGAGGCCCCTGATTGGTCGAGGCCCCGGGCTTAAGCCCAGGTAAGCCCTTTGGCACTTTGGATATCTATTTTTCATCACTCCATTAATCAGAATATGGTGGCAACAGCCATTAAAGAAAATCCGTTGCAAATTGCGCGGCAGACCGTGTTCTTGCTCAGTTTCTCCGCATCACCCAGACTATAAAAGTACCCATAGCGAAATAACGAAACGCTATGCATACAGTCTGTGGGACTGTGAGCGCACCGCTTCAATGTGTCGCATTGGCAACATACGGCTCAAGAAGCTGGCAAAGATATATGAGAGGCCGTATAGGCCATTATTCATACTTGGTCTCACATACATGCCATGACCTCACATATATACCATCATACTCTCACATATATACCATTATACTCTCACATATATACCATTATACTCTTGCACATAAACTACTTGGTCTCACATACAACACCATAACCTCACATATATACCATTATACTCTCACATATGTACCATTATACTCTCACATATATACCATTATACTCTCACATATATACCATTATACTCTCACATATGTACCATTATACTCTCACATAAACACTATTATACTCTCACATATACACCATTATACTCTCACATATACACCATTATACTCTCACATATACACCATTATACTCTCACATATACACTATTATACTCTCACATATACACCATTATACTCTTGCACATAAACTGGCATACTCTCTTACACACACAAAAATACCCTCTTATATGCACCATCATACTAAAGTATGACAATATATGCAAGAGACAAATAGTATGTGTGAAACAGAATGTTAGTATATGTACGGGAATAACAGGATGTGTAAGAGAGAATACTTGTCTATGTAAGAGAGAATACTTGTCTATGTGAGAGAGAATACTTGTCTATGTGAGAGAGAATACTTGTCTATGTGAGAGAGAATACTTGTCTATGTGAGAGAGAATACTTGTCTATGTGAGAGAGAATACTTGTCTTTGTGAGAGAGAATACTTGTCTTTGTGAGAGAGAATACTTGTCTATATGAGAGAGAATACTTGTCTATGTGAGAGAGTTTGATTGAAAAGGAAGTAGTACTGAATTCTCAGTTCCTGATTGGCTTACACATGAAGAAGGATTTGGGGTAGATGTAGCTAACGCCCACCTTCCCTATCAAGACGAGACTGAGTGACATGACAAGATGGATTCATTAATAACATTTTGCATACTCCAAATCCTGCGGCGTCATTGTCAGAAATGTTGTATCAAAGACGACAGCCATACACGGGGGCTGTTTCTAACGCTAACGTTGACAATGAAATGCGCCGGCTCTTCAGACCTGGATCAGGTGCATCAAGGAGCGGCAGCAGCACTCTGTCAGGAGCTAGTCTTAATGCCAGCCAAGTGATGGCGCAAACCCAATATCAAACTCCGCAGTACTTAAGACTAACTCCTGACAGAGTGCTGCTGCCGCTCCGTGATGCACCTGATCGAGGTCTGAAGAGCAGGCGCATTTCATCGTTAGCGTCAGAAATAGCCACTGTGGATGGCTGTCGTCTTTGATTCCAACATTTCTGACAACGATTCAAGCAAATCCACAAAAAAACTCAAATGTAGAATTACATAGTTGTTTAGGAAGCTATACCGACCCCCACTACTTGAGTCAAAAGTCCTAGATCAGTTTTTCAATTGATGAAACAAACTATCATTTAAATTAAATGCCTGTGTGAATACCGTCCCGTGGCACTGGGGTTTTAACCGTTGACGTCTTTAATTAGTCGAGTGGTCTTTACACCCTTGACTACTAACCTAAGCTTCAATGCCACAACCTGAATTTGATGTAAATCTGTTCACAACATTTTCCAGTTGGGACTTTTAGTATCCTATTTGAGTGTAGGCCCCTATGCACGATGAGTGCCCGCACCCATTCACTGCAACGAAATAGCTTCATGGATCCGACTCGGAATCTGAGCTTAGAGACGCTTGACAAAAAATGTGTTTGGCGTGTGGTGCGTTTTGGAATTGTTAATGTGATGTGTTCCCATCGTATTTAAGACGAAATAGTTTACAAAGAAGAGGTTTGTTAATGTGACTGTATACATATCTCACTCATACTGGCTAATCAGCTAACATGTTAAAGTAGCCTAGTCTACATCCAAAGTCGCCGTCGTGAAACTAGCCTCACTTTCACAAAAAGCTTCGAGGTAAAATTAAACCTTCAAAAACGTCTACATTTAGCCAATATTATTGTGCACAATTATTTTAGTATAGTTAATATGTAATTTAATTCCATAATTTCCCCAGGAATAACTGTAAAAACGTATTTCAGGAACGGGTCTGTCCTCCCTACAATAACGCCGCAGCATTTGGAGTATTCAAAATGTTATTAATAAGTCCAATGGCTTCATTAAGCCGCCCACTCTCTGCCATCTTGCCATGTCACTCAGTCTCGTCTTGATAGGGAAGGTGGGCGTTAGCTACATCTACCCCAAATCCTTCTTCTTCATTTGTAAGCCAATCAGGAACTGAGAATTCAGTACTACTTCCTTTTCAATCAAACTGCCTTCCGTTTCAATCAAACTCTCTCACATAGACAAGTATTCTCTCTCATATAGACAAGTATTCTCTCTCACATAGACAAGTATTCTCTCTCACATAGACAAGTATTCTCTCTCACATAGATAAGTATTCTCTCTTACACATCCTGTTATTCTCTTACATATAGTAACATTCTGTTTCACACATACTATTTGTCTCTTACATATATTGTCATACTTTAGTATGATGGTGCATATAAGACGGTATTTTTGTGTGTGTAAGAGAGTATGCCAGTTTATGTGCAAGAGTATAATGGTGTATATGTGAGAGTATAATAGTGTATATGTGAGAGTATAATGGTGTATATGTGAGAGTATAATGGTGTATATGTGAGAGTATAATGGTGTATATGTGAGAGTATAATAGTGTATATGTGAGAGTATAATGGTGTATATGTGAGAGTATAATGGTATATATGTGAGAGTATAATGGTATATATGTGAGGTCATGGTGTGTATGTGAGAGTATAATGGTGTATACGTGAGAGTATAATGGTGTATACGTGAGAGTATAATGGTATATATGTGAGAGTATAATGGTATATATGTGAGAGTATAATGGTATATATGTGAGGTCATAGCGTGTATGTGAGATCAAGTATGAATTAAGTCCTATACGGCCTCTCATAAAGATACGTAATTCCCTCTGCTGAGAATCTATATCTTTCATAAAGATACTCAAGAGGGAATGCAAAAGGTTTTGTCGGTCTCTAAATGTTCTGGCTCTTCTGAGCGCACCTCTCACTATCCGCGCACCAAGCTCCACAGGATATTCTATGAACGGTGACGCTGAACCTGGTTGAACCTGAAGTTACCTCGCTAACGCCAAATCTTGATTCGCAGTACAGGCCCCAGGGGTAATTAAATAAAATAACATTTGATACAAAATGTATAGGGGAGGATTTGCAGATTTGTTTTCATTTTTAGAATACAGCTTAATAATTGTAAATTCATTCAACAGTGTTCCTATGAAATACAAAAATGTAATCATTTAAATGCCCAGGCAGATGTTAGTACTCACATACACTAGAACATTGATCTGATCACACTGCTCTCTCCTTCTCAGTCAAAGTAAAGGCGCTGATGACTTAAAGCCTCAAATGGGCCTTTTTTTCTATTCTGCACCTGCCTGCTGTCAGCACAGGTAGGCGTGTTCTCTGTCTGATGGGAGGGATCAACATACACCTGTTGCTCTCAGGTTTATTCAGAAAGAGAATGTGTACCTGAATTCCTTAACAGAACCTCAAGGAAATTATAATACACTGCAAAGTATTAATTGACAGAGGGTGCTTCGCAGGGGCAGGAAGAGAGAGTGTGGCGAGGTGTGAGTGGGGAGGAGTTGTCCAAAACCAGAGAGTATAAAGAGAAAAGACACTGTCCCAATGCCCTGGATGTTCCAGAAGAATAATACATGTATTTGTGTGTACCAAATACCCAAGTTCCTTGTTCATTTAATAAAATAACATTAATTTGGGGCTAAAACCTGAACTTGAACCGGGTTGTGTCTCCTTGTCACTGGCTGACAACCAAGCACCTGATCATGCTACAGGTTATCTTTCACAAAATATCTGGGACCTTAAAGACAAGGCACATAGTGTACATAGCATGACTGGTATTCCCTTGAGGCATGGGAGAGAACGTTAAAACCTTAAATGTCCGAGAATTTGCATATTCATACATTTCTCTTTTGTAGAGACACTCACACAGCAGGAATGTGAGTTGTGTATTCACTTTTGCACAAGAACCTGCTAGGCTAAAGTTTTTTGGGATCTTGTGAAAAGACAGCACAGCACATATTTCTGTTCAGCTTCTTCACCTGTTGCACACTGCATCCTACCTGCTTCATACCTGACAGCACAAATGGCACCCTGGGAGGTTGTGTGATTAGCTGTGTGAGTGATTAGGCCTTTGGGTGGCAGTTGACCTGTTAGTGATGTTATGTTTGAGATATAATGAGGTTGTGAAATAATGATGTCCTGTACTTACCAGACACACTATTTATGCATCCCTTTGGATAAGTGTCTGCTAAATTAGTAAATGAATGATTGTAGAAAGAGGACCGTGCTTGGAGTGGCGTCTGTGGTGCTGCAGGGGTCCACTGCAGGATTCCTCCTAGAGATGAAACCACAGCCTTTGTCCATGGTGCTGACAGACTCAAGTTCATTATTTATCAATGAAGAGGGGAAAACTATAGGATACTGTATTTGGAATAAAATAACTGAAAGAAGCATTGAACAATTTCATGCATTAGTGCATCAATTGAATTATTAACAGGGACACCACCCTACTGAAGTAGTCACACAGAATCAGAATTGGTGTTTATTCGCCATGAAAGTTTGCACAGACAAGGAATTTACTTTGGCAGGAGAGCCTACCTAGGCAGCCATTTTCGGCGCCAACTAGAAAGTTACAGCATAACATGAGGAGAGGGGAGGAGAGAAAAAGGCAACCCCCAGACAATGCTCCTAGAGGAGTACAGTGTGGGAACAGGCAAAAACCTCAGCACATAAGCCCAACAACATTTACAAAAACACGTGACTTGCAACGGGGAGTGGGGGGGGTAGACAAGCAGCATCTGGACCTGCAGCCATGGTAGGCGCTGGACACAGACCCGCCAGCCACCCTGGGGAAAACAAGAAGGCGAAGGCGTTAGATGGGGGTGGGGGGGTGGTGATATCTGTAGTAGGTGAAAGCTAACCCTTGTGTTATCTTCGGGTCATTCTGACCCATCAGTCATTGTGACCCACCGTCGTATTGAGACAACTTTACCGCATACAAAAACAAAGTGAAGCATTTTCTTTCTACCGTTGGGCTGTCTCAGACCCTCCACATTGCGAAGGTTAAAATAAAATTATTTTTATTTGTTTTTGTATTGGGTAAAATTGGGTAAACACAACAATGGTTCGTTATGAACCTTTGGGTCATGTGACCCGAAGGCAGCACAAGGGTTAATGTGTGAGTAGGTCTGGGTCGGCGCCCTCGACCTAGGCCACAATCAGTCCGATTCTCCCTATGCAGATTGTGTTGGCCAGGAGACATCCTTGGTCATGACCCGGGCAGAGACCAAACCACAGATGTCGGGGGGGGGGGGGGGGGGGGGGGGGGGGGAGAGCAAGATAGTCTCGCTTCAGTGCTCTCCAGGGGAGTTGTTTTCCAGCAACGGCCTTGGCCAAGGCCTGTGCTGGTTACGGTTACTGACGAAAGTGGATAAGATTGGGGTAGTTGTTTTGACGAGTAGCCGCGACTCAATTTTCATGTCCACCCTTCAGGAAGGTCTCCATCTCCTCCATCTTCCTTTGCAGAGCCGCAAACTTATCCCTGTTGTAATCCATACTGCGTTGTAAATTCACAGTCTTAGCTCCAACAGCTCTGCCCAACGCATCAATCATGTCGGGCAGCCTTTTGATTCCTTGATTGTTTCCTTGATTTTCCGATATACAAAGCCAGCGCCTATTCCAAACAGCAGAAAGCCTGTAATCACGGTTCCGAATATGAAGATGTCTTCAACGTCCTCCACGGAAAGCGCCGCTAGGCACACGACACGCCAATTCGCCCACGCGTCCATCGTGTAGCCAGCTGCGAACGTCCCGTCAGGACAGTTAGGTTCCCCGGAACCCGAGCTTCTCTTCGAGAAGATGGTGTCAATTGCATTGAGAGACCAGCTAATTAATTCCATGCTTCTAGTTTCGGAGAGTGTTGATGAGAGAGTATCTTGAGACAAACAAGACAAGACAGAGCCAAGCAGGGAAGGTCAGGGAGGGGAGGAGAGAAATGTGACCGCCTTCGTCGAGAGACGAAGAGCTACGTCATTTCCTCTGATTGAGCAATGCATCCCTGGCCTAACTGCCCAGTTGAATCTTTTAATGGGGCCCAAGTTTACTTGCAGAGTTGTGTGTTCAACATGATTTATTATTCGGTAGGACCTTTGTTTTTGTTTTTATGCTGTTTCTTTGTATAATGCACCAACTGGAGTAGCGCTCCTAATTTCCTTGTATGCAGAGCTGTACACACTTCAGAGGGTGATGGAAACTGCCCAGCGCATCAGTGGTTACTTACTCCCCTCCATTGAGGCTGTCCAGCGCAAAAGATGTCTGCGGAGAGCACGCAGCATCGTCAAGGACAGCTCCCATCCCAGCCACAGACTGGGAACTCCCATCCCAGCCACAGACCGACAGTCTTCCCCTGAAGGAGGAGACTGTAACACACCGCCACACGTGAGCGCTCTATAAGGTGGGTGAGGTCGTGAGGTTGTGCGGGTGAACAAGAAGGACAAACAAGGTTCAAAACAAGGTTTATTTAAAACCCAAACACGGTAATTGGGAAAAGGGGCTGAGCGGAACCAAAGCAAATAAATTAAAGATTCAAAAGACCCCTAACCTACCTAGACTGCCACAAAAGAACCACTACTCTCTCTACCTACAATACGTACAAGGGGTGGTCCGCCCAGATGTAACCTAGGGTATATAGACAGAGGTCATCTACGGGTGGTATGTAAACCCCAGGGCCTCTAGCCTACACACTCCCCTTTTCCCTAGAACAAATTAGGAAACTGAAGAGTTACAAACACTAAACAAAACCACACAATAATTAAATGAGCAATGTTACAGGAGCGAAACAACTGTCCGAAGACACTTGACAAAGACACCAAGAAGTACATACCCACATGGACCAAAACAAACAACAACTGTGTGGGTCAAATGGTTTTCTACACGAAATAGGAGTGTGTAGGTGTATGTGAAGTATGTGTCAGTGAGTGCATGTCAAAGTGTATGTTTCAATGTATAAATCGCAAAGTTAAATAACGATTAGCCAAAAACAAAGGTCTCCGCTCAACATTGCTCTCCTCAAAGAAAACATCACCATTATTTAACCCTCGTGCTGCCTTCGGGTCACATGACCCAAAGGTTCATAACGAACCATCGTTGTGTTTACCCAATTTTACCCAATACAAAAACAAATTAAAAAAAAATTATTTTAACCTTCGCAATGTTGGGGGTCTGAGACAGCCCAACAGTTAAAAGAAAATTCTTCACTTTGTTTTTGTATGCGGTAAAGTTGTCGCAATACGACGGTGGGTCACAATGACTGATGGGTCAGAATGACCCGAAGATAACACAAGGGTTAAACACGGTGCAAAAATGGATGCGATTGGCTGATGGTTTATGTGTGATACAGGTGGGAGCTGGTACCGGAGGGCGTGATGACGAGACTTGCTGCTGGGGAATAGGCCGTTCTCAACACCACCTAATGGAACACAAACAGACAACAAACACAAACAGGGCGGGACACGTAACACGCCCACCCCAAAAAATACAAACCCCTAGTTTGTGTAACCTAAAACACAACACATACCCCCTAACACCATGCACGGGACAAGGCATTGTCCACTACGTTATTGTACCCCTTTACGTGGCATATTTAGGGTTCCTCCGGTAGGAGGCAACCTATTGTTTTTGTTAGGGTTCCTCCGGTAGGAGGGAACCTATTGTTTTTGTTAGGGTTCCTCCGGTAGGAGGGAACCTATTGTTTTTGTTAGGGTTCCTCCGGTAGGAGGGAACCTATTGTTTTTGTTAGTATTCTTATTATATTTCTCCGCTAAATGGCCCAATAGCTCAAAAAGTCCTTGACCTGATTTTTTTCAAATTTGGCCCAATGATACACCTGGGGGGTATTCGTCTTAGCTCGCTAAGCGGTTTAGCGAGCTAATTTTCAGGCTAAGATAAAAAACGCCCCTCTTTTTGGTTCGTGGAAGCAACTTTGGATAAATCACCATGGTAACATATCAATTAGCACTAACCTGCTCCAGAGCAGGCTAACATAAGTGTAGCTGGATAAGCTTGCCACACCCCCGAAAGAAAACATGGCAGCTCCCTTTTTGAGAGACCCAGTTGACGAAGGAGCTATTCTAGTTCGATTAGCTTTCTTAGTTGAGTTGAGTTATTCGCGATCGCCAAGATCCTTTGTGTCACACGGATGAGTTTCTGTTTGAGCGATATCGATTCAGCCGACAAGGACTCATTTATTTGCAAGACCTTCTCGGGCCGTACATTGCAAATCTCACACGCCGCAGCAGAGCTTTAACTGTGCTTCAGACTCTCTGCATAGCCTTGAGGTTTTTTGCGTCAGGTACATTTTTATACAGTATAGGCGATGCAGAAAACATTGGCAAAGCCGCAGCATGCGTTGCCGTAAGAAAAGTGTACTTGGTGCTCAACCAGCTGATGAATAAATTCATCATATTCCCAGGCCATGTCCCAGTCAATGACATCAAAGAGGGATTTTATGCAATTGCAGGTAATTGAGTAAATAAATATTTGCCGAGCCAGCCCCAGGCCCTGAAGTGCGGTTCAACGGTGCTCTCGCTAGAACGAGGGCACGGATAGAGATGACCTTTGGCCTACTAAAGGGCAGATTTAATTGTCTGCGGGGGCTGAGGGTGGAACCGGACCGGGCCTGTGCGATCACGGTGGCATGTGCCGTGCTCCACAATGTGGCCACTCTCAGGAGGGAGAGGGTCCCAGTGATCGTGGCCCATCCTGAGGACGATGTGGAACCGATCCATCTAGATGAGCGGTCTGGACCGGCTGCAAGGGACATAATTGCCCAGCATCATTTCAGATAGCTGTCCAGATGACTTTGGGTAATGTTGGACTCATTTCATGTTCTTTATGTTTGCATGTTTCATTTATTTGGTTAGCCACCCTCTTTGCTTTTAAGTTACCCATTAATAGTCCATCCTCAGCCATCATCGAGTCCATCCCAACTCAGTCTGGTTTGCACCTTCACTGCCAAGGACCAAGGCAGACTGCAGCAGATCATTTGGTCCCACCCTGACCTGTTCCACTCCAGGACCAGCAAGAGAGCAAGCAGGATCATTGCTGACTGATGACTAAATGTAACAAGGGGCTCACAAACAAGCCCACTGCACCACACTGACTCTGGGACCCCCGCACACAATGCACTGCAGTTTGCATCCTTATTCATTCAATTCATTCTGATTCTGAATAGAGGAACATGCTGAAGAATAATGTAAGAGATCCATGTTGTACAATAAAGCCTTTATTTTTTCCCCTTTATTGGTTATCCTGTAAATGAAGGTGCACAAGAAATAAGATTTTCAGTTTAGTTACAATTCATGGCAAAGCTCACAAATACTTTAGCCAAAGCTTTGCTTTACAGGGTTAGAATTACATTCAGCTGCCGTTTAAGCAATTTAACCTCCAAATCCAGCTTAATTGAGCTTAAGTGGAGGTTGTGAATCTTGGCACGCAAGTAGCGCTTGTATAGCGTGCGCACATCTTCAGTGTAAGTCTGGAAAAAAGACAAACCATTCATAACTTTGTTCAGTGTGGTGGTCAGATGCCAACTAAACTCAGACCTCACAATGTGAGGGTATTTAATGAGAACTCACCTCCCCATCCCCAGTTCCCAAAGAGCGAGAAGGGCCAGGCTCCGGCGGAGCAGGCTGTGGTCCAGCAGGATTTGCCTAAAGGAATGCATTGATGTAGTGAGTGCCAGGAGTGAGTGGGATAGGAGTATTAGTTAACACAACTTGCATTTACCAAATAGCTGGAGAAGGCGGAAAGTGTGTCCTCATCGTCTAGACCAACCTCCTGTTAGTGAATTAGGAATTATTAGGAACTGTGGGAAAGTGCCTTCGGTTTGAAAAGACACACACTATGAACATGTTTCGAATCATTACACAATGATGCAGCAATATCAACTTACATCAGTGGGCTCCTCTCCCCTGACCAACAACACATTGGGAGGTAGCTGCAGGAGTGTGATCGAACCTCCGGCCACTGCAAAATGTGACGATGGTTAACCAAATGACTTATTATGAAGGAAACTCATAGAATGAAGTGCACCTACCTTGGACATACGGATTCTCTCCTGCCACCACCTCTCCAGAGGAGCTGCCCCCAGCTATGCCCTGCATAATTGGCCTACCCCTGTTATTGGCCAGGGCCAGCTCCTCAGCAGGGGTTAGCTCAGGACCTCGGGGTCCTCCCCCCGTCTTCAGCATATCCGCCTTTTTCTTGTTTGCTAAAATATGAAGGATATGACACTGACAAGCTGTTCAATACATTACCATGTCACATATTGTATTGACTCACCAGCCTGAATTATGTTTTTGTGCTTCACTTTAACTTGCTCCCAAGTTCTTTTAGTGGCCGGGTTGCAACTACATGGGGGTTGAAAGCACTCATAATTATATGACAGTGTTATTAGTACACCATACCATATCATTATTGTTGGAAATGATTAAAGTGGACTCATGATACGGAGAGAATCTAACACAGTTTCTTTTCACTGCTTCAATTGATTGAATAATACATAGCCTACATACATACTGTGATCCGCCCATACACAGATTTGCACATGCATATTCAAACTCATACTTCTATATGGTCATCTACACATACATGCATATGCACATATATAGTACATGATAAATAAGCGCTTTCAGTACATACATCATCATAAGTGTCTATGAATTCGTATCAATTAGATACTCTTTGGCCTTTGTTTTATCTAGGCCTACTTATTCTGTAAGAGTTGAGATCATTATTTTCGCTAGCAAGATCTCATTCGATTATTAATTTCCATTAAGCCTACTGCCAGCAGGCACATTTAAAGAAATGTGATCTGATTGGGTTAATGAGGCACTTAAGATGAGCCTATACATTTTCCCAAAACTTACGCATTTAGCTTATCGGCAATTTTTTTCCAAGCTGCCTGTCTTGCTCTGGCAGCAGTGGCGGTGTTTGACTTAGCCATTATTATTTCTTTATAGTCTTCGTAGAGACTCATTATCGTTTGCTCCGATGGTGAGAATGTCACTGCTCTCTCTTTAACGTTTGTCATTTCCGCCATAATACCGTTAGAAAATCACGGTTTTGGGGATCGACTTTTCCTGCCTTTTGAAGTAGGACGTGCACGTGCAATTTCCCTGATAAGTTTAGCCTGATTGAAATTAACCACATGATTTGGATGCGGATCAGCCGTTGACGAACCGATATTTGCTGTTCTCACTCATCTCGCTAATGTTAACGGGCTAAAGGGACAATTGATTAACCCTTGTGTTATCTTCGGGTCATTCTGACCCATCAGTCATTGTGACCCACCGTCGTATTGCGACAAATTTACCTCATACAAAAACAAAGTGAAGCATTTTCTTTTAACTGTCGGGCTGTCTCAGACCCCCCACATTGGAATGGTTAAAATAAAATTCTTTTTATTTGTTTTTGTATTGGGTAAAATTGGGTAAACACAACAATGGTTCGTTATGAACCTTTGGGTCATGTGACCCGAAGGCAGCACGAGGGTTAACTTAGCTTCAACCCTTACGACGAACGGGGCCCAGGTCACTCACTACTCCCAGACCGCTAATGGCCCATGTACGCCCATAGGTGGCGCTATAAGCCACACCCCAAGTCTACGTGATTTCCCCAGCGCCCCATTATTCCAAAATGCCTGAAAATTGGTATACATGCCTTAATTCTCATGGGGAACAAAAAAGCCTCAAGAACCCATAAGGTCCGCCATGATAGATTTTGCTGTACTGTCCAAATTTGGTACAACCTTCAAAACCCTTCTCCTCATGAACCATAGATCCAATCGACTTGAAAATTGTTACAGATTTGTAGAATACATGTCTTTCTATAGGGTGAAATTGAATAAGGAATGCAATACAAAATGGCTGAAAGAAGTGTATTTATGTAAATGTCCACATTGCCACAATATCTTTGTGTTAATAAATCAAATATAATTTTGACTGGTTTTTCAAACCTTTGTGCCTTCAAGATGATCATTCTGAAGTACCATATGCAATTTCACCTTGATATGTCAATATATGATTGAATTCAATTGAATTGCTCCACAGCGCGCATGCTCCAAATTCTCAGACTCATCCTGCCCCTTGACACTAGGGTGACCACCTGTCGCGCTTTGCGTTGTGTCGCACAGCATTTTCACCCCTTGTCCTGCACGTCCCATATTGAAAATGCTGTGCGATACAGCGCAAAGCGGGACAGGTGGTCACCCTACTTGACACACACGCGAGCTTGGTAAGACGCACACACATCCTTTCTGGAAATTGTGTGCTGACCAAGCCCCTAACCTCTGTTTTTAGCTCCTGTTTCATTTTGCTTCCAATCGCAGCTTGCCGTTACGAATATAAATAATTTTTCTGCGGTGTTATAGTCTACCTCCCGTAAGAGGGGGACCTGACACCCCACAGCCCAAGGACCCCAGATGTGTGCGAGCAAAACACCAATAAAAATGCCAAACAGCAAACACGGTCAAGCAGGGCTTTATTCGCCTCAGTAAACAAACATGATAACACAGGGTTATGTTTGGGAAAAGGGGCTGGACGGTACCAAAGCAAAGAAACAAACATCAAGTACCCACCCCTAACCTGTCCTAATCTACCACACACAAAACTAAACTAACCTAACCTGGCACACTAATCAGGTGCCCTGACAAAAGTACAAGGGGGGGGTCCGCCCAGAACTAACCTAGTGTGTATAGACACAGACTTTTTCCCTACGGGTGATGTATTCCCCCAGACGGCTCTAGCCTACACACTCCCCAAGTACGTCCCCTTCCCCCAGGGAAAACAAACCTGGCCAAACACAGAATGCTCACCAAAACACACGGACCACAACGCAGAGAACAGAGTGGATGCCTACTCTGTACCAAGATAGCTCCCCAAAACACAGAAAACAAACACAATTCATACAGGAGGGCAAGATGGGATGACTGCTGATTGGACCCAGGTGAATGGCATCAGGGAAGGGAGGGAGGCATGGATGAGCGGAAAACCAGGGGCGAACCAGCACCACCTGCGGAACACACAGAACAGAACACACACAGGAACACAACACAGAGAACACCAACACGCTCAAGGCACACTGAAACAGACAGATGGGGGGGGGGGGACGTAACACGCCCCCCACCAAACCAAAACGAAACCTTGGGATTTGTTTTTCCCCTTAACATCAAACCAACGGCCCCCGCGACCTAAGGCATCTCCCACACCCGCGATAGGGCGTCAGCCACCACGTTCTTCGAACCCTTTACGTGGTGGATACTAAGGTTGTAGCTCTGTACGATCAAAGCCCACCGCATAAGGCGACGGTTTTGATTGTACATGCGATGCAAGAAGGTCAGAGGGTCATGGTCAGTGAACACGGTGATAGGCACAGCACTAGAGCCCAAATACACATCGAAGAACTGCAGAGCTAGAAGCAATGCCAGCGCCTCCTGCTCAACAGTGGAATATCTGGCCTGGCCTGACAAGGGTTGAATTTTTTGGAAAAGAAACAAACGGGACGGTCTACTCCCTCACCATCCTCCTGTAGAAGGACCGCACCAGCACCCACCATACTGGCATCAACCTCCAACTTAAAAGGTTTGCTAAAATTAGGAGCAGCAAGAACCGGAGCCGAGCACAACAAGAACTTTGCCGACTCAAACACACCCTGGCACTCAGCCGTCCACCCAAAGGGCACCTTCGGGCTGATCAACGCAGTAAGCGGAGCCGCCACAGTAGAAAAGTTCTTGCAAAACGACCTGTAGTACCCCACCATGCCGAGGAAACGCCTAAGCTGTCGGCGGGTAGTGGGCACTGGGTAGGTCATGATGGCCTCTATCTTTGTCTGTATGGGGCGCACCTGGCCCCGTCCTACCTCCTTTCCCAGATAGGTGACCGTAGCCTTCCCAAATTCACATTTGGCTAGATTTAAAGTTAACGATGCAGCCTGCAATCGCTCAAACACCACCCTTAGTGTGGCTACGTGTTCTGTCCAGCTGGAGGAGTGCACAACTAAGTCGTCCAGATAAGCCGTGCAGTTTTCTACCCCAGCCAGCACCTTATTCACCAACCGCTGGAAGGTAGCGGGCGCATTGCGCATTCCAAAGGCCATCACTGTATATTGCAGAAACTGATCGGGTGTCACGAATGCCGAAATGTTTGAGGCGCGTTCCGTCAGAGGGTCTTGCCAATATCCCTGGCCGGCCCCCTGACTGTCTGCTCATTTGTCCACCCCCATCGTCGTCCCTGCCCTGGCTGCGGCCCTCCGCCGCCACCCTGACCCCGCCGCTGTGCGGTTCCTCCTGGACGGCTTGGTCCTAGGTTAGGACCAGGCTAGTTAAAGATAGCCAGTATATCTGATTTTTCAAAGCGAGCCTGTTTCATTCGTCATATGCCCTGAGAAAGCGACCTACGTTAGCCAGGCTAGTTTTGCCAATTTCAGTAAGTCAGGCTATTTAAAGGTCTCTGACAGTCAGAATCACCGTTTACAGGCAAAGGTCGAGCTGGTCTTTTGTCAGATGTGTATATATTGATCAGTTTGGAGCTAAATACTCTTGCCAGAGCCTGGAATCGAACCCGTGTTTTGAGTGACTTTGCATGGGTCTCCATCAGGTCAACACATTTGGATTCAAGTTCAAGTAATGCCACTGCATTTCACAGTCAAAACTGTAGTTTATGTCAAGTGTAGATGGATGTAACTGAACTGACATGGATCCTTCACTTTTACAGGTCTGGAGGGCCTGCTCAACAGAGTTCAATAGAGGATGCTGAGAGCAACAACAGAAAATGCTGAAAGCATCACAGACCCCTTTCTGGACTATCCCTCTCTAGCTGGACAGCTTCATTCAGCTGGCCTGCCTGCCTGCCTGTCCAGACACATACAGTCACCCCACAGACACAGTAGCTCTGCTTTTTTGAGGACATTGATGAAAAAGGACAATCCAGCATTGTTTACTTTGATGAAAGTCTAAATGTTTAATCCTTTCCATGTCCCAGTATGCCAAGCTGCTGACTTTGAGTGTCTTAAGTGATGAAACCAGTTCAAGTGATATACTTTTGACCTGAATCCAATGATTATTCATCTGAATAAAAAACACTCAAGAGAAGTACTGCTTCTTGGATCATTTGTGCTCCACATCAGTACATCTCACACATTTGCCTTTGTTTCCATGGGATTCATGGAATTGTTAGTTTCTGCTCCACCATTTCCACCATAGTGTAATAATAAATATAATTTAGGACAGCAATTAAATGTTTGTGTTATCCTTTCGCATTACACACATTTAGTCAATGTTCTTAAACTCAACCGATTATTGTCATTTTACTATACTGTTCATATTGAACAGACATCAGTGTTTACTTGGAAAGATTACTGTATATTTCCACTTGAGACCTACGTAAGACTCCAGCTATGTCAACGGTTGTGTTACTCCCAGATGTTAAAAGCTCTGCACTCTCAGTTGGGACATTTGGAGGAAGTACAAACAAATGATCTTATGGCCTTAATTAATGTTTTTCCAAGCCTTTTTGGGGATGTCCCCAAATGTACATCCGTCTTAGAACATGATGTGAATGTGGAGGACGCCGCTCCGATCAAGCAGCATGAACGCTGTGTGAATGCTGTGAAGAGAGCCGCAATGAAAAAAGACGTTACCTTTTACAACATCAGATGGCAAAACATAGTATTAGTCCCTGAAGCTCCCCCTGTATTTTAATACCTAAACCTGATGGTACCTTCAGGTTCTGTACTGATTATTGACAAGTAAATGCAGTCACTGTGCCCGACTCGTTTCCGTTACCACATATTGATGACTGTATCGACACAATAGGTGCTGCAGAGTATGTCAGTAAGCTTTACTTACTGAAAGGTTATTGGCAGGTGTCTCTAACCATTTAGGCTTTTGTTACTCCTGAAAACTTCCTACAATATACCAAAAGGGCGTTTGGGATGCGCAATGCTCCTGCCACATTCCAATGAATAGTTAATATTGTATTAGGCGACATACCTAACTGTACTGCTTACTTAGATGATTTAGTCATCCATTCTGCCGTGTGGTCTGACCATATCTCCTCCTTACCAGACGTGTTTCGGAGGTTGGAGAAAGCGTCCTTGACCCTTGTGGTGGAAATTTACAATACAGTGTTTTAAGAGAAGTTTAAAGTTGGTTGAGAAGCTTGATACAATGAATGTTGAATCAACTCCATTTGGTAGAGATGCAGTTTATGACACCTGGGGAGGATGAGACAGCTGGTCTGGAGACAATGTGGATTCAATTGTATTGTTATTGTGATCTGAGGGAGTAGTTTAAGATAGATGAACTGATCAAGCTGCTCTGACCCTTCCTGTTGCATGGGTGGTGTTAATTAAATACTTGTTTGAAGATGTCCACACAAAGGACAGTTGACCATTTGACTGGTGAACTCCTGTGGCTTTAGTATCTACTGGTTTGGGGAGAGATGCCACATCAAAGAACTGTGGGACACTTGGCATGGAGTCAAACTGTCACTGAGCAGTGCTGACCAATCACAGAGACCGCCATATTGATGGATTGACCATCAGAAGAACCATTTGTTCTAAGTTTATATAAGGCAGGGTTTTAGGGTAGTTCTTCATCACTCTTGCGAACGATCTGTGGCTAGCACCCCCTTCGTTATGACTGATCACAAAGTACTTTGTTAATTCTTAATTTGTACAAGCTAAATAAATTATATTGAAACCGCCATCTCTTGACTATTCAAATCTACACAGTGCCACTAGAATTTTTCTACAACACCCTCAACTTAGCTAAATGTAGCTTTGTAGCGCCCCAGTTCTAGCAGCCCCTAATTTGAGAAGCCTTTTAAATTGGAGGTATATGCTAGTGCCATTGGGGCTGGAGCAGTGCTTCTACAGGAAGATGGTGACGGAGTGGACCCTCCTGTCAGTTTCTTCTCTTGAAAGGTCAACCCCTGCCAATCCAGGTACTCTACCATTGAGCAGGAGGCTCTCGCCCTGTTGTTAGCTTTGCAATTCTTTGAGGTGTATGTTGGCTCGAGCACATTGCCTGTGGTGGTTTTTACCGACCACAACCCCTTGGTGTTCCTAAGCAGAATGTATAACCAGAATCGCCGCCTGATGTAGTGGGCCTTAAATGCAAAGGGATACAATTTGGAAATATAGCTGCAAGCAGCGATGCGGGTTCCTCCGCAAAATGGCAAAATATTATAAACATGTACACTGTTGAAGATGGAGAGTTGGACAACAAGAGAGAAAAACTATTTAATGTTTGGCCAACAACAATAGGCTGAATGGGGATTTGAACTCATGAGCAGAAGGTCACAAGTCAGTCTCTCTATCCTCTCTGCTACACACCAACTGTTAGGAGTAGAAAGGGCAGAGTATGAGCTTTGGTCAGCTTTGGGACAAAGGTTAAGAAACGGTTGACATTTCAAGGTAAAATTGCATAAAATTGCGCATGGTACATCAGAATGATGTCACCTTGAAGCCAATAAGGTTTGAAAAACCATCAGTCAAAATAATATTTGATTTATTGACACAAAGATATTGAGGCAATGTGGACACTTACATAAATACAACCCTTTCAGACATTTTTGTATTGCATTTCTCATTCCATTTCACCCTATATAAAAGACACATCTGCCTGGCCCGAACACTATCCCCATCCATGCTGTTTCCCTCTCTCCCAGCGCAGGTCATGCCAAAGCAGAAATGCTACAGCAGCCACATAAGGTTTAGATGTAGTCCAACAATTACCTCCCACAATCAATACATATCAACCGCAACATTGTTTTCAAACTTTCTCAAAGATGGCTTGAAAACCACGGATATTCACTTTCTTCTTGAGTAGATCTCAATAATAGCCTCATAGGCAACTGGCTAAGGTACAGCACACGTCCAGCTCCTTGCGAGTGTAGCCTCTGATAGTTCAGTAGCCAACTCTTTGTTCCTATTAAACAACACAACATGCACACTCAGGGTGACCAACAAGATTATATTAACTAACAAACAATAACATTACAAACATCTAACTGAACGAACACAACAACTGAAATCCCTCGCATGGCCGTTGTAACCAAACTATTTTCCACAAGTCGTTTTTTTAACATGCTGCACAGCATGCTGGGTACTCAAGAGCGCCGACTGCGTGATATGACGAGATGCTAGTGACGTGCTAAGGTCTCTGAGTCTCCTGCATTAACAAGTTCTGCTCAATTATCAAGCTATTTTTACTAATGTTTTGTTAGCTATTGAATTGTAATGCAAGCTAGCTAAAAACAATGTTAGTTAGCTTGGCTAAACTGGTTTTCAGAGCAACAGAAATCAACAAATCAGATCAGCCGAACTTTATTCAGAAAGGGGGGGATCTGTATTTTTTACTCTACTCTTAACGCATGACTATGTTTAACTTAATGTCTGCACCTCTCTATCACCAACTGTCTCTGGAGTGGATGGTGGGGGCTTCATATCCAACAAATTACACCCCTGAACTTTTAAAACAGATCTAATAGCCTACTACAATTGTAAATATCCTATGGTTTCTTTTCCAATTGGGCCTCGATACAATGTCATCTAATATTTTCTGCCCATTCTGCACAGTTTTTGGGGACTTTCCACACCAGCATCCTTTGCCCAGTCCCTCTATTCTGCCCTACTACATGTGTTTTCCAACACCAGTTACAATCAACCCTGGGCAGGGACGGCACCAGATAATTTTTAATACAGGTGCTGAGGAGGTGCTAGATCATTGACAGGGGGAGCTGCGCAATTATAAATACATAAATACTATTAATAAAGAAGCAGTACTTCTCTTGAGTGTTTTTTATTCAGATGAATAATCATTGGATTCAGGTCAAAAGTTTATCACTTGAACTGGTTTAATCACTTAAGACACTAAAACTCAGCAGCTTGGCATACTGGGACATGGAAAGGATTAAACATTTAGACTTTCATCAACGTAAAAAATGCTGGTTTGTCCTTTTTCATCAATGTCCTCAAAAAAGCAGAGCTACTGTGTCTGTGGGGTGACTGTCTGTCTCTGGAGGGCAGGCAGGGGCAAGCAGGGCCTGCAGGCAGGCAGGCAGGGCAGGCCAGCTGAATGAAGCTGTCCAGCTAGAGAGGGATAGTCCAGCAAGGGGTCTGTGTT
This sequence comes from Osmerus mordax, assembly GCF_038355195.1. Taxonomy (NCBI): domain Eukaryota; kingdom Metazoa; phylum Chordata; class Actinopteri; order Osmeriformes; family Osmeridae; genus Osmerus; species Osmerus mordax. The sequence goes on from NC_090070.1 coordinate 1,343,301, forward strand.
GCTCTCCGCATTCTCTGTTGTTGCTCTCAGCATCCTCTATTGAACTCTGTTGAGCAGGCCTCTGCATGACCCTCCAGACCTGTAAAAGTTAAGAAAGGATCCATGTCAGTTCAGTTGTGAAAAACAAAGCTTTTTCCATCTACACTTGACATAAACTACAGTTTTGACTGTGAAATGCAGTGGCATTACTTGAACTTGAATCCAAATGTGTTGACCTGATGGAGACCCATGCAAAGTTATTCAAAACACGGGTTCGATTCCACGCTCTGGCAAGAGTATTTAGCTCTAAACTGGTCAATATATACACATCTGACAAAAGACCAGCTCGATCTTTGCCTGTAAACAGTGATTCTGACTGTCAGAGACCTTTAAATAGCCTGACTTACTGAAATTGGCAAAACTAGCCTGGCTAACGTAGGTTGCTTTCTCAGGGCATATGACAAATGAAACAGGCTCGCCTTGAAAAATATGATATACTGGCTATCTTTAGCAGGCCCTTGTCTACAAAAAGCAGTCCTCCCTGACGTTTTTGGAGTAGAATTGAGTGAAATACAAAATTGTTTACACACTGCCAGTGGGCGAGCCGAGCCTGACTCTGAGGCTAACGTCAAAACAATGTACCCCTGGGACGCAGTATAACTCCAATTGCAAGTCCACAAATCACAAAAATAATCGGAGCATCTGGCTAAAAGCACAATTCCCACATCTCCTAAAGGCTGCCCTCCTCGGCCTTTTTTGTGTAGACCTAACTGTAAAATGGTGAACTTGTGAACATGACGCAACCAAAACATGGCTGCCGCCTAAGCCTATGCGGTCTCCCTGGTGCATAGGCTTATTACAAAGACTTTCACCCCCCAAATCAAAATTCTGAGCCGACAGATCTGTGGGGAATTGCTTTTTCTCCTAAAGGCTGCCCTCCTCTACCTTTTAGATGAACAATTCGCCGAGATGCAAAATGACTCACTAATTAAAAACACAGAGGAAAAAAGCTAGAGCTACAGTAGCTACTTTTCGAGTTCGGTTTTCCGTCACTTCAGACTCACGATCTAAAGGTCTAAAAGTGCTAAAACTAGGGATGGGACGTATGGCACTGACAATCGAATCAAGCTCCAAACCACTTTTTCGAAACTGTGCGTATTGGTTTTGCGACACAAGCATCGATGTGATGCTTGTGTCGCAAAACCAATACGCACAGTTTCGAAAAAGTGGTTTGGAGCTTGTGTCAAATGACGATGCCACGTGATTGATGACGTTCAATGCTTCAGACGTCACGAACTGGTTCAAAGTTGTGGCGCACTTCTAAACCTTAACCCTCGTGCTGCCTTCGGGTCACATGAGCCAAAGGTTCATAACGAACCATCGTTGTGTTTACCCAATTTTACCCAATACAAAAACAAATACAAATAATTTTCTTTTAACCATTCCAATGTGGGGGGTCTGAGACAGCCCGACAGTTAAAAGAAAATGCTTCACTTTGTTTTTGTATGAGGTAAATTTGTCGCAATACGACGGTGGGTCACAATGACTGATGGGTCAGAATGACCCGAAGATAACACAAGGGTTAAAAGAGGGAAAGAAACCAGTGCTTGTCGTCTAAATAGGAGGCGAACACTACATTGGCAGAAGCGCAAACAGTTATTAATAGAGTACATAGTTATTATTAGAAGACGATTAGAGAATTATCATTAGCAGACGAGAAGTAGGTTATATTAGCAGAATAGTATAGTTCATCAGCAGAAGAGAAGTAGGTTATATTAGCAGAAAAAGTTGAGAATTATTAGCAGAAGAGCAGAAAGTAGAAGACGATAGAGTATGGATGCTACCGGAGGAAGAAAGCGATCAAGCGTATGGGAACATTTTGATATGTTATCCCCCAATAAGGGAAATAGGCTATGTGACTGCATATACCAATCATAACAAATCAATATAATGTCATGCTTTAACAACTCTCATTATTTTAAGGTTCGGTGTTTGCTGTGCCCTCAAGAGTTGGCATACAGCAATAACACCTCTCCCATGTTGAGGCACTTTCGAGCCAAACATGAGAATGTAGCTACACCGCAAGCCTATGTGACCAATCCAGGCTGCAGGTAATTAGACTATTATTAAATCAGTATTGTAATTGTATAATTAATGTAATCTAATTATTATCTGTCCATTCTATTGATAATCATGAAAATTATGATCATAAATATGATCTATGTTACAATGTCCAGAAAACTAATGCTGGATGATGCATTGGTCCACATGATCGTAAAGGATGCCCAGCCTTTTACACTGGTAGAGGACGATGGTTTCAAGGCCTTTGTCCACCTTTTGGACCCCATCTACAACATCCCTGGGAGAAAGGCCTTAAAGAAAATGGTGGAGGCCAACTACAAGGCCACTAAAGAGGAGGCCATGGCTGAGGTGAGGAAGGCCTCTGCCGTTAGCCTGACGGCTGACATATGGACCTCTATGAACATGGACGCTTACCTGGCTGTGACATGTCACTATATAACAGACCAGGCAAAGCTGTCCACAGTTCTTTTAGGGGTAGGAAAGTTTCCCCAAAGCCACACAGCAGCTCACATTGCTGAGGTAAAACACACCCTGATGGTGGAGTGGGGAATCAGAGGAAAGGTGAGAAGCCTGGTCACAGATTGTGCAGCCAACATGGTTGCCTGTGCAAACCTGCTCAGTGTGCGGCATGTGACTTGTTTTCCCCATGTCCTAAATCTTGTTGTGAAAAAATCCCTTTCTCAAACCCCAGAACTGGAAGAGATCCGCACTCGGGCACGCCGAATTGTGGGTCATTTAAAATCCAGCACCAAAGCCAAGGAGAAGCTGTCGGAAATGCAGGTCAATATGGGAAGAAAAGAACTGAAAATGATCCAGGAGGTGGACACCAGGTGGAACAGTGTTTTTGCCATGCTGGACAGACTCTACAATATCAGAGAACCACTTGGTGCAGCTCTCACCACTTTGAGCACAGACTTGAGTCCCATCACTGCTGAGGACTATGAGACAATCCGACAGTGCCTTGCCGTTTTAAAACCATTCCATCAAGCCACTGTGGAGTTGTCAGAAGAGAGAAGGGTGTCTGGATCCAAAGCGATCCCACTAATCAAAATGCTGAAGCACACTGTAGTGGGACAGTGTGCCCAGATAAGGCACAACGTTGGTGCCAAACTTGCTATGAATTTGAAACACAATTTGCTGGACAAGTTCGCTCTCCTGGAGAAGATATCGACACTGTCTGTGGCAACACTGCTGGATCCCAGATTCAAAGCAGCGGGGTTCTGCAGTGCCACTTGTGCACAGGGTGCCACTGTGAGGCTGACCAGGGAATGTGCCCACTTCTTTGAGGCCGATGTCTCAGAAGGTTCTGCTCCACAGGAGTCAGCAGTGACACCGGGTACCTCGGCTCAAGAAGCTGAGGACAACCTTTGGGCCCTGTTGGACTGCGAAGTAGGATCACAGCAGGTGACCAACCCAACTGCCAGTGCCACTGTGGAGGTTCAAGGGTATAGTATTTTGTTATTGTTTACTGCTGAATTATAATTGGTTGAATTAAATGACAATGCTTTTTCTCTTTAGAATTAATACAAGTACATTTCTTTCTATACAGTTATTTGAAAGAACCAAATGTGGCCAGGACGGAGGACCCTCTGGACTACTGGGTCACACGCAAGGCCCTTTACCCTCAGCTATTTAAAGTGGCCATGCAGTTTCTGTGTACACCAGCATCCTCAGTGCCTTGTGAGAGGATCTTCTCGGCTGGAGAAATTGTGAGCCAGAGGAGAAGCCGCCTGAAGCCCAGTACAGTCGAAACAAATCCTGTTCCTGAATAAGAACTTATAAATGTTCTCAAATCAGACTGTTGCACAAACACATTCCCCCAAACCCCGTTATGGTACACTGTCTTTTCATATTGCACAAGCACATCCCCACTGTCCCCACAAGTATTCCCCTGATTCACAATACATATCACAAATGTAAGGAAAGAGACAGCTATATAAGCAGAGTGGTCGTGTAGGCTACTACTCTGTATCAGCGGTCATTTAATACTTCCATACACTTAAGCATTCTACCACCCTTATACTGTTTGCTGAATATTACAAAGTGTGGTGGACTAGTTGAACATCACAGTAAAACATATTTATTGTATGAAAATTACACAGTTCTCAAATACACATGTATGGTTTTAATGAAAGGGCTATACAAATACATTTGATTTGATGAATGAACACGAATATTAGACCATCACGTAGCCTTACAAAAATGAACGACATTGAATAATTAACAGGCGAAGTACCGTCAGAAACTACTGGTACATCTCATTCAGTTAGTTTAAACCGCTGCTATAATTTTAGCTGACCACTAGATGTCACTGTGCTCTCCAATTTCAATGCACCAATAGTTCGGCTCTTTGGTTCGGCACAATCCGGAAGAAACTACCAAAGCTTCACAAGGCATCGTTTGCCCATCCCTTCTCGTCACTCTCTGCAAATAAATCGGTATGGTCATGGAAGATGCGTTCTCTCCTCAGGGGACAATCTGCAAAATTTTGCAGCAGCAATAAACACGCCATTGTGTGATGTTGTCTTAGTGTGCGGAATAAGACTACTTTGGGCCTATAAATACCGTGATAAGTCACTTATTATTGGACGGCAAGGTTCCCCGTTAACATAGTTGATGTGAATTGAAGGCAAAGCAAAGGTAGTTCATTTAAATAGGCCTAGCACAATTCATACACCATGGCAATTCAAAGTGCTTTACAAATGAGCAGAAGTGTAAGTGTAGTGTGTATTTATTAAAACAAACATTTAATTATGTGTAAAATAATAAAAAATATTAGTTGCATGATTATAAAGGAAGATAAATTAGAACTGACGAAAACGGTAAAACATGTCAGCTCTCAATTGTGCGTAAGAGTGCTCTTGGGTGTGCGTACATGGGCTGAACATTTCAGCCCTATGCCTGGCAAGTGTGAAAGCGCCGAATTGCGTAGATGCCAAGAGCGGTATTGCAGACAGATTTCAATTATAACTCGCAACATATTGAAAGACATTTTTGGAGCTGTGAACTTAGTTCAAAAAAATGTACTATGAACTGAACTAGTTCATGTAGAAAGTGAACTTTCCCAACACTGTCATTACCTAGCATATTGATTACTTGGTAAACTGAACCCATGTTCATTTTAATACCAAGTTTATTTGTATACAGTAGACTAACTTTTTACAGCAGTGAGAGTAGGATGTATGTATGTCCACACAAAAGTTGTATTATAAATGTTTGCATGCATGTCTGCTTATGACAAGGTAAATACAGTTAGATTACCCCAAAATTTCCTGTTAATTCCTGTTAATTCCCGTGGAAAGTTTCCAACTTTGAATATTCCCGGAATTTTGCAATCCTAGGTGCAAATGAACAACTGTCCCAGACGAGTGTCTGAGTGACCAGTGACAAAGGGGCTGTATCATTCTGGTTTCTGCCAATACAGCCCTGCACGCTTTAATGTGATACTTTTTATATAATACAATACAAGAACAAATGTAGCTTGTGAAAGTGCTTTCTTAAGCCAGTTGAAGGCACGGTACACATGCACGTGTGTGCACATGATCAGGATGGTACCACCTCCTCATTTTGAGCCAGGAAAACCTCTGCCCGGATATCACTGCTTTGAACATTATTATTGTGGATACGCAGGTGAATTTTGAATAGGCTTTTTGTTTCACATACACAATCACAGTGTGGGCAGCTGTAGGTTGTCACTACTGTGTGAATCCTGCTGTGCTTCTTCAATTCATTACAGGTAGAGAAGGCTTTATCACAGCATTCACAGATGTAGGGCTTCTCACCAGTGTGTTTCCTTTTGCGGTGAAGGCTGAGAGTACTAGCCCGTCTGCAAGTTTGACTACAGAGGTCACAGCTGTAGGGCTTTTTTCCAGTGTGGATCCTGCTGTGCTTCGTCAATTCAGTAGAAGAAGAAAAGGCTTTATTGCAGCATTCACACCAATAGGGCTTTTCCCCTGTGTGGGTCCTGCTGTGAAGGCTGAGAGTACCAGCCCGGCTAAAGGTTTGACCACAGAGGTCACAGCTGTAGGGTTTCTCTCCTGTGTGGATCCTGCTGTGAACTCTGAAAGTGTCAACTCGGCTGAAGGTTTGACCACAGAGGTCACAGCTGTAGGGTTTCTCTCCTGTGTGGGTCCTGCGGTGAACTCTGAAATGGCTAGCCTGGCTAAAGGTTTGACCACAGAGGTCACAGCCGTAGGGCTTCTCCCCAGTATGGATCCGGCTGTGAACTCTGAAAGTCTCAACTCGGCTGAAGATTTTACCACAGAAGTCACAGCTGTAGGGCTTCTCTCCAGTGTGGATCATCATGTGCTGCTTGAGGTTTCTGGATGAGGAAAGACTCTTCCCACAGGTGTCACCGTGCTGTGTCTCCATAACTCAGGTCTCTCTTTGTTCTCTGGTCTCTTGTCTCTGGAAGCTTGTTTCTCTCTGGTTGATCCGCTCTCTGGTTGATCATCTCTCTGTAGTTTTCTGGTGTTGGAGGAAGTCTCCCTCTGTCTAGTCTCCGCCCACAATCAAGAGATCTAGAGGAAACAGTTCTTAGTTAATAAGCATTCAGCCTTCACACAAAAACATTTATTTTCTCTGTCATAAGGTTTGTTTTACATATGTAACAGTGGTCATTTTGTGAGAATAGTGTTTATTCTATAATAGTAATAATTAGTTATTTTGCCTGGAGAAACACAGAAAACTGCATGTCCAGAAAACAACTCCTTTTTATAGTTTTTTTTTTACAAAATAATATTATAAACAACTTCATTATACAATACGCAGCAAATGTAAATTGAATACAAATTACTATGGTTTCTGATTGCATCGTTTTAAATCCAATAATAATAACAATATACTTCATAGCATATTTTTCATCTATGATGCACCAGAAATATAAAATTTTGTATTGAAAGCTGAGAATTACAAAACTAAAGAAACTAGTGCAGTTCAGTCAAGACACTCACGTGATTGATTTCACCATTTATTCATATACATGAAAAATAGTTTTAACATTGGCGCAATGGATGTACATGGGGAAGCGCTCCCTGCCTTCACTGCAGCATGCATGACATGAGGCAGGGAGAAACAAGTTAAATCCCCAAAACACAGACATTCCGCCAGTCTCTACAGTGTTTCCTCTAGGATTTTTCAGTCAGTAGCCTATCGATTAAGGTCCTCGAAAGCATGTACACTGTCTGCTTCATTTGATCTTGATAGGCTAATCATTCTGTAGCAAATAACAATAAACCCACTATATATTAATCAAAACTACTTCAGCATAATAATGCACTTAAAATACAAACCTGAGCAAGGGCAGCAATCGCTATCGAATCAACAGACGTGCAATTTAGCTAGACCGGGGAAGAATACAAACAACGAAAATCACCAGTTAACTTAATTTAAATTAGCAAGAACTATAGACTAAGTTTAATTTATTTATTTTTCTAGGAAAAATTATAGGCCCACTCACTTTGGCACTGGCCCGCCCAAAATACAATTTCTGCCTACGCCCCTGGCGGAAACACTGCTACAGTTTGCAGTCTTCATCATCACTTTCAATAACACATTTTCGCTTCTTCTGAATTTCCTCATGGCTGTTGATGTCTATCATTAGGTGCGTTCGACTTCATGCAGCGCAGGCGTCGCCTGCAGCCCGGCTGACTTGAAGCAGACAATGGCATTCTCAGCTTTAGGTCATCCGGCTGCAGCCGTCTGTCAGTGCCGCATGAAGTCGAACGCACCCAATATCGCTCATTTTGAAGATGACGTCAGAGGGCGAATAAGGATTCGTATCAGACCGGCGGTCAATACGCGGCTGGCATGACTACCCATTAGCCAATCAGAACGCTCGTACTGTTGTTGCCATATAATAAATGTCCAACACACTTGATTCAAATGAATGGTCATAAGCAGGCTTCTGCAGAGCTGGATAACGACCCATTCATTTGAATCAGATGTATTGGAGCAGGGAAACATCTAAAACTTGCAGGACAGGGGTGCCCTGAGGATCAGGGTTGGGAACCACTGGTCTAGAGATCTGGAATACATTCTCCACCGCCTGAAACCGGTTCTGTCTCCTCCTTCTCTTGACCCACAGAGTTGTGCAGCCTAGTGCATCTTCTTATCTCCTGGTGTGGCCATTCTGCCTCCCTTATCTGGTAGGGCTCATTGGCCTTGAGCATGCTGACTCCATATTCCCTGCAGTTGTGCAATCACCCCATGCACCCCTCCCTGTTAGTATGCTGACTTCTTGTTTTTCCTCTTATTCCCTTAGACAATGACATTTAAGTACTGGCGACAATGATATATTTGGAATATATGTTCAACATTATCATTACATATTTTGATATATCTGAAGCATTGATTGTATTTTCATCCAAAAAGAAGCATTGATTTTCATCCACACTTGCTAGCAAGTTAGTCGAGTGCCGGTGTCATCTAGCCCAGTGGTTCTCAACCCTGGTCCTCAAGTACCCCCCTGTCCTGCATGTTTTAGATGTTTCCCTGCTCCAACACACCTGATTCAAATGAATGGGTCGTTATCTAGTTATGCAGAAGCCTGCTAACGACCATTCATTTGAATCAGGTGTGTTGGAACAGGGAAATATCTAAAACATGCAAGACAGGGGGTACTTGAGGACCAGGGTTGAGAACCACTGATCTCTGTACTGATTTTACTCAGTACAGAGTAGTGTAATAGTTATTATATCTTGTACCAACGCCTTTTTATTTTATGTCAAATATAATTTCACAAAGCAGGCGTTCACTGACCGCTACATCTACAGTAGAAAACATAACAGTAACTTTTACCACAATCACTACAAACATACAGCTATTCCCATTAAAGTCAACAGCTGAATCTAGCTAGTCGAGCTCTACTGTACACAGTAACATAACACAACGGAAGAAAATAACGGAAGGTCTACGGTAGGTCTACTGTAACTAGCACCGTGGTGAGCTTAAAACTAAGCACACAAACGCAAATCCTGGACACAACGATGTCAAAAGCAACGCATAATGCAAACCTTGAGTCTTGCTGTTAGATTTGCAACAGGGCTTTGAACTTCAAAAACAGAAATAAAATGTAAGGCGTCACATAGTTCACTTTACATACCTCCAGTACGGTAAACAACTTTCAACCTTCAGACTGAGCAGCATTGCGGAGTTCTTCTTTTTCTTTTAATGGCAGATTGCCACCAACGTTCATGAGATGCAGCACCGCCACCTACTGTTCTGGAGTGAGAGGCCGTGCTCCTCCTACACTGGGATTTGGGTGAAGACAACAGGACAAGAGGAAAACGAGTTCTATAGGATCCTCCTTTGTATGGTTAAACATGGAAAACAAGATGCAAGAATGACAATTTTACGTATCTAGTGAGGTGGATTAGAATTACATTAAGACATGAATCAAAAGAAGGAAATGTTTAGAAATGAGAGAAAATCAAGGTCTCCATTAGATGAGATAATAATATTGATAATTGAAATACAATATTTCAATAAAGAGGATATATGATCTGTATGATCCAGTGTTCTGTAACAAAGAGGAGATATGATCTGTATGATCCAGTGTTCTGTAACAACCAGACTGTATTCTGAGCAGGTCTCTGTTCCCCTCCTTCTCCTCCAACATCTCAATATCCTGGCCTTATCCTCATGAGGATCACGCACAATCAACAAGGAGGGTTGGTCACAGTCCTCTGTACAGGGGGAATTTGAATCTAAAGTCTCTTGATTGGTAGTCATATACTCTACTACTGAGCTGTATCCCCTCAAATGTACTCTTCAACTTCTTCGATGAGCGGAAGAAACGCATATGTTTCCCTTCTACCCCAGCATTATGTACATTTAATAGCATGCATTTAATGCCAATACATGTGTATGTATAGGTTGGACAGGTCTGAAAACAGAATAGTCCATGGTAGATGGGGGATTATTATGTTGTATTTTTTCATTTATTTCGTTGACTTAAACAATAAGAGTAATATTTACAATCTTAAAAAAGGATTTGATGGTGAGAACATTTATTTTGATGTTGATACATAGAGGTTTTAGTACTTGTCTTTTGTAGGCTGTAGGCATGTGAACCTTTGGTCCGTTTTCAGAACAGCTGATATTCTGGATCAGAAGGCTGATGTTTTCGACCTGTCTGAGTAGCCCACCCTATGAGCAGGCTAACTGCATTAAATTCGCATGCCTTTGAACCTATACATTAGTAAGAAGAGCCATGTGAAATACTTTGAACCTGCTAAACAACATACATTTCCTTTGGTAATCATAGCTGGGGTGTATTTCCTCAGAATGCGATGTCGTGGAGCAAGAATGTTGGTTTGCGTTTGAATGATGAATTTTAAGGATTTTGTGTTGAGAAGAACATCTGTTATTTACACAGAAAACCGACATTCTCCTCTTTAATTCTATTTTTTTTTAAAGTATAATGTGAGACAACATTTGCTCAACATTTGATAACCGATTCCCTGGCCTGAATACGTCCACTATTGCAAACATATACATATAAACAGATAACTTATTAAATTAAAATTCCAGCATTAAATACATTTACATTACATTTACATTTAGTCATTTAGCAGACACTCTTATCCAGAGCGACTTACAGTAAGTACAGGGACATTCCCCCGAGGCAAGTAGGGTGAAGTGCCTTGCCCAAGGACACAACGTAATTGCGCGGCCGGGAATTGAACCAGCAACCTTCGGATTACTATCCCAATTCCCTAACCGCTCAGCCACCTGACTCCCAAATACAAAGCATCATGACACTTTATATGATTTCAAGTTATTCATTATCACACTAGCATTTAATTATCACGCCACACCGCATTACACCGCACTGAACTGTAAGTAAAGTTTTGAAAAAGTTAAAAAAATGACCAAAATAATGAAACCTGTAATCAATCAAATCCAAGATTGATGTAATCTGTAATAAAAGAACGAATATCATTCACGTCTTACTGCTAAACTGAGCAGTCACACAAAAGTGAATGACGAAAACAAATCCTTTCCGTTTTCTTTTCGGAGCGTATGTATTCAGATCACGTGAAAAATGATCCAAAGACTCGTATCCGAAGACACAGTCATGGTTTTCTTTTTGTTTCAGACTCTTACCCGAAAGAAAGAACAAATCGTTTCTCTCCCGACCGTGTCTTCGGGTTAAAGATTCGTTCATCTGCCGACCATGTCTTCGGGTATGAGTCTTTGGATCATTTTTCAGTTGATCTGCATAGGCTCAGAAGAGGAAACAGAAAGGATTTGTTTACCTGCTTTCTTGGTGAGGGAGCTGATGTTCATTTTCCACTTAAGGTCCTGGGAGAGGATAGTGCCCAGGAAGCGGAAGGACTCCACAGTGTTGACTAGGGAGTCGCACAGGGTGATGGGGGTGAGTGGGGCTGTATTCTTCCTGAAGTCCACAACCATCTCCACTGTCTTGAGAGCATTGAGCTCTAATTTGTTCTGGCTGCAGCAGGTCACCAGGTTGTCAGCTTCACACCTATAATCAGACTCGTCTCCACCAGAGATGAGCCCAATGAGGGTGGTGTCGTCCGCAAACTTCAGGAGTTTGACGGACGGATGACTGGAGGTGCAGCTGTTGGTGTACAGGGAGAAGAGCAGAGGAGAAAGGACGCAGCCCTGAGGAGATCCGGTGTCGATGGACCGGGAGTCAGAGGCTGTGTCTACTCCCGCGCACTTGTGCACTTCGAGCACTGATGCCAATTTCCCTTTCAGTGCTTAGGGCGCGTACACTGACAGAACCAGCAGAATTCAGTGCACTGAAAGTACCCAGATGACGCACTGCAAACGGTCAAAAAATGCAGTGTACAACGATGGACACTACTCGCCCTAAACGGGTGCCATATTGGCTACGTAGCGGAAGAGGAGGAGCCCTTTCGGCAGCTTTTCATTTAATTTCTAAAATAATGGTGGACGAAATGACTCGCGAGCAGATTCGCCATAGATTCGCGGGTGTCACAATCAGATTTGCGTCCGTCACTTCCCGCCAAGTGGTTAACTTAAGTGTTCCATTTGAGACAGCACTACTCAGCGACGGAGTGCACTACAGATGTAAGTGCACTGTATTGCAGTGCACTGTATTGCAGTGTACTTAGTAAAGTGCGCGATAGTAGACACAGCCAGAGACTTGTGTACCCAGCTTAACACACTGCTTCCTGTCAGACAGGAAGTCTGTGATCCACCTGCAGGTGGAATCAGGCAGTTCAGCTGGGAGAGCTTGTCCTTAAGCAGGCGGGGATGATGGTAAGTCCACAAACAGGATCCTGGCGTAGGATGCTGGGGAGTCCAGGTGCTGTGAAGTGGAGGGCCATGTTAACTGCGTCGTCCACAGACCTGCGTCGTCCACAGACCTGTTGGCTCTGTAGGCAAACTGCAGGGGGTCCAGTAGAGGGTCTGTTATGGATTTAAGGTGTGCCAGCACCAGGCGCTCGAAAGACTTCATTACCACAGAGGTCAGGGCGACGGGTCTGAAGTCATTATGTCCTATTGGCTTTTTGGGCACAGGGATGATGGTGGAGGACTTGAGACTCCAGGGAGGTGTTAAAGATGTCGGTGAACACCGAAGACAGCTGGTCTGCACTGTGCTTGAGGGTGGCAGGGGAGACAGCGTCTGGCCCAGCTGCCTTGCTAAACCTGTTCTTTGACTCCTTGAATCTGTCCCTGTCCCCACTCCTAAACGCGGCCTCTTTGTCCAGCCTCAGCCTTCTGAGTTTAGCTGTAAACCAGGGTTTGTCGTTGTTGTAGCTCACCCTGGTGCGTGTTGGTATACAGCAGTCCTCACAGAAGCTGATGTATGATGTCACAGCCTCCGTGAGCTCATCCAGACTATTGGAGGCAGTCATGAACATATCCCAGTCAATGCAGTCCAAGTGTGCCCGCAGATCCTCCATAGCCTCACTGGTCCACTGTTTCGATGTCCTCACAGCAGGCTTACAGCGCTTAAGCTTCTGCCTGTATGCAGGAATCAGATGGACCATGGCGTGGTCAGAGTGACCCAGTGCTGCTCGGGGGACCGCATAGTATGCTTTACTGATTGTAGAGTAGCAGTGATCCAAAGTGTTCCCTTCTCTGTTAGGGCATTTGATGAATTGTCTGTATTTGGGGAGTTTTTGGGTGAGATTTCCTTTGTTAAAGTGGCCTAGCACAATAACCAAGGAATCCGGATTTTCATGCTCCACACTCAATATCTGGCTGGCGAGCACACGTTGAGCCTCGTTGACGCTAGCCTGCGGAGGCATGTAGACATCTTCTCCATGTCCTAAACTCCTCTCTTACCTCTGGCACCTTCCCCTCTGCCTTTAAACAGGCTAGAGTTACCCCTCTACTCAAAAAACCCTCCCTTAACCCTGCCATCCTCCAGAACTACAGAGCGGTATCACTGTTACCCTTCCTTTGAACATGCTGTATCTAACCAACTGTCTAACTTTCTCTCTCAGAACAACCTGCTTGACCCCAACCAATCGGGCTTCAAGACTGGCCACTCCACAGAGACTGCCCTCCTTTCAGTCACCACTGCCCTCCAGTCTGCCAGAGCGGCTTCCAGGTCATCCGTTATCATTCTGCTGGACCTTTCTGCAGCGTTTGATACGGTTAACCACCAGATCCTGCTCGCCAGACTTTCTGAGATGGGCATCACTGGCACTGCACTCCAGTGGATCTCATCCTACCTGTCGGGAAGATCCTACCAGGTTTCCTGGGGAGGCAAACTGTCAGGCCCTCGCCAGCTCTCCACTGGTGTCCCACAGGGCTCCGTCCTTGGACCCCTCCTCTTCTCTCTGTACACCACCTTACTTGGACCAATCATCACCTCCCATGGCTTCTCCTACCACTGTACCTGTCGTTCCCCCCGACCAATCCGGGGATCTCAGCTAGGATTGAGGCCTGCCTCACAGACATCTCCGCCTGGATGACCGAGCACCACCTCCAGCTGAACCTCGCCAAAACAGAACTTCTCATCATCCCGGCTAAACCCTCCATCTCCCACGATCTCTCAATCACCCTGGGATCTGCGACGGTGACCCCTTCATCCTCTGCCAGGAACCTTGGGGTTACCATGGACGACGAGCTCTCCCTCACGGCCCACATTGCTGCGGTCTCCCGGTCGTGTAGATTCACCCTCTACAACATCCGGAAGATCAGGAGATACCTGTCTGAGCACTCCACCCAGCTGCTAGTCCAAGCACTTGTCCTCTCCAAGTTGGACTATTGCAACTCGCTGCTCGCTGGTCTCCCAGCATGTGCAACCCGCCCTCTTCAGAGGATTCAGAACGCGGCGGCCCGCCTGGTCTACAATCTACCCAGACGCTCCCATGTTACCCCGCTCCTCATCTCTCTCCACTGGCTACCTATCATGGCCCGTATCAGATTCAAGACCCTGGTATTGACCTTCCGAGCAGTGAACGGGACTGCACCCGTCTAGATCCAAGATGGCGCCGATGATGGCTGCCTCGGTCGTTAGGTGCGCTCTTTTTTGTCTTGTTTTGTCTGTTAATTCAGTGTTCTGCCAAGATTTCCAGGGTTCTCTAACTAGAGAAGTACTTCTAAACATCAGGACTACAACTCCTGTGGATTTATTTCCCACTTTTCTGCTTCCAGCGGCAGAATTAATGGGAATTATAGTCAAAGCCACCCTCGGCTTTGTCCTAGCAGCGAAGCGCCGTAGGAGAGGCAAACGAGCCGGTGCTCTGGTGCGACTCCGTCGGCGTGGGGCACGCACAGCGTTACCGGGGATATTTCTCTCCAACGTGCGTTCACTGAGCAACAAACTGGATGAACTTCAGCTACTGGTGTGGAAAAACAGAGACTTTCATTCATCTTCCGTTTTGTGCTTTACGGAGACATGGCTGAGTGAACTGATCCCAGACTCTGTGCTACAGCTAGCAGGTTTCAAACTGCTGAGAGCGGATCGTGACCCTGTGCTCTCTGGCAAAACGAAAGGCGGTGGTATTTGTTTTTACATTAACAGTGGCTGGTGTGAAGATGTGACAGTGATTCTGCAGCACTGTTCTCCTGATCTGGAATCATTTTATATTAACTGTAGATCTTTTTACTCGCCACGAGAGTTTGCATCATTCATTCTGGTTGGCGTCTACATGCCTCCGCAGGCTAGCGTCAACGAGGCTCAACGTGTGCTCGCCAGCCAGATACTGAGTGTGGAGCATGAAAATCCGGATTCCTTGGTTATTGTGCTAGGCGACTTTAACAAAGGCAATCTCACTCAAGAACTCCCAAAATATAGACAATTCATCAAATGCCCTACCAGAGAAGGAAACACCTTGGATCACTGCTACTCTACAATCAGCAAAGCATACCATGCGGTCCCCCGAGCAGCACTGGGTCACTCTGACCACGCCATGGTCCACCTGATTCCTGCATACAGGCAGAAGCTAAAGCGCTGTAAGCCTGCTGTGAGGACATCAAAACAGTGGACCAGTGAAGCTATGGAGGATCTGCGGGCGTGCTTGGACTGCACTGACTGGGACATGTTCACGACTGCTACCAATAGTCTGGATGAGCTCACAGAGGCTGTGACATCATACATCAGCTTCTGTGAGGACTGTTGTATACCAACACGCACCAGGGTAAGCTACAACAACGACAAACCCTGGTTTACAGCTAAACTCAGAAGGTTGAGGTCAGAGAAAGAGGCCGCGTTTAGGAGTGGGGACAAAGACAGTTTCAAGGAGTCGAAGAACAGGTTTAGCAAGGCGGTGAGGGAGGCTAAACGACTGTACTCAGAGAGACTAAAACACCAATTCTCTGCAAACGACTCTGCTTCTGTCTGGAGAGGGCTCAGGCAGATTACCAACTACAAGCCCAGAGCCCCCCACTCCACTAACGACTCCCGCCTGGCCAACGACCTGAATGAGTTCTACTGCAGATTTGAAAGACAATTGGACAGTCCTGAACTACCCCTTCCCACCCAGGAGGCCTCCCACCTCCCCCCCTCTACAGTGACGACTCTCTCCATTCAGGAGGGTGAAGTTAACAGACTTTTCAAGAGGCAGAATCCCCGCAAAGCAGCTGGGCCGGACTCTGTCTTCCCAGACACCCTCAATCACTGCGCTGACCAGCTGTCTCCGGTGTTTACCTACATCTTTAACACCTCCCTTGAGACATGCCATGTGCCAGCCTGTCTCAAGTCCTCCACCATCATCCCTGTGCCCAAAAAGCCAAGGCCAACAGGACATAATGACTACAGACCCGTCACCCTGACCTCTGTGGTAATGTAGTCTTTCGAGCGCCTGGTGCTGGCACACCTTAAATCCATCACTGACCCTCTACTGGACCCCTGCAGTTTGCCTACAGAGCCAACAGGTCTGTGGATGATGCAGTTAACATGGCCCTCCACTTCACCCTACAGCACCTGGACTCCCCAGCATCCTATGCCAGGATCCTGTTTGTGGACTTCAGCTCTGCCTTCAATACCATCATCCTCGCCCTGCTTCAGGACAAGCTCTCCCAGCTGAACGTGCCTGATTCCACCTGCAGGTGGATCACAGACTTCCTGTCTGACAGGAAGCAGTGCGTTAAGCTGGGAACACAAGTCTCCGACTCCCGGTCCATCAGCACCGGATCACCTCAGGGCTGCGTCCTTTCTCCTCTGCTCTTCTCCCTGTACACCAACAGTTGCACCTCCAGTCATCCGTCCGTCAAACTCCTGAAGTTTGCGGACGACACCACCCTTATTGGGCTCATCTCTGGTGGAGACGAGTCTGATTATAGGTGGGAAGCGGCCAACCTGGTGACCTGGTGCAGCCAGAACAACTTAGAGCTCAATGCTCTTAAGACAGTGGAGATGGTTGTGGACTTCAGGAGGAACACAGCCCCACTCACCCCCATCACCCTGTGTGACTCCCCAGTCAACACTGTGGAGTCCTTCCGCTTCCTGGGCACTATCCTCTCCCAGGACCTCAAGTGGGAACTGAACATCAGCTCCCTCATCAAGAAAGCACAACAGAGGATGTACTTCCTTCGGCAGCTGAAGAAGTTCAACCTGCCAAAGACAATGATGGTGCACTTCTACTCAGCCATCATTGAGTCCATCCTCACCTCCTCCATCACCGTCTGGTACGCTGCTGCCACTGCCAAGGACAAGAGCAGACTGCAGCGTATCATCCGCACTGCTGAGAAGGTGATTGGCTGCAATCTGCCTACCCTCGAAGACCTGCACACCTCGAGGACCCTGAGGCGAGCGAGGAAGATTGTGGCCGACTCCTCCCACCCTGGACACTCCCTGTTTCAGTCACTCTCCTCCGGCAGAAGGCTGCGGTCCATCAGGACCAATACCTCACGCCACAAAAACAGTTTCTTCCCTTCCGCTGTTGGCCTCTTCAACAAGGCCAAGGGACCACACTGACTCTAATGACTTCTTGCTTAAAACACACTGCTTTTTGCACTGCATTACAATAATGGTATCTTGTACATTTGTATTTTTTGTAATATTTGTATTTTTATATTGTAATTTACGGCAACTTATATTTTATTTTATTGTATATTTAATTATATTCTAATCCCACTTAGTACTGCTAGTTTATGTACCCTTAGTATAGTCCACATATTTAAATTTTAGGTATATGTTTATTGTATGCACCTTCCTGCCAAAGCAAATTCCTTGTCTGTGCAAACTTTCATGGCGAATAAATCCCATTCTGATTCTGATTCTGATCAAGTCTCTCCTGCAGCCTTACACCCCCACCCGTCACCTACGGTCTTCTTCAGACAACCGCCTGGTGGTCCCACCACTCAAGACCGCCCGGTCCCAACACAAGCTCTTCTCCTGTCTGGCCCCCCAGTGGTGGAATCAACTCCCCACCTCCATCAGAGACACTGACTGTCTCTCCACCTTCAAGAAAAGGCTCAAGACGCACTTGTTCCGGGAGTACAACGGTACGGAATGGTTCGCTTGACCCGATGTTAGTTTCCTCAAGGATCACAATGACTCTTGCTTAGAGACTTGTTGCTCTTGTGGTTAGTTTATTTATTTTTTAGTTAACTTTAGTTAGTTAATTTTTGTACTCGCTGTGATATATTGTTTTTATTATTGTTGCTTGCTTTTTCCACAGGTACACTTGCACTTATAGCGGTTCATGTTGTTTAATTGTAACTTGTTTAACTACATGCTCTTATGGTTCTTCCCTTTGGCACTTACTTTGGTTGTTCACAATGTGTGCTTCATGTTTTGGCTACTCGCTATGTTTTTTGGCTATCTTGTTGTTATGATCAGTGACCTATGCACTTTGTAAAGCTCTCTCTTGGAAGTCGCTTTGGATAAAAGCGTCTGCTAAATGAATAAATGTAAATGTAATGTAAATGTAGACGCCGACCAGAATGAAAGACGCAAACTCGCGTGGTGAGTAAAAAGGTTTCCAGTTAATAACAAATTATTCCAGATCAGGAGAACAGTGCTGCAGAATCACTGCCACATCCTTCACACCAGCCACTGTTACTGTAAAACAAATACCACCGCCTTTCGTTTTGCCAGAAAGCACAGTCATGATCGGACTCTGCGCTCTGCGAGTCCGGGATCAGTTCACTTAGCCATGTCTCCGTAAAGTACAAAACGGAAGATGAATGAAAGTCTGTCTTTCCACACCAGTAGCTGAAGTTCGTCCAGTTTGTTGCTCAGCGAACGCACGTTGGAGAGAAATATCCCGTTGCACCAGAGCACCGGCTAGTTTGCCTCTCCTACGACGCTTCGCTATGGAAGCAAATCGTTACCAAAATTCAAATGCAAATGCATTTCCAGAAATGCATTTGCATTTTAAGAATGTGGCTGCATTATTTGACTCATAAATGTATTAGTAATCAATCATCCTATTTGCATTATAATTTTCTTCTTCAAGAGTGCTCAATCTTTCACTTAATTAAAATGAAAAAGAAATAGACATTTGAGATTTAATTTTCAAAACATGCCCCAGCAAATAGATACCAAAATTCAATTTGAAATGTACAATTTGAAAATTAAAATGCATTTTCATTTTAAGAACGTGGCTGCAAAATCGTGACCACAATTCAAATTCAAATGCATTTCCAGAAATGCTTTTTCATTTTCAAGAACGTGGCTGCAAAATCGTGACCACAATTCAAATTCAAATGCATTTCCAGAAATGCATTTTCATTTTAAAAACGTGGCTGCAAAATCGTCACCACAATTCAAATTCAAATGCATTTCCAGAAATGCATTTTCATCTTAAGAACGTGGGTGTAAAATCGTGACCACAATTCAAATTCAAACAAAATGCAAAATGAACGAAAAAGCATTCTGAGCGGCGCAGCAGAGTGACGTCAGTAGCCGCTCTTCTTCAGCTCCCTGCTGACCGAGCTACCCATCTTGTTCGGTAGGGAGCGGTGTGCACATCTGCATTGCATTACATTGCAAATGTGCCGGGAAATTGATTGAACTGCCGGGTCTTTAGAGCAGCGTTCCCCAACCGGTGTTTTCAAATTTTACATTTCAAATTGAATTTTGGTATCTATTTGCTGGGGCATGTTTTGAAAATTAAATCTCAAATGTCTATTTCTTTTTCATTTTAATTAAGTGAAAGATTGAGCACTCCTGAAGAAAATTAAAATGCAAATAGGATGATTGATTACTAATTTAATTTATGAGTCAAATAATACAGCCACATTCTTAAAATGCAAATGCATTTCTGGAAATGCATTTTCATTTGAATTTTGGTAACAATTTGCTTCCATACTTCGCTGCTAGGACAAAGCCGAGGGTGGCTTTGACTATAATGCCCACTAATTCTGTCGCTGGAAGCAGATAAATCAAATAAATCCACAGGAGTTGTAGTCCTGATGTTTAGAAGTACTTCTATTGTTAAAGAACCCCGGAAATCTTGGCAGAACACTGAATTAACAGACAAAAAAAGACAAACAGCTCTTTTGGTGTACTGGTGGGTGGTGTCCGACCGATTGTGGTGGGCCGGTCTGAGCAAAAATGCCAGGGCCATTTTTTTGTCCCGGTCCAGCCCTGCTACTAGGTATTATAAGACGGAAGTAACTGCTGAAAAAGCAAATGAGCAAAACCCCCCAGAACACTGTTTTCACAAGTAAATACGGAGAAAACAATGGTTAATGAGTAATACTGCGATATAAACGGTCCTTTAGCACCTGTTTGAGGGAACAAGGTTTGTGTTGATTCATGGTGTTTAACCCTTGTGCTGCCTTCGGGTCACAAGACCCAAAGGTTCATAACGAACCATCGTTGTGTTTACCCAATTTTACCCAATACAAAAACAAATAAAAATAATTTTCTTTTAATCTTCGCAATGTGGGGGGTCTGAGACAGCCCAACGGTTAAAAGAAAATGCTTCACTTTGTTTTTGTATGAGGTAAATTTGTCGCAATACGACGGTGGGTCACAATGACTGATGGGTCAGAATGACCCGAAGATAACACAAGGGTTAAGTTCATTTTGTTTATATTTCATGATTTTGTAACTTGCTATGCCCTATAGTTTAAGCCAACAGAGGTTCCTAAACTTGTCATGTTTTGTTTAGGGCTGTCGTAGTGAAGAATGTATTGTGCTTATTAAAGTTATGCATTGTGCTTAATAAAGTTATGTCTTATGAGCTTAGAAGTGTGCTCAGGCTTAAACATTGTGTCTCACACAGGGCGGGGGGAGTCATGGGTGTGGGCGGAGAAAGAGGAACAATACAGACGATTCTCGACCACAGAGTCTGGGAAAAAGGATGTATTTTGTGTCTCTATCTCTTCATTTTCAGAAACAACCTTGAAACCGAGTGGAGACGGCACCCGAGCAGGTGGGACGTGTCGGCAAGAACAACTCCCTGATGCACGAGAAAGCTCAACCCTCTTTTCATCTTTTTGTTTTAACTGCACTGTATAATATATGCTGGGGCAGGGACAGATAGCCAGTTGGACTTTGTGAACCAACCCAAACTCTGTTGCAGGTACGGAAACGTAGACAACCCCAGAGCTCTGTACTTGTTGATTTCCAACTGCTGTATTAAAGCTGATATTATTGGACCTCTGCGACTCCAGACCACTTTTTCTAGAACACAGACTTGTGTCATTGAATACCATCATTACATATTGGAATAGACACAACAATTTAAAGTCCTTCAAATGGTGACCCCGACGCTGAAAAGAGGGAGTCCAGAGTGTTCCGGCCCGACCGACAGATCGGGAGAGACCCATACACCGGTACGAGGAGGCAGACGTAATCGTCGGGCGCCTCAGTATAAAAAAGGTAAGCAGACACCTGTTAAAATAGTACTGCTATTCAGAACTGAGAACCAAATTTAGACATTACATTTAGCAGACGCTCTTATCCAGAGCGACTTACAGTAAGTACAGGGACATTCCCCCCGAGGCAAGTAGG
Source organism: Osmerus mordax (assembly GCF_038355195.1). Classification (NCBI taxonomy): domain Eukaryota; kingdom Metazoa; phylum Chordata; class Actinopteri; order Osmeriformes; family Osmeridae; genus Osmerus; species Osmerus mordax. The sequence goes on from NC_090070.1 coordinate 1,364,725, forward strand.
GTGAAGTGCCTTGCCCAACCAAGGACACCAAATAATTTGGCACAGACGGGAATCGAACCGGTAACCTTCAGATTACTAGCCCGACTGACTACCTAACCGCTCAGCCACCTGACTCCCTAGACGATTACTATGTTTCATCGTACCTAGTCAAACCAACAGTGGTGAGAAATCAACCTTTTTTTTTCAGTGGAGTCCCTGAGGTTAAGTGTCCTCAAAAAGGTTACAGTCCCTGAGGTTAAGTGTCCTCAAAAGGGTTAGAGTCCCTGAGGTTAAGTGTCCTCAAAATAGTTTAAGTCCCTGAGGTTAAGTGTCCTCAAAAGAGTTAGAGTCCCTAAACAAATAATATTTGTGTGGAGTCAGATTGTGTTGAATAAAAATAGAGAGGAGTGTGGTGTGGTATTTTTCTTTGACCAAGAAGTTACAGAAATCCCGAGGAGAGATGAATAAAGGTGGGGGCTAAAAGAGTCCAGTTACGTGGAGATCTTACAAAGGTGATCCCAGAGGGTATAGTTCTGAATAATTATGTGAGTATTAATGCTGATAAATGTGTTCGTTTAAATTAATTCCAAGTTTGGTGGTTAACAAATGCGTAATCAACATTTGTTATAATTCCTAGGCACACAGGGAGGTTTTTTTTTTTTTTTTTTTAGCCTTTCCGACCAGAACTTGTGTTTATAAGCGGAAAATCTGTGATGTGTGATGGTATTTAGTAAAAATGCAGAAATTGAACCCCTGGTTTATAAATGGGTTCTAATACAATTGGAAGAGTTATACTAGAGCGAAATTAAGTGAATAGATGGTAAACGCCAAACAGCTGTGTTGGTCAAAGAATGGTTTGAGGAAATGTATGTGAAAAATTATGAGGAAGCGATTAGAAAGTTACATAAAAGATTGGTTTTTATAGAGGATCATGAAAGGTTATGAAATGAAACAAGAGAACGTTTTGTGGATGTGAAGAGATGATTGGTTTAAACACTGATGTTTTGAAGAGGAAACTATGAATATACTTTGAGGGTATATGGGTTAACATTTTAAGTCAAAATAGTAAAATCTACGGTTTTTAAGAGTTTTGATAAAGGTATTAGATGTAATTTGGTTAAAAATGAGCAAGAGAAAAAACTAAATGTATTTTTAGTTGGTGTTTAATTGTAATTTGGTTTGAAGTTTTATTTGAGATATTTATCTGAGCCTGGCATGGCATGGGATAAACAGTTAGGCTGTGATAATGTTGTATTAATAAATGGTATTAGTGCATGAAGAGGGTTATTATTAGCCTGGTCCTAACCAGACTCGTACATTTCATTTGTACAGAGAGTCTGGTCTCGCTCCATTGACAAGCGTTGACTTCCTTGTAGGCGGGTACTCTGTTAAAACTATTGGATCTGCCCAGAGCCACTCTGATCTGCCATAACCAATCGCTAGCGTTCGCCTTAGCCAATTCCTTCACCACTACTGTAACAGAGCTAGCTGCCGTAGCTGGAAAATCAAACTGTTCCTGAACCCCGTGGGGAGGAGGGCCACAACAACATGGCCACCAACAAAACTCAGCAAAACTTGTTCTTGCTCTGGTTTTAGCTTATGGATATTCGGCACCGTTGCCACAACGGACCGAATGGCTTTGCTCACATCTTTCTCCGCCGCCATTATGGAACTACAACACAAACTAGCACACGACAGCCACTCCCTCTGTTCGCTGATTGGCCGGTAGAAAATTAACCGGAGACATCTGACTTACTTATCTCATGGCCAGACCTAGTACAGAAGCAAAATCAAAATTGAGCGGAAGTACGTAGGAGGGCAGAGCCAGGCTATACTCACAGAAATGAATCATGGCATATTTTATCATTAAGTATTTACATCTATTTCATTTTATTTAAATAGTCATTTTCTCAAAATGTATTTATAAAAAATTCTTAGAATGAGCACAAGTCTATTAATTCTGAAATATATTACTCTTAATCAATTAAAACATACTAACATGTTTTAACTAGAACGTGCATTTCCTGCAGAAAATGCGTTGGAATGCTGAAAGATTAATTATTATTTTTTATTGCTGAAAATACAGAAATGAGAAAATACCCGCAAGCTGAAAGCTGAAATGAATTTCAAAAATGTGTGAGTCACACAAAAGAGGCAGTGTGGAAACTGAACTGCATCATCTAACAAAGCTAAGAGCTTAAAAAGCCTACAATGCAGGAGAAGCTGAAAGCTGAACTGTTAAACAGAAGAAGAAGTAGGCTAGCTAGTCATAAAAAGAATATTATAGTCTTAACAGCTGAAATTATAGTTGGGATAGTAATAGCAGTAGCAGATGTAGCCTATCATTGAGTGCGTTTACTCGGCTTTCTTAGTAGGATTCAATGTGTTGATTGAATGAAACATACACCAGTAGGGCCGATACAGGAAGACACGGCGACACTTTGTTGCAGAAGGATGATGTAAGTAAGACTTTATTTATATAGCACTTTTCATACAAGAATTGCAGCTCAAAGTGCTTTCCATAAAATCAACAAAAACAATAATACAAGTGTTGATCTAAAACATATAACAAACCAAACTAGCCGCACTCTATCTGCGGTCTCTCGAACCCGTCTTAGATCCGAGCTGCCACTTGCAGTTTCTAATACACAAACATGACAAGGGGGTAGACAGGATGGGAAGACAAGGTTAAATTTCAGCATAACATGAGGAGAGAGAGGAGAAAAAAAGGCAACCCCCAGACTATGCTCCTAGAGGAGTACAGTGTGGGAACAGGCAAAAAACACCTCAGCACATACATTGTACAACATTACAGAACCACATGACTTGCAATGGGGAGGGGTATGGACAAGCAGCATCTGGACCTGCAGCCATAGTAGGCGCTGGTCACAGACCCGCCAGCCACACCGGGGGAACAAGCAGGCGAAGGCGTTGGATGGGGGAAGGGGTGTGATAGCATATCTGTATTAGATGAAAGTTAGTGTATGAGTGTGCCTGGGTTGGCGCCTTCGCCTAGGTCTCAATCAGTCAGATTGTAAGTTCGCAGATAGTATTGCCATGGAGACATCCTTGGTCATGACCCAAGACAGAGACGCAATCCACAGGTGTCTGTGGGAGGGAGAAGGGAAGAGACTACAGAGAGTCTCACTGCAGCGCTCTCCAGGGGAGTTGTTGTTCCAGCAACGGCCTTGGCCAAGGCCTGAGCTGGTTACGGGGCCGAAAGCAGATAAGATTGGGGTAGTTTTTTGGTCGAGTAGGCGCATTCAATTTCCACGTCTACACATTATGGTCTCCAAGTCGGTCCACTTTCCTTTGCAGAGCCGTTAACTTCTCCATGATGTTATCCATATTGCGTTGTAAAGTCACAGTCTGAGCGCCAACAGCTCTGCCCATCGCATCAATCATGTCGGGCAGCCTTAGGGGGCTTTTCACAGCTGTAGCCGTTTCATCAATTTTCCGATATACCAGGGCAGCGCCCATTCCAATCAGCAGAAAGCCTGTAATCATGGTTCCGAATAGGAAGATGTCTTCAACGTCCTCCACGGAAAGCACCGCTAGGCACACGACACGCCAATTCTCCCACGCGTCCATCGAGTAGCTAGCTGCGAACGTCCCATCAGGACAGTTAGGTTCCCCCAAACCCAAGCTTCTCTTTGAAAAGATGGTGTCAATTGCGTTGAGAGACCAGGGGGGTATTCGTCGTAGCTCGCTAAGCGGTTTAGCGAGCTAATTTTCAGGCTAAGATAAAAAACTCCCCTCTTTTTGGTTCGTGGAAGCAACTTTCGATAAATCACCATAGTAACATATCAATTAGCACTAACCTGCTCCAGAGCAGGCTAACGTAAGTGTAGCTGGATAAGCTTGCCACACCCCCGGAAAATAACATGGCAGCTCCCTTTTTGAGAGACCCAGTTGACCAAGGAGCTATATTTTAGTTCGATTAGCTTTCCATACCAATAGAGTTCTTCGCGATTGCCAAGATCCTTTATTTCACACGGATGAGTTCTTGTTTGAGCGATACTGTATCGATTCAGCCGACAAGGACTCATTTATTTGCAAGACCTTCTCGGGCCGTACATTGCAAATATATCACACGCCGCAGCAAGCTTTATGCTTTATTATGAGCTTATGCTGCTGTATGTGAATATGTAACGCTATGTTTTACGAAATGTCTTATCTGTTGTGCCTGTGCTTTTTATATGTTTCACTGTGGGAGAGTGGGAAACGTCATATCGATTCCTTTTTATGTCTTGACATGTGAAGAATTGACAATAAAGCTACTTGAAACTTTAACTGTGCTTCAGACTGCATAGCCTTGAGGTTTTTTGCGTCAGGTAGGCTATAGGCTACATTTTTATACAGTATAGGCGATGCAGAAAACATTGGCAAAGCCGCAGCATGCGTTGCTGTAAGAAAAGTGTACTTGGCGCTTAACCAGCTGATGAATCAATTCATCATATTCCCTGGCCATGTCCCAGTCAATGACATCAAAGAGGGATTTACACATATGCCTACATGCATATACACATATATAGTACATGATATAAGCGCAGTAGCTTACATATATCCTCATAATTGTCTATGAATTCGTATCAATTAGATACTCTTTGGCCTTGTTTTTATTTAGCCTACTTATTCTGAAAGAGTTGAGATCATTATTTTCGCTAGCAAGATCTCATTCGATTATTAATTTCCATTAAGCCTATACCAGCAGGCACAATTAAAGAAATGTGATCTGATTGATTGGGGTAATGAGGCACTTAAGGTGAGCCTATACATTTCCCCAAAACTTTCGCATTTAGCTTATCGGCAATTGTTTCCCAAGCTGCTTGTTTTGCTCTAGGCAGCGGTGGCGGTGTTTGACTTAGCCATGATAATATGCTTATTGTCTTCGTAGAGACTCATTATAATAGTTTGCTCGGATGGCGACAATAGCCTATCACCGCTCTCTCTTTCGTCTTTTCCGCCATCATATCGTAAAAAAATCACGGTTTTGGTGATCGACCTTTCCTGCCTTTTGAAGTAGGACGTGCACGTGCAATTTCCCTGATAAGTTTAGCCTGATTGAAATTAACCACATGATTTGGATGCGGATCAGCCGTTGACGAACCGATATTTGCTGTTCTCACTCATCTCGCTAATGTTAACGGGCTAAAGGGACAATTGATTAACTTAGCTTCAACCCTTACGACGAACGGGGCCCAGCTTATCAATTCCATGCTTCTTGCTTCGGAGAGTCTCTTGAGTATATACAAGACAATACGATAGAAGCCAAGCAGGGAAGGTCAGGGGAGGGAAAGAAAAATGCACAAGACATCAAGAGACAAATAAATTACTTCATGAAGGTAAACACTTACACAGTTATTAGGCAAAACACGTTTATGCTTCCGGCCACGCCCCCTTTTAGTCAAATCATACCATTTTTGGAGAACATCCTCAGAATAAGGTTCCGAGTTGGCGTACCAAATTTGGTAGCACTGCCTCAAAGAACTGCTGAGATATGACTTCACTTCCTGTTTGGTGGCTTTTCTGCTGAATTTGATTGGCTGTCACGGACAAACGGTTGTGGGGATCAAAATTCGTTACCATAACTTTTCTCAACTTTCGACCAAGCGCTTCTGGGGGTCCGTTTTTTAATGAAATTTTTTCAACTGATATTTCTGTATATTTTATATAAAAATGAACAGGGCCTACTTATTATTTATAAAGATTACATAGATTTAAAAGCATCTTTTTTTTGCTGCTCATTTACAACTCAAAATACGAGTGAAATGTAGAATAAAAATTATGTCTTCTCATTTCCCCTGCAAGAGGCAGCCTCATAGCTGAATCAAAACGAATTAATTTGGCAGACCGGTGTAAACATTGACATAATCTCTATGACTTAAACATCCTTTTTAAGTTTTCCCTTCTCGTGATATTTTCAGGCATTTAGCCTACTCATATTGCATTCATTCATTAATAAAGAACCCCCTTTGAAGATTATTCTACGACGTTACTGGCAGTAGAAGATGGAATCGCGATTCAAACAGTACCATCTGCTAACTGCAAATATGCCCCCAAAAAACGTAAATAAGCTTGACATTTATTTAGTGGAAAATCGCTCATTCATAAAAAGCTGACTGGTAGCGATCATTGTCAGTAACAACGCAAAATGCGATATAGACCTGTGTGGAGAAGCTGCCCCAATAAATTCTACTACTACAGTACAGTACTAGACTACTGCTGTGTTCGTCTTGGTAGCCATTGCGTTGGTTGAATTCGATCTAACGTTCCGTTGTACGGTTTAGGTTTATTATTTTCATGAACAGATTGACAAAGTTTAGGCTGTGGCAATGAAGTTCAGGTTAGTAGTCAGATAGTTTCACCTATTGAAAGACTTTTGATTTAAGTAAGGGGAGTGCCGAACATGTTCTGTCGCTGTTTGACTTCCTAAACAGCTGTGTACAGTAGATGTTTTTGTACTGTGTCTCGCGTAGGCTACAGCGTTGCAGTGAGCAACACTGGTTTGAAACCACAGGGAATTATAATTTCACCAACAAATCGTTTACTTGTAATGTAATGTCATAATAAATCCTACAACGAAAATGTATTTGTGAGGAATGTTTATTTTAACGATTGAAAACAGATGCATCATAGACCACTGTAGTATGTGTTGCCCGGACAACAGAGGCTAATGTCATGCTAATGCTTCAGTGAAATAGTAGACTACCGTTTCCGAAAGTAGATGTGGGCCTACTTCCTTAATAATATCAGCTAATATTGTACATTACATTTCACAATTGTGTTTCACATCACAAAGTAAAATGAGTAAATAGTTATCACCCTGGCCTCTTTGCTTGTGGCGTTTCTGCAGCTGCCTTGCAGTAAAGCTATAGTTAGCCTAGCTATCCCCCAAGTTAACAGATGTGAAACGAATGTTCTGCTACAGGTAGTCACGCGTGTTTTCGTGACGGTAGTGACGTTAGTAACGTCAGTGACTGTGGCTAGCAAATTAGCCACCGTTAGCTTCACTTTTCACCACAAAAACGCAATTTCTACTTAAACCATGCAACGGAACATAAATAAAAATACAACCAACGCAATCCCTACCAAGACGAACCTTTTGACACCGCCGTTGTGTATGTAGTCCAATTATTGACTGATCCTTACGGGGGCGAAAATAAATAATAAATAAATATATATGAGAACAAAGGTTGTGCTCTCGCCGAAGGCTTGAGCACACCCAATGAAGTAAAATGAAGCACAGAAGTATTTACATTGTCATTTTTTAGCAGACGCTAAAGTATGATGCAAGGGAATGTGAAATCACCAACACGTGACTAAGTAAGGACACGATTTATTGTAAATGGCTAAAACGTCCATTCACGTCATGAGATTGACTCCTGCCCATGCATTTACAGTAATGTTTTGTCCTAAGCAGGCATTAATTAAACTGACCTAATATACTCTTTATTAAGAACAGTGTGTTTACATTACAGAAGACTGTGTCAGTAAGCAACATCATTTTTCTTATGCGTAGACTACATGCGGCAATCCTTACAAAACATGACAACATTTTCATCGTCACACACAAGTAATTCCCGACCCACCAGCCATTTGGCATTACATTTTCTTTTCTTCATTTCTCTAGTGCTATCAATATCCTCATCCCCTGCCTCGTTCCTATTTTCACCCCAGAAGTTTGTCCTAACCACCGCCACATTAAGTTAACTTTTTACTTTACTTTATTACTCTAGCTAGCTCTTATTACCTCCTATGATCCGCTATGCTTCGTTGTACTCCTTGTGTTTTCCGGTGGATGCTCCGTTCGTTTCCACGGTTTCTTGCGCTGGTTTCATTTCAACTGGGCGCAGCCAATGGGCGTATAAAACGTTATCACGTAGCAATACGGCACAGTGTTCATGGGAAACTTAGGAAGTACTGCCAGGGGGATAAATGACCGAGAACCATGCCGAGAACAGAGCCTTATGTATCATTCATGTAATGCCTTATGTATCACCGGCCAAACTGGCTAGTGAGTTTTTATTAACACCCGCCAAAATGAATTTTAACCCGCATTTGGCGGGTTGGCGTTAATTTAGAACCCTGATTATACTTGCTGTAATGTGAATGACAACATTCGATCAAACATCAAATGATTTAAATGTTTACCTCAGAGCTTGTGGTTGCCCCTCTGAGGAAATACACACATCGGTGAAATAAAAATGCTACTGTGACGTGATCATATCAATAGATGCAAAATATAAATGGTGTAATCAGGGGTTCTCAAGATCGCGACCCAAAAGTGGGTCGTGGACCCATTCTGTGGGTCATGGACAGCTGGTCAAAAAAAGTAAATAATATTTAATGTGCATCTGATGTTGGTCATGTCTTTTATGGTGGAAAAATAACTTATCTTCTAATTTTGTGACCATAATTACTGTGAACTTTTGATAATTTTATTAACTTTTGTCCGTGCAGTTGTCATGGTCCTCCTCAGTTTATTAGGTATATGCTCTGAATGCAGAGATGCATATGTAACGGGTGTGTAACAGACGTGGCCACGCTCCGTCACAAGGTTTCACTGACCAATGTTCGCCACTCGCTGGCTCGAACACGCCACTGACTTGCCAAGCGCGACCACTACCAGCTACGCCAACGAAAAGCTATCGCTTCGTTGACGCGGATGACCTTTTACATACCTGAGGAGTGAGTTTCACCAATTCCTAGTTTTCAGTCACGTGACGCGCGGTGACCTGGAGGGCAGAACGCTGCTAGCGATAGCAGCTCACACCGTTGAGACACAGCAAAAGCAGGCAAATTTACCTTCCCACGTTTCTTTGGATCACCTCTCAGCTAAAGAAAATGAAAGATATGGACACAAACTGCAAGTGTTGGCGTGTCCCCGGAAATGTCCCCGGTTTTCACTGTGACCAACAACAGACCCAGAACACAAATTTTAAAAAGAGAGAAAGAAAACAATGACCAAACGTTTAGTTGCGTAGCCTACACGCCATGGGCTCAAGCAAGCAAGCCAGCAGCCAGGGCGGCAATTGAGCTCAGAGCTCAAAGATGTTCTAGAATGCCTGTCTTTGTAGTATTTTGATTGGCTATTGAATATGCAGCACGAGAGATTGCGTCCTTTTATTCATTCATTCAGCCAGCTAGCTCTGACAAATCGAATACAAGATGCATTGCGATAGGCAGTTGACGAACGGTGTTTCTTGTATCATTGCTTATGCTTCTCCTACCACTGCTATGCTGACGACACGCAGCTGTACCTGCCGTTCCCCCCGACTGATCCGGGGATCTCAGCTAGGATCGAGGCCTGCCTCACAGACATCTCCGCCTGGATGACCGAGCACCACCTCCAGCTGATCATCGCCAAACAGAACTCATCATCCCGGCCAAACCCTCCATCTCCCACGATCTCTCAATCACGCTGGGATCGGCGACGGTGACCCCTTCATCCTCTGCCAGGAACCTCGGGGTGACCATGGATGACGAGCTCTCCCTCACAGCCCACATTGCTGCGGTTTCCCGGTCGTGTAGATTCACCCTCTACAACATCCGGAAGATCAGGAGATACCTGTCTGAGCATTCCACCCAGCTGCTAGTCCAAGCACTGGCCCCCTCAAAGTTGGACTACTGCAACTCGCTGCGCGCTGGTCTCCCAGCATGCACAACCCCCCCTCTCCAGAGGATTCAGAACGCAGCGGCCCGCCTGGTCTTCAACCTACCCAGACGCTCCCATGTTACCCCGCTCCTCATCTCCCTCCACTGGCTTCCCATCACGGCCCGTATCAGATTCAAGACTCTGGTACTGACCTTCCGAGCGGTGAACGGGACTGCACCTGTCTACATCAAGTCTCTCCTCCAGCCTTACACCCCCCCCCCTGCCCCCCCGCAACCTACGGTCTTCTTCTGACAACCGTCTGGTGGTCCCACCGCTCAAGAGCGCCCGGTCCCAACACAAGCTCTTCTCCTGTCTGGCCCCCCAATGGTGGAATCAACTCCCTACCTCCATCAGGGACACTGACTGTCTTGCACTTTTTTGAGTTTCATGTTGTTTAATTGTAACTTGTTTAACTGCATGCTCTTATGGTTCTTCCCTTTGGCACTTATTTGGTTTTTCACAATGTATGCTTCATGTTTTGGCTGCTCGCAATGTTTGGGGCTATCTCGTTGTTATGATCAGTGACCTATGCTCTTTTGTAAAGCTCTCTCTTGGAAGTCGCTTTGGATAAAAGCGTCTGCTAAATGCATAAATTTTATCATCTATGTCATATATTATTGAACCCTTTAATTATTATATAGATAATATGTATGTACAATTTGCAACAATGTGCGTGTCAACAATGTATCTGTCAGGTGTCAGCCACAGCTGTACTTGCTAACTAACATTAGAGATACTAGCTAACCAGTACTATGACATTTCAGTTTCACTAGTCTGGGTTGCTACTTAGAGGTTGTTGGAAACTTGTCATTAAACCACTGAAAGCCGAGGAGTGCTGATTTACATTCATCACGAACCATATGAGGTAACCAGCCACGGTTATCTCTGGCTGGGTGGCTCTAGGAACTTTGGTTTAAAAGCCGCGCAACAACTCTTCCCTGCCATTAATTGTGTTGTAGGCTATTCGATAGTCTCGTTGAATACGAATGTTTTAGTTTGATAATATATTATTAACCTATAATTATATTAACGGTTAATAATATAATTATAGGTTAATAATACCGAATGCGAAGCGGCTGGGATGGGAATCAGCACCTCCAAATCTGAGGCCATGGTTATCGACCGGAAAAGGGTGGAGTGCAATCTCCGGGTCGGGGAGGAGATCTTGTCCCAAGCGGAGGAGTTCAAGTATCTCGGGGTCTTTTTCACGAGTGAGGGAAGGATGGAACGCGAGATCGACAGGCGGATCAGTGCGGCGTCCGCAGTGATGCGGGCTCTGCATCGGTCCGTCGTGGTGAAGAAGGAGCTGAGTCGAAAGGCGAAGCTCTCTATTTACCAATCGATCTACGTTCCAACCCTCACCTATTGTCATGAACTGTGGGTAGTGACCGAAAGAACGAGATTGCGAATACAAGCGGCCAAAATGATTTTTTTCCGCAGGGTGTCCGGGCTCTCCCTTAGAGATAGGTCGGTGAGAAGGTCAGACAAACCTTTTTAAAGATATATAAATATACAAAATATAAATCACAAATTAAAGCAATTTCAATGACATGATAACATATCAATAAAATATCTATAAACAAAATGCACAAATAATGAATAAATACATAATTATAATTATTTAATTAATAATTTTCAAGGACCTTTGGGAACCATGGAAAAGCAAATAAATAAATTGCTCCTAGTTAAGAGTCAATTTTGGTTGTTAACTCATTTAAACAACTTATTTTACATAACCACGCTTTTGTGCTTAAGATGGTGTCTTAACTCGCAGATTCTACTGTTGATTGACTTTCGATCAGGAAACCGGTTTACAGACACATTGACGGTTCCGTCATTCCCTATATTCACCTTATAAATAAGAGCATAAGCAACAAGGAATATCACCACAAGCAATAGAATGCCAAAAATGCTTAACATTTAATGTTTGTTCGAAATTTACCAATTAACAAATACTTACTTGTGAAGGTGTCCAAAGTGACGTTCCACCTGGGCCGTCACTCTCAGCATCAGGGTCATCGACATCTTTGGTGGGGCGGTCATCAACATCTTTGTTGGTGGAGACAAACTTTCTCACGTCCACCAACAACGCTGAAATTTCTAAGAAAAAAGTGCTACAAGATTATACAGACCGTAACCATAGAAGCCAATATGTGCCTGAAAACCATATCTCCAGTTTTTTTAAATATTAACTCATTTATAGCTGAACTTGTCCAAGCTACAAATCAATTGACTTATCATTAAAATAAAAACATCGGAACATGAACAAGTGATGGGACTGACACTGACCTCCATGGATGTACAGGTCCAGGTCTAAATGGATTAATACCATTTGATATAGAGAAATATTTGATGATATAATACTCAATACTTGCCTTTAACTACCATGCTCCACAGTTTGGAGTTTTCTTTTTGTAAGGCCTTGATCTGGCTCTGCAGGTATATGATAAGGTTGTCTTTTTCCTGGCTTGTTGATTCTGCTGGACCGGAGCAGAACTGACTGTCCTCTGACAGTAGTTCCTCCTCCGCCTGTCTTTGAGCAGCAACCTTGGCCTTTTTCTATAGGGAATATATGTTAATTTTTTATATTTAATCATGGATAATCCAATACACAAATCATCCCAAATGTGATAATCTCTGCTGATTAATTACCTGTTTTGGAATTCCACTGCCAGAGGCTTTGTCGTCAGTACTGGTATCTTCATCATCAAAGTGATTAGCTTTTCTTGCCCGGCATGTTATCGGAATAGAGTTCCTGCTCAGCAGCTCTGAGTGTATCCTCTTTTTCTACATTCATGTAGAAGGATAGATGTTCTTAATGCCAAAAATCAACACCATTACAATGTCATGTAAAATGTTGTAATGTAAATATTGTGTCCCATTTTCAGACTTCTTTAAAGAGGTAGTGCCATGAATTGTTTTGATTTTTCAACTATGTATGTGTCTATGGATGGAATTGATATTAGTCCTGTAAACCACCCGGTCAATGTAAAATATGGCCATTGTGTCACGGCTCACGCACAGAGGTAGACCCAGATGCAGACTCAGACACGGCAGGTAGCTTCCAAGAACAATAGGGTTTATTTAGGCAGAGTAGTCGGGAACAGGCAAGTGATCGGTACACAGGCTGGCGGCGAAGGAACAATCCGGTATCAGGTAGAGTAGTCGTGGACAGTCCAATCGAGGTCTAAGCACGGGAAGTTTGAGCACAAGGCAGGAACAGAACAGGTAACAGGTACGCGGGAACGCTCGGTAGAAACACACAAGACGAACTGGCACAGGACAAACATAACCCAACAGACTAAATACCCCACTAACGAGCAGACAAGACGAGACACACCTGGAGGGGGCGGGCCAAACAAAACAGCGGAACACACACACACAGACGTGACACAACCCCCCCCCCTAGCGGGCGCCACCTGGCGACCCACCGGGGGCCGCACCTGGCTGACCGGGGGGGCGACGGCGAAAATCTGCAATAAGAGCAGGATCCAGGAGGTCATGGGCAGGGACCCAGCTCCTCTCCTCAGGACCGTATCCCTCCCAGTCAACCAGGTACTGGAATCCCCGACCCCGAGGACGGACCCCCAGGAGGCGCCGCACCGTGAAAGCAGGAAGGCCATCGACCAGACGAGGGAGAGGGGCAGGCCTAGAAGCAGGAGACAGAGAACAATTAGAAACAGGACGGACATGGGAAACATGAAAGGTGGGGTGAACCCTAAGGGTGGATGGAAGGCGGAGGCGGACTGCCGAGGGCCCGACGACCCGGGTGATGGGAAAAGGGCCGATGAAACAGGGAGACAACTTCCACGATTCAACACGCAGGGGCAGGTCCCGGGTGGAGAGCTAAACCTTCTGCCCAGTGTGGTAGCGGGGAGCCGGTTTCCGGCGACGATCAGCTTGCCATCGTTACCTGGCTGAAGTCCGGAGGAGTGACTGACGGGCCCTACGCCAGGCCCGGCGACAGCGACGGACATACAGCTGGGCCGATGGAACAGCAACCTCAGCCTCCTGGTCCGGGAAGAGAGGGGGCTGGTAGCCCAGGGACTCGAACGGGGACAAGCCAGTGGCAGCACTACATTACATTTACATTTAGTCATTTAGCAGATGCTCTTATCCAGAGCGACTTACAGTATGTACAGGGACATTCCCCCGAGGCAAGTAGGGTGAAGTGCCTTGCCCAAGGACACAACGTCAGTTGGCATGACCGGGAATCGAACTGGCAACCTTCGGATTACTAGCCCGACTCCCTCACCGCTCAGCCAACTGACTCCCTTGTGCACTAGGAAGGGTGTTGCGGGCGTACTCCACCCACACCAGGTTGCGGCTCCAGGTACTGGGGTTGGAGGAGACAAGGCAGCGGAGCACGGTTTCCAGGTCCTGGTTTGCCCGTTCTGACTGACCATTGGACTCCGGGTGATAGCCCGATGACAGACTAGCTGTGGCCCCGATGAGGGTACAGAAGGAACCTCCAGAACTGGGAGGAGAACTGAGGCCTACGATCAGACACCATGTCAACCGGGAGACCGTGTAACCGAAAAACATGCTGTACCATGATCTCTGCAGTCTCTTTGGCTGAGGGGAGCTTCGGCAGCGGAATGAAATGGGCAGCCTTGGAGAAGCGGTCCACCACTGTGAGGATGACGGTGTTGCCGTCAGAGGGAGGAAGGCCGGTGACGAAGTCCAGGGAAACATGGGACCAAGGACGATGAGGTATGGGAAGCGGCTGAAGAAGACCAGAGGGCGCCTGCCGTGGTGTCTTGTTCTGATTGCACACCACACAGGCAGCTACGAAGGCCGGGATGTCTGCTCCAATAGTGGGCCACCAGAACCGGTGACGGATGAAAGCCAGAGTACGGCGGGAACCAGGATGACAGGATAAGTTTGAAGAATGACCCCACTGCAGGTCATTGGAGCGTAGAGGGTCTGGGACAAACAGGCAACCCGCCGGACCGCCTCCTGGGTCCGGGTGTTGGCGCAGAGCCCGCCGCACAGCCTCTTCCACACCCCACGTGATGGCACTGACCCGACATGAGACTGGTAGGATGGTGTCAGGATCCGAGACCAAGGGATCAGCACTGTAGATCCGAGAGAGGGTGTCAGGCTTCAGGTTCTTGGAACCAGGGCGATATGACAAGGTGAAGTGGAACCGGGAGAACAGCAGAGCCCATCGCGCCTGGCGGGAGTTCAAGCATTTGGCTGAATGCAGGTACTCTAGGTTTTTGTGGTCCGTCCATACAAGAAACGGTTGTTCGGCCCCCTCCAACCAGTGCCTCCATTCCTCTAGGGCCACTTTGACTGCCAGCAGCTCTCTGTTCCCGATATCATAGTTCCTCTCCGAAGGGCTGAGACGACGTGACAGGAAAGCACAAGGGTGCAACTTCTGGTCCTGTGGAGAGTGTTGGGAGAGAACGGCCCCAACCCCTACATCCGAGGCGTCTACCTCCACGACAAACTGCAGAGACGGATCAGGGTGAGTCAAGATAGGCGCCGAGGTAAAACGCTGCTTCAGCCCAACAAAGGCACGATCAGCACAGGGAGTCCAGGCAAAGCAGACCTTGGTGGAGGTCAGAGCTGTGAGGGGGGCAGCAACAGAGCTGTATCCACGGATGAACTTGCGGTAGAAGTTAGCAAACCCCAGGAAACGTTGCAGCTCGACCCTGGATGTTGGTTGGGGCCAATCCACCACTGCACTGACCTTCTTGGGGTCCATCCGTTGCCTGCCTCGACGATGTAACCCAGAAAGGAGATGGTGGAACGATGGAATTCACACTTATCGGCTTTCACGAACAGTTGGTTTTCAAGCTGGAGAACCTGGCGGACATGGGAGACATGGTTGCAAACAGAGTCCGAAAAAATCGGACTCTGTGTGGAGTCAGTTGGCTGAGCGGTGAGGGAATCGGGCTAGTAATCCGAAGGTTGCCAGTTCGATTCCCGGTCATGCCAACTGACGGTGTGTCCTTGGGCAAGGCACTTCACCCTACTTGCCTCGGGGGAATGTCCCTGTACTTACTGTAAGTCGCTCTGGATAAGAGCGTCTGCTAAATGACTAAATGTAAATGTAAATGTAAAATCAGGATGTCGTCCAAGTAAACAAAAACAAAGCGGTTCAACATGTCCCGGAGCACATCGTTCACCAAAGCCTGAAACACCGCAGGGGCATTGGTGAGACCAAACGGCATGACCAGGTATTCATAGTGACCGCTGGCCGTGTTGAACGCGGTCTTCCACTCGTCCCCTTCTTTAATGCGCACCAGGTGGTAGGCGTTGCGCAGATCCAGCTTGGTGAAAACAACAGCCCCCTGGAGGAGCTCAAAGGCAGAGGAGACCAGAGGGAGTGGATATCGATTCTTCACCGTAATGTCGTTCAAGCCCCTGTAATCAACACAGGGGCGAAGGGTTCCCTCCTTCTCCACAAAGAAGAATCCGGCACCTGCCGGAGAGGAAGAGGGGCGGATGAGACCTGCGGCAAGGGAAGTGGTGATGTATGACTCCATAGCCTTGGTCTCAGGGGAAGACAGGGAATAGAGGCGGCCTCTAGGGGGCGAAGTTCCAGGACGCAGGGTGATAGCACAGTCATAGGGACGGTGAGGAGGAAGAGAAGAGGCCTGAGATTTGCTGAACACCTCCTGTAAATCCATATATTCCTTCGGAACATCAGAGAGGTCAGCAATCGCCTGTACACAACCGTTCCCGTCAGCAGGGGCAGGCTGCGCAGACCTCAGGCACTTGGCATGACACAGAGGGCTCCAACCAGTAATAGAACCAGTGGGCCAGTCAATAGTCGGATTGTGACGTGGAAGCCATGACAAGCCAAGAATAACAGGCACATCAGGAGAAAACACTGGGAGCAATTGTAGGTACTCACAGTGGTTGCCAGAGACTCGTAGCTCCACCGGAAAAGTGATCTGGGTGATGCGGCTGATGGAGCGCCCATCCAGTGCCCTGACCACCACAGGCGTAGAGAGAGGGTGCGTGGGAATCCCAAAAAGCTCGACCAGATCCCAGTGGATAAAACTTTCGTCAGCCCCTGAGTCGATGACCACTTTGACGGAACGGGATTGGGACTTCCAGGATAACAGGGCGTGAAGAGGAGCACGGACAGAGGGAGACCAGGGTGTCTGAACGTGACCCACCAGTATACCCTTGCCTACTGGTGGGCCTGTCCTTTTAACGGACACGTAGAGATGAAATGTCCAGGTTCGCCACAGTACAGACAGCTGCGGCTGGTAATCCGGCGTTGTCTCTCTGCCGGCGTCAGAAAGGGATTTATTCGCCTTGAAAGTTTGCACAGACAAGGAATTTGCTTTGGCAGGAAGGTGCATACAATAAACATATACCTAAAATTTAAATATGTGGACTAACTATACTAAGGGTACATAAACTAGCAGTACTAAGTGGGATAAATATAAGTTGCCGTAAATTACAATATAAAAATACAAAAATACAAATATTACAAAAAATACAAATGTACAAGATACCATGTTGTGGTGCAGTGCAAAAGCAGAGTGTTTTAAGCAATAAGTCATTTGAGTCAGTGTGGTCCCTTGGCCTTGTTGAAGAGGCCAACAGCGGAAGGGAAGAAACTGTTTTTGTGGCGTGAGGTATTGGTCCTGATAGACCGCAGCCTTCTGCCGGAGGGGAGTGACTGAAACAGGGAGTGTCCAGGGTGGGAGGAGTCGGCCACAATCTTCCTCGCTCGCCTCAGGGTCCTCGAGGTGTGCAGGTCCTCGAGGGTAGGCAGATTGCAGCCAATCACCTTCTCAGCAGTGCGGATGATACGCTGCAGTCAGCTCTTGTCCTTGGCAGTGGCAGCAGCGTACCAGACGGTGATGGAGGAGGTGAGGATGGACTCAATGATGGCTGAGTAGAAGTGCACCATCATTGTCTTTGGCAGGTTGAACTTCTTCAGCTGCCGAAGGAAGTACATCCTCTGTTGTGCTTTCTTGATGAGGGAGCTGATGTTCAGTTCCCACTTGAGGTCCTGGGAGAGGATAGTGCCCAGGAAGCGGAAGGACTCCACAGTGTTGACTGGGGAGTCACACAGGGTGATGGGGGTGAGTGGGGCTGTGTTCCTCCTGAAGTCCACAACCATCTCCACTGTCTTAAGAGCATTGAGCTCTAAGTTGTTCTGGCTGCACCAGGTCACCAGGTTGGCCGCTTCCCACCTATAATCAGACTCGTCTCCACCAGAGATGAGCCCAATAAGGGTGGTGTCGTCCGCAAACTTCAGGAGTTTGACGGACGGATGACTGGAGGTGCAACTGTTGGTGTACAGGGAGAAGAGCAGAGGAGAAAGGACGCAGCCCTGAGGTGATCCGGTGCTGATGGACCGGGAGTCAGAGACTTGTGTTCCCAGCTTAACGCACTGCTTCCTGTCAGACAGGAAGTCTGTGATCCACCTGCAGGTGGAATCAGGCACGTTCAGCTGGGAGAGCTTGTCCTGAAGCAGGGCGGGGATGATGGTGTTGAAGGCAGAGCTGAAGTCCACAAACAGGATCCTGGCATAGGATGCTGGGGAGTCCAGGTGCTGTAGGGTGAAGTGGAGGGCCATGTTAACTGCATCGTCCACAGACCTGTTGGCTCTGTAGGCAAACTGCAGGGGGTCCAGTAGAGGGTCAGTGATGGATTTAAGGTGTGCCAGCACCAGGCGCTCGAAAGACTTCATTACCACAGAGGTCAGGGCGACGGGTCTGTAGTCATTATGTCCTGTTGGCCTTGGCTTTTTGGGCACAGGGATGATGGTGGAGGACTTGAGACAGGCTGGCACATGGCATGTCTCAAGGGAGGTGTTAAAGATGTGGGTAAACACCGGAGACAGCTGGTCAGCGCAGTGCTTGAGGGTGGCTGGAGAGACAGAGTCCGGCCCAGCTGCTTTGCGGGGATTCTGCCTCTTGAAAAGTCTGTTAACTTCACCCTCCTGAATGGAGAGAGTCGTCACTGTAGAGGGGGGGAGGTGGGAGGCCTCCTGGGTGGGAAGGGGTAGTTCAAGACTGTCCAATTGTCTTTCAAATCTGCAGTACATTCAGGTCGTTGGCCAGGCGGGAGTCGTTAGTGGAGTGGGGGGCTCTGGGCTTGTAGTTGGTAATTTGCCTGAGCCCTCTCCAGACAGAAGCAGAGTCGTTTGCAGAGAATTGGTGTTTTAGCCTCTCTGAGTACAGTCGTTTAGCCTCCCTCACCGCCTTGCTAAACCTGTTCTTCGACTCCTTGAAACTGTCTTTGTCCCCACTCCTAAACGCGGCCTCTTTCTCTGACCTCAACCTTCTGAGTTTAGCTGTAAACCAGGGTTTGTCGTTGTTGTAGCTTACCCTGTTGCGTGTTGGTATACAGCAGTCCTCACAGAAGCTGATGTATGATGTCACAGCCTCTGTGAGCTCATCCAGACTATTGGTAGCAGTCGTGAACATGTCCCAGTCAGTGCAGTCCAAGCACGCCCGCAGATCCTCCATAGCTTCACTGGTCCACTGTTTTGATGTCCTCACAGCAGGCTTACAGCGCTTTAGCTTTTGCCTGTATGCAGGAATCAGGTGGACCATGGCGTGGTCAGAGTGACCCAGTGCTGCTCGGGGGACCGCATGGTATGCTTTGCTGATTGTAGAGTAGCAGTGATCCAGGGTGTTTCCTTCTCTGGTAGGGCATTTGATGAATTGTCTATACAGTGAAGCCCTCCCCAGTTGCATAGGTTCCGTTTGCGACGGTTCGACTGACCTCGGCAGCTCTCGGGGGAATTCCTGGTAACTGAGGCGACTTCTGGGTGGCTGGTTCAGTGCCGTGTAGGAAGGCGGCTGTTTACCAGAACGGAGATCCTTTCTCTCCCGGTCCCGTTCCCGCAGACGGCTGTCAAGTCGGACAGCAAGGGATATAAGGGAGTCAAGAGAGTCGGGGAGTTCCCGCGCTGCAAGCTCGTCCTTTATAACATCGGATAGTCCATGATGGAAGGCGTCAAAAAGTGAACTGGAATTCCATGCACTTTCTGCGGCTAGTGTATGGAAATCAATGGCATAGTCTGCTACCCCACGAGAGCCCTGGCGAAGCCGGAGGAGCGTCCTAGCTGCTTCTCTGCCTGATACAGGGGAATCGAAAACCTGTCTCATTTCAGCTGTGAAGTCCTCATAGCAGTGGCAGATGGAGGATTGTTGCTCCCATATCGCAGTGGCCCATGCCCTCGCCTTACCTGACATCAATGTGACAAGATACGCTATCCTTGCGCGTTCTGTCGGAAACGTGGATGGTTGGAGCTCGAAGATGAGGGAGCACTGCGAGAGGAATGAGCGACAAGTCCCAGGATCACCGTCGTAACGTTCCGGAGGGGGTAAGCGGGGCCGGGGCAGTCGGGTGGGCAGGGGGGCTGGGATCAACAGGAGGAGAAACGGGGTTCGGTCCAGCGGTCAAAGCCTGAACTTGTTCTATTAGCCGGTTAAATACAATTACTTGTCATGTAGCCTAATGCTTTACCGCCTCCTTGTTGCTGGTGTCTCTTTCCCTGTTGAACGGTCCTCTCATTCATACCTTCCCACTCAAGCATTGCGCATGCGCGAGCTCCATTGCGCTAAGCATTCTGGTTGAAGCAGTCAGTGCTGAGCATGGTGCTGAGTAGTGCTTCTATACTCTTTGGTAGAGTACTAACAAACGTAGAAAATGGACCGAGTCCGATTGAAAAGGACATATATTCTTCCGGGTTCTGATCAAACGGATATTCCAAGAAGAACAAGACGATTATGCTTTTGTTTTTTTTGATTATTGCAGATTTATACAGCACATGATAATGCTAACTATCTATCTGTAGTCTCAAACTGATTTTGAGGCATCGATGACAAGGGGATAGTTTATTTTTTATTTGCATTGCTTTGAATGGGACTCATGATGTCGCCTAGCCAAAGAAAGGCAACTTGTGCTGACATAACATTATTTGCAACAATGCTAGCTAATGCATTTAGCACAGGGGTATGTCATACATGTACTTGTCTGTTGCTTTTGTGTTGCCAAAATGCCGGATAGTTGTTGTGCTATCGGATGCACTAATCAAAGAGGAGACAGGCCTGGGCTGTGTTTCTATAGAATTCCGGCCGATAAAGAAAACCCAGAGAGAAGATGATTGTGGATTTGTGCCATTAAACATAATGTTACCTCAGACAAACAATGGCAGCCTTCCAAATATACAAGTATTTGCAGCGAACACTTAATCAAAGCTAAGCTCAAGTAAAGTTAAACACAAGGTATATTAATTCTTGTATTTTTTGCCATAAAACATTTCTTTATGTAATCGGTTTGACATAGTTGGTTGTGTATCGAGGCGACCAACAGCAGTGGTCGTAGTGAGTTAAAGTTAGCTAGTTAGCTAAATAGTTGGGTTGTTGGTGTCTTAGACAAAGGTAACCAGAGTTCTGAGACAAAATCCGGGGACATTTTCAGTTAGGACACGTAAACAACTCCAAAACATGTGATGTTTTTGTCAAGTGTACTGTAATGATTTAGTGTAAATGCCATGTGTATTATGTGCTGGGCTTTTATGTGTTGAATGTGTCTGTTATGGGGGCGTTGCTATGGGCTACAAACGCTTGCTGCGAATCTAATTGCCAATTACCTGGCAATTAGCTTGATGGGAAGGGAGTGGTGTAGTGTATGGGGATAGGTCCGTTCCCTGTATAAGAGGAGAGCCGAGAGATGAGAGGGGGAGAGGAACCGGACAGTGGACAAGGATACGGTGGATGAACGTGAAGGGGAGATCCACACGACGGACGGGAGCAATCGCAACTCAACAGCTCTGGCAACGAAACTGCTCTACGTTCGCCGTGCCAAGGGAAGTTCATTACTCCACCCCACTGTGCTTCTGTTCCACTAGATCGGTCTGCTGTAGGGTGTGAGTTTGCCTAAGCACTCCTGTCCCGCATTTTGTTTTCTGCAGCTTGGGGGAGTCCTCGAGGTGGGCGGAGCGGCACGTCACCAGCGCTATTGCGGAGGCATTCACAACGGACAGCGGTGCGCAGATCAGGTTCTGCGCTGGAACGGCGAAGGCGTGTGTCTGCCGTACTGGACAGTGACTGCACGCCTCGCCTACGGTATTCAGAATCTGAATTCGGTTTATTTGCCATGTATGTTATACAAACACAGAATTTACTGTGGCAGGGAGGTGCAAAACACTAAACATATACAGATCTTAAATTAAGTAAAAGTACAAAAGTTTAACTATTTCTAAGAACTAAACAATCTAAGAATACAACAATTTAAATATAAAATATATATAAGAATAATGAACTGTGTGAATGGTCAACATAGTGCGATCGGATACTGAGAAAGTGGCTTATGCATACTGAAATTCATATTTCAGTCAGCCCCGCGTATTCAGCGTGGGGTGCGGGGCTGACTGCATGGACTGCCTGTTTCATTGTTTTTAATACTGGTCGGTGAGGACAGACCGACCAGTACCAATTTGTATTTGCTAGTGCTGCAGGCTGTTGGGGAGGGCAAGGGACTGTTAGGTGTGGGAGCAGGGATCACCATGGTCGGCTATTGCCCTGCCCAATACTACTCTCCTCTTTGTGGTGACTTTGCGGTGACTTTGCTGTACTCTGCTGTGGCTTTGTTGTGGGTCGACATTGTTCTGTGGGGGGGCTCTCCGGTCAGGGCATAGCTGGCCAGAAAGGGGGGGGGGTCTATGTCTAGCACCTAGTGGGGTCCCAGATACAGCTGTTCTGTGCCACAGTCCTGCCTTTTTGTAAAATAAACTTTTGTATAAACTTTTGTATAAACGTACTCTGTTTCTGGGTATTGTCTGTGACCTCGGAGGTTCTGGTACCTGAGCGTCCTGCTAGGCACGACATTTTGGCGTAGTCGGCAGGATCCTCCTTGAGCACAGACAATATGGCAGACGAGGCCGGGCTGGATGATGTGGCCAGTGCTGGGACTTGTAATGTGGTGATGCCTTGGTTTTTGGGTGGGCCTTGGGTACCTAAGTTTGGGGATAAGGAGAGACAGGCAGGGTTTGCTGATTGGCGCATCCAAATTGAAACCTTTCTACGGGCCCAGCATCTTAACCAAGCCCAACAAGTATATTTTGAGTTAAGCGCACTACAAGGGGAGGCTAGGCGAGAGATCCTGTTACTTCTCCCTGCAGAACGCGATACCCCAGCTAAGATATTTCAGGCACTAGGGGGGCTGTATGGAGAGAAAGCCACCATAGTCCAGCTACGAGCCCGTTTCTTCACCTGTAATCAACAAACTGGGGAAGGGATGTTTATCTTACGGCTACGGGAGTGTCTTGCCAGGTGGCGGGCGAGGGAGCCAAGACCGGATGATGGTGATGAGATGCTGCGGTCCCAGTTGGTGGCTGGCCTCCGCCCGGGGGCAGTGCAGGTGGAGCTCCAGAAGTTGTTACGGCGGGACCCCACCCTGAAGTTTGCAGATGTGAGCAGGGAGGCGAAAGCGGTTGAGCAGGAGCAAGACCACCATGCCGAAGAGGCCAGTGCAAGACGGACCTTTATGCCTCCGCGAGCCCCCGTGCCAGTCAAATCTGTGGATGAATGGCGAGAGGTCCGAGAGGCCTTGAAAGCATAGGTGTTGGCTGAGGTAAAGGAACAGATGTCTACCCTCAAGGAGAGCATTCTGGGGGAAATACGGCAACAGTTCCGGGAAAATCAGCGTCCCAACCCCAACCTGGGCCCAGGGGTGGCCCAAATCGGTCCAACTGGGGGAACCAAGGACGACGACGGGAGCCCCCACTAAGGTGGGACGACCAGGGGCAGCCCATATGCCTGCACTGTGATCGACCGGGGCATATGCAGAGAGACTGTCCCCAACGCCAGGTGCTGCCCCAGGATTTTTGACTGCCTCAGCCACCACCGGGCAGGTGGCTGAGGAAGGGACCCAAACTGAAATACCCCTAAAGCCCACATTAATTGGAGAGTGCCCTGAGGTCGAAGTCATTGTACAGGGGAGAGTTATCCCCTGCATATTAGACACTGGTTCACAAGTGACTGTTTAGCCAGTCATTATTTCAACGTTTCGTTCAACAGGAGCAGGTCCATGGGTCAGAGGAGATCCTTTGGTTATCTTTAAAGGCCGCTAACGGGCTGAAGCTGCCATATCGCTATGCGATATTGGACTTTGAGAAAGGGGGGTGGTGGTGCCTTCCAAGGAGGTAGTCATAGTAGAGGATAAATGCTTCCAGTCGGACTATGGGATCTTGGGGATGAACGTGATAAGCCATTGCTGGGGGGCCCTTTTCCAGGAGGGACATCCAGGCACACTGTAAAAAAAAAAAAAAAAGCTTGCAAAAACGTAAAGTTCACTGGCAACCTTATGCGTTGGCCAAACTACAAAAATGCTGTTGTCTTTACGAACAATTGTTCGTTCTACCAATGGGCACAACTTAAAATTCATCATTCTGCCAATGTAAGATTGTTGAGTTAACAGTAATGTGATTGCCCCAACTACAAAAATACTGTTGTCTTTACTTAGTTTTTAGCTCAACTTAGTACAAAATTATGACTGTTGACTAAACCCACTTTTCCCATTTAACCTGCATTAAGCTACAGCTATTACCAAAGCAAATAAACATACACAAATGCAAACTTTAAGAGAAATGTATTCTTTACTTTGACTTAATATTTAAAATAAAATATATAAAAATATATATATAAAAATGCACATTATTCTCAAATAAAACCTACAGTGTCTGGCGGTGAGTTTCCCAGTAACACCAGGTATCTCATCACACCTTTTTCAAAACATCTGATTTTTTTTACATTCGCATAGGCAAGCCAAGGACTATACATAACATGAAATAATTTGACCTTTCACCTCATAATTTCAGGCTTTATTTAGGCAATTTACTGCTCCAACAGCCCTTGCAACAGCATCCCAATCAGAATCAAAATTGTATTTTTATTGCCATGTAATTTTAAACAAACATGTGTTCTTACGAACTTGTCTGATTGAAACGAGTTTGCAAGAAAACAAGAACAGAACTTAATTGATCCTGTAACACCGACAGAATAAGAATACAACAGGTAGCCTATGCCACCTATAGCTAACTATATATGGCTTTGTTTTTATAAATGTTTTGCCTTTTAATGATGCTTGATAATACTGGAACACAACACAGCTAGCTTAAGTTGGGATATTTCTTGTAAAAACTAGGATTGGTCATTTTTTTCCCTCGCATAGGCCTACCTAGTAGTAGCTAGCTACATTGGTGATCTGAAAGCTGACGCTGCTCTTTGGCTGACGTTGGCGTTTGGAAGTCACAATGCTTATCTCGATAGAAGAGGACAAAGCTAGGGCTAGCCTATTTGCTTATGCTAAAAATGTTAGCTCTAGCCTTATGAAGTTAAACGTAACTTTATGCAACAATGTAATATACATTTAGCTGATGCAAGTTGTGCTTATTGTTACGCGTTTAAAAATGTATTTTAGTTTTATCACCTTATCCTATGTTTGTTTTTTATTCTATAAGGTTAGGCTAACATTTAGCCAAATCATTCATTGTGCAAGTAGCTAGCTAGGGTGCCATTTAATGGCGCATCACAAATCACCGTGTTTCTAGTGTTACCGATTTCTATTTCTACCAGTGAATGCCAATTGTCACGTGAAATAATATTTGATAGCAATTCATTCTCAGAGGTGTCAAGTAACTAAGTACAAATACGTTACCTTACTTAAGTAGAAATTTTGTGTATCTTTACTTTACTGAAGTAATTATTATAACGACTTTCTACTCCTACTCCTTACATTTTCACGCAATTATCTGTACTTTCTACTCCTTACATTTTTAAAATAGCCTTGTTACTCCACTTTCAGTTTGGCTTGTTTTCATTCCGACTTGTCGTCGTTCAAAAAAACTCACCAAAAAATAACCTATCCAGATAAATCGCGCCATCCGGATAGAGTGAATTTGATTGTGGTTGGATGAGAAGTATAAACATATACCATTCCGACACCCTATTGGTTTGTACGCGATCCATTGCACCTGCACATGACGCAAATCATGTCACACTCCAGCAAGGAAATAGCAGACATATGTAGCCTAAGATGTCCATGGCAGAGACTCAAGAGAACTCGAGCAAAATGTCCCAACCAAGCACCAGCGAGAAGGTTGGTAGCCAGGAAGACCCTTTTACATCCCTGGCCGTACCTGGAAGAATTTTTCGAAATGGTTGGTTGAAAAAACAACTTTCGATGCGCTGCAAGCTATGCGCACCCAAGTACCACGAGCTAACTGCTTTCAAAAACTCGCCATCTAATTTGAATAAAGGCTATTGATAACATGCCTCTGAAGTTAGACTTTTTGCACCATTACAATACTAATAGGCAACTAGTCATCATATCTTCCGCTTCATGAAACACATGTTAATGCCAAGTAGGACACATATATGGTTCTTTAATGTATTTGCATTGTACTAAACCATCTCCCTCTCCATCATAACTTTTCTTCTCCATGTCCTAAACTCCTCTCTCACCTCTGGCACCTTCCCCTCTGCCTTCAAACAGGCTAGAGTTACCCCTCTACTCAAAAAACCCTCCCTTAACCCTGCCGTTCTCCAGAACTACAGACCGGTATCACTGTTACCCTTCCTTTCAAAAACAATTGAACGTGCTGTATCTAACCAACTGTCTAACTTTCTCTCTCAGAACAACCTGCTTGACCCCAACCAATCGGGCTTCAAGACTGGCCACTCCACAGAGACTGCCCTCCTTTCAGTCACCACTGCCCTCCAGTCTGCCAGAGCGGCTTCCAGGTCATCCGTTATCATTCTGCTGGACCTTTCTGCAGCGTTTGATACGGTTAACCACCAGATCCTGCTCGCCAGACTTTCTGAGATGGGCATCACTGGCACTGCACTCCAGTGGATCTCATCCTACCTGTCGGGAAGATCCTACCAGGTTTCCTGGGGAGGCAAACTGTCAGGCCCTCGCCAGCTCTCCACTGGTGTCCCACAGGGCTCCGTCCTTGGACCCCTCATCTTCTCTCTGTACACCACCTCACTTGGACCAATCATCACCTCCCATGGCTTCTCCTACCACTGCTACGCTGATGACACGCAGCTGTACCTGTCGTTCCCCCCGACCGATCCGGGGATCTCAGCTAGGATTGAGGCCTGCCTCACAGACATCTCCGCCTGGATGACCGAGCACCACCTCCAGCTGAACCTCGCCAAAACAGAACTTCTCATCATCCCGGCTAAACCCTCCATCTCCCACGATCTCTCAATCACCCTGGGATCTGCGACGGTGACCCCTTCATCCTCTGCCAGGAACCTTGGGGTTACCATGGACGACGAGCTCTCCCTCACGGCCCACATTGCTGCGGTCTCTCGGTCGTGTAGATTCACCCTCTACAACATCCGGAAGATCAGGAGATACCTGTCTGAGCACTCCACCCAGCTGCTAGTCCAAACACTCGTCCTCTCCAAGTTGGACTATTGCAACTCGCTGCTCGCTGGTCTCCCAGCATGTGCAACCCGCCCTCTTCAGAGGATTCAGAACGCGGCGGCCCACCTGGTCTACAATCTACCCAGACGCTCCCATGTTACCCCACTCCTCATCTCTCTCCACTGGCTACCTATCATGGCCCGTATCAGATTCAAGACCCTGGTATTGACCTTCCGAGCAGTGAACGGGACTGCACCCGTCTACATCAAGTCTCTCCTGCAGCCTTACACCCCCACCCGTCACCTAAGGTCTTCTTCAGACAACCGCCTGGTGGTCCCACCGCTCAAGACCGCCCGGTCCCAACACAAGCTCTTCTCCTGTCTGGCCCCCCAGTGGTGGAATCAACTCCCCACCTCCATCAGACACTGACTGTCTCTTCACCTTCAAGAAAAGGCTCAAGACGCACTTGTTCCGGAAGTACAACGGTACTTAGGAACGGTTCGCTTGACCCGATGTTAGTTTCCTCAAGGATCACAATGACTCTTGCTTAGAGACTTGTTGCTCTTGTGGTTAGTGGTAACTGATTTAAATTTTTGTTCTCGCTGTGATATATTGTTTTATTACTGTTGCTTGCTTCTTTTTTTCCCACAGGTACACTTGCACTTATAGCTGTTCATGTTGTTTAATTGTAACTTGTTTAACTACATGCTCTTATGGTTCTTCCCTTTGGCACTTACTTTGGTTGTTCACAATGTGTGCTTCATGTTTTGGCTACTCGCGATGTTTTTTGGCTATCTTGTTGTTATGATCAGTGACCTATGCACTTTGTAAAGCTCTCTCTTGGAAGTCGCTTTGGATAAAAGCGTCTGCTAAATGAGTAAATGTAAATGTACTAAAATCAGTTCATTTTCAATGGGCATAAACAGGTGCAGCCCAAATCTTTCAACATTAACATTTCAATATAACATTATAGTCATTATGGCCTTTAGAAAAATGTTTTTTTTGGGGAGGTGGAGTCGTGCATTATAGGCCCCTGTGTAGCGGCCTAAGCTTTTATCGTTAATGGCATTTTTTTCCCCTTACATTAATACTTTTACTTTTATACTTTAAGTAGTTTTGAAACCAGTACTTTTACTTGAGTAAAAAGCTTGAGTTGATACTTCAACTTCTACAAAAGTATTTTTAAACCCTAGTATCTATACTTCTATTTGAGTAATGAATGTGAATACTTCTGACACCTCTGTTCATTCCTATTATTTAATATTCATTGGACAATGAACGTTTAACATTATCGTAGCATGCTGAATAAATGGAGATTAACAATTTGTCTTTATCATTGCCAAAGCTACTAGTAACTTTGGTCTACTTTATTCTTACGCTTTTCCAAAAACTTAACTTGTGACCGATCTAGTGCTTTAGTGAAGGTAAGAACAAGTTATTAATGAATGGGGTGTAGGCCTAGTTCAGTACCCTTGCACATCCACAAGATTGAGAGTTGTAGAAGCTAAAGTGTTTCTGCTGTTTCTATATTGGTGAACTATTAAATGTCTACAAAACAGCCGACAGGAAATATTCAATGGATTGGGCCCCTGTAGGTTATTTGTAATGACAGGAACAAGTCGGGTATTTTGTCAATCATCCATTGCTGCTTCATGCTGTTAATTAGCTACCTCTTATCTACAACTTCTCATACTGTAGTAGCCTATCTTAGCAGTAAGGTTTGCTTATTTGTAACCAACTGTCATGATTGCGTTTATTTTATACTTAAAATTTGAATGGACATGGTAGGCTATAGCCTAAATAGAAAGTGAAATAAAGAAATTGGTGTTTGAGAATCCTAATCATCAAAATATTTCCATACTTATCTTTTAAATATCTGTGTAGCGGCGTGCATCATTGCAGAAGCTTGGCGTAGCGGAGTGCATCATT
Source organism: Osmerus mordax (assembly GCF_038355195.1). Classification (NCBI taxonomy): domain Eukaryota; kingdom Metazoa; phylum Chordata; class Actinopteri; order Osmeriformes; family Osmeridae; genus Osmerus; species Osmerus mordax. Next base: position 1,393,661 of record NC_090070.1, read on the forward strand.
GTCAGGCGTAGCGACGGTTGCTAGCTTTGTTAACATTGCATGGCACTAATCACCCCCCATAGGCCAAGAGCTTCCTTTCAAAGGTACGCCTGCACCTCTCCTTTAAACGCCGCCATCTCTCCAGGTCCGACCTGACCAGGGACTCCAGCACAGCAGTCCTCCTGTCCGCATGTGCCTCATAAGTGTCGACAAAGGACTGTCCTGGTCTTTGCCTGCTGGTGCTGGTGCTAGGGTGCTGGTGCTGGTCCTGGTGCTAGGTTGCTGGTGCTAGGGTGCTGGTGCTGGTGCTAGGGTGCTGGTGCTCCACTCCTCTGGGTCTGGAAGACACACCCTCACCTGCTGGGTTCGCTTGTGGTGGCTGTGAGATTGTGGGTGTGGTGTGTATTTTCCAGACCCAGAGGAGTGGAAAAAACAGTGCCTGGTGGTGCAGTACCGATCCCAGAGGTCCCAAAAAAGTCATCAATTTGCTGGAGGGGAAAAAACATGTCAATGTACCTTGCAAATAAATCATTAATATTTTGTCAGACATGAAAATGGCATTTCAGATATGCAGGCATATACTTACTGTATAATACTCCCAGGTTTGTGTCCCCTCCCCAGTTGCACGGCGTCTGTCCTTTATTCTTTTGTAGGTGATGAGCATGTTGGCCAGTTTTTTCCGGATTTTGTCTGTTGACCAGTTGTAACCTTTTTTTGAGAAAGCTGTTTGAATGGTTTTATAGAAAATAATTTTGTTTCGGAAATAGAGTGGCTGATGGGTTCTTGTCAGGTCCAAAAGTAGCAGGGTGATTTGATGTGTTACTCCTGTGGATGAGGGGGGAAATAATATACATAACATTTACCACAGACATTTGTCTTCCTTCAACTTTTAGATGCAATACCTTGTGTCTCGCCCGACTGGATGGAGGGAGACAAAGGTTGGAGGTTCTCTGGCTGTTCTAGAACTGCAGAAGGTTGAATGGAGGTGGAAGATGGAGGTGGTGGGAGTTAAGCAATACTGAGATTTAGGGGTGCAGGGGACCCAGGGTTCAAAATTGGTGTCTGGTTGGTGGCTGTTGAGGGATAAGTTTGCAGAAGTGGTAAGTATAAAATATTAACACCATGTGCCTGTTAATTAGGTGAACAGTGTGTACCTGGCTTTGTCTCTACATGGTTTATTTGTTCCAGCATGCTGGAGAGGAACTTTAGATCTGGAAAAATAAATAAAATAATTCAAAAATCATTTGTAATAATTTCATAGTTTTGCTTTTTACTTACCATTCTTCATCCTTTCTGCAACATCTTTGGAAGCTTTAAGAATGACAGTGTTGCCTCCGCTGTCCTTTACGTGGACTGTAACATGGTCCATTTTGCTTGGTTATGCACAGGGGGCTGAAGGTGCTTTTTATATCCAAAAGAATCATGGGGAATAGCTACCACCTGTCCCATTCATTATTACTAGTATTTACTAAGTGCATCCAATTTCCTTTTCAGTTACCTTTAAATTACCAATGATTTTGGTAATGGTGGTAAATGGTGTTTTAATAATGGAATGATAAATTATTTAACCAACCCATGTGTCGTCTATAGCTTTGGGTATTGTGTGGAAAAACTTTCTGTGCTTTATTATAATCACTCAATTATGATATATTCACATGTTCTGTCTTAATCATTCATATATATGTTTTCAAATTGTTAGCCAATGTGTTCTAAAGACATTTGCAGGTTTAGGATGAAGTATGAGCCTACTTAAAAGAAAAGAACACTTATTGGCTGTATGTTTTTTTTTATATTTCTTTATTCACTTTAAACACTGTCTTCTGATCTTCATGCCTCAAAGAGACTTTGCTAGTACCACTGTGTATGAATTGATCATTTTATGTCTTGGGCCAAGTTTAAACTCACTCTCCAATCTGCAGGTCAGCTATAATTTGTCTACAAGACTTTCTTCAACAATTACTGCAGTCAGTCAATTAGAGCAAATATGTAATTCAATTGTAGGGCCTACTGTTCGGTTTGGATTTGAGCATTGGCGAAACTGAAGGTGTCAGAATAATTACAAAACCCGCGTCAAAGTTGTCGTGCGTGAGTCTGGCCAATCATGAAATAGCTGTGTCGTCATTAGAACCCTTGCAGTTGCTCTTGAGAAAATGCGCTCGGCTACACAGCCGGCAGTTCTCTAATCGATCTCACAGTACTTTGATGGCTACGTCACAGTGACCTAGCCTCGGCGCTGTCTCAAGTCAGACAAAAAGTCTAACCAGAATTTACTGTTTCAAGTCAGCCGCCTGCAGCCGGCTGCAGCGCTGCATGAAGTCAGTCCATGTCGAACGCACCTAATGACGATTGTGAGACTGACTTCTCGAGGACTTGACGTCACTTGCTTCCTTCTATCGCTCGATACAGTCGCCATACCATGAACTGACCAGCAGGTGTCCCTATGGAGAAGATGTATCGAACACTTCGAAAAAACGATACTTTTTCGACACAATTGTGTCAAATAGCTTGTTGCTTCGGAAAGCTTTGTTTCCCCCATCACTAATACAAAGGGCCTATAGAACAATGAAATTGCTTGCAGCCAACAGGAAGAAAAATGAGGCAAAGAAAACTGGAGGGGCCCTCCTCCACAGGACTTCACTCCTGCTGAGCAGCTGGCCCTCTCCAACTATCAGGGTCGCCCCATGATGGAAGGAGTCAGACCCTGGTGGCAGCAGCTCGGAAACCCAGGCATAGGTATGTTTCAAGTAATCTATGTGACCATGTTCATTCAACAATTATTTATGGTGTTGATGTCAGGTGGTTGAGCGGTTAGGGAATTGGGCTAGTAATCTGAAGGTTGCTGGTTCGATTCCTGGCTGTGCCAAATGATGTTGTGTCCTTGGTCAAGGAACTTCACCCTACTTGCCTCTGGGAGAATGTCCCTGTACTTACTGTAAGTCGCTCTGGATAAGAGCGACTGCTAAATGACTAAATGTAAATGAATATTGTAGGAGTGAAATGTATTACTGTTCTCTGCAGTGACAGGAAATACAGTGGTGTTGCTGCCACCACACTGTCATCCCACTGTGCCATACAGAGGTAACAGTGAAACTAATAGTCATACGCCAGTATGTATGCAATATGTGGTTGCTGAATATTGATCAAATAAGCCATTTACTTTCTCAAGTGGAGGTCCAAGATGATCAGGAAACTGTGTCTGCTAGCTCAGAGAGCATTTTGGGGGTACACTTTTGAGTTTTTTTTTATAATTTGCAACACAGATGGTGAGAGTGTGTGAACGTGTGGCTGTGATTGAAGTGTCTGTAATGACTTGCTAACGGTGGTGGTCTGAACATGAGATACAAGTCCTTAAAGGGCTCATTTCAAATATGACTCAATTGATTAAATTGCTATTGTGTTAAACTCAGCAGGAAGAGGAACCTCCCCCTGAGCCTAGGGCCTCCATTTCAAGGCCAATACAAAGGCACAAGGTATAAGCAATGAACCTTGAAGCACAGTAGTCAAATGGAAACCTTCAACTTTCTCCAAGTGTGCCTTGCAAAGGAACAATGTTCTTTATTTGTTTCAGGTTGGAGCAGACAATGTGAGGGCCCTTTATAAAAGAACCCTGGAGCTCACAGTCCCACAGAACACTAGGACTGTGAGCGCACGGCACGCAAGTTGGCAAAGATAAGTAATTCCCTCTGCTGAGAATCTATATCTTTCATAAAGATAATCATCAGGGAATGCCAAAGGGTTTTGTCGGTATCTAAATTTCTGGCTCTTCTGAGCGCACCTCTCACTATCCGCACACCATTGTCCTCAAGAATGAGTTAATGGGCGGGGCTTTTATACTGGTTGATCTCTGATCTCCAACTTAACCTGCTCCCGACTAGGTTAGGCGTTCAGCATGTGTTACCATGGCGATCTACCCCGGTAACAAGTGATCCACCGTCGTGATACAGAAAACCCTGGGTTGAACCTTAAGTTACCTCGCTAACGCCAAATCTTGATTTGTAGTACAGGCCCCTGGTCTCACAACATACTCCGGATCACAAAAAGGCCCAGCAGAGGCTGTACTTCCTGAGAAGGCTGAAGAAATGTGGCATGCTAACCAAAATTTATCAGCATTTTTTACAGAGGCACGGTCGAGAGCGTCCTTACCACATCAATCATAGTGTGGTACGGATACTGCACTGCCCAGGACAGTAAGGCACTCCAGCGTGTGATCAAAACAGCACAGTTAATTTTCAGGAGCAACCTTCCCCTCACTACAGGGGGTATTCCAGGTAGCGGGTTTAGTTAAAACTCTGAGTTGGTTAACCCTGAAAAGTGGCATACTTCGGGTTTCCCGTTCCAGAAAGAGAGGTAACGAAACCTTTTGTTAAGTTTCCATGGTAACTTACTCTGTGAAACTAACCTGCTCGCTAGCAGGTTTTCCATGCGAAACTCTGCGTTTCTACCTATCCCCTCCCACTTTCTGAGCCTGATAGCGTTGGCAGACGTGGGATATCCTTTCCTGGTTCAGCCGACCGATCTCGAACAAAATTTTATTCGCTTAGTTATACGCCGAGAGAGGATTTTAAGACTGAGATTCGATGTGCTTTAATTCCTTGATGAATACCTAACTTACCGTTTGCTAATGTTACTTGCCGTGGACGTGCACTCAGAACTGACCAAATGCTTTTTGGCACTGAAATAAACACAAATAATTGAAATTGTATTTTGTAATTCATTGCCTACAAACAAATCTAACAATGAGTATGTTTATCTGTTATTGTTCCTACAATATACATGATTCACCTGTGACCATGTACCGTCCTGTAACTGGTGTTTCAGCAAATCTATTTAAAAATTGTAGGGGGTCAATATTGACCAAACAACCTAAAGTAATTCACTTATGGTTTGAAGGAAGATTGGAAACTGAACAGTGAATTAACATTGACCAAATAATGCCAATACCAATGGAATTACAGTTATTTACTCTATGGGTTCAATCAGAGCAAGAATGGTCAAAGTAAGGTTAAATAATATAATCATTTAATCATATTGCAAATGAATGAAATCAATGAAGGTTAACTCTTACCTACTCTACCATGATTATTGTAAACCAGAGATAGAAAGCAAGAGGTGAGGAAAAAGGAGTAGGACAAGCCAGAGCTGAGAAGGTCTCAGGAGATCAATAATCCACAGATACTTCACAATTCCTTTTATACCCAAGAACAACTAATCACCACAATCTTGACCCTTACTTATCAACATGACTAGCAATGTTACAGTAAGTTACACAATGATGTGCGAGAGCCATCAAGTTGAGACTCCATCCAGTAACTCCATATTTTACCATATGAGAGGTGGGGGCAGGTTGATAGCCTTACAAGATCAGCCTTTATTCTTCTGCCCTAAATACACCATCTCTTGGTCAAAATAGAAATTCAGCAAATTCAACAATTAATATTCATATAGGCTATTGTTCCTACAATTAACACCACATGTGACCATACATCCTCCTGTTACTGGTGTTCCAGTAAATCGTTTTCAAGATTAGCCTTTATTCCTCTACCCTAAGTAAGCCTACACCATCTCTTGGTGGGTTTTTGGAACTTTCTTCATGAGGTGCAGTTTGTACAACTCATTCACTTGTAACTGGGAATACATTTTTTTTTTCTTCATTATTCTCATTATGTCAGTATGACAATTCCACACAAGCCTGTAAATACAAGTACATTTAGCTACCATACATAATTCTCTGCATCCATTTCTGTGGCAGCAGTCAATGTCTCTTCGTCATCTTAATCATCATCATCATCCTTTGATGAAAAGCATTCTGTTGGGGGAAACTTCTACTACAAGTTGAAATAGGCACCAATTGATATTTACTTTGTATCATGTCGAATATGATTAAAACCAAGGTGACGTCGAGGCTACAATCACAAGCGTATAGCCAAAGCAAAACATGTCTTACCTGTTCGTAGTATGTTTTTATATTTAATATAACATTGAAGATGCTATTTTATCAGTGGCGGTTCTACACAGGGGCCCACAGGGGCCAGTGCCCCTGTAAAAATGTCCCTGGCCCCCCATGTGGCCCCCCCTGAGCTGACTGAATAATACTTTTTTACGTTGTTTTTCTTCTTCTAGTAGCATGAAACGATTAAGGGACATTGCAGCCTTTTTTGCCCCAGTAAAAAAAAAAAGTGAGAGAAACATATGAAGGTATAGAGAGAGCTGAGGAGCTGGAAGAGGGAGAGCCAGAGCCGTTTGTATGATTTTAAGGTAACACTTTATAATAAGTCAACGCTTTTTGGCATTTACAAAGTGTTAACTAATAGTTAGTTAATCCTTTATAAAACATTTTGAAACATTAACAATACATTATTAAATAGTTAATAAGCTTATTATTAAATGCTATGTTAATCATTAATAAACACTGTTAAACATTATGGATTTGATTCATAATTCAATTCATAAGGTGTTTGATAACTGCATTACCATACTTTATAGACAGCTTGTTAATATAGTTGCAAACCAGTAGTTTATAATCTGTTAATGGTACATGCGCTGGTATAGAAAGCATTAGCAAATGGTGAACAAACCATTTACATTACCTTTACAAAGCATGAGTAAATAACTAACAACATATTTAATTATGTCTTTAATTAATGTACGCCAAGTCGAATACATGATGTACACTAATACTTAGCAGATGTCTTAACAACTATTTTATAAACACTTACTAATGATGCAACTTGTGATTAGTAATGCAAGTTATAAAGCATTTACTAACTGTTAGTTAAGGCTTTTGTGTTATTTATTAAGGTGTTCTTGTCCATTCTCAAACCTCACATTCACAAAGGTATCATAACAACTATTTTATAAACACTTACTAATGATGCAACTTGTGATTAGTAATGCAAGTTATAAAGCATTTACTAACTGTTAGTTAAGGCTTTTGCGTGACCTAATCTAAAGTGTGAACTATCTATGCCTTATTAAACATTTATAAGTTATTTATTAAGGTATTCTTGTCCATTCTTGAACCTCACATTCACAAAGGCTGAACATACGTTTCTCAAAAGGAAATAGACACAACACAATGTGATACACAAAATTACTATTTTATTGAAGTAATGACAGGCATGTGTCTTACTAACTACAGTACTTAGCTCTACTAGCCGAGAGTGACAGCGGTCGATACTTATAACCTCAGTTTGATATTTCCCGGCATGACCGAACGGTCGAGGTTAGTAAGTTGTTTATTATATGGCATTTTTAGCTCTTTTCATTTAAAACATGTCGTTTTGTTCAGCTCTACTCAAGTCTTCACACGATGTGTTTCAGGTGTTAGCACCTACAGTACCTAGCAACCAATCTGAAATCTGAGCAACCAAACCTAGCAATCTGCCTAGCGCTTGTCGTTTATCTCTCTGTGTTCACACTTTTCTGCTCTTTTAGAAAGTTAAGAATTTCCTCGTCGCTGTTGATGTCTTCATTGTCATCTGGATAGTAAAACTCCTCGATCTCGCTCATTGTGAAGATGACATCAACGGAGGGCAATAAGAATACGTATCAGACCGCAGGTCAATAGGCGCATAGAATATAAAGACTTAATACGCGGCTGGCATGACTACCCATTAGCCAATCAGAACGCTCGTACTGTTGTTGCAATTGAACCAATATGCTGTTCTTATTGGTTCAGAAGACGTTCTCAAAAGAGTTGTTGATATGTTGCCTTGGAGATGTAGTGACGTCACCAGTACAAGTGCCGCTGATTGCTCTGAAAAGATGGCGTCTGCTCCAGATTCGCCGTGTTTGATTTGGGATTTTCCCACATACTGTTGTAGTATATAAGAAACCAAATGTTTACTCTTCGACAGGTCAGCAAACGCTTTGTCGCCTCAATTTGTTAAAACGATTTGTTTGTTTGTAACCCTCGACCTACGGTATCGGTTAACAAACGTTTTAACAAATCTGTGCTTTCAAAGGCGTTTGCAGACCTGTCGAGGAGTAGCTAAACATTTGCAGTTTATTACAGACATTTTTTGAAAATAAAATACAGCTTTGGGTAACCAACTTTTATACCAATTCTACTGTATCGCTTCTTAATGGAAATAAAATACTATTTTATTACCCAGGTAAATAAATTAACAGCTATTTCTTCTAAAAAAACAAAAACACAACATCTATAGGCCTATAGTCTTTCTATAAATGCTTAATAAGGCATAAATAGTTCACACTTTAGATTAGGTCACGCAACAGCCTTAACTAACAGTTAGTAAATGCTTTATAACTTGCATTACTAATCAGAAGTTGCATCATTAGTAAGTCTTTATAAAATAGTTGTTAAGATATCTGCAAAGCATAGTGTACATCCTGTATTCGACTTGGCATACATAATTTAAAGACATAAGTAAATATGTTGTTAGTTATTTACTCATGCTTTATAAAGGTAATGTAAATGGTTTGTTCACCATTTGCTAATGCTTTCTATACCAGCTCATGTACCATTAACACCTTTTAAACTACTGGTTTGCAACTATATTAACAAGCTGTCTATAAAGTATGATAATGCAGTTATCAAACACCTTATGAATTGTATTATGAATAAAATACATAATTTTTAACAGTGTTTATTAATGATCAACATAGTGTTTAATAATAAGCTTATTAACTATTTAATAATGTATTGTTAATGTTTCAAAATGTTTTCTAAAGGATTAACTAACTATTAGTTAACACTTTGTAAATGCCAAAAAGCGTTGACTTATTATAAAGTGTTACCGATTTGAATATTAAGCAAAATTGAAGTATTTAATGTTTAAATATCATTTGTTGCCAATACCAATGATTAAACCTTTAACCTCTGATTAAACACCCCACCTTGCCCCCCCCAGTAAAATGTGTCTAGAACCGCCACTGTATTTGATTAAGTCCACCACTTTTTCTCCTGTAATATTAACGGACAGTGATATTCAATGTATGGACTGGCTATTACATTCAAATGTATGCATTGACTTGGCAGTTTGTCTCCCACGCCAATTGTATACGCTGCTACAGCCGTGTTGCTTTTTTTCCGGAATATGTCCCCAGATTGACCATAAATACGAAATAAAACTTATATCTGAAGTGTGGTGAAGTAGGACAACGTTTGTTGCCGGGTGCCATGGTGGATCCTAGTATCGGACCTCCATTGATGTTGGCTTTTAATAGTTCTCATGCCCGTGCTTAACTCAGAGTTGACGTACTACGAGTTGAGTTAACAAATTCAAATCAGCTTTTCTGAAACCGAGTTTTTGGAGTTTCCCATTGTAGAGTAACTCAACTCAGGGTTAGGCTCAGAGTTTGTTAAACCCGCTACCTGGAATACCCCTAAGGACATTTACTCCACCAGGGTCACGAGGAGAGCCCACAATATTATCAAGGACAGGACACACCCCCAGCACAGACTCTTCTCACTGCTGTTATATTCTGAATGTATTTGAGCTTTCATTTTCTCAAAGGCGGAGAAGAATACTGAAATAGAAATTTCTAGCCACTGGGGGACCAAAGGTTAAATGTTAAATAACCTCCTAAAGTGAAGTTTTCATGTCATGGGACCTTTAACACAATATATGGAAACAGACTCTGGCTACTCACAGTTAGACGATAACACACAAAGTTCACTCTACACAGACACTATGGCTCTGTTATGGAACAGGCCTCTGTTCTCCTGTTATCTGTTCTATTTACACCTTGGTCCCTTCTTGTCTTGGCCCTCTTTGGCCCCTCTACTTAGATTGCGTCCTGGCGCCATGGTTGCTGGAGATGGGAGTACTGCTGGGGGTAAGGTGCGATGGCCTGGGGGTTGGTTGACCAGGTGGTTCAGGAGGTTGTGTTTCTGTTCTATTGCTCATATATTTTAGCCTGGGTGCCAGCCCAATTTAGCGCCGCCCACAAAAAAAATTGGTCGGGAAGTTGGGTCTGGGGTCGCTAGTTTTGGGAAAAACTATGTCCGAACAGGAGCTGTTTGGACCAATCAAATTGTCAAGGTGGGCTTTATACGATGATGGACAGATGATCAACAGTAACGTAATCAACCACGTCACCAAAGAGCGCTTGGGTTGAATTTGTTTTCAATAAACATGGCTGCCGCTGGAGAGCTGAGATGGGATGATTCTGCCATCAAGTCTGTTTTAGAAGACATCGAGAGCGCATTAATTTTGAAAGAGGAACAGAAAAACACAATCAAGGCATTTGTCGATGGAAAATATGTTTTTGCCGTCCTTCCTACGGGATTCGGTCAAAGTTAACATACTACGTTGCTCTGATTGGTTGTAGGTCTATCCAATTGAGCGAAGAGGCATTTTTTTTCAGGGTTCGGTTGAAACACCCCATACTCACAGCCCAACGGAGCGGTATCAGACTCATATTCTGACTAGAATTATGAGTATGACAACGTCAGGCTACATATATTTTGTGCTGGTTCCTTTCTTTTGTCGCTTCAGGGACTTGAGGTGGTCCCTGTTTTATGGGTGGGGGTGTGACAGCCCTGCCGGCTATCTGTGTTGGTTTGTCTGTGTGCCATGCAGGTTATCCAGTGGGTGGTGCCCGGAGGGTCATCAGCACTGATGGAGCACACCTAGGGATGCTGGCTATATAGGCAACGTTTCCCTGGTGTACTCTCTCTCTGGCAGACCTCCGATTGCACTAGCGCTAGGATACGTCTGTTTGTTTGCAACTAGGTTGACTGTAATGTGGTTTTGGTTACGTGTGCGAATAAAACCCCTTTAATTGTACCAGATCGTTCTGATTGTTGTTTTGGTTGTTACAAGCTTTGAGCCAGGTTGTAACAAAGGTGTTACATGACTATAACCTGCTCTAAATGATGAGGTTGTGACATGGGATGGTTGGAAGAGGTCACGAAAAGAGGGGATCAGAGGGAGCCCTCATCTTCAAATATCTCAACATTGATCAGAAAAGACAGAATGGACCTCCCGTGCAAGCAACGTGGAAGGTGCAAGCGCCCCCAGTTTTGGAGTGCTTGAAAGACGGAAAAACTTGGGGTGAAATGTTAAATCGGCCAAAGACATGCCTCTGGCCGTATTGAACGCATTGGAACAAGTAGCGAACTCTCCACTCCATGGAGAGAGCTATAAAAACATACAGTCCAAGATAGGGCTGTGCCAATAAATCGATTTAATGCAGAATTGCGATTCTTTGCTTCACAACATTGTATTGATACTCTTATTTGAGGTTTTCTTTAGCACTTCAGTAAGTATCATGATTCCATATGATATCATGATGAATCATGATGTATTGAATTGTAATGTGATACGGTGTATCGTGATATATATTGTGTCGCAAGGTACTTGCCAATACCCACCCCTAGTCCAAGAGGGAATTGTGTGATAGCCACCTGAGGCCTGTTCCATAAAGCGAGTTTACCTAATAAGCCAGGCTTATATCAGTGAGTCGGCTCTATTCTTGTTCATTCGGTTCCATAAAGCCAGCTCAACGTAGTTCAAGCTCACAACGCTGACCCAAAAGGAAAACGATTATTCACAACAGATTTTCTGACATAAATGTAACTTTATATCAGTCCAAAATTGTACATTTGCATAAAATATACATTTACTAATTTAAAATTGTATTAAGTGTACTACAAAGTGTACCTCCAAATCTGAGGCCATGGTTATCGACCGGAAAAGGGTGGAGTGCAATCTCCAGGTCGGGGAGGAGATCTTGTCCCAAGCGGAGGAGTTCACGAGTGAAGGAAGGATGGAGCGTGAGATCGACAGGCGGATCGGTGCGGCGTCCGCAGTGATGCGGGCTCTGCATCGGTCCGTCGTGTTGAAGAAGGAGCTGAGTCGAAAGGCGAAGCTTTCTATTTACCAGTCAATCTACGTTCCTACCCTCACCTATGGTCACGAACTGTGGGTAGTGACCGAAAGAACGAGATCGCGAATACAAGCGGACGAAATGAGTTTTCTCCGCAGGGTGTCCGGGCTCTCCCTTAGAGATTAGCCTAACCCTAACCTCAGAGTAGAACCGCTGCTCCTCCGCGTCGAGAGGGGCCAGTTGAGGTGGCTCAGGCATCTGATAAGGATGCCTCCTGGACGCCTCCCTGGTGAGGTGTTCTCGGCACGTCCCACTGGGAAAAGGCCCCGGGGAAGACCCAGGACACGCTGGAGGGACTATGTCTCTCGGCTGGCCTGGGAACGCCTCGGGGGGCCCCCAGGAAGAGCTGGTGGAAGTGGCCGGGGAGAGGGAAGTCTGGGCCTCCCTGCTTAGGTTGCTGCCCCCGCGACCCGACCCCCGGATAAGCGGAAGATGATGGATGGATGGAATAAGCATAGCTAACTTACCACATAATGGTAAAATTCATCTCGAGCAAACTACTCAGATTCTCACGACCTATGGCCACTAGATCACCCAATGCCCCCTTGTTCCAGCTGTGCAACTACTGTGTGCCTGTTGCCATGTTTAGCTACATCAATGGCATTATGCAGCTGTCTTAAAGCGTCTGTTATATCACGAGGCACAGGCATCTGAGGAGATATAGCACTGAGGAAAACTAGCTCTTGGGAACAGACAAATTCCAAATAATCTAAAGGCACCCTGCTAAGGGCATGTTCCATATGTGAGTGAAGCCTCTCCTTTACAAAGTTGAACAGTAATGTCAGATTCCAGAAAGAAAAAGACATACCCCCTTACTTTTACATGTTTTCATACCCTGCTAGGCTAGGGCAAATACTATATGTTATACTTTATAAAGCCATAAACATTGACCATAATATTGAAAAGAAGCTACATTTTGTAATTTAAGTCTTTGAATTTGGCAGTGAAGACACAGGTTTTACAAGTTTCATAAGCACTTACCTCATTGGGCTCCATCCTCCAACTCTTCCTCCAACGAGCAACTCTTAGATTGTTCTGAGGTAAACATAGCCTGGTCATAGCCTGGTCATCTGACCAGGCTAAAGACCTTTTTTTTTCTCTAGCCTTTTTAGGATTGCTCTGGGGTTTATGTCTGTTTATATTTGATGGTTTATATTTATATCACTTTCTTTTTTAATAATTCCTATTTTAGCTCTTTGAACTCTTATGGTGTACGTGTGTATGTGTAATTGTCAAACGCTCTGTGAAGCACTGCCAGCCGTGTGGCTGTTTGTAAATGTGCTATATAAATAAAGTTGAACTTGAACTAAAGTTCGGTCGTTCTGAAATTGTCTACTTTTCCCTGTGAAAGCAAGCCGTTTCACCTTTGGCCTAGTTCAAACAAAATGTGAATTCCCGCTCCCCCAATCTGAATTTCAATAATCTGACTTCCCGCAATCTGAATTTCAGAAATTTGTATTTCTGGATAAAAAAAAATCTGTTTTATTAAATTCGGCATACAAATAAATCAGATATGATATATTCAACAGCATAATTAGTTTATATGTTTGAGAGAAACATAAATATGAAAAATAAACGGTACTATATTTAATATTTTTTGAATTTTCACCGGGGCTCCAGGCATTATGGGGCCCTAGATGGCTGCCTACTTTGCCTAATGGTAGCGCCGCCTCTGGATTCAGAGGTCAGTTACAGCATTACTTTTATTTTAAAAAGTGACATTGCATTAAAAAACATGTTATGTAAAGTTGTGAACGTTAAGTATGATGCTTACACCGTGTCCTAACTGGATGCGAGCGTACGACTGTCGCGTAGCATCGGACGATCTCTGTCCACACTCAGTGGCGGTCCTAGCACATTTGGCAACCGGGGCAAGTTCCCCCACCCCTACCTTTTTTATGCCAACAGAGGGCGCGTGACTACCTAAACACGCGTGACTACCTGTAGCGGAACATTAGTTTAGCAGCTTGTTAGCATCTGGGAGATATACAGTAGCTAGGCTTTACCTAAAACGGCAGACAGCTGCAGAAACACCACAAGCAAAGAAGCTAGGCTGATAACTATTTTAATTTGTGACGTGAAATGTAATGTACAATATGAGCTGATATAATTAAGAAGTACATCTAATTTCGGAAACAGTAGTCTACTATTTTACTGATGCGTTAGCTAGCATCATGACATTAGCCTCTGTTGCCCGGGCGACACATATGACAGCGGTCTGTAATGCATCCGTTTTCAATCGTTAAAATAAACATTCCTCACAAATACATTTTCGTTGTAGGATTTATTATGACATTAAATTACAAGTAAACGATTTTTTGGTGAAATTATCATTACCTGTGGTTTCAAACCAGTGTAGCTCACTGCAACCCTGTATGCCAGACAGTCAAGTAAAAAAAACATCTCGGAAGCCAAATGGCGACAGAAGTTGTACATGTTCGGAACTCCCCTTAGTTAAATCAAGTTTTTAATTAGTTGAAACTATCTGACTACCAACCTGAACTTCATTGCCACAGCCTAAACTTTGTCAATCTATTCATAAAAAAAAGTAATTTCTGCCTAAACCGTACAACGGAAGTTAAATCGAATTCAAGCAACGCAACAGTAGTCTAGTTAGTAGTTAGCCTGGCTCTGCCCTCCTACGTACTTCCGCTCAATTTTATTTTTGCATCTGTACATAGGTCTGGCCATCAGGTACATAAGTCAGATTTTTCAGGTTGATTTTCTACCGACGAATCAGCGAACAGAGGGAGTGGCTGAGAACGATGACGTTGATGTCGTGCGCTAGTTTGTGTTGTAGTTCCGTAATGGCGGCGGAGAAAGATGCGAGCAAAGCCATTCGGTCCGTTGTGGCAACGCTGCCGAATATCCAACAGCTAAAGCCAGAGCAAGAACAAGTTTTGCTGAGTTTTGTTTGTGGCCATGATGTTGTGGCCCTCCTCCCCACGGGGTTCGGGAACAGTTTGATTTTCCAGCTACGGCAGCTAGCTCTGTTACACTGTAGTGGTGAAGGAGTTGGCTAAGGCAAACGCTAGCGATTGGTTATGGCAGATCAGAGTGGCTCTGGGCAGATCCAATAGTTTTAAACTTCAACAGAGTACCCGCCTACAAGGAAGTCAACGCTTGTCAATGGAGCGAGGCCAGACTCTCTGTACAAATGTAATGTACGAGAGTCTGGTTAGGACCAGGCTAGTTAGTAGTAGCCAAGTAGCCTACAATTTACCGGTGTCAGCTTCTCCACACAGGGCTATGTTGCATTTTGCGTTGTTACTGACAATGATCGCTACCAGTGAGCTTTTTATGAATGAGCGATTTTCCCCTAAATAAATGTCAAGCTTATTTACGTTTTTGGGGGCATATTTTCAGTTAGCAGATGGGACTGTTTGAATCGCGATTCCATCTGAGATAGCTACTGCCGGTGACAACGTTGTTGCTAGAATAAGCTTCAAAGGGGGTTCTTTATTAATGAATGAATCCAATATGAGTAGGCTAAATGCCCGAAGGAAAAACTTAAAAGGACGTTTAAGTCATAGAGATTAGGACAATTTTTACACCGGTCTGCCAAATGTATTCGTTTTGTTGTATGAGGCTGATGAAGCCGATCACCATTCCCTCTTGCAGGGGAAATAGGTGGTGGGCCGAGCCCGGTTATCTGCTTTAGTTTTTGAAATGACGAGCAAAAAACGAAACCATCGATATTTCCTACGTGCGTTTCCCAAACATGCTCGTAAGGAGTAGGCTAATCTATGCACTTTCAAGAGTTACGAATTTTCAAGAGACACTTTAGCTACGATGTCTTTAGAAACGGCCCGTAAAACTAAGATTCGTCCTACGATGGATTCTTCCAGGTTTACGACGCTTTTGGGAAACGCACCCCAGAACTCGTGTATCATATTGTTAGCTAATCAAATGGTTCGTAACAGGATCAGCTGACAGTAAAAACAACCTAGGTGACCATGCGTCAAGTAGCTATCCTAGTAAGCCTACAAGTCTCGGCACCACAATGGTAGCTTGGTGAGCTTTAATTAAATACTTACTTTCTGTGTCACTGTCTTTAATTTACCTTATTTTCTTCATTTTTTTTATGTAGTCTTGGCTCTTCCTTTTGCATTTAGTGGTGACTTAAAATTGACACTGGCTGACCCTGAATGGGGTAACCCTTTCAAGTGATCCCCAAAAACCCTGTAAAAAGTAATACACAACATCCAAGTTGGACTGTTTTTAAACATCTGATGCTATAATGTGTTCCAGGTAGAGGGTGTAAGCTGTCTTGTGTCTATCTCTTGTTGAGTGTACTGTAGACTGAGCTGGCTGGTGAAGGGACCCTGAGCTGACCGGAGAGAGTAGACTGAGCTGGCTGGTGATGGGACCCTGAGCTGACTGGAGATGGTAGACTGAGCTGGCTGGAGATAGTAGACTGAGCTGGCTGGTGAAGGGACCCTGAGCTGACTGGAGATAGTAGACTGAGCTGGCTGGTGATGGGACCCTGAGCTGGCTGGAGATGGTAGACTGAGCTGCCTGAAGATGGGAGACTGAGCTGACTGGAGATGGTAGACTGAGCTGGCTGGTGATGGGACCCTGAGCTGACTGGAGATGGTAGACTGAGCTGGCTGGAGATAGTAGACTGAGCTGGCTGGTGAAGGGACCCTGAGCTGACTGGAGATAGTAGACTGAGCTGGCTGGTGATGGGACCCTGAGCTGAATGGAGATGGTAGACTGAGCTGGCTGAAGATGGGAGACTGAGCTGACTGGAGATGGTAGACTGAGCTGGCTGGTGATGGGAGACTGAGCTGTGTCAACATAATCAAACGAGCGATAGGTCTCGGTCTGCTCTAAAAGTTATTTCCCGATCTTTAACCTTCGTCATTGTCTTTCTTGCTCTGTCCTTAAACATCTAAATATTATGTTTTTTAATCTCTTCACTCTATAGCCTTAATTGTACAAAAAACATGGGAGCAGACACTGATGACCAGAGGGGCATGGTATTCCACATCAGATTATAGGTCTTCTTTGTCCTGCCCATCCTCTCCTCTGCCCTGCCCGTGCTTTTAATAAGCATGCAATGTCTGTTAACTTATTTTCAAATAAAATGTGGTGCTCTTAAGATTGTAAGAGCAAAATTTATTTTGCAGTAGGTTATTTGTATACACTGACCCCACTGTACATCTTGCCATACAAAATACAGAAACCTTCTCCAGAGCTGCATTTTCACTCTTACGTGCTTTAGCTATATTTGTTGTGTTGGTGAAGTTACTGTAACACCCCTGTGAAATCCAGCATTACCTAGCACAGTGGTTCCCAACCCTGGTCCTCGGGGCTCCCCTGTCCTAAATGTTTTAGATGTTTCCCTGCTGCAACACACCTGATTCAAATGAATGGTCATAAGCAGGCTTCTGCAGAGCTGGATAACGACCCATTCATTTGAATCAGGTGTGTTGGAGCAGGGAAACATCTAAAACATGCAGGACAGGCGTGCCCTGAGGACCAGGGTTGGGAACCACTGACCTAGCATAATGGTTCTGAGGTGCTGAATTTAAGTTGAATCTTTCCACTGCTTTTTCTGCAAGAATGCTTTCCTTGCTGTCAATTTTGCAATTGCAATGGACTCTGAACAAACTTGGACCAACTAGCTTCAGTAAATGGGTAGATTACATCTTTTGGTTTGCTACCTACATGCATACAGCATGATTGCAACTACTTGTGGCCTTGAATACACTGCTGGCAATACAATTAATTGTGCACATGCATGTATTATGCTAATGAGATTCGTTTTCCAAGTGTGTAGAGATGTCAATATGTATTGATAAGTGTTACTGATGTGGTATACCTACTCTTGACCAATTATAATTACGTATGTCATTGATTCATGTCATTATTATATGTTTATGCAACACACACATAAAACAATACTGTACATTTATTTGAACAATGTTCTGCACATTTCATTATCACTTAACTGTTAACTTGCTCTGATGACTAATAGCAGCGCAATAATATAACAAATATGCTCGTTTAAGTGGAATGTTGCAATGTTTCTTTAGATAATACCTGAATTAGCCATTTGTTTTACTTTTTTCCATACATTTGAAGCCCAGTCGACCACTGACAATATACCGGCTCACCAAAATGCACATGTGAATGTTTACTTCCTACTTTACTCGCCTTGAATATCGGGGTATACGATTGGTGGATTTTATGAAGGTGTCATGTATATGAGCTCTTATTGGATGCAGATCATAGTTGTCCGGAAAACATGCCTGTGTCGATAAAGACACAAAATGTTTGTTTCAAATTTACCTCATACAAAAACAAAGTGAAGCATTTTCTTTTAACTGTCGGGCTGTCTTAGACCCCCCACATTGGAATGGTTAAAAGAAAATTATTTGTTTTTGTATTGGGTAAAATTGGGTAAACACAACGATGGTTCGTTATGAACCTTTGGGTCATGTGACCCGAAGGCAGCACGAGGGTTAAGGGTTGTAGAAAAGTTTTAAAGCGATACAGAAAAATCCAGCTCCTCCATCGCCAGGGATCGTTCAAATGCACGATTTTGAGCTTCGGCCCACCACCTAAAATGAGAAGACAACTATTTCATTATACACTTCACGCATAGTATTTTGCGTTGTAAATGATCAGCAAAAAATTATGCTTTTAAATCTATGTAATCTTTATAAATAATAAGTATGCATTTTAATATAAAATATAGCCTACAGAAATATCAGTTGTAAAAATGTCATTAAAAAACGGACCACTCTGCAACCGACGCAAGCAAGCACACCCAACAATTTCCCCAGAAATTGTACCCTCTCTAGTTGTATTTGTAATGCACTTTATATTTAGCTAAATCTCAAAGTGCTATAGGTAAAAAAAAAAGAAAGGGCGCAAATAGTGACAGTTTTCACTCCACCGACTTTCTTTTGTTGCTAGTACCTGATGACAGGCCGCCAAACAGGACACATTTTCTCGCCTCTGTTGTTAGAACCTCGATCTCACAGTCTGTGAAATCTTTTTTGCATATTTAGCCATTTTAATTCAGACAAAGAAATGACCTCAGGAGCGCATTTATAGGCCATCCACATTCATTTATGGGAGGAGGCAAGGCGGAGGTCCGTGTACTTTGCGGCCAATGGATTTTCGTTTTGAAATAAGAAAACCTAAATCATGAAACGAGCTGTTTCCCGACTACCAGTTAGAAATAGGAAAACAAAAAACGGAAAACGACCCATTTTCCATTTTCTGTTTTGATAGTAGAAAACGGAAAACAAAAAAACGACCCGTTATCTGATTTGCTTTGATGTGCTTAAACATGGAAATCGGGAATGAAAATAGTGTGTGGAAATCTTGTTTCTCAATTTTGCGTAGATTTTTGTGTTGTGACCCCGGCAGTCACATATTCAGGATGTCAGCAGAGGGCGCATAGCATAGCTGATGAATGATAAAATTGCTCGCAGATGTCACGGCCCCACCCCCCTGAGCTTGTTTCCATTACACACCTGCTCCTGGTCCATCTCACGTTGATTGTGATTTATAAAGAAAAGGTGTGCAGGACCTGGGCCCCGTTCGTCGTAAGGGTTGAAGCTAAGTTAATCAATTGTCCCTTTAGCCCGTTAACATTAGCGAGATGAGTGAGAATAGCAAATATCGGTTCGTCAACGGCTGATCCGCATCCAAATCATGTGGTTAATTTCAATCAGGCTAAACTTATCAGGGAAATTGCACGTGCACGTCCTACTTCAAAAGGCAGGAAAGGTCGATCACCAAAACCGTGATTTTCTAACGGTATGATGGCGGAAAATACGAAAGAGAGAGCGGTGATAGGCTATTCTCGCCATCCGAGCAAACTATTATAATGAGTCTCTATAAGACAATAAGCATATATTATCATGGCTAAGTCAAACACCGCCACCGCTGCCAGAGCAAGACAAGCAGCTTGGCAAAAAATTGCCAATAAGCTAAATGCGAAAGTTTTGGGGAAATGTATAGGCTCATCTTAAGTGCCTCATTACCCCAATCAATCAGATCACATTTCTTTAAATGTGCCTGCTGATATAGACTTAATGGAAATTAATAATCGAATGAGATCTTGCTAGCGAAAATAATGATCTCAACTCTTTCAGAATAAGTAGGCTAGATAAAAACAAGGCCAACGAGTATCTAAGTGATACGAATTCATAGACAATTATGAGGATATATGTAGGCTACTGCGCTTATATCATGTACTATATATGTGTATATGCATGTAGGCCTATGTGTAAATCCCTCTTTGATTTCATTGACTGGGACATGGCCAGGGAATATGATGAATTGATTCATCAGCTGGTTAAGCGCCAAGTACACTTTTCTTACAGCAACGCATGCTGCGGCTTTGCCAATGTTTTCTGCATCGCCTATACTGTATAAAAATGTAGCCTATAGCCTACCTGACGCAAAAAACCTCAAGGCTATGCAGTCTGAAGCACAGTTAAAGTGTCAAGTAGCTTTATTGTCAATTTCTTCACATGTCAAGACATAAAAAGGAATCGATATGACGTTTCCCACTCTCCCACAGTGAAACATATAAAAAGCACAGGCACAACAGATAAGACAAGACATTTCGTAAAACATAGCGTTACATATTCACATACAGCAGCATAAGCTCATAATAAAGCATAAAGCTTGCTGCAGCGTGTGATATATTTGCAATGTACGGCCCGAGAAGGTCTTGCAAATAAATGAGTCCTTGTCGGCTGAATCGATATCGCTCAAACAAGAACTCATCCGTGTGAAATAAAGGATCTTGGCAATCGCGAAGAACTCTATTGGTATGGAAAGCTAATCGAACTAAAATATAGCTCCTTGGTCAACTGGGTCTCTCAAAAAGGGAGCTGCCATGTTATTTTCCGGGGGTGTGGCAAGCTTATCCAGCTACACTTACGTTAGCCTGCTCTTGAGCAGGTTAGTGCTAATTGATATGTTACTATGGTGATTTATCGAAAGTTGCTTCCACGAACCAAAAAGAGGGGCGTTTTTTATCTTAGCCTGAAAATTAGCTCGCTAAACTGCTTAGCGAGCTACGACGAATACCCCCCTGGCATACAATCAGTGTTATGCATGTGAATATTTCTGTGCGTAGTTACTTTTCAAGTTTTGGCCGTACGCCATCTTCTGGTATGAAAGCTGCGCAATCTTTTATACATGAGGCCCCTGGATCTTTCACTCTGCAGTAAATAATACAATTTGAATGAAAACCACTACATTTCCTGATTTTAAACCATTTCACTGCTCTCTTACAATTGAGCACGACATGAACACCACCTTATTCCTATATCCATGAGAATCAACTAATTTACACGATTTGACAACACTCACATTGTCCAGCTAATGCTAGGTTTAATGACTGGTTGTCTAATGAAATATCCGTTTACAAAATTTACATCAACTTACTACGATCCTTATCCATTAATTTATACTATTAAGAGCAGTGACGTGCGGTCATGAAATGTAAAAAACGAATAATGATTAAAAATAAATAAATATTTGTCCACTGATCTGTGATAGAAATTTAATTATTGTATGATTCCAATCATTCCAATGATTTTTATAGTCAATATCGCTGAATTTGTGTATTTTTCTGTTCAAATATGGGGTAAAGACGTGAAAGGAGGCAGCGACTAGCTGAGCCTCCTCTCGGATTGCACAATCCCTCACAAACTGGGTTGAGCTGGTCATTTTCTTTTTTCAATTTGAGCACGTGCAATTGATGTCTCTGTTACCCCCTTTCCACCAAAGTGAACCGGGAGCTAGTTCGGAGCTGGTGCTAGAGCCAGTTTGTAGCTGGTTCGAGAACGGAGCCTTCTAAGAACCGGTTTGCTTTTCCACGGGCTAGAGAGCCACCACAGAGCCACATCATTACGTCGCTGTATACGTCTCATCTTTCCCAGCAACGCTAGCGCGGCAGCGCAAAACACAAAGCAGAGCCCGTCTAAAGGCTCTTTATCAATCCGAAGAAAGCTAAGAACGCGAGGTTGACATGCGTGTTTTGGCTTGGCTATTTCGCAATACTCTGGACTCGCAGCAGTATGACAACGCATTATCAGCACAACATTTTATTAACTTTTGCTGTATAGTGCTTGTGTATTACATTTGTGTTAAATATAGGCTCAATAGCTCATATCATTTGTGTTTGTCATTTCACTCATTTGATAGGATTATGATAAAACGCAGCAACTCTACACTGCGATGCTAGCTAGGTTAGCAAAAGGTCGGAGCAAATTAGCAGTTTCATCAATTAAATAAGCACATTTTCAGCAACTACACTGCCCACTTATCGTTACATTTTAATTCAGATGCTGATTTACAAGTACCGTTTACCTGAAATATGAATTGTAAAAACTTACAGCAATGCGGTCAAAGGATTCTGTTCGTCTTGTTGGTCACGGTAACCCCGCCCCAAGCGGTTCTTACTTGGTTCCCAATCTAGTCCAGCTCGAATACCCCTTTTCCACCAACGCATTTTGGGGGCCGGTTCGGAGCCGGTGCTTAATCGCAAACCAGTTCTTTCTCTTTCGACAGACTGAGAACCGGAAAAGTGGTTCGTAAGTGGTTCATACGTAGTTTGCAAAAAGCACCACTTCGGAGCTGGGCTAGATTGTGAACCAAGAAAGAACCGCTTGCGTTCTCAATTTATATTTCAAATAAAAATAATTATTTCTAATAATAATAATTAACCTTGTAAATGTCTTGACTATATTATCTATTCATTTTGAAAGTTATTTGATAAATAAAAGTGTGAGTTTTCATGGAAAAAACTAAATTGTCTGGGTGACCCCAAACTTTTGAACGGTAGTGTATGTGTATAAATTATTAGTCTTGATGATCTTACATTAGCCTGGTCCTAACCAGATCCTCGTACATTTCATTTGTACAGAGGGTCTGGGATCGCTCCATTGACATGCGTTAACTTCCTTGAAGGCAGGTACTCTGTTGAAGTTTAAAACTATTGGATCTGCCCAGAGCCACTCTGATCTGCCATAACCAATCGCTAGCGTTCGCCTTAGCCAACTCATTCACCACTACTGTAACGGAGCTAGCTGCCGTAGCTGGAAAATCTAATTTATCCCGAACCCCGTGAGGAGGGGGTCAGCCCTATGTTCCCACAGTCCTATGTTCCCACATTTCTAAGGATTTCTTTCCCACAAATTTTGAAAATTAGGCCCTATGTTCCCACAGCCTTATGTTCCCAGATTTATTTAGGGTTTGGGTTAGGGTCAAGACAGTTTGGAAGCTAGCTAGCTCCTTCAAATCACCAGCTACGGAATGGTGAACCCTTAATTTTGAAAAAGCCCTTAGAAATGTGGGAACATAGGGCTGTGGGAATATAGGCACGCTCCCGTGAGGAGGAGGGCAACAACTTCATGGCCACCAACAACATGGCTTTAACTTTTGGATATTCGGCAGCGTTGCCAAAACGGACCGAATAGCTTCGCTCGCATCTTTCTCCGCCGCCATTACTGAACTACAACTCAAACTGGCACACGACATCAACGTCATCGTTCTCAGCCACTCCCTCTGTTCGCTGATTGGCCCTACAAAAAAATTATTTGAGAGACCCGATTTAGGTGCTGAATTCCCAGACCTAGTACAGAAGCAAAATCAAAATTGAGCGGAAGTATGTAGGAGGGCAGAGCCAGGCTACAACCCACCCCCCCAAGACCAGCTTTCACGGGTGTTCGCGCGTGTATACTGCTTCACTCCGTGTGCCTGCACCTCGTCCATTACTGTTTACAATGTTAGCAGGACTACTTGGTTAGCGTTGCCTTCCCTGCATGAGAAATACAAGGTGTGGCGTGAGAGCATGTGAACTGGTTGAAATGTGTGTCTCACTGCCAATGCGTGAGAGTTGGCAGCCCTGGCTCTGATGAGACAGTTGCTGTTGGGTCCTGCGAAGCCAATTGGTTATCGATTACTTTTACAGTTGTAAGGCTGGGTGTCACCCTGCCCACCACCTCTCATATGCTAAAATATGGAGTTGCTGGACGGAGTCTCTACTTGATGGGTCTCACAACTCATTGTGTAACCTACTGTCACATTGCTAGTAATATGTTGATAAGTAAGGGTCAAGATGTGGTCTAATTGGTTGTTGTTGGGTATAAAGGGAATTATGAAGCATTGTTCTGTGGATTCTTCATCCACTGAGGCCTTCTCAGCTCTGACTTGTCCTACTCCTCCTTCCTCACCTCTTGCTTTCTCTCTGATTTACAATAATCATGGTAGAGTAGGTAGCTTCATTTTGTACCATGTTTGCCTTGTAATTGATTTAATTCATTTGCAATGTTATTAAATCTATATTTCATTTAACCTTACTTTGACCATTCTTGCTGATTTAACCGATAGTCAAATAACTAATTGGTAATGGTATTGGCATTATTTGGTTAATGTTAATATACTGTTCATCTTCCTTTAAACCGTAGGGGAATAGTTTGGGGTGTTTGGCCAATATTGAAACCCCCTACACTGTGTTCTGATATAGCAGGCCTATATTTTGTACAATAGTATCTGAGTTGGTAGATATTCAATGTCATGGCGCAGTGTTACCGGTCCATGAAGAAAAAAGAAGAGCCACAATCTGCAGATTATCTTATCAGGATGGATTGTAGCTAGCAATAGTTCAAGGAAACAACACTAGTTGTGTTCATTGTTGCTACTGTTATAGCTTGTTAGACTGCGGTTGCAGTGTAGGAGTAGCGTCGCACATGTGTGATGTTTGAATGCGGGTTTCACAGCGTAACGTTGCACGTGCGATTTCGAACATTCCAACTGAATATTTTCCGATAGACAAAAACTAGATAACAAACGCTATAGTATGGCTTCAAAATTTACAATGAGGAGGCTAACAAGTAACACTAGCAGGTAGTAGCATTGCTACGAGTATTATGCTAGGTTGCTAAGTAACGGAAGCTAACTAAAGCTAGCTAGCTTCCGTTTCGGAAAAATAACTCACGCTGTGGAGACCATAGATATATAATGGGTAGATGTCTCGTCCGCGTTGCCGGACAACGGAGTGGAACGTCCGCTCATGGCGGCCATCTTGCTACAGTCAACTCGCTCACCCATAACATTGTGTTGGTGGTACATGTACTTTTTAAATAACCATAACTTGCTCAATTTTCAACCGATTTTTAAACGGTTTGGTTTGTTATAAACATCAGAGATGTAGTTATGCCACTGCATACTTATAATAATTGGGTGTGCTCCCGCCTTCGGCGAGCACAACCATTGTTCTCTCACATACATATTTATTATTTATTTTTGTTTCTTTTCCCACCCTTAAGGATCTGTCAATATTTGGACTACATAGACAACGTCGGTGTCAAAAGTTTCGTCTTGGTAGCGATTGAGTTGCTTGTATTTTTATTTACGTTCCGTTGCACGGTTTAGGCTGAACTTAAGTTTTTGTGGCAAAAAGTGCCATGTGTCAACAAAGGGAACTCAATGCAAACGTCACAACGTCAGCACACGTTAGCAACGACGCATGGATACAACGTGTATAGATGTGCTGTTGCACAGCGAGTATCGTGCCGTGGTGTACTAGCAGCATCATACATGTAGCCTACATTTAAGCAAATCAAGACTTGCATGTACAGTAAGTAATCTCCAATTAAATAATGTATTTAAACTTAAGCTTGTGTGGTGCGTCGCTGGCTTCAATGCCACAGCCTAAACTTTATGTCAAAAGAATCATTCTCATTTCCGGCGCTTTCAAACAATCCCCTCACTCAGTGAAGTTTGGCTAGCCACAGCAATAGCTTGCTAATAGCAAACTTCTTTTGAAATAGCCATTTCCCCCTAAATAGCTGTCAAGCTTATTTACGTTTTTGGGGGCATATTTTCAGTTAACAGATGGTACTGTTTGAATTAGAAAGAAAGAAGAAAGGGATTTATTCGCCATGAAAGTTTGCACAGACAAGGAATTTGCTTTGGCAGGAAGGTGCATACAATAAACATATACCTAAAATTTAAATATGTGGACTAACTATACTAAGGGTACATAAACTAGCAGTACTAAGTGGGATTATAATATAATTAAATATACAATAAAATATAAGTTGCCATAAATTACAATATAAAAATACAAAAATACAAATATTACAAAAAATACAAATGTACAAGATACCATGTTGTAATGCAGTGCAAAATGCAGAGTGTTTTAAGCAAGAAGTCATTTGAGTGAGTGTGGTCCCTTGGCCTTGTTGAAGAGGCCAACAGAACGGAAGGGAAGAAACTGTTTTTGTGGCGTGAGGTATTGGTCCTGATAGACCGCAGCCTTCTGCCGGAGGGGAGTGACTGAAACAGGGAGTGTCCAGGGTGGGAGGAGTCGGCCACAATCTTCCTCGCTCGCCTCAGGGTCCTCGAGGTGTGCAGGTCCTCGAGGGTAGGCAGATTGCAGCCAATCACCTTCTTAGCAGTACGGATGATACGCTGCAGTCTGCTCTTGTCCTTGGCAGTGGCAGCAGCGTACCAGACGGTGATGGAGGAGGTGAGGATGGACTCAATGATGGCTGAGTAGAAGTGCACCATCATTGTCTTTGGCAGGTTGAACTTCTTCAGCTGCCGAAGGAAGTACATCCTCTGTTGTGCTTTCTTGATGAGGGAGCTGATGTTCAGTTCCCACTTGAGGTCCTGGGAGAGGATAGTGCCCAGGAAGCGGAAGGACTCCACAGTGTTGACTGGGGAGTCACACAGGGTGATGGGGGTGAGTGGGGCTGTGTTCCTCCTGAAGTCCACAACCATCTCCACTGTCTTAAGAGCATTGAGCTCTAAGTTGTTCTGGCTGCACCAGGTCACCAGGTTGGCCGCTTCCCACCTATAATCAGACTCGTCTCCACCAGAGATGAGCCCAATAAGGGTGGTGTCGTCCGCAAACTTCAGGAGTTTGACGGACGGATGACTGGAGGTGCAACTGTTGGTGTACAGGGAGAAGAGCAGAGGAGAAAGGACGCAGCCCTGAGGTGATCCGGTGCTGATGGACCGGGAGTCAGAGACTTGTGTTCCCAGCTTAACGCACTGCTTCCTGTCAGACAGGAAGTCTGTGATCCACCTGCAGGTGGAATCAAGCACGTTCAGCTGGGAGAGCTTGTCCTGAAGCAGGGCGGGGATGATGGTATTTTTTGCGATTCCATCTGAAATACTGCCGGTGACAACGTTGTTACAGTAGCTTGTTTCAAAGGGGGTTCTTAATGAAGTATGCAATATGAGTAGGCTAAATCCTTGAAAATATCACTAGAAGGGAAAAACTTAAGGGGATGGACCCACCTGCAACCGACCCAAGCAAGCACACCCTACAATTTCCCCAGAAATTGTACCCACTCTAGTTATATTATGTTCTAAAACATAGAATATAAATATGCAGTGGCATAACTACATCTCTGACGTTGATAACAAACTAAAGAATATATTGTGCTTATTTAAGTTATGCATTGTGCTTATTAAAGTTCTGTCTTATGAAGTGTGCTGAGGCTTAAACATTGTAAACATTGTGTCTCATACAGGGTGTGGGAAGCAGGCTGTACTTTGTGTCTCTATTTCTTCATTTTCAGAAACAACCTTGAAACCGGGTGGAGACGGCACCCGAGCAGGTGGGACTCGTAGGCAAGAACAACTCCCTGCTGCACAGGAGAACAAGCTCAACCCTCTTTTCATCTTTGTGTTTTAATTGCACTGTATAATATATGCTCGGGAGGGAAAGATAGCCAGTTGGACTTCGTGAACCAACCCAAACTCTGTTGCAGGTAGGAAAAACGTAGACAACCCCAGAGCTCTGTACTTGTTGATTTACATTTACATTTATTCATTTAGCAGACGCTTTTATCCAAAGCGACTTCCAAGAGAGAGCTTTACAAAGTGCATAGGTCACTGATCATAACAACAAGATAGCCAAAAAACATCGCGAGTAGCCAAAACATGAAGCACACGTTGTGAACAACCAAAGTAAGTGCCAAAGGGAAGAACCATAAGAGCATGTAGTTAAACAAGTTACAATTGAACAACATGAACCGCTATAAGATTTCCAACTACTGCATTAAAGCTGATATTATCGGACCTCTGCGACTCCAGCCCACTCTTTCTAGAACACAGACTTGTGTCATTGAATACCATCATTACATATTGGAATAGACACAAAGAATTGAAATCCTTCAAAACCAAACCGTTAAAAAATCGGTTGAAAATTGAGCAAGTTTTGGTTATTTAAAAAGTACATGTAGCATCAACACAATGTTATGGGTGAGCGAGTTGACTGTGGCAACATGGCCGCCATGTGCGGACGTTCTAGACTCCGCCGTAAGACATCTAGCCTTTATATATATCTATGGTGGGTAGGGCTGTCCCCGACTAAGATTTTCTTTGGTCGACCAAGACTCGACTAAGCACTTCTGAAAATCGACTAATCGAAATTTGAAACGTTTTTTTTTTCTATAAATGTCACAATGTTTTTCATCAAACCATTTTGTGTGATGTTTTACCTCACTGTATTAAGAGATAATATGAAAGAAATACATATGTAAGAAGGGAGATTGACAACTAGACAAACATAAATGTACAAACTAGTGGTGGGCCGTTATCGGCGTTAACGCGCTGCGACTCTTATCGGCGATAAAAAAAAATATCGCCGTTAATCTATTCTCAAAGTTGGGTTGGGAGCTGGGTCTATACTACGCAAGCTATGATGACTTTCACCTTGATATTTTAGCGTGGATGTATACCTAGCCGAATTGCACTGTAGGGGGCGAGAACGAGTCTTCGAACCTGTGTGTATGCCTTGTGTATGAAATTATCACATCAAACGTGACGTGCTAACATGGATGCAGATATGAAGCCGCCTGGTTTGCTTCAGGGAAAATGTATTTTTAAGAAGCTTCCCAATGGAAACCTCGACAAGACTAAGGTTGTTTGCACCTTGTGCTATGCGGAATTAGTTTACTGTAGGAGTTCTTCCAGTCTCAAATACCACCTAAACGCAAAGCATCCCTTAGCTAATGCGGAAGATGCCGGGCCAAGCACTAATTTAGCGCAGGGGAAGAGTCGTCGTCAAACTACGATGTTTGAGTGCAACCGAGGCAAGCCCGTCAGCACAGCTTTATCAGCCAAGCTAACTAATCTAATAAACAGTTAATAAACACAAGTACATCTTATTGAACATAATTTATTTTCATCACCAATGAGCTCCTGGTCTAATGCGCCACCAGGCTTGAGAAACCCGTTCTCAAAGACTTACTTTTAGTCATTATTTGGGTAGCACACATATTCTGAATGCCTTTGGTGGAATTCAAATGAGCCATTTTAATCTAGATTAACGCCAAGATTACAGTGAGATTAATCTAGATTAAAAAAAAAGATCTATGCCCACCACTAGTACAAACATTTTCCCGATCTGACTCAATGTAGCTGCTGGACATTCCAGATTCAGCCACTACAAGCTATTACTAATAATAAGCCTCATGTCACCAGTCCTGTTGTTACCGAATGCCGATATAATACAAAATGCCTGATTATTTATTATCTCTTACAATGTACTACAAATTAGAAATATTGTTTGTTTAACATGCTAATCAGCGCGCTATTCCCTGCCTGAAAAGGTGCAGCAGGCGAACTTACGTAGAAGCCGAGTGGGGAACGGTGCAACAGAGAAAGATTGTGTTGTCTTGGCCGGAGAAGATAATGTCATTCGATTTGGATGTGATTCTTATAATAGGCATATTCATGTTTCAACCCAGCGTGTGTTAGCATGAGCGAAGTAGGCCAACGTATGGTTTTCAGGTGGTAGGCTACATCATATTCAACATTGAACTATGAAAAATAAACCGTTGTTGGCAGAGTTTGCATTCAACGTTTTTTGAGTCCCCCGGTACTTTGTAAATGTAAATGTACTGGAAATTAAATGCTGCCATACCACAGATTTCTTTGCCATTTTGCCTAATAACACCGAGAAAGTAGGCTATGGCAGAGTTTGTAGTTCAATTGTGTTTGTAGTTCAATTATGCTCGTGCCGTGTGCAAAAAACTAACAAAACAAAGCACAGATTAACGAAGGGGAAAACAATAACACATTTTCTTTTAAATATATATATTTTTGAGTTGCTTTATTTGTCTTAAATAATATAATCTACAATTTCTGTAGAACATTTCTTTAATTCAGCAATGGTGACACAAGCGGGAATCAGATCTCACACTGCCATACGGCAGCTCGACTAAAAAAATCTTAGTCGACCAAGAGCATATCGACCAGAAAATCGACTAGTCGATTGAGTGGGGACAGCCCTAATGGTGGGGACCGTCAGAAATATTTAGAACTCACGCTTCTAAGGGTTACAAAGTTTACAACTAAAAAAAAGCTTCTAAGACTGCCGTTGCAGTCAGTTTAATCTAAAGTTATATTTGTATTGTAGGCCTAATCATAAATTGTATGGAAGTATATCCAATTTACAATGTCTGTAGTATATTGGGGAGTCAGGTGGCTGAGCGGTTAGAGAATCGGCCTAGTAATCTGGTTCGATTCCCGGCCGTGTAAAATGACGTTCTGTCCTTGGGCAAGGCACTTCACCTTACTTGCCTCGAGGGGAATGTCCCTGTACTTACTGTAAGTCGCTCTGGATAAGAGCGTCTGCTAAATGACTAAATGTAAATATTGGGAACTTCGTAAGATTTCAAATGCCATTGTCTACTTTCTTTTTTTTTAGAAGGAATAAATACTGAAATTAAGTAATTTGTGTTGTGCATCTGCACTCCAATCCCAATTCATAACAGTAAAGCATAAATAGAGTATGCAAGTTAGATTTATTATTTGAATCTTTAGCTGTGTGACAGTATTTTGTTACAACCTAAAACCTGTTCAAAATTCAACAATTCATTATTCCTACATTTTGTTAAACCCAGATGAGGCAAATTTAAAACTAAATGTAAACAAATTTCCGATACATCCCATTTTTGCATTGATATATTCCATATACTGTAATGTGTGAGACATTAACAAGGTGTCACAGAATAGGTTTGTCAGAACATAACCTCATTTAAAACCCAGGTAAGTGATTTTCCTAATTCTTCAGAAAAAAAGTATTGCTTCCATTCTTGTTCATTGTCCCCCAGGTATGAAGGAGGTGTTGAATCTTCTCATTTTAGAGTAGTGACACATTCATCCACTAGAGGAAGAAAAATGCATATGGTCATAAAGATGTCAATGGTTTTCCATCTTATGTTGATGCCGAGCTGGCCATACTAACCTCAAGGAAATTCAACTCGACCACCCCTGACCCATCCTTGTCCAGTGTTTTAAATGTTTCTGTGAATGAAGAAAACAATTATTCAGTCCTGGTTTAGTGAAACACAATTTCAAACCAATATTTATATGCATGTCAAATAAGTTATCTATTATGTTACCTATTCAGATGTATGTTTTTTGGCTTTATACTGTAGGATAACCCTATAACTGTTTTCCACCTACCAATATACTAATCAAGTAAACTTATAAACCATGAAAATGTTGGACACTTGTATTGAACAACTATAGGGCTCTGGAATAGGTCTGCTGTGAACAAGGCAGACTTCATCCCAGCGTTTGCATCCCATGCTTCTCTTCATGCCCTTGCGCTGACAGAGACATAGATTCGCCCAGAGAACACTGCAACTCCAGCTGCTTTCTCCGTCAACCACTCGTTGTCTCACTAACCCCGCTCAACCGGGCGGGGTGGTGGGACAGGTTTGCTTCTTTCCCCACATATTAAATACATATCCACCCCACTCTTATGTGATGCTAACTGATCCTATCAAAGCATTTTTAGTTGTCCTCTATCGCCCACCAGGTCTGCTAGCCGTCTTTGTGGAGGAGCTGGACATGCTCCTCAGCATCCTCCCGGATGATGGAACACCGCTGATACTCCTTGGGGACTTCAGCATCCACCTCGAAGGAACGCAGGCCGTCGACTTCATGTCTCTCCTGACTTCCTTCGACCTGATGCTGCTGAACACACCGGCGACCCACAAGGCAGGCTAACACCTCGACCTCATCCTGACACATAACTGTATCACTAAGTTAAGCTCTGTAACCCCACCACATATCTCTGATCACTTCTTTATCCAGTTCTCTGTCTGTCTCCCCCCAACTCCTCCTGCCTCCCCACCCCTCGTAACTTTCCTTTGCAACCTCCGCTCCCTATCCCCCTCCCATTTCTCCTCCATTGTAACATCCTCCCTCCCATTGATGAGTTCACGTCCCACCCCACTGACACTGCCACCAACACCCTGTTATCCATATTAACTGCATCACTTGACACTCTCTGTTGTTGGAAAAATTTAAGATGTAACACTTTTATTCTGTATAAAATAGAGATGCTCCGATCAGGTTTTTTGGTGCCGATCACCGATCACTGAAATCAGTATCTGCCGATCCGATAATACTGATCACCGATCACAGTGTATTGAAGCATTCTATTTATTGTGTAGCATTATTTATGAAATTAATTATTCTTAACAACATTGGTATTGTATTTTAAGTATTTAAATCACGAGACGAGAGAGTATCATGAATTGACAACCATCCGTTCTATTGCAGGGAACGTGCAACATTCCAGTGTAGAAGCTCTCTCGCTTACTATAAAATGTGTAAATAATAATAAATATTAAAATAATAATAAAAATAAAAATATTTCAATAAAAATCACAACAATAGAATCACATGTGCAACATTCCACTCTCTTGAGACTCTCAAGAGAACTTGGAGCTTATACAGTAGCTTTCCTGTGGAAAAATAATACAAACTTAACTGCAACATAAACAGGCTATAGCCAAATATCCAATATGTTTCAAGTCAGTCAGTTTCAAGTCAATTTGTCTGCATTTAGGAGGAGATAACAGACAGAATAAAGATAAAAGGTGCACAGGAAGTCAGCAATTATAAATAAAAAAAAACATGTATATCTATCTGTATAGTGTCTCACACATACATCCTTTACTCACTCTCTCACTTCACGCACTCACTCACTCGGAGAGGGGGCATACTAGAGTATTCAAACCTTACTTCTGATTAAGCAGCATCACTGGAAGATTTGCCTTGATAAATATAAGCATATCAGCAGGAGTCAACCTGTTCCTCTTCTCATCTAAAATATGTCCTGCTGTGCTGAAAAGTCGCTCGCTATCTACACTTGTACAAGGTGCGGAGAGGAAGACTCATGCTGCTTGTGCGAGAGCAGGAAAGAGGTCTTTATTGGCCTTCCAAAAAGCAGTGGCTGTCCGTGACTGTTTTCGTTAGAATGCAGGTCTCACAGAGTAACGTCACACATGTGTGATTCTGAAAATTCCAACCGACTATTTTCCGACAAACGCTATAGTATGGCTTCAAAATGTAAAAAAAAAAAGTACAATTAGAGGCTAACAAGTAACACTAGCAGGTAGTAGCATTGCTACGAGTATTATGCTAGGTTGCTAGGTAACGGAAGCTAACTAAAGCTAGCTAGCTTCCGTTTAGGAAAACAAACTCTGGTGGAAGCGTCGGAAATATTTAGAACTCAAGCATCTAAAGGTTAAAGAATCATTTCTTACCATTGGTGGCCTGAAATGCCTATCTAACGTTTTATTGAAACCTCTCTGATAGTAGTTGTCCAGATGTTATGTCATCTGATCGGCCATGTTTGATCAGCCGTTTTGAGAACGCCGATCAAAACCGATAATGGGAATATCGGCCGACATGGATCAGCGCCGATCAGATCGGAGCATCCCTAGTATAAAATGATACTGTGTTTAGTTTTGTGTGCAAATAGAGGCCCACCCCCAAATCTAAACATACAAGACCCTTACCTTGGGGCTAAGGACTAAGAAGAGGGGGGTTTGTTTGTTTATTTAAAGGAGATACTGTTTGACAGAGCTAGAAGGAAGACTGAGGTCTGGTGACCATTAGCTTGTCACCTAGTGGGGGTAGGGTTGATGTTGTAAATGTACATTGCAAGGGACGCACACACGTAAACATTAGGGATGGGAAGATTCACCGGTTCGCATCGATGCATCGGCATAAAAGCTCACGATGCGATGGCCCCGATCAAAAAAGTGTGCACCGGATACAATGTGGGATGAATCGCGATGCATCGTTTCTAACATTTTTGCATCGGTATAATCCGATGCATTTATATAGAATCGTGTGTAGGCGAACACCATTTAGTATTTAGAAATGTGACCAATGATTTGTGACCAATAATTTTATATTTAGATGGATTCCTCCTCTCTAACTGTTTCTTAAGCGCGCTCTCATCTCCACTGCTGTCAGTGGCCGATTCTCGTCAAGTCTCTCGAACAAGTTTTGCGCGAGTTGGAGGCGTGTTCGGGCGAGTGTTATCATGGTGAATTACACGTCCCTACGAATTGCAATAAATCCAAAGTTTGGCAACACTTAGGATTTTACAAGAAAGAATCAGAATCAGAATGGGTTTTTATTTGCCATGAAAGTTTGCACAGACAAGGGTTAGCAATGGGCAATTCCCCTAATGGGAAAGATGGGCAATTTGACAAGACCCATGCAATTGGCAAGATATGTCGTGCTGCTATAAAGTACACAGGGAGCACGGGTAATTTAGCTAGTCACCTGAAGAGGCTACATGGTATTTGAGTGGAGACGTCTGCCTCCCTCTCGGATTCAGCTATGGCTCCAGTCAGTGGCTAGCTCCACCAGTACCAGTAGCAAGAATAGGAAGCTATTCTCCGAGAAACAAATCCCTGTTGTGTACGACAAAGTAAAGGCCGATATATGCTTCTCCGTTTTCCAAAAAACGGACTCATGGGAACGCCCTCCTCTACGGGAAACGCCCTCTCCGAGTTCTCCGAGAGCCCTCGGAGAGCCCCGGAGAGCTAGACGTGCACCTCCTGAATTTTCTAACTATCCATCGTAATTTCGGAAATTTACTGATACCCCTTGGCTGTGATTGGTCAGTATTAAGAACCGCTTGCGTCAGGGACGGGGTCGCCGTGATTAACAGGACGGACAGAATCCTTTGACCGCCATTGCTGTAAGTTTTTACAATTAATATTTCAGCTAAAGAGTACATGTAAATCAGCATCTGAATTAAAATGTGACGAGAAATGGGCAGTGTAGTTGCTGCAAATATGCGTATTTTATTGATGAAACGGCTAATTTGTAAATTTGCTCCGACTTCTTGATAACCTAGGTAAATGAACACTCGACGACGACTTACAAAAAACCATTGCGCCACCTAATCTTCTGGCAGTGAATTGTTTTCAGCACCCACAGCCTACGGAGATACCATAAACGCAGTCTATCCGTCCGTATCCGTCTGTATCCGTAAAGGCCGAATTATACTACTCCGACTCCGTTACGGACGGATTCGTTGAATTTATAGTACTCTGAAGGCTGTGGGTGCTGAAAACAATTCACCGCCAGAAGAGTAGGTGGCGCTGCACTGCGATGCTAACTATGTTATCAAAAAGTCTGAGCAAATTTACAAATTAGCCGTTTCATCAATAAAATACGCACATTTTCAGTATAAATCGACCTTAAGCCCGCCCATCCGTTAACGGAGTCGGAGCTCATTGAGTGAGTCATTGAGAAAAACCTTAAAGTAGGACGTATGAGTTCAATTTAGTGTGTGGTGTTATGACAGTGTTTACAGCAGCTTGTGACTGCCAGTAATACTTTACCCTTTCAGAGAACACATACAACAGGAAAGAAGGACTGGTTTAAGGCAAGGTCCAGGCCTGATGTTATTTTATCTTTTGTCAGAGACTTTGTTTAATATGTGAAGTAAACCTTTCACTTGTTTAGTTAATTGATGATTTGCTGTCTGAAAAAGAAATAAATCATTATGTACCATATTAAATTGCATCGCATCATATTCTTTTGCATCGCATCTCATTGAATCGCATCATGTCGAATTGCACTGCATCGCAATAGGGGTGAATCGTATCGCATTAGTAGTTGCTTTTATGTATCTTTAATGTATCGGATCGTTGGCAGTGCATCGAGATGTGTATCGCATCGTCCTCAGTGATGATGCACATCCCTACGTTTTGGGCTCAGGGATGATGGTGGAAGACTTGAGACAGGCTGGCACATGGCATGTCTCCAGGGAGGTGTTAAAGATGTTGGTAAACACCGGAGACAGCTGGTCAGCGCAGTGCTTGAGGGTGGCAGGAGAAACAGAGTCCGACCCAGCTGCTTTGCGGGGGTTCTGCCTCTTGAAAAGTCTGTTAACTTCACCCTCCTGAATGGAGAGAGTCATCACTGTAGAGGGGGGAAGGGGGGAGGTCTCATGTGTGGGAGGGGGTAGATCAGGACAGTCCAATTGTCTTTCAAATCTACAGTAGAACTTGTTCGGGTTGTTGGCCAGGCGGGAGTCGTTAGTGGAGTGGGGGGCTCTGGGCTTGTAGTTGGTAATCTGCGTGAGCCCTCTCCAGACAGAAGCAGAGTCGTTGCAGAGAACTCGCCTCTCTCACCGCCTTGCTAAACCTGTTCTTCGACTCCTTGAATCTGTCTCCATCCCCACTCCTAAATGCTTCCTCCTTCTCTGACCTCAACCTTCTGAGCTCTGATGAGAACCAGGGCTTGTCGTTGTTGAAGTTCACCCTGGTGCGTGTTGAGGTCAGAGATCTCTGACCTCATTCTCTCTCATCGCCCCACCTCCTGTCCCCTTGATTCAGTCCCCTCTCCTCTCTTTCAAACCATCTCTCCCTCAATCATAACTTTTCTTCTCCTTGTCCTTAACTCCTCTCTTACTTCCGGCACCTTCCCCTCTGCCTTCAAAATGGCCAGATTTACCCCTCGACTCAAAAAACCCTCCCTTAACCCTGCCGTCCTCCAGAACTACAGACCAGTATCACTGCTACCCTTCTTTTCAAAAACCATTGAACGCGCTGTATCTAACCAACTGTCAAACTTTCTCTCTCAGAACAACCTGCTTGATCCCAACCAATCAGGCTTCAAGACTGGCCACTCCACAGAAACTGCCCTCCTGTCAGTCACCACAGCCCTCCAGTCTGCCAGAGCGGCCTCAAGATCATCCGTCAGCATTCTGCTGGACCTTTCTGCAGCATTTGATACCATCAGATCCTGCTCGCTAGACTTTCTGAGATGGGCATCTCTGGCACTGCACTTCAGTGGATCTCATCCTACCTGTCGGGAAGATCCTACCAGGTCTCCTGGGGAGGCAAAGTGTCAGGCCCCCAGCTCTCCACTGGTGTCCCACAGGGCTCTGTCCTTGGACCCCTCCTCTTCTCCCTGTACACCACCTTACTTGGACCAATCATCACCTCCCATGGCTTCTCCTACCACTGCTATGCTGACAGCACGCAGCTGTACCTGTTGTTCCCCCCGACTGATCCGGAGATCTCAGCTAGAATCAAGGCCTGCCTCACAGACATCTCCGCCTGGATGACCGAGCACCACCTCCAGCTGAACCTTGCCAAAACTGAACTTCTCATCATCCCGGCCAAACCCTCCATCCCTGGGATCTGCGACGGTGACCCCTTCTTCCTCTGCCAGGAACCTCAGGGTTACCATGGATGACAAGCTCTCCCTCACAGCCCACATTTCTGCAGTCTCCCAGTCATGTAGATTCACCCTCTACAACATCCGGAAGATCAGGAGAAACCTGTCTGAGCATTCCACCCAGCTGCTAGTCCAAGCACTTGTCCTCTCCAAGTTGGACTACTGCAACTCGCTGCTCGCCGGTCTCCCTGAATGCGCAACCCGCCCTCTCCAGAGGATTCAGAAAGCAGCAGCCCGTCTGGTCTTCAATCTACCCAGACGCTCCCATGTTACCCAGCTCCTCATCTCCCTCCATTGGCTTCCCATCACGGCCCGTATCAGATTCAAGACCCTGGTACTTACCTTCCGAGCAGTGAACGGGACTGCACCCGACTACATCAAGTCTCTCCTCCAGCCTTACACCGACACCTGCTGTCTTCTTATGACAACCGTCTGGTGGTCTCACCTCTCAAGAGCACCCACTCCCAACCCAAGCTCTTTTCCTGTCTGGCCCCCCAATGGTGGAATCACCTCCCCACCTCCATCAGAGACATTGACTGTCTCCCCACCTTCTAGAAAAGGCTAGAGACGCACTTGTTCTGGGAGTACAACGGTACTTAGGAATTTGCTGGACCTGATGATAGTTTCCTCAAGGAAAACAATGACTCTTATTGAGGGACTTGTTGCTCTTGTTGGCTAGTTGTAACTGATTCAACTTCTTGTACTCGCTTTGAATTGTGTTATTGGTGCCAATAACCTAGGTGTCAAAAGTTTCGTCTTGGTAGCGATTGAGTTGCTTGTATTTTTATTTACACTCCGTTGCTCAGTTTAGGAGGTTACAACGTTTTTGTGGCAAAAAGTGTCTTCTGTCAACGAAGGGTACCAGTGCTAGCCTACGTCACTACGTCAGCACACGTTAGCAACGACGCATGGATACAACGTGATGGTAAATGGACTGCATTTATATGCAGTCCATTTACCAGATAGAGACGTTCTAGCACGCAAATTGGAGCTTGGATTGTGAGTGAAATATGCCAACCACCAAAATTACCAACCATTGGGTTTTGTTGAGAAAGCAATTTCGAGTGGAACTGCCATCTCGGATTTTTTATTTAGGTCGTGAAAGTCTTTGTAATTTGAGCGAGTGCGCGTCGCCCGTGAGACTGCCTAGGCGGCAGCCATGCAAGCGTCATAGTAGTTTAGTATTTTCGTTATTTTATAGTTCGGTCAATTCTACACCAAAAAACAGAAGGAGGGCAATGTTATGACGATATGACTATTGTGAAGACAGCCAGGTGGTGAGATTTTTATGTAGGTTGCTGTAAAAACTTCGGTTTGCTACGTGAGAGCCCCGTCAGCCTCCGTTGACGATTGTGTCAGCTGTTGCCGATCTCTGATGAGTATTTTCTTAATTTCGTACCAGGGTCAATTCTACATCAAAAATCAGAAGGAGGGCAGTGTTTTAAAGATATGGCGATTGCGAAGATAGCCAGCGGGTCAGCATATTTTTGTGATTTGTGTAAAACTTGGAATTTGAGTGACACCACGGCTTGTTTTGACATTAGCCAAGTCAGACTCGGCTCGCCCACTGGCAGTGTGTCGTACTGTCTTCAAAGTCGTACTGGGTTCGCAGCTGTTTCAAAGGGTGTTCTTAATGAAATATGCAATATGCAATATGAGTTAGTGATGGGCATTCCGGCTCTTTTTTGTGAGCCGGCTCGTATGGCTCAGCTCACTAAAAAGAGCCGGCTCTTTTGGCTCCCTAACGGCTCTTTAAAAAATACATGTTTTAACTATGAATTTGACTATGATAGGTGTGAAAACAATTAGATTAAATTATGAAATGAAATCATACTCGACCGTAACCACATATCTTTAAAAATGCATTGATTTGTCATGGCTCTCCTCCGAGTTTTGACTACTCTGACTGTGTGAGTTGTCTCGGCCCTCCCTCATGCAGGATTGACAGGAACAGACGATGATCGTGTGCGCCTTTAAGCCTACAAGTATTTTTTCGTTGTTCTTTGAATTAGTCAATTATTTTAAATACAATTAAAATTCATTATTTCATAATTATTTAGTTTTTATAGGCTGTATTAATCTATTAAAAATAGAGTCGGCTCTTCAGATATGCGAGCCAGCTCCCGACGTTCACCTTCAAGAGCCGGCTCTTAGAGCCGGATCGTTGGCGAACGACCCATCACTAATATGAGTAGGCTAAATGCTTGAAAATATCACTAGAAGGGAAAAACTTAGAGGACGGACCCACCTGCAACCGACGCAAGCAAGCACACCCTACAATTTCCCCAGAAATTGTACCCTCTCTAGTTATTATTATTACACATCTTCTTCTGCCATGGGAGTCTATGGCAGCCCCTAGAACCACATGGTCAGAAGTTGTGAAATTTGGCACACTCTTTGGGACCAGTCCCCTTATCAATTTCACCAAGTTTTATGTCTCCCATTCTAACCATCTAGCGCCACCAATGGGTCAAAGTTGAAGTTGTGTTTACACACGTTACCTTTGAACCATATGCCGCATTTTCCAAAATGAGGTATCATTGGATTCCCTGGATCAAGACAAGTTCAATGCACTCTATGACGTCATACCCAGTCATATAGATTCTCCGCCATTTTGAATGTTAAGGAAAAGCGTTTTTTTGCTACTCCTCCTACAATTCTTGACAAATCTTCTTCAAAATTGCCACAGATGATCTTCAAACCAAGCCTCACAAAAGATATCCCCTGGAGCTTTGATTTTCGCAACCGTTTGTTAGTTACAGCCAATCAAATTGATGTGGCTGAATGTTTTTTCGCTACCTCTCCTATAAGGTTTGTCCAATCTTCACCAAATTTGTCACAGATCATCTTCAGACCAAGCCTCACAAAAGACATCACATGTTTTTTGATTATCTAAACCTTTTGACTGGAACAGGCAATCAAAGTCGTCAACCAAGCCACCATAAAATAATGAGGTCATATCTCAGCACCTCTTTACTGCATTGACACCAAATTTGGTATAAGGACTAGGGACCCTGTTCTAAAGAGGTACAAAATAGGTCATGCTATTTCACCTCTAGGTGGCGCTGCAATAAGCAAACATTTGGCACCAGTTATCTTCAGATCAAGCCTACAAAAGACATCACGTTTTTTTGATTTTCTACACTTTTGACTGGAACAGCCAATCAAAGTCGTCAACCAAGCCACCATAAAAGAAGTGAGGTCATATCTCAGCACCTCTTTACTGCATTGACACCAAATTTGGTATAAGGACTAGGGACTAGGGACTCTGTTCTAAAGAGGTCCAAAATAGGTCATGCCATTTCACCTCTAGGTGGCGCTGCAATAAGTAAAAATTTGGCACCATTTATCTTCAGATCAAGCCTCACAAACCTTTTCACATTCCAGTAAAGCTGATCAAAGTCAGCAATGAAGATCATATCTCAGGAAATATTCGCTGAATTGACATCAAACTTGGTACAGGTGCTCGGGACCCTGTTTCAAAGAGGTCCACAAAAGGTTGTGTCATCTAACCTCTAGGGGGCGATCCCGTTTCTGACACATGTTAAATTGTGATACCAGCTGAATTGATGTGGCCGCCATTTTTAATGAATGAATAAAACGTTTTTGGTGAATACCAAATATTCACCTAATTTGGCACAGATTATCTTCAGACCACAATCACCTTGACATGTCAAAATGTCAAACAAAATGACTAAATGACTAAATGTAAAATAGAACCGAATTACAGCTGTTTAAACTTGGGACAAATCTGACAACCGCTTGCCACAGGAAAAATTCCTTATATTTTTACGCAGTCACTGAAATCTGATTTCCAGCACTAAGAATAGCTCACTAGGATAAATTGGTGTCCTGGCTACGTCAACGTCAGAGGTTCAAATCCAGCCAAAGCTGACAAGCTTGTCATTTCTCTGTTTAGCGAGACTATAAGCCACTGCAAAGGAAGCCAGTTACACCGCAGTCACTAGATGTCGAAAGTTTCTTCTGGTTTACCTGACCTGCTCGGCCACCACATTGCTGCTTACAGCTATATTTGTTGCTTGCTTTCCTACAGGTACACTCTTGCACTTTTGAGGTTCATGTTGTTTAATTGTAACTTGTTTAACTACATGCTCGTATGTTTCTTCCCATTGCGTATGTTTCTTCCCATTGGCACTTATTTGCTTTTCACAATGTATGGTTCATATTTTGGCTACCCACAATGTTTTTGGGGCTATCTCGTTGTTTATGATCATTGACCTATGCACTTTTGTAAAGCTCTCTCTTGGAAGTCGCTTTGGATAAAAGCATCTGCTAAATGAATAAATGTAAATGTACTTACTGAACATGGATTCAAGCCGAACAAGACAACCCACAAAATTGTCAAAGTCGATAGTGAGGCTTGGCTCACTGTAACGTGCCACTATGATCTGATGCAGTGAATTATTCAGACTGAATCCTAAGATAAATAAAAACTATGTTAGATGTAGGTTCACAAAATGGAGTCTCCATTTTGGGGCATTCTGTATCAAGGAAATATAATAACCCCTTGTAG
Organism: Osmerus mordax; assembly: GCF_038355195.1. Classification (NCBI taxonomy): domain Eukaryota; kingdom Metazoa; phylum Chordata; class Actinopteri; order Osmeriformes; family Osmeridae; genus Osmerus; species Osmerus mordax. The sequence continues at coordinate 1,435,548 of NC_090070.1, forward strand.
GATAAAAGTTGTAGGCCTTACCAGCCTCGTCCACAGCCATGCGCATCTCCGTGGAGCTTATGGTCCCCGACTTGTCCACATCCTTCTGGCGATAGATGTTCTGCCACACAAAACCAGCCAATCACAAAAATCCTGAACATACCTGTTATGGTAAACACCACCTCAGGATAGAAAACTGGGGCCCGTTCTCCTTACGTCGCTTATTACATCCGAGATCAAATGACACATCCAAGATGACATCATCATGCTAATCATGATCTGGCTAATTTGGTTCTTCCAACACCCTTGTTGTTTATGATTAGTATAGATGGATTGATTATGCGTTGATCTAAAAGGGGGTATGTATCGATAGTAGAAACCTTGATCCGCAACTCTGCTATTGGCTGCTCACATAAGTCTATGGCTGTGTATGCTTTCCGCAACAGAGCAAGAGCTTGCTCGAAGGTTACTCCAAATTGGAAGATTTAACCAAACTGCAGGGAACACCTCAAAATCTGCAAAATCCAGGAGAGGGCTGGCAAAAAGTAGCAGACAAATTTAATGTAGTGACCACGTTAGATGTTTTATCGTGTATTACAGTAGGCTATTTGTCTTTGTATTTTCTTATTTTCATAATTATTTTGTTTATCATCTAATGTCATATAATAATTTAATGTGGTTCCAACAAATTAATGATGTAAATGATACCCTCACGAGAAAACCAATAGGCTATCTCTCAAAAAGTAGGCTATAGTAGCCTGTCTCGCTGGGCTAATTGGATCTATCTATCACGCAATGTGCGATTAATATTAAATTCTGCTAATTATTTGTGCACCTTCTGCAACAGGTTTTTGTCGTAAAAACGGACAATACATGGCTGTGACATACTTCCTGTATCACCTCTGCTTGTAAAGCCGCAATCAAATCCTGTTTACATAAAATAAACCTGATCCCGAGCAGGTTCAAGTTTACGGACCTGTTGCTATGACAGCAAGTCCAGGATGAGCTTCGAAGAACCGAACAATCCAAGATCATGACAAATCGTCAACAATCAAATCCAGCTAACTGAGTTAGTGACGTATGGAGAATGGGCCCCAGGATTATACTGTTCAAAATGTATATTAAAAAAAATTATGAGTCAACTGACCTTTTGACATTAACATTGCAAACGGAGGACTAACTTGTATACATACCAAGTACGTTTCAATTTTGGTCCACAGGATCTTGAACTCAACTAGGCCCAGCTTTCCACTTCCATCACTCTGTGAGCTCAGTTATGAACATACAATCTGCAAACTCTTCATAAACAATTTGTGTAACGTTTTAGTGAACGTTTAGGTGCAAACAAACAAGGCTGTAAGTGCACTATATCTTTATTAACAATCAATATGCTACTTACAACTGATTTATCTTGCTAATAATGACAGGAATATGTGTGTGCGTGTGTACAAATTAGAATGGGTTTAGCTTCCCAAGATCAGCTAAAGAACCGGGGCACTCGGCAATTCTTATTCTGCATGTGTCCTCTTTGTAACCCAACGGAGTGCAGTAGGCTACCGCGATTGAACTCAGGCGATTAACAAAGGCATCGCGAATCGCAATGAAATGAGACTAAGCGTAGTAAGGAAAATTCTGTTTCGTTATTTAGAAGCTTTTACAACCGATAATCAGCTGCTTTCAAAGGGGCTGGCTAGCAAACAGAACGATAATATAAAGTGGATATACTTTCAGTATATATCAGTAAATTATGTTACATAAATTAATGTGTTTACTGATGTCAAAACTGCCAGCACATTGCAAATGTACAAGCGCTGTATTGTGAATATATGCCGACAATTATGACAACTGGCTCACCCCTTGTGCATGTAGGGATACGGGGGATGAAAGTAACACCTTGTTTGAGTGTCAGTAATTCAGTGGTTGTTTGTGCTAGGTCTCTCAAACTTTGATACATACTACCCATATCTGTCTTCTATAAATATAACTCACTTGGACATCTACTACACAATCGCAGATTATGTGAGTTAGTTAGGCCACTGTGCCCTATCTATAATTCCAGGAATCTGTGTGTGTGTGCCGCTAATTTTTTCACTGGCACTATGGCCATCTATAGTTCAAGGAATCTGTTGGCCTATTTGTATGTTTCACTGACATCTTAATCACCGACTTCATCACGGGCACTGTGCACTAGTAACATCTTATATAAGGTATACAGCAGAGTAAATTGTAAGCATTTAGAGGTGTGTTTGAGATGCAGGGGCCATTAAGGATACGTCCAAAAGGTTGACCATGTTACGGCAACTTTCCAGACTAAATCCATCGGTCTGGATTTCTGTTCCTGCAACAGACATGGTGAATTTAGAGTATATTTGACCTGAGCAGGGTACAAAAAGAAAAATCATAAGTACATTAGTACATATGTTTTTAAAACGTACGCTTTGTCACCACTTTGTTCAGGATCCTCTTTAGCTCAAAAGCAGATATTTCACTGTCCTTTGGGATAAGGAGAGAATTTATATTAAATTACTAATCTACTGTATTGGAGAGCATGCTATCAATTGAATGTGTGTCGGCATCAAAATGTGAAAACTTACCGCACCTGCCAACTGTCCAAAAAGCCTCCTAAATCTGTCATCAATGTCATGTTCCTCTACTTCTACCTGCAAAAAATATCAACTTAATACTGTCAACATCTGCCCAGGTGGTGAAAAGGGTCCTTCCTATGTCCTTAATACACACATTTTGCTTAAAAAATATAAAACCTTTACCTCTTTCACTTTTGATTCAACAGGATCATCCAGTTCTCTAAAAATGGAAAAGGATAAAAATTAGATGGAAAATGTTGACATCTTCAAACTAATTTGGAAATGTCATGAACTTGAACCAGGTTTGCACTACACAGCAGACACATTTATAATCAATCAAATAAATACAATGTAACTACATTATGTTTCACTAGACTATAATAAAAAAAAAACACATACACTGTTGTGTATTAGTGCATTCATTCTAGGTTGAGAACCTCATGCTTGCTGTTTTGTGGACTTCACAGATACACTGAGCAAAGTGTATCTGTGAACTGAACATTTGTGTTAGCTGTTTCTATGTAGGAAGCAGCTCAGTGTAAAATGGTTCTCCATAAAGTGTTACATGAACACTCTTCCTTATACATATAAAATATTGATCATTAAATCCAACAGAAATGGTTATGCATATCCCAACCAGGTAAAAGTAAGCAAACGCACTGGAATTCAGCCTGCTTCTCCGAGAAAACACGCACGCAGAAGTCCCCATTCTTATTTGGCTCAAAGGTGGAAGGCAAAATTAGGTACTCTCCAGGGGGAAGACAAAAGCGGTTGCACACTTCTCTGAGGTTGATAAAGGTCTCAGAACGAGCAGCAGATGCGTGTCGAACGAAGAAGTTACGATCCAGGTGAACATTTCTCTGGCCAGCATACTAAGCAAGGAAAGTTAGGAAACCGTAAACAGTTATACATCATTTTTACTGTGAACTGAGTGAGGTTCACAGGCTATATCATTCACCCACACACACATAAAGTATATGTGTGCCTATGTTTGTGTGAGTGAAACATGAAGGATATTTGTTTTTATTCGCCAGAATTAAATTATATTCAAAATCCTCTGATATACACAAACTTTAGTAGCAGAAATGATCAAGAACAGCATTTACCAAATAATGTGTACAGTATCAAACATGCCTACTGCTCATGTTATTATAAGGCGAATGAGCATAAGAATTCAAGTAACTAGTACTACAAAGTTTTGCTGATTATGAATAACATAGGAAATCCAGATTATTCCACATAGTACACTGGCTAAAATGTTCCTATATGTGTCAGGGGTAATGCCCTTCAATTTTCAGATAATGGACACCTTGAAGGTCATTATCCTGCTTATACCATGGTCACTTGCCACAATTTATTTTTTTACATTTTCTAAAGTTAGAAGACATAAGCCAACTCAGATATTTTTTGTCCGGCTCATCTCATAGAACCCTTTCCTTTGTCTCAGATAACGTTATATAGGCAAGATTCAAAGACAATAACATTGCGTACGATTCAACCATGTACAGCAAATCAGAATCGAGTATTCACCCAGACCATGGTATAATGCAGCATAAAATCTCCAATCTGAGCTGACTACTCAAAAATATTGTATTTATGGCAACTGTTCTGCTATTGTTTAGTCATGTGTATACTGAGTACAAGTAATCAGTTTCAAACTTCCCTTTAGTCACATACCCCATCAGGGACCTGAAATGTAAAAACGGACATCAATTTAGACATTGGCACTACTTTGAAACAACTTGATTGTTCCAGGTAAGAACAATCAAGCACACATTGGTAGTTGAAATTATTTCAAATAATATTTAAACCCAAGTTTTGTTATGGGCTTCCTAAGGATGTTCCACTGTCTCTACAGCATATGCATAGCATGATGTGAATGTCATGTAATTCCACTGACCTTGTAGATGGCGAAGCCCACTGTATGCATGTTCTCTCCCATTTTTATCATCTTGCGCCTATTCTTCTGGATCAAACCAACCACAAAACTGCATCCCACCTCATTGTCATTTGGGTCATCATCTTCCTCATCCAGCTTGATCACAAACTGAGGGTTCTGCCAAAATGTGTCTGAGAGAAATGCACCGGTTACTTATTAAGAGTTCAATTCACAGTTTTCATCATGTCGAGCAATAGCTACTGTATGATGATTAAATAACAGTGCATTGGACATACTGTGAAAAACATCTATCCTTCCATTTCTTTTAAAGATTTATAAAATCACATGCTCATTTGTTTGATAAAAAGTTCAATTTCATGGAATACTCTACATTACTCTACAATACCAGCAGGTGGCATTTAAATGTTATCAATATTAAACCTGTATGTTTCATCTAAATAACACAGCCAAAGTTCCCTCTATAAAAATTATTTATTTATTTATATAATTACATTGTAATTACCCTGGTGTGAGTGGTTACTTATAAATTCTTATATGACCAACATATATCCTTAAAATAAAATAAAAATATGTCATTTATCAAAAACAATATTATCAGAAGGACAAGTTACTTGGGTAGTTTCTGCAGCCTCCAGCAGTCGAACCGCTCCTCCAAGTTCCATCAAACTTGGACAAGGACCACTTTTTTAAGTTGTCCTCTGTGAGTGCGTCCGGGCTGAGGTTACAGATTTCCAGCCGAGAGTAGTGGCGCAGAAAGTCTGAGAAGGACATCCTGTAGCATCAAGGGGATATTTGTTTAGTATTCATGTTTCTTTTCCCATGTAAACCGGTGTTTACAGAAGGTTTACTTTGCAATTAAGTATTGTGGCTAGTAAAGGCATATAAACAAAAATGTTGTTTAACCAACAAAAACATGCTATATATACAGTACCAGTCAAAAGTTTGGAAATGTGTCCAAACTTTTGACTGGTACTGTACATACATTACATTTACATTTATGCATTTAGCAGACGCCTTTATCCAAAGCGACTTCCAAGAGAGAGCTTTACAAAAGAGCATAGGTCACTGATCATAACAACGAGATAGCCCCAAACATTGCGAGTAGCCAAAACATGAAGCATATACATTGTGAAAAACCAAATAAGTGCCAAAGGGAAGAATCATAAGAGCATGCAGTTAAACAAGTTACATACATAGCTATGGTATGTTTTTTTTTACCAGAACTCTCCGTCTTCTGATCGGTGAATCAGCCTCTCTCTGTCATCATTGTTAATCTGACGCCACTGCATTGACCTATAGACCAATCATAAATAATCAATGCAACAAATGCTGTACTATATCTGTATCAGATTTTACTCACTCCTGTATTTCTGTCGATTTCTTTCATGGAAAGACAAGGGGTTCATTTAGCTCCAGGGGCGTGACCATGCTCCCAGTCTTGTGTAACATAGCTGTCAAATGGATAATGCTCTAGCATTTTATATTTTTCATGCCACCTCAGGTAAATTTGCTTCCACAAAGGTTGACATGGAGTTTGCCAATAGCGCAATACACAATGTATGTAAATTGTAAGGGTGTCTATTGCTTAAATGTTCAGGTTGTTTGCGATGTCACTCATGTCTACTGTGTGCAATTTCCCTGGCTCAGCACATGATTATTTTATATTACAAAATGTGCAACTTCTTTTCTTAACAGACCAAAATTCTGAATGGATGACTGATAGGAGACACTGAAGATCTGGCCTCTGACACCAAACATACGATCTATGGATTTAAAATAGTGCATCTACTTCCTCTCCTTTAGGGGTTACACACCCATCACTCCAAGGGCCAGTCCACTCCACCTGACCCCAAGGGTTCCTGATCCTGATGAGTTTCAGCATGTCTCCTTTGTACTCCACCTGTACCAATCAGATGTAACACCTTTGTTATGTACAGTATTGTCAGTTGTTTTTCTACGTCTTTATTTATATTAGTAGTCGAGGAGGATAGTTAAAATAAGTGACAGGGAATTTGTAAATGCACAATGTAAAAAAAAAATCACAAATATATATATACATAAATAAAGTTTAGCAATTTATTCCTGCAACTGCCAAGAATAACCTGCAGTGAAAGAATATGTAGCCTATTGCAGTAGACTAAAGTTCATAGGAATATTGATACTTTCAATAATTTTCCACTACGCATTGCCCTTAGGATACCTCTGTGGGAGTATTTGCGTTTCAGTTTACCTCATCTGCACCTGTGACAGAATAGGCATGGCCTTTAACCAGCTTCTGTGAAGTCACTGCCTCTGAGTCGGCCGAGCTTGTGATCTGAAAGACATCAACGTTGAATGCTTTTTATAACGAGAAATGTTCTTAATTACTGAAACACTTGCCCATAACCACCCCAGGGAAACTCTGTATTTTCAGTCAACAATAGTCTAAATCTGTATAGGTTTGATAAATGCTCAATATATAATCAATAAACCATCAACTAGATATCAACTAACCCTCACTCAAACCAGATGTTAAATGTCAGCAGAGCACATACCAGTTCATTGAGTAGGATGATAATCTACACATGATCTACCAGAGACTCTCAAATTAAATTTTAACTCCACCGCATCTTAAACCATCCTTTATGCACATCATGTGATATAGGTTATTAGCATTATACTCAATAGTATCTACTTCACCGTAATAGTTAAAAACACTACTTGTGTTCAGACAAGATAACAAGACATGCATACAAAAATTCTATTCCTTTTATTTCCATGCAATACTAACTCTCGCCAACACAGTTTTTTGAGTGGGGCTATAACATAATCTTGCACAATATATTCCTGTCTCTCACATCTATGGAACAGCCCATGAGCGAGCCCCTTCTCAAGGCCTTCTGGATGATCTTGAAGAGGTTTCCATCAGGCTTCCTCAGCTCATGGACCTCAGCAATGCCCCCAGTGAAGTCTTCAAAGCCCTCTGTGGTAGAGCCTCCAGACAAAGCCTCATAGCAGCCATTCAGCCTGTTGAACAACAGAGATGTGTATTGTTTCTGTTGTGTTTGTTAATGACATACAGTGCAGGTAATGAAGTAACTGGATCCATCCATCCATACACAAAAAGTGGAAAGTTAATCTGCATCTACATACATACTCATGCATATACATAATTGGGTGTGCTCAAGCCTTCAGCGCCTTCAAATCTTCAGCTATTAAAACTGTTCAGCTATCAAAAAATTCAGCAGTTTCAGGCTATGAGTGCTATGACTTTTCAGCTTTCTACCTGAAAGCATTAATATAAATCAATATTCATAATATTTTTAACATGATTTCCAATAGTTCTTTTTTCAAATCCTCTCAAACTTCTTAAAACTTCTTCAACTTCCAAATCCTTCTTCTTCCTCAATCTTTCAGCTAGAGCCACCCTTTAAACTTTAAAATGTTGACCAAACCCTAAACTATTTTTTTTTTAATCAGCCTTTTGATATCTATTCCCAACCTGCAGAGACTCACTCCCCCCCCCCCCCCCCCCCCCCCCCCGGGATGCAATTCGGACACATGATGTGTCAACTTGCACGTAACCGCTCGAAATACAAAATCCCCGATTTCCGTGAGAATGTATAGCACACTGCATACTTATGAATAATTATGTTTTTGTTTTTTATAGAATAGAAGTATGCAGTGGCATAACGACATCTCTGACGTTGATAACAAACCAAAACCAAACCGTTCGGTTTAAAATTGAGCAAGTTATGGTCATTTAAAAAGTACATGTAGCATCAACACAATGTTATGGGTGAGCGAGTTGACTGTAGCAAGATGGCCGCCATGTGCAGACGTTCGACTCCGTTGTCCGGCAACGCGGACGAGACATCTACCCTTTATATATATCTATGATTGGTATTAGCTGATTAGTGGAGTCACAAGACAGAGTTTGATAGTATTTCAACCTGATACAATTTACAAGAGGTGACTCTGCAGGTGCTGCTAATATCTCTGTTACTACTATTGCTAATGGAACTGTTTTATTCTACTACGCCACTGAGTGCGTTTACTTGACCATGAGAAACCCGATTACTAGCAATTGTCGGTTCATGCCAATAATACGATTACTCCGTTTACATGTGTAATTAGTTGTGCAATTACTCAATAAACGCATCTACATGATTCTTTTTATTAATCGTTGTATCGTTGTGTCGCCGTGTCTTCCTGTATCGGCCCTACTGCTGTATGTTTCATTTAATCAACTCATTGAATCCTACTAAAGCCGAGTAAACGCACTCAATGATAGGCTTCATCTGCTACTGCTATTACTATCCCAACTATAATTTCAGCTGTTAAAATTATAATATTCTTGTTACGACTAGCTAGCCTACTTCTTCTTCTGTTTAATTGGATAAGAGCGTCTGATAAATGACTAAATGTAAATGTTTAACAGTTCAGCTTTCAGCTTCTCCCCCATTGTAGGCTATTTAAGCTCTTAGCTTTGTTAGATGATGCAGTTCAGCTTCCACACTGCCTCTTTTGTGTGACTCACACATTTTTGAAATTCATTTCAGCTTTCAGCTTGCGGAAGTTTCTAATTTCTGTAGGCCTATTTTCAGCAATTAAAAAAATAAATAATTAATCTTTCAGCATTCCAACGCATTTTCTGCAGGAAATGCACTTTCTAGTTATTTTTCTTCTTTCTTTTCCCACCCCTAAGGATCCCTCAATATGTGGGCTACATAGACAACGTCAAAAGATCCGTCTTGTTAGCGATTGCGTTGCTTGTATTTTTATTTACGTTCCGTTGCACGGTTTAGGAGGTTACAACGTTTTTGTGGCAAAAAGTTTCTTGTGTGCACAAAGCATAGAGTTAATATAACTAGAGGAAGCAACTTTTGTCTTCCAAGATGGCGTCCCCATTCATTTCTATGAAAAGTGGTCAGTGGCGCAGTGAGGCAAGCGAGAGTACGAAACTGGACCGCGCCATCTTTCCGCTTCCGACTCTTCCGGTCTAGCTTTAAACAGTGGCTCTTTTTTTCCCTAGCTCCGAGACCTCGTGCACGCTTGCAACTAGATGTACACGTCATACTTTGCGACAACCAGTCGCGAGAATAGATTTATATGGTTGCGAGCGTGTGAGCGAAGGCATTGCAGTGGCAGAATGGAGTACAAGTCCGATAAGAATCAGAGATATGATGCAAACTTTACGGAAATGTATACTGTCACTGTAAACGTTGTTTAATTGTTGTTTAATTGTAACTTGTTTAACTACATGATCTTATGGTTCTTCCCTTTGGCACTTACTTTGGTTGTTCACAATGTGTGCTTCATGTTTTGGCTACTGTTTTTGTGGCTATCTTGTTGTTATGATCAGTGATCTATGCACTTTGTAAAGCTCTCTCTTGGAAGTCGCTTTGGATAAAAGCGTCTGCTAAATGAATAAATGTAATGTAAATGTAAAATAAACTGTTAACATGAACACTTAGCTCCGTCGTTGTTCTCGCCAGGCAAAGAAAGCTTAATAGTTATTTTTGTAACAGAAATCTTCCAAAATGCAGACTTACCATAGCTTACTGTCAACTTTATATTCAAACGAAATGCCACAAAAATCACACTGCCTTCAATTTAACATCAGTGTAGAAATGTGGCTTGTGTTTTATATGTTCGTTAACCCTAACCCAAACGCCTATTAATGGATATAACGTGATCTAACAAGACTTGGTAATAATGTAATAAATTGAGAAGTGTGTCTAAACTATAATCTACTTTATTGAACGTGCCTTTGAAAGGGGGCACGTTCTTTAGTCCTTAGTCATAAAAGTCAACCCTGCTACTGCCAACCCTGTTATCATCTACCGTGTACTTGTCAACCCTGTTACTTTTCCAGAACTGAAGTGTTGTAGAATAGAATACAATCTTTATTGTAATTTTAGGCCTACAAGTACAACGAAATTTTGTGCAACATCAGATAGATCGATAGATAGATAAATCAATCAATCGCTACATCGATAAGTAGATAAGAGCCTCTAAAAGTAGCTCTTAAAATATAGAAAGAGAAAAAGATTCTAAAAGAAAATGAAAACACATCATACCACACATATACAGACGTGGCCATAAGTTTTGGCCATGACAAATGTTGTGTTTGAAAAGTTTGCTGGTTCAGTATTTGAGGAAAATGTTTTCACATGTTTTTATGAAATATTGGAAAACAATAATGCACATTTCATAGGTTTTTAAAGTTTTGGGGTTGAAAATGTTCAATACCATATGCAAATAGTCCCCTTTTTTACAGCAATCAATCTGCTCTTGAGATCCATTTCACCTGGCTAGAACTAGTTCACAATTTCCCTTGTGCTGATGATATGACTTATGGTAGCAGTCATTTTATGCCGAGGTCCAAAAACTGTGAAATGTGTTTTTTTGTGATAAATACGATTTTTTGGGGGCCAATGAAGCTTTTATTTAAAATCCATCTGATCAGTCTGCACAATAATTGAATAACAATGTGAATCAACACCACAACAACTGAAGCAGCAGCAAACACAAAATGTATGTCACTCCCAATATTTTTGGCCAAGAGAGCACAACAGTTCACTGCACGATACATCTCCTTAATATTGCATTCAAGTAGTGTTTAGTGCTGCTATTGCAACACCATTTCAACAGTGTGGTATGTTGCAGGTAAAGTAGGAAAAGTACTTACTTGGCATAAGCCTTCTCCAGCAGGGCGCTCCAGAACTCCGTCCCCTCAGCTGAGTGCACAAAGAGCAGCTCTCCATCTTTCACTGGCAGCCTGTCATCAATGACAACATCCACCCACTCGCCAAACTGCCAAAACTGGTAAGGGAGACGACAAGATCAAAAAGGAAATTAGTTTACATGATCGTGTCGATTGTGTCATAGCCAATGTCAAGAACTATATTATTAACACTGGCTTTCTACAGCATTTTATTTCATGGAACGTTTTCTTGGAAAGATGAATATATATATGGTACTTAAACTAAAAAAACTTAAGTGTTTTACTTGTTCTTCTTAGTGGGAGTGTTATGGTATTCATGCTCCAGTCTAATCAATTTAACTTAATATTAACTGTCAGATAAACACAAGTCCAACCCAAACTGACAGATTGCTTAAGTATTGACATTGAATCACTTTCTTTTAAAGGTTCTGTGCATAAATATGGTACCTTACCTGGAAGTGGAATATGCCTGCGTAGTCATTCTCAAAACTCTGCCCATGGGGAACAACTCGTGCCAGAACCTCCTCGTTCAGAGTCAAGGAAGCGATGGCTGCCAAAAGCCAACAGTCACCTGCAAAAAGACAACAATGAATATTTCAGGAATAAGTGCTGAAATTCAGAAGTTTAGCTGAGAGGAAGTCAGCTAAACATGGAGGGAGAGTTGATTTGGATTTTATGCAGGGTATTGATTAAAGGTAGGGTATTACTTGGCGTTCATGAATGTTGATTTTATGCAGGGTATTACTTGGTAGCCATGAATGTGTCAGAACATTCCATCAACTGACAAATAAGCCAGAAAAAATGAGCCACAGGAGCGCCAAAGCACTGACTGTTAAACCTGACTGACCGGTTGAAAACACGCCTCTAGAATATAGGGAGTCTTTTGCATAGGGAGAGACCCAGTAGAGCACTGAATGTGATTCCAACAAACAAAACAGTGATCTCATCTGTAAACTATTTACAAACATATGAATGTATGACCTAAATGTTTGCTTGCGTTGATTTTGCTTAACTGCAAAGTCAATGTAAAACACTGTACGTACACTCTACTGGGCCATTCCCATTTTGCATACTCAGAAAATTGGCTATAGGGTTTGAGAAACAATCTCGTGAGACTGCCTCTATCTGTTTGCTGTTTCTACGTGGGTGTGAAGTTTGTGTGCACTGCATTGTTTCATAATTTGACGTTCTCTATGCGTTTGCGCATGGATTTAGCAAGCATATTATTCCCATGTTTGAGACTGTGTAATGTTAAGAACACGCCCACCATAGCTAATGGAATTTTCCACTGTCAACTGACCTTACTGTACATTCTAACTTCCATGTCAGAATAGCCAGACAGAATAACTGGCAGGTATGGGTTTTGACTTGGCCATATGCTACATCCTAGTTTTTCAAAACTAGGAAAACATGGCATTCACGTTCAAAGTAGCTTTCAACACATTTGGGAATTCAATGGGTCTTCAATGGGTCCTTAAATAAATTATATTGTCTGTCACAGGGTTCTTGGGAAACATGACATGCCTTGCAAAAATGGGAGACGTTCCCACATACTGCCATTGATTTTGTACTTCTGCCAGGCAGACAAAATAAAGTAAGGGTAAGAAGGTTAAAGTAATTAGTGAGTGCAAGAAGATTATTAATATAGTGACATTACAAATCACATTTACAGTTGACATTTTATTCATTTAGCAGACGCTTTTATCCAAAGCAACTTACAAATACGCCTATCTATAAAGTACAGCAAAAGGTCAATGATCAGAAGTGTCATAGTAAGGTAGTGTTAATAAATTATACACTACTTAACCAAAACTTAATGTATAAAATAATATAGAAAACCAATTGCTGATATGGGTGTAACTTCACTTGTCTTGGTGTGAGTCAAATGCCTGTGAGTCATATGGTATGGCAAGTTGGAATGAGTCATTTGTCATGTTTGTCTTTAAAGCACTGTACATGTCAAAGTTTTTCAGAACCTTTATGTATGTCAAGCTACTGGACACCCTAGATAAATCACAGGGTTTCCACAGTACAACAATACTAAAAACTAAAATGATATATTTGGCTTCATGAAGCAGAAGTGTCAGATTGGTTAATCCAATCTCTTTCACATAACATGTCAGTTAATATAAAAAAAATCACAACATCCATGAGTCTCAACACATTATTCTCAAATTAATCAAGTGAATTCCACCATTACTTTTAAGGTTTAAGGATACTTTGAGAGTTCAATAGTCAATTATATTTTTGTTTTGCTGTGAGCAACTGTCTTGTGTAAGAATGTATGAATCTATGTAAGAATGTGTATTTATTTGTATGTGTATACATGCATGCATGTCCTGTAGGTCTATGTGTTTTCTTGTGTAATTGTGGATATAATAGTTCCAAACCAGTTTTCTAGAGGGAGGTTTTCATTTGCTGTTGGCAAGGTAATTCTCTCTTTATGTTTCTGTGTGTGAGAAAGGGAGTGAAAGAGAGCACTAAAGAACGAGAGAGAGCGAGAGAGAAAGGGAGGAGGGGAGCCAAACCAGTTTTTTAAAAGAATGGATATAGTCACACCTACAGGTATCATATGCACTAAACCCATAGTACACACAGATTCTACAGAGGTTACGCATATAACAATCCGCAAAATCTAAAAAGATACACCAAAGCTAAACTAATGACTAATTGAGCTACATAAATAACAGTGAGGCTGAGTTTATACTGTTAAATACTTATAGTGCTTAAGCATTAACACAGACGCTGTATTTCATATGCAAATCTCCATATGCACACTTTGCACAGTACAGAAAATGAGTTCAGTCCTTACCAAGAGCCCCTTGGCAGATATCAGTTCTGGTGGCACCTGCAACAATGAACTGTGGATTGGAGGACAATTCCTGCATGACAGAGAAAATGCAGTTTAATAATAAATATGTCTCCATTACGCTAAAGTACATTACGCTAAAGAGTTTTGTAGGGATCATCATTAAGACGTAGGATTATGTGTACCAGACATGGAACATTCCCAACTGGCTTCTCACAAGACTGATTCTTTTGTAATTATTGTATCATGTGCTCATACCCATAAAACCAGAAACTATCATATATCTTTCTAGCTATATAGATGTACTAGCTATACCTATATAGCTATCTCTCTCTCTTTATCATAAATTACATCAGCAACATGCTAGTGTGAAACAAGTTTGTTGGGAGTGTCTGGTCCACATAATCCACAGACTTGTGAATCAATTTATGTTTATAATATGACAAAAATGTTGGCACAAAGGAATAATGGAAAGATCACAGCTCAACTACATTCATTATTCTAAAACGACTTTGATGACAATGACAGTAGCAACGATTTGATCTAGTTCATGTTTATAGCCTACTGTGTGTGTTTGATACATATTATGAACCTTTGGTTTTCTTATACTTTGGTGAAACATTAAGCTTACCAGGATATTTATGGAAGTGAATACTGTTTTACATCAAAGGAAAGTTAATGTACTGTAAGGCCGAATACATTGGTGTGCTTCTGTTGTTTTGGTTGTGAAGCATCCTGCTGGCATGGTTAACAATACCCTCAGCAAAACCTGAGTGGACCTCGAATGTACTTCCTAACCTTCAGAAGTAGATACTGGAAGGGACAATTATCTACAGGTCAATAATTAAATCTTAAAACACATACAACACCGCTGACGTTGCACTGCAGTTTGATGAGCTATTAAGATCTATGACGTAGTCTAATTAGCTCCTCACTTGAATTAACATGACATTTGCTCTCGCTTGCGACATGATTTAAAGCCGGTGTACGCTTGGTATTCAGTCAACACAGAACTATGGAACAAATTATCGGACTGCTGAGAGTGCCACTACAGCCTAGGCCAACCCGTAATTCGGAGGATACTTGAGTGTCACTTAAGTGAACCTGTGTTGTAATCTTTCACATTCCGTATTGCACATCATCGTGACAAACGCGCAAACTATGCATTCCTTCTGTAGCCAAGTTCACTAGAATTTTTCTTTTTGATTCTTGTCCTGAAATCCTTATAATTTCCCATTTCTCTGACATTAATATTTGTAAATGTTGTACATCTTAAATGATCAAACTTCTAGACTGCCCTTTAGCAGTCTAGAAGTTTGATGCATAGGCTAAGAAATGTAACATACTGTTGAGATGGAAAATATAAAACTGGATAGATGAGTCAAACATACTTACTGTAGGTCTCATCCAGGAAACACCTCGGATTTTGTAGGAACTTGGTCCTAGTTTGTCGAAACCCAAAGCGGATGGGATGGCTTCGAAGGTTTCATCTTGAAAAAGCTGTCTGCACTCCAGGCAATTCCTTTTCAGTTCATTGTAGTCCTGTCCGAGATATTTTATGGCCTGAGCGTTTGTGCCAATTCCTTGGGCCCTTGCACGGTCGTGCTGGAGGGTTGCAGCAATTCCAGACATGGTCTTCTCTTTCAATTCAGCAACCTTTTCTGCTCAACTGCTTGGACAACACGAGTGCCCTTTAATAGAGAAGTGAGGTGGGGTTTCTGTCTGATGAGTGGGTGTGTTCAACAGTTAAAGTCTCGAGTGTGTGTGTGTGTGTTTTCTTTCTAGATTGGAAGGCAATATAATGAAAAATGTTTCTGACAAACAGGTCAAATTCACACATTTAATGATATATAGTACTCTCAAGAAATGTAGACATGAACAACAATCTACGGATAGTACAGTAAAATACTTTTAAGGACAAACATCTAACATCTACTACAACTCTATGTACCTATATGATTCAGTCAAGCATCTGTATTGTTATAAAAATTAAATGTTGCAAAAGCAGGATAATATGGAATTCCATTCCATTGATTTGAATGTCCTCCTTCTTTAGTGCCTGTCTCCGCCCATTGATGATGTTCTCTAGAACTTCAGTTGAGAGCCAGACAAAGCCACTGAAATCCACACAAACACACACAGTTTTAGCCACAAACCGACATCGATATTGAACTTTACACCAAATAATGAATAAACCTCAAATATAAATTACTTACATGAAGTATATTCAGCTCAATCTTCCCACTACCATTTGTGTCAAGTGTTTTGAACATTTCTTTTAAAAAGAAAGGGAGAAATCGACTTAATGGTCAATGGTAACTTCTACACCTACCTACATGTTTCACTAACTGAGTATGAGATGAAATAGTTGCAACTAAACTTCCTGCACAGAAAATTACCAAACACATGAGGTCACAACTTATCTTGAGTATCAAATTCTGAAAATGAAAGTAAAATGTTTTCATCACAGGCTACTTTAAAGATTAAGAAGACACTGTTGGCAAACTTTGGTATGTTTTGCCAACAATCTATTGTTTTATATGCTGTACCAGTACCTAGGTGTGTCATTTTTGCTGTTTGTCAAGTGCAAACCCTGCAGATTTGACAAAATCTCATTTACATGTCACAGCCTGCCATCATGATGCAACGTTTGTAGGCTAAAAATAAACCATTCACATCCTGCAAACTGGTACATGCACATTCACCAGTCCACCTGTTTGTGCAGGTATTATGAAACTACTCACTGTACAGCATTTCCAGTCGTATCAGGCAGCCCACAAAGCAGTCAAAGTCAATGGCATACTCAGCATTAGCATAGCGGGACACTATAACCTGGATCACATCACTATTGACCTGAAATCCTGCAATAAAATATGACAAACTAAATATTGACATGAAATTGTGTCAGTGATCACTGAATAACATTAAGACATAGGCTAAATATCATCGCTTTGAATACAGAAAAGAACAGTGATGTTTAAAATATAGAAAAACAAACACATTTCATGTACATGTCATAGAGAGCAAGACATTTCTTCATATGTAACTCAATTTGTTGCAACAATCAATGTCACATTTGGAGTAAGCTTTCGTTTAGTCCCACAAATTTGATTTTGAATGAATTTAAAGTCTGATGGAAAGGAGGGTGGATGGAAAAATACTTGAACATTATCTTTTCCCGCACATAGTGGTTTGTATTGAGAGATCGAGAAAAAAAAAAAAGATCGGAGAGAGGCCTGCTAATATGACAGTTTTCATTAAGTTTTAACTTGTTGTCTCATTTACTGTTGTGTATTGCATTTTACTGTAAATTGTTGTGTTGTTTGGTACAGTAAATGCTTTATTATAGTGTGTGTTTTTGGTTGTAATCAAGGGGCCCAAGCACCTTGGTTTCAACTGGGTCAAAATATATAAAAATTACAGTAATGCAAATGTGTAGAAAGTAGGCCACCCCTTGTGGTGGCCTACTTGAACACACATTTGTAAGAACACTTTACTAGGATATGAAAATAACCCTCACCCGCCACAGTCAATGCCCCCCTCATCTCATGGGTGCTCATGGTGCCAGAATTGTCTGTGTCAACACTTTTGAAGATTTCCTAGAAAATTATAACAGAAATGTACAGTTATCATGCACAGGTATACTATTTGTTAAGATTAGTTAAAATGTTTGATTTGTGTTAATTACCATTTCATCATTAGTGTGAATTTCAGTATTAGCATTCTTTACAGTAGTAGTTGTATTGAAATATTAGTTATGCTGGACAATCCCTGCCATTACTCTTACCAGGTACTTCTGAATCTTTGTCCACAAAGCATGAAACTCAACCAAGCCCAATTTATGAGAACCATCCATCTGATTGATGTAATTCAGGAAGCGAAAACACTTTAACTCTGCAATCACTCATAAATACGGATCATATGTTTATACATATCTAAAATACATGTATACACATGTCATATATCATATATATATATATATAGTGTGTGTGTGTGTGTGTGTAAAGACACTGAATCAATATTTCTAAAATGTTAATATTTAAGGACGGATCGACAAAGAGCTAGCTTTTCGTTGGCGTAGCTGGTAGTGGTCACGCTTGGCAAGTTAGAGGTGGCGTGTTCGAGCCCAGCGAGTGGCAAACATCGGCCCGTAGTCCTTGTGACAGAGCATGGCCACGTCTGTTACATACCTTTTACATTTGCAAGGAATGAATGGAAGCGATTGGAAATATCTTCTTCACAACGTACAAGTATATTAATGTACAATAGTATTTTTAAGATGCATATTTGGGTTGAGAAAAGGATACATCAAAGAGGCTGATAATGTGCCTGCAGGTCTCAAGGCTGAACCCATCAGTTTTCACATCAGATCCTGTAAAACAAAATGACACGCGTTACACTCTTAGCACAGTGAGGATGGTCATTTTAAATGTCTTACACTGATTAATTTAAAGGTAAGGATAATTTACTTACTGTGGGTGATTACTTTGTTCAAAATCTGTTGAAGCTCAAAGACAGAAATCTCGGCATCCTGTCAGTGTGAAGGAAAAACACAAGGCTTGAAGATTAACCTTTTTTATGTGTATTCAATTGATTTAACAATTCATGCACTGAAATAAAACATACGTTTCCAGCAATTTGCATGAAAAGATGTTTGAAGTGAGGATCCACATCACTCTCTGTGATTTTATGCTAAGAGGAAATACAGAAAATATTAGTGAAATCGTTTTAGCAACCTTGTGTTTGTACACATATGGATGTACAGTAAAAAAAAAATCAATTATTTGAATATGTACGGTATGAGAAATGAATCCAACAATTTAGGTATCCATAGGAATTGTAAATTACCTCCTCAACCTCAACACTGATATCCTCTTCCATTGGACTGAAACATAAATAAATACAATTATTAATTTAGCCGTACAACATGATGTATGTGAATACTTTCCATCCTCGTCTTAGTCAGCAGCATTTAACTTTTGTAATGAAATAAATATATGTGTTTCAACTCAATAAAATTAGACGTGATTATTATATTGCATGTAACATTTTGGTGCAAAGGAAAACCCCTAGCCCACACCTGGTGGCAGCCTGCTTCTCAGAAAACACACGGAGGATGAAACTGCCCTTGCGGTGTGGCTCAAAGGTGGATGGAATGATAACGTACTCCCCCGGGGGCAGCTTGAATCGTCCGCAGATCTCCCTAAGGTTGATGAAGGTGCTACTCATGGCCACAGGCCGCTGTCTCAGAAGCACGTCCGGGCCCAGGTGAATGTTGGAACGGCCCTTATACTACCAACGGACATGGGGAGGGGAGTGGCCAAACGTGTGGAAAACAATCTACTAAGCTTTCAAACATTTCTAAATGTTAAGCTTTCATAAGCGCTGTACACCATTGTGGTGGGTTATTTTGGAAGATGAATGCATTTACTGCAATATCAAGTTTAAACCTTTCCAGACAAAGAATGTTTGATAGCTTCTAGCTGTGATTCTTATGGCCTGTTATGAAACCTTCATTTTCATGTACATTACCTCATCTGGGACCTTGAATACAAACAAAACAAATTACAAAACAAACAATTAGAATATTAACACACATATTTTATGTGGCACTGTTTTTCCCTATGCTGTGCTTTTTCTAGCAATACCTGGTAAATAGCAAAGCCAATGGTGTTGAGGTCTCGGCCAAATCTACGCTCTGTGCGTCCATCTTTCTGCATCAGACCCACCAGGAAGGTGCAACCATCCTCCCCATCATTAGGGTCCTCGTCCACATCCTCCAACTTGATGACAAACTGAAGGTTGGAGCAGAATGTGGCTGCGGAGTAATATGGTCAAAATGGGACATAAACATGGTTATCCGGACATTAAGCTACCATACATGGATTTAAAAAGACGATTGCGTTTTTGAAAATAGTGCTACATAGCAATTTCCCCTAGAAATCTTAGCTAAGGATTTCCACACCCACATTTTTAAAGAGCATGATGTAACATAATTAAATTTACTCCAGGAATGAATGGCAAAACCTGTCTCTGGTGAAGGAATAAATAAAATATTCCAGGCCTTTAAAATGTGAAAGCAACATACACAAATATAATTCTGGAAAATTGAAAAATGATTATTGTTTTTAACACAGTTAAACCACAGTTAAAAACAGTTTCCAAAAGATTTAAGAAATATTGTCAGTGGAGACCTGGGTTGAGGATTTTAAAACTGAAAATAAGCATCCGATTAGCACCTGCATTGTTCCTGCACCCCCCAGCTGTGGAGCCCACTCTCCACACTCCGTCAAACTGGCAGTGGTTCCAGCGAGCCACCTCATCACTCGTTAGTGTGTCAGGTGTTAGGTTGCAGATCTCCAGCTTTGAGTACTGCAGCTGGAAGTCAGATAATGACATCCTGGATGTAGACAAGAAGAAGAAGGTATTTTAAAGGTAGGATCTGTGGTGAGACTTTTTCACTCGTGACCTGTTATGATAACTGGGTTGTTTTATGGTGATGTTGACATGAGAGTGTCAAATCCTGTAATGTACAGACGGAAGTCTCATACCAAAACTCTCCATCCTCAGCAGAGTAATCTAATCTTGCCTTTTCCTCTGGCCGTACCCCATCCCATTCTCTAGAGCTGAGATAAAACAAAAAGAGTCAAGTGAAATGTTTATTTTGTACCTGGGCCAGTTGCATAAAAATAGACCTAGTCTTCGACTTAAATGTAACTTTAAGTCTGACTTGCCATAGACACTTAAATTTACCTGTTGCATAAACTTCACTATCAGTGACTAATGTAAGACTGACCTAGATAGCCTATTGCGCTTTGCATTATGGTAAAATAATACACTTTGTGAAAAAATTTAACTTGGCGGACAAAACATCGACACTTTACGGCGAAAGATTGATACATTTAAACCTGATGAATCAATAACGTTATGAGTTATGTTGTCATCTACTCACTCGTTTAATAAAATGACATTTAGCGGAAAAGAAGAACCCAATCAACATTTTCTGCAGTTACAATTAACAAACTTTCGTAATAAATTATGCTAAGATAATGAGGTAGTCTACTAACAGATCGTTGGCATAGCAACTCAGCCCTTACCACAAGGTTTAGCCAGGGGGAGAGGTGGCAAACTTTTTTTTTTACCTCAAATTAAGTCAGTCTTACTATTTATGCAACAGACAGGCTTAGTTAGACTAGTCTAACCTGACAATTTAAGACGGTCTAAGGCTAAGACTAGTCTTAGTTTATGCAACTGGCCCCAGATGTTTGTACTGAAAGAACACTCCTTTTACCCCCAATTTAACTCCAGTTGGTATAACTGCCTGGAGTCTACAAAATAACTATTTAGTTGCTTACTTATCACTCCAGGGACCGGTCCACTCAACCTGACCCCAGGGGTTACGGATTCGAACCAGCTGCACCGGTGTACCATGCAGGTGGACCTTCATTCGACATGGCAACAGAACAGTTGGTGCTGTTTAACTGCCCCTCACTGTGTCATTGCCATTGTTAGCTAATGCACAGTGCCTTCAGAAAGTACAACCCTTCACTTCCTCGTTTTGTTGTGTTATAGACTCAAATTAATCGTGTTTTTCTATCAATGCTCACACAAAACCCCACAGTGACAGTTACAAATTTGCATTTGATTGACATCTTCAAACCTCTTCGCCTCAGGAAGAGGGGGATGGACACATAAGATTTGCATTTGGACTGGGAGACTAGTTTAGTTTGGTTCTTTGGAGGAACACATACTGCTAGTTGAGAAGATGTCACCAAGCTGGTTTAGGCAGCAGGTCATGTCATCAGCTGACAATGTCACCTTGTGTAAAACAAATGGGCTCATGAGCCCTTCCCCTTTAAGCGAAACAAGCAGACAAGCAGAGACACCTGCTACAGAGCCACACACCCTAAGACTGGGCCCTTTATCTTTCTACATGACAATAACAACCTGAAGCACACAGTGGCTTTGGAAATGACCCAGATCATCTGTGGAAAGACCTTAAGTTTGCAGTTCCCCAATGCTCCACATCTCACCGACAGAGCTAAATTATTACAAGGTATTGTTAGCAGATTGATAATATGTTGTAAATAAAGACAATAACACAGCAAAAACTGAAATACTGAAGGGATGTAAATTTCCACTGTACACCCTCTTGAGATTACAGTTAACGTGCAAGCTAGTCATAACAACAACACGAATGAGATAACGTTTAAAAACCCTTTCATTGTGTAGCCCACCTAAATTGCACAGGGCCAAAATACTGTGATTGCTGTGATTCTCCATTCCCCTAGATGGCGCTGCTTCATGTTTATTGGCTAAGCCACTCTTTTTTAGCGCGGCTAAAGAAGATTAGCAATTTATTATTTTTTTATTTTCTCCTTCGTCAAGTGCATCGTGAGATGAAGATAGTGAGATATAAATATAGTGAAACAGACCACTTAACATACGGGAGAAACAACCTTGAAACCGGGTGGAGACGGTGTTACGTCCCAACTGGTTCCCAATTTAACTGGTTCCCCAGCTGTGCGTGCACCTATCAGTCTGCCTCTATCACCAGATTCGTCACAAATTCACAAACATATTATTACTGCCGATTTTCAAGTCGGATCTCATATGAAAGTAGGCCTATAGGCTACGTGCGCACAACATTAGGCTACCATTCGCGACAAAATAAATGGAGACAAAATAACTGGTTCCCCGCTGGGGAACCAGTTAAATTGGGAACCAGTTGGGACGTAACACCGGCACCCGAGCAGGTGGGACGCAAGAACAACTCCCTGACGCACGAGAGAACAAGCTGAACCCTTTTTTATACTTGTGTTTCAATTGCATTGTATATAATATGCTGGGGCAGGGAAAGATAGCCAGTTGGACTTCGTGAACCAGCCCAAACTCTGTTGTGGGTAGGGAAACGTAGACAACTCCAGAGCTCTGTAGCTACTTGTTGATTTCCAACTGCTGCATTTAAGCTGATATTATCGGACCTCTGCGACTCCAGACCACTCTTTCTAGAACACAGGTTTGTGTCATTGATACTATCATTACATATTGGAATAGACACACAATATTTAAATCCTTCAAATTGGTTCCCATACCGGGAGTCGAACCCGGGCCGCCTGTGTGAATTTTGTGGCATACATGTGCGTTCTTAATGATGAGATGGCGTAACGTGAATTCATATGTTTATTCAGCTACGAGGTTACCTTAATAGCTTAAGTTTTTGAGGCCTAGAGCCAGCATAAAGGATGTTTGTAACGCCTTTTGCCGTCCAATCGTGACAGAATTGAATTTCAGTTACATTGATTTCGAATGTGTTAGTGATAAAGCTATGTATAGCTACTAATTAGACATTTTGCATTTGTGTATGCAGATTGTTTTTTTGTTGTTGTACATATTCTGCCACTGTTGAGAGAGAGAGAGAGAGAGATTCTACAGCGATTTCTAATGCTTAGTATCACTAATATAGGTCATTGTGATATTCTCATTGATGCCTTAAGTTACGTTTGTTACAATTGGGAGTATCATTCCCATAAAAGCTGCTGAAGTTGTATTCAGATTGACAGTGTTCACTCTAACCTCTTCCGCTGCAGTGATGGAGTATGCATGGCCTTTCACCAACTTCTGACGAGTAACAGCCTCAGTCTCGGATGCGCTTGTTATCTAAAACAAAGCATTTTGTTACATTATGTTTTGTTTGTCTCACTTTCCTATTCACCACACCCTATACTCAAAACATTGACAAAAACAATGATTGTTTACTCTTCGTCAAAAGTTTAACACAGAACAGTAGGCAACAGTAGGCAAGAACAGAACCAAAATGTCTACTGCTGATATTACAACCCTGATCTTGAGTGGGCACACACAGGTAGTTTTAGTAGTGAAGTAGACTTACATCAATTGAGCAGCCCAAGAGGGAACCCAGCCCAAGAGCTTTCTGGATTATTTTAAATAGGTAGGGTGGGGCTTTGCCCAGGTTGTAGGTCTCAGCAATGCCTCCGGTGAAGTCTTCAAAGCCTTCGTTAGTGGAACCACCAGACAAGGCCTCATATGAGCTGTTTACTCTGCACAGTAAAAAAAATCACCAGAGATATTTAATCTCTGCACAACTGTAGGAATGAAGAAACATGTCTCCTGCTTTGTTCCACTGATTAAAAATGTTTTACATTTATGCATAAAACATTTTATGGTTAAATATATACATAAACAAGGACGTTTTCATACATGTGAAGGCCATTCAAAACAAAGATGCAATAGATCCTGTGACCGGACCAGATATGGCAGGTTCAGAAAGCTACTTTCTCTGAGAAAATATTTACATTTCAGGCTGTGGGTTGTGGCTGTAGGTAACTCCTGTATTTGTTCAACAGATAAGACCAACCTTCCATGACCAAACCAAAAAGTTACATTTACATGTTATTATCTAAAGAACTGCAGATACCAGTAATATAGACCATATACAGTGTCTATTTTCTGCCAGAGGAAGAACCTGTTCCTACAGTCTCACCATCACCTACCACCAACTTCTCTGTCTACTTACTTGGCGTAGGCCTTCTCCAGCAGGGCACTCCAGAACTCCGTCCCCTCGGCAGAGTGGACGAAAAGGAGCTTGTCCTCTCTAGTGGGCAGCCTGTCATCAATGACAACATCCACCCATTCTCCAAACTGCCAAAACTGCGGGCATGGAAAACGGAATGTGACTCACTTCCCAATCCTGTTTTAGTTTAGTTCTTTTCACTTCTTTCCCTTGTTCACTACAACAGATATTTTCAAGATGGTTTATTTTGGCAAGTGTAAAAACTAAAGTCGAAACAAGAGCTTCTTACTCTCTGTAGAACAACTAGGAAAATTACAAAGCTTCCTGTTCAGTGCTGTCCTGCCTGTTTGTGTCCCTGGCAGACATGGATGCATGGCCATGGACAAGCCCCAGGGAAAAGTCTCACACTCACCTGGAAGTGAAAGATCCCTGCATAGTGCTCAGTAAAGCTCTGCCCGGGAGGAACAACTCGAGCGAGGATTTCCTTATCCAGGGTCAAAGAAGCAATGGCAGCCAGTAACCAACAGTCACCTGCATATGTATCAGTTTAGAAATTTGTTTCAATCACTTTGCGGTTACTTTGTTACAATTGCAGTCATAAACTTTGATAGAGGGAGAGCATCATGTGTGCAAACAACATAAGCATGTTTAAATGACAGGGTGTTCACCACTTATACAAATATTCACTATGAGTAATTCTCTGTCATTCGCGGAGGTAGTACTTGTGGGTGTATTCCATCAGGACAATCCAAATGGACACCTAGTTAGTTACCTTCATTTTATTCACTCTGTTTTGTTATAAAGATATATTGCATTCATGTGCCTTCAGTCTGCTTGCACTGTACATTTGAAGGAGGTGTGGGTCATATTCAAACAACTGCCAGATACTTATTTGAATAGTGGATTGAGCTA
This sequence comes from Osmerus mordax, assembly GCF_038355195.1. Taxonomy (NCBI): domain Eukaryota; kingdom Metazoa; phylum Chordata; class Actinopteri; order Osmeriformes; family Osmeridae; genus Osmerus; species Osmerus mordax. The sequence continues at coordinate 1,460,976 of NC_090070.1, forward strand.
ACAAGGAATGGCTTTTCAGTTTTTGGTATATCGGTTGCAAAACTGAATAGGCTTCTTCCCAACCTTGTCAGCAGGACTGCTACTGAATATGGTGATCAAATGGATTTATATGAAGCAATGTGTATTCAGTGCAGATGCTTAGACACAGAGATAGGCTGCAGAGTTAGAGTCCAATTGCAGACAATTCCAGGCACTTAGATATTTCCCAACTGGGGTTGCCACTCCCACTCATTGTTTAAACATAATATATTATGGATGTGGGTGATTACGTGGAGTTCTTATTTCAGAGCAAAGGAGTGGCCCTCAACTGGATCAACAACCAAGTTTTTTGTGTTCATTTGGAAATCTAATTACACAATAAAAATTCTGAAAAACTAAAATACATTCATTTTCTATGAGTGTTTCCTGTGTATTATTACACTTTTCATCTGCATAAGAGGATTTATTAAACTCACCTAGAGCTCCTTGACAGATATCAGTTCTCTGGGCTCCATCAACAATGAACTGAGGGCTTGACAACAATTCCTGTGTTAAAAAACAAATATTGTTATTTATTATTATCATTACCCTCATCATTATCATAAACAATATTCATCATAACAGCCAACCTTTGTTTCACTGAAATTGTCTTACACGTGTAACAATTTACGAGGACATTTCATTACACATGGGAGTCAGATGGCTGAGCGGTTAGGGAGTCGGGCTAGTAATCAGAAGGTTGCCAGTTCGATTCCCCGCCCGTGCCAAAAGACGTTGTGTCCTTGGGCAAGGCACTTCACCCTACTTGCCTCGGGGGAATGTCCCTGTACTTACTGTAAGTCGCTCTGGATAAGAGCGTCTGATAAATGACTAAATGTAAATGTACACATATGCTTTGTAATGGATACACATACATCACTTTAAACTTGACTTTTTAATTACATACATGTTACCCAATTACCAACTTTTTTTAAATTCAAAACAGGTACTAAATTGAGAGTATGAGCAAAAAGTTAAGTTACGTTGGCTTAAAGTAGGCCAAGAGCTGATTTAGCAGTTGATCTGATCCCTGAGACTCACAGCATCTCTCCATCCTCCAAGCCCAGGGAATAAGACACTCCCCAACACCATTAGACAGCCCCCCACCCCCCACGTCGTCTAGGAAACTTGACCCAGAGGAGGCTACAGTACAGAAGCTCACACAAAAGACCAAGTGGCAAAACAAACACACATACTAGCCCTGTCAACTTGGATTTCCTTTTATGGCATTAGTCAATCCTGCCTTAGTTACTGCCAAGTCATGTAGAGACCCTTTAACTGTTAATAAAAGAGCAATATGATAATCCTAGACCCTTACTGCTAAGTGTCTGATACTAAATGCACTACAAATAGTTTAAGTTCAAATGTCACAACAATAGACTGTGCTTGCATCTAATTTATGTCATGTGTACCCTGTTAAATGCCAGATGAGATGGACCTTACCGTGGGTCTTTTCCACACCACACCCTTTGTTTTGGAGGAGTAGCGTCCCAACTCATTGTAACCGAGAGAGTTCCAGTCAGCTGGGAAGGTTGGGTCATTGAACAGGGTCCCACTCTTCAAACTGTCTCTTCTCAAACTTTCATAATCCTGCTTGTTGAAGGGTATGGCCTTGTCATTGCTGCCTATCCCTTCGTCCTCCCTGGTTTTCCTTCTGGCCAGGCTATTCGCTATATTCGACATGTTGTCCCTCTTAGACTTGCTGGATTGGATGTGTTCTGTAGTGGTGTGAAGTGTACAGCAGACCCTGTGGGTGCTTCGGTTTAAATCCTGCAGGAAAGCAGGTGTGAAGGGGTGGAGTCGCTTGACCTGTAGTCACCTGAGACAGGTGGAGGTGTGGTGTATGCTGTTCCATAGAACCTCCATTTCTGAATTATGAATGACCTTACATGGAATCCAGAGGGGTAGAGCTAATGGAGATTATTACATTTACAATAAATACTGCATTTATGAAGAGTGTGAATGGAGAGTACCCATGCTGCCACTTTGAGATTTCACATTTAGGCTGTTCATCGGTGTAGGGTGTACCAGACGGGACATTTTTCTATGCAAAAATGTTATGAGCCTTACAAGTGTAGGTAGCCTACATCAGTTGGAAAATAAATCTACCGGTGACCGATTAAAAGGTTCAATAAACTTGAATTGCAGGTGGGTGCATGTGTGTGGGTCACGGTCACACCATAGATTTATAAATACAGATAGCTACTACTACACCAGTAAGATACGAGGCTGACAGGGAACATCCAAATGATTAAGTATCTTTGATTTTGTAAAAAAGAATTATCTGTTGGATTGTTCTACGTAAACGCCGATATTTTGCTACATTCCTTACTTCGCATTGGAAACTTCGCATTAAATGCAATACAAATTATGGTTTAAGGGAATTATGAACAGGTTTAAAGAACATAAGTGATGTGCTTTAGTGATAGTTTCGTCTTCCTTGTCGCTTTGGTCAAAACACGCAGCAACTTGTATCAAACAGGCCACGCCTGGATGTGGGGCGGAGACGGACAATCACAGCTTAAAAGTTTCCATGCAACTTTAACATCTGTGCATTCTTGGTGATAGTGTTAAACAGCATTTCACCAAAAATGTCTGGTGTAGCGTCTACCCTCGCCAAAAAAAGGGCACTGGCCGCAGGATTTGGCACCAACGCTAATGCTGTGAAATACCTCAATCAGGACTTTGAAACGCTCAGAGCCCAATGTTTGAGTCAAGGTGGACTATTTTCGGATCCAACTTTTCCAGCCGCACCCGAATCGTTGGGTTTTAAAGAACTCGGCCCTAGCTCGTCTAAAACTAGAGGAGTGGTATGGAAAAGGCCTAGAGTAAGTACCTGTGAAGTTATGCTTACAATTGTGCGTCTTTATTTATGAATGCATATGATTTGGTTGCTGTTGGGATGGTTGTTGGATTATGAAGTTATCGCGCATTACGCATCTCCATGTCACGTAGCTAAGATCCATAAAGGATAGAGTAACTATTGAGAAAACGAAGCCTTGATGAATTGTGAAATGGTAGGATCCGTTTTAGTTAAGACTTCTTTGAGAGTCCCTATTGTAACTTACTCTAGCCTACTTTATTTAAGTGTGCGGTAATCAAACACTAAATGTTGTTAAATTGTTTATGATGGATGCCCTGTTATAATAATAATATATATATATATAATTATTATTTATGTATTTATATATTTTTGGTGACATCATGTAAATATAAGTACTGTAGCCTGTGGATTCTTTTTAGTAAAAGTTTATATTGACGTCCCAGCTAGTATAGCCAAGTAGGCTACTGTATCTGGAGGTATAAGTCCTTTCCACAAGGAGGCGCTATACAACCAAGGTATTGACTGCAAATTGCATAATATTTTGGGGACGCTTGACCAAATGTATGAGACAAGCGAAACAGTAGGCCTATTTGATCTATGATTGATATGGTGTTTTATGTACAGTTTTGTACAAACAAAGTTTCTATCTAATACAGTACATGATTGTTAATATGTAAATCCAATAGAGAAAAGGACAGAGAGAGGGGGAATTGTCTTTTACTTTCTTGTGACTGTAAAAACTTTTTCCAGGAGTTGTGCTCACATCCAGAGTTCATTGTTGGAGGTGCCACCAGAACGGATATCTGTCAAGGAGCTCTAGGTAACATTAGCTTGCTCTTGCTTCACAACAAGGGCATTTTTACTGTACATTCTTAACTTGAAAAGCTTGCATAAAAACCCCTTTGGGTATCAGCTCTCTTGCATTTTATAAGCCCTTCTCTGTGACCCCAACACGGTTTATTTTATCCTAAAATAAACCGTATGCCAAAGATATGATACAAACCATCTTCACCCTCAAAAAAATTCCCATGGTATGTGTTCAGTACGGAAGGGTTAGGTTGGGTACTTGGGTTAGGTTTTGTCTGGTTGTGCAAATATGCAACTGAAATTTGATCCTAACCTCAAATTACAAGAAGAGGCTTGCCCATTGTTTATCTGAGTCTAAAAGGTGCCACATGTTTTCGAAGACTTGCTCAAGTGGGAGTTGTGAAGTGAAAAAGTTATTTTGGAAAAATGTAATGTTATTATCTGATGAGCTCTGAGCAAGGTGACACACCCGCACATGCATGCACACACACACACACACACACACACACACACACACACACACACACACACACACACACACACACACCCACACACACACACACACCCACAGACACAATTCATCCCCTACAGAATTCAAGGAAGTGGCTGATGACTCACCATATGCGTGCCTCAGTTAAACCACACAATATTTTTTGTTCGGTGGTTTCAAGCATACAGTAGAAAGACAGTGTTTCCTCTAGGATTTCTTTTAGCAGTGGGGGCAGGACTGTCCGACCCCCCCCCCCCCCCCCCCCCATGTCATATTGCACATACTTTCGTCCTATTTCCCCTAAAGCAATAAGGTTAGGCTACTTAAAGAGACCTTCCACTCATAAAGTAGGCTATAGGTTACCTAAATGGCAAATGCTGTCAATTAATAATTGACGTAACAACGTATTGTAAATGGTCGATTAAGGTACTCGAAAGCATGTACACTGTCTGCTTCATTTGATCTTGATAGGCTGTAGCAAATAATAACAATAAACCCACTATTTATTAATTAAAACTACTTCAGCATAATAATGCACTTAAAATACAAACAGCAGCAATTGCTATCGAATCAACAGACATGTGCAATTTAGCTAGCCCGGGGAAGAATAAAAACAACGAAAATCACCAGTTAACTTAATTTAAATTAGCAAGAACTATAGACTAATACAACAAAAGGCTTAAATGAACTGACAACGTAAATTATACGATTTACAGTTCTCAAGGACGCACACACGCAATCTCAACTGCGGTGTGAAGCGCGTGTCCGTGCTATTCTCCGACATGCACTCAATCATTGCTGATAGACGGCCTACAATTTTGTACAGCCCTATTTCTGATACAGTGGCGGCAGAAATCTCTCGTCTTACTTTGTCGTACACAACAGGGATTTGTTTCTCGGAGAATAGCTTCCTATTAGGGTTAGGGTCAAGAGAGTTTGGAAGCTAGCTCCTTCAAATCGCCAGCTACGGAATGGTGAACCCTTAATTTTGAAAAAGCTCTTACAAATGTGGGAACATAGGGCTGTTGGAATAGAGGGCTGTGGGAACCTAGGGGCTGTGGGAACATAGGCACGCTCCCGAATGATGGACAGGGGCAAACAAGCAAAGAACATGTGTATATTGTTGTAACGGTTTTGACCTGGAAATTTAACTTGTGAAAACGCAAGTTGTCTCTTCATAAAACAACAAACAGTAGAGTTCTTCATTGCATTCAAATATTCAGCAACTTGCTCTTTAGAATAATTAAGAATAGGCCTATGTCTTCGTAAAAATTCAGTGGCGGCACTGAATCAGAAATAGGGCTGTATAAAATTGTAGGCCGTCTATCAGTGATTGTTAGAGTGTAGGGATGGGAAGATTCACCGATTCGCATCAATGCATCGGCATAAAAGCTCACGATGCGATGGCCCGGATCAAAAGTGTGCACCGGATACAATGTGGGATGAATCGCGATGCATCGTTTCTAACATTTTTGCATCGGTATAATCCGATGTATTTATATAGAATCGTGTGTAGGCGAACACCATTTAGTATTTAGAAATGTGACCAATGATTTGTGACCAATAATTTATATTTAGATATATTAAAGATCCTGTAAAGTGGAATTAAAAACGAGTTTCAAGTTCACCACAGAATAATGTGTTATTAACTACCCATCCAAATTTGAATGAAAAAAAACCACGACAAGTATGTTAAATTAGGCTTTGAAATCGTAAGAAAATCAGCAGTCTTCTCTGTTAAAGACTGGGGGGGGGTGTCGCCTGAAGGAGCTGAAGCTCCGCCCCTCGCTGCCTACCTACCACCCAGATAATGGACGCTACGTCAAGCCGAACAAAACAGTATAGAATTTATTTGTTCAATGAGTGAAACATACAGATGCATATAAATGAAATGTTCCCCTGAGCTGTAACACGAGTAAAAATTGACACCAGAGAAAGCAGACAGTGAGCTCTTCTAGCACACTAGCTACCATTTCACCAAAATACCATCATTCTACACCGAGTAGCCTAATATCAAGTTAGCGGTTTGCACTAACTCAAAGCAGAGATACCTCTGGAAAAGTTATCTAGTATAATTATAATATAATATATAGGGAGTCAGGTGGCTGAGCGGTGAGGGAGTCGGGCTAGTAATCTGAAGGTTGCCAGTTCGATTCCCAGCCGTGCCAAATGACGTTGTGTCCTTGGGCAAGGCACTTCACCCTACTTGCCTCGGGAGGAATGTCCCTGTACTTACTTTAAGTCGTTCTGGATAAGAGCGTCTGCTAAATGACTAAATGTAAATGTAATGTATAACAAGCACACAGAACCGTGTGTTGGTGAACCCCGTCTGTCTCTGGTCTATGTTAAAACTGCCCGCCATGAAATGGTCAGTGCAGAGGCGGCTGTTGGAGTTTATCCGAAGCTTTCCATGAGCGTGGCTCTTCACAAAATCTATCCACCTATTTTTCCTTTCATTATCAACAGGGAACTTAAATGGCGTTGCAGCGCAGCTGGAGTTCTTGCATCAGGGAAGATGCAGTTGCGGGTGGTGGGAGACATCCTGAAGCTAGCTAGCTAGGTGATGTAAGCTAAAATAACAGTACAGCAGGAGGAGCCATTCAGTGATCTGACGTAGATAGGTCGAAATGACGTAGATAGGTAGTTTTTTGGCTCCGCCCATTAAAACCTGATCTGAAAACGGAAGAGAAACTGTTCTTCGGTCTAACTCCACAGTTTCAGTGCGACAACGTTTTTGCGCTTTGCACATGCTTTCAGGAACTCATTTCACACGTATATAATGTACTTAGAAGCAAAACATGGAATTTACTTTAAAGGATCTTTAAGCGCGCTCTCATCTCCACTGCTGTCAGTGGCCGATTCTCTTCAAGTCTCTCGGCCAAGTTTCGCGCGAGGTGGAGGCGTGTTTGGGCGAGTGTCCCTATGAATTGCAATAAATCCAAGGTTTGGAAACACTTCGGATTTTACAAGAAAGATGGGCAATTTGAGAAGACCCATGCAATTGGCGACAAACTTTAGCTACGATGTCTTTGGGAACGGCCCGTAAAACTAAGATTCGTTGTACGATGGATTCTACGATCAATTTAGGTTAACGACGCTTTCGGGAAACGCAGCCCTGAATAATCTTTCACTTAATCTCTAGTAACACCAGAGATTTGGGTCTGGATATCTGGCATTAGTCTTGCGATCACAAAACCTTGTGCTATTGCTATCTTGGTCACAAGGCCCACAATTTAGAAGCATTGTCAAGATGTCAAAGTGCGAATGGAAATCTGTGGGCTCTTGATCTTTTCCTTTATTCAAATTAGTACACAAATATACACAGAAATCCTTTTGTTTATTTATCTTATATTTTCCTTGATCAGGTGACTGTTGGCTTTTGGCTGCCATTGCCTCTTTGACCCTTAATGAGGATGTCTTGGCCAGAGTGGTTCCCAGCGGGCAGGGCTTTGGAGACACTTATGCTGGAATTTTTCACTTTCAGGTCTGTGCCCCTTGCTGTTGTCTGATTATGCTTCTGATCTAAACAGTCAATTTCACTTTTATTGATCATTTAGTTGTAAATGTAGGCCTTAAGTAGGCCTAAACAATACATTTCAGTCTGTGGCCACTCTATTATTGTAGATATATTTACGTTTTTATGAAGATTCACTGAACTGAATGTTTAAAATGCGGGATATTATAGTGCTGAAAGGTTTTCAATGTGGCTAATTGACACCTCCATATCGTGCAGTTTTGGCAGTTTGGCGAGTGGGTGGATGTTGTCATTGATGACAGGCTGCCAGTGAAAGATGGAGAGCTGCTCTTTGTCCACTCTGCTGAGGGGACGGAGTTCTGGAGTGCCCTGCTGGAGAAGGCCTATGCCAAGTGAGCGGACTGTAATCCAAAAACATTTAATACAGACAGGTTTTCTGAAACTGATGCCCTAAGGAGTTTCTCCACCATACAGTATACTGACATGAATCCAAAACTCAACAAAGTATTGTTCAGAATGTCTATACTTTCACTTGATTGCATTCACCTCTTCAAGTTAATGCTATTGATTGAAACATCTCCTGATGAACAACTGTGTTGCCTACAGGGTGAATGGCTGCTACGAGGCCTTGTCTGGGGGCTCCACCACGGAGGGCTTTGAGGATTTTACCGGGGGCATTGCTGAGAATTACGATCTGAAGTCAGCTCCCCCGAACATGTTCCAGATTATCAGGAAAGCTCTGGATGCTGGAGCTCTGCTTGGATGCTCCATTGACGTACGTCCTTGATTGATAACCCCAACAACTGTGTGTGTATTATATAATGTGATATCTAAAATGGAGGCACGCAGTGTTTGACACAGCAGTGCAAACTGTAAACATGGATGTAAAAAAGGTGCCTAATAGTTTTGCATAACCAATACATATATTAAATTAAGTATCTTAGTGTCAAGTGTTGTGGAATCTTGTTATTTATTGTTATTTTGTGGTGCAGATTACCAGTGCCTCTGATTCGGAAGCTGTCACTCGCCAGAAGCTGGTGAAGGGCCACGCCTATTCCTTAACAGGAGCTGTTGAGGTGAGTCACTGCATCCAAACTGCCTGGGCCAAATCAAGTCAAATTGTATTTGTATAGCCCTTTTTACAAGCAATGTTCAAGGTTTCCCGCAGAAAATGTGTTAGATAAGGTGGTAGGGTGGGGTTTGCCGTCAGACCGGGGGGGAGTGGGGGGGGGGGGGGGGTCGTATGTGCGATAGACTAATGCATTCTGCAGAGAAGGGATACTGGTGTTGGTCACGGTTTGGAATTAAAGGGAGTAAAACAGGACAGAGTAACACAGTGGATATTGCTATACATTTTAAGTTTAAATGACGTAGTTAAGGCGGCAGGCGTGTGTTGCTTAGGTCGGCCGCCTTAACTGAAAAGTGCTGCGGGAAACCCTGAGTAGTAGTCACTCTGGTAGTGAGGTGTTTATGGATTGCAACTCGGGGCATAGCTGAGGTGTGTGTGTTGATGTGAAGGTGAACTACCGTGGAGGAAAGGAGAAGCTGATCAGGATGCGTAACCCCTGGGGTCAGGTGGAGTGGACTGGGGCATGGAGTGACGGGTGGGTCTCACTATAAACAACAAAACTAGTCAACCGTTACTATTTAAGATGCTATTGTGTGTTCATTGACTGATTTAAAGACTTTTTTCAACATATACAGAAAGAAAAGCATCCACAGCAAGTAAATAGATAGAATAGATAGTATACATGAATATGATTTATGTGTCACATTGCTATATTCAACTTGGAATTTTAATAAATGCTGTCATATCTCTGAAGTTCTTCAGAGTGGAACTATGTTGATAGCTCTGAGCGTCCAGTGATCAAAGCAGAAGATGGAGAATTCTGGTATGTTCCTTTTTTATTCTAGATAATGAAGAGTGGATTACTACTGTATTTCACCAATTATACATACCAATTGATGTATCAACCTCTAAAACAGAACACACTGATCTTGATGACATTATTTTCAGTTGTCTGTCACTTTATCATTTCTTTACCACAATGACTGATCGGTTCGATCACTTAATCACACTTCCACTTTTTTTCCATGTAGGATGTCTTTCAATGAGTTCCTGAGGAACTACTCTCGTATAGAAATCTGCACGCTGACACCGGACACCATCACCGATGACTCGGTGAAGCACTGGAGTGTGTGTAACTACAACGGCAGCTGGAGGAAGGGCTCCACGGCGGGGGGCTGCAGGAACCATCCTTGTGAGTACTCAGGGAGACAGTGAAAGGAATCACACAGGAACCGACAGGATTGTTGTGTTTAAAACTTACGTCTGTTAAAGGATTAAGTCAGAAGAATTGGAAATTATTAATAAATTAATTGTGCCAAATAGTTGGTTTGCATGAGGTAGTCTTTCCAAAGTTGTTTTGTCAATATATATCATAAACAATTTACACTTGTATCATAAGTATTTATACATGGACTGCTATTGAACTGGGGCAGTGTCTTTTGTTCTGATCGCTTTGCTGTTTGCACACTGTGGTGTTGATAATGTTTGTGTATGAATATGTTTGTGTTTATGTACCTGTTCTCTTGTAATGTAATGTATCTGATGTACTATGACGATTACATTTCCCTCCGAGGATTAATTAAGTCAACTAAGTAATAAATATAAACAATTGAAAACATTTCTACCACAGACACCTTCTGGATGAACCCTCAGTTTGTGATCAGGCTGGATGAGGAAGATGATGACCCAGATGACAACGAAGTAGGCTGCAGCTTTGTAGTTGGCCTCATCCAGAAAAATCGTCGCAAATTGAGGAAAGTAGGCGAGGACATGCACACCATTGGTTTCGCCATCTATGAGGTGAGATCATTGTTCAGCAGACTATTAAAGCTACTCTCTAATCATGTACAGTACCAGTCAAAAGTTTGGACACATTTTCCCTTGAAGATGTGTCCAAACTTTTGACTGGTACTGTAAGTTATGACTGATAACTAAGTATTGATAACTATGTATCTGATAACTAATTCAAATGTTCATTGTTTTTGATTTCCTTAGGTTCCAGCACAGGTGAGGAATAGACCAGAGAAGGCATAGATACAGTATGCTGATCTTGTCAGCACTACATGACACATTCTTCTCACTTGGTCAGAGGAGGCGCTCAATGACCTGTCACTCAAATGTGGTACTTTGCCTAACCCTGTTCTTGGTTAAACTGTTTACTTCCTTGAATGCTGTCTGAACAAGTGCAGAAGTCAAGTATCTGTTTTACAGACAGTTTTAACAGATACATTAAAATCCTTTGTTACAAAGGATTCAACGTTCATTCCATTGTGTTCAACATGCATCGTTACTGATTGGTTTCGTCTCCTGTCAGTTTCATGGCCAGAGGGAGGTTCACCTGGATAAAAACTACTTCCTGACACACGCTCAGAAGGCTCGGTCAGAAACGTTCATCAACCTGCGAGAGGTCAGCACACGATTCAAGCTGCCCCCCGGGGAGTACCTCATCGTCCCCTCGACCTACGATCCGCACCTGAACGGTGACTTCTGCATCCGCGTCTTTTCCGAGAAGCAGACAGAGACAGTGTAATGCTTGTAGTTTCACTCTTGCATGTGATTTGATCATTTGCGTTTAAGGCAAAATGTTAAAAGGTGCTGTGTGTATGTGCTTGAAAAAGACATGGGGAAATGTGTTGCTCTATACCGAATGGGTTGTTGCATTGTATGTGTATTGTTTACCTACACGGTCCATGACCTGGTTCATGAGATTACATTGGAATTATTAGCTTTTTTTTTTAGTCAAGGTGAGAAATAAACTTGTATCTCTCAAATTCTTCCCTAGACCCTGTGATGATCCTGTGGAAGCAGTATTGGATGACGTAAGTCCACTACCATAGTCAAGATATAGGTGTGATTTAAATTGGGGATCATTGGTGCAGGAAAATTCCTAACTAGCTTGGGACCTCGTACTGCATGTGTCAAATGTGTAAGAACTGAAGACGATTGTGAACTAATTTCATTTGTGTGTGTTTCAGGATGTTGTGTCTGATGCTGAGGTGGATTCTGGGTTTAGAGGGTTGTTTACAAAGCTGGCTGGAAAAGTAAGTTTCATTTCATGAAGAGTAAAGTATTAACATTTGGCAATACTAATAGAAAGGGGAAGAGAAGGGGCCAGTTCCATATCTCTCCCAGCAGAATAATATAATTTTACAAACAATATCACATGTATTTTATTGTCATCTCTTCCAAACCAAATCCTATTAAATTAGACTGCTCATATCCATACGGACGCACCACATACATACCCCTATTGTTTGTGTAATAACACAAACCTGCAAATGTACTAAAATCACTGTAAAGTGGTCATGCAGGCAATGCCTACTTCGTAGGCTAAATCTTGAGCTTGCTGGTTTGACCTTATTCCTTTGTTTAATTGATGATATATTACATAGGACATGGAGATCTCTGCAACGGAGCTGCTAACTATTTTGAATAAGATTGTTGCCAAACGTAAGTGAAGGTGCTCTGCAGACATATATACGTTTTCAGGCTAAATGGAAATAACAACTTTCTAAGCTCAACATCTGGCTTTGTTTCTTGCAGGAACTGACATTAAAACAGACGGCTTTAGTCTCGAAACCTGCCGAGTCATGGTGAATCTCATGGACGTATCCTTTCTGTGTTTACTATACTCAGAATGAAAAGTCATGCAAAACATATTTATGAAATGGCCTATCTTTTTTTGTCCAGTATCATGTCAGCCCTTAAATAATGGGTCTGGTTGCCTTTATGACAACATTTAAACAATACAATTATTACCGTCTCTAATCGGTTCAGAATCAGCCTTAATATGACAGAAGGACAGTGGAAATGGAAAGCTGGGTCTGGGGGAGTTTGCAACTCTTTGGAAGAAGGTGCAGAAATACCTGGTAAGATAGCTGGCCATCAGTTGGTACATTGCATTTCAGGCCCATTCTTTAACAATCAAACACCAGTGGGTATAGCCTGAAGGGACAGACACCAGAGATACACATGATATGTAAATGAAGCCTGTGACATTTGGTTCCCAAGCCCCAGTAAGGACTAACCAGGAGAGAGTGCAGTTGTGACCTTAAAATGACTGCAGCACAAAAATAAACAAGCCCATGATTGTTGTTCATTCAATAGTAGATGGCACATTGAAAGTAAAAAAAAAACAGCACCACGCTAACAATATATATGGAAAAAAACGATTATGCATTTTCTATGGTGCATTTTCATATTTTTCCGAACTAGGTTACATCATTCAGTTTTAATGATTGATTAAATACTGTAATGAGAGGCCAAGAGAGTCATAATACGATGATTGATGATGATTGATTGACTGATTCATGTATTACTCTTTATGCTCCATGCAGGGTATCTATAAGAAGAATGACATGGACAACTCAGGCACCATGAGTTCACCTGAGATGCGTATCGCCTTGAAGGAAGCAGGTGTGTTTTCCGGCACTGTACTATAAATACATTTCATTTTGAGGGGTCAGTAGATGGTAAGACAACTTTCAACATACTTTCAAACTGTACTGCAACTGGTCAATGTCAAGATTTAGTGGATTGTTGGCATTTGTTGATAGGTATAGTAATTATTATGTAAAACTGACAATCTGTTGTGTGTTGATTTGTGGATGCTTTGAGCACTAGTCAATGGCTATGCTGACAGAATGAGTATTTATACACCACTTTCTCAGTTGTGACAATTTTCCAAAAATCTAAGATTTGTTTTGGTCCTTTCCAGGCTTTACCCTGAATAACCCCATCTACCAGCTTCTGATAGCTCGCTATGCTGAACCAGACATGACCATTGACTTTGACAACTTTGTGGCATGCCTCATGCGCCTGGAAATGATGTTCAGTAAGTAAATAGTATTTATTTTACAGTGTAGGACTTTTGTAAGAGTGTGTGTTCTTTTTGAATAATTGATTTTAGATTTCATCAATTAATAAAATATGCATATGGCTAAATATGGATTTATCCATAACATTTGTTCTGGTGGTGTGTACAGATTCAAACTGTGATCTGTCTCGCATAACATGGAGAACCTCTTATTCACTGAATGTTTACATTTCAACTCTGGTCTCTTCACTGGCATCAGAATTATGTGGAAAATACTGCTGCCAACAGGGCAAACAACATCGCTCAATGTGGCCATTCAGTTAGAATGGAAATTTTCTGTGTCAAATTCAGCATGGCGTCGTGTTGAATACAAATATTGTATTTAATAAATGACTTTATAACACAGGAGTCTTTAAGAAGATTGATGCACATGAGACTGGCTTCATAGAGCTTGACTTCCAACAGGTCAGTGAATTAATTTCTCAGTGAAAATGTTTTTTGCATTTCCTTTAAGTATTATTGTGTGCAATGGAGGGTGATAGACAGATTGTTACAGAAGTGTGTGGGTGTGTGTTTGTTTTTTGTATACAGTGGCTTAACTTTTCAATGATCTAGAAGACCCTTAAACCACCCGGAAAGACGGGAAGCTAAAGAACAAGTGTAAAGAACAAGTGTTAAACACCTAAATAGGTAACACATGACACCTGTTATTTCACATTTTTGGGGATTTTATAAAAATGTTGCATGGTTTGTTAAGTTTGAAAACATTACTTATTCCTGATATAGTTCATGTAGTCTACGACACAAGTACCAATCTAGAACAATCAATTTGTTCTGTACCCTTTGTAAAGGCCAAACTTTGTGTTTTGTCAGATATGTAATATGATTTACGTCTTAGACACTCAATTCTTAAGATTTGGTTTTCAAATGTTTATGTGCTTAATTTACTATATTGCAGAGATCTATTATGATAAGTTTACCAGAAACATACAGTATTTGTTCAAGCATTAGTGCTCCATGGGACCATGAGTCAGCATCTGAATACAATAACTAAGGACAATCTTGTGTAAAACTATGGCATTTATTCATCCTTCTTTAAATAAACAATTTGTTAAACTATTCACAATTCAGTACGTGTTATTATTATTTTCCCGAAAATGCATTTTGCATTTACATCATTTATATTCTAAGTTATGTTCAATGACTATTGTGGACTAATGCTGATCTCGTTTTCAGAGGTTATGGTATGGTCCCTCAACGGGTGTATCTCTTTAACTGCACGCTTTGTGGTGTCATTGATGCTGACTCCTCCCCATAGATGGGCAGGGCACAACACTGCAGCACTGAGACACTGATTTCTTCAGCTTTGTTGTTGTCTACAGTTTATATCAGTTTATCATATTCAACATAACTAAGAGGTGTATGACAAGTAAACGTCGAAAATCGAGCTTGTGGTGAGTTCCATACAAATTCGGAATTTGAATGTCAAATGAATTTGTGTGTGTAGATTCAGTTAACTAACCAATTGGTGTCTAAAGGTTTACAAACTCAGTTATCATACGTTAAACGGATAGCCTACTTCTAACTTGAACGTTAAACATAATGCTAACTTACTGTTTCAACGACAGGATTTTGTTGCGGCATGATGATTCTCACAGCAGTAGCCTACCTAGTAGCCTATTAACCTCTTGCACAGTACACGCGGTGTACTGTACAGGAGCAGTGATGTACAAGTGTTTCACAAGACAAACACATGAAATCGAAATCATTCAAATCGGTTTGCTAAACGTTAATGGCGTCAACATTTTGTATTTAGCATTAGATTAGATGATAGAAGATTCGATGTTTTTGAACTCTTGATTAGAAACTAAAATCTTAATGAAGCTCAATCAGCATTTGATTAAATCGTCTTTCAATACATCTTCTCATTCATCAATTCCCGCTAATTTTTTTGCATTTAGCATAAACGTTTGTCCTGAAAAAGTCCAAAAGGGTTTGGAATATGATCGATTTGAGCGGTAGGCCTATAGCTCCTACTGTAGCAATGGTAGTTCACTAAAAGTATTGATCAATAATGAAATAAATACATAAGTGTTTATATAAACATGTAGTAGGCCTGGTCCACTTTAAAAAGGGGGACCGGAGGGTGTGCTCCAACTTTAGGGGGATCACACTCCTCAGCCTCCCTGGGAAAGTCTATTCAGGGGTTCTGGAGAGGAGGGTCCGTCGGATTGTTGAACCTCGGATTCAGGAGGAGCAATGTGGTTTTCGTCCTGGCCGTGGAACTGTGGACCAGGGTTGGACTCCGCCAGGGCTGCCCTTTGTCACCGATTCTGTTCGTAACTTATATGGACAGAATTTCTAGGCGCAGCCAGGGCGTTGAGGGGGTCCGGTTTGGTGACCTCAGGATCGGGTCGCTGCTTTTTGCAGATGATGTGGTCCTGTTGGCTTCATCGGGCCGCGACCTTCAGCTCTCACTGGAGCGGTTCGCAACCGAATGCGAAGCGGCTGGGATGGGAATCAGCACCTCCAAATCTGAGGCCATGGTTATCGACCGGAAAAGGGTGGAGTGCAATCTCCGGGTCGGGGAGGAGATCTTGTCCCAAGCGGAGGAGTTCAAGTATCTCGGGGTATTGTTCACGAGTGAGGGAAGGATGGAGCGTGAGATCGACAGGCGGATCGGTGCGGCATCCGCAGTGATGCGGGCTCTGCATCGGTCCGTCGTGGTGAAGAAGGAGCTGAGTCGAAAGGCGAAGCTCTCTATTTACCAGTCGATCTACGTTCCTACCCAAACCTATGGTCACGAACTGTGGGTAGTGACCGAAAGAACGAGATCGTGAATACAAGCGGCCGAAATGAGTTTTCTCCGCAGGGTGTCCGGGCTCTCCCTTAGAGATAGGGTGAGAAGCTCGGTCATCCGGGAGGAGCTCAGAGTAGAACCGCTGCTCCTCCGCGTCGAGAGGAGCCAGTTGAGGTGGCTCGGGCATCTGATAAGGATGCCTCCTGGACGCCTCCCTGGTGAGGTGTTCTGGGCACGTCCCACTGGGAAGAGGCCCCGGGGAAGACCCAGGACACGCTGGAGGGACTATTTCTCTGGGCTGGCCTGGGAACGCCTCGGGGTCCCCCAGGAAGAGCTGGTGGAAGTGGCCGGGGAGAGGGAAGTCTGGGCCTCCCTGCTTAGGTTGCTGCCCCCGCGACCCGACCCCCGGATAAGCGGAAGATGATGGGATGGGATGTAGTAGGCCTACTTCTTTACAAATTCCTTTCATCAGGGTTTTAGGCCAGGTTTGCCACTGCAATGAAAAAGCATGTTGAGGATAAAATCCATAACAAAGAGCAGACGTAAACATTGCAGTTAGGATTTTGAACAGGAAATCAGCTTGATCAATATGTTTTAGGGCAGGGTAATGGTTTAGGGATCTTGGGTTAGAGAGCATTATCTTGATTGTCACAGGTTAACACTCTTATCATCTTACGCTTACAAAGCTTTCTTGTAGGCTCTTTAAACTAAACAGATTTAGTTAACCAGACTCCCCTTTAGCCCACTAAAAACAAAAAAAGTACAATTCATTGAAAATTTACTTTTTTTCTGCTTTGCATGACTGTGTAGTAATATGATAATGTACAATTCTGCATCCATGTTGATTGAATCATAAACTGACCAGTCCTTACTGTTCCCGCAAGCCTTCCACCCCCAAACCACGGAGCTCAGGTAGGATTCTGTAGTGATATATGATTGAATAAGTCCAATACTAGTAGTGTCCCCTGCCGTTTCCTGGACAATACCTCATCCTTGACTCTTTCCTAACTCACTCACCTGTTAAAGCATGCATTGCAATGTATGAAGTTTGTCACAGTCTGCATTCAAAGCAAAGCAAAAGCATTCAATACCAGTCCACAGTTGGAGAACAATGTGAAAAGAATCATACTTGGACATTTGAATGTACTCTCCTGTAATCAGAAAAAGTACCTTTTTAAAATTTAAGTCAAACAAAAGGATATCATGTCATACTTGATTGCTGCTGTTTCATCAATTATTAAGGTAACATGATGGTGAAAACCTCTGATTGGAGGAGTGGTTCCCTTACATTATTAATTGTCTTGGTTCAGAAACGAACGACAACATGATTCTAACTCCTAAAACATGGTCATTATGTGCTTTACACGGCACATCAGAAAGACATAAACAACGAGCTTTCCTAAATATTTATAGCAAGATTCTAGAAAGAAGCCATAAAATCTGTAAACGTTTGAAGTGCTTATAGGGTGTGGATTTGTTTTTGGCCATGTCCTCAGCATCTACTTTGTCTTGTTGAAAGGTTTTGCTGAAAGGTTTTGCTGATAATGAGCCTGACCATGCTTTGTCCCACACCCCTCAGTGATGTTGTGCGGCCTGCTACTTTGTCCAGCAGACGCTATTTATATGCTCGCTTCTGGTTTCCTTGCTCCATAACAAACACATTCTCACACCAGGACCAAGTCAAACACATACCAATCCACCCAAATAAGCACCCTTTGGCACCAACGCAGACACGCATGCATGTAAACTTGTACCCCCTTTTATTGTGAACACACACACCCTTCACATGCATACTTTCACGTTCTCACATGCCTTATTTGTGTGCATGTCAGAATGTACCCCTTCAGAGGGATCTCAGCACGCATACAGGAGGACAGACTGCAGGCGGAGGGGATGGGGACCAACGAGCGGGCGCAGAAGTTCCTGAACCAGGACTATGAGGCCCTGAGGCAGGAGTGCCTGGAAAGTGGCCGTCTGTTTGAGGACCCCAGCTTCCCAGCCGAGCCCCCCTCCCTGGGCTTCAAAGAACTGGCCCCCAACTCATCCAAAACCCGTGGTGTCAAATGGATGAGGCCTACAGTAAGACAAGAACCTCAACCTTCATTTGACTCATTTATGCTTTGTGTGTAGTAGCACATTTTGAAGTTCTTGTGTCCAACATACAAAGTCATACACAGATTATTGATGGGTTCTGTGAAACATTTAAATGTTTGACAGAAAGGAGAAATGTACTACTGGTATACTTATCTCCTAGATCTTCTCTCACTCCCAAATGCCCTGGAGATGGGAGTTACCAGCCCTGTTACCCACTATGTGTTAGTCCTTCTGTCTTGTGAGGAGGAGTGTGATGCCTACTCTCCTTGTTTTGTTTTTTTGAAAAATAAGAAACGAACAACAAAGGCATTGTGTGAAAATTTCAGTTCAGTAGAATTCCAGTTCGAATCGGTCTCACAATCATGTCAGCTGTTGTGCTCCTCAAGCTGATGTGGCCTGCAGAAAGTTTTTTACTCTCACCCACTTAAGAAAACAATATGTTACTACTGGTTAGACTGTGGTTTGTTTTGTGAACTGTGGGAATCTATAGGAACTGTCTCTGCACAGAGGTAACTCTTTCATGATTTAGGATTGAATGTTTAGCAGATATTTGTTGATAGCTATAGCAAATAGGCTAATCACTGTTGCTTGATCACAGACCAGTAGTTCTGACGTTGTATTGGCAGTGGAAGGAAATTTTGGGCTGGGTAAGTCCAGTCGATAGAAAAAATGCCTCATCCCTCCAGCATGTGATGACACTGCTGATTATTTGCAGAAGTAATAGACCGGAACTTTGTGTGTGTGTGTGGGGGGGGATTTCTGCCAGTGATTCTAGCTGGGTAGTGAACAGTGGACACCTACATTCCAGACATAGCTCCCATAACAGCTGCCACTTGTGTATATATGAGCAAACAGCACAAGTTCTTAAATGGTGTCAACAGCTTGCTGATGGCCAAACTCCCTCTCCATCTCTTATACTAGTTTACCTTCAACTTCTCAAGTCAAGAACTGAGGGTGGATTTAAGATAAGCAGACATTGGGGGGGCTGGATGCACAGTTGTGTCTTAATTATGAGCATTGGTTACTACATACACTACTACAAAAAAATGACTAAATGTAAATGTAATGTACATGTTTACGGCCCATGATAGCCTTTATTTGTGTCTTTAATGTATGTGTGTAAACAGATTGTCCCTGTCTAACTGTCTGTTCTCTGTCAACAGGAGCTCTCAGACAGCCCCAAGTTTATTGTCGGTGGGGCAACCAGAACTGATATTTGTCAAGGAGCACTAGGTGGGTCTGTGCAAAGCAAAAATGGGACTTTAAAATGGGTGCTTTTAAATAGTTGTATCTAATGTCAAGTTTAGTCTCCAAAACAAACTTTTTGTTGTACTAATTTTCCCTTAATTATCTTATTTTCCTGTATTTGTCATGCAACACAATCAAATGGAAGCCTGACAGAACATTTGTTTGTTTCATGCACCCGATTTACTCTGGTGGAAGACTGTGCTGGAAATGTATAAAGAGAAAAAAGAGTCAAAACTTGCATCTTGTTAAGGCAATGACAGTCTCTTATCGTTTGTTTATTTAGTTGTTCTTTCTGACTGGGAGTTGTCTTCATACTCCCTCTGACGACTCTTGAAGAGGAAATGGTAGTGAAAGGAGACTTTGTTGATGTTTTTGGGTACTCAAATCCTTGTTGCGTCTCAGCAGTGTCTCCGCACTCATTTGTAGCAGGGTTTTCAAAACGGCTGTGCCTGGAAACTGATTGTTGAATGAATGAATATGAATGAATGAACTAAGTTGACAGTAGGCTCTGTAGCCACTTTTCCTAAATAATAGCGCTGGTTAATTACTACAGAGAATGTAACAATATTTAAAATGGCCACAACTAATATGCTGGACAGAGATAGATTTAGCATTTCGAAATATCCCTGATATGGTTTTACAGCTTCTGTTTGAAATGTTAATTAGTTGGGAGTGGTTTAACCATAGAAGAAAATGCCCAACCTATCACTGTTTGATTTGAGAGTTAAGTTACATTTTGATGAATGCTGATCCAATGACATGATTGTAGAACTACATATCCCATACAACATACATGTAACCCTAACTCCTTTAAAATTCTAAAATTCAAAATACCTCAGAGTAGCCTAAAGTGAGGACAGACTGTCCTGTGGAATGACTAGTAGTGAGTAATACTGGAATGACCCTGGCTGACTCACTGGATTGATATGTGTGGGTGTGGTTTGGATTCTCTGGTGAGTCAGAAAATTGTTGAACGAAAGAGGGGAGTGCTGTGGAGAAACACAGTAGGTGTAGTGTAGTCTGTGCATAATGTAAAAGAGGGTGTATAAACAGAGATGTAGTTTTTAATTGCAGTCTGGTGTGGGTTCAAAACATGGTGGAAGTAGCCTAGCAAGTTTTAGTTCAAGATTTTGTTAAATTAGCTAAGTACTTAAAGGAACTCGGAATAACTGTTTTTTCAGTAGTTCCAGGAAAAATATACAAGACCAAGGGACAATTAGACAAGCTTTTCTGTGCTATCTGTGCTCTCTGGTCAGTGTCAGGTTACCTGACCGGTATTCTCAGTATTTTTCTCGTCTCCATAGCTGGAGGGGAAAATGCTGTCTGGGATGTATAATGTTTAACATTGGTCGTAAGCCCCAGCCTTCACACACAAACTCCTCTCTGCTGCCCCGGGCATGAGTTGACCTTTTCCTGGTAATG
The DNA here is from genome assembly GCF_038355195.1 of Osmerus mordax. NCBI lineage: Eukaryota > Metazoa > Chordata > Actinopteri > Osmeriformes > Osmeridae > Osmerus > Osmerus mordax. The sequence continues at coordinate 1,482,039 of NC_090070.1, forward strand.
TAATAGTGTGTTGGTTCCACCTAATGTTGGTTTTGGGAAATTACAAGCATGCAAAGTATTGTTTTGAGTTGGTGATGTTATGAAAGAAAACAAGCTTTTTGTGCTTTTTGGCTCCTCTGTAATTTATAAATTTTCAGACAGGGCTATATAAATGTAAAGGGTATAGTATAGTTATGAGAGTTGTTTAAATTAGATTTGAACAGTAACAGTCAAAACTACGACTCCACCAAGGATGTTTAAGACCTTGAAGTCGTTCTTCAGTGAGTTGCCATTGTTCTTTTGCATAGCACAGCAGCATTTTCCTGAAGCACAGCACTAAACCTATTACAACTCGGTACTGTATGATTAGCATTTCCTTGCAGCCCTTTTCAGTGAGTGGCTTATGCACATAAACTTGGTTACACAGTAAATATTTCATTGTGACTGATGGATAGTTTAAAGCATTTACTGTCAACAGCTTGATGGATGGCTTCTAACCATTGACCATTTCCAGGCATGTTGCTAATGGATGTGCAAAGATGGGAATTGGGCCTCCCATCCCTTGTCTCAGCTGTGCACTGATGACATGTGCTTCATGGCAGCCCACTGCTAATGTAGTTGAGGTTTAGAAGGGTCTCTACAGTTGACAAAGATAACTTTCAAGTGTTTCTAATGTGTTCGTTGAGAAGGCTTTTCTTAGTAGGAGAATTATGACTGAACATCAAACAGTTGCTGATCATCAGAATGTGTGTGGTTGTGCAGAATGTGTGTGGTATGTCCAGTTACACTGCCAGGGACAGGATCAGCTTTTGGGTCTTAAAACCCAATTTATAAGAATATAGTGTGTATAATCACAGTATACAGAATACCCATCCAATGGAATGTCTCAGAATTATTATGAAGTTCAGGATTCATTTGTATCAAGGCAACCTCAGCAAGCCAAGAATTGATCATACGTTCCCTCACTTGGGTACAGTATTCTCCCTTAATGCTTTTTGAGGAAGCTTCTAGGAGTTGAGGAAATAGGAGGTATTTAGATGTAAAGAGACCCCACTTTGGCCATGATCTTAGACTCAAATCAAGCCAGTCCTGCACTTAATGTCAATAGTTTCATAGTTCTCTCCCTTCTGCTCTCTTTCTTTCTAGGCGACTGCTGGCTCCTAGCAGCCATTGCCTCCCTCACCCTTAACGAGAAGCTACTAAACAGAGTGGTCCCTCATGGCCAAACATTCCAAGATAACTACGCTGGTATTTTTCATTTCCAGGTACTAACAGTCTTTCCAATGTGTCTATCTGTAATTCTCAGTTTTTCAACTCCTCATTTCTGGGAGATGGTGTGATTTCATAGAAACAACTGCTTGTTTGTTTGTAGTTCTGGCAATTTGGAGAATGGGTGGATGTCGTCATTGATGACCGATTGCCTGTCAAAGATGGAGAGCTCATGTTTGTTCACTCCGCCGAAGGGAATGAATTCTGGAGTGCGCTGATTGAGAAAGCCTACGCTAAGTAATATCATTAGTGAAAAATCTAAGCTATTGTTTGTGACATAGATTTTAAGTTTACTTTAGTTTTGAACCACAATGTTGACTTCAATCAAATATTTAACCTAAAAGAAAAAACTGGGCTGAATGAAATAGTTTTCATACACGTTATCTCCAACAGTAAAATGACCCTCAACCCTTAAATACTCTTTTGTACTCAAATTACTAGATTGTAGTACAAATGAAGTTTTCTGTGGCTTTTTTGCATAACACATTAAGTAAGGGGCAACATCCTACTTTAATACTACTAACACTACATCCTACTTTTAACCTTTTCATACCTGCTGCTGTGTTGTGTTTGTCATAGGCTGACCGGCTCGTACGAGGCCCTATCAGGAGGCAGCACCACTGAGGGATTTGAGGACTTCACTGGCGGCGTGGCGGAAATGTATGAACTCCGCAAAGCCCCCAAAGACCTCCACCGCATCATAGGAAAAGCCCTGGAAAGAGGATCTCTGCTGGGCTGCTCCATCGACGTAAGTGGCTTCGCTAGGTCACAGCCTGGAACAAACATAGTCAGTACTCACACACAACTCCCCTGCTGAGGAGGACAGGGAGATCATTCCACCACTGAGAAGTGTTGAAGGAGAAGCAGGCTCCAGTGGCTGCCGGTCGCTGCCAGGGTCGGTAACATTAACCCTGACCCTTACCTTTACCGTGGTCAACAGGACTGGCACCTTTTCCTCCTGCTTCTCTTTCCGAGCTCCCCAGTGGTGGAATGATCTATCTACGCAACTCATAGTCACTACCTTCCTTCCAACAAGTTCTGAAGACGCATCTTTATTCAAACTCCACCTGGACTGATAAGTCTAAATCACTTACCCTGAGGGCACTGTAAGCTGCACTTAGCTGTACATCACTTCTTGTGGTGTCTGCCAAACTGTTCCTGATGTAACACTTTCTCTGTAAACTGCAGCCACGAAATAGTTTACGATGTTGGTATACTTGATGTATTATGTTTTTGTTGCACTGTCCATCTCACTAATATGAGATATACAGTATGTAATATTGTAGTTGAGAGGAGGCAGATACAGACCAATCCTTGGCTCTAACCATTGAAATACAGTTAAAACTGTGCACTTGTGGTTCTTGATTATCTACTGTATGTGCACTATATATATGTCGCTTTGGATGAAAGGATCTGCTAAATGAATACAAATTTGATGTACAGTACTGTGCAAGAGTCTTAGGCACAATAAAAAAGAAGCCAAAATGCTTTAAGAAATAAAGAAATGAAAACACTAAACTAATATTTTTGCAAAAAGTGTTATACTGCCGCACAAAGACAGAAGACTGTAAATACATATAAGACAATATTTATGTTAAAAATCTTTGTTGCATATGACTTCTGCACAGTGCCATATATAAATGCCATTGGAATTTGAATTTAGCTCTGTGTGGGTAGCTAAACAAATAAAGGCAGTAGGACAATGGGAAATGTGATTTTGGTAATTTTGTATCTTAATGATCTGTCTTTATTCCTATCAGATTACCAGTGCCTTTGATATGGAGGCTGTGACCTTCAAGAAGCTAGTGAAAGGCCACGCCTACTCCGTCACGGGGCTAAAGCAGGTGAGGGAGGAACACAGTGGAAGCATTTTACTGACTAAGGTAGAACTGACAATGAGACATCAGTGAAAGTATTAGGACAAATAATATGAAAAATATCAATGTTAAGTTATATGAGCGTCATTGTTGCTAGGTGAACTACCGCGGTCAAACGGAGAGGCTGATACGAATCAGAAACCCCTGGGGTCAGGTCGAGTGGACCGGAGCCTGGAGTGATAAGTGAGTTTGTAAATTATAATTTAGGGTAACTGTTATACTGCTCTGCTGCTTGGAACTGCACCCAAGGCTTTCACCCACTGTGTGACTTGTGTATATGGTTGAATAAAAATGAAAGGATGAATTTGAATTTGATATGAGTTTATTTCATCATCTTTCCCACACCACCTGTTTGTTTATATAACTTTCCTTCTTTGTGTGTGTGTTTCCCTCATTCCTTATTCTACTGTGTTGTTTCCCGTAGTTCACCGGAGTGGGACGCTATTGACCCATCTGAGAGAGAAGACATGCACTGCCGCATGGAAGATGGGGAATTCTGGTAAAATGTCTGGGGATTCAGCCTGACAAAAGTTAATCTAGTCACATGGACCGCGCTAGACTCTTTTTACACTCAATTTCTGATGCTCCTCACCCTCTCCCTTTCTCCCTCTCGCCTGTCCCTGTCCAGGATGTCCTTCCAGGAGTTCCTGCGTCAGTTTTCCAGGCTAGAGATTTGTAACCTGACGGCTGACGCCCTCAGTGAGGACAACCAGAGTTTCTGGAACACCGTCAAGTTCGACGGAGGCTGGAGACGAGGCAGCACCGCGGGGGGATGCAGAAATCACCCGAGTGAGAGAGCCATATAGATGATTGTTGAATTAGGATGACAATACATTAAAGGATCCTAGACAGAAATTATATTATTTAGCATATGAATAGCATGTAGATTATGCTGGTAAGGCAACCATGCACTGGCACCAGCCATGGTCTAGTGGTTATGTGCCTTTGGGAGGGAGCCCAGTGGTACAGTTCAGCTGTAGCTTAGGAACTTTTAAGGTTAATGACCTTCCTGCATGACGTAATGCATGTCCTGTGTTATCAACAAGCCCTCCTCTTCTCTGTTTTTCCTTCTGGGTAGACACCTATTGGATCAATCCCCAGTACAAGATCACACTGCTGGAGGAAGATGATGACCCAGAAGATGACGAGGTGGCCTGCAGCTTCCTGGTGGCTCTCATGCAGAAGGACAGGCGCCGCTACCGCCGTCAAGGCCAGGACATGCACACCATTGGCTTCGCCATCTACGAGGTGGGGGGTCAAAGGTCGCCATGTGACAACAACATGTGAACCATCTGACAGCTCCTTGTAGAATCATGGTTAGGTGTTTAAGTGTTGGATTGATGGGCTGTCACAGATGAATATATAATTAATTGATTTAAATATTGAATTATTTATTATGTTATTTGTATAATTATTACAATTTATTAGTATTTATGCCCCATCAAAAATGTCCCCACAATTACAACATATTTATAATATTGATTTATATGTAAGTATTGACTTGTTCTTTCTATTTGTCATGTTCACAGATTCCTGAGGAGGTATTCCACACTTGAAAATGGATAGAATGAAATGCCCAAATTTGGTCACACACACACCCATGTGTAGACACAAATTCTGTCCTGTATGTGTGCATACAATCATACCCAGACACACACTCACTATATTTCAATATACAGTACAGCCCTGAGTATGTATCTAACCAAACAAATCTACTACCAGTTCAAGGGTAGCCAGAATGTCCACCTGAAGAAGGACTTCTTCCTGCGTCATTCGTCGTGTGCCCGCTCCGAAACATTCATTAACCTGAGGGAGGTGAGCACCCGCCTGCGCCTGCCCCCTGGGGAGTACCTGGTGGTCCCCTCCACCTTCGAACCTGGGAAAGAGGCTGACTTCGTCCTCAGGATCTTCACCGAAAAACAGTCAGACACAGAGTAAGTGTCTCTGGAATGTAATCCGGTGTAGGATTGGCAGCTCAGCTTCAAATGTAAATATCAGAATAATAAAAAGGGGGATCCCCTCAGTTTTTAAGTAGATTTTTTTTAAATTGTAGCTACAGTTAATAGGCCTGTTTTGGTCTAAGGCCTGCATGCTTTAGAAAAAAAAAAGCTCATACCCATACATGATATGCAATGTTGCATTATTATGCTTGTAAAATATTAATAAGTTGACCACTGTTATTGATCCTTTTAGGGAAATGGATGATGATGTGGTGGCAACCTTTGAAGATGAAGTAAGGCAGCTCATTTGTAAATGATTCCTTTTTATGCCTTTTTGTGTTCTTCGCTAAGGCCAGGCACAACTAACAGCCTGTTTTTGATAGGGGGAAATCTCAGAGTGTGACATTGATGATTCATTCAGAGATATGTTTGCTCAGCTATCTGGGGAGGTGAGTTCTGTTTTTGGTGTTGTAAAACAAATTACAAAGTAACAATATGTTCAATCTGACATTTTGGTAAACACACTAATTGTGCTTTTCCACAATCAAGTGTTTTTGTTTCAATGGATTTAGTCTGATTTACATGTATGGAGTATTGAAATTAAATTAAATTGTTGCTGAAGGCAAATTGGGTCTGAGACTAAAGATCTCAGTGCATAATTTGGTTATTAAATGATTGCATTCAGATTTGAGGCATTAAGTTGGAACACAAAACAGATTACAACAACATTGCTTGTTAGTTGAAATTGTAAACATTTGTAAATCTTCTTATCTTCTGAATGTAGACAGGCTGTTTGATAACACAAACAAATATTGCGTTATATTTTAGGACATGGAAATATCCGTTTGTGAACTCAGGACCATCCTCAACAGGGTGGTGTCCAAACGTAAGTGCCTGAATCTTCAGGTCACACTTTTCAGAAGCAGAACTGCTTACTGTATGTCCTCTGCTCCTGTCTTGATGTATTTCCCCCATTCAGGTATATGCAAAATGAAGGGATAGTGGGTAACTTTCTTCCAGTCAAAGTTGCTGTTACTTGCTCTAAAGCAAGTCAAGCCAGTCACAAGTCAGAGAACTACTGCTCTAGCAACTCGTTTTACTAAAGTGCACAATCATCTCTGTGTTTTTGTACCTATGTAGACAGGGACCTGAAGACTGATGGGTTCAGCATGGAATCCTGCAGAGGCATGGTTAGCCTCATGGATGTATCCTTCCTAACCATAACATTTGTTATATATTTCAACTGTACAGTCCTTAACAGTAATCGCCATTATGGCGTGACCCATTCATTACATGCTCTAGCACTTTGAAGCTACTGAGGACAAGCCCTCGGTGAGGTGTTGTTATGACAACAACTACACTAATGTGAAGGTGTCTGTTGTAGTTCCCCTTGTGTCTTTTTAAGTAATGGACGTGGATTGTGCATCTGGAAATGCATATGTTAAGTTATATATGAGGCCTCAACAGTGCTACAGTATGCAGTTTGTTTCATTATCAAAGCCCACTTTGTAGAAAGGTTTTCCTCCTAGGGGCCTCCATACCATTTGCTATTCTTTCTGACCGAGATATGCACTGTACATAAAATTTCCCATGTCTTTGTGTACTGTATAGCATATAGACAGTACTTGTTGTTAAACCTTTGAGATTCCAAGGGTTTCTCTTGTATCTTATACACCTTTACTCACACGATACACAGAAAGACGGCAGCGCTCGCCTTGGCATAGTTGAGTTTCAGAGTCTGTGGAACAAGATCAGAAAGTGGTTGGTGAGTCAACACAGAATTTCCATGATGATAGTTGTCCTGTTAAGTGATATTAAAGTAAAGTGACTACTAAGCTGTGATACATCTCTGACTTATCTCAAGCGTTGCTGAAAGGTTATTGACATAAACCTTACATTTTAGAGTTGGATTTATTTTCATTGCACAGGGGATCTTCCGGCAGTTTGATATGGACAAGTCGGGATGTATGAGCTCTTATGAGATGCGCCTGGCTTTGGAGTCTGCTGGTGATTATTCTATCCAAAAAAAATTCCATCTATGTTAACCACAAACTAAGCACAGTAAATTGGCTATTGCCAGTGATGCTCCTGTCATTTTCTTCTCAGGATTCATATAATTTCTGTCCTTTGCTCATTAGACCTGATAAGATACTAATAGCACTAATATCTACTAATATCCTCATTTACCTCAATCATATGGTGAAAAGCCACACAAAGATGAGAATAGCTGCCATATATTCTACCTTTCATTGTCATTTAGGTGTGAAAATATTTTTTCTCCACAGGGTTCAAACTTAATAACCGACTGAACCAAGTGCTTGTTGCCAGATACGCAGAGAACGAAGTAATCGACTTTGACAACTTTGTCTGCTGCCTGGTCAAGCTAGAGGCCATGTTCAGTATGTCTCACGAATCCCCACAAAAAAATATGAAATATCTTACTTGTGTATTTTTCTTGTATTAACAGAGGGTTTTTTTGTCAACAGAGGCCTTCCAGGAGTTGGACAGAGAAAACACTGGAACTGTTGAACTGAATATAACAGAGGTATTTAAACACTGTTCACTGAATTACAAAGACAAGTCCACACAATCTGTTGTATACACGTCACTGTTATACTTACAATTATTTTAATAAAATAATGTTTTGCGCTGACTAAAACAGTTACTTATGTTAAATAAATTACATTATGGAAAATACATATTTGCATGTAAGCATCTCCTAAATAAAATTGTATACATGTAAATGATATATGCTTAAAATGACAGAACTTTTTTCTCTCTCAGTGGCTGTACATGACCATGTGTGGTTGAAGTACTCCACAATTGATATTCCAGTTTACAATAAAGAACTCCAACAATGGAGGACCACATGGCCAGTGTGCACCCTGAAAGTGTGCACCATCAACTAGACTAGCTGCACGTCCCACTACCCCAGGGAGGATCTACAGTACTGTGCTTCTTATACACAGGCTACATCCTACTATTTTCAGCTTTAAATGCCTATAAAAAGCCATGTTGTTTCAGCTGTTCCAGCATTAATACTTGAAAAAATGTCCACAGATAGTTCACATGTAAATCCCTGCATGGTTAAGTTCTGTGGTAGTACTAGAATGTATATTTAACTTCAGATGACAGTCAGCCTCAGTATGTGCCTCTCCTGACATGATGACCTGTAATATGAGCTCATTAGGCTATACCAATATCTATATAACGGGCCAATTCCTGCATATCAACACAATACTGGAAGATCAACAGTTTTAGAGGTGTGTAGCAGCAATTTGTCATTTATTGATAAGCTAATACGTGTTATAGTGCAATTATATTATAATAATAATAATAAATATTATATTTAATCTCAATGCACATTTAGAACATAAAAAAAGTGTGAGATTTGTGTTGTAGATGGTCCTGACAAAGCCGCAAACTAAGAGATCACCTGGTTTTCAACAACATACACCTACATTAAAAAGAGGGTGAGGTTGTCAATGGAAGAGTAGACCTGCCAATGAAAGTTGCACATTGACATGCAGGTGAATGTTTGACTAATGTAATTAAACAAAAGTGATTGCAAATTGAAATGGCTTTTTATTTATGAAAGCTGTTTCAGTGCTTCTCAAGTTGGATTCACCAATTCTAACCACACAATCTGACTGACATCGTGTAAACAGCTTGCACACTGCCCCGACAAACGCCAACATTCTACAACAAACGCCAACAGTCGGGTCAGTGTGGGCCAGCAGTTTGTGTTTGTTGGTCATTGTCGGGTAGGCCTACTGTCGGAAGAGTTCAACATGTTAAGTCGGATCGGGTGAAGTTGCTGAATGTCTGACCAAAGTAGAGGGATTTCCAACGAACGCCAACATTCTGACAGCTCGTTACCTTGACAACTAGGCTCAACAATGGCTGGTTTCTGGACCCAAGAACGCGAGGATGTACTCCTGGAGTGATGGGAAGAGAAAGCATACTCCAACCGAGACATCAAAAGTGCCGCAATGAGAAACATCGCGACTAGCTAGCTAACTAGTTCTACCATGTTAATCTGTTAACAAGATAACCTATTTACATTAAATCATTTAGCAGACGCTTTTATCCAAAACGACGTACAAGGGAGAGATAACCTATCTAACTAGTTGCTAACACGGTTGTTTCATTAGTAGACTATGGTCACTGCTCCCTGATCTAGTAGGCTACAAGTAATAAAGTGTATTGCAGTGGCAGCGCCAGACATTTTCTTTCTGGGGAGCTCGGCGTTTTAGCGAGTGTGCTATGAAATGAGGGTGATAGCCTATGTGTCACATGGTTGTCTACTACACCTACCCAACATATGTCTATCATCTGTTTACATGTTTGCTCTCTGAAGCGTCTTGGGGGTCCATGAAAAGCGCTAAACAGCATCTTGTACATTTGTATTTTTTGTAATATTTGTATTTTTGTATTTTTATATTGTAATTTACGGCAACTTATATTTATCCCACTTAGTACTGCTAGTTTATGTACCCTTAGTATAGTTAGTCCACATATTTAAATTTTAGGTATATGTTTATTGTATGCACCTTCCTGCCAAAGCAAATTCCTTGTCTGTGCAAACTTTCATGGCGAATAAATCCCATTCTGATTCTGATTCTGAACAAACCGATTGTATTATTGCATTATCTAGGCTACTTCCGACGGACGCGCACAGTCTGCGACGGTCACTGACAAGATGCATACAGCATGTTAGAGTCCGCAGGTGACCACTAGTCTACCATGTCAGACAGAGTGAAATGAATCTTGGAATAGCAGATAGAATTAACTAAAACAGTCAGAAATGCGTTAAAAAGGTATATATTATTTCAGTTCACAATCATCAATAATCACATTGAACCTTACCCAGCTAACAGGGGTCGTCATTTTGTTAGCTGGGTATGTAGGCTATACCTAGCACACAGACAGACTGCTTGTCCTAGGCTAAAGAGTCTAAAGAGTTTTTTTAAGGCGGCTCCAAAAAAATAAAAAGGCAAAAAGTTAAAATCTTCGGCAAAAAAAGGGCCTCTTCGTTGCTAATCAACCGAAACTAGCTCTTCAGCGACACTGCAATCAATGCACGCAACAAATCAGACAGCATTCATTAATGTTACACAGCTAACTGTTACCACGCAAACTGTTCCAACTAGCTTTTACAAAAACTCCTTTGTTGGACTCCAAACATGTGAGGTGGCTATTTCTGGAGTTTTGGTCTTCTCGGACCATCCTGAGCGTCCATGCTAATGTCACTGATGCTGCTATAGCACCATGCACCCTCAGTAGTGGTGGAGGGTTGACCTCGTTGACCTCAACGTTCCTCCCCTTAAAAATCCACACCAGATACCCCTGCCATTTCTTCTTCTTCTACGTCACTCTCGTTTCTTAATCGTTCTTCCAAACGCGGACATTTAGGTAGCAAAAAACGATGCTTTGTTGATGTTAACTTGAAACTATCATCAGAGAATGTCTAATATAGAACAAATATAAACAGGCTCTGCTATCATGCACTAGCTCGCTTTCTCCTTCAACCGTCCAGTAACGTTAACGTTTACGCGTTGACAGAATGATTGCTGTGTCTAAAACAATCTGTTAATTTCAATAATTATAATTTTATTTTGTGAGTTAAATAATATTATCACACAATAAATAACGCAGAATGACGTTGATCATAAAATGATACAACAACACACAGAAAAAGTAATTAGCTCGCTGAAAAAAGTCTGTTACTGTCTGCAGTGTGGAGGCATTGGTTTTCTGGACATTCTAAAGACAATCACCAACAACTGCCAACTTTAGAATGTTGGGATTTGTTGGAGTTTGTTGGGGCAGTGTGCAAGCTGCTAAGAAGTAAAGGTACATGAGCCCCAAACACCAAATTTATAATATCGTGTTTATTGATGTCTAGGGACAAAATAATAAACATGCAAACTTTCACGCAGCGTTTGTCTGGCTACGCAACTATTACAGTTTGGTTTTTGAGTCCTTGCTCTCAATCACTCCAAGAAGGAGGGCATCCGCCTCTAGTAAAGTGGTGTCCGAGTTTGCTCCCAAAAAGCGGGACGTCAGCTCAAGGTCCTCCAAACGCAAACGAACTCGGCTGTCTCTCTGGTATTTCTCCCCATCCACCGACGGTCGTTTGCATACACAATGAAACTTTCCACCAAAGTCAATGTACAGATCGTCTTTAACAATGTGGAATATCTTGCCAACGACAAATTTACCCTTAGCTGGGCCCATCTGCATGAGAGGAGAGTGTCGTAGCATCGACGCAAATGATTTCTCATCCCTCAAGGAAATTGCTCTGACAGCAACTGTCGCCTGGTCTTGTCTCTGCTGGAGATCTGTGTGCTGATCGAAGGCTGCAGCAAATCCACTTTTAGGTTTCTCCGAGGCTGGTTTGACCGTTTCCACGACAGCATCTCCGTCTGATCCACCGATGCTAGCTGTACAGTAAAAAGACATACGGCCATATATTTGTCTTATAGGGAACAGGCATGTGCGGGTCCTCAATCCTGTCACAACCTTACACAAGGCTGCCATGTTGGTTAGCTGAAGCGGTGTGGATGACGCGAAGGATGCTGGGTAGTGGTGATTGTTTGGTATCTAATCTAAATATATATATATTACAACTGCACTATTGGCACAGATAACGTGCCTGTAAATAACGTTTTTACAACCATTCGCCGAGTTAAAATTTAGAATTATCCAACGAAAAAATAACAAGTTCGACTAACTAATCATGTCTCCACGGGGCTTCCGTAGCTTATATTCGTGGACTAGAACCATTTCCGGAACAAGCAACACGCAGATTATCGACATGGAGGTGTTTGTGTATAACCCATTTTCCCAGTTTTTCAGTGCGCTTTTTCCTCTTGAATCTCATGTTCAAGACCTTGTTGAGCACTATATTAACAAAAGGGTGAGTATGGGATTTCCCAAATCTTTCTAATGTTTATTAAACTTTTCTTTCTGCTACCGAATGTTTGTAGCCTAGCTATCGAGATACAGGTGGCGAGGTAGCTTGTCGGGGCAGACTTAACTAAACCTTTTCTTTTTAGGAATGATAGCTTGTTGTTTGATTATATAAGCCAGAGTTCGGGTCTATTTGTCCTACCGGGGGCCTGTTCCATAAAGGGAGTTCAGACAGATTTCCCTACCGTATAGTGGAAAGCTAGTATTGGGCAGAGCCATAGAAAATGGCTTTTTCTAATGGCTCTGGTTTTGGGCTAACACAGCGGGGCACGGATGGAATGAATCAATCAATAAATGACACCACTAACATAGCTAACATGGACACGTTTTTGACGGGGCTCCCACGTAAACGCAAAGCAGAGGATGAAGCATCGCCAAATGTGCTTCCAAAGCAATTTCCTTCCAAGGCAAAGACTAAAAAATGACGACACATATCTTGTCTTAGGCCAAAGGGTATAGAAGCACAATATAAGTTATTGGCTTTGGCTTCACCTGTAACGTTAGCCTACAACGGTGGGTAATGAGCAGGTCCAAACGTAATTCGCGAGCGCAGAATTCCGACGAAAACCAGTGTAATTTTAAATACAATGCATTGGTCTGAGGCAACATTGAAATCAACTTGTCAACTCATTACGTCTCTATTCTTTCGAAATATTTAACCTGTAAACAGAGCGCATTGCCACAAGTGTAGGTTGGTCTGTGATAAAAATCGAAGGAAGTCTGTCAACCCTGAAACTGATACGTTCACGTTTGATTAGCTACTGTACTGTAGCCAATATTAAAACGTTAGCCAAAAATGCCGAGATTCAGCCCTGAAGAACTGACACGGAAACACTTATCAGCCAAAATTACAGCAATAGACAGGGCCAGGGATTTTTTTCAGCCGATCTTTATGAGGATGGATCAATACGTTTTTGCAAAGTCTGTCAACATTCAATCGACCATATTCGGCGTCAAACTATTGTGGAACATCTTCGGAAATGTTCTTATGTACCAAATGGGGGCTAACCACTGGGCTAACAAACCCTTACCCTAACATTGGTGTGCTCAGAAATTCCTGTTTGGACAGTCTGGCGGGAAAAATTAAATGTTAGGACAGCTGTAAATAATATGTAATGCTATGTACAATTGCGATGTAAACTCGTGCCTGTGTGTTTTCAGGGTTATCTGTTAGAGGACTTCTATATCAAGAAAAACGGGCGTCTATCAGGACTCGATGATAAATTACAAGATGGAGCAGTGTATCGATTGGAGCCTCGTCTTTGTGGGGGAAAAGGAGGTCGGCTTTCATCAGAACAATATGCAAACTAGAATAATTTAGGCTGTATATGACTGATAAAGCCGAAAGTAGCCAAGACAAACTCACTATAGGAATGGACCAGAGTTGTTTAGTCAATTGTGTGCACATATTGATGCTACATTTCCTCAGGTTATGAGCAATTTGGATGTTAGTTAAGAAATGAATGGGACTTTTTGTGTAGGAATGGATAGATAGGGAATACACTAACTGATGTGTTTTATTACACACTGACAGTTTCTCTCACAAAATATTGTCGGAAAGTAATTGACTTGTTATGGCACCAAAAGCAATTAATCATAGTGTCTGTTTAGTTCACTCCTTTTACAACACTTCTGCAGATGTTTCCTCGGTTTCTCAGACAGGAGAGTATCTTGGAGGAGCTGATGCTAATTATGTTGTCTAACAAATTCTATTGTTTGTGACTTTCTGAGTATGAATGTTTGTTTCATTTTGTATTTGACAGGCTTTGGTTCTATGCTCCGAGCTCTTGGGGCACAAATTGAGAAGACCACCAACAGAGAAGCTTGCAGAGACCTCAGCGGAAGACGTTTGAGAGACGTCAACCACGAGAAAGAGTAGGGTTTTATATAGTGCCTGATACTCTGCTGTATTTAATCTTTACATTTCTTTCTGTCCGTGAGCATTTTTTAAATAGTTTCCCAACGTCACTTGTTCCAAATGCAAACTAGACCTACCTACTCAATTAACAAATTATGCTCCCTGGAGGAAGAAGGACAAATCATTGGATCAAATGTTTTTTACACAGAGAGTGGAAAAAGCTGATTTCCTAAACTGGAACACTCATCATTTTCAATCCCTGAGACTTCCAATTGTAATTTGCCACGATTATGGTTATTAAAGATTGTAGTTGCTGGCATTTAGTAAAAGATGTATTGATCTGTGGTACATCCGTAGGTTGCGATGAATACATTTTTAATGTATATTTATAATGACTGCTTCTCATCAAATCAAATGGTCAGAAATTTGCTACCAGGGACCCTATCGATGTCGACACAAACGTGCACATGTCTAAGTGTTCCGTGTGACTGTACCCAGGATGGCTGAGTGGCTGAAGAAGCAGGCGGACCGGGATGCGGAGAAAGAGCAGCGGCGTTTGGAGAGACTGCAGAGGAAGCTAGCTGAGCCCAAGCACCAGTTCACAGATCCAAAATACGAGCGGCAGTGCCACGACCTTTCAGAGCGCCTGGAGGACTCCGTCCTAAAAGGCAAGGGCAACATTCTTATGACAACAGACTGACTACCAAGATCTTGCCAACAATTGACAAATCACCTAATTTACAGCGCCTTTTCAGTAGAAGACGATACTAACAGTAAAACGTGTATTTATGTCAATTGTATAATGTGTAAACTCAACCTAGTTAATGCATAGAGTGAAAAGCTGCATTCGATGCTATGTTTCCATTCTCTCGTTTACACAAGTATAGAAACCTACTCGTGCACAGTCTGACTGCCCGCTCTTTCAGGAATGCAAGCCTCATCTAGTGGGCTAGTCAAGGTTGAAGAGGCACCCAGTAGGAAAAGGCCTACTCCAAATAAAGGTCGAAAGGCCACCAAGAAAAAATGCTTATGGTGAGTTGCGTGATGACTATCTTGTTCCAACAATATAGCAATTATTAGACCATTCCTGATATGATAAACAACTCAAGTGACAATATTTGTCAATAACTTCTATCGTCCTAGGACGGGTGCTTCCGGACTAGATGACCTAAACGACAGCTCGGAGGAGGACGAGTCGACCGACAGCGAGGCCTCTGCCTCCACCTCCTCCTCCAGCCCAGGGGCTCCAGGCAGCCCAGCAAAGAAAGATGACAGGGCTGAAACGGCAGTCCGTTCCTCAGCTGCTCAGGGAAAGTCTGAAGCTAAGGAAACCAACTCCGGTTCCAGACCCAGCTCCCCAGAGAGGAGCCCAGCTCGCGTCCAGGCATGTGGGGTGGCGGAGCAGGAAGCAGAGCCAGGTTGCAGAGGAGAGGAGGCAAGGACCAATGTTGTTGTTGTGGAGACTAACGCAAAGACAGAAAGTCTCAAGGAAAGTCATTGTGACATAATCCAGTCTTTTGTGAGTACCAGTGATTCATACATTCATTTGTCCACACACTTTCAGGATGTACATAAAAAATAAAATGTTTTAATGATATGTGACAATTTGTCACATTAGTTTCAGCGAAGTAAAAGATTATCCACCAAAATGATCAAATTCAGTCAAATTTAAACATGTAACATTTAAATATGCTAAATATGTAACATATCACCCTAGTGATTTTTCCAACATAATAAACATGGTTGTTTCTCCCTGACGGTAGCAGGAACAGCAGCCTGTAGACCTTGAGGCTGTGGGCTCTGTGGGGGAGCTGGAGGCGCTGGGCTTGGAGAGACTGAAGGCAGAGCTGATGAGACGAGGACTGAAGTGTGGGGGAACTCTGGCGGAGCGCGCCGCTCGCCTCTTCTCCACCAAGGGGCTAAATCCTGAGCAAATCGATCCTGCTCTGCTGGCCAAGCCCAGTAAGGGAAAGAAAAAGTGATTGGGCGAGTTCCAAATCGCTGATCTGTGTGATTTTAAATGTGTGTTGATCCAAATGAAAGGGGTGGGAAGGTGGACTTCATAATGAGCATTTTGAATGTACACTGTCCAGCCTATCAGAAGACAGGTATGCAATTCAAGGGAACTTCATCAGTTTGAAACTGGTTTTTATTGGGTGCTTTCTTAAAGCAACAACGCTTGTTTGACACGACACCAATCGTGCTTAATTCTGTCACTCGTATTCTGTTGAGCCCAAAATGGTTCATTAGTTGTTTTCAAGCTGGATATTGTCTGGTGATTAATTGATTTTTAAAATGATCCTTCCTAGTTTATGTACTTAAAGGTATAACTTGTCAGTAATCATCCATCTTTTTTTTTTTTTTTTTTTTATTAGTTAAAACGTGTGGAACATGTATTCTGAAAGAAAGTTTACTTTAGTCTGTTTGGTCCTGGTAGAAAGGTTGTATGTGGTTAAATACATAAAAAAAATATTTCAGATGGAATGTGTTTTGTTTTTGTTGGAGAATTGAGGGTATAGAGTAGTGTTATAAGGACATTAAATGGTTTTAATCTTCTAAAGGATATAGTCGAGGGGGGGGGGGTAGTTTGTGTGATAGACTAAAGCGTTCTGCAGAGAAGGGAAACTGGCGTTGGGCACGGTTTGGAGTGAAAGGGAGAACACGGGACAGAGTAACAAAAAATTGACACCGTAATTAAAGATCCCATGACATGCTGTTTTTGGATGCCTTTTATATAGGCCTTAGTGGTCCCCTAATACTGTATCTGAAGTTTCTTTCCCGAAATTCCGCCGTGGTGCAGAATCACAGCCACTACGAGCTAACTGCCATGCTTCGGTCGTTTGCAAGCCATGATGTCTTGAGGAAAACCAATATCGCGCTCGCTCCGTCGTAGCTAATTTTCTCATTGGTGTGCCAAATTCTCTGCGGGCAAAGCAGAGAAAGGGGAGGTAACCTTCCCTATTGTGACGTCACAATAGGGAAGGATTTTCTAAACTGAGCGTTTGAGCTTTCATTTTCTCAAAGGCGGAGAAGAATACCCAGGGCTTGGTTTACACCTATCCAAATTTTTTGCCACTGGGGGACCAAAGGCAGGCTCGGGCAACTCATTAATGTTAAATAACCTCCTAAAGTGAACATTTCATGTCATGGGACCTTTAAGGGGGCAGATGTGTGTTGCTTAGGCCTTAAATGCAAAGTGCTGTGGGAAACCCTGGATGGAATTAAATCTTTGAATCAAGTTTATGACGTTTATTGTAAATTCAAATGTGCTGCTTGCAGGGGAAGGGTCTGAAACTATTTATTTCAGTATAATAGACACACATTAAACAAGGAATTTGTGGAAATGTTTTAATTCCCTCCACCCCAGCATAGACTGGCATCAATCCCAAAAAAAAGCGGTATGTGGCTTTTCAAGCAATGTGACACTATGGTACTTACAGTAAATACAGGGACATTCTCCCCAAGGCAAGTAGGGTGAAGTGCCTTGGACACATCATTTGGCATGGCCGGGAATCGAACCAACAACCTTCTGATTAATAGCCAGACTCCCTAACCGCTCAGCCATCTGATGTCAGTAATATTAATCTATCAAGCATTGCACAGTCAGTCGGTGAACACGTTTAAGAAAGCTTTATTGCTTGCGGCCGGCCCACAAGGAGACAAAAACACCTATAGTCCTTGTCACAAAATATCTCCTTAAAACAACCAAACCAACCCCCTTCTTCCTAGTCCTCAGCCCCAAGATAAGGGTCTTGTATGTTTACCCAGAGTTCAGATTTGGGGTTAGGTCTCTCTTTGCACCCAAGGAATACTGAACACAGAATCATTCTTATACAGGATAAATGTGTTACATCTTCAATTTTTCCAACATCTGACTCCCTGAATATTTACATATTCATTTTACTAGTTGATTCCATTAAAAGATGTTTTGCTGGGCCCCCTGTCTGATCAGGGCCCTTAGAATCTAATCTTATACCCATTACAGTGCCCCCTGTCCATTCCTGATAATGGAAACCTTGTTGGGCACTATCCCCTACATACAACTCATAGGTCGTGATGTGTATTACATTTAGTCATTTAGCAGTTACTGTTATCCAGAGCATAATATATAATGCTATCCTAACATTGCATACATTTGTGTGTGTGTGTCCCCCCCCCCCCCCCCCCCCCCGGGGCGAGCTTCACTCCCCCCCCAGGCGAGTTTACACGGCTGTCTGCGCGTCAATGATGCTTCACTCCGTTAACCTGCGCCTCGTCCGTCACTGTTTACAACGTTAGCTTGGCTACTTGTTTGGCGTTGCCTTTTCAGCGTGAGATATACAATGTGTGGCGTGAGAGCGTGAGAAATGGTTGAAATGGCGAAACTGTGAGAGTTGGCAGCTCTGGTAAATGTGATATTGTATAACAGTTGCTATCATATGAAGTGTAAATCCTGCATTAGAGGGAGAAACATAGTTTTCATTCTGTCCTTCATTGGACTATCTCAGAGACACCAGCTTCCTAGTAAAACCCCATGTGATCACAACTGTGTCAGTCACGTGACCTGCCACCTGCATGAGGTCAGATCACACAGTCCTGTGCTCTAGCTGAGATCTTAATGTCACATCTCTGAACACGACCGTTAATTTGAAACACGGCCAGCAGAGGGAAGTAGTCTCCTGTGTTCATCGGCTCTGGGTCCTCCATATTCATGTAGCCCTCACATAATTCAGGGCTAGGCTCAACATGGGCAAGGCTCAATGTTTGATTGACACTTGGTGACGGAACATTCACAAACATCAATACTGCATGACTTCAGATGGCCCGACTGTGAGATACATTTACATTTAGTCATTTAGCAGACGCTCTTATCCAGAGCGACTTACAGTAAGTACAGGGACATTCCCCCCGAGGCAAGTAGGGTGAAGTGCCTTGCCCAAGGACACAACGTCAGTTTGCATGACCGGGAATCGAACTGGCAACCTTCGGATTACTAGTCTGACTCCCTCACCGCTCAGCCACCTGACTCCTGTAGATAGTCTTAACTCAAGCGTCCAGGAAGGTGGTTGGTCGGCAGACTCAGCAGACTCTCCTCTTCATCACAGGAGACAAAAATAAAAGTAACAAAAGAAAACTGGATAATAACTCAGACAAAGGGTACATGGTTGTGGCAGCACAACCTCCACTGACCTTATAGGGTTGTCCATTCACACCTAGGCCTCTTCAGCCAGTGACAAATAAGGTGATCTTACATACATGATTTCTAACATACCGAAGCTAAATATGATTGTAGAACCAAGAACCTTACAAAAAGAAAACCCCTCCACTTGGTTAGTAAACTAAAACTCAGGATATGCTGGGCGGCGCCCTCCCAAACAAAGGTCCTGTATGGTGTATCAGAACAAAGGAACAAAGTGAGTATGAAGACAAAAAACTAACATTTACCCAATGTGCCCTGCAACATGATAAAAGGTATCTGGGCTAACAGTGTTGGCAGTGGCAGTCCTAGCACATTTGGTGCCCCGGGCAAGTGAAGTTCACCACTGCCGCCCGCCGCCCCTACCAAGTACACGGAACGAATGGCACGAACACAATCGCAATACCTTTTTTACACAACAATTGCGGAAAATGCCGCCCCTCACTTCATGGCACCCCGGGCGGCTGCCCGGACTGCCCGTGCCTAAAACCGCCCCAGTGTTGTGTCTGTGTTTTGATGTAGACTGTAACCAAATGCTAATACAAAACCAGAATAGTAAGTGAAACAGACCAATCCAGCCTGAGGGTAAAACATCAGAGAGGTGTTGAATGTGCTTCCTCCATGTCTCACTGAACACCACTATGTCATCAATGTATGTCGCCGTGTATCCCTCCGCTCCTCTCAGCACCTTATCCACCAGCCTTTGAAATCCATCCAGAGCTCCGTGCAGGCCAAAAGGCCTGTCCTGACACTATAAAGCCCACTAAGCCCTGTCACCCTTCCTACCTGGTGCTGTTAACTGGCACTGCAAACACGATCTGCAAAACTGAACTGTGTCAGCAAACTGCTGTTGCCAGTAGAAGCAAGTTAACATTCTGGAGAAGGTTTTTTGTTGGCCTAAATTACCTACACAAGGCACTGAATAAGCAAGCTGTAAGACTATGGGCCTCAAGCTCAAGGGACAACCAACTGGTCTCCGAATGTGCTGCGATGATACAGCTGTTCACCCTTTAGAAGAAAAAACACTGACTGAGTCAGTGACCTCCGTTGAATTAGAAACACTTTGAAAAACGGGGATTCTAGAGAGGGGTCCTGCCTTTGAAGCTGGGCTACATCAACAAGTATGACCTCTTATTACTCACATTCTGGCTCTGGAACCGGCTCCACCCGCTTTATTCCCCTCATCCTGTCTCCTCTGATCTATGGTCTTCCTTGCCTTCCTGAACCCTGTCTGGCTCGCTCAACTTTAGGAATATCCACACTTGCAAAAGATAGTACACCACATAAAAGCGTCTGCTAAATGAATAAATGTAAATGTGACGTGTGCACTGGGAGAAAAAAGAAAGCCCGAAAGTCCTGTCTGGTGTGTCTGGCCTCTTACTGTGAGGCTCACCTTCAGACTCATTATGATTCCCCTGCTTTTAAGAAGCACAAGATTGTCGAAGCCTCCTCACAACTCACCTCAAAATACATCTGCTCTCACATGCCAAAGTTATCGACATTTTCTGCCGTTCAGACCATCAGTGTATCTGTTATCTGTGTTCGATAGATGAACATAAAGGCCATGATATAGTGTCAGCTGCAGAAGAAAGGTAAGAAAATTATGTGTAATTCTAGAATATTCATCAAAGTGTGTTGGTAGATTTTGGTCCATGTCCATTTCAGTAAATTACTGGGAATATGCTAATCTTGCCAAGCTTTAAACCATGGTCAAAAGCGTAATAAAATCAAACACAGTACTGTACAGCTTCGGT
Source organism: Osmerus mordax (assembly GCF_038355195.1). NCBI lineage: Eukaryota > Metazoa > Chordata > Actinopteri > Osmeriformes > Osmeridae > Osmerus > Osmerus mordax. The sequence continues at coordinate 1,502,867 of NC_090070.1, forward strand.
TTAGTCTCATGCCAAAGCAGAATTTAAAATGTAAAATAGACACAATAGGGGTCATTGAAGTTTGAGGATTATATTTCTTTGAATTATCCAGGCTGAGGGTAGTATGAGCTGGAAAATATCATTACTAAAACAGAGCGTTACATATTGAACTGTGCATCCATTGTTAATTTTGGGCAATCTGACTTACCATAGTTGTTATATCAAGTTGTCAGAGTGACATATGATGCCATGGATGTAACGTGTGTAATTATCAGTAAGACATTAGTTGTGAATTAAACTATTTCACTGCTTCTGACTCGGTTCTTCTGTGACAAGTCTTGGTCTAAAAAGGCAATAGACATAACACAGAGGTTCTTTATCAGTCTTTATGGTCAACTCCAACAGGATTTTGGGATCTCCGTCAGTCCCTTAAACTGTTTAAACTCCTCCAATGTAGCAAGCATCAACTTTGTAGTTTGTGTTTGTGGTAGAGGCATCTGGGGAGACATCGGACAGTCCAGCACAGAATCCAGGAGAGAGAAAAGGAGCTGAAGGAGCTTCAAAAGGCTGTGAAATCTATTACAGTAAGTGTTGGAAGACACACACACAGACAAGACAAATAGTGCACAGGCCACAGTGTGTGACTAGTGTTGACTATATAATTTAGAAAATATATCATTCTTGTTTTACCCTCTTTTAGTTGTATCACTATATTATTAGAACCTAATAAATTGCTTTATTGGATTATAGTCGCGAAGCCAAGCGCAGCCATGTCAAATTGCTATTTGGCCCAACGGCAACAATGTGATGTTGAAGTGTTTAGGTCAAGATACCTGACCTAAACATCATCTAACACATTAGGGAAACATTCTATTGCAGTCTCCAATTTAGGTCTGATCACCTAACATCAGTGCTCAAAAAAAAGGGGCAACCAACTCCAAATTAATGCCCATGATTTTTGAATAAGAAGTTCAACAAGCAAGTTGAAACAAGCAAGTCCTTATTCTAAGCAGTGTCCCCATTATTGGTCATATAGTGTTACTAACAATGTGTACATCAGAGCGTTCTGCACAGACAGCAGAGAAGGATAGTGACATCATCTTTACTGAGATAATCTCCTCCATTGAGAGAAGACCCTCCGAGGTGAAGAACCTGATCAGAGCCCAGAAGAGAGCAGCAGTGAGTCAGGCTGAAAGACTCCTGACGCTACTGGAACAAGAGCTCGCTGAGCTGAAGAGGAGAGACACAGAGCTGGAGCAGCTTTTACACACTGAAGACCATATCCATTTCTCCTGACTCACCCAGCACCATTGTGCCTTGTAAGTACTTTGGGGAAGTGAGGAAGGCTGTGTCAAAGCTGAGAGAGAAACTAGAGGACGCCTTGAAGAGGGAATGGCCAGAGATCACAACTAAAGGTGGGCTCAAATCAGACCAACTGTAGAGGTGGTTTATACAAGCGCCTTTGAATTGATTAAATATATATTGTTCTATGTGCTATGTCTGCACCATTTTGAAACGTCTCTCTCTGTCTCTCTCTCTCTGGATGTATCTGTGTTTCTGTAGTCAATCAAGCAGATGTTTTACAGCTACCAGAGCCCAAGACCTTACATGGTAAGTGTGTTTTATCCTTTAGCGTATATTGCTCTGTTCAAGAGGGAACCAAAAGTGAACATCACATATGCATGACATAGGCATTATGTAACTATGAGCAGGAACCACCCGTCATACCATTATACAGAGCATTATAAGTGCAGGATGGGATGGAGGTGGGCAGCAACAACAATGATACAGTAAATAGAGGGTGAATGAAAACAGTGTTCATCATAAATTGGCCGTCTTGCTGTGTGTAAGTGTATGTGCGCTGTTCAGTACAGTCAGCTGGTTGTCGGCTGATAAAAGCTTTACTCCATTTGTTCAACGTTAATATAAATAAATAAATTCTCTTAAAGTGGCTCACCTCAAGGGGAACTCTGTGCCGGAGGAATACATTGCACTTTTTGCGTGGCCATAAATACTAAAGGAGCCCAACATGTAACAATCCTCCATAATCATACAATACAGAACAGAACTTAACGATGTGGAGGCTTAAGAGCTAATGGACAAGATGAAACAATATAACAAGAATATGATCGTATTTTACATCAACAATGAACAGCATCACATATTGCCCTGATTTTCTTTTTTTGTGGAGGAATTGGCGCATTTATTTAACGTTTATTGATGTGTGTGAGGGGGGCTGTGATTGGATGATGACAGGTGTCGGTGATCATTCTCAAGTGTCATGATCAGCACTGCGGCTGTTGCTGTTGTATCAGTCAGTGGTTAGATCAATGTAGCAGTCTATAAACATGACAAGGGAGGTCACGTATGGGACGAATCAATCAGGCCCAATATAAGGGATGTCCTGGTTAATACGGGACAGTTGGCAACCCTAGTGCTATATAATGTATGACGAGAGAGACGTGTTCTTGTCGCACCAATACACTCATTTTAAGGATGAGTGTATTTTGATCATTTAAATAAGTTAGTTGTTAAAGTAATTCACAATGAAAGCCAATGGTTCCATTAACAAAATACCATTGGAACTATTCCAGAATAACAGAACTGGATTACAGAATAATTATTAAAGTAAAAACCTATAGAATCTTGATTTGGTTTAAGATAAATTTCGTACATTATTTAAATCAGATAGGCTGTACAATTTTTATTATTATTTATTTATTATTATTATACACCTTCATGAGTGTATAACTGGCACAACATAAAATACAAAAGCGAGATTCATTAAATAAATTTGATTTCAGAGTTTTTTTGTGTTGATTTCGTCTCTGCTTGTCTCCCAGATTGCTGTCGACTCACACTGGACCCAAACACTGCAGACAAAAGGCTCTTTCTGACTAATGACAGAAAGGTGACCTGGAGGGGAAACACACAGACAGTCATATCCTGACCATCCAGAGAGATTCACCAACTGGGGTCAGGTGCTGTGTAAAAAGGGTCTGCCTGAACGCTGTTACTGGGAGGTGGAGTGGGGCGGGGACTCCAGCGGTCTCATATAAAGATATCAGGAGAGTCAGATTGTGACTGTGTGTTTGGATGCAATGACAAGTCCTGGGGCTTGGTGTGTTCTAGTGAAGGCTATAGTTTCAGACACAAGTATGTTGTGGCTAAAGTATCAGTCTCTTTGTCATCCAGAGTAGGAGTTTACCTGGATCACAGGGCAGGTAGTCTGTCCTTCTACAGTGTAGAAGGACAGAGTACACAATGACCCTTATTCACATAATCCAGACCACTCAGCCACTCTATGCTGGGCTTGGAATTGGCTGTATGGCCAAAGCTGAGCTGTGTGACCTGTGGTAATCCATTTAAGTTTCTACCCATCATGTCGTACCTTTTCAGTACAGTTTTGTTTGGGATCCAGCCTTAAAAGTTGAATACTTTTTATTTGATTAATCTTAGAGGATAAACTCTGATTACTATTTTCTTGTCAATATTGTACCTGTACTTGGAGATGACTGAAGCCTGCTGCTCTTAGAGGTCAACATGGTGGCAATCAGGGTAAAACACATTCCAGAATCACTATGTATCATCTTCGAAGGATGTAAACATAGAGAAAAGAGTATATAAAATGCCTGATTCAAAATCTAAAATACTTCTCAGACTGACATTAATCGATTTATTGTGCTGGAAATCTAAATGTCTTCGAAAGCATTATCCACAAAGTTTTTCATCTACATTGAATACCAAAACACATTCTAAATCTGTAAGTAAATATTAAATAACCTATTAATCACTGTAATTGCTATCGAGTTAATTTCCTTACTACATTTGTGATCTGCATTCCAAAAAGGGTTTAAATGATTCATCATTGAAGTCACGTTGCTTAAATCAACAAATTGATACTAGATAATTCCAGAATTTTAGGCATAACATGGAAAGCAAGTGAACAATTTTTGTAAAATAAGTATTACACTCTCACAGTTCGCTTATCCAGCTTACAATGTTATTGTGCTGGTAGAATATGGCACGTTCAAATCTGTTTGTGAGAAGGAGCTGTAAAAAAGGACAGTGGACTAGAGACTTAAGAATAATGTGACCGGAGGTTCATGACAGTTATGCAATTTCTTATTGTTATGAAGCCTGAACTGTCTAATATCCGTAGTGCTTTCTACTTCGTGTTACTCTGTACCCACATCTGAGCCACTTGTTTCATTTTTCTCTATTTCTGTATAAATTAGCTCTGACCCTTCTCAGAAACTTTGCTAAGTAAATTTCTGTCTGTTTGACCTGGTCAATACTTGGTCTTTGGTGTTACTTCTCTCTCCTCTCAGCCGATTGACTAACCTATGAATCCCAGAACCTGAACTGATGCCATTTCATTGGAAACTGACCATTTTCTTCCAAGTGTGAAAATACACAACAGTATACAATTAACAAGCTTACAGCATTTCTTTCATCAGCAGATCCCATTTGCTAATTAATAAGCACATTTAGTTCACTAACTATTTTACTTATCCATTTTACTGTAGCAAATTACACAGTTTGTCTATTGTCTATGTAGACAACTGAAGTGATTTTTCACAACCCTGGAAACCTCACCTTCCTGTTTTTTGGTTTGCTTGCTGATCTAGTTAATATTTAATAAACACAGTTTGTTTGCCAGGGCTGGGGGTGACTAGCACCCCTCAGGTAGTAGTTTAGAAAGTCTTAACACATTCATAACAATTTCAGAGGATGTCAGTGGCCAAACCTATTTAAGATAAGAGTATACTGCAGTACATTTCTAGACCGTTCTGTGCAGTCCATGGGTATTCTGCGGTCACTCAAATGTTTATCATTGCCATTCAAGTCAAGGTAAATATTTTATTATACATCCCCTTCCACAGTTTCACATAATCAAATACCATCAAATTCTGTGTAGTATTTGATTTCTGACACGGTATTTCCAAATATCAGTGGTAAATGTCTCAGAATCCAGGATCCCATGAGATAGTTTGTGGAATGTCTGTCTCCTCATAGCACACAATTGCATCTCCAGGTCTGACTGCAGTATCCTGGTCCACCGAGAGGCCGCATTCCATCCCAGTTCTGACCGACTGGACGTCATCTTTATGGTGCTTTAGTGCCGTTAAGGAACCTTCATGTCACATCAAGAAAATTCAATTATTAAGACAGGAATTATTGGGATACGTCCTATACCAACTTTGATGAGCATTTTTGACCTTGAGTGGAAAACATCAAGCTGTTAGAGCTGTTACACCAAATCCGGTTTTCTTACCTTCCCAGATGACATCTTGACCACGCAACAGTCGAAACTTCATCTTCCTGTCGAGCTGACCTTTCTGAACCCGACAGCCAGCCACCTGAACCTTTTTTTTCCCCACGGTCACATCAAACATGGCCAGGACAGATGCTTCTCCTGGATCGATACAGTGTTGCAGAGCAAGGAGGGCCATGAACAACAAAAAGAGCCATTATGTTGTTGAAAACTCGATTGACAACTCCATCCAGAGGAGGATTGAGCCCAGTCTACAGGATGGTTCTGCTACTGTTCAATAGTCATGCTATGAATTCCCTCTTTCCTTCTGATTTTAATTAGTCCACAACCTTAATTGTGATGATACAGTGTCTATGTGGAGTGTGTATGTATATGTATATATATATATACACATACATTGATATTTATTATTGGAAAATGTAGTAGTAACGGTCCCTTTTATATTCATATACATAATATACATAATTTCAGATATGTATATTATAAAATATAAATGTAGCTACATTTAGGTTGGCTATAAACAGATTAGGACACATACCAATCACATTCTCCTTCACCTTAGGAGGGAGTTTATTGCTCAACTCCTCCTTTAGGTCATCAATGAGTTTGTAGATAACTTTGTGCAGCTTGATGGGGATGCTTTTCTTATTTGCCATTTGTTGGATAGACTTGTTCACACCAACATTGAAGCCATATATCATCCCTGACATCAAAAAATAAAATAATTAATAAATAAAAAATAATACCAACTGTTTTTGTAAAACAAAATCACTGTTACAACAACAACATTTTGAGAAAATACAGCCGTTTCCTTCATCAAATATATTGTAAAGCAAAAGTAATCACGCCATGCCATGTCACTCTAAATGTCTCCAAAAAGTCCAGGTCTACTTTGCGTAGAGTGCACACAAGCCATATGAGCCATTTCCATTTCACACAGTATCATGTCAGACCAACCTGAGAAGGTTTCAGCCAGGTTGATGTCATTCTCAGAGATATCTCCTATTCCGAAGTGAACAACCTCCATTTGACACTGGTCATATGCATCGTAGGTCTCCATGATGTTAAGGATTGCCTCCACCGAACCATCCACATCACCTGGTGAAAACAGACAGGACATTGTAACACATTGCAATAAGGGGAAATTATACCTATAGGCAGGTTATGGGCGTTTTGCAAAACTACCCATTTGGGCTCCAGGTTGAAAGTATCGAACCCCAAATATCCCGTATGATATTTGGGGTTCGTATGATAAAGTTGAACGTAAAGTGTATGTTGATGTACAGCCGACCATAGTGTCACATTACTCCACCTTTAACTATGACTGGTAAGGAAAGCACTTCGGACTCCAGCTTCTCACTCGGTCTCATCGCTAATTTCTTCCTGTTTGTTCGGTACAGGAGAGACTTCCTCTGCCTCCAGGTGAGGTGGGTGAGACCCTCTCGCTCCTTCCTGTAGCTTTCTTGGTGCTCTCGCTGTTTAGCTTCAATGATAGGGATGGCGTTTTTCAGTTTATCCTGCTCCTCCATGTAACAACGCCAGTCCACCACTTCCCGTGCTCTTTGCTAACGTCAAAAAGATAAACACACATGGTCAATTCTGATTATACAGTATACACATTCAACTTTTCCATAAATGCACTGGACTGGTATATTTGTGTATAAACTGGTTACAATTTGGGTGGACATGCACAATGAGACCTACACCACCCTTTAAAACTGTCCTGGATTTTGATGCCTGATCTCGACTCAAGACTGAAGTGGATGAATATTTTTTCCTCAATTGTGTTTATTTCAGGAATAAGTATAAGACAACCGTAGCCCTATGATTGAAAACTATTTCAATGAAACTCATTCAGTGTAGTCGGTCTCACTACAATGGCACTACTCTCAGTAACGCACACAGACACAAAAGGGGGGCTGCAGCGACAAGATAATGAATTGCAAGCCCTTTTCTCAAAAGCAGGTCTGTAAGAACGGAGAGTTGCGAGCTGGTTTCAGCTGCCGCAAACGTAGTAACTGTAGATGACACTTTATAGGTTCACTAGTTCCACAAATCAATTACCCATGCCATTAGCTCAAGGATCAACCCTTTTGGTCTTTTAAGTCCAAGGATGACTGAAGCTTGTGCTAAATGAAACCATTACTGAGAACTTAATCACCTCTGATTCCACCTCCTGGATCTCTTCTCCTGCAGAGGGGAGCTCCTTCCATCCCACAATCTCAACTGCGTCACTTGGGCGAGCTTCAGCGATGGTGCGGTTGTTCTCGTCAAACAAGAAACGAACCTTGGCCCAAGACTTTCCTGCCACCAGTGTGCAGCCTTTTCTCAGTGTACCTCGCTGCACAATGGCTGTGGTAACGGGCCTGTGAAAAGTGGGACATTTAAAATGTGTTTACGGTAAGTCCTTTAAGAGAAGGCATTGTGTCCTTACATTGCAAGAAGTACTTACAGTATGGTAAACTAGAGGGGAACTGTGCAGGCCTTCTAAGCTTAATATATCAGCTATCTTAATTAATTAATTAATTAATCTTTATTCTTTTTTAAAGAACGGTTTATTTCGTTTTTTTAAGGTGGGGAATAAGAAAACGTTCAAATCAGTTTTCTTCTGGTTGTCTTCCTTCAGAACAATGGAGCACATGATAGTTTGAGTTTTTGTGCATATTCATGCCAGCAGTGAGCCATGCTAACTTAAAGATCCAATGACATGCTGTTTTTTGATGCTTTAATATAGGCCTTAATGGTCCCCTAACACTGTATCTGAAGTCTCCCGAAATTCAGCCTTGGTGCAGAATTACAGCCACTACGAGCAGTCCCACAATGAGCTTTCCTCAGGACGTGCCCTTTCTGTGTCTGTAGCTTTAAATGCTATGAGGTAGAAAGAGGCGGGGCTAACTGCCATGCTTCGGTTGTTTGCAAGCTATGATGTCTCGAGGAAAAAACAATATCGCGCTTGCACCGTTGTAGCTCATTTTCTCATTGGTGGGCCAAATTCTCTGTGCGGGCAAAACAGAGAAAGAGGAGGTAATGACGACATAAGAAGAGGATTTTCAAAACGGAGCGTTTCAGCTTTCATTTTCTCAAAGGCGGAGAATAACACCCAGGGCTTGGTTTACACCTATCGACATTTCTAGCCACTGGGGGACCAAAGGCAGGTTAGGGGAACTCAAATTAATGTTAAATAACCTCCTAAGGTGAACATTTCATGTCATGGGACCTTTAAGATAGACCTGGTATAAAGGTTTTAATGAATGTGATAAAACAAACAGTAGGTCAAAGGTTTGTAAGTGAAGAAGTTCAAGCAATCAAATTGTGTGGAATATTCCACGAGAGAAATTATAGCCAATAAAGCAGTTTTTAAAAGCTATTTCAAGAACAGCACAACCACCTTTCAGTCACCATCAGTTCCACTTTAGCAGCAATTCAACTGCTGAGGTCATGTTCTCATCGATGGGTGTCCACACTAATGCTTACCCCTTGCCCTTGTCTGTGCGGCTCTCAATGATGATACCCTCCACGGGTCCTGTAGGGTCATCCTTCAGTTCCATAACCTCAGCCAGCGTCACTGTAGCTTCAGCCAACTCTATCAGGTTGTCTCCCTAAGAAATATGCAGAAATGTTTTCAAAACTGTCTCAATGTTGTGGTACGCAAACATTGCACATTGTTTCGACTCGATAATAAACCATGAATGCAACAGAACTAATATTTTAGGGTTTAAAATAGAGAAATACTTTTTTTGGAAACCATCGTTTCAACTTTTATGAAGAAGAATGAACTAAACAAAGCAGCTTGATAGAACTAGTCATTGGAAACTAGTTAGTATGTTCTCATGTGAGTTTGCTATTGATAATAGGAGATTGTGTCTAATTGTCAGGTTGAATAGATCAGGAGAAAGTCCTGTGTAAACGTCTCTTGTGATGACGACGGGGAGAGCTCCACCTATGATCTCTCTCTGCCCTGAGAGTGGTCATGGGTTGGGAGCTGTGAATCTCTTTCTCTAATACTGTTGTAATGTCATTACTGCCTGCCTGTCACTATCTGTGGGGCGGCTGTGGCTGTGGGGCGGCTGTGGCTCAGGGGGTAGAGAGGGTTGTCTGTTAATCGCAAGGTTGGCGGTTCGATCCCCGACTCTTCCCAGGCCATGCGCCGAAGTATCCTTGAGCAAGACTCTGAACCCCAAGTTGTTCCGATTGGCAGAGCGGCGCCTTGCATGGCAGCTTGCCGCTGTCTGTATGTGCGAGTATGAATGGGTGAATGAGAGGCACAATTGTAAAGCGCTTTGGGTGCCGCTAAGGTATAAAAACACGCTATATAAATGCAGTCCATTTATCTGTTTACATTCTTGTACCCTATAAAATATGGTCCTCTGGCTTTCAGAGCTCAGAGAGACATGATTGAGATCTAAGCCTGGTGTTGTGTTGTCGTGGTGTCATTTATTGTTCTAGGTCTGGTTTTCTCTCCCAATCTGCAGATTGATAATTTATTAAAATCCAGAAGTCAACTGAATTTAGTCACTCCGTTAATGAAGACAGACACTTTCTTCATCAATGGTAACTTTACCTTCAAAGCAGACACATGGATGGCCTGGACTTCTCCACCATACTCCTCACACACCACATCATAGGACAGCAGCTCCTGCTTCACACGCTCAGGGTCGGCCTGAGGCTTGTCACACTTGTTCACCGCTACAATGATTGGCACTGGGGAAAAAATAAATAAATAGATTAACCACTAAAACACACATATTAGACCAATGTACAGAGGATGCCCCTGAAAGTTTGTATTTAAAACTGAAGGTAGTGCAGTCACATAAAGGATCTGCCTGTAGGGGTTTCTTGCAAATAACTAAGAATATTGTCTTAAAAAAAAACACTATTCGAGAAAAGATTAGCTCTGATTAATGGTTAATGAAAGAAGTTCAGAGCTCATTTATATTTCACCTTACAAATACAGTACACCACATCCCAGACTAAGATTTTACACATACACAAATGGTATTAGAAACACAATAACAAAAAAAGTTTACCTTTAGCATGTTTGGCATGCTGGATAGATTCTATGGTCTGCTTCATCACACCATCGTCGGCAGCAACAACCAGGATGACGATGTCTGTGGCGAGAGCTCCCCTGGCCCGCATGGCCGAAAAGGCAGCGTGCCCTGGGGTGTCCAGGAAGGTGATTTTCTCCCCTGAAGGAAGCTGAACTGCAAAGAGAGGTTAGCAGCTGAAACCTTTGAGATGTGATATGACTAAGAAGATCGTTTTAATCTAATATTCCATCCATGTCTGCCATCCGTTATGTGTCGGGGTTCCCTACCCAGGAAGGCCCCTATGTGCTGGGTAATGCCACCCGCCTCCATGGCGGCTACTTGGGTCTTCCGGAGGCTGTCTAGCAAAGTCGTCTTCCCATGGTCTACATGGCCCATGATTGTCACTACAGGAGGACGTGATACCAGATTTGCATGATCCGGGGGCGGTCTACAAATAAAATGACTTTCATAACTTATTTGCCAGCTTGTGTTGATTATTCATGAAGCAGTATTTACAAAATATTTTAAACAATCATTGAGTCTCCAATCATGCATTGTTTGCTTATTTTGAAAACAGAGTACAAGACTCCAAGCTTACTCGCCTTTTCTGAATATCTTTGTTTTCTCTCTGTTTGGTCTCCACTAGTTTGGCCCACTTGTACTTCATTCCAGATTTATTCACAATCTCTTTGATCCATTTCCCCTCTAAAATAGAGTCAGGCTCAAGGGAGTCCACATCAGCTGAAGTGTCCAGTAAGGTCTCAATGATGTGATCTACGAGAAACAAATAGCTGATGTATTGTACAATTATGTACAATACAATTATGTCCTTTCATGTCTCCATCTTCCATTTTTCAAAATATGCATATTAACATTCCGTATTTAACTAACATGATATTCCGTCAAACAATGTAAAATATATATTTTTTGCCAGGGGTGCAAAGTACACAGCATATTGATATTACCAAAGTCTTTGTTCATAGCATGTGCAAGAGCAGACATGGTCATCCCCTCCTTTATCTCCACCTCTTGTTTCACCTGTTTCTGTTTGGCTTTCTGATCTTTGCCAGGGCCTTTGACCTGTAGCATAACAACAGCATATGGTGAGGGAAAGAAATAGCTATGAGCTCAGGAACATATATCTACCTAGGATCAATGAATGATATATTCAACCTTGAAATTCACTAAAAGAGGCTTGATGGTTTAATGCTGGCTCAGTCGCTTGATGACTTATTTGATTATTTGACCAAGTAATTGTAAGTTAATCAATCATGTAATTCTATGCCACAGTAATTGACTGCACATGTTTTTTGTACCAATCTGTACATTTTGGTCAAAGTAAATCTTCATCTCTCTAATAATCTCTGTGTGTGTGTGTGTGTGTGTGTGTATACAAATTAGAATGGGTTTTGTTTCCCACGATCACCTAAAGAACCGGGCACTCTGCAAAGTTCACATTCTGCATGTGTCCTCTTTACAATACAGAGTGCAGGGCCGCGGATTGACGTTGTTTGGATAAGCATTTCGACATCAAATAATGAAAAAATAATTTGCCGCCAGTTCGGCTTGCTCTCCGCGTCCCAGCCCCTTCACTCTGATTGGTCATGTGGTCTGCGAGTTTCCTAATAATATCTCGAGAACCAGGCACTCTGCAAAGTTAATATTTTGCGATTGAACTAATGCGATTAAAAAGGTATTCGCAATTAAATGAAACTAAGCGTAGTAAGGAAAATAGGGACATGTGAGCGATTTCCCTTTTATTTTACAACCGATATTCATCTGCTTTCCAAGGGGCTAGCTAGCTAACAGAACGACAATATAAAGTGGATATACTTTCAGATTCTATAGATTAGTAGATCAGTGAATTTTGTTACATAAATGAAGGTGTTAACTGATGTTAAAATTGCCTAAGTAGCCTACTGCGATTGAACTCATGCGATTAACAAATGCATTCAGAACTAGAGAGGGGGAAATTGTAGGGTGTGCTTGCTTGCGTCGGTTGCACAGGGGGGTCTGTTTTTTTATGACATTTTTACAACTGATATTTCTGTATATTTTATATAAAAATGCATACTTATTATTTATAAAGATTATAGATTTAAAAGCATTTTTTTTTTGCTGCTCATTTACAACTCAAAATACGAGTGAAGTGTAGAATGAAATAGATGTCTTCTCATTTCCCCTGAAAGAGGCAGCCTCATAGTTGAATCAAAACGAATAAATTTGGCAGACCGGTGTAAAAATTGACCTACTCTCTATGACTTAAACGTCCTTTTAAGTTTTTCCCTTCTCGTGATATTTTCAGGCATTTAGCCTACTCATATTGCATTCATTCATTAATAAAGAACCCCTTTGAAGATTATTCTACGACGTTACCGACAGTAGAAGATGGAATCGCGATTCAAACAGTACCATCTGCTAACTGAAAATATGCCCCCAAAAACGTAAATAAGCTTGACATTTATTTAGTGGAAAATCGCTTTCATAAAAAGCTCACTGGTAGCGATCATTGTCAGTAACAACGCAAAGTGCGCTATCCCTGTGTGGAGAAGCTGCCCCGGTAAATTGTACTACTACAGTACAGTAGACTACTGCTGTGTTAGTCTTGGTAGCGATTTCGTTGGTTGAATTGGATTTAACGTTCCGTTGTACGGTTTAGGCTGAAATTAATTATTTTCATTAACAGATTTACAGAGTTTAGGCTGTGGCAATGAAGTTAAGGTTAATAGTTAGATAGACTTTTGATTTAAGTAAGGGGAGTGCCGAACATGTTCTGTCGCCGTTTGATTTCCTGAACAGCTGTGTACTAGATGTTTTTGTAGTGTCTCGCGTAAGCTACAGCGTTGCAGTGAGCAACACTGGTTTGAAACCACAGGTAATGATCATTTCACCCACAAATCGTTTACTTGTAATGTAATGTCATAATAAATCCTACAACGAAAATGTATTTGTGAGGAATGTTTATTTTAACGATTGAAAACAGATGCATCATAGACCACTGTAGTATGTGTTGCCCGGGCAACAGAGGCTAATGTCATGCTAATGCTTCAGTGAAATAGTAGACTACCGTTTCCGAAAGTAGATGTGGGCCTACTTCCTTAATAATATCAGCTAATATTGTACATTACATTTCACAATTGTGTTTCACATCACAAAGTAAAATTAGTAAATAGTTATCACCCTGGCCTCTTTGCTTGTGGCGTTTCTGCAGCTGCCTTGCAGTAAAGCTATAGTTAGCCTAGCTATCCCCCAAGTTAACAAATGTGAAACGAATGTTCTGCTACAGGTAGTCACGCGTGTTTTCGTGACGCAGTGACGTTAGTAACGTCAGTGACTGTGGCTAGCAAATTAGCCACCGTTAGCTTCACTTTTCGCCACAAAAGCTTAACTTGAGCCTAAACCATGCAACGGAACGTAAATAAAAATACAAGCAACTCAATCGCTACCAAGACGAAACTTTTGACACCTAGGTTGTCTATGTAGGCCAAATATTGACGAAGATTTAGGGGGGCAAAAAGAAATAAAAATAACAATATATATGTGAGAGAACAAAGGTTGTGCCCTTGCCGAAGGCAAAGCACACCCAACTAGAGAGGGTACAATTTCTGGGGAAATTGTATGGTGTGCTTGCCTGCGTCGGTTGCAGATGGGTCCGTTTATTATGAAACTAAAGTTGTCAACCCTGGTTGTCACCGGCAGTATTTTTCAGATGGAATCGCGATTCAAACAGTACCATCTGCTAAGTGAAAATATGCCCCCAAACACGTAAATAAGCTTGATTTAGGGGGAAATGGCTAATTCAAAAGAAGTTTGCTGGACGCAATCATTGTCAGTAACAAAGGCAAAAGTGACTATTTGGTCTCAGTCTAGACCCCTGCGTGGAGAAGCTGAATTGTGCTACAAGCAAGCTAGCCTAGCTGCTGTTGCTAGCCAAACTTCACTGAGGGGATTGTTTGAATGCGCCGGAAATGAAAAACGTTTCTTTTGATATAAAGTGTAGGCTGTGTCATTGAAGACGTGTAACCGGTGTGAATCGGTGAAACTCACTCCTCAGGTATGTACTAACAGGCCACCCGCGTCAACGAATAGCTAACTTTTCTTTGGCGTAGCTGGTAGTGGTTGCGTTTGGGAAGTCAGTTGGCAGGTTCGACTCCCGGTGGGAACGAACATTGTCATTGGCTGGGAAGCCTTCTGACGGAGCAAGACCACGTCTGTTACACCCCCGTTACAGACGCACCACACGAGCTTGAGTTTAAATACATTATTGGGTGTGCTTTGCCTTCGGCAAGGGCACAACCTTTGTTCTCTCACATATATATTATTATTATTCTTTTTGCCCCCCTAAAACTCAGTCAATATTTGGCCTACATAGACAACGTAGGTGTCAAAAGTTTCGTCTTGGTAGCGATTGAGTTGCTTCTATTGGAATTTACGTTCCGTTGCATGGTTTAGGCTGAAGTTAAGTTTTTGTGGCGAAAAGTGAAGCTAACGGTGGCTAATTTGCTAGCCACAGTCACTGACGTTACTAACGTCACTGCGTCACGAAAACACGCGTGACTACCTTTGGCAGAACATTCGTTTCGCATCTGTTAACTTGGGGGATAGCTAGGCTAACTATAGCTTTACTGCAAGGCAGCTGCAGAAACGCCACAAGAAAAGAGGCCAGGGTGATAACTATTTACTCATTTTACTTTGTGATATGACACACAATTGTGATGTGTAATGTACAATATAAGCTGATATTATTAAGGAAGTACATCTACTTTCGGAAACAGTAGTCTACTATTTCACTGAAGTATTAGCATCATGACATTAGCCTGTGTTGCCCGGGCAACACATACTACAGTGGTCTATGATGTATCTGTTTTCAATCGTTAAAATAAACATTCCTCACATATACATTTTCGTTGTATGATTTATTCTGACATTAGTAAACGATTTGTTGGTGAAATTACCATTACCTGTGGTTTCAAACCAGTGTAGCTCACTGCAACGCTGTAGCCTACCCGAGACACTAGTGTGAGTAGCTAACAAAAACTCCTCAGCTGTTTAAGTCAAACGGCGACAGAACATGTTCGGCACTCCCCTTACTCAAAAGTCTTTCAGTAGGGAAACTATCTGACTACTAACCTGAACTTCATTGCCACAGCCTAAACTTTGTCAATCTGTTCATGAAAATAATTAATTTCAGCCTAAACCGTACCACGGAACGTTTAATCGAATTCAACCAACGCAATCGCTATCAAGACGAACACAGCAGTAGTCTAGTACTGTACTGTAGTAGTAGAATTTACCGGGGCAGCTTCTCCACACAGGGCTATATCGCATTTTGAGTTGTTACTGACAATGATCGCTACCAGTGAGCTTTTTATGAATGAGCGATTTTCCACTAAATAAATGTCAAGCTTATTTACGTTTTTGGGGGCATATTTTCAGTTAGCAGATGGTACTGTTTGAATCGCGATTCTATCTTCTGCCGGTAACGTCGTAGAATAATCTTCAAAGGGGGTTCTTTATTAATGAATGAATGCAATGATTAGGCTACATGCCTGAAAATATCACGAGAAGGGAAAAACTTAAAATTACGTTTAAGTCATAGAGATTAGGTCCATTTTTACACCGGTCTACCAAATTTATTCGTTTTGATTCAAGGATGAGGCTGCCTCTTGCAGGGGAAATGAGAAGACATCTATTTCATTCTACCCTTCACTCGTATTTTCAATTGTAAATGAGCAGCAAAAAAAATGCTTTTAAATCTATGTAATCTTTATAAATAATAAGTATGCATTTTTATATAAAATATACAGAAATATCAGTTGTAAAAATGTCATTCAAAAACGGACCCCTGTGCAACCGACGCAAGCAAGCACACCCTACAATTTCCCCAGAAATTGTACCCTCTCTAGTTTAATTTGACATTACTTACTGTACATGCAAGTCTTGAATTGCCTAAATATATGATGCTGCTAGTCAGGGCGGTTGCTAGGAATTCATCAGCATCTTTGGAGTGCTGAGGGTGGGGGTCAGAGGAGGCTACAGCTGATTCTGGAGTAGCAGCACATAAAGGTTTAATTATTTAATTTCATATTGCTTTTGTACACATTTATGGTTATGTTTTATGGAACAACTGATGAAGAACTAACATAACTAGTCTTGGCATCAACATAAAAATTGGCTTATCAATGCCATAGCTATAGCGCTGCCTTCAGCGCCTTTTTACATGCAACCCTATTGGAAAAAGGCGGCCGCCTTTTAAAAACTTCTAAAAAAGCGCTGAGCCCGACGCCTTTTTGAGTTCAATTTTCTCAACTTTTCAGAAAAGCGCTGGGTGACGTCAAGCGCCTTTTTGACAGCTGACCAATCAAGACGAGGAGAGTAGGTACTAGTGTACCTTCCCTAGTAACCTTCAACCTTAATTACCTGGCTATTTTATTGGCCATAGTAGCTAGCTGTCGATAAGTAACCAACGGAAATAACGGATAATAATGTATCCTTTTGAGCGCCTTCTGCCTTGTGTGAGTATAAGTTAGGCCTATGCATAATAATTTAGTCATAGAAATGGAAGCCTACATAAGTCAGATGGCTGAGCGGTTAGGGAATTGGGCTATTAATCAGAAGGTTGCTGGTTCGTTTCCCGGCCGTGCGAAAATGACGTTGTGTCCTTGTGCAAGGCACTTCACCCTACTTGCCTCGGGGGAATTTCCCTGTACTTACTGTAAGTCGCTCTGGATAAGAGCGTGTGGTAAATGACTAAAATGTAAAATGTAATAGGCTACTGGGGTTTTTGTGGGCCCCCCCTGGGCTGTGGGCCCCTAGAATTGTCATCACCTTTCACCCCTAAACGACGGCCCTGCTGCTAGTACACTAGCACGTTGCATCGTTGCTCACTAGGGCTGACACCGAGTTCCCTTGTGCGACAAAAGGCACCTTTTGCCACAAAAACGTAATTCATGCCTAAACCGTGCAACAGAACGTAAATAAAAATACAAGAAACTCAATCGCTAACAACACAAACCTTTTGACACCAGGCGTTGTCTATGTAGCGCAGATATTGAGGGATCCTTAGGGGTGGGAAAATAAATAATAAAGAATAAATATGAGAGAGAACAATGGTTGTGCTCGCAGAAGGCTTGAGCATGTATGTGGGTCTGCACCTATATATAAGTCTATGGTCTGCACACCCAGTCTTGTTTGATACCATTCTCTGTACGACAGAGAAGTTAACAAAAAAAAAAAATGCCTGGCGCAGGGTTGCCGAGGTTGACGGCATCCCTGGTGTGTTTTTTGTACTTATAAATTCAGTCTCGTCACATAACGTAACTTTCTTCTGTGCTAGCTCACCCGGCATGCGATTGACATTCAACGTTGAAATGCAATATAATAAAAGGTTAGTACACATGTCAACGTTTATGTCTGATAAATCTTTCTTTCTGATTCCTTCCATCATGTGTGTAAAAGCTGTATTTTGATAGAGACAGGAGCACCTACATATATTTATATCAATAATGATCGATATTTTGAGTACATGAACCCAAGTCTGCACACTTGGCCGTGACACCATTTTACACGAACTACAACAGTGACCTTGAGAACTACAACTCTGTATTACAGTTTTTCTCAATTGCTGAAACACTAAAACCCATTAACTGAACAAAGTTCTCAGTTGCTTGAACTCATGTAGCTAATTGTGCAGTCTGTTGTCAATACCTTAAACCATTTCACATGGTAAAACACAATTTTCAGATCTCACATAGACTTTTCAGCAAAACTAAACACATTCTCATTCTCAAAACACATTCTGCACTCTAATGCACATGTCATCCATACTGGTAAACACAAATGGCAACAATCATACAGAAAACATGTTATTGACAAAACACAACCACTCAAAATTGATTTAACTTGTTTCAAATGATGTGACACAACCCATATAAGCCAGTTCAGAGAGCAAACAGGTTGTTGAAGGTGGGAAAATATTGCTTGTGATGTCGACGAAGTGCTCTGGCCTGACCCAGCCCAAAGACAATAAGAAGCACATTGATCACATGTTTACTCCTTAGATTTTTGTCCCTTTTACTGTAGTATTGTATACTGTAGTACAGTGCATTGTAGGCTGTATACTGTTGATAGTGTATATCATTTTGATCACTTTGTTTATGATTT
The DNA here is from genome assembly GCF_038355195.1 of Osmerus mordax. Classification (NCBI taxonomy): domain Eukaryota; kingdom Metazoa; phylum Chordata; class Actinopteri; order Osmeriformes; family Osmeridae; genus Osmerus; species Osmerus mordax. The sequence continues at coordinate 1,521,317 of NC_090070.1, forward strand.
TAGAGCAGTGTTTGATTTTGAGCACAGGTAAATCTGTTTTGAGGCGAAAGTTTGATTTTGAGCACAGGTAAAACTGTTTTGAGGCGAAAGTTTGATTTTGAGCACAGGTAAAACAGTTGAGGTGAAAGTTTCATTTTGCAAGAGGATTCAGAGGTTTTGTAAATAGTGCTTGAAGATGAGGTTTTGTGTTTACAGTTTTGAGAAAATGGGTGACTGTTTCAAGAATGTGTTTTAGCAATTGTGAAAAACTGCAACTGTTGGACACGCCCCCGAGCGTGGTGTACTGTGGAAAGGCAAGCGGTGCAGAGCGTTAAAACAGCGCTGTAGTGGACACACACCATAACCTGTCAGGTGTGTTGTTGATTCCTCGAGAGAAAAAGGAAGGGGGGGGGGGGGTAATCTTTTATTGAATGAAAAGCTCAACAGAAGCACATTTACAGACATTAAGCTCCGCGCCACCGGGGGCAACAGAACCAAGACCCCAGGACCAGGAGCCCAGTCTGCCCTCAGGGCCCTGGCGCGCTCCAGCATGAAGATCGGACGCATCGAGGACGTCACCCCTATTCCATCAGACAGCACTTGCCGTAAAGCAGTATCTCTGGCCATACGATGTGTATGACGTCATTGACATTTTAAAAGGCTTTTTAGAACAAAAAAGCAACCTTTAAACACCCAGCAGTGAGTATTTATTTTGCCTACCCTTTCGAATGCAACATTCAAATTACTAGACAATTATATCCCGATAACCGTGAGCGCCCTCATATGGAACCAGAATGGAACTGCAACCAGTTCAGAAGCCGGAAGTTTCCCGAGAGTAGCAGTTCTCCCCATATTAGACATTCTCTGGTTTCACTGACATCTTAATCACCGACTGCATCACGGGCACTGTGCACTAGTACCGTTAAATTAAGTTTCTTATATACCAGTGTAATAATTGGACCAATACGCTGTTCCTATTGGTCCAGAAAACGTTCTCAAAAGTACCGTTTATATACCTCCCGAACGTTCGCAGAGGTAAATAAACGGTTTAATGGACCTAGCAACAAGCGGTTGCCTTGGAGATGTAGCCATTGACCTTAACAACGTAGCATCTGCTCGGCAACAAAGTAGCCTAAGTTGCCAAAAAAAAAAAAAAAAAAACCAAATATGGTTTCTGCACAGGTCCGCAAACGCCCCGCAATCCTATTGTTGCATGTTCCTATTGTTTATATGCAACAAACAGCAAATGTTAACTCCTCGACAGGTCTGCATATAAACAATAGGAACATGCATGTGTCTCTCAAAAACTAAATGATTAGGTGTTTCCAAACTATGACAGGCACTGTATGTAGTAATACATACCACACGAGACCCACACGAGTAGTAATACATACCACACAAGACCCACACGCGTAGAAACTCGTGTGGGTCTATGGCTCATCTTACTTACCTTCTTAGAGGCAAATAACCTGGCATGTTGGTAAGTCAGTTGTGACGTTGGGGTCCAAGTTGATTTAAGAGTGTGACATGGAAAGTACTTCGGAAGAAGTGCGGGGTCACGGTGGATAATCAGGCTTGCCCTTATGATCAGAGAGGTCATACGAATCATCTCTGCAATGTTTAGAACAGTACCTTAGTAGTTGCTTGCATGTCATACCCCCATTTGAGCTTGTGAGCTATTATGAAATGCATACATGTGTTAAAGGTGATGTTATAGGTGGGGGGTTTTCCCTCGTGAGAAGGCAGTAAGATATTCTTCCCAAATTCACTGAATGCAGTTATACACCAAGACTCGTTGAACTGCACGGTCATGTTAATTAACAATCCTCAAGCTGCACCAAACGTGTGCATGTATGTCAGCTAACAGTGCGCGTCTCTGCAACAACAGCGATTACCATGTCTCAAAAAAGTGGTATCGGCTTGGTACTGGCTAAAATAACGACATATCTTGCCTTGTACAGTTGAATGTTCTACTCATGTCATTCTGAAAGGTTGGACGATAGCTTTAAACAGATGTCAAATAATCCATAAAATCCACCCCACTCCGCTAAGGACGCCGCCATGACAGGTATCCCACAATACAATTCGACAGGGTTGTTCGAAAGAATCAGAAACGGTAAGTAAATTGCAGGCAATGTAGGTGGTGGGCCGCGTAACTGCTTTAGTTTTTGAAATGACCTGTCCCCGTCGATGATATCAACGTCGTTTTTTTCTTAAAACATTTTTGTTTGTTGGCACATCCAATTCTTGCACATTTTTTCTGTAGCTTAGTTCAAAGTTAGCAACTTTATAAGGCAATTGTTTCAACTACTCTCCAACCAACCAGAACTCGTATCATCTTGTTAGCTAATCGAATGGTTCGTAACATGATCAGCCTATAATTAAAAGAATGCTTTCCTTGCTGTCAACATTTTGCAATTGCAATGGACTCTAAACAAACTTGGACCAACTAGCTTCAGTAAATGGGTAGATTAAATCTTTTCGTTTGCTACATACATGCATACAGCATTCCATGATTGCAACTACTTGTGGCCTGGCTGGAATACACTGCTAGCAATACAATTAATTGTGCACATGCGTGTATTATGCTAATGAGGTTCGTTTTCCAACTTGTGTGGAGATGTCAATATGTATTGATAAGTGTTACTGATATGGTATACCTACTCTTGGCTAATTGGGTGTACTTTGCCTTCGGCAAGGGCACAACCTTTGTTCTCTCACATATATATTATTGGGTGTGCTTTGCCTTCGGCAAGGGAACAACCTTTGTTCTCTCACATATATATTATTATTATTATTATTCTTTTTGCCCCCCTAAAACTCAGTCAATATTTGGCCTACATAGACAACGTAGGTGTCAAAAGTTTCGTCTTGGTAGCGATTGAGTTGCTTCTATTGGAATTTACGTTCCGTTGCATGGTTTGGGCTTCAGTTAAGTTTTTGTGGCGAAAAGTGAAGCTAACGGTGGCTAATTTGCTAGCCACAGTCACTGACGTTACTAACGTCACTGCGTCACTAACGTCACGAAAACACGCGTGACTACCTTTGGCAGAACATTCGTTTTGCATCTGTTAACTTGGGGGATAGCTAGGCTAACTATAGCTTTACTGCAAGGCAGCTGAAGAAACGCCACAAGAAAAGAGCCAGGGTGATAACTATTTACTCATTTTACTTTGTGATATGACACACAATTGTGATGTGTAATGTACAATATAAGCTGATATTATTAAGGAAGTACATCTACTTTCGGAAACAGTAGTCTACTATTTCACTGAAGTATTAGCATCATGACATTAACCTGTGTTGCCCGGGCAACACATACTACAGCGGTCTATGATGTAGCGTTATCTGTTTTCAATCGTTAAAATAAACATTCCTCACATATACATTTTCCTTGTAGGATTTATTCTGACATTAGTAAACGATTTGTTGGTGAAATTACCATTACCTGTGGTTTCAAACCAGTGTAGCTCACTGCAACGCTGTAGCTTACGCGAGAGACACTACAAAAACATCTACACTACACAGCTGTTTAGGAAGTCAAACGGCGACAGAACATGTTCGGCACTCCCCTTACTTAAATCAAAAGTCTATCTAACTACTAACCTGAACTTCATTGCCACAGCCTAAACGTTGTCAATCTGTTCATGAAAATAATTAATTTCAGCTTAAACCATACAACGGAACGTTAAATCCAATTCAACCAACACAATCGCTACCAAGACGAACAGTAGTCTAGTACTTTACCGTAGTAGTACAATTTACCGGGGCAGCTTCTCCACACATGGCTATATCGCATTTTGCGTTGTTACTGACAATGATCGCTACCAGTGAGCTTTTTATGAATGAGCAATTTTCCACTAAATAAATGTCAAGCTTATTTACGTTTTGGGGGGCATATTTTCAGTTAGCAGATGGTACTGTTTGAATCGCGATTCCATCTTCTACTGCCGGGTAACGTCGTAGAATAATCTCCAAAGGGGGTTCTTTATTAATGAATGAATGCAATGAGTAGGCTAAATGCCTGAAAATATCATGAGAAGGGAAAAACTTAAGATGACGTTTAAGTCATAGAGATTAGGTCAATTTTTACACCGGTCTGCCAAATTTATTCGTTTTGATTCAACGTTGAGGCTGCCTCTTGCAAGGGAAATGAGAAGACATCTATTTCATTCTCCACTTCACTCGTATTTTCAGTTGTAAATGAGCAGCAAAAAAAAAATGCTTTTAAATCTATGTAATCTTTATAAATAATAAGTATTCATTTTTATATAAAATATACAGAAATATCAGTTGTAAAAATGTCATTCAAAAACGGACCCCTGTGCAACCGACGCAAGCAAGCACACCCTACAATTTCCCCAGAAATTGTACCCTCTCTAGTTATTATTATTATTTTTATTTCTTTTTGCCCCCCTAAAACTCAGTCAATATTTGGCCTACATAGACAACGTAGGTGTCAAAAGTTTCGTCTTGGTAGCGATTGAGTTGCTTCTATTGGGATTTACGTTCCGTTGCATGGTTTAGGCTTATGTTAAGTTTTTGTGGCGAAAAGTGAAGCTAACGGTGGCTAATTTGCTAGCCACAGTCACTGACGTTACTAACGTCACTGCGTCACTAACGTCACGAAAACACGCGTGACTACCTTTGGCAGAACATTCGTTTTGCATCTGTTAACTTGGGGGATAACTAGGCTAACTATAGCTTTACTGCAAGGCAGCTGAAGAAACGCCACAAGAAAAGAGCCAGGGTGATAACTATTTACTCATTTTACTTTGTGATATGACACACAATTGTGATGTGTAATGTACAATATAAGCTGATATTATTAAGGAAGTACATCTACTTTCGGAAACAGTAGTCTACTATTTCACTGAAGTATTAGCATCATGACATTAACCTGTGTTGCCCGGGCAACACATACTACAGTGGTCTATGATGTATCTGTTTTCAATCGTTAAAATAAACATTCCTCACATATACATTTTCGTTGTATGATTTATTCTGACATTAGTAAACGATTTGTTGGTGAAATTACCATTACCTGTGGTTTCAAACCAGTGTAGCTCACTGCAACGCTGTAGCCTACGCGAGACACACTACAAAAACATCTACACTACACAGCTGTTTAGGAAGTCAAACGGCGACAGAAAATGTTCGGCACTCCCCTTACTTAAATCAAAAGTCTATCTAACTACTAACCTGAACTTCATTGCCACAGCCTAAACGTTGTCAATCTGTTCATGAAAATAATTAATTTCAGCTTAAACCGTACAACAGAACGTTAAATCCAATTCAACCAACGCAATCGCTACCAAGACCAACACAGCAGTAGTCTAGTACTGTATCGTAGTAGTACAATTTACCGGGGCAGCTTCTCCTATATCGCATTTTGCGTTGTTACTGACAATGATCGCTACCAGTGAGCTTTTTATGAATGAGCGATTTTCCACTAAATAAATGTCAAGCTTATTTACGTTTTGGGGGGCATATTTTCAGTTAGCAGATGGTACTGTTTGAATCGCGATTCCATCTTCTACTGCCGGGTAACGTCGTAGAATAATCTTCAAAGGGGGTTCTTTATTAATGAATGAATGCAATGAGTAGGCTAAATGCCTGAAAATATGAGAAGGGAAAAACTTAAAATGACGTTTAAGTCATAGAGATTAGGTCAATTTTTACACCGGTCTGCCAAATTTATTCGTTTTGATTCAACGATGAGGCTGCCTCTTGCAGGGGAAATGAGAAGACATCTATTTCATTCTACACTTCACTCGTATTTTCAGTTGTAAATGAGCAGCAAAAAAAAAATGTCATTCAAAAACGGACCCCTGTGCAACCGACGCAAGCAAGCACACCCTACAATTTCCCCAGAAATTGTACCCTCTCTAGTTGGGTGTGCTTTTCCTTCGGCAAGGGCACAACCTTTGTTCTCTCACATATATATATTATTATTTTATTTATTTATTTTTTGCCCCCCTAAAACTCAGTCAATATTTGTCCTACATAGACAACGTAGGGGTCAAAAGTGTCGTCTTGGTAGCGATTGAGTTGCTTCTATTGGAATTTACGTTCTGTTGCATGGTTTAGGCTCAAGTTAAGTTTTTGTGGCAAAAAGTGAAGCTAACGGTGGCTAATTTGCTAGCCACAGTCACTGACGTTACTGACGTCACTACGTCACTAACGTCACGAAAACACGCGTGACTACCTTTGGCAGAACATTCGTTTCGCATCTGTTAACCCTTGTGTTATCTTCGGGCCATTCTGACCCATCAGTCATTGTGACCCACTGTCGTATTGCAACAACTTTACTGCATACAAAAACAAAGTGAGGAATTTTCTTTTAACTGTTGGGCTGTCTCAGATTTTTACACCGGTCTGCCAAATTTATTTGTTTTGATTCAACGATGAGGCTGCCTCTTGCAGGGGAAATAAGACATCTATTTCATTATACACTTCACTCGTATTTTCAGTTGTAAATGAGCAGCAAAAAAAAATGCTTTTAAATCTATGTAATCTTTATAAATAATAAGTATGCATTTTTATATAAAATATACATTTACATTTAGTCATTTAGCAGACGCTCTTATCCAGAGCGACTTACAGTAAGTACAGGGACATACCCCCGAGGCAAGTAGGGTGAAGTGCCTTGCCCAAGGACACAACGTCAGTTTGCATGACCGGGAATCGAACTGGCAACCTTTGGATTACTAGCCCGATTCCCTCACCGCTCAGCCACCTGACTCCCTATATACAGAAATATCAGTTGTAAAAATGTCATTCAAAAACGGACCCCTTTGCAACCGACGCAAGCAAGCACACCCTACAATTTCCCCAGAAATTGTACCCTCTCTAGTTGGGTGTGCTTTGCCTTCGGCAAGGGCACAACCTTTGTTCTCTCACATATATTATTTTTATTTCTTTTTGCCCCCCTAAAACTCAGTCAATATTTGGCCTACATAGACAACCTAGGTGTCAAAAGTTTCGTCTTGGTAGCGATTGAGTTGCTTCTATTGGGATTTACGTTCCGTTGCATGGTTTAGGCTCAAGTTACGTTTTTGTGGCGAAAAGTGAAGCTAACGGTGGCTAATTTGCTAGCCACAGTCACTGACGTTACTAACGTCACCACGTCACTAACGTCACGAAAACACGCTTGACTACCTTTGGCAGAACATTCGTTTCGCATCTGTTAACTTGGGGGATAGCTAGGCTAACTATAGCTTTACTGCAAGGCAGCTGCAGAAACGCCACAAGCAAAGAGGCCAGGGTGATAACTATTTACTCATTTTACTTTGTGATGTGAAATACAATTGTGAAATGTAATGTACAATATTAGCTGATATTATTAAGGAAGTAGGCCCACATCTACTTTCGGAAACGGTAGTCTACTATTTCACTGAAGTATTAGCATGACATTAGCCTCTGTTGCCCGGGCAACACATACTACAGTGGTCTATGATGCATCTGTTTTCAATCATTAAAATAAACATTCCTCACAAATACATTTTCGTTGTAGGATTTATTATGACATTACAAGTAAACGATTTGTGGGTGAAATGATCATTACCTGTGGTTTCAAACCAGTGTTGCTCACTGCAACGCTGTAGCTTACGCGAGACACTACAAAAACATCTAGTACACAGCTGTTCAGGAAATCAAACGGCGACAGAACATGTTCGGCACTCCCCTTACTTAAATCAAAAGTCTCTGACCACTAACCTGAACTTCATTGCCACAGCCTAAACTTTGTCAATCTGTTCATGAAAATAATTAATTTCAGCCTAAACCGTACAACGGAACGTTGAATCGAATTCAACCAACACAATCGCTACCAAGACCAACACAGCAGTAGTCTAGTACTGTACCGTACCGAATTTACTATTCTGAGTAAACAACTCTAGAAGTTTTCTAATTTCTCTATCAGTAAAATGTATTTTCCTTTTCTTTCTTTTTTAAATCCATGGCATGTTTTGAAGGGAGATAGGCTAGCTAAGTGCGCTTTGGATAGGCTCTTAAATGTGTTGCTTGGCAACGATCGACGCTTTCGCATTTTCACAAGGACGCGCATCTTAAAACCAGGCGTAGCTACGACCGTGGCCTGTCAAGCTTGGTGCACTCGGTGTAAATTCAAATCACAAAGTCGGACGTAGCTAAGACCGACGTAGGAGTTAAGACCAACTTTTTTACGCCCAGCTGGTGCACTCGGCTCCGGAGTACTATAAATTCAATGAATCCGTCCAACTCCGTCCAACTCCATCCATCTTTCTGTCCGTAACGGAGTCGGAGTAGTATAAATCGGCCTTTAGATGCACTGTGTCGTCGTCTGTCGTATGTTCCCGTCTAAAGCAGACAAAAGTGGATCTTTTTACACAGGCACCGACAATTTTCGAAAAACAATCCCTGACCAGCCATGCTAGCAGACAGAACCTGGTTTGCGTGACAGTTAAGCGGATTGTTGACAATCCATCTTCCAGGCCGTTGACCATGCTGGTCAGGAATTTAAATGCAGATGCCCATTGTAGCAGAGCCAACAGCCAAACCACGTACCATCACACCTTTCCCCTACCCCCGACAAGGAGAAAGGGGGTTTTCCCCCTTGTCCTTATCTCCAGAGCAGGAGCTTCAAAGCTTCTGGCCCAGCATGGGGTCAGAAGGTAGACCAAAATGGCCTTACAGTATGGAGACAAAGGATTTTAAGGAAGAACTAACTTTTCTGGATTTACAAAATAATTCTCAAGGACTACATGGCTCATGGACACTATTTCAATGACAGTAGTTTATGTGTTATAATGTATGCTTTCCCTTTAATGCTGTGTTGATATAATTTGATGTTTTAATGTAACTTCCTTTCCTGTTATGATAAATCAGTCAATCTTGATATCAAAATGATTCGAATCTACAAACTAAACCATTTATTAATGTTGTATTGTTATATATTGAAGTATAAGCAATACATGGACATTTGAAATAGCTGAACTCTGAAAAGTTATCAACCACTTCACACCCATACGTCAATCACAGGATGGACGCCCAGGTGGGAGTAACTGACCAATCAGAGTTCACCTCCAAAAGGATACCCCCTTTTGCAAGGATTATAAAACCTCGACGCACAAGCAATCCTGGCTTTTTCGCAAGGATTCACCGGAAGTGTTCGCGACACATCTGACTTATCCTCAATCAGCAACTCACTGGACCACTAGGAACTTGAACGAAAGATTCCTTTGCTCTAACCGTTTGACAACGACGAACGGAACTTTGACTCTTCTTCTTCAAACTGACAACAGTAACTGCGATATTGCTACATTTCTTACTTGTGAACATTGGCATATTGTGATTTAATTTGTTACGTTTGATTTTAGTTTGCAAATGATTTAACCTAACTTTCGTTAGGATTAGTTAACATACTCCCATTGTTCTCCAGAAGCCTATCTCTCTCTCTCTCCCTTCCCCCTCCCCACGCGCTCTCAACCTACCATCTTGTACCAACCCTCATCATAGTTTAGGACCTACTGTATACAGTTCAACTCAACTCACTTTCAACTAACCTATAACTTCTCTGGTATTTGTTCATTATAATTACATTTCCTTAAATAAATCATTGTTTATAATACTCGCGTTATCTGATCTGCTCTACTTTAATATAAATTCACTACTTAAGATTAGACTGCTATTATTCAATAAAGTTTCCTCTGTCCCTTTAACAAATAAGAGGTGGTGTCCCCAAGAACTACATACTTTATTATAAATTAAGTATTGCCAATCTTAAACGAGCAAACCCCGCTACATCATCGTGTTATTGCACGACTTATAACAACGGCATATCACGTAAAGACGGGCCAGCCGTTCGCCTCGTTCCCCCGGGCTATTGAACTGCAGCAGAAGTAAGTAAGTAAGTAAGACTTTATTTATATAGCACATTTCATACAAGAATTGTAGCTCAAGGTGCTTTACATAAAATCAATAAAAACAATAATACAAGTGATAAATAATTCAAACAATAATAAAAATCCCAATAAGATCTCTGTTCAAGAGAGAAAGCAACTTTAAAAAGTAGGAAAACCCTTTTGAGATAAAATTACTTAAATGCTTCGGTAAAAAGGTAGGTTTTAAGCTGTCTTTTAAAAATGTCTAGAGTGTTAGCTTCCCTAATATTTATGGGTAATTTGTTCCATAGTTTTGGGGCGTAATTGACAAAGGCCGAATCACCAATCTTCTTATGACTGCTTCTGGTGACCTCTAATAGGCCTGCATTTGATGATCGCAGTGTTCTAGCTGGTGTGTAGTTTATAAAGGAGTTAGCAATGTAGCTACGTCCTTGTCCGTGTAGAGCTTTGTATGTGAGGAAAAGGACCTTAAAGTCAATTCTGAAGGTAACAGGGAGCCAGTGTAAAGTAGCTAGGACAGGACTAATGTGTTCTCTCCTTTTAGTTTTGGTTAATAATCTAGCTGCAGAATTTTGAATGAGCTGTAGTCTTTCAGTGGTTTTCTTGGGAAGACCAGTGAAAAGTGCGTTACAGTAGTCCAGCCGGCTGGATATAAAAGCATGAATTAACTTCTCTGCATCATTTTGGTTTATGAATGGTCGTACCTTTGCTATATTCCTCAGGTGAAAGAAAGCTGTTTTGGTCACTTTATTAATGTGAGAGTTGAAATTCAAATCTGAGTCCAGGATTACGCCGAGACTCGTCACCTCTGGTTTAAGACAGGGGGTTAAGCCTCCAAGATTCTTAATAAGCATCTCTCTTTTGGATTTGGGGCCACATAGTAGGACTTCGGTTTTGTCTTCATTTAATTTAAGAAAGTTATCATTCATCCATTTGTTTATTGCCAACAGGCAGTTGGTAATGGAATTGATGGCCGTTGCATCGTTGGGTTCAGTGGATATATATAGTTGTGTGTCATCCGCATAGCTATGGAAATCTATGTTATGTTCTCTGATTATGTCGCCGAGTGGTAACATACAAAGAGAAAAAAGTAATGGACCTAAGCAGCTTCCTTGAGCAACCCCGTAGCAGTTCTCATGTTTCTTGGACCTATGGTCACCTAAACTAACATAAAACTTCCTTCCTGTGATATATGATTTCAGCCAGTTCAATACACTATCCGTGAACCCAATAAGCTTTTCCAGTCTATTGATTAGGATGTCGTGATCAATTGTATCAAATGCTGCACTGAGATCTAACAGGATAAGGATAGAGACTTTATTTGCATCAGAGTTTAGTCTGAGGTCGCTAATTATTTTGGTGAGAGCAGTTTCAGTACTGTGATATTTCCTGAAACCTGACTGCGAGACTTCCAGGATGTTATTTTCTTCAAGAAAAGAATTTAATTGGACTAAAACTATCTTTTCCAGTACTTTACTAATAAATGGGAGGTTTGATATTGGTCTGTAATTTGCAAGTAGACTGTTATCCAATTTGGGTTTCTTTAATAGGGGCTTTACAACAGCTGTTTTGAAGGCATCTGGGAAGACGCCAGTTCTAAGGGATGTGTTTATAATCTCTAGCACCGGACCTGAGACACTATCAAACACTCGCTTAAAGAATGTTGTGGGTATAGGATCAATATCTGAGGTTGTGGAGTTAGATTCGCTGACAATTTTGGAAAGTTCACTAAGTGTGATACAGGTAAATGTGCTCATGGTTATGTTGCAGAATCTACTGATGTCAGTTTCGACCCCACTATTAATAATACTCGCTCTAATCAAAGTTATTTTGTTCTTGAAGAACAAAGCAAGCAAGAAGAATGTTGTCGACTTGGGTACTTAGTATCATACTGATGAAATGCAATGGAAGCTTTTATAAATTAGCATTGAGGGACCAGAGGTTTCAGTTTCAGCCATACAGTCGTGCAGAGATGGCTGTCAGCAGGGAAGAGATCACGTCATGTTTGAGGTTAAAAGAGGTCAATTGTTTTGCTGACTATTACCTTATTATTTTTTATCACTAGAAATGTGACTTCATTTTTGTTCTTTTTATATCCAGGATGTGTTTAATAAATGGTTAAACATGTTAACAGAAGAACATAACTTAAGTCTTTGGTTTTGTTGTAACAATGATAAATTACAACTTTTGGAGGGGGGGCCAGTAAAAATGGCCTTGGGGCCACTAAGTTTCAAACCCACTGGCCCGTGGGGCCAGTCGCAAAAAATGTTAATGTTGAGCCCTGACTATAAAGGGACCAATTCTGAAACCCCATTGTTGAGGAGCTCCCTTCCTCTCAAGTGTGAACACTAGCAGGTCCGTAACCATCCTCTCCATAATCCCTCAGGTGGCTGAGCGGTGAGGGAATCGGGCTAGTAATCCGAAGGTTGCCAGTTCGATTCCCGGTCATGCAAACTGACGTTGTGTCCTTGGGCAAGGCACTTCACCCTACTTGCCTCGGGGGAATGATCCTGTACTTACTGTAAGTCGCTCTGGATAAGAGCGTCTGCTAAATGTAAATGTAATCCTGCACATTTTAGACATTGGTCTATATGAAACTGGATCGATAGCCTCTTTCCCTGGCTTTACAATCTGGACTACCACTGCATGGTAGTCCAATCAGCAGGCAACTGCCTCAGACCAACACCCAGCTGTACAGTGCCAGCATCTCCTCCCAGCGCCCCCATGTGCCTGAGAAGCTCTATCTCTTCCAGGCGCAGTATCGCGGACTGCTTGCCTCGCTTGTTGCATCTCCTGCATTGTAAAAGACAAATTGACAATCAGCATTGTCCGTGGTCCTCTTAAGCATTTTGCACTCCAACTCCAGCACACCTTGCCCTTTGTACCCAGCTTTTGGCGTGATGTCCACTTCCTTCCCACTTCCGTCCACCAACACATGATAGCTATAAACTTAGGACAACATAAAGGTGGGCTGGTGACACATTAACTAACCAATTGGTAGCTGCTCAATGACACAAAGAAAATAGTGTGACATTTGCATAGAGTAGAATTTGCTTCCTTTTGTCTACTGCTTTTCCACCATGCGTCACCAGGTATGCCATAAGGAGGGCATCAAGTGATTTCCATGGAAAATGGTTGGGTTGAAATTCAGCAAGGCAAATTTCACCTCTGAAAAGTGCTAGGTACAGCCTTTTAGAGCGTACGGTCAGTGCAAACTTATTTGAATATGATCACCTTTATCCTGATATTTTTTTACATGACACAAACAATGCTTTTACTTTATTTGACCATTCAGAAACAACAACACTTTTATAACACTTCCATGCTTAAACATATCTGGGTCTTTGTTTGTCAAATAGTTCTTTTGCGCTACATTATATATATATACATTTTTTTGCGTTGTTATAGTTGAGACAGCTTTCAATTTTTTTAAATAATAGATAACAGCACTGTCAAATTTTTTTTTTTTACCTTTCAAGAAATGTTTTGCTCCTGAGTTGCACACCCTATATTTTTCAGAAGACAACATGTAAAACAGAGAATCTATATTCCTTGACATTAGGCATGATTAAAATACATACATAATATTTCTCACACACATACATCATAAAATAATACAATTGCACGATCTATAGCACCATAACTGTATAAAAATAATTTAATAACAATTAGAAGGCACTTACACATCTGAGTTAATGGCTGAACATACAACAGTCTATCTACACTATGTAATAAACTAACTGTTTATTTTCTTTATGCAAATGTTTATTTTCACGAATACTTAACAGCCCACCACAACCCTAGATATTGATGTTTTTACTGTCCAAGCCTGAAAGAGTAACTAAACACCAAAACCATTATTCTAATTGTTTTCCTGCTTAACACTCATGAACGGTTTAACACATAGATCCTGTTCTTGATTGCAATGATTCTTTGCAAAAGGGGAATGAAAGGGGAGTCAGGTGGGGGGAAATTATAGAGCTATTTTGGTGCCAGCACAGGTTGAATCTGGTTTTAATCTGTGAAATAAGATTACACATTTAGCACTCACTATCACTCACTATCACCATTTAGTTGGCATTATTATAACATGAACTGCATGCTCAGAGCATTACGTCTAACACAGAAATGGCTTGTTCAGTTACTCTTTTAGGTCTGCTTACACTGAAAATTAAAATTTTATTATACTTTTTTGGCTTATTTCTCACTTTTCACCACTTGTATGCAAAAGTGGAAATTTAAGAGGTTGATAGAAATGATCAATCCACTATTTGTAAATGCAGCATTTCAGGAGTACAGCAGCTCTGATTTTTTCTTCAGGCACCTGGTTCCTTCTTCAACATCTTTGAGAATTTTCCAGTGAACTTTGGTGATGCTTTTTCACAAGCATTTCCATACAAACAAACTGCATGCAAGAAAATGAAAAGAAAGAAATGAAAGGAAGAAGATTGACATGTGAAATAATATTCATAATAAATTGTTATAGGAGCCACTAAATCAATAAGTGAAGGTTCTCTGCTTTAAAGAGATCTTCTCAAAGACTACAGCTTGATAAGCAGTATTCAATGTATTTTGCCAGTACTGATAAACTAATTGACTATTACAGTGATGCCAAAACGAGTTAGTTTATTATTAAAAATGATGCATGAAAGAGGTTTTATAACCAGGGACCTTACATAATAAATAAACATTTTGTTTGCAGACTTTGACTTACCTGCAGTCATTGCCTCCTGCACTGACAATATATTTATCATCATAGGAGAAACGTATATTTGTCACATGGGCAGAGTGACCAAAGTAGCGCTTGTGTTTGGCCTGTAAACCAGAAGATTATAATTACATTTTCATAGCCAAAAGTAATATCAATTAAACATGATACCCAGGTAGTACTTTGACACCATCAAACAAATGTTCTGTCTGTCTTCTTCAAGAAGATATGGATGTGAATTTCGAAGTAATCACCTCGCTTTTCAAATGTAACTGTAATCTTGTGTCATTTTTTTCTAAAGTGAACCGGATCACGCAATTAACACAGCATGAACTTACAAATTTTTCTGTGCATGGAAAGTCAAAGAGCTTAACAAGCCCAAAATCATCCCCGGTGACCACATTGAGACCAGTGTGAGACACGCAGGCACAATTAACATCGGCCTTTTCAGCATTTCTCGGCCACACACCGATGACTTCATCCCCTAATACACTGAAAACAAGCACAAAACATCCATATAACTAAACATCAGAATTGTTATTTTAGTCAAGCCTAGTTTCTCTGTGTATGTTGTGATAATATTTCTCTGTCATCGAAGGCTTTGAACTCTAAGCTTATGGAAGGTACAAGAATGGGAATGTAATTCTTAATTATTTTAAATCAGCATATTTATTAATGTTACAAAGGTAATTACATGGAATCAACAGCTTACAAAGTATTACTTGATTTAGGTGACACCTTAGAAATGTGCCTGAATGCACTGTTGTATTTGTACATTTACATTTAGTCATTTGTAACTTCTCACTAGGAAATATGAGCTTCCAGCAGCAAACTGACAAGGAAATGCTTCAGGAGTACTTATGAAGGAATCCTTAATGGAGACACAAAAAATTGTCCTAACTTTTTACTAAAACAATCCAAACAAGTTCTTAACCTTACCTTGTCCAAGTGGCCCAAGTTATTCTTTCAGTGATTGCTTGCTCTGTTACCATCTTCCCTGATGGAACTTCATGAACCTGACGGTTGTATGTACCTGTTGATACCTGTGATGACAAATGAGAAAACCCTCTTCACATGAACTTCTCCTGTGTAAATATGCGTAAGACGTTCTTTATCACCATCCTCCCTCCTGAAATTTGATAAATTAATGTACCTCGTCTATACATATTTGACAATTGTCTCTTACCTCAATATACTTGCTGTCAGCCGAGAAATCCATTTGAATGACAAAGCCTGCAATGTCCTTACAGTAACCAATACGGTTCAGAGATGGACCCAGAGTCAGATCATAGAAGTCCACTGCACTATCCACTGAGCCAACCGCGAGGAGACAGTTATCTGGGCTGAATCTGAAGGAAAGTCAGATGTGTACACATTATGTGCAGATGTCCGGAGTCAGATTTTATTATCTTTTTGTGATTCAAGGTTTTGAAAAATGCCTTTAAAATTTGAGTAGAAACGGATAATAGTGTAGGGATAGTAGTAGGGCTTACCGAATATCTTGGATCCCTACGCTTCTATCTCTCTTCTTTCCCCACACGGTTAAGGAGTTGACTAGGAGGACAATAAATTCTCCATTTTCCATGCCAATGGACACCATCTCTCCGTTCGGGCTGAACGCTGTACACTTGGCTGGATGGCCCAAGCTCACTTTATTGAGAAGTTTCTGGGAGTGAAAGGCACACAAACAGTTAGAAGCAATGAAAATGACAACCTTAACCTAAACATTTCAAATCAAATTGTTGGTTTGTTTAATATTGCAGTCATGTATTGCACTTTCGAGTTATTAAGGCCATACAAAACTAACCTGGCACTATAGCAGACAGACATAATGCATTTCATAGTCTCTAGGAGTTGCAATCCCATTTCCCAACAGCAGTGTAAAATCCAGCAAGGGGGTCTAACCTAACCTGTCTGATCTTTTTCTCAGTCTAATAAGCTGAATTATGTGTAAGTCCTCTGGCCTTGTCCATGACAACAAACAAATACATTGAATTACAGGCCATGTTTCATTTTCATCATGATTCAGCACTCACTTTATCAGCAAGGTCCCATATTCTTATTGTGCCGTCATCACTGGCTGAGATGAATACGTCTTTGGAGGGGTGTGTTGCTAGTCCCCAGATTCGCCCCTGAGTATGTCCATTTATCATGGTGTTGGAAGCTGCATTCTTTTCACCCACTTCAATGATTTCTCCATCTTTTGTTCCCACGAGAATTTTTCCCTTTATCAGAAATGAAAGTAAGAAAACTTAAATATTTTACAACAATAAACAGAATTGACAGATTTCAACACATCCTACATACATACCTTGCCCCGACACACGGATCGAACGTTCTCCACGGGCTGACCCGTCTCCAGTTGGAACGCCCTGCAGCGCTTCATCTCTTGGTCCCACAGCTTCACTGCTCCCCCTTCTTTGGTTCTGTTAAACAAAAACAAACAGCTTTTTTCTCATGACATCCCCTATGATATTGCCATCAGTTTGTGCCAAAATGGTATTGTCCCTAATACACAGCATCACTCGAGCATATGACAAATCTACATCAGGCCCATCCCAATTATTTGGCCGCATTTAAAAAGAAAATTTCGATTCAATTAACACCCTGTGGTACTCACGGTCTCTCCTTTCCTCCGGTGACGATGAGGCCGTCCCTCAGGGTAGTGTACATGGTAAAGACTGGTCCTGTGTGTGCTTTGGCCACCACCCGCACTAGGAAATGCTCTCTCCACACATACACGTCACCGTTTATGGCACCAGTAAATGTCAGGTTATTCTGTGAAGGGAGCAATTTAAAATGCAACTGTATGAGTGTTTCACGTTCTTGTAAGATATATGCACAACGTTACTTGTTTTGACTCTGGGTAGCTCTAACTGTCGTTGTTGACTCCTTGAAAATTGACACTACTAGTACCACATTTATAATATTACAAGCTATTCTCTATGTACAGTTTTCTGAGTAATAATGTTTGACTTGTTATATATTGGTAAAAAACGTTAAATGTGAAATGTCAATCATAGGGTTCTTTTTTCAACTGTCCCTAGGTGTAGCAAATTGTATCAGCCAGTGGTGAAAAAAACACCAGTGATACTCACAGCTCCAAAAGCCACAGATAACATTGTCTGCATTCTGCCATCTTCCACAGCACCAATCACTCCTTTCTTATACATGAGAGAGCCTCCGACTAAGGTCCAAAATTTGATATGTTTGATCCCCACAGAAACAAACTGAGTGTCTGAATCTGGCCGGAACTCTACCACAAAGATTCTGTCAGCATGGCTGCCTTTACTGGTCACCTTGGTGCCTATGGACAAAAAATAAATAAAAAGACAAACTATGACCAAGTATATAAAGCAACCTTGAAATTGTAACAAAACAGTGTGATAAACTAGCAAGGCAGCCTTACAGCCTGTGTAATCAATTGTCCTATCCTCTTAATAAGGCAACGCCATTATATAGTATTTAACAACAACAATTTAACAGAGTTATGGCTAGACTTTTACAATATGACGTCCATTTTATTGTATTGGTTGAGCTACCGGGACGCTATCTACTCTGCACCTGCATCATGCACTAATTCACTGCATTCACAGAAATGGCTTGAACTGAGTTGTATGTACGACAAAGAAAGTTATTGAAAATGTTTAATGTTTTGGAAATAAATTCTGTGAACTGAATATCATTTTCAATTTTGTTCAAAAATATCGCAATACGTATTGTATCGTGAACCCAGTATCGTGATACGTATCAAGTCGTGAGCTGAGTGTATTGTTACACCCCTAATCTCCACCCAAACACAGTACTGTATAAGTACGCTAACTACAAGGTATTAAGTGGAGTGGGGGGCTATCCGATTGCTCCACGATTGCCCTGAGCAAGCCAATTAATCTAATCCTATTAAAATACATTATATAGACTTAAAATGTATAATTATGCATTCTTTTTTATATTTAGTTTTATTATATTACATGTTTTTATGTGATGCACACCCGAGTCTACCTTGTGTATGAAATGTGCTATTTAAATAAAGTGTCTTTCTCTATGAAACACTTTTTTTTTTTGTGGACAATTTCATGTGCAGCAAGGAATCATTTACAGTCTCCAAGTGGTCTTACCTTCATGCCAGCGCCACACACTGATAGTGTGCTCAGGCTCAACTCCCACAGACAACAGCAGCTTGCCCGTGGCGCTGAAGTTGACATAGCCAACCCCCTTGGCATGGGAACATCGCAAGACGGACAGCGTCTGCTTGGTCACAGCGTCCCACACGTGGATAGAGGGGGCAAGGCCTGCACACACAAAATCCTTTGTTGTTTTAAAGTATCGTAACCCAAGGTGAACAGATGTATTTAGACAAGGGCAGTGTATAGAAAAGGGTTTGAGGTTTAACTGATGGGAATATTGGCATGTTGAACTTTACAACCCCTCCTAGCTTGTTTAATACAGGCCTAGTTGTATTCATTTAAGACTGGTCAAGGGTTGGTATCAACATGCAGCACCTGTTTGAAAGGGCAGTACTTGAGAAGTGACTGAGGGTCTGATTCAGGATTAATGTGAGAGCAGGGAAACTGTAAACCACTGACAATCTTGTCTTTTGCTACTCAGACTCTCTATGGTACTATACTTATGTTTCTAATGTTTTATCCAGTTTCTACTTTTCTTGGCTTTTCACATGTTAGTACAGTATATGGCAATTTATCTAAATCCTTCAGTCAAATGCTGGTAAATATTTGAATTTCCTGTTTTTATTTATAAGATTTTATTATTTATAAAAAATTATACGTTCAAATAATCCTCAATCGCACCCTCGTCATACCAAACACAAAAGCCTCCTTTGCTACAGTGTTGCATGCTTACCATAAGTGTAAAGCAAGGATTCGTTCATAGTCAGACTTGCTTCAATATATTGTCTCTACCACTCTTCTAGGGGGGTTACACACTACATTAAAAGGTACTGTAGATGGACTTAACATGACCTGAACAGGGGGGCTTGCACAATAAATACTCACCACAAACTTCAGACTCTACACAGAAAACATGGGCAGTAAATAATACTTTGTTAAATACTTTGTTAAAAAACATCCTACAGAAGTTGAAAGAAATTGCAGCTTTAAATCGGGTTACTTGGGTGTGTTGCATGCATGAATGTTGTTTAGCAGTCACAGCCATGAATGTTAGTACTGTGGAAAAAAAAGATGTGTGGCAAAAGAAACTGACATGAAGAAGAAAAAAAACTACGTCTTACCTGGAAGATCTGTGACATCGCCTGTCATGTGATGAACAATAACAGGATGAGGAAGCGTCAAAAGAAAATCAGTGCAATGAGTAAAAGTGTCAACTTTCATCACAGTGCTCAATAAAAAGCCTACAAGTTAAAAAAGCTCTAGATGGCTTGCTCTTGTTATTGTCAATTGAGAAATAAAGGGATGGGGATATTGGAAGTAAAGTACCTTAAAAACCTTTATTATAACATTTCAAAAAGAACGAATTGGATGTACAGACAACTTTCTTTTCAAAGAAGCCAAATGTAGAATGGGGATGAGATCAATGGAGGCCACACTACGTTTATGTGAATGTGTTCTCACTTACCTATCTGCCCTGTAGCGATGATATTTTGATACTTTGGGTGTTGATTGACAGTGAGACAGAGAATGTCATCGGTGTGCTCAAGGTAAAAACTTTGCGTCCCTATAAAGAGAGGTCACTGTTCAATATACAGTAAATCTACTTTTCTCTGAACGCCCGTGATGTGGGATAACAATTGAGCTGACAATGTAGTTCATTATTCATAGTCTTCAATAACTGACTACCTAACCCTAACTTCACCCATATACCATGAATAATAGACCTAAAGCAAAAAACAACAACCTCAAACTAACTATAACTTAATCTTTCTAAAGCAAATTATTTGTATGATTAAATACTTGGTGGACTTGATTGACTCACTGAGATAAATATATCAACAATTCTTTCAAATATTGTAAATACTAGTGTTTGATTTTCAATTTTTGACCCAGGTCTGCATTCTACATTGCAGGTTGTTCCAGGCTTTTGTCCCCATACACACCTGCAGAGAGGTTCTGTATGACAACTGCTGCTGCAGTATGGAAGATGATATCTGCACCATCGTTTAGGTAATGAAGGTTGTTCCGACAATCAAAGCCCCTATAACCAAACACATGCTCCAAGGCCAGCTCCTAAACAAACACAAACACACCCACACATACATTTTTCAGTATATAATTGCAGAAAAGACTGTCAGACATACAGTATATGCTTGGGTGTTACTTGTAAGATTTATCGTACTTACTAATAAATTAGCAATAGCAAAATTAAGTAAAATCATTTAGTCTGAAATATCAAAATCATACCGGAATAGGAATGCTTTCCCACTACAGTTATCATTAAACATGACAAAATCAACTATGTTAAACCACACAGTTTAACTGTTCCTGACAATGTTCCCTCTAAGCTGCGCGCCTGCGCGGTATTTTTTTAATTATCATTTAATAAAACTATAAATGTTTAATTGATCGGCCAAAAGCGGCGAAGCCCTCTTCATACGTTTCAATGTCACTCTAGGCTACACGCAAGCTTTTAACAAAACGACGACACTGGCGCTCAGCTCAAGCTTTGACTACCAACGAAAATCACGTTACCTTACAGGCACCCAAAAAAAGGGGCAGTTTTACATTTAAACACAAATGGTTTGATGAAATCGTTCAAACGGACACAAGGGATGTTCAAGTAGGCTGGTGAAGCTTTCTGATATATTTAGTTACGAAGAAGCTACCGGGGTTCTCTGCAAACTTTGCTCAGAGTACTGAGGTTTGCGCTCAGACAGATTTCTATTTGCTCAGTGTGGATTTTTTTTTGAGGGAACATTGGTTCCTGGACAGATTTAGAAAGCATGACAAACCTCAACCACTTTCTTCTTCTTGTTAACATTATTCTTCACCAGCTTCTCTGGCAAGGGGGCAGCTCGACTCACAGGAGGCCTGCACACACCAAACACTGAACGCATTAGTATGGATAACTGCATACAGTGGACCACAGATACACACAGGGGAATTCCACTCTACCTTTCCTCCACTGGCACCTCTTTCTGTTGCAGGTGGGGCTTGGTGCCAGTCATGCCACGAATGCTGACAGCGTAGATCTTGGTGACATAGTCTATGCCCTTTTCTCGTGCAACATCGCTGTCATATCCTGAAAAAACAAGCAGTATGAGATTTGGCTTCAGGGAGAATCCTTCAATATTATTTTGTGATTATTAATAGATTTTTTTCATAATTTTACTGAACTAGAGAGGGTACAATTTATGGGGAAATTGTAGGGTGTGCTTGCTTGCGTCGGTTGCACAGGGGTCCGTTTTTGAATGCAGACATCCCAAGTCTTCCGGAAGGTCCGGGAGTCTACCGCATTTCAATAGCGGCTCCCTGACGCCCGCAAATGCTGTACAATCTCCCGGAAATCGGGGATTTTGTATTTCGAGCGAGCGAGAGACTGTCTAATGGTAATTTCTGGTAGAGATAGGGGCCTACATCATGCGTCCGGATTGCGTCACGGGAGGAGGGGGGGGGGGGGGGGGGGAGTCTCTGCAGGTTGGGATGTCTGTGAATGAAATTTTTACAACAGATATTTCTGTAGCCTATATTTGATATAAAAATGCATACTTATTATTTATAAATATTACATAGATTTAAAAGCATTTTTTTTTTTGCTGCTCATTTACAACTGAAAATACGAGTGAAGTGTAGAATGAAATGGATGTCTTTTCATTTCCCCTGCAAGAGGCAGCCTCATCGTTGAATCAAAACGAATAAATTTGGCAGACCGGTGTAAAAATTGACCTAATCTCTATGACTTGAACGTAATTTTAAGTTTTTCCCTTCTCATGATATTTTCAGGCATTTAGCCTACTCATTGCATTCATTCATTAATAAAGAACCCCCTTTGAAGATTATTCTACGACGTTACCCGGCAGTAGAAGATGGAATCGCAATTCAAACAGTACCATCTGCTAACTGAAAATATGCCCCCCAAAACGTAAATAAGCTTGACATTTATTTAGTGGAAAATCGCTCATTCATAAAAAGCTCACTGGTAGCGATCATTGTCAGTAACAACGCAAAATGCGATATAGCCCTGTGTGGAGAAGAAGCTGCCCCGGTAAATTGTACTACGTACTGTACGGTACAGTACTAGACTACTGCTGTGTTCGTCTTGGTAGCGATTGCGTTGGTTGAATTGGATTCAACGTTCCGTTGTACGGTTTAGGCTGAAATTAATTATTTTCATGAACAGATTGACAACGTGTAGGCTGTGGCAATGAAGTTCAGGTTAGTAGTTAGATAGACTTAATTGATTTAAGTAAGGGGAGTGCCGAACATGTTCTGTCGCCGTTTGACTTCCTAAACAGCTGTGTACTGTAGATGTTTTTGTAGTGTGTCTCGCGTAAGCTACAGCGTTGCAGTGAGCTACACTGGTTTGAAACCACAGGTAATGGTAATTTCACCAACAAATCGTTTACTAATGTCAGAATAAATCATATAACGAAAATGTATATGTGAGGAATGTTTATTTTAACGATTGAAAACAGATACATCATAGACCACTGTAGTATGTGTTGCCCGGGCAACACAGGCTAATGTCATGATGCTAATACTTCAGTGAAATAGTTGACTACTGTTTCCGAAAGTAGATGTACTTCCTTAATAATATCAGCTTATACTGTACATTACACATCACAATTGTGTGTCATATCACAAAGTAAAATGAGTAAATAGTTATCACCCTGGCCTCTTTGCTTGTGGCGTTTCTGCAGCTGCCTTGCAGTAAAGCTATAGTTAGCCTAGCTATCCCCCAAGTTAACAGATGCGAAACGAATGTTCTGCCAAAGGAAGTCACGCGTGTTTTCGTGACGTTAGTGACGTAGTGACGTTAGTAACGTCAATGACTGTGGCTAGCAAATTAGCCACCGTTAGCTTCACTTTTCGCCACAAAAACTTAACTTAAGCCTAAACCATGCAACGGAACGTAAATTCCAATAGAAGCAACTCAATCGCTACCAAGACGAAACGTTTGACACCTACGTTGTCTATGTAGGCCAAATATTGACTGAGTTTTAGGGGGGCAAAAAGAATAATAAAAATAATAATAATATATATGTGAGAGAACAAAGGTTGTGCTCTCGCCGAAGGCTTGAGCACACCCAATAATAATATATATGTGAGAGAACAAAGGTTGTGCCCTTGCCGAAGGCAAAGCACACCCAATAATATATATGTGAGAGAACAAAGGTTGTGCCCTTGCCGAAGGCAAAGCACACCCAATAAGTTGTCCAGATTTCAAGTGTTACATACCTCCATCCTCCTCTGCGTCGTCGTCAGACTCCTCGCTATCCACCGCCTTGTTCTCTTTGTGCCCTGAAGCTTCTCTGGCCCAGATCATGAGGGCTGTGTCAGAACCCCCTACTGACAGCAACATGGTGTCGTCGTTGGACCAGCGAACGTTGGTCACATTGGCACTGTGCCCCACATACTTCTTAAACTTGGCAAACTGGCCCTGGAGCAAAAGAGTGTATGAGTATACAAGCACACTTACCTCTTGCAAAATAATGTGTGTGTTCTATTTGTACAGTTGGACTTCTTTTAATTGAAGTGCACTTACCTTAGAAGGAAAGCCAAAAAGCTTTAGAAAGCCAAAGTCATCTCCTGTGGCCAGGAGTTTACAGTCTTTGGTGAGAGAAGCAGCATTGACAAAACTCAGTGTTGGCCAGATCCCTTCACAGGTAGGGCCCAGAACTGATGTCCAAGTGGCCCAATCAACCTTTTCAAACTGTACAGACACACACAGTGTTTCAGAGTAAAAATATATGTATGTAAGAGTAAGTGCCTTTATGTCACACAATTTGGAAAAAATGTATCTAATCTTCAGACCTCTGCCACGTTAATGTTTTGTTTCCTTCCTCTTGGAGCTTCGAAGAATAACTGTTCTTTTGTACCAGTGTTGACCTGCAGCAATTTACCTGTAATTCACATACATTTTTGTAAACTTGATTACCTTCATCAGTCCTTTTGCCAGGCCCGGGTAAAATACTGTTGGCTTAATGGATTTTCCAATGTGTTTTGACATGTGTTTTTCTGGCCCTTACCATGGGTATCCCAGTCTATGTGGGTGATGTAGCTGGAGGCTCCTTTACAAATGCCAACCCTTTTGCTTGTGAGAACATTGTAAATGTCCACAAAGGTGTCATGGGAAGCCACTGCCAGGTACTTCCCAGCATCTGGCACACATTACAAGATTAACAAAGAGAAAATTGTTCTCACAATTCCATGTAGGATTTGTACAGATACTGTATTTAGAAATCTACTAGACTAATCATTCAATAACAAAACAAACCAATAAAAAAATAGATAGCAAAAACAAATAACACACCCTGGGAGAATCGTATATCAGAGATAACCTCTTTCCGGTGATGAAAGGTCACCATGTCTTCCAGGGTGTCAGCATTCACAACAAGGAAACTACCATCATTCAGACCCACGGCTAAGGCTTTCCCATCAGGAGAAAAGGCACAACACCTTCCACCTAAAGCACACACACATACACACACACACAAAGGACAACACAAAGTTAGATGCAATTTCAAGTAGTTAGTCAACTGTACTGGTAAAGAAAGGCACAAGAAACATTCAAGTTACCTTTCTTAAGTTTGCGGACAGCCACCATGCGATGGTTGGCAGACAACTCCCAGATGCGAAGAGTTTTATCATCACTAACAGTGGCGCATACTGGCAGCAGGGGGTGCGCAGCCAAACCCCAGACCTCACCCTCCATATGACCCTGAAGAAAGCACACAAACACAATGAGACAATGGGGAACTGCCCGGGAAAATAAATCCCTCACAGGAGCTATCGTCCTCCACTCTCAGTGTTAGTTGTACTGTGTATCCATGTTATATTTAGCTGTTGTGGAAGCTGCTCATCCCAGGGTTGGAGGAACCCACACACCTGAACCAGCAAGGTCATGGGGCCACTTTTGTCTATCTCCAAAATCTCGCCGTTTTTGGTTCCCACAAGGATGTGTCCATGTCCAAGAGTGATGGCTCGGATAGATGGGTTGTCCTCCAGCAGTAATCCTAATAACATGGTAAAAAAACAAATCCACAAAGTAACTAGAGAGGATACAATTTCTGGGGAAATTGTAGGGTGTGCTTGCTTGCGTCGGTTGCACAGGGGTCTGTATATTTTATATAAAAATGCATCGGGCCTACTTATTATTTATAAAGATTACATAGATTTAAAAGCATCTTTTTTTTGCTGCTCATTTACAACTCAAAATATGAGTGAAGTGTAGAATGAAATATGATGTCTTCTCATTTCCCCTGCAAGAGGCAGCTGACAGGCTGAATCAAAACGAATACATTTGGCAGACCGGTGTACAAATGGACCTAATCTCTATGACTTAAACGTCCTTTTAAGTTGTCCCTTCTCGTGATATTTTCAGGCATTTAGACTACTCATATTGCATTCATTAATAAAGAACCCCCTTTTAAGATTATTCTACGACTTTACCGGCAGAAGATAGAATCGCGATTCAAACAGTACCATCTGCTAACTGAAAATATGCCCCCAAAAACGTAAATAAGCTTGACATTTATTTAGTGGAAAATAGCTCATTCATAAAAAGCTCACTGGTAGCGATCATTGTCAGTAACAACTCAAAATGCGATATAGCCCTGTGTGGAGAAGCTGCCCCGGTAAATTCTACTACTACAGTACAGTACTAGACTACTGCTGTGTTGGTCTTGGTAGCGATTGCGTTGGTTGAATTCGATTTAACGTTCCGTTGTACGGTTAAGGCTGAAATTAATTATTTTCATGAACAGATTGACAAAGTTTAGGCTGTGGCAATGAAGTTCAGGTTAGTAGTCAGATTGTTTCAACTATTGAAAGACTTTTGAGTAAGGGGAGTGCCGAACATGTTCTGTCACCGTTTGACTTGAACAGCTGAGGAGTTTTTGTTAGCTACTCACACTAGTGTCTCGGGTAGGCTACAGCGTTGCAGTGAGCTACACTGGTTTGAAACCACAGGTAATGGTAATTTCACCAACAAATCGTTTACTAATGTCAGAATAAATCATATAACGAAAATTTATATGTGAGGAATGTTTATTTTAACGATTGAAAACAGATAACGCTACATCAAAGACCACTGTAGTATGTGTTGCCCGGGCAACACAGGCTAATGTCATGATGCTAATACTTCAGTGAAATAGTAGACTACTGTTTCCGAAAGTAGATGTACTTCCTTAATAATATCAGCTTATATTGTACATTACACATCACAATTGTGTGTCATATCACAAAGTAAAATGAGAAAATAGTTATCACCCTGGCCTCTTTTCTTGTGGCGTTTCTGCAGCTGCCTTGCAGTAAAGCTGTAGTTAGCCTAGCTATCCCCCAAGTTAACAGATGCGAAACGAATGTTCTGCCAAAGGTAGTCACGCGTGTTTTCGTGACATTAGTGCAGACCGGTGTAAAAATTGACCTAATCTCTATGATTTAAACGTCGTTTTAAGTTTTTCCCTTCTCATGATATTTTCAGGCATTTAGCCTACTCATATTGCATTCATTCATGAATAAACAACCCCTTTGAAGATTATTCTACGACGTTACCCGGCAGTAGAAGATGGAATCGCGATTCAAACGGTACCATCTGCTAACTGAAAATATGCCCCCCAAAAAGTAAATAAGCTTGACATTTATTTAGTGGAAAATCGCTCATTCATAAAAAGCTCACTGATAGCGATCATTGTCAGTAAAAACGCAAAATGCGATAAAGCCCTGTGTGGAGAAGCTGCCCCGGTAAATTGTACTACTACGGTACAGTACTAGACTACTGCTGTGTTCGTCTTGGTAGCGATTGCGTTGGTTGAATTGGATTTAACGTTCCGTTGTACGGTTTAGGCTGAAATTAATTATTTTCATGAACAGATTGACAACGTTTAGGCTGTGGCAATGAAGTTCAGGTTAGTAGTTAGATAGACTTTTGATTTAAGTAAGGGGAGTACCGAACATTTTCTGTCGCCGTTTGACTTCCTAAACAGCTGTGTACTGTAGCTAGATGTTTTTGTAGTGTGTCTCGCGTAAGCTACAGCGTTGCAGTGAGCTACACTGGTTTGAAACCACAGGTAATGGTAATTTCACCAACAAATCGTTTTCTAATGTCAGAATAAATCCTACAACGAAAATGTATATGTGAGGAATGTTTATTTTAAGGATTGAAAACAGATAACGCTACATCATAGACCACTGTAGTATGTGTTGCCCGGGAAACACAGGCTAATGTCATGATGCTAATACTTCAGTGAAATAGTAGACTACTGTTTCCGAAAGTAGATGTACTTCCTTAATAATATCAGCTTATATTGTACATTACACATCACAATTGTGTGTCATATCACAAAGTAAAATGAGTAAATAGTTATCACCCTGGCCTCTTTTCTTGTGGCGTTTCTGCAGCTGCCTTGCAGTAAAGCTATAGTTAGCCTAGCTATCCCCCAAGTTAACAGATGCTAAACGAATGTTCTGGCAAAAGTAGTCACGCGTGTTTTCGTGACGTTAGTGACGTTAGTAACGTCAGTGACTGTGGCTAGCAAATTAGCCACCGTTAGCTTCACTTTTCGCCACAAAACCTTAACTGAAGCTTAAACCATGCAACGGAACGTAAATTCCAATAGAAGCAACTCAATCGCTACCAAGACGAAACGTTTGACACCTACGTTGTCTATGTAGGCCAAATATTGACTGAGTTTTAGGGGGGCAAAAATAAATAAAAAAATAAATAATAATAATATATATGTGAGAGA
Source organism: Osmerus mordax (assembly GCF_038355195.1). Taxonomy (NCBI): domain Eukaryota; kingdom Metazoa; phylum Chordata; class Actinopteri; order Osmeriformes; family Osmeridae; genus Osmerus; species Osmerus mordax. Next base: position 1,549,767 of record NC_090070.1, read on the forward strand.
ACAAAGGTTGTGCTCTCGCCGAAGGCTTGAGCACACCCAAATACAAATTATAGTCATGCATAGTAAAAGTAAGATGTTTTTATACATTTTATCTATACACGAAACACTTATTTATATTGTTGTGGTAAGTTATGGTTTGGGAAAAGCCTCAAAAGAAAATTAATTGAATGATCACTACAACCCTAACTCTACCAATGCATATACGAGGTGTTTAATGACCAACGTAGTTACTGTTGTGGGAAATTGATTATGGGACAGCGAGGCAAACCAGGGAAGGTTACTCCAGGTCAGATGTTGGGGCCTAAAATGGCTGACTTCTATCTGCGCAATTAAGAAATGGTGCGCAGTTGATAAACTCCACTCCAAACTAGATTTAACCAGAACAGGAGAAAGTATGGTGGGGGAATTGGTTTGGCAAACTAAGTATGGGAAAGGAATTTGTATCCTGAGTGTAATAGGCTGTTGTTGCTCAACAGTGTATGGTAGACCCAATCAATTGGATGGGCCCTGGCAGGAAAGGGAGGGGGTCAAGACAGGTTGCAGGTGGTGGGATCAAATCATTGTTGAACTTAGTCTTAAGGGGCTACAGGCACTGTACCAATAGTGATGGGTTGTTGTTGTTCGAGGCCCGAATTTAGTGATAAGAGAGAAGGAAAGTCCGGTTCTGTTGAGTTGAGGAGGGGGTGTTGAATGCCAAGGACATTATCCCAGGACATTGGAGGGGGAGTAAGTAGAAGATGGGTTTTTTAGCTGTAGAGAAGTTCATCAACAACCTGACCAGCCAAAACAATGCACGCAGGGTGGAGTATGAGGAAGTAAGGTCAAGGGACAGACTAGAACTTTCCGATATGATGCCGTCATTATATTATACAGGGCGGGGGGATTATTCTCATTTAGTCTTTAAAACATGAATGTTGGGGCAGCAAGGGGTTGTCCTTTTTGTATGTGTTTGTGAACGCACATCTGCCTTGCCGAAATAAACCATCAAGCTGCCTTGAGCTGTTGAAAGATATTTTGCCTCCGACGACTTTTACTACCTTCCACGGACAACAGTTGGTGACCCCGACGTGATTGCTCTTAACTACTTCAAGAAACTGGTAAGTTATCTCATCTGTTTCTCTTATGAAGTAAAGGCTGTAACACGATTAAGAAAGAAAAATGAGTGAAGGGTTGTCTTTCGTCAAATCAACGTAGCTTGCATGAGTGGAATGCATGTGCAATGTGTGTGATTATATTGTCTCTGTAACAAAGTGAAATGTGGACTTCTACGGTTTTCAAAGACCAGCTTAGAGAGGCTTGGACCCCAGACGATGCAAAGTCAAGCACTGGGGTTGAGGAAAAAGCGTCCAGTCTGGGCAGAGTTCTGCCAAGATGCTGAGGAAGCTAGGAGCTGGCGCGCTGAAACTATGATCCTGGGCTCTAGTGTGACCAATTCGGTCGCATATGCGATCAAAATTTGTACTGGTGCGACAAAATTTTTTACTAGGTCGCACCGGTGCACCTAACCTCCTCGCATCCGCTGCCTCTCCAGGAACGAAGCGTTTGTTTCTTCTTTGACGGAACTCGCACTCATGGTTGGATCATATCGTGGTCTAAACTAATCAGAGACAGAGATGGGGCGGGTCTTTGCCTCTGATTGGCTGTGGTCCAGATATTCCTGTAGGCCTACACTGCTCCGTGCTGTGTGATTGAAATTACGACCTGAGCACCAGAGAATCAGTTATGGCAGACCTGGGCATTGTACGGCCCGCGGGCCACAACCGGCCCACAGGTTGTTCCAATCCGGCCCGCGTGAGGTAAATAAAAAAAACACAAAAAAAAAAATGTGTTGAGCGGTTGTAAATATGTCGTCCTGAAACACTAGTGATCAGGCAATTTACATATGTGCGCTTGCGCAACCTCACCGACAGGAGAGTTAGCCCTCGAAAATGAAAAACGCAAGGTTGATACAGAATGTAGAGTTTTTAACAAGACATGGACTTCTAAGTATCTGTTTACTGAGGTCAAAGTCAAAGCTGTGTTCTTAGTTTTGGAGAACAGGTCGCTGTGTTGAAGGATTACAATTTGAATCGGCACTAAGGGACTCAAGAAAAAAACTAACGCGGACATAATAAGAACTTGACTGATTCAGTGGGCGAGGCTGATGGTTTGCTAGTAAATTTCACACTCGGATCATCACCTGTCAGCTGTCCTTCGCATATCCACCTCAGACATTCAGCCAGATTTCGATGCACTTGTTCAAGCCCACTGGATTCCTCTCACATAACAAAATGAACTGCAAAAAAGTATTGCTTTTTGTATAAAGTTGATAAATTGCATATCTTTAACATACTGCAAAACAACTTTTCAGTGTTGGTGAAGATTAACTAGTTACAAATAAAATGACACACTGATGTAAATGATTATTTTAGTTTTTACTGTTACTTCATTAGTCTTTTCCTAGTTGACCAACATGTAAAATATTTATATAAGTATTTACAGAATATCCTTATTCTTCTGATAACCAGTAGCAGCTAATCAAAATATAGACTTTACTGCTTTTTACAATGGGGGAAAATGAATAGTGAGCAGAATTAAGTTCAAGTTATCGTTGATGCGGCCCTCCAACACATTTCAGGTTTCTCATGTGGCACCTTGTCAAAATTAATTGCCCACCCCTGAGTTACGGAGCTGGGCCATGGAGCTAACCCATGGAGCTAGGCTGTTAATGCTAGGGAGAGTGTGGCAAGCTGGTTTAGCCAAGGCCAAAGGGCAAGAAAGCCAAATTACAGGTGTTGGCCGTCTGAAGGGCATGCGACAGCAAGGGGGGACCCGCTATAAGACTTTGAGCCATGAAATGTTAGGTCTCAGTTCAGGGAAGCACTTTTAAACAGTAGCACTTTCTATTTTAAAATGTTTTATTTTGCTTGCAATGTTTTAGTTTGGCAGCTCAGTGAAGCACTTAAAATATTTTTATATACAGTTTAATTGTGCGTCAAATAAAACCAATATTTACCTACACCTTATTCTTGTTTAAGGTCATTTACATAATATATATGAATGTATATGGAGCGTGATAAAAAGGTGACTTTGAAATTGTGGCGACGCAAGGAAAAATTTGGGTGCACCAAAATTTTGTGCTGGTGCACCTAAATAAAAAAGTTTGGCGCACCAGTGCAACCAAGGGAAAAAGTTAGTCTGGAGCCCTGTGATCTCCTTATAGTCAGGCGTCAGAGAGGCAACATCTATCTGACACATCAGATAGATGTGTCAGAATCCTTGGTCTCAAGAAAGTATTGATCTGTCTGGTTTGGAAATAAGTAGATGAACTACGTAAAGGAGAAGCCCGAGTAAAATTTGTTGTAGAAACGTGTAGACAGACTAAAAATCATAGTTGTGTCTGAATTCGGTGTTAAATGCAGTAAAGAGCTTCTCCGCTAAAATTGTTGTTAATTAGAACGATGTAGACAGATGGGTGAAAGATGAGCTTTCACAGATGGCCGTCCCGAGAGTTTTTTTGAGGGAAAAAACCTAGCTGTATATGGTTGCTAATACGCGTGAGTTTGTCTGTAGAAATTGTATGTTTGTTACGTGGGAGGCGGATGGAAATGTGTCTCTGAAGAGAGGGCATTGCCGTAGGTTTTATAAGTTTCCTCCGTCCTGTGAGAAAGCGCCATCTCCCAGTCTCTTGACGGAGCTGGGGAGACCGTGTGTGTCTAAGAGGAGGTCTGGACAGACAGGAAGCTAGGAGAGGGACTACGGCGAGGGTGATCCAGCCCCCACCGTTCTTCTGTTTTGTGTACCCCGCCCTATCCACGTCTAGACGTAGACGCCCCTTTTTTGTCTTTTCTGAGCTGAGCTAAGTAGCATTTAGCTTGAAGATAATGTGCTTTTTTGAAAAACCTGGTGGAGATAATGTTCTGAAACAACGACAACTGAAGCTTTTCTATTATGAACCTACATTCACACACACACACCTATCTCTCTCTCCCAACCTTTTCCTTTTAACTTTCCGGAACGGAGCGAGATTTCATGAAGGTCCGGTCCAAACTACATCCTGGTTCAAGGAGACTGGACTCAATGGGGGGGTTTGACCATTCGGTAACACAACCGGTGGCAGACACTTTCCGGCGGTGTCAGTCTCTATACAAATCTAGGATGCTGGCGGACCGGTACCTTTTTTGAAAAGAGTTTTGCATAAAAAGGGCCGGGCTGCTTTCTTGCGGGTCAGGGGGTCTGGTCAAGTTCTGATGGTGGTTCGAAGGGAAGCAACGGGACAATACCTGAGCTAAACCCATCGGTTCATCATGTACCTCTATGGTGCAGCTACCGTCGGTCGGCTTAGGCCCCCTGAACAAACCTACATGAAGTGGCCTGGCATGATAAGTAAGTAAGTAAGTAAAGTTTATTTGTATAGCACATCTCGCAGATAAAAATCACAAAGTGCTTCACAACAAAATGCAATATAACAATACAAATAAAGAATACAGGAACATTTTAAATAGAAAAACATGACAGACAACCATAAAAACCCTCAACTAACTAAAAGCCTGCTTGAATAGCAAAGTCTTGAGTTGCTTTTTAAAATCTTCGACTGAAGTTGCACACCGTAGAAAGGGAGGCAAGGCATTCCACAACCTAAGGGCCACTGCTCGGACTGATCGATCCCCTCTAGTTTTAAAATGGGTACAGGGAACCACTAAAAGCTTCTGACCCAATGACTTCAAATTACGAGTGGGGGTATGAAGCTGTAGTAAATCAGAAATGTAAGGAGGAACTTCTCTATGCAGGGCTCTGAAGGCGAGGACCAGGATTTTAAATTGAATTCTGTACTGGACTGGTAACCAGTGAAGTGATGCTAAAACAGGTGTAATGTGTGCTCTTTTGTTAATGTCCGTTAAGAGCCTTGAGTTTGGAACGACCTGGAGATAGTCGAGCTCCTTCTTGTTCAAACAAGTAAAAAGACTTACAATAATCTAAACGAGAAGAAATAAAAGCATGAATAATCATCTCCAATTCACCCTTTGACACTACTGTTCTTAATTTAGAAATATTCCTCATTTGGAAAAAACTGTTTCTAATTAATTGTTTAGAGTGATGACCCAAGGACATAGCTGAATCAAAAACTACACCTAAGCTCCTGAGGCTCGGCTGGACAGATGAGCCTAAGTCACCAATATGCTGCTTTATCTGCGGGATTTTACATTGAGCGGCAATAATTAGTGTTTCTGTTTTATCTGAGTTTAAAAGCAAAAAGTTGTCCCCTAACCACTGTTTGATACTAGTCAAGCAATCGATTAAAGACGACAGTTTATAGAAGCCCGTTTCCTTAAACGAGCAGTACAATTGAATATCATCCGCATACAGATGGTAAAATATGTCGCCAAATTGACTAATAATCTGTCCTAGAAGAAATATATACAAGAGGAACAGAATAGGTCCCAAGACAGAACCCTGAGGTACCCCACACAACAATTCTGCAGTTTCAGACATGATCTCATTCACATAGACACTGAATCTTCTACCAGAAAGGTAGGATGAAAACCATTTTTAAACTGATCATGACATCCCTACCAGATCACAAAGTCTATTGATCATAATATTATGATCAATAGTGTCAAAAGCAGATGAGAGGTCCAATAAGACCAAAACTGTATATTTCTTAGAGTCAGCTGATGTCATAATATCACTACAAACTTTAAGTAGTGCAGTTTCCGTAGAATGCTTTTTTCGGAAACCAGACTGGAATTTGTTGAACAGCTCGTGATTCTCTAGGAAAAGAGTGAGTTGCACTACAACTTTTTCTAGGATTTTAGACATGAATGGAAGTTTGGAAATTGGCCTGTAGTTCTTAGGTTGTAATGGATCCAAACTGGGCTTTTTAAGTACAGGCTTAACAACAGCATGTTTAAAAAATCTAGTAATGACACCAGTTAAGAGAGAAGTATTAAGCAACTCAACAATACAGGGGCTGATGGAGTCAAAAGCTTGTACCAAAATCACAGTAAGGACAATATCCATAGGACAAGATGAGGGTTTCAATATATGTAACAGAGAGGTGATATCATGTAATGTCACAGGTTTAAAAGTGGACCAAGAATGAGCGGGACACAAGTCACAGGCAGAGATCAGAGAAAGTGATGGTGAGATGTTCGCCCTAATATCTCTGATATTTTTTACAAAGAAGTGGAGGAAATTGTTAGAGTCCACTTTAGATGACACCGTTTCTTGAGGGCCAGAAGGAGAGACTATAGTATTAATGGTGTCAAATACAATTCTGGGATTGTGTTTATTTGAGGATATAAGCTGAGAAAAGAAGCAAGTTCTCGCATTTCTCAGCATCTCGTTTAAAGTAACCCTAAGTTCTTTTAGGTAAAGCCTATGAACCTAGAGTTTAGAAGATCTCCAAAGACGTTCAACTTTCCTACAATTTCTCCTAAAACTCTGGATTGCTTCATTGATCCAAGGACAGGGTTTTTTGTGGAAGACTATACTTGATTTAGCTGGTGCTACTTTATCTAAAATTGCTAAACATTGACTGTTAAAAGCTTCGATAAACACATCAGCATCACTGCAACCCATCAGGGAACGTGGGTTGAACAGGGCAGAGAACCTCTCAACCGCATCAAGATTAATAATCTGCCTTTAAGCCCTAACTCTCAGAGGATCTAGAGGGAAGTTAATGTCAAAGAACACACAACTATGATCACTCACATGAATATCTTCCACACGTGCATGAATTACATCTAGACCAAGAGAGAAGACAAGGTCCAGGGTGTGACCCTTAATGTGAGTAGGTCCAGTAACATGCTGAGTAAAATTAAAAGAGTGATAGAAAGGAGGTCAACAGCTGAGTTACATGTAGAATCATCAATATGCAGGTTAGAGTCACCAATAATTAAGACCTTCTCTAGTTTGATAATAGATGATAAAAAGTCTGTGAAATCAGCAATAAAAACGCCCACCGGGCCAGGAGGATGGTAAATTAGCTGTAAAAAGTGTTAGTAAAACCAACTTTAAGCAACTGTGATTCAAAAGAGGAAAAACTTTTATCGCTCTACAGAAGAATCTGTCACGATGCACAACAGCAAGCCCACCACCACGGCGTGCCAAACGGGGCATCCCAGTAACAGAACAGTCAACAGGACAGAGCTCATTTAAGTGAACAAACTCATTTTCGCTGACTCATTTAAGGCGCTGACTCGGTGCATTGCACCGAAGAGCCAGATCTAAACCGATATGTGCAATTCTCCCTGGAGAGCTCTAGTAACAGAGTTCTCCTGCTGCTGGTTTAGAGGCATGGGCCAAGCAGGAGAAAACATGTCTAAAGTCTGCTCTCTCACTATAAAACTCTTCGCACATTCTTTCCCCTCAGGAAACATTCACTATCTTATGCTGGCTGTCATATTGTTTTGGAACATTCTGACCCAAGAGAAGTTGAGGAAAGAATGCTGTTAAAAAATCAGACAGTGGGAGCATAGGCTCCAGGATTAACCAACTAAACCTCATTATGATATAGGTCATCAGTGTGGCCATGGTTCAGAAGGAACTAAAAGCTACGGTTAGGTAAAGATTGCATGGTCTGGATTGAGCTGGAATTAAGGTTCATGTCCCAGTGTTTCAGGTTGGTAGTAATAATCATGTGGTCGTCTCCTGGCGACGCACGCACTAAGGAAGGGTGCTTGTCTAAGGGGGGGGGAATACCCTCGCTTTCTTTTAAGGATGCCGGGAAAGTCTGAAAGGTGGTGGAGGTTACTGGAGGCAGCTGGACTGCTCACAGTAGAAACACACCATCTGATAGAAAATGAGTGACACTGCCCCAGTGTGGCATGGAGTGTAACTAACCTAGGCAAGAAGAATGAATGAGCGGTGGCATGATGAATTACTAAGAAGTTTGTCTGAGAAACCAAGTTTGAACTATGCACTAATGCATGAGTGCATGATGCTAACAAGACATGTGACATATTGGGTGTTTAAAAAAAAAAATGGATTAATTAAAGTTTGGGGAGGGGAGGTACCCGATAGGACAGGGAACATGTAAACTTAGGAGAAATGTGTTGATGTTAAAAATAGGGTAGATAAGGGGTAGTAGTTAAGGACAAGTAGGTCCTTGGTTTGGTAAAATAAACTGATAAGGTGCCCAGACAGTGAGCTAATGAGATATAAGGCCCTATTTTAATGATCTGAAACGCAAGTATCAAAACGCAAAGCGCAAGTAACTTTGTGGGCGGGACTCCGGCGCTGTTGCTATTATACCGGCGGGATAAATGACTTTGCGCCTGGCGCAAATCTAAAATGGGTTGGTCTGAAGTACCTACATTACTAATGGGTGTGGTTTGGGCGTAACGTGCAATATCAGAGCGTCATCTCACATTCCCTTTAAGAGCAGGCACGCTGGTTCCATGGCGGATTGCTATTATAACGACGGATTTACCAGGTGCACGCCAGGAGCGGTTCACCGACGTTCTCGTCAGGGCCGTAAAAGATAGAGAAGTGACATTTTATGGGAAAGGCAGAGCAGTTTTCTAATTGCACTAAGTTGCCCACTCATGCTGCTCATTCAAATTCTTAGTTTTATTTTATATATATTTTATTTTTTAAATTGTTATATTTTTAAATGGTTTAGATCTTAGAATCAGTTTAACCATTGTACTTTTTTACTTAATTTAAGACCTGTATATGTTTATTGTTTGCACCTTCCTGCCACAGTAAATTCCGTGTTTGTGTTACACACATGGCGAATAAACCGAATTCTGATTCTGATAGGGATGGGAGACGAAACCCACCCAGCTTCGGTTAAACAGGCGTGGGAGGAAATTGCCACAATTGTTACAAATCAAGTTCACATACATAGAGATTTCTCATGAAAATCTTTTTAATCATTGACATGAAAGAAATGTAACACAGCCATACAATAAATCACAACAATGTAACGTAGCTTCGCAGGAAGAAGACCCTGACCTTGCCAGCAGTGCGCACGGGCCAAGCATGCGCCCTTAAAATAGCATCTGAATAACGCGCCATTGACTTTAGACTACGTTTTTCCTGGTCTGTGGCGGAAGAGTTTTTCTGAAACTGCAAAATAGCACCAGGGAAAGTTTGCGCCGGAACACGCCTCCTTTTTTCGCCCCCGGGAGCGCAAAGTCATTCCCTAATTTACCAATTCCCTAACCGCTCAGCCATCTGACTCCATAGGAGGGAAGAGGGAAGTTCCCCACGCAGGTGAAGCTAGAGCTCCTCATGGGGGAAACCCTCAAAGACTCAGATTTCCCTGCGACCCACATCACAAAGATAAATATAGCTGCAAGCAGCAATGGCGGATTCCTCCTTCAAAATGGCAAAATGTTGTAAAATTGACATAATAGATAGTTACACTGGAATTAACCAGAAGACTTGAAACTGTAATCTCTGTCAGAATAAAAAATAAAAAAGTTTATACCTTTGCCTGGATTAGAACCCACCACCCTTCACACATCAGCACTGCGTCTCATCCTACTACGACTTAGACATTTGATAGTTCAGTTTTTGTATCAAGAAATAGTTTCTCCAATGGCAAGCATTGTCAGATTTGGTTAAAGTTCAAACAGCTGTAATGTAGTCCTATTTGAATATGGGACATAAAAATGGGACAACGAGATGAATGGGTTGTTGCTGTAAAGAGTAGCTTACTCGTAGTGCTTTAAAAAGGTTGTTTGGGATGCCATAACTTGTCATGGAAGGGAATTTCAAATCATGCCTAGCATCAGTGGCGATTTGTCCTGGCTTAGGTTACTGAAATGAATTTGTGCAACAGGCAAAGAATCCACCTGAACAATCAATATACTTCATTAAAGCTAACTCGGTTGTGAATCTGACACTAACATGCATAGACTCCAAGTAGCTAACTACTGTGGTAAACCTGTCTTGTTTTGACGTGGTTTACACAGTCTCGCTAAACAGATGATCGGAGTATTGTTATGGGCTCAAATAAACACTCATTGCTATGTTTTACAACCGGAGGATTGACCGGAAGACTAGAAACCGTTCTGTCCCAAAAAAAATGTTTTGCCTTTGACTGGTTTTGAACCTACAACCCTATGTTTACCAGCACAACATCTCATTCAATTGAGCGATTCCCAGATCTGGACTTTACATTTTAAGTAACTGGATAATAAAATAAGGCAAGCATTGTCAGTTTTACATTTACATTTAGTCATTTAGCAGATGCTCTTATCCAGAGCGACTTACAGTAAGTACAGGGACATTCCCCCGAGGCAAGTAGGGTGAAGTGCCTTGCCCAAGGACACAACGTCAGCTGGCATGACCGGGAATCGAACTGGCAACCTTCGGATTACTAGCCCGATTCCCTCACCGCTCAGCCACCTGACTCCTTTTGGCCCAAGCTCAAACAGCTGTAATTCAGTCATATTTTCACATATCAAGGTTAAACTTTGCAGGGTACTTCAGGGGGGTGTCACCTTAAAGCCAATTAGGTTTGAAAAACCATCGTTCAAAATGACATTTGATTTAGTGACAGAAACATATTGAGGCAATGTGGACATTTACATAAATATACCCCTTTCAGCCATTTTGTATTTGATTCAACTGTCTTAAGTAACGTTTTCAAATACATCAATGATACATATATGTACAAAATTCCAAGTCAATTAGACCTTTGGTTCAAGAGAAAAGGAATTTTGAAGGTTTTTCCAAATTATCACTGTACAGGAAAATCCATCATGGTGGACCTTATGGGTCCTTGAGGCTTTTTTGTTCTTCATGAAAAATGAGGCATGCACACCAAGTTTCAGAAGAATTGGAGCAATGGGGTGGAAATGCCATCACTCTGAAAAGTGGACATTTGGGCGTGGCCTGTGGCGCCCCTATGGTCTGATGTGGACCAGTCTGTGTTTGGGCGGTATTTGTGGCATGTTGTATCAATATGCCAAATTTAAAAACTTTTTCATGAGATAAATTACAATAATAATAATACCAACAATTACAATAGGGTTCCTCCTGACGGAGGAATCCTAATGAAGGTATGGAGAACAGAGCTGGGAGAGAGCCCAGAAAAGAGTCCACTGCAGAGAGTGATGTTCCAGCAGAGTGTGACGAACAAACTCCCAGCCACTGTAAAAATCAGGCTGGGGGAGGTGGTGGGGCTAAGTTCTATGCCTTTTAACCAGATCTCAGATCACGTATGCCATGCCATTGAGAAGTACAGGGAGCTGGAGGCCAAGGTATTGGACCAAGATCACAGTGATTTGAGGAAATTGACCCAGATGCACCTGAAGCCAAAAAAGCAGGGTGTGCTGACCACGGGAACCGGGGAGCTGGGACTGGGGTGTGTGCCAGGGGTGGCCACGCTATACCTCCAGGATGAGGGAGCGTTCGGGGGTCCCAAGAGAAGAACAATAGCCCCATTTGCCCCATACCCTCCGGTCCCATTTGCCCCATACCCTCTGGGACTGGTGGTCCCCCCATGTTCCTCCCAAGGAGCGGTTTCACCTTGATGTGTTGGTGTGGGTGCACGGAGCATCTGAAAAGGGATTGCCCGAGGGCAGAGTGTCGGATGGGACCACCCCTGTTCAGAGGGTCAGCGAGGGGGGGCGACCGCAGTAACGGGGTGTTTGCAGTAACGGGGTGTTTGCAATGTGAGTTGATCTGTGATCTTTGTGATTTGAAGGGAAGTGCATACCAAACCATTAACATGAAATCCTTAAAATTATACAATTATTATGTATAAATTCAAATATAGTATATTAACATTGCGGGGAAAAAAGATTTTTGTCAACAAATTTGTCAAAATTGTTACATAGTACAGTACCTTTAGATGAAGCAGACAGCACCGCTCTTTTTATCGCATAGGTCTTTAGGCACCTGTCAAACATATCGTCCCAAAGTTCTACCACACCATCCTTGCCGCCAGTTACAAACCCCTGCAAAGGAAGACTTGTGTCAAACAGAAATCAGAGCATCTTCATGCTCTGTGTTTTCAAGAAACGTAACATTATTTGTTTATGTGTCTTCAGTGCTACAGGAAGATGGATAGGAAGTAAAACAGTAACATGGGTATATTATATCCCTTTGTATCTTTAGGATGGACATTATACAAGCAGTAAGATAAATTGTTTTGTAGAAATAGAGAAATGTGATGACTACCTTGTCGAGCGAGCACATGGCAAACACTGGACCGTCATGGGCCTTTATGGTCTTCATTAGTGTCGTCTCTCTCCAGATGTACACATCTCCCGTGGTCGCCCCGGAGAAAACCAGCTCCTCAGAGCGCCCGTAGCAGACAGACATCATGGTCTCCAGCTTCCCCAGGTTCCCAAAGATGCCCCTTTTGAACGTAAGGCCTCCACCTGGAGTAAACACATGCATTCATCAAAATGCCTGTTTAACTTCATAAACAAATTAATTCCGTTAATCCAGTTTTACATTTAACACGTATTTAAGTCATTGGTAATTTAAATATGATAAGTAACCATGAAATACCTGTGTGTTGCCAGAACTTGATGTGCTTTATGCCCACGGTAACTAGCTTGTCCATACGAAAAGGGTTGCACTTCACTACAAACAGTTTATCTTTGTGGCCCCTAGGGAACAAATTGGTCCAGTCACCATGTTTTCATTCAGTTTCACATTACTTTATTTATTTTGTCCTTTTTGTATTCATCATGTGTGTATTTATATATATTTTTTCCTGTTTGATCAAAGCATTTTCATATAGGCCTACAGTAATAATAAGATAATAAGACTTTATTTATTTGCCATATTTCATACAAGAATTGCAGCTAAATGTGCTTTACATAAAATCAATAAAAACAATAATACAAGTGATAAAAGTAATACAAAGTTATAATTTGTTTTGATTTTTTATAACTCAACAAAATACAAGCCGCAGTCTTTGCGGGAATCAAAACACAAGCCGCAATCTATCTGCGGTCTCTCGAATCCGTCTTAGACTCGAGCTGCCTTTGCAGTTTCCAAAACATACAGCACATGTATGTTGTTTTTATTCCTTCATTGTGTAAGCATGAACATGTAATTGTTATCCTGCGCCAGATTGTCTTGATCCATACCTTGCTTTGGCCAGCCTCTCGCCTTTCTTCCAGTCCCACACCACAATAGAATGAGATTCGTCGATGCCCAAAGAAACAAGGCTCTTCCCATCCACTGCATGGCAAATGAACAAAGGGGCCATTCATCAAGCTATCCTTTATACAGCCACATGAAGTCAAGGTTATTCAGGAAAATGACTCTCAGAGAAGGTTTCTAGAGTACTAGAAATGTCAATAAAAAATATTATTAAAATTAATTATTATTATTAATTATAGGCAGCTCTGCGCTAACCTAGGCAAAAATGTTCTCAAACAAACAAAATGTGCACTCACACCTTACTGTACGAGTAATCTCAACATTTATTTGAGATACTATTGATAAACTCATCATCGTATAGAAGATTCTTTTATATATATAAAACTGAAACCCCTACAACTATTGAAACCACTTTCATTGACCCTTACTTTGGGTTTGGACAGTAGCTTCCAACAGAGGGTTCCCCTGTTCTGTGTAGATAATGCCGTATCAACATTCCTAACAGTACACTGTGATGACCTACCTGTGAACTCCAGAGCACACACACCCCTCAGGTGATGCCCCTTCAGTAAGGACAGACACTTTAACGTTTGGATATCCCACACATGGATGGCTGGGTCTCTGCCAACCTAGGAATGGAGACAAATCAATCAATCTAAATTATATCTTTTATAAGAAAATATCAAATGGTTTATACATAAAATCTACTGTTTGAAATATGTAAACAAGGTCCCTTGTGCATTTCAATCCCCTCTACTGTTGTAGTTGTATAGCAGTACTAAGAAGCACTTTAGGCACTTTTTGTGTTGTCTATATTCATGGCATAGAGAGTGTAGGAGCCAAGGGTTTTTGCTAGACCTCTGATATGCCACAGTAAAATATCTAGTTAAGTGTTTTAACAATTTACTGTATTAGTCAGTGCATTCATTTAGATAATCCCGTAAAAAAGAAATGCAGTATCCCAATCAACGCTTGTATAATCAACACAGTTTAACTGAAAACACAAACTGATGCATGCCCGCAGAATTCTTTCTGTGCTTGCTATAATAGCCACTGATGCGGCACACAGAAGTCCAGGTGTTGGCACACAAGTCAGAATTGAGGTAGGCTAAGAAAACTATAAAAAGCTTCTCAAAAATAGGCCTACGGATCATCTTATTTAGACTCAAACATAATAACAAAAACAATGAAAAAACAATATGTGTGCTCAAATTATTGTGGAAAACATTGCTGCATGCTCGCTTTAACTATTGATGTCCTTGCCAAAGCTGATATCAAACTTACATCCTGTATACTGGGTTAAGCAAGGGAAGTTTGTATAGTGCATTATGTTAAACACTTCTTGTTAGCTTGGAAGAAAGAAAAGTGATATGAGTAATAAGGGTCCTGTGCCACAGTAGAGTCGTTTGCATTTAGTGGCCATTTTCAGTGTGTGTTTTGTTAATTGCTGTTTAGTATGTGTGCTCCCTCTATAGGTCAAGTTGTCCTTAAAGGAAAGGCGCTATAGTCTATAGAGGTAGTTGGCTGGGAAAACACAGTCTTTAAACCTTTGTTTACTTGCTTGCTTGTTTTAAGAAAATTTGCATTCTCAGTTTGCTTGTTTAAAACAAGTAGTCTTTATTTTTGGAATATCTGGTTGAAACAATTCTTTGTTATGGCAAAAGGATTACCAATAAATGAAGATCTTTTTATTTTCCAAACTCATCTGAACATTCACTTTATTTTACTCAAGCATTACAAGGGTCCAACAAACCCCCAGTCAGCCCAAGGGTGATTAACGCAAAGGGTCAACATAGGATTTCATAGTCCCTACAGAGAGCATTTAACTTAAGCAGATACTATAAAGACCTTGTGAAATTGGATCAACAGCTGCCATGAGTTACTTATGTAACAGGTAGTTGTGAACCTACCTGACCAGTGGCCACATAGTCTTTCAAGGGATGGACAGTCAGACTCAGAATGTCATCGTCGTGGCCAAGGTAGAATCGCTGTGAATGCTGCTGTCGGTTATAGACTACGGCGACAGCTGCCACATGGTAAACCACCTCTCCAGCCTGTGTGTAGAACAGATTATTCCTGCAGTCACAGCCCCGGTAACTGCAGAGTAAGAAAAATATGACAAAGTGCTTCTTAGTACTATAACACAACAACAGTGGAAGGGATGGAAAACACGGGGGGCTTCGATTCATTATTTTAGCTAATTTTATTCGATTTTATGTAGTAACAATTTGATTGTTGAGTGTAAAAAGATAAGGAGTAGAGAGGAATCAAAATGGCAAACATTCCAAAAAAAGGCCCACAAAAACCAGCAAGAAGAAAAGATACTGTCAAAGAAAGAGAGACAGAAATGCAGACATGAAAGGTGATTACCCGTGAACAAACTGCAGTCGAAGCCCTTCATCTGGTGCCTTCTGGCGCTTCAACGAACCCACAAGCTTCTTTCGCAATTGAGGTAGATCCTCTTTATAAACCTAGTAGATAGTTTAACATTTCGACAATTATAATGGAACATAACTGTTCAAGTACTCAACTCTATAACCTCAAAGAAATGACGAAATAAATTTTTTAATCAAAATATGTATGACTTGTGTTTTACTTAATATAAATTATGCATATTAACTACCTGTCTTTCATAGTTCATCTGTGCCTCCTGCTCAATATCTGAGTCTAGCTCCGGAACATCTGAGACATCAGAGTCAGATTCCCCACTGTTTGAGTCAGCATATCCCTCTGGAGAAACACACAACAGAAACACACACATTAACAATAAATTACCTTCTGGAGTGCCATCACCTGATTACCAGCATGTAATTAAAAAAGTTAAACCAAAATGTGAGATTACTTATCGGTTATTATGTTATTTATGATCAACAAATTAGTTTACTGTACCGTAAAACAACTGTATTTTATGTATATATGGTAAATAAATTGTATAGAAATGAAGGCTATAGGTGTTTGTTATTGCAGGTCCATGACCACCTTGCAGAAGAGGTTCCAGCACCCCGTTCATGACTCCCTCTGGGAGAAACCTCCACTGGAACAGGGCATGGTCCGCTCCTCCGGTGCTCATCACCCACTGGAGATCATGAGACCAGCGCACGTTGGTCACGTGAGCAGAGTGTCCAATGTACTTTTTGAACTTAGCTGCTGTTTCACAGAGAAAGAAATCAATTTTAGCATTCCAGAAACGTCAGTTCCACATCAATGAAGACTTCTGAACATACATGAAGTATACAACAGGTTCCAGAATTTTCATAGGGACTTGAAGTACGATAAAACTACCTGAAGATATCTACATGTTAACTTTCCTACTGGATATGCGTTTTCGGGTGTCTGTATGGGCCAATGTTCCCTCTAAGCTGCGCGCCTGCGTGGCCGCGCAGACCAGTTGAAGGACCCGCGCACAAGATTTTTCAGACCGCACAGAAAATAAAATCTGTATTTTCTAAATTATTATTTTAGAAAATCTACAAATGTTCAGTTGATCGTCCAAATGAGGCGGACCCACTTCATACGTTTCAATGTCACTCTAGGCTACACGCAAGCTTTTAAAGGAGTCCTTGATTGCAAAACCGATTTTACCTTGTCATAGTTGAATAACGACAGTTCGGTGAGTAAAAGAGACATACAGTCAACCTCAAAGTCCATTGACACCTCTTTCATATCTAAATCTCACAACTTGAAACTGCAGCTGTAAAATGATCGGATTTGAAAAAGCTGAATTTGTGACGTCACAAATGTAGCATCACCTTTGTCACGCCCCAACATTTACATACAGACCAGCCCTCTGGTGTTCTGGCCCAGAATCTCAGACACTAGTTGGGTGTGCTTTGCCTTCGGCAAGGGCACAACCTTTGTTCTCTCACATATATATTATTGGGTGTGCTTTGCCTTCGGCAAGGGAACAACCTTTGTTCTCTCACATATATATTATTATTATTATTTATTTTTTTATTTTATTTTTGCCCCCCTAAAACTCAGTCAATATTTGGCCTACATAGACAACGTAGGTGTCAAAAGTTTCGTCTTGGTAGCGATTGAGTTGCTTCTATTGGAATTTACGTTCTGTTGCATGGTTTAGGCTTAAGTTAAGTTTTTGTGGCGAAAAGTGAAGCTAACGGTGGCTAATTTGCTAGCCACAGTCACTGACGTTACTAACGTCACTAACGTCATGAAAACACGCGTGACTACCTTTGGCAGAACATTCGTTTCGCATCTGTTAACTTGGGGGATAGCTAGGCTAACTATAGCTTTACTGCAAGGCAGCTGCAGAAACGCCACAAGAAAAGAGGCCAGGGTGATAACTATTTACTCATTTTACTTTGTGATATGACACACAATTGTGATGTGTAATGTACAATATAAGCTGATATTATTAAGGAAGTACATCTACTTTCGGAAACAGTAGTCTACTATTTCACTGAAGTATTAGCATCATGACATTGGCCTGTGTTGCCCGGGCAACACATACTACAGTGGTCTATGATGTATCTGTTTTCAATCGTTAAAATAAACATTCCTCACATATACATTTTCGTTGTATGATTTATTCTGACATTAGTAAACGATTTGTTGGTGAAATTACCATTACCTGTGGTTTCAAACCAGTGTAGCTCACTGCAATGCTGTAGCTTACGCGAGACACACTACAAAAACATCTACAGTACACAGCTGTTTAGGAAGTCAAACGGCGACAGAACATGTTCGGCACTCCCCTTACTTAAATCACTTAAGTCTATCTAACTACTAACCTGAACTTCATTGCCACAGCCTACAATGTACAATATAAGCTGATATTATTAAGGAAGTACATCTACTTTCGGAAACAGTAGTCTACTATTTCACTGAAGTATTAGCATCATGACCTGAACTTCATTGCCACAGCCTACACGTTGTCAATCTGTTCATGAAAATAATTAATTTCAGCCTAAACCGTACAACGGAACGTTAAATCCAATTCAACCAACGCAATCGCTACCAAGACGAACACAGCAGTAGTCTAGTACTGTACCGTACAGTACGTAGTACAATTTACCGGGGCAGCTTCTCCACACAGGGCTATATCGCATTTTGCGTTGTTACTGACAATGATCGCTACCAGTGAGCTTTTTATGAATGAGCGATTTTCCACTAAATAAATGTCAAGCTTATTTACGTTTTGGGGGGCATATTTTCAGTTAGCAGATGGTACTGTTTGAATTGCGATTCCATCTTCTACTGCCGGGTAACGTCGTAGAATAATCTTCAAAGGGGGTTCTTTATTAATGAATGAATGCAATGAGTAGGCTAAATGCCTGAAAATATCATGAGAAGGGAAAAACTTAAAATGACGTTTAAGTCATAGAGATTAGGTCAATTTTTACACCGGTCTGCCAAATTTATTCGTTTTGATTCAACGATGAGGCTGCCTCTTGCAGGGGAAATGAGAAGACATCTATTTCATTCTACACTTAACTCGTATTTTCAGTTGTAAATGAGCAGCAAAAAAAAATGCTTTTAAATCTATGTAATCTTTATAAATAATAAGTATGCATTTTTATATAAAATATACAGAAATATCAGTTGTAAAAATGTCATTCAAAAACGGACCCCTGTGCAACCGACGCAAGCAAGCACACCCTACAATTTCCCCAGAAATTGTACCCTCTCTAGTTTAGCTGTGCGCTTGCTCTGTGTACTTCCACGGGAATTACAAAGGAAAAAGTTTGGAAGTTTTTAAAGGATATTGAAAATGGACCATCGTAAATGCAGTGTTCCAGGCTGTACAGGGAATGCTGACACTTTTCAGTCTTCCTAAGGAACCAAACATTCTACGGGCTGTGATGTTTGCCTATGAGAAGATCCCTGTGCAGTTCGACCCTCAATTACACATTTGCTCGAACCATTTCACTGAGTTTTGAAAACCTGGGACAATGTAAAGCAGGATTTGCTATGAAGCTGTTGCTGAAAAGAGGTGCTGTTCCGACCTTATGATCATCACAAACGCAAGTTGATCCCGCTTCCACAACAGAAGTGGAAACAACTAACGTTATCATTTCAAATGATATCTAGTCAATTTGTTGAAAACAGTGTTGTGTAGACACAATAGATTTATTTGTAAGTTTTTATTTCAAGTCTCCACCTTCGATGTTTCAGTGAGTGCTGTTGGCCTGTTGTGTCTTTACTCCACAGCTTCGCTCGTTGTAAACCAACCAATCAGCGCGCAGCTCATCTATATATTCATGAGCATACCATAAAAGGAGAAAACCTAGCGTTTCATTCTAGGGCTATTTCACAGGATGCATCAGGGGGCATAGAACAGCACCCAGGCCATTTTCAGCCCAACCAATGTTACATACCCTATTTGGAGACCTTAAGGAACAGTGTGAAATACCCCAAAAAAACAGTCAATTACCCCTTTAACAAAACGACGACCCTGGCGCTCAGCTCAAGCTTTGACTAGCAACGAAAATCAGGAACGTTACCTTTACAGGTGCCCAAAAAAAGGGTCAGTTTTACATTTAAACACGAATGGCTTGATGAAATCTTTCAAACGGATACAAGCGATGGTCCATGTAGGCTGGTGAAGCTTTCTGATATATTTAGCTACGAAGAAGCTAATGGGGTTCTCTGCAAACTTTGCTCAGAGTACTGAGGTTTGCGCTCAGACAGATTTCTATTTGCTCAGTTCAGAATTTCAGAGGTAACATTGGTATGGGCATAATCGTTTATCCAGTAAATGTCCCACCAACCTTTTTTAAGGCAGGGAAACCTGAAGAGTTTGACAAGGCCGACATCATCACCGGTCACCAGCACAGCGCTGCTGTAGTTGGCGTCCACAGAGTTAATGTCTGTGACATTTGAGTACTTGGGCCAAATCCCGTTGACCTCAGGTCCGATGATACCCGTCCAGGTCATCCAGTGGATACCCTTAGATTCCTCTTTGGACAGCTGTTTGCCTGCTACAGAGACAAAGCACATCACATTTTGTAAAAAGAATATAACAAAATGTATATGCAAACATTTATGATAAAACGTGATAGATATTCCTCTATTCTGGTTGTAATGACTATTCCCATTCCCAGCTACTATTATTCTTATTTTTTTTGTTAGCATCATTACAGTATCAACACAAAGTTTGTATCACCTCTTGCAAATAAATTTTTACAATAAGAGAGTCTACCAACCTGGCATCCTATAGAAGAGTCTCTCTCCTGCCCCGTCATTGGTCTGTAGGAAGCGACTGTCCACCGACCAATCCAGATGTGTGATGAAGCAGGTGGAACGGTTGCATTCGCCCACCTTCTTGTAGCGCTGCCCCACTGCATAGATGTCCACCAGGCCATCATTGGAGCCCACCGCCAGGAAACAACCATCCGGGGAGAACTTGAGCTCGTGAATGACTTCCTTCCTGTCCTTGATGTGCACCACCTCTGTCATGTCTCTGAGAATAGACCCGTGTCAGAGGAAATGGAACGTGAGGTCACATAAGGTAGATCTATATTGGTTCTACGCTGACCTGAGAGACTTTTATTAATAAATTCCTTGAACAAGTTGGTGTGGTTGTTGATGTGGTGTGGTCAGTTGAGGACTAACTGATATGTAAACTTTGATTCAGTTACATGGCACTGAGTTAGATAAGTAAAAGGGTGATCAATGTATTTTGAAAGGATTTGAAAAAAACTGTTTCAGTTCACAAGCTGAGAAAATAGCTCACCTGACGCGAAGCACAGTGAAAGAGCCGTCCTTCATGCCGAGAGCGAGCTGAGAGCCGTCGTTGTTGAAAGACACGCTGCGAACCGCCTCCTCCATGTTGCAGCGGGCAATGAGGTTGTGGTCCCCAAGGCTCCACAGTCTGCAGAACAAGAACATGAGGGCTGACCAAGAGGAATATTGTGGAAGAAAGTTATCCATCTCTGTCACCCCCTCAACCTGTTTAGAATTTTTTTTTTATACTTTAAATGTGACTTTTGGACATCAAAGTGATTGAGTCATTCATACAGAAGGCCACAAACCTTACTGAACGGTCATCACTGCCGGTTACAGCTACTGGCTGTTTGGGATGAACGTCTAAAGCCCACAGTTCTCCTTCACAGTGACCCTGCATCAGCAGCACAGGCTTATCCCTGTCCCTCACCATCACCTCGAAAATCTCACTGTCCTGAGTGCCTGCCAGGATACGGTCAGCCTTCCAATACACGCTCCGGATAGACAAGCCTGAGGAAAACAGGATAAGAAAGTGGGTGACAGGAAAGACAAGGAAGAAAAGAGAAGGGGGCAGTTTCTTAGAAATAATAAAGTCAATGGAAACATCTATTACAGTCCTTAACAGATGTTAATCTTGATGATTCCTAACCATTATGAATAAATATTAGTTTAGTAATAATTACTAATTACTAACTGTTACTTAGTAATAGTGATGGGCATAGATTATTTTTTTTAAATCTAGATTAATCTCACTGTAATATTGGCGTTAATCTAGATTAATCTAGGTTAAAATGGCTAATTTGTATTCCGCCGAAGGCATTCAGAATATGTGTGCTACCCAAATAATGACTAAAAGTAAGTCTTTGAGAACGGGTTTCTCAAGCCAGGTGGCGCATTAGACCAGGAGCTCATCTCCTGTTTCCAAAATGCATCACAAACTGCTTGAGAAAGCTGTTCTACTATGATAATTGGTGATGAAAATAAATTATGTTCAATAAGATGTACTTGTGTTTATTAACTGTTTATTAGATTAGTTAGCTTGGCTGATAGAGCTGTGCTGACGGGCTTGCCTCGGTTGCACTCAAACATCGTAGTTTGACGACGACTCTTCGCCTGCGCTACATCAGTGCTTGGCCCGGAATCTTCCGCATTAGCTAAGGGATGCTTTGCGTTTAGGTGGTATTTGAAACTGGAAGAACTCCTACAGTACTAATTCCGCATAGCACAAGGTGCAAACAACCTTAGTCTTGTCGAGGTTCCATTGGGAAGCTTCTTAAAAATACATTTTCCCTGAAGCAAACCAGGCGGCTTCATAGCTGCATCCATGTTAGCACGTCACGTTTGATGTGATAATTTCATACACAAGGCATACAAACAGGTTCGAAGACTCGTTCTCGCCCCCTACAGTGCAATTCGGCTAGGTATTCATCCGCGCTAAAATATCAAGGTGAAAGTCATCAGTTTGCGTAGTATAGACCCAGCTCCCAACCCAATTTTGAGAATAGATTACATTACGAAACATTTTTTTTATCGCCGATAAGAGTCACAGCGCGTTAACGCGCGTTAACGCCGATAACGGCCCACCACTACTTAGTAATTAAAATTACTACATTATACACATACTGTGTATAGTGTAGCTATCTTGCACTGGATATTGAGTCATATTGTAACAAGTTAGTTTGGCTTGATAGAATATATATATTAATATAAATATAAATTAATATTTATTCATAATGGTTAGGAATCAACAACATTAACGTCTGTTTTGATTAACGTCTGACTCAATTTAGTCTAATCTTAATTTAAATGTAAAATAGCTTTTAAATATTATTGTTCAAAATGTTCAAATCCAAGCATAAGATTTCATAACATTGAAAAGTGGAAAAGATACAGATAAGAGAGCAAAATAGTATTTTTGGGACCCTAGCAAAATACGTCTCTTTTACCTCTGCCTTAGTTTAGGCTCTAATCCTTTCTGTAAACCAAGCCTTACCATAGCTTCTACCACTAAACTAAGATTTGATGAACAAGTCCAAATCTACAGAGTAGCAGTCCAAAACTTATTTCCAATTCTTAACCTAAATGACAAGGTGTCTGTCACGAATCAAGCACATAATCCAAAAGAAACGTGTGAGAAAAAAATTGTATTGCACTGCTATGCTCCTCTATTGCTACTTTTGTATATTTATTTTTAATATACAAATGATTATTTCTCCAAATCGTCACTAACTTAAAATATACTGTATGTTACCGAACCTTGAGTGACTGAACTTAAATTGCTGAACTTTTAACCTCTTCCTACTTTAATGTCAGCTGAAAGGGGGACTTTTCGTGGAAATCCACTGGGCAAAAAGACGCATGAATGCACCAAACAGCGAACTCGACCTTTAACGACCGGGGTCTTACTCAACCACTTAGTGAAATGTTAGCGGCTCAACGTTTCCTTACTTTTGTATCCTTGTTCTGTCTCCCTGAGGTCAATCTTGGTAATGGGTTTGAAGTCTACATCCCATAGTCTCACACATCCGTCCCTTCCCCCTGTGGCAAATCCCTCCTCGCAGGCATGCATGCTGAAGATCCCTGCCTGTAAAAAGTTCATGTTTCAGACAGATTTTTCTACAGTTTTTCAAATCCACTTACAGGGCAGAGAAGAGCAAACACCCCACAAATAATTAGGCATCCTCCCTCAAGATGTGTACTTATTTTCAAGCAGAGTTAATTCAAATACGATATCCATTAACATACAATCATACACATACACACTCAAGGGTCAATGTGCAGAGCCATAGAAGTATGCCTTTCTTTTTTGTGTGTGCGTATGTGTAAGTGTGTGTGCATTTCACCAACCCCATGCGCTGATAGCACAGTGCGAGCCAAGTTCAACCCCTTCCAGACATAAATGTCCCCGTTCAATGCCCCTGAGTATGTCACTTCGTCCTTGGCTGTGGCTAGACACAGGATGGTTTGAAGGTCCCCAGTCTTGCCAAAGATCCCACGCTTGGGTGTCAATGCATTTCCACATAGAGTCCAGAACTGGGAGATGAAGTAAATACAAATTACAAGGTACAATTCTTCGGTATAAAATGCCACAATATAAACTTAAAGTTCTGTCGGTCAAACTTTTGCATCATAGATCTTTGTGAGAATTTGAGCACTGGAAAAGGGATAGGGGATGATCACTGCCATATTTGACCACTATGGCATCCTGGGTATACATTCTGTAATGGCCCCACCTCCTCTATGAAGTTTTTGGTGTATGTACTAGTTTGAAGTTGACGTGAGACTATAGCAATGGGGGGGAGGGGGGGGCTGTTTGTAAACCACTGTGACTTCAACTGTTATTTACAGTACAACAGCACAATGTAATATGATATCAGTGCAGTCACTGTAGGCCTTACCTTGATATGTTTCACCCCACAGCTTACCAGCCTGTTGAGCTGGAATGGATCCCATGCAATGTCAAAAATCTGGAAAGGAAAGAATAATCAATGACAATAGCAAGAAATACGATTAAAACACTGAAACCGTCACACTGTCTTTTGTAAACTTTTGCTAACTCTAAAATTATCATGAGGATAATTTTTTAGTTCTTCACCTGTGTAGAAAAATTAGTTCAGACACATTTGGCATGGATGAAACCTGCCACTTTTTACATCCTCAAAGGTCACACCGCAAAACAGAAAGCACCATCAGCTTGCCTACCCTGTCTGAGTGTCCAGTTGCTGCAGCCAGAACTCTGCCTTTCTTCCAGTCCCAAACACACACAGTGTTTTTTGCATCAAGTCCAACGGAGGCCAGTCGCTGCACAAGGAACACATTTAAGAACGATGAATATCAGACTGAACCAAAGCATCTGATGTGACGATCACATTCCAGTCAACTTTATGAACAGCCTCCAACAAGCTGTGGTCGAACTGTTTTGAGAGCTCACCTGTCCATCTGAGTCAAAGGACAGACACGCCACCCCGTGTGTGTGCATGTCTCTCAAGATGGACACCGTCTGCAAAGCATACGTGTCCCAAATGCAGATGTAGGGATCCTTCCCTACTTGTCCTGTGGCCACTTGAACCTTGTCAGGATGCATAGCAAGGCTGTCAAAAGGAAAAGAATATAAGGTTAATAATGTGAATAATAAAAAATGTGTGTGTCCCTTGTGCCCCTTACAGTGCCCCTTGTCAAGGCAAACCCAGGGGATTACAGGTGGAAATGGAGGGGGACTGACTCCCCTAATGAGACTTACACCCCCTAAATATGTAGAAACAACAGTTCGGGAGTATTAATATATCCTTCTTACCTGTAATTGTAAAATTGCAATACATTTCCCATATGTCTGTAAGAATCTTGAAATACGATTTCAGTTATCCCTAAAGTGTTGTCCCATCATTACAGTGGCACAAACTAATGGAGAGACATGCCTTTAATGTTAGTCAGGCACAGGTTTAGATGTTGAATGGTAGTAACACATCTGCCTAACTTTGTCATGTGAAATGTGTTTTGGTTCTGGAACAGCTTTGTGTGTGTCTGTGTTTTAGCAAAAATAATGGTCTTCTGTTGTTGTGTGTGTGGATCTGACTTTGTGGCAGTTTTGCTCTAGAACCCTTTGTTGGTGACCCGACTACAAAAGTCATGTGGTACATGCCCCTTGAGTGGGTGTACTTTCACACCCTGTAGAAAAAAGTTTGGAGCATATAATTGTCTAGAATTTCACTATGTTTAGCATTAAGATTTCCTTCAGTGGAATTACAGTAGGGGTCCTAGCTCAATGACAAAATAGCCCCAGTCCAACAACCGGTACACTGTTAGTCTTCTTCTGGCCTCTGAGAAAAGCAGATTCATCGGTCAGACTGTCAGACAGTAAAGAAATCCACAGCTCTAGAGTTCAATGGCGCCAGTCAATACTTGGCATTGAGCATGGTGATTTTAGTCCAGCAAACACATTTTGTGAAGCTCCTTACATTCTTGTGCTGAAATTGCCAAAAGAGGCCTTTAGGAACTCGATAGTGTGTTGCAACCGAAGTCAAACGATGGTTTCAAACAATGCCATAAGGATCTGAAAAGGTTTCTTTCTGAAACCTCAAGGTTATACTGTACCATACACTATATATATATATATAATAGTAATAATATGAATGTATCGGCATCGCCATCTCGGAAGACCATAGATGTATTGTTCCTGGGAGCATCTGCTGTGGTTGTGTATTCCAACCCATGAGACAGACAGGATGTTACATCCACCAATACAAGTATGTTGATGGTGTGGAGGTGCCCTGTTGTTCTTGCTTGATCAAACATTCTTTGAGCATTTGTTCAGTGTAAAACATGTAAGGTGAGAGATTCTAGGTCTATACACAACAGTTCAAGATGTACCTTGGACACATAACGTTTTTTTACATAGGTAGTAATATTATATCCCAGTACTTGTCATATTAAACTGGTCAAACAGTCCAATGTCTTAAATATCTTCCTACTGTAAGTATGGTGTGCAGCATTTTATTTATGTCACATCGTCTACTGACATCGAAGCCAAACAGAATATTTTTCAGATGGAGCAGAATATGAAATATTCTGGCAGCAGTTGGCTGCAGTTGAAAGCACAACAGAGGATGTACTTTCTACGGCAGCTGAAGAAATTCAACCTGCCAAAGACAATTATAGTGCACTTCTACACAACTATCATTGAGTCCATCCTCACCTCCTCCATCACCATCTGGTACGCTGCTGCCACTGCCAAGGACAAGAGTAGACTGCAGCGTATCATCCGCACTGCTGAAAAGGTGATTGGCTGCAATCTGCCTACCCTTGAGGACCTGCACACCTCAAGGACCCTGAGGCAAGCGAGGAAGATTGTGGCTGACTCCTCCCACCCAGGACACACTCTGTTTCAGCTACTCCCCTCCAGCAGAAGGATGCGGTCCATCAGGACCAAAACCTCAGTTTCTTTCCATCTGCCACTGGCCTCTTCAACAAGGGTTCACACAGACTTTAAACCACAGACGTGCTGGTTAAACCATAGCCATATTGTTATTGTTTCTTTATTCTGGACACACAAAAAACGGTCCATAGCACAATACAAAACAAAGCAAAAGACAGACAAATACAAGATAAAACACACATTGAACCCTTGCCATTTTTGCACCCATGTCATATTTGCACTAAGCACCCTATTTGTATTTTTTTTATATATATATTGTACATTATAGCTATTTTATACATTATATTTATTTTATTATACATACCTGTCCCCTTAGTATTAGTTCATTAGACTTTTCACCTTTTGTATAGTATAGTTAGACTTTAAACTTGTTCTGTTTAAACTTACAGCACTTATTTAAGATTTACTCCTATATGTTGAATGTATGCACACTCCTACCAAAGTAAATTCCTTGTCTGTGCAAACTTTCATGGCGATTAAAATCCTTTCTGATTCTGATTCAGTACAGACAAACGGCTGCAACAATAATTGGAGGACAGTGGGATTTTGCGATGCATGTGTAAGGGTGTTTGTCAACCTGCCCCCACCTCTCATATGCTAAAGTCTAGAGTTTCTGGACGGTCTCAACTTGATGGCTCTCACACCCCATTCAAGATTTGGTTTGATTGGTTGGTCTTGTGTATAAAGGGAATTGCATTGTTCTGTGGATTCTTCATCTCCTGAGACCTTCTCCTCAGTTCTCCCTTGTCCTACTGTCCTACTCTTGCTTTCTCTAGAGTAGAGTAGGTATCATTTAAAGCCTTTATTTTGTAACATGTTTGCCTTGTAATAGATTTCATTCATTTGCAATGTTATTAAATGCATATTTCATTTTAACCTTACTTTGACCATTCTTGCTGATTTAACCCATAGAGTCAAATAACTATAATTTATATTTGTATTGGCATTATTTGGTTAATGCTAATACACTGTTCAGTTTTCCCATCTTCTTTTATACCATAGGAAAATTTGTTTTGGTTTGCCTGCACACTGTCCTTATCACACTGTTACAAATCTGGCTATTTATTGCAAATGCTATGTAAAATAAGTAAATGGGGTCTACATTGTGTTCAGTGATAGAACATTCATATTTATCATAGCATTAGTCTATACTATTTTTTCAATCCGATAGATACATTCCTATCTAAGGGAGCAAATCCGAGTGTGGATCTCCTTGTGGTGTAATTTGCCTGACAAATAAACATTGCTGTAAAATATACCTAAAACATAAAATAAATAACACACATACAAAGTAATATCATTCTTTGAATGCAATACACATAAAAGGCTTGCTATGTTTTTTTTTTTGCATTCTCAAATAGTGGTGAAGTATAATCTTACATGACAACCCATGTCAGCATTTCTTGTAAGTTTTTGCGGACTGCTTACAGGGGCTTGAAAAAATGTATGGTGGCTCTTTTGTTTCCTCCGATGGACAGCAGGCATTGGCCATCTGTAGAACGTGGACAGAGTAGGTTGACCCTTAAGGCTACCCATGATTCAGACTAGCCCACCATTGTGCCCAGGAGGATATGACCAACTGCCTACGTGGTGCCTGACATGCATGAACTCTCTTACTCACACACACACACACACACACACATACACACACACACACACACAGGTTATTGTACCCATGTGAGGACCTTGACTCAGACCCCACGAAGTGAGGGCCACCCTATCTGGAGGAGCAGGGAGCCTGCAAAAATATATTTTAGCACTAGGTGGCTCTCACGAGGCCAGAAGTCACCTCAAAATCACGATACACTCGTAAGAAAAAATATGTGCACAGACCCGCGAATGTGAGGACCATTGGTTACTACTCTGTTACTAAGTAGATTTTAGATCACATGACTTTTCTTTTGTCCACCACCGGATCGCCATTTTTGGTATATGCCGCTCATATACTGACTATGGCTTTCACTTTAGTTGTCGACAAACCAATTTGCACGAGTTTAAATTAAACGATTTAATGTAAAAGCAGATTGTGGTTTATGGGTTTTAATGGACTTATTTTGATTATGTATTGTAACTACCGAACTATTACAGATGCGTTAGCAATTTCCGCATGAAATTATTTAGGTCACGTACGCACACAAGCACAAAGATTATTTCAACAACGCCGAATGCAAATGCAAAAATATTTAACTACCTATGTAATTAAGCAGTTTAATACCGTAAAGTCACTCACAAAATAACTGATACCTGCTAAAAAATATATTGACTTACCAATACGGCTGACACATGTTGGCAAACTTCTTTAAGATCTTGAAGTCTTTTAGAGCGGTAACCGCTTTAAAAAAAAGATATACAGTATTCATAACTCCTAACGTCAGTTAACACGAGTTAGCTAGCACAAGGAAACTGTTGAATTATTTAGCTTACAGCAATCCTGGCCACGACCAATCAATGAAGTATGAATGAAATCCATAGACTATAAGAATGTTGGCCATATTAGTAAATTTGCAGAGGGGTTGATAACGCAAAAGCATTCATTATAATCTGAATCAGAAACCGGTTTATTTCCAAGTTGCCTACGTTTTCACATACAATAAATTATATTTGGTGCTGTTGGTGCAGACAAACAGTAGTTATATAAAGATAAAAATTGTTAGTGGATAAATGAGTGGTTCTCAACTGCCTTTTTGTGTGTATGTTGGTGTGTTTCCCAATTACCATTTGCAGTTAATATAAAATGAAACCGATGTCCATTAGTCAAGAGAAATGTTAGATAGAAAAGAGGATACAGTAAATACAGTAGATAAGGAGTTTGGTGTGATACAATATCTTTAAAACACCTGTCTTCATTCAATTAATATGTCACAGATATTAGGTGACTGAGGGAGCAATCAGACAGGCAGTTAGGTAGTCAGACATTCAGGTAATCAAGAGTCCAGAGCAGTCAGGTGGTCATATCTGACCTGGGAGGTGAGGGGACAGCAACCCTTGTATAGCTAGTACAATGACGGTCAGGCTTCCGCACTTGATAGAACAATAAGAAATCTGTCATGTCCTCGAGGTGTGTAGGTCCTAGAGGGTGGGCATATTGCAGCCGATCACCTTCTCAGCAGTGCGGATGATACGCTGCAGTCTGCTCTTGTCCTTGGCAGTGGCAGCAGCGTACCAGATGGTGATGGAGGAGGTGAAGATGGACTCAATGATGGCTGTGTAGAAGCGCACCATCATTGGCCGGGAACGCTCCTAAGAAGCTCTTGGCGTTAAGAGCTTCTTAACGAATATGGGAAACCCGGCCATTGTCTTTGGCAGGTTGAATTTCTTCAGCTGTCGCAGGAATGACAAGAGCAGACTGCAGCGTATCAACTGAGCTGCTGAGAAGGTGATCGGCTGCAATGTGCCTACTCTCGAGGACCTACACACATGGTGATAAATCTTGCCTAGGGTGCCAAATGTGCTAGGACCGGCACTGCCTGTGTGGTTCTATGCTGGCCTGTGTGGCTGACTGTCCTGGCCTGTGTGGTTCTGTCCTGTCCTGTGTGGTTCTGTTCTGGCCTGTGTGGCTGACTGTCCTGGCCTGTGTGGTTCTGTCCTGGCCTGTATGGTTCTGTCCTGGCCTGTGTGGCTGACTGTCCTGGCCTGTGTGGTTCTGTCCTGGCCTGTGTGGCTGACTGTCCTGGCCTGTGTGGTTCTGTTCTGGCCTGTGTGGTTCTGTTCTGGCCTGCGTGGTTCTGTTCTGGCCTGTGTGGCTGACTGTACTGCCCTGCGGGGTTTTGTTCTGTTCTGTGTGGTTCTGTTCTGGCCTGCGTGGCTGACTGTACTGCCCTGCGTGGTTCTGTTCTGGGCTGTATGGTTCTGTTCTGGCCTGTGTGGCTGACTGTACTGCCCTGTGTGGTTTTGTTCTGGCCTGTGTGGCTGACTGCTGGTGTGGACCTCCATCAAAATAACAATGGATCACTATCTGCTACTCCCAAACCGGGCACACAGGTTTGACCAGGAGAGCACAGGACCACAAGTAACTGACTATTACAATCTTAGTATGTTGCATGGGCTGATTCACTTAACTATAAAGTAATTAAAACAAAATAATAATATATCTTAAAGTGACCAAAACGTGTTTTCCAATCAAAAAGGTCTGCAACTCAATGGGAAAATCCGAATGCAACACCAAGCCTGGCCTACAGGGGTGCACTAGAGCATAGAGCCAAAACACAATTTTTGACGGCCTACCACATAGGTGAGGACTTTTGGTGAAATTTGCAGAGATGGATGCCTATGGTCATAGGGTGTCAGTGTAAGAGCAAAAATGTCCTCACAAAGAAAAATGTCCTCACTTTAAAGGTCTGTTGTCAGGTTGTGGTCCTCACAAGTATAGTATTACAAACACACACACACAGACACACACACAGGTAAAGTGGGGTATAAACATGACACCCAAGCCCCCTCACTTAACTATGCTAACATTAATTCCTACTGCTTACCAACACATCTGGCAAATGATGTCTGACTGCAGAACAAAAAGAAAATCTATGTGCGATGTCAGCATCAGCAATCTGCACATACTCGTTTTCAGGAGTTCTCTTCCTCTGTCAGTTTACATCAGGCATAGTAATGCTGTGAGAGGACATGTGGATCCCACTCGCTCATTTGCCCTTGTTCTGACTGCCACACGTTTATTTCAATCATTCTTCTCAAAGTTTGCCCAGAGCAGGAATTTGCATTTTACCATTTGCATAAAAAGCATTGTTGAGCATATATTATACACTGATACACTAATACACGGAGGTAGAGTGTTGTGTACATTTAAATATGAATGCATTGACGCATTATTAATTTTTTTATGCTACTGCATAGATTTTGCTCTCCAGGTCACAATAATTTCACTGTCCTGATGATGCAATGCTATCCAGTGCATG
Source organism: Osmerus mordax (assembly GCF_038355195.1). NCBI lineage: Eukaryota > Metazoa > Chordata > Actinopteri > Osmeriformes > Osmeridae > Osmerus > Osmerus mordax. The sequence goes on from NC_090070.1 coordinate 1,581,354, forward strand.
AGACAAATAAACCGCTTTGACTTTGTCTGCTGACCGAAGAAATGATGGAATAATGATAGTATTCTGTTCTGGCGTGACTAAACCCAAATAAAATGTGGTTAATGTGAGGTTCATCTAAGTGATTCTCAGAGAGCCTGTGGCTCTTTCTGCTCATGGTTGGTGATCCCCTCTTTTCACTGCTGAAGCTAATCAGCATTGAACAAGATCAAGCCTGCTTAGCCCTAGACAATGTAAAATCTAGAAACGCATGAAACACTTGTGCAATATAACATTTATAATATGTAAGGATTCACTGCATGTATTTTATCTCTCCTATCTGAATTAAAAAAACATGTTCAATTTTGTCATAAAGTGTTATACATAGTGAATGTAAGTCATTCTCTTAATGGTTCCGAAAACCACTTGGTGACACATCGATTTATATTATGAGTCAGCATCAAAGTAACAATTAATTTGCGTTGAATCAGATCCGGCCTTTAAATGTATGGGCTGGCTTACCTGATAATGTCATCATTGTGTCCAAGAAAAAACTTCTGGGTATGTTCTCTCGTATTATAAACCACGCCGACTCCAGCCACGAAGTAAACTAGCTCCTTCCCCGCAGTGTAATACAAGTTGTTACGGCACTGATGTCCCCTGTATCCATGAATCCATTCCAACCTCAATTGGCAACGAGGAGCAGTCTTGTCGGCCATGCCTTATCAAACTAAAAACCAACTGTACTGGTTTAATTTACAAGTCAGTTTCTGCTTCAGATCAACTGTAATGTGCAAATTATTAAACATAGAGAAGAGCGGTCCACTGGTAGGTAGGCATATATTAAACACAGATCTTCGTTGACCCGTCTTAAAATGAATAATGCTCTTGGACTGTTGAACGTATCTTGGTGTGCACAACTATTCAATAAGGCTACGCATGCATTAAGCCTACATTTCCTTAGGTCTGTAAGGGTTTGGAACAGCTCTTAAATGAATCGATGTTGCTCTTCATTGACTCGGCTACCAACTGACTAGTGCACGATGTAAAATATAAATCATCTAAAGTGTTCATAAAATATTCGAGCTACATTTCAGACATAGCCAGCTACTAGTCGGCTCTTCTCATGTTAAACATGGATCCTCAATCTGCCGCTTTCAAAACTCAAACCTGGAAAAGCAATCCTGGTCCGAAAAGGTCGGGTGCAACATCAAACGACCGTATGAATCTTTCAGAAAGCTAAATTCCATCGTTGACACCATTAAACCTGCCGATGTTCCAACGCCATGCAGAATCCTTTAGACAATTCCCGATCGACCGTGAAATATTTGCATGGATTTGTGTTTATACAAATCAAGGGAAATATGTGCCGATATATCAATGTATATTCCCAATTGTAAAGCGATCGGCTGCAGCCGATTCGTCTCCACTTACGTAGGCTTTCCCTGTTGTTTCTCTATTAATTGATCATGTTATAAATTAGGAATATAATAAAGAGACTGGTCCATGGTTGATGTAAAGTGAAACGGGTGAAAACATGCACAATTCTTATACAGTGGATATTATCCTGAAGTTAACGATTTAAGCGTAGAGACTTGTCTAATCAGAAGCATTTTCAGTGTAACGTGTTTAAGAATCGGGGCTCCAGCCGCTTTCTACGCTTAATACTTGGTTACCACGACGCCTTTTAGGGCGGCTCTTATTTGATACGCACAAATACCCGTGATAGAGCAATGAATGGTGGATTTTGAAGTTTTCTATTGACATCTTTACCGTCATTCACAATTAAATGGCTTTCCGTCAACAACTACATATACCGGCAACCGCTAGACCATTGCGCTGTCCTCGGTGCTGAAATTAATTCCCCGTGTAGGACATTGCTGATACGTTGATAAAAAGTATCAGCAATGTATCATGTTTTACGTAGCCTAATAAATGGCAATATATAATGGTACAGATGAGCTGATATGAACTAAAAGTATCCATAACTTATCAAACACAAGAACAGCAATACAATCACACTCACTTAGCGAAACCGAGATACTGGTAAGTGAGATACAAGTAATAGGACAATCTGACTCTCAACTCCAAAGTGAATGTTTTTTATTCCGTTTTCACTAACTGGACTAAGAGTAACCATCCTAAGTAAAAGTAGTGCTTGATAGTTCTCTCATCAGGCTACAAATGCTATTACGGATCTGACTGATGTTATATTGAGCGTATTGTTTTATTGTATGTTACAATGTTGGAAGACCCGTGCGTTTATAGCATGGACACCTTCAATAACTACAGATAATGAAGCTAGGGATTTTAGGTAAACCACATTCTCCACAGCAACTCTATCTCCCTTTGTGTTGTACAAGCATGTAGATGGTTAGGCAAAATTGTATGTCCTTGCCTAAAGCACTGGTTTTATGGCTTAATCTGAAACATATGGCTTGTCCATATGGTGACCCTTCCATGACTGCCAAAAGTCCTGTGTTCACCACTCATCATTGTGTTAATGCAGGCATACAATGAGTCGTGTTTCCTTTTGTATACACAAGTTGAAGATCTCAGGGCACATTACCGGCATGGAAAGCGTTAAAGAGTGAAGTAACTTTTTGTGTTGAGATGGAAACTAAATATATTTAGACAGTAATAGATTTCTTATCTTCCTAGTGCCAGCTCACAGGATAATGGGTATAGGACTAGGTTTATTTGCTTTAATATCACATGTAATTTATTAAGACATACATATTTTGAACTTTCACCGTGCACAAGAACACAGATGAATAATGTGACATACAGCTCTGGAAAAAAATAAGAGACCATTGCACCTTTTCTTTCCTTTTAATTCTTTGGGAGAAGGACAATTTTAAGAGAAGAACAGAAGGGTAAAATTTGCAGTGGCCTCAACTTAAAGTTTAACCTTCTGTTCCTGGTCTCTTGTAGTGGTCTCTTATTTTATGTTTTTCAGATCTGTATGTATTACTCAAATACTAACAAATGTCATAACAGATGCACAAAAGCTGTAATGTTTAAAAGCAGTTTAATGACATTGCACATATTTAACAGAGATAGAGTGAGTGACTGAGTGAAATCGAGAGAGAGAGAAAGAGAGTCTACAGGTGCAGTTTCATATATCAGAATGACAGGTCTATGTTCTATATATATGCCCCAAAGACCCAGACCTTGCAAAGAATTTCATTCCCATTATGTAATTTCTGATTGTGCAGTAGATGGCATTTATTTCAATACAATAGATACAGTGACAGAGAAATGCACACTATGTATCATATAGCAAGATAACGTAGCAAAAATCATAATGCGCAGTGCTATAGCTGACAAGCAAGCAAACTTTTTTCAGGATTACTTTTTTGCAGAAAATGCTGTATTTCCACTTTTCCATTTAACATCAATGCTTTTAAGTGTTTATAATACATACTGATTTTATAATCTGTACTATAATTATTATTTCAAACATATATTATAACGCAACAAAAAAACAACTATGTTAAAAAATGGTCCACCTTGAGGAAATCATTTCTGGAGATCCATCCATCAAGTTTCAATTGTAAGTGAGACATAAGGCTTTTTCTAAACCAGATAAAGCATGCAGATATACTGGCTAGGATTATGTTCTTCAGGAGCCTAACTGTTTAAGAAGTGTGTTGAGTGTAAGTTAAATTTTGATCCAAAATGTGTGTGAGCACTGAGCATACACAAAATAAGGAATCATTTGAAGCACTGTTGCCTCCCTTCGCAACAGTAAAAGAGAATTCAGGTCGTCTCTTCAAGACACCCTCACAAAATTGAGGAAATGTTTAAATACTCAGACCCATTACTAACCACAATTAAAAACAAAGAAAAACAATCAAATGAACAAAGACATAATAAAAAACAATGGAAGAAAAACCTGCATTCGGTCCTCTATTTGACATTATCAAACAATTTCATGGTGAAATTTGCCCCACACCTTCTAACCTCCACCAAATAATGTGTGTTTTCCTTATAGTTGCACCTCCGGGCTGTTAGTTAATCTGACCCTTCAGAATTTTAGGCACAAGGTGTGTGGTTCTGTTTCAGCTGGAATAAAATAGATTGGAAATGGGCAGGAAAAAAAAGAAAAAAAAGAGAGAGAGAAAAGACATTTCACTGATAATAAAAAACAAAAAATTCACAGAGATCCTCTATTGTTTTTTCTTGCTGAAAAGGCTGAAGCGCTTCTCCTTGTCCTTCTCCTTGTCCTTCTCCCGCTTGCCGGTGCCCGGGCTGGGCTCCGTAGTGAGGGTGACGGTGGCGGGCAGGGTCTGGGCTCGGCTCGACGCTGGGGTGCTCTGGTTGCTGGGAGTGATCTCTACCTTTTCCAGCGACCCTGCATTCAGGATGGCCTGGATCCATGTACTCATCTCCTCCTGAGTAGGGGGTCACAAAGAGGTCAGATTTTCTCTACCACTGTCTCAGGAGATAGGTGTAACTACTGTCTGTGTATGAAACCTGTGTATCAGATTTCTTGATCTGAAATCATATAGCAGGAGGGGATCCATTATCAATTGGCTTTCTCTTGACCATCATCAGGAATTTTACAAACATTTTGATATAATAATTTTTTTAAACCCAGTTATGTTACTGTATTGTACTTTAATATGTAGATACACACCTCGTTCAAAATGTTCCGGTATGAAAAAATCGAGTAGGCATGAACAATAAAGGTATCTGGGACGTTTGTGAATTTGAAAGGTCGCTAATGCATCCCCTTATGCTAACTATTGCAAATATAACTTATGCTAAACCATCTCTAACATTAAATCAACATCTGTTTGTGTCCTGTCAAAGACATCTTGACACCAGTAAGTATAGCCTTTCAGTATAGACTCAAATATCAACAATAATCATTTGGTTTTGACAAGCTTGTCTTCTGTAACATTGCATTGTTTTCCAGAGGTTTCCTTTGTTGCAATTATGCCAGCTAAGATTGACAGCATTAAGTCAGAAGCAGAGCATAGACAGACTTACTTCCTCTTTGGCTTGAAAGAGATACTCATTTCCATCTGTAACTCTGTAAGAAATAAGAAAAAAAAAAAAATACATTTTTACACAATAATTGCGTAATGGTAGCCTGACGTTGTCATACTCATAATTCTAGTCAGAATATGAGTCTGATACCGCTCCGTTGGGCTGTGAGTATGGGGCGTGTTTCAACCGAACCCGGAAAAAAATGCCTCTTCACTCAATTGGATAGACCTACAACCAATCAGAGCAATGTAGTATGTTGTTTGTTGAAAATGAATTCAACCCAAGCGCTCTTGTGATGTGGTTGATTACGTTACTGTTGATCATCTGTCCATCATCGTATAAAGCCCGCCCTGACAATTTGATTGGTCCGAACAGCTCTTGTTCGGACATAGTTTTTCCCCAACCGAGCGACCCCAGACCCAACTTCCCGACCAAATTTTTTGGTGGGTGGGCTAAGTTTGGCTGGCACCCAGGCTAGCGTAATGGTTGAGTGATGGTTTAAATGTTACAGTAGCATACTTCTGAAGAGCTTCTAGAATACGTTCTGACAGAAGGACTTATCTTTGTCATTCCAATATGTTGGTATGTCTTTACCTGAGCTTGAAGACATGCTTCTTTTTCTTGTAATCAATGGCAACATCACACACAGCATCCTTCAGGCTGATGGGAATCTCATTGTGGTAGGGAATGCCTTGACTGGCATTCTTGTTGTCTTTGTAGAAGCCCATCTCATGGTTATTTATTACACAGTACACGTTATGCCAGGACCTGAAACAGAAAGTGCAAAAGGTCTCTCACAACCTGATGATATACAATCAATATACATATATTACATATATTGTCAATAAAGCCACAACACAAACAAAACAGATTCCCAACACAAGTAAAAGAGATCTACAACAACAGTTTGCTCCTCCAGTGTATAACTCTATCCCCCTCCCCTCCACATCCCTTGGTGTGGGGGGTTGAGAGAAGTTAACATCATCCAGTTTCCGGTTTGTCAACAGACCTAGTTGACAACGTTGACATCGGTCTCCAGTGCCCTCTGATGGGCCAAGCAGACCCCCAGTCCCTACCTGACCTTGGTTGTCCTAGACATCCTAAAAGGGAGTTAGATTGACTAACTAAAGTTTGGGAGGAAGATAGCGCACCAAGACTCCCCCTCCACTCTAATCAACGAACTCGCATCAGCCTAGCGAAGCACGGAAGAATGCAACCAAACTCCCCGTTTCAATTACGAGGTCTGTATAAAGTGTCTTCCGTTGCTCTGGTCCTTGTGCTAGCATGTTGTTGTTACCCTCCTGCCCTTCCCTTTCTTCTCTGCTTCTCCCTGTCATCTAAACAGGCTCCCCGGGGATCCGATCGAGCTGCTGCTCGGCTGTGACCCATGAGGACTCTCCGCCACACCCCGAGTCCATACCCGGTAACTATACATGCACCATCCACATCACCTTGTAATGGTAGAATTCTAGTGGCACTGTGTAGATTTGAATAGTCAAGAGATGGCGGTTTCAATAAATGTATTTTGCTTGTACAAATCAAGAATTAACAAAGTACTTTGTGATCAGTCATAACGAAGGAGGTGCTAGCCACAGGTCGTTCGCAAGAGTGATGAAGAACAACCCTAAAACCCTGCCTTATATAAACTTTAGATCAAATGGTTCTTCTGATGGTCAATCCATCAATGTAGCGAACTCTGTGATTGGTCAGCACTACTCAGTGACAGTTTGACTCCATACCAAGTGTCCCACAGTTCTTTAATGTGGCATCTCTCCCCAAATCAGTAGATACTAAAGCCACAGGAGTTCACCAGTCAAATGGTCAACTGTCCTTTGTGTGGGCAACTTCAAACAAGTATTTAATTAACACCACCCATGCAACAGGAAGGGTCAGAGCAGCTTGATCAGTTCCTCTATCTTAAACTGCTCCCTCAGATCACAATAACAATACAATTGAATCCACATTGCCTCCAGACCAGCTGTCTCATCCTCCCCAGGTGTCATAAACTGCAAATGGCATCTCTACCAAATGGAGTTGTTTCAACATTCATTGTATCAAACTTCTTAACCAACTTTAGACTTCCATTAAAACACATTCCTCATATATAAAACACACATATTATAACTGTATTCCAAATTTCCACCACAACCTCCATCACCATTATTTGCATCCCCTAATCACACCTTCATCCTCCCAGGACCCCAGGCCCGGCTCTGCTACCAGCCTCCTGCACCATCGGGCTCGGCTCTGCTACCAGCCTACACCAACCGCTCCAGGCCCGGCTCTGCTACCAGCCTCCACAACACTACATTAGGCTCGGCTCTGCTACCAGCCTCAGGCTCGGCTCTGCTACCAGCCTCCTGCTACCATCCCTGCTTCAATAAAAGCTATCTATTCAATCTATGGTGTGATTACTGAACTCGTGAACCATCTTGTGGACCTTGATGACAATGCGAACATCAGTCCCTGATGCCTACCTAACTGTCTTGTGGTGCTCAGCTGATCCTGTTCCTCCCAGCCTTGTAGCTGACAACTGCCCAAACTGACAAACACTAATGGAGAATACTGCAAACACTACTGATTCACTTGCACAATTTTCCTTTGATCTCCATTTTATTTTCTAATTGTTTAGAGCCTATAGTCTGAACCTCTCTGTATCACTGAACGTCCTCTGGGGGAAGGGATTCCTCTTTGAATCACTGCTCCCAACGCTTCTTAAATTTTTTATCTCTGAGTTTTCCCTTGACATCCTTCTAGGTTTAGGCTGGTTATAGGTGGTAATCTATGGGCATCTGTGAAGCCCTGTGTGACAGGGCTATGCAAATACTAACAATTCTACACAGCGACGTAGTTGGTCGTATAGATAAAAAGCAGTGGTGTGGTGTAATGACTGGGACATGTCGTTGATTGATAGAATAGTTGATCCATCGTTTAAAAAAAACTGACATTGTGTCAGAGCATGTATTCCCAGACTTTTTCACATGCAAATCCCACATGCTTTAAAAAATCATACCTGCTTGAGGCCTTCTTGTTATGCCCCTCCCACTCGTGTTTGCGGTGCAGGAAGCCCTCTAGCTGGGATGTGGGTGAGTCTTGGTTCTTGGTGGGCAGAGTTGACGACTGGCTGCCCTTGGCCCTCCTCCCGGAGGTGGGGGAGGGAATGGGGCTCGGGTCCTTGGAGTTTTGCTCTGCAACACCATTTACCATTTCACCATCCACTCCGTCCTGAGAGGGGATGGAAATAAAAAGAAGAGTGGTCTGTTCTGGTGACGGCTATGGAATGCTGAAAAGTCATTTGACATTGTAGCAGGTTCTCTTTACTGGCTTAAATCTTATATGATATCTGAAAGATTTTGGAACCAGAGCATTACCATGTACTTCTGTAGTTCTATTAATTTGAAGAGTATCAACATAAAAGTAGATTTTAGATGATATGGGCACCATATATGAAACTAGTCACCGTTCAGTCACCTGGCTCACAGCTGGAATACACCCTCCTGCTGGTGCCAGGGATCGCTTATAGATGCATAGTAACATATATACATGTTTTTTTCAAAGACTATTTGTCTGGGTTACGTCGAAAGTTGGCCAGTTAAAATTAATGGTTAATTAATGGTATTAACAGTGCAGTAGGTGCTAATAGTAAATAATGGGATGACACATCTGAGATGAGCTTATAACTACTAACAGACCTAACCCCTCAAAAGTAATTACCTGGATTCTGTGTGATTGTGAATGTATTTCATTACCGACATGACAACTGACATATACAATATTTCTCAGATACATATTAGGGAGTCAGAAAGATAAACATCATCATTGTCATGGTGTGTTGGCTGACAGTTTTATGACGACCAAAGAATGTGAATTGCCGGTCTGGTGCTATGAGGTTTACAGCAGTGACTTACTCGTGGGGAGTCCTGGTCTGATGGCAGTCCATTAGTAATCGGCTCCTCTTCCCTGAGAAAGAAAAGAGAGAATCAACAAAGTCAAATTGGATGATAATCCATACATCAAATGGCTCACATATGCATATACCCATATACCCAATGGCTCATACATGCATGTATACCCATTGATGCAATGCCCCAAAACCCCTCCCATCACCGTCTTCAAAAGATATAGACACACTTTTACAGACATGTGGGACACACTAAGACAGGATATCTTGCCTGTGCAGTAGGGGGTTAGACTCCTGGACAGGCTCTGGGGTGGGGGGCTTCCTCCTTTTTTCTTCTTCCTCTTGCAATCTTCTTACTTCCAATAACTCCAACTGCCAGAAGACACAGCGTGCTCTTAATCCCACTTCATGGAAACCACCTGATCCCACATTGCTACTGTACCGTTTGTTACCGTCAGTTTGTTTGTTTTGTGCAAGGTAGGTATCATTGTTGACAATATAACTATAGAAAAATAGCTATTTCATAAAAACTATAGAACTATGGCACTGTAGAAAACCTATATGCGTGGCGGCCTGGAGTAACCCTTCACATGGTGGACATTTAGCCAAAAATTGTGGGTATTATGCAAACTTCAAACTCTCCTGAATACAAATCTGTTTAAATCACTCAGATATCTTTATCACAGCTGAAGTTACATAATTTTAAAGTTGACCTGTGTCAAAAAGTGATAAAGGAGAAAATTCCGTTTCATTCTAGATTACTGTGGCGAATATGGAAAGGAAATCCTTTTGTTCGTAATCACGTTGTCAATGTAAATGTCAGTTTAACTATAGGCTACATTAATAACTTCTCAGCAAGTAATTTTTAAGTTTAACAGCCTGACTTCATTGATCAGTTGTTTGGGACTGCTGCAGCACTGAAAAGAGCAGGCAAACTGAGCATTTGATTTGACAACATGGCTTGAAAATCTTGCTAGCTGACATGTCCAAAAATCGTTGAAATTAACTGTTTTTCATCAGTAATCATATACTTTTTGTACATTACAATGAAGTTTAGGGTGCTAACTATACAAAACATAAAAAATCTAAATTTTGACAGAAAACGATTTTCGATCTTTTATGGCTTATAGCCAACAATGAGCGGTCGCGACATCCGACGGGTTTCCACAAGCGGCCACACATATCATAGAAATTGAGTAAAATAGAGCTCTATTTTGGAAGAACAAAATAAACGAATAACAACATAGTGGACATCATGGAGCTTGTGGGGGGACATTGCAGCTCAGAAACAGCCTCTTAGATTCATCCTATTCTTCAGTGGGCCTCACCGTTGTCAGACGCTCCAGTGCGGAGAAGCGCTCCTCCCAAGTGGCAGCCGACTTCTCGAACGCTTCGTGCCTCTTGATCAGTTTCTCCACGTCATCCACACTCTGGCCCATCTCTCGACCAGACAGGTAGGGCTCCTGACCTAGTAGCCAGGCCTCAGCCACGCCCGCGTCCCTTGAAAACTGGTGAACCTCCAAAACTAGAGATGGGGAGGGGGGGGTGGGGGGGGTGGGGGGTGGTAAGGGGGTGATGACAAGGGTCACGTTTTCATGATACTATGATACACTATTTCACCCATCTACTCGGTACACCCCAAAATAAATGAGACTTTTAAATTTAGAGTTTTATTGTTCCAAAAACATTTAAAGAACACTGTAATGAAGAGCAGTGATGAGATGCCTGTGGGGAGTGTTATATGTTTTTAACATGTTACATGTTATATGTTTTTTGAGGGCATTTTACGTTTTAAAATGCATGACTAAATCTGGGAAACCAACCACTATACCCAATGCTCTTACCTCAGGCATTAGCAAAGGATGAGGGGTTAAGAGAAAAGGTGTCAGAATGGTTTAAGCACACATAAGCCCAAAAGCTCCTCACAAGGTCAAGCTCTCCATACAGGAGACAAAAGGTCAAGCCTTTCCTCTTTACTGGATTGCAAATTTATGTCATCTCATGCACATTGTCAGCTAATGATGATTAGCCTTGAAGATTGTGTAGTAATATATGTAATAAGTACATGGAAAATGCTTTATATGATCGCAAGTCCCATGACTCATAAGGCTATGATGGAAAACATGAAAATGAATAACCAATAGAATAAAATGAAACGTAAATCGTACTCAGTCTTAACCATTCCCATCGGTCCTCCCACTTGTCAATCATGTCTTTCCTCTTGTCCGTCAGCTGTAGTAACTTATCTTTTATCTAAACAGGGAAGAAACACGTCTCATATGATGTTCTCTTTTTGGGAAATAATGTATTTTTGTTTATCGTATTGAAATAATAGTGCCACCCACCTCTTCTGATGCATAGTGCTTTCTGGCCAACAAAGACTTGCCCAACTCGATGCAGGCAGTGAAGCTATCATTGCGGGCATCAATCTCTGCCTTTATGCCCTGGTGGTTGTTCATCAACAATTCCACAGATGACACGTCCCTGTGTAAAACATAAGGCGAGTACACACACTTTCATTTGGATCTCCTCTCCCAACACACCGACTTTTTTCAACACAGCTTCATTTGTTACGCCAACAATTCCGACATGTCTATGGTGTGTTTGTAAATGCTTCGAGTTCCAGGTGTTTTATTTGTTCCAGTTTCATAATTTTGTCAAACTTTCTCTAAATAACATCTCTAACTTCTAGGCCCAGTTTCCCAGACATGGATTAAGTCTAGTTCCTAAAAACCTTTTTAAATGGAGATCTTCATTGAATTTTTATCTTACTTTAGGACTAGGCTTGATCCATGTCTGGAAAACTGGGCCCTAATGTTAACACTCAAAAGCCGAGTTGGGCCCTACTGTTCACACCTTGGGTTTTCTTGGGCCTCGATTAGACGGATGACGTCCTCCATCCACAACATGAGGTCGCGCACCATGCTGAAGAAGCGGAATTTGTCGCCCGTGTCCAGGAGACGGACCCTGCGGCCGTCGCACGCCTCCAACAGGCTCTTCCACGCCTCCAGCACCTCGCACTCCCGCCTCTGGATATCGTCTGCCTTGTCACCGGCATAGGCCGACTGGAGACGGACCGCATCTTCCTGCAGCTGCCTTACCTAAAGGATCAAAGGTTCAAAGCTCTGAGATGTTTTTTGATGGGAGAGTTGCTTAAACAACTGCTGCATTACAGTACATTTATTTACAGTAGTTGTAGATTTAAAGAGAGTAGACTTAGCACAGACATACTACAGGACCACAGCTTTCATAAAACAATGGCATGTCATACCTAACTCAGCCTTCTATCTCAATGGAAACATGAAAACAGGAGCCAAATTCCTTCTATGTTTACACATACTCGGCTAATGAAGCCGATCCTGATTCTGAAATGGCCCAACGTTATATGACGGAACGCACCTGTGTTCCGAGGGCTTGGATGTCGTGCTCAAAGGTGGTGTGCATCCTCTGCAGGGTCTCCACTGTGTTTTGGTCCCGGCCCACCTCTTCCGGAAGTTTATTCTGCTTGTCCAGGATGCGTCCGAGGATCTCCTTGGCATCGTGGTAGAACTTGTGCAGCTCGTAGGAGGCGGCGAGGATCTGTGTGCGAGTGTCGATCAGCTCCAGCAGGTCGGCCCATGCCTCGTTCAGGCCGTCCTTCCACTCGGCCACCGTGGCGGCGTCTGTGTGACCAGCATTGATCAGCTCGTCGGCCAGGCGGTTGACGGCATCCACGCGCTCCTGGCCGATGTTGCCAGTGTCACGGGCGAACTCCCTGAAACGCTCCTGGAGCATCTGTGACCGGGGCGAAGAGAGGAGAAGGAGGTGCTTGAGGAAATGTCAGAACCTATCCCTTTGAGTGTTCAAACAGGGGTGCGTTCAAGAGAGCAAATAAGGAACAGTGAGGCCACACTCACAGTGACGTGCTCGTAGTCCTGTCCCAGCTCGTGAGAGCCAGCCACCACCTCCCGCTCTGCAATCCACTGTTCCAGATCGTCCACCTCACGGTTCAGCTGGAAGAGGCGGAATCTCTCGTCCAGTTTCCCCCTCCTCTCCTCCGATAGGTCCTTCAGCCCGGCGTACAGTTTATCCACCTGGGACTGGCGCATACCTATTCTCTCACTGCATACAGAATTAGAAATATGGTCAGAATCTGAATGCCAAAATCCTTCCGAGATATCAATACTGCCTCAGATCCTTGTTGCGTGAGTAGATGAAGATGAACTGGCACTGTTCTCTGAATCTAAATGTTGTGTTTTTATTTTGTTAAGTATATCCATCTATCAGTGTGGATCTTCACAAAAGGGGATTGAAAATACACATACATTAACACTGTACCAACTCCCACTGCAAACACCTTAGAAAGCTGGATCCGAGCCACACTATACAGTATAATTAACCAGCAAAGTCAGAACCATGCAGAGAAGTGACAAGCCTGTAGGCGGCGCTATACTGCCATTCATAATGGTTTCTGTCATGAATAAAGATTATAATGAAGTTAGGTCAGAATGGTTCTAGCACGCATGTCCAGTGGTCATCTGTCTATCGGACCATCGAGTGGGCTCTAACTGACCTCTCTGGGTGGCCATCAGCCACCAGGCCTCTGCTTGTCTTGGAGAGCTGGTGGACGGTTTCAGCATAGTCCTCCGCAGACTGCTCCACAATCTGGTGTTTCTTTAGCATGCCCACCGAACTCTGCTCGTCCTAAGACAAAAGAAAAAGGGGATGGTCGTTCAACATTCAACTTAGATATGAGACGATGAGCCATTTACTAGTACTGTATAGATATTAAAACATGTATATTTGGGCGCCCCCGTAGCCCAATTGGTAGGGCACGTAACATATGGGCTGGGGCCCACACGCAGCGGCCCGGGATTGATTCCGGCTCAGGCCATTTCTGTATGTCTTCCTCTCTCTCTTTCCCATACATTTCCTGTCTATTTCTAACTGCGTCTGTCCAATAAAGTCATAAAAAGGCCCAAAATATATATTGAACAAAACAAATATACAATATTCCCCACATAAACTCACTTAAATATAATTGAATAAGTGGATGTGTCGATGTTAACACCACCGTACCTTGGCCTTTTCCTCAGACATCATATACAGCTCCTGCTCGCTCATCCAAGCCTCCGCCTCGGCCGCATCAAAGTAGTACTGCTGAGCATTGTGGGCTTCCTCCAGACGGGCGTGGCGCTTGCCTGTCTCCTCGATGACCAGGCTCCACAGCTGTTGCAGGTCGGCCAGGCGCTGGCGGATCGCCTCCACGTTGGGGCCGTCCTCCGTCAGGAGGCTCTGGCTCCTCTCAAAAATGTCGTCGCAGCGAGGCTGATGACCCTGGATTTCCTTCTGTAAGGTCTGTGGGGAAAACACAAGGAACAGAGGGTGCGTAAACATGGTACTCCCAAATGTACATCTTTGCATTTAATAGTATTTTTCAGCAGTCTAATTGATACAACTTTGATTCCGTAAATTAAACGGACACAGATTAGACACAGATTAGACAAAGGTGAGGATACATTTGCTTAAATGTGAAAATGCACACTGGAGTCTCTTACTTGGTTTTTCTTAATAAGCAGTTGAACGGTCTGTAAATTGTTGCCATGATCTGTCGAAGTTGCAATTGGCATTCTCTCTTGGACCCACAGCTGGAAGAAGCAATGTGATGTTTCAAATGACTTCACCTCATTCTTATCTTTCAATATCCACTAAACTAACTTAAGAAACTAGTTCGAAACTACAATTGAGTAAAGGAAGACTTTTCAGGTAAAAAATCAAGGGACCCTCACAATCTCATCCTCCACGTCCCTGTTGAACTGGTGGATCTCACGAGACGCCACCAGGAAGTTCTTCCTCTTGGACAGCGGATCCAGCAGCTCCTGGAACTTCTTCTCAACCACCTGCCTGCGGCCGTCCACCTCATCCGTGTCCCTCCCCTCCTGGCTGAGGGCCTGCACCTGGCTCTGGAGCTCCACCACCTCCCTCTGTCGGACTTCAACCTGCTTCTCCAACATCTGGAGGACAAGAGGAAGCAAAATATGAGTATGGGACATTGTGTGATTATCACTAATTCAAAACTGTCTAATAATAAAGATATACTCAAAAATACGCACTCAGATACAAATATCAAGTACACTGCTCTCATGGTCTGAAAGTCCCTTTCAGTTTCTCTGTCTACTGTATGTGTGTGTTCATGAGTGGGTCATTTTATGGGTCACTTGTTTTTTTATGTATAATTTGAGAATTCCCTTGTGGTGATTTACAGGTGATAAACTAGGACAATATGTGCTCTATTAGCAAGGTGCGGTTACACAGTCTTTTGTATCAGTTAAATAAATTAAATATAAATATGTAAACCTCCCACAAATCAGGGATTTGAGGGACTGGTGTGCAGATAAGTCTCTTTTTGTTTTATCCAGTTGTTACATCTGTAATCTGCTGAACCTCTACAGCCCCCTCCTCCACTTTCCATCTAAACGGTACCTGCTGCTTCTTCAGCAGGATGTTGACGCTGGTAAGGTCTTTGCCGTAGTCGTCTGATTGGATTTGGCCCTCCAGGCCGCCCAGCCATTTGTCCAGGTCAGCACAGCTCTGGGTGAAGAGCTCCGCCTTGTTGGCATCAAACAGACATTGGGCCTTGGTCTGGGTGGTGGACTCCAGCTCCTCCCACATTTTGTGCAGAGCAGAGAGCTTTTCCTTCACCACAGCCTCGGTCTCTGGCTTTTCCAACACTAGCTGCAACCCATCCTGGAAGAAGATGTAAGGGAACAATGAATAAAGAAATGTGTCACAAGTTAATGTTACCTCCAGCCTCTTTCCTGGGATCAATCTCTGCTCTTCATCCATACAGTACAAACATGTGTGAACACCCCCATGGAATTCCTGCTTTTGCTTCCCCCTGAAAACTAGCAAGATCATGAAGAGGTTGAGCGTTTATATTACCTTCACCGGAGTTATATTCACCTAGATTCCAACCAAAGTGATTACACTTCTATCTACCTACTATCTTATTCATTTATATCATCAAGGCCTTTTCAACCTACCTTCTCAATCTTGTCAAGCCACTCCTTATTGGACTGCAGTTCAGCCATGAAGGCCTGGTGTTTAAGCCACTTGCTGTGGAGGTTCCTGGCCTCATCGTACGACATGTCTTGCGCTGTGAGCATCTTCTCATTAATCCATAGAAATAGCTGCACACACAGAAAGCAAGTTATTAAAATAATGCAAATATAATACACTATGTATATAAGTGTCACATGTTTTCCTCATATTTATGCATTAGCAACTTACTAATGTCTTTCTTATCTAGGAACATTAACAAAATACATCAGACAAATAATATCCCAATATTAGCTGTATATTTTAAATTGACTGTGTGAAAGCTGTTTTGTGAATGTGAAGTTGCTGACCTCCTGACAGTCCTGCAGGAACTTCTGAAGGTCACGGTTGTCCTTCAGCTTCATCAGGAGCTCCACTGCTGCCTCACGATTCTTCTTATGCCTGAACACGAGAGAAAAGGTTACGTTTCCCAATATGAAATGACTTGTCATGGCATGATAAGTGTTTCTCGTCTGTATCAGAGGTGTAAAATAACATTTTCAAATATCCTCAACCATTTCTTATTCGTGAATTCGCTTTCAACACCCATAGTATGAATTGTTTTGATCCAATGTTTGCAGACAAATTTGAAGTTTGAAGAGGAGTTTACCTGTCATCAATAGAACTAGCCCTCTCCTGGATGCGCTCTGCGTTGATGTTTCCATCGCTCGCCAGTCTCCTGCCAGCCTCCACCACACCATTGATCTTCTCTTCATTGGCATCCATGGTTGTCATGAAGTCCTCTTGTTTTTTGATGGCCCCTTCGGCCCCATCCAAAGTTGTAGGCATTTCTGTGTGGGCCAACACATACTCCTAGAATTTGGATAGAGACAATTTGAGATACAGTCAGTCAGTGGCAAGACTAGGGAAAACATAATTTACAATGTAGCATGCAAAATCAAATACTAATGCAGCCTAAAAACATGTTCATGTTTTTCATTATGTATTTGACATCTGGTTTTGTTTGTATCTGTGTATACACACTTCAGCTATCAAGTACTGTGGGAACCAAAGTCGATAAGTGACTCAAATCACCTGGTTGTTGAGGAAGGCCTCTGCCTGCTTGGTGTCTCTGAGAAATAGCTGGTAGGCATGGGACTGGGACAGCAGGTTCTGCCGGTTCTCCCACATCTTGTGGAGTTCGTTCCAGCCCGTGTCCAGGGCTTGTAGCCTCTGTCTGAGGAACATATACTGGGCGTCCGTCTGGCCTTGGGTCACCATCTCCCCCATGTCCCGCATCTTCTGGTAATCCTCCTCGTAGTTGTGGATCTCGTTCTTGATGCCCTCGTGCTGCGCTAGAAGCTTCTCAGCTTCGGCAAGGGTGTTGGGCATGTCCTCTGAGGCGATGGCCGTTTGCGTGCGCGACAGCCAGGACTGGAAATCATCCAGCTCGCGGAGGAACTGCTGCAGCTTGCTGGCCTCACCGAGAGACTCCTCGCGGTTCTTCAAGGTATTCTTCATCTCTTCCCACACGGCATTGATCTCTGCCAGGCGGCCCGTGATGGCCTTGGCCTGGTCTGGATGCTCCTCGGCCAGACGCTCCGCCTCACCTCGCAAGTCTCCCAGCTTGTCTTCGATGGCGGCCAGGTCGCGCTCCATGCCTGTAAGCTTGCGCTGCAGCGCCATGACGCCTGTCAGGTCGTTCCCCAGCTCCTGAGTGGACTCGATGACCTTGGTCTTTTCACGGATCCAGGACTTTGTCTCATTGCACTCGAGGTGGTAGTTTTGCACGCCTAGCGCTGAATTGAGAGACTCCTTCTTTTGGTCCACCAGATCTCTGAACTGGCTCCATCTACAAAAGAAGATGTACTTAGATGCTAACCAATATCGCAATATCGCATTACAAATAATCTTTCATGTTTTTTCTTATTTCTCTTATTTAAACTCGCTTTATTTTGGAACTAATAAATGTCTTATCATATTTAGCATCTTCTCTACTGTATGCTTGGATGTCAACAATCTTACAATCTGTATCATAGACAAATGTTATTGTGTGAAATAACAAAGGCCTCATCTGAAGCCTTGCTCTCAATTGCAGCTTGCCTATTGTTGAGCTTGTCTTGTTGAACTTTGATATCCTTCTCGCTTGGGTGGCCATTGTGCATCAGCTGCCTGGCAATCTGGTTGACCACAGCAACACGAGAGGCCTGGTTATTCATCTCTGGCTCAAGACTCTCAAACCTGGAAAAGGATGACCGAATGTTCACTGCTTCATACATTGAAAAAGGACTCAAACTAAAAATTATAACAATCGTTGTTGATGTTAAATAATGTTAGGTTAATCTTGTTCATAATCTTCATGATGTTCTATTTATGACAACACTATTGTATGTACTACTGTACTTGTATGTAAAAAAATAAATAAAACATATTTGCCCAAGGGAGGCGCTGTGGGAATATATTTGGAATTGGGAATATCATTTAGCAATTTAGAATTTACATTTAGAATATCAATGAGGGTGTACAAATTACAATGTATACACTTTTACACAATTATTTGTGATTATGTAATGGGTCTCAGAGAAAAAAAAGGAAAGGTAATGGTGAAACACTGTACAATATATTGTATACTTTTTAAAATGGGGGTGTCTGTAATATACCTTGAGAATTTCAAAATACAAAATAGTATAATATCAGAATACAATACAGGAATATCAATCTATATCATTATTAGAGGTTGCCAACAAAGCCCATTAAACAAAGGAATTAGGCTCCTGTACAAACTCACAGATGTGTTTGGACCACATACCTGTGCTGAATAACTTCTAGGTCTTCCAGTTTCTCTGGTATCTCCATACTATTGAGCCACTGTTCCTTCTCGTCAATCCAAACCTCACAGGCGTCTGCCTCACTAAACATCTTGTACAGGGCCAGTGCATCCTGCAGGGCCTGCTTTCTAAGCCGAGTCAGCTCGGCCACTTCCTTGTAGCGCTCCTCAATGCCCGCCAAACGTCCCTTTACCTCCTCTGACTCTGCCTCGTCTTTAGGCAGGACGGCTGCTTGCTCATGGAGAGCATCGATGACAGGCCGGTAGCTGGCGACCTCGGCAGCCGCATCCTTGTGTTTCCTGACCAGTGCCTGGGTGGAGAACTCGTCATGCCCCACCTCGCCACTGGACACAATGCGCAGGGCGTCCAAGGTCCAGGCGTCCACGTCGTCCGCGTCTGCCTGGAACTGGTGCAGCGCCAGGGCCTCCTCCAGACGAGCCTTCCGCACTCCCGCGAGGGACTCCAGAGCCGCCCACTGCGCCTGCAAGTCGGCTATTCGCTCACGGATCTTGATGGCGCCGAAGTGGCCCGCCGTCGCCATGGCTTCACCCTCGACGATAGTGTGCTGGAGGTGTCCGCAACGGCCGCTCATCTCGTCCTCCAGGGTGCGATGCTGGCTCAGCAGACGCAAAGCGCCTGTCAGGTCCTTCCCACGCTCGTATGAAGATAGGATCTGCTCCTTCTCACGGATCCAGCCTTCCTCCTCCGCCATCTCCCAGAAGAACTTCCAGAGGCGGCGGGATTCCTCAAGGCGAGCCCGGCGTTCTGCGGCCAGCTGGCTCAGCTCCTGGTAGCAGAACTCCATATGAGCCACCCGGTCTCGGATCACCTGTGGGTCACAGGGCTTGTAGCCTGGAGAGGAGAGATATGGTCAGTTCCCATAGTATCACCAACCTTACACTGTCTTGCACATGCGGTTTGCTTTTTTGAGTCTACTTAGGTTTAGTTATGAGTTAATTGTCTCATTTCAATATGGACACACGTTTTCTGACAATGAATTAAGCGTTCAACCTGCATCTTAAAATATATGGTACAATGAAAGCTGGCAAGTCTTATATTTGTATAGAATGTAAAAAAATATTTCTTACTATCACCATCGATGGCAAACTTTTGAGCGGTAGCATTGACATTTTTTACTCTGTCAGCCTGGATGGCAATATCAGCCTCCACCAGAGAATGCTTTTGAAGAAGGTCCTCCACTCCCAGCAAATGTTTCCCATAGTCCTGAGAGAGCAGGAGCATCTGGGCGGAAATGACATGTTCAGATCATCGTCAATACTTCTTCAATGACAAGCACATTCTCAAATGACGCTTCGTGATGCATTTCTTTGTGCATATTGGTCTATCCCATTTAAAGTACTGGTAAGCACTATAGAGGGTGGTAGATCTCTGTCATACCTGTCTGCTGTTTCATCCAGTCTCTATCTAGAGGGCCATATTTTTCATTCTATTCCTCATACTACGTTTCCAGCAATATGACATGAATGATATGAGATGTTACCTCCAGCCTCTGTCAAACCTTCACATTCCCATCTCTTAAACCTCCACCCACCACCCTCTATCCCTACCTTCATCTCATCCATCCAGTCCATGATGTGAAGCATCTCTTGGAAGACCCTCTGCAGGCCCAGGTTCATCTCCAGGCGCTGGCGTCTGGCCTTCAGCAGCTCCAGCAGGTACTCCCAAAGACGGATCACGTTGTCCTTCCTCGCCGTGATGCGCTTGATGTCGTGGTAGTTCTCCGCCTCCAGCTCTCTGGCCACAGCCAGCACGGCCTGCACGCGCTCCTCATACGCTGCAATGTCTGTCTCGATGGCTTCGTGTTTCTTGGTTGCGGCTTCCACGGCCTGCAGGTCGAAGCCAAAGTTGTCCTGAGAGACGAGGTGAGGTAGAAACCGTGGATCAGTGTACACTTAATCGATGACAACATGTCAGTATGACAATATGTTGGATCAGCATTCACTGTGACAAAATCGTTGATTTCTGCTGTGCATACATCAAAATTCGTTAACTTTTTTCTTAGTCCTTTCAGTGTTTTGGGGCAAATGAAATGCTATTTCCTCTAAGGACATCAAATCTGAAACAATATACACAATTCTCAAAACAAAGATACGTGCAATAAATGTGACAAAAACAGTCTGCAACAGTTTTTGACTGAAAGAAAGATGCTGTATATTGTTTGAATATGAATTAAATGTCAATAATTTCTTCCTCAGATGATTGTGTGTGTGTGTGTGTGTGTGTGAGTGTGTTTGTGTGTACCTGTGAAACAAGGCGTTGGTTCTCACTCAGCCAGGTCTCCCTCATGGCTGCCTTGCGGTCAAACCGTCGGGCCAGCTGTTCCAGTTTCTCTTGGCGAATCAGCTCTGTCCTCAGAGCCAACTCTCGCTCATGCTCCGCCTTTTCCAGTCGCTCCCAGGCCTGCAGATGATCCAGACATTAAACACATAATATCACGTCACACATCAAACATATCTTAAACATCCACAGGACTCTGAAAAGAAACAACATGCCATGATTAACACGATGGATCATACTATACATTATAGGTCTATTAAAGGTCACATAACATGAAAGAATCACTTTAGGAGGTTATTTAACATTAATATGAGTTCCCCTAGCCTGCCTTTGGTCCCCCAGGGACTAGAAATTTTGATAGGTGTAAACCAAGCCCTGGGTATTCTTCTCCACCTTTGAGAAAATGAAAGCTCAAACGCTCGGTTTTGAAAATCCTCCCCTCTCTCTGCTTTGGCCGCCCAGAGAATCTGGCCCGCCCATAAGAAACTGAGTTACGACCGTGCAAGTGTTTTTATCCTCAGGAGACATCATGGCTTGCAAACGAACGAAGCATTACATTTGCTCTGTTTGGATGTACAAAGGAAAACAAAAGTATTTTTACAGTTTCTTCATCCGAGCCTCTGAAAAAAAATTAAGACACCCAATGTCTTAATTTTATTTTCTCTGGAAATGCGCCGACAGAACTTCCCAAAGTTTTGTATGTCTGCGCTAAACATTTCAGGTACGACTGTTTCCTCAACTTGAGCTAATACAAAGCTGGCCTTGCTGAAATAAAATTCTGGATCAGTACTAACTCTCCTTGGTCCTGCTACAACTACAAACCTCGGACAAGTAAGTTAACTAACGCTATATCATTTTGTTGCTTTACATTTACATTTAGCAGACGCTCTTATCCAGAGCGACTTACAGTAAGTACAGGGACATTGTCCCCGAGGCAAGTAGGGTAAAGTGCCTTGCCCAAGGACACAACGTCATTTGCGTGGCCAGGAATCAAACCAACAACCTTCTGATTAATATCCCGAGTCCCTAACCGCTCAGCCATCTGCTTGGCAGAACAGTCATTTAAAATTGCTCAGCATGACTAAGAATATATCATTATTATATTACGCGTATTACTATTCTGGCTGACAGTGTATGGACAGCTGACCCATATTTCCAATTAACATAGTCTGCCTCCACAGATCCAGAGGGGGCTTGGACAGTGGCAGACTGTGGCTGTTTGAAGGGCAGGGGCGGAAAAATGTTAAGGGCTGCTACGGCACGACATGGGCTCTCACCAGTGTAACAATGGGACGACACCCCAAGTGCCCCACAGCCTCACTTTGGGAAAGCTTGCCCTAGTGGGCACATTGTAGGGGAGACTGTTGGACACAGCATCTAATCGTCTTCTTTGAAAAGGGCACCATTTGGGACACTGTCATGTAGGGGCAGCATAAAGGGCACTTCATAACAGCACCCTTTTCCACTGGAAGTAAGGGCACGGGAACAGTCAAATTTAGACCATTGTAAGGGAACCTTATTGGGTACTGCATTACATTTTCTCTACTATAAAGGAACTCATGAAGACATGTTTTGAAATTCATAGAGGGCACATTATCATTTATTGTGTTAAGGGGCACCCTGGGCACTCAAGCATATATCACAATGTGAATGGCAGACAGTAGGGCACTTTTTGCCACTCTAGAGAGCATTTTAGAAACATTGTTTCAACCCTGGGGGAACCAGGCAGTCACCCCCTGAGTCTTCCAGTGGGCCTGGATACACCCATGGGGACAGTATATTGCACTTATAATATTGGGGAAGCCAGAAGGAGAGGATGAAGTAATATAGAGGCTTGTTAACATATAGGCTACTTTTAACTTTTAACTTTCTCCTTGATTCTTTGTGTTTCAAGATGACCTGGAAAACTGATGATAATATTCAGGTACTGCTTTGGAGCCAGGTATACCCTTCATACTTCCTGGCATAGTTACCTTTGCTAAACCTTTTTAAGTCACCAACCATGTTCAAGAATGTCCCACATGCAAAGACACACAGAGATGCAGACAGACTGAACAGTGGTCAAGGCTTGGCTACAGTGAGTTTGCTTCCTTGTGAGTGATTCCAGCAGACTACATAGTCTAGGCCTACCTACATAGACTGCAGTCTACTAGGCTACCCTCATTTCTACTATTATAGTCTACTACTCTCCTTTCTACTACTTTCTACGAAGGATGGTAGGCTGCTCTTATGTGTTCATTATGTGTTTACTCCTACGTACTTCCGCTCAATTTTGATTTTGCTTCTGTACTGCGTCTGGGCATGAGGTACGTTAGTCAGATGTCTCTCTCTTAACTTTCTATCTGTCCAATCAGCGAACAGAGGGAGTGGCTGAGAACGATGACGTTGATGTTGTGAGCTAGTTGGGTGTGCTCAAGCCTTCGGCTAGAGCACAACCTTTGTTCTCTCACATATATATTTATTTATTTATTTATTATTATTATTTCTTTTCGCCCCCCTAAGGATCAGTCAATATTTGGACTACATACACAACGGCGGTGTCAAAAGGTTCGTCTTGGTAGCGATTGCGTTGGTTGTATTTTTATTTACGTTCCGTTGCATGGTTTAAGTAGAAATTGCGTTTTTGTGGTGAAAAGTGAAGCTAACGGTGGCTAATTTGCTAGCCACAGTCACGGACGTTACTAACGTCACTACGTCACTAACGTCACGAAAACACGCGTGACTACCTGTAGCAGAACATTCGTTTCACATCTGTTAACTTGGGGGATAGCTAGGCTAACTATAGCTTTACTGCAAGGCAGCTGCAGGAACGCCACAAGCAAAGAGGCCAGGGTGATAACTATTTACTCATTTTACTTTGTGATGTGAAACACAATTATGAAATGTAATGTACAATATTAGCTGATATTATTAAGGAAGTAGGCCCACATCTACTTTTGGAAACGGTAGTCTACTATTTCACTGAAGCATTAGCATCATGACATTAGCCTCTGTTGCCCGGGCAACACATACTACAGTGGTCTATGATGCATCTGTTTTCAATCTTTGAAATAAACATTCCTCACAAATACATTTTCGTTGTAGGATTTATTATGACATTACATTACAAGTAAACGATTTGTGGGTGAAATTATCATTACCTGTGGTTTCAAACCAGTGTTGCTCACTGCAATGCTGTAGCCTACGCGAGACACTACAAAAACATCTACACAGCTGTAGGAAGTCAAACGGCGACAGAACATGTTCAGCACTCCCCTTACTTAATCAAAAGTCTATCTAACTACTAACCTGAACTTCATTGCCACAGCCTAAACGTTGCCAATCTGTTCATGAAAATAATTAATTTCAGCCTAAACCGTACAACGGAACGTTAAATCCAATTCAACCAACGCAATCGCTACCAAGACGAACACAGCAGTAGTCTACTAGTACTGTACCGTAGTAGTACAATTTACCGGGGCAGCTTCTCCACACAGGGCTATATCGCATTTTGCGTTGTTACTGACAATGATCGCTACCAGTGAGCTTTTTATGAATGAGCGATTTTCCTCTAAATAAATGTCAAGCTTATTTACGTTTTGGGGGGCATATTTTCAGTTAGCAGATGGGACTGTCTGAATCGCGATTCCATCTTCTACTGCCGGGTAACGTCGTAGAATAATCTTCAAAGGGGGTTCTTTATTAATGAATGAATGCAATGAGTAGGCTACATGCCTGAAAATATCACGAGAAGGGAAAAACTTAAAATGACGTTTAAGTCATAGAGATTAGGTCCATTTTTACACCGGTCTGCCAAATTTATTCGTTTTGATTCAACGATGAGGCTGCCTCTTGCAGGGGAAATGAGAAGACATCTATTTCATTCTACACTTCACTCGTATTTTCAGTTGTAAATGAGCAGCAAAAAAAATTTCTGTTAAATCTATTTAATCTTTATAAATAATAAGTATGCATTTTCATATATAATATACATAAATCAGTTGTAAAAATGTCATTCAAAAACGAACCCCTGTGCAACCGACGCAAGCAAGCACACCCTACAATTTCCTCAGAAATTGTACCCTCTCTAGTTTGTGTTGCAGTTTCGTAATGGTGGCGGAGAAAGATGCGAGCGAAGCCACATTCGGTCCGTTGTGGCAACGCTGCCGGATATCCATAAGCTAAAGCCGGAGCAAGAACAAGTTTTGCTGAGTTTTGTTGGTGGCCATGATGTTGTGGCCCTCCTCCCCACGAGGTTCGGGAACAGTTAGATTTTCCAGCTACGGCAGCTAGCTCTGTTACAGTAGTGGTGAAGGAATTGGCTAAGGCGAACGCTAGCGATTGGTTATGGCAGATCAGAGTGGCTCTAGACAGATCCAATAGTTTTAAACTTCAACAGAGTACCCGCCTGGACCAGGTGCAGGTGCGATCGGAGGAGGAACGGCCGGGAGCCGAGGGCGATGCTCGGTACGGCTCTGCGTTGCAAGAGAAGCCGTGTGTCCCTGAACCCGTCTGTTTCTGTTCCATGTTAAAACTATCCGCCTTGAAATGGTCACTGTAGAGGCGGCAGTTGGAGTTTATCCGAAGCTTTCCATCAGCGTGGCTCTTAACAAAATCAATCCACCTATTTTTCCTTTCCTCATCAATAGGGAAATTAAATAGCGTTGCAGCGCAGATAAAGTTCTTGCATCCAGGGAAGATGCAGTTGCGGGTGGAGGGAGACTTCCTGAAGCTAGCTAGCTAGCTAGCTGAAGTAAGCTACAATAACAGTACAGCAGGAGGAGCCATTCAGTGATCTGACGTAGATGGGTGAAAATGACGTAGATAGGTAATTTTTTGGCTCACTGAAACCTGATCTGAAAACCTAACAGAAACTGTTAGTCTAACTCCACATTTCAGTGCGACAAAGTTTTCGCGCTTTGCACATGCTTTCAGGAACTCATTTCACACGTATATAATGTACTGAGAAACAAATCATGGAATTTGCTTTACAGGATCTTTAATGGAACGGAACTCTCGCTAAAGTAAGTGAGACTTGGCGAAATAAGTCTTGCTTTTCCTTAATCGACGTTGATGGAACACCCCAACGTCCATCATCAGTATTGCAATGGCGATACATCCATTGTAAACATTAGCGCATGGTTCCGCCTCTCTCCTCATTAGCATTTAAAGCTACAGACACAGAAACAGCGCGTCTTGAGGAAAGCTCATTGTGGGACTGCTCGTAGTGGCCGTAATTATGCACCATGGCCGAATTTCGGTAAAGAGACTTCAGATACAGTATTAGGGGACCACTAAGGCCTAAATAAAAGCATCCAAAAACAACATATCATGTGACCTTTAACTCAATACACCAATGACAAATTAGGAATTTATTCATATCCACTTTCACATAAGAAGGTTTTTTAGAAAACTTGTCCTTACCTTATTAATATCAGAGATGAGTTTTCCCTCCCTTGGCATATATACTTTCTGGTTGTTGGCCCTCATTTTACTCTGGATGGTAAACAGAAGTACTTCCAGATTGCCTTTTTCAGTAAACCTAAAATATAACAGGTAATTTGTTTGTTTTTTAGCTTCTAAATATACTTTTATTACATTGCTATTATCCTTTTAACAATAATAATATAAATGAGGGGCTAATCCACCATTAGCTCTTAGGTTATTTACTTAGGGGGTTTTTCCACCGTGCGGTAGGTGTTGAAGGCCTGAAGCTGCTGCTGCACCCCCATTAAAGAGTTGGCAAACTTGCGGTTGTTAAGGATAATGATGGTCTGTTCAATCCACTCTAGCAGATCAGAGGCAAGAGACTCATACTTCTCAATCATCTTCTCTGTCTCAATGGCATTGTCCAGCACCTAGTGACCAAAGCAGGCACAACAGTACAATATATTATTTTAAATAACAAAAATAACATTTTGGGGGTTTCATTGATTGTTAGGAGTATCATTAAAGAAAAATATTTTTGAGATTACCATTTTCTGAAACCTTAGTAAATTAACTAGAGCAAAGTAACAACTACCAAGCACTTTTTCATGAATACAAGTGTATCCAAAATGCAAGTGACACTAGGATTTACTAGGAACATTTGTAAACAGTCTTCAGTTCTTAACTTACCTTCCCAATACGCTTGCCCTCCACTTTTAGAGCCTTCATCTTTGAGAAGTAGTGGTAGTATGTCACCACGTAGGTGATGACTGACTTCTCATCAGGGTGGTCCACACTTATATCTACAAAACAATTATTATTCATTTAAACAAAAACAATTCCTGCCAACAAGGCCTGAGACTTTGGTGAACTGTTAGGTTACTATTACTGACTATAGTCAGTAATAGTATGACTATAGTCATTTGTTTTCTCACCTTCTGGGTCCAGGAGCTTGGTTAGGCCTAGATGCTGTTCAGCCAGGTTGAAAGCGTTTTGTAGGTTATGATGGGCATTGGATTTCTTTAGCTTGTCAAAGTCAATCAAGTCTGGCCTGCACAGAAGATTCACAAAAACATACCAATGCACAACAAGTCTTTCCTGGTATAACACGAAATCTGAGGTCATTATACATTTGTCAATTGTACATTTCTTGGAATGACTGAAAACATTAAAAAGTAAGTACACACAGTAGAGCCCGACAGATGCTGGATTTTTGAGGTCAATGATGAAAAATTCCAATACTTATACCTTGGATATTCTTTATATATTCATTATAGAAACATATATGGCAACTATAAATAAAAAAACACAAATAAAACTAAAATATATAACTCGAACCAAGAAAATAACCTAAAATGCTTACAATATCACAGCAACAAAATAATATTGGCGCATATCCGCCGATACCGATACAGAGTGTATCTGTGATAGCCCATAATGGCTGATAAGAAATTGGCCAACCTATGAATCGTTCTGGCACACAAAGTGTATATATTGTATTCTGGATTCCATCCTGATCCTGAAAGATTTATCAAAACACTGCCTTCCATTTGAATTTAAACACTGTAGTGCTTTTCAGAAATTATGACGACAAAAATGAAACCATAAACTCAAAATCTTTCTCAAATAAAATAAAATCGGAAGTGTCTGAATACCTGTGCTTGTGAATGAGTGCGTTAAAAGCCATCCCATCTCTCCAACTGGTGGAGAAATTGCGAATGTTCACATTTTGATAGCTGTAAAGAGAAATGGTCAAAGTTAAACAAATACTTTGACTGAAAAGTTTTGTATACTTCAGTGAAACTCAGAATGGCCAATCTATGAACACAACAGTAATTAAATATTTCATGAGCTAGTGACAGACAGTCCTGAAAGCAAATGTTTTGTAGCTCAATAATAGTGGAACATAATACTAAATCAGGGCTCTAGAGTGCGACCAATTTTGTCCCAATCCGGCCAGCGTGACGTAAATAAAAAAAATAAAAAAAATAAATGTGTTGAGCGGTAGCAAATATGTAGTTCTGAAAGACTACAGTGATTAGGCGATTTACATATGTGCGCATGCGCAACTTCACGGACAGGAGAGTAAGCCCTCGAAAATCAAATACGAAAGGTTGATACAGAATGTAGAGTTTTTAACAAGACATGGACTTCTAAGTATCTGTTTACTGAGGTCAAAGCTGTGTTCTTAGTTTGTGGAGAACAAGTCGCTGTGTTGAAGGATTACAATTTGAATCGGCACTAAGGGACTAAAGAAAAAAACTAACGCGGACATAATAAGAACTTGACTGATTCAGTGGGCGCGGGCCGCTGATGATTTGCTAGTTAAGCTGCAGACCCTGATCATCACCTGTCAGCTGTCCTTTGCATATCCACCTCAGACATTCAGCCAGATTTCGATGCAGTTGTTCAAGCCCACTGGATTTCTCTCACAGAACAAAATGAACTGAAAAAAGGTATTGCTTTTTGTATAAAGTTGATCAATTGCATATCTTTAACATACTGCAAAACAACTTTTCAGTGTTTGTGAAGATTAACTTGTTACAAATAAAATGTAATGATTGTTTTTGTTTTTACTCTTTATTACTTCTATAGTCTTTTCCTATTTGACCTACACCAACATTTAACATATTTATATAAATATTTACAGAATATCCTTATTCTTCTGATAACCAGTAGCAGCTAATCAAAATATAGACTTTACTGCTTTTTACAATGGAAGAAAATGAATAGTGAGCAGAATTAAGTTCAAGTTATCGTTGATGCGGCCCTCCAACACATTTCAGGTTTCTCATGTGGCCCCTTGTAAAAATGTATTGCCCACCCCTGAGTTACAGAGCTGGGCCATGGAGCTAACCCATGGAGCTAGGATTTTGATGCTAGGGAGAGTGTGGCAATCTGGTTTAGCCAAGGCCAAAGGGCAAGAAGGCCAAATTACAGGTGTTGGCCGTCTGAAGGGCATGCGACAGCAAGGGGGGACCCGCTATAAGACTTTGAGCCATGAAATGTTAGGTCTCAGTTCAAGGAAGCACTTTTAAACAGTAGCACTTTCTATTTTTAATGTTTTATTTTGCTTAAAAGGTTTAAGTTTGGAAGCTTAGTGAAGCACTGAGCTGCCAAACTATTTTTATTTTTATATACAGTATAATTGTGGTTCAAATAAAAAGTATTTACCTACACCTTATTCTTGTTTAAGATCATTTACATAATATATATGAATGTATATGGAGCATGATAAAAAGGTGACCTTGCAATTTGGCGACGCAAGGAAAAGGTTGGCTGCACCTAAATGTTGTGCTGGTGCACCTAAATAAAAAAGTTAGGCGCACCAGTGCAACCAAGGCAAAAAGTTAGTCTGGAGCCAACATACAGTGCTTAACTGGGTTTAAAGGTGAATGCATAAATGGTAGATACCATCATTATACAACTGGACATTTCCATCCCCCCGAAAATCCTGTCAGTTCCTGTGATAAACATCAGGCATATTTTTATCTTTGTCAGTCACTCACCCAGCAGTTTTCATTTGACACCAGAGCAAAAGGGCATCTTTGGCCGATCTCTTCTCCTTGTTGTCCTCTGTTTCCACGCTGATATCCTGAATCTGTGACACAGACAAAACCACAGGAGCCACCAGTAAGCTTTCATAAACATCCTACAATTCTTCTAATTAGTCAGTTGAGAAAATAACCACAACAACATCCCTCTAACTGTACAACACTAACCACATACATATTTTAATCAGAGAATACTGACAAATGGAATGCCTACAGGATACAACTAAGTACAAAAAATTGGTTCCATTTTATTATTACATCTGTCCAGACTTAAAGATTTGTGATGAATGAGGAATGATACACATGTAAATTACAGTATGTTTTGATGTTTAGATTCTAATATATAATGATTAGGTACTGTAGCAAGGTCAGTCAGACCACACAGAGCCGACATCCTGTCACACCTGTAGAGTCTGATCCAACCACATCAGTCAAACCTAATCAGCCTTCTTGACACCCTCAGTGTGCTGATTACCCACCAAATGCTGATGCAAAGGAACCATAGAGTTGGAGGGGGACCTCCCCACTCTGCATGTGATGACTTCCTGCTAGCTTGCAAGCTTCAAAGGACACATGTCCAGCATCCATTTGTGCTCTCTGAACATACCTTACCAGAACTTTAAGGAAAGTTTACCACAAGAGTAGAAGGTGGAAAATTATGAGTGGAATATTCGTGTAATGTTTGCTAATTTGTTTTAACCCTTGTGTTATCTTCGGGTCATGCTGACCCATCAGTCATTGTGACCCACCGTCGTATTGCGGCAACTTTAACGCATACAAAAACAAAGTGAAGCATTTTCTTTTAACCGTTGGGCTGTGTCAGACCCCCCACACTGCGAAGGTTAAAAGAAAAATATTTGTATTTGTTTTTGTATTGGGTAAAATTGTGTAAACACAACGATGGTTCGTTATGAACCTTTGGGTCATGTGACCCGAAGGCAGCACAAGGGTTAATGTTGTGTTTACTGTAATCTTGATTCTAGTAACTACGCCTAATTCTTCTTCCTGAAAGACAACCAAGTCATCCATGGTATCTACACAAAGCTGACATTATTAAACAATCATTCAATTCTATTTTGTAACTGTACAAAAATGTCCAGAACAATATTTGTACACTCTTATGAACCATCCAGAGACCAGTTCACACCTTTGGGAGGTGTAAAGGAAGAAACAGACTCCTCCTAAATCTGAACTGTATAAAAATCTAAGTTGACAATCGATCTCTGAGTCCAGCAATACCAACGATGGCATGGTAAATGACGTCAGGATTGGCGTTCCAACGGATCTTGCCAAGATTCTCCTGGGATTCACAAGATTAGTGATCGCAACAACTACCTGAACGATTCTGCAGATGTAGCCTACCCAAAACACTATTTTAATTGTGACCTGACTGAAATCATGCAGACTCAGTCTCATGATCCCTGCAGCGCAGCCGCACTTTGACTTTGCGAAGAGCCCTCAACCTCATTGATCAACCCTGATCAAACTTAACTATGGCTAACACTCTTTCCTCCCCGAAGCATTGGCATGAGCTATGTTTATGATTTGTAAGGATGTAATCATTGACTGTACAATTTCTGTCTTTCTATAAGTTAGACCATTTCATTCTGTTCATTGAAACCAATCTCTCATATCAAATTCATAATCTGACTTGTTAGGGCTCAACATTAACATTTAATGGCACTGGCCCCACCGGGCCAGTGGGTTTTAAACTTACTGGCCCCAAGACAATTTTTACTGGCCCCCCCAAAAGTTGTAATTTATCATTGTACAACAAAACCAAAGACTTATAAATTGTGTTATTCTGTCAAGGGTGTAGGTTTGCATAGGGTCCATAGGGACTAGTCACAACCAAAGTTTGGGAAAGACACAATTTTCCCAACCAATATTTTGTTAATTTTCGAAGAAAATATTTTGCACAATATATTTGCAAAACTCATTCGTATTATTATCTATACTATGTTTGTCGTCCAGAAAATAAATGCTCAATTATGACATTTCTGGTAAATCTGAAATGCAATACATGGCAGCCAAACTCAATCTAGGAGATTTTGTCAACAGATTTCCTGATTTATCAAGAGACTTATCTCATCAACAGTACATCACGAAAGGACATTGTATCCAATATGCCAAGTCCCCCTCAACCGTTGCCCTTAGTCTTCAAGGTATTGTAGCGATTTCTACTTTCAATCGTTAGATCTTTTATGTACATTTACCTCCAATTAATTAATTAATTTAGATTAGAGTTAAAATTATTTTAACTTAAAACCCAACATACCAAGTTACTAGGACAAACTTTGGAGAATATGGTATTTCATGCAAGTTTTTGGTATTTTTTTCTGGTTCTCTAAAAGTATGTTATAATAAAAAGCGCTTGAAACAGTTATGGTTTGTCTTATGGTTAAGTGAGTGTGTTCAATCCTATTTACCTGGAACCTGAGGATGATGGTCCAGATGAGCCCCAGGGTGAGGCGATGGTTGCCGTCCACAATGTCGTGGGAGCCCATGTTCTCCAGGTGGACTCTCTGCTCCTTGAGGAACTGCAGGGCCTTGTCCACGTTCTCCAGGCAGTGGATGCGCATGCGCCCCTTGGTGGGCTTGGGCTTGAGAGAGAAGAGAGACATTTACTTCTTAAGATATGCACAAATGTATATTACAGCCTCCTTACATGGTTGATGAATGATGGCCTTGATAGTCCAATTAAAACATTTCAAAATGGCCTTGGTATGGTATGGTATGGTATGGATGACATTATTTGATTAAATTGATACGTAAAAAAATAAATAAAAGAGTAACTGTGTCAGTAACTGTGTCTGTATATATCATGCACATTACATACAATACTATGTTAAGGGGTTACCTTTCATTTATCACAAAGAGTTTCAAAGATTAAACACATAAATACAACCAAAGTAAGTAAGCAAATTAAAGTACACTTTCATGGTGTGGGAATGGAGTTATTCATGACATAATATATTATTAATTTTTTTACTCTCTAAACTTCCTTAATAAATTAAAATGGGTAAAAGGACAGTTATGAGCATTACACTTATTTGCAAGTTCTGCAGTTTGAATTAATTGATAACAGGCTTGTCCTCAGTCCATGTCACTGTCAGTTTGCTATGAACAGTGTTTCCGTATCACCATTTCATGCTGTTGGAAGTGAATGAATAACTTGCAGCTGTGTGGCCTGTGGTGTGTGAGTGGAGACTTTGCACTGAGGTGTGGTTTTACAGCAGGGGGGAAGGGTGATGCTGGCAACAGCTGTCAGTCCTATGACCAGATCCCACAGCCATGTTATAAAACTGCTCTTTTGGATTTATATCATTATGAAAAAGGCTGTACTCTAAAAGTAGTAAAAGGAGTATGTGTGTGTGTGTGCATGCATGCCTGTGTCCACAGTACTAAGGATTCAAAAGTATTTTTTGGGCACTTGATTAAGAAAATCAATATTTGTTAGGATATTGGCAAAACATGATTACAGCACAACTGTACCAGGGTGTAATATCTAAATTTAACTGGAATGATCCTTAACATCTCTAAGTCGATTTAAATGTTCTGTACTGACCAAAAATCCCAATAGATGAAACTAGGGTCCACTGGGGGACATACTAGACACATTAGAATGTTCATAAATAGTACGCTCAATTCTCATGTTTCTCACAATTTCCTGGAAACCTAATCTGGTAGAGGACTTTGCATCAACCTGGCAGATTTCTGTGCAGAAACTCAACTCACATTACACACTGAAGGTGTGTAAGAAGGAATTCATGCAAAAGAGGAGTTTCTTTCCTAAGAGGAAGAAGAATGAGGACACACTGTACAGTAAAATACAGCCAAGCAGAATACAACACTGACAAACACTCGTTTCCAGGTCCACACAACGATGACCTCATAGTCAAATACTGGAGTGTCCTTGGGGAAATGGGCCTATGAGTGCTGTGTTGGGTATTTGAATATATATAGAGAGATATCTTATCAGGGGCCTAGTCCATGATAGTGGACTGACGGCACAGCTCTTCATGACAGGTTGCCCTGAGACAGAAAAGGCAGTACATAAAACAGCAAAAAGCTGACTCAACTGTTGCCACTACCACATGAACCAATAGTTTTTGAATACTGTATAATAGATATATATGATAATTAGGTACTTTCTATTTATACAGCCTCAAATTAGGCCTTGTGCAAATACAGGTAAAACATATGCTAGGATTTAAATGCACATACATTTGTATTTTTTAATGACGTTTTGAAAGTAAAACTGTTAGGGATCATGCTCATCTAAGTGATCAATACTGAACCCAAGTCTGTGCTATACTCACCAGTCTCTTCAGAGATCCCCTCTCACCACGCGCGTGTGTGTGTGTGTGTGTGTGCATGTGCACCTACCAGCCTCTCCCCGGAAAGCACTTCCAGGAGTTTGATGAGCATGCGGCCATCCCTCAGGTCCATGTACAGGTCCGTGATGCGGCAGGACACCCTGGACAGGTGGGAGTTGACCCATTTGGTGAAGGTCTTCTTCTGCACTGCCTCACGCTCATCTGCAAGCAAACAAAATACAATTTTAAATTTTTGTTAAAAAACTTTTTTCAATGAGACAAATCTATGTGCCGATATCAGTAAATAATTGTTGATGAATAGGTATTGATCACATGAATACTTTAACTAACATAATGCAAAAACAACAGTTTTAAATCTTTGTTATTGCAAATATACCCATTACTCCCCATTAGTAGGCCCACATTTGGCACCAAACTTTGATAGCCTACCTTCTTGGCTGCTCTCATACTTGTTCAGAGTTAAAAAAATCTAAGTGGGGGCAAGGGCTATCCTGTTTATATTCAGCCACTTGGTGAAGTGCATATCCCACCCTCTGGCTTGGAGTTCACTTCCATGAACACATGATGGGTTTATTTATAATCCTCCCCAATTTTCCTGTTATTGCATTCCTTATCCAGACAAAGACGTAAGCATTGGATTCAATTGTTCTTCGCTGCGCTCTTGTAGAATGACCTTGGTGGTCGCACGCAGAGTTTGCTACACCTAGGAGTGTAAGGGTGCCCTTCCAAGGCTTTTCACATGGACTTTTAGTTAACAGTGGTTTGTTTGACAAGACTGAAGAGCCATCAGCAATGTAAAATAATAAAAAATTTGACCTCAGTCTTTTTCTCTCACACACACACACAATTAAACAAAATGACAAAAATAAATGTAATTCTGATTACGTAAAGACGTAAAGTTGTGGACAGTCATGTTTGAAGAATTGAAGAGTGAATACTGTAGTGTCACATTTGAAACCCTACATTAACAATTTGAATATTGTGAGAATAAACAATGAACATCACAGATGCACATACACAATTATATACCACACGTACATACAGAAATGCACACAGACAACCATCTTTACAACCACAAACAACTGTACTGACAATCAGCCCATCCACCCTCATTTTCCCCACCCTAATTTGTTGCCATTAGATGGTGACACAAAACCAATGTCAAAATGAACATATGGTATGGTAAAGTTGGAATCACCAAAAAAAACTATCTTGCCAAAACATGATTGCCAGTCTAGCCCCTTAAACCCCCTAAACAATGTGTTTAAACAAAAATCCCACTAACAATCAATGCTAACAATCCTTTTCCTGCTTCATATCCTCTTCCTAGCCCCAGATCCTGCATCCTGCCTTTGACTTCGGTAGGTGAAGGGACTATGAACAGACATCTAATCTGTCAATACATTCCTGTGGCTTTATAGCAACATGGTAACATAAAGATGAACAGAGCAACATAGTGTTAGATTGCTTTTCAGAGTCCCCTTGAGGATTTGAGGAGAGAAGAGGAGGAGTGGAGAACTCAAAGCAACAATAGAAACAGTGTTTCTGTCTTCCACAACTGTCCAGCTAACTGAATCCTGGGAAGGATTGAGGAATGTTGCATAAAGCTAGCATTTGGCCTTACTATTAAGCACAGACATCCTTGAGAACACTGTAGGATTGATAAAAGTGTAGTGTGTACTGTGTACAGCTACTGGCTACAAGCCTCAAACAATTAACAGAATATGAGCAAGTGTTAAAAGCTCTTCACAGCTGAGGTGACATGAAACAATCCCGCAAGGAGTCTACAAAAGTTGAGGAGGAGTGAAAAATAGAACAACAAAGATTGTTCATGGTAGTGTTTTTTGAGAAATGAGAAAGTCATCTCAATGCCATTTCTGGCAGGTCAATTCTAGGACCCTTAGGCTGTTTAGGAAGTTAAATGCAATCAATACTAATTAATATATTTTTTGGGGAAGGAGTTATTGGGTAAAAAGTATTTTTTTTAAATATTGTCATTATTAGTAAAGGCATCTTGGTAATCTCCACATCTCCGTGGACGTTTATAGAGGCTTATATTTAATCGAATGTCTGTGTCATTTCATCAAGATTCCTATACTTTAAATTATGCATAGTGGATTTCACAATGGCTTAATGTACTTATGCATGCTATGTGAGTAATATTTTCAGCAAAAGACTGATGCATTACCTGGATTACATTCATAGTTCTGCAAGTGACTGCACTTAGGGAAACAGGCATAGGGTCAATGCTTTGTCTTGAGATCTTTGAGATGCCTTTAAGATGCTGAGAGATCTGATTCTACCATCTGAGCATTAAGATCATTTGTTGATGTTCAGGTTTGCTTTGGGGGACTTGGAGCGCAAACAATTTATTGTGAAATTGAAATTATTGTGGAAAAGGAAAAAAAATTGAACTGCATGATAATATCGCTGTTAACACTGAATGTCCCTTCCAAGGCTTTTAAACAGTTTCCATTTACACAGTGTTCACTTAAATGCTACAATATAGTGCAGTGACCTTGACACTTAAAATATTTGGAGCTTCCATTGTAATTTTACCAGAGGTAATTATTGTTTTTGATACAAACTACATGAGGTCTCTCTCTTAAATAAAAGAACAGGGCCACTTTTAAATTATTTCTTGAAATAAAAAATGTTCACCAGTAATTACCTCATGTAGATACAATATTTCAGGGTTAAATGTCTAGGATATTATTTTATTTCAGTACCAATCACATTCGATGACCTTGACCCACTAACCGCAGTCCTTTGCCTTTAGTTTGAGGAACAAAGAGACTAATATGGGACTTGAGTATACCATAATAACAGTCAGACTAGCAACTATTGATTTAATGATCGTCCTTGTATCTCTGTAACACCATCTACTATCTAGTAACAACATTTCCTGGGTTGGGTGAACACTAATCTCAATATTAATACAATTTAACAAAGACCACAATATCATTTAAATTATTTTGTTTTGACAAGGATGTATCAGGAAAAGAAAGTTGATTAAAGCATCCTTCATCCCAAATATAGTTGAAGATCCTTTTGCAACCCCTCACCACACACACACCTGATTGACAAAATAATTCAGAATGTGTTGAATGTTGAGGAGACTCGTTTTGCAGTTTCTGTACCTCTAATCAGCAGTATTAGATATAACTGTCAGCTACACAGGGCCGTAATCATAATATATATTGGGGGGGACACATCCACCCCCCCACCCCCCAATATTCAAATCTGGTCAAAATGTCCCCCCCCAATATATTGATATAAAAATATAAATTAAATATAAATGTGCTACAATACGACAGGCAACCACGCACGCTGTCCGAAAATAAAAGGTTAATCCCATGTGTAAATTAATTTAAAAAGAACGTTTTCAGGGGGGGACCCTCAGACTCCCCAGCAGATTTCCCCCAATGTTGACTCCATGGCTACGGCCTTGCAGCTACATATTTAAATAACCTGATAACATCAAGCTATGGTGTCAGTCCTTGACCAAGCCCAGCCCTATAATCATGCTGTCAACGGAGAGGATCCATAAAGCCTATATTTTTATTTTATATAATCCAGCTCTGCGACTGGACTTTCAAACGAGTCAGCACAAAGCTTGTTTCCTTCTTGCCTCTCTGTTGAATTAACATTCTGTGGCATATAAGTAACATTATGAGATTTCTACTGACTTCCTGTGTGTCCCTTGTGGATTGCATGGTGAGGTCATAGAGTCATGTTAAGGGAGGGGACTTTCAATGATAAAAACAAAAATGTCAACAACCTCCTTGCAAACTCCCCTTCTGACACAAAATATATAATTATTTGATATGGTTGAGCTCTATTAGGCTAGCTTTTCACAGTGTATTCAATAGATCAGTGTGCAGAACCCAGCCACACCAGTGAAGCCTGAACCAACGCTTGATAATGTCTGATCACACATAAGAGGGACGATTCGAGGAAGTGTGTGAAAGGTTTGGGGATCTTTTTTCACTGTAACATAGTTGGAGGGGGTCTGCAGTAAATATCATATTGTGTGAGGTTTTGAAGATTGGTTCTGTTACACACACATGGTTTAGTAACCAGTTTAATAGGAGATGCCACTTGTACAGAGGAAATTGGTATGAGGAAAAATACCAATCCTTTTCTTTAAATCCAGCTATATCCACAACTGGTTATTATAATCAGGATTTAATAATCATCTAAATACCCTCAATCGTTGTGGATCATCGGTACATATATATAGTATCTGGCAACTAGAGGGTGGAATAGTATATCAAGTAAAGTAAATCAGACCTGTAATGGCCAGAACTACACTCTTTCATGGTACTTTCAAAGAATTTTGACTTTGTGTGACTTTCTGTTGCCCTTTTATCATCCCATTAAACCTATTCTGGACACCCGTTGAACAGAGGGTCATTTAGACGCAGACGGTGGGGGGTAGAGGTTGGCAAGGGCCCACTGGTTACAGACAAAAGCAGTACTTCAGCATGCTGAAGTAGTAGTGGTCTGCTGCTGTGGTGCAGAGAAACCCAGACTGGTTCCATAAGCAAAAAGAAAAAATAGAATACATCGTGGGTTTGCAAGGTTACCATGGCAGTTGAATTTGAGAATGCTAAACAGTGAAACAGCTCTTATCCTTCAATTCAGTTTGAATGGTGAAAAGCAGTCAGGCTCAAGCTCAAAACATGGAAGAATGGCAAACATGGACCTAAGCTAAAGAGTTCTTGCCAACATAAGAATATGGTTCAAAGGATAACACTATCCGTGCTTGCAGAATATTTTCAAAGCAATGAATAAACAACAAAAGTCATCCATTTGAATCTCAGCTGCTATGTGTCATTCCTCAGATGAGGTTAAAAGTTGAGTATTTTTCTGGTACATCCTTTTTACTTGCGCTTTTACAGCATTAGACTAGGTTGCATCAGTTGGTGTAGTGTACTCAAATGCTACATATTAACAAAGGACAACCATGTTCCAAGGGTCAGTTTGGCCATAGTCTTAAAATTGAACAAACACAAGCACATTTAAACTGTGAAAATTACTGAAATTGCGGTGTCACTTACATACTGCTTTGCTGTAGAGTTCTGCAGATTTTTTTTAAAAATCATTCGTATCCCGCAAAAAGCTACATGAAATAATGCTTTAAATGGGTGAAAGATATTTTTGATACCTTTTGTTTCCTGGTTGTCCATTTTAGACTTACTAAGCATAGGTTTATTTACAATAAAAACATGACCCAAATGCTAATCAGGTAAACAAATACAATATTATTTAAGACCACATATAATCTCATGTCATTTAATTATTTGTCAGCATAAAAAATATTTGCACACAACAGTAGCCTA
The DNA here is from genome assembly GCF_038355195.1 of Osmerus mordax. Taxonomy (NCBI): domain Eukaryota; kingdom Metazoa; phylum Chordata; class Actinopteri; order Osmeriformes; family Osmeridae; genus Osmerus; species Osmerus mordax. The sequence continues at coordinate 1,621,017 of NC_090070.1, forward strand.
TTTGAGTGTGGGAAAATACGTTGTTCTGGAAGAATCTTCACAAGAGTTCACAGGATTTGGAATAATCTTCACTACACCATTTCTTGCAAGAGCACATTTGGCTACAGATGTCTGAACAAAACAACCACTCCTACCATTCCTTTTGCTATTGTTGTCTATGACTATCCATTAAGAGACAGCAGCCATGTCATTTAGATAGCAGTGTGAATTGTGTTTTTGTATAGAGGGTGCCAGTTGCTTAGGATATATATATGCAGAAACCACCCGTAAAAAATAATAATCTTTGTATAATTTCTGCCCCAAAATACTTTATCCATATTTGCCAGATTTTGCTTAAATAATTTTTTGTATAAAATATAATTAGTATAGTCTATATTGCCAACTTCAGCACAGTGGATTCCCTTTTTCTCTCCTAACCAGACATCTGTGTGCCTGTCTGCTGACAGTGCATAGCGTAGCAACGCCTATAAACAATGGGCTTCTTCCTTCCAGCCTGGGCTTACCTTGCAACTGCTTAAAGCGTCCTTCTAACTGGTTGTAGTTGAAAGGCACCTGAGCAGGGTAACCAGGGTCCAAGTAAAAAGAATCCTGGGCACCAGAGTTCCAGTCCACCTCCATATTTATTTACTGCACTGGGAGCCGCAAAAAAAAAAAGATCCACTGAGAACACCGCAAAGAAAAAACGGAGGGAAGTTAGAGAGGGATTGAAAGGTTTCCTACCTCCCCCCTCTCCTCACCACAGACTCCCAAAAATATCCTGTAAAGTAATGAATGTTGTGCCTTTAGAGAAGTAGTGAAATTCTCATCTTAAGAAGCCTTGCCCAGAACAGCAACTGTAGGAACAGGTTCTTTTTTTCACATGGTTCTTTTGCTGATTGTTCAGTCTTTCCCTCCCATCCCATTCAAAAGCAGGCTTTTTTCTGTCTCGCTCCAACACACAACCCTCCCTCTGCTTGCCAGTGGTGGGGAGGGGAGCTCACACTGAGCAGAGCACACTTAGAGGAATAGGGTTTGATGGGTCCCTACAAAAACACCAGAACTCAGGACTAGCACAACAAGGAGAATGGAGCTGTGCAATAAAAAGAGAATGAAAGCAACTCTCACACACAGTACACCTCTCTCCGGTTTGGAGGGAGGAGGCGAGGCTAGAGGGGAGGGGAACACAAGGTTGTAATTTTATCAGTGGCTAGCCACTGCCTGAGAGCTGAGTGATGATGTCAGCGCCTGATTTCCATGTTGGCCACAGCGGTAGGGAAGAAAAAGGGAGAGGAGGAGGCGGGCTGTACCAAGTCTAGAGAGGAAGTGGGGGGTGTGGAGGGAGCCACCAGGATAACACCCCATTTCCCCACATTGTTGTTCACTCAATGATAGAGAAAAAAATTGCTATTCCTAAGATGCTTCTTTGAAATGATGTGAACAACCAACTTCCTTTCAAAAGCTATGTCTGCAAACATTTCAGTGGCTATCCAGCTGCCTCCCCCCTTTCCTTTCAATGGCTTAGTGGGATGGATAAGCATGCAGTGTCCTCTATGGTTGCCTCCTAAACAAAGGGGAGCACAGTCATCCATTCGTGTAAAACCTTGGGCAGGCTCCATGTGACACAAATTCAAACATCATTAGACATCATATTGTCCTCCAAACTATTATTTTCATTCTGTATTTTGGAACATTTTGACTGGTGTGGCATTGGGAATTTATTTTGTTAGTTGACTTACTTTTCTCCGAAAGAAAGTGATATTTAGACTGAAGCCATACTGCATTGAAACTACTAAAGATGTTTCATTCATGTTTAATTTATGATTCATGATCATTTAATTAAACATCATGATGCATCATCATCTGCTTTGATCCACATTGTATGAGAGTGCAAAACTGAATGGAAAGAGAAACTTCATATTCAGTGTATAAAAAAACAAATTTTTGCGGCATTGTTTTAGTTTTTAGTTGTTTTTATATGACTACAACCAGTGTGTGTGTGCACATGTGTGTATGTGCGGATTTTTGGTATCTGTGTGTTGAAAAAAACTAAAAGAAGAATGGATACCCATATCATGAGGTTTGTCACAGGACATTGGTGTAGCCATGACCTCAGGGCTCTCATTCTACTACAACCTCTTTATCCCATCTTCCTTCCTACAGTACGGACACAGCTGCAAAAGGAATGTCCCTCTGAACACAAAAACTACCTAACGACACCAACACAAACATTCTAAGTCATTCTAACTGAAATGTACGTTTATTTATTTTGTTATTGAACATTTTACACAATAAGTTAACCTGCTTTTATAAAATGGAAAGTTCCAGTCCCTGATTCTGATTGGCTCGAAGGCAATGTAAAATACTCTATAAACACCAGTAAACGCATAACAATTCATTTTTTGTATTAATCCACCGCCAAACTAAAAGTGATTCTCACTGCTAATATTGATTTATTTGATGGGTTACGCATGGATGAGGGGTTGAAAGACTGTGTAGTAGTGTGGAGCGTGTTTCTCCAATGCACACTCACAAGACAACCGGGTATAGAAATGTAATATCAAGAAGAACTTCCTGTTGAATTTGAGGATGACACACAAATTGTGAAATCCTACCCTAAACAATACTCAAAACTCACACACACACACACACAAGTGCTCTTGTGTGAACTGCAACAACTGTTACTGCACGTGTCCCATATATAATTCAAATAAAGACCTTCAGATAATTTTGAAAAACAGTGAGCTCCCACCAAAGCATTACTGAGCAGAAGGTACTCTCCATTCACCTGAGTCACTGCTGACTGTTCTCATCCCCCAGTCTGACAGCCAATGAGAGAGGCTGGGGTAGAGGCTATGTCAGGAATGCAGGAAAACACAGTCATGTGACAAGCAGGATGCTCTGTGGAATGCCGTGGGCTTTTTGGGGGAGTTCTCTCAAAGCTTGTGGTTTTTGGCAAAAAAAGAGACTGAAACTTTACAATCTTTATATAATCTTTACATTTTGTTGAGTTTTTTCTCTTTCATTTTTTCATTTTACTCCCAAACTCTGGAACAGAATGCTGGTTGGGCAGAGAATCTATTTTTTAATTCCTATTTCCTACAGGATTATGTGTAAATGTATGCTCAATATTTCAATGGTCACATTACTCTAAAACTACAGTACATAATCCATCACATACATTACCAAATATTTTGATGGCTGCAATAAATTCATAAATTAGGTTTGACTAGAGATTACACAGTCTTATAAATCAGAATGGATTGTCATGAAAGTGGATAGTTATAGCTCAGTGCGAAAGCAACTGACTGACAATCAAAAGATCACAGGTTTTAAAAAGTGTCTGCTAAACAAAAACATCAGCAGTAAGCCAATATAAGAACCATATAGACAGAGGTTTCTTTGCTGTTAATTTAAATGTGTAATAGTTTCCTGTGTGAACTGGACATTGTGTCTGTATATGTACTTTTTATTTCCTTCTTTCAGGCATGTGAACACAATCACACACAAACAGCTTTCACAGCAAATTTCCTCTCCCTCACCTGCCAGTGCCTTGATACGTGAGCGTTCAAACAGGCGGGCTGAACTGTTCTCGTTGTCCCATTCGTCATCCCAGCGGTTGTTGACAGTGTCACTGTACTGCTGCTGGAGGTCCATGTGGTCGTACTCTGCGGCTACTGTCGTCATCCTGACTTTTCACCTTTCACCGATGACACATCCACATCAGCGGCTTCGACTGAAGCCCTGAAAGGCAAGGAGGAACATTCACGTTTAGAATTATAGCCCAGTGGTGGAGCATTGACTGCAGATCAAGACGTCCCAGGTCTCCCATCCTGTTCCAGGACAGCTACATGTCTAGGTTTTTGCTCCAACACTAATCTAGCACACCTGATTCTAACAATTAGCTGGTTGAACTATTGTTGAAGAAGGTCAAATTAGTGTGGTTAGAGCAAAAACCTATAGGCAGGTAGCTCTCCAGGAACAGGGTTGGAGACCCCTGATCTAATTACTTCAATCTCTTCTGTTCTGTTGTTATTCTCTTTGGGATTACTAAAGAACCTCCCTACCTACCTACCTACCTACCGTGAAATGTGTCATTTGTCAGCATCATTAGTTCAGACCATTAATGAAATAAGACATTCATGTTTTCAAGGAGTTAAGACATTTAATCCTCTGTGAGGATAACATTTAAAAAACAGCGCCATCTTCTGGTACAATTTGGCATTCAGATCTGTAAGGTTTCTGTTGTCCCCTAAACACATAAGAGACAACCAAGAAAGGGTTGAAATATTACTATGCATACATTCTAATTATATTGTGTGTCTACCTTGCTGGTTCTACTTTGTTTAACATTTTTCACAAAAAACTAAACAGTGAGCAGAACATTGCACTGCTGTCCTTGCAGCGCTATTGAATTTAGCTACATTGCAGGTACATTGTAGTGTTTTGACACTGCACACACGCACCTGTATCATATAACAGATTCATTATTGGTTGATGTATGAGACTTGTCCTTCGGTGCATAGTTTGTGTATAATTGTTGAATAGATTGAATAGTTTCGACACACTGCTGTATATAATTTGTGTATATGCATAATTTGTCTATAACTGTTTTTGATACATTGCTATAATAATGGAATTTCCCCTAGGAGATTAATAAAGTACTGTCTGTCTGTCTACAGTCTCTTTATTGATTTTTCTATCAAGAATATATGATCCACAAAATTGGATCACACTATGTATTTGTGTGTGTGTGTGTGGTCTATTGGTTTTCTTTTAGCTCTGTCCATAAAGCCACTGAATCATCACAAGAAAAGGATGGGACAGGACGGACATCCTAAAACTTAAGTCTGTCTCATGTGCAGCACACAACAACGCTGAAAAGAATGTTGTATCTTGTAAGATAGAGTTAATAGAAGAAACATTCAGATTTATTGCTCAGAAAAGGTCCCTATGAGGAGTATTAATTTCTAGTTTCCACCAAAATGTTTGGAATTGAACAAGGAAAGCTTCAGAAAATGTAAATGCCTCCAATCCACTGGTGGCTTTTTGTAAACAGTCAGAACAGATATGTCAAAAACAAAACTGTTATTATTATCACACTACATTATGGAGGATTATTATCTACATTAAGACAGGTTAGAATTAGAACCAAGGGTAGATTTTGAACAAGGCTTTGCATGTAAAACCTTTGACAATTAGAGCAAATATGTAATAGAAAAACTGATTTATCACCCAACTCCAAAAAGATTTGCAGATACAGCCTTTTACTGGACCCATGATTTCCCCAGTGAAATAATCTGTGCCATGTCACTTATGGTTGGCATCAAAAACAGCAAGTAAATATGAAGATAAAATGTGTATTTCGGCTACAAGTTAAAACTATGAATAAGGCAGTATCAACCCAGTATTAAAATGTGTGCAAACAAGACAGATGATACACTTAACTAACTAGCATACCCATCTGTGAGCAAGCAAAAACAACCATTTCCATAAATAGCTTTACCATCTTGCTCAGATTGCTTTTAAATCTGAGGCTAAGTCAGTTATGTGGGCACCTGTGCATAAGGGCCCTGCAGAGCTAGTTCTTAAGTGCTTTTTAAGTGCATTGAAATGTTATAGATACAGTATATTGCTGGCAATATTTTCAAAAAGACAGACATGTTGAGTGGCAATGGCCAGTGATTAGATAAAACTTCATGACAACATATTCACTGTCAAATTGTTGAAAATTGAATTGCATTGCTCTGTAGGTATAGAAATCACCCATAAACCATTATTCTGCCCAATACTTGATAATTAATCCTGTTACATATTTAATGAGATACATGTGCAGACAGTGGTAGACTATGCCAATGCATGGGGTAACATTCTCACAATAACTTGCCTGCTGAAAAAACAACAGCTCTGACTTAGCTATTGGCTATAAATGAAACACTTGTCAAACTTGATTAAATGTGGCAACACTTTACATTAAGGTTACATTATCTACAAAGTAACAACAGAGGACCTACTTCATACTAAATGATTATGCTACCATATCATCAACGATGTTACTTTTTACAGTGATACGAAATACATGCACTGACCTGCTGTTTACCAAGGCAGAGGGACTATGCAATTTGTGTAAACAGGAAGTTACATAGGGCCACTCTAACTCTTAACGAGAAACTGATGACTTCAAAAGATTGAGACTCCAAACCCTATTAACCATGAAAGGTTCCTGAGAGCTTTGTCTGCTGGAGCATTATTGATTTTAAACTGCAACCAAATACTGGAACCAATGTGGGTGTACCCTTACCTACCTCTCTTTCTCTCCCACTCTCCCTTGCTCTCTCCCCCCCTTAACACTAATCACTAATCAAGTAACGTTCAAGAGACACTGTTATGTTAGCGATATCAGCTGACCAAAGAAAATTCAGACCAAAATACTGTATGAGGTTGCAGTTGTATATTCAAAGATTAATTCGTAATTCTGTCCCATCCTATCATCAAGCATTAGCGTCACAATTGCAAAGAACTGATTTTAGACACCATTGTTATTGTCATTGCTGTAAATGCTCATTCACCAAAGGCAGAGAAAGGGGAGGTTGCTAATGTCTTTAGAAATCTATCTATCTGTGGAAACATACGCCAACATTTCCTCCCCTTCTGATGCATCACCGCCCCCCCCCCCCCCCCCCCCCCTTCCTGGACCATTACTGCCAGGAAGTATCCCTCCCCTGCCCATTTCATTAGCTGGTCAATACGGCACTACAGTGCTTCTATTTCTGATCGCTAGTGATGTTTTGATACAGTGGTTTTGTTTCACTGGCTCGCAAAGAGTGGATGTCAACCTTTTCTTTTTGAGTTGTTGAAGAATTATCAATAGCAATATCTTATATTGGTGTTATCTTACAACATCTTTTTAAAATTATGTTATGTTTTTAAGATTAGTTCTTAGTATTTATTGGTCATACTGTTTATTTGAAAGTTGTTCAAACTTTGTTGTTCAAATCAGTCAAACTTGCAATGTCATCAAAACATGTACATCTATCTATTAATTTTTATTTCAGGTTCAGCAGAAAGTTGATAAGCTATGATGCATTAGCCGTACAAATATTTACTGGATGAAAGAGGAGTGGTGCTGAGATCATTTACTCCACTAGGAAATGGGGGAGGCCTGCATATGGATAGTGTTGTTCTTTTTTTCCTTGAAAGGAATGAAGTCCTAAGGGACATGAGTTATAATGGATCAGGTAAGATGAGCCATCTATGCAATTCCAGGCTTTACTTGAAAATATAAAAACTGTGTCCATGCATTTTTCATAGAAATGTGTCTGTCAACCCTAGAAGAGACTGCCTTATTATTGGTATTGAAATGGATTTGAATGCCATTAATGCCATGTGTTTTGTCTCAAGTTTGCTGCTCTCCAGTAAGCACCTTTTTTCATTTGGAACATCTACTAAACCCCACCACTAGATGTCCTTGGCTTCCTTGTGCCTAGCTAGATACTTCCTCTCCACCAAAAGATTTAAGCTAAAGCTGCAGCTGTTGAGCTACAGCCACCACCCTCCCCACAGTTGTTTACCAGTCCATGAATATAACAAGCTGAAACAGAGTGATTGGTGTAGGGATTAGAGAAGCTGTACTTTGTCAATGTCAATAACATTTACATTTAGTCATTTACCAGACGCTCTTATCCAGAGCGACTTACAGTAAGTACAGGGACATTCTCCCCGAGGCAAGTAGGATGAAGTGCCTTGCCCAAGGACACAACGTCATTTTGCGTGGCCTGGAAACGAACCAACAACCTTCTGATTAATAGCCCGACTCCCTAACCGCTAGGCCATCTGACCCCCTCAGATAATAACAACATCTCAGTGTCTAGCCTTTACATTACTAGTGTACAGTGCCCGTGATGCAGTCGGTGATTAAGATGTCAGTGAAACACACAAATACAGATTCCTTTAACTATAGATAGTGCATAGTGCCCGTGATAAAATTGGTGGCACACACACACAGATTCCCGGAATTATAGATAGTGCAGTGCCTGTGATGCAGCTGGTGCTGACAGTTCTTCTCAGTGGTTTTGGTACCTATATTTCTCAGATCACAAATCACTCTGAAGTACTTGTTCAACCTCCACATCTATTCTAGTCAAATTGCCAATGCTGTGGTAGCCTACATTCATGCAAATGATTATGTAGTTTTAATTTGTCTGCTGTTTCCTACATTATAAATTGCTTATGTTAGGTTGATCAAAATGTACTATATTGGTTGTGTTAAATTGTCTTACCACCACAAACATTTAGTTAATTGTGATGTCCCCGGCCTGATCCGGGCCAGGTTTTCTGTTTTTCACAGGTGTTGGCTCCAGGCTCCAGGTTTCCTGCCACATACTCCATCCTTCCTGTGAAATTGACACACCTGCAACTCATCCCCTCACTAGCACCACAGTATTTCAACCCCGGTTTTCCAGTCACTCATCGCCAGTCCAACGCTTCTCCTACGTTGTTAGTACTGGCTCCTATGCTATGTTTATGTAACTTAGTACACTCCTAATAATTCTGTTTTCTCTCTGCCTGTTACAGACCATGCCGCATCCTCCTGTTTGCCTCCCTGCCACACCTGCCTGCCCCACTGGATCTCCTTCGTTCTCCTTAACCTTTATTCCAATAAACCAGTCAACCGTGCCTTCTGTGGAGTTGTGCATTTGGGTCCACCAGCCAGTAGCCAGTTGGTCCATCTTAACAGTTAATAACAGAAGTCCTTACATTACATGCCTTTGTTAATCAAAGTTCAATTGCGGTACTGCACTCCGTTGGATTATAAGAAGGACACCTGCAAAATATTAACTTAGAAGAGAGTGCCCGATATTTCATAGGAAACTCGCTCCAGACGAGAGGACCAATCAGAGTGAAGGGGCTGGGATGCGAAGAGAGCAAGCCAAACTGGCGGCAAATTATTTGTTCATAATTTTTCATTATTTGATGTCGAAATGCTTATCCAAACAACGTCAATCGCAGCACTGCACTCCGTTGGATTATAGAGGACATATGCTGAATATGAACTTTGCAGAGTGCCCGGTTCTTATACTGATCATGGTAAACTAAACCCATTCTAATTTGTACACACACACACATACACAGATATTCCTGGCATTATTAGAGAGATGTAGTCATAATACATCTTACTTTAGCATAGGCCAAAGTAATACAATTTTAGCCCTGAGGTGCAGTTTTGGAACAGAACTGCAGAGGCAATACACTTAACATTTAGAAACACACAAAACGGCATCAATCAAATCTGGTAGGAATCTGGAAAAAGCTAATGTTCAGCCTGAACATACAACTTTTTTACAAAACGCTCTGCACACACTTGGCTCCAAAAGGACAGTTCGCCGACAACCTTTTGTTCAGCTATCACTGTCTGCCTCATCCTCCCCCTCACTCTAAGTGATAGCGGAAATTGTAGCAGCTTGGATACTAGCTTGGCAAATCACCATGGAGCTTTGAGTACCCAGCAACCTTTGTGCTGTCTAACAGTAGCCGTTATTGTGTGGCCCCAGCCTGTGTGAACCCAGGCTTCATATCTCTTCACCATATCACATAAAACTGTCTGGAAGAGGGGGTACATACATTCCTTTTCGAGCAATAGTCTGCCATTTACTAATTACACTTCAAGCTTTCATTTAACATTAGCTTGATTTGGCAGTTTTCTGACACTTTCTTTACTGAAGCTGAGCAGAGGATTGCACATGACAACCATGCATTATTTACCAGCCAAGTAGCACATTCTACTATAAGAGAATAGAATAGATTTAAAATCTACACAATTTGCCCAGTTTTGTATGTATTTAATGTATTTTGTAATTTACATCCTATTTTTACACATAACCAATACATATTGGACACACACACATACACACAAGCTTACACACACTGGCATGCCAATGCACAAACACAGTAGACATAGTCCAGGGTTTCCCGCAGCACTTTTCAATTAAGGCGGCCGCCTAAGCAACACACGCCTGCCGCCTTAACTACGTAGTCAGTTTTATTTTAATAGCGATATCCGCCATTGTCCTGTTTTCTCCCTTCCGTTCCAAACCGTGACCAACGAGTCTCCCTTCTCTGCAGAACGCATTAGTCTATCGCACAAACTATCCCCCCCCCCAACTCCCACTCTAACACATTTTCTGCGGGCAACCCTGTGGTCGATGCACCATTGTCCCAGACTGTGGCACACACACACACACACACACTACACGCACGCAGGTATTCCCACAATCCCAGACTGGTGACTGTGTGATACCAACTGCACATAGGCCTTCTAAACATCCCAACCCCGACCCCACATCAAAACTTAATTCTGGTGCAACTGTGAAAATACCATTCCATAAACTGTTTGGGCTTCATGTACTGCAGCAATGCAAGGCATGAAGCTTGCAGCTGATCTTTTCACTTTGTAATTTGTAATATATTTAGACCTGCATACAACAACAAAATAATTCTTGGATGGGGGTTTCAAACACTAACTAGAAACATGCGCACAGAATGTGTGTTACTGCCTGACCCAACTGTGCAACTGATTTAGAGTGTAGAACCTGTAACCTATGAAAACAAGGTCTGCCACAAGCACATAATAGATTTTAAAATTATTGGACGAGCAGAAGTACTGTTTTCAAAGTTGGCCATAACTCCTGGTTTACGCCTAGCTCTGAGCTTGTCATGACGTAACTGCAGTCCCCACCAATCATCCCCTTCAGGGGCAATCAGTCATGATAAGCTCTAAGCACCATACAGGGGGCCAAGTTTTTAAATATATTCTGATTTTAAGGGGATCCTGAGATCTAGGCTGTCCTTTAAATCCAAGTTAAGGAATTCCCAGAGCTGACAATCCAAAATGCTCCTTGAGTCCTTACATTCTATTTTTACGATCTATAGTCTGGAAAATGCACAGACTTGTGTACCCTGCTTCATTAACTGTACAGTTTTGTTAATTTAGAAAATGAATTTAGAAGGTATTGCTCAATGTAAACAGGAGGGAAGGGGGTAGGGTACAATGTGTCTGGACATCAATTTCATTCCCTACTCCTATATGTGTTCTTTGACCTTACTGCCTGAATCACTGTCCCGTTCCAAAAGAAATCCTGAAAGCTCTTGATGTAGAAGTTATGTAATTAGGCTAGTGGTTTTGGGAAGTCATCTGAGATGCTAAAGCCTGAGATCAATGCTGTTCACACAATCTATTCTATTACAATCTGTTCTACATTTTTAGTTAATGTCCTAAATGCATGGAACTGAAATGGAACTGAGGTCAGCTATGTGAACACCATTAACGTGTGTATGCAACATCATTATAAAATGCAAGACAAATGCTATTTAAATACAAATAATCTGTATTACGCCCTTCATTGTTGCAACAGCTGCAACCGGTTAAGCTTGACAAATGTGCTAATGGCTAGCCAGTGTGCTGTTTGCAAAGGCACATTTCCAGATCCCCTATTATCATGTATTGTTTAACTCTTTCCAAGATGGATGACGATAGTATGAAGAGAAGAAAATGTCATGCTCATGGGGAGATATGGATAACAGATGTTCAAGGTTAAGAAAAACAATTTTAAAGAATACACTTTTTCATTGTGCAAAACGTTTAATGTGTACCTACAGTATATTCAACTACACATTTCAGTGGCCTTACAGTGGGATAGACAAGATAAATCAGTGTGTTAAAATGAGTTTCCAATTATTTTAAAACTTTGAAGTTTAAGACTAGAGATACACTGATTGCAATTTTCTTGGCCTGTATGATTTTCGTTTTTTTTGAAAAACCAAACTATTTAGTTTTAATTTAAATTTAATAAAATTATTAAACATTACAATTTCCCCTATACTGCACTATGTTACAGGATCTCTCACTTAAACAACTCTCAAAATAAAGTGTTCTCTGAATGAAAAGAGGTAGAAATAACAATGAACTGAAAATGAGCTGTTTTAAATAACAACAAAATATGTAATTTTCCACTATAAATTGACCTTTTTCTCTTTTTTTACTTGTCCAAAGATGTCCAAAGATTAGTCTACAAGCCTTTAAACCAAACTGGATTGTACAAAACAATGCGTTTTGTGTAACAGACGTGGCCACGCCTGTTACACTTGTGACGTTATTGCCTGCGCCGCTGGCAACGAAACGGATCGGCCCGGAATCGGAAAGACATAGGTCTACGACTGACCTGCCGGTCACCAGTCCGGCCGAGCATGCAATAAATCGTCTGATTCCGGTCCCTGGCGGGTTGATGGGTGCATTTTTATTCAAGACTTATTTCCAAGATGGGTAACAACTTGTTCACCCATGTTAGCATAATAATGTCATTATGTACAGAAATACAATAGTTTTTTTTCATTTTTATAATTTTGAATACATTCCAGTCTAGACAACCTGCCAGAAGTGTTACCCTTCACACCTTTACTTTCTTCATTTATCTGAAAGGACTTCAGTCTATATTTTCACTAAACAAACTTTATTTGATGTAATGGAAGTGTTGTTCAGAATTTCTATCAAGCTGCATAAAATCCTCTGGATCATCTGTCCTGTTTCCCCCTGGTTCTGTTCCAGATAAGTGGAGAGGAGCAATAGGGGAAGGAGATGAAGCCATTTGAGACTACTGAAATGAAACAGAGTGTGTCTCCTCTATGGGTGTATTTGTACTGTAATCTAATCAGTCCAACCAGCCTCTGACAAAAAGTAATGAGGCTGGGACAACTCCAGTCTTCTGTTGTGGCCCATCGATGTCATGCGCTTAAAATGTCACCGTTCCAGAGAAACATTACTTCATTTCCTGCGCCCACAGCCTGGAAAACGCCTGCCGTTTTCTTTCCTAGTCCCATGCAGGCTTTGTGACTATGTGCACATGCAGGCCAGCCCTGGAGGGACATCACAGAAAGCACGAGGTCAACTGTGAGCAGAATGGAATTCTAGCCTGGGTCCCTCCCTTAAACTTGTCGCTCTCACACAAGTAAACAGATCTGTCTTTTCCACACCCTATCGTCCTGCACTCTATCCAGTTAAAGGAAGGTTAAAGTCTGAACTTTAGGTGAATCTTTATAAATAGTTGAAACTTAACCAATGTAAACATTTCAGACATTTCCGGAGAAGTTAAGTAATAAATACATAAAAAGAATAACAATCTTGAACTCTTGAAAACTTGTATCTTCCAGTGAAAGGTTACAGAGCTTCACACTTGTCTCTGCCAGAGTGGAGAAACCTATTGGACCACATGATGGTGGTGTGAGAGGGGAGAGGGATAGACTTATCACCTCCTTCCTCTGGTTGGTATTAGTGACCCAAGGAGAAGATACCACATACCAGTGAGAAGACTATTGGGCTAGGCCTGACTCAGAGGACAAATAAGTGGCCCTTGAACACTACTATCAATTCTTAACCAGTTCCGTATACTTTCACATAATTTGAAATCACTTGACAATTTCCATTGATAGTTTTCATCCTACTTTCATGTAGGAGCCACTCCATGACAACAAGGTTGACATATGGACTAACTGAGTAAGAGCTTAGAAACATCCAGTAAACAGAGCCAGATCTCCCATCTTCCTGACAAAACAGATGAATAATCTATCGTCCAAACATTTATGCTAACAGGTGAAAAGAGGTCCATAGCTACATAACATTGTGTATACATAACTGAAAAGCGATTTAACCCAGGTCAGGCAACTATGGATATACAATAAATGTGTGAGTTAAGCCTGAAAATAAATGTTTTTTGAAATGGCACATTCGTATTTGTCTTGGCATTTTAAAAGATAACAATGCACCAAAATATATATGTTTGTATAATCATGGCCTGAAAGATTGAAATCCCTACATTCATTCTCGATCTGGCAGTGTGAAGATCAGAATGGAATACATCCCCTTTGAATTCCACCAGTGTAAACTGAAGAGCAGTACTCAGAGCTGAGGTCTGGATGTCATTATACTCCCACTCTGTCTTACACAGGTCAAGAAAACACTCCCACAGTCATTCAATCCTTACAAAACTAAGCGTCATACCTAATCTCTGACTACTCATTACTATTGCACATGTACCTTGTTCCTCTCAATAGATTGGTAGATTAGATACTTTACTTTGCAGTTTAGAAATGTAATAAAACATGTATTTGTCCACAACACATATATTTTGTTTGTTTTTTTATATAAAATATGTGTCAAACTGAGTTCCAAGCCATATGAAAAGAGCACAACATCAGGTCAGCACTTCCTGCTTTTACGGTACCATGGCACTGGAAGTGTGTTTACTAAGTTTGAGCTCAACCTTTCCAGCAACTCTTGCTAATATTTTCCCCTGAGGTTAAACAGAAGAATGTGAAGGTAAGGAACTATGTACAGTCGTATATTGAATGCTATATACTTTATAATAAAGTATTTGGCTCTGAACATTCTTCAACCATCTACTTTGCCATCATTGTTTCCAAAACCACCACGATACCATATTGAAAAACAGGACATAGGTTGCTTCAATTCAACTCAGAAAAAGTAGATACATCTGTAATCAAGAACTTCTAACACAATGCATTGTGTATCAACTAAATATAGATTGTTTTCCTGTCAATTCAAATTCAACCATTCCAAACCAACAACCAGTCTTTACCATAATTGTCAGGCTTCTTCCTGCAATGTCAGACTCTAGGGTGTGAGACACAGCTGTGCACCCATGGTCATGTAAATTCCTTTGGTTCCCATCCAGCTGTGTAAATGGCTAATGTGTTGAAACTGTAAGTGATCTGACTCAAATACAGCTGGGAGCCTGTGTCAGCCAGGCGGGAGAATAGCGAGCTAAAATATCACTGTAACTCATTCTCACTAAAAAACAATGTGGAGAAGGGCTAATGCTTTGGAGCTGCTCTGTGGGCACAAACTGGGGTCAAAAGTGATACATCACCCCAACAAAGTGTGCACTTCGCCTGCACTGTGCCATGTATCTTAGAGAGCGAGCTGAGGGAATATCACACAAGCTACAGTGTATCAAATATCTAGAAAAAGTGAGAGGAGGGAAGAGAGAGGAAAAAGTATTCAAGAGAGGCCGGGCCCTCGCCCAGTCCCAAGGGATCCTCACTCTCTCATTTCCGCTGAAATGTTCTGTTTGGGTTTAGATAGCAGAGAGCACAATAAAAGTGCTTCAGCAGAGCAAAACATACAGTGCACTCCAATTGGAGCACTCTCTCTCTTGATTTCTCTTTCTCTCTCTGCTCTGATTTTCTGTGGTGGTTTCTGACTACTTTTTAATCAAAGGTCAACTTACATTTACATTTAGTCATTTAGCAGACGCTCTTATCCAGAGCGACTTACAGTAAGTACAGGGACATTCCCCCGAGGCAAGTAGGGTGAAGTGCCTTGCCCAAGGACACAACGTCAGTTGGCATGACCGGGAATCGAACTGGCAACCTTCGGATTACTAGCCCGATTCCCTCACCGCTCAGCCACCTGACTCCCCTCCAACTTGTGTACCTGGAAAGATCTGTAAGATTTTGTTATGAATAGTCTAATCCTACTCATGTAAATTCCTGAATTTACGGTAACATGCTGTTAATACTGTAGTTCAGGTGTACTATAGAACTCCAGTAGCATGGCATGAGCTAGCAGATTTGTGTGCTTCCCACTAGAACTCCGGTAGACCATTAAAAAGCAGCCATTGAGGATATTGTGATTTGCAAAATTACAGTCAGATACATTTTTTATAAAAAACCTATGCTTCAACTTTTAGGCACAAGATTATTTATTTTATTATCGTTATGATTTTATTCAACACCACGTTTATTCTTCTCTAGTCAAAGAGACTCTTTAATACACCGTCTGTATATATGATGAAAGATAATTTATTGAGTGGTTTGGTGACACATTGTGTGGTTGAATTACACCAACACACAAGCAAGCACAAATAAATCCCCATCCGCTCACTTAGTAATTCAATTACTTTTGTAGATCTCGGCCTAACTGGGATAGCTGCAACACAAACAGTTGAGTTTCTTTTAATTCTCAGACACTTGGACCCAGAAATAAGACCATAAATTCCTCTTAGCCTACAAGACACAGCTGTGGAAACATGCTTGCAATGGCTGAGATGTTTGACTGTCCAGGGAGAGGGAGGTGACCCTGGCATGCTCAAAATGGCTGACCACTCCCAAAACAGCCTCATTCACACTTTACACAAAAACTCACAAAAAACACAAGTGTATCCACACACACACACAGCAAAGTAAGGCCATGTGGCCCTCACCTGTCACTCCTTTGGTGACAGCTGCTTCCTGGCCCGCCCCCCATACCCCATACAGTTGTAATGTCTTTCTCCCTTCCATGCCTAGGATACCACCCCTCTCCACCACCTGCCCTATAGTAACACAGGCTGTTGTGTGAATCTGAAATACTAGTCATGATTTCAAAGGGCAGTTTGACAACCTGTAAAGTTAGTCATGTTTAGGGTTCACACAGAGAGTAAAAAATTTGAAAACATGTACAAAATCCTCTTTACATTAAGATTACATTGACTCCCGTGTAAATAGCAAAACCTATAGTAACAACATTGCAGGTACCATTGTAGTTCCACATAAATGGTATTCTGCATCATTTTGTACTGTGTCTCTCATGTCACTGTTTGGTAAAAGACTAACCCCTCCCTGTAAGATGACTCCACCTTTTAGGTGCTTTCAGACATGTTAAGTGGGCAAGGCCAGACTGTGGGTCTTACTGAGGTAGTCTGGATGGGGCTGATGCTACTGATAAAATAGATCCATCAAGCACTAATTGGAAAATGCTCTTGAGTCCCAAGCAGTTAGCACATACATTATGTTAGGGATGTTTAACTATCGATACTTTCATGTTTTTAAAGTACAAATGTTGCATTACTACTAATGTACTAGGACAGACAGACAGACAGACAGACAGACAGACAGACAGACAGACAGACAGACAGACAGACAGACAGACAGACAGACAGACAGACAGAGAGATAGACAGATAGATAGACAGATAGATAGATAGATAGATAGATAGATAGATAGATAGATAGATAGATAATGCTATAATATAATAGATGATAACATGCTATTCAATCAATTTCTAACTTCCTCAACTCTTATATTGGTGTCGAGGATATAAAGTGGCTCTTTAGAGTCCCTTTAGAAAATCCTTCAAGAGCATCTTTTCTGGCACATGCACTGTGTGTGTCAGAAGTGTAGCATCACCGTGTTGTTCTATGACGAACTGCTAAAATGGTTGGCGTGTAAACCCGGTCATATTGCCCATATTTTATCTTCAATGCTACAAGCGAGGACTTGACTCGACTAGGCCGCATTACTGCAGCGCAGAAATGTTTTCAGATTGAAAGGTCCGCATCACCGTAACTCACTAAATCAAAGTATTTCAATACAATGTTACAATATATCAACGGAAAGGCAATCAACGTGTATTTTGATGATGTTATTATTCACACATTACAATGAAAGTACACTGCTGAGATGCGTACATTTATGAGGTAATATTTGATGAATGAAGGTGAATTTCTTAAAATGGGAAATTGACACTGCCAAAGCTTAGAGGCCACAATGTTTGTATATAATGGCAGAAGCAGGTCTCCCAAGTCATGTATTATAGGCCTGTTTCTCATCATGTGAGTAAACGCTGCCATGGATGTCAACATTCCCGAAGCATCAACAATTGCGCACCGTGCAAATAGTACATAAAGTGTGTCAAGTAGCACCCATTTTTTTGTACACCTGAATTAAAATATATAAACATTTGAAATGTCAGTGGGTTTTCGTGTAGGGAAGGGCAAAATAGAAGTCATATCAGACTGTCAAATCAGCACTACCCTTAGCGCTCCGCACCACCGATCTGCACGACCACGCCTGTTTGCATCCATTCCACTGTACCGGTATCTCCATCCATATTTGAGTCAAAGTCAAAGTAATCAATACTATCACATCGACATATATAATTATTATCCTCTATTATGCAATTTACAGTCAATGTGGCCTAGGCTATTATGAAATCAATCTACAAGCAGTTGCAATAAATTAGAAAAGAACAAATTAAATACGTCTATTTGACTAAAAGCAAACAGACTTAATTCGATAGACTTGGTTCACGTCATCCTGGTTCCTTTTACCTTTCTCCATCACAATACCAGTGCTTTTATCCATTCAGCACATGATTACGCAAAGGCTAATTGGGACATATACTCTTCAACACAGCAAACATATCCGATAACGACTTCTCTCTTAAACAACACATATTGGACTTACCACTCGAATAAAAAGTGTCGAACTTCACCGCTTTGAGTCCGCAATGGGCAAACGAGAGGCTGGGCGGGCAACAAGCTGGGAGTGACTGGAAGAATCCGCACTGCCTCCCCCCAATCCACAAAGGCCGTACTGCTGCACTGAATCTTAAAGGGGCGGAGACTGAAGAAGAAGAGAACACGAACCCACTTTGCAATAGTCTGAGCCGCGTGTACTATGTTAAAAAGGCATCTTCCTTCTAATGTCTAATACGGAAGATTAGAAATATAGTAGAAACAAGTCTATAGAAATGTAGTAAAAACATTGGGACCATTGGTAGATCTGAATTATTTTCTTGCAATTTTATTTTGCACCGTTAGAAAAGTACTCTCGTTTTGTAAGTTAATTATTGTAAACTATATCTTATTCATATAGGCTACTGTGTGGACCGTGTATTTCTATGGACTGTGAGTGTGAGGGAGAATAAGTGCAGGTCACAAGTAAAGGTATGACAATGACTTGTTGTGTCTGACATCAAAGTATCTGAGCCTTACATTATAGAGACCTAGGTTATACATTTCATGTAATAATGATTTCATTCACTTTTTGCTGGACAGTGCAGTGTCCCTCTTGTTGCCCATACAAGGCACATTTGTTCTTATCAAAAATGCATTCCATTCATAAGTACAAAGAACATCGTATTGGATCCCCATTAAGAGGGCCATCTCAACCATTATCTCTAGTGTTTTTCTGATGTTTCTCTAAAGTTTTCTGGGATTTAAGTTGCATTTTGTACTATTCGTATTTCTACCATTAGTAATGAATACACAGTGCAAAATTATATTTCTCATTTGGTTTATTAAATCTGGATTCGGAGCCACTGGATGTGCTGCGGCTCAACGCTGCTCTCATTAGATATGATTCTCGTTGCTCTTCACATGCACTTACCGCATGCATTATCTCTCCTCGGCAACTGCATTAAAGGTTGTGGAGATCCATGGAACTTCTCCCTGGACAATGTGCTCATCTCTGGGTGATGTGGATCTGTTTAAGCTTTGAAAAAGCTGGCTTTAACTCCCCTGAGATGACCCCCGGACAAAGGGGCCTCTAACTTTGTGGCTCATCTCAACTTGAGCTGGCCCCACCACTATTCCCAGTGTGCTGGGGGTAGAGTGTGGAAAGCTGGGGTGAGGTCACAGCATTTCCTCCGTTCTCTGCTGGTGGACGTGACCCTCCGACACTCAGGAATGTGCTTGCTCCTTTTGGATTCACTTCTCTCCACACAAAAGTTCCATGGTGCTAGAGAGAAAGAGGGGAAAAAAGGTTTGCGAAAAAAGGAGAGGGTGGGTAGAGATGGCGGATGCAGCTGTTTTTTTTGTTTTTGTTTGCTGAACGGTTCAAGAGCTGCCAAGACAGTGTATATTCCAGTGTGCACTTGCTGTGAAGTTTTGGAAGTTTTTTTTTTTCATTGTTGTGTGTTGTCTGTGACAAAATGCCACTCATAATCGACCCTTCACTCTTTGTTTGAATAAAGGATCAATAATTAAATGTTTTTTGATTAGTCAATAAAACAACTGTTCACAAAAATAGTGAAATTGTTTTATTGGATTTCATGATAATTGCCTTACTTAGTGTACTTACAAAGTCAGGCAGGGCCCCTTTGTGATATTTTGGGTCAAAAGTCTTGGACATCAACTGCAAGGCACAAAATGACTTAAAGCAAATCAACTGAGTGGGAAATGCCAGTCCCTAAAGTGTCTTTAAACTCATGTCCTTGTGTGAGCCTTTTTGTTCCACACTAAATCCCGCCTGACTGACCTGGATCAATCAGCCTTGTAGTTTTCAAAGATGTATCTTCTGATTCAAAATAATATGTTTGTTTTATGTTGCTATGTGTTTGCTCTTTGTTTGGTATGCCATTGAAAATAAGGGATGTTCTTATGTTCACCAAAAGACGACAAAACAAGATGTAAAATCTTTTGTGCTTATATTCGGCTTGCTTGTGGGCATACAACATGTGCCTGAGTATCGCTACCACTGGCATCACAAATTACAGTCAAACACACTGTGCCTAGGCTATATAAAGCAAAAGAAACTGGACTAATACCGAAGATGACCATGACTTACCCTTCCTTGATATGGTTGGTCTTGTAACTTCCTACAGTCATACTGGTGAATGAAGGACATGCTCTCCAACAAAACCTTTGGACTGCCCAGAGGGTGTAAAGTGGGAACTGCAAACCATTAAAAGAACTTGGTCACAAGATTACATTAGATGCTGATTATACGTACATTGCTGATAGAAAACAAATATGTATTGAATTCCAATTTATCAGAATGGGATTTATTCCAGTTAAGTAAAACTTTGTTTTATAAAACACAAGCACACAAGCTTACAGATTCCGGAAGCAGCCATTCTGTTGTTGTTTGTCACATGTCTGACAGGAGTCAGTGTTTGATGAATGGCTTGGTAGTCCTTCCGTTGAGTGGTGTCAATGCTGTATGGTGCCTTGACCCTCAAATCATTATCTGCTGACTCTGGCCACCATTTACACTGTTACAATACAAATTGAGAGAGAGAACTAAAAGAAGAGTAGATAAGGAGAACAAATATGACACAACCTGGTAACCTACAAGTACATTGAACAGAGCTGCTGCAACCTTGATTAGGTTGTTTATCAAAAAAATGCATATACCGTCAGCGCCTACTTGACAAACCTTTGTCATCTCTGTCTCCATGTGAGTTACAGGTGCATTCAGGAACCTTACATTAGTCCTAATGAACTTGGCACAGGAGGTTTGTGGAATATTGTGTGTCTTAAGCATCTCATGTTCCTTAGGGCGTATGACATATGAATGGTTCTTATAGACTTTGTCAGGTTCCAATTTGTCAGGTATCCTTTCATCAAATATCCTGTATGTATTTGAACTGAAAAATTGGGTAAAACATCAGATTCAGAGGCTGCAAAAACGACACAAATATAAAGGTTTACAATAAATTTAGAAAGAAATGGAAAGCTAGCAGGATATTGGTAGTCTAAGATTAATCATGAAATATGACTGAGAAACAATTTGTAAAAAAAGAAACAATGAACTATGAGGCGTCACGCCATTCGCTCTATGACGCAAACGAGAAAACAACGTACTTACTGGAACGTTTCATATACTTTTTTCTTTCTTGGTAAGCATATTTCAGCATAATGATACATGTTATGAAGGGATGGATCGGATAGTGGCAATCATATATATATATGTATCTATGGTGACAATGACCACGACTATTTTTGGTTGCTAAGCAACCTCCTTGTGCACGCTGTAATCTAACTTTCTTAAAGGGGAAGTATTACGTAATTTTACCTTTCTGTTGGAGCCAAGCTGTTTCCAATTAAATATACGATGAGTGTGCTCTGCTTCTGACTGAATTAATTACAAAAAACTTTAACCCTACTTCCTTGAAAAAACTACTTTTGCCAGCCTAGAACGTTCGAATGTGTTCAACTGGTATACAGCAAATAATAAAATATAATATAATACAAAATATTCGAAGCTGATCAGTAAACTGTTAATTAATAGTCTATAATTGAAAGTATCTTCCAGTGTAATTACAAGTTTACAATACATTGATATTTCAAAGGTATTAGGCAACTCTGCAACAACCACGTCATCCATTATTCTCAATCAATGCATATGCTACCTACATTCCAGCTACCTCCAACGTCAGCTCCTCTCTCTGCTGGAACATCACAGTCACACCCCACATCATCCCCCAATAACTCTTGTTCATCTCACGTCTCCTCGCTTCCTCTGCTCAACTGGCTTGGCTTTGCTGCAACCCTCATCCTTTGTTCCTCCAACCAGCTACCATCGTCACGCGAGCGCCACTCTCCACAATGTACACCTGCATTTTCAATCTACTCTGGAAGCCCACTTAATCACACCCAGTGTCTTCTGCTTGCCTGGTATATTAACCCATTCGTAGACTGTATTTGTTCATTCATTCAATCATTACCATGATACATGTCTTCAGGATGCAAAAAGGCTTGTTTTGCTACCAGCCTCATCATCCTGCATCATGTTTGACTTTGCTACTAGCCCTATCATTCATCTTTCACAACAAACAATTCTTAAATGTTTTCAGTTATTGGTGTGGTCTTTGAACTTGTGAAAAAACATTTAATCATGTAGCTGTGTTATTCATATTGTCAAAAAGGTCACAGTGCAATCAAGTCTTTGTTGACTACATTTAGGTGAATTTAGGATTTAACTTCAAAGATGGCCTCAATAGGTAACAATGAGCTGTCAATTCTTCAATGTTGGTTGACAACGGAGCAATTAAATCACCCTAACTCTTACACACATTTTATATCATTGGTGTCAAACAAGACTGTAGGTTTGGTATGAATATTGGTGCAAACAAAACTTTTCTATCAACCTATATGCTAATCCTATCTATGCTCTGCTGCTAATAATTGGTGGGAACGTTTCAATGGTCCCTTGACATAATGTCAGTCCCTACTTTCAACCTCTAAACCCACGTCTAGGAATCAAAATTAACATTGCTTTGGAATCAATCTTTTCATGTGGTTCCTTGGAGCATTGAGTACATTATTGTTCCTACTGGAGAGAAAAAATTCCCTTTCATAAAACAAAAAGTCAATCTGACATGTGCTTATCATAAGTATTGTATAATCGTCAGTCATTCAATCCTTGTGGAGGTAATTTAAGGGTAGTTATCAAATGTAATTAAGAACCAAGGAAATCATGTCGATTTAATACCACATTCCCATCTATATTAACTACAGTTATTATATGTTATTACTACTCATCAAGTCATGCTAGTGTCCTTGCAAAATCTAGAATTCGAACAGCCTATGACTGTAGCCAAAAAATCTTATTCAATCAATTCAGGCTTTCGGGCAAAATGTTACAAGTAAATAAGAACAACCACTTAGGCTCTGAAATGCACCACACATGTGTATTACAAAACCCTAAGTAAATGTATTGAAATGTTATTAAATTGTTATTCTTTCCTCAATCTTCACCTATTTAGTCGTAAAACTGGTCCAAATGGGTGATACTGTTCATTGTGGGGGACCCAAGACATGCTCTTGCCATTCTGATAAGAAAGTAAGCAACAGCAATGCCCTCTACTTACAAACACAACAGTCAAATCAAATGAAATCAAAATGTATAGCCCTTTTTACACGCAAGCATGTCACAGAGGGCTTCACATACGCCCATAGAACTGCCCCTCAAGGAAGACATGGAAAATCTCCCAGAAAAACTCACTGCAGGAGAAAACATTGAAGAAACCCTCCTCCAGAGACGGTTGGTGAAAGAGAGGAGCAGAACACAGGCTTAACATAGTCATACAGCAGGGAAGTGTCAATGGGTTTTGAAACATCAAAATCCATTGTTCAACTTGGTAGATGTAGGAAGGGACCGGGAAACTCGCTGTTGCCCGTCATGGAGACGGTTTCCGGTTGGCGACCAGGTCCAGCGTTGGCAAACTGACGACCAGGCAGGTGCTGACAGCTCAAACCCCCCACACCACAGGGGATGTGTGGAGGGGGGACAGAGAAAAGAGAGCAGGGATTAGAGAATGCCAGGAGCAGCTAACAGTTACAGTCATATTAGAATGAAATCCCCACCGGTCAAGTGTGGACTAGTGCAGCAATTTAGCAGAGCAAAAAAAGGGTATTTGATGCAGCCCTAGACACTAAAACAGCGCCAGCCCCCCTCGGTTGGAACATGAAATCTGTTCCAGGGGAAAGAACTCTAAAATAAGTTATATTTATAGAATAAGGGTGAGAATGCCCCGTCCCCCGTTGTCACCAACTAGTAACGGAAATTATAACAATAACAATAAACAGTAACAGGTTTACTTTATTTGTCAAATCTAGATGGGGCAACGTGAACAGTAGGGTCTATGGTCCAAATAGTTGATTATTAAAGGATCAGTCATTTGAGCAAGATAGATACATTAAAGTGTCCGGTTAGGGAGTCAGTTGGCTGAGCGGTGAGGGAGTCGGGCTAGTAATCCGAAGGTTGCCAGTTCGATTCCCGGTCATGCCAACTGACGTTGTGTCCTTGGGCAAGGCACTTCACCCTACTTGCCTCGGGGGAATGTCCCTGTACTTACTGTAAGTCGCTCTGGATAAGAGCGTCTGGTAAATGTAAATGTAGCTACCTGTTGCTCTACATACCATTGCATATTTTGGTGACACGTGAATGCTCACACACATAAAGCCACATTCCAATGCAGGCCTCCTACTGTTGTTCTAGGTTTTATCTGGGGGGCACAGCTGTATGTAAACCCTTAAGCCTCTGATCTAATCTGGTAGCTGTCATTTAAGAGGATTCTGGCCTGTCTGTCATGACTATGTGTTTCTGCAGTGGTGTATGCCGGGATGAAAAGGTATCTTGTAGGAGGTAGATGTTGCATGGAGTGGTCTATACAGTAGGTGCTAAACCTGCTGATAAGAAGATATTCTATATGCTTATACCAGAAATGCTTAGAAGTGCTTAAAAGCATGTCATGCAACTATACTGACACAAGTTGTTTAGAAAAACAAAAATAACCCTCTACCCAATTTCAATGTTAAATTTTATTTGTCTTTCTCCCACAAACAATTTGTAAATTAGTAAATCGATTTATAGCCCATCATTAATATTTTCGGGAACAATTCAAAAATTTGATAAGTGCGCATGTTCTCCAGTATTCAGTGGCGAGTACCAAAGCCATGAAGCTCCAGTTTGGGAATATCCCTCTGGTTAGAAAAAACGGCACGGTCAATCCGTGAACTGGGACTGCCAACTGTGCTCAGCCAGGCCTTCCTATGGAGAGAGAGACAGAGAAATCACTGCAAATATATTGTTCTGACACAATAACATTAAGCTAGCTCTGAGCTCTGTTCTGTAACATATTCTTGAGGATTTGCATTGAACGGTGCTTTCACATGTCTGCTGTTGCTGAGTGACCACAATTGGCTGGAAGGGCTTTATGTGTCTGATGCTGGTAGGGAGTTAAGTTTTGTGGGTGAAATATATGTTTTGATGGCCAAACTTTTGTTCAATTTGAGAAAAGCTTCACTTGATCTAAATCAGTTTACACATCTCTCAAAACACAACTGCAACACATGATGAGCCAAATGCACAGCCTAAAAAGAAGCTGGAAATGCGGTGTTGCACTGCCTATGCAAAGATTTCACTGAATTTGCACTGGAAACTCTTTTGTCTGTCCTCTGGAGAAATGTCTGCTGATTCATAACAGGGATATTGTCCTGAAATTTGCTGAAAGTAGACATGACTGTTTTATCAGCTCCCTGTCTCATCAGATCATTTGAAATACATATTTGAGTGTTAGAGGTCACACTGCACAACATACATATATATGCTCTACACACGACACACAATAGTACAGTATCCAGTGTCAGTGTTAGAGATCATTGTTTACATAAAGACAATGATGGGATAATGACGATGAGATACAGTAACACTAGATGGCCTCTGTTCTGCTTCCTCTTTGTCAGCGGGCAGAATCACTCACACACTGTTCTAAAGACAGTGCAGTGCATAAAGGGCTGTGTAAATGAATTATAGTCTACTGAGGCGCATCACTTTTTTCTTATTGGGTGATTAAGCAGGAAGGTCCTCGGGATGGCTAGCAGAAGTAGGCCTCTGCTTTGACTGCCTGGAAAACAAGTTATGACAAAGACCAGGGCCCGTTCTCCGTACGTCGCTTATTACATCCGAGATCAAATGACACATCCAAGATGACATCATCGTGCTAATCATGATCTGGCTAATTCAGTTCTTCCAACACCCTTGTTGTTTATGATTAGTATAGCTGGATTGAGTTATGCGTTGGTCTAAAAGGGGGTATGTATCGATAGTAGAAACCTTGATCAACGCTGCTAGTGGCTGCTCACATAAGTCTATAGCTGCTCACCATGCCAAAAAGAGCGCCCCGTGTTTTCCGCAACAGAGCCAAACAGAGCAAGAGCTTGCTGGAAGGTTACTCCAAATTGGAAGATTTATCAAAACGGCAGGGAACACCTCAAAGTCTGCAAAATCCAGGAGAGGGCTGGCAAAATTAGCAGACAAATTAAATTTAGTGACCACGTTAGATGTTTTATCGCTTAGGCTATTACAGTAGGCTAGGCCTATTTGTCTTTGTATTTTCTTATTTTCATAATTACTTTTTTATCATCTAATTAATGATGTAAATGACACCCTCATGAGAAAACCGATAGGCCATCTCTCAAAAAGTATATAGCCTGTCTCGCTGTGCTAATTGGATCTGTCTATCAAGCAATGCACGATTAATATTACTCTTACGAAAAAGAAGTATACTTCAAGTTTAATTTGTAAGTATACTTAAGTATAAAGTATAAAAAGTATACTATTATCATGGCACTTAAAGTATACTAGCAGTGTACTTATTTATATACAATTTGTGTACTAAGTAAACTGAATTGGCCCACTTTTTAGGTCATTTAGTACACTTGAAAGTACACTTAGTGTATTTGAGGTTTACTTTTGAATACTGTAAAGTAGTCTGTGTAGTGCACTTTCAGTTCATGAAGTATACTTCCTAAAGTACCTCAAAGTTAGCCTGGCTCTGCCCTCCTACGTACTTCCGCTCAATTTTCATTGTGCTGGGCTTCAGGTATATTGGTCAGATCAAATCAAATCAAATTTATTTGTATAGCCCTTTTTACACGCAAGCATGTCACAGAGGGCTTCACATATGCCCATAGAACTGCCCCTCAACCAACCTAAACCCTCAAGGAAGACAAGGAAAAACTCCCCAAAAAACTCTCAACAGGAGAAAGAAAATGGAAGAAACCTTGGGAGGAGCAATTCAGAGAGGGATCCCCTCCTCCAGAGACGGTTGGTGAGAGAGAGGAGCAGAACACAGGCTAAACATAGTCATACAGTGTCGATGGGTTTTTAAAACACCAAAATCCATTGTTCAACTTTATAGCTGTAGGACAGGACCGGGAGACTCGCGACCAGGTCCAGCGTTGGCTGACCGACGACCAGGTAGGTGCTGACAACTCAAACCCCCCACACCACAAGGGATGTGTGCGGGGGGGGACAGAGAGAGGAGAGCAGGGATTAGAGAATGCCAGGAGCAGCTAACAGTTACAGTCATAATAGAATGAGATCCCCACCGGTCAAGTGTAGACTGGTGCAGCAATTTAACAGAGCAAAAAAGGGGAATTTGATGCAACCCCACACACCAAGTCAGCAACAGCCCCCCTCATTTGGAACATGAAATCTGTTCCAGGGGAAGAGAACTCTAAAATAAGTTATACTTATAGAATAAGGATGGAAGATGTCTCCGGTAAACTTTTTACCGGTCCAATCAGCGAACAGAGGGAATGGCTGAGAACGATGTTGATGTTGTGCGCTAGTTTGAGTTGTAGTTACGTAATGGCGGCGGAGAAAGATGTGAGCGAAGCCTTTCGGTCCGTTGTGGCAACGCTGCCGAATATCCAGAAGTTAAAGCCGGAGCAAGAACATTCTTTGATCCCCACGGGGTTTGTTTGATTTTCCAGCTAGCTCCGTTAGTGGTGATGGAGTTGGCTAAGGCGAATGCTAGCGATTTGTTATGCCAGATCCAGAGTGGCTCTGGGCAGATCCAATAGTTTTAAACGTCAACAGAGTACCCACCTTCAAGGACGTTAACGCTTGTCAATGGATCGAGCCCAGACTCTATGTACAAAGGCAATGTTCAAGAGTCTGGTAAGGACCAGGCTCCCTCAAAGTATACTTTGGAATATTTTCAAGTGCACTTTCAATTAAGTACTTCAAGAAGTAAACTTAATAAATGTCCATTTACTATAATTTACTAATATATTTTAATGTTTAGGGGGCCCTCAAACGCTGCCGATCTTGCTTCACTTGATGAGAATGGGGGCCCTTGCCAAGTGACACTGCAGATTATTAGCTGAAACAAGCTAATAAAGTCGTGAAAATCCATCTTTTCTGATCAAACGTAACAGTCATTTAACTCATGGTTACAATGGTAAACCAGCACAACAATGACAATTACCACGCAACAAAACACTACATTCTAAGCAGACACATTTAAAAAACAATTCATGAAGTTACATTTGTATTTCGAACAAACAACAAACTTATCAGTAAATTGTAACACTATTTACCGCCTTGCATCATGGGAATTGACCGGCCACGCTATCTTCATTTTTTCACGTTGTTATTTTGTTCTTCAGTCAGTTTGACAGTATAACCTTCAAATGCATAATGCAACCCTTCTGTCTGCTTCTTTCTCAAGTAGCTTTTTCGTTTTTTCCATTAATACTCCAATTGATAATTATTAGTATAAGAGTATAGGGCTTCAAAATGTTTTGCCAGTAATTAAGGTTACAGCTTCAGTACCAAAAAAGATTCAATGTGCAATGCATAATAGATTTTCCTAGACATGAATAATTACAATATACAAGATGGATCTAAACATTTTTACCTGTAATGTACTTTAAAAGTATTTGGACTGTTTTTCTGTATAATAATAGAAAACGTACATCCTACTCCAGAAGAAGTTAGCAATGTACGGAGAACGGGCCCCAAGAAAATTAAGTAAAGTTGGTGTACGGTATGAATACATCTATTATATCTATTGAATTATGTATCCGTCTATTGAGATTGAATCCCCTACCCTACCAAAGTAAGAAATAAAATAAATTATGTGCATTTTGTTTCCATCACACAAGGCTCTAAACTCAAGGCTGTAAGTTCTACATTGTCTTCCAACTAGCCCTACAATATCCACAATGTCCCCCCCCCCCCCCCCCCCCACCAAAAAACCCCCACACACATTGTGTTCCAAAGGAAAGGAGCCTCCCTCTTTTCCTAGGTTGAGGAAGTTAGATAGCATTGAAAATAGCAAGTTGTACAGAATTTCATAAGAACTATCCCCATGGAACATTCACTCATCAATATTCTAATCATTGACACCAGAGGAAAGTAGATACTATGTATAGGTGCTGACATCTTTGTCAATGTGGTGAGGCTCTATCAAGATACAAAATAGATGTTTTACACATACTACTGTAGTAGAGCTATGTAACACCTTGGTTGTTACATAGCTCTATGTAACAACCAAGGTGCTCAAAATTAAATTTCTTACACAATAGCTGTAAAGGAGAATATCTATCAAGGGGATTGTTGCTGAGGCTTGCAAATTTGAATCCTGGTTTGTATAAGCTGATCTCCACTGGCTGTTCACATGCCATGAGAAGAGCATGGAAAAGAGAGAGTGAGAAAGAGAGAAAGAGGGAGAATAGGGAGCACTCCATGCAGAGGGAGGAGGGCAAGAAACCCCAAGCAGATTCCAACCCTGCCTGCTCTGTCTGTTTCAATATTTAATGACCAAACACATTTCTGTTCTCGCCAGAATGACAAGAAAGACATACAGAAAAAGCCTCCGCATTTATCCTAGCAATCAAATGCACACATGAATGACCTCCACCACTACACAATATACGTATGTGCAGATACAGGACTACTACTACTACTACTACTACTAATACAAGGACTAACAATTTTTAACTATGTAAAATACTCAAATGGTATCTAACCATTTGAATTTCTTATAAAACTTTTAGTGCAGGGGTAAATACAAGTAATTGCATCCAACATAAAACACTCACAGAAAGTCATACACATTGTTTATTCTGTATGTCTCCTCACATACATTATTCACCCAAGCACACACCCATTCCACAGCCACAGTGTGTGGGTGGGTACTGTATGTACCCACCCACAAACACACAAACTGTACAGCACATACACAGAGGAGATCAGTTGCAGCAAGACGCAATCCTTCCCTGCTGGCCCCTGTGCAGACCCTCATCTGTGTCTATAATACGTTTGGTTTCCATTTGGAAATCCATGGAGAGCCTGATGATGCTATCTGCTGGACCCTGCCAGCACCGCCTGATGTGACTTCATCTCTTACATCCCCCCAGCCTGATCTGACTCCATCTCCCATGTCGCCCCAGTCTGACCTTACTTCATCTCCCACATCCCCACAGGCTGATAGGAGCCAATTGGGTAAGCACATCTTCATCTAGTAGTCTAGCAGTTAATCTTACTCAGGCAGTGTGGATCACTAGATAAAGTGGATTGGGATTGGATCATGATGTATATCTTTGTACCTCATGAGATGTGACCATGATCACATCAAGGTACAAATGGTGTTAACGTTAGGCATTGTAGGGGTAAGAAAGGCTGGCGGGTATCAGCCAATATGAGACCGTCTTAGTAAATGTATCAGTTAGAATCATAGAGAATGACGGTTGGGTTTATTTCTTGTACTCGTAGTTTATAATCTTTGGTTCGGTAGAGTGCGTTCATGATGAAAGTAAGTTGTTTGTTTTGTTGTTTGTTGTCCTCTGATTGTTTAAACATATTTCAATCTGTATAGTTTATAAATAGTCTCGGTAAGTCGGATCATTGTATGTGGAATGTTTAGTTTTGTTTTCAACAGCGATCGGAATTCATTGATATAATGTCAATAGACTATGATATTTATTTAATAATAATAGGTAACGTATTAGTCTTTATATTGTGTCATATGCTGTGTCGGGAGCATGATGGTAATTGTTTTACGTTCTGTGTTGTTTCAGCACCACTCTCATTTCACTGTCATGTAAGAAACTCCGCTAGCAATAAATCAGCAAAAGGAAAGCCGTTTGAAGAGTTGTGTTCTGACAGACACACCGGGAGCGAACACAACGCACCAATCAGCTGCACATATACCCTATCTTAGTTTCTCACCTACAGTTATGGCGTGAAATTAGTGCCAGGAGAGCGAGCTCTGTGAAAACGATTTGTAACTTGCAAAAAAGATTTGTGTCTCCGTAGAAGAAGGCAAGATTTGTGTACATGCAAAAAAGATTTGTAACTTGCAAAAAAGATTCGTGTACTTGTAAAAAAAAGTTTTGTGTCTCCGTAGAAGAAGGCAAGATTTGTGTACATGCAAAAAAGATTTGTAACTTGCAAAAAAGATTCGTGTACTTGTAAAAAAAAGTTTTGTGTCTCCGTAGAAGAAAAAGATTTGTGTACTTGTAAAAAAAAGTTTTGTGTCTCCGTAGAAGAAAAAGATTCGTGTACTTGTAAATAATATATAAATAATAAATATATTTATTATTTATATATATATGGTTCAAAATAGTTTGCATGATGTAGGCCTGTGCCTACATCATGACTTTACAGTCAGCATGATGCATTTATAAAATTATTACGTAATTTGCACACCATTTGACTAAAGACACGTGTAATCTAGTTTATTGAAAAATATCAGTTTCAGTTTAACTGACGTAAAATAAATATATATATAAAAGATTAATGATCAGAATGATCTTTTTTCATCTTAAACTATCTTTACACATCCATGTAGCCTCATTTTTAGGGTTGGCCTCCTGGTGTCTCCAATGAGTCTCTTTGCTTAAGATGCTTTTGGGAAATGCATGTACCCTACCCACTGACTGAGTATTATACAAAGAAATCTGTGCAAGCGATGACATCTATTGGGGAACTTGAGTATTGCATCTAAATATTGTGAATCATAGTGCTGCACTGTAGCCTGGCTCTGCCCATACGTACTTCCGCTCAATTTTCATTTTGCTGTACAAATAAAATGTACAAGTCTGGTTAGGACCTGGCTAGCTGCTCTGTGCTTCAAGACAGGATAAGCACTTCAACATGTTCAATCCTCCTTTCTGTATGTTGTGTCTATTTTGAGTGAGAGAGAATGAGAATAACATACACATTTTGGGGGGAAAAGCTGCTTAATGCCTCTCCTGCTAGAACTCAGCTACATTTTCAGAATGGAATGCAGTGTGTTTGCTTGAACAGCAAACAAAGAGCATGTACAAGCCTTGTTTACATATAATATATTCCTAAAAGGTTGATATAGTTAAAGAAAGTACTGTATTTCTTCTAATAAACGCCGCAGCGTTTATTAAATAACGTTCATTTTTGGTGCGCCGTTTATTCGAGGGCAGCGTTTATTTGAGGGCAGCGTTTAATTAGTAAGAGAGATTTTGTGAATTGTAGCTGCAGTGCAGCCATAGACAACTTAGTTGCTGGCATTGTGACAAATGAATCATGCAGCTAAAAACGCAGGTTTCATTTACTACCACTGACCTCCTTGTCTATTCTTTGTCTATGAGTGCGGCAACTCCCTTTCTCATTGGCTATCAATTAGGTGTGCGTTGGTAGTACAACTGTCTCAAATACAAGTGTTCTACATTGTGTAGAAATCTGAAGCAGCATGCCTAAACGTTCATTAAGGCTGCACGATTAATCGAATTTTAATCACAATGACGATTTCGTTTTCCCACGATCAAATTCGCGTGATCGAGCAATATTTAAAATGCGTCATTCTGTTCATAGAACACTCCGTATCAAAGTTGTTGTTAATTTTTTTTTGCAAAGCCAATCTAGTGCTCCGTAAAACAATAGGTGCGTTCGACATTGACTGGCTGCATGAAACGACCAGCTAGAGTTGCTGCTTGCAGTTGGGGAGGAGTTATAAACGGCTCCGTAAAGTCGAAAATGTTGTCATGTATTGGGCTATGTTAAACTCTTTCTACAACCTGCAGGCAGCCGGCTGCGGCGCTGCATTAAGTAGAATACAACTACTGTCAGATCACGTGCCTACGTGTGCCAGTCGGTCAGACGGTCACAACAGAGTAACGTGAGAAAAATTCCACAACAGAGAGTAGTCGGTCATAAGGCTATAAACTATCATAATTAAGAAAACTAAAGAATGTCTAACGAGAATCGGATCGTCATCCGTTGTGTGGAAGCATTTTGGGTTCAAGGCAAGTGACACAAAACAAGAACAGGTCATATGCAAAGTGACGTAAAGTTGCCACTCAAACAAACACCATAACGTTCTAGATACATGTATGAGGGCCAAGAAATGCGTTGCAAAGACCAATCTAAACACAATATCAACTCAGGCATCCATCGAAGTGCGCCTCTTTAGCGCATCACCATACCCATCCACCTCCCAAAGACACAGTGAAATAACGAATGCAGTCGCATTTCATTTGGCCAAAGACATGTGACAAACGAAGGTTTCAAATTCTTGATAAACGATACGTGATCCCCTCGCGCAATTAGTTTTCCAACCTGCGATGTAAAACGCAGAGGGGAAATAAACAGTGAATCTTTCTAAAAAAAAACTGTAAACTAGTATTTTCTGCATAGTTCTGAAACATTCTCATTTGGTTACATTCTGTTATGGGAATATTTGTTTTTATTGATTGTATATTTTGAGTTTTATTCACATCCATTATGCAGGTACAATGCAGGTACAATGTTTAGCTTGAAATCAACAAATAATCGTGATAATTAATCGTGATCTCAATATTGATCAAAATAATCGTGATTATCATTTCGGCCATAATTGTGCAGCCCTAACGTTCATACACGTTAGCTTTCGAACAGAAAGCTGTGCAGAAAGTTATGTACATGTGTAATAAATACTGGGGTTGAATTTAACCAATTACATAACCGTTTTCAGATTTTTTTGGTGCGGCGTTTATTAGAAGAAATATGGTAACTGCACGTTAAATGTGATCTCACATTTCTTTCACCTTGTCCTGGGGTCCCTGTACTTGGCCAATCACTGCTCCCTGTCTAGTATTTTTCACCCAGACACTCAGGCCCAGGTTTTCCCCTGGTCTTCAGTGTACTGAAATACATAATATGGTTTCATTTTTGTTTATTTGGAATTATCCTAAAATAAAATGATAACACATCATTAACTTATAGCCTACTCTTTAAAGGGGTCATTGATTGCGAAACCGATTTTACCTTGTCATAGTTGAATAACGACAGTTCGGTGGGTAAAATGGACATACAGTGAACCTCAAAGTCCATTGACACCTCTTTCCTATCTAAATCTCACAACTTGAAACTGCAGCTGTAAAACGATCGGTTTTGAAAACGCTGTATTTGTGACGTCACAAATAAGGCATCACCTTTGTCACGCTCCAAAATATATACAGACCAGCCCTCTGGTGTTCTAGCTGCGCGCTGCTCTGTGTACTTCCAAGCGAACAACAAAAGAGAAAGTTAGAAAGTTTTTAAAGTATATTGAAAATGGACCACCGTAAATGCAGTGTTCCAGGCTGTACTGGGAATGCTGACACTTTTCATAATCTTCCAAGGAACCAGACACTCGACAGTACCGGTTACCTCCCCTTAACATTCCCAAAAATCTCATAATCTACAGACACAAGCCTTGTGCTTCCACCATAAATAGTTTGACCAGACATACCCAACCCCATAAATTGCAATACAATTACGAGGTGAGAAAGGCTGGTTCGGAAACGAACCATTTAGAAAACGCTAGCTGAGTCTCGCATATGTGATCTGTCCCCAAATAAGCATGGGAACACTTTTCCCTCTAACGTAATACGTAACATGAATACTTAACATTTTAAATCGAATGCAGACAAAACAGGTGCAGCCAGTAAACTACTTCATAATCTGATTGATGTACGTGCGTTTCCAGAAAAAACGTCTCTCACTTGAATGCCACTACATATGTTGTGATAAAGCTATTACAAATACGTTAGCGTACGCACTTTGTGAACATGGACTGTAAACCAGTGCGGGTTTTGTTCCGACACATTTATACTCTTGTGGCGGGGTGGTGCACTTAAAGGCCATATGGCAGGTTTATTTTTCCAACGCATTTGCGCTATTTGCTTGTTGGTAATAAACATTTAAACTGTTATCCATTGTATTTGATGTTGTTGGGTGTCACAAAACGGAATATAATACGAAAAAGTAGCTACTTTTTGCAATGATTCTTCTTTCCCCCACAATGCATTGCATGACGTCACGTTGGAGAGACGACAGACCAAAACCCGCTTAGAGACCATTGAAATCGATTAGAAATAAACACTACGCTAGTACCAGAGAATGTCTAATATGGTCTCTGCTAGTACCATCAAAACGTGGGACATCTAATCGGAAATGTGTTTACAACGTCGGGGAAAATATTTAATTAGGGATGATCTTGGGGGGATTTCTAGGTGTGACTGGCAAGTTAGCCCATAGCTAGCCCATAACTAGCATGATGTCTTCAAGATCTAGATAAGTTTACCGGTAGTACTAGTCTACAGCTAACGACATGATTGTCCGGGACAAGTAGATTTTATTGTAGGGCAAGTGGAAGAGAAATGTACTTGCCCCACTGGACAAGTTTAAACTCAAACAAAATAAAATGCCATGTTACTTGCACGGGCCAGCTTGCAAATACTGAGGATAGCCTACCGAAGTTGAGTGCAATACAGTAGGCCTACATAACAGAAAGTGTTTCATTCTGCAGAAATTGTGTAAATGTTTAATGTAACAAATTTAAATTATAACACCTCAATTGTTATAATTTGTATAATATTACAGCTCATCTTCGTTGGTCAAAAGCACAATCTTTACCCGGACGTGACTTTTGTGCATGGAAAAGTGAAACGTAAATGGAGGCCACTTGTCCAAGTGCTTCAAAAAGTTAATGTCAGGCCCTGAATGATCACTGTCACTAGATATAAAGAAAAAGTTGACTTTCACTCGGTGCTATTCACTGTCAGTAAAAAAAATAATTGTATATGTGCACTGCTGTTCGTAGACTAGCGACCAGAGCTCGTTGCTGCGTTGCTAAATGATAGCAACTCACCAGGACACTTCACCAACTCTCCACTCATTCTCCTCGGACCATCCATTTAATTGGCTTTGACGGCCATCAGGTCTCGGCAATTCCTCATTTGCCCTGTCATGTCTGCTTTGAATTTTTGCCATGGGGCCCGAAATTCCTGGCGGCGCCCCTGCATATAGGCCTACTTATTACCAGTTAATATCACTTTTGAGTTGCTAGCCTGCTGGTACTAGGCTAAACTAGCACGGTCCCATTATGTGGGTAGGTTAGCAGCTTTATCCTTCTGGCTTCAACAAGACCATCTGCTGCTAACACACTGGTCGAAAGATTGCAGACGCTAGGGAAAGATTTAATACAAGCAAAAGTTACATGCTCTACTACACTAACAACTTTCAAAACATGTTTCCATTGCAGAATGGGTGGCAATGTAAGGCTAGCAGTTAACAACGGCCTTCTTGATAGTTAACTACTTACTCTCTGGGTGGGGAAAAAACTTATATCCATTTACATTTTACAGACGCTCTTACCCAGAGCGACTTACAGTAAGTACAGGGACATTCCCCCCGAAGCAAGTAGGGTGAAGTGCCTTGCCCAAGGACACAACGTCAATTGACACGGCCGGGAATCGAACTGGCAACCTTCAGATTACTAGCCCGACTCCCTCACCGCTCAGCCATCTGACTCCCATCTGATATCCCTCTTTTTTGGGGTGGCATTTTGATTGTCCTGTCTACAAAGCACAAAATGGTAAAAAATATCAATGCTGAGACCAAACGAAATACTAATATAAGGCTTTATTATTTCCCGGCGTATTTAATAGCTTACCGTGTCAGACTACTGCCCTCTTTCTGCAAGTCACGATTCACGAAGATTCAGCCAATAAAATGACATAATCTTGTCTTGCAGGCTCGAGGCGCATTGGTTAACTTGGAAATGTATTTTTCACTTTTCTGGGCGATGAACATAGTATAGATAATAATACGAATGAGTTTTGCAAATATATTGTGCAAAATATTTTTGGCAAAAATTAACAAAATATTGGTGGGGACAATTGTGTCTTTCCCAAACTTGGTCGTGACTAGTCCCTATCGACCCTATGCAAACCTACGCCCTTGATGTGTTGTTAACTACCCACCCAAATTCGAATGGAAAAAAACACAGACAAGTATGTTAAACTAGAGACGTACAATTTCTGGGGAAATTGTGGGGTGTGCTTTTTTGTACGCCCTTCGACTGGTTAGCTCCTGCTCCCACACAGCAGAAGTGTAGTGGCTCAATGGCTCAACTTGTTAAAGGTGCATTATGTTATTCACCTGTGATTCCAAGACTGTGTACTTTAATCATTGATGGTATAGATTTTGTAGAAGAGGGTTGTAATACTAAGAGTTTGAGAATGTTTTTAAATGCAGACTTTCCTTTAAATATCAGAAAAGAGACCCTTTGTTTTTGTAAGGGGAAAGTTGTTCGAATCAGAACGAGATTTCTTACTTTCCCTTCTCTACTGAGAGCTAAAGAGGTTCAGTTCAAAATCATTAATGATATCCTTGTAATGAGTTCCTCCGACATAGATTTAATATGGACTGTAATAGGCCGCAAGGTGAACCACGAAAAGTATTTTAGAAAATGATTCCCGTTCCACAGTCTGGCATCTACACAATCTTTAGGTCATAAAAAAGAACGAGTCTTGCTAAGCTACCAAAAAAAAGTTTGTAGCTAAAATTCCAGTCGATTGTCGATGCGTCTATGTTTTATGCAGAACTAGTTTCTTCAGAGCATAATAGGATTTTGGTGGCACGGTTCGACACGTGATCGTTCTACACCAATAAGGTAGCTGCTTTTTGTCAACATGGATGGATATGGTTGGCAAATAGAGGATGGGACCTTTCACGTCACCTGGATGACCAGAAATTCGGCCCCTGACAGTGTTTTGCATGTGATACACTGCGGCTGCAAAAAGTGTGTGTGAGACAGGCAGATGTTCCTGTTTTTCGCTAGGACTGTGTTGCACAGACTTATGTCGTTGTTGTAATTGTGCCAACACAAAAGAAACTGAGGAACTGGAAGATAACTGTCCTGACACTCAGGGATGTAGTGGGGGCTAAACGCACGTAAACGCTGTTTACACACCTCCCGAAATTTGGAAATAGCGTTTATCCACCTCTAAATTTCAGAAATTGCGTTTATCCACCTCTAAATAGCGTTTATGCGCGTTTACGCACAACTAAGTTCCCTGCGCCTTGTATTCTGCCGTTGCAATAATCCGAAATAAATTTTGTGTAATTTTAAAACACCAAAGACTAAATTTCATATTGTTTAACATATAAACGCTGTAGTCTGAATAATTTCATCTGCGCTGTAGGGTCTGTGACCCTCCAATCAATGCGTTGCGGCGGCGGCGGCACCAATCAGGATCCACCAAGTAGGTTATGTACACACACGTTGTGGATTAGTTTACCTGTTCGGAATGGATTAATTAGCCATGGATATCAGGCGATTTTTGAAGAGACCATCGAGTGCTCCCACTCCCACAGATACCCGCAAAAGGCCTCAAGTACAGAGTGATCAATTCACGTTTGTAAACGTTGTTTTGGTTTGCACAACATCGCATTAAGACAGGGACCAACGGCTAGCCTACCATTATTAGCGTTCTTTTAATTACGATGATGCAGATACAAGCCAACCTTACCGGTTCCATCCAAATATGCCTAATGAAACGTAAAAATGAATAAACAGCGTTGTCAAGCCTGTGAAGGGGCTGAGATGCGTGTGTCTCACGGTCCGGTCAATGCGTGGGGGGGGGGGGGGGGGGGGTGAAACAGACGTGAAAGCTCGTCTCGGGGGGGGGGGGGGGGGGGGGGGGGCTTAACGACCCTGTAAATAAATAAATAATAAAATTCATAGTTTACCCACCTCTATTTTTACCACTACACCACTGCTGACACTGACAGTGAGGACTGTGTCCTTAATCTGTTATTCTTTATTCTGTTTTGTACAGTTATATATATCATATTTCATACTTTTCATAAAGATTGTTTTTATGGTTGATCAGTGTTGTTTTCATTTGTGGAAGAATGAATGAATGAATTACATTTACATTTATGCATTCAGCAGACGCTTTTATCCAAAGCGACTTCCAAGAGAGAGTTTTACAAAAGTGCATAGGTCACTGATCAACGAGATAGTCCCAAACATTGCAGGTAGCCAAGTTACAATTAAGCAGCAAGAACCTCAAAAGTGCAAGAGTGTACCTGTGGAAAAAGCAAGCAACAATAATATATTTCACAGCAAGTACAATAATTTTAAGACAGTTACAACAAACCAACAAGTGCAACAAGTCTCTCAATAAGAGTCATTGTGATCCTGGAGGAAACTAACATCAGGTCCAGCCAATCATTCCTAAGTGCCTCCCAAGTGAATTGAATGTTACAACAACGACATACAGTTGCAATCTAAATTATTCAACCCCATTGCATATTGGGTTTATTGGCAAAATATACAATTTCTCAGCTGTTTGCAATAAACAAATTACACAAGAATTGTTTAAGTAGTCGGTAACCCTTCCTTTTACAGTCCCTTAAGTACTAGGTATTTACATAGAAAGTAAAGGGTATGTTATGTGTTTTATTGGGTATTACCGATTGGTACCAAGGTGGTAAATACCTAGATAATTCGAAGTATTTACCCATTAACTAAATACTAACGTGCTGGTCATTACTGGGTATGTTTTCTGTATTATTGGGTATTACAGATTGGTACCAAGGTGGTCAATACGTAGATAATTCGAAGTATTTACCCATTAACTAAATACTAATGTGCTGGTCATTACTGGGTATGTTTTCGGTATTATTGGGTATTACCGATTGGTACCAAGGTGGTAAATACCTAGATAATTTGAAGTATTTACCCATTAACTAAATACTAACGTGCTGGTTATTACTGGGTAATTTTCACTGGTCCTAATTAGGTAAAGACAGAAGACAAAACTTAGTATTTACCTGGAAACTTATAAATATTACTATTTAAATACCGCTGGTAGTAAGTTGGTAACTACGGGAGATATATATGGTAAATTGTTATTGGGTAAATACCACTGCTACTAAGTAGGTAAAGACGGCCAAGCTCCAGCAGAATTAAGAACAAAATACTATACTATTACCCTGCAGTTACCGAAGGTTTATGTCGGTAACAGTCCACGTCTAATGAGAATATAAGATAGTACTTTACAATAAAATACCTTTTCAGATACATTTATCGATGATGGCCTCATTTACTTGGCTGGTATACCTACCTCCGTGGGAAGAGTTTTCCTCTACTGTCATGGTAAATCTTCTTGGATACTCGGTATGTTCCTGGGCATGTATGGACTATTTACTCAGTAAGAAATCTGAAACTGGACTGTAAAAGGAAGTCGTGTTTGTTTCCATGGTGTTACCAGGCTCTTACCATACCCTTTGTAAGCAAATACCACTTTGTCAACGTTGCCCTTAGTAAGAACTTGTACTATACATTCCAAGGCGATACCAGGTAAAACATGGCTATTTACTCAGTAAGTAATCTGAAACTGGACTGTAAAAGGAAGCCGTGTTTGTTTCCATGGTGTTACCAGGCTCTTACCATACCCTTTGTAAGCGAATACCACTTTGTCAACGTTACCCTTAATATGAACTTGTACTATACGTTCCAAGGCGATACCAGGTAAAACATGGCTATTTACTCAGTAAGTAATCTGAAACTGGACTGTAAAAGGAAGCCGTGTTTGTTTCCATGGTGTTACCAGGCTCTTACCATACCCTTTGTAAGCGAATACCTACGGTGGCCGACATGTGCAAATTTGAATTTGGATGAAAACCATGGTAATATTAGTTTTATTGAACTATTTGAACTGTTCTTGTCTACTTTGTTTATTGCTTTTTTTTGGTAGCTAAGAACGACTCGTTCTTTTTTATGAGCTAAAGATTGTGTAGATGCCAGACTGTGGAGCGGGATGAAACAATAAGAGGGTTCACCTTACGGCCTATATTGAGTGCACCTTCTGTGAAGCAGACATAGAATCATTAGAAAATTATCAAAATAATTCTGGGATGATCTTCAGAATTCATCTGAAGATCATCTCTTCAAGTTTGAAATATGTAAATATGTAAATATGTAAACTCTTCAAGTTTGAAATATGTAATACCTGACTGACTTCAAAACTATAAAATATGGTAGTTTTTTTCCTCAATTGTGATGTTCAAT
Source organism: Osmerus mordax (assembly GCF_038355195.1). NCBI lineage: Eukaryota > Metazoa > Chordata > Actinopteri > Osmeriformes > Osmeridae > Osmerus > Osmerus mordax. Next base: position 1,662,208 of record NC_090070.1, read on the forward strand.
TTGTGGTTAATAATACTGTGGTTTTTGGCCAATGTCGTGGTTTCTTGATTATTGGGCAGGGTGGTAGGCATCTGGGTACTTTCAGCAGAGGTCAGAGGCCAAAGAGGAGAATCTAGGCCTAAGTTGTATGAGCTACACTATGAGAACAGGCTATTTCTGACTGCCCGTCTCTAATTGCGAAGGGGAACGCTCATTCTCCGTCCTGTCCAGGACCAAAAACGATTTGAGGACTAAGATGACACAAAAACGCCTCAAGGCACTTTCTCTCATGGCAGGGGGGCCGTGGTTTCTTAATCCGTCCATGTGTGTCAGACCGGAATGAGTGTTGAGGGCTGATGGGACTCCAGTGGCAGTCCTAAGATAGGGATGTGTGTGTGTATCTCAAATCGTGAGGTTGTTATGGGTAAGAGTTATATAACAAAGGCTTGCTAAGCAGTCAACAAGGCTGTTGGGCAGTGAACGAGTGGGGGTCCAGACATGTAACAGGTGGAACCGTTCAGAAGTTAGAACCGAAGAACTAAGAATATCCCCAAGTCCCGGAATCATGTCTCAAAAGTGGCAGGTCATGCTGACCCAACCAGAGAAGTAGAGATTCTAGATGGAGGACTTGTTAAGCGTGACGTGGATGGAGATGGAGATCTGGGGTGAACTTAGGTTTGAGAAGAAACTAGGACATTTGGAGTGGGGGTAGACGGGGGTTTCATGAGGAGAAAAGAGTTCATCAACACATTAGGAGCCAGGGGATACGCACGCATGTTTGGGGTTGTTTTGAACAGGTTGGCTTTGACCAAACTGTGGGAAGAAACTTCTAGAAGGTTGTGAAATAGTATCATGCAGGGCAGGGGAGTGTTCCTCATATCTGTCTATATAATAGGATGCCCAGAGAAATGTGATAGCTTTTTGCATCTTTCATGTACTGAATAAACCATCAAGCCACCTTGACTTTGAAAGATATTCCGTCTCTGACTCTATTTTTGAAAATCCTTCTAAGGAGAGCAAACTTCTTATCCACAACAGCAACGATATAAATCTATATTCTTGAAAACTTGCCCAGTACTTTAGCATTTTCAGAAGGAATTGGTAAGCTTCCTTAAATTTATCCAAATACAAAAAACCTTAAATTATGGAAACTCTTAAGAGATATATTTTGATGATTATTCCCCTTTCTCAATTTTCTTTTGGTTCTTCAGTTTTTCTGTTTATTTATCGTTGTTTATTATGTCTATTTCTTGTTTTTGCTGCTATTTAGTGTTGTTGGAATGTGCTAAGATCTACATTTTACTGAGGCTTCTTTTATTTGTACTCAAGCATAAAAAATCTATAAAAAAATATGGGATCTCCCAAGATATCACGAGACAAAGGAATCACTTCAATAAGGCTAACAAATTGAGATTGGTTGTACCGGACAAACGGTTTCGAAAATCAAAAATCCTTGTCCATTGTTCTGAAGATGATCCGAAGATTGGAAAAGAATTGTAGGAGGTGTAGCGATAACAGTAACCTGTTGGTGGCGCTAGAGTGCTCCAATGGGAGACATAAAACTTGATGGACAGTTCCCAATGAGTGCAAAATTTCAAAAATCGAAAAACCATGTGATAACTTTTGTGAGTCTTTGACTGAAGATAATACCTGCCAAATCTTGTGAAGATTGGACAACATTTGTAGGAAGAATAGCAAAAACTAATGTTTTTTTCATGAATTCAAAATGGCGGCCGCATAATTTCGGCTGGTATCACAAGTTGACATGTGTCAGCAGGGATGGATTAACGAACGGGCCTATCGGCCCATGAGCTCAGGGGGCCCATGAGCTCAGGGGGCCCCTAAGCCAGAGCTTCTGTGTGACGTCGCTGTTATTAACTTTGTATTGATATGATGATGAGAACATTTTTATTTCTATTTGGAGGATAACCCCTTGAGATGCAGCATCTCGTTTTCGAGGGGGTCCTCGAGACACAAGACAAAGACAAATACATGCACATTCAAACTCGCTCAAGTTCCCCCACCCCCAGACCTCACCCACCCCACCGACTCCCTATTGAATACATATCGTATTATTGAGAGGCATATATACACATATACATACATACACATATTCATACATATATACATACATATATATGCACATGTAACGGAGTTGTATATACAGTCCTTGCTAGCGGTTGTTAAATCCTGCATCATTGGGTCAAGACTTTTATTTTGAAATATTGTTCACATGTTAGTAGCATATCTGGCCTTGCAGCAGAAGAAAAGATAACTGCTGCAGGTAGGTTGGGCAAAAAGTGTTCGCATTAAAATCTTTAGAAAAATTTCATATATATTTGTATTACAAATACCAAGTAAATGCCTTATTTGTGTTGTCAATAAGCAATCATATAAATCACATTTCAATGAAACGTAGAATTGTATTTTATTTATCATTTTCTATTTTCGTTTGACTGTCAAGCACGTTGGCGGTTGGCTAATGGAGTTTGTAATGTTCACATGTATTTTGTCTAGGCGGACCAAAGTAATGCCCACAACTTTGTATTTGATGATCCATTGTGCAGGTAACAAAATCAATTTGTTGTTTTGATTTGAAGTGTTCTATTTTGTGTGGTAAAATTGTTATTATATGGTTATCGTACTGGTGACGTGGCTAGCATTCCCGTTTTAGAATAACTAGCCAGTAACGTCTTCGTGCATGCTACATGCAGTACTCTTTTTTTTTTCACCACAAGAGTGGAGTGTTTACTGGGTGATATGTGCTGTTCTGTGTGATACAATGTTGGATGAAGATTGTATGTTTTAGTAATTAGGAATTAATTAGAACACAGTTATTAATATAGCAGAAGAAAAGATAACTGCTGCAGGCGGACCAAAGTAATGCCCACAACTTTGTATTTGATGATCCATTGTGCAGAAATAAAAAAAACATCTTCGTCCATCCTGAGGGTTGCAGTCCTTGAAGAACAAACACAACGCAGGTTACAGTGGTGCCGTGATCCCGTTTTCTACAAATTGGTCGCTGATCAACAACTCTTCGGACCCGTGGACCTGTTTTCGTCCTACGGCTCCTGAGATCAGCTGAGCAAATACTTCTGCATACACAAATGTACACATATGTATGGGTTATGGTCGCCGCAGCATGTAAATAACTGTTATTGATGTATCAACTTTAGTGTATATAACAGTAGTTGTATATATATATATAGGCAGTTTCTACTTCTCTATTTTTTTCTCTTCTCTTTCTATCGCTTTGATTGCCATGGCTGGCGCACAGTTTACTGGGGCCCAGTGCTTTCAAACCCCAGTTAGTGTTGGTCGGGGTAGAGGTTTATTAGGGGTGCCCATCTCTTTCCCAGAGCTTAGTCCATCTGTAAGTAGTGCTGAAGGGAGGGCGGCACATGCTTCACGTTCGCTAGTTGGTGATTTACGCACTGATCACCCACAACAGGGTAGTCCTTCCACCCACCAGGGCCCCTGTACTTCCACTCCTGTAAATACTCTAGGCATTCTAGGTCAGATGGGTGACATGGTACAACACATAGGTCAGCAGCTGGCAGACAGCGTTCTCACACACTTGAGTAGGTCTAGTCCAGTAGCACCTTTGCCTGCTCCTAGTGTTCACAGTGGTAGCCACACTCCAGTTCATGACTCTATGGAAGGTTCCTCATCTCAGCGTCATGTAGTGAGTCAGAGAAAACTGAGGGATCCCCCTACTTTTAGAGGTGACAATTCAGATTCTGTTACATTGGAAGAGTGGATTGAGATCACGCGTACTTTCATTAGGAGGGGAGGCCTATCTACTGAGGAGCAAGGTGAAGAGATCCTCATCCATTTAAGGGGCAAGGCCAAGGATGTTGTGAAAGTGGGCGTGAAATCTAGTGGGGTTGACATCGGACGTAGCCCAGATTCCATATACAGCCTTTTGAGGAAACATTTCAGTTGTAAGCAGTTTTCACCCCTGCCTCTGCAAGACTTCTACATGACCCTCCCTGAGCCACAGGAGGATCCCTATGACTACTGGCTTCGTCTAAACCGTGCTGCTGATGTCGCTGCTGAGTGTCTCAGGGAACAGGGTAAGCAGCAAGACAGTCTGTCTGTTGAGGTCACACGCATGTTCATAAGGAACTGCCCAAATTCAGAATTAGCTCTCACGTTTCGTTCTAAGACCATTGACAAGTGGTCAGCTTCGGAGGTGCAAGAGATCCTGAATGAATACCACTCAGAGACATCTGTCAGAACAGTGTTGACAAAGAGAGATGGGGCTGTTATGGACAGGGCCGTAGCTGTGAACAGGATGGAGGTGAACAGTAGTCCGGTGCCTCTGTGTAACGTACAGTCTCCGCCACAGCTCGCGTCCACAGATCACTCTGCTATGGAGAGGTTGATTGGAATGCTGGAAAAAGTTATTGTGAGTAATAACCAGTCCAGACCGACAAGTGGGAGGATGCGTGACTTACCCCGTATTAAAGGCCTTAATGACTCGCCATGCTTAGTCTGCAAAGACCCCTCTCATTCTGCGTTGAAACACTGTAGAGATAACAGGCTGTGTTTCCAGTGTTTTTCACCTGACCACGCAAGGGACAGATGTCCACACAGAGGAAAGAGTGCAGCACCTGCTGGCCAGGCGTTAAACTAACTGATCTGCGTGTAGGGGAGGACCATGTAGATCTTGAGAGTACACCTCCCACCTCTGGCTTTCAAGCTTTTTCAGATTATGACTCTAAGTCAATTGTACAGTAGCGGTATTTCTTCAGAAAAAACTGTTATTTTTCAGAATTTGCAGACAGTTCCAAGGTCGGATAGTTTATTTTACACGTCAACTGCAATTGTGAGTGGACTCACTTTCAAAGCTCTCCTTGATAGTGGGTCTATGGCATGTACTCTTAGTGAGTCTGCTGAACAGAGGTTATTGGAGTACAGTCCAGGCATGGCTAAGCAGTCGGCTCAAGACATTGTGATTGTTGGCTGTGGAGGCCATCGTGTTACTCCAACGGCAATTTATGACCTCCCAGTCACTGTGTACGGCTGTTCAATGACTGTCCCCACATTAGTTGTGCCAGGTCAGACTGAGGAGATGATCCTGGGCACCAACATCATCAAAAGGCTGTTGACGCAGCTGAGAGAGACGAGTGGTTACTGGAGACTCATGTCCATGCCCAGCCACAACCAGAGTGATGAATGCTATGAGTTCTTGTCCCTTTTCTCCAACACTGAGAGGTGGAGAGGTGAGTCTGTGCCTGACAGAGTAGGTACTGTAAAGCTCCAGAGGAGTGTGACATTAGAGCCACAAACAGAGCACCTGGTTTGGGGAAAGCTACCCGTGTCGTCAGTCCTGTCGGTGGGCAGCACAGTCATCATTGAGCCAACAATGTCTAGATCAAGACCAAGACAAATAATGGTTGGTAGAGTGATCACACCACTTTGGGGAGATGGTTCTATCCCATTGAAAATCATGAATCCAACCAACCACAAAGTCGTGTTGAGAAGAAACACTAAAATAGCTGATGTGTCACCTTGTATTGCGGTGGATGATCTGCCATTGCCTGAACAGATCAAGTTAAATGTACAGTACACTGACAGCGGCCCTTCTTCAACACCCAGATCAAGTGAGGAAATGAAGCAAGCCCTGTGCAGTCTGAACCTTCCGGACATCGACCTGGAGTCTTGTGAGGTGTCAGCACGCTGGAAAGACAAGCTTCTACAGATAATCGAGAAATATGAGTCTACCTTCTCAAGGGACAAAATGGACTGTGGAGAAGCCAAAAGCTTTGTCCACCGCATTCACCTGACTGATGACAGACCTTTTCGTTTGCCGTACAGGCGTATACCACCAAGCCAGTATGATAAACTGAGACTGGCTTTGAACGAGATGGAGGAGAAAGGAATCATCCGCAAGTCGCACAGTGATTATGCGTCTCCCCTCGTGCTGGTCTGGAAGAAGAATGGTGACTTACGTATCTGTACGGACTTCAGGTGGTTGAATGCTCGGACTGTCAGAGATGCCTACCCGTTGCCTCACCAGTCTGATGTGTTGGCCGCGCTGGGCGGAAACGCCTTCTTCTCTACCATGGATCTGACGTCAGGCTATTATAACGTACCTCTGCAGGAAGAGCATAAGAAATACACAGCTTTTACTTCACCTTTTGGCCTGCACGAATACAACAGACTTCCCCAGGGTCTCTCCAACAGTTCAGGCACATTCATGAGAATGATGATGTCCATCTTTGGAGATGAGAATTTCAGCAGTGTCCTGTGTTACCTGGATGACCTGATGGTGTTTGCCCCATCCGAGGCTGTGGGTCTTCAACGCCTTGAAATGGTCTTCTCCCGTCTGTCCAGTCACAACTTAAAGCTGGCCCCGAAGAAATGCTTCTTCTTAAGACGATCCGTCAAGTTCCTTGGCCACATTGTCTGTGAAGAAGGCATTAGGACGGATCCAGGCAAAGTCGAGGCCATCAGCAAAGTCCAGAAGGTTGATCTAATGGAGGCTGACGGGCAGACACCGTGTTCAAAGAAGATCAGGTCGTTCCTTGGTATGGTGCTTTAGTATCAACACTTTATTGAGGGATGTTCTGCAAAGGCCAAGCCACTCTTCCAGTTAACAGCAGGCTCCTCCAGAAAGCAAACTCGTGGGAGGAAGGGGAAGAAGTCGAAGAACAGGCTCAGCGTCACGACACTCGCTCCTGCATGTCAGAAGGCTTTCGAAGCCCTGAAAACAGGTCTGTTGCACAGCGTTACTTTGGCGCACCCATTCTTCGACCAACCTTTCATTCTGGCTGTAGACGCGTATTTTGATGGAGTTGGAGCAGTTCTTTCTCAAGTCCCACCTGGTGAAAAGATAGCGAGACCAGTAGCTTTTGCCAGCAGGACGCTGTCTCGTTCACAGATGAACTACCCTGCTCACAGACTGGAATTCTTTGCATTGAAGTGGGCTGTCTGTGAAAAGTTCAGCCATTGGCTAAAGGGACGCCACTTCACAGCATGGACTGACAACAACCCTTTGACATACATTTTGACAAAGCCCAGACTGGATGCCTGTGAGCAGCGGTGGGTGGCCAAGCTTGCATCCTACAGCTTTGATATTAAGTATGTTCCAGGACCCAGAAACATTGTTGCTGATGCTTTGAGCAGAGAGCCATTCGTCCAGTCTTGCATAGGCCATCGCCTTGTCACAGAGCCATATCTGTCTCTCTTGAGGAATGTCAGTGGTGTTGTGGATGACACAGTGCAACATGCCTTCAAGTCCACCAACAATCATCAGATGGTCCTGAGATTGGGCAAAGATCCACACAATACATCTACCAACGAAGCCTCAGACACTGGTTCAATTGAAGCTCCAGATATTTCAGCTGTTCTGGATGCTCATGCCTCTGGTGGCTTGAGTGAAGTCATGGGTGCGAGTCCAGCTACTCCTCAACTGCAGCAGGTTAACTCTCCCTTTCCTCGCAGCAGCCTCGTCGACCAGCAAGGGCAGGATGGCACCATCGGCCGAGTCCTCTACTACATCGAGAGACAACGAAAGCCATCTAAGTATGAAAGAGCAGATGAGCCCTCCAGTGTGTGTCAGCTGCTTAAATACTGGGACAAGCTGGTTGTTCACGATGGTTTACTGTGCAAGACGAGAAGAGACCAGAACACAAACAGGCGACTTTTTCTCTTTGTGGTGCCCAACTCTCTCAAGGCTCAAGCGCTCGATGGGATTCATGATGCAGCTGGTCATCAAGGGAAGAGCCGAACGCTGTCTCTGGCGAGACAGAGATTCTTCTGGGTCGGCATGAAACGAGACATTGACGATTATGTGAGAAACTGTCATCGCTGTGTTGTCGGGAAGACACCAGAGCCAAATGCTTGCGCTCCACTTGAGAGCATCCGCACATCAGAGCCGATGGAGCTGGTCTGCATCGACTTTTGGTCTGCAGAGGTCATTGATGGGAAGTCCATGGATGTGCTCGTGGTGACTGATCATTTTTCCAAAATGGCTCATGCATTCCCATGCAAGAATCAATCTGCCAAGCAAGTGGCCCGCAGACTCTGGAATGACTTCTTTCTCGTCTATGGTTTTCCGAAGAGAATTCATTCTGATCAGGGAGCGAATTTTGAGAGCAAGCTGATCAAGGAGCTGTTGACTCTTTCAGGTGTTGAAAAGTCTCACACAACACCGTATCACCCCATGGGCAATGGTGTGGTTGAAAGATTCAACAGGACCCTCGGATCCATGATAAGAACGTTGCCACCCAAGTCCAAAGCCAAATGGCCTCAGATGCTGCAGCTACTCACCTTCTGCTACAATTGCATGGAGCACGAGACAACAGGCTTTGCACCATTCTATCTCATGTTTGGCAGAGTCCCTCGTCTCCCGGTTGACATTCTATTCCAACATGTACTTTCTGATGGCGTAGTGGTGGATCACAATGAGTTTGTGTCACGCCTAAGGAAAGATGTACGTGAGGCGGTTCAGATTGCACAGAAACACAGTCAGAAAGAGCAGACTCGCCACGCCAGGCTTTACAACAGGAAGATCAAGGGTTCGCCACTTGCCATTGGTGACAGAGTACTCGTTGCAAACAGAGGTGAAAGAGGTAAAAGGAAGGTAGCTGACAAATGGGAGTCTGCTCTGTATGAAGTTGTAGCTGTTAAGCCTGACATCCATGTCTACAAGATCAAAGACATCAACTCAGACAAACTGCGAGTAATCCATCGAAATCTACTGCTTCCTGTGAACTTCTTACCGATTGACGATGGACAGGAATCCCAGACCAGTGACAGTGATGAGGTTGTCTCCGTTAACCCTCCAGTCGAGATGGATGGCAGTGACGAGATGGTTCCTGAAGTCAACCCTCCAGCCGAGGTGGATGGCAGCGGTGACCGAACTGCGCACTGGGTGCTCTCTAGCCATGACCATTTTGAGATGGAGGATCATCAGACTTGTCTCTCTGAAGTGTGTGAGGTAGCTGATTGTGTGCCAGGGCCGTTTGATTCAGCCAGTGGCGTCATGAGTGAAGCGAGGAAGCAGAACAGTGATGTTCCTTCTGCAAACAGTGACCCATCCGATGTTGAGTCCCAACAAGTAGTGCTCCCGTATGAAGATAGAGGTTCGGATGAGCTTGTTGTGTGCATTCAACCTCGGGGCTTTGAGAACACAGTTGCCCGAACGAGACGAAGCAGAGTTATCAAGCCACCACAGAGACTTGTTTGTGAGATGAATGAGCAGGTGCTTGACACTTCAGGGTCCACAGTGACCTCTTTTTTTTCTCTAGTTAAGAGCTTGTTTTGAAATTCTTGTTGTAGTAACAGATGTCATTCTAGTCGGTCTGACCTGACTAAGGAACAGTTAGAGATGAGTATCAGATATAGAATAGCAGAATTTGAGGTGTAACAGGCATCTCTTGGGTCTACTTTCAGTCTGGGGTAAGGCGCCATTCCATTCTTTAAGTACTCCTTAGTTGGAGGATTGTTTTAATCGACGGCTTGTGATATTTTTTAGTGACATCCTGGTCAAATTCTTTTCTCTTTTTCTTTCCTTCTCTCTTTTCTTGTCTGTTAGTACTTCTCCGATATGTCTCCAATTTAGCAGAATTTAAGGGGGGTGTATGTAACGGAGTTGTATATACAGTCCTTGCTAGCGGTTGTTAAATCCTGCATCATTGGGTCAAGACTTTTATTTTGAAATATTGTTCACATGTTAGTAGCATATCTGGCCTTGCAGCAGAAGAAAAGATAACTGCTGCAGGTAGGTTGGGCAAAAAGTGTTCGCATTAAAATCTTTAGAATAATTTCATATATATTTGTATTACAAATACCAATTAAATGCCTATTTTGTGTTGTCAATAAGCAATCATATAAATCACATTTCAATGAAACGTAGAATTGTATTTTATTTATCATTTTCTATTTTCGTTTGACTTTCAAGCACGTTGGCGGTTGGCTAATGGAGTTTGTAATGTAATGTATTTTGTCTAGGCGGACCAAAGTAATGCCCACAACTTTGTATTTGATGATCCATTGTGCAGGTAACAAAATCAATTTGTTGTTTTGATTTGAAGTGTTCTATTTTGTGTGGTAAAATTGTTATTATACGGTTATCGTACTGGTGACGTGGCTAGCATTCCCGTTTTAGAATAACTAGCCAGTAACGTCTTCGTGCATGCTACATGCAGTACTCTTTTTTTTTCACCACAAGAGTGGAGTGTCTACTGGGTGATATGTGCTGTTCTGTGTGATACAATGTTGGATGAAGATTGTATGTTTTAGTAATTAGGAATTAATTAGAACACAGTTATTAATATAGCAGAAGAAAAGATAACTGCTGCAGGCGGACCAAAGTAATGCCCACAACTTTGTATTTGATGATCCATTGTGCAGAAAAAAACAACATCTTTGTCCATCCTGAGGGTTGCAGTCCTTGAAGAACAAACACAACGCAGGTTACACACACATATACACAAACCTTCACCCATACACACGTACGGTATTTATTCATAAATAAAAAAATTAAGAAAAAAGAAAGAAAAGTCCAGTCAAACATGAGCAAAACATTTACAGCAACAATTTGCTTGTAAGTGATTATAAAGGGATATTTTAAAGGAGTGCAAAGAGGTGATAGATCTTAGAGACCCTGGTAGGCTATTCCAGTCTGAAGGGGCTTTAAATTTAAAGGTACGCCTGCCACTCTCTTTTGAGATGTTTGGTACAGTAAAGAAGGGGTATTCGGTGTGTCTCAGTCTGTAGATAGGTCTATATGGAATTAAATATTCCTTCAGGTAAGGAGGATAGTCAGAGTAGACACATTTGAATATAATCTGGTACCAGTGAAACTGTCTTCTGGCTTTTGGTGATAATAAATTCAGTGTGTTATACATAATACAATGGTGAGTAGTGAACGGACATCTCAACACAAATCTGCACATACTATTGAAAACAACATTTAGTGCTTTTAGATTGGATTCTGATGTGTTTTGATAGACAACATCTACATAGTCTAATATAGGAAATATTAGCTGTGTCACAATTCTTAACCTAATCAGTTGAGTGAAACAGTTAATAGAACGATACAATATTCGTAAATTACAATTTATTTTATTGACTACTGAATGAATGTGACGCCTAAAGGAGAGTTGTGAGTCAAGTACAAGGCCCAAATATTTGAGTTCATCAACTTTAACTAGCGGAGTATCATCTAAGAATTTAAGTAAGAGATTGTTGTCTTGATTCAGTGTAGCTGATCCGTTGGGAAACAGCATACTATATGATTTTTTCTTATTGAGTAGTAGGTGGTTGGAATGGAACCAAAGTTGGATGGCATTAAAGTTAGATTGCAGTGTGGATTGAATCCTAGAAATCGACGCGTTAGATGCATAGATCACCGTGTCATCTGCATATAGATGAATAAGACAGTCTGAGCATGTTTGAGGAAGATCATTGATAAATATAGAAAATAAAAGAGGCCCTAAGGAAGAGCCTTGAGGGACACCTTTTTCCATTATTAAGGATTCTGATAGATAACCCTGAAAAGAGACACGCTGACGTCTAGAATGGAGATAAGAGTTAAACCAAAGAAGAGATTGTTTAGAGAGGCCTATCGCATGTAGTTTGTCAAGAAGCATATAATGATCAACCATATCGAAGGCCTTAGTGAGATCTATAAATATTGCACCAGTCGACATGTTATTGCTTAAGGAGGATGAAACATCATTGGTAAATTTTAGAAGAGCAGTAGTTGTAGAAAACTTAGGTCTGAAACCAGATTGATTAGGTGACAGAATGGAGAAATCATTAATATATTTAAATAGTTGATTAAATATTAGTTTTTCAAACACTTTTGCTATACTACTTATGATGGAAATGGGTCTGTAGTTGTTAAGGTCAAGTGCATCGCTACCCTTGTGTATTGGTGTTACTCTGGCAGACTTCCACATTGATGGAACCACACAGGTGGATAACGATAAGTTAAATAAATCAGATAAAGGAAATGCCAGTACATGAGAGGCGAGCTTGATAAACTTGATCTCCAGACCATCAGGATCAGTACCATTATCTGCCTTTAGATCAGAGATTGCCAGTTGGACGTCAATAGGATTCATTGTAGCGAATGAGAAGGAGCTGCTTAACTCATCTAAGCAACTCATTAACGCAACTCATTAACGCATCGTGTCATGATATGACACGATGCGCCGTAGCCAGTATATGCTAGGCTTAAGTCATTGAAGAGTGACTTCTTAAGATTGTGGCCTGCAATCTATGTTTCCGAATGTTTATGTGGCGCTGCTGCTATTTCTGACTGCCCGTCTCTAATTGCGAAGGGGAACGCTCATTCTCCGTCCTGTCCAGGACCAAAAACGATTTGAGGACTAAGATGACACAAAAACGCCTCAAGGCACTTTCTCTCATGGCAATTGAGAGCGAACTGACAAAAACACTGGACTTTGATGATGTTGTGGATGATTTCGCACGAAGCAGAGCCAAAAAAAAATGCATTGTTTAAGGTAAGACTATTTTATGATTAATTTAGGCTTATAAAGTCTTCCTCTGTTTGCTATATGTGACACCATAGCTTGCTGTCAATTGTTTTTAGACTTTGTTCTTGTTGATATCAGAGGTGGCTCCGGTCTGCAGGAGGAGCGGTCTGGTGTGGCCTGTTCTTGACGTTGAGCTCACTCTCTTCTCTGCTTGCTTTGGCCCTGCAGCTACTGGGGCTGGCTGCAGCACCTGTTATCCCCAGCTCCCCTGCTGACATTTTTGCACTACACATACACTATGCTGATCTGCACTACACATACACTATGCTGATCTGCACTACACATACACTATGCTGATCTGCACTACACATACACTATGCTTATCTGCACTACATTTTTCGCTTTACCTTTTCTTGCTTCTCAGTTACGGATTTTTGTAAGTAGTTCATTTAATCATTTAATAAATTACCTTTTGACTCGGTGTGGTCTCCCTACTATATTATTTACACTTTGAGCCCTGTGGTTGTAACGATTACAAAAGTTATTTGTTTAATTCATATAACCAAAGTCTCTGCTGTCATATAATCCGCGTTATGTTGTTTGCTCAGCTCCGGTATCGTTGTTTTCAAAACATGTAATGTTTTGCGAGCGATTCTTTTATTTTTTTGCAGGGGGGCCTTGACACGTCCAGGCCCAGGGGCCCATTGTTTCTTAATCCGTCCATGTGTGTCAGACATGGGATCTCCCAAGATATCACGAGATACAGGGATTAATGAAATCACAGTCATAGAGAAAGAGTTGCGTCAACTCCTTTGCCTTCAAAAGTTACAAACAAAACAGCCGCATCGTTGACAAACAGCTGTTTGACAGCACTGTTTGAAGGTAATAAGTAAAATTTGCTTATTACAGATATTATTTTGTTCAGTAGTTACCAAAAACCTATTTTTGTGGCGCTCCGCAATCGCTTCAGTGAGTCTTTCCATTTATTTAAATCTCCCGCTCAGCTTTGTTTGGAACTGTTTCGTGACACACAAACCACGTGACACCTAGCTTCCTGACACTCAGTTGACGCAACTCTTTCTCTCTATAGCTCTGACTTAAATAAGTCAAATCAAGTTATTTGCCAAAACGCATTTTAGATTCCTGCACCCCCTCCCAGTAGTCACATGACACCAAATTGTTTGGACATCCTCAGAAGAAGGTTCCGAGTCGAGGTACCAAGTTTGGTGTTGATTTCTCAAAGGTTTTTCAAAGCACAAATACAGGGAAAACAAAGCTGACTGATTATTAGCTAATTGGGGCCTGTTCCATAAATGCTGCTCAAAAAAGCTGGACTTAAAGTCCCAAACCTGACTTGAATTAACCTAACAAGTCAGTCGGGGCTAAACCGGTTCCCTTAAGGCCAATTCTAGTTATCGCAGTCTGACTAATTCAAGTCAGATACTACGATACTACCAGACAGCCATAAGCAGGCAATGTAGGTTTGTATCATTCTGAAATCACTGTTCACCATTGTTTAATGCATTATGCATTATAAGTTGATTTTCTATAAAGGTATTGAACTGATAGTGGTAATAAAAAAAAACCCATCAAGCCAGAAAGTCTGTGGTGAATTATCGTTTTCCCGTTGGGTCAGTGTTACAGGAAGGTCTGGTTAAGCAACAACACGCGCTAAGCCTCACAGTTAGCTTGCCCCGGACCAGGGCTGCGTTTCCTGATAACGATGGATCGTAGCAACGATCAAGCAAAATAACGAAACAATCGATATTTCTTACGTGCAATTCCCAAACATGCTCGTAAGGAGTAGGTTTATCTATGCGCTTTCAAGAGCTACTAATTTTCAAGAGACACTTTGGCTATGGTATCTTTGGGAACGGCTCGTAAAACTAAGATTCATCATACGATGGATTCTACGATCAACTTAGGCTTACGACGCTTTCAGGAAACGCAGCCCAGGTTAGTTTCGCAGCATAAGTTGCCATAGTAACTGAGTTCGAACTACGCTGAGCTGACTTTATGGAACCGAATGAACTGGAAATGAGTCAGACTATCTGACATAAGCCTGGCCTATTTGGTAAACTCGCTTTATGGAACAGGGCCCTGGTTTGGTAGCTAGTACTGGAGCTGGCATCATCTTTGGCATCATCTTTGATCCCTCTCTCACCTTTGAATCACACAAACTCAATTTCTAAGATTGGTTTCTTTCACCTTCATTGCAATGCTCGCCTCCATCCCTTCATTTGCCTTAAAAATGCAAAAACACTGGTTATTGCATTTATATCATCAAGTCTTGACTATTGCAATGCTCTCCTCCTTGGATTACCTGCCAAATCTATTGCTAGGTTGCAATACATTCAAAACTCGGCCGCTAGACTTCTCACACATACCATAAACTCAGCTCACATTACTCCTATCGTGTCTGAACTACACTGGCTTCCGTTTTCATTCCGCATCAAATACAAAATAATCCTGGTAACATTTAAATCACTACACGGTTTGGGACCTTTCTACCTCAGTGAACTGTTTCTCCCCTAAAACCAGACTCGCTCTCTCAGGGCCTCTGGGCTTGTACTCCTCTCTGTCCCTAGATCTCGTATCTATACTATGGGTATCAGGTATTCTAGTGTAACTGCTCCCAAAATATGGAACTCACTCCCACTGTCTCTTTGCAGCATCACATCCATCTCCGAATTCAAATCACAATTAAAAATACTAGTGCACAGTGCCTGTGATGCAGTCAGTGATTACAATGTCAGTGAAACACACAAATACAGATTCCTTGAACTATAGAAGTCCGTGCCTGTGAAGCAGCTGGTGATGACAGCTTCTCAGGGGTTTTGGTACCTATATTTCTTAGATCAAAATTCTCTGTTATCTCTGAAGTACTTGTTCAACCTCATCTATTCTAGTCAAATTAGCATTGCTGTGTTAACCTACTGTAACGCCAGAGCCTTCTGCAGCTGGTAATTGGCTGCCACGTGTCTGTTTGTGGATTGTCCGGTGCAAAGTCTTGATCTTGTTTTCCAGTTCAGCCCAAGCCTTGTTAAGAATACGTCTACTGTTACTGACCGTAGCTAGTTGTCTTACTCCGTTTTGGATCTCCGGTATTGCCCTGTCTACCGTGTACCGATCTTTGCCTGTCCAACCATTCTAATAAATCTGTGCTCTGCACTTGGATCCAACCCCGTCTGGTACATCCTTACAGAAGACTTCGCCAACCATGGATCCAGCAGAAGCAACTGCCATGCGTGCTGCCCTGTCCGTCCAGGGAGAGTTACTCGGTGAACACGATGCACAGTTACGCCTTGTCGCTCAACGCCTGGCGGACATGTCAGCGCCTCCTCCCGACCCACTTCCTCCGGCTCCTGTGGCTGCTACGCACGTCCGTGTGGCAACCCCAGAACGATATGACGGAACGCCTGACCGATGTGAGGGGTTCCTGCTCCAATGTTCCCTGTTATTCACCCACCAACCATCCGCTTTTCCGACTGACACAGCCAAGGTGGCGTTCATCATCTCTCACCTTACCGGCGATGCGCTGAAGTGGGCAACCGCTGCATGGAACCGCCAGGGGGTTTCCTTGGAGCAATTCCTGGACCAGGTCCGACAGGTCTTCGATCACCCCAACCAGGGTAAGGACGATGGTGAGAAGCTTTTCACTCTGCGACAGGGAAATCAGCCGGTTGCGCAGCATGCCATGTCTTTCTGCATCCTGGCTGCTGGCAGCGGCTGGAACGAGATGGCACTGCGTACAGCATATCGACGAGTGCTTAATACCACCTTGCAGTCTGAGTTGGCTTGTCGGGATGAGGACCTGGATCTGGACGCATTGATGGCACTTTCCTTCAGACTGGATAACATCATCCAAGCCCGGCGAGGTATGTCCCGCGCCCCGATGCTTCCACAAGCAACACCAGTGTCATACCATTCCGAGCCCATGGAGGTGGGTCGTACCCAACTCTCATCAGCAGAGAGACAGCATAGAATCGGAGGGAGCCTTCATCCTGCTCAGGAAGTTGTTCACAAGTGCACCCATCCTGTCTCACCCTGATCCTTCTCTCCCTTTTGTAGTCGAGGTGAACGCCTCTGAGTCCAGGGTGGGAGCTGTGCTGTCCCAACGTGATGGAAACCCAGCAAAACTACACCCCTGCGCCTTCTTTTCACGGAAGCTATCACCCACTGAGAGGAACTATGACGTCAGCAACAGTGAACTACTGGCAATGAAGCTGGCATTTGGTGAATGGCGTCACTGGCTCAAGGGAAGTAAACATCCCTTTACAGTTTTTACTGACCATCGCAACCTTGAGTATCTCCATACAGCCGAGAGGCTGAACACACGTCAGGCGCGCTGGGCTCTGTACTTCACTCGTTTCGATTTCACCCTGACCTACAGACCTGGAAGCAAGAACACCAAGGCGGACGCCCTCTCCTGAGAGTTTGATGCACCATTGTCACCGCCCACTGAGGAGTACATCCTACCGCGTGCCAGCCTAGTAGCTCCGGTCAGGTGGGACATAGAAGAGACCATCTGTCAGGCTCAGACCTCAGATCCGACCCCGGCTGCATGTCCTCCATCGAAGGTGTACGTTCCTGAGTCAGTTCGCTCTCGTCTCCTCTCTATGGTTCACGCCACGCTTGCCTCAGGACACCCGGGGATTCGGCGGATGCGTTCCCTCCTGGAGTGAACCTACTGGTGGCCATCTCTTGCTAAAGACCTGACTTGCTAAAGTCTCAGGGTAACACCACTGTCCTGGTCGTTATCAATCGTTTTTCTAAATCATGCCGGTTACACCCTCGGCCACAAATCCCTACGGCCATGGAGACGGCCGAAGCCCTGTTCCACCAGGTGTTCAAGTACTACGGGCTACCAGAGGACATTGTCTCGAAAAGAGGGTCACAGTTCACTTCCAGGGTATGGTTATCCTTGATCAAACGCCTTAACATCAATGTCAGTCTCTCTTCAGGCTACCATCCTCAATCGAACGGACAGACGGAAAGGTTGAATCAGGAACTCGGTCGGTTTCTCAACTCCTACTGCAGCATCAACCAGACAGACTGGAGCAGGTTCCTCCCCTGGGCTGTGTATGCTCAAAATTCCCTGATGAGCTCCTTTACGGGCATCACACCTTTTCAATGTGTCCTTGGATTCCAGCCTTTTTTTGATGGTTGGGGGAAACCACAACTGTGCCCGCGGTGGATGACTGTCTGAGCCGCAGTGAGGAGGTCTGGCAGGCGGCCCATGTTCGCCACCAGAGAGCAGTGCGCGGCCAAAGGATAGAGGCTGATCGGCGGCGGCGCAAGCCTCCTAACTATCAACTGGGGCAACAAAAAACATCAAGCTGCGGCTGCCTTGCAAGAGGCTAAGTCCCAGGTTCATTGGTCCTTTTCCTGTCCTGAAGTGGATTAACGCTGTTTCTTACCATCTGCAGTTACCCCCTCACTACCGGATCTCACCTACGTTCCATGTTTTGTTATTGAAACCGGCTGCAACGGTTTCGGACCTTGTTGCCTCGGACACGTCGCAGGTCTCGGAGGCTCCTCCTCCCCCATTGCTCCTGGATGACGGCCTGGCCTATGCAGTTCGGGCTCTCCTGCGCTCTCGCCGTAAACGAGGTCAGCTCCAATACCTGGTGGATTGGGAGGGGTATGGTCCTGAGGAGCAGTCCTGGGTTCCCGCCCGTGATGTTCTGGATCCCGCCTTCATCGCGGACTTCCATCGGTCCCATCCTGCCTTCCCCGCTCCGCGGAGGCGTGGCCGGCCTCGAGGCTCTCGTGGGTCGGCTTCCGGGGCTGCCCGTAGAGGGGTGAGGTACTGTAACGCCAGAGCCTTCTGCAGCTGGTAATTGGCTGCCACACTCGGCATCCCCGTAATATTAGGACAATCTGCACTCAATCGGCTACACCTGTGTAGCCGATTGAGTGCAGCAAGAGTTGGAACTGCTGATTTGGGGCCTAGTATGGTCAAAAGCACAAACTTCCTTCCATACAGGTACTTATGGAATTTCTTGACACCGAATATTATGCTCAATGCTTCTTTTTCAATTTGAGCATAATTGGATGAAATTATGGATGAAAGAGTCCTTGATGCAAAAGCGATTGGTTGCTCTTCACCAGAGGCTAGCACATGCAAAATTACTGCACCAACACCATATGGACTGGCGTCACATGCTAGCCTAAGAGGCTTCTCTGGGTCATAGTGTGCAAGACACTTGCTGTTCAGGAGACACTGTTTGCAGGCTTTGAATGCGTCTTCACATTTCTCGGACCATGTCCATGGTGTGTCTGTGTGTAGCAGCTGGTGAGGTGGATGCAGTAATGTACAGTACTGTGCAAAAGTCTTAGGCACAATAAAAAATTAAGAAGGTTAAGGAAAAATGCTTTAAGAAATAATGAAATTAAAAGATTTCACAAAAAGTTTTGCAAAACTGCACTTTTATACTGCTGCACAAATAAAAAAATTATATTACATTTATATTACATATTACATATATTTATTTGATTAAATGTTGCATTCAAATCTGAAAAAAATGCAGCAACATTAAATTTAGATTTACTATAATTCTAATTTATTTTTATTACAAATAGGTACGGTACCAAACTTTCTGCATCACTATTAGTATCCTCATCATCAGAGATGTCGCCTACTAATTAATAAACTGCTTTGCGCAATTCCTGTGTTGTTCTTAATTACGATTAAATAATAATAATAAAAGCTGCCCTCGTGTACACATCGCCCTCATTGAAAAATGTAATTCAAGAGAAGCTGTAGCATTTAATTGAAGAAATAGAGTATAAGAAATTATTTGTGTAAAAAATCTTGGGTGCCCAAGACTTACACAGTACTGTAGATACATTTGCCGAGAACTTGCCATAATAATTAAGCAATCCCAGGAATGATCTTAGCTCTGTAACATTCTGTGGAGCTGGTGCGTTTACTATGGCTTCTACCTTGCTTGCTGTTGGGTGAAGAAGTCCTTGTGCATCAATTCTGTATCCGAGGTACTCCACTGAATCTTGCAAGAATGCACACTTAGATTTTTTTATCCTTATTCCATGCTTTTCTGGCTCAAGCTACAATTTTTGATAAGCGAAGGACAGGTCAAGTTTACTGAAAACTATTCAGCCAGCCAGAGTAGCAAATAAGTCCTCAGCGTTTGGTAGAGGATATTCCTCTGGGAGTATGCATCTATTCACAGTCACTTTGTAGTCACCGCATAATCTCACAGCCTTGTCTTGCTTTGGTACTACGACGATAGGTGCAGCCCAATCACTCCTTCCCACTTGTGTAATGATTCCATTCTTCTGTAAGCGCTCAAGTTCTTTTTCCACTGCTTCCCTCAACGCATAAGGTACTGGTCGTGACTTGTGGAAGATTGTTTTGGCATTGCTCTGCACTTTAATCTTTGCTCTGAAGTCTTTAATCTTCCCATATCCGTCCTTGAACAAGTCTTTGTGCTTTTCAAGCATGTCTTGCAGTGTGAGTGGTTCAGTTCTCTGAAGGCTGAAGATCTTTCCCCAGTTCGGCTTTACCTTCTGCAGCCAATTTCTTCCCAGCAATGGCGGTCTACTGCCTTTAACCACCACAAGTGGCAACTTCCACTCTTGTTCCCTATACTTCACCGGCACCAGGACCTTCCCCAGCACAGGTATGATATCTCCTGTGTATGAAGACAGATGAATGGCAGCTGGTTTTAGTGAGCAATTCTTCAGTTGCTCCTGATAAAGGGACTCTGGAATCAAAGATACTGAAGCAGTATCCACTTGCATTTTCACTGGTTTCCCAGATAACTCCATGCTGACAAAAATGCCGTCTTTCTGTCCTTGTGCAGTGTATACTGTAAACAATTCCAGCTCATCGCCATCACCATCTTCTGAGTCAGCCGTTTCCCTGGTTGCTATGACCATTTGCGCTTGGTCCCTGTCTTATTTTCTTGCAGACTCTTTTCAAATGTCCAACTTTCCTGCATCCATGGCATGTTTCAGTGCGGTAGTGGCATTCCGTTGGTTGATGGTTATCCTTGCCACATCGATAGCATTTCTCTGAAACCCGTTGTTTTCCTCTAGAATCATCCGGTCGTAACGTGAACTTTGACCTTTCATGTGATGTCGTCTTTCACTTGAAGTATTGAAGACTTTGTTAACTGCACCTTTTGGTTTCTCAGGATGTTCTCTCAATTCTTCCGTGTCCTTGTAGGCCAATTCTAGAGCAAGTGTAATTTCACAGGCCTTTTGGAAAGTGAGTTGTTTTTCAGAGAGTAGCCTTTTGTGATACCGCTCCCCTAAGAGGCCTCATACAAAGTGCTCGCTAGTTTCTTCAGTGCAAGGAGTTTGTAGAATCTGAAGCGTTCCGCTATCAAGATAGGCGTCGGCTTGAAATGCAGTGACATGGCTTTCGTGAGGTTATCGTAAGTCTCCTTACTGACTTTTTTCGGTGCAACCACATTTTTTTGTAATCCATATTCGGTCGGACCCAAAACACTCAGGAATACATCCGCATTCTTCCTTGCATCAATGTCATTTGCAGACAGCCATCTTTCAAACCTTTCCACCCTTACAAAAAAGAAGTATACTTCAAGTTTATTTTGTAAGTATACTTAGTATAAAAAGTATACTATTATCATGGTACTTAAGAGTATACTAGCAGTGTACTAAAAGTGTACTTATTTATATACTATTTTTGTACTAAGTAAACTGAATTGGCCCACTTTTTAGGTAATTTAGTACACTTTTAAGTACACTTAGTGTATTTGAGGTTTACTTTTGAATACTGTAAAGTAGCCTGTGTAGTGCAATACTTTCAAGTGCACTTTCAATTAATGCAAGTACATCAAGAAGTAAACTTAATAAATGACAATTCTATGTCAATGTCAATACTCTGATTTACTAATATATTTAAATGTTTAGGGACCCTTCTTTCAGCTAAGGATCTGTGGCGTCACTGATCTTGCGTCGCCAAGTAACACCACAGATCCTTAGCTGAAAGAAGCTAATTATTGTGTATACACTAAAGATTAAATAATCCAGCTCCTTTTATGAAACGTAACACTCATTTAACTCATGGTTACAATGGTAAACCGGCACAACAATGACAACTAGAGAGGGTACAATTTCTGGGGAAATTGTAGGGTGTGCTTGCTTGCGTCGGTTGCACAGGGGTCCGTTTTTGAATGAAATTTTTACAACTGATTTCTGTATATTTTATATGAAAATGCATACTTATTATTTATAAAGATTAAATAGATTTAAAGGATTTTTTTTTTGCTGCTCATTTACAACTGAAAATACAAGTGAAGTGTAGAATGAAATAGATGTCTTCTCATTTCCCCTGCAAGAGGCAGCCTCATCGTTGAATCAAAACGAATAAATTTGGCAGACCGGTGTAAAAATGGACCTAATCTCTATGACTTAAACATCATTTTAAGTTTTTCCCTTCTCGTGATATTTTCAGGCATGTAGCCTACTCATTGCATTCATTCATTAATAAAGAACCCCCTTTGAAGATTATTCTACGACGTTACCCGGCAGTAGAAGATGGAATCGCGATTCAGACAGTCCCATCTGCTAACTGAAAATATGCCCCCCAAAACGTAAATAAGCTTGACATTTATTTAGTGGAAAATCGCTCATTCATAAAAAGCTCACTGGTAGCGATCATTGTCAGTAACAACGCAAAATGCGATATAGCCCTGTGTGGAGAAGCTGCCCCGGTAAATTGTACTACTACGGTACAGTACTAGTAGACTACTGCTGTGTTCGTCTTGGTAGCGATTGCGTTGGTTGAATTGGATTTAACGTTCCGTTGTACGGTTTAGGCTGAAATTAATTATTTTCATGAACAGATTGGCAACGTTTAGGCTGTGGCAATGAAGTTCAGGTTAGTAGTTAGATAGACTTTTGATTAAGTAAGGGGAGTGCCGAACATGTTCTGTCGCCGTTTGACTTCCTACAGCTGTGTAGATGTTTTTGTAGTGTCTCGCGTAGGCTACAGCATTGCAGTGAGCAACACTGGTTTGAAACCACAGGTAATGATAATTTCACCCACAAATCGTTTACTTGTAATGTAATGTCATAATAAATCCTACAACGAAAATGTATTTGTGAGGAATGTTTATTTTAAAGATTGAAAACCGATGCATCATAGACCACTGTAGTATGTGTTGCCCGGGCAACAGAGGCTAATGTCATGATGCTAATGCTTCAGTGAAATAGTAGACTACCGTTTCCAAAAGTAGATGTGGGCCTACTTCCTTAATAATATCAGCTAATATTGTACATTACATTTCATAATTGTGTTTCACATCACAAAGTAAAATGAGTAAATAGTTATCACCCTGGCCTCTTTGCTTGTGGCGTTCCTGCAGCTGCCTTGCAGTAAAGCTATAGTTAGCCTAGCTATCCCCCAAGTTAAGATGTGAAACGAATGTTCTGCTACAGGTAGTCACGCGTGTTTTCGTGACGTTAGTGACGTTAGTAACGTCAGTGACTGTGGCTAGCAAATTAGCCACCGTTAGCTTCACTTTTCACCACAAAAACGCAATTTCTACTTAAACCATGCAACGGAACGTAAATAAAAATACAACCAACGCAATCGCTACCAAGACGAACCTTTTGACACCGCCGTTGTGTATGTAGTCCAAATATTGACTGATCCTTAGGGGGGCGAAAATAAATAATAAATAAATAAATATATATATATGTGAGAGAACAAAGGTTGTGCTCTCGCCGAAGGCTTGAGCACACCCAATTACCACACAACAAAACACTACATTCTAAGCAGACACAAAAAAAACGAAATCATGAAGTTACATTTGTATTTCGAACAAACGGCAAACTTATCGGCAAATTTTTACATTATTTACCGCCTTGCATCATGAGAATTGAGAAGCCAATGAGCCACTCTATCTTCATTTTTTCACGTCCTTATTTCGTTCTTCAGTCAGTTATATATCTATAGTATAACCTTCAAATGCACAATGCAACCCTTCTGTCTGCTTCTTTCTCAAGTAGCTTTTTCGTTTTTTCCATTAATACTCCAATTGATAATTATTAGTATAAGAGTATAGGTCTTCAAAATGTTTTTGCAGTAATTAAAGGCCGATATATGCTTCTGCGTTTTTCGAAAAACTGACACATAGGAACGCCCTCGTCTCCGTGGAACGCCCTTTACGAGCTCTCCGTCAGCCCTTGGAGAGCCCCGGAGAGCTCGACATGCACCTCCTGAATTTTCTAACTATCCGTCGTAATTTCGGAGAGCGACGGAGAGCTACGGAGACCCCCTTGGCTGTGATTGGTCAGTATTAAGAACCGCTTGCGTCAGGGGCGGGGTTGCCGTGATAAACAGGACGAACAGAATCCTTTGACCGCCATTGCTGTAAGTTTTTACAATTTATATTTCAGCTAAACAGTACATGTAAATCAGGATCTGAATTAAAATGTGACGAGAAATGGGCAGTGTAGTTGCTGAAAATGTGCTTTATAATAATAGAAAACGTACATCCTTACTCCAGAAGAAATGTATAAAATGTTATGTTTCGAAGCATACTTCTTTAAAGAATATCAAAAGTTAACTATTTTCAAAGCATACTTAAAAGAACATCAAAAGTGAACTATTATCTAAGTATATTTCTTAAAGGTATATCAAAAGTGAACTATTTTCAAAGCATACTTAAAAGTATATCAAAAGTGAACTATTTTCAAAGCATACTTCTTAAAAGTATATCAAAAGTTAACTAAAAGTGTACTATCCATATTTTAGTATACTTATAGTATACTTTAATATACTTCTTTTTTGTAAGGGCACATATGAATCAAATGAATCTTCTTTCTTACTGTCAAATTCCGGAACCTTTCCGATATATGCCATTTCTGCAGTTGTAGTTTTATTTCAATGTCTCTGCAACTTTATAAGTCCCCCTCTTTCAAGAAATTCTTCAGATGACTTCCCTTTCAGTTAATCTCCGCTTTTATTCGTCAATTTAAACCACTTCCTTGTTGTCGTGACAACAATTACCCTTTTTGTTACAGTCACTCACCACAGGAGGGCGATCTTGCGCTTTCAAATGCTGTGCCTTGCTTAGCATCGAAAACTATTTTAGCAGCTAGCACTTACGGTTTCTTCTGAACAAGAAAACATGCGAAATCTTGAATTTAGGAGAAGTTAAATTAATCAAACATCTTTAGTTTTCATCACTGATGTGGATTCCCTTAGTTACTGAAGGATTCAAAATCTTTGTGTCTATTCCAATATGTAATGATGGTATTCTATGACACAAATCTGTGTTCTAGAAAGAGTGGTCTGGAGTCGCAGAGGTCCGATAATATCAGCTTTAATGCAGCAGTTGGAAATCAACAAGTACAGAGCTCTAGGGCTGTCTACGTTTCCCTACCCGCAACAGAGTTTTGGGCTGGTTCACGAAGTCCAACTGGCTATCTGTCCCTCCCAAGCATATATTTATACAGTGCAATTGAAACACAAGTATCAAAAAAGGGTTGAGCTTGTTCTCTCGTGCATCAGGGAGTTGTTCTTGCCTACGCGTCCCACCTGCTCGGGTGCCGTCTCCACCCGGTTTCAAGGTTGTTTCTGAAAATGAAGAGATAGAGACACAAAGAACAGCCTGCTTCCCACACTCAGTGTGAGACCCAATGTTTAAGCCTGGGCACACTTCTAAGTTCATAACTTTAATAAGCACAATACATAACTTTAATAAGCACAATACATAACTTTAATAAGCACAATATATTCTTTAATCCTTCTTTTGATCTCTGAAAACACCAGAGATCAATCAACATAGCCCGGACCAACTACCGTCTCCTCGTCCTGGTCAGCCAGCCCCAGCAACGGCATTTGGAACCCCGTCTTTGGGTTCTCCACAGCCGAGACAATGATTCGGTTTCACAGGGACATGATACACGGAATACAGCAACAATCATGTTGATATTGATATAGCACACTCTTAAGTAAAATAGCGGAAACCTTCTTAGTCCAGTACAATTCTAGTGTGGTCAAGCAGTATCACTCTTGACCTAGTCGTAACCCTCTTTTCCGGACTCTCACATTCGTAGCAATAGCAAAAGGTTCACTGGCCCTCCTGGCCCTTCTCCACCAACTCCTGCAACGTACGACTGGATTCTGGAGCAGCACAACATATGCTCCAGTAGTACCACGTACTTCCTTTCCCCAGCACCCTTAGGGCGTGCAAAGTTCTCTCGATGACCTTGAATGGTCCTGTCCATAAATGTACAACAGGCTTCTCCGAACATCGGATGATGTATTGGGGCAGGTGGGGCAGGATCTTCAAGGGGAAGGGGGGGGGGTAGACCACTCCTAGGTCTGATGGGGCACAGGGGCAGATGGGGCAGGGTCTCCAAGGGGAAGGGGTAGATCATCCAGTGAGAAGGGGGGGGGGACAGGGTCTCCAGGGGAATGGAGCCTTAGAACAGGGGTTAGGTAGACCCGCCGGTCTGACTCGTCCTGAAGCAGAAAAGAGTTACAGTCCCAGCATCACCTTATCTCCCATGATCCATGATCAAGCAGTAACTGAGTCAAATGAGATGCGAACAGTCGAACACCAATGATTAAACACAGATATTGAAATCAAGAACCAATTTAAGGATTTAAAGTGGATATTTTTAAAGTTCAAATAAATCCCTCCTTTCACACCCTTTTAGGGTGTGACAACAAACACAAATTTAAAAATATCCCATTACTGATAACACAATGTTGGCATACAAATCAACAATAATGATGAGACTATGCAGCGTTATGGCCAAGTGGTGTGGACACAGTGGGAAAACCCTAATGATGTTATAGGGGAAAACCCACCGTCACTCCACAGAGTGGACATTCGACATCCATGTATCCACGGCAGACCTGGACATGCTCACAGGCCCCCTTCACCACATACAACTTTAGCCAAGCTTTTAGAATTGTAATAAAATAAAATAAATTCGAAACAAATAGAAAAACCAGAAATTAGACAGGATATTTTAAAGTTTTCATAAGATTCCTCCTTTCATTGATAACTGTAATCAATACCCAATCTCCTCGTTTGACTCCTCCACTCTTTGGTTTACTGCTTCACCTGGAACAGAATTTAGCAGAAGACATCTCTTTTCTCGTGAGCATTAGGTTTAAGTTGTGTAATTATGATCTTCTATAATTCAATTCAAATGTTGTTAATGCATCTGGTACAGGACTGGGAAAGATTTCAATCCACTGTAAACATATCTATAATTACCAGGAAGTATTGACCCTTCAGTTTTCTTATTGTTGAGCAAACACATGTAACAGCATCTAATAAGACAATACATCATCATTTGATATTCAACTCCTATTAGTCATGCCTAGAAATGACAATCTGTTTCTTTGTTCCCTTCTTTAGAAAATCAACTGTTAGTCTAATTTCTTTCACTCCAAAAAAACTTTTCTGTCTTTTAAAACAGTTAAGTTTAAGACCTATATTGTTTTAGATTCTCTATTTTACCAAATCACACCTCTTTTTATCAAAGATATGATAAAAGCAATTTACATTATGCCAAACCAGAATCCGTATGCTTCTTAAATGAAATATAAACCAAATAATGTTCTTAATGTAGCTATTAACCAAACATTTTTCCCAACTATATTTTCTATAAAGGTCAGATAGGTAGAACTTCATAACTCGTTTTGCTGCAGTTCAAAACGAGCCAATTAGCTCAAACCATCATAACCACAATTTATCAGACTTGATGAGTCTTCCCAAATTATTTCAGAACTGAATGTTATAATAACCCTCTTCATAATACAACATTATCACAGCCTAACTGTTTATCCCAAACAGTATGCCAGGCTCTGATAAAACTCTCAAATAAAACTTAAAACCAAATTACAATTAAACTCCAAATAAAAGTACATTTAGTTATTTTCTCTTTCTCATTTTTAACCAAATTATATCTAATACCTTTATCAAAACTCTTAAAAACCCAAGATTTTACTATTTTGACTTAAAATGTTATCCCATATACCTTCAAAGTATATTCATAGTTTCCTCTTCAAAACATCAGTGTTTAAACCAATCATCTCTTCACATCCACAAAACGTTCTTGTTTTATTTCATAACCTTCCATGATCCTCTCTAAACCAATCCTTTATGTAACTTTCCAATTGCTTCCTCATAATTTTTCACATACATTTCCTCAAACCATTCTTTGACCAACACAGCTGTTTAGCGTTTACCGTCTATTCACTTAATTTTGCTCTAGTATAACTCTTCCAATTGTATTCGAACCAATTTATAAACCAGGGGTATACCCTCTGGGATCACCTTTGTAAGATCTCAACGTAACTGGACTCTTTTAGCCCCCACCTTTCTCCAACTCTCCTCGGGATTTCTGTAACATCTTGGTCAAAGAAAAAAGCACGAGATTAGTAAAAGTGAGTGATTGCGCAAGAAAAAAGCACGAGATTGATAAAAGTGAGTGATTGCACAAGAAAAAAGCACAAGATTGATAAGTGAGTGATTTCACAATTTGAAAACTTGTTAGACTTTGCAGTGAAGGCAATTATGGTCCTTGGAGGGCACCTAGTGGATTTATTTATTTATTTATTTATAAAGAACGACAGATCTGTTTAAAATACCATTCAACTCAACCCGATTCCACACAAATATTACTTTTTCAGGGACTGTGACCCTTTTGTACCGGAGAGGACAAAGGAAAGAAAAAATAAACACACACACAACAAATTCAGGGACTCTAACCCTTGGAGTGCTCCTTTTTTAAACACAAAACAAGTTCAGGGACTCTAACCCTTGGAGTGTATTTTAACCTCTCCTTTTTTAAACATAAAACACGTAGGCCTACAGGGACTCTCACCCTTTTTGAAGAGGACTCTAACCTCTCCTTGACAAAGACAAACCACGTGTTAGGACTCTCACCCTTTTGAAGAGGACTCTAACCTCTCCTTGACAAGACAAAACACATATAGGGACTCACCCATTTGAAGAGGACTCTAACCTCTCCTTGACAAGACAAAACACGTGTAAGGACTTCCACCCTTTTGGAGAGGACTCTAACCTCCCCTTGACAAAGACAAACGTGTAGGGACTTCCACCCTTTTGAAGAGGACTCTAACCTCCTCTTGACGAAGACAAGTCACGTGTTAGGACTCTCACCCTTTTGAAGAGGACTCTAACCTCTCCTTGACAAGACAAAACACATATAGGGACTCTCACCCATTTGAAGAGGACTCTAACCTCTCCTTGACAAGACAAAACACGTGTAGGGACTTCCACCCTTTTGGAGAGGATTCTAACCTCCCCTTGACAAAGACAAACGTGTAGGGACTTCCACCCTTTTGGAGAGGACTTTAACCTCCCCTTGACGAAGACAAAACTTAAAAACGGTTGATTTCCCACCACTGTTCGTTTGACTAGGTACGATGAAACATAGTAATCGTCTAAATTTGGTTCTCAGTTCCGAATAGCAGTACTTTGAATTAACAGGTGTCTGCTTACCTTTTTTTTTTATGTTGAGGCGCCTCTGACGATTACGCCTGCCTCCTCGTACCGGTGTATGGGTCTTTCTCCCGATCTGTCGGTCGGGCCGGAACCCTCTGGACTCCCTCTTTTCAGCGTCGGGGTCACCATTTGAAGGATTCATATATCTATGTGTCTATTCCAATATGTAATGATAGTATTCAATGACACAAGTCTGTGTTCTAGAAAGAGTGGTCTGGAGTCGCAGAGGTCCCATAATATCAGCTTTAATGCAGCAGTTGGAAATCAACAAGTACAGAGCTCTGGGGTTGTCTACGTTTCCCTACCCGCAACAGAGTTTGGGCTGGTTCACGAAGTCCAACTGGCTATCTGTCCCTCCCAAGCATATATTTATACAGTGCAATTGAAACACAAGTATCAAAAAAGGGTTGAGCTTGTTCTCTCGTGCATCAGGGAGTTGTTCTTGCCTACGCGTCCCACCTGCTCGGGTGCCGTCTCCACCCGGTTTCAAGGTTGTTTCTGAAAATGAAGAGATAGAGACACAAAGAACAGCCTGCTTCCCACACTCAGTGTGAGACCCAATGTTTAAGCCTGGGCACACTTCTAAGTTCATAACTTTAATAAGCACAATACATAACTTTAATAAGCACAATATATTCTTTATTACCTCGTCGCCACTGTAATATTTGTAGGTGAAGAAAGGCTACACGCAGACATAAAGAAGGTACGTATATTTGTCGTTTACTTAAGACTCGAATTCGGGTATACAGGAAGTGGCTTGGCCCATACAGATACCGTAATTACACTTATACTATGGCCAACATTACCTTAGAAAATGTACTCTACTACAACAGACACACACAGATTCCTCTAATTATAGTATAGAGGAGTGGTAGGGATACAGTACAGCCTATTACAAATTATTATGGCCCTGTAAACCTGAGTAGCGTTAAGATGCTAAATATTTCTGAGTTAGGCTACATTAGAGAGAAAGACATTTATATGGAAGCAAATCAGTGACATAATGTTTTGAATTTTAAAAGGCATTGAATACTTAATATTGAAATTTAAACAAGACTGAATTCTCATATGAATATATTTCAATGTAAAATAACATTCAAGTTGCTCAAATTCGAGCCAAAAAAATGAGAGTCTATCAAATTCAAGTAGAAAAATTTAGACCTTAACAGATTCAGATTGTAACATCCGGGATACCAAGGATAAGTAGAGCAATAGGGGTTATGCGCAACATTCTTCCGGGTTCTACAAAACAGATGTAACTACTTCCGGCCGTCCGCTACTGAGGTAAACACAGCACAGTAATGGCCACCTTCGGTGTTTACAGGAGCTACCCTTAATTACAATTTCCGATGTACACCGTATTGCCAAACGGACGTCCAGAGCCCCGAGTACTCTGTTAGACAAGGTATTTAAGTTTTACGCCTCCTCATTTATTCATAATTATAAAGGTATGTAATATATGTAGCTTTTGCTAATGGCATCGGATATAGCGATAGTGTTAGCCTTTAGACTTGTATGCTATCAGTAGTTCAGTATTTTATTTTTGCTCGCAGACGATTGAAACAGTCAAACGAAGACTGCATTTTAGCGATGGGGTTATAGTACCAACAGTATTACTACGATGTCCTGTGTGTTTATGCTGGTCAACCGTTATGTAATCCATCTGACTGTAGGTCTAATGTGTCGACTGTAGGTCTAATGTAGACTGCTGTTCTGGCAGGTGTTTCAGATTTCTAAAATATTGTTAGAATAATGATTAAAGTACTGAATGGATGAATGCTGTATCTTCTTGTCCACCAGTTTCAAACAAAGACAGGTTGACCGGTACTATCAGTGTCAGAGCAGCTTGTCACAGGTCCATGCAGCAGAATAAAAAAACACACAGCTTGAGAGTAGGCTAATGTTTAGGGATGGGTTTGGGTATTCTGTTCAATTTTGCAGTCTGTTCCAGTTCAATGACTGCAGCATAGCATGCGTTCATCATGCGTACATTACAACTGCTTTCATTTGACCATGAGCATGTTCTCGACTATGTAAACATCCTTCTGAGACACTTGATAAATGGCTATAGTCTACCTGTTAGTGGAGAAGTAAGGTAATTGGGGCAAAGTTGAATGACAGTAAATCTTTCTATTGCAACATATTTGGTATGGTATACCTCACCTCGTATTGTAATAGACTTGTAGGAAACTTTACTAGGCCAATTCTTAATTCAACGGTATCTGAATAGTAGCAAAATTCACTTCAAAAACACTTCAAAGGATACATCAGTATCAATGTTTGTCTAATTGTCTCTTTGTGTATTTTACACAGATAGTGCTACGTGATTCAGAACCTGTCGTCGTGACCTCGTCAGTGTTCGTGCAAAGCTGGTACAGCAGTGTGTAATGACACTGCTGCACTGCTCTTTCAGACAGCTCATTACTCAGAATCAGAATCAGAAAGGGATTTATTCGCCATGAAAGTTTGCACAGACAAGGAATTTGCTTTGGCAGGAAGGTGCATACAATAAACATATACCTAAAATTTAAATATGTGGACTAACTATACTAAGGGTACATGAACTAGCAGTACTAAGTGGGATTAGAATAGAATTAAATATACAATAAAATATAAGTTGCCGTAAATTACAAAATACAAAATTATAAAAATACAAAAATACAAATATTACAAAAAATACAAATGTACAAGATACCATGTTGTGGTGCAGTGCAAAAGCAAAGTGTTTTAAGCAAGAAGTCATTTTGAGTCAGTGTGGTCCCTTGGCCTTGTTGAAGAGGCCAACAGCGGAAGGGAAGAAACTGTTTTTGTGGCGTGAGGTATTGGTCCTGATATTGGGCAGCTTTCTGCCGGAGGGGAGTGACTGAAACAGGGAGTGTCCAGGGTGGGAGGAGTCGGCCACAATCTTCCTCGCTCGCCTCAGGGTCCTCGAGGTGTGCAGGTCCTCGAGGGTAGGCAGATTGCAGCCAATAACCTTCTCAGCAGTACGGATGATACGCTGCAGTCTGCTCTTGTCCTTGGCAGTGGCAGCAGCGTACCAGACGGTGATGGAGGAGGTGAGGATGGACTCAATGATGGCTGAGTAGAAGTGCACCATCATTGTCTTTGGCAGGTTGAACTTCTTCAGCTGCCGAAGGAAGTACATCCTCTGTTGTGCTTTCTTGATGAGGGAGCTGATGTTCAGTTCCCACTTGAGGTCCTGGGAGAGGATAGCGCCCAGGAAGCGGAAGGACTCCACAGTGTTGACTGGGGAGTCACACAGGGTGATGGGGGTGAGTGGGGCTGTGTTCCTCCTGAAGTCCACAACCATCTCCACTGTCTTAAGAGCATTGAGCTCTAAGTTGTTCTGGCTGCACCAGGTCACCAGGTTGGCCGCTTCCCACCTATAATCAGACTCGTCTCCACCAGAGATGAGCCCAATAAGGGTGGTGTCGTCCGCAAACTTCAGGAGTTTGACGGACGGATGACTGGAGGTGCAGCTGTTGGTGTACAGGGAGAAGAGCAGAGGAGAAAGGACGCAGCCCTGAGGTGATCCGGTGCTGATGGACCGGGAGTCAGAGACTTGTGTTCCCAGCTTAACGCACTGCTTCCTGTCAGACAGGAAGTCTGTGATCCACCTGCAGGTGGAATCAGGCACGTTCAGCTGGGAGAGCTTGTCCTGAAGCAGGGCGGGGATGATGGTATTGAAGGCAGAGCTGAAGTCCACAAACAGGATCCTGGCATAGGATGCTGGGGAGTCCAGGTGCTGTAGGGTGAAGTGGAGGGCCATGTTAACTGCATCGTCCACAGACCTGTTGGCTCTGTAGGCAAACTGCAGGGGGTCCAGTAGAGGGTCAGTGATGGATTTAAGGTGTGCCAGCACCAGGCGCTCGAAAGACTTCATTACCACAGAGGTCAGGGCGACGGGTCTGTAGTCATTATGTCCTGTTGGCCTTGGCTTTTTGGGCACAGGGATGATGGTGGAGGACTTGAGACAGGCTGGCACATGGCATGTCTCAAGGGAGGTGTTAAAGATGTAGGTAAACACCTGAGACAGCTGGTCAGCGCAGTGCTTGAGGGTGGCTGGAGAGACAGAGTCCGGCCCAGCTGCTTTGCGGGGATTCTGCCTCTTGAAAAGTCTGTTAACTTCACCCTCCTGAATGGAGAGAGTCGTCACTGTAGAGGGGGGGAGGTGGGAGGCCTCCTGGGTGGGAAGGGGTAGTTCAAGACTGTCCAATTGTCTTTCAAATCTGCAGTAGAACTCATTCAGGTCGTTGGCCAGGCGGGAGTCGTTAGTGGAGTGGGGGGCTCTGGGCTTGTAGTTGGTAATTTGCCTGAGCCCTCTCCAGACAGAAGCAGAGTCGTTTGCAGAGAATTGGTGTTTTAGCCTCTCTGAGTACAGTCGTTTAGCCTCCCTCACCGCCTTGCTAAACCTGTTCTTCGACTCCTTGAAACTGTCTTTGTCCCCACTCCTAAACGCGGCCTCTTTCTCTGACCTCAACCTTCTGAGTTTAGCTGTAAACCAGGGTTTGTCGTTGTTGTAGCTTACCCTGGTGCGTGTTGGTATACAGCAGTCCTCACAGAAGCTGATGTATGATGTCACAGCCTCTGTGAGCTCATCCAGACTATTGGTAGCAGTCGTGAACATGTCCCAGTCAGTGCAGTCCAAGCACGCCCGCAGATCCTCCATAGCTTCACTGGTCCACTGTTTTGATGTCCTCACAGCAGGCTTACAGCGCTGTAGCTTCTGCCTGTATGCAGGAATCAGGTGGACCATGGCGTGGTCAGAGTGACCCAGTGCTGCTCGGGGGACCGCATGGTATGCTTTGCTGATTGTAGAGTAGCAGTGATCCAAGGTGTTTCCTTCTCTGGTAGGGCATTTGATGAATTGTCTATATTTTGGGAGTTCTTGAGTGAGATTGCCTTTGTTAAAGTCGCCTAGCACAATAACCAAGGAATCCGGATTTTCATGCTCCACACTCAGTATCTGGCTGGCGAGCACACGTTGAGCCTCGTTGACGCTAGCCTGCGGAGGCATGTAGACGCCAACCAGAATGAATGATGCAAACTCTCGTGGCGAGTAAAAAGATCTACAGTTAATAAAAAATGATTCCAGATCAGGAGAACAGTGCTGCAGAATCACTGTCACATCTTCACAGAGCTTCACTCAGAGCTCAATATCCAGGTTGTCCCCCCTGTTCATGCCTGCACAGAAACTGAACAACAATAGCACAAGCCCAGAACTACAGTAAGGGTTGAGGCAAATGTACTGTATATGTATGTAAGAGTTAGGCTACGTATGCAGCAATACAAATTGTAAATTGCTAAAAGAAAGTATTGTGATCTAAGGTCAGAAGCATTTTGAGGTGCAGCGTAATATAGTGGAGACTCAGTTTATTTTCCGAGCGGTAAATGGGACTGCACCCGACTACATCAAGTCTGTCCTCCAGCCTTACACCCCCACCCGCCAACTACGGTCTTCTTCTGACAACCGTCTGGTGGTCCCACCGCTCAAGAGTGCCCGGTCCCAACACAAGCTCATCTCCTGTCTGGCCCCCCAATGGTGGAATCAATTCCCCACCTCCATCAGAGACACTGACTGTCTCCCCACGTTCAAGAAAAGGCTCAAGACGCACTTGTTCCGGTACTTAGGAATGATTGGCTGGACCTGATGTTAGTTTCCTCCAGGATCACAATGACTCTTATTGAGAGACTTGTTGCTCTTGTTGGTTAGTTGTAACTGACTTAAAGTTATTGTACTCGCTGTGAATTATATTATTGTTGCTTGCTTTTTCTACAGGTACACACTTGCACTTCTGAAGTTCATGTTGTTTAATTGTAACTTGTCTAAACATGCTCTTATGGTTCTTCCCTTTGGGACTTATTTGTTTTTTCACAATGTATGCTTCATGTTTTGGCTACCCGCAATGTTTGGGGCTATCTCGTTGTTATGTTCAGTGACCTATGCACTTTTGTAAAGCTCTCTCTTGGAAGTCGCTTTGGATAAAAGCGTCTGCTAAATGCATAAATGTAACTATCCCTCCAACGTCAACAGCTGCAAAGTTCCATAGTCTTTGGGTCTTTTGCCAAATGATGGAGTGGAAAGGGGGAAGTGAACGTATGGACCAAAAGACTGTGGGTGGCATGTTTTGGATGGGAGATTTATGCCAATAATGACCATCAGGTCATTGGCAGAAGGATGATTGGATGAAGATTGGGCCGATGTATTTGTCATATGAATGGTGTTTCTGCCTATTCAAATTACATTTACATTTACATTTATTCATTTAGCAGACGCTTTTATCCAAAGCGACTTCCAAGAGAGAGCTTTACAAAGTGCATAGGTCACTGATCATAACAACAAGATAGCCAAAAAACATCGCGAGTAGCCAAAACATGAAGCACACATTGTGAACAACCAAAGTAAGTGCCAAAGGGAAGAACCATAAGAGCATGTAGTTAAACAAGTTACAATTAAACAACATGAACAGCTATAAGTGCAAGTGTACCTGTGGAAAAAAGCAAGCAACAGTAATAAAAACAATATATCACAGCGAGAACAAAAATGTAAAACAGTTACCACTAACCACAAGAGCAACAAGTCTCTAAGCAAGAGTCATTGTGATCCTTGAGGAAACTAACATCGGGTCAAGCGAACCATTCCTAAGTACCGTTGTACTCCCGGAACAAGTGCGTCTTGAGCCTTTTCTTGAAGGTGGAGAGACAGTCAGTATCTCTGATGGAGGTGGGGAGTTCATTCCACCACTGGGGGGCCAGACAGGAGAAGAGCTTGTGTTGGGACCGGGCGGTCTTGAGCGGTGGGACCACCAGGCGGTTGTCTGAAGAAGACCGTAGGTGATGGGTGGGGGTGTAAGGCTTCAGGAGAGACTTGATGTAGACGGGTGCAGTCCCGTTCACTGCTCGGAAGGTCAATACCAGGGTCTTGAATCTGATACGGGCCATGATAGGTAGCCAGTGGAGAGAGATGAGGAGCGGGGTAACATGGGAGCGTCTGGGTAGATTGTAGACCAGGCGGGCCGCTGCGTTCTGAATCCTCTGAAGAGGGCGGGTTGCACATGCTGGGAGACCAGCGAGCAGCGAGTTGCAATAGTCCAACTTGGAGAGGACAAGTGGTTGGACTAGCAGCTGGGTGGAGTGCTCAGACAAGTATCTCCTGATCTTCCGGATGTTGTAGAGGGTGAATCTACACGACCGGGAGACCGCAGCAATGTGGGCCGTGAGGGAGAGCTCGTCGTCCATGGTAACCCCAAGGTTCCTGGCAGAGGATGAAGGGGTCACCGTCGCAGATCCCAGGGTGATTGAGAGATCGTGGGAGATGGAGGGTTTAGCCGGGATGATGAGAAGTTCTGTTTTGGCGAGGTTGAGCTGGAGGTGGTGCTCGGTCATCCAGGCGGAGATGTCTGTGAGGCAGGCCTCGATTCTAGCTGAGATCCCATGGATCGGTCGGGGGGAACGACAGGTACAGCTGCGTGTCGTCAGCGTAGCAGTGGTAGGAGAAGCCATGGGAGGTGATGATTGGTCCAAGTGAGGTGGTGTACAGAGAGAAGAGGAGGGGTCCAAGGACGGAGCCCTGTGGGACACCAGTGGAGAGCTGGCGAGGTCCTGACAGTTTGCCTCCCCAGGAAACCTGGTAGGATCTTCCCGACAGGTAGGATGAGATCCACTGGAGTGCAGTGCCAGTGATGCCCATCTCAGAAAGTCTGGCGAGCAGGATCTGGTGGTTAACCGTATCAACGCTGCAGAAAGGTCCAGCAGAATGATGACGGATGACCTGGAAGCCGCTCTGGCAGACTGGAGGGCAGTGGTGACTGAAAGGAGGGCAGTCTCTGTGGAGTGGCCAGTCTTGAAGCCTGATTGGTTGGGGTCAAGCAGGTTGTTCTGAGAGAGAAAGTTAGACAGTTGGTTAGATACAGCACGTTCAATTGTTTTTGAAAGGAAGGGTAACAGTGATACCGGTCTGTAGTTCTGGAGGACGGCAGGGTTAAGGGAGGGTTTTTTGAGTAGAGGGGTAACTCTAGCCTGTTTGAAGGCAGAGGGGAAGGTGCCAGAGGTAAGAGAGGAGTTTAGGACATGGAGAAGAAAAGTTATGATGGAGGGGGAGATGGTTTGAAAGAGATGGGAGGGGATAGGATCAAGGGGACAGGAGGTGGGGCGATGAGAGAGAATGAGGTCAGAGATCTCTGCCTCAGACAGGGGAGAAAAAGAGTTTAGACATTTAGTTGGGTCAGTCATGGAGGGTGAGAGGGTAGGAAAGGTGGGTTTAGGGAACCGACTGCTAATGTCAGCGACTTTTTTCTCAAAGAAGGAGGAGAAGTCGTCTGCTGTCAGGGTGGAGGGAGGGGGTGGGGGAGGTGGGTTAAGAAGGGTGGAGAAGGTAGAAAAAAGTTTGTGGGGGTTTGAAGCGGAGTTAATTTTGTTCAGAAAGTAGAGGGTTTTAGCACCAGTTATGTGAGAAGAGAAGGATTTGAGGAGGGAGTGATACTTATCAAGGTCCAGACCGCCTTTGGACTTGCGCCATCTCCTCTCAGCTGCCCGAAGGGTGGACCGTTCTTCACGAATAACATCCGTAAGCCACGGGCAGGAGGGAGAAGATCGTGCAGGCCTGGTTGACAGGGGACAGAGAGAGTCAAGTGAGGTGTCTGTGGCAGTGTTAGTGGGGTGGGACGAGAACTCGTCAATGGGGGGGAGGGAGGATGTTACAATAGAGGAGAAATGGGAGGGGGATAGGGAGCGGAGGTTGCGCCGGAAAGTTACAAGGGGAGGGGAGGAAGGAGTTGGAGGGAGAGAGATAGAGAATTGGATAAAGTAGTGATCAGAAATATGCAGTGGGGTTACAGAGGTTAAGTCAGTGATACAGTTACGTGTCAGGATGAGGTCTAGCTGTTTGCCTGCCTTGTGGGTCGCCGGTGTGCTCAGCAGCGTCAGGTCGAAGGAGGTCTGGAGAGACGGCCTGCATTCCTTGGAGGTGGATGTTGAAGTCCCCAAGGACTATCAGGGGGGTTCCATCATCCGGGAGGACGCTGAGGAGCATGTCCAGCTCCTCCACAAAGTCGGCTAGCGGGCCTGGTGGGCGATAAAGAACAATTAAGCATGCTTTGATAGGATCAGTTAGCATCGCATAATGGTGTTCAAATGATTTGGCAGTAACAGGGAGTGGTGTGGATGTGTATTTAATATGTGGGGAAAGAAGCAACCCTGTCCCACCACCCCGCCCGGTTGAGCGGGGTGAGTGAGTGAAGGAGTGGTTGACGGAGAGAGCAGCTGGAGTTGCAGTGTTCTCTGGGCGGATCCATGTCTCTGTCAGCGCCAGGGCATGAAGAGAAGCATGAGATGCAAACGCTGGGATGAAGTCTGCCTTGTTCACAGCAGACTGGCAGTTCCAGAGCCCTATAGAAAGAGAGGGGGCAGGTGGAGAAGATCTGGATAGGTAGTGAAGGTTAGAAGTTGACCGTATATACTTTGTGATATATCTACGTCTACGAGTAGTGTAATGAACAGGAATGCTGGAGAAACACATGCTAGCTATGAATATGTTCTAGGTAGAATAGAATACAAATAGGGTGATGCTTATCAGAAGAGGTGATCCGCCTCGTCGGCAGTCCTCGGTGGACTCCCGCAGGTAGACTCCCTGTCTTTGTTCGACCGAGTCTTCGTGCACCGAGGCTGCCAGACGAGGCTGCCTCTGCAGTGCTACTCGCCTAAATATGCTAAAGGCGCAGCTGACAATGGCCCTAATTATGTAAACAAAGCCAGGGTCTCACTCGGCGGCAAGTACCCTGAAACTCGATCTCTAGCTAGCTACCTATTGACCAATTTAGCTGCTATTAAAGAATATATTGTGCTTATTAAAGTTATGCATTGTGCTTATTAAAGTTAACTTAGAAGTGTGCTCAGGCTTAAACATTGGGTCTCACACTGAGTGTGGGAAGCAGGCTGTTCTTTGTGTCTCTATCTCTTCATTTTCAGAAACAACCTTGAAACCGGGTGGAGACGGCACCCGAGCAGGTGGGACGCGGAGGCAAGAACAACTCCCTGATGCACGAGAGAACAAGCTCAACCCTCTTTTCATCTTTCTGTTTTAATTGCACTGTATATTATATGCTGGGGAGGGAAAGATAGCCAGTTGGACTTCGTGAACCAGACCAAACTCTGTTGCGGGTAGGGAAACGTAGACAACCCCAGAGCTCTGTACTTGTTGATTTCCAACTGCTGCATTAAAGCTGATATTATCGGACCTCTGCGACTCCAGACCACTCTTTCTAGAACACAGATTTGTGTCATAGAATACCATCATTACATATTGGAATAGACACAAAGATTTTGAATCCTTCAAATGGTGACCCCGACGCTGAAAAGAGGGAGTCCAGAGGGTTCCGGCCCAACCGACAGATCGGGAGAAAAACCCATACACCGGTACGAGGAGGCAGACGTAATCGTCAGAGGCCTCAACATAAAAAAAGGTAAGCAGACACCTGTTAATTCAAAGTACTGCTATTCGGAACTGAGAACCAAATTTAGACGATTACTATGTTTCATCGTACCTAGTCAAACCAACAGTGGTGGGAAATCAACCGTTTTTGTGTTTTGTCCTTGTCCAAGGGGAGGTTAGAGTCCTCTCCAGGGGTTAGAGTCCCTAAATTCGTTGTCCTTGTCCAAGGGGAGGTTAGAGTCCTCTCCAGGGGTTAGAGTCCCTAAACTCGTTGTCTTTGTCCAAGGGGAGGTTAGAGTCCTCTCCAGGGGTTAGAGTCCCTAAACTCGTCTTTGTCCAAGGGGAGGTTAGAGTCCTCTCCAGGGGTTAGAGTCCCTAAACTCGTTGTCTTTGTCCAAGGGGATGTTAGAGTCCTCTCCAGGGGTTAGAGTCCCTAAACTCGTTGTCTTTGTCCAAGGGGAGGTTAGAGTCCTCTCCAGGGGTTAGAGTCCCTAAACTCGTTGTCTTTGTCCAAGGGGAGGTTAGAGTCCTCTCCAGGGGTTAGAGTCCCTAAATTCGTTGTCCTTGTCCAAGGGGAGGTTGGAGTCCTCTCCAGGGGTTAGAGTCCCTAAACTCGTTGTCTTGTCCAACGGGAGGTTAGAGTCCTCTCCAGGAGTTAGAGTCCCTAAACTCGTTGTCTTTGTCCAAGGGGAGGTTAGAGTCCTCTCCAGGGGTTAGAGTCCCTAAACTCGTTGTCTTTGTCCAAGGGGAGGTTAGAGTCCTCTCCAGGGGTTAGAGTCCCTAAACTCGTTGTCTTTGTCCAAGGGGAGGTTAGAGTCCTCTCCAGGGGTTAGAGTCCCTAAACTCGTTGTCCTTGTCCAAGGGGAGGTTAGAGTCCTCTCCAGGGGTTAGAGTCCCTAAACTCGTTGTCTTTGTCCAAGGGGAGGTTAGAGTCCCCTCCAGGGGTTAGAGTCCCTAAACTCGTTGTCTTTGTCCAAGGGGAGGTTAGAGTCCTCTCCAGGGGTTAGAGTCCCTAAATTCGTTGTCCTTGTCCAAGGGGAGGTTGGAGTCCTCTCCAGGGGTTAGAGTCCCTAAACTCGTTGTCTTGTCCAACGGGAGGTTAGAGTCCTCTCCAGGAGTTAGAGTCCCTAAACTCGTTGTCTTTGTCCAAGGGGAGGTTAGAGTCCTCTCCAGGGGTTAGAGTCCCTAAACTCGTTGTCTTTGTCCAAGGGGAGGTTAGAGTCCTCTCCAGGGGTTAGAGTCCCTAAACTCGTTGTCTTTGTCCAAGGGGAGGTTAGAGTCCTCTCCAGGGGTTAGAGTCCCTAAACTCGTTGTCCTTGTCCAAGGGGAGGTTAGAGTCCTCTCCAGGGGTTAGAGTCCCTAAACTCGTTGTCTTTGTCCAAGGGGAGGTTAGAGTCCTCTCCAAAGGTTAGAGTCCCTAAACTCGTTGTCTTTGTCCAAGGGGAGGTTAGAGTCCTCTCCAGGGGTTAGAGTCCCTAAACTTGTTGTCTTTGTCCAAGGGGAGGTTAGAGTCCTCTCCAAGGGTTAGAGTCCCTAAACTCGTTGTCTTTGTCCAGAGGGAGGTTAGAGTCCTCTCCAAGGGTTAGAATCCCTGAACACTGTCTATTTGTGTGGAGTCAGATTGAGTTTAATAAAAATAGAGAGGAGTGTGGTGTGTTTTTTCCTTTGACTAAGAAGTTAAAGAAATCCAGAGGAGAGTTGGAGAAAGGTAGGGCCTAAAAGAGTCAGTTACGTTGAGATCTTACAAAGGTTATCCCAGAGGGTATACCCCTGGTTTATAAATGGGTTCTAATACAATTGGAAGTTATACTAGAGCAAAATTAAGTGAATAGACGGTAAACGCTAAACAGCTGTGTTGGTCAAAGAATGGTTTGAGGAAATGTATGTGAAAAATTATGAGGAAGCAATTGGAAAGTTACATAAAGGATTGGTTTAGAGAGGATCATGGAAGGTTATGAAATAAAACAAGAACGTTTTGTGGATGTGAAGAGATGATTGGTGTAAACACTGATGTTTTGAAGAGGAAACTATGAATATACTTTGAAGGTATATGGGATAACATTTTAAGTCAAAATAGTAAAATCTAGGGTTTTTAAGAGTTTTGATAAAGGTATTAGATATAATTTGGTTAAAAATGAGAAAGAGAAAATAACTAAATGTACTTTTATTTGGAGTTTAATTATAATTTGGTTTGAAGTTTTATTTGAGAGTTTTATCAGAGCCTGGCATACTGTTTGGGATAAACAGTTAGGCTGTGATAATGTTGTATTATGAAGAGGGTTATTATAACATTCAGTTCTGAAATAATTTGGGAAGACTCATCAAGTCTGATAAATTGTGGTTATGATGGTTTGAGCTAATTGGCTCGTTTTGAACTGCAGCAAAACGAGTTATGAAGTTCTACCTATCTGACCTTTATAGAAAATATAGTTGGGAAAAATGTTTGGTTAATAGCTACATTAAGAACATGATTTAGTTTATATTTCATTTAAGAAGCATACGGATTCTGGTTTGGCATAATGAAAATTGCTTTGGTCATATCTTTGATAAAAAGAGCTGTGATTTGGTAAAATAGAGAATCTAAAACAATTTTGGTCTTAAACTTAACTGTTTTAAAAGACAGAAAAGGTTTTTTGGAGTGAAAGAAATTAGACTAACAGTTGATTTTCTAAAGAAGGGAACAAAGAAACAGATTGTCATTTCTAGGCATGACTAATAGGAGTTGAATATCAAATGATGATGTATGGTCTTATTAGATGCTGTTACATGTGTTTGCTCAACAATAAGAAAACTGAAGGGTCAATACTGCCTGGTAATTATAGATACAGTATGTTTACTATGTGAATTGAAGTCTTTCCCAGTCCTATACCAGATGCATAACACCATTTGAATTGATTTATTGGAGATCATATGTAATACCACAACTTAAACCTTTCACATAGCATGATGAAGAGGCGAATCAAACGGTTAACCAATTTTATAAAAAATGCTAACTAGAAAAGAGATGTCTTCTGCTAAATTCTGTTCCAGGTGAAGCAGTAAACCAAAGAGTGGAGGAGTCAAACGAGGAGATTGGGTATTGATTAAAGTTATCAATGAAAGGAGGGATCTTATGAAAACTTTAAAATATCCTGTCTAATTTCTGGTTTTTCTATTTGTTTCGAATTTAGTTTGTTTTATTACAATTCTAAAAGCTTGGCTAAAGTTGTATGTGGTAAAGGGGGCCTGTGAGCATGTCCAGGTCTGCCGTGGATACATGGATGTCGAATGTCCACTCTGTGGAGTGACGGTGGGTTTTCCCCTATAACATCATTAGGGTTTTCCCACTGTGTCCAGTGTGTCCTCACCACTTGGCCATAACGCTGCATAGTCTCATCATTATTGTTGATTTGTATGCCAACATTGTGTAATCAGTAATGGGATATTTTTAAATTTGTGTTTGTTGTCACACCCTAAAAGGGTGTGAAAGGAGGGATTTATTTGAACTTTAAAAATATCCACTTTAAATCCTTAAATGGGTTCTTGATTTCAATATCTGTGTTTAATCATTGGTGTTCGACTGTTCGCATCTCATTTGACTCAGTTACTGCTTGATCATGGGAGATAAGGTGATGCTGGGACTGTAACTCTTTTCTGCTTCAGGACGAGTCAGACCGGCGGGTCTGACTACCTAACCCCTGTTCTAAGGCCCCATTCCCCTGGAGACCATGTCCCCCCCCTTTCTCACTGGATGATCTACCCCTTCCCCTTGGAGACCCTGTCCCACCTGCTCCAATACATCATCAGATGTTCGGGGAAGCCTGTTGAACATTTATGGACAGGACCATTCAAGGTCATCGAGAGAACCTCACACGCCCTAAGGGTGCTGGGGAAAGGAAGTACATGGTACCACTGGAGCATGTGTTGTGCTGCTCCAGAATCCAGTTGAACGTTGCAGGAGTTGGTGGAGAAGGGCCAGTGAACCTTTTGCTATTGCTACGAATGTGAGAGTCTGGAAAAGAGGGTTACGACTAGGCCAAGAGTGATACTGCTTGACCACACTAGAATTGTACTGGACTAAGAAGGTTTCCGCTATTTTACTTAAGAGTGTGCTATATCAATATCAACATGACTGTTGCTGTATCCCATGTATCAGGTCCCTGTGTAACAGGATCATTGTCTCGGCTGAGGAGAACCCGACGAAGGGGTTCCAAATGCCTTTGCTGGGGCTGGCTGACCAGGACGAGGAGGCGGTGGTTGGTCCGGGCTATGTTGATTGATCTCTGGTGTTTTCAGAGATCAAAAGAGGGATTAAAGAATATATTGTGCTTATTAAAGTTATGCATTGTGCTTATTAAAGTTATGAACTTAGAAGTGTGCTCAGGCTTAAACATTGGGTCTCACACTGGGTGTGGGAAGCAGGCTGTTCTTTGTGTCTCTATCTCTTCATTTTCAGAAACAACCTTGAAACCGGGTGGAGACGGCACCCGAGCAGGTGGGACGCGTAGGCAAGAACAACTCCCTGACGCATACTCCTTTTTGATACTTGTGTTTTCAATTGTATTGTATATGATATGCTGGGGCAGGGAAAGATAGCCAGTTGGACTTTGTGAACCAGCCAAAACTCTGTTGCGGGTAGGGAAACGTAGACAACCCCAGAGCTCTGTACTTGTTGATTTCCAACTGCTGCATTAAAGCTGATATTATCGGACCTCTGCGACTCCAGACCACTCTTTCTAGAACACAGATTTGTGTCATTGAATACCATCATTACATATTGGAATAGACACAGATTTTGAATCCTTCACTACGTCATTTCGCCCTATCCACGTCAGATCACTGAATGGCTCCTCCTGCTGTACTGTTATTGTAGCCTACATCAGCTAGCTAGCTAGCTTCAGGATGTTTCCCACCACACGCAACTGCATCTTCCCTGGATGCAAGAACTCCAGTTGCGCTGCAACGCCATTTAAGTTCCCTATTGATAATGGAAGGAAAAATAGGTGGATAGATTTTGTGAAGAGCCACGCTCATGGAAAGCTTCGGATAAACTCCAACAGCCGCCTCTGCACTGACCATTTCACGGCGGACAGTTTTAACATGGACCAGAGACAGACGGGGTTCACCAATACACGGCTTCTCTTGCAGCGCAGAGCCGTACCGAGCATTGCCCCTCCGGCCGTTCCTCCTCCGTTCGCACCTGGATCATCCACCGCCACCAGCAGTTCATCACTCAGTTCTGTGTGCTTGTTATAATTATACCAGATAACATTTCCAGAGGTATCTCTGCTATGAGTTAGTGCAAACCGCTAAATTGATATTAGGCTATTCGGTGTAGAATGATGGTATTTTGGTGAAATGGTAGCTAATGTGTTAGAAGTAGCCTAGTTGGAGAGCTCACTGTCTGCTGTCTCTGGTGTCCATTTTTACTGTTACAGCTCAGGGGAACATTTAATTTATATGCATCTGTATGTTTCACTC
The DNA here is from genome assembly GCF_038355195.1 of Osmerus mordax. Classification (NCBI taxonomy): domain Eukaryota; kingdom Metazoa; phylum Chordata; class Actinopteri; order Osmeriformes; family Osmeridae; genus Osmerus; species Osmerus mordax. The sequence continues at coordinate 1,707,033 of NC_090070.1, forward strand.
ATTGAACAAATACATTCTAATTCTATACGGTTTTGTTCGGCTTGACATAGCGTCCATTATCTGGGTCGGAGGTAGGCACTAGGCAGCGAGGGGCGGAGCTTCAGCTCCTTCAGGCGACACGCCCCCCCAGTCTCAAGCAGAGAAGACTGCTGATTTTTTCACGATTTCAAAGCCTAATTTAACATACTTGTCTGTGTTATTTTTTCATTCGAATTTGGATGGGTAGTTAATAACACATTATTCTGTGGTGTGGCGAACTTAAAACTTGTTTCCAGGTCCACTTTACAGGATCTTTAAATACCTTCATTGCATGCGCCAAACCCACCAAATCAAATTATTTTGTGTAACCTAAATTTACTTGAGAATAAACCGGATTCAGATATTTTTTCGGCACTTAAACTTGTATGGTTCACTAAGAAATATCCCAGTTCCAGCGTAACTGCTGTAAAAAGAGGACCAAAATAATCTTATTTTCCATCGGAAGTAACTTTCAGCATTAGTCTAATGTAGTTTTCATGGTCGGCCTACGTGTGTCTCCACTGAGTCTCTGTGCTACGATGCATTTAGCGATCTACGACTGGTCTGGAGCTCTCGTTAATCTACGAGGATTTTCAAGTGCCTCTTTAGCTACGATGGTTTCGGGAAACTGCCCGTACAACTAAGATCCATCGTAAGATGGACTCTACGATCAATTTAGGCTAACAATGCTTTCGGGAAACGCAGCCCTGGTTAAGGCCGAATTATAATTCTCCGACTCGGTTACGGACGGACGGACGGAGTCGGACGGATTGGTTGAATTTATAGTACTCCAAAGGCTGTGGGTGCTGAAAACACTTCACTGCCAGAAGAGTAGGTGGCACTGCACTGCGATGCTAGCTAGGTTATCGAAAAGTCGGAGAAAATTTACAAATGAGCCGTTTCATCAATAAAATAAGCACATGTTCAGCAACTACACTGCCCATTTATTGTCACATTTTAATTCAGATGCTGATTTACATGTACTGTTTAGCTGAAATAGGAATTGTAAACTTACAGCAATGGCGGTCAAAGGAGTCTGTTCCGTCTTGTTGGTCACGGAAACCCCGCCCCTGACGCAAGCGGTTCTTAATACGGACCAATCACAGCCAAGGGGTATCCGTAAAATGACGGACGGACGGATAGTCAGGAAAATCAGGAGGTGCAAGTAGAGCTCTCCGAGGAGCTCGGAGAGGGCACGGAGAGGGAGTTCCTCGTCGGAGAGGGCGTGTCCGTCTCCGTAAAAACGGAGAAGTATAAATCTAACCCTAACCCTTAGTTGCTATCATTTAGCAACGCAGCAACGAGCGCTGGAGCTAGTCTACGAACAGCAGTGCATACAATAACGACACATTTTTTTACTGTCAGTGAATAGCACCGAGTGAAAGTCAACGTTTTCTTTATATCTAGTGACAGTGATCATTCAGGGCCTGACATTAAGTAGCCTACATTAAAAATAGCCTACATTTACGTTTCACTTTTCCATGCACTAAAGTCACTTCCGGGTAAAGATTGTGCCTTTGACCAATGAAGATGAGCTGTAATATTATACAAATGTTAACAATTGAGGTGTTATTAAAAAACATTTTTTTTACATAAAACATTTACACAATTTCTGCAGAATGAAACACTTTCTGTTATGTACTGTATTGAAGCTTCGTCCCAAGATCTCTACAGACTGTGCAGCAAATTTAATGCTCAACACTTAAACACGGGGGCTTATTTCTTGAAAGAGGAAATTAATTACTGCGTCGTCTCAGTTACACTATCAGGGCTTGGAAATACTGTGACTTGCTAAAGTAGGCAAATGGCTAGTAGAACATAATATTTCATAATAATTTCAGTCAATCAAACTGCTGCAAGACCTAGTGAAATGTTATATACAGCTAGCAAACTAACGTTATCTAGCATCGCTAACGACATTGGCTAACTCAACTTCGGTAGGCTATCCTCAGTATTTGCAAGCTGGCCAGTGCAAGTAACATGGCTTTTTTATTTTGTTTGAGTTTTAACTTGTCCAGTGGGGCAAGTACATTTCTCTTCCACTTGCCCTACAAAAAAATCCACTTGTCCCGGACAATCATGTCGTTAGCTGTAGTTCAGATAAGTAGACTAGTACTACCGGTAAATTTATCTAGAAATAGAAGACATCATGCTAGTTTTGGGCTAGCTATGGGTCCCACCTGTAAAATCCCCCCAAGATCATCCCTAATTAAATATTTTCCCAGACATTGTAAACACATTTCTGATTAGTTGTCCAACGTTTTGATGGTACTAGCAGAGCCCATATTAGACATTCTCTGGTGGTAGGCCTACTAGCAAAGTGTTTATTTCTAATCGATTTCAAGGGTCTCAAAGCGGGCTTTGGTCTGTCGTCTCCCCAACGTGACGTCATGCAATGCATTGTGGGGGAAAGAAGAATCATTGCAAAAAGTAGCTACTTTTTCGTATTATATTCCGTTTCGTGACTCCCAACAACATCAAATACAATGGATAACAGTTTAAATGTTTATTACCAACAAGCAAATAGCACAAATTCGTTGGAAAAATAAACCTGCCATATGGCCTTTAATCCAAAGTTGGTACAAATAGTGCTCATAGGAAGTACAGCATAAGATCAAGGATCAAAAGTGCATAGTTCTACTATTTCGGTGGTCAGAGTCAACAAATACTGGCCGGGTTTCCCAGATTCGTTAAGAAGCTCTTAACGCTAACAGCCTCTTAGGAACGCTCTAGAACGCTCTTAGAACGCTCCTAAGAAGCTCTTGGCGTTAAGAGCTTCTTAACGAATCTGGGAAACCCGGCCACTGTCTTTACTAGCCACATCTCAGCTATCAGGCACGGTGAACAAATAAGACTAGTGCAAAACTAAATTACTTAAATATAGTGCAACAATAATATTTTGATTACAGTAGCTAGTTAATCAATGCATGGTGAACAAAAATAATAACACGATAATAATAAATTCTCAATTCTTCAACTACACAATTACTATTTACATTTATTCATTTGGCAGACACTTTTATCCAAAGCGACTTCCAAGAGAGAGTATACTATAACATTTCATTCACTGTAATGCTTAGTACACTGCAGCAAAAACAATTACATAACCTGTCTACATTTGTCTACAAATAATAATAAAATGATCCTGAAAAGGTTATCATTTTGTGAACACAACAATGTATGACAGCTTCTTTTTCTTCTTATTCAATAAATACAGCTTTTTGGCTGGATTTGCCTTGCAGAATACAGTTTAAATTCACCAAATCTGTTTTCTTTTTCACCCGGAAAATTTACCCTACAACTTTGTGTACAAAATTGTATTGTGGAACCAGAATTTACAAAAAAATTGTTAAGAGAAGACACTTCCTAGTTCTTTTCACTATCTCTTCATTTCTAGGCGTTGTTTAGGCGCTTTTGAATATGTCGAGCTCCCTTACAATAACTGAAAAATGTGGTATATCTTCTCCAGTTCCTGCATATAAAACACTTTCTTGTATGAAATACTATAGTGTAAGAGTAGGCTTAGTTTGGATTTGGAAAAGTGATTGGGTGAAAGGGGGGTTTAAATGTAAACTAAGGAAAAAAAATATGGCATTATAACAAAACATTCGTTTAAGATGTATTTAATATTAGGAAGGAAATTGAAATTCAGTGCTGGGTGTGAGTTATAATTCGAATTCGAAATGGTATAGCACCGTTAACTAATTGGATCACTACTAGAGTTGATGTTTAACATTAAGTCAGTGATAATTGTTTAGCCAGTTGATAGCCGGACAAATGTACATAAACTGGCACTGTAATCAACAAAGGCCGGGTTTCCAAGATTCTTTAAGAAGCTCTTAACGCTAACAGCTTCTTAGGAGCGTTCTAAGAACGCTCTAGAACGCTCTTAGAACGCTCCTAAGAAGCTCTTGGCGTTAAGAGCTTCTTAACGAATCTGGGAAACCCAGCCAAAGTTGGCTTGTGCGAATATTTAATTCGCAACAGGGCTTAGACATCTTCACATAGGCCTACGATGATTTAAACAAATGCATGTTGGGTGTTTATTGCTTGGTTTAAAGTAATCTTCCTTTGAAGGCTACCAATTATTTTCAAATACAACATACAAAGAAATCACCGATGGGCGGGTTTAGGATTGATACAGGTTGCAGTGTAACCAGATAACGGCATTTTCATTTTCAATCAATTAAATTCAGTAAAGAAAAGTGGGGAACAATTGCAGCCCATTTTACTGCAAAAAGTTCACAAAACAACTAAGTTGATTAAACCTTTTAATCGCCATGTAGTGTGGTACCAAAATTATGACATTTATACTCAAACTTTATGAGGCCAACATTTATATATGTAGACTAAAAATGGATGTGAATTACAATAGTTTAGAAGTAAATTCGGTGTTCTGTTTAAAAATAGACCTGAGATTTTTTATAGATTATAAAAAACCTAAGCCTGTGCTAGATGTTCTTGTCAGAAAATATGAGTATAATATGATCTGACTGAATTTACTGCATTGTCTTGGTTTGGTGCGTATAATCCACTTTCGGAATGTGACGCAGTGGAGGAGCCCAAGTCTCAGTTATGTTTTAGCCAACTTGACGTTTTGTCTGGTCTCATTTTAAATCGTCATTAGGCTACAGGAAAGTTTGGCAAGAACAGCTTTGAGGGGAAAGATGAATAGCAACTCATGTGATTAGACATTATATTAAATGAGAATTTGTTGGCCACTCATCTCTCTCCTATGACGCAAAAATCGAAAAGGACGCTTCCCGAAACAGTCATCTCATCCTCATTGTGTGTTTTTGTTTTGTTAAGGGGGTGTGACCAACTGATGCACAAAACCAACTGACAATTGCATACTCCCATCTCAGTCTGTTTACATTGTCAAATCTAGAGTAGGCCTGGTTACAAGCGCCGCCTATTGGATGAGCCCGATACTCTTTAATTACCCGTGTCTCTTATCACATATCTCATCTCCCACCTCGCACTGAGCTTTCCTCCTAAGTTCTGTCATGAGTGCTTTGTCGCAAACTGAATAGATCCGACCTATTTGATCGCACACGAAAAGGACAGAAGCTTCTTCACAGGTAATGGGTGAACACGAAGAATTGACAATGGTGCAGAAGAAGTCCCATTCTTTCAGTATTAAAAGCTTGTTACTCTCGTCAAAATGTGACAACCCGAGTTCTGAACACCTGAAGTCAATCGTTCTTCCCTCGAGCTCGGACTCGGAGAAATCTATGGACCTTGGAGACACGGAATGTCCTTCATGTTCTCAAGAAAAGCCAGGAAAGGAAGACTGTCTCGACCACATACCGCAGAGTAACAAGAATGGGAAGTTTGATAAACCCCCCTTCAGCTACAACGCACTGATAATGATGGCTATTAGACAAAATCCTGAAAAGAGACTCACCCTAAACGGAATCTATGAATTCATCATGAGAAACTTCCCCTATTATCGGGAGCACAAGCAGGGATGGCAAAATTCGATCAGGCACAATCTTAGTTTAAACAAATGCTTTGTGAAAGTGCCGCGGCACTACGACGATCCAGGTAAGGGAAACTACTGGATGTTAGACCCTTCAAGTGACGATGTTTTTATCGGTGGTACCACAGGGAAGCTGCGGAGGCGCTCCGCTACGTCTAGGGGTAAACTGGTTATGAAAAGGGGACTCCGCTTTTCCCCACTCGGAATAGGATTGAGTGAAAGGGCTTGTAATCCGTTATACTGGCAGTTATCGCCATTTTTACCTTTACATCCTTCACATTTCAATGAATCTACACCTCGATTCCTAAACCAAGGACACGCATACGGGTCCTTACTCCCAGGAGTTGAACAACTGAGTAACGGCGAACTCCCAGGGTCAGTTTATGAAGGGTCGAATCGAAGCCTCAGCCTGACTAATGGCTACAGTGTGGTCACTTCAAACGGCCTATCTGGACACAATACCTATTTCATGTCAAGAACCAATGCACTCTCCCAGCCTCCACCCCCAAATGGAAGATACAGCATTTCAAGCACCCTGCCAACAACATTTTCGAACACATTAAGAACTTTGCCGTCGTTTACACAAACAGAACTATCAGGACTTGTAACGAGCCACAAAAGAGTTACAGCAACGGCTTTTCTGGACTGAATTGACTAACTCAACAGTATAAAAGTAATGGCACTTTTTGAGACTGTGGAAGTGGATGTGTCTCTCCACTTAGGATATATTTCCCTAAAGAGGATGCAAATAATATGTTAGTATCAACGAATTGTACATGTTTTAAATATGTATTTGTGTACGTTTTATATTTATTTTATTTAAATATGATTATATGTGTCCATTTGTACCATTTGTATTTATGCAACCTGTCTGTAGACAGACAGGACTATTTAGAAAAAGTGTAGTCTATGTTTTGTTTTGTGCATGTCTGTTGGCATTTTACCTTGGCGTAATGGTGTAACCCATAGGCTACATGGTTTATATAACTGACATTTAATTTCCATAGACCGAGAACTGAAATGACCCTTTCCTGACTGCCTGCATCAACGGAAAAACTATATGATCACATAATTTATTATATCTAAGCGCTTTTTCTGCAGACATTAGGCCTATGCAGTACAGCCAGCTGACGTTGATTGAAATAAGACTACGCAGACAGCGCTGCAGTTTCTGTGCAAGTTTGTTTTGAGGCATTATTAGCCTATATTTGGCTTTTAGTCAAACAAAGATAGCCAAAAAATCCTTAAAAGCTATTAAAATCAAATGAAAAAGAAACGTTTAGTCTTAGAGCCAAAATAAAAATCTATTATATTTACATGGGCCAGCCATGACAGGCCTACGACCGGCCTACGTCTTGACACTTTTCACGCCCCTTTCCAAACCTGTGTTAAAGTGAATTGCACTAACAAGCAAGAAGGGTTGCAAAGTTTCTTGCCCAAGGATCAATTGACCCGTGTGAACCAAACCAACCTGGTAACTGAACCGCTTTTTATGTTTTGTCTCTTTTTTGTTTTCACAATACTTTGAATCAGAATTGTGTATTATGTGTGCACCTTAAACATTAGCCTTTTTGATCAAGGAATGATGAGTGATAAAACACATTGGCACCTCCCATGGCATCATTGTTTTTTTTAAACAAGCCATTCTACTGTTAAACCCTAACCCCTAATCATGTAGTTCCTTCTGAAGAATGACTAACTTGTCTATCTTGGAAGTAGTCTGTCATGGGAGATAATTGTATTATTGGCCACAGCTGGTTCTAAACCTCCATTCAGCGCAGTCAGAGATGCTAGTTGGGCAACTACATTATTTTTTCAAATGATATCATGCAGTCAAATAGTTTCATAAAGTGTGTATAGCCTACCCTACTTAATGGTCATCTCTGAATTTAAGCTACCTCAACCCCCTCAGGAAAACTGATGATGATAACAATGGACTTAACGTAACCATTTAAATGAATAGGCCAACTAATGTACAGTAGGCATGTCACGCAACAAATTAATTAAGACTTAAATCGACACTTGTTGACTTATTTATGTACATTACACCTAACAAATGTGTGATATGAATTTATTGGCATCAATGTTTTGTTATCACAACATGATGCAGCTGTGGAGTGTTTATGACAAAAACTAGACACAATTGAAAACTCCCCTTTGGGTCAAAATGCTGTCTTTGCGAGGATCACAAATGTCATCTCTTTCCTGATGTACTGTGGTAGACAGTACTAGACTGGGAGAAGATTTGTCTGCTGATGAGAGTAAGGGCTCGAGATCACATGGACTGGTCAGTCCTTGTTAGCACAAGGGTAAAGTCTTATCAACTAACTTTATAAAAAAAATAAGATGCAAGGCAATTTTGATAATATGTTAACGTGTGAAATATATACCTGCGGGGTGCCATTGTGAAACAAACACAACTGCTAAATGTATGTGAAAATGTTAACATCTCATTGTCAGTCGTATGGCTTAGTCCTTCCAACTAATAAAACATTTGACATTTGACAAAACAAGCAAGAATAGGGACCAAAATATACCCCCCTACACACACACACACACACACACATATCCAGTCCTGGCCCACAGAGATGAGCTTGGACATATTCAAATGAGGTGGAAGTTGTTGATGATGGGCATGTTAGACACACCTGTTGCCGCTGGCCAGAGTTTGACCACATTGTTGTCTGTGTCGTCTGACAACCACAACTAAAGCAAAAAACTAATGAAAACAACGAGCCCTGCATGTGTATCCTGGAACAAAGTTAACATGTTTTCACACATTGATGTTAAATGGTAGACCTGAGCACCAACCACCAATCACATCAAGAAACCCCACTGGTGTCATGGATTAGACTACAGGCTAAATTCTTAATCAAGGGTTGAACAAATTACAGAAAATGAACTACATTGTTTGACTGAAATGATTCTACCATTCAGCTGTTCATAAAATCTTATTTGAAAAATAAATATGTTATTACATCTTTGTCATTTAAATTGGCTACAATAACATTTGGGTCTAGACTTAGCCGGCAAGTCTTTAATTAAACATTTTTTATGGTTTAATGATTTTACATTAAACATGTTAATATGTACTACATGACTTGAATTGATAAGGGCATGTTGGTGCTTTTCTCTGATTTGCTTCTGGTGATAAATAACAACTGTAGAATACTTTGCTATTTTAACATGTTAATGTTTGTTTTAAAGATTAAAACCTTATATTGGTCAGCCTAATTGTGGAGTTTATCAAAAAGCAAAGCCGCTTTATTTACTTTATTTATTATTTTCAGACATAGTTTTGTAGAAGACTACGTAGACCTAAGAAGCTCCGCTTCCAAGGAAGTTTCTGATTTGAAAATAAATAATATAATAATACATTAATAATAAAAAGTTAGGCCAACTCCTCACAAATTTAGATTGTAGTGATGAAGGCAGCTGAAGAATTTAGACAAAATAAAGTTCACATCAATATAAACTTTATTTGTCTAGTTGTCTGGCCTGTGAATTTTAATAATGTTATTGTTTTCATACAGTGTGTCGAAATGAAGTTGTAAAAACGTTTGCTTTAAAAAAGTTAAACCAGCTTTTCACATTAGTTTAATCGTTTTTTATTATGTAGCAGGCCTACAACTCTTGCAACATCACAAGTGAAGTTCATCAGCATTTAAAGATTTCTGTCGAAAATGGATCAGCATAATTAATCCTTTGAGCTACTGAAAATTAAACAATACAAAAATAGCTCACCTAAATTTACTACAGGTTGCAAATTTTCTTAATTTACACAAGCAAGTATATGACTGCAGACTGCTTCCACATTAAACTTTTAGGGAGATTTTAAATAAAAACATGAACCAATAGAACTCTTTGCCGCTTCACAATAAAAGTGACTTCACAATAAAAGTACAAGACAGTTTATAGATGCAGCATTGCATTGCATGTCGCTATTTTTTCATTAACCCAGACAAAGCCACCTACGTTCAAATGATTTTCATATGCCACTGTTATTTAAACCAATTTGCTTTGTCTGACAACAAATTACATAGAAAAATCCAGGCCATCGTTACTGCAATAATTCTTTTTTGTTTTGGCATACATTTGTTAACCAGAAAATGATTGAAAATGTCCATTACCTGTGGCCCCTGGTTTGAAACTTCCAGTTTCTAGCCTACCATTTCCAACCATACACTGATTTCAAAGACTTGAAACATGTAAGTAAAAAGCTAACTTTTTATAAGCTTTCGACTTAAATTACTGTCAGGTACACAGAATCTGAAATTACAACTTATGAGGAAATGTTATGCATGTGACCTTCATCTAATTCAAATCCGAATTGGGGTTAATTGTTTTTGATTTGTACTGCTTGGATGGATTTGGACATTATATAAATTATATCCTTCAAGCACTTAATAGCAATTCTTCAAAATTATTGCTGATTGTACCTTTGATTCTCTATTGGCTAAAGTTGTATTAGCCTATGAAAATACAGGCTACAGTTTAAAAGTAAAGTGAAGCTATGGACTTTTTGATCATGTGGGATGTGGTGGAGTGAGGGTGTCTTTCTTAAAGTCTTGTTCACCTGCTTTCGGCAAGCTTGACGACCTGTAAACTAATCTGTGTAATTGTGAAAACATCGCATCACTGCATATCCCCTCCCCCACCCAAATTAGGAAAAGAGGGGGGACGGGAAACTTTTTGTTTAGTAGGATTGAAGGGGTTAAGCAATCAATTGTAACTATATGAATACCATTTCTAATTCCAATGGTCCACTCTGAGCATGAAGGGGGAAATGCAGCCCAATCTACAAACATTTCAACAGTTCATGTGTGAAAAATCTCAATGATTGAAAGATAATACTTTATTTACAGTCTGAATAATCACTTAGGGACCACTGACACATTAAATAAACTGTTAATAGGAGCGTGGACTGTTTCAACCCCCTATGAAAGGAAATATATAACAAAATATGTATGTTTATAGTATGTGTAAATGTTTTATTAATATTAGGCAAAACATTTGTATTGAATTGCCTGCTGAACCAAAAGCATAGCCAGACGCACGCCCCCCATCAAAGCAGCTTATTTTAACTTTCCAGTTATTTTAATGCAGGAACCGCATACCTTTTCAACTGTTAACTACAGGCATCTTGTTTCCCATTTCACCCTGGCTCACCAAATCTGATAAGCAATTCATTACATTGTATGCTTCAGCACATTGAATTAGGTTTCTTGTAGTGTAAAACAAAAGTTTTGTTATTATTTTGTAGCACAGTATCTGTTACAAGAACTCAGTGGTAATGAAAAGTGACAAAAAAAACATACCCATATTATGTTATGCCACATTATGAAATAAGGCTCTTTGCAGTTCATTCAGTGTAATAACACAGCCCCTCACTTATAAGGTGACACATCACATGAAAGCTCCTCTCTCCATAGATTGCATAATTGTCTTAAATCTTGCAACCCAAGAATCCTGCTGCACTCCTTTTTTTAATGTAGCCCCCTCAACATCTAACCTCTGGAATACCATAGTGTCTGCTCGAGTGTGTGTCCAGAACTCTGATACCAGTCAAACATAAGTACCCCCAGTTAGATAAATAGGGACTAGAGTTCATATTTGGGTACAAAAGTTCTGTAAGTATAATGGTGGCACGATATGTACTGCTTAATATCTTTGTTGTCTCTTGTGTGCCAAGTACAAAAATACATGTATGTGGCCAAGGGTTGGCCACAATACAGAGGGGGAGAGAAGTATTTCAACCGTTTCCTGTCTATGCCATCTTTTTATAATCAAGATTATCCTGAAGTAATGGTGAGTGACAATAACACTTGTTTTGTTACTGAAGTGATTAAGAAGTTGACCTGTGTGACATCTGTTCTTTCTGGTCTTCAAATGGTCTTTTGCAGTGAAAACAGTGAACCATGTTGAAAAAGTGCACATTGTCAATGTGTTCAGTTACAGGATGACATTACAGTTAACAGGTATAGCCCAGCTAATTAGACATGCTCATGCTCAGCCTAGTTACATGTCTTGATATCAAGTTTTTCATCAAGTCAAGTTATCACCAACTCCACAAAAATAAGTTTGATATTATCATCACTGTCATTGCCACACATACATTATGTGACCTTGTTCTCTATATGGGTCCAAACACATACTATTTAATTTCCTCTAGGAATTATTGTTAAGATGCGTACCTTTTCATTTTCAATTGTCTTTAAATAACACAATATAACTTAACTTTCAATGCAAAATCTTGTATTTTGCATTGGTCAAGGAAAATTAAAGGTCAAGGGTGCAACCATGTTCCTGCTCTTGTGTAATGCATTTGTCAAATAGGTAATGCTCTGGGGTCTCATTTATAAACTTTGCATACGCACAAAACGGGGCTGAAAATGTGCGTACGCCACTTCCCACGCAAAGGTTGTGATTTATAAAAACAAATTGACGGGAGAATGTGCGGTCGTCCACGCAAACTCTGACCCATGCGTAGGCCTACGCACATTTTGGAGACAGTGGGAATTGGCGACACAGATGACCGTACTAGTCAGACTGCAGAAAGTAAATGTGGGAAGAACGATTAGTAATATTTATATATTTTGTTTTCCTCACACGCGTTTTTTTCACTCCATTTCATCATTATCATGAGAATTAAATCCAGCAGTGTTATTTGCGCTTGTACTGAGTAATAATTGTTCCATAAACACCTTGTACAATCCAACTTATAAGAAGATTGGTGATGCGGCCTTTGTGAATTACGCCCCAAAACTATGGAACTAATTACCCATAAATATTAGGAAAGCAAACAAGCTAGACATTTTCAAAAGACATCTTTTTACCAAAGCATTTAACTAATTTTTATCTCAGAACGGTTTTACTACTTAGTTTACTATTAGTTTTATTATTTTTTTTTGTATTTGAGAGACCACAGATAGATTGTGGCTAGTCTGGGTTGTTATATGTTTTGGAAACTGCAAAAGCAGCTCGAGTCTAAGACGGATTCGAGAGACCGCAGATAGATTGCGGCTAGTCTGGGTTGTTATATGTTTTGGAAACTGCAAAGGCAGCTCGAGTCTAAAACGGATTGGAGAGACCACAGATAGATTGCGGCTAGTCTGGGTGGTTATATGTTTTGCAAACTGCAAAGGCAGCTCGAGTTTAAGATGGATTCGAGAGACGCAGATAGATTGCGCCTAGTCTGGGTTGTTATGTTTTGGAAACTGCAAAGGCAGCTCGAGTCTAAGACGGATTCAAGAGACCGCAGATAGATTGCGGCTAGTCTGGGTTGTTATATGTTTTGGAAACTGCAAAGGCAGCTCGAGTCTAAGACGGATTCAAGAGACCGCAGATAGATTGCGGCTAGTCTGGGTTGTTATATGTTTTGGAAACTGCAAAGGCAGCTCGAGTCTAAGACGGATTTGAGACTGCGGCTTATGTGTTTGGATTCCCCCAAAGACTTGTATTTTGTTGAGTAACATTTTTATTCTTTTTAAAATTTTGTTTGTATTACTTTTATCACTTGTATTATTGGTTTTATTGATTTTATGTAAAGCACATTGAGCTGCAATTCTTGTATGAAATGTGCTATATAAATAAAGTCTTATTATTATTATTATTAACTCAAATTTTAAATCAAAATTTAGCGCTGTTTCACATGGAATACAGGATAACATCACATATCCTACCTTTAGATAACTGCAGAACACAGTGTATAACTAAATATATTTCTTTAATACTATGCATATATCATCAAATCAAAACCAGTCAAAAACTGGAAAAATAGTCGTTAAGCTCCCGCGCAATCGCTACACTCTACGTCCTCGTTATCAGTCCAGATTTTAAAGGGGTGATTGACTGGGTTTTTGAGGTATTTCACACTGTTCCTTAAAAATCCTGTAAAGTGGACCTGGAAATGAGTTTTAAGTTCGCCACATCACAGAATAATGTGTTATTAACTACCCATCCAAATTCATATGAAAAAATAACACTGACAAGTATGTTAAATTAGGCTTTGAAATCATGAAAAAATCAGCAGTCTTCTCTCCTTGAGACTGGGGGGGCGTGTCGCCTGAAGGAGCTGAAGCTAAGACCTCGCTGCCTAGTGCCTACCTCCGACCCAGATAATGGACGCTATGTCAAGCCGATCAAAACCGTATAGAATTAGTATTTATTTGTTCAATGAGTGAAACATACAGATGCATATAAATGAAATGTTCCCCTGAGCTGTAACAGTAAAAATGGACACCAGAGACAGCAGACAGTGAGCTCTCCAACTAGGCTACTTCTAACACATTAGCTACCATTTCACCAAAATACCATCATTCTACACCGAATAGCCTAATATCAATTTAGCGGTTTGCACTAACTCATAGCAGAGATACCTCTGGAAAAGTTATCTAGTATAATTATAACATAGTATAATTATAACAAGCACACAGAACTGAGTGATGAACTGCTGGCGGCGGTGGATGGTCCAGGTGCGACCGGAGGATGAACGCGCTGCAAGAGAAGCCGTGTGTTGGTGAACCCTGTCTGTCTCTGGTCCATGTTAAAACTTTTTTTGGCTCCGCCCATTAAAACCTGATCTGAAAACAGAAGAGAAACTGTTCTTCGGTTTAACTCCACATTTCAGTGTGACAAAGTTTTAGCGCTTTGCACATGCTTTCAGGAACTCATTTCACACGTTTATACTGTACTGAGAAGCAAATCATGGAATTTGCTTTACAGGATCTTTAATAGACTACTGTTCATAACAACACGCTTTTGTTTTCAAATCGTATCTCGACTCGGGGTATCACTGGCACAGTTGACGCCACTCGCACAGTTTTTTTTATTGGTGATCCACCGGCCACCAAATAATGTGTTTTTCGGGCCTCCACCAATAGTCTAACAGTGTCTGAGAAGTTGCACTTTTTTGTTTTTTTCCCACCGGTCGCCATGATTCACCGTAAAGAACAATCACATGCCAGGGTCATTAATATACTGGATTAGCATTCATGAGGTGCTTTGCATTGACCATTTATGGTCAAAAATGGGCGTGTTCAGGGCAGGGTAAAATGCTGATTCACGTACGCACATTTGTGGGTAATCTGTGATTTATAAAGGGAACATTGCTTACAGGTGTGCGTACACACGGTTTTATAAATCAGATTTTTTTTTGCCGTACGCCATTTTAGGCTTTTGGGCGTACGTACACTTTTTGTAAGAATCCTACGCAGTTTTATAAATGAGACCCCTGGTCCTTTTTCATACCACCTCAGGTGCGTTTGCTTAGATGTCACAAAGATTTCCACGGAGTAGACAAATTATTCAAATCGCAAGCATTTCCATTCAGGTTGTTTGCGATTTCAGAAGTTACGTCACTCACGTTCACTGTATGCAATTGCTCATCACAATATTTCCATGCGTAATAAATGCCACTTGGATACACTGCAGGGCTGCAGGCAACGTGATGCAGAGCTAAATGATCTAATACAAAAAACCATGGAATTGCAACCACAGAACAGTAGTGAACATTTGGCCGAAATGCTTTTTCCTTCTTGATAAGTGAATGCCCATAAAAATCCTTACCAGAAAAGCACATAAGCAAGTTATGTCAAAACATTTATTAACATACAATGATAAGACAATCTTAAAATTAATGTGGTCATCTTCCCCTATTAAGGCATCAGAGGAGATTGTGATGCCACAGGGACGGAGGAACGCCAGCTCAGCTCCATCAAGTGTTGGCTGGACTTGGAGGTCAAGATCATACCACCAAATGGGATATTACATTAATTAATGAATACTTTTTCTTTGATTTGAAATGTAATAATAATTCAGGCAGATCTATTACAAAACTGGACTAAGTTATTTTAGCTGTTAGCCGTCCTGCCTTGATGAGTTTCACCTGTAACCAGTTTACTATGTTAGTTTGTTTACTCATTAGTTGGGTTGTTAGGTTCATCCACTTTACCTGGGTCTTGTTTACTGGTTTCTTATTTAAATCCATGTTTTTGTTCTGTCCTTTGCAAAGTCTTGATCTTTTGTAGTCAGTATGGGTGATAACTGATCATGTGCCATAGTCTTTCTGAGTTTATGACCTTTTGCCTGTTCTTTGACCAAATATTTGGATTACCTTGTTAGGTACAGGCAAAGTAGAGTCAGGTACATGCAAGAGTTTGCCATCACAATGGCAAACTCTTGCATGTACCTGACTACAACTCAGATTTCCTGCATTGTCGGTGCCTGGGCCCTCAGTACTCTGCAAAAAATATGCACTTAGAAAACTTTGTTGGTTATCATGTGGTACACACAGGGAGTGGGAACACCCACACACACAAGCTTGCTCCAATGTCCACCGATGAAATGCACCCCCTGCTTTTCTCCCATCCTGCTGTCCTTCCTCCAAGGGCCACCATATCAGTGGCACCCGGGCGCCAAGACCAACTGCTCACCCATGTCCTGCCAGGAGAGTGATCTGTTCAACATTTTTCTATGTTGAGGTTATTAGTTGAGGAACCGATGTGAGCATGGGAAGAACATGCAAACAAAAAGGCCTGGGAGATAGCCCAGCTGAGCACCAATAGTCTTCAAGTGGGAATGGAACCCATGACCTTCTTGCTGTGAGGCGGCAGTGTAAACCTGTAAATAAAATAAGGCAAGCAAGGCTTATTTATGAATTAACTTTGCATTGTCTTGTTACAGGTCATGGTAAAGGGGTCATATGTATGAGAACACATCAGAGATGGGCAAAATACATCAAAATGTCTTTTGACACAAAATAAAAAATACCCCTCAAATAAATGTATTAAAATAAACTACAAAATACTGGTGCCAGAAAATGTAACAAAATACAATACATGTATTGTGTATTAAAATATAGGAAATACTTTTTCTGGATTTTCCGTTTTCTCACAATTTGGTATAGCAGAGCATTCAGGTTTGGGCTATATAATGTACACAAAGTTCTGGTGAACCCAACAAAAAGAAAGAACAGTCACAGAATGTCAGTGTAACTAAGCCAAGCTATTAAAAGACAATAACTTGATTGATTATGTATATATATATTTTTATTAATGGGACTTAACAGCCCATAAACTTACAAACTTCGATATATTTATTAATTCAATATTGTCTCAAAATGATCTGATTCTGATAATGTTCTTGTGTGGTTTTCAAAGCTTATAATAAATAGTTGTTGGGTGGGTGGGAGAGGCGTGGCGGAGTCAGTGTGGCACAGAGAGGGTTAAGCTTTCGTGACACTGACAAATCCATGTGTGTTTTCCCATAGGCATAGGGGAGTGTGTGTGTGTGTAATCCACACTACCTTCCCCTCCACAGGGATGCTAACACAATATCAGTGTTGTGGACTTGATAAAGTCCACTACTGCACCTGGAGGGAGGACCCTCCACCTGACTAGTCACACAGACTCTCCCTCACACACACACCCACACACACACTGAGGCATCAGAAGATGAGTAGGCACACACACACACACACACACACTGAGGCATCAGAGGATGAGTAGGCACTCACACACACACACACACACACACACACACACACACTGAGGCATCAGAGGATGAGTAGGCACTCACTCACCCACACACTCTCACACACTCACTCACACACACACCTAAATCAATATAAGCTGAGCAGGGGAAACTGAAGCATCAGATCGTTCAACTTTCTGTACAAAAAATAAACTTACAAACTTCAATACAAAAGTGAACAGATAACTTAACATGTGAGTTGAAACCCAACCACTGAGTAGCCAGTTTAGTTGCCTTTAAGAACAACTAACTTTTCAAATATTTCTGGGGTTAACCGCCTCCTGTGCGGATGGAATATTATTCCTGCAAACGAGAACAGTCTCTCAACCGGAGCTGAAGAGGGGAGGGTTGTGTTAAATCGAACAAAAAGGAGCTTGATAAGTGGGTACTGCTGAAGAGAAAGCAGGTCTTTTCTGGTGTCCTCCAGAAAACGAAGGGTCTCTAACTCAGCTTTGATCGGAAGACTGAACTCGTGAACTGTTTTTTGATTCGTCGATAAAGTATTTCGAGTATTTTAAATACAAAATTACTCCACTCTAAAGTATTTTGTTACAAATTACATTAGATTTTTTTATCGGCCCTATCAAATACAAATGACAAAATCCTCAAAAGTATTGAAATATGTATTTCAAATACAAGTAATTGAAATACTGCCCATCTCTGGAACACATGCTCGATGCAATCCTCATCTGACTTAAGGATCTGACATTGGATCTGTAATGGTTCACAATGCCCTATGCATCAAGCATGAATGATTGTTATTGAGGCAGCTCACTAATTGTAGTGATTAGTATTTGTTTACAGTTAAAGGTAACCAAATATACCAAAGCATGTTTGATTCGTTTTTGCACATTTAGGGCCAGCAATGATTAAACTAAATTCGTCAATTTCAAGATAAATGTTCTGAAGTAGGAAACTACCTAAAGAAGACATTTAGCCTCTCATCTCAAAGCCTTTCCTTTTGAGAGATTATCATCAATCTAAATGATCCCAAATAATAATATTTTTTATAAAAACACTATCAAAAACTAAAGAGAAATTGGTGGGTTAGGTTACAGTAGACACAAACAACTGTGTTGTGTAGTTAAACACAATTAATTGGCTGGTTAAGAATGTGTCTTCCCATTGTAAATGCCAGACATGATTCCAAAAGCATGTTGTCTTAAAAAATAGAGAATGGTATTCCAGTTAGAGGGTTTAACAAACCATGAACCTAACCCTGAACTCTGAGTTGATCTACTCTAAAATGGGGAAACTCCGACTTTTCGGTTCCAGAAAAGCTTATTGGGTGTGCTTTGCCTACGGCAAGGGCACAACCTTTGTTCTCTCACATATATATTTATTATTTATTATTATTTATTTTCGCCCCCCTAAGGATCAGTCAATATTTGGACTACATAGACAACGCCTGTGCCAAAATATTTGTCTTGGTCTCGATTGCGTTGCTTGTATTTTTATTTACGTTCCGTTGCACGGTTTAGGAGGTTACAACGTTTTTGTGGCAAAAAAGTGCCTTTAGTCGACGAAGGGTACTCAGTGCTATCTACGTCACCACGTCAGCACACGTTAGCAACGACGCATGGATTGATGTGCTGTTGCACAGTGAGTATCGTATCGTGCCGTGGTGTACTACTACCAAAGAACTTATATTGACTCTTTGCTACTACTAGCAGCATCATACATGTACATTTAAGCAAATCAAGACTTGCATGTACAGTAAGTAATGTCACATTAAAGAATGTATGTAAAGTTTAAACTCAAGCTTGTGTGGTGCGTCACTGGCTTCAGTGCCACATAGTGATGTGTCGTTCTTGAACGATTCGTTCATTTTTAACGATTCCTTACAAGGACTCGGGAGTAACGAGTTTTCTCAAAGAATGATTTGTTAATTTTCTCGTGGCCGCGCATCGGGACTGTTGCATAGGCTCGTCCAAGTAAACAGAAATGATTCGTTAATTTTCCGACTCGGTCTTTAGGTACGAGTCTTTGGATCATTTTTCACGTGACCTGCAGAGGCTCTGTAGTGGTAGCTAGAGGAAACGCTAGAGGGAACGATTCGTTAATTTCCCGATGAACGAATGACTCGAAAAAAGATTCCCGCATTTTACTGAACGAGATTCAAAGAACCGAATCAGTAAAATGATCCGAACTTCCCATCACTAGTGCCACAGCCTAAACTTTATGTCAAAACAAACATTCTAATTTCCGGCGCTTTCAAACAATCCCCTCACTCAGTGAAGTTTGGCTAGCCAGCGCAACTAGCTTGCTCGCAGCAAACTTCTTTTGAATTAGCCATTTCTCCCTAAATAGATGTAAAGCTTATTTACGTTGTTGGGGGCATATTTTCAGTTTGCAGATGGGACTGTTTGAATCGCGATTCCATCTGAAATACTGCCGGTGACAACGTTGTTACGTTAGTAACGACGCATGGATACAACGTGCATAGATGTGCTGTTGCACAGCGAGTATCGTATCGTGCCGTAATGTACTAGCAGCATCATACATGTACATTTAAGCAAATCAATACTTGCATGTACAGTAAGTAATGTCACATTAAAGAATGTATTTAAACTCAAGCTTGTGTGGTGCGTCGCTGGCATCAGTGCCACAGCCTAAACTTTATGTCAAAAGAAACATTCTCATTTCCGGTGATACGTCCCACCTGGTTCCCAATTTAACTGGTTCCCCAGCTGTGCGTGCACCTATCAGTCTGCCTCTATCACCAGATTCGTCACAAATTCACAATCATATTACTGGCGATTTTCAAATCGGATCTCATATTTGCTGCGCTACATTACAGCCATTCACGCCATAATAAATGGAACTCCAGGGGATTCAGGTGGCTGAGTGGTTAGGGAAGCGGGCTAGTAATCAGAAGGTTGCCAGTTCGATTCCCGGCCGTGCCAAATGACGTTGTGTCTTTGGGCAAGGCACTTCACCCTACTTGCCTCGGGGGAACGTCCCTGTACTTACTGTAAGTCGCTCTGGATAAGAGCGTCTGCTAAATGACTAAATGTAACTCCAAATACTTGATGAGTAGCCTACATCCGGGTCGTGTCTACGGTAACTAGTTGATTCAGAAGAACCAAAACAACATTTTGCCTGAAGGCCAAGGTAGTTAACAAATTCATGACTGAGTTCCTGAAACACTCATGTGCTTCAGTAGCTTGTGGTGTAATGCAACGGTTTATAACAATACATGTGTTTTTGCTCGTGGGATTGAATCCCACTCGAATCTTTTATTTTCTTAGCTTCCATTTATTATGGCATGAATGGCTGTAATGTAGTGCTCACTACATTTGTTCAGAATATACAATTATGAAATGAATTGATTTCAAAAGATATAGCGAAGAAACACTCAGCCATAGGCTACACGAAATCGCATAGGAATTGAATGTTTCCATGTTGTGTTACGCTGTTACACGTATTTTGATCGTATTTTCTGGGTTAGCAGCGACGTTCTTAGTATGAATTTTTAATATGTGGTGTCAGAAGGAGCTGTGATGTCGTGGAAAATAAGGCTATTGACTCGAAAACAACCCCAAATACGTGCATAGTAGCCTACATTCGGGTAGTGTCTATGGAAACCAGGTGATTCAGAAGAAGTGAAATCGAAGTGTTACCGGAAGGCCAACGTAGTTAACAAATACGTAACGATTTAGCTACAATTTCAGCTGGTATGGCTTGCGGTGTAAATCAACGGACTATGGTGTGGACGTACTTTTGCACTAGTGCGATCGAATCCCACTTCATGCAAATATGAGATCCGACTTGAAAATCGGCAGTAATATGTTTGTGAATTTGTGACGAATCTGGTGATAGAGGCAGACTGATAGGTGCACGCACAGCTGGGGAACCAGTTAAATTGGGAACCAGTTGGGACGTAACACCGGCGCTTAAAAACAATCCCCTCACTCAGTGAAGTTTGGCTAGCCACCGCAAGTAGCTTGCTCGTAGCAAGCTTCTTTTGAATTAGCCATTTCTCCCTAAATAGATGTAAAGCTTATTTACGTTTTTGGGGGCATATTTTCAGTTAGCAGATGGTTCTGTTTGAATCGCAATTCCATCTGAAATACTGCTGGTGACAACGTTGTTACAGTAGCTTGTTTCAAAGGGGGTTCGCTTGTTTCAAAGGGGGTTCTTGAGTAGGCTAAATGCTTGAAAATATCACTAGATGGGGAAAAAACTTAACCATTGTGCTGCCTTCGGGTCACATGACCCAAAGGTTCATAACGAACCATCGTTGTGTTTACCCAATTTTACCCAATACAAAAACAAATAATTTTATTTTAACCTTTGCAATGTGGAGGGTCTGAGACAGCCCAACGGTTAAAAGAAAATGCTTCACTTTGTTTTTGTATGCGGTAAAGTTGTCGCAATACAACGGTGGGTCACAATGACTGATGGGTCAGAATGACCCGAAGATCACACAAGGGTTAAGGTGACGGACCCACCTGCAACCGACACAAGCGAGCACACCCTACAATTTCCACAGAAATTGTACCCTCTCTAGTTTGAATTTGTTAAGTCAACTCGGAGTTAAGCGCGGGCATGAGAACTATTAAAAGCCAACATCAATGGAGCTCTGATACTAGGATCCACCATGGCACCCAGCGACAAAAAACGTTGTCCTACTTAACCACACTTCAGATATAAGTTTCATTTCGTGTTTATGGTCAATCTAAGCACATATTCCGGAATATGTGCTTAGCAACATATTCCGCAACACGGCTGTTGTAGCAGCGTATACAACAGCCGTTACTCTACGTAACCTTGGTTTCAATCATATTCGACATGATACAAAGTAAATATCAATTGGTGCCTATTTCAACTTGTAGTGGCAGTTACCATAGATATATATAAACACTACATGTCTTAGATGCATACTTATGAATAATTATATATATTTTTTTTTTAATAGAATAGAAGTATGCAGTGGCATACCGACATCTCTCACGTTGATAACAAACCAAACCGTTTCAAAATCGGTTGAAAATGTTATAAAAAGAAAGTTATGGTCATTTAAAAAGTACATGTAGCATCAACACAATGTTATGGGTGAGCGAGTTGACTGTCGCAAGATGGCCGCCATGTGCGGACGTTCGACTCCGTTGTCCGGCAACGCGGACGACACATCTAGTGTTTATATATATCTATGGCAGTTACCCCCAATAGAATGCTTTTCATCACAGGATGATGATGATGATTAAGATGACGAAGAGACATTGCTGCCGCAGAAATGTATGCAGAGAATTATGTATGGTAGCTACTGGTAATTCTCTCCCCAAGTACTTTTATTTACAGGCTTGTGTGGAATTGTCAGTTACACTGACATTATGAGAATAATGAATATAAAAAACGATTTGCACATTCTGATCCTGTTGAACAGAGCATGGATGCTGTATACAGTGAGATGTTCATTTAATGGCAGGTGAATTCTGCATGTGGAACTGTGAAATTAAATGTAATCTCATGTATTCCCAGTTACAAGTAAATGAGTTGTACAAACTGCACCTCATGAAGAAAGGAAGTAAGTAAGTAAGTAAGTAAGACTTTATTTATATAGCACATTTCATACAAGAATTGTAGCTCAAGGTGCTTTACATAAAATCAATAAAAACAATAATACAAGAGATAAACAATTCAAACAAAAATAAAAATCCCAATAAGATCTCTGTTCAAGAGAGAAAACAACTTTAAAAGTAGGAAAACCCTTTTGAGATAAAATTACTTAAATGCTTCGGTAAAAAGGTAGGTTTTAAGCTGTCTTTTAAAATTGTCTAGAGTGTTTGCTTCCCTAATATTTATGGGTAATTTGTTCCATAGTTTTGGGGCGTAATTGACAAAGGCCGAATCACCAATCTTCTTATGACTGCTTCTGGTGACCTCTAATAGGCCTGCATTTGATGATCGCAGTGTTCTAGCTGGTGTGTAGTTTATAAAGGAGTTAACAATGTAGCTAGGTCCTTGTCCGTGTAGAGCTTTGTATGTGAGGAAAAGGACCTTAAAGTCAATTCTGAAGGTAACAGGGAGCCAGTGTAAAGTAGCTAGGACAGGACTAATGTGTTCTCTCCTTTTAGTTTTGGTTAATAATCTAGCTGCAGAATTTTGAATGAGCTGTAGTCTTTCAGTGGTTTTCTTGGGAAGACCAGTGAAAAGTGCGTTACAGTAGTCCAGCCAGCTGGATATAAAAACATGAATTAACTTCTCTGCATCAGGGTTAGGGTTAGTGCCCAAAACTGACCAAGAGATGGTGTAGGCCTACTTAGGGTAGAAGAATAAAGGTTAATCTTAAAAAAGATTGACTGGAACACCAGTTACAAGAGCATGCATGGTCACAGGTGATGTTATTTGCAGAAACAATAGCCTATATGTATAGTAATTGTTGAATTTGCAGAATTTCTTTTTTGACCAAGAGATGGTGTACTTAGGGCAGAAGAATAAAGGCTGATCTTGTAAGGCTATCAACCAGCCCCCACCTGTCATATGATAAAATCTGGAGTTACTGGATGGAGTCTCAACTTGATGGCTCCCACACATCATTGTGTAACTTACTGTAGCATTGCTAGTCATATGTTGATAAGTAAGGGTTAAAATGGTGGTGTTATTAGTTGTTCTTTGGTATAAAAGGAATTGTGAAGCATTTTTCTGTGGATTCTTGATCTCCTGAGACCTTCTCATCAGCTCTGGCTTGTCCTACTCCTTCTTCCTCACCTCTTGCTTTCTATCTCTGGTTTACAATAATTATGGTAGAGTAGGTAGGAGTTAACCTTAATTGATTTCATTCACTTGCAATATGATTCAATTATTATTTTATTTAACCTTACTTTAACCATTCTTGCTCTGATTAAAGCCATAGAGTCAAATAACTGTAATTCAATTGGTATTGGCATTATTTGGTTAATGTTAATACACTGTTCAGTTTCCCATCTTCCTTCAAACCATAGGGGAATTAGTTTAGGTTGTTTGGCCAATATTGACCCCTACAATCTTGAAATAGATTTGCTGAAACACCAGTTACAGGACGGTACATGGTCACAGGTGAATCATGTAAATTGTAGGAACAATAGCCGATAAAAATACTCATTGTTGGATTTCTATTTGTAGGCAATGAAGATGACCAAATACAATTTCAATTATTTGTCTTTATTTCGGTACCAAAAAGCATTTGGTCAGTTCTGAGTGCACGTCCACGGTGTGTAACATTAGCAATGTAAGGGCCTAACGTTAACTTAGGTATTCATCAGGGAATTAAAGCATATTGAATCGCAGTCTTGAAATCCTCTCCCGGCGTATAACTAAGCGAATTAAATTTTGTTTGAAATCGATTGGCTGAACCAGGAAAGGATATCCCATGTCTGCCAACGCTATCAGGCTCAGAAAGTGGAAGGGGATAGGTAGAAGAGCAGAGTTTGTCATGGAAAACCTGCAAGTGAGCAGGTTAGGTTCACAAAGTAAATTACCATGGGAACTGACCAAATGTTTTCGTTACCTGTCTTTCTGGAACAGAAAACTCGGAGAATGCCTCTTTTCAGGGTTAAACAACTCAAAGTTTTCAATAAACCCGTTACCTGGAATACCCCCCTGGTTGGTTTGGCTGGGAGGAAAAATAAAGCAAGGCACAACACTATAATTGTGGTGGCAATACCTCAGGTGGCCTACACAGTAGTACTATTCACCTCATGGTGTCTGCTGTATCATAAACCATCAATTGAGAGTTGACAGTTCTTGCACATATGATGAGTGAGTTGTTTTAATCATTTGTTGTAGTTTGCAGGCTTGAAAGGGAGAGAATTTGACTTTCTGATTCACCCCTAAGCAGGATAACTGGAACCAAAGATGTGTATTTACAGTCATTCTACATTATCTAGGTCATAGTATTACAACTGATTCAATCTATTCATGTCCACTCACCCAGCAATGGACATGGTCCCCCCACCACTTGTTTTATAAATCATTGCTGTATCAACAGCTGTATCAATTGATGTTTCAGAAAGCATTTGCTATCTTAACGCTTACTGTATATAAACTGTCGTATCATAAACAGAAATTACAGATTATTAATATGTTAAATGTAGGGTTGGTAAATTTAGCGAAACTAGCAATTTTGGCTATAATTTGAAAGTATCCAACCCCAAATCCCCCCCCTTCAAGGCTACTCCCCCAAAACACATGAATGCGCTGCTTGACTACTGAAATGAGTGCAAGGGCATAGTGCGCGCAGGTGGGCAGGTAAACAGGCAGATAAACAGGCAGGTAGCCCAAATACAATGATTGATTGAGGTTGTTACAGTCTTGCGATGGACACAGATATCACAGTTATTTCCTGCTCATGAAATTGGCTCCTGGTCACATTATTTGCCCTTGGGCAGGCTAGTCCACCCAACAATATCCAAGAAAATAAAACATGAAATATTCAGATAGGATACCTGTTTTGTTGTCTCCACTAGAACAGATTGACTCTGGTTCAGGTTCTGATTTTCAAAGTGTTTAACAACTTGCTTTCAAGAGAGTTAACATACACCTTGACAAGAAAAATGGCCAGTGTGTGTTAAGACACACAGTGGTAGTGCCAAAGTCTCTCTGAGGCATGAAGGTCAGAGGACAGTATTCATAGTGAATAGAGAAAACAGATATAAAATAGCACATTGTTGTACACATCAGTACACAATATCAGAATGGGTTTTTATTCGCCATGAAAGTTTGCACAGACAAGGAATTTACTTTGGCAGGAAGGGCCTACCGAGGCAGCCATTATCGGCGCTCATGTATAGGTTACATTAGGAAAGCATACTGAATATAAATGTGTAATATGATAAAATGCATGAAGAGATAATAATTTGAAAGCTAATCTACTGATTGTGATTAACATAAGCACATAGGAAATCCTCCCACATACCTCATGCGAAAGGAAATTTATCAATGTAATATGTCAATCTAAAAAATAACATTTTAAACATTGTCAGAGCTTCCTTATTTTAATTGTTTACACAGGTAATACACACGCAGAATACATCTTCAAGTAGGTGTTCTAGTGATCACCTGCCGCAGTTTGAATTCTAAAAGCCAGCAGACTTGTTACTCAAGATAAATGCAGACAATGACATTACATAAAAAAAACCTTGAGCTGATATTCCAAAGTATTCAATTTGCAAATCAAGTACATGTTTGTAGGTTTTGTATTTATAAATGTACTTATCCAGAGCGTCTTACAGTAAGTACAGGGACATTCCCCCGAGGCAAGTAGGGTGAAGTGCCTTGCCCAAGGACACAACGTCAATTGGCACGGCCGGGAATCGAACTGGCAACCTTCAGATTATTAGCCCGATTCCCTAACCGCTCAGCCACCTGACTCCCTCCCTATACAATACATATTCAATCAATACTGTCGACTTCTTGACTTGCAATGCATTACATTTACATTTAGTCATTTAGCAGACGCTCTTATCCAGAGCGACTTACAGTAAGTACAGGGACATTTCCCCTGAGGCAAGTAGGGTGAAGTGCCTTGCCCAAGGACACAACGTCATTTGACACAGCCAGGAATCGAACCAACAACCTTACGATTACTAGCCAGATTCCCTAACCACTCAGCCACCTGACTCCCACCTGACAATGGAAATAATTTTTGGGTGCATGAAAATGCCTTTCCCATCAGGGAGACAGTTATCCAACATCCATTGCATAATGAATGCCACTTCACATATATCACAAAGGATATAAGGAGGAAGGCTGCAATGTGATGGAGAACAAGATGAGCCAGTGACAAATGACCAGGGCAATGTACCCACAGCACAGGCAAATAGGGACCATTTGGCCAAAATGCTGTTAACAAATTGTGAAGAGAATTCCCATGGAAGTCATTACTGGAAATCATGTGTCAAAACATTTTTGAACATTAATTTAAAAAAAAAGAATCTTAAAATTGACATATTCTTTCCTCACAGATTCATCATAGGAGATTGCGGTGCCATGGGAAAGTGGCTTGGCAGTGGCAGTGCATATGGCACAGCTCCGTCTCTATTGAACCCAGTTAGTTGGACTCGGACGCATAGACCGTAGCTCCCTTGGGAAATATGATTAATTATGAATCATTATCTTCTGATTTGATAATAATATTTAGCTTCTAGTCTAACAAGGTTTACTTCCCACCACCATCCATGATTATTACAACTGTGCCTGCCTTGCCCACATAGGGTTGTACCTGCTTTTGTATTACCTGCAGGTTTGGATAATAGTTACATATATTAAAGTCATTGTTTGTTTTAGTTGGAAAATGTCTTGACTTAACTCAGTATTGATCTACTTCAGAGAAAATATGTTCCAATAAACAACCACTCATAAAGCACATCAGGATTTCATTCAGGACGCTAGGATGAATATATTTGTAGTTGACCTAATCAGGGTGCTGTCCCAGACATCGCAGTGTTTCTAGTGTGGGCACATTGTGTGCTTTTGTATTTATAGCTTTCCAACTGGGTTAATCTTTGTTATGTAATATTTACTGCTTAACAGACAACGATCCCGCTTTACTAAAAACCCTCTCCCCTCCCCTTCGCCATTCCAGTCTGGCCACTCAACACACGTGCAATTTTACTCACTGTCTCCAGTCAAGCAAAAAACATCCACAAACACTACCAGTCATAACATTGACTTATACTGCAGTAGACCGCAGTTAATCTAAATATTTTAAGTCATGCCAGTGCCGTTCAAAAATGTCTCATACATCTGAGAATGTTCCTGCAGCAGTTTGAATTCTAAAAGCCAGCAGACATGTTACCCAAGATAAATGCGGCAATGATATTTCATTAAAAAAAAGTATTCAAGTATTCAATTTACAATTCAAGTAATTGTTTGTAAGTTTATGTTTATAAATGTAGGAAAATATTTTTGAAATGTGATTTACAGTTGATCATTAAGGTACATATTTGAAGAGAGGTGAAAATTATGTTATCTTCTTATAGACAATTTAACAATATAGAAGTCTTGTTCTTGCTCACTAAGAACATATTTCACTCACTGAGAACATATTGTTCTGGACCATATATATAATACATACAGAATAATTATGTAGAATACTGGTGAATGTCACCACCATATTTAAGGCTGTATCTGAGGCCATTTAGAATGAAATGATTAATTAGTAGTTTCTATTCTCCACAATGATGCCTCACTACTAACAGTATCAAAAAGGACAATTAGTCTACATTGAAAGAGTCCTTTGCTATAGTTAACATTCTCTAAAGACTAATCTGTCTCTTTGTACCCTTGTCTTGAAGTGATAATATCACTAAGTTTTCCACACTGGCAGTGAGGATTTATGGTAATGAAGCAGAATAACAATGAGGATTTGTGTTTAATATTTGTCTTTGTTTCTAAAATGTTTGGTAAACTTCCTTTTTAGTGAGCAAGAGGTAAAGGACGACATTGTGTCACAGCATTCACCATAATGATCTGCACACTCGTGTGATTCACAGTGACTATCACCACACACAAAAAAAACATAAGCTGCCAAATTCCTCCCGTCCCCAAGGATATCCTCTTTCCTTTCCTCTAATTCGGTGAAGCCTGATTTAAGTCCACATTGTTGTCACTCACTGACCCTTTAAGTATTAAAGCACATAGAAAGATGCAAACAAACAAGCTGGATAGAAGCAGTCTAGCCTCAAGTGTCCATAGTTTTTTTTTTTCCTCTCTCCATCAGTTTGCAGAACGTCCTGTACTATGTGTCAGTTGAGTTCAGTGCCTGTTGGCAAGAGCTGCATCTATGGGGTTATGCCAAGCCAGGGAAATGGCCAAGTTGCTTTGACCTATACTGTTTTAATAAGATCACTTGAAGCATAAACAGCCTTAGGGACTCAGACGCGACACTGTTTCGTAACTTGTGTCTGTCTCATGAATCCACAACACAAACTCCTTTTATCCTTTTTTGACCACACTAACAGTCAGAGCCAGAGCAAAAGCTGTAAACAATACACAGAAAGGACATTGGGCCTCATTCACCAAATGTTATTAAGAACAAATCTGTTCTTACACCCCACTTACGCAGTTTTCACAAAGATTTCTGGCGGTCACCAATGTTCTTATTTGGGATTTGTTAGGTAAGAACAGAATTTACGCACACTTAAGAGCACTCTTACACACAATTGAGAGCTGGCATGTTTGCGCAAAATAAGTAGTGATACCGTTTTCGCCCGTTCTAATTTAAAATTGAATATTTCTCTCCTTTATAATTTTGCAGCTAATTATTGTGTGCTTTGCCTTCGGCAAGGGCACAACCTTTGTTCCCTCACATAGGCCTATATCTTATTATTGGGCACAACCTTTGTTCTCTCACATATATATTTATTGTTTCTTGTTTCTTTTCGCACCCCTAAGCATCCGTCAATATTTGGACTACATAGAAACGTTGGTGTCAAAGGTTTCGTCTTGTATTGAGTTGCTTGTATTTTTATTTACGTTCCGTTGCACGGTTTAGGCTGAACTTAAGTTTTTGTGGCAAAAAGTGCCTTGTGTCAACAAAGGGTACTCAGTGCCAACGTCAACACGTCAGCACACATTAGCAACGGACGCATGGATACAACGTGCATAGATGTGCTGTTGCACAGCGAGTATCGTATCGTGCCGTGGTGTACTAGCAGCATCATACATGTACATTTAAGCAAATCAAGACTTGCATGTACAGTAAGTAATGTCACATTAAAGAATGTATTTAAACTCAAGCTTGTGTGGTGCGTTGCTGGCTTCAGTGCCACAGCCTAAACTTTATGTCAAAAGAAACATTCTCATTTCCGGTGTTACGTCCCAACTGGTTCCCAATTTAACTGGTTCCCCAGCTGTGCGTGCACCTATCAGTCCGCCTCTATCACCAGATTCGTCACAAATTCACAAACATATTACTGGTGATTTTCAAGTCGGATCTCATATTTGCTGCGGCAAATATGAAAGTAGGCCTATAGGCTACGTGCGCACTACATTAGGCTACCATTCGCAACAAAATAAATGGAGACAAAATAAAACATTTGCAGGTTCGCATGAAGTGGGATTCGATCGCACTAGAGCAAAAACACATGCGCACCATAGTCCGATGATTTACACCTCGAGCTATACCAGCTCACAAATATTTGCTGAATCGTTACGTATTTGTTAACTACGTTGGCCTTCTGGTAACACTTTGATTTGGCTTCTTCTGAATCAACTGGTTCCCATAGACACTACCCGAATGTAGGCTACTATGCACGTATTTGGAGTTCCATTTATTATGGCGTGAATGGCTGTAATGTAGTGCTCACTACATTTGTTCAGAATATACAATTATGAAATGAATTGATTTAAAAAGATATAGCGAAGAAACACAACACAACACGTTTCCATGATGTGTTACGCGTATTTTGATAGTATTGTCTGGGTTACCAGTGACGTTCTTAGTATGAATTTTTAATATGTGGTGTCAGAAGGAGCTGTGATGTCGTGGAAAATATGGCTATTGCCTCGAAAACAACCCCAAATACGTGCATAGTAGCCTACATTCGGGTAGTGTCTATGGGAACCAGTTGATGTGTTCGTCTTGGTAGCGATTGCGTTGGTTGAATTCGATTGAACGTTCCGTTGTACGGTTTAGGCTGAAATTAATTATTTTCATGAACAGATTGACAAAGTTTAGGCGGTGGCAATGAAGTTTAGGTTAGTAGTCAGATAGTTTCACCTATTGAAAGACTTTTGATTTAAGTAAGGGGAGTGCCGAACATGTTCTGTCGCCGTTTGACTTCCTAAACAGCTGTGTAGATGTTTTTGTAGTGTGTCTCGCGTAGGCTATAGCATTGCAGTGAGCAACACTGGTTTGAAACCACAGGTAATGATAATTTCAGCAACAAATCGTTTACTTGTAATGTAATGTCATAATAAATCCTACAACGAAAATTTATTTGTGAGGAATGTTTATTTTAACGATTGAAAACAGATGCATCATAGACCACTGTAGTATGTGTTGCCCGGGCAACAGAGGCTAATGTCATGATGCTAATGCTTCAGTGAAATAGTAGACTATCGTTTCCGAAAGTAGATGTGGGCCTACTTCCTTAACAATATCAGCTAATATTGTACATTACATTTCACAATTGTGTTTCACATCACAAAGTAAAATGAGTAAATAGTTATCACCCTGGCCTCTTTGCTTGTGGCGTTTCTGCAGCTGCCTTGCAGTAAAGCTATAGTTAGCCTAGCTATCCCCCAAGTTAACAGATGCGAAACTAATGTTCTGCTACAGGTAGTCACGCGTGTTTTCGTGACGTAGTGACGTTAGTAACGTCAGTGACTGTGGCTAGCAAGTTAGCCACCGTTAGCTTCACTTTTCGCCACAAAAACGTAATTTGAACTTCAACCATCCAACGAAATGTAAATAAAAATACAAGCAACTCAATTGCTACCAAGACGAAACTTTTGACACCTAGGTTGTCTATGTAGGCCAAATATTTACTTAGTTTTAGGGGGGCAAAAAGAACTAGAGAGGGTACAATTTCTGTGGAAATTGTAGGGTGTGCTCGCTTGCGTCGGTTGCAGGTGGGTCCGTCCCCTTAAGTTTTTTCCCATCTTGTGATATTTTCAAGCATTTAGCCTACTCAAGAACCCCCTTTGAAACAAGCGAACCCCCTTTGAAACAAGCGACTGTAACAACGTTGTCACCGGCAGTAATTCAGATGGAATTGCGATTCAAACACCATCTGCTAACTGAAAATATGCCCCCAAAAAACGTAAATAAGCTTTACATCTATTTAGGGAGAAATGGCTAATTCAAAAGAAGTTTGCTACGAGCAAGCTAGTTGCAGTGGCTAGCCAAACTTCACTGAGTGAGGGGATTGTTTTTAAGCGCCGGAAATGAGAACGTTTCTTTTGAAATAAAGTTTAGGCTGTGGCACTGAAGCCAGCGACGCACACAAGCTTGAGTTTAAACTTTAAATACATTCTTTAATGTGACATTACTTACTGTATATGTAAGTCTTGATTTGCTTAAATGTACATGTATGATGCTGCTAGTAGTAGCAAAGAGTCAATATAAGTTCTTTGGTAGTAGTACGGCACAATACGATACTCGCTGTGCAACAGCACATCAATACATGCGTCATTGCTAACGTGTGCTGATGTGGTGACGTAGCTAGCACTGAGTACCCTTCGTCGACTTAAGGCACTTTTTTTGCCACAAAAACGTAACTTCCTAAACCGTGCAACGGAGCGTAAATAAAAATACAAGCAACGCAATCGAGACCAAGACAAACATTTTGACACAGGTGTTGTCTATGTAGTCCAAATATTGACTGATCCTTAGGGGGCGAAAATAAACAATAAATAAATAATATATATGTGAGAGAACAAAGGTTGTGCCCTTGCCAAAGGCAAAGCACACCCAATAATAACTAGAAAAGGCTGTTCCTGCGAAACAGCAGTGAGAATGCTCAGAAACCTGAATGGGGATACACAAGTTATTGAGCCGTTTCCGCTCTACATCCTAAATTCCTCCCCTCGATGCAATCCACTTCCGTTCTGGCGGACTGGGTTTGTTTTGCTAGCTAGCTCCGTTGTGCCGATAAAGAGCCTACCATTGAGTGCGTTTACTCGGCTTTCTTAGGATTCAATGTGTTGATGGAATGCAACATACAGCAGTAGGGCCGATACACAGGGGTGTCTTAATAGCACTTGAGGCCCCTGGGCTATGGACTTTTTTTTCATGTTTTGAGGCCCCCCGCACGCTAATCGCACAAACAATTTAAGCGATATAGCCAAATAGCCCACACAAGATCATTGCCTGCGTGATTGAACCGTATACATAGCTTGCATGTATCTTGTTTAAAATAAAATAACTATCTTAAAAACGAGTTGACTCGAGAACTGTGATCTTTGGCTCTCTGCCATTTACTAAATAAAACAGTACGTGGAAATAGACAGAATGACAATCAACAAGACATTTCATTGCTAACTGCACATAAAAACGTGTGTATAAAGGATAATTATTTCATTTAATTTACTTATTAATTTCGTTGCTAACTGCACATATATCGTGTTTAATTAAATTGGCAAGTTGCCATCAAAGGAAGGAACACATTTGATTTAAGATAGGCCTATAGCCTATAGGCTAATAAGACAATCATAAACGGATCACTAGAAAGTCTTTCTCCGGGTCTTTCTAACCGCAAACTCGTTTATTGTTTCATTAAAGTCCACGGCCCGAAGAATGTCATATTCGATGGACATTAGGGTGAGATGGCTCAATCAGTCTTGCTGCATGGTGGAACTCAGTTTGCTTTTAATGAGGGCAAGTTTTGATAAATATCGCTCTCCACTTGCGTTGGTGACAGGTAAGGTTAGGTACAGACGAAGTGCTATGTCTATGTTAGGAAACACGGTTTGCAGGCCTCTTTTCCTAATTAGTTTCAGGAGTTCGCCTACCGATGTCAACATGGTCATGTCCCTTTGAACATGCTGCTGAAACTGAACAGCCTCCTCTACAAAGTCTTCCTCCAGATCAATTGCGTATTTTTCCTGTAGTCTCAATGCTGAGAGTCGGAGGCCATGTGAAGAAGTTGTCCGCAATGTGTTTAAAAAGCCAAAGCTCTCCACTGTGCTGTTGTATGCCTGGTACCTCCTATCTAGCTCCACTACCAGCCTGTCGATTACGACATTATAGACGCTCACTAAAAACTTGCGTTGGCCTGGTAGATGGCAATCTGGTGCGGATGACTCGGCCTGTCTCTTCCGTAGTTTTATCCGCTCTGTGTCTGCTTTGTAGACATCTGACACAGTAGGAGACATCTTGGAGGCTGCGGTTTCAAAACTATCAAATTGATCACGTAACCCCGCAACATAATCTCTCAGTGACCAGACCAGGCTTGGAGCGTTACACAGGTCGAGGTTAGTGATGGGCATTCCGGCTCTTTTTCGTGAGCCGGCTCGTATGGCTCCCGAACGGCTCTTTAAAAAATACATGTTTTAACTATGAATTTGACTATGATGGGTGTGAAAACAATTTGAATTAAATTATGAAATGAAATCATACTCAACCGTAACCACATATCTTAAAAAATGCATTGATTTGTCATGGCTCTCCTCCGAGTTTTGACTACTCTCTGACTGTGTGTGAGTTGGCTCGGCCCTCCCTCATGCAGGATTGACAAGAACAGAATGTGAGGATGATCGTGTGCGCCTTTAAGCCTACAAGTATGTTTTTGTTGTTCTTTGAATTAGTCAATTATTTTAAATACAATTAAAATTCATTATTTCATAATCATTTAGTTTTTATAGGCTGTATTAATCTATTAAAAATAGAGTCGGCTCTTCAGATATGTGAGCCAGCTCCCGACGTTCACCTTCAAGAGCCGGCTCTTAGAGCCGGATCGTTCGCGAACGACCCATCACTAGCCGAGGTTAATTGCCTGTAGAGCAGCGCTCACTTTGCGGAACCGCAGGAGAATGACATTCCACATATTGGAAAGAAACGCTATTTCCAGCTTATTCATTTTTTTAATGAGTGTTTTGGCCTCATT
The DNA here is from genome assembly GCF_038355195.1 of Osmerus mordax. Classification (NCBI taxonomy): domain Eukaryota; kingdom Metazoa; phylum Chordata; class Actinopteri; order Osmeriformes; family Osmeridae; genus Osmerus; species Osmerus mordax. The sequence continues at coordinate 1,741,599 of NC_090070.1, forward strand.
TTGTGTAGTTAATGTCTGATGTGTATCAGCAGAGAGAAGCCGTAAAGATTGCTGGATACTCGCATAGTTCAAACACAGAGCTTTGGTGGCGTCGGAGTGAGCTGACCATCTCGTATCTGAAAGTGATTTCAAAGTTTCAATACGGCCCTACTCATTAGCCTGTAAACCCTCAGTAACAACCTGCCAGCGTGACGTTGACTTGGAGAAGAAGTTGAAGAGTGACTGAACAAAAGTGAAAAACTTTTCAGTTTCCTCGCAGCAGTTTGCACAAGTAACACCCACTAAGTTTAACGTGTGAGCGGCGCAGGGTACCCACTCAGCCAGTGAGTTTATCTCTCTGATACGGAACTGCAAGCCTTTGTATGTCCCCGACATATTGCTTGCATTGTCGTAGCATTGCCCGCGACAGTTGTTAATGGATATCTATTAAAGTTGTCTTTAATAATATAGCCTGTCTGGTTTTCTTCCTTTTCTGAGCTCCGCTTGGATGTGAACGCTTCATTTCTTTTTCCACCACGGCACCGACCTGACCGGTGTAGTCAGTGTAGTTTGGCTAGCAACAGCAGCTAGGCTATAGTGATGTGTCGTTCGCGAACGATCCGGCTCTAAGAGCCGGCACTTGAAGGTGAACGTCGGGAGCTGGCCTGCATATCTGAAGAGCCGACTCTATTTTTAATAGATTAATACAGCCTATAAAAACTAAATGATAATGAAATAATGAATTTTAATTGTATTTAAAATAATTGACTAATTCAAAGAACAACGAAAAAATACTTGTAGGCTTAAAGGCGCACACGATCATCGTCTGTTCCTGTCAATCCTGCATGAGGGAGGACCGAGCCAACTCACACAACTCGGAGGAGAGCCATGACAAATCAATGCATTTTTAAAGATATGTGGTTACGGTCGAGTATGATTTCATTTAATAATTTAATCAAATTGTTTTCACACCTATCATAGTCAAATTCATAGTTAAAACGTATTTTTTAAAGAGCCGTTAGGGAGCCAAAAGAGCCGGCTCTTTTTAGTGAGCTGAGCCATACGAGCCGGCTCACGAAAAAGAGCCGGAATGCCCGTCACTACTAGGCTAGCTTGTTCGTAGCGAGCTCAAAGTTGAAAAGCACAGGGAGTTGTTGTATGACCCCCAGCAACAATTTTACAAGGACAACGTAGATAAGCATCAATGCTGGGATATAGCCAATGCCATGTTTATGTACCATGTCAGCGTAAAGGAAAGCTCAGAGTAGCTGAAAGGCTTGGTGACCGGCGCGGAGAAATGCGCGTCTGGTGTGAACAGCTTTTGCTCAGTCGTAGCCGATCGTGGCGCTGCGCAGCGCGTCCAGGCGCTTCGCAGCCAGTGTGTCCCAGGCGTGACAACTCGTTTCTGGTCCCCCCCCAGTTTTCTTTGCCTTATTTTTATTCCTGTTGGCTGCAAGCAATTTCATTGTTCTATAGGCCCTTTGTAGCTATACCAATATCCTACAAAAGGGACTGACTCAGGCAATTCAGCCTTGTACTTGTTGGCTTTAAAATATGTGCAAGTATTGCCTACTGCTACTTACCGTTTTGAATTATGGCTTTATATTTATTATTATTTGCTCCCACGATCGTTTGCCACTGCCAGGGTTGCAACTAAAATAATACAGCAACAAAACTTTAACGTTATGGAATGCACACGTGTAATTATGGTCACATATTGTGCCTGGGGCACAAGATATCAATAAGTCATGTAGCTTACTCATTTACAGCATCTGCTATTTTCTGCCAGCTTGGCAGCAGCGACTTTGTTGATTTTGTCTGTATTATATGTCTGTATTCCTGATATGTTTGTATTACAATATTTCACGCAGGAGGAGTAGACAAAGTTTGGAAGATTATTGTCGGCTCCTCCTCCAAATATGCGGCTCTTGTTTTGTCCATGTTTGCGATTGGACATACGGTGCAAACACCGCCCCTTTATGTGAACGCGCACGTCTCTAGATTGGAAAGATCTGGGTTGAGTTAGAGAGTTGATAACCGCCGTCGTGATACCACTTATCGTGATTGCGATTGTTACGCTTCGCGTAGCCGGGTAACTGAAAGTGATCCAGAGCATGTTGATCTTGATTCGTAGTACAGGCCCCTGTTCTCCACAAACTAAGAACACAGCTTTGACTTTGACCTCAGTAAACAGATATTTGGAAGTCCATGTCATGATAAAAACTTTTCATTTTCGAGGGCTAACCAACAGCTAACTCTCCTGTCGGTGAGGTTGCGCAAGCGCACATATGTAAATCGCCTAATCACTGTAGTCTTTCAGGACTACATATTTACTACCACTCAACACACTTTTTTTTTTTTTGATTTACCTCACGCGGGCCCGATTGGGACAGCCCGTGGGCCGGTTGTGGCCCGCGGGCCGTACAATGCCGAGGTCTGCCACAATTGATTCTCTGGTGCTCAGGTCGTAATTCTAATCACACAGCACGGAGCAGTGTAGGCCTACAGGAATATCTGGACCACAGCCAATTAGAGGCAAAGACCTGCCCCATCTCTGTCTCTGATTGGTTTAGACCACGATAAGATCCAACCATGAGTGTGAGTTCCGTCAAAGGAGAACAAACGCAAGGAGGTTAGGTGCACCGGTGCGACCTAGGAACAATTTTAGTCGCACCCGTACAAATTTTGGTCGCACTCTAGAGGCCTGGTATGCATCTGTGAACACAATGTGGCCAGTTATTGTAAACTGAAACTATTATCATTCTCCTCATGATCCTCAATAGTGCAAACTGCTAAACATGTTAAAACGTAAGCAGGCAGTCCAACTCTCTTCAATGTCTTGTACACATTTTTTAGACAGGACGAAAGCTACGAAGGAGACAGACATGTCCTGTCATGTATAAGAAGAACAAAAGAATGGTCAATTAATTACTTTGCAAGTGACTGCACTGGCAACCCAATGTGGCTACAAACATGATACATGTGCTTCCACGTTCCCTTTCCTATTCTTGCCAACCCCACTCTGGGCAGCAATAACAAATCACAGCTACCCATACCAAATAATGTTTGACAGCCTGTCTTCAGACTGTCTGCCTCCAGCAAGAATGAATTCAAGGCCTCAACAATTTATCATCAAGGACCTTTGTTGGTACCACAATGCCCTTTTGAGGCAACCTGTGTGCAAAGAGAAACTGACATGTATCTCCAACTCCCCATGGGTAAATCAGAATGACTTGCTTGTCCTAAATCTTATGTATATATTTCAGTGGCGGCTGCTGGTCTTTCAAACAGGGGAAGCTCATTTTCGGCCTACATCATATACATTTTCAGTTCACTGGCTAGTTCACTCCTACGACACTAGCCTAGCCTACTGTATGAATGAATGAACGAACGATCTAACCAAAAAATATTTAAACCCGAAGGAAATATGGGAATTAGGTTCAACTGAAACAAGGAATGTGATGCATAATTGTATGAAATGTATGATGAAAATTGGCTAGCAATTTCGCCAAGCAAATACCAAGAAATTTGCCGTTTGTCTTTCAACTACAGTTGCAAAATCCGTGATGGGACTGAGTTTGAATAGCTTCGGCGACTTTTTATAGTACAAAATCGCTGTCAATCAAAAGGAGATGCAGTCTTTCGACAGACCCTCCAATCATCACGCGGAAGCCCAGCGTCCAGGTCAGCCCACTCCTCCATTCACCCCCAGAGACGCTGAGCGTCCAGGGCGGGACATAATCGCAGCATTTATCCAATGACCGTATAGTTTCGAAGCACTGAAAAAAACTGTTCAAAGCAGCCCCATTGAAGTCCATGGAAGCTGAGCTTCAACAGGGAAATGCACTGTGGCGCTACGGGAATGTATGAGATGGAAATCAGTCAGTCGACCTGCTAATATATGTAGCTGATTCTGAACGAACTCGTCTTCGATATGAACGTGTTCTAACGCATTTAAAATGTTAACACAATAGTAAATATTTGACCAAGAATTTTTTGAAATGTTAGGGGAAGCTGAGCTTCCCTTGCAGTCTTAAAGAAATCGCCACTGATATATTTTTTATATATACATAAGATTTATATAACTTTTTCCCCATATTCTATGGGGAAAACGTTTGTGAAGTATGATACTGTAACACTATTAAACATGTTAATTATACAACTTTGAAATACATGACGTTGAAGGGCCAAATATACATAATTAAGGCTTTTTATGATACTTCAATCACAGGGGAGTGCTTGTGGTCAGCTCAGACCAAGTGTTGTAACCAAAACAAAAGTGACAGTTTTGTAGTGAGTAGTGTCTCTCAAACGTTTGGGAACAGCTAGTCTTTTATAGTTGAGACGCATGGTTTTATTTTATTTTTCAGAGAACATGCTAACTCATATACATGTAGGTTAAATGTCCTACAGACCGTGATTGAGTGACTGAATTCAAATCTATTAAAAATATAACAAAAATATCCCATGGACATTAGTATTCACAGTCTTTGCCATGACACTCAAAATTTAGCTCAGATGCATCCTGTTTCCACTGATCATCCTTGAGATGTTTCTACAACACGATCAGAGTCAACCTGTGGTAAATTCAATTGATTGGACATGATTTGGAAAGGCACACACCTGTCTATATGAAGGTCCCACAATTGAGAGTGCATGTCAGAGCACAAACCAAGCCATGAAGTCCAAGAAATTGTCTGTAAACCTCCGAGACAGGATTTTATCGAGGCACAGATCTGGGGAAGGGTACAGAAAATATTCTGAAGCATTGAAGGTCCCAATGAGCACAGTGGCCTCCATCATCCATAAATGGAAGACATTTGGAACCACCAAGACTCTTTCTAGAATTGGCTGCCCAGCCAAACTTAGCAGTTGGGGGAGTAGGGCCTTAGTCAGGGAGGTGACCAAGAACCCAATGGTCACTCTGACAGAGTTCCTGAATTGCTCTGTGAAAAGAGGACAACATTCCAGAAGGACAAGCATATCCGCAGAACTTCACCAATCAGGCCTGTGTGGTAGAGTGGCCAGATGGAAGCCACTCCTCAGTAAAAGGCACATGACAGCCCGTCTGGAGTTTACCAAAAGGCACCTGAAGGACTCTCAGACCATGAGAAACAAAATTCTCTGGTCTGAAGAAACAAAGATTGAACTCTTTAGCCTGAATGCCAAGCATCATGTCTGAAAGAAACCAAGCAACGCTCATCAACTGGCCAATACCATCCCTACAGTGAAGCATGGTGGTGGCAGCGTCATGCTGTGGAGATGTTTTTAAGCGGCAGGAACTTGCAGACTAGTCAGGATCGAGTGAAAGATGACTGCAGCAATGTACAGAGACATCCTTGAGGAAAACCTGCTCCAGAGCACTCATGAGCTCAGACTGGGGCAAAGGTTCATCTTCCAACAGGACGACCCTAAGCATACAGCCAAGATAACAAAGGAGTGGCTTTGGCACAACTCTGTGAATGTCCTTGAGTGGCCCAGCCAGAGCGCAGACTTGAACCCGATTGAATCTGAAAATGGCTGTGCACCGTTGCTCCCCATCCAACCTGATGGAGCTTGAGAGGTCCTGCAAAGAAGAATAGGAGAAACTTCCTGGAAATAAGTGTGCCAAGCTTGTAGCATCATACTCAAAAAGACTTGAGGCTGTAATTGCTGCCAAAGGTGCTTCAACAAAGTATTGAGCAAAGGCTGTGAACACTTCTGTACATGTTATATTTTTGTTCTTAACTTTTGCAAATCTCTTAAAAATATAAAACAAACTTTTTTCACTTTGTTATAATGGGGTATTGTGTGTAGAATTTTGAGATCTTTTAAAAAATGTAATCCATTTTGGAATAAGGCTGTAATATAACAAAATGTGGAAAAAGTGAAGCGCTGTGAATACTTTTCAGATGCACTGTATGAAGAGATATCAGCCAGTCAGACAAGCTGAAATTAATTCACTGACCTCGGGGGTAGAAAGTAAGAAAGAGGGGAACAATTTACTATAGTCAGTGTAGCAATGGTAAGAGAAACCATGGGACCTAATCACTTTATGAAGTAATCTAGTAGTGTGGACCCTATGGGGCCAGCTTTGAAGGACCTACCAGTCAGGTGGGCCCTAAACAAGGAGAGAGTGGTTCCATTTGAGCCAGCTTGGAGATAACCATGTCAAAGGCTACGGACAGGTCTACCAGGATCTGGACAGATGACAGGTTGGAGGCTCTAGCTGTGTTGAGAGTGTCCACAATCACCAGGTGAGTCGTCTCTGTCAAGTGTCTAGTTTTGAATCTAGATGGTCCGGTTCAGCAGGTCTCCCTGCTTACAATAAGAGATAGCTTATTACAAAAAGAAAAATCAATTTGAATAGAAATGATAGGAGAGATACTGGTGCATAGTTGGTGACATAAGAATAAGTCCAAGCGGGCCTGATTTTCCTTGTGCCGCCCCCTACCAAAACGGAGGGGAAAAAAATCGCATTTTGTTTCCTTTTTTCCACTGTATTTTGTCTATTTCAGGTGAGTCAATTATAAAAATGTATTGTAAAAAATAATACTTATTAAATACTGATTGGTTAGTTGGGTTGTATAAAGTCGAGGACAGCAGCAAGAGCGCTGGGAGTCAGATGGCTGAGCGGTTAGGGAATCGGGCTACCAATCAGAAAGTTGCCGGTTTGATTCTTTGCCCTACTTGCCTCGGGGGAATGTCCCTGTACTTAATGTAATTAGCTCTGGATAAGAGCGTCTGCTAAATGACTAAATGTAGAGCTGTGCTGTGAAGTTTCTGGACAGTTGACAGCCTCTTGTCACATCTGGTGGTTAGCTAGCTAAATCTTCTTTTGAGTCTTTGAGCAAAACAAGGAGAAAAGAGTGATTGCATTCCAAATATAATTTTTTGCCTCTGTGGTAACATGATTGATCGCTGTGTGTTCATGCAGATACATATTTCAATTAGCTGAGGCAGGGGAGCAAATGCATGCCATTATTTTTAATATTGTACTTGTCAGTAAGGACCATACAAAGATCAATTCAATAGTACTCAGTTTCTCAGATTGCACCAAATTGAAGCTTTAAACTGCTAAAATGTAAAAATAATTTCCCCAAAAGTGGGCTAGAACCGGTCCTGTGTCAGAATAATACACAGTACTATGATGAACATGTTCCAGATCTTCAATAGGTTCACCAAGTACAGAGGGTCAAAAATGCAATTTACAAATAATCCATTTCATGGTTGAGCAGTGCATTGGCATTGCAGAATACCCTTGGTCTAAAGTATAGGCAAGGTGCAATCCCCTATTTGTATTTAATTTCAGACTCTCTTTATCTGCAATTGCCATAGTTAGACCCAGATTTTGTATTTGTCATACATGTGGTATTTATCGTAAATTGATTTTTTCCCATATAATATGGAAAAACACAGGAGGTTGTTGTTGGATATCACATGTTGATGCACTGCCTGTGGTAAAACAAGATGAGTTTACAATCGTTTTAGTACAATTACTCGATATAGACTTGCCCCAAGCCTGTAGATCGTTCTTTGATTAGTAATTTGTGTGGTTGGAAATTACACAAAAAAACTCCACAACATCGTTTGAGAAACTTGTATCACCTTGTGATGCGGGGTGAGTGGAGGACCCAAGCGCGAGGAAACACAGAGGCAGGATTTACACTAAAAAGGGTTTCTTGGTTAGTGAACCTATATAAACAAACGGAGCAACAGGTCGAGAGGTGGTCTAGTCTCCCGATCTCTCTCGCTGGTAGAATTAATATTATCTAGTGATGGGTCGTTCGCGAACGATCCGGCTCTAAGAGCCGGCTCTTGAAGGTGAACGTAGGGAGCTGGCTCGCATATCTGAAGAGCCGACTCTATTTATAATAGATTAATACAGCCTATAAAAACTAAATGATTATGAAATAATGAATTTTAATTGTATTTAAAATAATTGACTAATTCAAATAACAACAAAAAAAATACTTGTAGGCTTAAAAGCGCACACGATCATCCTCACATTCTGTTCCTGTCAATCCTGAATGAGGGAGGGCCGAGCCAACTCACACACAGTCAGAGAGTAGTCAAAACTTGGAGGAGAGCCATGAAAAATCAATGCATTTTTAAAGATATGTGGTTACGGTTGAGTATGATTTCATTTCATAATTTAATTCAAATTGTTTTCACACCTATCATAGAAAAATTCATAGTTAAAACATGTATTTTTTAAAGAGCCGTTCGGGAGCCAAAAGAGCCGGCTCTTTTTAGTGAGCTGAGCCATACGAGCCGGCTCACGAAAAAGAGCCGGAATGCCCATCACTAATATTATCAGAATCAATGTCTTGCCGAAGTATTTATTTTTACCACCAAGCACTGATGTAGCGCAGGGGAAGAGTCGTCGTCAAACTACGATGTTTGAGTGCAACCGAGGCAAGCCCGTCAGCACAGCTCTATCAGCCAAGCTAACTAATCTAATAAACAGTTAATAAACACTAGTACATCTTATTGAACATAATTTATTTTCGTCACCAATTATCATAGTAGAACAGCTTTCTCAAGCAGTTTGTGATGCATTTTGGAAACAGGAGATGAGCTCCTGGTCTAATGCGCCACCTGGCTTGAGAAACCCGTTCTCAAAGACTTACTTTTAGTCATTATTTGGGTAGCACACATATTCTGAATGCCTTTGGCGGAATTCAAATGACCCATTTTAATCTAGATTAACGCGAAGATTACAGTGAGATGAATCTAGATTAAAAAAATTAATCTATGCCCACCACTAATTTTTACTTAACACTTCAAGTGTGTGCAGGAATAAAAAAAATTCAAAAAGAAATGTTATGTTATGTTTTGTTTTCTGTTTACATGCATACATATACAAATTGAATATACGCAAGTGATTTGTATAAAACTGTTGGAAAATTGTAATAAAAAAAGAAAAAAAAGAAAGGGTTTCTTGGGAAATACCACGGCGGGGATACTCACATAGACGCAACATGCTACAAACAACGACTGAACAAATAATATGGACTTTGGGCTCTCTGAATGAAATGGTAGAGAACCTCAATGAACCTCAACGATATTTTTCCAACATAATTACAGAAAATGCCAGAAACTCCACCATTGACCAGCTGCTAAACAATGTCCCTGCCCCGCCCTCTATCCTCAGCAGTTAAATGTGAAGAGCTTGCTCTGTTATTCAAGAGTGAAATAACTTAGATCAGAGCTAGGATCATAACTATTGGAGGTGAAACTGACACCAGTAGATCTTGCAACATAACCATGAGCACATTTACATGTATCGCACTAAGTGAACTGTCCAAAATCATCAGCAAATGTAACTCCACAACCTCAGATATTGATCCTATACCCACAACATTCTTTAAGCGAGTGTTTGATGGTGTCTCAGGTCCGGTGCTAGATTATAGATTATAAACACATCCCTTAGAACTGGGGTTTTCCCAGATGCCTTCAAGGGGTGATTGACTGGGTTTTTGGGGTATTTCACACTGTTCCTTAATACCAAATAGTGTATTTACATTTACATTTAGCAGACACTCTTATCCAGAGCGACTTACGGTAAGTACAGGGACATTCCACCGAGGCAAGTAGGGTGAAGTGCCTTGCCCAAGGACACAGCGTAATTATGCACGGCCGGAATCGAACCGGCAGCCTTCTGATTACTAGCCCGATACCCTAACCGCTCAGCCACCTGACTCCCTATGGTATGTAACATTGGTTGGGCTGAAAATGTCCCGGGTGCTGTTTTATGCCTCTTGATACATCCAGTGAAATATTCCCAGAAAAAAACGCTAGGTTTTCTCCTTTTATGGTATGCTCATGAATATATAGATGAGCTGTGCACTGATTGGTTGGTTTACAACGAGTGAAGCTGCGGAGCAAAGACGCAACATGGCCACAGCACTCACTGAAACAACGAAGGTGAAGACTTCAAATAAAAACGTACAAATAAATCTATTGTGTCTACACAACACTGTTTTCAACAGATTCACTAGATATCATTTCAAATGATTACGTTACGATTCCCAACACAAGCTCTTCTCCTGTCTGGCCCCCCAGTGGTGGAATCAACTCCCCACCTCCATCAGAGACACTGACTGTCTCTCCACCTTAAAGAAAAGGCTCAAGATGCACTTGTTCCGGGAGTACAACGGTACTTAGGAATGGTTCGCTTGACCCGATGTTAGTTTCCACAAGGATCACAATGACTCTTGCTTAGAGACTTGTTGCTCTTGTGGTTAGTGGTAACTGATTTAAAAAAAAATTACTCGCTGTGATATATAGTTTTTATTATTGTTGCTTGTTTTTTCCACAGGTACACTTGCACTTATAGCGGTTCATGTTGTTTAATTGTAACTTGTTTAACTACATGCTCTTATGGTTCTTCCCTTTGGCACTTATGTGCCACAATGTGTGAAGCACACATTGTGGCTTTTTGGCTACTCGCAATGTTTTTGTGGCTATCTTGTTGTTATGATCAGTGACCTATGCACTTTGTAAAGCTCTCTCTTGGAAGTCGCTTTGGATGAAAGCGTTTGCTAAATGAATAAATGTAAATGTAGTTGTTTGTGCCACTCCTGTTGTCGAGGCAAACAGGATCGACTTAGGTGGGTAACGTTAGCACTACAGTTTAGCAAACAAACTATCGTGATAGTAAAACAGGATAATTGATTTGCTAACAGTACCTGTTCCTTCCTTAGCGAAAAACGCATTAAGTATCCTAGCGTTCTCACGAACTAGCATCACATCAAACATAGAATGTGCATGCCCTATTTTTACTCCCAGTCCATCCGTACCGCCCGCAACATTAAGCACCCCCCCCCCCCTCCCCCAGCAGCACCCCGCTGATAAAATAGCCTATGTTCCCACGGCTATGGTCACGATGACACAAAGCAAGGACACTTTGAACAAAATTGCCCCCAGAACTCTGAGGTAAGGGCCAGAAAAATTAACCATAATTGTTCCGGACCCTGGACTAAAAATGTGGTTAGTGGACCTTTTGGGTTTCTAATTGAGTACCCCTGGCTTAGATGATCCCTGTGCAGTTCGACCCTCAACACATTTGCGCGAACCATTACACCAAGGACGGTTTTGAAAACCTGGGACAATGTAAAGCAGGATTTGCTATGAAGCTGTTGCTGAAAAGAGGTGCGTTCCGACCTTATGTTCATCATAACCGCAAGCTGAAGTATGATTTTGTAGGTAAAAGTTATTAGCAATGCTAACGTATCCTGTATCTACCTGCCTTTCTCCAGTTCTTTCAAATAGATAATCTAGACAGGCGTTAGAAATAGGCTAGACTAGCCTATTGCTAACGCCTGTCTAGATTTGAGTTGAATGCCACAGCCTCAACTGACTTGACATGTACGCTATTCAAAGAGCATTGTGTGTGAACACCAAACGTCATTTCCTCAGAACTGATATTGCTAACGCTAACGAATATATTTGTTTTCTGGCTATTTTTTCAGAAGCTTCCCTTCTAATGCCAACTACAGCTAGTCTAGCTAGAGTAAATTGCTAAGTAAGGTAAGTTGATGTGTTTATAAACATATTTAGCATTCTACCTATGCTAGATACAGGAGACATTAGCATTGCTAATAGGCTATCTGTTGGCGACAAAATAATACAGCTTGCGTTTGTGATGAGCATACGGTTGGAAAATCACCTCTTTTCAGCAGCAGCGGCTTGGCAAATCCTTCTTTAAATTGTCCAAGGTTTTCATTCAAAACTGTCTTTGGTGAAATGGTTCGAGCAAATGAATAAATGAGTGTCGAACTTCACAGGGATCTTCTCATAGAAAAACATCAGCCATGCCCGTCGAGTCTCTGGTCCCTTGGGAAGATTATGAAAAGTGTCAGCCTGGAACACTGCATTTACGATGGTCGATTTTCAATATACTTTAAAAACTTTCAAACTTTCTCCTTTGTTGTTCGCGTGGAAGTACACAGAGCAGCGTGCAGCTAAACTAGTGTCTGAGATCCTGGGCCAGAACACCAGAGGGCTGGTCTGTATGTAAATGTTGGGGCGTGACAAAGGTAATGCTATATTTGTGATGTCACAAATGAAGCTTGCGCAAGTTCAGTCAGGCAAGACCGATCTCTGCACTCGGGCTTAATCGTAGTGTACACTACTCACTCCCCCCGCTAGAACGCCCTACCTTCCCCCGTTCCCTGGTCGGGCGGTCACTAGGGTTCAGGTCGATTAGCGCTCCTGATATCAATTAATGGTGTCACATGATCCGTGCCTTTAAATATGATTCTGTCCCTGTGTAGTTTGTCCATGCTATCAAGTGCGCGACCCTCCACCACCCCGTCGCCACCCGGTTCCTGTCTCAGTCTTCGGCTTGATTGGTCGTCGGCTGCCGCCACCGCCACTAGTGTCTGGACTCCGTGGGGGATTCTTCTTCGGGCAATGGGCAGGCGCCCGTTGATCTATATAATTCCCAGTGGGGTTCAAGCTCCAAACACCATAGTACATTTATTAGTCTGTAATAAACATCTTTCACTCATCCCAGGTCTCTCCTGATTGAAATACAGTTTTTTCAAAACCGATCGTTTAACAGCTGCAGTTTCAAGTTGTGAGATTTAGATAGGATAGAGGTGTCAATGGACTTTGAGGTTCACTGTATGTCCATTTTACCCACCAAACTGTCGTTATTCAATTATGACAAGGTAAAATTGGTTTTGCAATCAATGAACCCTTTCAAAACAGCTGTTGTAAAGCCCTTATTAAAGAAACCCAAATTGTATAACAGTATACTTGCAAATTACAGACCAATATCAAATCTTCCATTTATTAGTAAAGTATTAGAAAAGATAGTATTCGTCCAATTAAATTATTTTCTTAAAGAAAATAACATATTGGAAGTCTCTCAGTCAGGTTTCAGAATATTTCACAGTACTGAAACTGCTCTCACCAAAATAATTAGCGACCTCAGACTAAACTCTGATGCAAATAAAGTCTCTATCCTTATACTGTTAGATCTCAGTGAAGCATTTGATACCATTGATCTCGACATCCATAATACTTTTCATTATTATTTTGACAATGTCAGTGAAAATGTTTTGAAGCAGTGTTAATGTGACACACAATGCTTGCCTATGTTAGCAATGTACGTAGCTTACTCTTGAGGAGTTTATTGCAGATCAATGAATTTTATCGCTTTCACCTCCTCTGTGATTTAAGTGACATTTTGAAATGCAATACCTTTGTCTGTCACTGTAAAATGTCTTAAAACATTGCATCAGCACCTGAGGGGTACAGTTGAAACCAGAAGTTTACATACAGTACACTGTGCAAAAATACAAAAAAAATTCTCACTGTCTGAAGTTGAATCAGACTAAACCTCTCCTGTTTCAGGTCCGTTAGGATTACCAAAATGATTTAACTTTTGCTAAATGTCACAATAATGAGAAAGAGAATATTTTAGAGAATTTTTTATTACTTTCTTCAAGGTCAAAAGTTTACATACAGTTCCTTAGTATTTAGTAGCATTGCCTTTGAACTGCATGACTTGGGACAAACGTTTTGGGTATCCTTCCACAAGCTTCTTACAGTACTCTGCTGGAATTCTGGCCCATTCCTCCTGACAGAACTGGTGTAACTGAGTCAGGTTTGTTGGCCGCCTCGCTCGCACACGCCTTTTCAGATCTGCCCACAAATGTTTGATGGGATTCGGGTCAGGGCTTTGTGATGGCCACTCCAAGACATTGACTTTGTTGTCCTCAAGCCCCTTTTTAACTATTTTGGCAGTATGCTTAGGGTCATTGTCCATTTGGCAGACCCATTTGCGACCACGTTTTAGCTTCCTGGCTGATGTCCTGAGATGTTGCCTTAATATTTCCTTGTTCTTTCTTCATGATGCCGTCTATTTTATGAAGAGCTCCAGTTCCTGCTGCAGCAAAACAGCCCCACAACATGATGCTGCCACCTCCATGCTTCACAATTGGGATGGTGTTTTCAGGTCTACAAGCTTCCCCCTTTTTCCTCCAAATGTAACGGTGGTCATTATGCAACCCAGTCTCATCCCAACTCTTCAAATATTGACGCTTGGTCAGAGCCCTTTGACGTCACTATACCGACGCTGGGGGACGCCTTTTTTGATGTTTTTTTAAGCCTAGGGACGCACATTGACTTCCACGTTAATATGTTCGGCTTTTCCCGTTGACAATTGTGAAATGGTGTCGTATTTTGACGCATTAGGTCTCCCATCGATTTTGATGAGCGGCTTTCGGATTTTTACGAAACGTCACCAAAATAAGTCGGGTGATTTAGTAAAAATCCGGCCGATGTGCTTTCAACAAGATTCTTTTTGTTATATCCAAGACATAAACGTTATAAATGACATAAACCTTATTTAAGGACATAAAGGTTATTTATTAAATGGACTGATACAAAATAAACCGATCTAAAAACGTAGGCTATATGCATACAAAAAAAAATGAAATAAAAATCCGGCGGGGGAGGAATATCATTTTATTTTAATCATAATTTTAAGCGCATGGAAGCAAGCATGTCAAATGCACTGACAGGAAAACCTATAAATTATCCAACATTATTGTAATTTTATTATTACACACAAGTCGCTGAAAAGTTTGACGCTCAAGATCTGGCTGGAACTACTTCTACACTGCTAGCTAGCTAGCTAGTCTAACCTTATGTCATGCAAGGTCATGAACCGGTGCACATTCATTGGACTCAGACCAATGTTTATCTTTGCTGGCGTGGTCCTTTTTACATCTCATAGCTTGCTAGGTATGACATTTATTGCAGTGGCGATTTCTTTAAGACTGCAAGGGAAGCTCAGCTTCCCCTAACATTTAAAAAAATTCATGGTCAAATATTTACTATTGTGTTAACATTTTAAATGCGTTAGAACACGTTCATATCGAAGATGAGTTTGTTCAGAATCAGCTACATATATTAGCATGTCGACTGACTGATTTCCTTCTCATACATTCCCGTAGCGTCACAGTGCATTTCCCTGTTGAAGCTCAGCTTCAATGGACTTCAATGGGGCTGCGTTGAACAGTTGTTTTCAGCGCTTCGAAACTATACGGTCATTGGATAAATGCTGCGATTATGTCCCGCCCTGGACGCTCAGCGTCTCTGGGGTGAATGGAGGAGTGGGCTGGCCTGGACGCTGGGCTTCCGCGTGATGATTGGAGGGTCTGTCGAAAGACTGCATCTCCTTTTGATTGACAGCGATTTTGTACTATAAAAAGTCACCGAAGCTATTCAAGCTCAGTCCCATCACGGATTTTGCAACTGTAGTTGAAAGACAAACGGCTGCAACCTATTTCTTGGTATTTGCTTGGCGAAATTGCTAGCCAATTTTCATCATACATTTCATACAATTATGCATCACATTCCTTGTTTCAGTTGAACCTAATTCCCATATTTCCTTTGGGTTTAATTTTTTTTTGGTTAGATCGTTCGTTCATTCATTCATACAGTAGGCTAGGCTAGTGTCGTAGGGGTGAACTAGCCAGTGAACTGAAAATGTATATGATGTAGGCCGAAAATGAGCTTCCCCTGTTTGAAACACCAGCAGCAGCCACTGATTTATTGTATTTTTTATCTTTTCTTACTTGCAGCTGAAGTCACACATTTTCTGGAAAAGATATCCTTATTACCTCACCATATCCTTGCCTTAGAGTAGCCTATTTCATAATTTGTCAGGACGTACCTGTGTATACCTGTGTCCACCTATCTCTGTCTACCTGTATTACGCCCTCCACAGGCTCTGCCTGTGTTTCTGTTTTTCTGTTTGTCTGTGTTTGTGTGCATCTCCAGGCTCCAGTGATCCATTCCATCCTACCTGCACAAGATCCACACCTGCGGTCCAGTTTCCCAATAATTTGCGGTGACATACCCTGGGTTTGCCCTCCACTCACCGCCAGATCGTTGTTTTTACAACCTGGTAGCTACGTTCCCTGCCTCCTTGTACTACCGAGTCTATTATCTACTATTTGTATTCAAAGTGTTCTAATATTGCACTTTCTTGTGTCCCAAAGAAACATCCCACTCGCCATCTGCCCATTTGTCTGTCTGCTCTTTCAACTCAATGATGAGTGATTTGCAGTTGATGGAATTGGAGGATGAGCTCAGGAGTGCAGATACATTTATTGAACATCTCAAGACAGAACAGGTAAAGTAGCTTCTGTCTTGTCTATAGTTAACAGTATTCCTTCTTACCAGTCCATATAAGATACATGGAGGCGTATTTAAAAGACATGAATCAGAAGGTTTACGCTACTTTAACTGCTTTTTCTGTCAGTAGTCCGAAGGCATTTCCCATATTGGTAAACCTTTCTTAAACCATGTTGTAATTCTAGACAGAGAAGAACAGACAGAAAACTAGGACTGCATCACCAAAGCCTGTTCATTGGAAGTACAGGCTCTCAACAAAGGCAGTCGCATTTTCTTTCCCTCTCCTCCCCCTGACCTTCCCTGCTTGCTTCCCTGCTTGGCTTCTATCGTATTGTCTAGTTATTCACAGAGAAATGCTCTGAAGTTTCAATCATTTGGATAGTTTTTGAAGATATTACTCAAAATCAAATACTACAAAGAGGAACAACCTGAGAGGACTGAAGCCCAAGGAGAACAGAAGTATTTTGGGCTGCCCTCCAAGACTGACCACAGGCAAGCAAACTAAAGCTTGTTCCCTGTAGAACTATGGCTTGTAATGACTGCAAACAACTTACTCAGAGGATAGTCGAACTGGAGCTAAGAGTCAGAACCCTCTTAGATATCAGAGAGACCGAAGACTTCATAGATTCCATGCTACCTAGCCCGGAGGCTAAGCTACCTGCCAATGAGCCACCCTTGGAACCAGCTTTCTCTCCACCGGCCGTTGGACCGGATGAGTCATGGCCTGCTCTCGGCGCTAAACCAAAGAGGCCTAGCGCCGCTTCTACCTTCATCAGAGATGGGACTGTCACCAAGGATAAACAGCAAAAAAAGCGAGGCAGAAACTCTTCCCGCATCACCTCACCTCCTGTCACACTCAGAAACAGTTTCGAACCACTGGGAACTTTCTCTCCCTTGTGTGTGGAATCCAAGGCGAAGAGGCACAGGAGTGCTAGCCACGCAGCTAACAAACATGAAGGGCCCAGATCGCCGACACACCATGATGGTAGCTACTACACACATGCAAATCCAACACATCATCGTCTGCTGCGACCGGGAGTCCCCCATTTCACTCCAAGCCCCTCTCGGACCACTCGGGGCGCTGTTCGACCCCCTATCAAGCCTAATCAGACAACAATATCACAGGATTATCAAGATCCAAGGTATGCTAAGACTACCCACAGCCCATCAACACTTAGAGGAGCTAACACTGCTAGCACTATAGAATCTACTGCTAGCACTAACGCAGTGTCTAACCTCGGTCTAGCACAAGGTCCTATCATTGCTAACTCAAATAAGATAAGAACTGGCCCCGCAGCTACTGATAAGGCAAACGTTAGAAATGCAAACACAACACCACATATGGCCACTATCTTGATTGGAGATGCCATGACAGCACATGTTAAACTGGCAAAGACAGAAAATATTTGTCTTAGCAACACATCTGTCGAGGAACTGTCCTCAGAGGTACAAACAATCCTCAACAATAAACCAAACAACCCTAAGATTATCATCCACACTGGCTCGTTTGATATCCTACACAAGAAAACTGGCACTGAGATACTTAAAAAACATTTCACCCAGCTACTGAACACACTTAACAGATATCAAGATGTATTCATCAGTGGACCGATTGCATGCTTTCGCAGAGGAAAAGAAGCCTTCAGTCGACTACTATCTTTCAACACATGGTTGGCATCTGTCTGTCTGACACACAAACTGAGATTTATCGATAACTTCAATGTGTTCTGGAACTGTGCAGACCGTTTTCAAGCTGACGGACTCCACCCAAACCGTAGAGGATCTCGACTACTAACAGCAAACATCAATCACGTGCTCCTGACCACAAATCAAGCTTCTCTCCCTATCCCTGTTGTGTCTAAGCTGACTGACGCATCCCAAACAACCTCCCATGGAACAGAACAGAACATTCAAACAGCCTCCTGCAAGGACATGGGCCCTGCACAGATCTGCACCCCCCGGATGAATTCCCTTGTGAAGGAACAGCTCAGTGACTTTCCCAAAGAAAAGCTACGCTAGGACAGCCACCATGCTATTTCATTGGACATACCGGTCATCATCACAAACAGAAAATGGCATGGTAAAATGCATGGTTACAAACCTGAAACTAGTGTTAGAAGTCACAGAACTATCCATATTCTTCCAACAGATTTATCTACCCCTGTTTTATCTGTTAATACCCCACAGATGAAACTGGCCCTTCTAAATGTTAGATCACTAAATAACAAAACATTCCTAGTTAATGATCTGGTCAAAGAAAACAACTTAGACTGCATCTGTCTAACAGAAACCTGGCTAAACAATGACACGGCAACAGCAACTTTGACAGAAGCGTGTCCGCCTGATTACAGCTTTCACCAAGTTTCAAGGACATCAAAAAAAGGTGGAGGAGTCACAGCTATTTTCTCCTCTAAACTGTTGTTCAGAATCACTGAGCTAGGTGAATTCACATCATATGAATATCTTGCTATAGAGCTCAAAACCGAATCAATACTTTTTGTTATTATATATCGGCCACCCAAGCACTCGCCAATATTCATACAAGAATTCTCTGAACTATTATCACTGTGTCACTAGATATGACAAAGTAGTTTTAAACGGAGACTTAAATATCCAAGTAAATAAAAAAGCAGACCCAAGAACTATTGAGCTCTTAAATCTCCTTGACAGTTTCAATCTAACTCAACACATAACAGACCCAACACACCGGCACGGAAACACACTAGATCTAGTGATAACAACTGGACTAAATATCAATAATATTTCAATAACTGATCTACCCCTCTCAGACCATCATTATATACTTTTTAATGTGGAAATTATCCTAACAAAAACTTGTTAGTCCATAGAAGATATTTAGACGATACAGCTATGATGACATTTTCGGAACAATTTGCTCTATATGAGCCGACTAACCATGATTGCTCTCTGAATGAAATGGTAGAGAATCTCAATGATGCACTATTATCTGTGTTAGACTCTGTTGCACCACTGAAAACCAAAAAGAAGTGCACAAGCAGAACCTCCCCATGGCTGAGAAATAAAAAATTTAGTGAAATGAAAAGAAAATGCCGTGCAGCAGAGAGAAAATGGAGGAAAACAAAGATCACTATCCACTACAATATCTACAAAGATACACTAACCACCTATAACAAAACCATCCGTCTAGCAAGGAGAGAATATTTCTCCAACATTATTACAGAAAATTCCAGAGTTCCTTTCTCCACCATTGACCAGCTGCTAAACACTGTCCCTGCCCCACCTCCATCCTCAGCAGTTAAATGTGAAGAGCTTGCTTTGTTCTTCAACAACAAAATAACTCTGCTCAGAGCGAGTATTATTAATAGTGGGGTCGAAACTGACATCAGTAGATTCTGCAACATAACCATGAGCACATTTACCTGTATCACACTTAGTGAACTTTCCAAAATTGTCAGCGAATCTAACTCCACAACCTCAGATATTGATCCTATACCCACAACATTCTTTAAGCGAGTGTTTGATAGTGTCTCAGGTCCGGTGCTAGAGATTATAAACACATCCCTTAGAACTGGCGTCTTCCCAGATGCCTTCAAAACAGCTGTTGTAAAGCCCCTATTAAAGAAACCCAAATTGGATAACAGTCTACTTGCAAATTACAGACCAATATCAAACCTTCCATTTATTAGCAAAGTACTGGAAAAGATAGTTTTAGTCCAATTAAATTATTTTCTTGAAGAAAATAACATCCTGGAAGTCCCGCAGTCAGGTTTCAGGAAATATCACAGTACTGAAACTGCTCTCACCAAAATAATTAGCGACCTCAGACTAAACTCTGATGCAAATAAAGTCTCTATCCTTATCCTGTTAGATCTCAGTGCAGCATTTGATACAATTGATCACAACATCCTAATCAATAGACTGGAAAAGCTTATTGGGTTCACGGATAGTGTATTGAACTGGCTGAAATCATATATCACAGGAAGGAAGTTTTATGTTAGTTTAGGTGACCATAGGTCCAAGAAACATGAGAACTGCTACGGGGTTGCTCAAGGAAGCTGCTTAGGTCCATTACTTTTTTCTCTTTATATGTTACCACTCGGCGACATAGAGAACATAACATAGATTTCCATAGCTATGCGGATGACACACAACTATATATATCCACTGAACCCAACGATGCAACGGCCATTAATTCCATTACCAACTGCCTGTTGGCAATAAACAAATGGATGAATGATAACTTTCTTAAATTAAATGAAGACAAATCCAAAGTCCTACTATGTGGCCTCAAATCAAAAAGAGAGATGCTTATTAAGAATCTTGGAGGCTTAACCCCCTGTCTTAAACCAGAGGTGACGAGTCTCGGTGTAATCCTGGACTCAGATTTGAATTTCAACTCTCACATTAATAAAGTGACCAAAACAGCTTTCTTTCACCTGAGGAATATAGCAAAGGTACGACCATTCATAAACCAAAATGATGCAGAGAAGTTAATTCATGCTTTTATATCCAGCCGGCTGGACTACTGTAACACACTTTTCACTGGTCTTCCCAAGAAAACCACTGAAAGACTACAGCTCATTCAAAATTCTACAGCTAGATTATTAACCAAAACTAAAAGGAGAGAACACATTAGTCCTGTCCTAGCTACTTTATACTGGCTCCCTGTTACCTTCAGAATTGACTTTAAGGTCCTTTTCCTCACATACAAAGCTCTACACGGACAAGGACCTAGCTACATTGCTAACTCCTTTATAAACTACACACCAGCTAGAACACTGCGATCATCAAATGCAGGCCTATTAGAGGTCACCAGAAGCAGTCATAAGAAGATTGGTGATTCGGCCTTTGTCAATTACAATTTTCTTAACAGATCATTCTTATCTGAAATCGAAATGTGTTATTTAAGTCATTACTCACAACCCAAACATTCTTAATTGTATACATTATGGTTCTTTGCCTTGCATATTGTGTTCTGCCAACAGCTCTACCTCAAAGGATATGCTCCTGTGACACCGCTGATGCAGCAGTCTCTGTTGGTAGATCCATCATATTGGTTTGCATAAATGGTAGGATCTTGTTAAACTGTTGAATTTTTTTATATAACACATTACTTTGGTTTCATGTTATTGATTTGCCTTTCATTTGCTCTCAGGCTGTTATGATCTTCACGTTTCGGTCCTAACATGCAAACATTGCAACCATAAATGGGCTCCAGAAGTCAGTGACTTTGTAAAGAGTGGTTACTGGCCCGCTACCATGCAGGCACAGACACTGTTCCACCAAAATCTCTTCCATTGCTTTGAGGCTATGAAGACAGCCGCTCCAGGAATGTCCAGACAAGCCTTTACAGCAATGTTGGACCAGAGAACAAAGCAATATGGAAAAGTAAAAAGCAGTTCAAGGTCCACAAGTGGCTGTAATAGGTAGTACATATTTCAGATAATAGACTGAACACCTTACCACACAAAATAGTCATTTGCATCCTTATGGATTTGAAAAGTTGCATACAAAACACAAAACATACAAAGGCAAATATGTAGTTTATCGTCTTGAAAGCTGTATTATAATCTTTCCTTTAAACTGGCAAAGTGAATGCAGATGCATTTCAGAGAAGTTTTCTGCAATTTGTGTACTGCAACTATGAAGAGAACCAACTTCTTGGAAAGGAGGCATTGGTCTGTCCAGCCTGTAGCCCTGAAATGGTGGCTGTTTCTGTGGATGGCAACAGAAAGTTGTACAGGTTCCAGAAAACAAACCAGTGAGTTCTGTGCACACATTATAAACAGCCAATGTAGTTAATATACAGTATGTCCACCTGTTTTTAGACCAGGCCCGCCCACGGGCCCGAAACACTGCCCCCTCCTCCCCCAGTTACTACGCACTAAATGTTAATAAATATATTTTTTTGACTACTACACATGTTATACATCATTGGAAAGCTACGATTCTTGTGCTTGTAGATATGTAAACCATTTCAAGATCGAGTCACAACAACAAGTTTAGTCAACGTCTTTGTCCAGTCACCACTTTGGTGTTGTTTACAAAGCCAAACGTCTCTACTTACCCTCAAAGGTTCCGTGTCGTCTAGGGCCCCGTTCGTCGTAAGGGTTGAAGCTAAGTTAATCAATTGTCCCTTTAGCCCGTTAACATTAGCGAGATGAGTGAGAACAGCAAATATCGGTTCGTCAATGGCTGATCCGCATCCAAATCATGTGGTTAATTTCAATCAGGCTAAACTTATCAGGGAAATTGCACGTGCACGTCCCACCGCTGCCAGAGCAAGACAAGCAGCTTGAGAAAAAATTGCCGATAAGCTAAATGCGAAAGTTTTGGGGAAATGTATAGGCTCATTTTAAGTGCCTCATTACCCCAATCAATCAGATCACATTTCTTTAATTGTGCCTGCTGGTATAGGCTTAATGGAAATTAATAATCGAATGAGATCTTGCTAGCGAAAATAATGATCTCAACTCTTTCAGAATAAGTAGGCTAGATAAAAACAAGGCCAAAGAGTATCTAATTGATACGAATTCATAGACAGTTATGAGGATATATGTAGGCTACTGCGCTTATATCATGTACTATATATGTGTATATGCATGTAGGCATATGTGTAAATCCCTCTTTGATGTCATTGACTGGGACATGGCCAGGGAATATGATGAATTGATTGATCAGCTGGTTAAGCGCCAATGTTTTCTGCATCGCCTATACTGTGTAAAAATGTACCTGACGCAAAAAAACTCAAGGCTATGCAGAGATCGAGTCTGAAGCACAGTTAAAGTTTCAAGTAGCTTTATTGTCAATTTCTTCACGTCAAGACATAAAAAGGAATCAATATGATGTTTCCCACTCGCCCACAGTGAAACATATAAAAAGCACAGGCACAACAGATAAGACAAGACATTTCCTAAAACATAGCGTTACATATTCACATACAGCAGCATAAGCTCATAATAAAGCATAAAGCTTGCTGCGGCGTGTGATATTTGCAATGTACGGCCCGAGAAGGTCTTTCAAATAAATGAGTCCATGTCGGCTGAATCGATATCGCTCAAACAAGAACTCATCCGTGTGAAATAAAGGATCTTGGCAATCGCAAAGAACTCTATTGGTATGGAAAGCTAATCGAACTAAAATATAGCTCCTTGGTCAACTGGGTCTCTCAAAAAGGGAGCTGCCATGTTATTTTCTGGGGGTGTGGCAAGCTTATCCAGCTACACTTACGTTAGCCTGCTCTGGAGCAGGTTAGTGCTAATTGATGTTACTATGGTGATTTATCGAAAGTTGCTTCCACGAACCAAAAAGAGGGGCGTTTTTTATCTTAGCCTGAAAATTAGCTCGCTAAACCGCTTAGCGAGCTACGACGAATACCCCCCAGGTATGCAAACAACACATCAAAACTTGATCTGCGTACATTCCCAAGGGTTCAAAGTATCTAACAAATACAATGTTTTACGTTCATGAATAGCCATTATCCTTTGTTTCATTATGCAAGTTAGCCGACGGAAGAAACAACTTGTTCACATAAAAGTGTTATTTTCTCCGGTTAGCAACGGAGAATTTACGATATGAAGGCATCAAAATTGCCGTTGAACCCTCCCCTTTTGATTGACACCTTGTTTGACCCAATAGGATCTTCCATGCCCCGTTGACAGCCCTCTAAAGCCAACTAGGTCTGTGCGTCCTGCCCCCCCCCCCCCCACACACACACACACTCGTTCTAAACAAATTTCTCGAACTGGCTTCGATGGGCTCTGAAATTAGCTCGTTAGCCTTGTAGCTGACAGTTAGCTGAAAATGCTAATAATCTTTGTGCGCCAATCCTGGGAATCAGATAAAGCACTCCAATGTGTTCATGCTTCAGTTTTTGTGTTTCAGTAATACTAATTAGGGATTTAGCTATTATATATGATAGTTCTAAGTACCACCTTTCATTAGAGATAACAATTATGAAAAATAATACCTTTTTATCCTAAGTATTTGACCTTGGTTACAAAGGGTCATTTTGGAGTCTCCAAAAGGCCCTTTTAGAAAATGCCTGGATGTACTCTTATAAAAACATGTGTCAAATATGAATATATTGTGGTATTATGTTTGACTTTTGATTTGAATTGGGTAAGGATTCAACCTGTGGTCCAATTTAGTCTTCCAGCTAATACCTACCACCTCTAGGCCTCTTCAGGCCTCTGTTTTCAAAATAAATTCTAGGCGGAAATAGAAACTTTCACTTTCCTTGTGTTCAAGCTTCTATTACTCAACACCAGTAGGACTGACAGGGGTCCTGAAGGGCAAATAACTTCAGTGTGTCAGCTTTCAAAAGAGATCATTTACATGCATGTACTCCAAATGGTTCAAGAACAGCTTTCAATTTACTTTGGGTTTGCTGTTTAGGCGTTTTCAGGCAAATTTAACAGGATTATGAAAAGGTTAATGTCACTGTTAATGTCAATGTTTTTTTTGATAAGTGCTACATATATAAAAGGTCCTATTACAAAGGTAGTCCATAATACATTGTCTTAAAGGAGTGAAGAGCTAGGGTTCTTCGATGGAGTGTTTTTAGCCCGAGACTCTGAGGTGTCCAGTTTTGTTGAGGAGGTCCGGGAACTGTCAAGAGTGTACATTTTACATTATTCTGAACAACATTTATTGGGATTATTTTGTAACTAATTAAAGTTAAAGTAGAAAACACGATTGCCTTTGGAGAAGGGAGTCTATGATCAGGTGGGGATACAGCACTAGATTCTTATCCAGGGGGCACAGTACATTCATACTGCATATTGCTTTATCCTTCAAATGTAAGATAGGTCAGGCAAAGTGTGGAAGAAATTGCGATTTCCTGTGTGCTTACATTATTCACTAATCATTGGATACTAGTTAGTATGTTCTCATGTAAGCTTGCTATTAATAAGAGTATATTGTGTCTATGTGTCAGGGTTAATAGATGTTTGGGATCAGGAGGAAGTACTGGGTAAACGTCCTTTGTCATGACTACAAGGAGAGCGCCAACTATGATTTCTCTAGTCTGAGTGGTCATGTGTTGGGAGCTGTGAATCTCTTTCTCTGAGACTGTTGTAACGTCAGTACTGCCTGACTGTCACTATCTATGTTTACATTCCTGTGCCCTATAAAAGATGGTCCTCCGGCCTTCAGAGCCGAGAGAGACATGATTGAGACCTAAGCCTGGTGTTGTGTTGTCATTTAGTGTCAGTGGTCTGGTTTTCTCTCCCAATCTGCAGATTGATAATACTTATTTAAATCCAGAACTCAACTGAACTTAGTCACTCCGTTCATGAAGAGACAGACAAAACACTTTCTTCATCAAAAGACAGAGTTAAAGTTTGTGTGTTTGCGTGAACAGTCCTGCAATCTAGTGTACTTGAATTAACTATTGTCATGTTCAAATGATTTACTTTGGTAGACCGCAGGAAAAGCAATGTGTGGTGACTCCCAATGGAATGCAGCAAGAGACTTCAAAGCGGGCCAACAAGTTGGATGAAGAAGGTGTGGAAATTGCTGTGTGTAGACATGGATTTCTTCTCAAAGGCTGGTATGGGTCTGATTAAGTAGTAGTAAAAATAATAATAATATATATTTATATTATGATCTAATGCCTCTTTCATGTGCATTGTGCTTTTTTGTAAAGGTCTGAATATGTAAAGAGGAGAAATCTTTGCATATCCAATGTTTCTCCAAAAAGAGTTCCAGAGTGCTACATTTTTGGCCATGGATGTGACCTGCCGATATGTGCCATACTTGACAAAAGTGTCAGAGGCCCTGACTCATCTTCAACCCCTTCAGGAAATGAGGCATTGCTTGTCTGTGATGCATGCCCCTAAGTGCTGCCCTCTAAAGTTGGTAATCTCAGGATATGCTTTAATATTGTGTGTCCACACTGCTTTACACATTATCTTCTTCCTGTAGATTCTGTGGACTGCAAGGAACCACGAGGGTGCCGGCACCACTCTCGGTGAAGAAGTTGAGCAAGTGAATAGTTTTTCTCTCCAGATGTGCCCTTACCACCAAGTACAGTTAGGTCCATAAGTATTTGGACATTGACACAATTTTCATAATTTTGGCTCTGTATACCACCACAATGGATTTGAAATGAAACAATCAAGATGTGCTTTAAGTGCAGACTTTCAGCTTTAATTTCAGGGTATTTACATCCAAATCAGGTGAACGGTGTAGGAATTACAATACATTTTATATGTGGCCCCCCCCCTTTTTTAAGGGACCAAAAGTAATTGGACAATTGGCTGCTCAGCTGTTCCATGGCCAGGTGTATGTTATTCCCTCATAAAGGGAGTTTGTTATTTCATTGACAAGGAGCAGATAAAAGGTCTAGAGTTCATTTCAAGTATGGTATTTGTGTTTGGAATCTGTTGCTGTCAACTCTCAATATGAAGTCCAAAGAGCTGTCACCATCAGTGAAGCAAGCCATCGTTAGGCTGAAAAATCAAAACAAACCTATCAGAGAGATAGCAAAAACATTAGGTGTGGCCAAATCAACTGTTTGGTACATTCTTAAAAAGAAAGAACGCACTGGTGAGCTCAGCAACACCAAAAGACCCGGAAGACCACGGAAAACAACTGTGGTGGATGACAGAATAATTCTTTCCCTGGTGAAGAAAAACCCCTTCACAACAGTTGGCCAGATCAAGAACACTCTCCAGGAGGTAGGCGTATCTGTGTCAAAGTCAACAATTAAGAGAAGACTTCACCAGAGTAAATACAGAGGGTTCACCACAAGATGTAAACCATTGGTGAGTCTCAAAAACAGGAAGACCAGATTAGAGTTTGCCAAAAAACATCTAAAAGAGCCTGTACAGTTCTGGAACAACATCCTATGGACAGATGAGACCAAGATCAACTTGTACCAGAATGATGGGAAGAGAAGAGTATGGAGAAGGGAAGGAACTGCTCATGATCCAAAGCATACCACCTCATCAGTGAAGCACCCCCCCCCCCCCCCCCCCCCCCCCCCCCCCCCGCCACCTACGGTCTTCTTCTAACAACCGTCCGGTGGTCCCACCGCTCAAGAGCGCCCGGTCCCAACACAAGCTCTTCTCCTGTCTGGCCCCCCAATGGTGGAATCAACTCCCCACCTCCATCAGGGACACTGACTGTCTCCCCACCTTCAAGAAAAGGCTCAAGACGCACTTGTTCCGGGAGTACAACGGCACTTAGGAATGCTTGGCTGGACCTGATGTTAGTTTCCTCCAGGATCACAATGACTCGTATTGAGAGACTTGTTGCTCTTGTTGGTTAATTGTAACGGTTTCAAATTATTGTACTCGCTGTGAAATACTTTTACTGTTTATTGTTTGTTCTACAAGTACACTCTTGCACTCTTGTGGGGAGTTTCATGTTGTTCAATTGTAACTTGTTTAACTGCATGCTCTTATGGTTCTTCCCTTTGGCACTTATTTGGTTTTCCACAATGTATGCTTCATGTTTTGGCTGCTCGCAATGTTTGGGGCTATCTCGTTGTTATGATCAGTGACCTATGCTCTTTTGTAAAGCTCTCTCTTGGAAGTCACTTTGGATAAAAGCGTCTGCTAAATGCGTAAATGTATAAATGTAAATCAAATTATCTGGCTACATGCACTTTCAAATTTATAGGTCAAACTATTTAAGTGGAAACCAATCTTGCTAGTATAGTCTTCGGTAAATTAATTTCAACATCAATTAACAACATTTCCAGGCTTGCCAAATGGATTAACCGAGGAGGGGTCCAAGGGCCTCATCAGTGCACTAAAGAGAAGACTGCAAGACCTGAGACTCCAACAGCCGACCATAGCAGGCACCTAAAGATGCACTCTCAAACCAAGTAACAGGCTGGTGGAAGAGGAGGACAGGGAAATGGAGGAAGACATGGACTGGCAACGTGGCAACAGCTCAGATGATGATGATAGTGATGAGGAGGAGGATGCAGAGAATTGAACTCAAGTCACTTGGATTTGAATCACTCAGTCACAGCTGTAATCACCTGAGACCTAACTTGATATACTGTGATGTATACTGTGTGTTCTCTCCCTTTGATCTCTACCTGTAATGGCCCAGGCGAGTCAATTGCAACAGAGGCTGCCTCCAGAGCATGACTGCAGCAGAGCACAAAGCAATATTTGTAAATGAGTGGTAGAACATAACACTTAACTTATAACATGGGTGAGTTGGTGACATAGCTAACGTTTTCGGGTTTTTGTTTTAGATTCACTATTAGGTAAGGGAGTGCGCTGGCTCCGCCTTCCCATTGCGGGGAGGGTCAGAGGCTACCAGGTTTTTGTTTTATTTTCACTAACTCAGTCTTGTTTTTCTGTTCAATAAACTTTCGTATAATTTTTTACATACATTGACTTGCGTGGTTGGACTCACCTTTTCTTGGCTGGCAGATTGGGCAATTGGGAAATTATGGGGATAAATTATTCATTTATAATTCATCATATATTTATCCATCATATATTTAAATTATCCAGATTGTTTTTGAAAAATTCTGATATAACTCTGTATAACTCGAGACAACTGTCATCTCAATATTTAGGCTACCACACACGTTAATTTTGATTAGTGACCATTAGTGAAAATCCGAGTCTGGATGAGGTTGAAGTTCTATAAAGTGCATTCGACTTCATGCAGCGCCTGCTTCGCCTGCAGCCCGGCTGACTTGAAGCAGCCAATGGTATTCTCAGATTCAAGGAAGCTGGCTGCCGGCGCTGCATGAAGTCGAATACACCTAACGTCTCATGGGTAGGCTAATCCCTCGATGCGTCATCTCATTTAGAATACTACTCCATTGCCAACTAGGGCATTTAATGCTAATATTGATTACCTCTTCAACACCTCCATTATATTATAATCTATTCATACATACTTTGTATGTGATATATAAATCTTTAAGATGTTCTGTTTTCAAACCCTAAACATGTAAACTTTGAAACATGTAGTTGAACTACAAATATGGCGTTGTTCAACATCTCGATTTAGTGTTTAATGGAATACCTTTGTAGTTCTTTTAGTAATTTGTGTTTTACACCAATTTCATCTCAAATTTTATATCAGATTGATCAGAAATGTAAAATGTACATGTATTATAGATCAATAAGCATTATATATAATCAGCACTACAAAAGGAAACTTTGTCATGTATTTTTTTCATACTTTTTATTTTATATTATATTCAAGTTTTGAATGTTTTTGTCACACTGCATGGAATGTCTCAATGGAGAAACATGCACATTTTCAGCCCGGTAGCAGCCCATTTTTGGAAAGTTCTTAGCTTGCATTTTCATTTATGTAAGTTTGACACATTCCTGTAAACCCTTATTTGATATATTGACCTTTGAACCCTTGCCAGGGTTCACCTTAAAGCCCTATATTTAGTAACCCTAATTAGGGTCATTAGGGTTAGGGTTCCTTTCATGGCACACAGTTCTGGCTTGGTACAGTGAATAACTGGGGTTAGATAAACTGTGTCTTTCAGTTTCATAACCCAAGCCTCTACAGGGGATCAACAGCGCCACCTAGAAAAGGTAATTTCCTAAAATTCTATTCAATTTTTTTTTTCTGCTGAGGCTAGGATCAGCCTGGGATTTTGTATTTGTATTTGATTTTGACCCTCTTCAAATCATACTGGAACCATGTTTGAAGATTATGATGTAAAATAATGTTAAGTAAAGGTTACATACAGACATTTAAATGTTGACTTCGAGTACTGATACATTTTGTCTTTCATAAAAGACCAGTGAATGTATATTTGTCATATTAAGTGATTTAAATGTAACTGAGGACAAAGATCTTCTCAAAAAATTTGTTTTTTAATTGAAAGTAAAAAAGAACTACATTTCCCAGAACCCCGCCAATATGTTTTAACGTTAATATGCGCCATATTTGTATTCCATGTAAGTTCACTATGGTTATCATTTTAGTTAAGTGTAGCGCACATTATATAAAGACCTATTCAATTACTTTAAAAACTTGTACAAGTCTTACCACGTGTTCAACACGCAAAAAATGAGAATATATAATTTATAATCCATATACGACGTCATCGCGCCGCAATCCCAGTACAGATTATTCATATTCAGCCACAAGGAATCCATCATTTAACATTGTATGCAATGTGATGTTAATAGGATAACAAATTTACATCCGCTTGTAATGGCCTAACTTTTAATCTAAGTCTTCTCTTCATGAAAATAATACGAAAGTTTATTGAACAGAAAAACAAGACTGAGTTAGTGAAAATAAAACCAAAACCTGGTAGCCGCTGGCCCTCTCCGCAATGGGAAGGCGGAGCCAGCGCGCCCCCTTACCTAAAAGTGAATCTAAAACAAAAACCCGAAAACGTTAGCTAGGTCACCATGTTATAAGTTAAGTGTTATGGAGGCAGCCAAGTTGAACCACAATCAATGCCCAGAACCAGGAAGTTGATAACAAACAAAACATGAACAGAGAAAAAGACAGTGGCCGTAACAGTATCACAACAAGCTCATAAAATGTTACAGTGTATATCAATAGCAAATACAGAATTGGGAACTCTTAAAACAATAACCAGGCAGCTAGGCACATACATTAACAGCAGGCTTCCAGGAATCCTCCCATTCTTTTAAACTGTGAAAAGAAATACACATCAGAATCAGAATATGGTTTATTCACCATGTATGTGAACAAACACAGAATTTACTGTGGCAGGGAGGGGCAAACAATAAACATACAGATCTTAAATTAAGTAAAAGTGCAAAAGTTTAACTATTTCTAAGAACTAAAATCTAAGAATAAAACAATTTAAATATAAAATATATATAAAAATAAGAATAAGACTAAGTAAGTACAATTTTGATAACATAGTTGTTACTTTATCAAAAGTTAGTGAAATAGAGTGATCAATGTTATCTTGTTTTACAACTTCACCATGAGATTATGTGACTTAAGTTAAAGGTCCCCATGGCATGCTGTTTTTGGATGCTTTTATATAGGCCTAAGTGGTCCCCTAATACTGTATCTGAAGTCTCCTCCTGAAATTCAGCCTTCGTGCAGAATTACAGCCATTACGAGAAGTCCCACAATGAGCTTTCCTCAGGATGTGCCATTTCTGTGTTTGTAGTTTTAAATGCTATGAAGAGGAGAGAGGCGGGGCTAACTGCCATGCTTTGGTCGTTTGCAAGCCATGATGTCTCTCGAGGAAAAACCAATATCGTGCTTGCACGGTCGTAGCTCATTTTATCATTGGTGGGCCAAATTCTTTGGACGGGCAAAGCAGAG
Organism: Osmerus mordax; assembly: GCF_038355195.1. NCBI lineage: Eukaryota > Metazoa > Chordata > Actinopteri > Osmeriformes > Osmeridae > Osmerus > Osmerus mordax. The sequence continues at coordinate 1,772,967 of NC_090070.1, forward strand.
ACAGGGGAGGTAACCTTTCCCCTTATGACGACATAAGAGGAAAATTCCAGATTGGCCCATCTGAGCTTTAATTTCCTCGAAGGCGGAGCAGGATATCCAGGGCTTAGTTTACACCTATCGCAATTTCTAGCCACTGGGGGACCATAGGTAGGATAGGGGAACTCATTAACGTTAAATAACCTCCTAAAGTGAAGTTTTCATGTCATGGGACCTTTAACACTAGTATAAGTAAAGGTTTGGAGAAGCACATTTCGTCATATTGGCTTAAATAAAATTCAAATCCTAACAGTAATCAAATAAAATGCTTGGACAGTAATATGAATCTGGTATCTGTGGCCGTTACAGAACTATAATTAACACAAAGAATAACGAATCCTTATTGGATACTGCAGTTCTTTAGTAGAGTAGAAGATAATCTCTCTGATTAAAGTTGGTGATAGTTTATCCACAGAGGCAGTGTATGTTTAATGATAGATGTTCAACTTTTAACAACAGGAACTATAGGCTTTTCACAAGTTGCTTGTGTAGAAAAATTGCTGTTGGCTACATTTCATATGGAGGAAGGAACTTGAGATATAGCCAAAAGATAGAGTACAGTCTCAGAGTTCGATGGGCCTAAATGTTAAAGATCCTGTAAAGTAAATTCCATGTTTTGCGTCTAAGTACATTATATACGTGTGAAATGAGTTCCTGAAAGCATGTGCAAAGCGCTAAAACTTTGATGCACTGAAATGTGGAGTTAGACCGAAGAACAGTTTCTCTTCCGTTTTCAGATCAGGTTTTAATGGGCAGAGCCAAAACATGCCCTATCTACGTCATTTTGCCCCATCTACGTCAGATCACTGAATGGCTCCTCCTGCTGTACTGTTATTGTGGCTTACATCAGCTAGCTAGATAGCTTCAGGATGTCTCCCACCACCTGCAACTGCATCTTCCCTGGATGCAAGAACTAGCTGCGCTGCAACGTCATTTAAGTTCCCTGTTGATAATGAAAGGAAAAATAGGTGGATAGATTTTGTGAAGTGCCACGCTCATGGAAAGCTTCGGATAAACTCCAACAGCCGCCTCTGAGCCACTGACCATTTCATGCCGGACAGTTTTAACATGGACCAGAGACAGACGGGGTTCACTAACACACGGCTTCTCTTGCAGTGCGGAGCCATACCGAGCATCGCCCCCCCGGCCGTTCATCCTCCGGTCGCACCTGGACCATCCACCGCCGCCAGCAGTTCATCACTCAGTTCTGTGTGCTTGTTATAATTATACTAGATAACTTTTCCAGAGGTATCTCTGCTATAATTAGTGCAAACCGCTAACTTGATCAGAATCAGAATCAGAATCAGAAAGGGATTTATTCGCCATGAAAGTTTGCACAGACAAGGAATTTGCTTTGGCAGGAAGGTGCATACAATAAACATATACCTAAAATTTAAATATGTGGACTAACTATACTAAGGGTACATAAACTAGCAGTACTAAGTGGGATAAATATAAGTTGCCGTAAATTACAATATAAAAATACAAAAATACAAATATTACAAAAAATACAAATGTACAAGATACCATGTTGTGGTGCAGTGCAAAAGCAGTGTGTTTTAAGCAATAAGTCATTTGAGTCAGTGTGGTCCCTTGGCCTTGTTGAAATTAGGCTACTCGGTGTAGAATGATGGTATTTTGGTGAAATGGTAGCTATTGTGCTAGAAGTAGTTGGAGAGCTCACTGTCTGCTGTAAATGTGTAAAGGGGTACTCAATTAGAAACCCAAAAGGTCCACTAACCACATTTTTTGTCCAGGGTCCGGAACAATTATGGTTAATTTTTCTGGCCCTTACCTCAGAGTTCTGGGGGCAATTTTGTTCAAAGTGTCCTTGCTTTGTGTCATCGTGACCATAGCCGTGGGAACATAGGCTATTTTATCAGCGGGGTGCTGCTGGGGGAGGGGGGGGGGGTGCTTAATGTTGCGGGCGGTAGGGATGGACTGGGAGTAAAAATAGGGCATGCACATTCTATGTTTGATGTGATGCTAGTTCGTGAAAACGCTAGGATACTTAATGCGTTTTTCGCTAAGGAAGGAACAGGTACTGTTAGCAAATCGATTATCCTTTGTTTGCTAAACTGTAGTGCTAACGTTACCCACCTAAGTCGATCCTGTTTGCCTCGACAACAGGAGTGGCACAAACAACTACATTTACATTTATTCATTTAGCAGACGCTTTCATCCAAAGCGACTTCCAAGAGAGAGCTTTACAAAGTGCATAGGTCACTGATCATAACAACAAGATAGCCACAAAAACATTGCGAGTAGCCAAAAAGCCACAATGTGTGAAGCACACATTGTGAACTACCAAAGTAAGTGCCAAAGGGAAGAACCATAAGAGCATGTAGTTAAACAAGTTACAATTAAACAACATGAACCGCTATAAGTGCAAGTGTACCTGTGGAAAAAACAAGCAACAATAATAAAAACTATATATCACAGCGAGTACAAAAATGTTAAGTCAGTTACCACTAACCACAAGAGCAACAAGTCTCTAAGCAAGAGTCATTGTGATCCTTGTGGAAACTAACATCGGGTCAAGCGAACCATTCCTAAGTACCGTTGTACTCCCGGAACAAGTGCATCTTGAGCCTTTTCTTGAAGGTGGAGAGACAGTCAGTGTCTCTGATGGAGGTGGGGAGTTGATTCCACCACTGGGGGGCCAGACAGGAGAAGAGCTTGTGTTGGGAATCGTAACGTAATCATTTGAAATGATATCTAGTGAATCTGTTGAAAACAGTGTTGTGTAGACACAATAGATTTATTTGTACGTTTTTATTTGAAGTCTTCACCTTCGTTGTTTCAGTGAGTGCTGTGGCCATGTTGCGTCTTTGCTCCGCAGCTTCACTCGTTGTAAACCAACCAATCAGTGCACAGCTCATCTATATATTCATGAGCATACCATAAAAGGAGAAAACCTAGCGTTTTTTTCTGGGAATATTTCACTGGATGTATCAAGAGGCATAAAACAGCACCCGGGACATTTTCAGCCCAACCAATGTTACATACCATAGGGAGTCAGGTGGCTGAGCGGTTAGGGTATCGGGCTAGTAATCAGAAGGCTGCCGGTTCGATTCCGGCCGTGCAAAATTACGCTGTGTCCTTGGGCAAGGCACTTCACCCTACTTGCCTCGGTGGAATGTCCCTGTACTTACTGTAAGTCGCTCTGGATAAGAGCGTCTGCTAAATGTAAATACCCTATTTGGAGACCTTAAGGAACAGTGTGAAATACCCCAAAAACCCAGTCAATCACCCCTTGAAGGCATCTGGGAAAACGCCAGTTCTAAAGGATGTGTTTATACCCTACTTGCCTCGGGGGAAATGTCCCTATACTTACCGTAAGTCGCTCTGGATAAGTGACTAAAATGACTAAATGTAGGCTACTCGGTGTAGAATGATGGTATTTTAGTGAAATGGTAGCTAATGTGCTAGAAGTAGAAGTTGGAGAGCTCACTGTCTGCTGTCTCTGCTGTAAATGTTTACTCCTGTGTTACAGCTCAGGGGAATATTTCATTTATATGCATCTGTATGTTTCACTCATTGAACAAATACATTCTAATTCTATACTGTTTTGTTCGGCTTGACGTAGCGTCCATTATCTGGGTCGTAGGTAGCTTACTTGAGAGGCGGCGCCTTCCAGCGAGGGGGCCGAGCTTCAGCTCCTTCAGGCGACACGCCCCCCCAGTCTCAAACAGAGAAGACTGCTGATTTTGTTATGATTTCAAAGCCTAATTTAACATACTTGTCAGTGTTTTTTTTCATTCGAATTTGGATGGGTAGTTAATAACACATTATTCTGTGGTGTGGTGAACTTGAAACTCGTTTTTAATTCCACTTTACAGATCTTTAACCTGACACATCAGATAGTTTGTTGCACAGAACCACCTGGGGAAGTCATCCTTGGAAACTGTTAGGAAAAGGGCAGGCACTTTTACCCCAAAAATTGCAAGTGATTGTATCTGTCTATTAGGGCCAGGCGGTATGACGGTATAAACCGTGCGACGGCAGAAATGTGTCTACCGGGAGAGATTTGGCTATACCGTTTCAAAAGGGATGGAAGTTTTTTGTCCACCGGCCAACTGTGGCTGGTGGATTTCAAAATCTACCAGCCACTCAATGTTTTTACCAGCCACTTTCTTGTTTTTAACCGACAATGTGTAACTGCATGTGTAAATTAATACTACAAGATCTGCAGTTTATTTAATCTCAGTCTCAAAGAAACACTGACACTTTCTCTTTTATACATACACAAACTGATATAAATTTCATTAAATGAGTAGGGCAGATTAAACAACAAACTAACATTCCTCCACCCATCCTCCCCACTCCCAGTACAGTTTACTCCTGCTCATCAGAATCAGATTCTGAAGTTTCAGAGGTGCTTTCCTGAGCGTTCTTCTTCCACGACAGGGCGAACAGCACCCCGACGCGAAGCGGAGGGGTGTAGCTTCACTCTGAAGGACCGCAGAACGTTGGGAAGCCCCATTCAAGTGAATGGGGCATTCTACAGCATTAAGAACGGCCGTGTAATAATTGTAGTTACCCGCCACGGTGGCCGGTAGGTGAAGAGAGTTTACCACAACACAAAATCACCTGCATTTGGCTGGTGGCGGGTGCTAATTTCCATCCCTGCGTTTCAACCGCAGTATACTTTTGGACTACTTTTGTATTTTTTTAGGTTGGGCAAAAAGGACTTGCATCCAAAGTCTTTACAAATTAGTGATATTTGTGTATTTCACATGGATCACATTCATGCCAATGCTAATTAATTATATATTTGATGACCCATTCTGCAGGTAACCAATTCGATTTGTTGTTCAAGTTGTATGTCTCGTGCAGTAAAATTATTGTTGTAAAATTACACTGGTGGCGTTGCTAGCATTCTTGATCTAGGATGACTAGTGAAAGCTAACTACTGACTGAGAGTGAGGTCATGCCGGGAAATATCAAACTGAGGCTTTAACGTATCGACCGAGCTTTAACGAGGTTGATACGCCGACACCGAAGTTAGATAAGGATAGTAAAACTCAGACTTTCGCTCATTTTGAAATTACGGAGGGCATTACGGATCCTTATTGAGCTGTGAGTACGTCACCATGCAGATGGCATGACTGCGCATTAGCCAATCGGAACGCTCATACTGTCGTTGCCTTTAAATAATAGCCAGTAACGTCGTGTAGTACATGCAATACCGTTTTTCCACCACACGATTGGTACCATTTCTTAATTGAATTTACAGAACAATTACTATACCGTGATATATACCGTAACCGTGATATAAAATTACTCATACCGTGATAGATTTTGGCCATATTGCCCACCCCTACTGTCTATCACTCTCTATCTAAGGCCTGTAGCTGCCAGGAGTTCCTCTGTAGGTTGATAATTCGTTTGGCCACAAGTGCACAACTTCAGACGGCCTAAGGTCAGATGGCTGAGCGGTTAGGGAATCGGGCTATTAATCAGAAGGTTGCCGGTTCGACTCCCGTCTGTGCAAAATTATGTTGTGTCTTTGGGCAAGACACCTCACCCTACTTGCCTCGGGGGGAATGTCCCTGTACTTGCTGTAAGTCGCTCTGGATAAGAGCATCTGCTAAATGACTAAATGTAATGTAAATGTAACTTGAAGCCTGGCAAGATGGATTCATGCACAAGCCAACTCAAATTAAGCCCCCACTACAAATAATTTAAATAAAACACAATTGCATGCATCTGAGCTTACCTGCTTTGAACGTCCCTCTTTTCAAACAGGAAATTGCAGCCTGAAAATATATAAACAGAGGAATAACAAATAAGATGATTTGCCTGATTTTTTGGGGTTATTACAACAAAAGATTGTTCATGATGCATAAGCCTATGACCCTTACATAAGACAACCTTTATGTTAAATTATTTTTCTTTTTCCCGGGTACTGAATTTTGGGAAGACCTTTTTGAGGAGAAGAGATGAGGGAAGGAGTAGAAAGTGGGTAACATAGAGAGAGGGTTGGTGAAGGAGGTAAAGAGAGCGAGGGACTGGGGAAAGGAGGTGCGGAGAAAGAATGGGAGGGAAGAGCAGGAGAAGAGAAAGAGTGGGAGGGAAGAGGAGGTGAAGAGAGAGAGGGAGTCATAGGATGTGAAGAGAGAGGGAGTAGGAAGAGTAGATGAAGAGAGAGAGTTTGAGAGAAGAGAAGGTGAAGAGAGAGAGGGAGTCATAGGAGGTGAGGAGAGAGAGTTGGGGGGAAGAGGAGGTGAAGAGAGATAGTGAGTAGGAAGAGTAGATGAAGAGAGAGAGGGAGTAGGAAGAGTAGATGAAGAGAGAGAGGGAGTCATAGGAGGTGGTTGCGGGACCGGGACAAGGTTAAGGGTGAAGGTTTGATCCTGAGTGGAGGCAGGGGATGTTGCTTCTGGTGTTTCTTCTGGTGTTTCTTCACCAGCTGTGGCAAGAAGGCTATTGTGGTCTGAGATAAAGACAAATAAGGAAATGTAGACGTAACATTATTTCAATATAAGTATAACAGCCCCACAAATGAGGTGAATTTAAACAGAAATAGGGTCTAATCTGGGAATATTTACTCATCAACAATATTCTAATAGTATATTCTATGTTACAAAAAGTATTTAGAAACTAAATGTAAATGCAAAGTTATAAAAAAGCATGTCCCAATGCAAAATATGTGTTCTTACATTTAAGATAGTATTCATAAAGGGTGGTCATTTTTTTAATGATCTCCTTCACAGGCCCCTCTGGTATGAAGCCTATGCCTGCAATGACCTCTGCTGTAACCCCCCCCCCCCCTCTCTTCTCTTTCCCCATGAAGAGCAGGGGCTTTAAGTCCAGTTCATGCAGCTTATTGACCTAAAACAGACACTAACAAGTTATCAGGCTTTGTCCTCTGTATCAGCTCTCTTGCCATCTGATCAACTACTTTTGAAATGGTATCATACTTTTTCCTTCTTTTCAAAGTATCTACTATACTTCTTTTCAAATTAACAAAGCTAGGGGTCCTGACAGGAAGACTTTAAGATGTGATGCTATTTATTGATTAAATGATATGGCCTGATGCCAATAAAAACTGGCATTTATATCAAGTTCTGACCAGTATAGTATGGATGCCAACATAAGTTATACGACTTACAGTTCTCAAGGACGCACACACGCAATCTCAACTGCGGTGTGAAGCGCGCAATCACTGCTGATAGACGGCCTAAAATTTTGTACAGCCTGGTTTCTGATACCGTGGCGGCAGAAATGTAGCCATAGAGGAAACACTGCACTATATATTATTATTGGAAATCGTAAATCAAACTTTTGTCAGCATTTTGAGTGGAAATTTCATTTGCATTTGTACAGGTGTATTCGTGCACGTCGGGCTGGCCCTCGCAGCGGAACGACAGTTTACTGGCCGCTCTGTCCATTCGCGCACCTCACAGTTGCGTATTGATCGGACAAGAAGACACGCTTATCAACTCAATTACTATTTATCAAAACAGATCGAGGGTTCGGCTGTAGCCTACTTGAAACATACTATTGAGAACATATTCGCTGACATGCATTGCACGCGTGATGAACACAGCTTTGTTTTTTGTTTTTCATCGCAGACTTTTTTTTGCCTTTGGCGCTCGGGATTTGTCATTGGCGCTGGGGAAAACGGCTTTGGCGCGCGACAAATTTTTCTCTATGCAGGAAAAACCCTGACCAACATGCAAACTCTCCTCCTTGGACTTAATCCTCATTTTTGTTGAGGCTTGCAAAACATGAAAGGCATGTTTTGCGGTTGGCAGTATTCATTACCTGGCAGTAAGGGCAAGGCCTGCTTTTGGGTTTGGTAATTTTCTGCAAACATAAACACATTGACATGTTATAAGCATTACAAGTAGGAATATGAGTAACACACATTAATAATTCTTATTCTTACATTTCATTCCTATGGCTTATGGGTATTGTAGTAAAGCATGAACTTCGGCACAATGGAAAGAAGTAATATATATGTCTCACAAACACCGAGAGGCAGGTAGCAAGCAGAGCAGATAGGCAGGCAGATGGAGAGTTGGGGTGAGTGGGATGCTTCTTTGGGACACAAGAAAGTGCAATATTAGAACACTTTGAATACAAATAGTAGATAATAGACTCGGAAGTACAAGGAGGCCGGGAACGTAGCTACCAGGTTGTAAAAACAACGATCTGGCGGTGAGTGGAGGGCAAACCAGGGTATGTCACCGCAAGTTATTGGGAAACTGGACCGCAGGTGTGGATCTTGTGCAGGTAGGATGGACTGGATCACTGGAGCCTGGAGATGCACACAGACAAACAGAAAGACAGAAACAGAAAGACAGGCAGAGCCTGTGGAGGGCGTAATACAGGTAGACAGAGATAGGTGGACACAGGTATACACAGGTACGTCCTGACAAATTATGAAATAGGCTACTGTAAGGCAAGGATATGGCGAGGTAATAAGGATATCGTTTCCAGAAAATGCGTGACTTCAGCTGCAAGTAAGAAAAGATAAAAAATACAATACAATAAATGTAATACCTAGCAAGCTATGAGATGTAAAAAGGACCACGCCAGCAAAGATAAACATTGGTCTGAGTCCAATAAATGTGCACCGGATCATGACCTTGCATGACATAACGTTAAACTAGCTAGCACAGTGTATAAGCCTATTTTTGCAGTTTACAAAGTCAATGAATTTATATTGGTGATGCAATGCACCGGGCAATGTACGTCAAACATAATAACATTAAACCAACCTAAAAAACATTAAAAAAAAACAGTATAGTAGGATAGTATCTTAAATATATGTTTACCTCATCGATAATAGCTTACCTTTTCAGAACGAGAGAGCGGAGGTTGGGTTGACAAGAAGTAGTTCCAGCCAGATCTTGAGCATCAAACTTTTCAGCGACTTGTGTGTAATAATAAAATTACAATAATGTTGGATAATTTATAGGTTTTGCTGTCAGTGCATTTGACATGCTTGCTTCCATGCGCTTAAAATTATGATTAAAATAAAATGATATTCCTCCCCCACCGGATTTTTATTTCATTTTTTTTTGTATGCATATAGCCTACGTTTTTAGATCGGTTTATTTTGTATCAGTCCATTTTATAAATAACTTTTATGTCCTTAAATAAGGTTTGTCATTTATAACGTTTATGTCTTGGATATAACAAAAAAAATCTTGTTGAAAGCACATCGGCCGGATTTTTACTAAATCACCCGACTTATTTTGGTGACGTTTCGTAAAAATCCGAAAGCCGCTCATCAAAATCTATGGGAGACCTAATGCATAAAAATACAACGCCATATTCACAATTTTCTACGGGAAAAGCCGAACATATTAACTTGGAAGTCAATGTGCGTCCCTAGGCGTCAAAAAACTACGAAAAAGGCGTCCACCGGCGACGGCATAGTGACACCAAAGGGCTCTGCCCAAGCGTCAATATTTGACGAGTTGGGATGAGACTGGGTTGCATTATGGCCAACCAACTCCACTTTAGTTTCATCAGACCACAGGACATGTCTCCAGAAGTTAAGGTCTTTGTCGCGTTGTCTTTTTGCAAACTGTAATCTGTCTTTTTTATGTTTCTTTAGGAGTAATGGCTTCCTTCTTGCTGAGTAGCCTTTCAGCCCATGTCGGTGCACGACTCGTTTTACTGTGGATAATAATGACACTTTCTTACCAGCTTCAGCCATCATCTTCACAAGGTCTTTAGCTTTTGTTCTGGGGTTGATTTGCACGTCGGACCAAAACAAGTTCATCTCTGGGACACAGAGCCCATCTCCTTCCTGAGCGGTGTGATGGCTGGACATTCCCATGTTTATACTTGTGTATAATTGTTTGCACAGATGAGCGTGGCACCTTCAAGCATCTGGAAATTGCACCCAAGGATGAACCAGACTTGTGGAGCTCCACGATTCTCTCCCTGATTTCTTTTGAGGTGTGGCCTTAAAATACATCCCCAAGTGTGCCTTCAATTAACTCACATGTTGTCAGTTAACCTATCAGGAGCTTCAAAAGCCATGACATCATCATCTGGGCTTGCCCACGTTGTTTAAAGACAGTACTTTTGGTGTATGTAAACTTTTGACCTTGAAGAAAGTAATGAAAAATTCTCTAAAATATTCTTTCTCATTATTGAGACATTTAGCAAAAGTTAAATAATTTTGGTAATCCTAACGGACCTGAAACAGGAGAGGTTTAGTCTGATTCAATTTCAGACAGTGAGAAAAAAAGTGATGTGTCTTTTTGCACAGTGTATGTAAACTTCTGGTTTCAACTGTATATTATCACTGGCTGCAATCTGGTTCCATTTTGTAGTCCATTTGAGATGTTTTTTACTACAAGGTAGCCTAGCCCTCTTGCAGTCAGCACATTTAAAATGGTGAACAGGCAGTTTCATTGGAATTTCTTAGACGGTGATTATCATAAAATAATGAACACCCCACAGCCAATCAGAATCGAGTATACACCCAGACCATGGTTCCTGATAATGGACACCAGTTATAACATGGTCACTTGCCAACTATGTTTTTTTTTAATGAACATAAATGTATGTTTGCATACGTTTTACAATCCAAATCAGAAGTTTTTCACAAGCCATAAAGCCAGCTCAGATATTTCTAGTCCGATCTGCTCATAGAACCCTTTGGCTCAGCTATTAGCCAGAAAGCTAATGTTATGCTAGCAAGATAGAAGGCAATAACATTGTGTATGGTTGACAAACTGTAAATATAATTTGACAGTATGTTTAACAAGACCGAACCAGCCATATATTTGTCCCCAAATCAATATCAAAATTTCTCAAACAAATGATTGGCCATGTGCAGTGTTGGGGGAAGTTACTCAAAAAAGTAATATATTAGTTGGGTGTGCTCACGCCCTCGGCGAGCACAACCATTGTTCTCTCACATATATATATTATTATTGGGTGTGCTCACGCCTTCGGCGAGCATAACTTTTGTTCTCTCACATATAAATTATTATTATTTATTTTTTTCCCCCTAAGGATCCGTCAATATTTGGACTACATAGACAACGGTGTCAAAAGTTTCGTCTTGGTAGCGATTGAGTTGCTTGTATTTTTATTTACGTTCCGTTGCACGGTTTAGGCTGAAATTACATTGTTGGGGCAAAAAGTGCCTTGTGTCAACAAAGGGAACTCAGTGCTAGCCTACGTCACAACGTCAGCAATGACGCATGGATACAACGTGCATAGATGTGCTGTTGCACAGCGAGTATCGTATCGTGCCGTGGTGTACTAGCAGCACATGTACATTTAAGCAAATCAAGACTTGCATGTACAGTAAGTAATGTCACATTAAATAATGTATTTAAACTCAAGCTTGTGTGGTGCTTCGCTGTTTTCAATGCCACAGCCTAAAACTTTATGTCAAAAGAAACGTTTTCATTTCCGGCGCTTTAGCCATTTCCCCCTAAATAAATATTTCCTTTTTTGCGGGCATATTTTCAGTTAGCAGATGGTACTGTTTGAATCGCGATTCCATCTGAAATACTGCCGGTGACAACGTTGTTACAATAGCTTGTTTCAAAGGGGGTTCTTAATGAATTATGCAATATGAGTAGGCTAAATGCTTGAAAATATCCCTAGAAGGGGACGGACCCATCTGCAACCGACGCAAGCAAGCACACCCTACAATTTCCCCAGAAATGTTACCCTCTCTAGGTTGGTATTGCTACAAACATACAGTGACATAAGATTTCCCAACATACAACCATGCAAGTGTATTGCTCAGGACCCATATGCAGTGTCAAAGGTGTTTGGATGAGCGGTTCACGACAAATAAATATAAAAGATATAAACGCATTTGCCACCATGTTCAGATGCAATAAGTGACTGAGCCATTGATCTTGCAATAACGAGCACTAGCACTCGCTGCCATCATGCTTGGCAAGCTCCCACCCTCATCTTCCCAGCTTGAAGCAAAGTGGATCTAGGTGGTATTGCAACTATTGGACTAGGGCCAAGGTGAAACTGGTATTGCAACTCTGTTTTAGCACCCGGCTCGTTCCGGTGATCTTATTTTTAAAATGCATTGCCATTTGAATAGAGTCGAGAAAACCATGGCAATATGAAATGCAGTGTATTAAGCTTTCATTTAAAATTGGATTCAAAATAATTCAAACGGACTTGAGGATTACATTGCCACTTTGCACACTGCTTTGCCATTTAAAAAATGCATTGCCATTTAAATAAAGAGTCGGAAAACCATGTCAATATAAAATGCAATGTTTTAAGATTTCATAAAAAAAAATCAAAATAATTCAAACTTAATTGAGGATGGTTTTTCCACTTTGCACATTGAATAGCCATTTGAAAAATGCCTTGACATTTGAATTAAGAGTCTAATAAACTTTCATACACCAACCTCCTGTAATGGGTCACAGGACCTAAGAACTCAACTGACTTAGCATGTAGTCCTCCACCATCAGAATGGGATTTATTCGCCATGAAAGTTTGCACAGACAAGGAATTTGCTTTGGCAGGAAGGTGCATACAATAAACATATAGGGACCTAAAATTTAAATATGTGGACTATCTATACTAAGGGTACATAAGCTAGCAGTACTAAGTGGAATTAGAATTAAATAAAATATAAAATAAAATTAAATATAAGTTGCCGTGATTTACACTATAAAAATAAAAAATTACAAAAAATACAAATGTACAAGATACAATTATGTAATGCAGTGCAAAAAGCAGTGTGTTTTAAGCGGAAGTCATTAGAGTCAGTGTGGTCCCTTGGCCTTGTTGAAGAGGCCAACAGTGGAAGGGAAGAAACTGTTTTTGTGGCGTGAGGTATTGGTCATGATGGACCGCAGCCTTCCGCCGGAGGGGAGTGACTGAAACGGAGTGTCCAGGGTGGGAGGAGTCGGCCACAATCTTCCTCGCTCGCCTCAGGGTCCTTGAGTTGTGCAGGTCCTCGAGGGTAGGCAGATTGCAGCCAATCACCTTCTCAGCAGTGCGGATGATACGCTGCAGCCTGCTCTTCCTTGGCAGTGGCAGCAGCGTACCAGACGGTGATGGAGGAGGTGAGGATTGACTCAATGATGGCTGAGTAAAAGTGCACCATCCTTGTCTTTGGCAGGTTGAACTTCTTCAGCTGCCGAAGGAAATACATCCTCTGTTGTGCTTTCTTGATGAGGGAGCTGATGTTCAGTTCCCACTTGAGGTCCTGGGAGAGGATAGTGCGCAGGAAGTGGAAGGACTCCATAGTGTTGACTGGGGAGTCACACAGGGTGATGGGGGTGAGTGGGCTGTGTTCTTACTGAAGTCCACAACCATCTCCACTGTCTTATGAGCATTGAGCTTTAAGTTGTTCTGGCTGCACCAGGTCACCAGGTTGGGCGTTTCCCACCTATAATCAGACTCGTCTCCACCAGAGATGAGCCCAATGAGGGTGGTGTCGTCCGCAAACTTCAGGAGTTTGACGGACGGATGACTGGAGGTGCAGCTGTTGGTGTACAGGGAGAAGAGCAGAGGAGAAAGGACGCAGCCCTGAGGTAATCCGGTGCTGATGGACCGGGAGTCAGAGACTTGTGTTCCCAGCTTAATGCACTGCTTCCTGTCAGATAGGACGTCTGTGATCCACCTGCAGGTGGAATCAGGCACGTTCAGCTGGGAGAGCTTGTCCTGAAGCAGGGCGGGGATGATGGTATTGAAGGCAGAGCTGAAGTCCACAAACAGGATCCTGGCATAGGATGCTGGGGAGTCCAGGTGCTGTATGGTGAAGTGGAGGTCCATGTTAACTGCATCGTCCACAGACCTGTTGGATCTGTAGGCAAACTGCAGGGGGTCCAGTAGAGGGTCTGTTATGGATTTAAGGTGTGCCAGCACCAGGCGCTCGAAAGACTTCATTACCACAGAGGTCAGGGCGACGGGTCTGTAGTCATTATGCCCTGTTGGCCTTGGCTTTTTGGGCACAGGGATGATGGTGGAGGACTTGAGACAGGCTGGCACATGGCATGTCTCAAGGGAGATGTTAAAGATGTAGGTAAACACCGGAGACAGCTGGTCAGCACAGTGCTTGAGGGTGGCTGGAGAGACAGAGTCCGGCCCAGCTGCTTGGCGGGGATTCTGCCTCTTGAAAATTCTGTTAACTTCACCCTCCTGAATGGAGAGAGTCGTCACTGTAGAAGGGGGGAGGGAGGAGGCCTCCTGGGTGGGAAGGGGTAGTTCAGGACTGTCCAATTGTCTTTCAAATCTGCAGTAGAACTCATTCAGGTCGTTGGCCAGGGGGGAGTCGTTAGTGGAGTGGGGGGCTCTGGGCTTGTAGTTGGTAATCTGCCTGAGCCCTCTCCAGACAGAAGCAGTCTCGCTTGCAGAGAATTGGTGTTTTAGTTTCTCAGAGTACAGTTGTTTAGCCTCCCTCACCACCTTGCTAAACCTGTTCTTTGACTCCTTCAAACTGTCTTTGTCCCCACTCCTAAACGCGGCCTCTTTCACTGACCTCAACCTTCTGAGTTTAGCTGTAAACCAGGGTTTGTCGTTGTTGTAGCTCGCCCTGGTGTGTGTTGGTATACAGCAGTCCTCACAGAAGCTGATGTATGATGTCACAGCCTCTGTGAGCTCATCCAGACTATTGGTAGCAGACGTGAACATGTCCCAGTCAGTGCAGTCCAAGCACGCCCGCAGATCCTCCATAGCTTCACTGGTCCACTGTTTTGATGTCCTCACAGCAGGCTTACAGCGCTTTAGCTTCTGCCTCTATGCAGGAATCAGGTGGACCATGGCGTGGTCAGAGTGACCCAGTGCTGCTCGGGGGACCGCATGGTATGCTTTTCTGATTGTAGAGTAGCAGTGATCCAAGGTGTTTCCTTCTCTGGTAGGGCATTTGATGAATTGTCTATATCATCATCCCTGTGCCCAAAAAGCCAAGGCCAACAGGACTAAATGACTACAGACCCATAGCCCTGACCTCTGTGGTAATGAAGTCTTTTGAGCGCCTTGTGCTGGCACACCTCAAATCCATTACCGACCCTTTCCTGGACCCACTGCAGTTTGCCTACAGAGCCAACAGGTCGGTGGATGACGCCGTTAACATGGCCCTCCATTTCACCCTACAGCACCTGGACTCCCCAGCATCCTACGCCAGGATCCTGTTTGTGGATTTCAGCTCTGCCTTCAACACCATCATCCCCGCCCTGCTTCAGGACAAGCTCTCCCAGCTGAACGTGCCCGACTCCACCTGCAGGTGGATCACAGACTTCCTGTCTGACAGGAAGCAGTGTGTTAAGCTGGGAACACAAGTCTCTGACTCCCGGTCCATCAGCACCGGATCACCTCAGGGCTGCGTCCTTTCCCCTCTGCTCTTCTCCCTGTACACCAACAGCTGCACCTCCAGTCATCCGTCTGTCAAACTTCTGAAGTTTGCGGACGACACCACCCTCATTGGGCTCATCTCTGACAGGGACGAGTCTGATTATAGGTGGGAAGCTGACAACCTGGTGACCTGGTGCAGCCAGAACAACTTAGAGCTCAATGCTCTTAAGACAGTGGAGATGGGTGTGGACTTCAGGAAGAACACAGCCCCACTCACCCCCATCACCCTGTGCGACTCCCCAGTCAACACTGTGGAGTCCTTCCGCTTCCTGGGCACCATCCTCTCCCAGGACCTCAAGTGGGAACTGAACATCAGCTCCCTCTCCAAGAAAGCACAACAGAGGATGTACTTCCTACGGCAGCTGAAGAAATTCAACCTGCCAAAGACAATGATGGTGCACTTCTACACAGCCATCATTGAGTCCATCCTCACCTCTTCCATCACCATCTGGTACGCTGCTGCCACTGCCAAGGACAAGAGCAGACTGCAGCGTATCATCCGCACTGCTGAGAAGGTGATCGGCTGCAATCTGCCTACCCTCGAGGACCTGCACACCTCGAGGACCCTGAGGCGAGCAAGGAAGATTGTGGCCGACACCTCCCACCCTGGCCACTCCCTGTTCCAGCTACTCCCCTCCGGCAGAAGGCTGTGGTCCATCAGGACCAAAACCTCACGCCATAAGAACAGTTTCTTTCCATCTGCTACTGGCCTCTTCAACAAGGCCAAGGACTCCCATTGACATTCATTCATTATTTAACCCAGTATCTGATTGCACTATGTTGACCACTCATGCTGCTCATTCTTATTCGTATTTTTATATATATTTTATATTTAAATTGTTTTATTCTTAGATTGTTTAGTTCTTAGGAATAGTTAAACTTTTGTACCTTTACTTAATTTAAGATTCGTGTATGTTTAGTGTTTGCACCTCCCTGCCACAGTAAATTCTGTGTTTGTAAACCAAATTCTGATTCTGATGTTCGCTATTCAAAGAGCATTGTGTGTGAACACCAAACGTCATTTCCTCAGAACTGAGACTGGCCAGTCTTAAGATCTAGTATGGTGTTTTAGAATATGTGCTAAAAATAGTTTGAATCAACTGATTTCTAATTTCAAACAGAGCTTGACAGCAGATTATGTTACCATAATGCACTCCTCTCCTGCTAACTCACAGGCTGGTAAAGCGAGAGGAGGAGGGAATAGGGTGCAGCATGGGAAAGCCTGACGTCAGCATTCAGCGGTACACAGTGTTCCGAGTGTGCCCTACATAACAAAGTACATCATGTCTCCCGCGGCGTGACAGCTCCGGCTCACATGCGCACCAGATTACGGCAAGCCGCCAGAGCTAAATTGTTGTGGCGAAGCCTATTCTCTTGCAGCTAGTGTGGCGGAAACAGTTCCCCATACACTTGGCAGTCAGCCTGCCGCCCTCTTGTCAAAGTATATTGGGACTAAGAGAGGGTTGGGGGGGTGGTACAAAAAAGTGGAAATATCCTGCTGTCTCATTAACCGTTACGCATTACGAACAAAATGGCCCACTCATAGCATTGTTTACAAATCTACATATCAAAATAACAAGTAGGTGCTAAGGATACAAAGAGGTAAATACGTTTGAAAAGCAATGCTTTAGCATAGAATAATACATTAAAGAAAAGTGAATGTCATCTGTAAATTCTTCATCTTAAAGCTGCCATCATACAAGGTAGGTAGTGTAGTTAGGGTTGCTGGTCTACTAAAGGATGAAGTTGTTG
Source organism: Osmerus mordax (assembly GCF_038355195.1). Classification (NCBI taxonomy): domain Eukaryota; kingdom Metazoa; phylum Chordata; class Actinopteri; order Osmeriformes; family Osmeridae; genus Osmerus; species Osmerus mordax. The sequence continues at coordinate 1,790,082 of NC_090070.1, forward strand.
TAAAAAAATAAATAAGCAGACGTTCCTACAATGCCCACCCCCTCCATTTCATGTGTTTACAGAGCTCTCCATGATAAACACGCTCTATTTAGAAACAAACACAGACTTTCTAGACGCTGTCTGCTTTGCTTTGACGTGTGCAGTGGCGGGGATAGGGAGCCTAGAGACATTGGTCTCAGTTCCACAATGTTCCCGTGTCTGCCTCGTTTGTACAGCTGGGAGAAGTCAAGCGAAAGGAGGTCAAACGCCTTGTCTACAGCCCACCCCCTTTCTGCCCACTCCCGTTTCATTACTCTGCAACGTGAACAGGGCTTGGTGTGTGTGTCTGTATGTGTGAGTGTGTTCCTATGTTTATTTGTAGGGTGTTGTGTTTACATTTGTTGGGGGGACCTTTACTCTGACATAACTTCCATCCGTTGGGTTGATTAGAGAGTACAGAGAGTGCTAGTTCTAAAGGTACTGTGCTGAAGCCTTAAGCTCTCTGCGCGGGTGTGCTTACAGCCGACTGAGCTTTTCAAGTACACTGGCTGAATTGAATTTGACATGCTGAGCAGAATGTCTTAACACATACTTTTTTTACACGTTCTGAAAAGATGGGACTTGTCTTTATTCAATACAATCTATGACTCGAGATGTAGTCCATTTGTGTTTATAGTTAACAGCACTTTGCCCAGTTTGTATAATTTGTAAAATTATTTTAGAATTTACTCAATATAGGTGCAATGACTTGTAAGAAGACTTGGCCCTACTCCAATCATTTACCATGATATGGGGACTGGCATGTAAACATAAACATTTGACCTTGTTCTGTGATTAAACCAAAATATACTTGTGGTTAGAATTAAAAGGAAGCTGTGTGCAGCAAGCATGTGACAAGTTGAGGGAGCTGGACAGTTCCATTTAACTGTCCTTTCGGTATAATTTTTTTTTGTTTAACCCTTGTGTCAGTCATTGTGACCCACCGTCGTATTGCGACAACTTTACCGCATACAAAAACAAAGTGAAGCATTTTCTTTTAACCGTCGGGCTGTCTCAGACCCCCCACATTGCGAAGGTTAAAAGAAAATGCTATTTATTTGTTTTTGTATTGGTTAAAATTGGGTGAACCTTTGGGTCATGTGACAACGAAGGCAGCACAAGGGTTAACCATGTCTCTTCATCTAGTAGATAAATTGGTGCATAGAATAAGGATAATACATATTACTATTTATCTTTATATTACAAATGCTCCCAATCCATGAGTTTGACAACACCTCTGGTCAAAATCTGATTTAATCAATTTAAAGAAAAGTTCTGGGTTATTATTTTTCATGTCTGTAAACTCAATCCTCTCATTTCAGCAGTCACAGACTTGCAAAGGTTGACTAGCATCCAGATAGTTAAATTCCAATTGAGGACTGACGACACATCATTAACACTAGATACTGTGCAAAGGGCTCCTGTCTGTCTCCTATAGTTTTGTCTAGAGGCGATTAAAGAATTGAGGTTTGACATGAACAAAAGTTTATCATCTGCATATAGTGGTCACTTTTTTCCCCATATGATCTATCCCTATTTAGGAACCTATCTCTAAACATGTCTAAACTAAGCCAATTGGCCTACACTTTGATATACAGTTAGGTCCATAAATATTTGGACATTGACACCATTTTCATCATTTTGGCTCTGTATACCACCACAATGGACTGTTCCATGGCCAGGTGTATGTTATTCCCTCATAAAGGGAGTTCGTTATTTCATTGACAAGGAGCAGATAAAAGGTCTAGAGTTCATTTCAAGTATGGTATTTGTGTTTGGAATCTGTTGCTGTCAACTCTCAATATGAAGTCCAAAGAGCTGTCACCATCAGTGAAGCAAGCCATCGTTAGGCTGAAAAATCAAAACAAACCTATCAGAGAGATAGCAAAAACATTAGGTGTGGCCAAATCAACTGTTTGGTACATTCTTAAAAAGAAAGAACGCACTGGTGAGCTCAGCAACACCAAAAGACCCGGAAGACCACGGAAAACAACTGTGGTGGATGACAGAATAATTCTTTCCCTGGTGAAGAAAAACCCCTTCACAACAGTTGGCCAGATCAAGAACACTCTCCAGGAGGTAGGCGTATCTGTGTCAAAGTCAACAATTAAGAGAAGACTTCACCAGAGTAAATACAGAGGGTTCACCACAAGATGTAAACCATTGGTGAGTCTCAAAAACAGGAAGACCAGATTAGAGTTTGCCAAAAAACATCTAAAAGAGCCTGTACAGTTCTGGAACAACATCCTATGGACAGATGAGACCAAGATCAACTTGTACCAGAATGATGGGAAGAGAAGAGTATGGAGAAGGGAAGGAACTGCTCATGATCCAAAGCATACCACCTCATCAGTGAAGCATGGTGGAGGTAGTGTTATGGCGTGGGCATGTATGGCTGCCAATGGAACTGGTTCCCTTGTATTTATCGATGATGTGACTGCTGACAAAAGCAGTAGGATGAATTCTGAAGTGTTTCGGGCAATATTATCTGCTCAGATTCAGCCAAATGCTTCAGAACTCATAGGACGGCGCTTCACAGTGCAGATGGACAATGATCCGAAGCATACTGCGAAAGCAACCAAAGAGTTTTTTAAGGCAAAGAAGTGGAATGTTCTGCAATGGCCAAGTCAATCACCTGACCTAAATCCAATTGAGCATGCATTTCACTTGCTAAAGACAAAACTGAAGGGAAAATGCCCCAAGAACAAGCAGGAACTGAAGACAGTTGCAGTAGAGGCCTGGCAGAGCATCACCAGGGACGAAACCCAGCGTCTGGTGATGTCTATGGGTTCCAGACTTCAGGCTGTCATTGACTGCAAAGGATTTGCAACCAAGTATTAAAAGTGACAATTAGATTTATGATTATGTTAGTTTGTCCAATTATTTTTGGTCCCTTAAAAAGGGGGGGACCACATATAAAATGTGTTGTAATTCCTACACCGTTCACCTGATTTGGATGTAAATACCCTGAAATTAAAGCTGAAAGTCTGCACTTAAAGCACATCTTGATCGTTTCATTTCAAATCCATTGTGGTGGTATACAGAGCCAAAATGATGAAAATTGTGTCAATGTCCAAATACTTATGGACCTAACTGTATATATGTCTGAATGGCAAAATTAAGCCTCACCAATTAACCTACCTGAAAATGTCTGTGCCGCATATGGTGTGTAGGTAGCTAGGATCGAGTCACGATCAGGAATCTAGCTTTAAAACGAGTGTAGCCCTCTCACTCAATTCTAATCCCCCTAGTAGAACTGCAGCATGGGAGAGGAATTGGTGAAGGTTACTAAGATGTACAAATAATATTTATTTACAGTAGCTACAATTCGGGCATATGACTGCCTAGGGTGCAGAGAGGCCTGGTTAACTTATTATATAGCTATACGGTTATTTGATACATGAAACACATTAACATCACCACCACTGAACACTTTATAACAGGTTTATTACAGAGACAGGAAACTTGAACCATTTTCAATTGTATTATGACACAAAGAAATAAACAAAATATACCCGGGGTTTTCTATTGTTACTATATGTGATACCACAACGTTGGTGCGCTTGTTGGAGCTCTGTAGAGAGAATGTCGTTACTCACTGTTCCTCGGCAACCCAGAAAGCCGTTAGCTTGCAGTCTCGTCAACCCTCAGCAGGAAGTTTGCAACAGTCCACCTGCAGCCACGCTGCTAGCTCCTGCAGCCACGCCGCTAGCTCCACCTCAGCAAAAACCAGCTTTACCCAGTGAAACCACTCTCGACCACAGTTCACTCCCCCACTTCAGCAGAGCCACACCACGATACAAAATCCCCCGTTTTCCAACTGCAATCCAATAGAAAAGAAATGAACTCGCTCCCAACTCTCAGCGTCTCTCTTTCTCCTCTCGATATCGATCTGTCTTCTCGTTCTTCTCATTCACGCACCCTCCCCACAAAACAATATCTTACCAACTCTGATTGGCACTGATTGGCTAGTCACACAATTGACACATGACCGCACCCAATACATTTACATTTAGTCATTTAGCAGACGCTCTTATCCAGAGCGACTTACAGTAAGTACAGGGACATTCCCCCGAGGCAAGTAGGGTGAAGTGCCTTGCCCAAAGACACAACGTCATTTGGCAGAGCCGGGGATCGAACCAGCAACCTTCTGATTACTAGCCCGATTCCTTAACCGCTCAGCCACCTGACTCACTAAGTTATTGTATGATGTCAAACAGACTCATTCAATACCATATTGTCTAAGGAAGCACGTGAACAGTGGTTACTGTACTTTCAAGACAAATGGATGCAAGCTTCTGTAGAGAGCCTTGAATTAATAGTACAGCTAGCCTATTTGAGTAGCGGGATTTTACATTTACATTTAGTCATTTAGCAGACGCTTCTTTACTTCACGTCTTTACGTGCATTGACATTTTCAATGTCAATGCACATGTCTGGACTAAAGTTAGTAAGTATATTTATTAAAGTGGCCGAACAACTAAAAGTGCCTCTTAAAATTTGGGAAATTTTAGGGAGTCAGGTGGCTGAGAGGTGAGGGAGTCGGGCTAGTAATCTGAAGGTTGCCAGTTCGATTCCAGGCCGAGTCAAATGACGTTGTGTCCTTGGGCAAGGCACTTCAACCTACTTTCCTCGGGGGGAATGTCCGGCTCTGGATAAGAGCGTCTGCTAAATGACTAAATGTAAATGTAAAATCCCGCTACTCAAATAGGCTAGCTGTACTATTAATTCAAGGCTCTCTACAGAAGCTTGCATCCATTTGTCTTGAAAGTACAGTAACCACTGTTCACGTGCTTCCTTAGACAATATGGTATTGAATGAGTCTGTTTGACATCATACAATAACTTAAAATAAGATGAACAAATCGATCCTCCACTAAAGGCTCTTAATGTCAGTTAATAAAGTGGGCCATCATGTCATGATTATGCATGACTTTACAGTCGGATGCAAATCCAAAAGTTAACATCATAAGTTATGTTTCTATAGGAGTTGCACATACCAGAGATCGACTGGGAGTCCAATGGCATTAATGCTGACCAGAGGCCTGGTGTCCATGTACCAGTCCTTCAGAATTGTCTGGATGAACTGGAGATGGATCATCTAAAAAGATCAATAGACCCAGTTGCCACCTCTGCTGCAGTTGAATGTGTGCAGAGTATCATCAAGACCAGAAGAAGTTACCAGATTCAACATTTGTTTTACCAGTTAGAAGTAAAAGCTTAGTTTTGGCCACTGATATATGTGCCAATTGTTATATATAAGCTTTTGTGTTCGCATTGAAGTACATCTTTAAGCTCCGTCTCCTCCCATTTAGTGCTCCACGCACCTGAATAGTGTCATATCCGCTTAACGTTATAGGTGGTGGGCCGAGCCCGCGTATCTGCTTTAGTTTTTTAAATGACCTGTCCCCGTCGATGGAGGAGCTGAACTTTTGATATTATCAACGTTTTTTTCTTAAAACATTTTCGTTTGTTGGCACATCCAATTCTTGCAAATTTTTTCTGTAGCTTAGTTCAAAGTTAGCAACTTTATCAGGCAATCGTCTCAACTACCTAACTCTCCAACCAACCAGAACTCGTGTATCATCTTGTTAGCTAATCGAATGGTTCGTAACAGGATCAGCTGATAGTAAAAACAACCTAGGTGACCATGCGTCAAGTAGCTATCCTAGTAAGCCTACAAGTCTCGGCACCACAATGGTAGCTCGGTGAGCTTTAATTAAATACTTGCTTTCCGTGTCCCTGTGTCTTTAATTTACCTTATTTTCTTCATTTTTTTAATCAGCGGCAGTAATTAAAACTGTTGGGCACTCACTGGCCTGGAGATTTAGCTGGCTGAGTTCAGGATAGCCAAAAAAACACAAAGAAATATGAGAACATTATTGAGACGTTTTTATACAACGAATACCATAATATGTAGCATGTTTAAAGTGTTTATGTAGCCTTGGCTCTTCCTCTTGTGTTTAGTGGAGACTTAAAATCGACACTGGCTGACCCTGAATGGGGTAGCCCTTGCAAGTGATCCCCAAAAACCCTGTAAAAAGTAATACACAACATCCGAGTTGGACTGTTTTTAAACATCTGATGCTATAATGTGTTCCAGGTAGAGGGTGTAAGCTGTCTTGTGTCTACTTCTTGTTGAGTGTACTGTAGACTGAGCTGGCTGGTGAAGGGACCCTGTGCTGACTGGAGATGGTAGACTGAGCTGGCTGGTGATGGGACCCTGAGCTGACTGGAGATGGTAGACTGAGCTGGCTGGTGAAGGGAGACTGAGCTGTGTCAACATAATCAAACGAGCGATAGGTCTCGGTCTGCTCTAAAAGTTATTTCCCGACCTTTAACCTTCGTCATTGTCTTTCTTGCTCTGTCCTTAAACATCTAAAGATTATGTTTTTTAATCTCTTCACTCTATAGCCTTTATTGTACAAAAAACATGTGAGCAGACACTCTGATGACTAGAGGGGCATGGTATTCCACATCAGATTGTAGGTCTTCTTTGTCCTGCCCATCCTCTCCTTTGCTCTGCCCGTCCTGTCTGTGCTTTTAATAAGCATGCAATGTTTGTTAACTAATTTTCAAATAAAATGTGGTGCACTTAAGATTGTAACAGCAAAATTGATTTTGCAGTAGGTTATTTGTATACACTGACCCCACTGTACATCTTGCCATACAAAATACAGAAAACCTTCTCCAGAGCTGCATTTTCACTCTTACGTGCTTTAGCTATATTTGTTGTGTTGGTGAAGTTACTGTAACACCCCTGTGAAATCCAGCATTACGTAGCACAGTGGTTCCCAACCCTGGTCCTCGGGGCTCCCCTGTCCTGCATGTTTTAGATGTTTCCCTGCTCCAACACACCTGATTCAAATGAATGGTCATAAGCAGGCTTCTGCAGAGCTGGATAACGACCCATTCATTTGAATCAGATGTGTTGGAGCAGGGAAACATCTAAAACATGCAGGACAGGCGTGCCCTGAGGACCAGGGTTGGGAACCACTGACCTAGCATAATGGTTCTGAGGTGCTGAATTTAAGTTGAATCTTTCCACTGCTTTTTCTGCAAGAATGCTTTCCTTGCTGTTAATTTTGCAATTGCAATGGACTCTGAACTAACTTGGACCAACTAGCTGCAGTAAATGGGTAGATCTTTTGGTTTGCTACCTACATGCATACAGCATGATTGCAACTACTTGTGGCTTTGAATTGACGGTTCGTTTTCCAAGTGTGCAGAGATGTCAATATGTATTGATAAGTGTTACTGATGTGGTATACCTACTCTTGACCAATTATAATTACGTATGTCATTGATTCATGTCATTATTATATGTTTAGGCAACACACACTTAAAACAATACTGTACATTTATTTGAACAATGTTCTGCACATTTCATTATCACCTAACTTAACTTGCTCTGATGACTAATAGCAGCGCAATAATATAACAAATATGCTTGTTTAAGTGGAATGTTGCAATGTTTCTTTAGAGAATACCTGAATTAACCATTTGTTTTACTTTTTTCCATACATTTGAAGCCCAGTCGACCACTGGCAATATACCGGCTCACCAAAATGCACATGTGAATGTTTACTTCCTACTTTACTCGCCTTGAATATCGGGGTATACGATTGGTGGATTTTATGAAAGTGTCATGTATATGAGCTCTTATTGGATGCGGACCATAGTTGTCCGGAAAACATGCCTGTGTCGATAAAGAAACAAAATGTTTGTTCCTTGAAAAATGTGCAAGAACTGGACATGCCAACAAATGTTTTAAGGGTTGTAGAAAAGTTTTAAAGCAATGCAGAAAAATCCAGCTCCTCCATCGTCGTTCAAATGGACGATTTTGAGCTTCGGCCCACCACCTATTAGGCTCTCCAGCCTCGAGACGAAGGGAACCGTACTAACAGCGAGGATATTTAGCTTGCTAGTGCCACTTCTATGATGTACTACAGGGCCACGACGAGTCTAAGGAACCGCTTGACCCACCCAGCAATGTCATGTTGCCTTAAAAATCACTGGACAGCTATAGTGCCGACTGGTGGTATGGAGGCTTTACAGCTACTGAGGCACATATTGTCGCACACGCACACAGGTTGTGGATTTGTACCACAGCAGAAGTGTAGCAAAAGTCACGTGTAAAAACACATCCAATTGAGAGGCCAGCCTTTGTGACTCCATATTTGGATAATGTTTTACACATACACATCTCAGTGCGCATTTGTGGATTGTGGTACGTATTTGTGGATCATACACATTTGTGGATCGTGGAACGCATTTGTGGATCGTGCTATGCATTTGTGGATCGTGTTGTGCATTTGTGAATAGTTTTGCTACAATAATGGCCCCATACTGGACACGCGCCCATTCCCCTTTCAGCTCAGTACAGACTAGCCTGGCTCTGCCCTCCTACGTACTTCCGCTCAATTTTGATTTTGCTTCTGTACTAGGTCTGGGATTTCAATAAATCAGTCGGTTTTCAGAAACAATTTTTTTGTAGGTCCAATCAGCGAACAGAGGGAGTGGCTGAGAACGATGACGTTGATGTTGTGCATTAGTTTGAGTTGTAGTTCAGTAATGGCGGCGGAGAAAGATGCGAGCGAAGCTATTCTGCGGTTGTGGCAACGCAGCCGAATATACATAAGTTAAAGCCGGAACAAGAACAATCCTTGCTGAGTTTTGTTGGTGGTCATGATGTTGTGGCCCTCCTCCCCACGGGGTTCGGGAAAAGTTTGATTTTCCAGCTATGACAGCTAGCTCCGTGGTGAAGGAGTTGGCTAAGGCGAACGCTAGCGATTGGTTATGGCAGAGTGGCTCTGGGCAGATCCTATAGTTTTAAACTTCAGAATCAGAATTGGTGTTTATTTGCCATGAAAGTTTGCACAGACAAGGAATTTACTTTGGCAGGAGAGCCTACCTAGGCAGCCATTTTCGGCGCCAGCTTAGAAAGTGACAGCATAACATGAGGAGAGAGGAGGAGAGCAAAAACAGAGTACCCGCCTTCAAGGAAGTTAACGCTTGTCAATGGAGCGATCCCAGACCCTCTGTACAAATGAAATGTACAAGGGTCTGGTTAGGACCAGGCTAAGTACAGACAGCCTCATAAGGAAAAATAATTATTTTTCTGTTTTGAAAGTGACCAGGAAAATGTGTTTTGAGAGGGTGGGTGCTCATAAAATATTTGACAATCAGGCACATCCTCAAATGTTTCTGAGTATAAATGTCACTCATTTTTGATAGGGACTTGGATGGGCAAAATTCACAAATAAAACGTTTTAAAAATAAAAAACTTAACACTTTCCTCCTACATATCATTCCTACTACCATTCTTTTTTATTTTGGGGCAAACCTTTTTCTTTCCAGGGTTTTCCTCAAGCGATTGCTATATTTACCTCTGTCACCCTCTTTCAACACACACCAGAGATTTAGGGTGGCACATTATCATGTCCCAAGGCAGTGTCTGTTCCTATTAATAAAAAGGTCCTCGGAGAGAATAGGCTTCTATTTGCTCACCCTTCTTAATATACATACATTAATATTCAATTTTAATACACATTTTGAGGGAATTCAAAGCCTATGCATAAAGGAAAACACTTATAACTAGATGACTATATCTTGGTATAGTACTATACCTGTAAATTTAAACAATCATCCTAATTCAAGAATCTAAATTGGTGAATTTCTACAGTTTTTGTACTGTAGTTTAATGCTAATATTGTGGACAAATGTAGGTTAGAAGAGATATGTAATGTACATAATTTATATTCCATTATATAAATTAATAAAAATATAAAATATAAATTATTTGTTCAGTACAAATCCAAAACCCTGGTGTCACCTGCTGCAGATACGTCGTTTAGAAGTCGTAAAGTCAATTAGAACCAGATTGTTTATTCTTAAGAATTTGATTAACACACAGTAGGCACAACATTTAAAGACAGCAGATCAAAACAAAGTGTTCAAATCTCCATTGACTAATCATTTTTTTATGGTTGTTTCCTTCCATATTTGAGACCTGAATATGATGCTGCACACATATGTTCAGTAATGAGTGATTTTGCTAAATGTTTCACTAATTATACATAAAAGATACTAGAAAGAGAAAGACAACAAAGAAGAATGATGTGTGGACAAATAGTGTCTAGCCCATCTACTAGTTTAGGTTTAAATATAATCCTCCACTGTGGGATTAGCAGCCAGGAAAGTTACAGATTGTGGTGAGGTCAGCCAGACCACACGGAGCCAACATCTTGTCACACCTGAAGAGTCTGATGCGACCACATCAGCCCTCTTGACACCCTCAGTATGCTGATTACCCACCAAACGCCGATGCAAAGTAACCATAGAGTTGGGGGGAGATCTCCCCAATCTGCATGTGAGGCCCTCCTGCTAGCTTTCAAGCTTCATAGGGCCTGCTTGAGACAACACGTCTCCAGCAACCATTTGTGCTCTCCGTTTGTGGCGGCAATTTGAACAAAGAACATACCTTGATCAGAACTTTTGAGGAAAGTTCTTCCAGACTTCACCTTTACCACAAGAGTAGAAGGTGGAGAATTATGAGAGGGATAATTGTGTAATGTTTGCTACTTTGTTTTAATGTCGTGTTTACTGAAATCTTGGTTCTAGTAACTACTCCTTCCTGAAAGATAACCAAGTTATCCTTGGTGTCTACACAAAGCTAACATGATAAAACAAACATTCAACTATAAATTGTAACTGTACAAATATGTCCAGAACAATATTTGAACAATCTTTTGAACCAGCCAGAGACCAGTTCACATTCATTCCTTAAGATGAGACTGATTATTGTGTTGTACTTTATAGTACTTCTATTAATAAAGAATGGACCAGAGACCAAGGCATAAGGTTGACCATTTACTAGGCATAACTTCAAGTCTGAACACTCGAACATGCGCACTCATTACATAGTAAAACCTGCTCACTACATCTCCCCCTTTTTAACTGATACTTTCAGGATCTTTACAGAAAACTTAAATCTTATGTTAATAAAGCCTAATGCTAATTTTACCAACAAGGCAGGGGATAGCTGGCACCTTTAACAGCTGTAAACATGAGCATAGGTAAACTAGTTAAATTAACTTCATATTTTCATATCTCGACACACATATCTAGACATACATCTCATTTGCCTTTTTTTGTTTTAACATATGAACACAGTACATAACCTAACAGAGGCAGGGTGGACTACCTGATCCTCTCTGTTGTGGTATGGAGGTTTGCTGTGTGTATACTCACAACACTTAATTACAAATTCAGTCTTTTCACAGGCTTGACTTCTCTGCCAACCCTGGTGTGTAGGCCAGAGTGTGGCTGGCGTCCAGACGGTGAAGGCACCACTCTCAAATGAGAATGGTTTCTTCGGAGACTGCCTGTTGAGGTTTGGATCACGTATGAACGTGGTGTCCCTGCTGAGCCAGAGACGACTCCTGTGTGTGGTACATTCCGTATCCAAACTCTCTGACCTGACTGGAGTGGTGGTGTCTCCCGTGCTCTGTGTCGTCTGTTGTATCCTTCAGCCTGTTGTCTCTTAAGCTCCTGGTCTTTCAACTCAAAAGCTCTCAAGTCTAGCCATGCTGGTTTGAGAATGCTTGGACAGACCGGAAAGGGTGTTTGGATGTTGCGGCCCATCAGGAGCTGCGCTGGTGATACTCCATGAGCAATGGGAGTTGCTCTGTATGCCATAAGCGCTTTGTGATGTCAAAGAATAATATTCTAAGTTTTCAACCAATATATAAATTCAAAACAGCACTGGAACTTCAGCAGAGTTTGATGCAAAGTGTTTATTAGAATCCAAGGCAACAGAGAAATTCCAACAAACGTGAGCAAGTTATCAAGAACAGACTGCAATTTTTCTCCGGACATTTCACTTCTATATTTACTCTATTATTTTGTGATATTTTGCTATTGGTACATTATAGTTGGTCACAGATGCATTCTCATCTGGTTGGTCAATTGTCATAGGGAATTTGAATTACAAGTTTTTTTACATAGACTGGTCTGGGCCTACGATGGCCTTGAAATCCAGCTGCACTGGGCTGCTAGGCATAGGGTCATAAATCTGTCCCATGCTATCTGGGCCTTGAAGTCCATGATATCTGGACCTTGTAGTTTTCCCTGGGAGAAGCATACTCACATAATATTCTCTTGCACTCAGACCCTAATTATCCAAACTTTCACATTTTGGGCTTTATATCTTCTACGTTTTAGTGGCAATCATAATCAGTCAACAGCTTTGCATCTAGTTTCCAGTGATATAGCTTATAATAAAAGAGGTGTTCATATAAATCCATAATCATTATCCATCTTCAGAATTACAACAGTGTGCTGATATTTCTACATCAGTGAGGGTCCTTACTCTTCTGCAACAAGGATTTCACAGTCTTTACTGCACGTTCAGCTTCCCCATTGCTTTGTGGGTAACGGGGGCTACTGGTAACATGTTGAAAGTTGTAATCCTTAGCAAAATCAGCTAATTCTGCGGCAGCAAACTACGGTCCGTTGTCTGTGACGAGTGTATCTGGCACCCCATGGAGGCTAAAGATGGCTTTTATTTTCTTAATCACAGCTGTTGCTGAAGTGCTTGTGAGATTGGCAACCTCAATATAACGTGAGTAGTTATCAATGACTACTAAATACTGACCCTTCTTCCACTCAAACAAGTCAGCTGCTATCCGTTCCCATGGGCGTGATGGCAAGGGTGTGGTCATCAGAGGTTCTGTGGCATTTTGACTCTCCTTAGCACAGATTTCACACTGACGTACCTTATCTCTGATTGTGTGCCACCACACTGCTTCATTGGCCCTGGCCATGCATTTCACCATGCCCTGGTGAATTTTGTCCAAGATGTCCTGTTGCATGCTTGCTGGAATCAGTATTCCCCGTCCTTTCATCAACAGGCCATCCACCATCAACAGGTTGTTTCTGTATCGCCAAAAGGGCTTTAACTGTGGCGCAGAACTGTTTCTTTCCCACCCTGTGTGGATCAGGGAGGACAGCTGCTTACACACTGGATCGTCTTCTTGTGCTCTTTTTATTTGTAGCAATTTGTCAGGTGAGGCTGGGAGTTGCTGAATGACCTCATTGATTTGAGCTGTCACGTCATTCTGGAGCGCAAGATCTTCCTCTGTTGCAGTACACAGGAGTGAGTGGAGCTCTTGATAGAGCGTCAGCTGTAATAAGATTTTTCCCTGGTACATGTACTATTGAGTAGGAAAAACGCAGAAGTCTCAATCTGAAGCACATAATACGAGGCCGGGACGTCATCCAGCGGCCTTGAGCTTAGAAGACTGATTAATGGTTTGTGGTCGGTTCGCATCACAAAGTGTAGGCCCTTGAGGTAGGTCTGAAATCTTTTGCAAGCCCAGGTGACAGCAAGGGCCTCCTTTTCAATTTGAGCATATCAGCTCTCTGTTTCAGTCATGCTGCGAGATATGAAAGCCACTGGCCTCCAGTCTCCAGATTCTTGAAGCTGAGACAAGACCCCTCCTAATCCATAAGAGGATGCATCTGCTGAAACCCTGTTTCTCTGGACTGTAATGGGCAAGGACAGTAGATGAGCTGAGTTCGTCTTTCACCTTTTCAAAGGCACACTTCTGCGCTGCTCCCCACATCCACATGTTTTCAGCTTTCAGGAGCTCTGATTGGCCCTGTGAGCTCTGCCAGGTTAGGGGAGAATTTTCCCACATAGTTGACCATCCCCATGAAGCGTTTTATGTTGGCCACAACTTTGGGTGTCGGCATCTCTCTAATCGCCCTGATATTCTCGGGATCTACTCATATGCCCTCTGAACTGACAATGTGTCAATTTGACCTGCTTCACTGCGAACTGACATTTGTCATTCAGAGTTATGCCTCGCTGCTGCAGTCTTTGCAATACTTGATGCACTCTGTCATCATGCTCTCTGGGCGTAGCACCGAACACCAGGATGTCATCTGCATGACACAAAGTTCCCTCCAGGCCGTCAAGCATCTGTGTCAATCTTTTCTGAAAGTGTTCTGGTGCGGATTATATTCCAAATGGAAGCCAATTAAAACAATAACGGCCTATCGGTGTGTTGAAGGTGGTGACTGGAGCTGAGTCTTTGTGCAAAGGCACCTGCCAAAAACCCGCAGTGGCATCCAGTTTGGAAAAAATCCTAGCTCCAGCTAGCTTAGCTAGTGTCTCGTCGATAGCTGAAAGAATATGTTGCTCCCTGCACACATTTTCGTTCAGGCGGGTTAGGTCGACACATATTCTAATTTTCCCATTAGGTTTTTGTACTACAACCATTCCAAAGCACCATTCTGTAGCTTCCTCTATGGGAGAAATAACACCCATTTCCTCCATCCTTTTTAACTCTTCTTAAACTTTTCCCCTTAAGGGCAATGGTACACGGCGTGGCACAGAGGGCAAAGGGAGTGGCATTTTCTTTTAATTGGGTGTGCTTTGCCTTCGGCAAGGGCACAACCTTTGTTCTCTCACATATATCTTATTATTATTATTATTTTCCCACCCCTAAGGATCAGTCAATATTTGGACTAAATAGACAACGGTGGTGTCAAAATGTTCGTCTTGGTCACGATTGCGTTGCTTCTATTTAGATTTACGTTCCGTTGCACGGTTTAGGTTTGAGTAAAGTTTTTGTGGCGAAAGTGAAGCTAACGGTGGCTAACTTGCTAGCCACAGTCACTAACGTCACGAAAACACGCGTGACTACCTGTAGCGGGACATTAGTTTAGCAGCTCGTTGACTTCTGGGAGATATAGCTAGGCATTACCTAAAACGGCAGACAGCTGCAGAAACACCACAAGCAAAGAAGCTAGGCTGATAACTATTTACTATTTTAATTTGTGATGTGTAATGTACAATATGAGCTGATATAATTAGGAAGTACATCTACTTTCGGAAACAGTAGTCTACTATTTTACTGATGCGTTAGCTAGCATCATGACATTAGCCTCTGCTGCCTGGGCGACACATACGACAGCGGTCTGTGATGCATCTGTTTTCAATCGTTAAAATAAACATTCCTCACAAATACATTTTCGTTGTAGGATTTATTATGACATTAGATTACAAGTAAACGATTTGTTGGTGAAATTATCATTACCTGTGGTTTCAAACCAATGTAGCTCACTGCAACGCTGTATGCCAGACAGTCAAGTAAAAAAAACATCTCGGAAGCCAAACGGCGACAGAACATGTTCGGAACTCCCCTTAGTTTAATCAAGTTTTTAATTAGTGGAAAGTATCTGACTACCAACCTGAACTTCATTGCCACAGCCTAAACTGTGTCAATCTGTTCATAAAAAAACGTACAACGGAACGTTAAATCGAATTCAAGCAACGCAATCGCTACCAAGACGAACACAACAGTAGTCGTTACTGTAGTAGTAGCCAAGTACAATTTACCAGTGTCAGCTTCTCTACACAGGGCTATATCGCATTTTGCGTTGTTACTGACAATGATCGCTACCAGTGAGCTTTTTATGAATGAGAGATTTTCCCCTAAATAAATGTCAAGCTTATTTAGTGATAGGTTTTTGGGGGCATATTTTCAGTTAGCAGATGGTAGGCTACTGTTTGAATCGCGATTCCATCTGAGATAGCTACTGCCGGTCACAACGTTGTTGTTAGAATAAGCTTTGTGGTGGCTAGCTTTCTAGCGGAACAGGTTGCAACATAAAGCGCAGGGGAGTCTGGTCCAAGTTCAGATGCAAAGGTTGTTTATTGTTCGAGACAGGGAACCCATTCGGTTAGGTCTCTCAGCACCAGAGAGAGCCTAATCATAAAAACGGACAGTATTTATAGTTGATAGGCAGTCCCATAATTCGTACCTTGAAGCTGCCTGTGTGAATAACTTGTTATAACTAGTTATCGATCTAAACAGTGTATGTCAGTTTGCCTCGGTCCCAGAAATCTGGGCCTATTTATACTAGCCGTTCAAAGTCTGGTCTTCGTTAGCTATCTTTCACTATCTGGTCAACAGGACCCACTCAGGGTCCTTCAATGGAAGATTTGTCTTCGTATGCTAATTGTCTCTGTACTCAAATATGTAATGTTCTCGTTATGACCTCTGATGCACGATCATTTCTCTTACATGATCGTGGAATCAGTAGTGCTATTTAGGTTTTATGCTTAGTGGCCTATAGTTTAAGATAAACTCGTTCAGTTGGTAGTTTTCCATCTAGTTCCCTAGATAGGCCTAGAATGGGGTGTTCTATCCAGTTTTCGGCCCACGACAGCTTCAAAGGGGGTTCTTTATTAATTAATGAATGAATGCAATATGAGTAGGCTAAATGCCTGAAGGAAAAACTTAAAAGGATTTTTAAGTCATAGAGATTAGGACCATTTTTACACCGGTCTTCCAAATGTATTCGTTTTGATTCAAGTATGAGGCTGATGAAGCCGATCACCATTCCCTCTTGCACGGGAAATGAGAAGACAACTATTTCATTCTACACTTCACTCTTAGTATTTTGAATTGTAAATGATCAGCAAAAAAATTATAAATAATAGGTATGCATTTTTATATCAAATATAGCCTACAGAAATATCAGTTCTAAATATCACGGACCCCTCTGCAAGGGGTACGCAAGCAAGCACACCCTACAATTTCCCCAGAAATTGTACCCTCTCTAGTTTATTTTGTATTCTCCCTCGAGTTTACCTAAGCCACTGAAAACTCTAGGATATTGTTCTTTGTAGCTTACCTCAGCTGTTGTGACGGCTTGCACTGGGCTGAGCATGCAGAGGTCCTGTATCGCTGGTAAGCCAAGCAAAGGTGTCACTAAGCCTGGCACAACATACACCTGCTGCTTCGCTCCAGTTCCATTGTGGCCAATATCCGCAGTAAAATGTCCCTTCACCTCTATGTGAGTGTTACTTGGTCCACACAGTCTTTTTGTTGTCGGTAACAGCTTTCCATGTCGCCTTAGCGAGTACAAATGTGCCCGGATAGCTCTCACTGCAGCGCCGGTGTCCAACTTGAACGTCATCTGCTGACCATTCACTGTGACCGATTTCTGCTAGAATGTGTTGGGTTTCGTACATTTCATGGTGCCCAGGAACAATGTCTCTACACTTTCATCAAAGTCACTTTCCTGGATTTCCTCCACTCTCATTTTAGTTTTGCAGGCAGCTGCAAAATTTCCCTTTTCTTACATTTCTTGCGCTCGGGACATGCATTCAGTGTATTTTCATGTGTTTTTCCACATCTGCCACATCTAGTATTTGCATAATTTTGCACTGTTCTGTCATTTGGTTTAAAGCCACTTTTTCCATGTGGAGAGTATTTCTGTTTAAACTTGAATCTAACTGCATCCATGTTTGCATCCGTGCTATCCAATGCTACTCTGTCTTACCGTATTTTTCGGAAAATAAGCCGCATCGTGTATAAGCCGCACTCCCCCAGAATGAGCACTTCGCGTTTAGAAATCGGAGTATATGCCGCACTATATTATAAGCCGCACTTTGAAAGAAAACAACGTTACCGTTGCGCCGACTAATATTGAACGGACCAATGCTCACTATTGATTACTTGCCCAGACACACTGTCGCAGGACAGCTTGGATAGCCATCTAACTAGACAACATTCCCAATCAGGGTGAACACTCGACAGCTTGGATAGCCATCTAACTAGACAACATTCCCAATCAGGGTGAACACTCGAATTATATAAACTATAGACCTTAGCATTACACATATCAAAACAGAACGAACACAACAATAGAACTCCAAACAATGCTTATTTAACTAAGCTAATGCCCTTAACTGAGTAGCCGAAGGCTTGAGCACACCCAATAAGTTTAGCTAGCTTGCAAATCCTGAGGATAGCCTACTGTGGCAGACCTTTCTATGTGACAACGGACAAGGGTGTTTTGTCCCTCGGGAGTTGCCGTAGGCTTGATGCTGAAAGCATTACATGAAATCAGTGAGGGCTGTTCGAATGGCGATGTCAAGAAGAGCAGTGGTAAAATACAAGTTATGAAAAGAGACTGCGTGTGTGTCTTATTGTCCACACGATCATATAGACCAATTATCACCCTACGTCACACGACTGTCAAGCATGCTCAACTGCGCATGTCGGATGCAAAAGACGAACTTCTCCCGGGTATAATACACCTGGAGTGTCGATCAGGTCATCATATCTCTGGCCACTGGATTTCAGGGCTTGACATTAACTTTTTGAGGCACTTGTCCTATGGACAAGTACATTTACGTTTCATTTGTCCATGCACAAAAGCCACTTGACCCCGATACCTTTAAATAGCCTGACCAAGTGATCGGGCAAAACTAGCCTGGCTAACGGAGGTCACTTTCTCAGGCAAATGACGAATGAAACAGGCTCGGTTAAAGAAATCCAAGATGCTGGCTATCTTCAGCAGGCTCGTATCTACAAAAGGCAGTCCTCCCTGACGTTTTTAGTGTAGAATGGAGTGAACGGGCAAAACTAGCCTGGCTGACGGAGGTCGCTTTCTCAGGCAAATGATGAATGAAACAGACTTGGTTAAAGACATCCGAGATGCTGGTTATCTTCAGCAGGCATGTATCTACAAAAGGCAGTCCTCCCTGACGTGTATAGTGTAGAATGGAGTGAACGGGCAAAACTAGCCTGGCTGACGGAGGTCGCTTTCTCAGGCAAATGATGAATGAAACAGACTTGGTTAAAGACATCCGAGATGCTGGTTATCTTCAGCAGGCATGTATCTACAAAAGGCAGTCCTCCCTGACGTGTATAGTGTAGAATGGAGTGAAATACAACATTGTTCACACTGCCAGTTAGCGACCCGAGTCTGACTGAGGCTAACGATGTCAAAACAGTGTAACGGGGACGCAGTCTCATTCAGATTGCCAGTTTTACACAAATCACAAAAATAATCGGACCAGCTGGCTAAAAGCAGAATTCCCATATCTCTTGAAAGCTGCCCTGCTCAACTTTTTAGGTGTAGAATTGACTGTAAAACTGTAAAATTATTAAAGGGGCGATTGATTGCAGAACCGAATTGACCTTGTCACAGTTGAATAATGACAGTTCAGTGGGTAAAATGGACATACAGTGAACCTCAAAGTCCATTGACACCTCTTTCCTATGTAAATCTCACAACTAAAAAAATTAGCTGTGAAACAGTAGTTCTTGAAAAATCCCCCGCTGTGACGTCCCAACGGGGCTCCACCTTTTTTGGCTCTGGTTTGTACCTTTGTCACAGCCCAAAATGTACTTCCACAGAATTACAAAGAAGCTGAGCGAGCGGTGAGGGAATCGGGCTAGTAATCCAAAGGTTGCCAGTTCGATTCCCGGTCATGCCAACTGACGTTGTTTCCTTGGGCAAGGCACTTCACCCTACTTGCCTCGGTGGATATGAGTGTCTGCTAAATGACTAAATGTAATGTATTTGCTCGTTTTTATGTCAAGCCTCCACTTTTGTTGAGTGCTGTTGGCCGTGTTGCGTTTTTGCTCCGCAGCTTCACTCATTGAAAACCAACCAATCAGCGTGCAGCTTATCTAAGTATTAATGAGCATACCATAAAAGGAGAAAAGCTAGTGTTTTTTCCCGGGAAAATTTTAGAGGATCTATCAGGGGGCATAGAACACCCGGGCCATTTTCAGCCCAACCAATGCTACATATCCTATTCGGAGACCTTAAAGATCCTGTAAAGTAAATTCCATGTTTTGCTTCTAAGTACATAATATTCGTGTGAAATGAGTTCCTGAAAGCATGTGCAAAGCGCTAAAACTTTGTCACACTGAAATGTGGAGTTAAACCGAAGAACAGTTTCTCTTCCGTTTTCAGATCAGGTTTTAATGGGCGGAGACAAAAAATGCCCTATCTACGTCATTTCGCCCTATCTATGTCAGATCACTGAATGGCTCCTCCTGCTGTACTGTTATTGTAGCCTACATCAGCTAGCTAGCTTCAGGATGTCTCCCACCACCCGCAACTGCATCTTCCCTGGATGCAAGAACTCCAGCTGCGCTACAACGCCATTTAAGTTCCCTATTGATAATGAAAGGAAAAATAGGTGGATAGATTTTGTGAAGAGCCACGCTCATGGAAAGCTTCGGATAAACTCCAACAGCCGCCTCTGCACTGACCATTTCACAGCGGATAGTTTTAACATGGACCAGAGACAGATGGGGTTCGCGGACACATGGCTTCTCTTGCAGCGCGGAGCCGTACTGAGCATCGCCCTCCCGGCCGTTCCTCCTCCGGTCGCACCTGGACAATCCACCGCTGCTAGCAGTTCATCACTCTGTTCTGTGTGCTTGTTATAATTATACTAGATAACTTTTCCAGAGGTATCTCTGCTATGAGTTAGTGCAAACCGCTAAATTGATATTAGGCTACTCGGTGTAGAATGATGGTATTTTGGTGAAATGGTAGCTAATGTGTTAGAAGTAGCCTAGTTGGAGAGCTCACTGTCTGCTGTCTCTGGTGTCCATTTTTACTGTTACAGCTCAGGGGAACATTTCATTTGTATGCATCTGTATGTTTCACTCATTGAACAAATACATTCTAATTCTATACGGTTTTTTTCAGCTTGACATAGCGTCCATTATCTGGGTTTGAGGTAGGCACTATGCAGCGAGGGGCTGAGCTTCAGCTCCTTCAGGCGACACGCCCCCCCCCCCAGTCTCAAGCAGAGAAGACTGCTGATTTTTTCACGATTTCAAAGCCTAATTTAACATACTTGTCGGTGTTATTTTTTCATTTGAATTTGGATGGGTAGTTAATAACACATTATTCTTTGGTGTGGCGAACTTAAAACTCGTTTCCGAACCACTTTACAGGATTTTTAAGGAACAGTGTGAAATACTTAAAAAAAACAGTCAATCACCCCTTTAACTTTGTGACATGACGTGAAGACATGGCTGCCGTCTAAGACTATGCGGTCTACCGGGCGACATTCTCACTCAAATTTCAAGACTTTCGTGACCCAAATCAAAATTCTGATGTGACAAATCAATGGGAAATCGCTTTCTCTCTTAAAGGCTGTCCTCCTTGACCTTTTTGGTCTTTTTAAATTGAACTATTTGCAATGATGGGCAAGCTACTTGATATGTGTAGTGAGCTAAGCTACTAGCTACTCTACAATAAATTCAGCTTCACTACACAGAAGCTACCACTCATAAAAATGTAGCAAGCTAAGTTACAAAAATCGGTCAAAAGTAGCTTGATACATTAGTAGCTACTCTCAGTTAAAAAAAACTGCATAAATAGTCAATGCAATTTTAGTGATCAACACAATTGTCAGTCAGATAAATGCTAAAATATGTTTAGATGTATTTATTGAACAATAGCCTAATCCACAATGCTAATACACAATTGCTATTATCTAGTCAGGGAGTCAGATGGCTGAGCGGTGAGGGAATCGGGCTAGTAATCTGAAGGTTGCCAGTTCGATTCCCGGCTGTGCAAAATGACGTTGTGTCCTTGGGCAAGGCACTTCACCCTACTTGCCTCGGGGAGAATGTCTCTGTACTTAGTGTAAATCGCTCTGGATAAGAGCGTCTGCTAAATGACGTAATGTAAATCTAGTCAGACTGTCCGCGCAGGCGCTGTGTGAGTGGAGATGAGACGACGACAGCCCTCGCTATACTCAGCTCTCGTGAAATCGGTTGTAACGTGAACTGCAGAATGGGATATGTGAGATGCTTTTTCAGTGCTTTGTCAACACAATAATCCACCAACCTTATGTATGAACATCAGAAATGTCCAGGAGAAATTAGCTTTCGAGGACGCTACTGCGCTACTTGATCAATAAAAGAGCTTAGCTACTGAAAAGTTACTTGGTTTTGTAAATAGCGACGTTACCGCCAAGCTACTGACAAATGTAGTTAAACTAGTAGCGACTACTATCCATCACTGACTATTTGTATAATCTGTGTACTTCTCTAGCCATTATAAAGGCTATCCTTTCCCGGTTTTCTGCAACCACATTGCGCGCGCATCCCGAATGTTTACAAAGAAATAATTGGTCTATACAATTATATCTAAAACGAACTTACAAAGAGCTTGGTTACACTAGCAAAGTTGAATTAGTAATGTTGTTAGCGATGCTAGCGTTATTTTGCTAGCTAGCCTATAACATTTCACTGGGTCTTGCAGCTGTTAATAATTAACTGAAATGATTATGAAATGTTATGTTTGTGGAAGAAATTGGGATTTCCTGTGTGGTTACATTAATCACTAATCATTAGAACTAGTCATTGGATACTAGTTAGTACACTTATCATGTAAGCTTGCTACTAATAACAGTATATTGTGTCTATGTGTCAGGTTAATAGATGTTCGGGGTCAGGAGAAAGTACTGGCTAAACGGTCCTTGTCATGACTACAAGGAGAGCTCCAACTATGAACTCTCTAGTGTGAGAGCTGTTATGTGTTGGGAGCAGTGAATCTTTTTCTCTGAGACTGTTGTAACGTCATTCCTGCCTGACTGTCACAATCTATGTTTACATTCTTGTGCCCTATAAAAGATGGTCCTCCGGCTTTCGGAGCGAAGAGAGACCTGGTTGAGACCTAAGCTTGGTGTTGTGTTGTCATTTATGGTCAGAAGACTGGTTTTCTCTCCCAATCTGCAGATTGATAAATACGTATTAAAATCCAGAACTCAACTGAATTTAGTCACTCCGTTTATGAAGAGACGGACAAACACTTTCTTCATCATGTTCTACTAACCATTTGCCTACTTTAACAAGTCACTGTATTTCCAAGCCCTGACTGTGTAACTGAGACGACACAGTAAATAATTCCTCTTTCAAGTAATAAGCCCCTGTTCAAGTGTTGAGCATTAAATTAGCTGCACGGTCTGTAGAGATCTTGAGACAAAGCCACTTTTTTGTTCTAAAACCGGACTATAAACCGCTTCGAGTACAAGCCGCGGCTTATTTTCTGAAAATTAGGGTAATGCAGGCAATGTGTTGCTTTTTAATTTCCTCACTTTAGCTTTCACGGGAGTCAACTCAGAATTAGCTGTAACTTCTCTGAAAGTCTATGGTCTCTGATACCTACGACAAGGCGGTCTCTGATCATCAAATCTCTGAGAATTCCATACTGACAATGCTCAGCCAGTTTAAGCACAGCAGTAATAAACGCTTTAACCGTCTCACCAGGCTCCTGGCAAAATTTGTTGAATTTAGCTCTTTCGTAGATCACATTATGCTTGCATATGAAATGTTTATCAAAAGTAGGAATGGGCATTCGATTAAATTGTCTTCTTCGATCGTCGGGAGAATTAACGATCGATTAATCATTAATATTTTAATATTAAAATTCACTATTTATAGGCTATATTAAAATGCAGTGAATACTGCGTGTTTCCTCATTGAGATTTTTATTACAAGATGAACAACTCTTTCTGTACTCCTAAGCAGCGGAGCCGACAGCTAGAAGCCGGTGTTCAAACACAACTGACCTTGTTTTTTGTTTTTTTTGACTGACAACTAACAATGAATTAGGCTAATTTACAAAGCTTCATAAAAACCTTCGCCCTCAACAATACAACAAGGGGAGCATATCCATCTCGATGAATTTGCAGATCCGTTGTGTAATTGTCTCTGCTCGTTGTGCATCGCAGCTCCTCCGTGCTAACACAGAGTTGATGCTCGGTTGAACTTGAGACCGAGAGCAGGATGCACTGCCACTAACCAGGGTCGAATGTACGTTTTTCAAGTGGTACATCATTTGAGTCGTGGAGGAATTATTATTTATACTCAGCTTTGCAGTGTTGGCAGTGAATAAAGTCATTTTTTACGTCAAAATTGTCCCACGGTACACTTCGCCGTGACATCTTCATGTTCAAACTCACGGGTATACTGAGTAGGCCTGTGGGTTTTTTTTCAAACATTGCCTTTGTGTGGTATAATTGGGTGTGCTTTGCCTTCGGCAAGGGCACAACCTTTTTTCTCTCACATATATATTATTGGGTGTGCTCAAGCCTTCGGCGAGAGCACAACCTTTGTTCTCTCACATATATATTATTATTTTTATTTCTTTTTGCCCCCCTAAAACTCAGTCAATATTTGGCCTACATAGACAACGTAGGTGTCAAAAGTTTCGTCTTGGTAGCGATTGAGTTGCTTCTATTGGAATTTACGTTCCGTTGCATGGTTTAAGCTTCAGTTAAGTTTTTGTGGTGAAAAGTGAAGCTAACGGTGGCTAATTTGCTAGCCACAGTCACTGACGTTACTAACGTCACTGCGTCACTAACGTCACGAAAACACGCGTGACTACCTTTGCCAGAACATTCGTTTAGCATCTGTTAACTTGGGGGATAGCTAGGCTAACTATAGCTTTACTGCAAGGCAGCTGCAGAAACGCCACAAGAAAAGAGGCCAGGGTGATAACTATTTACTCATTTTACTTTGTGATATGACACACAATTGTGATGTGTAATGTACAATATAAGCTGATATTATTAAGGAAGTACATCTACTTTCGGAAACAGTAGTCTACTATTTCACTGAAGTATTAGCATCATGACATTAGCCTGTGTTGCCCGGGCAACACATACTACAGTGGTCTATGATGTAGCGTTATCTGTTTTCAATCGTTAAAATAAACATTCCTCACATATATATTTTCGTTGTAGGATTTATTCTGACATTAGAAAACGATTTGTTGGTGAAATTACCATTACCTGTGGTTTCAAACCAGTGTAGCTCACTGCAACGCTGTAGCTTACGCGAGACACACTACTGTACAAAAACATCTACACTAAACAGCTGTTTAGGAAGTCAAACGGCGACAGAACATGTTTGGCACTCCCCTTACTTAAATCAAAAGTCTATCTAACTACTAACCTGAACTTCATTGCCACAGCCTAAACGTTGTCAATCTGTTCATGAAAATAATTAATTTCAGTTTAAACCGTACAACGGAACGTTAAATCCAATTCAACCAACGCAATCGCTACCAAGAAGAACACAGCAGTAGTCTAGTACTGTACTGTAGTAGTACAATTTACCGGGGCAGCTTCTCCACACAGGGCTATATCGCATTTTGCGTTGTTACTGACAATGATCGCTACCACTGAGCTTTTTATGAATGAGCGATTTTCCACTAAATAAATGTCAAGCTTATTTACGTTTTGGGGGGCATATTTTCAGTTAGCAGATGGTACTGTTTGAATCGCGATTCCATCTTCTACTGCCGGGTAACGTCGTAGAATAATCTTCAAAGGGGGTTCTTTATTAATGAATGAATGCAATGAGTAGGCTAAATGCCTGAAAATATCATGAGAAGGGAAAAACTTCAAATGACGTTTAAGTCATAGAGATTAGGTCAATTTTTACACCAGTCTGCCCAATGTATTCGTTTTGTTTCAACGATGAGGCTGCCTCTTGCAGGGGAAATGAGAAGACATCTATTTCATTCTACACTTCACTCTTATTTTCAGTTGTAAATGAGCAGCAAAAAAAAAATGCTTTTAAATCTATGTCATCTTTATAAATAATAAGTATGCATTTTTATATAAAATATACAGAAATATCAGTTGTAAAAATGTCATTCAAAAACGGACCCCTGTGCAACCGACGCAAGCAAGCACACCCTACAATTTCCCCAGAAATTGTACCCTCTCTAGTTATTTTATTTTATTTTATTATTTCTTTTTGCCCCCCTAAAACTCAGTCATTATTTGGCCTACATAGACAACCTAGGTGTCAAAAGTTTCGTCTTGGTAGCGATTGAGTTGCTTGTATTTTTATTTACACTCTGTTGCACAGTTTAGGAGGTTACAACGTTTTTGTGGCAAAAAGTGTCTTCTGTCGGCGAAGGGTAGCAGTGCTAGTCTACGTCACTACGTCAGCACACGTTAGCAACGACGCATGGATACAACGTGATAGAGACGTTCTAGCACGCAAATTGGAGCTTGGATTATGAGTGAAAAATGCCAACCCCCAAAATTACCAACCATTGGGTTTTGTTGAGAAAGCAATTTCGAGTGGAACTGCAATCTAGGATTTTTTATTTAGGTCGTGAAAGTCTTTGTAATTTGAGCGAGTGCGGTTCGCCCGTGAGACTGCTCAGGCGGCAGCCATGCAATCGTCATCGTAGTTTAGTATTTTCGTAATTTTATAGTTCGGTCAATTCTACACCAAAAAACAGAAGGAGGGCAATGTTATGACGATATGACTATTGTGAAGACAGCCAGATGGTGAGATTTTAATGTAGGTTGCTGTAAAAACTTTGATTGGTTTGCTACGTGAGAGCCCCGTCAGCCTCCGTTGACGATTGCGTCAGCTGTTGTCGATCTCTGATGAGTATTTTCTTAATTTCGTACCAGGGTCAATTCTACATAAAAAAAATCTGAAGGAGGGCAGTGTTTTAAAGATAAAACGATTGCGAAGATAGCCAGCGGGTCAGCATATTTTTGTGATTTGTGTAAAACTTGGAATTTGAGTGACACCGCGGCTTGTTTTGACGTTAGCCTCAGTCAGACTCGGCTCGCCCACTGGCAGTGTGTAGTAGTACTGTCTTCAATGCCACAGCTAAACTCTATGTCAAAAGAAACTTTCTCATTACCGGTGCATTCAAACAATCAGTGAACTGTGGAGCAACAGCAGCTAGCTTGCCTCTAGCAAACTTATTTTGAAGTAGCCATTTCCCCCTACATTCATGTCAAACTTATTTACGTTTTGGGGGGCCGGCATATTTTCAGTAAGCAGACGGTACAGTACTGTTTGAATCGCATTCCATACTGCCAGTGACAACGTTGTTACAGTAGCTTGTTTCAAAGGGGGTTCGCAGCTGTTTCAAAGGGTGTTCTTAATGAAATATGCAATATGAGTAGGCTAAATGCTTGAAAATATCACTACAAGGGAAAAACTTGCAACACCTGCAACCGACGCAAGCAAGCACACCCTACAATTTCCCCAGAAATTGTACCCTCTCTAGTGTTTAATTGCTGCCACATAGCGAAATCCATCGCTTTCCTTCAATACTCACACTACGCAACAGAACATGCATTAGTTTTATCGATGAATATCGATGAAAATAATGTCAACGAAATTCTTAATGATCAATTTATCGATAGTCGATTAATGATGCCCATCCCTAATCAAAAGCTTGCCTTACTTAGCATCAACCTAGAGAGTTTATCTGTTTTTAGATCTTCACGGGTGCAGAATCTTGGCATCCTTATTGATCAGCACTTAAAATTTGAGAAACACATCTCGTCTGTTATTGGGTCCAGCTTTTACCAACTGCGGATTCTCTCCAAAATTAAACACTTTCTTACCCCTAAGAGTCTAGAAATGGCTGTTCATGCATTTGTAACTTCTCACTTAGATTCCTGTAACTCTTTATATGGCGGTATATCTAAAACTCAGATTACGCGTCTCCAGTTTGTTCAAAATGCTGCTGTCAGATTTCTCTCTAGTTGTCGCAAACATGAACACATTACTCCCATTCTCAAATCTCTACACTGGCTGCCGTTTTCTCAAAGAATAGATTTTAAGATTTTACTCTTTGTCTATAAGTCTTTCCATAACACCGCTCCTCTCTACCTATCTGAACTTCTTCATCCCTACTCTCCTATTAGAAGTCTTCGTTCATCTGACCAGGCTATATTGGTGGTCTCTCGTGTATGGCTCAACCGTAGAGGAGAGCGTGCCTTTTGTGGCCGGTCCTAGACTATGGAACTCCCTTCCATTAGAGATTAGGATGGCACCCGCCATTTTTTGTTTTAAATCCAGGCTAAAGACCCACCTATTTTCTCTAGCCTTTTCATGATTGCTCTGGGGTTTATGTTTGTTTATATTTTATGGCTTATATTTATATCACTTTCTTTTAAACTGGTTATTTTATTTTGTCTACTTTCTTTTTTGATAATTCTTACTTTAGCTTTTTAAATTATATTCTTATTGTGTACGTGTTTATTTTTAAGTGTATGTGTAATGTCAAACGTATTGTGAAGTACTTTGGCCAGCCATGTGGCTGTTTGTGCTATATAAATAAAGTTGAACTTGAACTTTGTCGTATTTTTTCTTGTCCTCTTCCAATAGTGCTAACGTGTGCAGAACATCATCCGCCATATGTCCCATGGTGTAAACTAGCGAGTTAACTTGATACTCTTCACTCTTTGCATCGAGTCCTGCCGCTATACGGAATCTTTCAAAACGTCGGATCCAATTAGGCCAACTACCAAAGTCAAAAGCTTCGGGCGGACTTATTGGGAAAAAAAGAAGCAATTTTGGTTTACCTTCTGACGCTCCTCTCAAATGTAGTATCAACGTAGCTCCACGTTAGCGTTAGCTCTGCTAGTTCACTAGGCAAATTCAAAAGTTCCTCTTTTTCACGTAGTCAAATTGCACGGAACATTCCGGTCACTTGTGTTGAATAGTTGCATTCATCTCAGAGGCGAGGACGGCTACTTCTGACATCACGTCTTGTACTTTATAGCAGTGTTTCCCAAACTTTTTTTCTGGGGTCCCATATTTTAAAAGTCACAAGCCTTCGCTACCCAAGCCAATAGACATTATTCGTAAATCACAAAATAAAGATGGATTTGACCATTATTGAACAATAATGAGGATATTTTGTAGAACTTGTAGGCCTACTGCCATTATTAATAAGCTATCTCAGACTGAGTGATCACTTCTCGCTGAACAATTGAACCAGCAATATTTAAAGAAGGTATCCAATAAGTGCCTAATTGGATATTAAATGTAGAATATAAAAAAAACATATAGCCCATTTCTTCTTGTTTTCAACATTCAATTGAACCAGCAATATTGGAACAAAATATGAAATAATTACAAAAAGATTACAAATTATACAAAACATGTTGTACCATTTCAACATTGCTAATGGGATAGGTGGGCCTGTCTGCGTTTTTGTAGTGCGTTCCAGTCCGGGGTGCAGGAGGAGAGCGCAACATGCATATCAGGCGCAGCATCCAGTCTGTTTCTGTGCTTTGTCTTCATTGTTGTGAGCACAGAAAATCCCAATTCGCACATGTACGTGGTAGTGAAAGGAATAAGCATAGAAATACTGGCCCTACTGAGGACAGGATATTCTGACGAAATGCTTATCCAGAATGACGATAAGGTCACAGATCCATAGGGTCAGTGCGATAGCAGCTGAGCTGCAACAACTCGGTTTCTTCTGCAGGACTAAAGAAAAGCCTCAGGACTCTCAAATTCGAAAGGATTTTGCATCCACCTTTTATCAGTCAGAATGGCATACCTCTGTTGTAAAATAGCGATCAAAGTTCTCAATAAGTGCAACGAGATGAGTTTGAATAAGCGCAGACGGCTGCTGGTCTTTCAAATAGGGGAAGCTCATTTTCGGCCTAAATCATATATATTTTACATTAATTTTCTAGTTCACTGGCTAGTTCACTCCTACGACAATAGCCTAGCCTACTGATCAGGGATGTAGTGGGGGTAAACGCCGTTTACGCACCTCCCGAAATTCGAAAATAGCGTTTATCCACCTGTAAATTGCAGAAATTGCGTTTATCCACCTCTAAATAGCATTTATGCGCGTTTATGCACATATAAGTTCCCTGCACCTCGTATTCTGCCGTTGGAATATTCCGAAATAAATTTGGTGTAATTTTAAAACACCAAAGACTACGTTTCATATTGTTTAACATATAAACGCTGTAGTCTGAATCATTTCATCTGCGCTGTATGGTCTGTGACCCTCCAATCAATGCATTGCGGCTGCGGCGGCGACACCAATCAGGATCCACAAAGTATGTACACACATACACGTTGTGGATTAGTCTACCTGTTCGGAATGGATTAATTAGCCATGGATATCAGGCGATTTTTGAAGAGACCATCGAGTGCTCCCACTCCCACAGATGCCCGCAAAAGGCCTAAAGTATACGTTGTTTTGGTTTGCACAACAACGCATTAAGACAGGGACAAACGGCTAGCCTACTATTATTAACGTTCTTTTAAATACGATGATGCAGATACAAGCCAACCTTACCGGTTCCACCACTGCTACTGATGTATGAATGAATGAATGAATGAATGAAGGAACGATCAACGAAACAAAATTAAACTCGAAGAAAATGTGGGAATTAAGTTAAACTGAAACAAGGCATGTGGTGTAGCTATAATTGTATGAAATGTATGATGAAAATTTGCTAGCAACTTCGCCAAGCAATACCAAGAAATAAGTTGCAGCAGTTTATGTTTCGATAAATCTTACGACTACACTTACAGAATCCGCGATGGGACTGAGCTTCGGTGACTTTTTATAGTACAAAATTACTGTCAATCAAAAGGAGATGCACCCTCCAATCATCACGCGGAAGCCCAGCGTCCAGGCCAGCCCACTCCTCCATTCACCCCCAGAGACGCTGAGCGTCCAGGGCGGGACATAATCGCAGCATTTATCCAATGACCGTATAGTTTCGAAGCACTGAAAAAACTGTTCAAAGCAGCCCCATTGAAGTCCATGGAAGCTGAGCTTCAAGAGGGAAATGCACTGTGGAGCTACGGCAATGTATGAGAAGGAAATCAGTCAGTCGACCTGCTATATATGTAGCTGATTCAGAATGAACTCGTCTTCGATATGAACGTGTTTTAACGCATTTAAAATGTTAACACAATAGTAAATATTTGACCAAGAATTTGTTTAAGAAATCGCTACTGGCAGAGATGCAGATCGTGACAAGGCGACCCCAAAAACATCTCTTGCGACCCACCAGAGGGTCACGACCCAGTCTTTGGGAAACAATGCTTTATAGTACTTCTATTAACTCCATTAATTCTGCACTCGCTCGTTAGTGCCCTCATGTGGAACTGCAACCAATTCAGAACCCGGAAGTTTCCCGAGAGTGACAGTTCTCCCTATATTAGACATTCTCTGACAAAATAACCAGGTCAATTTCAAATGCGAACCAAGAAGTGCTGAAATTGTCTGGAAATTTAATTCTAAATACTAGTGATGTGGACCATTATTTTTAAGTGACAAACATGTTAACTCCTCATTAATTACTCAAGCGTTACCTTGTCATCCCGCAGGAACTACTAGTGATCTGGACCATTATTTCACAGTGAAAAATATGTTAACGCCTCACTAACATGTCACCCAACAAGAACTATATATAACATAAAACAACTGCAGTGATCGGGTTTAACGTAATTATATGCACTGGAAGATTTCCATGAAATCGTAAAAGAAAATCTTACGTAATGCAAAAATGCACATGGGCATGCAAGAATAAAGCACTGTGTAAAATATGTCTGAATTAAACATTCTTTGTTTGGCACAATGATGAAACCTAGCATTTAAACAAAAATTCTGTATTTTGGAATGAAACATTCAACACATTCAACAAACTGTGATGAGAAACTGAGTCAAACATAATGGCTAAATAAGTAAGTAAATGGCTAACCCTAACCCAAACCAACGTATACCGGTAATGGCATTGTTGGCATGATAAATCTGCTTCTTAATTGGATTTGTACCCCATCCAGTCACGCCCCCAGACATTTTTCATAGGGGTGGCCAGATGGGGCAGGGGAAAATCTTGGGGTGGCACACCAAAATCAGAACACAACAATAATTTAGAAAAGCGTCTGCCTCAAAAACGCCTAGACAAAAAACGCATGTGGTATTTAACAGAGCTGTACTGACGTACCATAGCAAACAATGAGATTTTAAGTGCAATGTTTAAAAAATACGCTCTCAGTGTGATCGGCCTGAATTGCCTGAGTTAGTAATAGGCTACTCTCTCTAGACTGAAGTAACCTTTCGTTTGTCTAAACTAGCTAGCAAGGGAGTCAGGTGGGTGAGCGGTTAGGGAATTGGGCTAGTAATCCAAAGGTTGCTGGCTCGATTCCCGGCTGTGTCAAATGACGTTGTGTCCTTGGGCAAAGAATGTCCCTGTACTTACTGTAAGTCGCTCTGGATAAGAGCGTCTGCTAAATGACTAAATGTAATGTAAGGTAAGACAGTCAGCCCTCCAAAAATACCGAATTTAACTAGCACTAGCTAATTAGACTAACTACTGTAGCTGACCAACGTAAGCTAGGTTGCCTACTGTAAATAAGTAATTTAAAATTCAAAAACAGTTTATTGAATATTTGTACTTAGTCTACTTTTTTCTTTAACTTGGTATCTGCAAGCAGCGTCCAACTGGGCTAGCCTTCATGGACGATAAGCTCCTTCAGAGCTTCTATGTTCAGTTAGGCTACAGACTGCACTCTCACCTTGCCCAGTGCAACCTCTTGTGGGGGGAGGGGTGACACAGGGGTGTCAGGATCAGAGTGTGGAGATACGTGCCAGTTTTCAGATTCTACTGCAATACCTTAGCTTACAAGTATGACGTGTACAGCTGGTTGCGAGCATGCATGAGCCTCGGAGCTAGGAGCATGGCTAGCCACTGTACTGCGCAAGATCAGACAAGCCGGAAGTTAAAAGATGGCGCGGTCTGTTTCTTGCTCTCATTTGCGTCACTGTGCCACTGAGCACTTTCCATAGACATTAAAGGGGTTGTCATCTTTAAATAATTCCTTTGCTTGGTCTTGTTATATAGGTCAAGTGTGGTACCTTGATACCGCGGCTCCACCACCTGATCACTACTGCGCAGACTCCGGCTCCAAATGACATCACCAGCACAAGATGGCAACAGCCGTATCTGGGATATCTTGGCTTCATTTTTGTACAGTGGGAGACTCGTCGTCCATCTGTATATACAGTCTATGGTTCCAACACTACACACCACTGACACACATAGGTGGGGATGTAAGAGGAATGAGCAGTCTCTGTTCCGTGTCATGAATTGTCAAATCAAGTAAGTCAAAACAGACCAGTGATGATCACAGCGAACTGATGCACAGCCTCACACCTCCTACTCCGACATACTGCTAGTAATACCACATTGCATTACCTTATTATTAGCTGTCAGCTACTACAAACATTTTGCAGTTCAGTTTGTCTCTAAGAACCAGACTCAACTACAGTAATCTACACAACCTTTCTTTGGGACTGTATAGAAATACGGAATAATAGCTAACCATCAAGGCTCTGAGGCAGAAATACAGTCTACTGTCTGTATACTCATGTAGTCTTCAAAGGGTATGGGAATTAAACTTGCTATGCTCCACAACACACTATAAGCAATGATTTAGCTATGTAATGAAGCTACAGTCTGAAACTTTACAAAGACATCTCAAAGGACATTAATAGGACATTCTTTTGATACAGCTAGGTATGGGTGTTACTTAAGTTATAGGTCTGACAGCAAGATGTTAAGCTTATGTCACAAAACATTTAACAATGCTGCTATCTAGTGGTCAATGATATTTGCAAAAGATTCAGGTCGTCGTTCTACTCTCATCATTCTGATGGTGGCTGAAGATGGACAACAAACATCTTTCCGTCCACTATTTTGCGCAGGATACACAGGATATGCCATGGCCATGTTACAGTGTTTTTGCTGTGTTTCTCTGCCCCCTAGTGTACCTTGTCTGTCTCCCTGTGTGTATGTTGAGGGTGTGTCTGTCTTCTCCCTCTTCCACCTAGTACCCAAGTCTACCAAGAAACCTGCTCCTCGTTGCCATCAACCCACCTGCCTTCCATTACCTCAGCTACTCTGCAGTATAACAACCCCAGTTCTTCATCCACTCATCTGATCGTTACTTCAGCTCTGTGGTAGTCACATGCTTTGGACTTCTTAGTCTAGTACAAACTCTTCACAAATGATTCTAAGATGTACTATTTACACTTGTACTCCTTCATGGTGGCATGGTTGTTGGTGCCAGACAGAATATTTCAGAAACTGCTTGTCTACTGGGGTTTTCACAGACAACCATCTCTAGGGTTTATAGAGAATGATCCGAAAAAATATACAGTGAGCAGTAGTTGATGACAGAGGTCCGAATGGCCAGACTGGTTTGACCTAATAGAAAGGCAACAGTAACCCCAAAAAACACTTATTAGAACAAAGTTATGCAGAACAGCATTTCTAAAAGCACAACTCGTCAAATATTGAAAGAGAAAACTAATTCAACAATTTGCAGGGGCTCACCAAAACTATAACTTAAAACTTCTAGACACTAGAGAAGATGGGGAAAAACGTTGCCTGGTCTAATTAGTCTCAATTTCTGCTGCGTTATTCGTATGGTAGGGTCCAAATTTGAAAGAAGCATTAGGCCTTTCTAAGATGCTTATTGACATTGATATGTGTTAATCTATATTATAATGCGATAAATATCTGTGTATGTATCTGTCTGTGCAAGTTTTTTTGTAGGATTTTAGGGCAACAATTGTTAGCTATTAGCTCCAGAACCAGGCAGTGTGCAAAGTAGTAATTTTAAAGACGTGTGGTTCCGCATTTTATGTTGTTTGGATAAGCAGTTTAAGATCCCTAAAACTGAATTTTACGCCAGTTTTGCGATTGATTCCAAGTTTCAGCCATGTTTGAGCTGGCAGTATACATAGGGTTGAGCTGCACTGTAGGCCACACACCGTTTAGCTGAGCTCCACTAAGCGCATGAACAACTGATCTCACTGTGTGAAGTTGAAATGTGAATTGCTCTGACGAGTGGTTCGTGAACATTAAATAGTCCTATAAGGTGCATCGCTTTCGAACTATCAATTTTAAACTCAACAAGCGGAACATTGCGAACGGCCAGGTGAGCAGGTTTTTCTTTTTGGATTAAATGATGGCTAGCTATCTAAGAGAATGACAATATTTAAAGTGAATACTTCATTTCAGTATAGCTGGAAAGTAATGAGCTATAATTGTTGCAGTGTAGACTACACAAATAACTCATTATGGTTTAGCGAAGACAGGGATTTGATGTCAGGGATTTGATGTTTACAATGCCGAT
The DNA here is from genome assembly GCF_038355195.1 of Osmerus mordax. Lineage (NCBI taxonomy): Eukaryota > Metazoa > Chordata > Actinopteri > Osmeriformes > Osmeridae > Osmerus > Osmerus mordax. Next base: position 1,824,904 of record NC_090070.1, read on the forward strand.
ACGGCCAGGTGTACGGTGTTCATTTTAGGACATCCTCAGATCTCAGGCTCAAGTGTCAGACTCAAACGAAAAGGCGTCAGGTCTCAGACCAAAAGTCGTCAGACTCAGGCGAAACAGCATCAGTCTCAGAAAAACCTCTGTCAGTCTCAGACAAAACGCTGTCAAACCAAATGCCGTCAGTCTCAGACAAAACTTTGTCAGAAAAAAGTTGTCAGAGCTAGATGAGGGTAGCCTGGTCCTAACCAGACCCTCGTACATTTCATTTGTACAGAGGGTCTGGGATCGCTCCATTGACAAGCGTTAACTTCCTTGAAGGCAGGTACTCTGATGAAGTTTAAAACTATTGGATCTGCCCAGAGCCACTCTGATCTGCCATAACCAATCGCTAGCGTTCGCCTTAGTCAACTCCTTCACCACTACTGTCACAGAGCTAGCTGCCGTAGCTGGAAAATCTAACTTTTCCCGAACCCCGTGGGGAGGAGGGCCACAACATCATGGCCACCAACAAAACTTAGCAAAGATTGTTCTTGCTCCGGCTTTAACTTTTCAGAATCAGAATGGGTTTTTATTCGCCATGAAAGTTTGCACAGACAAGGAATTTACTTTGGCAGGAGAGCCTACCTAGGCAGCCATTTTCGGCGCCAATTAGAAAGTTACAGCATAACATGAGGAGAGAGGAGGAGAGAAAAAGGCAACGCCCAGACAATGCTCCTAGAGGAGTACAGTGTGGGAACAGACAAAAACCTCAGCACATAAGCACAACAACATTTACAAAAACACGTGACTTGCAACGGGGAGTGGGGGGGGTAGACAAGCAGCATCTGGACCTGCAGCCATGGTAGGCGCTGGACACAGACCCGCCAGCCACCCTGGGGAAACAAGCAGGCAAGATAGTCTCGCTTCAGCGCTCTCCAGGGGAGTTGTTTTCCAGCGACGACCTTGGCCGGGGCCTGTGCTGGTTACGGGGCCGAAAGTAGATAAGATTGTGGTAGTTGTTTTGACGAGTAGCCGCAACTCAATTTTCACGTCCACCCTTCAGGAAGGTCTCCATGTCCTCCATCTTCCTTTGCAGAGCCGCAAACTTATCCCTGTTGTAATCAATGCTGCGTTGTAAGTTCACAGACTGAGCTCCAACAACTCTCCCCAACGCATCAATCATATCGGGCAGCCTAACGGGGCTTTTGATGGCTGCAGCCGTTTCCTTGATTTTCCGATATACAAAGCCAGCGCCTATTCCAAACAGCAGAAAGCCTGTAATCATGGTTCCGAGAATGAAGATGTCTTCAACGTCCTCCACGGAAAGCGCCGCTAGACACACGACACGCCAATTCTTCCACGCGTCCATCGTGTAGCCAGCTGCGAACGTCCCGTCCGGACAGTTGGGTTCCCCCGCACCCGAGCTTCTCTTCGAGAAGATGGTGTCAATAGCATTGAGAGACCAGCTAATTAATTCCATGCTTCTAGTTTCGGAGAGTGATGATGAGAGAGTATCTTGAGACAAGACAAGACACAGACACAGCCAAGCAGGGAAGGTCAGGGAGGGGAGGAGAGAAAAATGTGACCGCCTTCGTCGAGAGCCAAAGAAGCAAGTTCGGCAGCGACTCCACCGCCATTACTGAACTACAACTCAAACTAGCGAACAACATCAACGTCATCGTTCTCAGCCACTCCCCTGTGTCGCTGATTGGACCTACAACATTTTTCCAAAAACCGACTAATACACCGAAATCCCAGACCTAGTACAGAAGCAAAATCAAAATTGAGCGGAAGTACGTAGGAGGGCAGAGCCAGGCTAAGATGAGGGAGCTGTTGACTAGCTTTCTGAATTAGCTAAAGTAGCAGCTTTTTAAGTGAACACCATGGTGTTGTTTCTGTTAACTGGTACAGCAAGCAAACTATTTGATATAATACGAAATAGTTGTTTTCTGCAAGCTAGTTCACACGTGTAAAGTAAACCAATAGTCCTCCGGTTGCCATGGATACTACAAACAAACTCCATATACCATGTCCCAAAGTGAACACCTTAGTGTTCATTTTAAGACATCCTCAGATCTCAGACAGGCTCAGAATGATTGAACGGAGGGGTTTACTCCTTAAATCTTGTCCATGGATCCAAGTAGTCATGTCTAATTTCCTTCGCTTGTAGGTTTGATTTTCCTTTTTCCAAATAAGAGTTCATTCCATCTGAACGCCTTGTTAAGGACTTTTTCCACTTAGGATGCTCCGAGATCGTAACACATCCAATTTAGCTGTGTGTGCTGCAATTTCCTCATCCAATTGAAGCTGCGCCTTCCTTTTCCTTAGCCGTTCCTCCTCTTCTTCAAGTTTGTGTTTGTTCTTACTTTTATCACTTGTATTATTGTTTTTATTGATTTTATGTAAAGCACCTTGAGCTACAATTTTTGTATGAAATGTGCTATATAAATAAAGTCTTACTTACTTACTTTCCATTAATGCTGCCAAGTCCGCCTCTGTTTTAAGACGTACAGAAGAAGTAGTAGAAGCTTTCCTCCAATAGCATAGTTTTGTGCCCTGGTTGTTCTGCTTCCCTTATTTGACACACTGTCGCTTGGTTTTATATCATCTTGCATATCATCCGTCATGGTCATGGATACAGCCTGTTTTGGTAGTTGAGATTCATCCACTATTGGAAATTAAAGCCCTCCTTCAGGTTTTGCAGATTCACCCAACCACTGTTCAATAACTTCTTTAAATGTGTTGCTGTATTCCACAATTCTGGCAAACTGTTCATGTACTGTCCTTCAGGTGTGTTTCTTAAAGGAGACATGACATGCTGTTTTTGGATGCTTTTATATAGGCCTTAGTAGTCCCCTAATACTGTATCAGAAGTCTCTTTCCCGAAATTCAGCCTTGGTACAGAATTAAAGCCACTACTAGCAGTCCCACAAGGAGCTTTCCTCAGAACGCGCTGTTTTGGTGTCTGTAGCTTTAAATGCTAATGAGGAGCGGAGGGGCAGCACCATGCGCTAATGTTTACAATGGATGTATCGCAATGGCTGTAGCCCCGTTGCTGTAAGATGCCTCGAATTTGCCCATTCTCATCTGATAACCCTGTTTTGCAGAGGTACACACCCAGTCATTTCAATGAGGGGAAACGCGGATATCGCGCACAACATTGTGTAATTGTAAAGTCTACAACTTTACAAATGTTCACCGTAGTCTACAATTAATGGAGTAAAATCTTAATAACATGTTTTTTTATTCAAATATATCAACTAATATGGTGTATTTCATCATCCTGCAGCCGATTTCGCAAGCGTCTCGCGAAAGAAATCGACCAGCTGCCGAAACGATTGCTGCAGATCGCAGGCAATCGCGGCGCTTCGCAGCCAGTGTGGTCGGTCCCATTTGATAACATGGGCGCCGAAAAAAAAAGAGGCGCTTCCAGGCACGTCGCAGCAGATCGCAGCCGATCGCAGGTGTGGAAGAAATTGGGATTTCCTGTGTGCTTACATTAATCACTAATCATTAGAACTAGTCATTGGATACTAGTTAGTACGTTTATCATGTAAGCTTGCTATTAATAACAGTATATTGTGTCTATGTGTCAGGTTAATAGATGTTCGGGGTCAGGAGAAAGTACTGGCTAAACGGTCCTTGTCATGACTACAAGGAGAGCTCCAACTATGAACTCTCTAGTGTGAGAGTTGTCATGTGTTGGGAGCAGTGAATCTTTTTCTCTGAGACTGTTGTAACGTCATTCCTGCCTGACTGTCACAATCTATGTTTACATTCTTGTGCCCTATAAAAGATGGTCCTCCGGCTTTCGGAGCGGAGAGAGACCTGGTTGAGACCTAAGCTTGGTGTTGTGTTGTCATTTATGGTCAGAAGACTGGTTTTCTCTCCCAATCTGCAGATTGATAAATACGTATTAAAATCCTGAACTTAGTCACTCCGTTTATGAAGAGACGGACAAAACACTTTCTTCATCACAGGCAGTGTATCCCAGGCGTTAGACTAGAGCCCTGCACGGTGGAGAAGCTGACCTCAGTAAATAGTCAGTCCCCCCAGGATTTCGCGGGCCTTTATTGTGATTTTTGCTAAAATTCCTGATTTCGCGGGAGCTTTTTCAAAAAGTTGCGATGAAAGTTGCGGTGTTTTTTAGGTGTTTGTTGCAATGAAATTGCGGGAGCAAGTGAAAGTTGCGATAAAAAGTTGCAAATTTCCCTCTTTGTAATTATAATTGAGTTATTGGTTGAAAAATAAGTAATTAATAAACAAACATTCATTAAAGAATAAAACCATTGAGAAATGGTTTTAAAAAAGATTTCCAGGTAGCGGGTTTAGTGAAAACTTTGAGTTGTTTAACCCTGAAAAGAGGCATACTCCAAGGATTCCGTTCCAGAAAGAGAAGTAACGAAACCTTTTGGTAAGTTTCTGTAGCCAGGGGGGAACATATGAGGCCAGGTGTCAGGTAGGACACGGATATAAGGTGAGCTACCTGCGCAGGTCATAATTGGGCCACTTAATGGGAGGCACGGGTAATTGCAGACGCTATACACCGAGGCTGAATACTTGTCGGCAGCACGCGGGTGCAGGCAAATGTTTGCCGATTGATATTGAGGGTGAGTGTTGTTATGTTAGTTGGTAGTTATGTTAATGATGTTGTCTATGTATGGCTGATGCTGGTGCAAGCCGCTGCTTTAGTCTCGCCCTTTTCTATATGTTTGTTTGAAGCTAAAGCCCTTGTGCACGTTGTTGTGCGGCATTTAGAGAATTATGTAATTAAATAAGTTTTTTATATTTATACAAGCCTACCTCCTGTCTGAACTGTTTGCCTTAACAAAGGCCCAGCACCTACCATACGTAAGCAGGTGTTACATTTCCATGGTAATTTACTCCGTGAAACTAACCTGCTCGCTTGAAGGTTTTCCATGCCAAACTCTGTGTTTCTACCTATGTGATGAAAGCATTCTGTTGGGGGAAACTGCTACAAGTTGAAATAGGCACCAATTGATATTTACTTTGTATCATGTCGAATATGATTAAAACCAAGGTGACGTCGAGGCTACTATCACAAGCGTACAGCCTAAGCAAAATGTCTTACCTGTTCGTAGTATGTTTTTATATATAACATTGAACATGCTAACCACCACTTTTGTTAAATGTTCAATGTATGGACTGGCTATTACATTCAAATATATGCATTGAGCAGTTTGTATCCCACGCCAATTGTATACGCTGCTACAGCCGTGTTGCTTTTTTTCCGGAATATGTGCTCAGATTGACCATAAACACGAAATAAAACATATCTGAAGTGTGGTGAAGTAGGACAACGTTTTTTGTCGCCGGGTGCCATGGTGGATCCTACTATCAGAGCTCCATTGATGTTGGCTTTTAATAGTTCTCATTCCCGCGCTTAACTCAGTTGACGTACTCCGAGTTGAGTTAACGAATTCAAATCAGCTTTTCTGGAACCAAGTTTTTGGAAATTCCCATTTTAGAGTAACTCAACTCAGAGTTCAGGGATAGGCTCAGAGTTTGTTAAACCCGCTACCTGGAATAACCCTAACCCTGGACTACAAAAATGTAGCAAAATAGGCTTTACTTATCCACAACATGAAACAGATACCTATGGATCAACACAATTTTAAGTAGCTATACAAAAAAGTCAGTTCAAAATGGAAAGTGCTATCCAAATGATCTAGGTACATTCACCTTAGTTTAAAGGAAACAATACAACAATTCCAAAAATCGATATCAATATATATTGAAAAGTTAAATGGTACACATTAATTTCATTTAGTTTTGTCTGTGCTCTTGAATTTTTTTAACAACATAAAATGCACCAGAAGTATAATCTGAAAGATCACTAGGCTTAAATGCCTAGGCCTCTTCGAAGGCCTCCTCAATCTTCATCCTCCTCATCCATTTCAAAAACTCCACTGGTAAGCCTCTGGTTGTGGTATAGGAAGACCAAGGCTTTGAGGTTGTCATTTGTGGCTGATATCCTTCGGCTGGACAACACCAGCTTGTAGATGCTGTTACTGCGCTCAGCGTCTGCTGAGTTTACGATGACCGATTTGTATCGTTTGGCCAGGACACTGAGTACAGGCAGTCACTCCTGAAGTCCATCCCAGAACACATCCAAATCGACCACTCAACACGCTGAAGCTCTGAGTGCAGCTGGACCAAGGTGAATAAAGTAGGCATCCAGTTCATCTTTAGGCACAGCACTGAAGCCTGGGATGGATTTGTAGCTGGCCACACAGTCACTCATAAATACAATGTGACGAGGGTCAAACACCCAGACCTCTTTAAGGAACTCAATGGCAGGTTGTCCATCTGACATGTATTTGTTCAGTTTGTCCTCTGCATTGTTGTATGCCTGTTCTACTCTGTTCAGAATCTGCATTTTGATGGCGAAAGACAGGTCAAGTCCCTTGAAGTATTGAGCGCATTCTTCGTAGTGGAGTTCTTTGTTGACCTCCAACTTCATATGCAGATCTTCCAGGTAGTCAAAAACTTTGGTGACTATAGGGCGTCTGCTCTGGAAGATGTCAAGAAGTGCAACGATTACTTTGCACTTATCTGCTGTGATGCTGATCTGGACCTGCAGACTTTCAGCCATGTTGGCGTCCTGGAGCATCTCGTGCAGTCTCTCCACTGATGCAGGTGTGGTTTTGCCACAAGTCTATGAATAGAATAACCAAAAAGCACATAGTATTTAATTTATACATCATTATTTTGTTTGTCTCTGTGTATGTTTTGGTCTGTGTGTCTTTGGTGGTAATTGGGTGTGCTTTGCCTTCGGCAAGGGCACAACCTTTGTTCTCTCACATATATATTATTGGGTGTGCTTTGCCTTCGGCAAGGGCACAACCTTTGGTCTCTCACATATATATTATTATTTTTATTTTTTTAATTTCTTTTTGCCCCCCTAAAACTCAGTCAATATTTGGCCTACATAGACAACGTAGGTGTCAAAAGTTTCGTCTTGGTAGCGATTGAGTTGCTTCTATTGGAATTTACGTACCGTTGCATGGTTTAGGCTTACGTTAAGTTTTTGTGGCGAAAAGTGAAGCTAACGGTGGCTAATTTACTAGCCACAATCACTGACGTCACTAACGTCACGAAAACACGCGTGACTACCTTTGGCAGAACATTCGTTTCGCATCTGTTAACTTGGGGGATAGCTAGGCTAACTATAGCTTTACTGCAAGGCAGCTGCAGAAACGCCACAAGAGGCCAGGGTGATAACTATTTACTCATTTTACTTTGTGATATGAAACACAATTGTGATGTGTAATGTACAATATAAGCTGATATTATTAAGGAAGTACATCTACTTTCGGAAACAGTAGTCTACTATTTCACTGAAGTATTAGCATCATGACATTAGCCTGTGTTGCCCGGGCAACACATACTACAGTGGTCTATGATGTATCTGTTTTCAATCGTTAAAATAAACATTCCTCACATATACATTTTCGTTATATGATTTATTCTGACATTAGTAAACGATTTGTTGGTGAAATTACCATTACCTGTGGTTTCAAACCAGTGTAGCTCACTGCAACGCTGTAGCTTACGCGAGACACACTACAAAAACATCTACACTACACAGCTGTTTAGGAAGTCAAACGGCGACAGAACATGTTCGGCACTCCCCTTACTTAAATCAAAAGTCTATCTAACTACTAACCTGAACTTCATTGCCACAGCCTAAACGTTGTCAATCTGTTCATGAAAATAATTAATTTCAGCCTAAACCGTACAACGGAACGTTAAATCCAATTCAACCAACGCAATCGCTACCAAGACGAACACAGCAGTAGTCTAGTACTGGCGATCTGGCTTTGTGGTGAAAAGTGAAGCTAACGGTGGCTAATTTGCTAGCCACAGTCACTGACGTTACTAACGTCAGTACGTCACTAACGTCACGAAAACACGCGTGACTACCTGTAGCAGAACATTCGTTTCACATCTGTTAACTTGGGGGATAGCTAGGCTAACTATATTTTTACTGCAAGGCAGCTGCAGGAACGCCACAAGCAAAGAGGCCAGGGTGATAACTATTTACTCATTTTACTTTGTGATGTGAAACACAATTATGAAATGTACAATATTAGCTGATATTATTAAGGAAGTAGGCCCACATCTACTTTTGGAAACGGTAGTCTACTATTTCACTGAAGCATTAGCATCATGACATTAGCCTCTGTTGCCCGGGCAACACATACTACAGTGGTCTATGATGCATCTGTTTTCAATCTTTAAAATAAACATTCCTCACAAATACATTTTCGTTGTAGGATTTATTATGACATTACATTACAAGTAAACGATTTGTGGGTGAAATTATCATTACCTGTGGTTTCAAACCAGTGTTGCTCACTGCAATGCTGTAGCCTACGCGAGACACTACAAAAACATCTACACAGCTGTAGGAAGTCAAACGGCGACAGAACATGTTCGGCACTCCCCTTACTTAATCAAAAGTCTATCTAACTACTAACCTGAACTTCATTGCCACAGCCTAAACGTTGCCAATCTGTTCATGAAAATAATTAATTTCAGCCTAAACCGTACAACGGAACGTTAAATCCAATTCAACCAACGCAATCGCTACCAAGACGAACACAGCAGTAGTCTACTAGTACTGTACCGTAGTAGTACAATTTACCGGGGCAGCTTCTCCACACAGGGCTATATCGCATTTTGCGTTGTTACTGACAATGATCGCTACCAGTGAGCTTTTTATGAATGAGCGATTTTCCACTAAATAAATGTCAAGCTTATTTACGTTTTGGGGGGCATATTTTCAGTTAGCAGATGGGACTGTCTGAATCGCAATTCCATCTTCTACTGCCGGGTAACGTCGTAGAATAATCTTCAAAGGGGGTTCTTTATTAATGAATGAATGCAATGAGTAGGCTACATGCCTGAAAATATCACGAGAAGGGAAGAACTTAAAATGACGTTTAAGTCATAGAGATTAGGTCCATTTTTACACCGGTCTGCCAAATTTATTCGTTTTGATTCAACGATGAGGCTGCCTCTTGCAGGGGAAATGAGAAGACATCTATTTCATTCTACACTTCACTAGTATTTTCAGTTGTAAATGAGCAGCAAAAAAAATGCCTTTAAATCTATTTAATCTTTATAAATAATAAGTATGCATTTTCATATAAAATATACATAAATCAGTTGTAAAAATGTCATTCAAAAACAGACCCCTGTGCAACCGACGCAAGCAAGCACACCCTACAATTTCCCCAGAAATTGTACCCTCTCTAGTTGTGAGAATGCTGTTAAGCATTCTCACTATTGTTTTCCTGTTTCTCTTTAGTGTGAGAATGCTTAACAGCATTCTCACTATTGTTTTCCTGTTTCTCTTTATTATTATTATTGTTATTATTATTATTATTATTATTATTATATCAACTTCTTAGTTCTTCTGCCGTTTTTTGGCCTTTAACTAGTTCTGCATACTTTCACCGATTCCTACAATCTTTGTATCAAAACGTTCAGCTCCTTCAGGAGATGTTGGCTATGACTTTTGGTATTTCTCACTTTTATACTTTTTAAGACATTAAGGTTTTTGTGCAAATTATTCTCCCATTAAAAGTAATGGTTAATACTTTCAAATCATTAAAAAGCTTCCTCCTCTTTCAAACGTAACTACTTCAGCATACTTTCAGCTAGAGACACCATTCAACCTTTAAAATGTTCACAAGACATTCAGGTATTCCCAAATGATTCAGCTTTTTCAAATATTCAGCCAATTTTGAATTATGACAGTTTGAAATACATTAAAATGTTTGCTCCTTCTTGATTTTTATGAATGAGCAGCAAGCAGAGTGGCACACTCTGCTGGCTGCTCTTTTTCTGATATTCAACTAAATTGTCAAACAAATTCCTCTAACGTTCATATAGTTTAACTTACAGAAACAAGTTATACCTTAAAATGTAGGAAAAATTGTCCTCTTTCAGCCAATGTAACTACTAAAGAGCTCACATTGACAGATTTTCAGCTATGAGCCTCGAAGCGAGAGCAGCCTTTCAAATTCTCTCACTAACTTCAATGGAGAGGTGGGTAAAATCCGTCAGAGAAAGCAAGAAGGAACAAGATTTTGAAACTGCCGATAGAGACGTATTTCTGACCGCACAGACATATAAAGGACATCTCTGGTTTCGGCAGAGTCTTGGGTCTCGGAAAATATCCTTATATTTTGGATTGGACGTATAGTTTTGCGTCTAGGTCAAGTTGTTTGAGGTGTGGATGCTAGGTAAATGTTCGTTTTTCTCTCTGCCTAGCTCGTTAGCTATCACAGCTGCGCCATCACCGTGGCAACCAAACAAACACGCACCAGGAAAGCAAAAGGAACACGTTTTTGAAACTGCAGGTAGAGTCGTATTTCTGACTGCACAGACATATAAAGAATATCTCTGGTTTCGGCAGAGTCTTGGGTCTCGGAAAATATCCTTATATTTTGGATTGGACGTACAGTTTTGCGTCCAGGTTATCTTGTTTGAGGTGTGGATTCTAGCTACATTTCTCTTATTCTCTGCCCTCAGAGCGTGAGCAATCATAGCTGCACCATCACGCGCACCACTCAGTCTCTCACACAGGTGATTGGTACGTTTACTTGACCATGAGAAACCCGATTACTAGCAATTGTCGGTTTATACCAATAATACGATTACTCCGTTTACATGTGTAATTAGTTATGCGATTACTCAATAAACGCGTCTACATGATTCTTTTTTATTAATCGTTGTATGCTCCACGGCCAAAACTTGCACCATCATCCTTCTGCAACAAAGTGTCGCCGTGTCTTCCTGTATCGGCTCTACTGCTGTATGTTTCATTCCATCAACACATTGAATCCTACTAAGAAAGCCGAGTAAACACACTCAATGGTAGGCTACATCTGGTACTGCTATTACTATCCCAACTATAATTTCAGCTGTTAAAACGATAATATTCTTGTTACGACTAGCTAGCCTACTTCTTCTGTTTAACAGTTCAGCTTTCAGCTTCTCCCGCATTGTAGGCTATTTTAGCTGTTAGCTTTGTTAGATGATGCAGTTCAGATTCCACACTGCCTCTCTTGTGTGACTCACACATTTTAGAAATTAATTTCAGCTTTCAGCTTGCGGGTATTTTCTCCTTTATCACTTTTATACTTTTTTAAATATTAAGGTTTTTGTGCAAATTATTCTCCCTTTAAAAGTAATGGTAAATCCTTTCAAATCATTGTTGGAATGCTGCTCCAGCCCCTTTCAAAAATACCTTTCGGTTGCTTTGAAGCTTCAGCTTATAACTTTCTACTAAATGTTCACAATTTTCCGCTTTTTTAGCATGGTCAGCTATCCCCATTCAGGTTTTCAGCATTCTCACTGCTGTTTCGCAGGAACAGCCGTTTCTAGTTGGGTGTGCTCAAGCCTTCGGCGAGAGCACAACCTTTGTTCTCTCAAATATATATTATTATTATTTCTTTTTGCCCCCCTAAAACTCAGTCAATATTTGGCCTACATAGACAACGTAGGTGTCAAAAGTTTCGTCTTGGTAGCGATTGAGTTGCTTCTATTGGAATTTACGTTCTGTTGCATGGTTTAGGCTTAAGTTAAGTTTTTGTGGCGAAAAGTGAAGCTAACGGTGGCTAATTTGCTAGCCACAGTCACTGACGTTACTAACGTCACTGCGTCACTAACGTCACGAAAACACGCGTGACTACCTTTGCCAGAACATTCGTTTCGCATCTGTTAACTTGGGGGATAGCTAGGCTAACTATAGCTTTACTGCAAGGCAGCTGAAGGAACGCCACAAGAATAGAGGCCAGGGTGATAACTATTTACTCATTTTACTTTGTGATGTGTAATGTACAATATAAGCTGATATTATTAAGGAAGTACATCTACTTTCGGAAACAGTAGTCTACTATTTCACTGAAGTATTAGCATCATGACATTAGCCTGTGTTGCCCGGGCAACACATACTACAGTGGTCTATAATGTAGCGTTATCTGTTTTCAATCGTTAAAATAAACATTCCTCACATATACATTTTCGTTGTAGGATTTATTCTGACATTAGTAAACGATTTGTTGGTGAAATTACCGTTACCTGTGGTTTCAAACCAGTGTAGCTCACTGCAACGCTGTAGCTTACGCGAGACACACTACAAAAACATCTACACTACACAGCTGTTTAGGAAGTCAAACGGCGACAGAACATGTTCGGCACTCCCCTTACTTACTATCTACTAACCTGAACTTCATTGCCACAGCCTAAACGTTGTCAATCTGTTCATGAAAATAATTAATTTCAGCTTAAACCGTACAACGGAACGTTAAATCCAATTCAACCAACGCAATCGCTACCAAGACGAACACAGCTGTAGTCTAGTACTGTACAGTAGTAGTACAATTTACCGGGGCAGCTTCTCCACACAGGGCTATATCGCATTTTGCGTTGTTACTGACAATGATCGCTACCAGTGAGCTTTTTATGAATGAGCGATTTTCCACTAAATAAATGTCAAGCTTATTTACGTTTTTGGGGGCATATTTTCAGTTAGCAGATGGTACTGTTTGAATCGCGATTCCATCTTCTACTGCCGGGTAACGTCGTAGAATAATCTTCAAAGGGGGTTCTTTATTAATGAATGAATGCAATGAGTAGGCTAAATGCCTGAAAATATCACGAGAAGGGAAAACTTAAAAGGACGTTTAAGTCATAGAGATTAGGTCAATTTTTACACCGGTCTGCCAAATGTATTCGTTTTGATTCAGCTATGAGGCTGCCTCTTGCAGGGGAAATGAGAAGACATCTATTTCATTCTACACTTCACTCGTATTTTGAGTTGTAAATGAGCAGCAAAAAAATATGCTTTTAAATCTATGTAATGTTTATAAATAATAAGTATGCATTTTTATATAAAATATACAGAAATATCAGTTGTAAACATTTCATAAAAAACAGACCCCCCCTGTGCAACCGACGCAAGCAAGCACACCCTACAATTTCCCCAGAAATTGTACCCTCTCTAGTTATAATTTGAAATGTATATTTGTAATACTGCATTATGAGCAAAGAGAATGCCACTTACATTGATTTCCTTCTCAATGAATTCCTTTTACAGTCCGAAGTGTTCTGAATGGTACTGCACTGTAGTGAACCATGAGTTCCATCGAGTGGCACATGGATTTGGAGCCATGGTTGCTTTGCTTCCTGATGGTAGTTTTTTTGTCAGGAATTGAAGATATCTTCTTTTGCGGGAGCCAGCATGGTAGAACATTTGGGAGAAACTAAGCATGAATGTATTCAGTTGGTCAAAAGGTCTCCGAAAGGCACCGCCTATCAAATTCATGATATGAGCCATGCACGTTACATGCAATGTATTTGGGTATAAGAACTGCAGCGCAGCTGTATAGGCCTTCTTCATGTACGCTGCATTATCAGTGTTAACCCTCGTGCTGCCTTCGGGTCACATGACCCAAAGGTTCATAACGAACCATCGTTGTTTTTACCCAATACAAAAACAAATAAAAATAATTTTCTTTTAACCATTCCAATGTGGGGGGTCTGAGACAGCCCGACAGTTAAAAGAAAATGCTTCACTTTGTTTTTGTATGAGGTAAATTTGTCGCAATACGACGGTGGGTCACAATGACTGATGGGTCAGAATGACCCGAAGATAACACAAGGGTTAATTATTTTCCTTTCATTATCACCCTGTCAAAAATTACTTCAAAATAACTTTGCCACACACATTTATTAACTGATAGGCTAAATGCTGAGCTTTAAGATAAAAGGGGAAAGATAACCATGACTTAAATTGGGATTCACTGAAATGACTAGTATTGCACAGATCCAGCACTGACTTTTTAGATCAGAAGGTGACCCAAACTGCACACTTTGTTTGGCAGAACAGTCATTTAAAATTGCTCAGCATGACTATCATTATTATATTATGAGTAATGAGCCTCACTTTGGGAAAGCATGCCCTACTGGGAACATTAGGGGAGACTGTTGGGCACAGAATCTAATTGTCTTCTTTGGAAAGGGCAACATTTGGGACACTGTCATGTAGGGGCAGCATAACGGGCACTTCATAACAGCACCTTTTTCCATTGGAAGTAAGGGCACGGGAACAGTCCAATTTAGGCCATTGTAAGGGCACCTTATAGGGTACTGCATCACATTTTCTATACTATAAAGGAACTCTTTTTACATTTATAGAAGGCACACTGTCATTTATTGCATGGGGCATCCTGTGCACTCAAGCATATTTCACAATGTGAATGGCAGACAGTAGGGCACTTGGTCTAATTTTTGCCACTCTGGGCATTTTAGAAACGCTTTCAACCATGGGGGCACCATGCAGTCACCCCGAGTCTTCCAATGGGCCTGGATACACCCATGCGGACAGTATATTGCACCTATAATATTGGGGAAGCCAGAGGATAGGTAATATACAGGCTTGTCAACATATAGGCTTCTTTAAACAATGAAAATACTTTATACAATTGAATAAAAAGTCCTCCTTGATTCTTTGTGTTTCAAGATTACCTGAAAAACTGATGATAATATTTAGGTACTGCTTTGGAGCAAGGTATACCCTTCATATTTCCTGGCATAGTTGCCCGTTCAAGAATGTCCCACATGCAAAGACATAGACAGATGCAGACAGACTGAACAGTGTCAAGGCTTGGCTACAGTGGGTTTGCTTCCTTGTGTGTGATTCCAGCAGACTACATAGTCTAGGCCTACCTACATAGACTGCAGTCTACTACCCTCCTTTCTACTATTATAGTCTACTCTCCTTTCCATTACTTTTTACAAAGGATGGTAGGCTGCTCTTATGTGTTCATTGCCATCCTTAAGAGTTGCTAAAGTGTTATTTCATATATATATATTTATGTATATATGTATTTTTAAGAATGACAATTACATTTATCTAGATAAACTATGCTGGGCCTGCTGAACCTATACTTCTTCCACAGATACTGGTCAGGGAACCATTACTTCTGTCTCTGAAGACCCTTGGGGCTGGTGGGATAAACGCTCTTTGTATAATCTGAGCACCTTCATCCACCACAGGGTTGTCAAAGAACGGATATGCCATAATTGATTGTGACTTGTCTAGACGCTCTGCTTAGTTTCTAAGTCCTTATTTTATGTCAATTAACCAATGGCTTTTGAAAACAAAAGTGACATTATTTCTTAACTTGTTTATTTAAATTAATATATTTTTTGGAGATGATGTAAATATGTAGCTAAATCATTAATGTCTGCACTTCAAAAAGTCTGAATTTACGTTTCCGAACACGGACTAAAGTGGTTTGCGCGCAGGAATTTACTCGACGTAACTGTCTTTTGAGATTCTGTTTCCGCCTGTTTGAAATTATTTGCAACACATTTTAGTTTAGCTTGACTTTTAGCCTGACACAGATCAGGCTAGTTCCGAAGTATAAGTTACGTAGCTAGAACTAAAATAAGCCACCTTAATGGAACGTAACTCTCGCTAAAGTAAGTGAGACTTGGCGAGATAAGTCTAGCTTTTCCTTAATCGACGTTGATGGAACACCCCCCCCCCCCAGTGCTACATGATAAGCTATACCAACGTTAACCAACATTAACAATGCACATTCAAAACAACTTACCTTGACTCTTTCAGCGCTTGCAATTGACCTGGATGCAACAGCCTGTGTCAGTGTGATTTGTCTCGTCGTCTGACGTCCTGTCTGCGTTTCTGCTATCCCCGCCATATGTTTTGCTGTTGCAAAGTGCTTGTCAATGGAATGGAATTTTCTTTTATGTTCGATGACAATGTTGCATATTGTGCAAAATAATTTCCCTCCGCTTTGGTGAAGAATGCCAGGGTACTGCTTTTCGCGATCTTTGGCAGTTATTCTTGTGGGCAAATGTGAGACATTCGATGCACACATGTCTGTGGAAACTCTCAAACTCAATGCAGAAGGGAGAGAGTGAGAGGACACCTCACACTCGGTATTCGTTCGTGCTGTCAACGGTCAATGCTGCTGCCGCCTCCTGCCAGTGGCATGTACTTCCGATCCAGTTGTGGGAGACGACGATGATTGGTCAAAGTTGCGGGAAAGTTGCGGTGTTTGGTTAAAATTGCAACGTCACGCTGAATTCGCTGGGAATCGTTTAATTCGCGTGAATTGGTGCGATCGCAACATTGCGAATTCCTGGAGGGTGTGAATTGTGCTATGAGCAAGCTAGCCTAGCTGCTGTTGCTAGCCAAACTTAAGGGGATTGTTTGACTGCGCCGGAAATGAAAAACTTTTCTTTTGACATCAAGTTTAGGCTGTGGCATTGAAGACAACGACGCACCACACAAGCTTGAGTTTAAATACATTATTTAATGTGACATTACTTACTGTACATGCAAGTCTTGATTTGCTTAAATGTAGCCTACATGTGCTGCTAGTATACCACGGCACGATACGATACTCGCTGGGCAACAGCACATCTATGCACGTTGTATCCATGCGTCGTTGCTAACGTGTGCTGACGTTATGACGTAGGCTAGTACTGAGTACCCTTTGTTGACAAAAGGCACTTTTAGCCACAAAATAATAATTTCTGCCTAAACCGTGCAACGGAACGTAAATAAAAGTACAAGCAACTCAATCGCTACTTAGACGAAACTTTTGACACCTAAGTTGTCTATGTAGTCCAAATATTGACTGATGGGGCAAAAAAAAAGGGGGGCAAAAAAAATAATAATAACTAGAAACGGCTGTTCCTGCGAAACAGCAGTGAGAATGCTGAAAACCTGAATGGGGATAGCTGACCATGCTAAAAAAGCGTAAAATTGTGAAAATGTAGTAGAAAGTTATAAGCTGAAGGGCCTGAAAGGTATTTTTGAAAGGGGCTGGAGCTGGACGAAGGTATAAAACTACAGAAAAGAGAAGAAAAATGCAAAAAGAAACAATTCTGAATAATTTGAAAATTTAGCAGAAAATTATTTGCTGGAGTTTCAAAAGGCCTGAAATTTATGTTAGAAAGGACCTGCAGCAAGATGAAGGCAGAAAAGTACAGAAAATAGAAGAAAAATGCAAAAGTACTGGCAGTTGGAAGGTACTGCTATGAAAGGTATTTTTGAAAGGACATGGAGCAAGATGAAGGCAGAAAACAGAAGAAAAGAGAAGAAAAAAAGAAGAAAAATGCAAAACAATCAGGGAAAAAATTCAGAAAGATGAGCTGCAGGAAAATGTGAAAGATTAGCAGAAAACCAGTTGCTGAAGTCTGGGTTGAACGAATTTGAAGGTAAAAGGACAACAGGGTTGCATAGTAACAATGCACTATGCAACGACAACCGTTGTCCCTGGTGAGTTTTTTTATACTTAAATAATAAGATCATGATACATCTAACCAGCGGATCATTTCTTGCAAGTGTGTCAAAGTGGTATTGTTACAGACTGTATTAACACCGTAGGCTTGAATAATAACCGAAGGCGTGAAGCTAGAGAGGATGCAATGGAAAATGTCCTACATAAGCTAGATCTACTGCTTCAAATTGAAAACGGAGACCATCTTTTGATTAAAGACAAGTTCCTTAACCTCTGCTGTCAATATCGCCAATAAAAAGTAAATACTCTTCAGTTACGAAGCATTTGTTTGTAGCTAGGTAATGAATGATAGTTATTATACCATATGTGACCTGGTTTCGCCGTTCTATTAGCAGCCATGATGACAGTAGCGTCACTAGAATGGCCATAACTAACAAAAGATCAAATATCGAATCTGTCCGCTGTTCTACATTGCCCACATAATTTCGTATATTTCATTACAAGACTCTGCCGAAACCAGAGATATCCTTTTAGAATCAGAATCAGAAAGGGATTTATTCGCCATGAAAGTTTGCACAGACAAGGAATTTGCTTTGGCAGGAAGGTGCATACAATAAACATATACCTAAAATTTAAATATGTGGACTAACTATACTAAGGGTACATAAACTAGCAGTACTAAGTGGGATAAATATAAGTTGCCGTAAATTACAATATAAAAATACAAAAATACAAATATTACAAAAAATACAAATGTACAAGATACTATGTTGTGGTGCAGTGCAAAAGCAGTGTTTTAAGCAATAAGTCATTTGAGTCAGTGTGGTCCCTTGGCCTTGTTGAAGAGGCCAACAGCGGAAGGGAAGAAACTGTTTTTGTGGCGTGAGGTATTGGTCCTGATAGACCGCAGCCTTCTGCCGGAGGGGAGTGACTGAAACAGGCAGTGTCCAGGGTGGGAGGAGTCGGCCACAATCTTCCTCGCTCGCCTCAGGGTCCTCGGTGTGCAGGTCCTCGAGGGTAGGCAGATTGCAGCCAATCACCTTCTCAGCAGTACGGATGATACGCTGCAGTCTGCTCTTGTCCTTGGCAGTGGCAGCAGCGTACCAGACGGTGATGGAGGAGGTGAGGATGGACTCAATGATGGCTGAGTAGAAGTGCACCATCATTTTCTTTGGCAGGTTGAACTTCTTCAGCTGCCGAAGGAAGTACATTATGTGTCTTATTTATGTCACATTTCTGACCGCACAGACACATAAAGGATATCTCTGGTTTCGGCTTGGGTCTCGGAAAATATCCTTATATTTTGGATTGGACGTACAACTCCTTTGGCAGTTTCAAAAACGTTCATGGTGCGTGTCTGTTTGGTTGCCACGGTGATGGCGTAGCTGTGATAGCTAACGAGCTAGGCAGAGAGAAAAACGAACATTTACCTAGCATCCACACCTCAAACAAGTTGACCTACACGCAAAACTACACGTCCAATCAATAAAGTGAGGATATTTTCCGAGACCCAAGACTCTGCCGAAACTACAGATGTCCTTTATATGTCTGTGCGGTCAGAAATATGTCTCTACCGGCAGTTTCGAAATCGTCTTCCTTCTTGCTTTCTCTGACGGAATTTACCCACATCTCCATTGAAGTTAGTGAGAGAATTTGAAAGGCTGCTCTCGCTTCAAGGCTCATAGCTGAAAATCTGTAAATGTGAGCTCTTTAGTAGTTGCTGAAAGAGGACAATTTCTCCTACATTTTAAGGTATAACTTGTTTCTGTAAGTTAAACTATGTGAAAGTTAGAGGAATTTGTTTGACAATTTAGTTGAATATCAGAAAAAGAGCAGGCAGCAGAGTTGTTGCTCATTCATAAAAATCAAGAAGGAGCAAAAGTGTTCATGTATTTGAAACTGTCATAATTCAAAATTGGCTGAATATTTCAAAAAGCTGAATCATTTGGGAATAGCTGAATGTCTTGTGAACATTTTAAAGGTTGAATGGTGTCTCTAACTGAAATTATGCTGAAGTAGTAACGTTTTAAAGAGGAAGCTTCTTAATGATTTGAAAGGATTTACCATTACTTTTAATGGGAGAATAATTTGCACAAAAACCTTTAATATCTTAAAAAGTATAAAAGTGAGAAATACCAAAAGACATAGCACACATCTCCTGAAGGAGCTGAACGTTTTGATACAAAAATTGTAGGAATCGGTGAAAGTATGCAGGACTAGTTGAGAATTGTGAGAATGCTGAACAGCATTCTCACAATAATATATATGTGAGAGAACAATGGTTATGCCCTTGCCGAAGGCAAAGCACACCCAACTAGAGAGGGTACAATTTCTGGGGAAATTGTAGGGTGTGCTTGCTTGCTTCGGTTGCAGAGGGGTCCGTTTTTTAATGACATTTTTACAACTGATATTTCTGTATATTTTATATAAAAAATGCATAGCCTACTTATTATTTATAAAGATTACATAGATTTAAAAGCATATTTTTTTTACATATTTTTTTTACAACTCAAAATACTAAGAGTGAAGAGTAGAATGAAATAGTTGTCTTCTCATTTCCCCTGCAAGAGGGAATGGTGATCAGCAGCCTCATAGTTGAATCAAAACTAATACATTCAGCAGCCCGGTGTAAAAATGGACCTAATCTCTATGACTTAAACGTCAAGTTTTAAGTTTTTCCCTTCTCGTGATATTTTCAGGCATTTAGCCTACTCATATTGCATTCATTCATTAATAAAGAACATTTACATTTAATCATTTAGCAGACGCTCTTATCCAGAGCGACTTACAGTAAGTACAGGGACATTCCCCCGAGGCAAGTAGGGTGAAGTGCCTTGCCCAAGGACACAACGTCAGTTTTCACTGCCGGGGAATCGAACCAGCAACCTTTTGATTACTAGCCCGATTCCCTAATCGCTCAGCCACCTGACTCCCCCCAGAACCCCAGAGGTGTCAAGTAACGAAGTACAAATACTTCGTTACCTTACTTAAGTAGAAATTTGGGGTATCTATACTTTACTGAAGTAATTATTTTTCAGCCGAATTTCTACTTCTACTCCTTACATTTTCACGCAGTTATCTGTACTTTCTACTCCTTACATTTTAAAAATAGCCTCGTTACTCCAATTTCAGTTTGGCTTGTTTTCGTTCCGGCTTGTCATCGTTCAAAAAAACACAAACAAAAAAAAAACTATCCAGAAAAAACGCGCCATCTGGATAGAGTGAATTTGATTGTGGTTGGATGAGAAGTATAAACATATACCATTCCGACACCGGTTTATACGTGATCCATCACCTGCACATGACACAAAATAACGTCAAACTCGTCAAAGGAAATAGCAGACGTATGTAGCCTACGAAGATGTCTGTGGCAGATACTTAAGAGAACTCAAGCAAAATCTCCGAACCAAGCACCAGTGAGGAGGTTGGTAGCTAAGAAGATTAGCCAACCATTCTACATCCCTGGCCGTACCTGGAAGAATTTTTAGACATGTTGGATGCAAAAACAACTCCTTTCGAATGCGCTGCAAGCTCTGCGCACCCAAGTAGGCTACCACGAGCTAATGGCTTTCACAAACTCGCCGTCTAATTTTAATAAAGGCTATTGATAACATGCCTCTGAAGTTTGACTTTTTGCAGCATTAAAATACTTATAGGCATCACATTTTCCGCTCCATGAAACACATGTTAATGCTTAGTAGTAGGCTACACATATATGCAGACATCCCAACCTGCAGAGACTCACTTCCGGGAGGTGGCTTCCCCCCCCCCCCAATTACCATTGGACAGTCTCGCTCGAAATACAAAATCCCCGATTTCCGTGAGATTGTATAGCATTTGCGGGTATCAGGGAGCAATGCGGGAAAAATGCGGGAGACTCCCGGACCTTCCGGGAGACATGGGATGTCTGTATATGGTTCTTTAATGTATTTGCATTGTACTAAAATGCGTTCATTTTCAATGGGCATAAACAGGTGCAGCCCACATTTTTCAACATTAACATATCAATATAACAAGTCATTATGGCCTTTGGTAAAATGTTTTTTGTGGGGGAGGTGGGGTCGTGCATTATAGACCCCTGTGCCTAAGCTTTTGTCCTTAATGGCATTTTTTCCCCTCACTACTTTTACTTTTATACTTTAAGTAGTTTTGAAACCAGTACTTTTATACTTTTACTTGAGTAAAAAGCTTGAATTGATACTTCAACTTCTACAGAAGTATTTTTAAACCCTAGTATCTATACTTCTACTTGAGTAATGAATGTGAATACTTTTGACACCTCTGCCTTTGAAGTAGCTAATTTCCAGGTAAAATCCAGTGCGTGAAAGACGGTGGAACCCCTGCAAAATCTCTTCTGAAACCCCAGTTTCAGTGATGCGTTGAAATGGGCATGCGCAAAGTTGTTTCTCAGGGACAGACTGAGGGGCAGGTTTGCTAAGGAAGAATTGTAATATTCTGTGATGACTTGTCTTTGGAAATGAAACTCTTAAGAGTCGCTTACTATGGAATCAAATTGTGACCAAAATTCAAATGCAATTGCAGAAATGCTTTTTCATTTTAAGAATGTGGCTGCATTATTTGACTCATAAATGAAATTAGTAATCAATCATCCTATTTGCATTTTCTTCAAGAGTGCTCAATCTTTCACTTAATTCAAATGAAAAAGAAATAGACATTTGAGATGTAATTTTCAAAATATGCCCCAGCAAATAGATACCAAAATTCAATTTGGAATGTAAAATTTGAAAATGTAAATGCATTTGCAGAAATGCTTTTTCAACCTCATTAATGTGTAAATCTGTGACAGCAGAGTAAGCAGCCAAGCTCTCTATGACTTGTTCTACTCGGTCACGGGCATCAGACTCAGATATATTATTAGATTCTACCTGCTTAGCTAATTCTAACAGTGTTTGCACAATTTGAGGGAGCGCCATGATCTGTGATGCATCTTCTAAAGACCACCGTTTGTTATAGGACGAGTTCCTGATCGATGCAACGGCGCGCTTCTCCGCGGTTACGCCCTCACCCAGGATCTCGTCGTGGGCGAAGCTCATGATGTTCATGGCCTCCATGGTCTCCTGGAAGTTGTCCTTGTCCTGCTGGCCCGGGATGGGCAGTACTTTGCGGGCAGACCACAAAAACGAAAAATAAATGTCCGCTCTGTTTTCTTTTTGATTATGGCATAAAATGTGCAGTCTTGAAGAAGAAAATGCAAATAGAATGATTGATTACTAATTGTATTTATGAGTCCAATAATGCAGCCACATTCTTAAAATGAAAAAGCATTTCTGCGAATGCATTTGAATTTTGGTCACGATTTGCTTCCATAGCTTACCTTTTGGTCACATTTAACAATTTTGTATAAAAAAATTATTGGAGCACAAATTTGCATTGTGTGTCA
Source organism: Osmerus mordax (assembly GCF_038355195.1). Taxonomy (NCBI): domain Eukaryota; kingdom Metazoa; phylum Chordata; class Actinopteri; order Osmeriformes; family Osmeridae; genus Osmerus; species Osmerus mordax. Next base: position 1,847,596 of record NC_090070.1, read on the forward strand.
TACAGCTTTGGTGTGCTATACAAAATGTTTGCTTAATCATGTTACACATCACACATTGATTGCTTTTGCACATGTTTATAGTAAAGAATGAAAGACTACATTATATCAGTGAAGTATTTTATTATGTCTCTGCTTATGAGAAAATTGATGACCAATGACATGCTGGGGCTGAGCTGCACATGAATTACATGCATTGTCTATATTTATACGTGCTGGGATGCAACATTTAATATTGTGTGTGATTGAATTCATGTAGACTATGGCTACATTACAAAAGTGTCAGAACTGAGAGCAGTCCAGTGTGATCTCTCCATCTCTGGATAAACCACTTATAATGCACTCGAGATCCGTTGTCCTACGACCAAAGAGCGACGTAACGGCAATGTTACCCATAGTACCAAAATTAACGTATCCAGCCGACCAAGGTACAACGTCACGGCAACGTTGTCCATGGGACCAAAAATAACGTATCCAGCCGACCCAGGTACGACGTCGCGGCAACGTTGTCTACGGCAGTGTTTCCCAACCAGTGTGCAGTGAGACCAGTGAGAGATCGTCAGGTGTGCAGTGGGAAATTATCTAATGTCACCTAATTAAACTGTAATAAAGTGTGGCAGATAAAAAAAACACGTTTATTAAAAAACTGAAAACAAATATTTACCACAAAAAAGTTCTTCATGCTTTGGCTTTTGCTTACTATACACTTTGAGTGCTTTGGTTCGCATGAGTTCTAAATATTACCGACGCTTCCACCAGAGTGAGTTATTTTCCAAAACGGAAGCTAGCTAGCTTTAGTTAGCTTCCGTTACCTAGCATAATACTCGTACCAATGCTACTACCTGCTAGTTAGCCTCCTGATTGTAAATTTTGAAGCCATACTATAGCGTTTGTCATATAGTTTTTCTCTTTAGGAAAATAGTCGGTTGGAATGTTCAGAATCACACATGTGCGACGTTACTTTGTGGGGCCCGCTTTCGAACGATCACATGTGCGACGCTACTGCTTACAAGCACTGATAAAATGAACGGATTCCGTTAAAGGTGCAGTTCTGGCAACAACATGTGCAGCGTGGCAACCTTGAGATGTTCCCACTCACCGAGAAACTGTATGATGGCAACACTGCTGCAATGTGCAAGGTGATTTGCATACATTTGAAAACTCTTGAGGAGAAGTTGTCATTTTATTTCTATTCTGCCTTCACACAATGCCTTGACTGGGTTAGGGACCCATACAGCTCAGCATCCGTTGCTGGAAAGGACATGACTTTAAAGGAGCAAGAGTACTCATTGAACTAAAACAAGATCGTGGTTAAAGCTAAACTTTTCTGATCTTCCTTTGGACAGTTTTTGGTTATCTGTTGCCAAGGAGTTCCACATTCTAGCCAACAAAGCTATTTTGACATTGCTCGCGTTTTCAACCACATATCTGTGTGAGCTGAGCTTCTCAAGCTTGACTGCGATAAAAACTAAAAACAGAGAGAGACTGAGAGCTGTTGAGGAAGAGCTTCGTGTGTGTCTTTCTACCATTACTGCCAGGATATCCATTTTGTGTTCATCGTAACAGCTCCAGGTTTCCCACTAAGTATAAATACATTTAAAAACTATATTATTAACTATAAGGTCATCTAATCTAATATGTACTGTGTTAGAGTGTCATTTTGTGTCATTTTGGTTGGTGGTGTGCCCCAGGATTTTGGAAATGTAAAAAATGTGCCGTGGCTCAAAAAAGGTTGGGAAACACTGATCTACGGGACCAAAAATAATGTAACCAGCCGACCAACGTACAATGTCGCGGCAACGTTGTCCATGGGACCAAAAAATAACGTATCCAGCCGACCAAGGTACAACGTCGCGGCAACGTTGTCCAAGGGTCTAAAAATAACGTAACCAGCCGACCAACGTACAACGTCGCGGAAACGTTGTCCATGGGACCAAAAAATAATGTATCCAGCAGACCAAGGTACGACGTTGCGGCAACGTTGTCCATGGGACTAAAAATAACGTAACCAGCCGACCAAGGTACGACGTCACGGCAACGTTGTCCAAGGGTCTAAAAATAACGTAACCAGCCGACCAAGGTACGATGTCGTGGCAACGTTGTCCATGGGACCAACTGGCAACATTCCCTTTATAACGTTGCCAGAAGGTAACTTTGCGGGTTACCATCTGAGCACTTACTGGTGTTAGCTGGGGATATATGTGAGAGAACAAGGTTGTGCTCGCCGAAGGCGTGAGCACACCCAATGAGATATGATAATAACATGTATTAGGCCGTGTTCACACTTGACTGCCGTTGTTAGGGGACAGTAGCTAACTGACGCTTACCTAGACTAGCTAGATGTAGCTCTAACTGTACAGTACTGTACACTGAAATACACAAATCTACAATAAAACTACACTAAAAACACAGATACTATAAAACGATTGTCTCGCTGAAAACGACCAACTGCGAACAATAACATTTGTTTGCATAATTTGTGTTGCTACACCATTCACGAGACGGCCTGTCCCGTGCGCTCAGTCTTTTGTGGTGTGATGAATTACTTAAATTTGCTTATAATGTACCCATTGCTGTTAAGATTATTTTATTTACATGATGGCACTGCAGTGTATTTAACATTGGGCAATCTACATTGTAAGACTGTACTTTTGTACCTTATGTGTTTTATAATCCAACCCTCTGTTTTGCACAGGGAATATGTTACAAACTTTCCACTCAATAATTAAAATAAAATCAAAATACTACTGCAAATTAATATTGGCTTAATAAAATGTCTCTGTCTCCAGTTTCGAGTTCCTGGGTGTCCACATATCTGAGGACCTCTCCTGGTCCCTCAACACATCCACTTCCTGAGGAGAGACTGCGGAGGGCTCAGGGCATCACCAGGGACATCACCAGGGACCCCAAACAGAACCTCGCGGTACAGGACTCTTTACTCTTTCACCAACAGGGACAGAAACTGCACTAACACATACAGTATAAAACTACAAAACACCTCAACACCCACACCACATACCTACTCACTTTATATTTACATGTAAATGCACTACACGTAATTATGTATTTACTTACAGCCTATGTATATCGGTATGCACACCATCTGTGTAAAGCTACACATACCTGTGTAACATCTATACCAGTGGTTCTCAAACTTTTTACCATGAATACCACCTTAGAAATGATTTCGCTCTCCAAGTACCACAAGAATTAAAATAGTGGCATAGGTGTGAATCTCTCATGAAAAAGACGATTCGATTCGTACCTCGATACATGGGCACGATACGATACAAGATGCATGTTGATAAAAAACGACAGTGCGATTCAATGCAGTTCAATAATTGAAAATATTCTGAGTTTTTTTCATTTGTTCAATGAATATGAACAAACATTTTATTGTGAAATTAGTCTGTATGTAGTTTGTCTCACATATACAAATAAAATGTCAGGGTGTGAGGAGGGGTAGGACCCAAATGCACGAGAGATGCGAGGCATGGTAGAACAAAGGGTTTAATTCTCAAACCGGGGAACAGATAGGGTACTCACAGGGACAGGTAGTAGTAGGACAAGACAAAGACTGGACACAAAACAGAAACCTAAATACACAGAACCAAACGACACACAGGTGGACACAATGACGCTAACGAGAACGAGACACAGGTGAAGACAATGACAGGGAAACACTAAGGCAGGGCAAAAACAAAAACAAGGGGGGCACGGCTGTGGCCGTGACATAAAAATGTTATTTCAGTAATGGCACACATTGCAGCCAAAGAAACTGTACTTAATTACTGCCCTACATAACTTACAAATAGCTTCACTTTTAACAAGTTTACTTTCCTTTTTATAGAAGCCAAAGGTCTTCCAAACTTTCGATCTGAGTTTCGATGGCGCATTGAAACTCAGATCATTTCAAACAGACTGGCATGTTCTGACTCCTGTCAACGTCTGTTGCGTTATTCAAAGGGATAGCGGCACGCCTGATAGGCTTATGCTATGCGGGCTTTGGCCAATGACAGGGTGTCATTGTTCTGACTGAGCTCAAATACACAAAGTCAGTGAGTGAGGGTTTTGCATAGCAACTTAACTGAGAGACAAACACTTGTGAACCGGTTCATAACTTTTAAATCGGGGCAACAACCGGTTCATGTCATTTTAAAACCGATACGGGACTTCACGCATCGATGTAGTCGTATCTTACACGCTAAAAACGGATATCGATAGTATCGGTTATTTTTTACACCCCTAATAGGCCTGTAACATAGAGATTACACCGAAGGCATTAATATTAATAATGATTTATTGTTCACATGACTGAAGCAACTAAATGTATGTAAACTCATGTATTGTATTTAAAAACGTACAATGTGACAATACTAATAACTGGTCTGCATCAAAACATAGGCCTACCCAGCAAATGGGGTTATAAAATACCAGTCAATGTAGTGAGGTTTAACAAGTATAAATTGTACTGCATCAAAACATGAATATTCAAATACTAGAGTCAAACAAAATAAGCAATTGCCTTGCATTAATCATTCACAGAGATAAATTGAACATAGAAAATTATGAAAATAGGCCCTACTGTGATATTCTCAGGTAATGCATTCAAATGGAATGTAGGCTATAAGAAGAAGAATAAAAATAGAATGGAAATTGGTGATGACAACTCTGGGCCTATCATGCTTAGTGAGAGGGGTGTGCGTGGCTCTGTGAACAGAGTGCTACAATGTCTGGGTCGATTGCGGTTAGCTTTAGCCTCAGACTTGGTTCAGCATCCAACCTGCTTCTATATTTAGTCTTAATGGAGGCGAGAGAAGAGAAGCCTTTCTCGCATAAATAAGTGGTGGCGAATGGAATTAGAAAGCGCATGGCCTTGTCCGAAAGCGCCGGATATTCGCTGCCTCGCTGCATCCAAAAGTCCAGCAATGTCTGGCCTCTGAAGGTTGACTTCAATGTGTCGTCACAAGACAGTTCAATTAAAAGCTCCTGCTCAAGAGCCGATAGGCTCTCCTCCAGGACGTCAGAAGCCTTAAGAACAAACGGATCGCGCATCCATGTATTCCCCTGCGCAATCGCAGGGAAATATTCAGCGAACTGTTGTCGGAGAGATTTCAGGTGCTCAGCAATGTTGTCCCTGACTTGATCAGCGAGCCTGAGGTCATTGTCAGAGAGAAAAGTCTCCAGATTAGGGAAAGCTGACACATCACCAGTCCTTATTTTTATTTGGAATAATTCCAGCTTTTTTAGCATTGCACTGATTTTGTCCTGGACATCAAATGCACTGGTAGAGAGTCCCTGCAGTCCCAAATTCAGCTCATTCATACGGGAAAAAATGTCAGACAGGTAGGCGAGCTGACTGAGCCACACAGTGTCATCAAAAACACCTGATGCAGGGAAGTTTTTGTCCTGTAAGAACACTTGGACCTCTCTGTGCAATTCGAAAAGCCTGGACAGCACCTTCCCTCTTGAGAGGAGGGCTGGACTGGGACAAAAAATCAGCCCTGGCATTTTTGGCCCAGGCGGCCCACACCCAGTGTCGCACTTTTTATTGACGATTTGGAGGCCATATAGTACACAATGTCCATACTCAAGTGCAAGTAACAGTGGAAAGCTGCATGGCCTTTTAACAACACTGGATTATTAATGCAGACATCCGCCGGTAGATTTTGTTAGCTTTTTCTCTCTTAGCTTTTCTGCGCCTCCCTTGCACTTTCGTTTCTCCATTTTTATCGATGCTAAACTTTAACGATGCCAAACGATGTTAGGCATTAGCCAACAGCTCGTGTCTTCTTGGATTTGATTGGGTCAGGCGAGTGCCAATTAAGGAAATTAACCAATGGGCCGCTGTCAGTTCTCTATGCGCCGGCCCGACCAAAAAAAAACAATGGGCCTCTGTCAGTTCTCTATGGGCCGGCCCGACCCAAAAAACCTACAAAACAATGGGCCGCTGTCAGTTCTCTATGAGCCAGCCCAGGTTCCGAATATAAAGATGTCTTCAACGTCCTCCACGGAAAGCGCCGCTAGACACACAACACGCCAATTCTCCCACACGTCCATCGTGTAGCCAGCTGCGAACGTTCCGTCCGGACAGTTGGGTTCCCCCCAACCCGAGCTTCTCTTCGAGAAGATGGTGTCAATAGCATTGAGAGACCAGCTAATTAATTCCATGCTTCTAGTTTTGGAGAGTGATGATGAGAGAGTATCTTGAGACAAGACACAAGACACAGCCAAGCAGGGAAGGTCAGGGAGGGGAGGAGAGAAAAATGCGACCGCCTTCGTCGAGAGCCAAAGAATAACCTGTTGTAGTTCTTGTCTGTGAAGTGACTGACAGAACAGAAAGTCCTCATGAGTTGCGCTTTGATATTCGTATCTGACGTATACAAGCAAATTAGCCAAACTTGCCACATCAGTGGTCTCGTCAAGTTGTATGGAAAAGTAAGGACCGCCTTTAATTCGTTCCACCAGTATGTGTTTAACATTAGTTGCCATTGCTTGTATCCTACGTGACACTGTGTCATTAGAGAGCGGCACCAAGCTCAACTGTTGCGCAGCTTTCTCCCCACACAAAATGCCCGTCATCTCTTTGGCCAAAGGTAAACATAGTTCTTCTCCAATCGTGTGCGGCTTACCAGCTTTTGCTATACGAAGGCTGGCACGATAGGAAGCTTCTTGAGCTTTGGTAACGGGTGTAGCGCTGTGCCGAATTGTTGTCTTGGACTGCTTTAGCTCATTGCGTTTTCTGAGAAAAAAGTCAACTGGCTTATCTATCAGCAACTAGCAACTTGAGGCTACATCTCCATGTTTACCATGCTCGCTCGGAGCGTTCGATGTCGGTTCTATACTGTAAAACTTCAATTAATGTTAATAATATTTGTTTCAATCACTGAATGAAGCCTGCCATATTTGGGACAAGAATCGCGACCTTAAATTGTTTGCACAAAACTCTTGATCAGAACTCAGCATTTGTTTATTGTTGTCGTTCATTTTACACCGCTATGCGCAGAGAGCGCGATGGTGCGGGAGAGAGAGAGAAAGAAAGAGTGCGTGTGTGCGAGCGAGAGGCCAAGGTCTGCGGTCTTGGCCATTAGTTAATTTACTTCTTTTTGTGTAGGTTATATGTTGTTAAATATGTTTAAACTTAAATAAATTAGGCCTACCTACAGTATACAAGTAGTTGTATCTCGTATTAATTTGTCCTGTTATTGACGTGCCTAATGGGAAACCAGAAATTCGAATATATTCGAATATGTGTTTTTTTAAAGGGAATATTCGAACGTCATTTTGGAGTAATTTTGACAGCCCTACTGGTCAGACACTTTACAGCAAGCACAGGGTTGGGATACTCAGGAGTATGTCCCCCACTCACAAAATGCTACAAAGATTAAAATAAAATAAGTTCATAATGGCCTGTTGGGACGTTTTGTTCAACATTGATAGTATTTTAAGCTCCTGGCAACTTGCTGGCATTCGCTGGCTTGTTGAGCTTTTAATTTTACAGACATTAGCTAACATTAACATTTTGATTTCAACATTAACATATTTGTTGGAGTGAATAGTTATGCACTAGTAGTGGTAATGATAGGCTACTAGTTGACATGAACCGAAGCTCTAACTGTTTGGGGATGTTCTCTCAACTAACATATCTTAGATATCGTTCGCTTTTTGTGTTTGTTGATGTTCGCTAAATTAAGTTTGGAGTGGGATCTCCCACACTGTTTAATCCACCGCCGGCACCTTTCCTCTTGTGTCTTGGGCTTTGAAAATGCAAAGAAAACCAAACCCCCTCTAATCTGTCAGGATACCTTGTGTCAGATCGACACGTCCCGTAGGCACACGTTGCTTCCATAGAGTTAATATTACTAGAGGAAGCAACTTTTGTCTTCCAAGATGGCGTCCCCATTCATTTCTATGAAAAGTGCTCAGTGGCGCAGTGAGGCAAGCGAGAGCGCGAAACTGGACCGCGCCATCTTTCCACTTCCGACTCCTCCGGTCTAGCTTTAAACAGTGGCTCTTTTTTTCCCTAGCTCCGAGACCTCGTGCACGCTTGCAACTAGCTGTACACGTCATACTTTGCGACAACCAGTCGCGAGCATAGATTTATATGGTTGCGAGCGTGTGAGCTAAGGCATTGCAGTGGCAGAATGGGGTACAAATCCGACTAAATGTAAATGTAAATGAAAGGGGCATATTAACAGAACTAGGCCTATATACAAGACGTTTCCATCAGATATAAGTGGGGGTGAAACATAGTCACTGAGGACCTTCATTGTCCCACAAAAGCAGTCTGGCTTGATGACACGATTAAAAAAAAGAATAATGGGTGTGTTTAACAAAAGCTTCTGAAGGCAAGACTAATCATATTTATATCATTTCTTATTGTGGTTATCAGTTAAAGTATTAATCTTCGTCTTTGCTCCAGATAGACATGTCAACAATCTATGCTCACGCTTAACATAATATAATATTTGCCATCATGTCATGAACGTAAAAACGTTTCTTGAGAAAAATATATTCTGTTTTAAAATAATGGGAATAAACTATATTAACAACATTTCATGTATGTGTGACAACCATTTGCTAAACTTGCTACAACAGGGCAGGCAACTCAAGCCATTTTCTCCCTGTGCTCATTCAATATGGCTCATTCAGCTCCAGGTAAATCGGCTATCAGACAATGTGAACTTTTGTGCTCGTGCCCTGTTAGTATCCGCGAGCACATTTGTAGGCAACTTTTATTGACGTAAGCAAATAAATGGGGTGCTAGTTTACCCCTTTCGGATTGGTTTCAAAATTAGCAAAAATCAGGAAAAATTAATCTATGAAAAACCTAGTAGTATGAGCCAGGTTCGAGAATCGAACAAAAATTATTGGGGGAGATAGTTTTGTAAATGTTGACTGTTAATAGAATAAAAACGAGTTAATAGAATAAAAACGAGCCGGAAGTCTAACAAGAAATGCAATACCACCTACATCCACCGGGGCCGTTGCTTCAAGCCGAGGGGCGAGGGCTTGGTTGCTTCAGATGTTAAAGCGTGACGGACTTTCTTATCTTAGTAGCGGTTACTAAGGTACGATTGGAAGAGGGCCGTTCTAGGGAGGAGTTTCGCGAGCTGAAGCTCCAAAGAAGAGGCTCGCAGTAAACGTCTCTATTGGCTGCGCACGCACACGAAAAACTGTGCTGCTTCAGTGCTTCAGCTTGCATAGATCACGGCGAAAGCATGTTTATGGACAGTACTTTGAGCTGCAATCTCTGCACCAAAATGTGTTGTATAAATAGAATATATATTATTATGCAATTGTTGTAGTTGCTTTAACAGGCTGATTCTTGTCAGGGTTTGAGGGGTGACCTAGTGGTCACTGTGTGTCATGGCAGCGCTCATTCTATCAACAGCGTTTTCCTTCTCACCAACTGTTCCCTGTTTGCACTGATTACACCCCTCATAAATACCCTCTGTTTTCCCTCCTTCTTTGCAGAAGAGTTTTGTTATGCTTGAGACCTGTTCTAGATCCTGCTAAATGCTTTTTTCCCAGCCACGTTGAGCCACTGCCTTACCCCTCCCTGGACACTGGATTGCCTTCCCGATCTCAGACCCTGCCTTTCCTGACCACGTTTTTCGGATCATCCCTTTTTAGTTTCCTTCTACGGCTTGTTTTCTGTTTTGGTTCCAGAGCTTTGCTCGTGAGTTTTCAGTTGTCCTTTAACAAACTTTCCGTTCCGCACTCCGTTTTTGGGTCCTCCTTGCAGCCAGCCATGACAAATTCTGATGTATTCCTCAAATATAACAATTAGGTTTGCTAAGGAAGAACTGTAATATTCTGTGATGATTTGTCTTTGGAAATGAAACTCTTAAGAGTCGCTTTGCCTTTTGATCACATTTAACACTTTTATTACAACATTATTGGAGCACAAATTTGCATTGTGTGTCATACAGCTTTGGTGTGCTATACAAAGAATGTTTGCTCAATCATGTTACACATCACCAATTGATTGCTTTTGTACATGTTTATAATAAAGAATGAAAGACTAAATTATAAATTCAGTGAATTATTCTATTTATTAAAGCTATGTTTCTACATATGAGAAAGTTGATGACCAATGACATGCTGGGACTGAGTTGCACATGGACTACATGACATGTTACATTTATACATGCTGGGCCACACGTAGGCGGCCCACATCCACCGTGACTGGTCAGACACATTCCCTGCAGACAGAGTCCTTAAAATATGCGTGCATTCTATAATATGAGTTGCCTAGTGTTCTGCGTTCATGAGATAGTTTTGGATCCTTCAATAAGGGTCTCAAGACTTATCTGTTGATCTTACACTTAAATAATTAATTAATTCTTAGAGTTATGATTTGTATATTTAAAGATCCTGTAAAGTAAATTCCATGTTTTGCTTCTAAGTACATTATATACGTGTGAAATTAGTTCCTGAAAGCATGTGCAAAGCGCTAAAACTTTGTCGCACTGAAATGTGGAGTTAGACCGAAGAACAGTTTCTCTTCCGTTTTCAGATCAGGTTTTAATGGGCGGAGTCAAAAAATGCCCTATCTACGTCATTTCGCCCCATCTACGTCAGATCACTGAATGGCTCCTCCTGCTGTACTGTTATTGTATCTTACATCAGCTAGCTAGCTAGCTTCAGGATGTCTCCCACCACCCGCAACTGCATCTTCCCTGGATGCAAGAACTCCAGCTGCGCTGCAACGCCATTTAAGTTCCCTGTTGATAATGAAAGAAAAAATTGGTTGATAGATTTTGTGAAGAGCCACGCTCATGGAAAGCTTCGGATAAACTCCAACAGCCGCCTCTGCGCCACTGACCATTTCGCGGCAGACAGTTTTAACATGGACCAGAGACAGACGGGGTTCACCAACACACGGCTTCTCTTGCAGCGCGGAGCCGTACCGAGCATTGCCCCCCCCGGCCGTTCATCCTCCGGTGGCACCTGGACCATCCACCGCCGCCAGCAGTTCATCACCCAGTTCTGTGTGTTTGTTATAATTATACTAGATAACTTTTCGAGAGGTATCTCTGCTATAATTAGTGCAAACCGCTAACTTGATATTAGGCTACTCGGTATAGAATGATGGTATTTTGGTGAAATGGTAGCTAATGTGCTAGGAGTAGTTGGAGAGCTCACTGTCTGCTGTAAATGTTTACTCCTGTGTTACAGCTCAGGGGAATATTTCATTTATATGAATCTGTATGTTTCACTCATTGAACAAATACATTCTAATTCTATACTGTTTTGTTCGGCTTGACGTAGCGTCCATTATCTGGGTCGTAGGTAGCTTACTTGAGAGAGGCGGTGCCTTCCAGCGAGGGGGCCGAGCTTCAGCTCCTTCAGGCGACACGGCCCCCAGTCTCGAACAGAGAAGACTGATGATTTTCTTACGATTTCAAAGCCTAATTTAACATACTTGTCTGTTTTTTTTTTTTCATTCGAATTTGGATGGGTAGTTAATAACACATTATTCTGTGGTGTGGTGAACTTGAAACTCGTTTTTAATTTCTCTTTACAGGATCTTTAACTGATAGGCTAAATACTGAGCTTGAAGATAAAAGGGAAAGATAACCATGACTTAAATGGGGATTCACTGAAATGACTAGTATTGCACAGATCCAGCACTGACTTTTTAGATCAGAAGGTGACCCAAACTGCACACTTATGTTGGCAGAACAGTCATTTAAAATTGCTCAGAATGACAATCATTATATTACGAGTATTTCCAATTAACATAGTCTGCCTCCACAGATCCAGAGGGGGCTTGGACAGTGACAGACTGTGGCTGTGCCAAGTGTTGTCACAGCCTCACTTTGGGAAAGCATGCCCTACTGGGAACATTAGGGGAGACTGTTGGGCACAGAATCTAATTGTCTTCTTTGGAAAGGGCAACATTTGGGACACTGTCATGTAGGGGCAGCATAAAGGGCACTTCATAACAGCACCTTTTTCCATTGGAAGTAAGGGCATGGGAACAGTCCAATTTAGGCCATTGTAAGGGCACCTTATAGGGTACTGCATCACATTTTCTATACTATAAAGGAACTCATAAAGACATGTTTTTACATTTATAGAGGGCACACTGTCATGTTTACATTTAGTCATTTAGCAGACGCTCTTATCCAGAGCGACTTACAGTAAATACAGGGACATTCCCCCGAGGCAAGCAGGGTGAAGTGCCTTGCCCAAGGACACAACGTCAGTTGGCATGACCGGGAATCGAACTGGCAACCTTCGGATTACTAGCCCGATTCCCTCACCGCTCAGCCACCTGACTCCCTCCTGTCATGTATTGCATGGGGGATCCTGTGCACTCAAGCATATTTCACAATGTGAATGGCAGACAGTAGGGCACTTGGTCTAATTTCTGCCACTCTAGAGGGCATTTTAAAAACACTTTCAACCATGGGGGCACCAGGCAGTCACCCCCTGAGTCTTCCAATGGGCCTGGATACACCCATGGGGACAGTATATTGCACCTATAATATTGGGGAAGCCAGAGGAGAGGTAATATAGAGGCTTGTCAACATATAGGCTACTTTAAACAATGAAAATACTTTATACAATTGAATAAAAAGTCTCCTTGATTCTTTGTGTTTCAAGATTACCTGAAAAACTGATAATATTCAGGTACTGCTTTGGAGCAAGGTATACCCTTCATATTTCCTGGCATAGTTGCCCGTTCAAGAATGTCCCACATGCAAAGACATAGACAGATGCAGACAGACTGAACAGTGTCAAGGCTTGGCTACAGTGGGTTTGCTTCCTTGTGTGTGATTCCAGCAGACTACATAGTCTAGGTCTACCTACATAGACTGCAGTCTACTACCCTCCTTTCTACTATTATAGTCTACTCTCCTTTCTATTACATTCTACAAAGGATGGTAGGCTGCTCTTATGTGTTCACTGCCATCCTTAAGAGTTGCTAAAGTGTTATTTCATATTTATGTATTTAATTTTTTAAGAATGACAATTAAATTTATCTAGATAAACTATGCTGGGCCTGCTGAACCTATACTTCTTCCACAGATACTGGTCAGGGAAGCATTACTTCTGTCTCTGAAGACCCTTGGGGCTGGTGGGATAAACGCTCTTTGTATAATCTGAGCACCTTCATCCACCACAGGGTTGTCAAAGAACGGATACGCCATAATTGATTGTAACTTGTCTAGACGCTCTGCTTAGTTTCTAAGTCCTTATTTTATGTCAATTAACCAATGGCTTTTGAAAACAGGTAAAGTGACATTATTTCTTAACTTGTTTATTTAAATTAATATATTTTTTGGAGATGAAGTAAACATGTAGCTAAATCATTAATGTCTGCACTTCAAAAAGTCTGAATTTACGTTTCCGAACACGGACTATAGTGGTTTGCGCGCAGGAATTTACTCGACGGGACTGTCTTTTGAGATTCTGTTTCCGCCTGTTTGAAATTATTTGCAACACATTTTAGTTTAGCTTGACTTTTAGCCTGACACCGATCAGGCTAGTTCCGAAGTATAAGTTACCTTGGTTACGTAGCTAGAACTAAAATAAGCCACCTTAATGGAACGGAACTCTCGCTAAAGTAAGTGAGACTTGGCGAAATAAGTCTCGCTTTTCCTTAATCAACGTTGATGGAACACCCCCCAGGGTTATCAGATGAGAATGGGCAAATTCGAGGCATCTTACAGCAACGGGGCTACAGCCATTGTGATACATCCATTGTAAACATTAGCGCATGGTGCCGCCCCTCCGCTCCTCATTAGCATTTAAAGCTACAGACACCAAAACAGCGCGTTCTGAAGAAAGCTCCTTGTGGGACTGCTAGTAGTGGCTGTAATTCTGCACCAAGGCTGAATTTCAGGAAAGAGACTTCTGATACAGTATTAGGGGACCACTAAGGCCTATATAAAAGCATCCAAGAACAGCATGCCATGTCAGCTTTAAAAACACATGTTTTGTTGTGTGATGGAAATGACGTTTTCTTGGGCTGTCAGATAAAAATGCCAAAAAATATATATTATTCAATACAAATCATCGCAGCCAACTTAAGGGAAGGTTTCTAGACAGATTGAGAAACCAACTGATACAAAAAAACAGTTTGTAGAAATGTTTTCATTTTCTGAAACTGTCCAGCTCAGAGTACCATAGTTGTAGAATTACCCTGATACTAAAAACAACATAATTGACCATGCGTCAAGTAGCTAGCCTAGTAAGCCTCGGCACCACAATGGTAACTAGCTCGGTTGAGTTTTAATTAAATACTTTGCTTTCCGTGTCACTGTTGAAGGATTCAAAATCTTTGTGTCTATTCCAATATGTAATGATAGTATTCAATGACACAAATCTGTGTTCTAGAAAGAGTGGTCTGGAGTCGCAGAGGTCCCATAATATCAGCTTTAATGCAGCAGTTGGAAATCAACAAGTACAGAGCTCTGGGGTTGTCTACGTTTCCCTACCCGCAACAGAGTTTGGGTTGGTTCACGAAGTCCAACTGGCTATCTTTCCCTGCCCCAGCATATAATATACAGTGCAATTAAAACAGAAAGATGAAAAGAGGGTTGAGCTTGTTCTCTCGTGCATCAGGGAGTTGTTCTTGCCTCCGCGTCCCACCTGCTCGGGTGCCATCTCCACCCAGATTCAAGGTTGTTTCTGAAAATGAAAAGATAGAGACACAAAGAACAGCCTGCTTCCCACACTCAGTGTGAGACCCAATGTTTAAGCCTGAGCACACTTCTAAGTTTCATAACTTTAATAAGCACAATGCATAACTTTAATAAGAACAATATATTCTTTAAGACATGCCTCCTTCATAAATCCTGTTGTTATATTCACTCGTGCACAGTGCCCGTGATGCATTCAGTGATTAAAATGCCACACATATTAATAACTGGGATCATAGTTAGTGTCGTGCCTGATATGCAGCTGGTGATTACAGTTCTAGAATATGTGTTGTAATGTATTATACATTCTTTAATCCCTCTTTTGATCTCTGAAAACACCAGAGATCAATCAACATAGCCCGGACCAACCACCGCCTCCTCGTCCTGGTCAGCCAGCCCCAGCAACGGCATTTGGAACCCCTTCGTCGGGTTCTCCACAGCCGAGACAATGATCCTGTTACACAGGGACCTGATACATGGGATACAGCAACAGTCATGTTGATATTGATATAGCACACTCTTAAGTAAAATAGCGGAAACCTTCTTAGTCCAGTACAATTCTAGTGTGGTCAAGCAGTATCACTCTTGGCCTAGTCGTAACCCTCTTTTCCGGACTCTCACATTCGTAGCAATAGCAAAAGGTTCACTGGCCCTTCTCCACCAACTCCTGCAACGTACAACTGGATTCTGGAGCAGCACAACACATGCTCCAGTGGTACCACGTACTTCCTTTCCCCAGCACCCTTAGGGCGTGCAAGGTTCTCTCGATGACCTTGAATGGTCCTGTCCATAAATGTACAACAGGCTTTCCCGAACATCTGATGATGTATTGGGGCAGGTGGGACAGGGTCTTCAAGGGTAAGGGGTAGATCATCCAGTGAGAAAGGGGGGGGGGACAGGGTCTCCAGGGGAATGGGGCCTTAGAACAGGGGTTAGGTAGTCAGACCCGCCGGTCTGACTCGTCCTGAAGCAGAAAAGAGTTACAGTCCCAGCATCACCTTATCTCCCATGATCCATGATCAAGCAGTAACTGAGTCAAATGAGATGCGAACAGTCGAACACCAATGATTAAACACAGATATTGAAATCAAGAACCCATTTAAGGATTTAAAGTGGATATTTTTAAAGTTCAAATAAATCCCTCCTTTCACACCCTTTTAGGGTGTGACAACAAACACAAATAAAAAAATATCCCAGTACTGATTACACAATGTTGGCATACAAATCAACAATAATGATGAGACTATGCAGCGTTATGGCAAAGTGGTGTGGACACACTGGACACAGTGGGAAAACCCTAATGATGTTATAGGGGAAAACCCACCGTCACTCCACAGAGTGGACATTCGACATCCATGTATCCACGGCAGACCTGGACATGCTCACAGGCCCCCTTCACCACATACATACAACTTCAGCCAAGCTTTTAGAATTGTAATAAAATAAAATAAATTCGAAACAAATAGAAAAACCAGAAATTAGACAGGATATTTTAAAGATTTCATAAGATCCCTCCTTTCATTGATAACTTTAATCAATACCCAATCTCCTCGTTTGACTCCTCCACTCTTTGGTTTACTGCTTCACCTGGAACAGAATTTAGCAGAAGACATCTCTTTTCTAGTTAGCATTTTTTATAAAATTGGTTAACCATTTGATTCGCCTCTTCATCATGCTATGTGAAAGGTTTAAGTTGTGGTATTACATATGATCTCCAATAAATCAATTCAAATGGTGTTATGCATCTGGTATAGGACTGGGAAAGACTTCAATTCACATAGTAAACATACTGTATCTATAATTACCAGGCAGTATTGACCCTTCAGTTTTCTTATTGTTGAGCAAACACATGTAACAGCATCTAATAAGACCATACATCATCATTTGATATTCAACTCCTATTATTCATGCCTAGAAATTACAATCTGTTTCTTTGTTCCCTTCTTTAGAAAATCAACTGTTAGTCTAATTTCTTTCACTCCAAAAAACCTTTTCTGTCTTTTAAAACAGTTAAGTTTAAGACCAATATTGTTTTAGATTCTCTATTTTACCAAATCACATCTCTTTTTATCAAAGATATGATCAAAGCAATTTTCATTATGCCAAACCAGAATCCGTATGCTTCTTAAATGAAATATAAACCAAATAATGTGCTTAATGTAGCTATTAACCAAACATTTTTCCCAACTATATTTTCTATAAAGGTCAGACAGGTAGAACTTCATAACTCGTTTTGCTGCAGTTCAAAACGAGCCAATTAGCTCAAACCATCATAACCACAATTTATCAGACTTGATGAGTCTTCCCAAATTATTTCAGAACTGAATGTTATAATAACCCTCTTCATAATACAACATTATCACAGCCTAACTGTTTATCCCAAACAGTATGCCAGGCTCTGATAAAACTCTCAAATAAAACTTAAAACCAAATTATAATTAAACTCCAAATAAAAGTACATTTATTTATTTTCTCTTTCTCATTTTTAACCAAATTACATCTAATACCTTTATCAAAACTCTTAAAAACCCTAGATTTTACTATTTTGACTTAAAATGTTATCCCATATACCTTCAAAGTATATTCGTAGTTTCCTCTTCAAAACATCAGTGTTTAAACCAATCATCTCTTCACATCCACAAAACGTTCTTGTTTTATTTCATAACCTTCCATGATCCTCTCTAAACCAATCCTTTATGTAACTTTCCAATTGCTTCCTCATAATTTTTCACATACATTTCCTCAAACCATTCTTTGACCAACACAGCTGTTTAGCGTTTACCGTCTATTCACTTAATTTTGCTCTAGTATAACTCTTCCAATTGTATTAGAACCTATTTATAAACCAGGGGTATACCCTCTGGGATAACCTTTGTAAGATCTCGACGTAACTGACTCTTTTAGCCCCCACCTTTCTCCAACTCTCCTCGGGATTTCTTTAACTTCTTGGTCAAAGGAAAAAACACACCACACTCCTCTCTATTTTTATTAAACTCAATCTGACTCCACACAAATAGACAGTGTTCAGGGATTCTAACCCTTGGAGAGGACTCTAACCTCCCTCTGGACAAAGACAACGAGTTTAGGGACTCTAACCCCTGGAGAGGACTCTAACCTCCCCTTGGACAAGACAACGAGTTTAGGGACTCTAACCCCTGGAGAGGACTCTAACCTCCCCTTGGACAAGACAACGAATTTAGGGACTCTAACCCCTGGAGAGGACTCTAACCTCCCCTTGGACAAGACAACGAATTTAGGGACTCTAACCCCTGGAGAGGACTCTAACCTCCCCTTGGACAAGACAACGAGTTTAGGGACTCTAACCCCTGGAGAGGACTCTAACCTCCCCTTGGACAAGACAACGAATTTAGGGACTCTAACCCCTGGAGAGGACTCTAACCTCCCCTTGGACAAGGACAACGAGTTTAGGGACTCTAACCCCTGGAGAGGACTCTAACCTCCCCTTGGACAAGACAACGAGTTTAGGGACTCTAACCCCTGGAGAGGACTCTAACCTCCCCTTGGACAAGACAACGAATTTAGGGACTCTAACCCCTGGAGAGGACTCTAACCTCCCCTTGGACAAGACAACGAGTTTAGGGACTCTAACCCCTGGAGAGGACTCTAACCTCCCCTTGGACAAGACAACGAGTTTAGGGACTCTAACCCCTGGAGAGGACTCTAACCTCCCCTTGGACAAGACAACGAGTTTAGGGACTCTAACCCCTGGAGAGGACTCTAACCTCCCCTTGGACAAGACAACGAATTTAGGGACTCTAACCCCTGGAGAGGACTCTAACCTCCCCTTGGACAAGACAACGAATTTAGGGACTCTAACCCCTGGAGAGGACTCTAACCTCCCCTTGGACAAGACAACGAATTTAGGGACTCTAACCCCTGGAGAGGACTCTAACCTCCCCTTGGACAAGACAACGAGTTTAGGGACTCTAACCCCTGGAGAGGACTCTAACCTCCCCTTGGACAAGACAACGAATTTAGGGACTCTAACCCCTGGAGAGGACTCTAACCTCCCCTTGGACAAGACAACGAATTTAGGGACTCTAACCCCTGGAGAGGACTCTAACCTCCCCTTGGACAAGACAAAACACAAAAACGGTTGATTTCCCACCACTGTTGGTTTGACTAGGTACGATGAAACATAGTAATCGTCTAAATTTGGTTCTCAGTTCCGAATAGCAGTACTTTGAATTAACAGGTGTCTGCTTACCTTTTTTTTATGTTGAGGCCTCTGACGATTACGTCTGTCTCCTCGCACCGGTGTATGGGTCTCTCCCCCGATTCGTCGGTTGGGCCGGAACCCTCTGGACTCCCTCTTTTCAGCGTCGGGGTCACCATTTGAAGGATTCTAATTCTTTGTGTCTATTCCAATATGTAATGATAGTATTCAATGACACAAATCTGTGTTCTAGAAAGAGTGGTCTGGAGTCGCAGAGGTCCCATAATATCAGCTTTAATGCAGCAGTTGGAAATCAACAAGTACAGAGCTCTGGGGTTGTCTACGTTTCCCTACCCGCAACAGAGTTTGGGTTGGTTCACGAAGTCCAACTGGCTATCTTTCCCTGCCCCAGCATATAATATACAGTGCAATTAAAACAGAAAGATGAAAAGAGGGTTGAGCTTGTTCTCTCGTGCATCAGGGAGTTGTTCTTGCCTCCGCGTCCCACCTGCTCGGGTGCCATCTCCACCCAGATTCAAGGTTGTTTCTGAAAATGAAAAGATAGAGACACAAAGAACAGCCTGCTTCCCACACTCAGTGTGAGACCCAATGTTTAAGCCTGAGCACACTTCTAAGTTTCATAACTTTAATAAGCACAATGCATAACTTTAATAAGAACAATATATTCTTTAAGACATGCCTCCTTCATAAATCCTGTTGTTATATTCACTCGTGCACAGTGCCCGTGATGCATTCAGTGATTAAAATGCCACACATATTAATAACTGGGATCATAGTTAGTGTCGTGCCTGATATGCAGCTGGTGATTACAGTTCTAGAATATGTGTTGTAATGT
Organism: Osmerus mordax; assembly: GCF_038355195.1. NCBI lineage: Eukaryota > Metazoa > Chordata > Actinopteri > Osmeriformes > Osmeridae > Osmerus > Osmerus mordax. The sequence continues at coordinate 1,867,286 of NC_090070.1, forward strand.
ATTATACATTCTTTACTGTCTGTCTTTAATTGACCTTATTATCATTTTTTAAATCTGTGGCGGTGATAAAAACTGTTGGGCACTCACTGACACTGGAGATTTAGCTGGCTGAGCTCAGGATAGCCAAAAAACACAAAGAAATATGAGAACATTATTGAGACGTTTTTATACAACGAATACCATAATATGTAGCATGTTGAAAGTGTTTATGTAGTCTTGGCTCTTCCTCTTGTTGTGTTTAGTGGAAACTTAAAATCGACACTGGCTGACCCTGAATGGGGAAGCCCTTGCAAGTGATCCCCAAAAACCCAAATACACAACATCCGAGTTGGACTGTTTTTAAACATCTGATGCTATAATGTGTTCCAGGTAGAGGGTGTAAGCTGTCTTGTGTCCACCTCTTGTCGAGTGTACTGCAGGGCTCTCAAGTGTCACGCATTGAGCGTGACAGTCACTCATTTCGGTCTTTTGTCACGCACGCCCGCCACACATTGTATTTCTCACGCGGAAAAACTATAATATATTTAATATGCCGCAGCGCTCAACCGATCAAAAAACAGAAAGGGGCTACACAATAGCCAATCAGAAAATAGCAATATTGTATCTGGGTAAGATTTAACTCAACAACCAATGTAAAAAGCATATCCTGGAATTGTTCACGTGATTCTGCTACAACATCTTCCGAATGTTTTGTTCACCCACGGAGGAAACCACTGGAGCTCGAGCATCACTTTGAGCACAGAGTAGGCTAACGGTGCTTGTCCACTGCAGCGACGCGATGCGAGCGACGCGATTTTTTCCATTCATTTTCAATGGAGCCAGGCGAATCGCTTGCGTGGTGCATTGTGGGTAGCGACGCGATTCAAGCGATTCGAGTTGAGATTTTCTCAACTTGATGCAAATGAGGAGCGATTTTCGCTAGCGATGGCCAATCGGATTGTTTTCCTGTTTCTCGTAACGTAGCAACCATGGTAAACATTTCTAGCTCTCAGTTTCAGAATGGAGGAGAAAATAATTGCTTGTGTAGCTGCTTACCCGGTGTTGTACGACACATCTCTGTATTCGTACAGAGATGTTAATAAAAAAAACGATGCATGGCGCAAGGTTGCCGAAGTTGTTGGTGCTTGTACTTTCAAATTCAGTCTAGTCACATTACGTAACTTCGTTCTGTGGTAACTACAGTAGCTAGCTAGCCCGGCTGGAACTCCCTATCGTATCGACAGATTAGCAGACTTTGAGTAATATAATAAAACGTTTTTTTACACATGTCAACGTTTATGTCTATTAAACAGTTTTGTATTTTGTATACAAGTTGTATTTTGATCGATGTTGCGAGTATGTAAACCCAAGTCTGCACACTTGGCCATGACAACTACAACAGTGACTTTAGAGAACTACATTTTACATTAATCTGTTTGAAACGCCCCCGAGCGTGGTGAACTGTGGGAAGGCGAGCGATGGCAAGCGATTCGCGTCGCTGCAGTGGACACGCACCGTAAGTCATGATCTCCTGTTTTAATGTTACAACAAATTCACAACTTGTTTGACACAAACAATGACAACTTGACTGCTGTTAGAAAATGTTTCACAGATAATTAGCATCCGTTTTTCATGTGTCTGTAATTTAGCCAACAGTTTTACAGCCTGTTCACTGACAACACCTGCTCAGAATAAGTATTCTAGGCCTAGTCATATTTTCGTTATCACACGATGACTGACATATTGTCACATTATAAACATCTCTCCAAATAGGCTTAATAATTGTATTAGCACTAAATACATTTAAGTGTATTGTAGCATCCCCGGTTGAATAAGATGGTCTCTTTCACTGATGGTTCACAATCCTTTATTAAAACCTTGTGTTGCGAACACACCGTAAGAGCTGAAGATACAAATACATTGAAATTAGTGACTCTTACTGATGTGCTTCCATTACCTTTCAATATAGCTAGCAACAAAACGCCACGTTTTATCAATAGCATTAGCAATAAACATCTGCGCATAGCAAATGATTATAAACATGAAATATTAACAACTTAAACACATTAATCAAACAACCTTGTTCCCTCATCAACAAGTTGCTAAATATTAATGATCTTCTCCGTATTTATTACACTTACTACTAATTATTCTACTCTATGAATGCGCTATCTTTCACAAAACTCTTCTTCGACTTCTTCTTCTGCAGGTAAATCCGATCACAGCACCTAGAAGGAGCTTGTTACGCCATCATTTCAAAATAAAAGCAAATACCATATAAAACGGGAAAACAAGAAACAAAGCATATAAAACATTTGCAACCGTAAGAAATGGTTGTGAAGTCATTTACATGTATTGCATAGTTAATTTTATAGGTCACTTTTAAAATCATGTCATATTTTATAATGACATCCTGGCCATGGATGCATTAATCATTGCATCTGGGGGGGGGGGGGGGGGGGGAGGGGGGAATGTCACTCTTGCCTTTCGTCAAAACTTGAGAGCCCTGGTACTGTAGACTGAGCTGGCTGGTGATGGGACCCTGAGCTGACTGGAGATAGTAGACTGAGCTGGCTGGTGATGGGACCCTGAGCTGACTGGAGATGGTAGACTGAGCTGGCTGAAGATGGGAGACTGAGCTGTGTCAACATAATCAAACGAGCGATAGGTCTCGGTCTGCTCTAAAAGTTATTTCCCGACCATTAACCTTTGTCATTGTCTTTCTTGCTCTGTCCTTACACATCTAAAGATTATGTTTTTTAATCTCTTCACTTTATAGCCTTTATTTTAACTCTACAAAGGCATGGTCTCCTCTCTTCAGCCTCAAAAAGGTCACTGACAACAGCATCTGAAGCTAGTTTTCATGATGCTATGTGACTTTCTCCCTCCAATGTCTGGTCAAATGGGTTGATCATACATTTGATCGTTGACATGATGTTTTGAATATCCTTTTTATCTTTTCATGATTCATGCAGTTCACTGTGTTGGAGTGATGTTGTGCATCTATGCACTGCATCTTTGTTTAGGGAGAATCCAGTCAGTCCAACTTTAGTTTTGGAGTCTCTGTTGGCTGTTAACTCTATGACTTGATCACAGGCAGTGTTTGCAAAACCATACTCCTGTTGTCTCTGAGCAACAAAATCCCCAGATTGTACCTGTAGGTATATGCAAAATGTGTGTCCTCTAGACTGTTCATCTCCAGCAAGTAAGAAGAAAGGCATCTTGCATAAATGACCTTATCGTATGAAAAAAAAACATGGGAGCAGACACTCGGACGACTAGAGGGGCATGGTATTCCACATCATATTATATGTCTTCTTTGTCCTGCCCATTCTCCTCTGCCCTGCTCGTCCTGTCTGTGCTTTCTATAAGCATGCAATGTATGTCAACTCATTTTCAAATAAAATGTGGTGCACTTAGATTGTAACAGCAAAATTGATTTTGCAGTAGTTTATTTGTATACACTGACCCCACTGTACATCTTGCCATACAAAATACAGAATTTCATACACACCTTCTGTTTGGAAAACCTTATCCAGAGCTGCATTTTCACTGATCTTATGTGCTTTAGCTATTATTGTTGTGTTGGGGAAGTTACTGTAACACCATTGTGAAATCCAGCATTACCGAGCATATGGTTCTGAGGTGCTGAATTTAAGTTAAATATTTCCACTGCTTTTTCTGCAAGAATGCTGTCCTTGCTGTCCAAATGTTGCAATTGCAATGGACTCTGGACAAACTTGGACCGACTACCTTCAGTAAATGGGTATATTAAATCCCTTTGGTTTGCTACCTACATGCATACAGCATGATTGCAACTACTTGTGGCCTTGAACACACTGCTAAAAATACAATTAATTGTGCACATGCGTATATTATGCAAATTAGGTTTGTTTTTCAACTTGCTAACTGTGCAGAGATGTCAATATGTATTGATGAGTGTTACTGATGTGGTATACCTACTCTTGGCTAATTATAATTACGTATGTCATTGATTCATGTCATTATTAGATGTTTAGCCGACACACACTTAAAACAATACTGTACATTTATTTGAACAATGTTCTGCACATTTCATTATCACTTAACTGTTAACTAGCTCTGATGACTAATAGCAGCGCAATAATATAACAAATATGCTCGTTTAAGTGGAATGTTTCTTTAGAGAATACCTGAATTAGCCATTTGTTTTACTTTTTCCATACATGTGAAGCCCAGTCACCCAATGACAATATACCAGCTCACCAAAATGCACATGTGAATGTTTACTTTCTACTTTACTCGCCTTGAATATCGGGGTATACAATTGGTGGATTTTATGAAGGTGTCATGTACTGTAGGCTAGGCTAGTGTCGTATGGGTGAACTAGTATGGGAGTACAACGGTACTTAGGAATGGTTCGCTTGACCCGATGTTACTTTCCTCAAGGATCACAATGACTCTTGCTCAGAGACTTGTTGCTCTTGTGGTTAGTGGTAACTGATAAAAAACAATTGTACTCGCTGTGATATATTGTTTTTATTATTGTTGCTTGTTTTTTCCACAAGTACACTTGCACGTATAGCGGTTCATGTTGTTTAATTGTAACTTGTTTAACTACATGCTCTTATGGTTCTTCCCTTTGGCACTTACTTTGGTTGTTCACAATGTGTGCTTCATGTTTTGGCTACTCGCAATGTTTTGTGGCTATCTTGTTGTTATGATCAGTGACCTATGCACTTTGTAAAGCTCTCTCTTGGAAGTCGCTTTGGATAAAAGCGTCTGCTAAATGAATAAATGTAAATGTAACTAACCAGTGAACTAGCCAAATAAATTGTCATTTTTTATGATGTAGGCTGAATATGAGCTTCCCCTCTTTGAAAGACCAGCAGCCGCCACAGGTGTGCAGATACGTTTGTGACTGGCAGTGGATTGTATAAGTGGTCTAACTTGTCACACCTCTATGTACACTGAAGCAATACAATTCACTTACAGGACTGCAACGTTACGGTGACTCAGCTTTATTCCTATTATCATTAACATTACATTTAGAAATTGAGAAGAACTACTGCCTCATTACAGAGATAACCTCTGAGAGCAACTTACACAATATTTGTCTATCACTTTCTATAATGTGTTGTTAGACCTTTTAATTATGTTAAATTAACTTGAACTTACATTTTAACCAAGGAAATAAGATCTACTTAGTCATCTCTGCATAGAATTTTGGTGTTTCATTTCCACAGCACAAAATATCGTAAATTATTTAATTGACATAATTTGAACTATCACCTATTTTATACGCAAGTCATGCTCTTCTAATCAATCAGTCTCAGCATACACAGTCTATCCCACATCTGTGAACCAGAACATCCGGTTCCTCTACCTACTCAGTTTGGGGGCGGGGCAAACACAATACACGCACACAGCTTTCCTCTTTGTCGTCTTCCCACATAAATACGAACACTACTTGCAGTACTTCACAGCTGTGGTGTATTAGCTTACAAAATGGACCAACAGTTGAAATCGCATGGCATGTCCAAAATGGAGGAGGCAAAGAATGTAAAGGATGAAGATAAACTTTACAAGTATGAAGGGGTCCTTTACTCTTCCATCATGAGTCCCCAGGAAAATCTCAAAGGTCTGGAGAACTTTGAGGCCAGACCAGATGACCTTCTACTGGTGGCTTATCCCAAATGTGGTAAGGGCTATACGTTTTGTTTACTTTTATGACTGATCATCACAGTCCTCATAGTTCAGTGTGAATAACCTAGAAAAGTAGGTATTATAATATGCTCAAAAACTCAAATCTGTCTCTAGGGTGGGTACATATGCTTTGCAGCCTGCAACATTAAAATGTCACTAAACATTTAGATTTATATTAACATTACTTAACTTTAAGATTTGGATGTAAGATATGCATCAACAAGAAAACACATTAGCTAAATAGTGCAGATTGGATGCAATTATTGACATTCAATTTCAGAAGTTAGGGTTATTACAAGAAAAAGTGTTGGTAGATGGTCAGTTCAGTCAAGACACTCACATATTGATTTAACCATTTATTGCAATGGAAATAGGTTTGTCTTTGGCAGTTCTATCTAAGGGAAAACGTGCTTGTCTTGGAGCAGCTAGAATAGCACAAGTACATACAATAACAAGGCAAGGAGCATAGGATATAGGTGGACAGGAATCATATCAAACGTATATAGGCTTCACAGGGCATTAACAAAGTCCTGTAGTAAAGATGATTTGATTTGTATTTGTAGTAATGGTAGAAAAAGCAGTATGGAGGAGTTGGGGGTGGTGGCAGTAATTGCACAATATGCAACAAATGAATGGTCAAATATTTACTATTGTGTTAACATTTTAAATGAGTTAGAACACGTTCATCTCGAAGATGAAGGTCGACTGACTCGATTTCCTTCTCATACTTTTTCGTAGCGTCAAAGGACTGCAATGGGGCTGCGTTGAACAGTTTTTTTTTCACTGCTTCCAAACTATACGGTCATTGGATAAATGCTGCGATTATGTCGCGCCCACGGTCGCTCGGCTTCTCTGGGGGTGAATGGAGGAGTGGGCTGGCCTGGACGCTGGGCTTCTGCGGGATGATTGGAGGATCTGTCGAAAGACTGCATCTCCTTTTGATTGACAGCGATTTTGTACTATAAAAGTCATTCCCCCTCCCCCTCCCCCCCCCCCCCAAGCTCAGGATCCCTTCACCAGCCAGCTCAGTTTACTATCCCCAGTCAGCTCAGGGTCCCATCACCAGCCAGCTCAGTCTACAGTACCAGGGCTCTCAAGTTTTGACGAAAGGCAAGAGTGACATTCCCCCCCCCCCCCCCCCCCCAATTAATGAATGAATTACTTTTTACCTGACATCTTTGAAAGACAGATGCAATGATTAATGCATCCATGGCCAGGATATAATTATAAAATATTACATGATTTTAAAAGTGACCTATAACATCAACTATGCGATACACTTAAATGTATTTAGTGCTAATAAAATTATTAAGCCTATTTGGAGAGATGTTTATAATGTGACAATATGTCAGTCATCGTGTGATAACGAAAATATGACTAGGCCTAAAATACTTGTTCTGAGCAGGTGTTGTCAGTGAGGCTGTAAAACTGTTGGTTATTAACACATGAAAAACTGATTCTAATTATCTGTGAAACATTTTTGAACAGCAGTCAAGTTGTCATTGTTTGTGTCAAACAAGTTGTGAATTTGTTGTAACATTAAAACAGGAGACCATGACTTAGCCTACTCTGTGCTCAAAGTGATGCTCGAGCTCCAGTGGTTTCCTCTGTGGGTGAACGAAACTTTCGGAAGATGTTGTAGCAGAATCACGTGAACAATTCCAGTATATGCTTTTTTTCATTGGTTGTTGCGTTAAATCTTACCCAGATACAAAAGTGCTATTTTCTGATTGGCTATTGTGTAGCCCCTTTCTGTTTTTTGATCGGTTGAGCGCTGCGGCATATTAAATATATTATAAATAGTTTTTCTGCGTGAGAAATACAATGTGTGGCGGGAGTGCGTGACAAAAGACCGAAATGAGTGACTGTCACGCTCAATGCGTGACACTTGAGAGCCCTGGAACTAGCCAAATAAATAGAAAATGTTTATGATGTAGGCCGAAAATGAGCTTCCCGTCTTTGAAAGACCAGCAGCCGCCACTGGTATGTAGGTATATAGCAACGCATAATGTGTGAGCATGTGTGTCCGGGTCAGTGAATGCATGTAGTATTTAAGTTCCTGAAAGGGTAAGGCATAGACCTTCAATTAGCACACTTGCAGTTGATTGTGTGAGTAACATCGTCGAATGATGTGATGCTCAGCCCAAATGCCATGCCAGAACTAGTTTAGCCAATTTGTGGTTTTTGATGTAAAAACTAAATTTGTACAGCAACAAGGGTTGCAGTAGGATTAGATGTCTATAGATTACACTACCAACCTACCACTTATTGTTTTGTTTTTTTCAAGGTTTTAATTGGATGGTTTCTGTGATTCGCAAAATCAGGACTGCTTCTTCAGGGCAAAATGAAATGCCCAGTGGACCTCCACTGATTGAATTTTTCCCCCCCGAAGTGCAACAGGTGTGTAATACATACATGATTGTATTTTATCAATTTAATTATTTTAACAATATGACTTAATCTATAGTTTACATAGCTTAACATATCATCAGCTGCTGTGTCTTGCTAAATACCAATAACTATATGTTGTAGTAATGTGTATTAGGAGATGCGCTTGAACAATGCAGAGGTTTCATTTAGCAACATTGTGAAAGCAAAGTCGATCAACTTAGTTTCTTACTGACAAAAAACATTGTATTTTCAGTTTTTTTAATAATTTATCATGCTTTTGCAGCTGGCGAAAGAGAGGCCCTCCCCTCGGTTTCTTGGCACACATTTGCATCCTGATAACATTCCCAGCTCTTTTATTGCAAAGAAGACAAAGGCGCGTATTGATTACTACAAAATGGCACCAAAGAGTGCATTTCACGACACATTAGGTGTAAGTGTATAATATCAATGTTTAACTGTAGCTGACTCAACCATGATATACAGGAAATGTCACTTTAACTTGTAGATGCTGGTAGTGTTTCGAAACCCAAAAGATACTGTTGTGTCCTACTACCACTTCATGAACAACAACCCTGTTTTGCCAAATACCAAATCCTGGGATGCCTTTTTCACAGACTTCATGAAAGGAGAAGGTGATAACTCATACAGCTCATTACCATTGTTGATACATTTCACTGCTGAAACTTTGCATATAAGATGATAACGTAAAGCAAATGACAAATGTTGGCATGATCCTCTATAGGTGGAATTTGGTGTACTGTTTTGATCAAATCAAGTTTCCTTTGGTTTACTCTTAGTGGCTTGGGGCTCTTACTTTGACCATGCCCTGGCTTGGGAGAAACGCATGGATGATCCAAATGTGATGATTGTGACTTACGAGCAATTAAAGGAGGTGATTTTTGTCTTTTGTAATTACATGGCATCAACTTCACTAGTTTCAGTTTAGTCTTAGTCGTCATGTCATCACATTGATAGTTTAGCTCAGGGTTCTCCAATCCTGATCTTCGAGGGCTGCTGTCCTGCATGTTTTAGATGTTTCCCTGCTACAGCACACCTGATTCAAATGAATGGTCATTACCCGGCTTCCACAGAGCTTGATAACAACCCATTCATTTGAAACAGGAGTGCTGGAGCAGGGAAACATCTAAAACATGCAGGACAGTGGCCCTCGAGGACCAGGATTGGAGAACCCTGGTTTAGCTGAATCTGAAATAATAAAAATAGAATTTTAAAGTGAGAAAACATTTTCAAATATTAGGCAACACTAAATAAATTAGAAAATCAAGAAAGGGTTCATGTCTATGAGTTGATGCATTAAATGCATACTGCTTTAATGTGTAAATTCAAATGCAATTTTTTTCTCTTTAGAATCTAGTGGACGGGGTGCGGAACATATCAAGGTTCTTTGGCTTTACTTTGACTGATGAGCAAGTACAGACCATTGCAAATGAGAGCACCTTTAATGCTATGAAGGAGAGCTCCAAAAACAGTCATGGTCAACATGGCAATGTCTTCTTTCGGAAAGGTATTTTTCAAGACTGCTTTTATCATTCTTCCATAACATTAAATGGTGTTACAAAAGTGCATTTTACTACCAAAGGAAGGGATTTATCTTCTACTCTGTCATGTCCAGATCAGGCTTGTGTGGCCAACCTGTATTTATTATATAATTATATTGAAAATGTAATTCTCATGAATTATCTCATAACATCTCATATCTCATTAATACAATCTTCCAGAAGGTCAGCATTCGTTGAAAAATTACAAAGAATATGCATAATGTTCTAAAGGACAAAAATTCAGAATACATAATTAAGGGAGTCGAATCTGCTAAAATTATACTTGCCATTTGTTTGTTTTCTATTGTTGAAGTAGGATACATATCTCAACTATTGTTATATACATGTTTACTATTATATTTAGTTTATTATGTTGGAGTTTCCATCAGAAGCTGGGACATTTGAATTCTTACAGTTTATCAACATGTTTTTCAAATCCAATCATACATTTTTCAATGACTTATTAACCATCTCATGTACATAGTCATGTACCTAAGAATTGTAACAATGTAATGACATTTCTTTGTGTTTGACCTTGTTATTAGGTGAAGTTGGAGACTGGAAAAACAATTTCAGTGAGGCCCAAAGCAAACAGATGGACGAAGAGTTTCAGAAGCTCTTGGCTGGTACGAAACTGGGATCCAAATTAAAATATGATGTTTACTGCAAGTAAAAACATTACCCTGCCGCTCCAAATTATGACTCCTTTAGCTAGATAAAACTATGAAATCCAATGTAAGCCTTTGACAGATTTGTTAGAATTTGGTATTTCAAGGTATTTATTAAAATAAATGTACAATAAAGAATGAGGCATTTGATGTAAGCCTATAATGCCAATAAGTAATTTTGTCTTTTTTTACAGTTTTGGTTTAGCGTATAAAATATCTGGTAAGTTGAGAACAATAATTTAGTTGTAGGCACAGACATTTTTACATTTGTTAAAGGTTAACAATAACAGTAATTCGGCTCTATTTTGCTCGCACCTTTTAATCCTGTTAAAAAGCTAACGCTTCTGTAATTTGAAGACTGACGCAGAGTAGGTAGAGTGGATTATGGGAGTGTTTGAGGTATTGAGAGGACTGTGGAGTTTAAAAGTAGGCCTGTATAGAAATTCTTTACCAGCTACCAAGCGTCTTTGCTGAAAATGTTAATTACATATTAAGTCATGTGTCAAATAACTGATATTAACACTGCCTCTTGTGGCTGATGAGATCTGATCATCCCTATGAAAAAGAATTGTCACCATTCCAATAAATAATGCACATTCCCAAATACGTTTGTGAGGAAGTTGTCTGTTTCTATAGAATAGGCTACAAAGCTATATATATAATATAGCTGCAAGCAGCAATGAGGTGGCCAAACTGGTAAAGCAGGTAAAATGAACAAAAAACATTTTAGACAGGGTTCTGAGTAAATGCAGCTTTGAATCCATCAAAGATTTGCTGAGATACGACCCAACTTCCTGTTTGCCGGCCTTGCCGCAGATTTTGATTGGCTGTACCGATCAAACCGTTTCAAAAATCTAAAATAATTTTGATAGTTTGTGTGCTAGACAGAAAACCAGTGACATGGCAGGCTCGTTGGCTTTGGCTACGTTGCCCTTGCCAGGATACCAATTTATCCTAGTGAATTATTCTCAGTGCTGGAAATTACTGTGTTCAGTTACTGTGTAAAAATATAAGCAGTTTTTCAACTGGCAAGCGGTTTGTCCCAAGTTTTAACAGCTGTAATTCAGTCCTATTTTGACATGTCAAGGTGATTGTGGTCTGAAGATAATCTGTGCCAAATTTGGTGAATATTGGATACATTTTGTTGGAGGAATAGTGATTTTTTTTAAAATAAATGTAAAATTGGCGGCCGCATCAATTCAGCTGGTATCACAAATTAACGTGTCAGACACGGGATCGCCCCTTAGCGGTTAGATGACACAACCTTTTGTGGACCTGTTTGGAACAGGGTTCCGAGCACCTGTACCAAGTTTGATGTCAATTCAGCAAATATTTCCTGAGATATGATCTCACTTCCTGTTTTGGCGGTTTCATCGCCAACTTTGATCATTTACCAGAAAACTATTTTGAAAATCAAAAACCATGTGAAAACGTTTGTGAAGCTTGATCTGAAGATAATTGGTACCAAATGTGTTCTTATTGCAGCGCCACCTAGAGGTGAAATGGCATGACCTATTGGACCTCTTTAGAACAGGGTCCCTAGTCCTTATACCAAGTTTGGTGTCAATGCAGTAAAGAGGTGCTGATATTACCTCACTTCTTTTATGGTGGCTTGGTTGATGACTTTGATTGGCTGTTCCAGTCAAAAGGTTTAGAAAATCAAAAAAACGTGATGTCTTTTGTGAGGCTTGGTCTGAAGATGATCTGTGCCAAATTTGGTGAAGATTGGACAAACTTTATAGGAGAGTTAGCGAAAAAATGTTACATTCAAAATGGCGGCCACATCAATTCGGCCACATCAATTTGATTGGCTGTAACTAACAAACGATTTCGAAAATCAAAAATACATACGATACCTTTTGTGAGGCTTGGTCTGAAGATCATCTGTGGCAATTTTGAAGAAGATTCAACAAAAAGTGTAGGAGGAGATACGAAAAAACGCTTTCAGAATCAGAATCAGAATTGGTTTTTATTCGCCATGAAAGTTTGCACAGACAAGGAATTTACTTTGGCAGGAGAGCCTACCTAGGCAGCCATTTTCGGCGCCAACTAGGAAGTTACAGCATAACATGAGGAGAGAGGAGGAGAGAAAAAGGCAACACCCAGACAATGCTTCTAGAGGAGTACAGTGTGGGAACAGACAAAAACTCAGCACATAAGCACAACAACATTTACAAAAACACGTGACTTGCAACGGGGAGTGGGGGGGGGGGTAGACAAGCAGCATCTGGACCTGCAGCCATGGTAGGCGCTGGACACAGACCCGCCAGCCACCCTGGGGAAACAACAAACTTTTCCTTAACATTCAAAATGGCAGAGAATCTATATAACTGGGTATGACGTCATAGAGTGCGTTGGACTCGTCTTGATCCAGGGAATACAACAATACCTCATTTTCGAAAATGAGACATGTGGTTCAAAAGTACAGTGTGTAAACACACCTTCAACTTTGACCCATTGGTGGCGCTAGAGGGTTTGAAATGGAGACATGAAACTTGGTAAAATTGATGAGGGGACTGGCCCCAAAGAGTGTGCCAAATTTCACAACTTCTGACAATACGGTTCTAGGGGCTGCCATAGACTCCCATGGCAGAAGAAGATGTATATAATAACTAGAGAGGGTACAATTTCTGGGGAAATTGTAGGGTGTGCTTGCTTGCGTCGGTTGCACAGGGGTCCGTTTTTACAACTGATATTTATATAAAAATGCATAGGGCCTACTTATTATTTATAAAGATTACATAGATTTAAAAGCATCTTTTTTTTGCTGCTCATTTACAACTCAAAATACGAGTGAAGTGTAGAATGAAATATGATGTCTTCTCATTTCCCCTGCAAGAGGCAGCCTCATAGCTGAATCAAAACGAACAAATTTGGCAGACCGGTGTAAAAATTGACCTAATCTCTATGACTTAAACGTTCTTTTAAGTTTTCCCTTCTCGTGATATTTTCAGGCATTTAGCCTACCGCATTCATTCATTAATAAAGAACCCCCTTTGAAGATTATTCTACGACGTTACCGGCAGTAGAAGATGGAATCGCGATTCAAACAGTAGCCTACCATCTGCTAACTGAAAATATGCCCCCAAAAACGTAAATAAGCTTGACATTTATTAAGTGGAAAATCGCTCATTCATAAAAAGCTCAGTGGTAGCGATCATTGTCAGTAACAACGCAAAATGCGATATAGCCCTGTGTGGAGAAGCTGCCCCGGTAAATTGTACTACTAAGGTAAAGTACTAGACTACTGTTCGTCTTGGTAGCGATTGCGTTGGTTGAATTGGATTTAACGTTCCGTTGTACGGTTTAAGCTGAAATTAATTATTTTCATGATAGATTGACAACGTTTAGGCTGTGGCAATGAAGTTCAGGTTAGTAGTTAGATAGACTTTTGATTTAAGTAAGGGGAGTACCGAACATTTTCTGTCGCCGTTTGACTTCCTAAACAGCTGTGTACTGTAGCTAGATGTTTTTGTAGTGTGTCTCGCGTAAGCTACAGCGTTGCAGTGAGCTACACTGGTTTGAAACCACAGGTAATGGTAATTTCACCAACAAATCGTTTTCTAATGTCAGAATAAATCCTACAACGAAAATGTATATGTGAGGAATGTTTATTTTAACGATTGAAAACAGATAACGCTACATCATAGACCACTGTAGTATGTGTTGCCCGGGAAACACAGGCTAATGTCATGATGCTAATACTTCAGTGCCGAACATGTTCTGTCGCCGTTTGACTTCCTAAACAGCTGTGTAGTGTAGATGTTTTTGTAGTGTGTCTCGCGTAAGCTACAGCGTTGCAGTGAGCTACACTGGTTTGAAACCACAGGGAATGGTAATTTCACCAACAAATTGTTTACTTGTGATGTAATGTCATAAATCCTACAACGAAAATGTATTTGTGAGGAATTTTCATTTTAACGATTGAAAACAGATGCATCATAGACCACTGTAGTATGTGTTGCCCGGGCAACAGAGGCTAATGTCATGATGTTAATGCTCCAGTGAAATAGTAGACTACCGTTTCCGAAAGTAGATGTGGGCCTACTTCCTTAATAATATCAGCTAATATTGTACATAACATTTCACAATTGTGTTTCACATCACAAAGTAAAATGAGTAAATAGTTATCACCCTGGCCTCTTTGCTTGTGGTGTTTCTGCAGCTGCCTTGCAGTAAAGCTATAGTTAGCCTAGCTATCCCCCAAGTTAACAGATGCTAAACGAATGTTCTGCTACAGGTAGTCACACGTGTTTTCGTGACGTTAGTGACGTAGGGACGTTAGTAACGTCAGTGACTGTGGCTAGCAAATTAGCCACCGTTAGCTTCACTTTTCACCACAAAAACGCAATTTCTACCTAAATCATGCAACGGAACGTAAATAAAAGTACAACCAACGCAATCGCTACCAACAACTTTTGACACCTTGGTTGTCTATGTAGTCCAAATATTGACTGACCCTTGGGGGTGCGAAAATAAACAATAATAAATATATATGTGAGAGAACAAAGGTTGTGCCCTTGCCGAAGGCAAAGCACACCCAATAATAAAACTAACAATAACAATAGGTTTCCTCCTTACGGAGCAATCCTAATAATAATAAAACTAACAATAACAATAGGTTTCCTCCTTCCGGAGGAATCCTAATAAAACTAACAATAACAATAGGTTTCCTCCTTACGGAGGAATCCTAAATATAGCTGCAAGCAGCAATAAAGGGGCCAAGCAGCATTCGATATGGAAATTCAGTAGCTAAAGCAGCACAGCAAAACTTTTAATAAAAATTATTCGCTTTTTTAAAATCGCAAAATATACTTTTCGGCAACGCGGTGGCGCTACACCAAAACTTTTTATTACCTTCACGGCGTTGCGCAAGAGACGTATACCGAGTTTTGTGACGATAAGCCAACGCGTTTGGTAAATATGTCATTTTGAGACAAAATGCGCTGGCTAGATGTAGCAGCGTTATATCTACAAAGCACAATGAATCCGCTTCTTCTTGACTATAAATCCCCTGACAATGAAACGTTATCGTTGACATTGTGATTATACTGCTAGACAGCTACTGTGGTGTACCTGGCGTCACTAAACAAATGATCCGGTATCAAGACTTGCTTGATGACTGTGGCTGGATTCGATTCTACGACCTTGCGTTTCAAAGGAGCCCGTCTTATCCCAGTGAGCTATTCTCGCTGCTGGGAAATGCTGTGTTCGGTTACTTTATAAAAAAAAGGAAGCCGTTTCTCCCATGGCGAGGTTTGTCAGATTTGACACAAGTATAAACAGCTGTATTTCAGTCATATTTTGACATATCAAGGTGATTGTGGTAGGAAGATGATTAGATGACATGCTCGCGATGACATTTCCAAAGTTTCGTCTCCATACGGTAAACCGTCGCAGAGACAAGACCTCATGTCCACTATGGCGTGCTCTTTGTCAAAATCATTTGCTCGTAACTCGTGAACGGTTTGACTTATCAATGCCATTTTGATAACTTCTTGTCTGCATGGTCTGAAGAGGATCTCTTACAATTTTTATGAAAATCGGAGCAACGGCCTAGGAGGAGTTTGAAAGAGTTGGCATTTCTTAAAATACAAATGACGGAAAAACCTTCTGGACGACAGTGACGCCATAGGGTTCAGTCGAATCTTCTGCGTCTAAGGAATCCGATGAAACCTCACTTAAGAAAAACGGTCTCATGGTTCAAAAGTTATGGGCGTAAACGCACCTCCAACTTTGACACCTTGGTGGCGCTATAGTGCTTCATGGATCAACATGAAACTTGGTGATAAATAGTCAGGAGACCGTTCCAAATTAGTGTGCCAAATTTCAAAACTTTTCACCAATCGCTATGCATAATAATAATAATAAAACTAACAAAAACAATAGGTGCCACACCAATAGGCACCAATAGCAGCGCTTACTGTGACAGTTCCTTGCTTCTTGTGATACCTGCAAATCTGTCCCTTCTCTGCACGATGTATTCAAGATCATTTGTTACATTGTCTGGCAAGAGACAATGTTGATGTAGCCAGGGGCGGTTTTAGTGATTTGGTGGCCCCAGGAAAAGACCATGTGAGGCCCTTCTCCATTTTGCTTTCCGCAATCATAGCTAGTGAACAAAAACTATTTGGAGGCACCTCTTTTCAGTTAACAAAGCCATAGAACTAAAAGAGTCAGGTGGCTGAGCGGTGAGGGAATCGGGCTAGTAATCCGAAGGTTGCCAGTTCGATTCCCGGTCATGCCAACTGACGCTGTGTCCTTGGGCAAGACACTTCACCCTACTTGCCTCGGGGGAATGTCCCTGTACTTACTGTAAGTCGCTCTGGATAAGAGCGTCTGCTAAATGACTAAATGTAAATGTAAAAGACAGGCAAAATTAGATTTCTAACTGCAGAACTTCAAATGTTCTTCAGTCAGTTTTCTATTTTGGGGGAACTTGACATACTTTTTTTTTGTATGGGGTCTTTTTCACTATTTCAGTTCTGTCTTTATTTGCTAATGTATCTTGCCACAACGCAGGGTTTATACTAATAATCTCAGTCAGGGGCGTCATTACACCCTTTTTACTTAGGCACGTGCCCCAGTATAAATCTGCTGTGCCCCAGTAAAATATAAAGTTTGAGTTTTAACAATTTACATTATTAGTCAGTGCATTCATTTGGATTGATAATCTCAGAAAAAATAAATGCAGTATCCCAATCAACGCTTATAAAAATAAAGCAGTTTAACCTAAAACACAAACCGATACCCGCAGAATTCCATGTCAGCGCGTTCTTCTGAGTTTGCCAAACAGCCACTGCAGCACGCACACAGAAGTCCAGGTGTTGGACTCGGCACACAAGTCAGAATTGAGGTAGGGTAAGAAAACATTACAAAACTAAAGAAAGTTTCTAAATGATAGGCCTACCGATTATCTTATTTTGACTAAAACAATATTACATGAAGCTCAAAAAACTGTATTTGCACTCAAATGAATGAATTTTGTTTTGCACACACGCATTAATAATAATAATAAGACTTTATTTATATTGCACATTTCATACAAGAATTGTAGCTCAAGGTGCTTTACATAAAATCAATAAAAACAATAATACAAGTGATAAACAATTCAAACAAAAATACAAATCCCAATAAGTTCTCTGTTCAAGAGAGAAAACAACTTTAAACATGCATCTTAAAAGTAACATACATTTGGTTCACCCCTGGTCTGTATATATACAATCATACACTCTGTTAAAGATCCTGTAAAGTGGACCTGAAAATGAGTTTTAAGTTCGCCACACCACAGAATAATGTGTTATTAACTACCCATCCAAATTCGAATGAAGAAATAACACAGACAAGTATGTTAAATTAGGCTTTGAAATCGTGAAAAAATCAGCAGTCTTCTCTGCTTGAGACTGGGGGGTGTGTCGCCTGAAGGAGCTGAAGCTCCGCCCCTCGCTGCCTAGTGCCTACCTCCAACCCAGATAATAGGCGCTATGTCAAGCCGAACAAAACCATATAGAATTAGAATTTATTTGTTCAATGAGTGAAACATACAGATGCATATAAATGAAATGTTCCCCTGAGCTGTAACAGTAAAAATGGACACCAGAGACAGCAGACATGAGCTCTCAAACTAGGCTACTTCTAACACATTAGCTACCATTTCACCAAAATACCATCATTCTACACCGAGTAGCCTAATATCAATTTGGCGGTTTGCACTAACTCATAGCAGAGATACCTCTGGAAAAGTTATCTAGTATAATTATAACAAGCACACAGAACTGAGTGATGAACTGCTGGCAGCGGTGGATTGTCCAGGTGCGACCGGAGGAGGAACAGCCGGGAGGGCGATGCTCGGTAGGGCTCCGCGCTGCAAGAGAAGCCGTGTGTCCGCGAACCCCGTCTGTCTCTGGTCCATGTAAAACTATCCGCTGTGAAATGGTCACTGCATTTAGTCATTTAGCAGACTCTCTTATCCACTGCAGAGGATTATCCAAAGCTTTCCATCAGCGTGGCTCTTCACAAAAGCTATCCATATTTTTCCTTTCATTATCAATAGGGAACTTACATGGCGTTGCAGCGCAGCTGGAGTTCTTGCATCCAGGGAAGATGCAGTTCCGGCTGGTGGGAGACATCCTGAAGCTAGCTAGCTAGCTGATGTAGGCTACAATAACAGTACAGCAGGAGGAGCCATTCAGTGATCTGACGTAGATAGGGCGAAATGACGTAGATAGGGCATTTTTTGGCTCCGCCCATTAAAACCTGATCTGAAAACGGAAGAGAAACTGTTCTTCGGTCTAACTCCACATTTCAGTGCGACAAAGTTTTAGCGCTTTGCAAATGCTTTCAGGAACTCATTTCACACATATATAATGTACTTACAAGCAAAACATGGAATTTACTTTACAGGATCTTTAACAGATCCTTTCCCCAGGTCAAGAGTATGGGCCGTATTCTCTGTTAACAGATCCTTTGCCTCAGATCAAGAATACAGATTGTTTTACATATTTGTTTAAATACTTAACTATTGATGTCCCTGCCAAAGCTGATATCAAACTTGCGTCCCTGAACTGTTGTATAGTGGGTTAAGCAAGGGTGGTTTTTATAGCAGAGTAGTTCATTGTGCACAGCAAGTGCTGGCACTGCTAAGGTTAATCAGTGATGGTGCTGTTGGATGCTGGAGTGGTCCAAGCAGGTTTGTGGTGTGCTTTTCCGGCCAGTCGATGTCGCCTCTAGACTCTGACATTTTCCTCCCACACTGTAGCTGCCAGCAGTAGCAGTAAGGCTAGAAGTTGTAGTAGGTGCGGTAGGTGCACAACAGGCAGTAATGCTGTAATCTTTATACGAATCAGCTTCTTCAACTAACATCAACTACTTGTTGCTCCTCTGTCGTGAAGTCTGCCTGTTTAATTAAAGAATTACATAATAATTTTGGACAAACTTTCCTTAAATTTGGCATCTTCCTTCTTCCTCTTCTCAAATCCACATTGAAAAGATTTCACCGTAAACACACTTTACGTGATCGGCCAGGGATATTTGTGCCTGCGCTAGGCTTTCACTAGCCCATTTTATACAGAAATCCTGGAATCTTGTCGAAAAGAAGATCCTTCTCAATACAATGCTGTGCTATTTGCCCCATTTCAGATATGTTTCAAACTTAGCAAAATTCCGCAAGTATTCTTATATGAAAAAGGTAGTATGTTGAGCCTGGTTTGAGAACAGAAAATAAATATTGGGGAAGATCGTTTTGGACAAATTCTTTAGTTATTAGAATAAAATCACCGGAACGAGCTGGATGCCAAAATGGAAATGCAATACCAGCAAGATCCATCAGGACCTTTGCTTCAAGCTGAGGAGCTGGGGGTGGGACCTGGGAAAAAGGGCAAAAAGTATGTTGAGGCGTATTCTCTCTCATGGCGTTCCTCCCCTCTGAGCCCTGTTGGCTCGGTTTTTGTAGAGGACGCTTCTTATTGGGTAACGGGTCGCAGCTATGCTGCAGGAGTGAGGAGGAGGAATCAGGTTCTCTTTGCCGCCCATTACCCCCGTTTGTACTTTACCCAATTGGTTACAGGAACCAACCAAATCACAAAATTATTCCATTCACATGGTGGAACCAGTGTCATTGACTTGGATAAAAAGTCTGCGGTTGGGGTTAAAGTGGATACCATTTCAGGTATTCAATCCAAGTATCTTAGATGTTTTAGAACTTGAGTGACTGTGGACAACAATTACTTGCTACATTTACAGTTTGATGATTGTTGATTATTGATGATGATAGGTTGTTGGTTTATTCATTGTTATATTGGTTTAATGACAAACACCAGAATTGTAAAAGCTGAGTTGATGGTTTCTTACCTTTGCAACAGTTCACTGTTCTTAGGAATGCTAAAAAAGTAAGGGTTTTTATGGTATGGTATGCCATTGTATGTTATATGCTGTAAAATATTATACTATATAATGTACACTACACATTATATTCACTTTTTCTATCTGCCCAAAATAGTGTATTCTGTAGAACTTGAATAGTAGAATAAAAGTTTCAAATGTAATGTTTCCCCCCAAAAATCATAAACGGCCTACTTCAGTAAAGAGATGTAAGCCTGCTTTTGGTATCAGTAAGCTGTCAGTAGGCTGCTTCAGTTAATGATTGAAAATGAATTGTAAATGTTGAGTTTACATTACATCATTCACTAACATTTCACCTTTGTACACACTAAAGCTTTCATAAACCTGCAGATCAGTGTAGTCACAATGACAAAGCTACTTTGTCCCCCAGATAACTTTTTGAGATGTAGACATATTTTTATGAAGTCACAAAAAAAAACATACACGTGTATGTGCAACACATTTAGAAAAACGCAATTGACAAAAAAGAATTGAACTTTATAATGGAAAATCCTGAAGGCCATTTAAAAGTGATGTACATCCAGCTTTATGTCTAGCATAGACGATTTTACCGTGGGTGCAGGGGGTGCATTTGCACCCCCTACTGTTGGGATGAAAACATTTACATTTTCAAATTAAGGTAGAAAACCGATTAAATGATTTTAGAAAATGTTTAAGTGATGTCAGAGTTGTATGTTCTATCATGGTTTGTTGTAAAAAAAAAAACAATCTGCACGTAGCTGTACAGATGACATATTATCAGTTATATTACCTTATTAACTCTATTCTAAATAAACAACAGTTACACATTTAAAAAACCCTCACCATGGGTATGAGAAAACGGTTCAAATCCCACCACAGCTACATTCAGAACACAATACCTTGGCTAAGTAGCCTATGCTGGAGCAAATTACACTGAATGAGCCAAATGCAATATGTAAACCTTTCACAATACTCTCACATCACTCACACGGAACCCTTTAATTGTAACAGTAGGCTATATTGCCACCAACTGAGTTTGCGCTAGTAATGGGGGAAACAGCTTTTCAAAGCAACAAGCTATTTGAAACAATTGTTTCAAAGAAGTCTCGCTTTTTCAAAGTGTTGGATACATCCTTTCCATAGGGACATCTGCTGGTCTATTCATGGTATGGCGACTGTATCAAGAAATAGCATAAGGAATCGAGTGACGTCAAGTTCTCGAGACGTTAGTCTCACAATTGTCATTGACAATTTGATAAATAAAGGTTATGTGACAAATGTTATGTGTACGTGTCAAAAATATGTTATCATAAATGTTGTGGTACAACGTAATGTCTTTGACTAGCGAGTGACTGCCAGCCAGCATTTCAACGTTGAATGTCAATCGTGTGCAGGGTGAGCTTGCTAGACTATATGCAGCTAGCACAGAAGAAAGTTACGAAATGTGACAAAACTGAATTTTGAAGTACAAAAAACACACCAGGGACGCTGACAACTTCTGCAACCCTGCACCAGGCATATCTTTGTAATCGTACAGAGTTGTATCAAACAACTGGGTGTGCAGACACACATAAGATACGTTTCTACTCCTACAAAATGTTACCATGACCAACGGTTGCTACTTTACAAGAAACCATACACCATAGTAGTTGATATATTTGAATAAAAAAACATGTTTTTCAAACTAGCGTCCGTGGAGAAGCGAACTTTTGATAGGGTGGGCCGACTGCTTGCCTTTACGTGATTCGTCAAGATCTGAGGTAAGTCACGTAGTGCTAGTGAGTCAGGTGGCTGAGCGGTGAGGGAATCGGGCTAGTAATCCGAAGGTTGCCAGTTCGATTCCCGGCCGTGACAACTGACGTTGTGTCCTTGGGCAAGGCACTTCACCCTACTTGCCTCGGGGGAATGTCCCTGTACTTACTGTAAGTCGCTCTGGATAAGAGCGTCTGCTAAAAAATTACTAAATGTAGTGCCCTCTGGGTAGTGTAGTTTATGTAACATTAGGGTCATTACCAATCTCTCTGACACTGACGCTTTCTCTGTCAGTGGTAGAGTAGCGGGCCGGCTACATACAAGAAGTAGCGGTACACAAGAAAAAGTGCAGGTACGCTTAAGAGTCAAATGTAAAAGTGCCGGTACCTACCGGCCTACTTCGAGCACTGGTCTCGTGTGAACAGCCTTGAGCCAGTCGTAGCCGATCGTGACGCTTCCAGGCACTTCACAGCCAGTGTCCCAGGCGTTAGACTGTAGCACAACACTGTCAGCTGCTTGTTTCATACTCGTGTCACATACGAAGCTTCGATGGGTGATCACTTGTTTTGTGGCCATTCGAAGCCACGCTCAACACGTATCGGTACCCATTGCTTCAAAAGGTCGATACCTCTTCTTGAGCACGGCTTCGAGCGTAGATATTGCATCCTATTCAGTACATGACAGTCAAGTGTGTGAAAATATAGAATGGACAAGCAAATCAGAGTGCCTGTCATGTCCAAAATGGAGGATGCAACATCATGCAAGAAATGTGAAGGACGAAGATAAACTTTACCAGACCCCAATGCCTGTTACAAATGTGGGAAGAAAGGACATTGGCCAAGACACTGTCCCGATAAGAAGGAGAAGGATGGCTTTCATCAATCGGATTGACTGAGGGGGCAGGACACAGGAGCCGGGCCCAGTCCACTGGCCTCAACATTGTCGGAGAGAGGTAACACACATACAAATGCTACATGCAATGAAGAACAGCTTGCTACACACCCCATTGGAAATGAAGATTTGCTAGGTGTAAACTGCAATGAAGACATGTTTGCTAAAGGCACTGAGGCAGAGTTAGTGTCCAGGTGTATTTACATTTTAGCAGCCAAATTTTAAAACCAACCCACTTATCTTATTCATCTGAAGCATACAAGAGTTTTGCTAAGTTTACTTTGACAGTGGCAGAGGCAACATATTCGGTTTTCAAAGGTACAGAGTTCCCCAGTCCCAAGCTTAGGGGTCGTCATCATCTCGTCATCTGCCGCTTGTCCGGGGGTCGGGTCGCGGGGGCAGCAACCTAAGCAGGGAGGCCCAGACTTCCCTCTCCCCGGCCACTTCCACCAGCTCTTCCTGGGGGACCCCGAGGCGTTCCCAGGCCAGCCGAGAGACATAGTCCCTCGAGCGTGTCCTGGGTCTTCCCCGGGGCCTCTTCCCAGTGGGACGTGCCCAGAACGCCTCACCAGGGAGGCGTTCAGGAGGCATCCTGATCAGATGCCAGAGCCACCTCAACTGGCTCCTCTCAACGCGGAGGAGCAGCGGTTCTACTCTGAGCCCCTCCCAGATGACCGAGCTTCTCACCTATCTCTAAGGGAGAGCCCGGACACCCTGCGGAGAAAACTCATTTTGGCCGCTTGTATTCGCAATCTCGTTCTTTCGGTCACTACCCACAGTTCGTGACCATAGGTGAGGGTAGGAACGTAGATCGACTGGTAAATAGAGAGCTTCACCTTTCGACTCAGCTCCTTCTTCACCACGACGGACCGATGCAGAGCCAGCATCACTGCGGACGCCCCACCGATCCGCCTGTCGATCTCGTGCTCCATTCTAACCTCACTCGTGAACAAGACCCCGAGATACTTGAACTCCTCCGCTTGGGTCAAGATCTCCTCCCCAACCCGGAGATTGCACTCCACCCTTTTCCGGTCGATAACCATGGCCTCAGATTTGGAGGTGCTGATTCCCATCCCAGCCGCTTCGCATTCGGTTGCGAACCGCTCCAGTGAGAGCTGAAGGTCACAGCCCGATGAAGCCATCAGGACCAGGACCACATCATCCGCAAAAAGCAGAGACCCGATCCTGAGGTCACCAAACCGGAACCCCTCAACGCCCTGGCTGCGCCTAGAAATCCTGTCCATATAAGTTATGAACAGAATCGGTGACAAAGGGCAGCCCTGGCGGAGTCCAACCCTCACCGGGAACAAGTTTGACTTACTGCCGGCAATGCGGACCAAACTCTGGCACCGATCGTACAGGGACCGGACAGCCCTGATCAGGGAATCCGGTACCCCGTACTCCCGGAGCACCCCCCACATGAGCCCCCGAGGGACACGGTCGAACGCCTTTTCCAAATCCACAAAACATGTGTAGACTGGTTGGGCGAACTCCCATGCACCCTCCAGGACCCTGCCGAGGGTGTAGAGCTGGTCGACAGTTCCACGGCCAGGACGAAAACCACATTGCTCCTCCTGAATCCGAGGTTCGACGATCCGACGGACCCTCCTCTCCAGAACCCCTGAATAGACTTTCCCAGGGAGGCTGAGGAGTGTGATCCCCCTAAAGTTGGAGCACACCCTCCGGTCCCCCTTTTTAAAGAGGGGAACCATCTTCCGGTCTACCAGTCCAGAGGCACTCTCCCCGATGTCCACGCGATGTTGCAGAGTCGTGTCAACCAAGACAGCCCTACAACATCCAGAGCCTTAAAGAACTCCCGGCGGACCTCATCCACCCCAGGGGCCCTGCCACCACGGAGCTTTTTAACCACCTCGGCGACCTCAGCCCCAGAGATAGAAGGGACTCCACCGATGTCCCCAGACTCTGCCTCCACGTCGGAAAGCGTGTTGGTGGAATTAAGGACGTCTTCAAAGTATTCCTTCCACAGATCCAGGACGTCCCCCGTCGAGGTCAGCAGCCCCACCATATACAGCGTTGACAGTGCACTGCTTCCCCCTCCTGAGTCGCCGGATGGTGGTCCAGAACCTTTTCGAAGCCGTTCGGAAGTCGTTCTCCATGGCCTCGCCAAACTACTCCCACGCCTGGGTTTTTGCCTCCGCGAACGCCAAAGCCGCATTCCGCTTGGGCTGCCGGTACACATCAGCTGCCTCTGGAGTCCTACCAGCCAATAAAGTCTGATAGGCATTCTTCTTCAGCTTGACGGCATCCCTCACCTCCGGCGTCCACCACCGGGTTCGAGGGTTACCGCCGCGACATGCACCGACCACCTTGCGGCCGCAGCTCCGGTACATGGCCCATTCAGACTCAATGCCCCCGGCCCCCCCTGAGACATGGTCAAAGCTCTCCCGGAGGTGGGAGTTGAAGCTCCTTCTGACAGGGGATTCTAACAGCCGTTCCCAGCAGACCCTCACATTACGTTTGGGCCTGCCAGGCCTGACCGGCGTTCTCCCCCACCATCGTAGCCAACTCACCACCAGGTGGTGATCAGTTAACAGCTCCGCCCCTCTCCTTACCCGAGTGTCAAGACATTCGGCCTCATATCCGACGACACGACTACAAAGTCTATCATCGAACTGAGACCTCGGGTGTCCTGGTGCCAAGTGCACATATGGACAACCTTATGCTTGAACATGGTGTTCGTTATGGACAAGCCGTGTCTAGCACAGAAGTCCAACAACAAAACACCGCTCGGGTTCAGATCGGGGGGGCCGTTCCTCCCAATCACACCCCTTCAAGTCTCACTGTCATTGCCCACATGAGCATTGAAGTCCCCCAGGAAGACGAGGGCATCTCCGGGAGGAGCGCTTTCCAGCACCCCCCCCCCCCCCCCCCCAGAGACTCCAAAAAGGGTGGGTACTCTGAGCTGCCGTTTGGTGCCTAAGCACAAACAACAGTGAGGATGTAATAGGGTGATCTAATATTTCGAAAGATTTTGAAAGTGTTACAAATCAAAGGGATCATCACTTAATTAGATTCATAAGAGTAAATGTAAAAAGTTAAATGTTTAACATAGTAAATACTGTTGAGAAAATTTTTATATGAAGGCTACCTGTTAAAGATTTCGGATAAGAGATCTGTTGGTTTAACCCTTTTGAGAGATCTTGGTTTGGCCTATTTTGAGGGAACTGGTCCGTGATTGGTTGGTTGTGTCTGCAAGGTCGGAAGTGGGAGCGCTTGGCGCGATGCTTCATTCTCGGTGGAGCTACCGGAGAGAAAACAGCATCGTTGTCCGAGTTGATCATTTCTGTCTCACATTTCCAGGTACAAAAATTAATGTCTGTGCTTAAACTAGTGGTTGGCATAGATTACTTTTTTTAATCTAGATTAATATCACTGTAATATTGGCGTTAATCTAGATTAATCTAGATCAAAATGGCTCATTTGAATTCCGCCGAAGGCGTTCAGAATATGTGTGCTACCCAAATAATGACTAAAAGTAAGTCTTTGATAACGGGTTTCTCAAGCCAGGTGGCGCATTAGACCATCTCCTGTTTCCAAAATTCATCACAAACTGCTTGAGAAAGCTGTTCTACTATGATAATTGGTGATGAAAATAAATTATGTTCAATAAAATGTACTTGTGTTTATTAACTGTTTATTAGATTAGTTAGCTTGGCTGATAGAGCTGTGCTGACGGGCTTGCCTCGGTTGCACTCAAACATCGTAGTTTGACGACGACTCTTCCCCTGCGCTACATCAGTGCTTGGCCCGGCATCTTCCGCATTAGCTAAGGGATGCTTTGCTTTGAGACTGGAAGAACTCCTACAGTCAACTAATTCCGCATAGCACAAGGTGCAAACAACCTTAGTCTTGTCGAGGTTTCCATTGTGAAGCTTCTTAAAAATAAATTTTCCCTGAAGCAAACCAAGCGGCTTCATAGCTGCATCCATGTTAGCACGTCACGTTTGATGTGATAATTTCATACACAAGGCATACACACAGGTTCGAAGACTCGTTCTCGCCCCCTACAGTGCAATTCGGCTAGGTATACATCCGCGCTAAAATATCAAGGTGAAAGTCATCATAGCTTGCGTAGTATAGACCCAGCTCCTAAGCCAACTTTGAGAATAGATTAACGGCAATATTTTTTTTATCGCCGATAAGAGTCGCAACGCGTTAACGCCGATAACGGCCCACCACTAGTTTGTACATTTATGTTTGTCTAGTTGTCAATCTCCCTTCTTACATATGTATTTCTTTCATATTATCTCTTAATACAGTGAGGTAAAACATCACACAAAATGGTTGGATGAAAAACATTGTGACATTTATAGAAAAAAAAAACGTTTCAAATTTCGATTAGTCGATTTTCAGAAGTGCTTACGGCCCGCCACTAGCTTAAACTGTAACAAATATGTTCACGAAATTCTTTGTGCATTTTGCTTATGTTTTAAATGTGTTAGAAGCTGTATATTCATGTTAAATTCTTAGCTAAATATGACCAGTCTAAAGTGACTCCTAGCGGCCATTACAGATTGGCACGGAACGGGACATGAAAGGTACACGTGATGTATGCATGCACATACTCTAAACTACTGACGCACACAGAGTCTGAAAGTTCAAATGGATGTGTAGTCAAAAATGTCTGTGTATTGTTGCTAATTTTGGAAACTGTTCATTGCATTTAAGAAAGACTTTGCAGAGAAATTAATGTTGAAATAATGTTTTGTTTATTTAAAGCATATTTAAGAGTGATGTAAGCTTTTGCTTATACTATTCTTGTTAATATTCACCAGAAAGCACGTGATTGTTGTAATTTTGCATTCAAATATCTGTTTGCATTTATTGGGTGTGCTTTGCCTTCGGCAAGGGCACAATCTTTGTTCTCTCACATATATATTATTATTGGGTGTGCTCAAGCCTTCGGCGAGAGCCCAACCTTTGTTCTCTCACATTTTCACCCCCCTAAAACTCAGTCAATATTTGGCCTACATAGACAACGTAGGTGTCAAAAGTTTCGTCTTGGTAGCGATTGAGTTGCTTCTATTGGAATTTACGTTCCGTTGCATGGTTTGGGCTTCAGTTAAGTTTTTGTGGCGAAAAGTGAAGCTAACGGTGGCTAATTTGCTAGCCACAGTCACTGACGTTACTAACGTCACTACGTCACGAAAACACGCGTGACTACCTTTGGCAGAACATTCGTTTCGCATCTGTTAACTTGGGGGATAGCTAGGCTAACTATAGCTTTACTGCAAGGCAGCTGCAGAAACGCCACAAGCAAAGAGGCCAGGGTGATAACTATTTACTCATTTTACTTTGTGATATGACACACAATTGTGATGTGTAATGTACAATATAAGCTGATATTATTAAGGAAGTACATCTACTTTCGGAAACAGTAGTCTACTATTTCACTGAAGTATTAGCATCATGACATTAGCCTGTGTTGCCCGGGCAACACATACTACAGTGGTCTATGATGTAGCGTTATCTGTTTTCAATCGTTAAAATAAACATTCCTCACATATACATTTTCGTTGTAGGATTTATTCTGACATTAGAAAACGATTTGTTGGTGAAATTACCATTACCTGTGGTTTCAAACCAGTGTAGCTCACTGCAACGCTGTAGCTTACGCGAGACACACTACTGTACAAAAACATCTACACTAAACAGCTGTTTAGGAAGTCAAACGGCGACAGAACATGTTCGGCACTCCCCTTACTTAAATCAAAAGTCTATCTAACTACTAACCTGAACTTCATTGCCACAGCCTAAACGTTGTCAATCTGTTCATGAAAATAATTAATTTCAGCTTAAACCGTACAACGGAACGTTAAATCCAATTCAACCAACGCAATCGCTACCAAGACGAACACAGCAGTAGTCTAGTACTGTACCGTAGTAGTACAATTTACCGGGGCAGCTTCTCCACACAGGGCTATATCGCATTTTGCGTTGTTACTGACAATGATCGCTACCACTGAGCTTTTTATGAATGAGCGATTTTCCACTAAATAAATGTCAAGCTTATTTACGTTTTGGGGGGCATATTTTCAGTTAGCAGATGGTACTGTTTGAATCGCGATTCAATCTTCTACTGCCGGTAACGTCGTAGAATAATCTTCAAAGGGGGTTCTTTATTCATGAATGAATGCAATATGAGTAGGCTAAATGCTTGAAAATATCACGAGAAGGGAAAAACTTAAAAGGACGTTTAAGTCATAGAGATTAGGTCAATTTTTACACCGGTCTGCCAAATTTATTCGTTTTGATTCAACAATGAGGCTGCCTCTTGCAGGGGAAATGAGAAGACATCTATTTCATTCTACACTTCACTCGTATTTTCAGTTGTAAATGAGCAGCAAAAAAAATATGCTTTTAAATCTATGTAATCTTTATAAATAATAAGTATGCATTTTTATATAACATATACAGAAATATCAGTTGTAAAAATGTTATTCAAAAACGGACCCCTGTGCAACCGACGCAAGCAAGCACACCCTACAATTTCCCCAGAAATTGTACCCTCTCTAGTTATTATTCTTTTTGCCCCCCTAAAACTCAGTCAATATTTGGCATACATAGACAACCTAGGTGTCAAAAGTTTCGTCTTGGTAGCGATTGAGTTTCTTCTATTGGGATTTACGTTCCGTTGCACGGTTTAAGTAGAAATTAAGTTTTTGTGTCGAAAAGTGAAGCTAACGGTGGCTAACTTGCTAGCCACAGTCAATGACGCTACTTACGTCACTAACGTCACGAAAACCCGCGTGACTACCTCTAGCAGAACATTAGTTTAGCAGCTCGTTAACTTCTGGGAGATAGCTAAGCTAACTGCTTTACTGCAAGGCAGCTGCAGAAACGCCACAAGCAAAGAGGCCAGGGTGATAACTATTTACTAATTTTACTTTGTGATATGACACACAATTGTGATGTGTAATGTACAATATAAGATGATATTATTAAGGAAGTACATCTACTTTCGGAAACAGTAGTCTACTATTTCACTGAAGTATTAGCATCATGACATTAGCCTCTGTTTCCCGGGCAACACATGCTACAGTGGTCTATGATGCATCTGTTTTCAATCGTTAAAATAAACATTCCTCACAAATACGTTTTCGTTGTAGGATTTATTATGACATTAGATTACAAGTAAACGATTTGTGGGTGAAATTATCATTACCTGTGGTTTCAAACCAGTGTAGCTCACTGCAACGCTGTAGCCTACGCGAGACACTACAAAAACATCTACACAGCTGTTTAGGAAGTCAAACGGCGACAGAACATGTTCGGCACTCCCCTTACTTAAATCAAAAGTCTATCTAACTACTAACCTGAACTTCATTGCCACAGCCTAAACTTTGTCAATCTGTTCATGAAAATAATTAATTTCAGCCTAAACCGTACAACGGAACGTTAAATCCAATTCAACCAACGCAATCGCTACCAAGACGAACACAGCAGTAGTCTAGTACTGTACCGTAGTAGTACAATTTACCAGGGCAGCTTATCCACACAGGGCTATATCGCATTTTGCGTTGTTACTGACAATGATCGCTACCAGTGAACTTTTTATGAATGAGCGATTCCATTAAATAAATGTAAAGCTTATTTACGTTTTGGGGGGCATATTTTCAGTTAGCAGATGGTACTGTTCGAATCGCGATTCCATCTTCTACTGCCGGTAACGTCGTAGAATAATCTTCAAAGGGGGTTCTTTATTCATGAATGAATGCAATGAGTAGGCTAAATGCCTGAAAATATCACGAGAAGGGAAAAACTTAAAAGGACGTTTAAGTCATAGAGATTAGGTCAATTTTTACACTGGTCTTAACAACAAGATAGCCACAAAAACATTGCGAGTAGCCAAATACATGAAGCACACATTGTGAACAACCAAAGTAAGTGCCAAAAGGAAGAACCATAAGAGCATGTAGTTAAACAAGTTACAATTAAACAACATGAACCGCTATAAGTGCAAGTGTACCTGTGGAAAAAGCAAGTAACAATAGTAAAAACGATATATCACAGCGAGTACAATTTTTTTTATCAGTTACCACTAACCACAAGAGCAACAAGTCTCTAAGCAAGAGTCATTGTGATCCTTGAGGAAACTAACATCGGGTCAAGCGAACCATTCCTAAGTACCGTTGTACTCCCGGAACAAGTGCGTCTTGAGCCTTTTCTTGAAGGTGGAGAGACAGTGTCTCGGATGGAGGTGGGGAGTTGATTCCACCACTGGGGGGCCAGACAGGAGAAGAGCTTGTGTTGGGACCGGGCGGTCTTGAGCGGTGGGACCACCAGGCGGTTGTCTGAAGAAGACCGTACAACAATACAACAATTCTCGTGGAGCTACCCGAGAGAAAACAGCATCGTTGTCCGAGTTGATCATTTATGTCTCACATTTCCAGGCTGTAACATTTGGAGGTCCTACCGAGATGAATGCTACCGGAGAGAAAACAGCATTGTTGTTCGAGTTGATCATTTATGTCTCACATTTCCAGGCTGTAACATTTGGAGGTCCTACCAAGATGAATGTGACGAGGGCCAGCTGTCCCTGATAGACGTCCCCGATCATCATTCACCTTTTCACACAACTACAGCCAGGGTGGACGATAGTGTGTGGTGATTCAACGCCTGCCGAAAAAGACTTGCATGCAATCTGAGGTTAACTACGGGTGCCAGGGGAGCTGCGTTGTCCATTCTGCAGAGAAGTAACTTCACCACACCGACATTATCCACGGGTCCGAGATTGAAATGGATTCTTCAGAGCTAGAGGACTTGACACTAGAAGTTGGTGGTGCTCTGTACACACTGACAAGAGCCAATTTGGTTGAAGTTTGTGATTTTCTTAATATTGCTGGTTTTAAATTTGAAAAGGTGTCAGGCAAAAGTTGCTCCTCTCTCATTTCATGTTACAAGTCACTTAGAGAGAGAGGAATTGGGTGAACTTGAGGATGAAGGTATGACAGAGTTACTGACCCTTAAGGATAAAATTACCGAGCTGCAACAGGTTGTTAAAACAGTACAAGACAAGGTAACCTTAATTGAAAAACAGACAGATTCTGCGGAAGAGCAGTTCGCTCAGACTTCAGAGGAAGAGCGATTAGAAAAAGAGATTGAATCATTACAGCTAGCATTAGCATTATCACTGCAAGAGAAAGCAAATAAAACCAGAGGAACAAAAATGTCAGGCAATGGGGAGGGTAATCGTGTAAACCATGAAAATGCCTCTGCTCAGCATACCACCCAGCCTCGGATCTCACTACAGTGGGGTAGAGAATTCAAAATATCAGGCCAAATTGGTTAGCCAGGGCAGAAGGATAAACTTACCTTTTCTAGTCTCGCACACCAGATCGAACAAGGCATCAGTAAGGGGTTTCCTGAAATGGAAATAGTTGATGCAGTTATAAGGGCAATAGCACCAGGTGTACAACTGTGTAGCTATCTGGAGGGCAAAACCAACCTTACCTTACCTATCTTGAGGAGGATTCTCAGATCCCACTACCAAGAGAAAGGCGCAACAGAACTGTACAAGCAGCTCACATCAGAGGTTCAAAGTACTAAGGAAACTCCACAACATTTCCTGATACGTGCTTTAGACTTGAGACAAAAGATCCTGTTTGCGTCACAAGAAGCAGAATCGGGACTGAGATATGATCCTGTCCTTGTGCAAAGTATGTTTCTCCATACTGTCTTAACAGGCCTGCAAAGTGACAGCATTAGGAGCGATCTCCAGCCGTACCTGCAACAAACAACAAGTGACGAACTGCTCCTTGAGAAACTCAACATTGCCTGCGCCAATGAAACAGAAAGACAAAACAAAAAGAAATTACTGGCCCAACAGCGATCAACCACTGTGCAATCAGTCCAGTCTCCTGACACACCTGCCAATAAAAAAGGTAAAAACATGAATTCAGAATGTCCAAACAACATCCTGTGTTAAACAAACTGAAAGAAATGCGATCTGACATGGCCACATTGAAAAATCTAAGCGCTGAAGTTGCACAAATCAGAGAGTCAATTCAACAACCTAACTCATCACAGACACAGTATCTGACCGCACCTGTAGTGCA
This sequence comes from Osmerus mordax, assembly GCF_038355195.1. Taxonomy (NCBI): domain Eukaryota; kingdom Metazoa; phylum Chordata; class Actinopteri; order Osmeriformes; family Osmeridae; genus Osmerus; species Osmerus mordax. The sequence goes on from NC_090070.1 coordinate 1,900,151, forward strand.
GGAATCTGCTCCACCTTCTCAGTTTCAGTACCCCCCGCAAAGCTACTGGCCTCCCCAAGGACCGGGACGAAGAGGAGACACAGCACAATATCAACAAATGTTTGCCCCACAGCGCTATGATCCCATCCCAAGTCGTGCACACCGGAGAAAATGTAGTGGCTGCCAACGAAGTGGAAGTGAGTATTGCAACCATTGCTACAGATGTGGTAGTACTGAACACTTTCTCGCTGGTTGCAGAGTGAGACTAACCACACAGAACAAGGACAGTCCTTTAAACGAAATAGGGTTACCCCCACGGGACAGGGAGTAACCAACAACAGAGTAATGTCTCAACATTATTGCTCTCACTGTGGCATTGCTGAGGCAGACCAAAGACTCAGAAGATGTGCATCCTGTCAAAAAGATTTTTACTGTTAAAAAATCTGTCAAGCCGAACACTGGCCAAAACACAAGAAACAATGTAACCAACATTCTCACCAAAAGGCAAGAAGTCACCTTAACTAAGAAATAAGACAGCCAATCTCGTCTTGTAGCTCTTGTAGGTAATCGATGTATTGTTGAGTGCTACATACAAGGCCATAAAACGTGTGCATTGTGGGATACAGGCTCTCAAGCCTGTATTGTTGATGAAAAGTGGAGAAGGAGACATGTTCCAAGAGAAAAAGTAAAAGATGTCTCTACTTGATGCATCTGATGATTTGAAAATAACAGCTGCTAATGGACAAAATATGCCTTACATAGGTTTTATTGAAGTCACTTTTGGACTAGCTGCAGAAGGCGCCAACCCCAACGAACTTGTTGTCCCCATGTTAGTGATGAAAGGTGGAGGACTTTCGCAGCCCATCCTAGGCTACAATGTCATTGAGCAAATAATACAAATCTGTACTGCAGAGCAACTGGATGGTGCAAAAAAAGAGCAGTTCCATGAGACATTAAAGGCAGCTTTTTTCACTCTCGAGAAAGGAAGTGTTCCAGCCTTCATTGATCTTGTAACTACTGAACAGCTGTGTGACTACATGGTGAGAACAACAAAAGGGAGAGTCACCATGCCCAAACACACCTCTGTCCAGATTGACTGCAAAGTGCAAACATGGCCATTGAAGAAAGACACTACACTTCTCTTCGAGCCTGCCCTAAATCCACAATGGACTGAAGGTCTCGAATTTTGTGAGACTGTGGTTACGATCAGAAGAGGTTCTTCACCTTACATTATTCTTGATGTGCAAAATCCCACTGATCACGATATTGAATTATCAGGAAAAACTGTTGTGGGCACAGTGCAGCAAATCCAAGCGGTTTATCCAGCCACCATTTTGGAGAAATTCCCCCCCACTCTCAGTGTGGCAAGTGAATGCAGATACCGAACAAGTTACTGAGAGCTCATGGGATCCACCAATCGACCTGAGCCATCTTACTGAACCAGAGAGAGAAATGGTGCAAAAAATGCTTCGAGAAGAGTGCTCCTGTTTTTCCAAGGCAGACGATGACATCGGACAAATGGAGAAACTGAAATTGAGCATCTCATTGAAAGACATGGATCCAGTAGCACGCACTTACCTGTCAGTACCGAAGCCCCTGTACAAAGAGATGAAAGATTACCTACACAATCTCATCGCACAATCTAACTCGCCTTATGCTTCACCAATTGTCTGTGTAAGAAAAAAAGATGGAAGCCTACGTCTTTGCATTGATTACAGACAATTAAACAAAAAAACTCAACCTGACAGACAACCGATTCCTCGAGTGCAGGACATCCTTGACAGTCTTGGTGGCCACTCATGGTTTTCCTTATTAGACCAAGGAAAGGCCTACCATCAAGGTTTTATGGATGAAGACAGGCCTTTGACTGCATTTGTGGGGCCTATACGAATGGATAAGAATTCCATTCGGGCTAATGAATGCACCAGCGGCTTTCCAACGCTGTATGGAGGAGTGTCTGGAGGAAGCGCGAGACAACATCTGCGTCCCTTACCTGGATGACACGCTAGTGTACAGTCAATCATTCGACGACCATGTCAGTCAGTAAAGTGCTCCAGTTATTGAGGAAATACGGAATCAAATTAAAGCCCAGCAAATTTGAATTATTCAGACGTAAGGTCCGCTATCTGGGAAGGATTGTTTCGGCTGAAGGGAGTCAAATTGACCCAACTGACACCATCGCTGTGAGAGCTTTGAAGGATAAGAGACCAAGCAACGTAGGAGAGCTACGAGCAATCATGGGCTTATTAAGCTATTACAGGCAGTACATACAAGACTTTTCACGGATAGCGGGGCCACTGTATGACTTGCTGAAAGGGACAACAGGGAACATCAATGTGCCACAAAGCAGGACAAATGGAAGGCGTTTCACAGAAAAGGGGAAAGGAGTACCATCATACATGGGGCGGCTGTGGCTCAGGGGGTAGAGAGGGTTGTCTGTTAATCGCAAGGTTTGCGGTTCGACCCCCGACTCCTCCTAGGCCATGTGCCGAAGTATCCTTGAGCAAGACTCTGAACCCCAAGTTGCTCCCGATGGGCAGGCCGGCGCCTTGCATGGTAGCTCGCTGCCGTCGGTATGTGTGAGTGAGAGTATGAATGGGTGAATGAGAGGCAAACATTGTAAAGCGCTTTGAGTGCCGCTAGGGTAGAAAAGCGCTATATAAATGCAGTCCATTTACAAGCGGATCGAGTGGACTTAAGATCATCAACGCATTTTGGAACGGCTGATAGACTGTCTGGGTGAGCCTCCAGTCCTCGGGTTTCCAGACTTCTCGCAACCGTTCATCCTTCACACAGATGCCTCGAATCAAGGCCTCGGAGCAGTCTTATACCAGCAACAAGATGGCAAACTCTGTGTGATAGCCTACGGTTCCTGTGTGTTGACTGCTGCTGAGCGAAATTACCATCTCCACTCAGGAAAGTTGGAATTTCTTGCATTAAAATGGGCAATAACGGAAAAATTCTGAGATTATCTGTACTACGCACCAACTTTCACTGTGTTTACGGATAAAAACGCACTTACATACGTCCTGTCAAGTGCTAAACTCAACGCAACTGGATGTAGATGGGTAGCAGAGCTAGCAGACTTCCATTTTACCATCAGATATCGTCCTGGCAAAGAAAATGTGGATGCCGATAGCCTGTCAAGAATGCCTTTTGAAGTTGAGGGCATGATGGAACGGTGTGTAGAAGAGCTTACATCAGATTGCATAGCAGCGACAACCCAAGCGGTGGAGACTCTAGACACCAGTTCACCGTGGGTTTGTTCAGTGCTTACCTCTCTGCAATGTTCAACAGCTAATGCAGACACACAAACATTGTCAATTTCTGAGATCAAAGAAGCACAGCAAGAGGACAAAGACATTGCTCCAGTTTTGCAGTGCAAATTGGAAGACAAAAAACCATCGGGACAGGAATTTAAAACCCTCAGTATGCACAGCAAGTGTCTGCTTCGCGAGTGGGAAAGACTTCAACTTGATGAAGATGGGATTCTCCGTAGAAGAACCACAAACAAAACACAGCTTGTCTTACCTGAGCGGTATAAGACCACAGTACTAAAAGAGTTGCATGATGAGATGGGACATCAAGGCATTGATCGAACAAAATCACTGATTAGAGATATATTCTTCTGGCCTTACATGCAGAAGGAAATTGAACATTATGTGGCAAGGACTTGTACCTGTCTGAAACAAAAGACACCCTGTAAAGAAACAAGGGCACCACTTACCAGTATCATCACGACGCAACCCTTTGAACTTGTGTCGACTGACTTTCTCCACTTGGACAAATGTAAAGGCGGATACGAATATATCTTGGTAATAGTTGACCACTTCACCCGTTTTGCCCAGGCTTACGCCACCACCTCCAAGTCTGCCAAAACAGTAGCTGATCGAATATTCAACGATTTTGCCTTTAAGTTTGGACTACCAGCACGGATACACCATGATCAAGGCAGTGAGTTTGAAAATCAGCTCTTTGCTCAGCTGAAAAAGAACTGTGGTGTACTTGGATCGCGGACGACACCATATAACCCCCAAGGTAACGGGCAAGTCGAACGCTTTAACCGGACATTGTTACAAATGTTAAGAACACTCACTGAGAGACAGAAGACGAACTGGAAAGAATCCTTGAAAAAGTTGATCTACGCATATAACTGTACACAATGTGATGTAACAGGTTTCTCTCCTTTCTACCTGCTTTTCGGAAGATTCCCAAGGTTACCTATTGACCTCCTATTTGGTTTCACTTCAGAAACAGGAAAAACAGATCACCGAACATACATGGAGAAATGGAAACGAGAAATGCAAGAAGCCAATGACATAGTACAAGAGAATGCAAAGAAGTCCACGAGAGGGGTAAAAGACACTATGATGGCAAAGTGAGAACATCAGTTTTGTATCCTGGTGATCGTGTCCTTGTTCGAAATCTGACACCAAGAGGAGGCACTGGAAAGCTCACTGGGAAGAAAACATCCATATTGTGATCCGGCAGGTTGGAGAAAACATCCCAGTTTATGAAACAAAACCTGAACAAGGCAGAGGACAATCAATAATTCTACACCGAAACTTGTTATTACCATGTGATCACTTACCTTTGGAAATTCAGCCAAACGCAGCACCCAAATGACAGAAAAGGATGGCAGAGGCACCTGCAGAAAACGCAGATCAAGACGATGACGAAGAGGAATGTGTCTACTATCAGCCAGTAGTAGAGCATCAAGTGCCCATTGCAGACAGAACTTCTGAACATGACACACAAAAGCACAGTTACCAAGAGACACCTTCACTGCACACTGAGGAGCCCGAACCCAATACAAACGAGGCTGAGATGCAGCAGGAGGATGTACTGTTGGAAGAGGAAAATCACTGTGATGATGAACCACTGGAAGACGCACAGGATGAGGTTCCAATGTCCCCATACTCGAATTCTGGTGAACACGAGAGACAAGAACAAAGACGTGACTTACCAAGAAGAGAAAGACGACCTCCTAAAATTCTCACCTATGATCGTCTTGGAACTCCTACATGCTATAGTGTAGCACATACTGATAGGGTGCCTTGCCAATATGTCCATATAAGTCCAACCAGCAACAGTGTGGATAAATCCATACCAAGTTTACCAACCTTACTGTATGCAGGGATATTGAACGTAATATAGTCTGTAATTGTGTGGTACATCCACGTTTTTGGTCAGCTCAGGACATTTACTACAGGGTTATTTCTACCAACACACAGTTGACAACTAGGAGGTACTGAAGGACTGAAATATTTTGTGTATATTCCAATATGTAATGATGGTATTCAATGACACAAATCTGTGTTCTAGAAAGAGTGGTCTGGAGTCGCAGAGGTCCCATAATATCAGCTTTAATGCAGCAGTTAGAAATCAACACGTCCAGAGCTCTGGGGTTGTCTACGTTTCCCTACCCGCAACAGAGTTTGGGTTGGTTCACAAAGTCCAACTGGCTATCTGTCTCTCCCCAGCATATATTTATACAGTGAAATTAAAACAGAAATATGAAAAGAGGGTTGAGCTTGTTCTCTCGTGCATCAGGGAGTTGTTCTTGCCTACGCGTCCCACCTGCTCGGGTGCCATCTCCACCCGGTTTCAAGGTTGTTTCTGAAAATGAAGAGATAGAGACACAAAGAACAGCCTGCTTCCCACACCCTGAGTGAGACACCATGTTTAAGCCTTAGCACACTTCTAAGTTTCATAAGACATAACTTTAATAAGCACAATATATTCTTTAGTACTGGGTAGTAACTATTGGTTCATAAAGGTTGTGATGTCGGGACAACATTTTATTTTGCAGGGGAGTGTGTAATAGGGTGATCTAATATACGATTTTGAAAGTGTTAAAGATCAAAGGGATCATCACTTAATTAGATTCATAAGAGTAAATGTAAAAAGTAAAATGTTTAACACAGTAAATACTGTTGAGAACATTTTTATATGAAGGCTACCTGTTAAAGATTTTGGATCAGGGATCTGTTGGTTTAACCCTTTTGAGAGATATGTTGGTTTGGCCTATTTTGAGGGAACTGGTCCGTGATTGGTTGGTTGTGTCTGCGACGTCGGAGTGCTTGGCGCGATGTTTCATTCTCGGTGGAGCTACCGGAGAGAAAACAGCATCGTTGTCCGAGTTGATCATTTCTGTCTCACATTTCCAGGTACGAAAATGAATGTCTGTGCTTAAACTGTAACAAATATGTTCACGAAATTCTTTGTGCATTTTGGTTATGTTTTAAAGGTGTTAGAAGCTGTATATTCATGTTAAATTTAGTCATTTTTTAGCAGTAGAGTAGCTAGCAATGCTTAGCTAAATATGACCAGTCTAAAGTGACTCCTAGCGGCCATTACAGATTGGCACGGAATGGGACATGAAAGGTACACGTGATGTATGCATGCACACTCTAAACTACTGGCGCACACAGAGTCTGAAAGTTTAAATGGATGTGGGTAGTCAAAAATGACTGTGTATTGTTGCTTATTTTGGAAACTGTTCATTGCATTTAAGAAAGACTTTGCAGAGAAATTAATGTTGAAATAATGTTTTGTTTATTTAAAGCATATTTAAGAGTGATGTAAGCTTTTTCTTATACTATTCTTGTTAATATTCACCAGAAAGCACGTGATTGTTGTAATTTTGCAGTCAAATATCTGTTTGCATTTATATTAAATACAACAATTCTCGGTGGAGCTACCGGAGAGAAAACAGCATCGTTGCCCGAGTTGATCATTTCTGTCTCACATTTCCAGGCTGTAACAAGGACCCGTCCCCCCACCCGAAGGCGGAGGGAGGCTACCCTCTCGTCCACCGGGGTGAACCCCAACCTACAGGCGCCGAACCGAGGGCAAACAAGTATTCCCACCCCAGCTCGACGCCTCTCACCAAGGGCAACTCCAGAGTGGAAGAGAGTCCAACCCCTCTCAAGGAGACTGGTTCCAGAGCCGATGCTATGCGTCGAGGCCGACTATATATAGCCGGAACCTCTCTACCTCGCGCACCAGCTCAGGCTCCTTTCCCGCCAGCGAAGTGACATTCCACGTCCCTAGAGCTAGCTTCTGCAGCCGAGGATCGGACCACCAAGGCCCCCGCCTTCGGCCGCCGCCCGTCTCACACTGCACCCGACCCCTCCTGTAGGTGGTGAGCCCACTGGAAGGGGGTCCCACGTTGCTTCTTCGGGCTGAGCCCGGCCGGGCCCCATGGGAAATGGCCCGGCCACCAGGCGCTCGCCATCGGGCCCCACCCCCGGGCCTGGCTCCAGGGGGGGACCCCGGTGACCCGCGTCCGGGCAAGGGCAACTGGGAACCATTGTTGTGTTTCTTCATGGTAGGTTTTTTGAGCCACGCTTTGTCTGGTCTTTCACCTGGAACCTGTTTGCCCTGGGTGACCCTACCTAGGGCATAAAGCCCCCGACAACATAGCTTCCAGGATCATTAGGACACGCAAAGGACACGTTTAGGGGTTGTTTTGTTTATTCAATGGGCGCCTCAGGTCAGGTTGTTAAAGAAAATCTTACTGTACCCTTATCCTGCAACATTCCAAACAGAGAACCAGAAGAACAGAGAACCAGACCCATTGCTTGACTCAGATCCCAAGACATTGTGGGCAACTAGCAAGTATGATGTTGGTTTGATTAAGGGCTGTGAGCCTGTGGTTATCACCCCAAAGTCTGACTTCCGGCCCTGTCAGAAACAGTATCCATTCAAACCAGAAGTTCTTGCTGGTTTTGCTGGTTTGCTGCAGACCTGTTTTTGAATCCTTACTCAATGTGTCATTGTGAGTCATCTCCTGTCAGAACTCCCTTATTTCCTGTTGTGAAGATTTGTGACAAGGGCCTGTTGAGTGGCATTTCTTTCAAGAATTACAAGCTGTCAATGCTGCTGTGCAACCACGTGCTCCACATGTGCCTAATCCTTACACCCTTTTATCACAAGTACAACCCACAGCAAAATTATTTCCAGTGTTCCTGTTAATGAGACAGCCAGTATTGGTTTGCATTCAACTTTTATGGCAAAGGCCTATACAATCATCAGGTTGTCAGGGCTACTGTGAGAGTCCTACAATCTACAATGAGGCCATAAAGACCAGCCTTGAGACACTTTAACTTTCTCCGGGAACAGCTTTGTTGGCGTATGTGGACGACCTCATGATATGTCCAGCGAGAACGGGACCTTGAAGACGAAGCTTGCCAAATTCTGTGAAGACACTGTCTTCCCTGGACCAAAGCACTGCCCATTGCACAAACCTACATGAGAATGAGAAAGAAAACCAAAACTAATCTCAGTTCGAGAGGAGGCCCTTGCCTTCCACCTCTCTCTGTGAGGATGCAATCAGTGGCGGAACCAGACTTTTACATATGGGGTGGCCAAGGCTACTTCAGGGGGTCCACAGACCAAGACTGAAAATGTGTGTGTAACCTTAGCCTGGCATCTAAGCAGTGTAAATTATTCATATAATTGCTGATGTGAAATAGAAATTCAAATTCACTTAACCCTTGTGCTGCCTTCAGGTCACATGACCAAAAGGTTCATACCGAACCATCATTGTGTTTACCCAATTTTACCCAATACAAAAACAAATACAAATAATTTTCTTTTAACCTTCTCAATGTGGGGGGTCTGAGACAACGGTTAAAAGAAAATGCTTCACTTTGTTTTTGTATGCACTAAAGTTGTCGCAATACGACGGTGGATCACAATGACTGATGGGTCAGAATGACCCGAAGATAACACAAGGGTTAAGCCTGAGTTCTTCAGTGTGGCCTAGTATGGTCCACTAGGGTTACTTTAATTCTACATTTACCATGAATAGACTAATAGATAATGTCTCTACATCTGAATTGCAACTAATTTCTTTCTTACACACACTGTACTGTACTCACAAATCGGAGAGACTTTGGTCACTCTGTTTCATGAATATATAATCTGGGTCTAACCAGGTTAGAGGTTAGATCCTTTGATGAATCTTTTACATTAAAACATAACTATTAGTGTATACTCACACAAAAAAATGCCACAGCCATCAAAACAAGAACACTCATGAATCAAGAACCAACATTTTCAGTGAGGCTTAGGGCCAATCCCAATACTACCCCTTACCCTTACCCGTAGCCCTTACTTTTGCGCGTTCACGTGAGAGCTAGTGATGTCCCAATACTCCTTTTGAGCTAGAGGTAGGGCTAAGACGAAGGGGTATACACCCTTTAAAACCAAGTGAAAACGAAAGCTTACTTGAAACCTAGGGCTATGTGAATACTGCGCAAGCAACAACAATGGCGGACAGATCATCCAGAGACTCCAATAAATGTAATATTTTTGTCTGAAATAATTCATAAAAAAATTATGACAGTCTTGTTTTGTGCTATACACAGTCCTGTACATATATATTTGCAACCATTTTCCTAATTGAAACGTTTCAAAAAATTTCTAGTTTGCTACGCTAATGTTACAGTGCTGATTTGAAATTATACGGCTGTGGGCCATCGTACATATTAGTGGTTCTTGACACCTCTTCCTCATCCCAGTTAGTCTCCATAGTTCTAGTGCTAGTCTGAGGCTAGTGTCCTCCACGTCTCCTCAACGTGATGTCATCACCAAATTGCGCTAATATGCTAATGCTAACACCAAAAACGACAAATAATGGTCTTTTACACCATTTGGAGATTTTTAAAATTATATACATATCTTGAGTGCTTCATGTACCCATTAATCAACAGTGGTGATAAACCTGGGCTCTGCATCGGTCCGTTGTGGTGAAGAAGGAGCTGAGTCGAAAGGCGAAGCTCTCTATTTACCAGTCGATCTACGTTCCTACCCTCACCTATGGTCACGAACTGTGGGTAGTGACCGAAAGAACGAGATCGCGAATACAAGCGGCCGAAATGAGTTTTCTCCGCAGGGTGTCCGGGCTCTCCCTTAGAGATAGGTGAGAAGCTCGGTCATCCGGGAGGGGCTCAGAGTAGAACCGCTGCTCCTCTGCGTCGAGAGGGGCCAGTTGAGGTGGCTCGGGCATCTGATAAGGATGCCTCCTGGACGCCTCCCTGGTGAGGTGTTCTGGGCACGTCCCACTGGGAAGAGGCCCCGGGGAAACCCAGGACACGCTGGAGGGACTATGTCTCTCGGCTGGCCTGGGAACGCCTCGGGGTCCCCCAGGAAGAGCTGGTGGAAGTGGCCGGGGAGAGGAAAGTCTGGGCCTCCCTGCTTAGGTTGCTGCCCCCGCGACCCGACCCCCGGACAAGCGGAAGATGATGGATGGATGGTGATAAACCTGCATTATGGCCTTTAAATATGCTGAATGTGCTCATTGGTGCCACTCACTAGTAATTACTTAACACTGACCTTGTTTTCTTTTCTGTAAAAGATTTGGGTATATTATCTGGGTGCATGTGTGTGCCCAACAACCGAGGGGAGGGCTTCTCTTTAACCATCTGCAAACAAAAAGATCAATATAGCTTAAGGATCCTGTAAACTGGAATTAAAAACGAGTTTCAGGTTCACCACACCACAGAATAATGTGTTATTAACTACCCATCCAAATTCGAATGAAAAAAAACACTGACAAGTATTTTTTATTAGGCTTTGAAATCATAAGAAAATCAGCAGTCTTCTCTGTTCGAGACTGGGGGGGCGTGTCACCTGAAGGAGCTGAAGCTCGGCCCCCTCTCTCAAGTAAGCTACCTACGACACAGATAATGGACGCTATGTCAAGCCGAACAAAACAGTATAGAATTAGAATGTAGGCCTATTTGTTCAATGAGTGAAACATACAGATGCATATAAATGAAATATCCCCTGAGCTGTAACACAGGAGTAAACATTTACAGCAGAGACAGCAGACAGTGAGCTCTCCAACTACTTTTAGCACATTAGCTACCATTTCACCAAAATACCATCATTCTACACCGAGTAGCCTAATATCAAGTTAGCGGTTTGCACTAATTATAGCAGAGATATCTCTGGAAAAGTTATCTAGTATAATTATAACAAGCACACAGAACAGAGTGGTGAACTGCTGGCGGCGGTGGATGGTCCAGGTGCGACCGGAGGATGAACGGCCGGGGGGGCGATGCTCGGTACGGCTCCGTGCTGCAAGAGAAGCCGTGTGTTGGTGAACCCCGTCTGTCTCTGGTCCATGTTAAAACTGTCCGCCGTGAAATGGTCAGTGGCGCAGAGGCGGCTGTTGGAGTTTATCCGAAGCTTTCCATGAGCATGGCTCTTCACAAAATCTATCCACCTATCTTTCCTTTCATTATCAACAGGGAACTTAAATGGCGTTGCAGCGCAGCTGGAGTTCTTGCATCCAGGCAAGATGCAGTTGCGGGTGGTGGGAGACATCCTGAAGCTAGCTAGCTAGCTGATGTAAGCTACAATAACAGTACAGCTTTAGGAGCCATTCAGTGATCTGACGTAGATGGGGCGAAATGACGTAGATAGGGCATTTTTTGGCTCCGCCCATTAAAACCTAATCTGAAAACGGAAGAGAAACTGTTCTTCGGTCTAACTCCACATTTCAGTGCGACAAAGTTTAAGCGCTTTGCACATGCTTTCAGGAACTAATTTCACACGTATATAATGTACTAAGAAGCAAAACATGGAATTTACTTTACAGGATCTTTAATACTTGTTTTGCGTTACTCTTGCATGTGTCCCACACCTAAAATAAACAGGTTTTAAAATCAGACTTGTATATTCTCAGTGAAAAAAAACAACCTATGTATAACGTACCTGTTGCATTTCAGGTGAGAAGAATTTAAGCATCTGCGGCACAGCAGGCATTTCTTTTGGTCCAGTGGTTGCAGCCATGATTTTGAAGATCACAATAATCATCCAATTGAACCCTGACAAACCCAAATCACTGACATTAACAGTTATTGTTTATTTTCAGTTTGAGTTACGCAGCCTGTGTGAGTGGACATGATTTCAGGAAGTAAACTTTAATTAAAAAAATACACGTTTTTGCGCATACCACGTTTAGGATAAGCTACCAACAGAGAGTCCTCTGGTCTGGCCTCCATGTTCTTCATTGCTTTGAGATTTTCTGGGGGACTCATGATGGAAGAGTATAGGATCCCTTCAAACTTGTAAAGTTTATCTTCGTCCTTCACATTCCTTGCATGATGTTGCATCCTCCATTTTGGACATGGCAGGCACTCTGATATGCTTGTCCATTCTATATTTTCACACACTATCATGTACTGAATAGGATGCTATACCTACGCTCGAAGTCGTGCTCACGAAGAGGTATCGACCTTTCAAAGCAATGGGTACCGATACGTGTTGAGCGTGGCTTGAATGGCCAAAAAACAAGTGATCACCCGTCAAAGCTTCGTATGTCACACGAGTATGAAACTAGCAGCTGACAGTGTTGTGCTACAGTCTAACGCCTGGGACACTGGCTGCGAAGCGCCCGGAAGCGTGATGATCGGCTACGACTGGCTCAAGGCTGTTCACACCAGACCAGTGCTCGAAGTGGGCTGGTAGGTACCGGCACTTTTACATTTGACTCTTAAGCGTACCTGCACTTTTTCTTGCGTACCGCTACTTCTCGCATGTAGCCGGCCCGCTACTCTACCACTGACAGAGAAAGCGTCAGTGTCAGAGCGATTGGTAACGTTACATAAACTACACTAGGACTACGTGAATTACCTCAGATCTTGACGAATCACGTAAAGGCAAGCAGTGGCCCACCCTATCAGAAGTTCGCTTCTCCAAGGACGCTAGTTTGAAAAAGCTGTCTGATGCCTGCGTAAAGGTTGATTTAGGGTACTCTGTTTTCCAAAAAACGGATACATGGGAACGCCTTTGTCTAGGTGGAACGCCCTCTCCGAGCTCCCCGAGGCTCTCCGAGCTCAACGTGCACCTCCTGAATTTCCTAAAGGGCTTTATATGCTACTCCGACTCCGTTTACGGATGGGCAGGCGGACAGATACGGATGGATACGGACGGATACAATAAGACCCTTTTTCGTTAATGGTTCTCCGTAGGCTGTGGGTGCTGAAAACAATTCAGTTCCACCTAGACAAAGGCGTTCCAATGTGTCAGTTTTTTGGAAAATGGAGTACCCTAAATCGACCTTAACTATCCGTCCTAATTTCTGATAGTTACGGATACCCCCTTGGCTGTGATTGGTCCGCTAACTACATCATTACCGCCCATCCGTAAACGGAGTCGGAGTAGCATATAAAGCCCTTTAGTGCGTAACATATTTTCACTGCTGAAAACCTAGAAACGAAAAAAGTGTGTTGAGTTTTGGAGTTTGTAAGTTAGCGATGCTAGCGTTAGTTTGCTAGCTGTATATAATATTTCACTGGGTCTTGCAGCTGTTTGATTTACTGAAATTATTATGAAATGTGATAGTGTAACTGAGACGACACAGTAGAAATAATTCCTCTTTCAAGTAATAAGACCCTGTTCCCCAGGGTCCCCCAGTGTTGAGAATTAAATTAGCTGCACGGTCTGAAGAGATCTTGGGACGAAACCACTTTTTTGTTCTAAAACCGGGCTATAAGCCGCTTCGAAATATAAGCCATACAACCACTAGAAAACTGTAAAATCGGGGTACAAGCCGCGGCTTTACTTCCGAAAAATACGGTATACAAAATATATTTACATTACTTTTACATTTTACATTTATTCATTTAGCAGACGCTTTTATCCAAAGCAACTTCCAAGAGAGAGCTTTACAAAAGTGCACAGGTCACTGATCATAACAACGAGATAGCCCCAAAACATTGCGGGTAGCCAAAACATGAAGCATACATTGTGAAAAGAAAATAAGTGCCAATGGGAAGAACCATAAGAGCATGTAGTTAAACAAGTTACAATTAAACAGCATGAACCTCAAAAAAGTTTAAGAGTGTACCTGTAGAAAAAGCAAGCAACAATAATATAATTCACAGCGAGTACAAGAAGTTAAATCAGTTACAACTAACCAACAAGAGCAACAAGTCCCTCAATAAGAGTCATTGTGTTCCTGGAGGAAACTAACATCAGGTCCAGCAAATCATTCCTAAGTACCGTTATACTCCCGGAACAAGTGTGTCTTAAGCCTTTTCTTGAAGGTGGGGAGACAGTCAGTGTCTCTGATGGAAGTGGGAAGGTGATTCTACCATTTGAGGTCTTTGAGGACAATACTTGCTATACAGTGATTTATCAAGTTTAAAAATTTAGGAGAAGGATAGCCCACAGTTCAATACATACATCCGTTTTTTAACCACGGTTTTCAGTTCTGTTCGGTTCTGATGGCTTGGTACATAAGTGTTTTTTGTTATTCTATGCTTAGGCAACAGGAACAGTATGAATGTTTAAATGAGAAAAAATATAAATGTTTATTCCAAGACTCTTTTTTTATTTGACTTAAAAGCTGTGGTAACTCCTGTCGGCCTCCGCCAACAAAGCCAAAGCTTACCTAGAGGTCTTTGAATGCACTGCGGAGAAAGAGATGACAGAGGGTACAATGGTCTCACATATTCACTCTGTTCCTAACCGGCCGGCCTAACAAAGTGTTGGAAATATTTCTGTTATGCAAGCTAAAAAGAATGCTGTTGTGGAAGATATTTCATATAACCTTATGCAGAAGGAGAAGTTCTGTGCACCAGATTCTGGTGCGCAGAGGGGAAACCCGCCAGACGTTCTTCACAGCTGTTTCCACATGCAAATATTTTAGTAGACTAGTTTCCAACCCAGCGGCTGGTTAAATATAGGACAGAACACACGTTGGGTTAAACTAACCCAGCACGATGGGTTGACCATTTAACCCAGCATGTTGGGTTGATCATTCAACCCAAATATGGTTCATATTGACTAGAAGGCTGGGTTAATTTGACCTCATCAATGGCTTAAATGCTGGGTTTAAAACTACCCAGTTTGGGCTGTTTCCAACCCAGCAGATGGTTAAATATAGACATGTTTTTGAGCCGTTTCCGCTCTACTTCCTAAACTCCTCCCCTCGATGCAATCCACTTCCGTTCTGGCGGGCTGGGTTTGTTTTGCTAGCTAGCTCCGTTGTGCCGACAAAGCACTGATATCGCAGTGACAAAGAGGATATACAATTTACAACATGAAGAAAAGTGGTTCGGGAACAACGTGTGCGGTAGTTGGTTGCAAACACTCGAGAAAGCACCTGAACGAGTGGTTAGATAGAGTGCTACGACCACCAGTTTAAAACCTAGAATCGCCTCTAGCCTGTTACAGTTATACTACAGTAGTATGCTTATTGTTTGTAGGCTATTCACATTTTGTTGGTGTTCCTTTGTCCTATTGTTGCAGTGGATTTAATAATTATACATTGATATGTGGATATAATAATTCAAACCTTTCAAAGTGCCAATACACACATCTGTAAAAGCCCGGCATGAGGTGTGTAGCCAACCGGTGCTTGTTTAAAGCAGTCATAACTGGGTTCATAGGAAGAATAGATAGATAAGTAGGCACTTCAGGCAGTGACAAGACACTTAAATAAGGATAACAGTGTACTGCCTGTCTTGTCCTTCTGAAGTTGTTAAATTGAATAGGCTGAACATCAACATGTAACATCAATAGCCTAGAAATTCCAAACGAATTAGCTTTCAATGTTACGTATGCCTAGGCTACTTGGACCGTGTCCTGGCAATAAAGAGTGGAGTCAGGTGGCTGAGCGGTGAGGGAATCGGGCTAGTAATCCGAAGGTTGCCAGTTCGATTCCCGGTCATGCCAACTGACGTTGTGTCCTTGGGCAAGGCACTTCACCCTACTTGCTTCGGGCGGAATGTCCCTGTACTTACTGTAAGTCGCTCTGGGTAAGAGCGTCTGCTAAATGACTAAATGTAAATAAAGAACATTATGCTACATGTTTTGCCAGGATAACTGGCAAGACCATTGAATGTTCATGATGTTCCTGTGTGTTTATTCCTTTGACTGGGTACAACAACGCGATCAGTCAACCGACTATAAATGTTTTTAATGTCGGGCTACGAATTTATAGAACAACTTCTGTCTGATACGTGTGGCATCCTTTAGCCAAATAATTAGCCTACATTTTGCTGAGAGAGATAGACAACAAAATCACCGACTAGTCATCTAGCTAGTCATCTTCTGACATTGCCTTTGCTCCATGTTAAAAGCTCCAAAATGATGGACTGGCAAAAGCTTTATAACTATAAATCTACTCTAAAATGTACTTAAAAGTATGGCGATGACCGTGATCCCAAGCTAGCATCGACATCGCTGTGTTTACACCGGCAGACGCTTTGCAAACCTCTTCCGGCGGAAATGAAGTGCATTTGTGTAGCGTTATGGCGGCCCCCTGGGATTTGGCACGTAAACTTGTCTATAGGACAGAACACACGTTGGGTGAAACTAACCCAGCAAGATGGGTTGACCATTTTACCCAGAATGTTGGGTTGATCATTCAACGCCTCAATGCCTAGCTAGCATTACCTGAACAAGCTGTATACCAAAAAGAAGTAAGCACATACAACTATTTAAATGGAATCATAAACACAGAGAAAACATAACGTTGTTAGAAACTGGTTAATGTTCTGTAGACTACCTTTTCTATTTGTATCATCATCCACTTTTGGCGCCTTCACGAACGAACAGCCAGTCGTTAGCTAGACTAACTAGTACTTAGAGCTACGGTAAACAGTCGAAAAGCAGCTAGCTAGGTGCAAATAAAAACTCATTAAAACAAATCATTTGCAGTACAGTACGTTTATTTCGGTGGGGTTATTCTGTATAGTTAAAATTTGCCTCGTTGGCTAGACTAGTAAATGTAGACTTACGCCTGGGACACACTGCCTGCGATCGGCTGCGACGCGCCTGGAAGTATGGCGTGAAATTAGTGCCAGGAGAGCGAGTATGGCGTGAAATTAGTGCCAGGAGAGCGAGCTCTGTAAAAACGATTTGTAACTTGCAAAAAGGATTTCTGTCTCTGTAGAAAATGATTTGTGTACTTGCAAAAAATAGTTGTGTGTCTCCGTAGAAGAAGGAAAGATTTGTGTACTTGCAAAAAAGATTTGTAACTTGCAAAAAAGATTTGTGTACTTGTAAAAAAAAGTTTTGTGTCTCCGTAGAAGAAAAAGATTTGTGTACTTGTAAAAAAAAGTTTTGTGTCTCCGTAGAAGAAAAAGATTCATGTACTTGTAAAAAAAAGTTTTGTGTCTCCGTAGAAGAAAAAGATTTGTGTACTTGTAAAAAAAAGTTTGGTGTCTCCATAGAAGAAAAAGATTTGTGTACTTGTAAAAAATGGTTTTGTGTCTCCGTAGAAGAAGGCGGGAACACTGCTCCCAAAACCATCTAAGCCAATCAAATACAGCTAAATGGCAGGGAACTGCCGCGAAATCACTCAATATACTTAGTGGTTTTCATTCGAAATGAAAGCTGGCAGTAAATAATACACTCTAGAGTGAAAGATCCATATATTTTTTATTTATGCGCTTAACTTTCCCAGCCAACATTTGAGATCTATCCAGTGTGTCCAGCTCATGTTTAGTTTAGCATGGCGAATACACCAACATTAAAAAACATGTAAAGTTGTGAACGCTTAGTATGATGCTTACCGGCTGCAATTTAGCTGTACATTGTCCAACTAATGCTACGACTCTTATCCATTAATTTATACTGTTAAGAGTGTGCTAACCGAATAATCTTTAAATTATTCATTAAAGGTACATGCCCATGGATATTTTGAACTACTTACCAAATGACTCGCCATTGAAATCATCAGCATTCTAGTTTTGTTCTTATTCTCTGACGTTCTTTGTGTGATAGACAGACGAAAATGTCCAATGATACTAGACACAGAAATGGCTATATTTGATTGGCTTAGATGGTTTTGGGAGCAGTGTTCCCGCCTTCTTCTACGGAGACACAAAACCTTTTTTACAAGTACACGAATCTTTGTCTTCTACGGAGACACAAAACTTTTTTTTACAAGTACACGAATCTTTTTCTTCTACGGAGACACAACTTTTTTTACAAGTAGGCCTCCCAGCGGGCACCTTGATATCAATTTGAGGTCCAATATTAGTCAAGACTTGATCAAGATGCTGTATAACATAATTTAAAATTAAATTTGTATGGCAATTTATTCCAATGGTAGGTGGGTGAAAATAGGAAACTAATCCCACACAGAAATTGGTTGCATGTATATGTAGGCCAATATGTTTGAAGTCCGATTGACATAAATTCATCTTGTTATTTTAGACGTAGAAATTGATGTAATACAGACATCACATTGACATCAATGATGAGTATGTTTACTTAGGATTATATAATATAATACTATTATATTTATACATTTATATTAATCGTCAGCTTAATGAAGTTGAAATAGCATTTTTTATAGCTTATTGTCATGAGTATCTGGCAGTTTTCAGAAATACATCGGTGATTGGACGGCAATGTAGGCTACCACAATTGTTCCCAAATGTGAAGCTGGAAAGTGTTAATTAGTGTTAAATTTATAGTCGGTCTAATGTTTCACAGTGAAAAAACATTGATATTTGATGTCTGAAAAACAAAAACTACAATTTTTTTTTTACTACTAATGATTTCCTTTTGGCAGTTCAACAGATCTAGACACAATGCCCATTTAATGAGGATTTCTCTGCTGTTTAAAACCACACCTGTAGATGGCGCTGTGTTAGTAGCTTCTGGTTATGACAAGGTAAAGTGTGAGCCGCGAGAATCCACGGACCCAAAGGAACGACCCAACGTCAACGGAAAATATTTTCACATCGTGAACTGTGTTCAGCTCATCATCTTTTAATCAGGTGGTTAAATGTGCTGACATCTCATGAAATGTAAAACATTAGTTAAACTTCGAAGAACGTGTGTTTTAATGAAACATTTAGCTACTATTTCTGGTACTTTTTGTGTATGCTATAGCTCTAATCTCCCGCCAGTGAAAGCTAATGTAGCCTGAATAATGCTACTAGTAGGCCAGTTGAAGCTGTGTAAAAAGGAGTAGCGTCATATGTCCGTTTGCCACAGTAATGTCGATGTAATTCGGAAAAAGTGCAATTGAATAGACAAAAACTACGCTACAAACGCTTTAGTAGTAGCCAGTAACATTAGCATGGTAGTATTGCTATGAGTATAATGCTAGGTCACTTAGCGTTAGCTAAGCTAGCTAGCTAGCCTACAGTTTTGGAAAAATAACTTGCACTGTGGAGACTTTTGGAAATATTTGAAACTCAGTCTAGAATGGGTTAAGTGTATGGTTTTTAAATGTCAAAGAGGTAAATGTTAATTTTACGTTTGTTGAACTAATAACTTATAAATAGGCAGGTCCCATGATTTTACGGTACTTTACACATAAGCATGCAGAATGCATTGTAGCACTCAAAATAATCTAAAATGGCGGAAAGATCTCCGCCATTTTAGATAATTTTCAGTTTCAAGCAACGCTGTCTTAACTGGCCAGTCGTTATGTATCAGCTTGATCCTGAATTCAAAATTACAGCACTTGACAGACTGTTATACGTTTTTCATGACGTAAATCAACAAATAGTTTAATAAATGAAATAAATGAATTTAAATAATACAAATTATTAACAAATATTTGGAAATAAAAATAAATTAGTTATATAAGAAAAAATATTCCATAAAATGAAATATTAGTAGATTAATAATAAACTGAGCTTTAAAAACAAGTTTGCTTTTTGGCAGCTATACTTTGTGTGATGGCATACCACCGAAACTGGCGGAAACG
The DNA here is from genome assembly GCF_038355195.1 of Osmerus mordax. Lineage (NCBI taxonomy): Eukaryota > Metazoa > Chordata > Actinopteri > Osmeriformes > Osmeridae > Osmerus > Osmerus mordax. The sequence continues at coordinate 1,919,829 of NC_090070.1, forward strand.
TCATGCTGAAGTGCTGGCTCTTGCAGCTGATGATTCAAATAGCAGTGATGCAGATGTGTTGCTGAGGGCTCAGTCCAGTGAGGATGAAACTGTGTGTTTGTCACCTTCAGCTGATGCCAACATCTCGTATTACGACTCTGATGTATTAGTGCTGTCTTCTGAAACTGACTGAGGTTGCTGACAATCTGTCTGAGGATTCTGCAGAGGAAACTGCTCCTGATCTGGTTGATGAAGTTGCATCTTGGGCAGTTACCAACAAATGCAAGCAGTCTGCACTAAATGAACTATTAGAAATTCTAAGGCGCCAAGGACATCGCCTCCCCAAGGATGCCAGAACACTGCTGAAGACCCCTAAAAGAGTGGCAACAGTTGAAATGTGTGGTGGACAATATTTTTTACATTTAGTCATTTTAGCAGACGCTCTTATCCAGAGCGACTTACAGTAAGTACAGGGACATTCCCCCGAGGCAAGTAGGGTGAAGTGCCTTGCCCAAGGACACAACGTCAGTTGGCATGACCGGGAATCGAACTGGCAACCTTCGGATTACTAGTCCGACTCCCTCACCGCTCAGCCACCTGACTCCCCAATATGCTTTTTTTGGTATTACATCTGGCATTTTGAAAGTTTTAGCCCAGTGCCCTGATTTCCATGAAGATCGCATAGACATGTGCATCAACATTGATGGTATTCCACTGTTTAAATCATCAAATATGCAGACGTGGCCAATCCTGTGCAATTTCCATGCTTTTGCACCCTTTATTGTGGCACTCTATTGTGGAAAGGCAAAACCCAGCCCAGTTCAAGATTACCTGTCTGATTTTCTTCAGGAGTTGCAGCAACTTAAGCAAGATGGCATAGTCCATGGAGAGAAAAGTGACTTCAAGTGACTCAAGTGACTCAAGTGAAAAGTGACTTCAAGTGACTGTAAAAGCCTTCATTTGTGATGCACCAGCCAGATCATTCCTGAAGTGTATAAAGAATCACAATAGCTACTTCGCTTGTGAGCGCTGCACAGTTAGAGGCACATATGTGGGACGAGTTGTTCTCGGTGCTACAGCACCTGGTGTTGTTGCAAGGTCTGAAGCAGAATTTGGTAGACTACAAAGACCACCAAATTGAAAAATCCCCACTGACCCTAGCTGGGATTCCATGCATTCGACCATTTGCATTGGACTACATGCACTTGGTGTGTTTGGGTGTAGTTAGGAGAATGCTTCACTACATGAAGGGAGGACCCAACACATGCAGACTATCTTTTCAGAAAAGGAGTGAGATTTCGGATAAACTCATGGCATGGAATGGAGAACTTCCTAGTGAGTTTGCCCGGCAGCCTAGGAGTTTACTGGAATTGGACAGGTGGAAGGCTACAGAACTCAGACAGTTTCTGCTTTATACTGGACCAGTGGTTCTGAGAAGAGTGGTTTCACGTGCTGTATACAATCACTTTCTTTCCTTGATGGGTTGCGGTGTCAATACTGTTGAATTCTGATGATGCAGAGCGTGAGGAACACTTGGACTATGTCAGAGAGGTACTCATGTACTATGTGAGGAAGTGTGAGGATATATATGGAAACACCTTCACTGTGTACAATGTGCACTCACTAACTCACTTAGCAGATGATGTAGAACACTTCAGATGTTCACTGAATGATGTTTAATGCTTTCCATTTGAGAACTACCTGCAGACTCTAAAGAAAATGGTCAGACAATCTCGCAATCCTATAGCCCAGGTTGCCAAACGTCTAGCAGAACTAGAACATTCTACAAAATGTAGGCCTTTTACCAAAGAGAGCTTTACTCGCATCTCCACAAGACCACGAGATTGTTGTTTCATCCTTCAGAACAAGGACTTTGTATTTGTGAAGGAAATACGCGAAGAAGGCACCTTGGTTTGTGATGTCCTACGCCAATACCACACAGAGAGTTTCTTCAATGATCCTTGTGATTCTAAACTGCTCAACATCGTCCGTGTTAGTGACATGAGCAGAACTAGACGTCGACTGATCAGCAAACAACAGTTGCATCGTAAAGTTGTCTGTCTGCAAGCCAACCCTGGTGAAGCTGACACAGGGTATATTTTGTTCCCCATGCTGCATCATATAGAACGCAAGTAACTGAATTGTAAGTATGTTACTAAAATTAATGTTCCTCAGGGCTTTTCCAATAACTATCATTGTCAGGGTGTGCAGGTTGTATACAATTATTGAGTGTGGAGGGGAAAATGCTACCGTTATGTGGATTGAGAGCAACAGTTGCCTAAAGTTAGTTGTTGTAGTTGCCTGAATCTCTGCATATTTTGTTCTGGTTGTTGTTCAGGTCTCATGATGTGGGTCAGGGCAGTTTGGACAGAGCCAAAGGGAGAAGAAGAGGGAGTCATCCCGGAGGTTTGGGTGAAGGATAACATGGTTTACTGGCCAACAGGAGCTAATGTAACCAAAGCAGCCGAAGAAATGCCACAACCAGCAAGCAGCTGGCAAAAGTTTCCACTGCTGAAAATCAAAATCAACTCAAGTAAGTTTTACATAAATAATTTAAGCTAAATCTGGGTTTTTCTACTACTCAAATCAAGTTAGTTATTATAAGCCTGCTTGTTCCATTTACTTCAGAGAAGCGAGAAGAGTGTGAAGCATTCGACCAAACAACAACTGCAGAGCTAAGTGAGGAAGAATGCACTCCTGTTAGGAGGGTGAAGAAGAAAAAATACCCAGGGTTTATCTTAGGTATACAATAACTGCACATTGTGGCAGGCCCATAGTTTCTGGTGCTGGATAAAAGTATATGTTGTGACACTATGCATTGTGGTAATACTGTTGTTTCTCTTCTTACACAGATGAGGATGAAAGCAGCTCAGATGGTGCTGGAACCGGATGTGGCAATGTGCAGAAACCATGTGTGGAAGCACAGTCACAACACAGTAAGCAAACTGTTAAGTATCATAACTTTTATATATATATTTTATCTGAAAGTGCTTAATGCGATCCATCCTTGCCAAAACCACCAAGGGTTCAACAAAAGAGACTTAGATCTAAGTCCCACAGTCTCCTACACATCCCTCAAACTACACCGAAAAGATCACACACTCAGCACAAAAGTTCCAGCTCTCCATTCCACAGCACTCCGCGCCAGAGATCCCACACACCGCGCCAGAGATCCCACACACCGCGCCAGAGATGCCACACACCGCGCCAGAGATCCCACACACCGTGCCAGAGGTCCCACACACCGCGCCAGAGGTCCCACACACCGCGCCAGAGATCCCACACACCGCGCCAGAGATCCCACACACCGCGCCAGAGATCCAACACACCGCGCCAGAGATCCCACACACCGCGCCAGAGATCCCACACACCGCGCCAGAGATCCCACACACCGCGCCAGAGGTCCCACACACCGCGCCAGAGATCCCACACACCGCGCCAGAGATCCCACACACCGCGCCAGAGATCCCACACACCGCGCCAGAGGTCCCACACACCGCGCCAGAGATCCCACACACCGCGCCAGAGATCCCACACACCGCGCCAGAGATCCAACACACCGCGCCAGAGATCTCACACACCGCGCCAGATATCCTACACACCGCGCCAGAGATCTCACACACCGCGCCAGAGATCCCACACACCGCGCCAGAGATCCCACACACCGCGCCAGAGATCCCACACACCGCGCCAGAGATCCCACACACCGCGCCAGAGATCTCACACACCGCGCCAGAGATCCCGCTCTCCTCACCACAGCTCTACACACCAGCACTCCCAGTCTACTCATCAGTGGTCCCACACTCCACATAGGGGAAACCAGCACAAAGAGGGTGGTGAACCATTCCCATTAGATAATGGAAGTTAGTATACCTCCTTATTTTACTAACAGTGGTGTTTTTGCAAATGGGACTTATGTTCATTTTCATTCCGATTTGCCTTTCAGAGTTCCAAAGACGGGTCCTCTATCTGCTGGCCGATATTTGTGAAAAGCTGTCCCAGGTGGGCCAAAACTGTGAGCCCCCAGACTCTCAGTTCCACCTGGTGAAGATGAACAGCAGGCGTGAGCTCAAGAATCTGGAAGGGCAACTGGCTGATAAAGGAAAGAAAAATCTCATGGTCAGTTTAACTATGCCAGGCCAATAGTAATACTGTTCCTATCATATTCAGTGTTTTCTGTGTTCCTGATAGGTATTTTTTATTATCAGATGTCTCAGTTGGTCAAGATTGGGGGTGCAGATCTTGAGGACTGTGTGAAGAATATGATGAAAAGGTAAATTAATCCATAATATAGTTTCTCTCAGTCACTTTGGTGCCTTTCTCATATCAGAATTTAAAATGTCAAAACTTCACATCTAGTCACATCATAAAAGCTCTGTTGAATAGTCACATTTAGGTATTAAGTAATTGCCTGAGTCATTATATGAAGTATTGAATAAGTTGTCATATGCAGTTTGTCTTTAATAATTTTTCAATTTCTATTACACATTAATGAATTGCTGTTTTGTAAATCAGTATACTCTTCTTGTATGACAATTAATTACATGATCTGCCGACAAACTGCAGTACAAACTTAACTGTAAAATCAACTGTTCATTCAAATGGCACTGACTTGTTGATTGGCATAAGTACTTGCTTTTGAGACATAAAGTAAGCATTTTACAAAGCATTGTGTGGGGCAGTTTGTACTGATTGGATCGAGCAATGTACTTAACCCTTGTGCTGCCTTCGGGTCACATGACCCAAAGGCTCATAATGAACCATCCGTTGTGTTTACCCAATTTTACCCAATACAAAAAAAATAAAAATAATTTTCTTTTAACCTTCGCAATGTGGGGGGTCTGAGACAGCCCAACGGTTAAAAGAAAATGCTTCACTTTGTTTTTGTATGCGGTAAAGTTGTCGCAATACGATGGTGGGTCAGAATGACTGATGGGTCAGAATGACCCTAAGAGAATACAAGGAAGGCCATTGGACACAGAGTCCAAAATTCATAAACACGAAACACGAAAATTTCGGACTCAGTGTGCAAAGGCCTTTACTGTTGTGCAAACGTTAATGATAATTTGAGAAATGCACCAAAGTGAAGAAACTAAGACAGTCGTCCTCTGCTTGAAGGCTCCGCCGCTCCGGTCACTTAATTGTATTGTTCATTCAGCTTAACCAATATTGGTTTCTGATTTCAGTTGATTGTTGTTTTTCCTTTTACAGAGTTCTTACAAACAAGTTGATGGCTATGATGAACATGGATGGCACAGGGCCAAAGAAAGCCTTTGGCAAAACAAGGCTTTGCCAAGTTATAATAGGTAATTGTGTAATACTTCATCACTTCGAGTATGGTTTTATCTGGATCCATTCTGTCCAACCTCTGAGATGCTCAGCTTGAGTGTATGTACCAGTGATGGTTTCTGAAAATGTATTCTTTACATTCTAATGTCCTAAAATTCTAATAAATGTTGCTCCATCTTCATTCAGGTGCTGTACAGCAGTCAAAACCAGCATCGTCAGAGGTGGATATAAAAAATCATATGAAGAACTATCTCCGGTCTGCTCCCGACAGATATGGGGGTATGGGACGCCAAAAGGGCCAGACAGCAGTCGATCTTTGTTCAGGATCAGAATGAGTATTTGACAAAATCCAGCCTACATTTGTACTTTTAAATTTGAAGCTGATGAATAAAACTTTTCTTAAATTTGATTAAGTTTGAGTTATTTTTTGGTTGTCGAGAATAGGTGTGTGGATGTCAAATGGACATCATGTTTTTGACATCAGTTTGATTTGCATATTTGACCTATTGTTTGATGTCAATGTTGGATCTAAATTTAATGTATTTTCAACATCAGTGTTTGAATGTAAAATGGACATCAAGTTTTTGACATCAACTTGATTTGCATATTTGACCATTTTTTTTACGCCAATGTTTGATGTAAATTTTATGTATTTTCAACATCAATTGCCCACTGGGCTACACGAATCTTTTTCTTCTACGGAGACAACTTTTTTTTTACAAGTACACGAATCTTTTTTGCAAGTTACAAATCTTTTTTGCAAGTACACAAATCTTGCCTTCTTCTACGGAGACACAAAACTTTTTTTTGCAAGTACACGAATCATTTTCTACAGAGACACAAATCCTTTTTGCAAGTTACAAATCGTTTTTACAGAGCTCGCTCTCCTGGCACTAATTTCACGCCATATGGAAGCGCCTCCTTTTTATTTCGGTGCCCATGTTATCAAATGGGACCGACCACACTGGCTGCGAAGCGCCGCGATTGCCTGTTTCGGCAGCTGGTCGAAATTTTTCGCGAGACGCTTGCAAAATCGGCTGCAGGATGATGAAATACACCATATTAGTTGATATATTTGAATAAAAAAAAACATGTTATTAAGATTTTACTCCATTAATTGTAGACTACGGTGAACATTTGTAAAGTTGTAGACTTTATAATTACACAATGTTGGTAACGAACGTCCTTTACATGTGGTTACCCTGATGAAAACGAATGAAATTAAACGGATTGATCCGTTGAGCTAGCATGCCCGTAGATGTTTTGTTTGTTTGAGAGAAATGAGTTGTCACGCGTTGCACACAACACACACGCAGACATAGCCTACCGAGAGAGAACCCCCAAGTCGATTTCTAAAATCAGCATCAAATGAATTCTCGAAGTTGAAAAGCACAGGGAGTTGTTGTATGTCAGCAACAATTTTTCAAGGACAACGTAGATAAGGATCAATGCTGGGATATAGCCAATGCCATGTTTATGTACCATGTCAGCGTAAAGGAAAGCTCAGAGTAGCTGAAAGGCTTGGTGACCGGCGCGGAGAAATGCCCGTCTGGTGTGAACAGCTTTTGCTCAGTCGTAGCCGATCGTGGCGCTGCGCGGCGCGTCCAGGCGCTTCGCAGCCAGTGTGTCCCAGGCGTAAGTTAGCCGGTTGCAAACTGAGGTGACGGCTAATATCCTCAACAACACCTAAGCTAGGACTTGGAGAATCTCACCATTCAGTTGCTTCAAGAAATTTGGCTACACCGCCGGACTAGTATTTTTGCTGTCCCTAGTCTTGGTAGGTAGGCTACAACAGATATAACCCTTTAGTAAATGAGCAAAATATGTCACTGCCGTTGTGCGTGGACCCTGCTGACTGTACAAAACTTAAGAGCCGTTGAGAAGACCGTTGACAAAGTTTAGTTTATGCTGCAGATAAACCAGCAGCTGGGTTAAAGTGAGGCAGGCGCTGGGTAAGGTACCAGGTTACGTAGGGGTGAAAGAGAGGAGGAGGACAATTTGCATTGTTTCGACTGTTGCCGAGAATGACCCAGCCACTAACCCAGCAGCTGGGCTGCACAAAAACTACCCAGCACCATGGAAATAACCGAACAGGCTCAACCCAGCGTTTGGGTAGAAAAAATAACCCAGCATTTTTTAGAGTGTAGTAGAACAACACGCTTCTACAAAGCTAATCATAAAAGAACCCAGTGCTTGCTCTGCTGATCAAGCAGTCGGAGACACTTCATCAAAACAGCCGAGGCTTGATTTTAAACAGAAGTATTTCCAGTCTCTAAGCCAGGCAGAACTAAACAGACTGATTGCCAGGTATGTTGTCAAGAGACATGCGACCTATGTCAACAGTTGAGTCTGTTGCCTTCAGGCAACTAATTAGCAACATACAATGATATAACATTTTACAGTTGTCTTGTCCCACACTGTGCCACTGCAACACTAAAATATTATAACAACAGTTAGGTCCATAAGTATTTGGACATTGACACAATTGTCATCATTTTGGCTCTGTATACCACCACAATGAATTTGAAATGAAACAATCAAGATGTGCTTTAAGTGCAGACTTTCAGCTTTAATTTCAGGGTATTTACATCCAAATCAGGTGAACGGTGTAGGAATTACAATACATTTTATATGTGGCCCCCCCCTTTTTAAGGGACCAAAAGTAATTGGACAATTGGCTGCTCAGCTGTTCCATAGCCAGGTGTATGTTATTCCCTCCTAAAGGGAGTTCGTTATTTCATTGACAAGGAGCAGATAAAAGGTCTAGAGTTCATTTCAAGTATGGTATTTGTGTTTGGAATCTGTTGCTGTCAACTCTCAATATGAAGTCCAAAGAGCTGTCACCATCAGTGAAGCAAGCCATCGTTAGGCTGAAAAATCAAAACAAACCTATCAGAGAGATAGCAAAAACATTAGGTGTGGCCAAATCAACTGTTTGGTACATTCTTAAAAAGAAAGAACACACTGGTGAGCTCAGCAACACCAAAAGACCCGGAAGACCACGGAAAACAACTGTGGTGGATGACAGAAGAATTATTTCCCTGGTGAAGAAAAACCCCTTCACAACAGTTGGCCAGATCAAGAACACTCTCCAGGAGGTAGGCGTATCTGCGTCAAAGTCAACAATTAAGAGAAGACTTCACCAGAGTAAATACAGAGGGTTCACCACAAGATATAAACCATTGGTGAGTCTCAAAAACAGGAAGACCAGATTAGAGTTTGCCAAAAAACATCTAAAAGAGCCTGTACAGTTCTGGAACAACATCCTATGGACAGATGAGAACAAGATCAACTTGTACCAGAATGATGGGAAGAGAAGAGTATGGAGAAGGGAAGGAACTGCTCATGATCCAAAGCATACCACCTCATCAGTGAAGCATGGTGGAGGTAGTGTTATGGCGTGGGCATGTATGGCTGTCAATGGAACTGGTTCCCTTGTATTTATCGATGATGTGACTGCTGACAAAAGCAGTAGGATGAATTCTGAAGTGTTTCGGGCAATATTATCTGCTCAGATTCAGCCAAATGCTTCAGAACTCATAGGACGGCGCTTCACAGTGCAGATGGACAATGATCCGAAGCATACTGCGAAAGCAACCAAAGAGTTTTTTAAGGCAAAGAAGTGGAATGTTCTGCAATGGCCAAGTCAATCACCTGACCTAAATCCAATTGAGCATGCATTTCACTTGCTAAAGACAAAACTGAAGGGAAAATGCCCCAAGAACAAGCAGGAACTGAAGACAGTTGCAGTAGAGGCCTGGCAGAGCATCACCAGGGACGAAACCCAGCGTCTGGTGATGTCTATGGGTTCCAGACTTCAGGCTGTCATTGACTGCAAAGGATTTGCAACCAAGTATTAAAAGTGACAATTAGATTTATGATTATGTTAGTTTGTCCAATTATTTTTGGTCCCTTAAAAAGGGGGGGCCACATATAAAATGTGTTGTAATTCCTACACCGTTCACCTGATTTGGATGTAAATACCTTGAAATTAAAGCTGAAAGTCTGCACTTAAAGCACATCTTGATTGTTTCATTTCAAATCCATTGTGGTGGTATACAGAGCCAAAATGATAAATTGTGTCAATGTCCAAATACTTATGGACCTAACTGTATCTGTGTGCGTTAACTTGATTATAGAAGCAGGAATTAAAAGTAACGCAAACATTACTTTCCCTTGTAACTAATTATTTTTCTATGCAGTAACTAGTAAAGTAATGCAGTTACTTCTGAAATAAGTAATTAGTAACTGTAACTAATTTTCGGTAACGTTCCCAACACTGGTCATATGGCACGGCCGGGAATTGAACCGGCAACCCTGTGATCAATAGCCCGATTCCCTAACCTTTCAGCCATCTAACCCCCATATATATATGAATATGTAACAACTTTACACTGAGTTTATCATCTCAAACAGTTCAAAAATCATGATTTTTCCAGAATCAGAATGGGATTTATTCGCCATGAAAGTTTGCACAGACAAGGAATTTGCTTTGGCAGGAAGGTGCATACAATAAACATATAGGGACCTAAAATTTAAATATGTGGACTATCTATACTAAGGGTACATAAACTAGCAGTACTAAGTGGGATTAGAATTAAATTAAATATACAATAAAATATAAGTTGCCGTAAATTACAATATAAAAATACAAAAATACAAATATTACAAAAAATACAAATGTACAAGATACAATTTTGTAATGCAGTGCAAAAAGCAGTGTGTTTTAAGCAGGAAGTCATTAGAGTCAGTGTTGTCCCTTGGCCTTGTTAAAGAGGCCAACAGCGGAAGGGAAGAAACTGTTTTTGTGGTGTGAGGTATTGGTCCTGATGGACTGCAGCCTTCTGCCGGAGGGGAGTGACTGAAACAGGGAGTGTCCAGGGTGGGAGGAGTCGGCCACAATCTTCCTCACTCGCCTCAGGGTCCTCGAGGTGTGCAGGTCCTCGAGGGTAGGCAGATTGCAGCCAATCACCTTCTCAGCAGTGCGGATGATACGCGGCAGCCTGCTCTTTTTTGACCCGATTGTATTGTTAAATGAAAGCTATCTCTCCCGTAATCGATATCACGCCATCTGCTTTGCAAGACAGCAATAATTCCGTTCAACCACAAGGACCATTACGATTTAGTTGTGCAATTAGCTATAAGACTGTTGTGTATGCCATAGTCGTAGCTGCCAGCAGATGTCACTGTTGAGTAAAGGTTTCGAGCGTTTAAAAGGCCCCGACTCAAATGTTTCAATTGTCTCTGTGTTTCAGAAAGCCTCGGTTTGCCTATCCCTAGTTTTAGATATAATCTTATATGGTCGTGTGGACAATAAGACACGGACGCGGTCTCTTTTCACAACTTGTATTTTCCAACTGCTCTTCTTGACATCGTCATTCAAACAGCCCTCACTGACTTCACGTAATACTTACGTCAGCATCATGCCTACGGCAACTCCCGAGGGACAAAACACCCTTGTCCGTTGAACATAGAAAGGTCTGCTACAGTAGCCTGGTCCTAACCAGACCCTCGTACATTTCATTTGTACAGAGGGTCTGGGATCGCTACATTGACAAGTGTTAACTTCCTTGAAGGCGGGTACTGTGATGAAGTTTAAAACTATTGGATCTGCCCAGAGCCACTCTGATCTGCCATAACCAATCTCTAGGGTTCGCCTTAGCCAAGTCCTTCACCACTACTGTAACGGAGCTAGCTGCCGTAGCTGGAAAATCAAACTTTTCCCGAACCCCGTGGGTAGGTGGGCCACAACATCATGGCCACCATGATGTCAGGAGTCAGGTGGCTGAGTGGTTAGGGAATCTGACTAGTAATCTGAAGGTTGCCAGTTCGATTCCCGGCCGTGCAAAAATGACGTTGTGTCCTTGGGCAAGGCCCTTCACCCTACTTGCCTCAGGGGAATGTCCCTGTACTTACTGTAAGTCGCTCTGGATAAGAGCGTCTGCTAAATGACTAAATGTAAATGTCTAAATGTAAACAAAACTTATCAAAGATTGTTCTTGCTCCGGCTTTAACTTTTGGATATTCAGCAGCGACTCGCCGCCATTACTGAACTAAAACTCAAACTAGCGAACGACATCAACGTCATCGTTCTCAGCCACTCCCTCTGTTCGCTGATTGGACCTACAAAAATGTTGTTTCCAAAAACCGACTAATACACCGAAATCGCAGACCTAGTACAGAAGCAAAATCAAAATTGAGCGGACGTACGTAAGTATATTAGACATTCTCCATCAGAGAATGTCTAATATGGGGAGAACTGCCACTCTCGGGAAACTTCCGTCTTCTGAACTGGTTGCAGTTCCACTCTAGTTCCATATGAGGGCGGTAACGGTTGAGTGCAGAATGAATGGAGGTCTATGGAGCTATACCCCTCAAAATCCACATTTCTCAGGATATCATTTTTTGTCTAGTAATTTGAATGTTGAATTCGAAAGGGGAGGCAAAAAAAATACACACTGCTGGGTTTTAGATTTTTTAAGTCGCCTTTTGTTCTAAAAAGCCTTGTCAATGACGTCATACACATTGTACGGCCATTGCATTACGGCAAGCTCTGGTCACTTCTTTTTTCTCTCTCGAGGCATCAACAACACAGCTGACAGGTTAGGCTCTCCCTGTCAATACACATGCTAGAAAGAGTTTTGGTTTGCTAATGTTGTTGCTAATGTTGCTAATGCTCTGACATTCTGGTTCCGCTTTGGATGCCATCAAGCGGGATCTCTGGTCGTAGTTAGTCCTTCCCTAACCAACTACAATTGTACAAAACTACAATTGAATCTGAGATTTCTCAACGACAATCAGGTGAAAGAGACAAATTTAGCCGCCCAAGCACCCATAAATTTCATGTCAGCACCTCAAAAAATAATAATAATTAAAAAATAAAAATTATTATTGTTTATTTGATTATTATTATTATTATTATTATTATTTGATACTTGTAGTTCATGAACAAAGAGGCATCCTTAGTTTTTCGTCTAGTAGAATTTTTTTTTATACAATTTAAAAAGTATGTCTATTGGATGTGTGTTTGCTTTACAGTAAGTGATGCTTTTGACTTTAGCTTTTTAAAGTAGTTCAACACAGGTAATCCCATTTGTTTAATTGATTTTTATGATGTATGCTATACAAAAAATGTCTTTATGGTTAAAAGTACATGACATTGTTTACAAGAGCACAGATTCTACATAGATCTAGCCTCTTAATTTTGCTCTCATAGTGCACCAGATTCATGCATTTAACTTTAAAATTGTATACATTTTCTTCCGGGAGAGCATGCCCCCGGACCCCCCTAGAGAGTCGGGGGTTCGCCGTATCCTTCACAACTTTTTTACCCCTGACCTGTTTGCATGCCTGTCATTAGCAAGGGGGTTTAGCACTTTTGCAAGGCACTGTATTCATGTCACATTCTCATTGGGGGCTGAGCACCCCTAAAGGTCTGATCCTAGAATCGCCCCTGGTGCGGCCTATATTCTGGTGCGGCCTGTACGATTTACAAACACAAAGCTCCCATCCTGGTTGGGTGCGGCTTATAGAAAATGCGGCTTATTTTCCGGAAAATACGGTAGTAAGTATATCCAATGGATTAGATGTCTGTAATTCATATGCCTGAATAAGTAATACACTTAAATCCAACAAAAATGATTGACTAGTTTATCTATGTCCAAAGCACTATAATTTTTGCCTCCAAGTCAGCCAGCACCGATGGAGTTGGCCGTTCCGCGGTTACAATGGCTCCTTGACGCATCATTAGGGAAGATGGGAAATCTGATCATGACTTTATTCATTTACCAAATAGGAAATAGCATTTGGGCCAAATGGTTCCTATTTACCCGTGCTGTGGGTGCAATTTCCTCAACTCTCCATCACATTGCTTATGGCCGTGTGGTATTTCTTAAAAAATTTGGAAGTGGATTTTCATCAAGGCAAGAACAAGGTGTATTGACACAGAAGAGGTAAAGCAAGTCAGTAAAAATGGCAAATAATATGTGTGCAGGGAATATTTTGAGATGAGAGTTTAAATGACATTTGACAGCATACAGAAACCTTGAGATTGATCATAAAGGACAGCAAATACTTTGAAGAGGCCAGGCAAGAACAGTAATTAGAAAATGTAATTTCCCTTTTGGTTTATCTTTCCTTTCGGCAAGACTCTGGCCTGGGTGAAATCTCAGAACCAGTTACAAGAAATGTATAATGTCCCTAGAGTATCATTTGTTCTCAACCAGAGCTGGTTAATAGGATAAACATCTGCTATGACGGCATAACACCACAACACTCTCCTCACAACCACATGGGAATATGCAGTTAGTTAATAGCATTCTGAATAGGACTGATAAGGTCATAGTTCACAGATTTCATACACTTAACAATGCTCATTATGATAGCTTGAGAATCTAGTTTGATATTGTAGAAATGTTGTTTAATATTTTCTTTACTTCCTTTTCCTTTCCGAACCAAACCAATTAAACCCGGAAACAAAAATTTGGTATTTGGTCTTTTATCCAAACATTTAATCATGAATATCCATGTAATTATGTAAGAATGAATTAGAAACAGGTGTTGTATACAAAGGTATACAGTATATTGTGTCAAGGATTGACTCAATTGCATAATTGAAGGGTGTAAAGCTCTCAGCCAAAGTGAGGGGTTGGCAACAATTTTATCACCTGGTTGGCCTGTTCAACTGCTATTTCTTGCCCACCACCACTCTTCAACGCACATACATATGTAACTTTTTTTAAAGTTGAGAAGGACAATTTTGAGTGATAAACAGAAGAGGAAAGAAAAAGGCAGTGGTCTATTAATTTTTTCCAGAGCTGTATATATATATATATATATATATATATATATATCTCACAGTGATGTGATGGCAGGTTGTCTGAGGTGGCCTTTTGTAGCTTTTAACCTTCTGGCTACATCATTTTATATTGGGCACATGATGGATGGCATTTCAGAGTAATACTGTGTCATGTCGCTATGAATCAGCTCTGCCGCTCATACACAACATTAAATTCAGCCTGTCTCTGTCATCTACAACATGTATGGGATGTGATAGGTGAACTTTGTGATAGGTGAAATAATTTGATATATTCATAAACAAGACTCAGACCATTGTGGTATTAGAACATTTTAATTCCTTGTTAATGACAAGATACGTGATTAAATATAGCATTATAAATGTAAATCTCCTGGTCCTAACTGGTCCCAACTGGTCCAAACTAAATTGTACATTAAACCTTTAAATATACATTTATAACCGTACAAACAACCACACACAATATGGGAAAAAATTCAGGTTTCCAGAATTAACATATATAGGCTTCTGTATGACCTTGTGTGTGAGCTTTGACAGAGCTGCTCAAGTGGAAATGATCTAACAGGAAAACTAGTGGTTGATTATGTTTTGGACTTTCCTCAAAGAGAAATATGAAACAGAAATTGATTTTACATCTTTAATTTTATAATCTGATTGACCCTGATGACTGCAGGGCTCTGGTATTCTAAATCTCTGTAATGACCATCCCAGTCATTAAAGCAAATACATCTATTTATGTAGTATCACAGTATTTTTTTACGCTCTTGCATTTTTATTTCATAAAGATTTCTGTGAATGTTTTTACTAACTGGAATTTTACAATATATCAAAACCACAGCAAAAGTAATAACCAATCAACACACCTGAACCAACCCCGTTCTATAGCCCTCTACGCACTTACTATTACATGTTTATACAGATTTCTGACTGTTTTTTTTTCCGTATGTTTGGAACTCACCGAGCTCTGCTAGCTACCTACTATGCCTTCCGTGGCAACAATATGTGACACGCTCTGGTGAAAAGGGGCGGTTGTCGGCCAACTAATTTAGCAATTGTTTTACATTGAAATCTGGAAATAGTTGAAGATACGCGTATCTGAATGTTGATAAACCAGGAAAGCTCTAGCCCACATATTCTGCTTCAAAGATTTTAGACCTTTTCACGCTTTAAAGATCCTGTAAAGTCAATTCCATGATTTGCTTCTCAATACATTATATACGTGTGAAATGAGTTCCTGAAAGCATGTGCAAAGCGCTAAAACTTTGTCGCACCGAAATGTGTAGTTAGACCGTAGAACAGTTTCTCTTCCGTTTTCAGATCAGGTTTTAATGGTGTGGGGCCAAAAAGTGACCCATCTACGTCATTTCGACCCATCTACGTCAGATCACTGACTGCTGTACTGTTATTGTAGCCTACATCAGCTAGCTAGCTAGCTTCAGGATGCCTCCCTCCACCCGCAACTGCATCTTCCCTGGATGCAAAAACTTCAGTTGCGCTGCAACACTATTTAATTTCCCTATTGATGAGGAAAGGAAAAATAGGTGGATTGATTTTGTGAAGAGCCATGTTGATGGAAAGCTTCGGATAAACTCCGACAGCCGCCTCTGCAGTGACCATTTCACGGCGGATAGTTTTAACATGGACCAGAGACAGACGGGGTTCGCGGACACACGGCTTCTCTTGCAACGCGGAGCCGTACCGAGCATCGCCCTCCCGGCCGTTCCTCCTCCGGTCGCACCTGGACAATCCACCGCCGCCAGCAGTTCATCACTCTGTTCTGTGTGCTTGTTTTAATTATACTAGATAACTTTTCCAGAGGTATCTCTGCTATGAGTTAGTGCAAACTGCTAAATTAATATTAGGCTACTCCGTGTAGAATGATGGTATTTTGGTGAAATGGTAGCTAATGCGTTAGAAGTAGCCTAGTTGGAGAGCTCACTGTCTGCTGTCTCTGGTGTCCATTTTTACTGTTACAGCTCAGGGGAACATTTCATTTATATGCATCTGTATGTTTCACTCATTGAACAAATAAATTCTAATTCTATACGGTTTTGTTCGGCTTGACGTAGCGTCCATTATCTGGGTTGGAAGTAGGCAGCGAGGGGCGGAGCTTCAGCTCCTTCAGGCAACACGCCCCCCCAGTCTCAAGCAGAGAAGACTGCAGATTTTTTCACAATTTCAAAGCCTAATTTAACATACTTGTCAGTGTTATTTTTTCTTTTGAATTTGGATGGGTAGTTAATTACACATTATTCTGTGCTGTGGAGAACTTAAAACTCGTTTTCAGGTCCACTTTACAGGATCTTTAAGAGACGTTGTCAGTGTATTGCTTGTTTTTTTGTGTTTTGGACACTAGAGGTCCTCATGCTTGGCTTTCTCAGCCGTAATTACGTTATTGGGTTCACCTGGGCCTCGTTCTGCTAGGTGTATTTAAAGGACTCTGGGCCTCATGTACTAACGCTTTTGCGCCCACTTCAGGCGTATTCGTTTCGCAATTTGCGCGTAAAAGCATGGCGAGGTATGTACAAACATGCCGCACTGAGGTAAAAGCACAGACTGCCTGTCGCGGGAACTGAAAATGGCAAATTGCGCTTTTCCGTGTCATGCATATGCATTCACGGGAGGGTCAATGCGAAAGTGGGAGTTTCCCATAAAGAGATGGGAGGGGATGCGCAAAGTGTGCCTAATTATGTATTCCGCGGTATGTACAAAACCCGCTTGTGAAAGCCCAACTCTATTTTGCGGTGAAAATTCTCCGCTTGTTAAAAGCAGGCGTAAACCAGGATGCGCATATGCCTCCTAGTGAAATGGCAGCCGTAACCCGAGCAAGACGAAGACATAGGCAAAATAATTTTTGCCACAAGGATCACACTTTTTGAGTTGAGTGAACACTAAATCATTACGCGTTACAGATTAAGCAGCCATGCAATATTACAGTTACTGGAAGAAATCAAAGATTACATCGAATCTCCGACTCAGCGTTCACATTACATTCCAGCAGTTGTTAAACTCTTCGCTACATTACAAATATTGGCATCAGGATCACTTACATTTAGCAGACGCTCTTATCCAGAGCGACTTACAGTAAGTACAGGGACATTCTCCCCGAGGCAAGTAGGGTGAAGTGCCTTGCCCAAGGACACAACGTCAATTGACACGGCCAGGAATCGAACCTGCAACCTTCTGATTACTAGTTCGATTCCCTAACCGCTCAGCCACCTGACTCCCACTTCAAACAGTCATTGCTGTTTTGACTTTGGTGGCTGATCCATGATAGAGAGAAAGAAGGAGGCCCATTCAATTGCGCGTTTAAATGCCTGCAATGTACGGTATAGTGGTCGGAGAAACATTCAGCATCCCCAGTTCTGCGTGCATCTCACTCTTGGGTTCACCATCCTCCAGTGGCTCAAAAAGTGTGAATCGGATCCTCACACCGGAGATCCGAGTTCGAGTCCCGGCTGTGACAGAGGTGAAATTGTTTTGTATTAATCGTTAGAACAGTCGAGCACCGTTTATGTCACCGCATTTAGTCTGTGGACGTAGGCTAAAACAAACGTATGACAAAAATGTAAGCCGAACACACAGAAGGCATTCTTGGAAGTTGACACAAACATATTTAACCCTTGTGCTGCCTTCGGGTCACATGACCCAAAGGTTCATAACGAACCATCGTTGTTTACCCAATTTTACCCAATACAAAAACAAATAAAAATAATTTTCTCGCAATGTGGGGTTAAAAGAAAATGATTCACATATATAAAAAATTATGTCTATTGGATGTGTGTTAGCTTTACAGTAAGTGATGCTTTTGACTTTAGCTTTTTAAAGTAGTTCAACACAGGTAATCCCATTTGTTTAATTGTTTTTTATGATGTATGCTATACAAAAAATATCTTTATGGTTAAAAGAACATGACATTGTTTACAAGAGCACAGATTCTACATAGATCTAGCCTCTTAATTTTGCTCTCAAAGTGCAACAGATTCATGCATTTAACATTTTCTTCCGGGGGAGCATGCCCTCGGACTCCCTTAGAGGATCGAGGGTTCGCCGTATCCTTCACAACTTTTTTACCCCTGACCTGTTTGCATGCCTGTTATTAGAAAGGGGGTTTAGCACTTTTATTCATGTCACATTCTCATTGGAGGCTGAGCATCCCTAAAGGTCTGATCCTAGAATCGCCCCTGTAAAGAACCCCTTTTGAAACAAACTTATTCTAACAATGTTGTCACTGGCAGTATCTTAGCTGGAATCGCAATTCAAACAGCACCATCTGCAATCTGAAAATATGCCACCAACAACGTAAATAAGCTTGAAATGTATTTCAGGATAACTGGCTATTTTAATAAGTTTACTACAAGGGATCATTATGTGTCAGTAACAACGTCCCTGTCTGAAGACTATGGAGTCATGTGACCAGTTATCCCTGCTGTAGGCCTAAGTAGGGAAAACCGCCTGGCGTTTATTCACTCCAATCGTTCAGATATTGAATGGCATCGATTGCTGTACAGGACTTTTGATCAGGGACGGACTGGGAGTAAAAATAGGCCCTGGACTTTGATCCAGACCGGCTCACCAGAACCGGCCCCCGTATACGCCACCACAGCTGCCCTGCTAATGCATGCACATTCGAAATGTTTTGGATACTTTGAGCGAAAAATTGTTTTGGGAGCTTTATGTAAAGTAAACATAGCCGTTTTTCAATTGGTAAAACCTTGTCTAGTGAAGGTGATGTATTTTTGTCTCTTAATTTTTCAACCCCACCCTTGCGTTTCTTAGCCTGGTTTTCCAGTTATATTGTGTCTATGGATGCGTATTTTAACGATTCCGACTCCTTATCAATTCCTGCTTATCGATTTGATTCCTTATCAATTCTCCCCTCTACAGCCAACTAGGTCTGTGCGTCCTGCACCCCCCCACACACACACTCGTTCTCAACGAATTTCTCAAACTGGCTTTGACTGGCTCTGAAATGAGCTAATACCTACCACCTCTAGGCCTCTTCAGGCCTCTGTTTTCAAAACAAAATCTAGTCGGAGATAGAAACTTTCAGTTTACTTGTGTTCAAGCTTCTATTACTCAACACCAGTAGGACTTACAGGGGTCGTAACAACAGGGGAAATAACTTCAGTGTCACCTTTCAAAAGAGACCATCAGGGGTGGGGAACGTCCTAAATCATTTGGTCCGGCCCGCCATGGCACTGCAGGAAACATATTATTAGGTGCATTATTCGTTGGCAGCAGCAGCACTATTTTAATATGTGGAGGAGGACCGTGGAGGCACGCAGCCTTGCGTACCAATGTACCAAAAAAATTTGGTCGCGCGCTCTGGACGCTCGCATTACGTGTGGAATTCCTTTCTAGCAAATCAAACCCAGAATACGTTGTTGGTTTGGGCTAATGTTGACAACGTATGGCTCCGCGCCTGATTAACACTCAGATCGATAAGCAGTCTCAAAAATGGTAGCAATATAACAAATAATAGGATCCCTTTCCGTAATCATGATACCGCCCAAGAAATGTTCGAATGTAGTAATTAAATGTTTGACCAAATATAGCAGGCACATTTTTAAGTTGATAATTCTGTACGGCCCCCGAATGATTTTATAAATATCCAAATGGCCCTTGGCAGAAAAAAGGTTCCCCACCCCTGATTTACATGCATGTACTCCAAATGGTTCAACAACAGCTTTCAATGTACTTTGGGTATGTTGTTTAGGCGTTTTCAGGCACATTTAACAGGACTATTAAAAGGTTAAACAATTAAAATGCTAAGTTTAATAATGGATTAAAAATCGATATGCTCAGTTTAATAATTGGACACGCGAACGTTTGCTGATAACACACGCCGCCCCGATAACGTGAAATGATCAATAAGATCAATACTAATGGGAGACGAATGCCGGAGCTAAAATGTAGGCTTCAAACGACGGGACAGAAGATAACTATCGACTACACACAATAAAGGCAATTGCTTCACACAGTAACAAGTGGTTGTGATCACTTTTGAGCAGTTTAGCTGTACCTCAGATAGTTAGAGATGAAGCGCGAACGTTAGCTGCGCTGCTGCATGCATCAAACACATGACGTTCCAGTAACTTCATTCCATGCTGTGTGTTCAAATGCTTCTTCATATTTGTAGTATTTCCTCCCTTCGACGAAATAGACTTTTTACACACGTTACAAGTGCGTTGTTGTCATTTTTTCGTGTGAAATACAACTAAACTTTAGAACGCTTCTTCCTAGTTGCCATGTTTGCTGAAGTCTGTCTGAATAAACTATAAAAGTTTGTGCATGCACAACGACACAGAGAATCGTTAACAGAATCGTTAAGGAATTTTGCTAAGGATTCCAAGGAATCGATTCACTGGGTTCTCGATACCCATCCCTAATTGTGTCTACTAGCTCGATCCAGAGAGAGAGCAGATGAGAGTTTGTTTTGGAAACAGGACCAAAAGTGAAGTAAAAAGGCGACATAAAAAGGTTAGTATTCAATTTTACATTTGGCCCTCCTCTTTTACGGTATTTTAAAAGAGCTTTTCCAAAACAAACCTCTCATCTGCTCTCTCGCTCCGTGGGGTCTAAAATCAAGCTGTTCCAGTTAGCGCTCCCCCTAGAGGCCTGGAGCACTTCCGTTGTGTAATCTGGATGCAGCGTTTTTCTGTTTGCATTTGTTTTCGGGGTTTGCATGCTTTCCTTTTTGCAGCGCGTTTCTATATTTGCAGCGCGTTTGTGTATTTGGGTGTTGTGTGTATTTGCAGCGTGTTTCTATATTTGCAGCGCATTTGCTGAATGCTGCGCATGTGTTGTCCAATTAATAAAGATGTTTCTTAATTTGCTTGTGTTTTGTCAATTTGCATGTGTTTTCTTAAGTTGCAGGGCGTTTGCACGTCGACCACAGTAATTTTCAAATTTCAATGTATGACACATCATTTGAAAGTTTACAATCTGCACTTCCACAATAAAAAAAAAACTGAAATGACCTTGGCCAACACCGGCCCCTTTTCACCAGAGCGTGTCACATTTATAGATTAGTTTATGTTGAGATTTGTTGCTCCTTGTTATTTTTTACTGTTCGTATTTTGTTTTTGCTGCTAGTGTTGCATTCCCTAATATATTTTTTTGTTTTTATGCATCAATGTAGCTGTGTGCTTGCTTTGTCATTTGAATTGCATTGTCCAGAATGACCTGTGTTGTACTGTGCACATATTATAGAACTACTACTAGTACAAACTCGAACACAGCCCTGGAGCAGGCTATTATCCTTGGCTATTATACTTGAAGCACTCAATATCCCAAATATATCACTGAACACCAAATCTGGTGATCAGAATATGATTCTTCAGATATGAATAGATGATCTGGCCCCACTCAAATGTAATAATAGAAAATAACTTCCAAACTATTCCAAAAACGTTTCCCTATTATTGGACCACACATTCTAAATGCTGTTTACCAAATAGATTTTCTTCTGCTCTTAAACAAGAAGTTATTAAGCCTCTGCTTAAAAAACTAAACAAGAATTCTTGAATCCAAATCTCCCTTTTCTTCCAAATAAACTTTGAAAAGCTGTGCCCCAACAGCTCCATGGACAACTCAACTCAAATCAGTTATTTGAGTTGAATTAAAAGTGAATTTGCTTTTATAACCGATATGGCCAGGTTAGCAGTGCTGACTACTGGCATATAAATCAACTGCTTTCAAAAGGTTTTCTTTGAATGAAATTCTGGCTATCTAACAGAACGACAATATAAAATGGATACTTTCAGTATAGATCAGTGAATTTTGTTACATAAATTACTGTGTTTACAGATGTCAAAACTGCCTGAAAATTGCAAATGTGCTACAACATTATAATCACCAGCTGCATCACATACATGGGCACTATTCCTAATCCTACCACTTTAGCCTCTTTGGTCGTTTTCTTGAAGCATGGATATAGCAATCCATTAAAGGGCATTCGACAGGAACAATGTTGGTATCAATTTAGTCTCCTCGGTCAGTTGTCATGTCTTATTTATGCGAATGCGATACTGAAAATACAAGACTATTTTACAGCATTGCATAGCACAAAGGAAAAAATACAAATGTTTATGCAAACATAGCAAACACCTCTGAGGCAGAACTGTACATGCAGGAGCTGTATGGTGAACAATCATGACAACTGTATAAACCATTGTGCATGTAATGACTTATGTTATGAACTAAATGTCTAGATGTTTGTGGTGGTAAGAACATTTTACAGAGAACGAATAAAATACATTTTGATCAACATAACATAAGCAATTGATAACATAGGAAACAGCAGACAAAAGAAGGGTACATAATCACTTGCATGAATGTATTACAGCATTGGCAATTTGTTTAAAATAATGAGAAATTGCTTTTAGGGTGTGCATAAGTGACAAGAATAGATTATGTGGAGGTTGAACAAGTACAGAGAATTTCAATTGTTATCTGAGAAATATAGGTACTTAATCCATTGAGAAGAACTGTCATCAATGAAACCACTGAAAGACTACAGCTCATTCAAAGCTCTGCAGCTAGATTATTAACCAAAACTAAAAGGAGAGAACACATTAGTCCTGTCCTATCTACTTTACACTGGCTCCCTGTTACCTTCAGAATTGACTTAAGGTCCTTCTCCTCACTTACAAAGCTCTAAATGGACAAGGACCTAGCTACATTGCTAACTCTCTTACTAACTACACACCAGCTAGAACACTGTGATCATCAGATGCAGGCCTATTAGAGGTCACCAGAAGTCATAAGAAGATTGGTGATGCAGCCTTTGTCAACTACACCCCAAAACTATGGAACACATTCCCCATAAATATTAGGGAAGCAAACACGCTATCTTTTTACCAAAGCATTTAACTAATTTTATCTCAGAAGGGTTTTTATGACTTTTATTACTTGTATTATTGTTTTGATTGATTTTATGAAAAGCACCTTGAACTGCAATTATTGATTGAAATGTGCTATATAAATAAAGTCTTATTATTATTATTATCACCAGTTGCATCACGGACACTGCACTATCTATCTATAATTCCATGAATCTGTGTGTGTGCCACCAATTTTATCACGGGCACTATGCACTATCTAAATAGTCTGTTTTTGTGTTTTTCACTGACATCTCAAGCATCAAATGCATCAAGGCCACTGTGCACTAGTATAACTAATGAACTACAGCTTGCCTTGGATGTAGGCTTTGCTTCTTTCCTCCTTCTCCTGGATTTGAGGGAACCTTTTGAGCATTTGACAGATGACAGTTTGACCATTGTAATGTTTTTTAATTGGTACACTATATTTAAATTCAAAGTACCACAGCTCTGTTCAAGGCCCCTAGCTTCTATTCTCCATATGCTGCCTCTTGGCAACATAACTAAACTTTAATGTAAACTTTCACTGCTATGGTGATGACACTGCACTAGACTACGCTTTGCTGAAGCCTGTAAAACTACAAGAGATACAAAATATACTGTACCTCATATCCCATATCTGCCCACAACATTCTTTAATACTTTGAGATTAGCCCCTTCTGCCCCAATCGTTTCATACCATCAACTAACATCGAGAATGTTTGATCTTCCTACTTTGCTTTTCACCTACTACTTAATACCTACTGCCCTCCATTGCTCAACGGCTCAAGTCTATCCTTGTTCCTTTAATTGTCCTTCCTAGTTTTTTTCCCCTTTAGTTATTGGCTTTCAGTAACACAGTTGTTTTAGCTTGTTTTGTATACTAGTAGTACTAGTAGTAAGTAGTATACTGTAGGCATTATACTTATAGGTCATGTGTTGTCGAACGATAGCAGAGAAGACGTCCTAAATCCCATAAAATAATAATTACTTATTTTTATATAGCGCTTTTAAGGATTACGTTTTAATTATTCACCTATCCAAATGTTTGAATTTAAACCAAAAACGATTTTGCCTTATGCCCAAAGGTTCTGCCCCAATTACACTACTAACCTGCATGAGCTAGTAGTTGTTTGATTATCATGGTTTTCATATTACCATCAATTACATTGTCAAAATGTCAACGCAGTAACCAAGTGCTAATTTGATTGCCCAGTGCCAACCCACAGGAAGACCGTGTCTGCCTCTGCTAAATTTTGACTTCAGTATGACGTATGCAGGCCAATTTAAATTCGATCGTTGTTGTCAGATGCATAAAAACGGACGACCCAGAGCAGAAACCAAAATCACCCCGTGTTCAAGTTTGATCAATTGACAACCACGGTCTGTGATTTCAGAACCTTGGACAACTCCTCCGGGAAGGCACGCTGGGCTTGATTGTCTCCAAAAAGCGCATGTGAGTATTTAGACTTTCTTCATTAAAACTTTATACATGAGTTTATAATATATTCCATGATTAGGCAAACATTTTAACGTACAACATTTTTGTATCTGTTACTTTGCACAGCATCATGTCACCAAAGAACGGAATGCAACTCGTCTTTCTAACAGCATTTTGTTGTGTGCTTTTCTACCGGACGACTTGTCTTCCGGCCGTTGCTACATATTTATCCAGGTAGTATCTGTAATATTACATTAGCAATACTATACATAATGTTGATCTGCCCTGGACCCAAAGAGGACTGATTGCTGTGATTTAAAAAAAGTCAAAACAGCTTTATGTAATTTGCATTACATTACTTAATTTAGCTGACGTTCTTATCCCAAGCGACGCAGAAATAACGAATGCTGTAGCTTCAGCAAAGCTTTGCTGAAGTATTGTATAATATAAGACAACTTGACATTCCAATCTTAATAATATAATTTCGCGGGTGCGGGCTGTTACAAGACAGTGCAGCAACAAGTACAACTAGAGAGGGTACAATTTCTGGGGAAATTGTAGGGTGTGCAGGTGGGTCCGTCCCCTTAAGTTTTTCTCTTCGAATGACATTTCAAGCATTTAACTAGAGAGGGTACAATTTCTGGGGAAATTGTAGGGTGTGCTTGCTTGCGTCGGTTGCACAGGGGTCCGTTTTTGAATGACATTTTTACAACTGATATTTCTGTATATTTTATATAAAAATGCATACTTATTATTTATAAAGATGACATAGATTTAAAAGCATTTTTTTTTTTGCTGCTCATTTACAACTGAAAATAAGAGTGAAGTGTAGAATGAAATAGATGTCTTCTCATTTCCCTTGCAAGAGGCAGCCTCATCGTTGAAACAAAACGAATACATTGGGCAGACCGGTGTAAAAATTGACCTAATCTCTATGACTTAAACGTCATTTGAAGTTTTTCCCTTCTCATGATATTTTCAGGCATTTAGCCTACTCATTGCATTCATTCATTAATAAAGAACCCCCTTTGAAGATTATTCTACGACGTTACCCGGCAGTAGAAGATGGAATCGCGATTCAAACAGTACCATCTGCTAACTGAAAATATGGCCCCCCAAAACGTAAATAAGCTTGACATTTATTTAGTGGAAAATCGCTCATTCATAAAAAGCTCAGTGGTAGCGATCATTGTCAGTAACAACGCAAAATGCGATATAGCCCTGTGTGGAGAAGCTGCCCCGGTAAATTGTACTACTACAGTACAGTACTAGACTACTGCTGTGTTCTTCTTGGTAGCGATTGCGTTGGTTGAATTGGATTTAACGTTCCGTTGTACGGTTTAAACTGAAATTAATTATTTTCATGAACAGATTGACAAAGTTTAGGCTGTGGCAATGAAGTTCAGGTTAGTAGTTAGATAGACTTTTGATTTAAGTAAGGGGAGTGCCAAACATGTTCTGTCGCCGTTTGACTTCCTAAACAGCTGTTTAGTGTAGATGTTTTTGTACAGTAGTGTGTCTCGCGTAAGCTACAGCGTTGCAGTGAGCTACACTGGTTTGAAACCACAGGTAATGGTAATTTCACCAACAAATCGTTTTCTAATGTCAGAATAAATCCTACAACGAAAATATATATGTGAGGAATGTTTATTTTAAGATTGAAAACAGATAACGCTACATCATAGACCACTGTAGTATGTGTTGCCCGGGCAACACAGGCTAATGTCATGATGCTAATACTTCAGTGAAATAGTAGACTACTGTTTCCGAAAGTAGATGTACTTCCTTAATAATATCAGCTTATATTGTACATTACACATCACAATTGTGTGTCATATCACAAAGTAAAATGAGTAAATAGTTATCACCCTGGCCTCTTTTCTTGTGGCGTTTCTGCAGCTGCCTTGCAGTAAAGCTATAGTTAGCCTAGCTATCCCCCAAGTTAACAGATGCTAAACGAATGTTCTGGCAAAGGTAGTCACGCGTGTTTTCGTGACGTTAGTGACGCAGTGACGTTAGTAACGTCAGTGACTGTGGCTAGCAAATTAGCCACCGTTAGCTTCACTTTTCGCCACAAAAACTTAACTGAAGCTTAAACCATGCAACGGAACGTAAATTCCAATAGAAGCAACTCAATCGCTACCAAGACGAAACTTTTGACACCTACGTTGTCTATGTAGGCCAAATATTGACTGAGTTTTAGGGGGGCAAAAAGAAATAAAAATAATAATATATATGTGAGAGAACAAAGGTTGTGCTCTCGCCGAAGGCTTGAGCACACCCAACTAGCCTAGCTACTCATATTGCGTAATTCATTAAGAACCCCCTTTGAAACAAACTACTGTAACAACGTTGTCACCGGCAGTATTTCAGATGGAATCGCGATTCAAACAGTACCATCTCCTAACTGAAAATATGCCCCCAAAAACGTAAATAAGCTTGACATCTATTTAGGGAGAATTGGCTAATTCAAAAGAGTTTTGCTACGAGCAAGCTAGTTGCGGTGGCTAGCCAAACTTCACTGAGTGAGGGGATTGTTTGAAAGCGCCGGAAATGAGAACGTTTCTTTTGACATAAAGTTTAGGCTGTGCCACTGAAGCCACTGAGTTTAAATACATTATTTAATGTTACATTACTTACTGTACATGCAAGTCTTGATTTGCTTAAATGTACATGTATGATGCTGCTTGTACACCACGGCACGATACTCGCTGTGCAACAGCACATCTATGCACGTTGTATCCATGGGTCGTTGCTAACGTGTGCTGACGTTGTGACGTAGGCTAGTACTGATACCCTTTGTTGACACAAGGCACTTTTTGCCACAAATATTTAAGTTCAGACTAAATCGTGCAATGGAACGTAAATCCCAATACAGGCAACGCAATTGTGACCAAGACGAACATTTTGACACCGACGTTGTCTATGTAGTCCAAATATTGACGGATGCTTAGGGGTGGGAAAATAATAATAATAATAATAAGATATATGTGAGAGAACACAGGTTGTGCACACCCAATGAAATACAACATGCATAACAGGTTAATGATGAAGTAGTAGTATTGTATGCCATCTTGCCAGCAGTAGTAGGTTACAAATGTGTTTAATTCACCCCAAAAAATTATTATATTAAATGGATTTTGAATATGGCATTGCTGTTGATGATATTTTGTGGCTATTCTGTAATAAAAATATTTGTATGTCTAGATCTCGAACAGTTGATGCAGATGGTGATGGAGACTGGAACGAGAGTCCCTCAGTACACAACATGGAGGACCTAAAACTTATTTACGGCATAACAAATATTGCAAGGTAAGTTTATTTAAAATCTCTGGATACTAATTCAAATGCACATGCAATAAGATAAATGGATCCCATGGGGAATTTGATTAACCAAATGTCAGATTTCTTTTTTTTATGTCATTAGCCTAAGAGTTGAACATTTTTGACTGTCTGACAAACACTTTTATTCCACACAGCACTTTTCAGTTAAGCCGCCTAAGCAACACACGCCTGCCGCCTTAACTACGTTGTCCGTTTTGTTTTTTAATGCCGATATCCGCCGTTGTCCTGTTTTCTCCCTTCCATTCCAAACCCTGCAATGGATTTGAGTTTTGAGTGGCTGTTTTATTATGTGAATTTGTGATTTATTAAGTTCACAAATTAAGACATTTATTCTTATTTTTATAGACCAGCAAGGCACGCAGATGGGCTTTTCACAAGTGGATACAGCAAACTTTTAGGGCAGCTTTCAGCTAAAGACTACCTTGAATCA
Organism: Osmerus mordax; assembly: GCF_038355195.1. Taxonomy (NCBI): domain Eukaryota; kingdom Metazoa; phylum Chordata; class Actinopteri; order Osmeriformes; family Osmeridae; genus Osmerus; species Osmerus mordax. The sequence goes on from NC_090070.1 coordinate 1,947,992, forward strand.
TTGATTGCAAAACGATTAAGGTATATGTGCACCCAGAAAACATCAAAATAAATTACCACGTGTCATTTCAAGTGAGAGGAGTTAGTGTGAGGTTTAAAGACTCCAGAGAATGGGACTTGGTAGTCACTTGGAGTCACTTGGTAGAAATATTTACATTGATGTAGAAAACATAATAGGATCAATTATTTTCACATTTCCTCAGAAAGTAAAACGGTTCATATAACTCTGTATGTATATGCATATTCATCAATCTTAATGTAGCTATTTGTCTCAAGTCAAGGAGTCGAAAAGAGCATCTATATAATAACTCAATATATATAAGGAGTTAAAAAGAAGTTCTACAGACACTGACTCAGGGTCAACATATAATGAATTTATGTCAAGCCTGAATATTTTTGTTTACCAAGTTTATTTTCTCCTCTGCAGTATGGACCTCACTGAAGAACAGTTGCCGGTGAAGCGCCACTCCGACGCAGTTTTTACCGACAACTACAGCCGCTTTCGAAAAGAGATGGCTGTAAAGAAATACTTAAATTCTGTTCTGTCAGGGAAGAGGAGGTAAGAAACTGGAGAGGTGGACAAAAAGTGGACAATTTACCCTTCTTGAAATTATCTTGAAAAGATTATCTAGACAGCCTAGATACTAAAAGCAACACTGACTACATATTCTGCCCACTAGTTCGGAAGATCCCTCCTTGTCAGAGGTATCCATTCAGAATGAGCCATCTTCACAACAAACTGGTGATGAGATCTCAATAGATGAGTTGCTCAATCATCTCCCTCTGGTAGGTCCATAAAGTTAAAGGGTAAGATTACAATAAGGATCTTACATTTTGTTGTTTTGTGTTATGACAAAAGCTTTTTCATACTTTCTGAGATGTCTGAAGTGGGAACAATGCCAAAACCAGCCAATATTAAACTGTAATTGTTCTTCCATATACTACTATATACATGTCATGAAGCAGCTAAAGCGTTGACAAATTTAACTAAATGACCATAATCCACTGTCAGCTTGAATTGATGAGTACTATAGGCTAAAACAATAAAGTAATTTGACCAGCAAACCTTCCATATTCTAATATTGTATTTATGTAGCTCTTCCAACAGTATGGTTGCTTGTTTGTTTATTTATTTATTTATGTCAACATATTTCACCTTTTCACAGTGATTGCTACATCCACATGTTGTATTTCCATCTTGATAACTTCTATGAGAAAAAATGTCTGTCTTTAGTGCTGCTGATGGTAATGAAATGGCTAATAAACAAAATGACAATTGTCACGACTGATTAATTTATCAATCAATCAAGTTAATTACCGTATTTTCCGCACTATACTCACACGTTTTTCATAGTTTAGCTGGTCCTGCAACTTACAGTCAGGTGCGACTTATATATCAAAATATATATATAATTTAACATGTTTTTAAATGTTAATTCATACTGACTGACATGAACCAACGAGTTCAACGGATTCAGTGATGTGGAATGAGATTGGGAGCTTGGTGAACTAGCTTACCGGTAACTTGCTTGTTGGACTCGGTAGCTTGTTTTGTTAATTTAGCCTATTCAGCTTCCCAGGTATGTTCATTATGCTATCATGTAGCTGAATAACTGTTAATGTGTTACGTTAACATACCAGACACCTATTCAGGCTGTTGTTCTGTGTGCTATTGTGTAGTTGAATAACTTGCCTTTCCAGATTAAATGTCTGTTCTTGGTCTTGGATTTTGTGAAATACATTTCTAAATAATGTTGAAAATAATGAATGAATTAGAAATAGAGTGAAACTAATTACTGCAGGAAGGAAGGAAGTCCTAAGGGAAGGAAGGATAAAGGGCAAGATTAAAGATGGCGGAAGTACATAACTTAACCTGAATATATGCCAGATGGGGGGTACAGGGATACATTACAATACTTAAAGTATGTTACATTGAAATGATCACACTAATTATTCACACATTTTCATTAAGTTCCTATACTAAAATACTGTAAGTTCAGAAAGCTTTCTTGCTTTGTGGTTAAAGTTCTAATGCAACAGACTCAAGCTGTCAAACAACATGCATGTGGTGTTCCATCAGCATATTGTGTCGAATCATGCTTTGTATCTGACCTGTGCACTCGTTCAATCCCATGCTTCCTGCTTGTAATAAATGGAGTCAGTCCACAGAACAGTGAAATGACACTCAATGGTCCAGGAATCTGTAGATGACTTAATTGTGCCTTGGTTTCTAGTTAAAACACTCAGTTAAAGCACATTGTATCGATAGCTACACCCACATAAAATGTTGCCACATGCAGCATTGTCATAAAAGGTGATCAGTAAACATTAGTTTCATCATCTGCCTATATCATTTTCTCTTACATTCTCTCAAATGTTATGATCACATTCCGAAATTGGCCTCACGCAAGACTTGAGGGGAAGGTGTCAGAAAATGGCAGCCTGTTTGTCACAGCATCCCATTGGATGTTTCAAAGTTCTTGGAGGAGGCTCATTGAATTGAGTGGCACTTTGACATTTCCAGATGGTGGGCGGAGTGGTGGTGCCCAGGGTGGGCACAGAGCTGTCACATCATGGCAAAATACGAATAACCTGTCCTAAAGCCATAATGCGAACACACTGTGCTGACCCATTACTGATTATGACACACGAGCATTAAAGCATTTTAAGCATTGGGGGAAAAAAGGTGGATTGTTGGTTAATTAGCATGTTAAAATGATCATTCGATAAATAATTTCAGATGAGGACAATTAAAGTGGAAAGTCATGTCCACTTCATTAATATTCAGATATACAGACCAAAGAGGCAGTAAAAGAAGTTCAAATATCCATCCTCTTCCCTGAAATGTGCTCCTGTCCCTTCCCATTAACGTTTATGGCATGGATCACCTATAATCAATCCCCTGCTTTCCGGTCCATGTAACTGAGTCAACACCTCACATAACGTGGGGAGAATGTAGGGAGTAGAACCGCTGTTGTAGAACGTTATATGGGCTGCTGCCCCCTGCTGTCAGACTATAACATCACTTTCAAAGTCAGCTGAATTGTTGGATGTACAATGCATGAATATCCCTACTATTGACAATTATTTAGTGCCAATTTATTGTCAAGGACAAGGTAAATTAATTAATAAAATTACAAATTACAGTGATTACAGTCATTGTGATGGCTTTAACTACTGCCTGTCTTGTACATTTGAATAGTTGTCGGTGTGTATGTTTTATTTTTTTTATATTGATTTGGAACAAAGGCAGGAAGGACATGGCAAGTCATGTATGGTCCATACCATCTGTCCATGGCCAGGTCAGGTCTTTACAGGACAACTTTGGAGGAAATTAGCTCAGAAAGAGAGATAGAGAAACTCAAAAAATAAAAACACACTACATCAGCTCTATTCTTTTTCCAACTATACGGAAGGGAGGTGTACAGACTTCACTTCCTTTTGCGCCACCCAATCTGTAAAGAAATTAGACACAGCCATAAACATAAATTAAAATGTTTTCTGGATCTTGTTTTCTGTGGAATGTTTCAAAGTACTTAAAATATAACATGGCCCCACTGATGAGGATGGTTATCTTTACAATCTCCCTAAGGTGTCCTTTAGCAATGTGCCAAAACTAAGTTCAAAAGTCCACAGAGTTCTACCTCTAACTATGACGATGGCTTGACTTTGAAAACACGGAATTGGATGGGTGGGGGAGAGTAATGAATCACTGATACACTAATTAAACTGGGAGCACGTGTGCTATTGAATGACTAGTGCAGCAGGTCCACTAAAGAGGAAATCTGTTAGTACAATTGAGGGAAGAGGGCTGTTCTCTTTCTTGGTAGATTATGCCTGGAGAGTTACAGTTAACACAGTGTGTATCTCTGGCATGTGAATCAACTGTGGATTTTTTTATATTCCGTTTCCTCTGAAAAAAAAAATATATATATATATATATACATTTCTTGTTATGTTTATCAATGTAAACATGTATTAAATGCAATCTGACACTACTTTACATTGTGATTGTATCTTTCAGTCCAATTACAATAACATATTCTACTGTATGTATCTCATCTACAATACATTGTGAAGTGTATACTTGTATGGTGTATGGTGTTAAAAACTATCCATGTCTATCTCAGTCCTGTTATAGCAGGATATGGTTTTTGTACTGTGTCTGGTAAAAATACAGACTGTTTTGTGGCACTAACCATGGAAACATTGCTAGAGCTGAACACTTTAGGCCCATGATAATCTGTTTCAGCCTATTTACGGCTGTGTATTCAGTATTTGGGTTTAACTTTTTTTTTCTTTTTACTTATAAAACTATAATTTTACTTACTATATACTATACTAATATTTGTGTAAATGTGTATATGGCATTTGAATGCAGATCCAGAGGACCCTGGATCAAATCCCCACTGTAGCATTTGAAAAATATCTCTCTTCAATTACCATTACATTTGGCATGTGAGAAAGATAATTCTTCTTGATTAGAATGCTCCAATTTGACTCAGAACCTGTCTTACCAGGATATGATAAATACAATAAGTAGACTAGTAACCTACTGCACAGGCATATCAAAGTTCCTGTGAATGAAAGTGACACAATTAAACACAATTTACAGTAAGTCCGGTGAAAATCCAGTGTCCAAATCTTAATCATTGACAATTGATGGACTCATTGTTATAATGACTTTTACTTAGACAGATAGTCTCAAAATTGAACTTTAAAAGTTACAATGGACACATTTAGTTTAGTTTGTGATTTGAAGGTATGAAGTATGTCTCTTTTAAGTATATGACAGAACCACACAGAAAATGTGCTGCAAAGCTAGAATTCTTGACCTTGCAGTCCACATGAAGGAAACCTATAGTAGGTAAAAGTTTGTGGATGTTGTTTTCCTTTTTACCACTCCCACTGAGCAGAGTTGAACCCAGAGGATTTTAGATAAGGCCCCCACGGTCTTTGAACTTCTGTGGTTGAGACATTTTTCGCAGGGGACATTGTGCTGACTGCCTCTTGTGACAAGTGAGTTTTCCTATTTACTTTCAATGAAATCATTAGTCTTTTTGGGGTTGGTTGTCCCATTTGTGTACCATGTTTAGACAGCCTACATCTCTCAAACACTAAATAAGTTATTTTTTTGAACAGTTTTCTGTATTGAAAAAGACCAGAAAGTACATGTTTGCCAACCATTTCAAATGTATTATGTGTATGGATCTGTATTATTGGTGACTAAACACTTATTTAAGTAAGAAAAAATGACACAGATCCATATTGTTAAATGTACCTTGAACTGTGCCCTGTGACTGTCCTGTTTTAATTGTCAGTGAATTTATAAAGCAATCTATATAGACAATATCTGTGATATGTCTATCATTCTAAAATAATATGGCACGTTTGTGTAGATATGAAGTTAAGTATGTGATATTGATAATAGCACTTCAGGATGAGTGAGTGCCCTATAAATGCACTTTCGTACTGTACAATGTTTTCATAGCACTACACAACACAGTGCTATAAAGTTAAATAAAATATGATGTCCTGTCAATCACAGCTATTCATATCATAGTTAGAATGCACCAAGCATGCATATATAGTGATTGCCAATAATTGTATCAGTTCAGTTAATGATTCCTGCACAAACAGAATGCTGTGAATGGGGATTGAACAAAAATTCAATGTCTGGAGATCATAACACATTCCTTATGTCACACTTCAGACACACTTCAATGTGTTCGTTTGATTCAGTTACTCTTGCTTATCCGTTTGGATTAGGTTTCTAGAAATGACTTGAGAGAGAGAAAAAAAACTGAAAGTCTATTAAATTTAAATTGTATAGCTTGATTTTAACCTAGGTTAATACAAACGTAATTTCTACTTTTTGAGTCTGCAAATAGTCATTGTGCGCAATTAAATTCATTGAAATTAAATGACACTTTATCTCGGGGGGGGGGGGGGGGGGGGGGGGCGACAGGGAGTGACATGCTTGTGTAAAAAGAGTCTAGTACAGGCATAATAAATTACGCAATGTAGAAACTGCAGGACAAGCAGCTATGACTTCTCCAATAACTAGTCAGGGAACCAATTGTCTCAGAAGGGTCTATGTAGTTTACAAAGAAGGACTAGGATGGTAACATATGACCGTTTCTGTCAAGGATTGACAAACAGAGACAGAATAAATCTCAATGATTTCAATGTTTCAGCAGGTGAGATGCAAACTGTTCAAATAGACTATGCCTATTCACTGAAAACTTCCATACATTCAAGTTTACCACGTCAAACTCATTTTCTCAAATAGAAAATTCTGTTTATTTGGAATGATAAGCATGTTTTGTACATATAAACAATGCAAAATTTTATGTAGGATTTCCTGTGGTTGTTGTCCGCTATTGTTACTGATTAAAGTAATTGCAGGTTTGTTGTTGGAAATAACAAATTGTCGGTTTTGAGTACATTGTTATTATTCGGTGCTTATCAAAGCACAATGGGCAAATCTTGTGAAAAAAAGTGCAACTACAAGCATACATTTAAAAAAATCATTTTTATATTTATGTTTATTGAAAAAGGATATAGATATGATATGTGACATTTAAGTGTTGCTTTATGTAGTAAAGGAACAAGTTATTTATTGTCATTCTCATGGTTTCACCACGGTTTTCTTGAAACTGTTCTCATGGTTTCACCATGGTTTTCTTGAAACTGTTCTAGCTGTAACACTGCCATGTCAAATTTTTTGTAAGGAAACTGAAAACTGTGGCGACAAAGTGTTCTCTCCACTGTGAGGTTTCACATAGGATACAGGGAAAGGTGTTACCTGACCTATGACTTTTTTATGTTATAGTACGATACTTTTCCTCTAGGCATAGATGACATAAGTGTAGGCCTTTGTTGCATTGAATGTATTTTTACAAAATAGAAACATATGGGTTTTCCATACAAGCAAGAAACATTATTTGAATAGAGAAAAAAAAATCACATTTTTTTTTCTAATCTTTATTTCATTTCCTCTTTTTAGTGCACCCTCAGCAAGCCTCACAAGCCACTCACATGTTTGTGATGTAATTTCTAGTAGTCTAGTTAGTACTAGTATTTTTTTAACCCTTAAGAGGGAGTAACCTTTATCCAAACCAGACCTTTTGACAGTCACTGTTTCCTATATACCACAGCACTCATAATAGAAACATATGTATTATTACACAAAACTGTGTCTTACGTGACTAGCTATTGTCTGTGAAACATCTCAAAAGAAGTTAAATTCAAACAACCAGACATATAATCGATAACTTGACAAATGTACAAAAAGGTTCATTTCAGCAGTCAGCAAATGCATCTGTTACTGTACTACACTGTAGTTATGTTGGTCTACTGTACTTAAAATATTATGTACGTCATGAAACAATTTTTCACAAACCCTAACTGGTCACATATACTGTTCATATGGACCACTGAGCTAATCTGTGAGTCTGTTCAAGACTGTTGCCAGCTTGTTGTAAACAACAGTTGATTGTGTGTCTGGGAAAAGCATACAATGCCCTAACGCAGTTTCCAGGTGTTGCATTTTACAGGAACACATGAAACAATGTGAAGAAACTATTTCGCTGTCTGCTCTGAGGTGTTGGCACTGCTGACATCTTTTGTTGACATTTTTGTTTTGAAAGGGCTGATTGCTGACAAAGAACAATTGAGTGATTTCTCCTTTGAATGCATTCCAAGATGTTTCTTGAACGTGCATCTTAAATCTACATTAACTTGGTCTTTAAGCAATGACAAACTACATCAAGCTATTTTGAGTTTGTTTACAATAAAATAAGAAAGTTTATTCAAATTACTCTGTAACTTTGTTGTGTCCAAGTTAGATTCATGCTGGGGTAATGCACTCTTTCTTAGAAACACTTAAATGATAACCTTTATTGATTTGCAAAGTATTCCAAAGTTGTAGAAATCTGAAATATATTCCTTTACATCATATAATTGAAGTACTGGCATCATATGTGTTCCTTTTTTACACAAAGGTGTCTTACTGTATCATTTTCAAAGATATTTCCCCATCAAATTGCCTTGGCATGCAATGGTAAAAAATGAACTTCCACAAGAAAGCTTTAATTTGTCTTTATTAAGATGTGAATGGCAAAGCAATGGGGGAACTTCTCACAAAACGTCATACAAGGCACTTCAAAAACCATCAATGATGTGCTTTAAATGTATATTTCAGATGTCTACTACTTTCTGATACTTTATTCTTTCCTGTCAGTCAAGGTTATCATTTAAATTATTTTAAAGGAAGAGTTTAACTTGAACATAGATTAAAACATTTTAGCCTACATAGAGTTTATCATTTGAACTGTGTGTATCATTGTTGACTGGTCAAAGAACACAAATGTGTATTGATCATGTGTCATACTTAGGAATGAACTAAGCCTACTTATTGAGTGATGTTATGTAAAGTCCATTTTGAGGGTATATGATTACAAAGCCACTCTGCATCATTACAGCATGTACATTGATCTGATCATCAATGGGATCAACAAACACTGCTTGTATTGAGAGGGTTTATGGACTACATACTTTTTGAGGTATAGTCTGTCTACGACTGCAGTCATTATTTAGAATGTGTAGAATACAGTTGCCATACAAATTCACTGTAAACTGTAAAAAAAAAAAAAATCTAGGACAGTTCAGTAGAGTGTCGACCCACTGTAACCTGATCTGTAATTTGATGTAAAGGTAATCTCAGAAAATTGCCTCTGACTCATACATCATATGCTATTATTTAGTTTTGATATCTCTCAATATCTTTGGTAATGAAAATGCAAACATTCTTGGAGAAGTGTTACCGATGTATAAAATAAAATTGGCTTCAATTGTACTAATATCTCAAATTTAGTAACTTTAAGCATGTTACTAAATGAAATGGCTAGATGCTGTAGTCTGTACATACTGATTATCTGGATTGTACTAATTATCATTATCCGCATTGAATAGAACTTTAAAGGACACAAGCATCACAATATGAACTGCCTGAAGTTTTTAGTTTGGCTGTCACCCGAAGTCCCTGCCTGAAGTTTTTGGTTCGGCTGTCACCCGAAGTCCCTGTATTTAAGCCTCCACATTTGTACAGCAGAACAGATGGAGGGAGAAGACTGGATGCTACTTATTTCTAAAATGCATACTCTACTTATTTAGGGCAGATGTGGAGATCAGACTCAACCGAGCCTCTATTCTTCAGTGATCCCCACTGCCCTGCACACTTTGACATTGTGTTCTACAATACGGGCAGCAAGCTTACGCACCTTGCAAAATAAAATCACACCATCGGAAGTTCAGTAACTTAAAGTTCGATTTTTTACCGGAGCAGAAGCACACGTCCATGACACACTCCATACCAGCTCTCAACCCACTTTTGGGTCACGACCCACCAGAAACACCAGAAACACTGGCCTGGGAGGTTCACAACCAGCAGTAGCTAGGAGAAAGACCTGAGCCCCTAATGCCTTTTCCCTATCTCGCTCCCAGGGGCGCCGTATAGGGGGGAAAAGTTTGGACAATTCTTGACTGACGGGCCCAAAAAAATAAGTAAAAAATAATATAAAATTATATTATATATTATATAAACCATCATCATTAAGTATATATATTTCAAATATAATAATACAATTAATGATCTCTTTGTTTTTACCCCCCTGTATCTGCATGAAATGGTTTGGACATTTTTTACGTTGGCTTTTAATCTTACATTTACGTTACGTCATTTAGCAGACCCTCTTATCCAGAGCGACTTACAGTATGTACAGGGACATTCTCCCAGAGGCAAGTAGGGTGAAGTGCCTTGCCCAAGGACAAAACGTCATTCAGCACAGCCAGAAATCAAACCGGTAACCTTCAGATTACTAGCCCAACTCCCTAACCGCTCAGCCACCTGACTCCCTAATCTTCCATCAAATAGTGAACTGCATACTGTATGCAGACTTGCATGTACAAATCACCAGCAGTAAATATTGTGCTAGTACTAGTATTGAACTACAAACAACTACAACAGTTACAAGCCTTTAATTAGAGTTATGTAAAGCTTTTGATAGGACGGTTAGGTCCTAGAGATGTGGTGACAACGGCAGAGGGGCCCAATTCAATTTTTTTTGTCATGGGGCCCAAAATTCCTGGCGGCGCCCCTGCTCGCTCCACCCCCTCAGGTTCACTAACCCATGGTGTCCACCTCTGTTTTCTAAACAGTTTATCAACCCCCTAATTCCTTCCTTTCTGATTGCACATGGGATCTTATCCACACAAATGCCTTTATGTCTGCTAGGAGGTCTTTCAGGGTAAGGTGCTTGTTCCTCTGTCAGCTCTCCCACTGTTGAGAACTGCCAGAAATATCTTTCTGGACCTGCAATCCTGTGTCTGGCATTACTGCTACTTCTTAAAAAATGTGTTAGATACGAATCCATTGCTCTATAAACAGTTGCGTGCCAGGAAATGTGGGAAACATATTTTTATTTGGTACAGTTGCAGACCAACATTCCTTTTTCAGAACAGGCCTGTGTTGGACTCAAATCTAATTTGTATAAACTTTCTAAACAACCCTACGAATGTCAGTGAAAGTAATGTAACATTTCAAGTCCAGGATTCCAAACTGTAACAGGGTTTGCTTGCTGACTGAAACTGGTTTTGTTTTGTATAACTGGGTTGCTCACTGTCACTTACTGGTCATAAGTAGACCAACCTCTTAAAGTTATGTCATCTTTAATTTAACATTAGATGTGATTAAAACAAGGCCATAGCTATGGACATTAAATTGACTTCTAGTGTCAGTCACATGTGATCTGTCTATGTAAAGGGGGTAAAGGGGCTGAGGGTTGGGGGCATAACAGACATCAAGATTGTACCAGTTTCTCACTATCAGTTGCAGAAACACGCACAGAGCTACCAACTATGTGCTGGGGAAAGGGAGGAGACCACATGCTAGTTCTTAGAATGGGAGGGGGGGGATGAATCAACTTTCATATGTCTCTCAATTACATAGATGGCTAGTTGATTCAGTCAGCCTGCACTGTGAGTAATTTGTCTCTCATTATTAGATTTTTTTTATTGATCATTCTTTGAAATACATTTCTGTCCAGCTGGATGGTTTTCTTGATGCTGAATTTTTGGCACATGTACTTGCTGTGAAATTGTCCATGATATTGAAATCAACTGCTCATTTGTTTTTCTTTTATATTCACAGCCCATCTTATTTATAATGCCATTAATGCCATTAATGCCATTAATGCCATAATTCAATTTGTTTGACAATTTATTTTGTTCAGAGTCTTGCATGTCCAGCACTGTAATTTGTATTAACAAGTACTGTAGCCTGTGTTAACAAAATGGTGAAAACAATTAAATGTTTTCTGTATTTATAATCTTTCTTTAATGTTTTGTGTTTAAGCTGTGAAGGGAAGTGATTATTTACATCTCTGAAATAATGGGTGTTAACATGCCTAAAGATAAGTAAGTGACAATCATTTTTTTTAAATCCTCAATAGCCTGTTGCCAGTAGATGAGTAAACACAATTTGTAACAGATTTGTAACCCTAGCTCAATTGCCCTCTCTTTAACAGGTACAATGCTGTCTGGCTGATTTTCTTCATGTTGGGGATCGGCACTTTACTGCCATGGAACTTCTTCATGACTGCAACCATGGTACGTGGTATGGCATGAACAGTTACTATTTCTATACTTTATGATCTACTTTTATGAACTGGTAATACTGTAAATGTAAATTAAATGAATGCACAAGTTAACACTTCATATTTTACCACGTTTATTTACTACCACAGTATTTTACTGGTCGCCTGAAGGAACCTGCCACTTTTGACATGGAAAACCCTTTGGTGAATGGAACTGGGAGCAATTTCGACACTCGCAGTGTTTTGGAAGCAAAGTTTAATAATGTGATGACCCTGTGCTCTATGGTGCCATTGCTAGTGTTCACCTGCCTCAACTCATTCCTGCATAGCTTGTAAGTCCAGGAATCACTTCTGCTTCATATTCTGATTTGGATCATATTCTCAAATCTTCTCTTATGACATTTGTCACTGATTGTTATCTTGTCATCTTACAGGATCCCACAAATGTTTCGTGTCATGGGCAGTCTAACAGTGATCTTGGTTGTATTTTTAATAACGGCCATACTTGTGAAAGTTGAAATTGCACCCCTCTCCTTTTTCTCCTTGACCATGATTAAGATTGGCATCATAAACTGTAAGTTACTCTCTTTCTGTAGTTTTTAGAGTGCATTTGAAATAATTATTTAGCATTTCTATCCATGCATCTCTCCAATTTTTTCAATTTTGGTAGAAAAACATTTAGTTAATTTTGTCTTCAGCGTTTGGAGCCATCCTACAAGGCAGTCTCTTTGGCATGGCCGGTTTACTTCCTGCTTCCTACACTACACCCATCATGAGTGGACAGGGACTTGCAGGCACATTTGCAGCCTTCTCTATGATATGTGCCATAGCAAGTGAGTACCTTCATATCTGTTTTCGTCTCTAAAAAGCGTAAGTAAGTTATACAAGTATACAAAACAAACATTCTTAGTTCTACTTACCCACTCCACACTTCTGTAGGTGGCTCTGAAATGCAGGATGCCGCTTTTGGATACTTCATAACCGCCTGTGCTGTCATTTCTTTGTCCATTCTATCCTACGTTGCCCTGCCAAAAATGGTATACAAATCTAAACACAGGGCTTTGAATGTGATTTTGTTGCTATTAAAAGGCAAAATTAAAAATAAATACATGTAACTAAATAATATGGTGCTAATAATAGCAACATATTTTGTTTTTGTCCTTAGGAGTTCTTTCAATACTACCAGGAAAGCAACAGTGACAGCCTGCCTAGAGATATAGAAATTGATTTGATCAAGAAGGGTAAACCCAGCAGTAGTGATTTGAAAAAAATATTGATTTATTTGATTTTGATCTTTAATTGAAACAGTTATGTGACATAAATACATGTAAGTTTAGCTTTATCTATGCGAAAACTGGGAATTAAGCTTGTCATCATCCTAAGCTAGTTAACAAGCTTCAATTCATTTCTCCCCCTAGAGAATACTGGTGACACAAGACCAGTGGAGCAGAATGCAAAACCAAAAGTTTCTATCACTGCCATTTTCAAAAAGGTACCCTGGAACACAGAACTACACTTGTGGACACACTCTTGTGGTCTGCCACTCCAAAGTCTGCCCCGTAGCTAGCTATGACCCAATTCACTCAAGTCAGACGGACATTTACAAATAAACTACTGTCAAAGGCAACCACTTCATAACCACTAATCTGATTAAAGTTAAATGTATTAATATAGATGTGATTTGTACTGTAATACCTTGTTAAATGTCTATAACAGTGATAAAATCAAATTGAGGCTCAAAAGGGCCGAATAGAAATTGATGTAAGTGGAGCAAAAACTAATATATTTCAGTGTTGAGCTCAGCTGGTCTCTCTTCATCCTTGACACCTGTTTTGTAGATCTGGGTATTGGCTCTTGCTGTGTGCTTTGCCTTCACCATAACCATTGGCACATTCCCTGCAGTCACTGCTGATGTGAAGTCATCCATCGCCAAGGGAGGCTCCTGGGGTAAATTATTTTGTCTGTGCATGTGACGTGTATTGTATAACATTCAACAGTGAATGAAGTACAAACGGATGAGTGATTGTATTTAGTGAAATACTGAGTAACATAAACTTGCCAACTGTTTATTGTATGCCACAGTTATACATCAGTACATTATCTGTCTGGTCTCAAATGTTGATATTTTATTCCTTCTCAGAGAAGTATTTTATTCCTGTGTCATGCTTTCTGCTCTTCAACTTGTGTGACTGGGCTGGGAGGAGTCTCACAGCAGTGTGTATGTGGGTGAGTAGCTCAATATGGTAGGGTAATAAGCAGGGACGGACTGGGAGTACAAATAGGCCCTGGACTTTTATCCAGACCGGCCCACCAGAACCGGCCCCCGTATACACCACCACAGCTAACCTGCTAATGCATGCACATTCTGTGTTTGATGTGATGCTAGTTAGGGAGTTCCACAGTTAATGTGAGCGTGCACAGCGCGCGAGCAAAATTGTCTTGTGAAGGTGATGTCTTTTACGTTTCTTAGCCTGGTTTTCCATCGTTATATAGTCTCTACTAGCTAGCTTTCGATCTGTCAGTGTCACTGTCGTGTGTAAGCGAGACAAAGGGGCCGGGGCTAAGGGCTGCATAGACGTTCATTTGGAATAGACCAACCGGCCTGGGGAAAAGGGGAACTGGCCAACCGTGTCACTCAATCTTCTGCCGACATTTTTAATAGTAGTTAAAAAAAATTATAAGGTAAGCGGCCTTATAGCCCAGAAGTGTTTCGGCCCACTGGGAATTCTCCCATTGCTCCCGATGGCCAGTCCGCTATTGGTAATAAGAATGAGCGGGTTCATGGTGATAACTAAGCTGGCAGTTGACCTCACCCTAACGCTAAATGTTTTACACCCCTACCTTTAAAGCCAAAGCTTTTTAAATAACTTGAGCAAATAGCTTCAGCAGGCTGCGTGAAATTGGAGGTAAAGTCAACAAAATGTAACTGTACACGTTTCTTGTCTGCAGTACCCCAATCTGACAAAGTGTCAGATAAAAAAAAAAGATTTGAATAATTGATGGGTTGTTCACACTTTCTCACCAAACCTAAACTTACTGTTAAATTATTTACTTTTTACTGTCTCCCTTTTCACCTCTAGCCTGGGAAAGACAGCATTCTGCTCCCTTTGTTCATCGTGGCCCGGGTGGTCTTTGTGCCACTTTTCATGCTTTGTAACGTCCAGCCACGTTATAACTTGCCAATTTATTTTGAGCACGACGCCTGGTTCATTGTCTTCATGATCTTCTTTGCCTTCTCCAATGGATACCTGGCCAGTCTTTGTATGTGCTTTGGACCAAAGTAAGTCTGTTTTAGGTGTAAACGCGCATAGTGATATTTTGAAGGTGTAGTCAAGTCAGTCTCATACCCCTCATGTCCATACTGATCAGCACAAGCATTTTTATTTTATGAATACTTCCATATTCCTTAAAATTGTAATGAGTAAAAAACTAATAGTGTCAGATGACAACCTGTGTCATTTATACATTGGGACAAATAACCAACAAAGGGATGTTTAAACAACCACAAAAGACTAGCCCACCCCTAAGGCTGTTCCTTGTTCTTTCTCTTCACAGGAAAGTTCCTAATCACGAGGCAGAGACTGCAGGTGCCATTATGGCCTTCTTTCTTTCCTTGGGTTTGGCGCTTGGAGCTGCTCTCTCCTTCCTCTTCAGAGGCCTGGTCTGATAGTATTCTTTATTAATGCTCACTGAGAGGAATTATGAACCCTTTTTCTTGCCGCCAAATAGCTTCAGATTTGATTTATTCTGGTAACCATGGCAATTTGATGAAGGTCCATTCTAGAAAGACTTGGAATGCTGAGGAATGTACAGTTGCTTCACATTTGTTGATATATTTTCCATCAGTCTACATAAGAAACGGCTGTATATACAGTATATTGTGGTAACCAGGGAGCTCACTCAGGCTTTGACCTCATATGACAGAATTAAACAGCACAACCAGGGATAGTTAAGCCCTGCATTTATTATGCAAAAACACAAAAACAAAGTTCAAAAAAACTTAAAAAACTATTCCTCGGTGGAGAGAAAGTTCCATGGCCAGGCCCCGTCTCAAGCCGCGTTAGTTGTCCAATGCAGCTCTCACCATGGTTGCTCTATTCCTTGCTCCCCTGTACTGGCCAGCTTTTATGCAGCGTCTCGCCCTGATTGGCTGACGACATGCAGCTGTGGTCCTCATTAGCCAGCCAGCGAGTGGGAATATCTAATATCTTCCCCGGATCACCTTATCCCGAGCTCCAGGGTTGCCACAACATAAAAACAATCAATAGGGGTCTTTTCCTTTCTGTAAGTTATGCTCAACAGAGAAAATATGTATTTTGTATTTGTATGTATTCCATGTTTAAATTGTATTTAAGTTAGTGGTGGGCCGTTATCGGCGTTAACGCACGTTAACGCGCTGCGACTCTTATGGGCGATACAAAAAATATCGCCGTTAATCTATTCTCAAAGTTGGGTTGGGAGCTGGGTCTATACTACGCAAGCTATGATGACTTTCACCTTGATATTTTAGCGCGGATGTATACCTAGCCGAATTGCACTGTAGGGGGCGAGAACGAGTCTTCGAACCTGTGTGTATGCCTTGTGTATGAAATTATCACATCAAACGTGACGTGCTAACATGGATGCAGCTATGAAGCCGCCTGGTTTGCTTCAGGGGAAATGTATTTTTAAGAAGCTTCCCAATGGAAACCTCGACAAGACTAAGGTTGTTTGCACCATGTGCAATGCGGAATTAGTTGACTGTGGGAGTTCTTCCAGTCTCAAATACCACCTAAACGCAAAGCATCCCTTAGCTAATGCGGAAGATGCCGGGCCAAGCACTGATGTAGCGCAGGGGAAGAGTCGTCGTCAAACTACGATGTTTGAGTGCAACCGAGGCAAGCCCGTCAGCACAGCTCTATCAGCCAAGCTAACTAATCTAATAAACAGTTAATAAACACAAGTACATTTGATTGAACATAATTTATTTTCATCACCAATTATCATAGTAGAACAGCTTTCTCAAGCAGTTTGTGATGCATTTTGGAAACAGGAGATGAGCTCCTGGTCTAATGCGCCTGGCTTGAGAAACCCGTTCTCAAAGACTTACTTGTAGTCGTTATTTGGGTAGCACACATATTCTGAATGCCTTCGGCGGAATTCAAATGAGCCATTTTAATCTAGATTAATCTAGATTAACGCCAATATTACAGTGAGATTAATCTAGATTAAAAAAATTAATCTATGCCCACCACTAATTTAAGTGTTTTATTGAACATGAAACATCATGTCATCAGATACGATTTTAATCTGAGATTTATATATATATCAAAGAGAATTTCTATATATCACAGAATTTTTGCTTGATAAAAAGTGCACACTAATGTATTTACTTAGATTACTTTGACTTTGTTTAAAGTGTCTACCCACTGTATACTGTGGGGTCTTTTTAGATAGTTTGTATGCTACCTCCTCATTTTACTCTATTCGTAAAGTTTGAAAGTTTGAAACTTTTTTCACTGCTTTTCCACCCTCCAAAAGAATAATGAAGTACAAAATATGTTTTGTTGCTGTTAAAAATGGGTAGAATAACACATCTACCATGCAACCGGAGAGTATTCAAAGCGCTTCACAAAAAATCACATGTACATAACATGCCTTTGCCATGACACTCAAAATTTAGCTCAGGTGCATCCTGTTCCCACTGATCATCCTTGAGATGTTTCTACAACTTGATTGGAGTCCACCTGTGGGAAATTCAGTTGATTGGACATGATTTGGAAAGGCACACACCTGTCAATATAACCTGGAGTTTGCCAAAAGGCACCTGAAGGACTCTCAGACAATGAGAAACAAAATTCTCTGGTGAGATGAATCAAAGATTGAACTATTTGGCCTGAAGGCTAAGCGTCATGTCTGGAGGAAACCAGGCACTGCTCATCACCTGGCCAGTACCATCCTTACAGTGAATCATGGTGATGGCAGCATCATACCTTGGGGATGTTTTTCCGGGACAGGAACTGGGAGATGTCAGGATCGAGGGAAAGATGAATGCAGCAATGTACAGAGACATCCTTGATGAAAACCTGCTCTAGAGCGCTCTGGACCTCACACCAGGCGCGTAGCCACTATTGGGCCAGGGCGGCACTGGCCCGCCCACATTACTCACTGGCCCACCCAGGCAAGTTTGATCAAAATGCATTTTTAGTTTATTTTTTTAATTCAAATGTATTTAAGAAAATATATTAATACTAGAGAGGGTACAATTTTGGGGGAAATTGTAGGGTGTGCTTGCTTGCGTCGGTTGCAGGTGGGTCCGTCCCCAAGTTTTTCTCTTCTAGTGATATTTTCAAGCATTTAGCCTACTCATATTGCATAATTCATTAAGAATCCCCTTTCAAACAAGCTATTGTAACAACGTTGTCACCAGCAGTATTTCAGATGGAATCGCGATTCAAACAGTACCATCTGCTAACTGAAAATATGCCCCCAAAAACTTAAATAAGCTTGACATTTATTTCGGGGGAAATGGCTAACGCGCAGGAAATGAGAATGTTTCTTTTGACATAAAGTTTAGGCTGTGGCATTGAAGCCAGCGACGCACCACACAAGCTTGAGTTTAAATACATTATTTAATGTGACATTATTTACTGTACATGCAAGTCTTGATTTGCTTAAATGTACATGTGCTGCTAGTACACCACTGCACGATACGATACTCGCTGTGCAACAGCACATCTATGCACGGTGTATCCATGCGTCGTTGCTAACGTGTGCTGACATTGTGACGTAGGCTAACACTGAGTTCCCTTTGTTGACACAAGGCACTTTTTGCCACAAAATCGTAATTTCAGCCTAAACCGTGCAGCGGAACGTAAATAAAAATACAAGCAACTCAATCACTACCAAGACGAAACTTTTGACACCGACGTTGTTTATGTAGTCCAAATATTGACGGATGCTTAGGGGTCGGAAAAGAAACAATAAAAAATAAATATATATGAGAGAGAACAATGGTTGAGGCTTGAGCACACCCAATAAACCTGATTTATAGTTGACTGGTGTGTGTGTTTAATTTGTTTTCCGAATAAAAAGGAACTGTTGTAGCAAGTTGTAGAACGTTATTGGTCAAGAGCGTCTGCTAAATGACTAAATGTTATTGGTAGCTATGGTTGGTAGGGGTTCCGAAGACTCTGGGCGGCCTTTAGCCAGATAACTTTGCTAGACTAGCTGCTTTTTAGCCAATGTACTAACATCGCCACAATAATGGCTAAACTTAGTAGACGTAGAGATTCCTCTACTAGCCTGTCATCTGGTAGCCTGGTCCTAACCAGACTCTCGTACATTGCATTTGTACAGAGAGTCTGGGCTTGATCCATTGACAAGCATTAACTTCCTTGAAGGCGGGTACTCTGTTGAAGTTTAAAACTATTGGATCTGCCCAGAGCCACTCTGGATCTGGCATAACCAATCGCTAGCGTTCGCCTTAGCCAACTCCTTCAACACTAACGGAGCTAGTTGGAAAATCAAACGAATCCCGTTGGGATCAAAGATTGCTTTAACTTCTGGATATTCGGCAGCTTTGGCACAATGGACCGAATGGCTTCGCTCGCATCTTTCTCCGCCGCCATTACGGAACTACAACTCAAACTAGCGCACAACATCAACGTCATCGTTCTCAGCCACTCCCTCTGATTGCTGATTATACCTCAAGCCCAGACGCAGTACAGAAGCAAAATGAAAATTGACTGGAAGTACATAGGACGTACATAGGACGGCAGAGCCAGGCTAGTCGTCTGGTACCTTTGACCTGACCTGTCATCCTGCCAGAGTGTGTACCGAACTCTGCCTAGATTCATTTTTTGCCTTCTGCCTGCTCTGTTTTGTGCTTGTAATAAAAGTATACGCTCTGCGCTTGTATCATCTACCCCAGTCTCCACTGAGTATTCGTTCCACTATGCTGGTGTTGTAGAAAAAACATCTAATTATGACGATGGAGAAATTATCATGGTTTATATGATTGATATAGAACCACTTAATCACCTTTTTTACTTTTATATGCTATATTATTGAAAACCAGATGCAAAGCTGTTGATTGATTAGAATTGCCACTAAAACAGAAATAAAGGCCAAATGTAGAAGACCAGATAGATAGAGTTTGAGTGCCAGAGAGAGAAGTATGTGTGTAGGCCTCTCCCATGTAGGACTACAAAGCCTAGATATTAAGAACTACAAGCGCCTGATATCAGGGGACAGATTTATGTTGTTAAACTCAGTGTCCCTGTGCAGCTGGGCGGCAAGGCCTCACGAGGGCCCTGGAAGGGGAAGATAGAGGAAAAGTACTGGAAATGTAAATTTTGTGACAATTGACCAACTGGGTGTGAAATACATAAATGCATCTGTGACCAGATATAATGTACCAATGAAATAAAATAATTGAGTGCGTAAATATATAAGCAAATGTCCGGAGAAAAATTGCAGTCAGACTCCGGGGTCTACTCACATTTGTTGGAATCAATCTTTTGTGATGGATTCGAATAAACACTTTGCATCATACTTTGCTGCCGTTTCCGTGCTGTTTTAGATTTTGATATTGGTTTAAAACTTAGATTATTAATTCGACGACACTGGTTTGTCCAGCCTTTATTGAGCTCTGTTGGTTAAACATGATGTTTAGACAGTGTTTTGTTGTTGCCTTTGCTGAATATTGCAAAGTAAAGGTGTCACTGTTTTTGACTCTGTAACACCGTGTCCTAACTGGATGCGATCGTATGACTGTCG
The DNA here is from genome assembly GCF_038355195.1 of Osmerus mordax. NCBI lineage: Eukaryota > Metazoa > Chordata > Actinopteri > Osmeriformes > Osmeridae > Osmerus > Osmerus mordax. The sequence goes on from NC_090070.1 coordinate 1,968,408, forward strand.
TGTAGCATCGGACACTCTCTGTCCACACTGTATCCGTCAAATTCACTTCTGTTAGGTAAACTAACCACGTGTGCTAGGCTACAGAGCTTTCAACGCGAGCGACAAAAAAAAACAGGGCGTGCGACAACATTTTTAGCCAAAACGTTGCGCTAATTATTATTTAAGTCTTTTTCTTTCTAGGAAAAACTATAGGCCCACTCACTTTTGCACTGGCCCGCCCAAAATACAATTTCTGCCTACACCCTGCCTCAGACTGGGTCAAAGGTTTCATTTCCAACAGGACAACGACCCTAAGCACACAGCCAAGATAACAAAGGAGTGGCTTCGGGACAACTCTATGAATGTCCTTGAGTGGCCCAGCCAGAGCCCAGACTTGAACCCAATTGAACATCTCTGGAGATATCTGAAAATGACTGTGCACCGACACTCCCCATCTAGCCTGATGGAGCTTGAGAGGTCCTGCAAAGAAGAATGGGAGACACTGCCCAAAAATAGGTGTGCCCAGCTTGTAGCATCATACTCAAAAATACTTGAGGCTGTAATTGCTGCCAAAGGTGCTTCAACAAAGTATTGAGCAAAGGCTGTGAATACTTTTATTTTCGTTCTTAATTTTTGCAAATCTATACAAAATATTAAACAAACTTTTTTCAAATTGTCATTATGGGGTATTGTGTGTGTAAAAAAAAAAAATGTCATCAATTTTGGAATAAGGCTGTAACATAAAATGTGTAAAGCGCGTGAATACTTTCCGGATGCACTATATCCTTGTCTTAGTTCGGACTATTCTTTGCAAACAAGTTATTTTGTAATGTTTTGGGGTAAATTCTGGCATTTTTGTCCCCTTGTGCTTAAAAACATTTGAAGAAATTTGTGACGTTGAGCGGCCCTTTTGGGGTTCCATTCGTTATCACATAGATAAGTTGTACACGACAAGGGGCCACGTCATGTATCACTTTCGCGCTTAAAGAAGTCCCAATAGATCCAATGAAAAATACCCCTCCCACAACATTTAACCATAATTTATATACCTTTTTTTGTGATAAATGAAAAGGGGGGCTAAGACTGAAATTGGGATGTGTAGTTACTTTTTAAATAGGTGCTTTGTCATCCTCTACCATTGTGAGAAACAAAAAAGGCCTTTTGGGAGATATTGTTTTATTTTGGTCACTGCCTCACTGCACTTAAAACAAGTAGGTGAAGTAAAGAAAGAATGACTGTATCTATTAATATAAAAATGTTACTAACAATAATTATGAGAATGAAAACAAAAAGTATTCAGAGAAGGCCCTGGAATCTTCAGATGAAAAATGTATGATGTGATTCATTCTGTAAAAAAATAAAATAATTGTTTTCACTCCATGCACCGCGCATTTGAATGATTTTGTGTCGGGAAAAAATGCAACCAATCAGATATTTTTCTACTTAGTCTCTGGGGAGAATATCTTCCATCCAGGGTGTTCTATTTCCTCAATAGAATACCCTGATCGTTAAATGGAATGAGAGCGTACGTTTGGAATGACAATTTGGTAAATCAGTATATAGATAAATAGCGAATGGGTGTATTCTTTCAGATTTCCCAAGGCCAGGGTATTCTAGAGGACCTGTTCAAGTCAGGAGACCTAGTTCCTACAACTTACAGTTGTTTCTTTCCACACACATGTTGAATAATTGTTGTTCATAAAGTGACTGCCTCCGTTATGTCCAATAGTGTTTGTGTGTGTGCGTTACTAGAAAAACACATTTTTTGAAGATGGAGCAGTAGAATTATGTGCTGGATATGGCCCAGTCCTGAAAGGCACGATTCACCACTCGTTCACTCCTGACCAGTGACAGTGAGAGAGTTTTCCAGAAGTCAATGTCAGAGTTCAGTGTGGAGATATTCTGGTTTAAGTACACTGGCCTTAATTTGCTTTTATCCCAATTGATTTGAAACCCTGACAAGGTGCCAAAGTGGTCAAACAGCTCCATAATCGAGAGTAGGATTCCTGTGATTTAGACACGTAGAGCAAAACATCATCTGCATATAATGATAACTGGTGCTTTTTCCCTTCGATGAAGGCAGGTGATATTCCTGGATGTTGTCGTATACTTGCTGCTAGCAGTTCAGGAAAACAAAAAAAGCAAGAGAGGGTCCCCCTTTCTGGTGCCACAGTATAGCAGGAACTGGGGGAGAAATCCTGGCTTGTAATTACACTTGCTGTGGGATTAGCATACAAAATCTGTATCCAGTCGATGAATACCTTCCCAAAGCCAAATGCCTCTAGGGTCTCATACATACAGTATATGGCCACTTTATCTGGTCAAAGGCCTTCTGAGTGTCCATTGAGTCCACTACATCTCTGTATTGTCTTTCGCATATAGTATATTAAATAAGTGCAGAAGGTTGAAATATGTATGTCTATTGGGAATAAAGCCTGATTGGGATGAATAATCGTCTGAATGCAAAGTTTCAAACGGTTGTGTCAACTTTGTTTCAATAGGGAGCCGCACTGCTGACAACATTGAATCAGCTTATTTTAAAGGCTTTTGTTTATAGATGAAATGCTAGCTAGCTAAAAACAGTGTAAAACAGTAAGCAACAATATAAAAAGACAAGTGTTTACTTGATTTCAGTAGCCTATAGCTAAAATGTTAACTCACCACTAACTAACAACTCACTACTGTTTAGCCTGACATTGCTTTAGGCATCATCTATCTAATGCAATATCTTAATCACCGGCTGCATACTGCATGGGGGTCTGTAACTTAATGATTCGGGCCTGCTCCTCGGTCGGTTTCTTGAGGCATGGATATAGCGAGCAGTTGTCGGTGTCTTATGTCAATGTGATACAGAAAATGCAAGACTATTTTACAGCAATGCCTATCATAGGAAAGATACAAATGTTAATGTAAACATAGCCAGACATCCCAACCTGCAGAGATTCAATTACGGGAGGTGGCTTCTCAAAGGTGTTCACACCAGACTCGCATTTCTCCGCGCCGGTCACCAAGCCTTTCAGCTACTCTGAGCTTTCCTTTACACTGACATGGTACATAAACATGGCATTGGCTATATCCCAGCATTGATCCTTATCTACGACACATCCCCCCCAATATTCATATCTGGTCAAAATGTCCCCCCCAATATATTGATATAAAATATAAATGTGCTACGCTACGACAGGCAACCACACACGCTGTCCGAAATTACCATAAAAAATGTAATTCGCCCCCCCCCAATGTTGACTCCATGGCTACGGCCTTGTTGTATGTTCATATTAAGCTAATGTGGTCTTTATTTTCTCGTTATAGGCCCACTGTGGTTAGTTTTCACGGTGGATTTGGAAAATAAGCTTCAAATAAACCTGTAGCAAGAAAGCCACATGTCTGCTAGTGCTTTGAGGGAATTATAATACACTTGTGATTTACTAAAAATAAAAATAACCTTTTCAGATTTTTTGGGTGCGGCGTTTAATCGAGGGCGGCGTTTTGTACACAATTTTCATTTTTGGTGCGGCGTTTGTTCGAGGGCGGCGTTTATTCGAAGGCGGCGTTTAATCGAAGAAATACGGTAATATGGTGTATTTTATCATCCTGCAGACGATTTCGCAAGCGTCTTGCGAAATAATTCGACCAGCTGCCGAAATGATCGCTCCAGATCACAGGCAATTGCAGGCAAAGCCAGTGTGGTTGGTCCCATTTGATAACATGGGCGTCAAAAGAAAAAAGGCGGCGCTTCCAGGTGCTTCGCAGCAGATCGCAGCCAGTGTGTCCCAGGCGTTACCCCCAACCAGGGGCGTACGCAGAATAATATTTTTGGGTAGGCCTAGAAAAATATGGATAGGCATCTTTTCAGTTTTTTTACTTATTTACTTTGCGATGTGCACCCGGTGCATAATATTTCGGAGATATTTTCGTTTTTGGGTAGGCCTTAGATCAAATTGGGTAGTCCTGTGCCTACCCAGGCCTACCCGTGGCGACGCCTCTGCCCCCAACACTAGTAATGACTTATGAAATAAATGTCTAGATGTAGATGGGGGTACAGTTTAACAGAGAACAAATATAATACATTTTGATAAACATGACATAAGCAATTGGAAACAGCAAACAATTGTTGGCTACATAATCATTTGCATGAATGTATCAGAGTCTTGGCAATTTGTTTAAAAGAATGAGACATTTTTTTTATGATGTGCATAAGTAGATGATGTGGAGGTTGAACAAGTACTTTTTCAATTCAATCATTCAAGTCATTTGTGATTTGAGAAATGTAAAGTTGAAAAGTACCAAATCCACTGAGAATAGGGAGTCAGGTGGCTGAGCGGTTAGGGAAGCGGGCTAGTAATCTGAAGGTTGCCAGTTCGATTCCTGGCCGTGCCAAATGACGTTGTGTCCTTGGGCAAGGCACTTCACCCTACTTACCTCGGGGAGAATGTCCCTGTACTTACTGTAAGTCGCTCTGGATAAGAGCGTCTGCTAAATGACGTAATGTAAATGAATAACTATTATCACCAGCTGCATCATGGGCACTGCACTATCTATAATTCCAGGAATCTGTGTGTGTGTCACCTACTTTATCACAGGCAGTGTGCATTATCAATCTATAGTTCCAGGACTCTGTGTTTGTCTCACCGACTGCATCAAAGGCACTGTGCACTAGTGCATATAAATTCCGTTCCAACAGTAGGGATTTAGCAAAGCAGCCAACAGTTCCAGCAGTCAGAAAATCTGTTATATTGTAGGCTTAGTCAAGTAGATGTAAACAATATTGTAGGCTTAGTCAAGTAGATGTAAACAATGACATGTTTGAAATATACATTTAGAAACTAACTGATATGATATACTGTAGAGTGATATTCATGGGACTTGTACAGGATATTTAAGGAAGTACAAACCCACCAAGTGTGGGAAACACACCAGTAGTGGAAGGAAACAACATCAAGGATGAATGCCAGTTTTATTGATCAAGGAACTGAAAAAAATGTCACATACAACCTTTGGACAGAAGTCCAAATAAATTGTATTCACAGCCTAACAAATCCACAGCATTAAATTTACCTACAAGGATTTCCTACTGTAAGTCGTCTCAGTATTAGACACCATCATAAAAAAGTGTGATCAAATGCTATACTCATAAGCTCTCCCAATAGTCATGAGTTATAGAAACTGTACATGTGCACTCTATAACATAACACTTTGCGTAACTAAATGCATTTGATAGCTATTTACAAAAAATGTTTCAAACTCACATCATCTCAGAGCAAATCAAGCCCAGTTATTTCAGCCAAGCAGTTTAGTTTCTTTTAGATCACATTCATCTTTTCATAATTTAAATACAATGCTACAATGTTTAGTTTCTCAAACAAAGAAAATAATAAATGTTGGTGGCTAATGTATTAAAAATCCAACTTTGTTACAACAGCATTGTCACGGATATTAACATATCTTTAATATCTTTAATTTTCGGTATCAAATACTTCAAACTGTGAACAGGTTAAGTGTATATCAACACAGTTCCTTTTACAATTTACAAAAATAGCTCACAACCTTTCCACCGCAGAGTATGAGTATCTTATTTTCCCTTGAGAGAGAGAGAGAGAGTATGTTTGCAAGCGTCTGTACCCAGAGTTCTTGGAAAGGTGACAGAAACATTTACGTAATTGATGGAGTGAGTGTACATACAATCTTGACAGGAGGTTGTGGACCCTCTTTTGAAAGGGAAATGCAAGTTACAAAAAAGAAGAAAAAAACATAGTTGACACATTGATGCTACAGTGTCTCATGCATGTAGCATTGGTATTCAGAGAGAGAAAACAAACATTTCATTGGTAAATGTTAAGATTTCTCAACCGAGTAACACATTTCTTAGTCAGACAAGAACATTTACAATCGAGACGATTGTATATTTTCCTGTTCAACCACATCTTTACAATGTTCCTGATGGCTACAGCTTTCATAGTTCATTGTAGCTTTGTGTCAAATATGAAAATGCTCCAGTTCAAGAGTAAGAGTAATATAACAAAAAGCTGATGTAAACATTTTGTTTGGAAAAAAAAACACCTGAGACTATACAACATTACAACAAGTCACACTGCACATAAATAGTAGATTTAGTCTTTGCTAAATGTAGAACTTTGTAGCTATTGAAACTTGCTAGAATGGCATATGGCATTATTACACCTATCAAAGGCATATGATTGACCAACATGTGGGCTGTCCAATTCACTTTCTGCTATTTCCAGGTGCTCCAATACTTTTATTTGTGTTGAACTGAAATAGTTTCATAGGCAAATCTTACAGAGGAAGCCCAGATGTCACTTATTAGAAGATGAAGTATTCAGGTATGCAACCTCATTACCTGCACTTTACCATCAAACAGTAGAAACTCAGGGCAGGGGCCATAGCGTCAAATGAAACCAGGTGCCATAGTTCTATCCTAGAAATTGCAAAACAAATGTGGCGGATGTTGCAGCTCGCCCACAATGCTGCCTTCTCTCCTTGAACAGACACCCAGCAGATTGCACTTCACCAGCATCTCAGAGATGCAACGCAATGGTAATTCACATAGACATATGTGCATGAAAATGCACTATACACTAAATCCTCACAAAACACTAAAAGGAATTGGAAGCATAACTATTCATTGGTGCTGCATTTCACAACAAATATCCTCAATCAGAACAAGTCTTAAGAAGTAAAACTCTAAGGCTGCATTTACATGGATATTTAACCTCTTCATGATTTTTTCCCCGACAGTAGGAAACCAGATTGTTCATAGGGACTCGGGTTCCTCCAGAGATGCATAAAGCTTGACCTCAGTGTACCTCTGATTGGAGGGTTTTAAGGGTAGAAAGTACAACTATAGGCAAGACCAGTTTCTTGATGTCTCCCGCGCCCCTGCCTTCTTTCTAGTTTCCTTTTAAACTCTGTCTCCAGGCACCAGCTGATAAAGACTTTGTCAAACATAAAGTGGTTTACTAGAAGGGAATACATCTATGTTCTAGTTGCTTTGTAACTACAATGACAATGATTATCAAAACCAAATGCTAATAATGATTTAAGCTTTACAAGCATAACACTTTTTGGATATTTTATATCTTTATCGTAGTATTTTGTATTTATTTTTTGGTCTAAATATGCAGTATAATATTTCCTTCTCAACAGTGTAGAAGGAAATGTCGGAGACTCTTGATAGACAATCATGAACATTTTAGAATGTATACTTTTAGTTAACTGATCATTTCCATCCTTTATCTGTAAATTAATATGTATTACTCTACTTTTAGTGCACACAGAGAAGACAAAACACACAGAAACACCTTAAATGGACCTGACAACAAGGAGAAAGGTAAACCAATGGGTGAAAAAGCACAGCTTTTTCCATGACCCACAACAGAAGATGAACTATAGAATTATTGCTGAATGGCCTACCTCCGATATCAGCAGATATTAGTTTCTTACTATACAGCACAAACACAAAATGACTGTCCCATTTCTGGAGTACATTTTTTAAGGTAGTAGAGGTGAAATAAAGAAAAGAAAAAGAAAAAACTGAATAAAGTGTCTATTCTGCATCCAAAAAGTCACTGAGTCAGTGAGGAGCAACCCCATCAAAGCTAAATGATATGGAGAGGAACAGGAGCTGGTGTCTAAACTGTCAATAACTGGATCTGTCCAGATCCCCTGTCTCGCATGTCTAATGTCACCTAAAGATTATTAATAGCCATATCATAGGATGGTATCACTGTGAACATTGTAAATCCATAATTTTTTTATGATCTATCTGCTGTAAATGTCAGGACATTTGTCCATGGACATGAGCTTCAAAAATGGGAGGGATAGAAATTGATTTTGTCAAGTCAATAAATCATCAAGTAATGGTGAGAATGGGAGATTTTTGTGTTCAAATAAATGTCAGATTGGGATTTAGGGTTCTAATAATTTTTTGCTCTATATTTAAGCATGATTAAATGTCTTCCCTTTGAATCCTGGCAAATCAATGGATTTGCCAGGATTCAATCTAAATTGAATCTAGGGTGACAGAGGGAAAAGGGCATAAAAGAAGAACAGATCAGGCACAATGTTGATGAACCTTACTCCTTCTTTCAAAATAAAGCATTTTAGATATAATACATATAAAATGTATTTATGACGGTCACTATAACAGTGCTGATGAAGAAAAGTGAAAAAAATGTTTAATTCCATCAGACTTCCAAGGTTTCAACGATAACTGATGACGAGCATTATCTTTGTGATTTGACATTGGTGGTTGTGGACCCTCTCTGGAAATCTCCCTCGATGCCACCTCCATCCTCTCTCTTTTCTCCTCCGCTGGTGGTGTTAGTGGTGCACTTCATTGGCAATTAGGCTGTCCTCCCCTGATTGGAAATCGGCCTCATTGAGGCTATTCCCTGCATTTATCATTTCCTCATCCTGCGAAGACCCTCTGTCTTCCTCCCCACTGCCTGCCCCAGCCTCATCAGAGTTTGGGTCTTGAAGGACTTGTGCAATGTACATCTGCTGCTGCTGCAAAAAAAGAAGAACATTCACTTTATTCACCTTATAAAGAATACTGTCTCTCACAAAGTATAATATTACAACTGTAAAGCACATTTGACTGAGGGGCACACATGTAAACTTATAGTGAGAAGGGTTGTATTGGCAGAGACCTGAATGAACAAACCCCTTTGTCACTGGTCACTCTGACATTTGTTTGGGACAGTCGTTCATTTGCACCAAAGGGACTGTAATGTTAAATGACATTCACACCTTCTAACTACGAATGGAACGGTACACTGAAGTCACGGTTCGGTTCATACCACGGTTCAGACATCACGGTTCGGTACAATGGAGGGAAAAGCAAAACAAACCAGGTTCCTCTATGAGTGAATACGGGCGCATTGAAGATGACATGTAAATTCCGATTGCTTCAGTGATTTTTTTGGCCCTATTTGTATGTGTATCTAAAGGCTGGTTAAGCACTGTAGGGAGGAGAAGATGAACAGTTTATTTTGTCTCGTTCCAGTGATTGGCACACCTGGGTGATGGCGTCGGATATTTTTAGTCATTTAGCACACGCTCTTATCCAGATGCGTTATATACGTTACCATGTTAGATGTATTTCCACTCACATACCCCACAACTGCTGAACAATGCCGACACACAGTGCTGGTCTTATCCACCATTCCCTCGCCTGTACTACTGTAACTGAAGGGGAAACCAAAGTTTTCCCAAACTTGCGATCTTAAAGAGGCCGGCGGGTCCTCTATCTCTTGTGGGTGGCCACCACTCGCCATACTCGTCATTACGGTACGTGTCCACTGCAGCGACGCGAGCGACGCGACAACATGCTTTCCATTCATTTTCAATGGAGCCAGGCGAATCGCTTACATAGCAACCATGGTAAACATTTCTAGCCTTCAGCTTGATGTACCCCCTTAACCAGCCCTTAACCCTGCCGTCCTCCAGAACTACAGACCAGTATCACTGCCACCCTTCTTTTCAAAAACAATTGAACGTGCTGTATCTGTCCAACTATCAAACTTTCTCTCTCAGAACAACCTAATATACCCCAGCCAATCAGGCTTCAAGACTGGCCACTCCACAAAAACTTCCCTCTTGTCAGTCACTACTGCCCTCCAGTCTGCCAAAGCTGCTTTAAGGTCATCCGTCATCATTCTGCTGGACCTATCTGCAGCATTTGACATGGTCAAACATCAGATCCTGCTCGCTAGACTTTCTGAGATGGGCATCTCTGGCACTGCACTTCAGTGGATCTCATCCTACCTGTCTGGAAGATCCTACCAGGTCTCCTGGGGAGGCACAGTGTCAGGACCCTGCCACCTCTCCACTGGTGTCCCACAGGGCTCTGTCCTTGGACCCCTCCTCGTCTCGCTGTACACCACCTTACTTGGACCAATCATCACCTCCCATGGCTTCTTCTACCACTGCTACACTGACGACACGCAGCTATACCTGTCGTTCCCCCCCGACTGATCCATGGGATCTCAGCTAGAATCGAGGCCTGCCTCACAGACGTCTCCGCCTGGATGACCAAGCACCACCTCCAGCTGAACCTCGCCAAAACAGAACTTCTCATCATACCGGCCAAACCCTCCATCTCCCACGATCTCTCGATCACCCTGGGATCTGCGACGGTGACCCCTTCCTCCTCTGCCAGGAACCTTGGGGTTACCAAGCTCTCCCTCACGGCCCACATTGCTGCAGTTTCCCGGTCGTGTAGATTCACCCTCTACAACATCCGGAAGATCAGGAGATACCTGCTGAGCATTCCACCCAGCTGCTAGTCCAAGCACTTGTCCTCTCCAAGTTGGGACTACTGCAACTCGCTTCTCGCCGGTCTCCCAGCATGCGCAACCCGCCCTCTCCAGAGGATTCAGAACGCAGCAGCCCGTCTGGTCTTCAACCTACCCAGACGCTACCGTGTTACCCCACTCCTCATCTCCCTCCACTGGCTACCCATCACGGCCCGCATCAGATTCAAGACCCTGGTACTGACCTTCCGAGCGGTGAACTGGACTGCACCCGACTACATCCAGTCTCTCCTCCAGCCTTACACTCCCACCCGCCACCTTCGGTCTTCTTCTGACAACCGTCTGGTGGTCCCACCTCTCAAGAGCGCCCACTCCCAACCCAAGCTCTTCTCCTGTCTGGCCCCCCAATGGTGGAATCATCTCCCCACCTCCATCAGAGACACTGACAGTCTCCACACCTTCAAGAAAAGGCTAAAGACACATTTGTTCCGGGAGTACAACGGTACTTAACAAAGATTTGTTGGTTCAGATGTTAGTTTATTTCCTTCAGGAACACATTTATTGAGTGGCTTGTTGCACTTGTTGGTTAGTTGTAACAGATTTAACTACTTGTACTCGCTTTGATTTATTTTATTGTTGCTTGCTTTCCTACAGGTTCACTCTTGCACTTTTGAGGTTCATGTTGTTTGATTGTAATTTGTTTAACTACATGCTCTTATGTTTCTTTCCATTAGCATTTATTTGCTTTTCACAATGTATGTTTTGGCTACCCGCAATGTTTTTGGGGCTATCTCGTTGTTTATGATCATTGACTATGCACTTTTGTAAAGCTCTCTCTTGGAAGTCGCTTTGGATAAAAGCGTCTGCTAAATTACTAAATGTAAATGTACTTCATAATAATAATAATTTCCATGCGGAATCTAGGTACCTGCATCAGATTAGAACATATATGACTGGCCAAACTATGATTGAAAAAAAACATAGGACCGGCATGCAGCCAATATTTTTGTTTAACTGATGTCAGCTTTCCAACTCCTGTATTTGATCCATTCTTTACTATCTCCAAACCTTTGAGTACAACACATACCAACGTAAGTAATTACCATCTTACCTGAGACTTGTTTGTGGGAGAAGAGCATTGTGGGCGTCCATTTTCAACCCCATCAACATCTGTCTCCTTGGTGTCAATCTGACAGGAACAAAAAGCGGGACAAAGGAAATTAGTAGATTAAAGGATTGTCTTCACTGTCCAACAGAGGCTACTTCCACTACCTGAATTGAAGGAACGAAAAACATTGGAGTGTGTCGGTTGGCCGTACCTTGAGCACGGTGACCCGTACCTTGTAGTTGTGAGCGCTGAGGTACTTGAAATGTCCGAAGCACACGTGTGACAGGCACACCACTATGGTGATGATGAGAACTACCAGGGTGAACATAGATGTTGGCGTGACAAAACCTATTGCCAAAACATTACAAAAATCTTTTACTATGGGAAATCAAGTTATCCTCACACCAAATACAAACTAGCTTCGCATACTGTTAAACTGTGTGAAAACCTATTTATCAACATTTTGTGTTGTCTAATGATTTTTTATATTACTCTCTGAAATGACGTGTAAATGTTATGTTATGGGGGAGCAGAGGGTCCTAAGAGCAGAAGTTCACAGTTCTAACTGTATTTCAAGTTAGTGCCAAGCAGGGGTGGATGTAGACATTTTCACCTGGGTTGGCAATGGGGTAGCATAATTTATTTAAACTACAATATAATAATTTATGGTGGCACTGTGTCACACCATCCCTCTACGCCTCGATAAATTATTATTAGTGCTGTCAAACGATTTAAATATTTAATCGCGATTAATTGCATTAATGGCATAGTTAACTAATTGCACATTTTTATCTATTCTAAAATGTCCCTTGATTTCTTTGTCCCATTATTTTTTGAACATAGAAAAGTGGATCGGCTTGCTTAGTGCAAAAGTTTTTGTTTGCACTCGCCTGGCTTTGACGAGGGGGCGGAGAATTTGCATCAGCTGTGTCCTTTGCCATCAAGTGGTATTTCAGACTGGACGTGCTGCGATGATAGCTCAGTTCACAACGACAAAACACACAGATCACTTTGGTCTTGTCAATGGAACCATTTAGCAACTTTTTAAAAGTAAACTTTCCATTCAGAATCTTATTGGCATCCATTTCGGCGTCTCGCGCTTGCCATCCACTCAAAACGTAACGTTAGCCGACTACCAGAGAATGTTTCCTTAAACAGGCTCTGCTACTACTCTTAAGCCGGCTCGCAAGCCCAAACAAGTGTGTGCGGTGTGCCTGTTGTTTTGTTTTCGGTCTAGCTAGATCCGGTGTGGTGTTGTAGTTTTTCTAACGTCGCTAGTTGTTGCAACAGCATGTGAAAAAACTACAAATTTGCTAAAAAGGCCAAAAAGAAAGTTAATCTCGCGATAAAAAATTTGAGGCTGTTAAAATGGGTTTGCGTTAACGCAGTTAATAACGCGTTTAACTGACAGCACTAATTATTGTAGTTTAAATAATGCCAATTATAAACATATTCTACGGTGGCCCACGGGTGCACACCATAGCAACATTAGCGAAGTAAACAAAAGTTGAAAACACAACAACATTAACACACAACACAACGACATTAACAAAAACGAAACATTTATAAAAACGCTACATTTCAAAAAACAATCTACTACTTACAACACAACAGCATTAGCCGAGAACACCGCAGCATTAGCCGAGAACACCGCAGCACCATTAGCACAAAACCCAACAACATTTGCAGAAACGCTGCAAGTTCACACCAAATCGTTCTCCAGACCACTAGGGGCAGTGCAAAGTGGAATTAGTTGGGTTCTCACCAGGGTTGCCAGGTCTGTGTGACAAAACCAGCCCAAAAACCAGCCCCAATATCAGAACTCAAAATATGCCCCTGCCAAACCATATACACTGCTTTTAAAGGTGACATGACATGAAAACTTCACTTAAAAGGTTATTTAACATTAATATGAGTTCCCCTAGCCTGCCTTTGGTCCCCCAGTGGCTAGAATTTTCGATCGGTGTAAACCAAGCCCTGGGTGTTCTTCTCCGCCTTTCAGAAAATGAAAGCTCAATTGCTCTGTTTGAAAATCTCCTCTTTGTTACGTCACAAGGAGGAAACTTACCTCCCCTCTCTCTGCTTTACCCGCCCAGAGAATCTGGCCCGCCAATAAGAAACTGATCTACGACCGTGCAAGTGTTTTTATCCTCGAGAGACATCATGGCTTACAAACGAACGAAGCATTACATTTGCTCAGTCTGGATGTACAAAGGAAAACAAAAATATTTTTACAGTTCCTTCATCCGAGCCTCTGAAGACCCAGTGTCTTAATTTTATTTTCTCTGGAATTTGTTTTGTATGTCTGCGCTAAACACTTCAGCCACGACTGTTTCCTCAACTTGAGCTAATACAAAACTGGCCTTGCTGAAATTAAATTCTGGATCAGTACTAACTCTCCTTCGTCCAGCTACTAACCTCGGACAAGTAAGTTAACTAACGCTATATCATTTTGTAGCTTTACTGTATATGGTTACCTAGCTTGCTACCCTTAGAATGTGGCTGTAACATTAGCTATGCAGCTAACAGCTGAGTGACTGTCGCTAATGTAAAGGTAGATACTTTCTCATAATTGCTCATTCACACTTGCTCATAATTGCTCATTCACACACATCAAGTATGTGTGTGAATACACATGCTGTAACGTGAGTGTTGTACACTTCTTTGTTATTTGGATAACCGTTCTGCTGTTGGTGTTATGGTGCGCGCGATATCCGCCTTTCCCCTCATTGAAATGACTGAGTGTGTACCTCTGCAAACCAGGGTTATCAGATGAGAATGGGCAAATTCGAGGCATCTTACAGCAACGGGGCTACAGCCATTGCGATACATCCATTGTAAACATTAGCGCATGGTGCCGCCCCTCCGCTCCTCATTAGCATTTAAAGCTACAGACGCCAAAACAGCGCGTTCTGAGGAAAGCTCCTTGTGGGACTGCTAGTAGTGGCTGTAATTCTGCACCAAGGCTGAATTTCGGGAAAGAGACTTCTGATACAGTACTAGGGGACCACTAAGGCCTATATAAAAGCATCCAAAAACAGCATGTCATGTCACCTTTAAAGTCCAACAGCATTGCTATCATTGCCAAATGTATTGTAATATCTACAAAGTAACACCAAATGTTTAGTATGCCAGCATTAAAAGCAGTTTTCAGGAGGTTTTCTCCGGAGACTGAGAGCATTAGGCACGTGTGCACACGCACAGTGCGTGTGTGTATGTGGGCTTGTCCCATGTGTCAATGTGTGTACGTGCTGATCTGGAGTCAGTTTGGTAGGATTTGGGTATAAATAAATTATTTCATTTAAAATATGGATTTTTATTTAAAGATATTCATGTATTTTACATGCAAAATAGGTCTACCCGAACCAGCGGACAAAAAATTCAACCCGCGGCAACACTTCAAAAGTAGCCCAATTCCGCGGGAAAACCGCAGACCTGGCAACTATGGGTAAAACACCAAAAACACCCCACTTTGCATCCACTGCCCCTAGTGGTCTGGAGAACGATTTGGTGTGAACTTGAAATGCAGCGTTTCTGCAAATGTTGTTGTGTTTTGTGCTAATGGCGCTGCGGTTTTCTCGGCTAATGCTGCAGTGTTCTCGGCTAATGCTGTTGTTTTCTCGGCGGATGTTGGTGGTGTGAACCAATGCTGTTGTGTTGTAAGTAGTAGATTGTTTTTTGAAATGTTGCGTTTTTATAAATGTTTAGTTTTTGTTAATGTCGTTGTGTTGTGTGTTAATGTTGTTGTGTTTTCAACTTTTGTTTGCTTCGCTAATGTTGCTGTGGTGTGCACCCGTGGGCCACCGTAATATTCCTACATTGAATGAAATGTACTATAATGTACACAATTATATATTTTAGCATGGGAGAATGATGTGGCAAGTCTTTTTTGCTGGGAAGGTTGATGCCACCCCTTGGATCTGCCAGTGGTACCAAGGGATGGTCTGGATTTTAACCTTTGGGACTTTCCTCAGGAGAGTACAGTATGTTAACACATTTTTTTTTCATCTGTCCCCCCCCCCCCGCTAAAAAAAAGAACAAATCTCATATATGTTATGGATAATGAATACGTCATACAAGTCCATGTAAATCTTACTCCATTATTTCGTCCCAAAATGTCCATTTGGGCCACAAAGTAACCAAAACTTGAACTAATATAGCGATTATACATAAGAATTGTGTCCTTTCACATCAAGAAGCCCTTCCAACTGAACCCAAGACGCTGACCTGTGCGCACTGTAGAGAAGAAGAGCAACCAGAAGAGACAAAGGATCGGTGCAGCCACCACCTGGGTGACAGCCCCTGAGTGAATCTTCTTATCCAGTTTGGAGGGCAAGTAGGCGTAGTACATGTTGTATCTATCTACCAGGTGTTTGAGCAGCATGTACATCAGTCCTGGGAACAGAAGGACACTATTTAGTTCTATAACTGTTATAATAGACAAAAAATTAGCTCAAGATTAAGAATATATATGTAAGTATTGTTTTGGGGTTAAATATAAAAGTCCCAATAAAAAGAGGATTACGAGTAAAACTAGTTCAGTCAAGACACTCACGTGATTGATTTCACCATTTATTCATACACATGACAAATGGTTTAACATTGGCGGAATGGATGTACATGGGGAAGCGCTCCCTGCCTTCACTGCAGCATGCATGACATGAGGCAGGGAGCAACAAGTTAACCCTTGTGCTGCCTTCGGGTCACATGACCCAAAGGTTCATAACGAAACATCGTTGTGTTTACCCAATTTTACCCAATACAAAAACAAATACAAATAATTTTCTTTTAACCTTTGCAATGTGGGGGGTCTGAGACAGCCCAACGGTTAAAAGAAAATGCTTCACTTTGTTTTTTTATGCGGTAAAGTTGTCGCAATACGACGGTGGGTCACAATGACTGATGGGTCAGAATGACCCGAAGATAACACAAGGGTTAAATCCCCCACGGGGAGAACAGATAGACCACATGGGGGAGAAGGGGATGGTGGTGGGTGGCAGCAGCGCAGAACACAAAGGTAATCGAGGACGCGTGTGCGTGCATGTGTGCGACTTTATAGCGCCGCCTATCAAGCTAAGCCTATGGGCTGAGAACACGGCGATGGGTGATATGGCGCGTGCTGCCCGAGTTCCATGCCTGAACTAGCTCCGCCCATTAATATTCTATTCATAAATTAGGAATTAAGTAAGTAATTTGGATTTCAAATTAGGACTGACTCATGTGATAACCAATTCTGTACAGTAGACCCATGAGACAAAATCTAATAGGAGCATGAGAAAAAGTTGAGAGTTCTGTCTAAAATCAACTTCCTTGTAATATTTAGGAATGACAGAAGCCTTTGACATGCTGGCAACATATAATGTAATATAAAGAGATTACCTCTGGAAAATGCATGCAAATTTATCATAAATATAAATGATAGTTTTTAATGATATAGTGAAACAGCTTTCTGTAAATTATCCATCAAAATTGATTAAACTCACAACTTAAGTCACCATCCAAAATCACATTTGACCATACACCTCACAATTTAGCAGTGTCATTGCAATGCAGCGCTGTATAGTGAGACTTTCTATCCTGTCTTGAGGCCCTTTAATACTGGCCTTTCTCACTATTCGGGACACCTTTCCCTCCCTCTTTTTCTGCTGCAGTCCAGACCCCATGACCCAGCGATGAGTCACACAGTGCTGCCACACAGACACTAGGAGGAGGCATTCTCCTGAAATGCAGGAAAACCTGCCTTGGCAGCCAGACCACAAAACATGCCCCAAAAATACATAGAAATAAAATATATTTATTTAACCCATTTTACTGAAATTTACGTCTACGACAAACGTTTGCATTATTAACTGGTGTATTAGGGTTAGGCCTCTTGCAACAGTGCATTTAGACAAAACAGTAGATGGCCCTGGTGTGATAGGAGTGTTCCTTCCTATCCGCTCTCTCTTACTGCTATGGGGATAGGTGGGCTGACTCACCAAAGGGGACAATGATGGGGCAGGTGATGCTGTACGTCATCACTACAGTGAAGACGGACATCATCCAGGCATAGGCTGCACCAAACTGGAAATCGTACGCTTGATGCTGCAGTGACAGACAACATAAACTCTCAGGGTTATTAAGATTCCCCCAAAAACCAGACAGCATTAAAAAGTAAGAAAATTCAATAACGTTCAATAGAATTCCCAGCAGGAGTTTTCCTCTCAAGATTTTGTTTTTTGTGCTGTCTGTTGCTATAGTTGGAACTTTAAAGTATGTGGCAGATGTTATTAGGTTATCTGGAAATATATTTGAGATTGGCCCTGAGTTAAGGATTTAAAAACCATTAGAAGCTGGTATAAAGAATTGTCTATTTGGTTTGGTAAAATGGTCGTCTTGACAGTGTATCCCATGTTTTTGTTGAATGGACTGCATGTATAATATGTCCCCAAATCATATGAAATGTACAGCATATCTACTGTATGAGATGCTGCCAACTTCAGTCATCTGGTAATCAATGATCTACTAACATGCATGTTGAAACTAAGTTACACTGCATTGCTGGTTCTGTGTTTAATAATGCTCACCCTCTTCACGTTGCGCCTCTCAGCAGCAGAGCGGGCCAAACAGAGCCTGATCATATACATGAGCAAGCCGGGAATCCTCAGTAGATCCATAGCATTCCCAATGAATGCAGATGCAATGACATAGTTGACAAAGAAAGCTCCGTTGTCAGGGAGAAAAACACACCTGATAGGGAAATGGAAATCTAGTTAGATCAAAGATGGGTGATATAACTAATATGCCTTTGAAGAAACAATGGACAATCAAATTTAACTCTGGTGTTGCAGAAAGTTCTCTATGATTTATTTTAGCATAAAAAATACTCACTCAAATCTGACTTTAGCATCGGCAAGGAATTTCTTGTCAAATAGCCACCGAAAGAACACGTCTAAACTGTATTTTTAAAACAAGAACAAAAGTATGTTATTTTGCATGATAAGGTGCTTACACAAATTCACCAAAAAACAAACATGTACATGAATGTGCAGTATGTGATGGTTCAGTCATTTTCACCATCCTATTTTATTTGATAGATTTTACATTGTATAGTATTGTTTAGAAGCTAAGTTCCTCACACCACCAGTCTGTATCACTTTCTAATTTCATCCTGTGCTGTGCTGTAGTGTCAGTGTACAGTCTCAATTGCAACTGGCAATTGGCTGTCAGTTCAATCTCAATCTCGTATTGATTTTACAATTATTATGTTAACCTATAAAGCAGTACATGGGCTGGCTCTAATCTACATTTGTGATTTGTTAACACTTTATACTTCCTCCCGCTCTCTTCATTCTGCCGGTTCTATTTCAGCCTCTTTGAAAATTGAAAACCATGGGTGGTAGGGTCTTTTCTTGCATTGCTCATAAGCTGTGGAACTCCATTAGGAATGCTCCTTTGTTTGATTGCTTTAAGAAACCGCTTACCTTTTTAATCAGTTTTTTTGTTAATTTGTTTGTGATTGTTGTTACTGTTATTGTATATTATGTTGTAAGATAGTGATTGTAATTTACTGAAGTGCTTTCAGTACAAAAAAGGTAAATTTCAAATAAAATGTAGCATTATTAATATAATTATTACAGTGTGAGCTACAGTAAACTACATCATGTACCTGCTGAGACCAAGGGAAGGCAGCAGTAGCACCATGAAGATTAGAAAGGTATAGCATTTGTGCATTGTGGTTCTGTTTTCTCCAGACCTGTCATCAAAACACAGAGAAGACACACCCGTGACAAAGAGCAATACAGAGTTATCTAGTCAAGAATACATGTGTAGCAGTGGAATGTTGTTCCCCTACATTACACACTGGATTGTACACAAGGACCAGGTCAAGTAGGTCAAATTGGGAGGGGGAGGTTGAGCATTTGATGTCAAGGTCAAAAATGTAATGTATTTTTTTTAAAGTGCATTACAGATGTAAATCCAATTGTTGGTGTACAGACATTTTTACACATTTGTTTACGTCTTTGTAAAAATGTATGTTTGTCAAAAAGCTATGCGTGTTTTGGTTTGACCCATCGCGGGTTATCTGTGTTCTCGCAGTTAGATTGTTCTTTTCGACCTGACCTCCAGCTAGCGAGGTACGTTGTCTTCGGGTCTGAAAATTGTTAGAGAACTGTGGTGAAATGTCGGGTTCATATTCATGTTTTGTAACCAAGTCGATATTGTAAAATGTATAGTAATATGTAATAATTAGTGTAAATATTAGACCTTGTTAACTAGTGTGCCTGTTGTGACTTGTGGGGACGGCGGTTGATGAGGTTCCCATGTGCTCACTCAGGTGGACGAGAGCTAGGAGCGAGGTACACGCAAGAGCTAACTGTACTGTCTTTTCGTGTACAGGTATGTCTTTTGTTTTTGTCCAAATTGTGTTTTATTGGATCGTGTGGTGTGATGTTGTGCGGTGAATGTGTGTGCACAGCACCTGTCATTTTTGATGCATTTGTCTGTTAGACTTTTTCCTTTTCTTTCTTTTCGACCTGACCTCCAGCTAGCGAGGTGGTCGAGAGCTAGGAGCGAGGTACACGCAAGAGCTAACTGCACTGTCTCTTCATGTACAGGGAAAATAAACCGTCTCCAGCAGATTCACAAGTGTGGAAGTACACAACGCAGAGTGAAGCACGCTACAAACTGGTGCCGTGACCTGCCGACTGGTCAGCTCGAGCTGACCGCTAGATCTGCGCATGAACATTTGTTGGTGGTTTGCTGTAAGCAACGGTATTTTGTGATTAGTGAAGGTGGATGTGGTATGCTCACTAAATCGGACTGTCTGTGTTTATATGTTTAGAAGGGAATTTGGTTATAGCAAAAGATTACGTTTTTTTTTTGCTTGTTTTTAAGAGCGGTAAATGACATTGTTTTAGTGCTCTATTGAACCATGGTAGACCCTCATGCCGTTAAAATGAGTTATGCTGGGAGTTTAAGTGTGGGTGCAGGGAGGGGTGCTCTTGCATTTACACCAAGTGTACAGTCAGCTCCTGGAAATGGAATGCTTGCTAGCCCTGAGTTTACAAGCACGGGGAGGGGTAGGTTTTTCACTCCACCTGTCCAGAGTATCCCACCTCTGTCTTTTGACGTACCATCATCCCCAGTCTTCAGTAGTAATGGAACATCTCCGAGTCAGCTTTATGACCTTATTAGACAGATTGGTTCAGAGATAGGGGACTCTATCAGAGCAAGTTTACTGCAGCCTGGGGCTTCGAGTCCTTCTCCTGCCCATCCCCCTCACCAATTCCCCATACTGGAGCAATGTGGGTCAACTTTCATTGACGCGTCCAAGCTGAATCTGGTTGTGAAGTCAGATGTCAGTACTCCGCCCATCTTTAGGGGTGATGGTTCAGATAAGTACTCTGTTCTGGAGTGGGAGGAGCTAATGGGTGTATACCTAGAGAAGAGGGGTTACACGGGGTCTGGAAGTGTTGAGGAGGTGATGTCTAGGCTCATGGGGAGGGCACGGGATGTGAACAAAGTCTGGATGTGTAACAACCCTGTTGTCACAGATGTTAAGACGGTGTTCAGTGTTCTCAAGCAACACTTTGGGGACACTGTCTGCTCAGGTATGCCATTACCTGATTTTTATTCAATCAAACCATATGCTAATGAGGGTTCACTGGATTTCTGGATTAGGCTTAACAAAGCTGCGGAGGTAGCTGAACAGTACCTAGTAGGTGAGGGTAGGACCTTGCCCAATCAGTGCTCAGAGTTGGCAGTCATGTTTGTACGCAACTGTCTTGATAAAGAGTTGGCCCAAGTGTTCAAGAGCAAACCCTTTCGTGACTGGACAGCCAGTGAGGTACAGGATCGGTTGGATGAATTCTTAAGAGAGCGTAAAACATGTAAGACACAACTTTCACAGCAGATGGCTGTTGTCCTTGACTCTCCCAGTGAGGAAGTGGATCTTGTGAAAAGACCTAATGTGTCATAATTTTCTCAATGTGATTGTAATACGGAACAGGCCCAATCTGTGTCAGGGGGTGGGACCTTAGAGAAAGTTTTGAGTATGTTAGAGATGACGCTTGAGTTGAGTTGAAGGGGATGTTAGATAGTGGGTCCATGGCTACTACTCTGCGTGCAGATATTATACCTCGTTTGAGGGAGGCGGGGGTGGTAGAGGGGAACTTTCTGGCTCCTTCAGATGTCATCCTGGTGGGTTGTGGTGGGACTCAAACTAGTCCAGTGGGCATGTGTGACTTAAAAATTCAGCTTTATGGTTTCAGTTATGTTGTCCCAGTGCTTATTGTAGATCGGCAGGTTGATTAACTCATTGTGGGCACTAATGTGTTGAAGTCTCTGATTAGGCAGTTCAAATCCAATGATGGCTACTGGCGGGTGGTGGGTACACCAGGTCCTTCTGGCCAGTGTGATGACAGCCAGTTCCTGCGTCTCTTGTCAAATCTGAAGAGATGGAGAGGAGACTCCATTCCAGATAAAGTGGGCACCATTAAGTTAAAGAGAGGAGTAACACTCCAACCCATGAGTGAACATCTGGTGTGGGGGCGCCTACCCCCAAAGACAAAGCTCTCTGTAGGTAGTACTGTTGTTGTCGAGCCCAGCACGTCTCGTTGTATGAATCGACACATTTTGCTGGGGAGAGTAGTTACGCCTCTGTGGGGGGATGGATGGCTCCCTGTGAAGATTGTCAATCAAACAACTTCGCCAGTGATCCTGAGACGAAATGCTAAAGTCGCGGATGTGTACCCTTGCAAAACTTTCTCAGTCTCCTTTGCTATTTGGATGATCTGATGGTTTTTGCTAAGACAGAGGAGGAGAATCTGCAGAGACTTGAGATGGTTTTTAAACGGTTGCAGGAACACAATCTTAAAATGTCTCCTTCTAAGTGCAAGTTTTTGAGGAGGTCTGTTAAGTTTTTGGGCCACATCATTTCTCAGGAAGGTGTAGCCACTTACCCTGCTAATGTTCAAACCATTTTGAATGTGACTGAAAGTGAGATGATGGAAGCTGATGGTGTCACTCCATCTCCTAGCAAAATCCGTTCTTTCCTCGGTATGGTCATATACTATCAACATTACATCGAGAATTGTTCCCTGGTTGCTAGGCCATTGTTTCAGCTGACTACAGGTCAGAAGAAGCCTAGGACAGGCAAGGGCAGGAAGAGGCCTGGTCCCTTTCGCAAGCTCACTGCTGCAGACTGGACTGCTGAATGTCAACTCGCATTTGAAGCTTTGAAGGCAGCACTAGTTGACCAGGCACTGCTGGCTCATCCAGACTTTTCTCAGCCGTTTTTGCTTTCTGTTGATGCCTCTACTAGTGGTTTGGGAGCTGTACTATCCCAAGTGCAAACTGGGGGGGCCATAGGCAGGCCAATAGCTTTTGCCAGTAAATCGCTCAATCATGCACAATCAAAGTATCCTGCTCACAGGCTGGAGTTTCTGGCCATGAAATGGGCCATTCATGATAAGTTCAGCCATTAGCTGTGAGGGCATAGGTTTACTGTGTAAACTGACAACAATCCCCTCAAGTATATCTTTACAAAGCCGAAACTCAATGCATGTGAGCAGAGATTGGTTGCGAAGCTGGCACCCTTTGATTTTGACATCCAGTACATACCAGGGCCCAAGAATGTCGTTGCTGATGCGTTGAGTAGAGAGCCATTTGTCCGCTCCAGAGTTCTGCACAGACTGACGAGAGTTCCATATGATGTTCTGCTG
Organism: Osmerus mordax; assembly: GCF_038355195.1. NCBI lineage: Eukaryota > Metazoa > Chordata > Actinopteri > Osmeriformes > Osmeridae > Osmerus > Osmerus mordax. The sequence goes on from NC_090070.1 coordinate 1,991,474, forward strand.
GAAGAAGCCAGAGGTCTTCGAGTGGATGATGTGCAGGACATGTTCCGCCTCTCCTGTGAGCAGCCTGAGGCTGGCTATAGAACATCCATGGCTCCTGGGAGTGAGTTGAGTAGAGACGGAGACAATGTCAATGGGTTGATCTCCGGTGAAGAGGTGTCTGCTGTCCTTCATGCCCACAGCCGGTGGGATGATGGTGCTACAGTGAGGGCTGTTTCACATGTGCAGCATCTTGAGAAGCTGATGTCCACGGGTCAGAGCCCATTACCTGTCCTTACGCACAAGGAGCTGTATGATAACCAGTCGCGGGACTCTGTCATCAGCAGAGTTAGCTTCTTTGTAGATAGAGGCCGACGCCCATTTAGGAGGGAACGAGCCTTTGAGGCTAGAGAAACAGTGTGTACTCTAAGACAGTGGGGGAAACTCACCAAGCGGTTAGGAATCCTGTATTGTGTCTCGAAACACCCTTCGAGTAAGAAGAAACTATATCAGTATGTCGTACCTGTGTCTTTGAGAGGCCTTGTGTTGAAGGGAGTTCATGATGATGCTGGTCACCAGGGTCAGCAGCGCACATTGTGGCTCACGAGGCAGCGGTTTTACTGGGACTCAATGGATAAGGAAGTCAAGGAATACATGGCCCACTGTAAGAGATGTGTGTTGAGTAAAGCACCTGAACCTGAAGCTAGAGCTCCACTTGTCTCCATTGTGACAATGGCACCTTTGGTGCTTGTGTGTATTGATTTCTGGTCCGCAGAAGATTAAAATAACAAGTATATTGATGTATTAGTGGTGACTGATCACTTTACTAAGCTGGCCTGTGCGTATCCATGCCCAAACCAGTCTGCTAAGACTGTTGCTCGTGTTCTATGGAATAACTGCTTCTGTATTTATGGGTTCGCCGACTGCATCCATTCTGACAGGGGTGCTAACTTTGAGAGTGCATTTATTGCAGAGTTGCTTCAGTTATCTGGTGTTGAAAAGTCCCATACCACACCGTATTATCCCATGGGTAACGGTCAAGCGGAACATCTGAATCACACTCTGGGTGGGATGATTAGAGCTCTGCCTGCTAGGTTCAAGGCTAAATGGCCTCAGATGTTGAACACCTTGACATTCTCCTATAACTGTACTGTTCATGAGACTACTGGGTTTCCACCCTTCTTGATGTTTGGACGCACCCCTAGGTTGCCAGTGGATGTCATGTTTGAAAGTGTGCTGTTGAATGGGAACACTGTAGATGTGGATAAGTATGTCCAGGCTCTGGGTGAGAATCTGAGAGAGGCCAAGACCTTGGCCCAGCAGCATGCCAGTAAGCAAAAAAAGAGGCAAGCTGAGGTCTATAACAGACGGGCTAAGGGTCACTCGTAGGGAAGGGTGACAGGGTTCTACTTGCAAATAAGGGAAAGAGGGGCAAGAAGAAAACTGGCCGATCGCTGGGACAGTGTGGTGTACATAGTTGTTGCAAAGAACAGCTCATTGAACAAATATCGTATCCAACACCCTGCCACTGGGCGCATCAAAACTGTGCATAGGAACTTGATTATGCCAGTCAACTTTCTGCCTTTGCCTTCTTGGGAGGAACCTGGGGGTCACGGATCTCTATCGAGTGGTGATGTGATCTCTGAGATGTCTAGCCATGGTGAGGGGAGTGATGCCAGGACTGTCCACTGGGTAGCAGGCCTCCCTGAGTCCTCTGGGAGAGCACTCCAAGAGGAGGGTGTAGTTCCATCTGATGGAAGTGTGGTGGAACAGCCGTGTGTAGTCCCCTTGGGAGAGGTGTGCTCAGCAGAAGTGGACCAGAGAGATGGCCACGAAGCCTACGAGAGTTCTGCTAGTGAAGCTTTGTTCGATGTGGATGAGGCTGTGTCAGATGATGTTGATCTGGTTGGGGATACTTTGTCAGTGGGGTCTGTGACAATATACCAGGATTCTGATCAGTCGTCTAACAATACAAGTGTTGTGTCAATACCTGAAAGGGTGCTGGCTCCCGAGTTGCAGATCTGTAGTACTGATAATCCTAGGGTTGGACCTTTGAGTACAGTTAGTGCTGTCCGTGACATTTCTGCTAGGTTTTTGGGTGAAGGTGTGCGGACTAGACTAGGTAGAATTATTAAGCCAGTGAATAGACTAGGGATGCGTATTGATAACATTTTAACGATTCCGACTCCTTATCAATTCCTGCTTATCGATTCGATTCTCGTTCTAAACGAATTTCTCAAACTGGCTTTGACTGTCTCTGAACCTACCACCTCTAGGCCTCTTCAGGCCTCTGTTTTCAAAACAAAATCTAGTCGGAGATAGAAACTTTCAGTTTCCTTGTGTTCAAGCTTCTATTACTCAACACCAGTAGGACTTACAGGGGTCCTAACAACAGGGGAAATAACTTCAGTGTCACCTTTCAAAAGAGACCATTTACATGCATGTACTCCAAATGATTCAACAACAGCTTTCAATGTACTTTGGGTATGTTGTTCAGGCGTTTTCAGGCACATTTAACAGGACTATTAAAAGGTTAAACAATAAAAATGCTAAGTTTAATAATGGATTAAAAATCGATATGCTCAGTTTAATAAATGGGACACGCGAACGTTTGCTGATAACACACGCCGCCCCGATAACGTGAAATGATCAATAAGATCAATACTAATGGGAGACGAATGCCGGAGCTAAAATGTATGCTTCAAACGACGGGACAGAAGATAACTAGATTGACTACACACAATAAAGGCAAATTGCTTCACACAGTAACAATTGGTTGTGATCACTTTTGAGCAGTTTAGCTCTACCTTAGGTAGAGATGAAGCACGAACGTTAGCTGCGCTGCTGCATGCATCGAACACATGACGTTCCAGTAACTTCATTCCAAGCTGTGTGTTCAAATGCTTCTTCATAACTGTAGTATTTCCTCCCTTCAACGAAATAGACTTTTTACACGCGTTACAAGTGGTGTTGTTGTAATTTTGTCGTGTGAAATACAACCAAACTTTAGAACGCTTCTTCCTAGTTGCCATGTTTGCTGCAGTCTGTCTGAATAAACTATAAAAGTTTGCGCATGCGCAACGGCACAGAGAATCGTTAACAGAATCATTAAGGAATTTTGCTAACGATTCCAAGGAATCGATTCACTGGGAACCGATTCTAAACAAGAACCGGTTCTCGATACCCATCCCTAGAATAGACTAATCCAAACTATGTCAACACAGGAAATAAAACGGTTCTTTTTTTTATGTAGTAGTGACTCGTAGTGACTAGGTGTGACTCTAAATGATTTGTGGGTTTGTCTAATTTCTTAGACAATTCATGTAACTTTGTGTGTAGTTCCTCAGAATAAAATGTATGTGCCATTTTTTGTGCTTTGTGAAAGAAATTTTGGGCCTATGTACAATGAATGTGTTTTAGGAGAAGTTTACAGTTGGTTAAGAAGCTTGATACAATGAATGTTGATTCAACTCCATTTGGTAGAGATGCCATTTGCAGTTTCATGACACCTAACTAGGAGACGTGAAGTCTAAGAGACGGGAAGTCTGGGTGACCTGAGAGAGTTCTTGTCACCTGGGGGGAAGAGACAGTTGGTCTGAAGACAATGTGGATTCAACTGTATTGTTCTAAGGATTTAACCAATGACAGAAGAGATTTGGTATAGCTGCATGTCTGTAGGATGGACCAATGACTTTTGAGAACTGTCGTATCTATAAAATGGTCTGTTGAAGAATGTTCTGGGGGGTTCAGGGCCATCAGCTGGGTAGTGCTGGTGGGCTGGATTCTCCCGGTTCCATTCTAGAATGCTAGATGGAGCTGTATGGAATTGTCTTTGGGTTATTGTCTTATGTTTGTGTGTCGATGATGTTATGTTGATAACGTTATTAAGTTTAAATCTACGTCAAATAAACATTAACTCTGTACTTCACCCGACTTCAGCTTAAACGATTGATTCTCTCAAAAACTTCCACGACAGCATACGGTTGAATAAGGGATTAGCTAACCTTTGTTTTTTCTAATCCTTCGCGGGACAGCTTTTTCAGATGGTCGACCATTTGTGGGTCTAGTATTAAGGGACTACACTGGGTTACTCTGTTGCCCTGTGGGGTGAATATTGTTTTGTTTCTTTTTATTTCTTTGCTTTGTCACCTTCGAGGTGCTGTGATGTGTTTTGTGTCTGTAATCTAGTGTAAAACAGTGGGGGTGAATGTAGCAGTGGAATGTTGTTCCCCTAGATTACACACTGGATTGTACACAAGGACCAGGTCAAGTAGGTCAAATTGGGATGGGGAGGTTGATCATTTGATGTCAAGGTCAAAAAGTTTATTACGTTTAAAAGTTTTACATTTATGTTTACGTCTTTGTAAAAATGTATGTTTGTCAAAAAGCTATGCGTGTTTTGGTTTGACCCATCGCGGGTTATCTGTGTTCTCGCAGTTAGATTGTTCTTTTCGACCTGACCTCCAGCTAGCGAGGTACGTTGTCTTCGGGTCTGAAAATTGTTAGAGAACTGTGGTGAAATGTCCGGTTCATATTCATGTTTTGTAACCAAGTCGATATTGTAAAATGTATAGTAATATGTAATAATTAGTGTAAATATTAGACCTTGTTAACTAGTGTGCCTGTTGTGACTTGTGGGGACGGCAGTTGATGAGGTTCCCATGTGCTCACTCAGGTGGCCGAGAGCTAGGAGCGAGGTACACGCAAGAGCTAACTGTACTGTCTCTTCGTGTACAGGTATGTCTTTTGTTTTTGTCCAAATTGTGTTTTATTGGATCGTGTGGTGTGCTGTTGTGCGGTGAATGTGTTTGCACAGCACCTGTCGTTTTTGATGCATTTGTCTGTTAGACTTTTTCCTTTTCTTTCTTTTCGACCTGACCTCCAGCTAGCGAGGTGGCCGAGAGCTAGGAGCGAGGTACACGCAAGAGCTAACTGCACTGTCTCTTCGTGTACAGGGAAAATAAACCGTCTCCAGCAGATTCACAAGTGTGGCAGTGTCTTCAATCAAAAAGTACACAACGCAGAGTGAAGCACGCTACACATGGATTAAATGATAATAAACAATACATATAGTATGATTGTTTAATAAATACAATGTTTTGTGATTAACATGTTAAATGACCCCAAACCAGATTTTCTTTTAAACATATGTCAATGTGCAACACAAATGTAAATTAAACTGATAAAGAAGGGGCGCTAGCGTGTCATACCGTGTCCAGTGGGCTTCGAAGAATGCAGAATAGTACACTATGGTGGGGAGCAGGGCTGAGAATGCCCACAGCAGAAGTGTGGGGAAGAACTGTGTAACAATAGGGTTCTGGAGAAAAGATAGAAGACTTCATTACTTTTTATTTAAAAAAATTCCTTCTGATGCATCCAGAACAAACATGTTATTTGTTTTTTTTGATGCAATGAATCAACATTGACTTTTGGTGAATCCCACAAATTTCCAACTAACACACTAACATTTAAAATAAATAAAACTGAGATTATACCTGACAGCAGTCAATCATCAAAGGGCAAAATGTATTGGATTTCAATAATAGCTCATTGTCCAAACTATATGTTGACCAATTTATTGCAGGCCAGTTGATAAGGGCTGACAAAAAACGTTTTGAAATCAAGGTTTATTCATTTTGTTTGGGCTTTTAGTGAGGGGACAAGCCTCCCTAGACATGACAACCTCTTTCATGCAGTTTGTTGTCACACAAGACTCAGCGAGCCTGCCTGGACACAATTGGTAACTTTGAGAGAAGTAAAGGTACGTGTCGATATTAAAAGGTATCACAGTCAATCCATCACAAAAAAGACAAAACAAAATGGTAGTTTATTTGGTTTATGATGAGATGCTGATACTGTTCTAAGCATCACTCGAGTAAGTCTCCAAATTGAGTTTCTTGCAGCATCCACATTGTTAACACCAATGTGGATGCTAGTCCTAGCAACAGGAATTACTATACTATTCTCCAATTGCAAAAGTCATGAAGTCAACAGCCCCTGCAGCAGTAGCATCAGGATCAGAAAGAGGAAGAAGATTCATTCTGGGAGACCAATACTGACCCAGCATTGTGGAGAAATAAAGAGGGATCCTTGAAAAGCAATCTTGTTAAAAGAGGATCCAGTTTCCATAATACAAGAGCAAACTATCCCGCATCCATCACGGATAGTGGTCTAGGTGGTAAAACTTGCTCCCTAACCAATGCTCTACAAAACAGTCTTATGTATTTATAGTTGCTTCCCTGGGGGGTGTTCCATCAACGTCGCTAACGCAAGTCGCGCTAACACGAATAAGTCTCACTTGGGTAAACGTCAACTTAGACTTAAGCCTCAAGCCGTTCCACTAACGTTCCGTTCCACTAACAGGCAACGCTAATTCAAGCTAGACCTCAATAAGCTTAGACTGTGCAGCCCAGATCAGGCGATCGTCGAAAAGAGGAGTTATGTCGAAAAAGTATAGCGTAAAGCAGCAGAGGTGTGTTGTTTCAGCAGCGTAAATTGATTTTTTGAGTTTTTTTGTTCCCAAAAAGGGCAATGTTGCCGCAATTAACATGGCAAGGGAGACAACTTGTCAAACCATTACGACCGTTAAAATGCGTAAATTGTAGACCTACCAAATCTACTTAACATATATATATATGCATTTAGGCCTACTGATAATTAGCGTAATTTGATGAGCTGTCTGAAACCGTTCTGGCAGGCTAGCCTATGGTCGATATTCTCAACAGGAGATTGAGAATAATAGCCCAAAAAAGAACGTGGCAGCAATTGAAAATTGTAGGATAAAATTCAAAACACTGAAGAAGGCCATGGTTAATTGCACTTGATGTGGGCTAATAATGTTTTTGTCTTCACATCTTGAACAAAATCAAAAATTACTTCAAAATAACTTTGCCACACACATTTATTAACTGATAGGCTAAATGCTGAGCTTTAAGATAAAAGGGAAAGATAACCATGACTTAAATTGGGATTCACTGAAATGACTAGTATTGCACAGATCCAGCACTGACTTTTTAGATCAGAAGGTGACCCAAACTGCACACTTTGTTTGGCAGTCATTTAAAATTGCTCAGCATGACTATCATTATTATATTACGAGTATTTCCAATTAACATAGTCTGCCTCCAAAGATCCAGAGGGGGCTTGGACAGTGACAGACTGTGGCTGTGCCAAGTGTTGTCACAGCCTCACTTTGGGAAAGCATGCCCTACTGGGAACATTAGGGGAGACTGTTGGGCACAGAATCTAATTGTCTTCTTTGGAAAGGGCAACATTTGGGACACTGTCATGTAGGGGCAGCATAAAGGGCACTTCATAACAGCACCTTTTTCCATTGGAAGTAAGGGCATGGGAACAGTCCAATTTAGGCCATTGTAAGGGCACCTTATAGGGTACTGCATCACATTTTCTATACGATAAAGGAACTCTTTTTACATTTATAGAGGGCACACTGTCATTTATTTCATTGGGGCATCCTGTGCACTCAAGCATATTTCACAATGTGAATGGCAAACAGTAGGGCACTTGGTCTAATTTTTGCCACTCTAGAGGGCATTTTAGAAACGCTTTCAACCATGGGGGCACCTGGCAGTCACCCCCTGAGTCTTCCAATGGGCCTGGATACACCCATGGGGACAGTATATTGCACCTATAATATTGGGGAAGCCAGAGGAGAGGTAATATACAGGCTTGTCAACATATAGGCTACTTTAAACAATGAAAATACTTTATACAATTGAATAAAAAGTCCTCCTTGATTCTTTGTGTTTCAAGATTACCTGAAAAACTGATGATAATATTCAGGTACTGCTTTGGAGCAAGGTATACCCTTCATATTTCCTGGCATAGTTGCCCGTTCAAGAATGTCCCACATGCAAAGACACAGACAGATGCAGACAGACTGAACAGTGTCAAGGCTTGGCTACAGTGGGTTTGCTTCCTTGTGTGTGATTCCAGCAGACTACATAGTCTAGGCCTACCTACATAGACTGCAGTCTACTACCCTCCTTTCTACTATTATAGTCTACTCTCCTTTCTATTACTTTTTTACAAAGGATGGTAGGCTGCTCTTATGTGTTCATTGCCATCCTTAAGAGTTGCTAAAGTGTTATTTCATATATATATATATATATATATATATTTATTTTGTATTTATTTAAGAATGACAATTACATTTATCTAGATAAACTATGCTGGGCCTGCTGAACCTATACTTCTTCCACAGATACTGTTCAGGGAACCATTACTTCTGTCTCTGAAGACCCTTGGGGCTGGTGGGATAAACGCTCTTTGTATAATCTGAGCACCTTCATCCACCACAGGGTTGTCAAAGAACGGATACGCCATAATTGATTGTAACTTGTCTAGACGCTCTGCTTAGTTTCTAAGTCCTTATTTTATGTCAATTAACCAATGGCTTTTGAAAACAAAAGTGACATTATTTCTTAACTTGTTTATTTAAATTAATATATTTTTTGGAGATGAAGTAAACATGTAGCTAAATCATTAATGTCTGCACTTCAAAAAGTCTGAATTTACGTTTCCGAACACGGGACTAAAGTGGTTTGCGCGCAGGAATTTACTCGACGGAACTGTCTTTTGAGATTCTGTTTCCGCCTGTTTGAAATTATTTGCAACACATTTTAGTGTAGCTTGACTTTTAGCCTGACACGGATCAGGCTAGTTCCGAAGTATAAGTTACCTTGGTTACGTAGCTAGAACTAAAATAAGCCACCTTAATGGAACGGAACTCTCTCTAAAGTAAGTGAGACTTGGCGAGATAAGTCTAGCTTTTCCTTAATCGACGTTGATGGAACACCCCCCAGGTCTGGTCTGTCTTATCCTTGTTGTCGTTTGGTTGTTCCCTGTGTGTGAGTAGCCTGCCATTCGTGTTCCTATGTAGTTAACATACTTTAGTTCTTGATACTGTCTGTCTGCACTGTTCCACTACCTCACCATGACACAAACGGCATTGTGAGAGTGGCAGATGTACTACCCATCAACACTTGTTCTATTTTTCATGCAAACCTTTCTCATCCAAAATACACTTCTTTACAGATGGATTTAGTGACCTGAAACACCCAAAACGCATATCTGAATATGAGTGTTGGGCCCTAGTCAACTACCTTGGAATTTTAAAAGTCAGTATCTCAATTTGATCCATTTCTATCAAAGCAATAACCTGCAAGGAAATAAAGGCAACTGCACTGGATCTTATTTCTCCTCCACTATGTGTGTATACGTACTTGTACTTACTGTAAGTCGCTCTGGATAAGAGCGTCTGCTAAATGACTAAATGTAAATGTAAATGTAAGCAAAAAAATATAACAAGTAATAACATTTAAGGATGCCAAATATTTGTCAGTTGTAGTAGATTTGATTAATTCTAGGCTTTGAGGCCATTCAAAGTCACACAGGTTAAAACTTGGCTGATTTAGGTATTGCATTGATAATTACCTCGCCTTAAACATGTCAAACCATAGAGGCCATCTTATGACACTTATTACCCTACAGCACCTGGACTCCCCAGCATCCTACGCCAGGATCCTGTTTGTGGACTTCAGCTTTGCCTTCAACACCATAATCCCCGCCCTGCTTCAGGACAAGCTCTCCAAGGTGAACGTACCGGACTACACCTGCAGGTTAGGTTGGCTGCAATCTGCCTACCTTCGAGGACCTGCACACCTCGAGGACCCTGAGGCGAGCGAGGAAGATTGTGGCCGACTGCTCTCACCCTGGACACTCTGTTCCAGCTACTCCCCTCCGGCAGAAGGCTGCGGTCTATCAGGACCAAAACATCACGCCACAAGAACAGTTTCTTTCCATCTGCTACTTGCCTCTTCAACAAGGCCAAGGATTCCCACTGACATTTATCTATTATTAGTCCATCTGACACCTGTTGCACTACGCACAAGCCACCTTACTTGCACTATTGCCCATTCATATTCTTATTTTTATATATATTTTATTTTATATTTTACATTTTAAATTGTTTTATTTTTTAGATTGTTAGTTCTTAGGATTAGTTACACTACTGTACTTTTCTACTTTTGATTGTATATTTGAACCGTATATGTTTATTGTGTGCACCTTCCGGCCACAGTAAATTCCGTGTTTGTGTAAACCTACATGGCAAATAAAACCAAATTCTGATTCTGATTTCATTGAAGACCATGGCATAAACAGTAATAGCCCATAAGGTGGACAATATTCTAAGTTGTTATAGTTCTTGACAGTGTTTTTCTCTGCGTCTACTCATTCATGGGGACTAGTATTTGACCAGCTTAGCTTAACCCTGAAGTCTTTGGTTGAGCCCCACTTTGTACTAAACAATGCTCTTTGTCAAAACGGCGGTAAAATAAAAGAGATCATTTACTGATTAGAACGAGAAACTGAACACTTAACAAAGCGTCTGCTTTTATGGCTCACTTCTGGAATATTATAATGTCTAGGTTCCACTCAACCAACTTGATGGCCAAGGTGCCCCTTCTCAGGGTAGTCGACCCCAGTGAATGACTCAAAGTCCTTGATGGGAGTTGTGGCCATCAGTGGTGAGTTCCAATACCCTTCTAAGAGAACTAGGGAGGCTATAGGATCAGCTGCAGGCTGAGGCTCAGCATGAGGTCCTCCCACCTAGAAACTCTTTTCTACCAGAGAAGATGGGCTCGTGGACTTGGCCCCTTTTCAACTAAGTCAACAAAGTCAACCTTGTCAGGCTGGGTCATCCTGCCCCCACCTCTCATATGCAAAGATTTGATCAACTTGATGGCTCTCACACCCCATTCAACATTTGGTCTGATTGGTTGTTATTGTGTATAAAAGGAACTGCGAAACATTGTTCTGTGGATTCTTGATCTCCTGAGACCTTCTCCTCAGCTCTAACTTGTCTTTGTACCCATTCTCTTTGCTCACCTCTTGCTGTCTCTCTGATTACAATAATCATTGTAGCGTAGGTAAGAGTGAACCTTCATTGTATAACATGTTTGAATTTGCAATGTTATAAAATGTATATTTAATTTAACCTTACTTTGACCATTCTTGCTCTGATTTAACCCATAGAGTCAAGTAACTGTAATTCATATGTATTGGCATAATTTGCTTCATGTTAATACACTGTTCAGTTTCCCACCTTCCTTTAAACCATAGGGGACTTAGTTTTGGTTGTTTGGCCAATATTTAACCCCCTACAACCTTGACAGAAGGGTGGCAGAAATTGAAGCAGTGCCAGCAGACCCTTGTTGTGGCTGATGCCCGACTGAAACACAGGCCAAGACTTCTCCAAAAGTCACCAGCCTCTCCACTGGCAGTCACAGGGCCATCGCTGCCTCCAAACCAGCCCCTATTCCCTGAATCATCACACCTCCAAGATCAAGGATGAGAAAACCTCCAGAAGCAATCTTTCAGAAAACAACTCAGCTAGAACAAGCTGATCTGCATTTGGCAGCTGAGATTACTTGGAGACATCAACATGCTAGTCTGCACGTGCTCAGAGCCCATACATCCTCCGTAGCCACGGACAGACCCTGGAGAGGGAACGAACGCTCCAGGTGCACATGCTGAATGACACTGCAGACTGGAAAACAGCAGTGGGTTAATTTGTCTTCAACTGCACTCTTTAGATCTTGCCAGTCTTGGAAGACCTACTATTGGGAATTCCCTAATCCTATTGGACGACGCAACTGTACTCCTGATTGGACGAGTGTATACATTTGTTTATGTCAGAATGCACTGACATTGATAGCATGGATATACCACTAGCATGGACGTAACTTGAAAATAGCAAAGCCTTTATTCAAGTAAACAGCAGCCAATTAATCAGTTATCGTCTTTCATCCTCTCCTATCAATAGGATTTGGTTTTAAAAATCCACCAATTTGGTCAAGCTACAGTCCAAACACAAATACTACCTTGCTATAAGTGAATGTTTTAGAGCAACTACTGTTAATATACTAGCTTTAAAACTTAAGACTGATCATAACCTCTTGGTAAAATGTAAAACAGTAAAAAATATTTTGATAAGTGGAGAGATGACACTTACATTAAGATACTCAACAGGTTTGGTAACATTAAACTTGTCCATGGTGGAGATGATGATGGCTGGAGTGGTAAGGAAGAAGAGCAGGAGGAAAAGGATGCAGTTGATAATGAAACAACGAATCCACCAGGAGATGCCCCCTAACGATAAGTGCTCCCTGTAAAAGGAAATAAAAAGTCATATGTAGATTTATCTTCCACAACTATACACACTTAATGCTTTGAAGTGAAGATCAACACAAACAGTCTAAGTGTGATAAATTATTGGTACTCGTTCAGTTCCTTCAAGTCTTGCAACTCCCTATAGAGTGCAATTATTCAACAGTCATTTCAACACATCTAAAGTCTCTCTGATGCAGCTCTATGCTGCCACACCATGTGTTGATACAGGGTTGTACAATACCTTCTCAATAACTACAGGTGCCCTGAGATGAATGCTCGGACAAATGCTCCGTAGTGTTGATCTAATTGGGGTAAGTTTACATTAGTGTCGTTGTTACTGTGTAATTACATAAGCACTATGCAATAATATTTAGTCATTTAGCAGACGCTCTTATCCAGAGCGATAAGTAGTGCATTGAACAGCCTGTAGTTAATTAATAATGCAATTATGTGTATTCCACCAAGCTCCACTCTGAGCACAATTCTGCTCTTTCACACAGTAGCTGAAATGCTATCTCCTATTAAAAGTGATATATATATATGTAAATAGTATATATTATATATATATAATATCATATACATAGATATGCATGACAGAGTGTAATTATAAACTGCTCCACAACATTTACATACTTAGTAGTTACTCCATTATTACATTGCCTCATACAAGTTAAGCAAGTACACAGAAACAAGAACACTAATGTAAATTGTTATTTTAGTGGGTTAGAGTTCCCTGACAGCAATAACAATGTACATTAGCAAGAAACTACTCCCTACCTCACTACACTTATGATGGAGAACCAGACACTGTCTAAGTTGACTTTGGATGACTGCATTGTAGCCTCTGTTCTAAACTGGAACAGGTTTTGGCGCTGTCCTCTTTGAATACCCTTAGGGGTTAAGGGCAAGATAAAGTTCCTTTGGGGAACCTTCCAATAGTTTGTCTGGGACATTTTAGGATTGAGGATCGAGTTTGAACGCCTTTCAGAAGCGTAGTGGCAACATGCAACCTTTGTTGTCCGTTTTCCCTTTTTTTTTGCATAAAAACACAGTCTAAAAGGCTCCCCTGTCTAAATAAAGGATTAATAAAAGTAACTGATTAAAGGAGTCATAGAATGCAAAACCGAGTTTACCTTGTCATAGTTGAATAACGACAGTTCGAGCATGATTTTGTCGCTAACAGTTATTAGCAAAGCTAACGTATCCTGTATCTAGCATAGGTAGAATGTGTGATGATTTAGTTTATTGGCAATGGGGCTAACATTATTTCATTTCCCTGATCGTGTTTCATTCTAATAAATAACCTGTGTTGTCATGTAAATCTACATTTCGAGATGCATGTTTGGCATCTTTGCTCCGCAACTTCACTCGTTGTAAACCAACCAATCACATCCAGCTCATCTAAATATTAAAGTAAATTCCATGTTTTGCTTTTAAGTACATTATATATGTGTGAAATGAGTTCCTGAAAGCATGTGCAAAGCGCTAAAACTTTGTCGCACTGAAATGTGGAGTTAGACCGAAGAACAGTTTCTCTTCCGTTTTCAGATCAGGTTTTAATGGGCGGAGCCAAAAAATGCCCTATCTAAGTCATTTCGCCCCATCTACGTCAGATCACTGAATGGCTCCTCCTGCTGTACTGTTATTGTAGCCTACATCAGCTAGCTAGCTAGCTAGCTTCAGGATGTCTCCCACCACCCGCAACTGCATCTTCCCTGGATGCAAGAACTCCAGCTGCGCTGCAACGCCATTTAAGTTCCCTGTTGATAATGAAAGGATAAATAGGTGGATAGATTGTGTGAAGAGCCACGCTCATGGAAAGCTTCGGATAAACTCCAACAGCCGCCTCTGCGCCACTGACCATTTCATGGCGGACAGTTTTAACATGGACCAGAGACAGACGGGGTTCACCAACACACGGCTTCTCTTGCAGCGCGGAGCCGTACCGAGCATCGCCCCCTCGGCCGTATATCCTCCGGTCGCACCTGGACCATCCACCGCCGCCAGCAGTTCATCACTCAGTTCTGTGTGCTTGTTATAATTATACTAGATAACTTTTCCAGAGGTCTGCTATAATTAGTGCAAAACGCTAGCTTGATATTAGGCTACTCGGTGTAGAATGATGGTATTTTGGTGAAATGGTAGCTAATGTGCTAGAAGTAGTTGGAGAGCTCACTGTCAGCTGTCTCTGCTGTAAATGTTTACTCATGTGTTACAGCTCAGGGGAATATTTCATTTAGGCTTTATGCCTCTGTATGTTTCACTCATTGAACAAATACATTCTAATTCTATACAGTTTTGTTCTGCTTGACGTAGCGTCGATCAGACCTGCAAACTCCTCAGAGTAAAAAAGGTGACAGTGTCGCGGGGGGTGGGGGGCGTGCCCCCGGCTCGATTTTTTTTGCGATTTTAATATGCAAATGAAACATTTCTGAGCGTGACTTAAAGACCATATTGCAGGTTAAACATCACTGATGATAAATGGGTACATGAAGCACTCAAGATATGTATATAATTTAAAAAATCTCCAAATGGTGTCTCTAAATGGTGTTAAAGACCAGTTTTTGTCGTTTTTGGTGTTAGCATTAGCATAATAGCGCAATTTGGTGATGATGTCACGTTGGGGAGACGTGGAGGAGACAAGGCATAGATATCTATAGACATAATATAGATATCTATGGAGATTAGCCTCAGATTAGCACTATAACTATGGCGAATGACTGCAACTCACTAGGGCGCTTCACCAACTCCACTCATTCTCCTCGGACCATCTAACTACATAAAACATTTACACAATTTCTCCAGAATGAAACACTTTCTGTTATGTACGCTATTGCAGCTTCGTCCCAAGATCTCTACAGACCATGCAGCTAATTTAATGCTCAACACTTGAACACAAGGGATTATTAATTGAAAGAGGAACTAGAGATGGTACAATTTCTGGGGGAAATTGTAGGGCGTGCGTCGGTTGCAGATGGGTCCGTTTGTTATGAAACAAGCCGAACCCCCTTTGAAACTAGCTATTCTAACAACTTTGTCACCAGCAGTATTTTTCAGATGGAATCGCGATTCAAACAGTACCACCTGCTCACTGAAAATATGCCCCCAAACACGTAAATAAGCATGATATTTATTTAGGGGAAAATGGCTAATTCAAAAGAAGTTTGCTGGAAGCGATCATTGTCAGTAAAAAAAAGCTGACCATTTGGTCTCAGTCTAGAGCCCTGCATGGAGAAGATGCATGAAGAAGCTACGAGCCAGCTAGCCTAGCTTATGTTGCCAGCCAAACTTCACTGAATGTGCCGGAAATGAAAAACGTTTCTTTTGACATAACCTAGTTTAGCCTGTGGCATTGAAGACGGCAACACACCACACAAGCTTGAGTTTAAATAGCTACATTATTTAATGTGACATTACTTACTGCACATGCAAGTCTTGAATTGCTTAAATGTATGATGCTGCCAGTACACCACGGCACGATAGATAGTAGCTTAAGTACTATCTACTAGTACTAGTAGTACTGTGCAACAGTCTATCCCATATAGTGCTAGTTCAATCCAGCCTAGCACATATATGCACGTCGTATCTACTGCGTCATCTCAGTTAAACTATCAGGGCTTGGAAATACTGCGACTTGCTAAACACACAGCTGCCTGCAAGACCCAGTGAAATGTTATATACAGCTAGCAAACTAACGTTAGCTAGCATCGCTAACGACATTTGCTAACTCAACTTCGGTAGGCAAGCTGGCCAGTGCAAGTAACAGTTGACGCTGTGTGCTTAAAGATTCTGATGCAAGTGCTAAGATTCCGATTGGCCAAGAGAAAAAGTGCTAAGATTCCGATTGGCCCAGAGAAATGTCAATTATAAGAATTATCCAATAGTGTTTCGCAATTCAAAGACTGCATGGCTGTCTTACAAAACAAACTCCGGTTCTACACGATTCACGTAAATGTTCCAATTGACCAAGAAAACAGCGATTGTCGCCGAAAAGCGACAAGTTTGCAGGTCTGGTCCATTATCTGGGTCGTAGGTAGCTTACTTGAGAGGCGGCGCCTTCCAGCGAGGGGGCCGAGCTTCAGCTCCTTCAGGCGACACGCCCCCCCAGTCTTAAACAGAGAAGACTGCTCATTTTCTTACGATTTCAAAGCCTAATTTAACATACTTGTCAGTGTTTTTTTTTATTCAAATTTGGATGGGTAGTTCATAAAACATTATTCTGTGGTGTGGCGAACTTGAAACTCGTTTTTAATTCCACTTTACAGGATCTTTAATGAGAATACCATAAAAGGGAGAATACCTTGTTTCATTCTAGGGCTATTTCACAGGGTTGCATTAGGGCCCATAGAACAGCACCCGGGCCATTTTCAGCCCAACCAATGTTACATACCCTATTCGGAGACCTTAAGGAACAGTGTGAAATACCCTATAAAATCATTCTATGACCCCTTTAAGATTTACTGGCAGATTTTGTAGAGATTAACTCTCCACTGGGCTTTCGAATGGTGAGTGAATGCATATTGTATTTTATGACACAATATTTGCTTATTCACTTACCTTACAAACCCACCATACTGTATCTTCCACACATGTAATAATCATTGTCATCATCGTATATAACATCGTTGGGTTTATCCAGTCTCTAAATCTCCAAAATGTTGATAACAAATCACCAATCAACTCTTCTTGACTGCCTTTCTTTCTTTAGGAGTGAAACAGCAGATAGCCTGTAAATTTATACCAATCCTCACCACCACATTATTAGGCGGAGTTTCGCAAAGCAAGTATGGTGTGAACTGATAGTGAACTGTTTAATCGATTCAATCTTGATCATTAATACTGTGGTCCGGGGCACCTCTGACTGTATATACAGACTTTGTGTGAGAGCCTCTTACCAGCGCACATTCTGAGGGTCAGGGGCATAGGTTACACTCCAGTTGTAGACATGGAGGCTCTCACTGAACTGGGATGACCTGGGCTCCTGGCGACATTTGCAGCCTTGGCACTGACAAGCATTGAAGTCCTTCAGAATTCTAGAGAGAAAATAGTATCAGTCCTTTGAGTAAGCTTTTATTTAAAGCTTTATAAGAGAGAGAATCAGGAAGATGAGGACAAATAGCACAGGAATTTATGTGGTATTGGACTTTAAACTGTACTATTAATTGTACATAAAGTATAATTTATGCATGTCTGAGATGGCTGAAAAGCTATGTCCGCAACTGATACAATGGCACAAAGTTGGTAATACAGACAAGATGAGTTTGTGGTTACAGTATGTATTACTAGCTGAACTAACATCAGATCCCAAAACATAGTATCAATATCATCTCACATTGCAGTCATAGCTTCATTCTGGAAGGTGACGAATGCCATGCCAAGGGGTTTGGTGTTCACTTTCTCTTTCTCTTTCCTGTACTCTTCTTTAAGTTTGGCCTCCAACTTTGTATAGTAGCTCACAGCCTCTTCCTGGAATACAGCGACTTATAATTACAAGTATAATTTTATATCATTATGTTTTTGGCAGCATCACCTTTTATTTCTGTGTGCTTTCAGGTTTGAAGTGGTGTGAATAGGTTTAGTACAATTTACATACAAGGATTGGTAGACACATTCAGAATTCTGTAAAATACGATGTGTCTTATCAGTCAAATACATTTAATTGCATTCACAATTAAGCTTGAGACATGTACAGGGCATAATTGGAAGCTTCCTACCTCCTCACAACCTTTGATGACACAACAGCAGAGGTGGCCACAGGGCTTTGGGTTGATCATGGTGGGCATGTGCTCTTTGGCCATCAAGTCAGTGAAGAACTTCTTACTTCGTTCTGTTTTCTTTCTGTTAGAAACACAAAGACAATAACACTATCAACAAGCCCTACTCCCTACAGACACATACAGAGTGGCCTACACTTGTAACCCCTACTGATGTCTCATCAGACCATAGTAATGCAGGAAAGTCCAAACTAATACCCAAAACACTGCCTACAAAACAAATGGGTAAAACGCATTCATGTAAATGGGTCTGTTCTCTGACAGTGGGGGACACAAAAAGGCTTTGTGAAAGGTGTATTAGACACATTCGCACTTGAGTGTGTTCATGTTATATTTCTGACTACAAATTTAACAATTAACTGCTGTCCACTCACTGACCTTTATAACCATGGCCTTTCTTTACGGATGTAACAAATACCTGGATAAAGCTACACTTCTTTCTTTCATATTTATAGTAAAAAATACCTGAAGATAAACTGCACCACTGCATTGTTTGGATAAACTGGGAACTGCACCAAGATTATACTTCACATATTTGTTTTGTAACAGTTAATTTACATTTAAATTTTTCACAAGATTATTTAAAACAAATATTTACAATGATGGCCTGGAAAGTAGTAAAAGTAGGGACTGTATGGATTGAGATTGGAATTCAGGTACCAACAAAACTAAAAGCAAACACAAACTACAAGAGGAGAGCCCACAGACATAAGAATGTTGGACGCACATATTAGAGAGACGGTAACAACACAACATGGTAATTAAACCACACAACAAAGCAGCAGTTGTAGAGGCAGCAACAACCATGTCACATTAAACAACTTTCAGCTAGTTTGACCTTGATCAAATCCTTAAAATATTTTCCTTAAGGTTAATGCCATTGTGCGAACTTTGGCATAGTTAAAAGCTTACCGCTCTGCATTGAGAGACATAAGTTTGGCAACATTGTAGCAGATCCGGGCTTCCAGCACTGTACAGTTCTCATAGGCTTGCCTGTACAAGAAAGAACAGCAGCATCATTTAAAATGAAGTTTTAAAAGCCTCAAACACATTCTATACCTAGAGATGCTTCTTGCGAACGAGTCACCTTCTGTAAAGACACTGGAGACCAATAGTGCACTAGCTTTTATACCAACATGCAGTATTTGCAAGTCTGCAGTGACCAGAAGGGCTTTAATTGATGGACAGCCACCCTTCACAAATGGGGAGATTGTGTTCACAGCACAAACATATTATATCAGTGTTGAAAAGAAAATAATTTTATACCTACCAGTGATCCAAATAAAAATAAAGCAGGTTGCTTTTGTAACAAGAAATCTGGATTGTATTAAGAAAGAAGAATGCCGACTGGTGTAACTTGCACCATACAGCCTACCCTTTAAAACGCACTCAGGGCCTCATGTACTAACACTTTTGCGCCCACTTCAGGCGTATTTGTTTTCGCAACGTGCGCGTAAAAGCATGGTGAGGTATGTACAAACATGCTGCACTGAGGTAAAAGCGTAGACTACCTGTCGCGGGAACTGAAAATTGAAAAATTGCGCTTTTCAGTGTCATGCATATGTACGGTGGCCCTGAAGTGCAAATCACAACCACTAACATGAGTGCATCCCCCAAATGAAAACACTCCCCCCCAAATACGAGTCAACTCCCCCCAAATAGGATGACTTGCTCACCTCCCCCCAATACAAAGACACGCTCCCCCAAATGGGAAACGACATTACATTAACTCAAAGACACATTACATTAACTCAAAACGGAAAGGGTTGGTACTACACTTCGTTGCCGAATGGATGCAGTAACTAACAAGAAATAAGAAATTGATCGACAGCAGTACAAAATTCAATAGCCTGACAGAGTTACGTGCACCAGGACATTTGTTTGGCTATCGAAGCATGCAGCAAGTAGTAGGCTACTTATGCAATTGCGTGTTAAACGTAAAAATCGATAGCGAAACAACCATCCTGGTCCACGTAACTCTGTCATTATCATGAAGTTGATCGTTTTGGTTGGAAGAAAAGAAGAAACATTTGTGTTAACAATTCAGTCATGACTTGCACTACTCTTTATTTTAATCAGGGACAATCCTATGAAATAATCTTAGATATGCTGTTAACGTTTCACAACATTAAAATAAGTAGCCTATGCGCACGCTAAAAACACAGTTGAAGGAAGCAGGACTTTTCAGAAGAAAAAACTATTAGTCCACAACAGAAGAACGAAATGCCACAATGACAGAGTTACGTGGACCGGGATAATTGTTTGGCTATCGATTTTTACGTTTAACACGCAATATATAGCCTACTTTTGCATAAGTAGCCTACTATTTGCTACATGCTTCGATAGCCAAACAAATGTCCTGGTGCACGTAACTCTGTCAGGCTATTGCATTTTGTACTTCTGTCGATCAATTTCTTGTTAGTTAGCCTACTGCATCCATTCAGCGACGAAGTGTTGTACCTACCCTTTCCGTTTTGAGTTAATGTAATGTGTTTTTGAGTTAATGTAATGTCGTTTCCCATTTGGGGGAGCGTGTCTTTGTATTGGGGGGAGTTGACTCGTATTTGGGGGATGCACACTCATGTTAGTGGGTGTGATTTGCACTTCAGGGCCACCGTACATATGCATTCACGGGAAGGTCAAGGGGAAAGTGGTTTTCCTTAAAGAGATGGGAGGGGATGCGTAAAGTGCGCCTAATTATGTATTCCGCAGTATGTACAAAAACCGCCCGTGAAAGCTCGCCTTTATTTTGCGGTGAAAATTCTGCGCCTCTTAACAACAGGTGTAAACCAGGATGCGGGTTTCCTCGTATATGCCTCCTGGTTAAATGGCAGCAGTAAACCGAGCAAGACTAAGACATAGGCCAAGGAGATGGGCTAAAAGGATTTTTGCCACAAGGATCACACTTTTTCAGTTGAGTGAACACAAAATCATTACGCGTTACAGATTAAGCAGCCATGCAATATTACAGTTTTTGTGTCTGTGTGGAATTCCAGCCTTGTATAATATTTAAATTCGCTGTTACCTCATGAACAAGCACATCAATTTCGTTATCACTAAATCTTCGTTTTCGCTGTTTTGACTTTGGTGACTGATCCATGATAGAAAGAGAGAAGGAGTCCCATTTAATTGAACGTTTAAATGCTCGCAATTTACGGTATAGTGGGCGGAGAAAGGCGCTGATTACCCGATGAACTGCAGGTTTGGTAAATACGACGTAAACTGAAGTATCACAGCGTGCGGTTTCTGCGGGTTGGCCATGGCGCTACGTTTGCAAATGTACGTACACGAGGGCCTCATAGTACATGGCAGGCGGAAAGAAGAAAAGGCAGAATGTAGCTTACTCAAAGTGTTGCTTTATGTGCATTTCCTCAGCATACTTTGAGATTCCATTAATAAATAAAGTTCGCTTCACCTGGAAAAGAAAAGAGAAGCATGAATGTATCACAGTCGAAAGTCATTACAATCAACAACATTTAGTTATTTTTTGTATTCCTAATATGTGCTATAATAATTCTATAAAGAATCTTCATGGTTAAACCTTACAATTGCTTTTTGAATTCTGAATATAGACCCTTAATTAAAGCATCACTGCAGTTTTAATATGTAGAGACATCACAACCTCAGCAACAATAGCAGCATGACATCCATACCAGGTCATCCTCCTTGTAATGCATCTTGGATGTGTGTCGTCTCATGCTATACACGGTTAGCAGCAGGTACATGAATGCAAACGACGTGTGGAGCCACAAGAGGTTGGTTCTAAAGCACAAACAAAATGTTAACCTCCTTTATTTTGATTAGTCAACCTTGAGGATAATCTTCCAAAACAGCGTGACATATTTTCAATCATTGTCAATCCCTGACAAAATGAGGAAATCTGTACCTACCCAGATTTAAGGTTAGCTATCGTGGTCCTTCCAAAACTATATGCATTATTCTCTGGTAGAAAATAGAGTTAAAATTGTATTAGTCAATATGGAAAAATATTCCTCAAACATTACATTTAATTATGTAGACAGTCTGCATTTTAGCCCACTAGTTAACACAATGCCTGCGGTACTGGTGCATGTTATAGGATGTTTATAACATGTCTAAAATGCTCAAAACATCTACGTTTATGTTTGTACAAATATTTGATAAATAATACATTGTTTTGTACTCCTTAACCTTTGGATGTAAAATGATACAATGGACTGGAGTTGGAGCAGACTGGCAGCTCTGTGGTCAACCTAGTGTATGTTTTGTGAATGGATTGTGTGAGAGGCATCCTAGGATTTGGAACACACCCTGTGGTAAGAATGAAACTTTGCGAAGAAACGACCCAATAACTTTAGCAATAGAGTAGCTAAAACTCTGTTCTTCTCAACATCCACCTCTGCAAAGACAGGAGCCCAATTACCCGGAGATCAATCCCATTACAGCCACAGCGTCTTCTAGATAAGCCCTTGCTTGTAAGGATGTACCTTCGAACGATGCTTGAGGGCAAAGGACAGGGGTGCAGCAGGCTAATGGCGCTACCGCTTAACCCAGGAAATTAGAGGAGGGATAACTTCTCAGGATGCAATGGAGGTGACACAGGTGGTGGTAATTGGATCTTCATACACAGAGAGAAACTTGTGATCTGGGAGTCAGGTGGCTGAGCGGTTAGGGAATCGGTCTAGTAATCAGCCGGTTTGATTCCCCGCGGAATCCCCTGCGGTTTGCCGATTTGATTCCCCGCCAGGCCAATGACATTGTGTCCTTGGGCAAGGCACTTCACCCTACTTGCCTCGGGGGAATGTCCCTGTACTTACTGTAAGTCACACTGGATAAGAGCATCTGCTAAATGAATAAATGTAAATCTAATAAATCTAATAAATAAACTACGCTTTAACAGGAATACAACTTCAAATTATAAGCCAGTAACAATTCAACCTTTTCCTAATAATTGATTATAAGTATTCTCATATAGAACTATTCTATAAGTTCAATATGAGCCTGATAAAAGCATCTTTTAATGTGTAGTCAGCTATTGGTTTCTTCTGTTTTACTGGCAACCGTCTCACAATCCAGATTTTTTGCCAAACTCTAGTCACCATGCCACACTCACCCAACAGGTTACCAGAGAAGTTAACAGGCAAAACTATGCCTACGGAGAGAACGCCCACCACCACTAGAAGACCGATGATATGGCGCTGGAATGAGAGGTAGTGGACTGCATCCTCGCCACACTTCTCCCTGATTTCTTCGTCCCTGACAGGAGAACAAAGAAGTAAGAGGTGGCAAAAGTGAAAGGCAAGCCAACACAAAATCTTGAGAAGGCCTATCGTCAAATGAACATCAAAGTTACAGAGTGAGCATGTCAGGAACTCAGATTACACCAATCTAAGAAAAGTTGTGTCAGAGTTGTTTGCCACTACAAGTTGTATTGTATATCACATGCAGTATGTGGATGAGGAATTATTTGGCATTACAGTTTTGGCCTTCAGTCTACATCCAGGAAATATCTTAAGTTATGGAATGAATGGGGATGATACCGGGTATGTCAAGACCTGAATGAATAGTTTTCAGATATATAAATGGCATACATACTTAATTCTGAAGATAGCCGTCAGCCAGGAACAGAAGCCCTTTGTTGAAGACACAGAAAATGACAAAAGGAAATCACTTCTAATGAACATTTGTGATTCTGTGAAAACATTTAAAAGTACAAGAATTTCTGCTACTCTTTTTTGAGCTGGATAGTGGAAATCAGATACTGATTTGACTTGAACTCTAGTAACGAGATACAAATGTATGGATTTTAAAAACAAAGTTTTCCCTATTTTTAAACATATAATAGTAGCTAGAAAGGGGGGTGGCGGATGGTGTTGTACTAAAGGCTATGACAGTGGTGACGCAGTGAGAGCCTGTGCCAAAGAGAGTGGGAGGAGGATTAGAAGGAAAAAAGGTGGAGGAGATAGCCTGGACCTGCGTTGACTTTTTAAGAGGTAAAAGGGAGCTGAGGGGCAGCAACTGGATTAAAGTTGAAGGCAAAAAAATGTTAGGGAGCTGTGCTGTTAGGCATGACCATGGGATATATGGAGTTGCATGCACGGATATTTAAGACACAGGTCTTGGTGAGCCATCTTTCATGAATTTCGTCTCAGCTGCCACAGTCATTAGCCTGTTGTCTTGTGAAGTGAGATTATCTTTTGCAAGATACATTACTATAAGAGGCAAAACAGGCATTCAAAAGAGTAATGTTCACAAAAGAGGCAGCAGTGGTATTCTTTTTATCTTTTCTGTTTACTTGTTGGGTTGGAACAATACAAGAACAGACCTATGAATGTATTTGTGTTCTACACAGGAGTGTGAGTATGTGTTGGGCGGGGACAGGATGGGTCTGGGACATTCTTTAGGATGGACTTTTGTGTTGAGCAGACACGAAGGGCGTAGTCACACGAACAAAACCCTTTCCTGTCATGACTCCACCCCCTTGCAGGCATTCCACCAGTGGATTTGCTCTCCTGCCGCTTATCCTGCATTATTTAACAGGGATGGGAGCCAAAGCCAATGGAGTGGTTTAACCAGATGCACATGCAACCAGCAGGAGACAAGATCCCCAGTGGGGAGACATGAGGAGGGGGAGGGGTTCTTACGTTATCCCTCTGTTCGAAGTCGACAGAGCTGGAGACAGAGGTGAGGCGTTCGTAGCGGTCCGGTGTTTCTGAGTGCATAGCTGAGGCCACACTACAAACATAGAACAAGCGTCACGTTCGGATAATAGGATAAAGGCACTTAGAAGACAAGACTATAATATAGGTTCTCTCAGGAGGAAAAAGCACAAACCGTGATTGTTGCATGCCGTATCTATCTTTTAAAATAATGTTCCTCAAACCAAAGTAAAAGACTGTCTGCATAGAATATCTAACGCTGCAATTACTGATCATTTTAAAAAGCTCTCTTAGTCTGAGGCTCGGTTGTGACAGTCTGAAAATGCACAGCAGATTTAAAGCCAAAGTAGTGAACTGGGGAGTGCAGAAAACAATATATCAGAACAACAGGTCACAGTTAGTCAGCATTACATGAGCAGTTTTCACCACATCAATGTGGTTCTCCATGTGAAAAACCAGGACATAAATGTTTGTATAGCATAGTTGTTCTTGGGTCATCCCAGATTTTGACAAGACAGTTTTACAGACTGGAAGATGTTTTTTTAGGCCTGCTTTCAACTCAATGTATAATTCAATGACAGATATATTCCACAAATAACAGGCATACGAGAAGAGACAATTAATAGGAGATGTAAAGAGCTGTATTTATTTTTGTAAAAGATTCACTTAACAGCTGGATTCCATTCAAATAACTATTACCCCTACATGCACTGCCCCCCACTGAAAATATAAAATAAACTTAAGGAAACAGCATTCTTTTCTAATTGGAACCCAGACTGTACTTTTTGGAACCCAGAATATGCTAATTCTATGGTCTAGTGTTTAAAGGATGAAAATGGGAGTTGCTAACATCACAGCTAAATTCATAGGGGGTTACAGAGATTCCACACACCCAGAGGAGCTACTGGAATTAACACCAACATCGATACACAGTTTTACCTTTTCACAGGCTCATAGTTATTCCTGTCTTTTCTTCGACTGTGTTATTGTTCGTGTGAGTAACAGAAAACATGCATGGCAAAAACATTAATTACACATGTTAAGAGGCCTTTTAGAGCTTGTGGCAGTTAGAGCATCAATAGTTAGGAGAGACAAACAAGTCAATATCAACACCCATAAGACAATTACACAGAAGCCCCTCGTGGTGAAATAGCAACGGTCAAATATAAGAGGAATCTACAGTAGAACTGGGTGAAAAGAGCCCTCCCACAAATCCATAACTGCTCCATGCAACTTTTCTTTTGCACAACACACGCACACAAGAGGGGGGAAAAAGGGAGTATTAGTTCACCAATGAGCAGGACAACTTTGGGACAGTGTGCATCAGCTTTCCAACCAACAAGGAGAAAATGTTAAAGCAGAAAGAAAAAAGAAAAACAACACAAAATAATTACATACTATTCACGTTCCTCGATTCCACTGAGACGGTTCTTCAATCTTCAAAAAAAGGATTGAAAAAGTATAACAATTTGGTGGTATGAGCATTCCCACATCACACCAATAACTGTTACTGTGAACAGTACCATAAAATGTCAAATTTGTTTTCTGTTTTATGAACAACTACTACTACTGTATAAAGAAGACAAACATGAGAGAACATGAACGTTGCATACTGCTTGTATGATGTTGAGTGATTTTTAGAACAACGCCAAACAATTAAATACCAATACAATACAATATTTTTTGATCGTTGTTATGTTCCATCTGGAATTAGCATTTTTGATAATGGGAAAAAAACTGTATGGTTAAACACAATGTCAATCACACAACTCAAATTTACACATTTTGTGTACAATAGAGTACACTATATCACTTTAAAGGCAGAATATGAACTTTTTACAAACCACGCAATTTTGGCTTTAATTTGAAAGGATTCCAACCAAAATATCCCACCCCTCCCTTCAAAGCCACTCCCCCAAAACACATGAACATGAATTGGCCTGCCTACTGCCAGGAGGTAGACAGACAGACTCACAGACAAACAAGTTGCCCATCCAATCACTGCATGTGGGTCAAATGCCGTCTAATCATTAATGATTGGTCGTGTTAATTACAGTCTTGCAACGCCCACAGATAACAAATTTATTTCAGCAAATATGACAAATATATCCAGATAGTACTGACTTAAAGTTAGACAAAAAGCACTTTTTCAAAAATTGAGATGAAGCAAAAAATAACCAACACTTGCCTCTACATTAAGTTGCAAACACAATGCCACACCTATCAGGTGGTGTACTGTCGCAATCAAAGGAATTCCCTGACTACCTTACTTTCCTTTTTCTTCTACATGGTACTTTTAAATGGCTTGAGGCATATAAATAACTGCTGTCAGACTGTGCTGAAGACTGAGCAATGGTGTGTCCAGTGTGCCCTAATCATCACCCCCATCCCACACCTCACCCACAACACAACAGCTGCAACACTGGTGACAGTCCCCCTGCCCCTCACACATCCCTCCCTCCCAGTGACCTGGACAAAGTGTGTGTTGGAAACAGGGAGTTGCCCATCCACCAGTAGGACTGCAGGAAAATGGTAGAGTAGGAAACTGCAGGATACTGTTAAGGCAGGGATTTAAGGCCGATTTATACTACTCCGTTTTCACAGACACGGACACAGGGAACGCCCTCTCCGGCGTGGAATGCCCTCTTTGAGCCCCTCGGAGAGCTCTACGTGCACCTCCTGATTTTCCTGACTATCCGTCTGTCCGTCGGTCATTTTACGGATACCCCTTGGCTGTGATTGGTCCGTATTAAGAACCGCTTGCGTCAGGGGCGGGGTTTCCGTACCAACAAGACGGACAGAATCCTTTGACCGCCATTGCTGTAAGTTTTTACAATTCATATTTCAGCTAAACAGTAGTAAATCAGCATCTGAATTAAAATGTGACAAGAAGTGGGCAGTGTAGTTGCTGAAAATGTGCTTATTTTAATGATGAAACGGCTAATTTGTAAATTTGCTACGACTTCTCGATAACCTAGGTAAATAAACACTCGACGACGACTTACAAAAAAACGTTGCGCCACCTACTCTTCTGGCGGTGACTTGTTTTCAGCACCCACAGCCTTCGGAATACTATAAATTCAACGAATCCGTCCAATATAATGCAAACAGTCAAGAGAACCTGTGCTGCAAATGGAACCATACCAGCCTGCCCATGAGCATGTCATCACAAAACAACTTGATCATAAAGACCATCTTTTTTCACACGTCACCTTTTTTGCATTGCACTGCTTTGGTTTGTCTTATTCCACTGTCTCATGAGAAAGCATGCATATGTTTCCCTCTAAGCAAATTACTTTGCTGACTTTGGGGTATTAACTAGTCTCAGCGTGTTCTAGGATATACAGTATTGATGGGAGAAGACTCAAACATAGGGCTAACACAGAGAAATACAAGGGAATGTATTGTATGGAAACTTATTAAAAACAAACTAAAACTCCAGTTATTAAACACTAATAGTGATGGCAGAGTCAATCAAATAATTCACAATAAAACCTCTTTCCCTGGAAAGGCAATGTGTGTGTTCTTGTTTTAATTCCGTCTAGTGAATCCAAGTGGCCCA
The DNA here is from genome assembly GCF_038355195.1 of Osmerus mordax. Classification (NCBI taxonomy): domain Eukaryota; kingdom Metazoa; phylum Chordata; class Actinopteri; order Osmeriformes; family Osmeridae; genus Osmerus; species Osmerus mordax. The sequence goes on from NC_090070.1 coordinate 2,019,619, forward strand.
AGCCAGCAGGAGACATTTTTATTTTAGTCTTGGCATTGAGATGTGACAATGCGGGGGAACTAGACAGCTCAGGCTGAGCTGCAGCCTGTTTAAGAGGCTGTGTATTCCCCCTGCCACAGAGGAACAAGAGCTGGAACTTCCTTAAGACGTTCCCTTGAGGGGAATCAAGTGCAGCAATAATACAGAGCTTAGCATTAACATGAAGTGATGAACGAGAATGAGAGAGTACTGATGAATATCCAGGCACATGCTTTAAAGCAAAGCATCTTATGCAACATATCCTTAGGATGTGAGTGTGCTTTCTTGGAAAAACTAATAAATGCATAGTGGAAATGTTAGCATTTCAAGCCTTCGGCGAGAGCACAACCATTGTTCTCTCTCATATATATTTATTATTATTATTATTGTTTCTTTTCCCACCCCTAAGGATCACTCAATATTTGGACTACATAGACAAGCTCGGTGTCAAAAGGTTCGTCTTGGTAGTGATTGCGTTGCTTGTATATTTATTTACGTTCCGTTGCATGGTTTAAGTTGAAATTAAGTTTTTCTGCCGAAAAGTAAAGCTAATGGTGGCTAACTTGCTAGCCACAGTCACTGACGTTACTAACGTCACTAACGTCACGAAAACACATGTGACTACTTGTAGCAGAACCAGAGAATGTCTAATATAGGGAGAACTGCCACTCTCTGGAAACTTCCGGGTTCTGAACTGGTTGCAGTTCCACTCTAGTTCCATATGAGGGCACTAACGAGCGAGTGCAGAATAAATGGAGGTCTATGGAGCTATACCCCTCAAAATCCACTTCTCAGGATATAATTTTTTGTCTAGTAATTTGAATTCTGAATTCAAAAAGAGAGGCAAAAAAATACACACTGCTGGGTGTTAGATTTTTTAAAAGTCGCCTTTCTGTTCTAAAAAGCCTTTTAAAATGTCAATGACGTCATACACATCGTACAACCAGAGATACTGCTTTACGGCAAGCTCTGGTCACTTCCTTTTCTCTCTCGATGCATCGACAACACAACTGACAGGTTAGGCTCTCCCTGTCAATACACATGCTAGAAAGAGTTTTGGTTTGCTAATGTTGTTGCTAATGCTTTGACATTCTGATTCTGCTTCGGATGCCATCAAGCGGGATCTCTGGTCGTAGTCAGTCCTTTACTAACCAATCAGCATTCATTAGCAGAATGCTAGCGTGTTATGGGCAACAACGACTCATCCTGCATGAAATCAAAAGGACATAATTACTTGTTCATTCAACTTTCGACCTATAATCCATGTTGAACATGCAAAAAGTACAATCAAATCTGAGATCTCTCAACGACAATCAAGCGAAAGAGACATTTAGCCATTTAGTACGGTGGCCCTGAAGTGCAAATCACACCCACTAACATGAGTGCATCCCACAAATGAAAACACTCCCCCCAAATACGAGTCAACTCCCCCCAAATAGGATGACTTGCTCACCTCCCCCCAATACAAAGACACGCTCCCCCAAATGGGACACGACATTACATAACTCAAAAACGCATTACATTAACTCAAAACGGAAAGGGTAAGTACTACACTTCGTTGCTGAATGGATGCAGTAACTAACAATAAATTGATCGACAGAAGTACAAAATGCAATAGCCTGACAGAGTTACGTGCATCAGGACATTTGTTTGGCTAACGAAGCATGTAGCAAGTAGTAGCTAGGTCATTTATTATCACACTAACATTTACCGATTATCACGGCAAACAATTACGCTGCACTGAACTGTAAGTACTGAACTGTAAAGTACAAAAAAGTTAAAATAATGAAACCTGTAATTATTACTTGTGAACGAATATCATTCACGTCTTATTAAACCTAGTCACGCGAAAGTGAACAAGGCAAACAAATCAATTTCTGTTTCCTCTTCTGAGCGTATGCAGGTCACATGAAAAATAATCCAAAGATCCGTATCCGAAGACCCAGTCAAAATGAGCGAATACTTTCTGTTTTATCTAGCTACAGTACTGAGCCTATGCAGGTCACGTGAAAAAGAATCCAAAGACTCGTACCCGGCAGATGAACGAATCGTTCACCTCCCGACCGAGTCCTCGAATCAATAGGTGCGTTCGACATGGACTGCATGAAACGACCGGCAAGAGTAGCCGCTTGCAGTCGGGTAGGAGTTAAAAACGGCTCTGTGAAGTCGGACATTCCAGGGCCCCGTTCGTCGTAAGGGTTGAAGCTAAGTTAATCAATTGTCCCTTTAGCCCGTTAACATTAGCGAGATGGGTGAGAACAGCAAGTATTGGTTCGTCAACGGATGATCCGCATCCAAATCATGTGGTTAATTTCAATCAGGCTAAACTTATCAGGGAAATTGCACGTGCACGTCCTACTTCAAAAGGCAGGAAAGGTCAGTCACCAAAACCGGGATTTTCTACCGGTACGATGGCGGAAAAGACGAAAGAGAGGGCGGTGATATTCTCACCATCCGAGCAAACTATTATAATGATTGTCTACGAAGACAATAGGCATATTATCATGGCTAAGTCAAACACCGCTGCCAGAGCAAGACAAGTAGCTTGGCAAAAAATTGCCGATAAGCTGCGTAAGTTTTTGGAAAATGTATAGGCTCATCTTAAGTGCCTCACTACCCCAATCAATCAGATCACATTTCTTTATATGTGCCTGCTGGTGGTAGGCTTAATGGAAATTAATCATCGAATGAGATCTTGCTAGCTAAAATAATGATCTCAACTCTTTCAGAATAAGTAGATAAAAACAAGGCCAAAGAGTATCTAATTGATACGAATTCATAGACACTTATGAGGATATATGTACTGAAAGCGCTTATATCATGTACTATGTGTATATGCATGTAGGCTTATGTGTAAATCCATCTTTGATTTCATTGACTCAGACATGGCAGGGAATATGATGAATTGATTCATCAGTTGGCTAAGCGCCAAGTACACTTTTCTTACAGCAACGCATGCTGCGGCTTTGCCAATGCTTTCTGCATTGCCTATACTGTATAAAAATGTACCTGACGCAAAAAACCTCAAGGCTATGCAGAGTCTGAAGCACAGTTAAAGTTTCAAGTAGCTTTATTGTCAATTTCTTCACGTCAAGACATAAAAACGGAATCGATATGACGTTTCCCACTCTCCCACAGTGAAACATAAAAAGCACAGGCACAACAGATAAGACATTTCCTAAAACATAGCGTTACATATTCACATACAGCAGCATGCTCATAATAAAGCATAAAGCTTGCTGCGGCATGTGATATTTGCAATGTAGGCTACGGCCCGAGAAGGTCTTGCAAATAAATTAGTCCTTGTCGGCTGAATCGATATCGCTCAAACAAGAACTCATCTGTGTGAAGTAAAGGATCTTGGCGATCGTGAAGAACTCTATTGGTATGGAAAGCTAATCGAACTAGAATATAGCTCCTTGGTCAACTGGGTCTCTCAAAAAGGGAGCTGCCATGTTATTTTCCGGGGGTGTGGCAAGCTTATCCAGCTTACACTTACGTTAGCCTGCTCTGGAGCAGGTTAGTGCTAATTGATATGTTACTATGGTGATTTATCGAAAGTTGCTTCCACGAACCAAAAAGAGGGGCGTTTTTTATTTTTGCCTGGAAATTAGCTCGCTAAACCGCTTAACGAGCTACGACAAATACCCCCCAGCTTCTCGTGGTTTGCTGCGTTGACGTCAGTCATGGCCAATCAAGCGCTGTTTGCTTACTTTACTTTATTTATAATTAAACTTAGTCTTTCCGTTAGTGAAGAGGCGGACTAAAACCCTTTCTTCAACACATTTTAAATTCAATTGTACTGTTTGGTCCGGATTTGAGCATTGGCGAAACTGAAGGTGTCAGAATAATTACAAAACACCCGTCAAAGTTGTCGTGTGTGAGTCTGGCCAATCATGAAATAGCTGTCGTCATTAGAACCTGTGCAGTTTCTCTTGAGAAAATGCGCTCGGCTACACAGCCGGCTGTTCTCGAATCGATCTCATGGTACTTTGATGGCTACGTCTCAGTGACCTAACCTCGGCGCTGTCTCAAGTCGGACAAAAAGTCAGGAATTCACTGTTTCAAGTCAGCCGCCTGCAGCCGCCTGCGGCGCTGCATGAAGTCAGTCCATGTCGAACGGACCTAATGTTTCGGATCAATGTTTCGTTCCTCTGCCGGGTACGAGTCTTTGGATCCTTTTTCACGTGACCTGCATAGGCTCAGTACTGGTAGCTAGAGGAAACAGAAATGATTCGTTCATTTCCCGACTGGGTCTTTGTAGGAGTCTTTGGATCCTTTTTCATGTGACCTGCATTGGTTTAGTAGAGAAAACAGTTACCTCTCCCGATGCACGGCCACGAGAAAATGAACGAATCTCTCTTTGAGAAGACTCGTTACTCCTTGTAAGGATTCGTTCAAAATGAACAAATCTTTCACGAACAACACATCACTACTCCACAACTGTTTAGGAAGCCAAACGGCAAAAGAACATGTTCCGCACTCCCCTTACTTAAATCAAAAGTCTTTCAATAGGTGAAACTATCTGATTACTAACCTGAACTTCAATGCCACAGCATAAACTTTGTCAACCTGTTCAGGAAGGTCTCTTAAATTACACAATTGCCCATTTTAAAGTGAAGTAGCTAGTACATTCTGAGCGTTCCCTTCGATCTAGCTAGTTAGCTAGCTTGCACGGGCATTTCTCTCCCGTCTGCAGCACTAACAAGATATGGACAGATGAGGGGAAATTGTGTAATCTGTTTCCATATAAACCCCTCAAAAAAAGTTCGAAAACGTTATATCGGTCGATTATTCCTCCCCTTCAATAATACCAATTGGTATTGTATTTTATATAGTTGGAATGTCTGATTAGTCACCTTTACAACGAGGTACAACTTGTAAAGATCGTGCATTCGTGGAATGAGCAACACAGCTTTTTTAGGGGTTTAGATGAAACGTAGGGCTATATCTACGAATGTGTGGACTCAAATATACATAAAGAACTGTTTTTCATTTCCTGTGCATTCAAACAATCCCAATAGTGAAGTTTGCCTAGCACCAGCAGCTAGCTTGCTCGTAGCACAATTTACCAGGGTCAGCTTCTCCACGCAGGGCTCTAGACTGAGACCAAATGGTCGCATTTGGCTTTGTTACTGACAATGATCGCTTCCTGCAAACTTCTTTTGAATTAACCAATTCCCCCTAAATAAATGTCAAGCTTATTTACGTTTCTGGGGGCATATTTTCAGTTAGCAGATGGTACTATTTAAATCGTGATTCATCTGAAATACTGCCAGTGACAACGTTGTTTGAATAGCTTGTTTTAAAGGGGGTTCAGCTTGTTCCAGCTTTTTCAAATTCATTCCTAATGAATTAATACAATATGAGTAGGCTAAATACTTGAATATATCACTAGAAGGGAAAAACTTCAGGTGACGTTTAAGTCATGGAATTAGGACAATTTTTACACAGGATTGCCCAACAATATCTTCGGTTGATCCAACTTTTGAACTGAGGCTATCACTATTCCCTCTTGCAGGGGAAATCAGAAGACAACCGTTTCATTCTACACTTCACTTTTAGTATTTTGAATTGTAAATGAGCAGCAACAAATGTATGCTTTTAAATCGATGCAATCTTCATAAATAATAAGCAAGCATTTTTATATAAAATATCAGTTGTAAAAATTACAGTTAATAAACTGACCCATTTGCAACCGACGCAAGCAAGCACACCCTACGATTTCCCCAGAAAATGTAGCCTCTCTAGTTTTATTTGTTGTACATACAATTTAGTTAACTCTGTTCAAGTTCATGTTAGTTTCCTCAAGGATCACAATGACTCTTGCTTAAGGTCTTGTTGCTCTTGTTGGTTAGTGGTAACTGATTTAAATTGTTGTACTGGCTGTGAAATATGTTTTACTGTTGCTTGCTTTTCTACAGGTACACTTGTACTTATAGCGATTCATGTTGTTTAATTGTAACTTGTTTAACTACATGCTCTTATGGTTCTTCCCTTTGGCACTTATTTTGGTTGTTCACAATATGTGCTTCATGTTTTGGCTACCCGCATGTTTTGGCTACCCGCAATACCCCTATGTACTTTGTAAAGCTCTCTCTTGGAAGTCGCTTTGGATAAAAGCGTCTGCTAAATGAATAAATATAATGTAAATGTAAGTGATTTCTGTGAATGCAATGAATGCACGCATGACACAGGTGCAGAGCAGGTCGCGTGCTGGTAGCTCAACCAATAGGATCAAACGGACGTCTACGACTTTACGATACATATTGTAAAAAATTTGTATTGCAAAATATTGTTCCACGATATATTGTTAAACATTTTCATGTGCTGCTGTATGCATGGAACACTGCATAGCACTAGGACTATAATTCATCCATGTAATGTATTAACCCTTGTGTTATCTTTGGGTCATTGTGACCCACCGTCGTATTGCGACAATTTTACCGCATACAAAAACAAAGTGAATAATTTTCTTTGAACCGTTGTGCTGTCTCAGACCCCCCACATTGCGAAGGTTAAAAGAAAATTATCTTTATTTGTTTTTGTATTGGGTAAAATTGGGTAAACACAACGATGGTTCGTTATGAACCTTTGGGTCATGTGACCCGAAGGCAGCACAAGGGTTAACATATTAACAGAAACATCCACTTTCTTCAGAGGTAGCGCAATAGTAGTGCAATATTTGAGAGGGGTGTTGATTCTGAACGCAGCACATGAAAGCAACCCATCAGCATTGGAGCTCCACATCGCCCCAAAATAATTCACATTCTGATTGCTGAGGCCTCTTGGTAAAGGGCCTGACGGGACCAGACAGGGGGTGAGACGTAGGAGAGACACTTCGCAGTCCTGGGGCCTCATGTATAAAGGATTGCGCACCTTTCGTACCAGAAGATGGCGTACGGCCAAAACTCAAAAAGTACCTACGCACATAAATATTCCCATGTATAAAACCGCACGTGAACGAGCCACTGACCCCGCCTTTCCTCCTCCCATAAATGAATATGCAGATGGACTATAAATACGCTCCTGAGGTCATTTCGTTGTCTGAATTACCGTATTTCTTCGAATAAAAGCCGTCCTCGAATAAACGCAGCACCAAAAATGAACGTTATTTACGGTGACTGTGAGATCGAGGTTCTGACAACAGAGGTGGAGGCGAGAAAATGTGTCCCGTTTGTCGGCAGATTTATTTGATTTTTGTTTAAAACTTTATTGAAAATTGAAAGGTTGTGGAAGTAGGCCAGACTTTATTAGAATAATCTGGTTTATATTTAAGATTTGTTGACACAATTTTGAAAAAAGTTAAGATTTGCGAGGATTAAGCTATTTTCAAAGATTAGTGATTTTCTATCATTTTATTTATACCACACATTGTTAAGATACTCTGGTGTCTGTTTGAGGTTTTATATTCCTAAAAATATTATCATTTTTCAAAGTGGTATGGGTTGTTTTCACCCGGTCCCTAACGTGATGCTGCAAAGTAGCGTGTTCCGAATGTGAGACGAATGTCGAATATGAAACTAACTTCACCTCGGTCAATTAACACACTGTTTCGATGTATTTAGTGTGAAATGCTCCCACACCTTGGGTCGTACTGATTTCTCTGCCTCCGCCATGTGTTTCAGAACAACGTTACTCAACAACGTCTCTCCGATGGCCTTTCCTCTACCTCCGCTCCGCGCTCAACTAAACTTTTTTTTTTAATACTCAAACATCTCTGCAACATATTGAGTGGCGTAATAATCGCGCGACAACGAATCGATAATGAAATTCGTTGCCAACGCTTTTAATAATCGATTTTAATCGATTTAATCGATTCGTTGTTGCAGCCCTAATAACGAGAAGATGATCGTCTGCTTTTACAAAAATTATATTGGATGATTGTATGACACCTACGTAAATACCTCTTATTTCATATTATGTTCTTCTTATTATTATTATTATTCATATTTATCTTAACTGAACCAGAATAACATGGAAATCAAAAGCAATGGACACCAAAAGTCTAGTGAAAGGCTAGTATTTTAAGCACACAGTCACAATCATTCAGCTAAGAACAGTTCAGCACAAACCTACAGTACTAAGAATACAAAACTACAAACTTTTTTAATTAATCTTGACCAACCGCACAACATTTACTGAAAGAGATCTGATTGAACTGAACGAAATGCCAATTTAAAAAGCCAGATAGAGTATGGAGGCATTGTCAGTAATATTTTATTGAGGAATTATTTTACAGAAATGGATCAATACCTGTCAGCATCAGTAACCAGAGCCAAACGCCCATAATCCCAGGCCACCTTTCGTAAAATGGAGAAGACAAAGAGAAGCACCTGAAAACACAAAAGGGAAGAAAACCATGACACCGTTAGTAAAACTCGCTTCTCAAACAAACTAAGAAGACTGCTTTCCACTTGTTACTAAACATGCCCGACAAATAAAAGGGGTCAAAGTCATGGTGCTCCACTCCAAACACATACATGCACAGTGGTATGAAAATAGTATTAAATATATAGTATGGTAGGGTTGTGGTTTTAGATAAAAGTGTTATCGGGCATTACAGTTGGACTTATTATGGCTCTATTATGCTGGTACCTTCACAGCTATCTAAATGCTAACACTCCAGTTATTTCCGTTTTTCAGGTTCTCAGGTGTATGAGATTCAGCAAAATTCGCAATGGAGAGGGTGGTACAGATCACAGGAGGTGTTTGGCGGAGCACATGAGAGCACTCCTCCCAAATGGCCTCTTCATCAGCAATTTCTAACGCAATTCTCAATTCTGAGACTGTAAAAAGAACATAAATCGATGTAAAAACATGTATTTATTGAGCACCAAAGCCATCTATGTGAAGCACAGAGGTTTCCATTCCATGAGGCTGCCAACTTCTCCTGCCCCTCTGTATGAGGACATTGAACCTGGGTTTGCACTGCTCAGCTGTTCTATGCAAAGAGGCACTGACAGACATTGTTTGAAAATATTTTGAAGTGGGTCAAGTTAGTACTGTGCTCATGCAGTATATTGCAAGAGCTCATGCCCAATGAAACAGCATGGCTTAGAGGTCAGCCGTTACAAATGGTGCCAATACTTTCACGTTACAATTTCAAAATAGTCTCTACTATTTTCCTTTGTTTTCTTAAGATTGTGGCTTGTCCCTTGAAGATGACCCTGGTTTGACCCATGCTTTGTCACCTTAAGTTTCCTCCACAAATAACCCCAATAAAAAACACACAGAAAAGATCACTCTCCTGCTTTGGGAACCGCGAATATGGCTGCCCACTGCACCTGGCTGCCATCGGAGGAAGGACAGCAGCATGGGATAAATGCAGATAAATACGTGTGTGTGTTCTGCCATTCCCTGCACGTGTGTGTGTGCCACATTTGTGTGAGATAAATAAAGGATTCTTCTAATCTACCCCAAATTTTTACATTTGGAGGCGGTGAGGAAGGCTCTGTGGCAAAGTAAGAAACACCATCCGGAAAATGTACCCCTCTACCTTGAACAAACTCTTATTTGCAGCCGCCATTTCCTTACTGCAGTGAGAACTATAGAGGGTACAATTTCTGGGGAAATTGTAGGGTGTACTTGCTTGCATCGGTTGCAGGTGGGTCCGTCCCCTTAAGTTTTTCTCTTCTAGTGACATTTTTCAAGAATTTAGCCTACTCATATTGCATAATTCATTAAGAACCCCCTTTGCAACAAGCTACTGTAACAACGTTGTCACCGGCAGTATTTCAGATGGAATTGCGATTCAAACAGTACCATCTGCTAACTGAAAATATGCCCCCAAAAACGTAAATAAGCTTGACATCTATTTAGGGGGAAATGGCTGATTCAAAAGAGGTTTGCTACGAGCAAGCTAGTTGCGGTGGCCAGCCAAACTTCACTGAGTGAGCGGATTGTTTGAAAGCGCCGGAAATGAGAACATTTTGACATAAAGTTTAGGCTGTGGCATTGAAGACAGCGACGCACCACACAAGCTTGAGTTTAAATACATTCTTTAATGTGTCATTACTTACTGTACATGCAAGTCTTGATTTGTATGTACATGTATGATGCTGCTAGTACACCACGGCACTATACGATACTCGCTGTGCAACAGCACATCTATGCACGTTGTATCCATGCGTCGTTGCTAGCCAGTGCTGACGTTGTGACGTAGCACTGAGTACCCTTTGTTGACACTTGGCACTTTTTGCCACAGAAATTGAAGTTCAGCCTAAACCTTGCAACGGAACGTAAATACCAATAGAAGCAACGCAATCGTGATCAAAACAAACATTTTGACACCAACGTTGTCTATGTAGTCCAAATATTGAGTGATCCTTAGGGGGGCAAAAAGAATAATAAATAATATATATGTGAGAGAACAAAGGTTGTGGCCGCCAAAGGCGTGAGCACACCCAATTAATGTTCAACCTCCCCAAGTTCATGTTGACACCAACCCAGTTTGTACAGCCTGGGAAGGAGTACACAAACATGCTGTAAACTGCTGGGGTTGGGGTGATTTACTGGAATCCAGGATAGTTCTCTGAAGGCAGACTCACCAGGAAACACATGAAATCCAGAGCTAAGACAGTGGGGACCCCTCCGAACGGTAGGCCCTGGAGCACAGTGCTTCGGATGCGTGCCGAGTAGCAGTAATCCATGGACTCACTGTTGGTGGAACAGTTGTCCGGGCCCACACAGGGCTGGCCACTGCCATATATAGCCATGGTAATGAAGAGCACTCTGAGCATGCTCACTGCAGCATCCTTCTGAGAACCTATTGGGGTTAGGAAAGAGGCAGAATTAGGTGACCAACACAGAAGTACACTGTTATCAGTGAAAGAGGCCTGACTAGGCAGAGAAAAATCTTGAGATTGCTATTTGAATGCTAGGAAGTAAAGTTCTAGTGGCCCTTGATTGCTATTTAAGCATTTTTTGTCATCAAAGACACAAGACAATGCAAATCTACAAATTAAGAAATTGTTTCTTCAGGAGTAATTTCAAGTGAAAATACCCCACCCCCACCACCTTGCACACATTGTCTAAAGGTAGGCTGATACATTTGAGCATATCTTGTCAATAATAATAGTGGTTTGGACTAGCATGATTTAGCCAAATAACGTTAGAAATAAATAACAGTTTATTAGTTACCCAAACCAGATTTTATTAATCTCTTACTCCATCAAGCTAAAACTACAAACCCATTGCAATTAAATAAACTAGTGCACAGTGCCCGCAATGCAGTCGGTGATTAAGATGTCAGTGAAACACACAAATACAGATCACTTGAACTATAGATAGTGCACAGTGCTCGGGATGATGTCGGTGAGACACACAGATTTCTGGAATTATAGATAGTGCAGTGCCCGTGATGCAGCTGGTGATGACAGTTCTTCTCAGTAGCTTTGGTGCCTATATTTCTCAGATCCCAATTGAAAATCTGTCATAACTGAAGTAATTGATCAACCTCCACATCATCTATTGAATAGATTATATTCTAATCACTTATGCACATCATAAAAGATGTCTCAATTATAAACATATTGTTGTGCAAATGATTATGAAGCCTTCATAAGCCTTCTCTCTGCTGTTTCCTATGTTATCAATTGCTCATATCATGTTGATCAATATGTATTATATTGGTTCTCTGTTAAATTGTCTTACCACCACAAACATCTAGACATTTAGTTAATAACAGATGTCATTACATTTACAATGGTTGAGACAGTTCTGCCTAAAGGTTGCTATTTTTACATTAACATTTGTATTTTTTCCTTGTTATGCAATGCTGTAAAATAATATTGTATTTTCTGTATGGCATTCGCATAAATAAGACACAACAACTGTTGGATTATAAAATGGACACCTGCAAAATAGGAACTTTTCAGAGTGACCGGTTCTTGAGATAATCGTTGGAAACTCGCTGCTCTAAAATCCCATTCTAAAAACACACAGGCAGACAGACAGACAGATTACTGGCATTATTAGAGAGATGATAATACGGCTATGGACCAAGGCCGTACGCAGAGTTAGAAAAATACTGAGGTCCAAAAACAAAGTTTGCTAGGGGGGTTGGAATTAATGTTAGCTGGTAGCTATCTAGTTTACTCATGTACCACTAGCTCCACTGGCACGTACCACTAGGTGCCAGTAGAGGCACTGGCATGTACCACTATCTACTGTCACGTACCAGTGGAGGCACTGGCACGTACCACTAGCCACTGTCACGTGCCAGTGGAGGCACTGGCATGTACCACTAGCTACTGTCACGTACCACTAGCCACTGTCACGTACCACTCGCTCCACTGGCACTTACCACTAGCTACAGTACAGTACAGTTTCGGTTCTAACTGCCTCTCAAAAGCCCAAAGGCTCCACCTTTTTTGGCTCTTGTCTGTACCTTGGTCACGCCCAAAAATGTGCTGCGTGCTGCTGAGTACTTCCACAGAGTTACAAAGAAGAACGTTTTTATAGCATAATGAAAATGGACTACGGTGGTAAATGCAGTGTTCCATGCTGTACAGGGAATGCTGACACTTTTCATAATCTTCCCAAGGAACCAGACACTCGACGGGCATGGCTTATGTTGTGAAGTTCGATACTCATTTATTCATTTGCTCGAACCATTTCACCAAAGACAGTTTTGAATGAAAACATTGGACAATTTAAAGAAGGATTTGCTAAGCCTGTTGCTGAAAAGAGGTGCTGTTCGAACCGTATGCTCATCACAAACGAAAGCTGTATGATTTTGTCGCTAACAGTTAGCCTATTAGCAATGCTAACGTCTCCTGTATCTAGCATAGGTAGAATGCTAAATACTTTTCTAAACACATCAACATACCTTACTTAGCAAATGACTCTAGCTAGACTAGCTGTAGTCGGCTTTAGAAGGGAAGCTTCCGAAAAGAATTGCCCGAAAACGAATAGCAGTCTAGCCTATTGCTAACGCCTGTCTAGATTATCTATTTGAAAGAACTGGAGAAAGGCAGGTGCTAGATACAGGATACGTTAGGATTGCTAATTAGTGTTACCGACAAAATCATACTACAGCTTGCGGTTGTGATGAACGCAACTCTTTTCAGCAACAGCTTCATAGCAAATCCTGCTTTACATTGTCCCAGGTTTTAAAAACCGTCCTTGGTGAAATGGTTCGCACAAATGTGTCGAGGGTCAAACTGCACAGGGATCATAAACATCACCCATGCCCGTCTAGTCAATGTTAGCTAGACTGTAGCTCATCTGCTTTTTATTAGCGCTGATTTGCAAGGAATGCAAGAACAGCTAGATAGCGAAAACACCTACTGTACACTAGTTTAGCTTGCTAACGCAAGAGCATAGGTAGAATGTGTGATGATTTAGCCTTGTTTATTGGCAATGGGGCTAACGTTATTTCATGTTCCTGATTGTGTTTCATTCAAATAAATAACCCGTGTTGTCATGTAATTCTACAATTCAAGATGCATGTTTGTCTAGATTTTTTAGCAAGATAAAGCTAACTGAAGCTGAGTTGAATCACGATAGTTTGTTTGCTAAGCTGTAGTGCTAACTTTACCCACCTAAGGCGATCCTGTTTGCTTCGACAACGGAAGTGGAAACAACTAACGTAATCATTTCAAATGATATTTAGTCAATCTGTTTAAAACATTGTTGTGTAGACACAATAGATTTATTTGTACGTTTGTATTCGTTGTTTCAGTGAGTGCTGTTTGGCGTGAGTTGATGAAGAAAGTGTTTATCCGTCTCTTCATAAACGGAGTGACTAAGTTCAGTTGAGTTCTGGATTTTAATAAGTATTATCAATCTTCAGATTGGGAGAGAAAACCAGTCTTCTGACCATAAATGACAACACCAAGCTTAGGTCTCAACCTGGGGGGTATTCGTCGTAGCTCGCTAAGCGGTTTAGCGAGCTAATTTTCAGGCTAAGATAAAAAAAGAAACGCCCCTCTTTTTGGTTCGTGGAAGCAACTTTCGATAAATCACCATAGTAACATCAATTAGCACTAACCTGCTCCAGAGCAGGCTAACGTAAGTGTAGCTGGATAAGCTTGCCACACACCCGGAAAATAACATGGCAGCTCCCTTTTTGAGAGACCCAGTTGACCAAGGAGCTATATTTTAGTTTGATTAGCTTTCCATACCAATAGAGTTCTTCGCGATTGCCAAGATCCTTTATTTCACACGGATGAGTTCTTGTTTGAGCGATATCGATTCAGCCGACAAGGACTCATTTATTTGCAAGACCTTCTCGGGCCGTACATTGCAAATATCACATGCCGCAGCAAGCTTTATGCTTTATTATGAGCTAATGCTGCTGTATGTGAATATGTAACGCTATGTTTTACGAAATGTCTTACCTGTGCCTGTGCTTTTTATATGTTTCACTGTGGGAGAGTGGGAAACGTCATATCGATTCCTGTTTATGTCTTGACATGTGAAGAAATTGACAATAAAGCTACTTGAAACTTTAACTGTGCTTCTGACCGCATAGCCTTGAGTTTTTTTGCGTCAGGTAGGCTATAGGCTAAATTTTTATACAGTATAGGCGATGCAAAAAACATTGGCAAAGCCGCAGCATGCGTTGCTGTAAGAAAAGTGTACTTGGCGCTTAACCAGCTGATGAATCAATTCATCATATTCCCTGGCCATGTCCCAGTCAATGAAATCAAAGAGGGATTTACACATAGGCCTACATGCATATACACATATATAGTACATGATATAAGCGCAGTAGCCTACATATATCCTCATAATTGTCTATGAATTCGTATCAATTAGATACTCTGGCCTTGTTTTTATCTAGCCTACTTATTCTGAAAGAGTTGAGATCATTATTGGGTGTGCTTTGCCTTCGGCAAGGGCACAACCTTTGTTCTCTCACATATATATTATTATTTTTATTATTCTTTTTGCCCCCCTAAAACTCAGTCAATATTTGGCCTACATAGACAAAGTAGGTGTCAAAAGTTTCGTCTTGGTAGCGATTGAGTTGCTTCTATTGGAATTTACGTTCCGTTGCATGGTTTAGGCTGAAGTTAAGTTTTTGTGGCGAAAAGTGAAGCTAACGGTGGCTAATTT
The DNA here is from genome assembly GCF_038355195.1 of Osmerus mordax. NCBI lineage: Eukaryota > Metazoa > Chordata > Actinopteri > Osmeriformes > Osmeridae > Osmerus > Osmerus mordax. The sequence continues at coordinate 2,034,703 of NC_090070.1, forward strand.
GCTAGCCACAGTCACTGACGTTACTAACGTCACTACGTCACTAACGTCACGAAAACCCGCGTGACTACCTTTGGCAGAACATTCGTTTCGCATCTGTTAACTTGGGGGATAGCTAGGCTAACTATAGCTTTACTGCAAGGCAGCTGCAGAAACGCCACAAGAAAAGAGGCCAGGGTGATAACTATTTACTCATTTTACTTTGTGATATGACACACAATTGTGATGTGTAATGTACAATGTAAGCTGGTATTATTAAGGAAGTACATCTACTTTCGGAAACAGTAGTCTACTATTTCACTGAAGTATTAGCATCATGACATTAGCCTGTGTTGCCCGGGCAACACATACTACAGTGGTCTATGATGTATCTGTTTTCAATAAACATTCCTCACATATACATTTTCGTTGTGTGATTTATTCTGACATTAGTAAACGATTTGTTGGTGAAATTACCATTACCTGTGGTTTCAAACCAGTGTAGCTCACTGCAACGCTGTAGCCTACCCGAGACACTAGTGTGAGTAGCTAACAAAAACTCCTCAGCTGTTCAAGTCAAACGGCGACAGAACATGTTCGGCACTCCCCTTACTCAAAAGTCTTTCAATAGTTGAAACAATCTGACTACTAACCTGAACTTCATTGCCACAGCCTAAACTTTGTCAATCTGTTCATGAAAATAATTAATTTCAGCCTAAACCGTACAACGGAACGTTAAATCGAATTCAACCAACGCAATCGCTACCAAGACGAACACAGCAGTAGTCTAGTACTGTACTGTAGTAGTAGAATTTACCGGGGCAGCTTCTCCACACAGGGCTATATCGCATTTTGCGTTGTTACTGACAATGATCGCTACCAGTGAGCTTTTTATGAATGAGCGATTTTCCACTAAATAAATGTCAAGCTTATTTACGTTTTTGGGGGCATATTTTCAGTTAGCAGATGGTACTGTTTGAATCGCGATTCTATCTTCTGCCGGTAAAGTCGTAGAATAATCTTCAAAGGGGGTTCTTTATTAATGAATGAATGCAATATGAGTAGGCTAAATGCCTGAAAATATCACGAGAAGGGACAACTTAAAAGGACGTTTAAGTCATAGAGATTAGGTCCATTTTTACACCGGTCTTCCAAATGTATTCGTTTTGATTCAGCCTGTCAGCTGCCTCTTGCAGGGGAAATGAGAAGACATCATATTTCATTCTACACTTCACTCGTATTTTGAGTTGTAAATGAGCAGCAAAAAAAAGATGCTTTTAAATCTATGTAATCTTTATAAATAATAAGTAGGCCCGATGCATTTTTATATAAAATATACAGACCCCTGTGCAACCGACGCAAGCAAGCACACCCTACAATTTCCCCAGAAATTGTATCCTCTCTAGTTTTCGCTAGCAAGATCTCATTCGATTATTAATTTCCATTAAGCCTATACCAGCAGGCACATTTAAAGAAATGTGATCTGATTGATTGGGGTAATGAGGCACTTAAGATGAGCCTATACATTTCCCCAAAACTTTCTCATTTAGCTTATCGGCAATTTTTTGCCAAGCTGCTTGTCTTGCTCTGGCAGCGGTGGCGGTGTTTGACTTGGCCATGATAATATGCTTATTGTCTTCGTAGAGACTCATTATAATAGTTTGCTCGGATGGCGAGAATAGCCTATCACCGCTCTCTCTTCTGTCTTTTCTGCCATCATACCGTTAGAAAATCACGGTTTTGGTGATCGACCTTTCCTGCCTTTTGAAGTAGGACGTGCACGTGCAATTTCACTGATAAGTTTAGCCTGACTGAAATTAACCACATGATTTGGATGCGGATCAGCCGTTGACGAACCGATATTTGCTGTTCTCACTCATCTCGCTAATGTTAACGGGCTAAAGGGACAATTGATTAACTTAGCTTCAACCCTTACGACGAACGGGGCCCAGCTGGTCTCTCTCCGCTCTGAAAGCCAGAGGACCATCTTTTATAGGGCACAAGAATGTAAACATAGATAGTGACAGTCAGGCAGTAATGACGTTACAACAGTCTCAGAGAAAGAGATTCACTGCTCCCAACACATGAAAACTCTCACACTAGAGTGTTCATAGTTGGAGCTCTCCTTGTAGTCATGACAAGGGACGTTTAGCCAGTACTTTCTCCTGACCCCGAACATCTATTAACCTGACACATAGACACAATATACTCTTATTAAGAGCAAGCTTACATGAGAACGTACTAACTAGTATCCAATGACTAGTTCTATTGATTAGTGAATAATGTAAGTACACAGGAAATCCCAATTTCTTCCACAGAGTGCGTCTTTGCTCCGCAGCTTCACTCTTTGTAAACCAACCAACCAATCAGTGCGCAGCTCATCTATATATTCATGAGCATACCATAAAAGTAGAAAACTTAGCGTTTTCTCCTGGGAAAATTTCACTGGATGTATCAGGGGGCATAGAACAGCACCCGGGCTATTTTTAGCCCAACCAATGTTACATAAACTATTCGGAGACCTTAAAGAACAGTGTGAAATACCCCAAAAACCCAGTCAATCACCCCTTTAACATTCAAAATGGCAGAGAATCTATATAACTGGGTATGACGTCAGAGTGCGTTGAACTCGTCTTGATCCAGGGAATCCAACGATACCTCATTTTGGAAAATGCGGCATATGGTTCAAAAGTAACGTGTAAACATACCTTCAACTTTGACCCATTGGTGGCGCTAGAGGGATCGAATGGGAGTCCTAAAGAGAGTGTGCCAAATTTCACAACTTCTGACCATGCGGTTCTAGGGGCTGCCATAGACTCCCATGGCAGAAGAAGATGTATAACTAGAGAGGGTACAATTTCTGGGGAAATTGTAGGGTGTGCTTGCTTGCGGCGGTTGCAGATGGATCCGTTCATTATGAAACAAGACGAACCCCCTTTGAAACAAGCTATTCTAACAACGTTGTCACCGGCAGTATTTTTCAGATGGAATCGTGATTCAAACAGTACCATCTGTTAACTGAAAATATGCCCCCAAACACGTAAATAAGCTTGATATTTATTTAGGGGGAAATGGCTCATTCAAAAGAAGTTTGCTGCAAGCGGTCATTGTCAGTAACAAAGACAAAAGCGACCATTTGGTCTCAGTCTAGAGCCCTGCATGGAGAAGCTGAATTGTGCTACGAGCAAGCTAGCCTAGCTGCTGTTGCTAGCCAAACTTCACTGAATGTGCCGGAAATTAAAAACGTTTCTTTTGACAAAGTTTAGGCTGTGGCATTGAAGACAGCGATGCACCACACAAGCTTGAGTTTAAATACATTATTTAATGTGAAATTACTTACTGTACATGCAAGTCTTGAATTGCTTAAATGTATGATGCTGCTAGTACACCTAGGCACGATACGATACTTACTGTGCAACAGTCTCTTACTAGCACATCTATGCACGTCGTATCTATGCGTCGTTGCTAACATGTGCTGACGCTAGTACAAAGTTCCCTTTGTGCACACAAGGCACTTTTTGCCACAAAAACGTTGTATCCTCCCCAGACCCCCACCCCTCGGATTGAGGCAACGGCCCCGGTGGATGTAGGTGCATTTCCGATTTGCTACCTGACTCGTCCGGTCGTTTTTATTCTATTAAAAATCCTGTACAGCAAATTCCATGATTTGCTTCTCAGTACAGTATATACGTGTGAAATGAGTTCCTGAAAGCATGTGCAAAGCGCGAAAACTTTGTCGCACTGAAAAGTGGAGTTAGACCGTAGAACAGTTTCTCTTCCGTCTTCAGATCAGGTTTTAATGGGCGGAGCCAAAAAATTACCTATCTACGTCATTTTGACCCATCTACGTCAAATCACTGAATGGCTCATCCTGCAGTACTGTTATTGTAGCCTACATCAGCTAGCTAGCTAGCTTCAGGATGTCTTCCTCCACCCGCAACTGCATCTTACCTGGAGGCAAGAACTTCAGCTGCAACGCTATTTAATTTCCATAGTAATGAGGAAAGGAAAAATAGGTGGATTGATTTTGTGAAGAGCCACGCTGATGGAAAGCTTCGCATCAACTCCAACAGCCGCCTCTGCAGTGACAATTTTACGGCGGATAGTTTTAACATGGACCAGAGAGGGACGGGGTTCATGGACACACGGCTTCTCTTGCAGCGCGGAGCCGTACCGAGCATCGCCCTCCTGGCCGTTCCTCCTCCGGTCGCACCTGGACCATCCACCGCCGCCAGCAGTTCATCACTCAGTTCTGTGTGCTTGTTATAATTATTCTAGATAACTTTTCCAGAGGTATATCTGCTATGAGAAAGTGAAAACCGCTAGCTTGATATTACTCGGTGTATAATGATGGTATTTTGGTGAAATGGTAGCCTAGCTAATGTGCTAGAAGTAGTTTGAGAGCTCACTGTCTGCTGTCTCTGGTGTCCATTTTTACTCCAGTGTTACAGCTCAGGGGAACAAGCTTAATTTATATGCATCTGTATGTTTCACTCATTGAACAAATAATCTGGGTCGTAGGTACTTGAGACAGGCGGCGCCTTCCAGTGGGGGGGCGGAGCTTCAGCGACTTCAGGCGACACGCCCCCCCCAGTCTCAAGCAGAGAAGACTGCTGATTTTCTCACGATTTCAAAGCCTAATTTAACATACTTGTCTGTGTTTTTTTTCATTCGAACTTGGATGGGTAGTTAACAACACATTCTTCTGTGGTGTGATGAAACTCGTTTTCAATTCCACTTTACAGGATCTTTAAATGAGAAAACGGGACACAATTTTCCCTCATCTGTCCATAACTTGTTAGTGCTGCAAACGGGAGAAAAATGCCCGTGCAAGCTAGCTAACTAGCTAGATCGAAGGGAACACTCAGAATGTACTACCTACTTCACTTTAAAATGGGCAATTCTGTCATTTAACCCTCGTGCTGCCTTCGGGTCACATGACCCAAAGGTTCATAACGAACCACCGTTGTGTTTACCCAATTTTACCCAATACAAAAACAAATAAAAATAATTTTCTTTTAACCATTGCAATGTGGGGGGTCTGAGACAGCCCGACAGTTAAAAGAAAATGCTTCACTTTGTTTTTGTAGGAGGTAAATTTGTCGCAATACGACGGTGGGTCACAATGACTGATGGGTCAGAATGACCCGAAGATAACACAAGGGTTAAGAGACTTTCGTGAACAGGTTGACAAAGTTTATGCTGTCGCATTGAAGTTCAGGTTAGTAGTCAGATAGTTTCACCAATTGAAAGACTTTTGATTTAAGTAAGGGTAGTGCCGAACATGTTCTGTCGCCGTTTGGCTTCCTTAACAGCTGTGGAGTTGTTGTTTTTTCTACTGTGTCTTGCCAGGGAATGTCTAATATGGTAGACGGGCTCTGGTCCCGCCTACAGCGTTGCAGTGAGCTACACTGGTTTGAAACCACAGTTAATGATAATTTCACCAACAAATCGTTAATTTGTAATCTAATGTCATAATAAAACCTACAAGGAAAATGTATTTGTGAGGAATGTTTATTTTAACGATTGAAAACAGATGCATCACAGACCGCTGTCGTATGTGTCGCCCGGGCAACAGAGGCTAATGTTATGATGCTAATGCTTCAGTGAAATAGTAGACTACTGTTTCTGAAAGTAGATGTACTTCCTTAATAATATCAGCTCATATTGTACATTACACTGCACATATGTTTCATATCACAAGGTAAAATTAGTAAATAGTTATCACCCTGGCCTCTTTGCTTGTGGGGTTTCTGCAGCTGCCTGGCAGTAAATCTATAGTTAGCCTAGCTATCTCCCAGAAGTTAAGGAGCTGCTAAACTAATGTTCTGCTACAGGTAGTCAAGCATGTTTTCGTGACATTGGCTAGCAAGTTAGCCACCATTAGCTTCACTTTTCGTCACAAAAACATAATTTAAACTTAGACCGTGCAATGGAACGTAAATAAAAATACAAGCAACGCAATCGCTACCAAGACGAACCTTTTGACACTGACGTTGTCTATGTAGTCCAAATATTGAGGGATCCTTAGGGGTGGGAAAATAAATAATAACTAGAAAGTTCATTTCTTGCTGAAAATGCGTTGGAATGCTTAAAGCTGAAATGAATTTTTAAAAATTGCTGAAAAAACAGAAATGAGAATACCCGCAAACTGAAAGCTGAAATGAATTTTAAAAATGTGTGAGTCACACAAAAGAGGCAGAGGAAGCTGAACTGCATCATCTAACAATGGTAAGAGCTTAAATACAATGCGGGAGAAGCTGAAAGCTGAACTGTTAAACTGTAGAAGAAGTAGAATATTAGTTTTAGTAGCTGAAATTATAGTTGGGATAGTAATAGCAGTAGCAGATACAGTAGTATCAGTGGCGTAGTGGAATGAAACATTTACATTTAGTCATTTAGCAGACGCTCTTATCCAGAGCGACTTACAGTAAGTACAGGGACATTCCCCCTGAAGCAAGTAGGGTGAAGTGCCTTGCCCAAGGACACAACGTCATTTTGCATGGCTGGGAATCGAACTGGCAACCTTCTGATTAATAGCCCAATTCCCTAACCGCTCAGCCATCTGACTAGCCTTGACATACTCATAATTCTAGTCAGAATATGAGTCTGATACCGCTCCGTTGGGCTGTGAGTTAGGGCTGTCAACGAATATTCTATATTCGAATATATATTCGAATAGTGGTTAATAACAGAAATTCGAATGTAAAAAATAATATTCGAATGTAAAAAAAGTTACAAAAATAAAACACAACCGCGGCAGCAGCACTGCGTCTGTCTGCTTTGCGGGTGGGCGCGCGCCTCAGCGTCACTGCTGACAGTTGACTTGCGTGGAAGATGGCAGAAAGTGCAGAACCCAGCTTGACCGCAGCAGAGAAAGTGATTGTAACCCCAAAAAATGTAAAGAGTGATGTCTGGAAATATTTCGGATTTTGGTCAGTTTATGGTAAACTTGTTGAGCCTACAGCTAAAATAGTGTGTAAGCTATGTAAGCTAGAGTTAGCTTACCATTCAACAACTAGAAACTTGAGACTACATCTCCATGTTTACCACAGCACAGCTCGCTCGGAGCGTTCAATGTCGGTTCTATACTGTAAAACTTCAATTAATTTGATAATATTTGTTTCAAACACTGAATGAAGCCTGCCATATTTGGGACAAGAATCGCGACCTTAAATTGCTTGCACAAAACTCTTGATCAGAACTCAGCATTTGTTTATTGTTGTCGTGCATTTTACACCGCTATGCGCAGAGAGCGCGATGGTGCGGGAGAGAGAGAGAGAGAGAAAGAAAGAGTGCGTGTGCGAGCGAGAGGCCAAGGTCTGCGGTCTTGACCATTAGTTAATTTACTTATTTTTGTGTAGGTTATATGTTGTTAAATATGTGTAAACTTAAATAAATTAGGCCTACCTACAGTATACAAGTAGTTGTATCTCGTTGTATTAATTTGTCCTGTTATTGACGTGCCTAATGGGCAACCAGAAATTCGAATATATTCGAAAATATGTGTTTTTTTTTTTTAAAGGAATATTCGAACGTCATTTTTGAGCAATTTTGACAGCCCTACTGTGAGTATGGGGCGCGTTTCAACCGAACCCGGACAAAAAAATGCCTCTTCGCTCAATCGGATAGACCTACAACCAATCAGAGCAATGTAGTATGTGACGAATCCCGTAGGAAAGATGGCAAAAACATATTTTTGATTGACAAATGCCTTGATCGCGTTTCTCTGTTCCTCTTTCAAAATTAATGCGCTGTCGATGTCTATTTTAAAATAACGGGAATAAACTATATTAACATTTCATGTATGTGTGACAACCATTTGCTAAACTTGCTACAACAGGGCAGGCAACTCAAGCCATTTCTTTCAGCTCCAGGTAAATCGGCTATCGGCCAATGTGAACTTTTGTGCTCGTGCCCTGTTAGTATCCGCGAGCACATTTGCAGGCAACTTTTATTGACGTAAGCAAATAAATGGGGTGCTAGTTTACCCACTTCGGATTGGTTTCAAACTTAGCAAAAATCAGGAAAAATTATTCTATTAAAAAGCTAGTAGTATGAGCCAGGTTCGAGAATCGAACAAAAATGATTGGGGGAGATAGTTTTGTAAATGTTGACTGGAGTTAATAGAATAAAAACGACCGGAAGAGTCGGAAGTCAAACACGAAATACAATACCACCTACATCCAACGGGGCCGTTGCTTCAAGCCGAGGGGCGAGGGATGGGGGCTTGGTTTTTCCCCAACCGAGCAACCCCAGACCGAACTTCCCGACCAAAAATGTTGTGGGCAGGGCTAAGTTCGGCTGGCACCCAGGCTACCATCTGACCCTATCATGATCATGTTTAATTTAGCATGTTTTTTTTGTTATGAAAAGTCCATTAAAAGCATTTCCACATGGGAAAAAAGTACTTGGTATGTGGTAGTACTGGTTCAGTAAAAACATTCCTTTGGAGTGTGTCTGAAATATGTAATGCCATGTATGGAAGTTTCTTTATTCAATTGGCAATGCATTTTTCTAAATGGCAATTCAATGTGCAAAGTGGCAAAGCAATCCGCAATTCAAAGGGGAAGCAGTTGTCAAATGGCAATTCAGTATGCAAATGACAATGCAATCCTCAATTCAGTTTGAATTATTTTGTATAAAGTTTTCAATTAAAGCGTTTGAATGATTGCATTTCATATTTCCATGTTTTTTTTTTTTACTCTTTATTTAAATTATAATGCATTTTTCAGATGGCAATTCAATGTGGCAGCGAAACAGCGCCCCCAGTCCACTGCATTATCATTTACTTGTCACCATGCTCTTTTTGCACCAAAAATTCAAATGGAAATGCAATCTGTATGTGACTCGTCAAGGCGGGTCTTCAGTTACGACGTCTCTTCCTCGTTCAGTGACTTGGATAACATTGAACAGTCGGCACTTCACTTCGGCCACGCCGATTTTGTTATTCTCAAGCAAGGGGCAACAACTCTATATCCTGGATACAGGTGCTGCCATCTTGCGCTGGTGATTTAATTTGAAGCCGGAGTTTGCACAGTAGTGATCGGGTGGTTGAGCCACGGTATCGAAGTCCCGATTGACACTAGCCCGACCCAATCGCAAGCACACACACTAACCCTTTTTTCATCAAATAACTAATTAAAAAGAAACTGATCAGAAAAAATACATAAAATTGACACGCACTTAGATTTTTTCGTTTGGCTCATGTCCCATCCGCTAACATGGAGGGGGCGGGACTTATGACCTATACTGCAGCCAGCCACCAGGGGTCAATCGAGATGCTTTGGCTTCACTTTTGAGGGGCTGTTACTGTGTCCATTGTTTTTACAGTCTATGGCTGTTTATCACTCCGAAGAACGCTCTTATCCAGAGCGACTTACAGTAAGTACAGGGACATTCTCCCCGAGGCAAGTAGGGTGAAGTGCCTTGCCCAAGGACACAACGTCATTTTGGACAGCCAGAATCGAACTGGCAACCTTCAGATTACTTGCCCGACTCCCTCAGCGCTCAGCCATCTGACTCCCCCATTCATCAATCACCACCATCCAAGACTTAGGGGGTTCTTAAACTCAGTACTGCATAGAACTGCTAGAAGTGCATAAATATGCCTTCTGGACAATTTTTGTAGCCACAAAAAAATACATCTGCCATATAAATTAGCACTGATGAAAGACACTGCATATTAGAACATTTGCACATACCATTATTCCTCAAATATACAATACACAATGAAGTTTCTGGTTTCAAAAAAGGCAAATGTGAAGATACTGGTTTCCAAAAAAACATATTAGCTTACCATGTGCTGACTAAAGGTCCTGTGCAGACATTCAGTAATATCTTTATATCTTATTTTATATTAAATTTTTTACATTGTATAGTAGTGGTTAGAATTATTTAGATACTGTTGTCACTGTTCATTAATGCTCAATATTTAGGCTACCCATTTTAGGCAACATGTGCCTCACTAGTTCAACAGATATGTTTTCCTCTGAAGGCACGTGCAGCATATCAGACAGCCACATATGCAGTGGCCATGTTCCACTACTTGATTTACTAGAGTGAAGTTATCTATGCTAAACAAACACGTAATTGTTTGCACAACAGTTTTGGTAACAACTAAAGCAAGGATAATGTGTTATTTCTGAGGGAATTTTTAAGCCTGACCATATTTAAAATCAAGTGCATGTGGTTGACTATTAATGAGTTCATCTGTTATAATATGCATGTGTATTATTCCCAATGATGCATGTTAAGCAAATATAAAAACACATGGGGTCAAATGATTAACAGTGTGTACTCACACAAGGACATCTGAAACTGTAGAGATACATTACTGACACTTATACTATAAATGCACAGCATATCACAAATGTTTACTATGATCCATAAATGTGTATTCGAGTTATAAATGTGGATAAAAACATATGAATAAATGTTTTCACATTTGCATTAATCTGGGAAATATGCTTATGTTTACATAATCGTGGAACATATTTTCAGCATGTGACAAGACAAAACATTGGCATGCATAACTCCCAAGCCACCCTAGCTTCTCAGCTTGAAGCACAGACCCCGATGGAGCTTGGTGGTATTGCATTTCCGTTTTGGCATCTAGCTGGTTTCGGTCACTTTTTGTCTCTAATCATGACAGGAATCGCTGTGTGTATGTTTGTTCGTGTGTGCGTCCGTGTTAGTTTCCTACATTTATCTGGAGAACAGGGCATTCTGCAAAGTTCTAAATTTCGCAGGTATCCTTTTTGTAATCCAACGGAATGCAGCCGCGATTGATATTGTTTGGATCAGCATGTTGACATTTTTTAAAGCAATCCCCATCTTTCATGTGCCTCCATGGACATCATAGGAACTCATCCCAGCCCCTTCACTCTGATTGGTCCCAGCCCCTTCATTCTAATAGGTCCTCTGGTCATCCTTTGCACCATATGCTTCACTTGCGCGTGTACTAGGAGGCTGTATCGGAGGCTGTATGATAACTTGAGTGAATTTTGTTTTGTTAATTAATTCATTCGTTTGCAGGTATGGTTTTTGAAAAATGCTATAAAAGTGAATGAAACATCCAAATTCAATGAAAGTAGTTAAATGATAATTTATTTAACTTGTGAAGAGCATTGTACGGTACCATACACGTTCTTTTTGGTTTGAAATGTTTTGGTTGAAGGAAACCCAAATTTCTGATATGGAAATAATTAGAAAATGGGTCAAAGCAACCCAAGGACAACAGAAGGGGTTAAGGGGAGACACCCCAGTGAATAGGGATAACATATCAACATGACACTACATACATTTATATTTAGTCATTTAGCAGACGCTCTTATCCAGAGCGACTTACAGTAAGTACAGGGACATTCCCCCGAGGCAAGTAGGGTGAAGTGCCTTGCCCAAGGACACAACGTCAGTTGGCATGACCGGGAATCGAACTGGCAACCTTCAGATTACTAGCCCGATTCTCTCACCGCTCAGCCACCTGACTCCCCCTCATATGTACACGCTACGTGTACATAAAAGTACACGTAGCGAAATAACGCAACGCTAATGCAGTCTGTGGGACTGTGAGCGCACAGCTTCGATGTGTCGCATTGGCAACATACGACTCAAGAAGTTGGCAAAGATAAGTAATTCCCTCTGCTGAGAATCTATATCTTTCATAAAGATAGTCATCAGGGAATGCCAAAGGGTTTTGTCGGTCTCTAAATGTTCTGGCTCTTCTGAGCGCCCCTCTCACTATCCGCGCACCAAGCTCCACAGGATCTTCTATGAACGGTGACGCCATTATCCTCAAGAATGAGTTAGTAGGCGGGGCTTTTATACCGGTTGATCTCTGATCTCCAACTTAACCTGCTCCCGACCAGATTAGGCGTTCAGCATGTGTTACCATGGCGATCTACCCCGATAACAAGTGATCCACCGTTGTGATACAGAAAACCCTGGGTTGAACCTGAAGTTACCTCGTTAACGCCAAATCTTGATTTGTAGTACAGGCCCCAGGTGTGTGTGTGGTTCCTCCCCTGCTGGTTCGTCATTGTGGTTGTTTCCTGTCACTAATTGTTCTATGTCTGTTTGTGCCATCTGTATTAGCCAATCAGCATTTGACTCGTTTCTCCCTGTGTCCCATTTTACTGTATTAATGTTTATTTTTGTTGAGAGGCTAAATTCAAGTAAATAAATTGTTCTGTGTATACTGTATATGTTAGTTTGACAACAACAAATAAACTTAACTAACGTAGTTAGTATACCTTTAAACAGCTTATTTTAGAGTTACTCCCCCCCCCCTCCCTTTGGACAACTACATTAACATTTCACTTGTCCATGCACAAAAGTAAATTGTCCGGGTAAAGATTTATCATTTTATATATATTTTACTTTTGTGTTGACCTTAGCTAGCTAGCGTCGGCAGCTGTGTACTTAGCAAGCATTAGCAGCATTTGTATCAGTTAAATGTGCGTAGGTAAATATCAGCTAATATTTAACTGTAAAGTAGCCTATAGACCTTTTAGAGGATCCCTTGGTAAATCAGCCTCTGCCGGGTAGAAAGGGAAATTGTAGAAAAAATAAGGCACCAAAAGGTTAACACCAACATTTAGTGGCAAAATCCATTGTTATGTCTAAAAATTTAAATAATTTAATTAGTGCTCATTTAGAAATGAGCAATAAATTATAGCTGCACGGTCTGTAGAGATCTTGGGACGAAGCCACTTTTTTGTGTTTTGCTAATGCAGAATTTGGTAAAATAAAATTGGTAAAATAGACGTAATGAGTGGCACATAACGTGAAGTAACATGGCATTTTATTTTGTTTGAGTTTTAACTTGTCCAGTGGGGCAAGTCAATTTCTCTTCCACTTGTCCTACAGAATAATCCACTTGTCCCGGACAAGCGGACAAGCCTTAACCTTTTAAGGAGTGAGTTCTAAATATTACCGACGCTTCTACCAGAGTGAGTTATTTTTCCAAAACTGAAGCTAGCTAGTTTTAGTTAGCTTCCGTTACCTAGCAACCTAGCATAATACTCGTAGCAATGCTACTACCTGCTAGTGTTACTTGTTAGCCTCCTAATAGTACATTTTGAAGCCATACTATAGCGTTTGTCATATAGTTTTTGTCTATCGGAAAATAGTCGGTTGGAATGTTCAGAATCACACGTGTGACGGTACTCTGTGGGGCCCGCTTTTGAACGATCACATATGTGTGACGCTACTCTTTAACGGGTTAAAGGCCATATGGCAGGTTAAACACTACTGTTCATTAATGGGTACATGAAGCACTCAAGATATGTATATCATTTAAAATATCTCCAAATGGTGTCTCCAATTGGTGTTAAAGACCAGTTTTTGTCGTTTTTGGTGTTAGCATTAGCATATTAGCGCAATTCGGCGATGACGTCACGTTGGGGAGTCCTGGAGGAGAGTAGCCTCAGCCTAGTACTAGAACTATGGCGACTGACTGGGATGAAGAAGAGGTGGCAAAAACACTAATGTGTATGATGGCCCGCAGCCGTATAATTTTGAACCAAGTAGACATGAGAGGGCAAATGAGGAATTGCCGAGACCTGATGGCCGTCAAAGCCAATTAAATGGATGGTCCGAGGAGAATGAGTGGAGAGTTGGTGAAGTGTGGGAGTCAGTTGGCTGAGCGGTGAGGGAGTCGGGCTAGTAATCCGAAGGTTGCCAGTTCGATTCCCGGTCATGCAAACTGACGTTGTGTCCTTGGGCAAGGCACTTCACCCTACTTGCCTCGGGGGAATGTCCCTGTACTTACTGTAAGTCGCTCTGGATAAGAGCGTCTGCTAAATGACTAAATGTAAATGTAAGTGTCCTGGTGAGTTGCTATCATTTAGCAATGCAGCAACGAGCTCTGGAGCTAGTCTACGAACAGCAGTGCACATATACAAAAAAGATTTTACTGTCAGTGAATAGCACTGAGTGAAAGTCAACGTTTTTCTAGTGACAGAGATTATTCAGGGCCTGACATTAACTTTTTGAGGCACTTGTCCTTTGGACAAGTAGCCTACATTTACGTTTAACTTTTCCATGCACAAAAGTCACGTCCGGGTAAAGATTGTGCCTTTGACCAACGAAGATGAGCTGTAATATTATACAAATGATAACAATTGAGGTGTTAGTTGTTAGTTGTTACATTAAACATTTACACAATTTCTGCAGAATAAACACTTTCTGTTAGGTACTGTATTGCAGCTTGGTCCCAATATCTCTACAGACCGTGCAGCTAATTTAATGCTCAACACTTGAAAGGGGGCTTACTTGAAAGAGGAATTATTTACTGCGTCTTCTCAGTTACACTATAAGGGCTTGTAAATACTGTGACTTGCTAAAGTAGGCAAATGGCTAGTAGAACATAACATTTCATAATCATTTCAGTCAATCAAACAGCTGCAAGACCCAGTGAAATGTTATATACAGCTAGCAAATTAACGTTAGCTAGCATCGCTAACAACATTGGCTAACTCAAAGTCGGTAGGCTATCCTCAGTATTTGCAAGCTGGCCAGTGCAAGTAACATGGCATTTTATTTTGTTTGAGTTTAAACTTGTCCAGTGGGGCAAGTACATTTCTCTTCCACTTGCCTTACAAAAAAATCCACTTGTCCCGGACAATCATGTCGTTAGCTGTGGTTCAGATAAGTAGACTAGTACTACCGGTAAACTGATCTAGAAATAGAAGACATCATGCTAGCTATGGGCTATCTATGGACTAACTTGCCAGTCCCACCTGTTAAATCCCCCCAAGATCATCCCTAATTAATTTTTTTCCCTGACGTTGTAAACACATTTCCGATTAAAAGTCCAACGTTTTGATAGTACTAGCAGAGACCATATTAGACATTCTCTGGTACTAGCCTAGTGTTTATTTCTAATCGATTTCAATGGTCTCTAAACGGGCTTTGGTCGGTCGTCTCCCCAACGTGATGTCATGCAATGCATTGTGGGGGAAAGAAGAATCATTGCAAAAAGTAGCTACTTTTTCGTATTATATTCCGTTTTGTGAAACCCGACAACATCAATTACAATGGCTAACAGTTTAAATGTATTACCAACAAGCAAATAGTGCAAATTCGTTGGAAAAAAAACCCCCTGCCATATGGCCTTTAATGTCGAGCCCTGATCCTGGAAAGTGTTACAGGGTCAACGACAACACTGAACGAGCCAGTTAAAGTTCTATATGAAGTGACAATCAAACCCCGTGAACTGAGCACACAATACAACATGAGGCCGGCTAATTATCTAAAACAAAAATATCTTACAAAAGTTTGTCAGCCCCAACATGGCATTTAAACAATTCAGCTTACGTACCTTTATTTTACATTGCGTTGCAATACAATACATTCCAACTATTTCACTTTTCATTCATGTTTACAAATGCCATAACAGAATAAAAAATACCCCATGATATTATATCAGTCTCAATGTAAATCCTTGCAATGGCAGTTAATAAGTTAAATTCAGACCAAGCTCCTCATCCTATCCTGACCGGGCGATCTCTGGCAAAAGGACCATTCTTTACCATTCTCTGGGCATAGGCTAATAGCACAACAATGCATACAGACTTTCCAACATTGACAAGATGCTGTTTCTGCTTTGTAACAGCTTGTTGTGTTTTCAGTAGTTGTTTTAGTGTGGTGTGGGGTGAGCATGAGTGAAGAGATAAGGGAGAATGTGGAGGAGACAATGTGCCTGTTGGACTAGTAGCCTAATCGCTGTACTTTAGCTGAATGACACATTTTTGCCATGGTAAAACGTATGTTCTTGCAATCAGTGAAGATCTGCTGAGCATTATGCCTCATAACATTACACCCCAAAATCACTCAAACCGAGCGTAGTTAAAAGCCATCTAGTGAACTCCATACCTTCGGTCTGGCACTGATGTCTGTCATTGTTGTTGTGCAGGCTGATTTGACTGACGGATAATGATGTACAGACTGCTTGACGATCGAATCACTTTAAGACACAAATAGCCTAATAATTGTAAAATGTTCAATGTTTGCCTTCTGACTAATTCCTGTCACGTATTTTGCATGTGAATTTTGTAATATGTTGGATCAAGGTAGATGCTACTTTGAAAGAAGGCATTGAAAACTCGTGGACAAGGGTTGCGGGATGGGCGGGATCTAGACCAAGGGATCTAGCCCACACGTAAACCATAGTAGAGGTCGACTAACCTAGGCAGAGGTTGCACAAATACAAATGTAATCTGTACGTAAAATAGTAGACTAGGCCAACGTTACGTATCGATTTACAATGGAATAAGCAATCTATAACAACAGTAAAATGCCCTCACAATCAATACCGATGCTGAAACGTTTTATGTATGTATAGTCTGAGTTTGGCACACATTACACAATCGAAATTGCATTATGCACGCCTCTCATGGTGTTCAGGCAATCATTGACGCAGTAACCAATATTTGTGTAGGGTAACAACCAGACACATTCTGTGATTAACTAATACCCTGGTCGAGGGCAAGATATCATAAAACTTAAGGCGTGACAGGCCCAGTGCAATATACCATAGCATTCTGCATGGCACTGCGCCAAATTGTTAACAGGCTATTGACAAAAGAGTGCATATTTTCAAGATGGATAGCATCTTTCTTTACCTGGCAATCCAATTGGATTTTCCGTTTTGTGTCTTCACTTGCTCCAATAGCGAAACACCAAACTAGATTAATCCCTACAAATCCACTACCGCGGCGATGTCTGGAAACATATCCATCAATTGCTTGAGAAAACAAACTCAATCGTTAGAAGAAAAAACACAAACACACTTTCATTCAGGTATACGTTTGCCTTGTGATTAACAGTTTAAAGGGGGTGAATGCTAACAAACGGAAGAAATGTTACGGTAAAAACGCTAGAAGCCGATCCGAGAATATCAATACCGGCGAATGGAACTGTAAATCCATCATTGATTTTTCCTCCACAAAACAGTAGGTGGCAGCAAAATAACACTTCCGCTCCAATTTCAGAAGTAAAGTCCTGACTTTATTTAAGTCTTTAAAGGGGTGATTGACTGGGTTTTTGGGGTATTTCACACTGTTCCTTAAGGTCTCCGAATAGGGTATGTAACATTGGTTGGGCTGAAAATGGCCCGGGTGCTGTTCCATGCGCCCTAATGCAACCCTGTGAAATAGCCTATCATGAAAAAAGCAGTTTTCTCCTTTTATGGTATGCTCATGAATATATAGATGAGCTGCGCGCTGATTGGTTGGTTTACAATGAGTGAAACTACGGAGCAAAGACGCAACACGGCCAACAGCACTCACTGAAACATCGAAGGTGGAGACTTGAAATAAAAACATACAAATAAATCTATTGTGTATGGTGGCCGACATGTGAAAACGCGCTGCAAATTAAGAAAATACATGCAAATAGACAAAAATCAAGCAAATTAAGAAAACATCTTCATTAATTTGACAACACATGCACAGCATTCAGCAAACGCGCTGCAAATACACACAACACAACCAAATACATAAACGCGCTGCAAATACATAAACGCGTTGCAAAAACACAAACCAAAAACGCTGCAGTACATACATGCGTTGCAAAAATGAAAGCACGCAAACCAAAAACGCTGCATCCAGTTTTCATATTCTCTCTCATATTCTCTCTCTCACTCAGTGAGGCCGAAAATCAAACTGTTCCACTTAGCGCTCCCCCTAGAGGCCTGGAGAACTTCCGTTGTGAAAACTGGATGCAGCGTTTTTGGTTTGCGTGCTTTCATTTTTGCAACACGTTTATGTAGGCTACTGCAGCGTTTTTGGTTTGCGTGCTTTCGCTTGTGCAACGCGTTTATGTATTTGCAGCGCGTTTATGTATTTGGTTGTGTTGTGTGTATTTGCAGCACGTTTGCTGAATGCTGCGCATGTGTTGTCAAATTAATGAAGATGTTTTCTTAATTTGCTTGAGTTTTGTCTATTTGCATGTGTTTTCTTAATTTGTAGCGCGTTTGCACATGTCGGCCACCGTAATTGTGTCTACACAACACTGTTTTCAACAGATTGACTAGATATAATTTGAAATGATAACGTTAGTTGTTTCCACTTCTGTTGTCGAAGCAAACAGGATCGACTTTGGTGGGTAACGTTAGCGCTACAGCTTAGCAAACAAACTATCGTGATTCAACTCAGCTTCAGTTAGCTCTGGCTATCCTGCTGAAAAATAGATCTGGACAAACATGCATCTTAAATTGGAGATAATTTACATGATGTATTGATCTTAATCAGCATATGTCAGTTTGCCTCGGTCCCAAAAGACCCTTACTTATCCAGTGAACATACACAATCTATCTGCTGTTTAGTTAATCTCTCGCTATCTGGTGCTTGCGCCTGTCCGAACAGGTCAGCCTGACTGTTCGGAGCAAGTCCCCGAAAGAGCCATTACTCAAATATGTAATGTTCGTATTGTGACCTCTGATGACGATCATTTTGATTTCCTGACTGCTTCATCGCTGATGCTATCTTAGTGTTATGCTTTTAGTGGCCACCTATTTTAAGGTCAACTAGTTCGACCTTATGTCTTACTGTCTAAATCTGCCACATAGGTTAGAGTGGGTGTTTAATGCAGTTTTCGGCCTACCACAAAAGCTAAAGGTATGGGGCATGGTGATGGAAACTGACTACGTGGAAGAAGGAGAAAGTGCACAGACAAGAGCAGATTTCGGGGGTTAATTTTGGGGACAAACCGAAGGAGAGTTGTTCCTGACGTTTAAGTCAGACGGTTATAAGTCAAGAAAACAGGATCCTGGAATTTGTTTATAGATTTGCTTTGGATTCCCGCAAAGATTGCAGATTGTGCTATGACTTGCACTATTGCCTATAGCCTATTTATTATTTTGTGTTTCAAAAGAAGGAGAGGTTAAAGTCCTCTCCGGTACAAAAGGGTTTGAGTCCCTGTTGTGTTTGGAATAAAGAATGTTATAGGCTTGGTTGGTATTGCTTCTGTCTCAAGGGACAGCACTAAGTTACGGTTGATCAAAGCCAATGCAGAGGGTGTTGAAATGCTGTTGGAAAACATGTAGGCCAACACCATTTGCTAGGAATGGTCAATCCAAAATGCATGCTTTAATTGTGGGAATTTGGGCATTATGGACGTGAATGTCCGGAGATGTGTCATCACTGTTGAAATATTTCTGGAAATTGGGGGCGAGCCTTCGCAAACTAGAGTGGTTTGTGACCGGAAGTTGAATGAGTTCCGAACTGGTGACGTATATTGTTTACACAAATACACAGATGAAACACTTGGAGAGAACGTATGTTATATTCTCTTCAGATTCTTATGGATGTTTATCGGTTATGACATTGTTGGTAGAGGAGAGACGCTTGACTTGTTATATTGTTTTACAACTTTGTGTTAACCGTTATATATTTGATGTTAGACTTTACATCGGTCTGATTACCGCCAGAAGGCATTTGTTTTTGAAGACGGAGACAGTCTGTTTTGAAAATGCAAATGTTAATTCTTTGACTGAATTCTCCACTTAAAAAGAGGTGCATGCGCTTGAGCCTTGCGGAAGTTGAAGCTCATTCTGCATGCAGTGGCCCACACCCGTCATGAGTGCAAAAAAAATAAATAAAATAAAATAAACACTAATTTTAAAGAGAATTTGTCGTTGAAAAGAGAAATGTATTGGTTTGAAAACAGATGTGTGTTTCTGTTTCTTTGTCAAACTTAAGAAAATATTGTGAGTTGCCATACTCTTGATTTTGGAAATTATGTACAGACCGATTTTCTATATTATGAGTTTGATTCGATATTGAATAATGCGCTGTTAAATTTCGGTTCTTGGGTCAGATAATTGTTAAAGGCCAGTTTTGCCAACAAAAGCGATATTAATTTGAAGAATTACAATCCCGGGGTTATTGAAACTTTTATAGAAAGTTTTTATGCTTCCAAACGGAAATGTCAGTTTATGTTGTTTAAGGAATATTTTTTGTTTACGTATTGAATTCATCTGGAAATGTTTCGGTTTTGTGTTATGAGAACGAGGTTACAGTAATATTTACATTTGATTTCAACACATGTGCGTAGTAATATCCATTGCCCTAGAATCAATCAAAGGTTTTTATTTTCATAGCTGGGTGTTTTGTGGGAGTTCACAGATGTCACTGTTGTTTAAGGAAATATATTTAAAGGGTTATGAAGACGTGATTAGAAAGGTTGTTTTACACACTTTGATGTGTCAAGAAGGGAACAATGAATATTCTTTGAAGAGGTATATGGGCTAAACATTTTAGGTCAAAATAATGAACTCTTGGGTTTTTAATATAGTTTTGATATGGTATTAGATGTAATTTGGTAAAGAATGGAAAAGATAAGATAACTGCAATATACTTTTATTTGGGTGTTTTATCAGGGCCTGGTACAATGTTTGGGATAAACTGTTAGGCTGTTATGAGTTTGTTTTTATTATGGTATTGGTTCATAAAGAGGGTTATTATAACTTTTGTTTTGAAATAATTTGGGAAGACTCATTACGTCTGATAAATTGTGGTTGTGATGGTTGGAGCTAAGTAGCTTGTTCTGGACTGCAGCCAAAGCAAGTTATGAAGTTCTACCTATCTAACCTATATAGAAATATAGATGGGGTATAAGTTTGGCTATGGCTACATTAAGAACATTTTATGGTCTATGTTTCATGTTGGAATCATACAGATTAAGTTCTGGTTTGGGGTAGTGATGCTAGTTTTCCTCATGTCTTGGAAAAAGAGAGATTTGATTTGGTGAATTTAAATACAGAAAAAATAAAAAGGGAATCTGAAATATAAAGGTATTCATTTGAACTGTTCCTAAAGGGTTTTTTAAAGAAAAGATAATAAGACACTAAAAGATGGGGTAATTTGGTTGTTTTCTAAAATAGTTTTATTCTATACAAATTGGTTGAAAAGTTGGTTGCTCCAGTATAAGCTTGTTAATTAATAAAAGGGAAAATAGTTAAAATATTTACTGATACATCATTGGTGTTATATATGATTTTGGGAAAGATGGAAACATGGGAAGTTTCTTAGTTTCATCTGGGACACAACTTGCTCTATGCAAATGTAGGGCTCACTCTAACAATGAGGATTATTTCACAGGGAGATGCTAGTGCTGACACTAGCTGGAGCAGTTTCAAGATTACCTGCATGCAATGATGAACTAACTAGAATACGTTTTTGATGTTGAAATATGTTTACAGGAAGAGATGACGTTTAGGAATTTATGATGTTCCAAACAGAAAATGACTATGGGGGTTTTATGGTTTTATGACTTTAGCTTCAGTAGTTTGGCGTTGTGGTCGGACTGTGAGGGTTTGATATGATACTGCTGAGTTGGAAATATTGGACTGTATTTATCCCAGAGTGAGAATTTTGTTTGAGTATATTTTACAAGAATTACAGAATACAGCGGACAGATGGAGAAAGGAATGGTGGAATGGAGATTCGAATTTGGACTAATCCACAAGAAAATGCATTTTGGAAAAAGGAAGGATATGAGAATAAATATGGAGGTTGTATGGTCTGCATAAAACACTTATCTTGAGATTTTTCTCAGTTAACACATGGAAAGATCATGCCTCTAAAGTTTGTATGATATCATGTATGCATCATGTTTCCATTATTTTAGCATACAAGAGGATTTGTAATGGATGCATAGTCATTTTGTCAGTGCTTCATATGTGGGACAAGTAATATGAGAAAAGGAATTTAAACACGATAAGCTTCACAGTTAAGGTTAGAGAAACCATTTGAGTATTGATAGATGGATTTTGTAGAGTTCAATTTTGGATAAGTGATACTGTTTTAATGATTGTTGATGGTTGTTAGATGGGAAGAAGTTTTAGACTTCTCAGGCAGATTTGGGCTCAGTGGTCAAGCTTTTGTTAATTCAGATTATTCTTCGATGGGATATTTTCTTTGAGATTATGTAATGATAATGGGTCACACTTGTTTAGTTACCTTTTATCTTTGTGTTGATAGGAGTCAACATTGTGTTAATTGCTTCAATTGAATGAGAGAACGACAAGAAGTCAGTTACCTTTCAGCCAGACGACAAGAAGTCAGTTACCTTTAACTGACTTCTGTGAGAATGTAATTTTTTATCGCTGTGCAACCTTTTGTAGTCTACTTTTGTGTGAGATTCACAGGCAGGTGAAGGAGATATGGTGATGGATTTGAAATGGAAAATCCTGGACGGATCCAGGGTGAAAGGGGTCATTCCAAATTCTCTTGAAATTCAGTGGTGATAATCGAGGGGAGAGCATCGTGTGTCCATGCAGGTCTGTGCAAACGTGCACCTGGTCTGGCGACGGGAGGAGAGGACACGTGTTCTGCGTAGAACCAAGGAAATTTCTGAGCTGTACGCAAAGTGCAGTGTCGTTGAAAGTTGCCGTGAGCAATTTGATCGTCGTTTGCAATTGGTTCAATTAGGCTATCCTGCCTGAAAGAAGATTATCTACAGTCAAATGAAGATGGCAACTATGGATGCACGACCATGGCATTCGTTTCAACTGTTAAGTATGACTGCGCATGTGCAGTTCGGGGCGGGTAGTTTTGTATAATTGAACAATGGCAGTGATGCATGGAGAGAAGTAAAGTGATACATTTGAGACTCAGAGGCTTCTGAGTTCGAGGCACTTTGGCAGGAGAGACTTTGGCTCTTGCAGATGGCATTGACAATGCAATATTCTTAGCCACACTGTTTTCAGAACTTACTGTAGGCGACTGCAAGCACAGAGGTCTACCTATCTTATGTGTAACTGACAATCACTCACTGCTTGATGCTGTTAAGTCCACCAAATCAGTTACTGAGAAGAGACTGCGTCTTGAGATCAGCAATGTCAAAGAACTCATTCAATCTGGAACCATTCAAAACATCATGTGGTCAGCTTCCAAAGAACAGCTCGTTGACTGCTTGACAAAGAAAGGAACATCAGCACTTGTCCTGTTGAGGGCTCTCAAAGAAGGTGTATGGCAACTTAAAGAATGAAGGGACAAGATAACAAATCAAAGAGACTGATGTGATATAAGAATAATGTTGTTTGTTTGGTGAACTAAGTTGTAAACTGAGTTGTTTAATGTTTAATGTTTTCCTTAAGAAAAAGGGGGAGTTTGTTAAGTATGACTGCGCATGTGCAGTTCGGGGCGGGTAGTTTTGTATAATTGAACAATGGCAGTGATGCATGGAGAGAAGTAAAGTGATACATTTGATACTCAACGTTGTCGTCTGTTTGAGTTAACATCGACAACCTGGACTTTGTGGTACAAAGTGAACAACGGGTTTTGTCTTGGGAATGACTATTCTTATTGTGTTTCCACTTTTGTATTTTTTTCAAAGTATGAATAATTCTAATCATACTATGACGACAGATGTAATTACTTCAATTGTTTCACCAGTAACGATACAGATGTTGAAAAGAGATAAGAGGGACGTTACGGGTGACACGGGGTCCGAAATAAAGTTTAATTTTTGGTATAAGTTAGCTACATATTCAGTCAAACACATTTTAGGCGAAGAACACCCACCATGTGTGTATTGCCAGCCACTTAAGGATGTTCCATTGATTATGCCAGCACCATTTAATTCAACTAGTTGTTATGATTTTAATTACGATCGATTTATTATACCCAAAACAGGTGACACTGGGATTATCAAAACAAGATGGGTTGAAAGTGGGTATTTGTCTTTATTCAGGAATTGTCCAGTCTGTCCCACTAATTGTTATCATTACTAGAGTTCTAGTGTCTGGTATCAAATTGCTTCCAGTTTAGGGTGTGCAGCTGTGCGTCCTATGCTTACTGGACCATTTGAGAACGAGGGGACGGAAGAAGTTCTGATTGATTTCGTTATAGTTCCAGGACAGAAGTTTGAATGTTTTGATAAAGTGATACTAATGATATAACGGTGTTTGTAGGGAATTTTGGTGAAGGAAAAGTAAGAGCTGGAATTTGTGGACATACTTGGGTAGTAAATTCAGGCTGTGCGACAATGCAGTTTAGAGATGTTAATGGTACACTACATCTTTGTCAACGTGTTGGGGCCAATGTGTGTGAGGGAAACCTCATTTTCCACCACCTTCTGGTGCATTGTTAGATCCAGGACGTGATATAGCAGATGTATTTTGGTATTGTGGGGACAGAATTAGATCACGTTTACCAGAAGGATGGGTGGGAGTCTGTGCTAAGGTTATGTTGGTTAGTAAAACATTGATTAAGCCTTTAGGTAATGTGACGGTTGGTTCAGGCAGACAGAGATGAGCTGCTCCTGTTGGATTTTATTATTTTATTATTATTTGATTGTGAAATTTACATAGATAACATTGGAGTACCAAGAGGTGGGCATGCTGAGTTTAAAGCTAGAAATCAGGTAGCTGCGGGATTTGAGTCATTCTTTTGTTTACATTGTATGGCTAACAAAAATGTGGATTGGATTAATTATATATACTATAATCAGCAACATTTTATTAATTACACAGTTGATGCGATTTCTGGGTTATCAGAGCAGGGCTAAGACTTCAGAGATGGCATGGCAAAACAGAATTGCTCTAGACATGTTGTTTGCTGAAAGAGGGGGGGTTTGTGTACTTTTTAAGGATGTCTGTTGCACATATATTCCCAATAATAGAGCAAGTGATGGGTCTGTCACTAGAGCATTATCAAACATGCATACTTTGGCTAAGGAATTGTCAGAAAATTCTGGTTTTGATGATACGAAAGGGGTCTGGTCATGGATTGACGGATCTTGGGAAATGTTTGGTAAATGGAAGGCAGTACTTTTGTCTGTACTGTGTGGGGTAGGTGTCATTTTGTTGATACTGTTATTTTTGGGTTGTTGTTTATTTCCCTGTGTAAGGAAGATGGTAGAAGGGACAATGGCTAAATATTTTGCGGTTCAGATGGTGAACTATAGTCTTTAGAGGATTCAGATTGGGTTCCGCCATTTGAGGAAGAAGAGGTCAATGTGAACTATATGTCCATTTCTAATGTTCTTTTGGAGGATATTTTGATTAAAGGGGTTACATTTATTTTATTATCTGCACATGTTCAGTGTGGATGTTTTGTATTGAGTTTGTTGCATGCCTATGTTAATGTTTGAATTTTATTTTTCTTATTTAACTGTTTGGGTTTATGGTATAAAAAAATAAAAAGAGAGAGAAATTGTGGTGGAATTTTAGGACTTACAAGAATATCATTACAATGTATGTGTTTTATAAGCAGTGATCTATAAGTTTCTTTGTTATAGACAGTGAATGTAGGATGCATGGTCTGTAGAATGGATGTAGCAGTTGGTCTTAAGGTATTTATGGTGTTGTGGGAGTCAGGTGGCTGAGCGGTGAGGGAATTGGGCTAGTAATCCGAAGGTTGCTAGTTCGATTCCCGGTCATGCCAACTGACGTTGTGTCCTTGGGCAAGGCACTTCACCCTACTTGCCTCGGGGGGAATGTCCCTGTACTTACTGTAAGTCGCTCTGGATAAGAGCGTCTGCTAAATGACTAAATGTAAATGTTGTTTTATGATGCCTAACTAAGAAGCCTGAGGCACGGAGGTTGGGGGATTCTTGAGTTCCCGTGGCCTAAAGGGAGTAGTTTAAAATAGATAAATTGATCAAGCTGCTCTGACCCTTCCTGTTTTATGGGTGGTGTTAATTAAATACTTGTTGGAAGATGTCCACTCAAAGGACAGTTGACCATTTGACTGGTCAACTCCTGTGGCTTTATTATCTAATGGTTTGGGGAGAGATGCTACATCAAAGAACTGTGGGACAATTGGTATGGCGATGTATTGTTTCAAACTGTCACTGAGTTGAGTTAGCCAATCACAGAGACTGCTATATTGATTGATTGAACATCTTAAAGTTCCTATGTTCTAAGTTTATATAAGGCAGGGCTTTATGGTTGTTCTCCATCACTCTACCGAACGACCTGTAGCACGTCCTTCGGTCATGACTGATCACAGAGTGCTTTGTTAATTCTTAAGTTGTACAAACTAAATACATTGTATTGTAACTGCATCTTTTGACTATTCAGAGCTACACAGTGCCACTTGAATTCTTCCATTACAAAAGCCAAAAATGTAAGATGTGACCATGGTGATGTGACCATGGTCTGAGAGTCGCCGGAGATGCGAATCAAGATGACACAACAGGTTGAGTGGTTGATTGACTCTGGAGCCTCAAAGCACATGACGTGTCATGAAGAAATCCTCCAAGACAACAAGCAATTCCCATAGGCACAGTCTGTGAAACTTAGTCTCGCTGTTACATTCGTAATAAAAGTGGAAATCTCAAAGGAATGGGAACACAAAGATCTGATGGATTGTATCAGCTGGATGTCGAGGGGAGTTCGTCCGCCTGTCACTGTGTGCCAAGTGATTCAATAGCAGCCAGCTTGTGGCACCAGCGACTGGGTCACACCACGAAGGTGAAAGAACTTAAAAGAAATGGTGAATGGAGTGGACTTTCCTGCAGAGAAAGAATTACCCTTCTATGAAGCATGCGTGGAAGGCAAGCAGTCTAGGAAACCACATAGGCCAGTGGGAGAAATCCGTTCCAAACGTAAACTGCAGTTGGTTCATAGTGATGTCTGTGGTCCCATGCAGACTGAATCCATAGGCAGATCAAAGTACTTTGTGACGTTTATTGATGATTATTCTAGGTGTTGCAAGGTGTACTTTATGAGACAGAAGAGTGAAGTCCTTTGAAAATTCACAGAGTTTGAGAGAATATTATCGAACGAGTGCGGACAGAAGATAGCAAGACTAAGAACGGATAATGGTGGACAATACACATCCAAAGAATTCCAAGAATACTGAGACAACTGTACCTCATACACCTCAGCAAATGGGGTTGCAGAAAGAAAAAATAGGACGTTGATCGAAGCAGCGAGAACCATGCTCTCTCACGCCAAGTTAACAAAGTCGTACTGGGCAGAGGCTGTAGCGACCGCAGCTTACATACAGAACAGACTCCCCTCATCTGTCCTGAAACAAGTGACGCCCTACCAGAGATGGTGTGACAAACAGCCAAATGTAAGTCACATGAAAGTGTTTGGGTGTGTAGCTTATGCACATGTCCCAGAAACAGAAAGAAGGAAACTGGACAAGAAGGCAGTGAAACTTCGTTTTGTGGGATATGCCAACAATGCCAAGGGCTATCGCTTGTATGACGAAGAAAAAAAGAGGATTCTAATTCATCGGGATGTGATCTTCAATGAGTCAGACTTTGGCTTGAAACAAGAAGTGGACATTTCTTGTTCGGAGGACAAAGCCATCATGAAACCTGAGAGAGCACCAGCCGATTCTACTGTCAATGGAACTGCTAGAGAAGGCGACCTGAAACCAGAAGTGGCATTTCCTGTTCGGGGAACGGAGTTCTCATGAAGACCGAGGAGAGAACACCAGAAACTGCTAGAGTGGGTAGCAGGACCAGAAGACCACCTAGGAGATACAGCTATGACGAGTTTGCCGACCTGGTGACTGTTGACCATTATGCTAGTGTTTGTTGTGTTGCAGAACCAAGCACACTTAAAGAGGCCATGATGAGTCCTGATGCAAAAGAATGGCAGGAGGCGGCCAACCAGGAATATGGATCATTTCTGGAAAATAAGACGTGGGATGTTGTGGAACTACCCAAGGATCGGAAGTCCATAGGATCAAGATGGGTGTTTAAAGATCCTGTAAAGTAAATTCCTTGTTTTGCTTCTAAGTACATTATATATGTGTGAAATGAGTTCCTGAAAGCATGTGCAAAGCGCTAAAACTTTGTCGCACTGAAATGTGTAGTTAGACCGAAGAACAGTTTCTCTTCCATTTTCAGATCAGGTTTTAATGGGCGGAGCCAAAAAATGCCCTATCTACGTCATTTTACCCCATCTACGTCAGATCACTGAATGGCTCCTCCTGCTGTACTGTTATTGTAGCTTACATCAGCTAGCTAGCTAGCTTCAGGATGTCTCCCACCACCCGCAACTGCCTCTTCCCTGGATGCAAGAACTCCATCTGCGCTGCAACGCCATTTAAGTTCCCTGTTGATAATGAAAGGAAAAATAGGTGGATAGATGTTGTGAAGAGCCACGCTCATGGAAAGCTTTGGATGAACTTCAACAGCCGCCTCTGCGCCACTGACCATTTCATGGCGGACAGTTTTAACATGGACCAGACAGACGGGGTTCACCAACACACGGCTTCTCTTGCAGCGCGGAGCCGTACCGAGCATCGCCCCCCCCGGCCGTTCATCCTCCGGTCGCACCTGGACCATCCACCGCCGCCAGCAGATCATCACTCAGTTCTGTGTGCTTGTTATAATCATACTAGATAACTTTTCCAGAGGTATCTCTGCTATAATTAGTGCAAACCACTACTACTCGGTGTAGAATTATGGGGGGTTTTTTACATTAGAATTTGGATGGGTAGTTAATAACACATTATTCGGTGGTGTGGTGAACTTGAAACTCGTTTTTAATTCCACTTTACAAGATCTTTAAAATCAAGCATCATAGTGATGGACGAGTGGAGAGGTACAAGTGCAGATTCGTCACTAAGGGTTACTCACAGATGTATGGTGCTGACTACGATGAAACGTATTCACCCGTGGTACGTTTTAGCTCAGTTCGTACGTTGCTGTCCTTCGCAATCCAGAACAACATGCATTTGCATCAGATGGAGGTGGTGATCGCATTTCTAAATGGACACCTGGATGAGGAGATCTATATGGAGCAACCAGAGGGATACATCAGACTAGGGGAGGAGAGTTTGGTGTGCAAACTGAAGAGGTCAATATATGGACTGAAGGTCACCTCGCTGCTGGAGCAAAACCTTGACAGGGTTCATGAAGGACATTGGCTTCGTACAGAACACATCAGACCCGTTTGTGTTTGTGAGATCTCGGCAGGAGCTGGAGATATTATCTGTGTATGTTGACGATTTAATCCTGATCACAGAATCGATGGAAAGCATGGAAGAGCTGAAACACGCTCTTAAGAAGCGCTTCAAGATGAAGGACATGAGAGAACTGTCCTATATCTTGGGAGTCTCGGTCATCCAAGACAAAGAAAATAACCGTGTGTTCATTTATCAGAAACATTACATCGAAGCCATTCTTCAAAAGTATGGTATGCATGATGCCAAGCCTGTTACAACTCCAGCTGATGCAAATGTAAAGCTAAAAAAGAACGACGGTGTCAGAAAGTCTGTGAACCCAAGTACGTACCAGTCTATGGTAGGCAGCCTACTGTATGCTGCGATGGCCACACGACCCGACATAGCACACGCAGTGAGCGTTGTGTCAAAGTTCAATGCAAATCCAAGTGTTTCACATCTGACTGCGGTGAAGAGGATCCTACAGTACTTGAAGGGAACGCTGACGCTCGCTCTCAAATATGAGCGGTCAGAGTCTTTGGTCGATTTCTCAGATGCTGACTGGGCTGGAGACCAGGACGATAATCGCTCTACGACCGGTAACATGTTCTGACTGGGTGGAGGAGCGGTGAGTTGGCTCAGCAAAAAACAGTCAACTGTTGCCCTTTCAACAGCGGAGGCTGAGTATGTTGAACTTAGCCAAGCAGCTCAGGAGTGCAGGAGTGTACGGTTAAACGACTACTGATTGATCTTGGAATGGATGCTACTCCTGTGGTAATCCTGGAAGACAACCAAGGAGCCATTGCAATCGCAAAGAATCTAGTGGATCATTCAAGAACTAAGCACATTGACATCCGCTACAATTACGTTTGTGAGTGTGTGCAAAATGGACAAATACAACTGCAATACTGTCCCACAGATGATATGAAGGCAGATATTGTCGTGGGAAATTGATTATGGGATAGCAAGGAAAACTAGGAAAGGTTACCCCAGGTCAGGTTTTGGGGCCTAGAATGGCTGACTTCTAACTGCGTAGTTAAGAAACCCTTCGCAGTTGATAAACTTCACTCTAAACTGGATTTAACCAGAAACAAAGGAAAATATGAGGGGAGAAGAGAGTTGGCAAACTTATGATGGGAAAGGAACTGGAATCCTAAGGAAAATAGGCTGTTATTGCATAACAGAGTGTATGGTGGGGTCGTTCAACTTAAGAGGGCCTGTCAGAAAGGAAGGGGGGAGTGAGACAGGGTGCAGCAGGTGGGAGCAAATCATCTTTGAACTTAGTCTTAAGGGACTACAGTCATGCATCCGAAAGTGGTAGATTCGGCCAGAACCGAGAGAGATGGAGGATGTAGGAACGGGTTAAGCATGTTGGGGTGAACTGGGGTTGAGATGAAGCGAGGACATGGGAAGTGAAGTAGAGGGGGCTTTTCCAGTAAGAGAGAAGTTGATCAACATTTTAAGAGCCAGAGGATGCGCACGCAGTGGTGGGGTGGTTAGGAACTGGTTAAAGAACCTTCTAGTGTCATTATATTATACAGGGCGGGGGATTATTCTCATTTAGCCTATAAAACATGAGTTTTGGGGCATTGGTCTTGGTCTTTTTGTATGTCTATGTGAATGCACATTTGCCTTGCCGAAATAAAACATCAAGCTGCCTTGAGCTGTAGACTTGACCTTCTACGGATGTCTGATTCAACAATATACAACAATACAACAATATCTTGACCAAGCCGTTGGTGAGACAGAAGTTGGAGTATCTCAATTCTGTTTAGTCTGATCTCAAACGGGCTAGACTGTGTTTCGTGTGAACTGTGTTACGATGTAAAACCATGAACATGGTAAAAGACTAAGAAAATATATATATTTGTCATCAATATATGATTTACTAAGAATTGGTTTAGCAAAAGAAAAATTTAATTGTAAGTGTTTGTTGGTGATATAGTAATTTGCCAATAGGTGTCACCGCATCAAGTGCGTCATTACAATTCTGTTGTTTCTTCTTTGGTGCTTCCCTTCAAATTGACGTGTTTGTGAACAATAAAAGTGACGTACAAAACCCAACAGCATAT
Source organism: Osmerus mordax (assembly GCF_038355195.1). Lineage (NCBI taxonomy): Eukaryota > Metazoa > Chordata > Actinopteri > Osmeriformes > Osmeridae > Osmerus > Osmerus mordax. Next base: position 2,065,613 of record NC_090070.1, read on the forward strand.
ACATTTAACACAGCTGCTACTACATTTAAAGTAATGTTTAATGGTAAGGTAAATGTTATCAAGTGTCATCATGACAAAACCAAATGAGTGGCGTAATATACTGTAATTGTGTTGCATGTCAAGTGACTGTCTTCCTTGTAAAAAGCAGAAAAGTACAGCACTGGACCAGCTGTTTGGAGAAACCTATGAAGTAAGACCATCAAGAAGCTCAAAGGAGAAGTTCAGCGAGGAAATCCTGAGGAACAGAGAGAGAATCCTTCTGCCCCTGAATGGCAATCCACTGGAGTGGGGGAGAGCACAGGTGGACTTACCATTGTTGTCAGATATTGCAAAAAGATACCTCTGCATACCAGCTACAAGTGTAGCAGCAGAAAGAGTTTTCAGTACCGCAGGAGATATTGTTTCCTCTCAAAGCAGTGTACTTCGGCGTGACCATGCCGATCAATACATTTTTCTTAAGAAGAATCTTCAAAAACTTGAGCACAAATGAATTATTAGGAGGTAGCTAATGGATATCAGCATACACTTAATGTCTGACCAGAACATAAATCTAACTAAAAGAAGAAAATTGAATCTGAAAAAAAGGGATTGTATTTTCAGTGTCTACTAATATTTGTTTTTTTTCTCCTTATGCTGTTTGTGCCATTACATAAAAGTAATTATCTAGGCCAGGATGGCAGTTGTGTGTTTAAAGAAAATTAGTTGTTTACAGATATTTCCTATTATTAACGTTCTTTTAATTACGATGATGCAGATACAAGCCAACCTTACCGGTTCCATCCAAATAAGCCTAATGAAAGGTAAAAATGAATAAATAAACAGGGTTGTCAAGCCTCTGAAGGGGCAAAAATGCGTGTGAATAAATAAATAATAAAATTAATAGTTTACCCACCTCTATTTTTACCACTACACCACTGGTGCCCATGTATCGAGATGTGAATCGGATCGTTACAGGATACAGAATACATGCCCAAAAATATTGCTGTTATTTCATCGTTATTTCTTATGTGCGTTTCCCGAACTACTTTAGAGTGGATGAGAGGCATGCTTTGGCCAACCATGGTACGTGAGTTTGCATCCCCCGTGCATGTGATGGCCATGCATTGGCTTAGCCAATAGCATTACGGAAGGAAAGAACAAGAGGCAATGACATGGGAGCGATAGATGTAGTTGTGTTCGTACAGTGTAGAAACCACCAGATAGAAGTTCTGGGAAATGCATGGAGTTGCCTTAAATTATTTAGAGAGTGAATAAACTCGTGAAACAGATAAGTATCCAGCGCATGACATAAAAAATTTTGCTCACCAGCCACTGTGGCTAGTGGTTTTCCAAAGTTACTAGCCACTCAGTAATTTCATTAGCCACAATTTTGTTGTTGGGAAATTAAGTTTTATTTGATTAAAGTTGAATAAGTTTGCTACAATTTACTTGAATAACTAGTTTTACAATCCTTTCACATGTAAATGATCATTGTCAACACCCAAATCAAGATTACATAAAATGTAGTAGGCCTACAAAATATATGAACTAAACTGAAAAAACCCACAAGCAAAACTTTGTCAACTTAAATATTTATAAACAACATAATTAATCAATTCCGATTCCCAAATGTCCAACAAACAAATGTTTATCTTATATTGTATGTTTGTGTATGTGTGAAAGTGAGAATCAATGTTGAAATGCGTGTCTCACGGTCAATGCGTGAGGCTTGAAAACCCTGCAATGAGTTTATTATTTTAGATGTTTTGAGAAGACTAGCCTACAACAGGGTTGCAAACTTTTAAAAAAAACCTTGGAGTGAGATTTGGTGGGGCTGTCACAGTTTTACAGTGAACCCGGTTCCACCCGTGCAGGGTTTAGATCTCGGCACAAGGCAACACAGAAGACTAGTAGAGGCCGACGTCCAAAAATATATTTTATTATTTAGTAAAAACAAGTATCTCCAGCCCCCCTCAGCCTGATTAGCAAACCGGTGCGTCGAAACCCTCCCTCTCCCGTTCCACCCCCCGACAGGGTCAACAAAAATGTTGCTGCGCAACCCAGCCCCGAAACAAGATTTCACGGGTGTTCTGTGTTCGCACGTCGTGAGCTTGAGTGTTGCTTTAAGGCCGATTTATACTTCTCCGTTTTTACAGGGACGGACATAGGGAACACCCTCTCCGACGAGGAATTCCCTCTCCGTGCCCTCTCCTTGCCCCTCGGAGAGCTCTACGTGCACCTCCTGATTTTCCTGACTAATCGTCTGTCCGTCTGTCATTTTACGGATACCCCTTGGCTGTGATTGGTCCGTATTAAGAACCGCTTGCGTCAGGGGCGGGGTTGCCGTGATAAACAGGACGAACCGAATCCTTTGACCGCTATTGCTGTAAGTTTTTACAATTCATATTTCAGATAAACAGTACATGTAAATCAGCATCTGAATTAAAATGTGACGAGAAATGGGCAGTGTAGTTGCTGAAAATGTGCGTATTTTATTGATGAAACGGCTAATTTGTAAATTTGCTCCGACTTCTCGATAACCTAGGTAAATAAACACTCCACGACGATATACAAAAAACCGTTGCGCCACCTACTCTTCTGGCGGTGAATTGTTTTCAGCACCCACAGCCTACGGAGAACCATAAACGCAGTCTATCCGTCCGTATCCGTGCGCCCGCCCATCCGTAAACGGAGACGCAGAAGCATATTGCGGCCTTTACAAAAAACCGTTGCGCCACCTACTCTTCTGGCAGTGAATTGTTTTCAGCACCCACAGCCTTCGGAGTACTATCAATTCAACCAATCCGTCCGACTCCGTCCGTCCGTCTGTCCATAACGGAGTCGGAGAAGTATAAAGGCCGAATTATACTTCTCCGACTCCGTTACGGACAGATGGACGGACACCTTCTTCTTCCTCAATCTTTCAGCTTGAGCCACCATTTAAACTTTAAAATGTTGACAAAACCCTTAACAATTTTTTTTAAATTCAGCTTTTTGATAACTATTCAACTTTTTTCAATATCACTGATTATGTTTCATGAGTTTTTCAAACCGTTTCTGAGATTTACATGGATGTGTATGTGAGAGCTTAGAGTGCAGACCGAAACACTTACAGTGAAGAGGAGCTTCGGATGTCGTTGAAAAAATATTTATAGTTTGCCAGCATTGCCACAATTTTCACTCTTCATGCTTCATTTTTGGATTAATAGATAGCTAATTTTGTGTTGGTCGTAGACAGTTGTCTGTGGAATCCAACAGACTTACACATTTGTTCAGAGCCCCACCAAAGCGAGAAAAAGTCAAACTCTCGTCCCATAGAGACCAATGCAAATCTAGTGACAAATTTCTCAGAGAAAGCAGAAGGAATACGTTTTTGAAACTGCCGGTAGAGTCGTATTTCTGACCGCACAGACATATAAAGGATATCTGTGGTTTCGGCAGAGTCTTGGGTCTCTTGGGTATTTTTTGGATTGGACGTATAGTTTTGCGTCTAGGTTAACTTGTTTGAGGTGTGGATGCTAGGTAAATGTATTTTATTGGTCTGTGTACCTTGTGGCCATTGGTTTTTCTATTTTGCAACCCGTGTTGTTAAACGCAAAATAGGGCCGTAATATCGTTTTGTCACTTTAGTAAGTCGAACACACATTTAAGTATAACGGCTTGTTTTTGGTTGGTTTTTTTTTTTTGGAATGATGAAATAACCATATAACACAAGTGTTATAACGAGCCATTAATCAATGTTTTGATTATTCCATATCCTTTATGCTGATATCTGCAAAAGATGAAAAATAGGCTCGTAATATCGTTTTGTCCATTTCGGATGTCAGAACCGGATTATGGGGAAATGCTTGGATTCCGTTGCTTTGTTTTATTTTGGAATAACTGAATAACCATGTAACACAAATGGTATAACGAGCCATTTACTCGTTTGTTTGATTGGCCGTATTATGCATACTGGCACAAGTGAAAAAGAGAGAGAGGGGAGAGATGTGAAACTATTGGGGGTGTTATTACTTGGAAACACCAGAGGGCAGCAACGACTTGCTTTAAAAAAAATGTTCCTGTGATCTGCAGGCCTACAATCTTGACGACATAGCAGCAGGTTCTTTAGTAGAAGACACACACACCAAACTGAAGGCACATGTTGACCGGGTTTGCTAGTTGCTACTCCCCCCACCTAAATGACCGCTTTCATTTCTGTTGTACGTTTTAATGAAGTGCATTGAGGCAATCATAGTAAGAAAGTTGAGGTCATGTGAGTTACCTTTGCAGTTTACATAGACACACAACTGACAGAGGCACTGTTGTGGATACTTTTTTCAAAGTTCTGATCATATTCTATGTCCAAATTCAACTTCTTCAAAGGCCAAAAACAGCACGGAGCAGCAGTGAGAGGGTTCCCATGAAAATCTGATTTCCTTTGTCTCTACTTCACCTTTTATATCCAACAAATTACACCCCATCCATCATCTGCCGCTTTTCCGGGGGTCGGGTCGCGGGGGCAGCAACCTAAGCAGGGAGGCCCAGACTTCCCACCCCAGAATTACACCCCTGAACTTTTAAAACAGATCTATTGGCCTACTACAATTGTAAATATCCTATGACTTCTGCTCCAATTGGGCCTTGATGCAATGCCATCGAATATTTTCAGCTGTTTCTGCCACGTTTTTGGGGACTAACCAAGGACTAATCAGTAACTTGTGCCCAGTTCCTCTATTCTGCCCTACCACATGTGTTTTCCAACACCTGTTGCTGTCAGTGTATCGCTTGTTTTTTGTGTTTTGGCCACTAGAGGTCCTCATGCCCGGCTTGCTCAGCTCTGATTTGTGTTATTAGGTTCACCTGGGCCTCGTTCTGTTAGGTGCATTTAGGGGACAGTGTTTCATGCCTACCTTGCTTGTTGTTTAGGTTTTTCTGATGCCGGTTGCCTATGCAAGTTCTGTTTTGGTTGGAGTGCTACTTTTTGTTATTCTTACTTTTGCTGAGCCAATTAACCCTTGTGCTGCCTTCGGGTCACATGACCCAAAGCTTCATAACGAACCATCGTTGTGTTTACCCAATTTTACCCAATACAAAAACAAATAAAAATATTTTTCTTTTAACCTTCACGATGTGGGGGGTCTGAGACAGCCCAACGGTTAAAAGAAAATGCTTCACTTTGTTTTTGTATGCGTTAAAGTTGCCGCAATACGACGGTGGGTCACAATGACTTATGGGTCAGAATGACCCGAAGATAACACTAGGGTTAAAACCGTCAGCCTCTCCAGTACCGTGTGCGTCTCACGTTTGGGTTCACCCTCCTCCAGCGGCTCAAGAAGTGTGAGTGGAACCCTCACACTGGAAATCCAAGTTTGAGTTCTGGCTCTGACAGAAACAACAAGCCATCATGAACCCAGAGACGCAAGAGCTCCTCGCTACCGTGGCCCAGCATGAGGCCTCAGTCCGACGTCATGAAGCAGCGCTAGCCCAGCAGGAGGTCTTGATGGCTAAGCATTCACAATTGCTGTCTGATGTCATGACCTATGTCCCCCAGATGTTAGATCGGCTGTCTTCTGTCCAAGCTTCGGCCGCAACTGCTGCTGCTGTACCACTCCCGGACCCTCAAAGGTCAGCTCCCCTTGTGGAACCTCGCCTACCTCCACCACAACGATTCTCGGGGGACCCCAGTGCTTGTGGTGGATTCCTCACACAGTGTTCTCTCACGTTTGAGATACAGCCATCATCATTCCCTTCAGACCGGGCCAAGATAGCCTTTATCATCACTCTCCTTTCTGGTAAGGCCCTCTCCTGGGCAACAGCCGTCTGGAATGCCCAGAGCCATTGCTGTTCAGGATATTCTGCATTTGAAGAGGAGTTCAAACGGGTCTTTGATCATCCCATCAGTGGCCGAGAGGCGTCCAAACGACTGCTGTCCCTCCAGCAGGGCAGTCGCAGTGCTGCGGAATATGCCATCCATTTTCGCACCATTGCAGCAGGGAGTGGCTGGAACAACGAGTCTCTCATGGTGTGTTTCCAGAACGGCCTCTCTGAGGCACTCAAAGATGAATTTGCAACACGAGAGCCTACCAATGATCTAGAGACCCTCATCGACCTGGCGGTACAGCTTGATAATCGTCTGAGGGAGAGAAACCTGGGTCGCCAGTGGGGTGACACACCTGTCAAGTCAGTTACCACTGAGAAGTTACCCCAGCCCAAGGAGGCCCAGAACCCATGCAGTTGGGTGGCAACTTTATGGACTTCTCTCTTGCTAGGGGTCTCCAGATCCCCTCGGACTCACTCGCTACCCCTCTGACAGTTACTGCACTGGATGGAAGACCCCTGGGTCCCGGGAAGGTAACCCTTCTTACCTCTCCCCTTCGCCTCTCCATTCACCAACACTAGGAGGAGTTGTGTTTCCACCTGATACAATCTCCAGAGCTCCCTGTGATCCTCGGCCATCCCTGGCTTCTTCGCCATAACCCTCACCTCGACTGGTCCACTGGTGCTGTCCTCAGTTGGAGTCCCGCTTGTCGTGTCCCCTGTTTGGGCCAGAAGCACCCTGACCTTGTTCTCGAGTCTCAAGATCCCCCAGACCTATCTCAAGTCCCCAGTCAGTACCATCAACTCGAGGCAGTCTTCAGTAAAAAGAGAGCCACCTCTTTACCCCTGCATCGCCCCTATGACTGCGCCATTGAACTGTTCCCGGGTACCTGTCCCCCCAGAGGCCATATATTCTCCTTGTCTTCTCCCGAGCATGCAGCCATGGACGTTTTTTTCTTTGTGGGCAAGAAGGATGGGGGCCATCGACCCTGCATAGACTACCAAGGTCTCAACAAAATCACTATCTAGAACCATTACCCACTGCCGCTTATGGCCTTGGCCTTTGAGATACTGCAGGGAGCCTCCATCTTCACCAAACTCGACTTGCGCAGTGCCTACCATCTCGTGCGCGTTAGACAAGGTGATTAGTGGAAAACCGCATTTAACACTCCTACCGGGCACTATGAGTACCTAGTTATGCCCTTCGGCCTCACCAATGCTCCTGCTGTTTTCCAGGCTCTGATAAACGACGTCCTTCGGGACATGCTCAAATCAGTTTGTATTCGTCTATCTGGACGATATTCTCATTTTCTCAAGATCCCTTGGTGAACACATTGAGCATGTAAAGAAGGTTCTTGGACGCCTTCTCGATAACCACCTTTTTGTCAAGTCCGAGAAGTGTACATTCCATGCGACCGAAGTACAGTTCCTAGGATTCATCATTAAGCCCGGCCATATTCAAATGGATCCCCAGAAGGTCCAAGCCGTGACGGATTGGCCCACTCCCGCGTCTGTGAAGGAGGTGCAGCGATTTCTTGGCATGGAAGAACCATAAGAGCATGTAGTTAAACATGACACAATTAAACAACATGAACCTCGAAAAGTGCAAGGGTGTACCTGCAGAAAAAAGCAAGCAACAACAATATATTACACAGCAAGTACAATAGTTTTAAGTCAGTTACAACTAACCAACAAGAGCAACAAGTCTCTCAATAAGAGTCATTGTGTTCCTGGAGGAAACATCAGGTCCAGCCAAACATTCCTAAGTGCCGTTGTACTCCCGGAACAAGTGCGTCTTGAGCCTTTTCTTGAAGGTGGGGAGACAGTCAGTGTCTCTGATGGAGGTGGGGAGTTGATTCCACCATTGGGGGGCCAGACAGGAGAAGAGCTTGTGTTGGGACCGGGCGCTCTTGAGCGGTGGGACCACCAGACGGTTGTCTGAAGAAGACCGTAGGTGACGGGTGGGGGTGTAAGGCTGCAGGAGAGACTTGATGTAGACGGGTGCAGTCCCGTTCACTGCTCGGAAGGTCAATACCAGGGTCTTGAATCTGATACGGGCCATGATAGGTAGCCACACTCGTCCCTTTAAATAGGTCGAGTGATCAGTGATAATTGGATGGCCTGTTGAATTTATATGATGTTCCAGTCCAAGTGCAAGTTAAAGGTTTTATTTGTCACATACAACATCATACCAGTGGAATGAGCAGTGGAATTGTCCTCCACTAGATCTAACAGTGTGCACACTAAGCAAGCTAAATTATTATAATTATTTTAATCTGAGGATGTCTGTAGAGTTGATGTGAACGCAATCACCAACGATTTCTCACAAATTCATTAACACTTCTAACACAGAGTTTTCTTTACTGCGATTCCCCTTGTGGTTTTTTAAGGAATCGCATTTGAGACAACTCTGGCCGATTTACGACTGCTATTTCGAGTTCAGAATGTCTTCTGAAGTTCAGAACACATCCCAAATGAGAAAACTTTCATGAATGCCAAATGTTTTCCTAAATCCAATTCAGAAGAAATTCCTTCTTAAATTCTTCTTAACTGCGTTCGAGAATGAGCCCCAATGACATCGCTAGATTGCTGGCTAGTCTTGTTGTTAAACATACTGTCAAATTATAATTACTGTTTGGAGAATGTCAACTTTGATGCTATCATCTCACATCCATTTGCTATTCAACCCGCTACACATGCTGCGGCCGTACTGTAGCCTAGTACTAGTATATGGCCGATACGTTGTTCATGGTCACCCCGAGGTTCCTGGCAGAGGATGAAGGGGTCACCGTTGCAGATCCCAGGGTGATGGAGAGATTGTGGGAGATGGCCGGGTTTGGCCGGGATGATGAGGAGTTCTGTTTTGGCGAGGTTCAGCTGGAGGTGGTGCTTGGTCATCCAGGCGGAGATGTCTGTGAGGCAGGCCTCGATCCTAGCTGAGATCTCTGGATCAGTCGGGGGGAACGACAGGTACAGCTGCGTGTCGTCAGCGTAGCAGTGGTAGGAGAAGCCCTGGGAGGTGATGATTGGTCCAAGCGAGGTGGTGTACAGGGAGAAGAGGAGGGGTCCAAGGACGGAGCCCTGTGGGACACCAGTGGAGAGCTGGTGGGGGCCTGACACTTTGCCTGCTCAGGAGACCTGGTAGGATCTTCCCGACAGGTACGATGAGATCCACTGAAGTGCAGTGCCAGTGATGCCCATCTCAGAAAGTATGGCGAGCAGGATTTGATGGTTAAGATGGTGAACATTGCCCACTCCGGTTCAATGCCCCCAACCTCCGCAGGAATACCTGAGAAACTCTGCTGGAAGTGAAGATCTCGCGAACAGGGGCCTCCTCCAACGGTCCCATCTCACCCGCACTACTCACTTGGGTTTACCAGGTTTGTCCAGAGTCTTCCCCCACCCCCTGACCCAACTCACCACAACATGGTGATAGTTTGAAAAATCCAAAACATACAACCTCAGATCCGAGATGATTGATTACAAAATCAATCATTGACCTTCGGCCTAGGGTGCTCTGGTACCTCGTACACTTATGAGCATCCTTATGTTCGACCATGGTGTTTGTTATAGATAATCCATGACTAGCACAGAAATACAACAACAAACACCCATTCGGGTTCAAATCAGGGGCCTGTTCCAAAAAGGCAGCTCAAATAAGTTGGACTTAAAGTCCCAAACCAGACTTGAATTAGCTTAACAAGTCAAGCAGGGCTAAAGCGGTTCCATAAAGGCCAATTTCAGCTCACGCAGTCCTACTAATTCAAGTCAGATTTAAGTAGTCAAGCTAATTGCGCGTGCACCCTATTCTTAATCAGCCAGAGAGGTAAAACATGGATCATACAATCCACCACGGCAAAAGCAATGCACATGGCCACGTGACTTCTTCCAGAAAGAACATTCCCTGTAAGCCTTGTACTATGACAACTCCCTCATCCACCGTTTCATCAAAATGAAACGACACGCCATGATTGACGTGAACGATAGGCTACGTAGGTCGAGGTCCTTTTTTAGACCTTTAGTTACTTCGTTGATTAAAAAACAGACACCCTCTAAACACATGTAAATGTAGTTTTTGGACATTGTTTTAAATAAATAGCCTACTATTAATCAATACATTACCCAGTAGCCTAACTTTTTAACATGGTTGTGTCGGGAAAATGGAGGATATAGATGTAGCCTATGGATTTAGGTTTGTTTTGCAATTGTATACTACTGTTAACAACTATACAGCTATGCTAATTATACTCAGATAATTTAGATTGAGATAGGCCTATGCCTGATGCCTAAACATTTGAAATCACAAACTAGGCAAGCCATAGGCTACGTTTAACGTGACGTGTATCAAATCATTGTTTATCATCGTTTAATGCATTAGGCTGAATGTTGTAGCCTATGTAGGCTATTTATGTTGATTTTCTATCAGTGTTGAACATATTGAACTGATGACAATAAGATAATGAGAATATCCGTGGTAAATCATCGTTTTCCCGTTGGGTCAGTGTTACAGGAAGGTCTGGTTAAGCACCAAGTCACGCTAAGCCTGACAGTTAGCCTGCCCCGGATCAGACTAGTTTCGCAGCCTAAGTTTCCATAGTAACCGAGTTCGAACTACGTTGAGCTAGCTTTATGGAACCGAATGAACTAGAAATAAGTCAGACTAACTGACATAAGTCTGGCTTATTCGGTAAACTCGCTTTATGGAACAGGCCTCAGGGAGGCCTTTCCTCCCAATAATACCTCTCCGGGTGTCCCTGTCATTTTCCACGTACTTGTTGAAGTCTCCCAGCAGCACTATGGAGTCCCCCACATTGATTTTAATGTTGTTAAAAACTTTATTGAAAATGTAAAGGGTGTGGAAGTAGGCCAGACATGATTAGAATAATCTGGTGTATATTTGAGATTTTTTTACACAATTTTGAAAAGGTTATTGAGATTAGTGAGGATTTCATGCTATTTTCAGAGATTAGCGATTTTCTATCATTTAAAAAAAAAACTTAATTGAAAATGTAAAGGACGTGGAAGTATACCAGACATTATTAGAATAATGTGGTGTATATTTGAGATTTTTTGACACAAGTCTGGAAACGTTATTGAGATTAGTGAAGATTTCATGCTATTTTCAGAGATTAGCGATTGATTTGAATGTTGTTAAAACATTTATTGAAAATGTAAAGGGTGTGGAAGTAGGCCAGACATCATTAGAATAATCTGGTGTATATTTGAGATTTCTTAACACAATTTTGAAAATGTTATTGAGATTAGTGAGGATTTCATGCTATTTACAGAGATTAGCTATTTTCTATCATTTTTTTGAAAACTTTATTGAAAAAATAAAGGGTGTGGAAGTAGTTCATAAATTATTAGAATAATCTGGTGTATATTTGAGATTTTTTGACACAAGTTTGAAAAAGTTATTGAGTTTCTTGAGGATTCAATGCTATTTTCAGAGATTAGCAATTTTCTATCATAAAAAAATAACTATTTTAGAAAGTAAAGGCTGTGGAAGTATAACCGACATTGTTGGAATACTCGAATATTCGTTTGAGGTTTTAAATTCATAAAAATATTATAAAAGTGACAATTTTTCAAAATTGTATGGGTAGTTTTCACCCGGTCCCTAACTCGACGCTGCAAAGTAGCGTCTTCCGAATGTGAGACGAATGTCGAATATGAAATTAACTTCACCTCGGTCAGCCAAACCGGGGTCACAAAAGTGTTTTACTGCAGCTGGCGTTACTCCTATGAACAAATGCTTCATAACTGAAAGGTTTTTACTTTTAATTGACAATATTGAACACAGATGTTAAGAAACTTGTCTTTATTCTAAATATCTTCTCCGTTTTCAATTTGATGCATTAAATCTAACACAGTAGGAAATCTCCCACGACATCCACTGGCTCCGCTTTCTCAGTCCACCTCACTTCATGAGACAAGCTAATTTTCAAGCACTTTCAATACAAGATACAGGCCAAGTTAGAGTTGATGAAATATACGTAATTATGTGGGCAATGTAGAACAGCAGACATATTCGAAATATGATCTTTTGTTTTAAAGTTATGGCCATTCTAGTGACAAGTGTTTACAACGCTAGCTACGACTGTCATCATAGCTGCCATAGAATGGCGAAACCAGGTCATAGCTAGCTACGTTCTTCCTGAAATAACTATCGTTCGTTACCTAGCTACAAACAAATGCTTCATAACTGAAGAGTATTTACTTTTTATTGGCGATATTGACAACAGAGGTTAAGGGACTTGTCTTTAATCAAAAGATTGTCTCCGTTTTCAATTTGAAGCAGTAGATCTAGCTTACTGTAGGAAATCTCCCATTGCATTCTCTCTCTAGCTTCGCTTCGGCTAAAGATGGACAACGATCACGATGCATGCATTCCCTTACGAAAAATAATTATACTTCAAGTTTAATTTGTAAGTATACTTAAGTATAAAAAGTATACTATTATCATGGTACTTAAAGTGTACTAGCGGTTGGTGTACTTATTAGGGTTCCTCCGGTAGGAGGGAGGTAGGAGGAACCCTAATAGGAAACCTATTGTTTTTGATAGTGTTCTTATTATTATCTTTCCATTATTCTTCCTAAATCCATGATGGATTTTCTTGTACAGTGATAATTTGGAAAAACCTTCAAACTCGATCTCCTCTTAAACAAAAGGTCAAATTGACTTGAAATGTTGTACAGATATGTATCATTGATGTATTTAAAAACATTACTTAAGACAGTTGAATCAAATACAAAATGTCTGAAAGAGGTGTATTTATGTAAATGTCCACATTGCCTCAATTTCTTTGTGTCAATAAATCAAATATAATTTTGACTGATGGTTTTTCAAACCTAATAGGGTTCAAGATGACATCACTCTGAAGTACCATAAAACATTTCACCTTGGTATGTCAAAATCTGATTGAATTCAATTGAATTGGTCCACAGCGCACACGCTCCAAATTCTCACACTCATCCTGCCCCTTGACACTAGGGTGACCACCTGTCCAGCTTTGCGTTGTGTCACACAGCATTTTCACCCCTTGTCCCGCACGTCGCATATTGAAATTGCTGTGCGATACAGCGCAAAGCGCGACTGGTGGTCACCCTACTTGACACACGCGCGAGCTTGGCGAGATGCACACACATAATTTCTGGCAATTGTGAGCTGGCCAAGCCCCCACCCTCGATTTTTAGCTCCTGTTTCATTTTGCTTCCAATCGCAGCTCGCCGTTACAAATATAAATTCTTTTTCGGCGGCCATTGTTGTTTTCAACTGGAATCGCCTGATAGCAGGGTTTACAACACATTTGGATTCAAGTTCAAGTATTGCCACTGCAGTTCACAGTCCAAACTGAAGTCTGTATCAAGTGTAGATGGAAAAAGCTTCATTTGTTGATAGCAACACAGACCCCTAATAATCAAATCACGCAGTCGAAGCACAGCTAGATAATCAGCGTCAGCGCCCTTGGGTACCCGTGATGCAGTGCGGCATGTCAAATAGGTAAAGACAGACAATGTCTAATATGGGGAGAACTCCCACTCAGGAAACTTTCGGGTTCTGCAGTTCCACCCTAGTTCCATATGAGGGCGCTAACGGTTGAGTGCAGAATGAATGGAGGTCTATGGAGCTATACCCCTCAAAATCCACTTTTCTCAGGATATAATACTTTGTCTAGTAATTTGAATGTTGAATTCGAAAGGGAAGACAAAAAAAAATACACACGGCTGGGTTTTAGATTTAAATTCGCCTTTTGTTCTACAAAGCCTTTTAAAATGTCAATGACGTCATACACATTGTACGGCCAGAGATACCGCATTACGGAAAGCTCTGGCCACTTCCTTTTTTCTCTCGAGGCATTGACAACACAGTTGACAGGTTAGGCTCTCCCTGTCAATACACATCAGGGCTCTAGAGTGCGACCAAAACTTGTACGGGTGCGACTAAAACAATTCCTAGGTCGCACCGGTGCACCTAACCTCCTCGCATCCGCTGCCTCTCTACGAACAAAGCGTTTGTTCTCCTTTTTACGGAACTCACACTCATGGTTCGATCATATCGTGGTCTTTGCCTCTGATTGGCTGTGGTCCAGATATTCCTGTAGGCTAGCACTGCTCCGTGCTGTGTGATTGATTGAAATTATGACCTGAGCACCAGAAAATCAGTTATGACCTGGGCATTGTTGGGACAATCCGGCCCGCGTAAGGTAAATCATTAAAAATAAATACATGCGTTGCGTGGTAGTAAATATGTAGTCATGAAAGACAACAGTGATCAGGCGATTTACATAATGTGTGCTTGCGCAACCTCACCGACAGGAGAGCTGTTGGTTACAGTAGCCCTCAAAAATGAAAAACGAAAGGAATGTAGAATGTAGAGTTTTTAACAAGACATGGACTTCTAAGTATCTGTTTACTGAGGTCAAAGTCAAAGCTGTGTTCTTAGTTGGTGGAGAACAGGATTCCAATTTCAATCGGCACTAAGGGACTAAAGAAAAAAACGAACGCGGACATAATAAGAACTCGACTGATTCAGTGGGCGCGGACCGCTGATGGTTTGCTAGTTAAATTGCAGACCCTGATCATCACCTGTCAGCTGTCTTTCGCATATCCATCTCAGACATTCAGCCAGATTTCGATGCACTTGTTCAAGGCCACTGGATTTATCTCACAGAACAAAATAAACTGAAAAAAGTTTTGCTTTTTGTATAAAATGGATCAATTGCATATCTTTAACATACTGCAAAACAACTTTTCAGTGTTTGTGAAGATTTACTAGTTACAAATACACTGATGTAATGATTGTTTTTGTTTTCTACTGTTTATAACTTCTATAGTCTATTTGACCTACACCAAAATGTCAAATATTTATATAAATATTTACAGAATATCCTTATTATTCTGATAACCAGTAGCAGCTAATCAAAATATATACTTTACTGCCTTTTACACTGGGATCAAAATAAGCAGAATTAAGTTCAAGTTATCCTTGATGCTGCCCTCCAACGCATTTTAGGTTTCTCATGTGGCCCTTTGTAAAAATTAATTGCCCACCCCTTACGGAGCTGGGCCATGGAGCTAACCCATGGAGCTAGGATTGGAATACTAGGGAGAGTGTGGCAAGCTGGTTTAGCCAAGGCCAAAGGGCTAGAAGGCCAAATTACAGGTGTTGGCCATCTGCAGGGCCTGCGACAACAAGGGGGGACCCGCTATAAGAGGGAGTCAGGTGGCTGAGCGGTTAGAGAAACGGGCTAGTAATCAGAAGGTTGCTGGTTCGATTCCCGGCCATGTAAATGACGTTGTGTCCTTGGGCAAGGCACTTCACCCTACCTGCCTCGGGGGGAATGTCCCTGTACTTATTGTAAGTCGCTCTGGATAAGAGCGTCTGCTAAATGACTAAATGTAAATGTAAGACTTTGAGACATGAAATGTTAGGTCTCAGTTCAGGGAAGCACTTTTAAACAGTAGCACTTTATTTTTTAAATGTTTTTTTTGGTATATGGAGCGTGATAAAAAGGGGACCTTCAAATTGTGGCGACGCAAGGAATAATTTGGGTGCACCTAAATTTTGTGCTGGTGCACCTAAATGAAAAAGTTAGGCGCACCAGTGCAACCAAGGCAAAAAGTTAGTCTGGAGCCCTGAACATGCTAGAAAGAGTTTTGGCTTGCTAATGTTGTTGCTAATGTTGCTAATGCTCTGACATTCTGATCTCACTTCGGATGCCATCAAGTGGGATCTCTGGTCGTAGTCAGTCCTTCACTAACCAATCAGCATTCATTAGCAGAATGCTAGCGTGTTATGGGCAACAACGACTCACCCTGTAAGAAATCGAAAGGACATAAGTACTCGTTCATTCAAATTTTGACCTATAATCCATGTTGAACATGCAAAAACTACAATCAAATCTGAGTGTGGTGACCATTTATCCTGCAGGAGTGTCCCTTTAGTTAGTCACATTGTTGGCGTTGACTGGGGGTTCTTTGACGCTTGCCATATAAAATAAAGGAGATCCAAAGAGGTCCAAGTATCGTTGTAAGTGGTTGGTTTATTTAAATGGATGTTTACACCTTGTGGTTTGAAAATAAATAAATAATGCCTTAGAGCACAAAGAGCAGCGAGGCCTATCCTCGACCAACAAGCCAGCAGAATGCAAGGTCAAAAGCTGTGTGCTCCCAGTCAGCCGCATCTCCAACAGGTCACTCTCCTATTTAACAGCCTTTTGACCTGTAGAGGGCACTGAAACTGAGATTTCTCAACGAAAATCAGGTGAAAGAGACAAATTTAGCCATTTAGCTCCATAAACTCCCATTCATTTTGCACTCGACCGCGATCACTCCCAGTGGAACTCTGGTGGAACTGCAACAAACTTCGGTACAATGGGCTTAATAGGGAGTGGGCAGGCTCTCCTTAAACAGGCTCTGGTAAAGACTTGTGGAAAATAGTTTGGTTACAACAGCCGTGCGAGGGATTTCAGTTGTGTTCGTTCAGTTAGATGTTTGTAATGTTATTGTTTGTTAGTTAATATAATCTTGTTGGTCACCTCGATTGTGCATGTTGTGTAGTTTAATGGTACCAGCATCAACTTTGTCACGCCCCAAAATTTACATTTACCCGCCCTCTGGTTTTCTGGTCCAGGAAGATAAACGGAGGTCGCGTAGATCTCCGACACTTTTTTAGCTAGCTGCACACTGCTCTGTACTTCCACAGGAATTACAAATAAGAAAGTTAATAAGTTTTCAAGATATTGAAAATGGAGCGCCGTAAATGTTCCAGGCTGGACCGGGAATCCAGACACTTTTCACCATCCTCCCAAAGAACAAGACACTAGACAGGCATGGATGATGTTTATCTATGGGAATATCCCTATTAAGTTAATTACGACGCTTGAGTATTAATTTGCTCGGACCATGTCACCGAGGAGTTTTGAAAACCTGGGACAATGTAAAGCAGGATTTGCTATGAAGCTGTTGCTGAAAAGAGGTGCTGTTCCGACCTTAAGAGCAGACTGCAGCGTATCATCCGTACTGCTGAGAAGGTGATTGGCTGCAATCTGCCTACCCTCGAGGACCTGCACACCTCGAGGACCCTGAGGCGAGCGAGGAAGATTGTGGCCGACTCCTCCCACCCTGGACACTCCCTGTTTCAGTCACTCCCCTCCGGCAGAAGGCTGCGGTCTATCAGGACCAATACCTCACGCCACAAAAACAGTTTCTTCCCTTCCGCTGTTGGCCTCTTCAACAAGGCCAAGGGACCACACTGACTCAAATGACCTCTTGCTTAAAACACTCTGCTTTTTGCACTGCATTACAACATGGTATCTTGTACATTTGTATTTTTTGTAATATTTGTATTTTTGTATTTTATATTGTAATTTACGGCAACTTATATTTTATTGTATATTTAATTATATTCTAATCCCACTTAGTACTGTTAGTTTATGTACCCTTAGTATAGTTAGTCCACATATTTAAATTTTAGGTATATGTTTATTGTATGCACCTTCCTGCCAAAGCAAATTCCTTGTCTGTGCAAACTTTCATGGCGAATAAATCCCTTTCTGATTCTGATTCTTATGTTCATCACAACCACAAGCTGTATGATGTTGTCGCTAACAGTTATTAGCAATGCTAACGTATCCTGACTGTATCTAGCTACGGTAGAATGTGTGATGATTTAGTTTATTGGCAATGGGGCTAATGTTATTTCTTGTTCCTGACTGTGTGTCATTCAAATAAATAACCCGTGTTGTCATGTAAATCTACAATTCAAGATGCATGTTTGTCCAGATCTATTTTTCAGCAAGATAGCTAGAGCTAACTGAAGCTGAGTTGAATCACGATAGTTTGTTTGCTAAGATGTAGCTAGTGCTAACGTTACCCACCTAAGTCGATCCTGTTTGCTTGCACAGGGATCTTCTTCGCTAGAGCTACGGTACAGACAAACATCAGCCATGCCTGTTGAGTCAATAGGTGCGTTCGACATGGACTGACTTCATGCAGCGCTGACTTGAAACAGTGAATTCTGGTCTTTTTGTCCGACTTGAGACGGCGCCGAGGCTAGGTCACTGTGACGTAGCCATCAAAGCACCGTGAGATCAATTCGAGAACTGCCGGCTGTCTAGCCGAGCGCATTTTCTCAAGAGCAACTGCAAGGGTTCTAATGACGACACAGCTATTTCATGATTGGCCAGACTCACACACGACAACTTTGACGCGTGTTTTGTAATTATTCTGACACCTTCAGTTTCGCCAACGCTCAAATCCGGACCAAACAGTTTAATTGAATTAAAGATTTGTTGAAGAAAGGGTTTTAGTCTGCCTCTTCACTAACGGAAAGACTAAGTACGTTTAATTATAAATAAAGTAAAGTAAGCAAACAGCGCTTGATCGGCCATGACTGACGTCAACTCAGCAAACCACTTTACAGAGCCGTTTTCAACTCCTCCCCGACTGCAAACGGCTACTCTCGCCGGTCGTTTCATGCAGCCGCAGTCCATGTCGAAAGCACCTAATGTTAGCTAGACTCTAGGTCATCTGCTTTTTATTAATGCTGATTTGCAAGGAATGCAAGAACAGCTAGATAGCGAAAACACCTAGAGTAGGCATGTAAACTAGTTTAGCTTGCTAATGCAAGAGCACTCTACAATCAGCAAAGCATACCATGCGGTCCCCCGAGCAGCACTGGGTCACTCTGACCACGCCATGGTCCACCTGATTCCTGCATACAGGCAGAAGCTAAAGCGCTGTAAGCCTGCTGTGAGGACATCAAAACAGTGGACCAGTGAAGCTATGGAGGATCTGCGGGCGTGCTTGGACTGCACTGACTGGGACATGTTCACGACTGCTACCAATAGTCTGGATGAGCTCACAGAGGCTGTGACATCATACATCAGCTTCTGTGAGGACTGCTGTATACCAACACGCACCAGGGTAAGCTACAACAACGACAAACCCTGGTTTACAGCTAAACTCAGAAGGTTGAGGTCAGAGAAAGAGGCCGCGTTTAGGAGTGGGGACAAAGACAGTTTCAAGAAGTCAAAGAACAGGTTTAGCAAGGCGGTGAGGGAGGCTAAACGACTGTACTCAGAGAGGCTAAAACACCAATTCTCTGCAAACGACTCTGCTTCTGTCTGGAGAGGGCTCAGGCAAATTACCAACTACAAGCCCAGAGCCCCCCACTCCACTAACGACTCCCGCCTGGCCAACGACCTGAATGAGTTCTACTGCAGATTTGAAAGACAATTGGACAGTCTTGAACTACCCCTTCCCACCCAGGAGGCCTCCCACCTCCCCCCTCTACAGTGACGACTCTCTCCATTCAGGAGGGTGAAGTTAACAGACTTTTCAAGAGGCAGAACCCCCGCAAAGCAGCTGGGCCGGACTCTGTCTCTCCAGCCACCCTCAAGCACTGCGCTGACCAGCTGTCTCCGGTGTTTACCCACATCTTTAACACCTCCCTTGAGACATGCCATGTGCCAGCCTGTCTCAAGTCCACCACCATCATCCCTGTGCCCAAAAAGCCAAGGCCAACAGGACATAATGACTACAGACCCGTCGCCCTGACCTCTGTGGTAATGAAGTCTTTCGAGCGCCTGGTGCTGGCACACCTTAAATCCATCACTGACCCTCTACTGGACCCCCTGCAGTTTGCCTACAGAGCCAACAGGTCTGTGGACGATGCAGTTAACATGGCCCTCCACTTCACCCTACAGCACCTGGACTCCCCAGCATCCTATGCCAGGATCCTGTTTGTGGACTTCAGCTCTGCCTTCAACACCATCATCCCCGCCCTGCTTCAGGACAAGCTCTCCCAGCTGAACGTGCCTGATTCCACCTGCAGGTGGATCACAGACTTCCTGTCTGACAGGAAGCAGTGCGTTAAGCTGGGAACACAAGTCTCTGACTCCCAGTCCATCAGCACCGGATCACATCAGGGCTGCGTCCTTTCTCCTCTGCTCTTCTCCCTGTACACCAACAGTTGCACCTTCAGTCATCCGTCCGTCAAACTCCTGAAGTTTGCGGACGACACCACCCTTATTGGGCTCATCTCTGGTGGAGACGAGTCTGATTATAGGTGGGAAGCGGCCAACCTGGTGACCTGGTGCAGCCAGAACAACTTAGAGCTCAATGCTCTTAAGACAGTGGAGATGGTTGTGGACTTCAGGAGGAACACAGCCCCACTCACCCCCATCACCCTGTGTGACTCCCCAGTCAACACTGTGGAGTCCTTCCGCTTCCTGGGCACTATCCTCTCCCAGGACCTCAAGTGGGAACTGAACATCAGCTCCCTCATCAAGAAAGCACAACAGAGGATGTACTTCCTTCGGCAGCTGAAGAAGTTCAACCTGCCAAAGACAATGATGGTGCACTTCTACTCAGCCATCATTGAGTCCATCCTCACCTCCTCCATCACCGTCTGGTACGCTGCTGCCACTGCCAAGGACAAGAGCAGACTGCAGCGTATCATCCGTACTGCTGAGAAGGTGATTGGCTGCAATCTGCCTACCCTCGAGGACCTGCACACCTCGAGGACCCTGAGGCGAGCGAGGAAGATTGTGGCCGACTCCTCCCACCCTGGACACTCCCTGTTTCAGTCACTCCCCTCCGGCAGAAGGCTGCGGTCCATCAGGACCAATACCTCACGCCACAAAAACAGTTTCTTCCCTTCCGCTGTTGGCCTCTTCAACAAGGCCAAGGGACCACACTGACTCAAATGACTTATTGCTTAAAACACACTGCTTTTGCACTGCACCACAACATGGTATCTTGTACATTTGTATTTTTTGTAATATTTGTATTTTTGTATTTTTATATTGTAATTTACGGCAACTTATATTTATCCCACTTAGTACTGCTAGTTTATGTACCCTTAGTATAGTTAGTCCACATATTTAAATTTTAGGTATATGTTTATTGTATGCACCTTCCTGCCAAAGCAAATTCCTTGTCTGTGCAAACTTTCATGGCGAATAAATCCCTTTCTGATTCTGATTCTGATTCTGATTCATAGGTAATGTGTGATGATTTAGTTTATTGGCAATGGGGCTAACGCGTTATTTCATGTTCCTGACTGTGTTTCATTCGAATAAATAACCCATACATGTAAATCTACAATTCACAATGCATGTTTGTCCAGATCTTTGGCAGGTTATTTTGTATCTAGCTAACTGAAGCTGAGTAGAATCATGATATAGTTTGGTTGCTAAGCTGTAACGTTCTACCCACCTAAGTCAATCCAGTTTGCTTCGACAAACAGAAGTGGAAACAACTAACATAATCATTTCAAATGATATCTAGTCAATCTGTTGAAAACAGTGTTGTGTAGACACAAAAGATTTATTTGTACGTTTTTATTTCAAGTTTCCACCTTAGTTATTTCAGTGAGTGTTGTCCGTGTTGCGTCTTTGCTCCACAGCTTCACTCGTTGTAAACCAACCATCAGCGCGCATCTCATCTACTGTATATATTAATGAGCATACCATGGATGGCTGACTTTGCGGCGGTGACAAAAAGGCTTGGAGGCAGTGTTTCAAAGATTTAGAATAAATCCAAAAGGTTTTACTAGCCAGTGGCAGAAGGCACACATCCCAGTATGGAGAAAAACATAGAAAGAAAAAACTCAAAAACAATAATTTCCAATAACTAAATAACTTCGAAATAACCAAGACACTTTCAATAATCAATCGAACTAACTCGGGTCATTTCACCAGGTACTGTTGTTAACCATAGACCCCACTCCCTCAACCTGCTCTGCTCTGGCCTTTTACTTGCGCAGCCTAACCCATTATACCAATCCTAAATCAATTATCCTTACAATAATACCTATTCCGCCTAACTATCAATAAATACATTCACCGTATAATAATAGATAGGTTAATACAAATACAATCATGTTATATAAGTATTTTGCCCTCTAAATAGCTCCCCAGTGATCACATAATACAAACACCCCTATCATCCCACCAACAACGTCTTACGTTCCGTGCGCCGTTCAAAAGACCCTTCCGACTTTCTGTCGGGTCTTTCCTCTGTCCTGACGCAGGATGTCAATGTGCCACCGCACGGCCAGAAGTTCGCCACTGTTTAGCCCTGTACAATGTTTGCCTTGCGATGTATGGATGGCTCTTCCGTGACGGTATGTTGTATGTTTGTGTCTCCCGATGCAGTGATTGTGGTGGAATATAGTTGCTGTGTTTGTGTGCAAAATAAACATTGTTCTTGTATCTCGGTCTAGCTAGTCCATTTGTCTCGTTCGGGTATAATGTTAGCAGTAACGGGCAGCCGCACCGTTACACATCCCCCCCTCCTCTACAGACGATGGCTGTTGTCTCAGGGATGAACCACGCCCCTCCATGTAGGGCACCATCTTCACACTCCCTCCCCCTCATCCTCCGGGATGCGGGAGAGGAAATCTGCAACCCTGTTTGAAGCACTCGGCCGGTTCTTCACGGTGAAGCTGTATGGCTGGAGAGACAGGTACCACCTGGTGATACGGGAGTTGGTGTCCCGCATCTTCCCCAACCACTGTAGCACTCTGTGATCGGTCTCCAGCTGGAACGATCTCCCCAGGAGGTAGTACCGCAGAGAGTCAAGGGCCCACTTGATCGCTAGGCCCTCTAGCTCCACCGCAGAGTACCTCCTCTTTCTCTGTAGCAGCTTCCGGCTAATGAATGCAACCGGCCTCCGGGACCTGTCCACCTCCTGGAGCAGGACTTCCCCGAGCCCCACCCAGAGGTGTCCATCTGGACGATGAAGGGCCTGCTGAAGTCCAGGCTCAACAAGGCTGAGTCGCTGCAGACTGCCCCCTTCAGATCCTGGAAGGCCGATTCACACTGCTCCGTCCACACCACTCTGGTTGGCAAAGCAGCCCTGGTGAGATCCGAAAGGGGAGAGGACCTCTCGGAGAAGTTAGGGATAAACCTTCTATACCATCCCATTAACCCCAGGAAAGATCTCACCTTCTTCTTTGTTGTCGGAGGTGTGCAGCTGCGAATGGCTTCCACTTTCTCCACTTGCGGCTGGATGACGCCATTGCCGATCACGTAGCCCAGGTAACTGACTTCTTTCTTCGTCAGCGAACACTTCTTCGGGTTGATGGTCAGGCCTGCTTCCCGGATGCGTCCGAGGACCTGCTTGAGGTGGTACATGTGATCTTGCCAATTGTTGCTGTAGATTACCACATCATCCAGGTAAGCCGCGGCAAACTTGTGGACACCCGCCAGAACGCCATCCATTAGCCTCTGGAAACTTGCTGGCGACCCCTGCAGGCCAAACGGCATTACCCGGAAGTGGTACAGGCCGAAGGTGGTCCTGAAAGCAGTCACCTCCTTTGCGCGCTCCCTCAGGGGCACTTGCCAATAGCCCCAGGAAAGGTCGATTGTGGAGATGTACTTTGCTTCCCCCAAACGTTCCACCAGATCGTCAATCCGGGGCATCGGGTAAGGGTCCACCTTGCTGAGGGCATTGACCTGCCGGAAGTCTATGCAGAATCTGATGGTGCCATCACGCTTTGGCACCAGTACCACTGGGCTGCACCAGTCACTAGAGGAGGGATCTACGACTCCCAGTGACAGCATGACATCCAGCTCTTCCCTCAGGGCAGCCACCAACCTCTCTGGCACCCGGAGCTCTTCCGCTGGGGAGATGTGTCTGGCCGCAGGATGATGTTGTGCTCCACTGCCGTTGCCTGCCCAGGCCTTTCCTGGAACACGTTGGGGTCTAGCAGCTCGTTCACCTGGTGCTGCTTACCGTCTTCCAGGTGGGAAAGGTTTACGGTCTGTGAGGTGGTCCCAACAGGGAAAAACTGCTCCTCCGGCTCCTCTTCCTCGATCACAGCTCGGACAAACAACTGCGTCTCCATTTGTTCTCTGGAATGGAATTCTTTCAACAAGTTAATGTGAAAAGTTTGTTTCTTCTTACCCCGCTCTGGCATAAAGACCTCATAGGTGACGTCTTCCACTTTCTTGGTGATCTCATAGGGGCCGTGCCACTTGGCAAGGAGTTTGCGGTCATCAGTGTGCAGTAGCAGCAGCACCTTTTGGCCTGGCACAAAGGTTCTTTCCCAGGCTTTTCTCTCATACCACGTTTTCTGCTTTTTCTGCGCCATCTCCATGTTCTGATGCGCCAGAGCGGACATTTCTTCCAGCCTGTTCCTCATCTGGATGATGTACAGTGCCACATTCTGCTTCTCGTCTTTGGGCCCCTCCCAGAGCTCCTTCAGTAGGTCCAATGGTCCTCTCACTTTCCGACCATAAAGAAGCTCAAAGGGCGAAAAACCCGTGGAGGCCTGTGGAACCTCCCTGTATGCAAACAGGAGGTATGGCAGCCACTCATCCCAATCCTTTCCCGTCTCTGAGACAAACCGGCGGAGCATGGTTTTGAGGGTACGGTTAAACCGTTCCCCTAAACCGTCTGTTTGGGGGTGATACGGCGTGGTCTTAATGCCTTTAATGCTGTCGAACGCTCCTAAAGGAGCCTTCGTTTTGATGGACTTTGGAGAAATGATTTTGAAAAAAATAAAATAAAAGAATAATGCTTATTAATGAAAAGTGTGCATTTGGCAAATGTGTTTGACTTTGTGCATACGTATATCCAAGTTGTGCATTAAAAAGTTGTAGATGCTTGCATATATATATAAAGGTTTTGCATTTTTCCGGGCATACATATACCCAGTTTGGTGTTTTCAAGAGAAGTTTTGACCTCTATTATACGCATGTGTTTTATTAGAAAGAATGTGCATTGGCAAATGTTTTTTACATTTACATTTAGTCATTTAGCAGACGCTCTTATCCAGAGCGACTTACAGTAAGTACAGGGACATTCCCCCGAGGCAAGTAGGGTGAAGTGCCTTGCCCAAGGACACAACGTCAGTTGGCTTGACCGGGAATCGAACTGGCAACCTTCGGATTACTAGCCCGATTCCCTCACCGCTCAGCCACCTGACTCCCTTTTTAGAAAGTGCTTGCATAATGTTTTAAAGAATGTCAAGAAATAGCTTGCAAATGTTTTAGAACCTTTTTACCTTTTTTGAATTTTAAATACTTTGTGGATGTGCATATTAAAATGGATATGTAGAATTGCTAATGTGTAGAAGTTTAAGGCAGAATGTTTCAGTATGACAGATGCAGAGGATGTGGTTAGGAAATGCTTGCATAGATAAGACCGCATTTGACCTTTTGGAAAATACAGGAAACGTGTGTAATAGACAGATACCTGCGTCATGTATGGCCCAAAGTCTAGACAGGGCCATCCCGTATTGAAAGATATAAGAATGAAAGTTGAGAGCTCTCTCTCAGAGCAGTGAGTAGTACGCCCTTTTTTGAGTAGTCCGTCTTGAGTCGTGAGTCGAGCAGTCGAGGTTTTTTTTCCTGTGCCTGATTTAGAAAAGAGCTTCTTTTTGCCTGTTGTACTGACCATCTGTTACCTGCTGTTCTACTAGTGACCCAGGGTCCGCGTTTTCCTTTTTTTTTTTGTCGGCCTTAGTAAAGGAGGTTAGCTTCCTTTTTTATTTTCCTTTTTGCATTTTTGTTTCTGTTTCAATAATCTGCCAATAAAAATTTGAAAAGACAGTCGTTGCCCTACCGCCCATTTGTGCGCCCCTCGCTCGAGACCAAGAGATCCACTCAGCGCCCCACGCCTAGACACAGGTGAGTTCCCCGGGAATCGCGACCAATCATTTAGGCACGGAAACTGCCCAGCTGGTGTTTACGCGAAACAGGGTCTTGAAGTGTTCGTCTGTTCAGACACATATACTCTCTCGATAGGTGCGGTGTTGCGTCTCACAGATAAACTAACGGGGGGGAATAAGGGCGGACGAGGGCCCTTGAACCGTTTTTTGTTATCGGGTGGGAAGGGCGCTTAACCGGGAGGGAAACGTAGCCAAGGAATAAGTGATCGATAAACTATGATGTGTTGCCCAAAAAAGGGCCTATAAACATTTGCTGCTACAAAAGATCTCTTGAGGTTGCGTTTTGGAGGCCCGGTGAACGTCTGTGACATCGTGGTTTGGTTGGGTGCGGAGATTCCTTCCCGAGAGGGAGCCTCCGACTAACTCGTAGCCAAGCGTGTGTTCTCCGCACACGTAGCCTATGCAAATTCGTGAGACCCCGGGCGTGAGTTGGGTGGCGTAGCGAGGCGGATATATATTTGCGGGGGATCAGCACCCTGGTCAGCGTCCTCGAGTCCCCACACGATCGTTCCACAATGCCTAAGAGAATGTACACTTGTCTCAGAAGTAGGGACAGAAAATTAGTGCCCTGATCTGTCACTATCTCTCTCAGCACCCCCACCCGTGAGAATAGCTGTACCAAGCAATTGGCTACCTGCCTTGCCTTGATGTTCCTAAGGGGAAATGCTTCAGGGTATCTCGTGGCATAGTCACACATTACTAAGATGTATTGGTACCCCCCCTTACTTCTTTCTAATGGGCCGACTATATCCATCCCAATACGTGTAAAGGGTGTACCAATGATCGGAAGAGGATGTAGATGTGCCCGTGGGGCTGCTCTGCCTGATGTTAGCTGATACTCACCCCTTTAAAATGTGTCAATAGTGGGAGGCATGTTTTTGGACTACTTCTAAACCTCATGTGGTCGCCGCAGCATTTCTGCCATGGCGTGACCTGCGCTGGGAGAGAGGGAAACAGCATGGATGGGGGATTGTGTGTGGGCAGATGTCTTTATGTAACCGGGTCATATTTTGAGGTTGTTCATTTCTTCTCAGTTGTAATGGGACATGTCTCCTTTAAATGCCAGAAAACTACATCGACATCATGTGGTAGTTCCTTGATTGGTTTGTAGTGAATTCTGGGTAATTAGACAGGAGGGAGAACGTGGTGCATCAGAGAAAGTGGCTGGCTTGAGGGAGAGTTGGTGGTTCTTGGTTAATATTAGGGGTACACTCAGCTCACGATTCGATACGTATCCCGATACTGGCGTCACAATATGATACGTATCTAGATACGTTGAACCCCCCAGAAAGAAAAAAATTATAATTTTAAATCAACTTCAAGAATGTGCAAATATTTATATATTTAACATACTTCTGTATGTTAAGTAACAATGTTTGTGTACAACAGTGGTTCTCAAACTTACTGCTCATTTATTTTCTTATACGGCTAGTTGGGCTACAGTTTTGGGATAGGCTTAGCTTGTGTGCATGTTAGGCTATCATAGAAGATTTATATTTGATGTCATTTTATTTTGGTACTTTTCCATACAAATCATTTTCTATATCTATCAGATAAAGAACCCTTACTCTTTATTTTGTTGGACTTTTGTGTTTTTATTCCCCGCCAACATTTATATAGGGTGAAATAGAATAAGAAATGCAATACAAAATGGCTGAAAGGGGTGTATTTATGTAAATGTACACATTACCTTAATATCTTTGTGTCAATAAATCAAATATCACTGGCAGTGTGTAAACAATTTTGTATTTCACTCAATTCTACTCCAAAAACGTCAGGGAGGACTGCTTTTTGTAGACAAGAGCCTGCTAAAGATAGCCAGCAGAGGTGTCAAGTAATGAAGTACAAATACTTTGTTACCATATGTGAAAGGTGTGCCTGAGCACAATAACTAGTTCGAGAAAGTTGCGGGTCAGTCAACTAAATGACACACAGATATGTGATTTCCCAAAAATACATATCATTTATTATACAGCAAGTAGAAAGGGAATAGTATTAAGACATGCACTGCTATCAATTAAAAGAGCCAAGGGGCTAAACATCCATGGTCTGAGTTTGTTTCACCCCAAAAGAAAACACATGCAAACACGGAAATTGGAGGGTTCAACCCAAAAATTAAACCATAAGAAAAGCAGGGATTTCACACAAATAAAAAAAATAATAAAAAATACTAAAACTTTGGGTGTAACTTCAAAGCAAATATTAACGGTGGAAAAACTCCGTAAGACCATATAGTTCCTCCCGATGTAGACAGGAATAAAACCTTGAATTTAGCCAGTGCATCACATCAAGAAGGCTGATCTTGGGGAGGCTGTGGCTCAGGGGGTAGAGAAGGTTGTCTGTGAGGATTGTCTGTTAATCGCAAGGTTGGCGGTTCGATCCCCGACTCCTCCTAGGTCATGTGCCGAAGACTCCTTGAGCAAGACTCTGAACTCCAAGTTGCTCCCGATGGGCAGGCCGGCGCCTTGCATGGTAGCTCGCTGCCGTCGGTATGTGTGATTAAGAGTATGAATGGGTGAATGAGAGGCAAACATTGTAAAGCGCTTTGAGTGCCTCTAAGGTAGAAAAGCGCTATATAAATGCAGTCCATTTACCATTTATCAATGTAGAAACAAAACACATAACACAGACCAAATACACGCTACTCAGGATTGTACATCACCGGTATCGGTCACCAGCTAGTACCAGACAGACTAGTTGGAGCTAGCCTCGTCCCCCCACAATAAGTAGGCCAGTAGCAGCATAATAAGGCAACCGTCTCGCAGGTAGCAGCAAAATCGACGTAACAGGGAACAAACGCAGCAAAGCAGCAGCCGACAGGTCTCTGTAAATGAAGTGAATAAGTTACTCTAAGGTGTTATTATATAATGGACCTACCCGCTAGCAGCGGCAACATACCAGCAGGGCAGTCCACACGTCTTCAGCCGGTCCAAGATAAGTTTGGAAATGGATGGTGATCAACGTCAAGTCTCTGACGACTTTGTATGCCTGTGTTGCAGAATAGGTACTGCTTCGCACCTGGGAACCGGTTCTAAACAAGAACCGGTTCTCGATACCCATCCCTAATAGGGTGTACAGATGGTTGTAACAAATCATGCTGTGGGTCCATGACAGTAGAGGGTTCTGCAGGACCAAATACAGGTTTTACAATTACCAGTGCCGAGATATCCTCGGCACTGGTAGAGACTGATCATAGACTGATCATACTTCGCCTTACGGAGTTCAGCAACCCTCGCCAGCCTAGCTCTCACTCTGGTGTAGGTATCCCGTTATACCTATTGGTGTCCTACCACCCAATCCACCACCTGACCGCCCCTGGGCTCATCCACCCTTGCCAACAAAAAGTCCACAGGAAGCCTCGGCACCTGCCCAAACATCAAAAAATGTGGAGATTCCCCGGAAACAGTATGACACGTGGTGTTGTATGCAAAAACTACCTGGGCAAGGTGCCTCGTCCAGGATCTCTTTTGTTCCGGGGGCAACGTTCGGAGGAGATCGTGAAGCGTTCGGTTAAAACATTCACATTGGCCGTTCCCCTGTGGATGGTACGGGGTTGTGCGAGTCTTTTGCACCCCATAAATTTGGCAAAGCTGAGATATTAAGGCACTCTCAAAGTTCCGTCCCTGATCCGAATGAATTCAGGCTGGCACCCCAAACCTATAAAACCACTCATGAACAAAGATGTTGGCAACGGTGGTAGCTTTTTGATCACGAGTGGCCACAACCTGGGTATACTTTGACAATACATCCAGGGCTCAACATTAACATTTTTTGGCACTGGCCCCACCGGGCCAGTGGGTTTGAAACTTACTGGCCCCAAGACAATTTTTACTGGCCCCCCCTCCAAAAGTTGTAATTTATCATTGTTACAACAAAACCAAAGACTTATAAATTGTGTTATTCTGTTAACATGTTTAACCATTTATTAAACATATCCTGGATATAAAAATAACAACAATCACATTTCATTGTTCACCCTAGTCGACACCATTCTTCTGCTGCAGTTCGATAGCCTGGGGGAAGAAGGCGAACGGCTGGCCCGTCTTAATTACGTGATATGCCGTTGTTATAAGTCGTGCAATAACACGATGGGCATCTACATTTAAATTCCTGACCAGCATGGTCAACGACCTGGAAGATGGATTGTCAACCATCCGCTTAGCTGTCACGCAAACCAGGTGCTGTCTGCTAGCATGGCTGGTCAGGGATTGTTTTCGAAAATTGTCGGAGCCTGTGTAAAAAGATCTACTTTTGTCCACTTTAGACGGGAACATACGACAGATGATACAGTGCATCTTCGTTCCATAAAAAAAGTTTCTTCCTTTTGAGCTCGTAGCTCTACTTTGCTGCCGTCTTCACTTTATTGTCTCGCACCAGTTGTTAAAAAATGTATCTAGATTAGAGAATTACAATTTGACAACCACTGGTCACTCACTACTCAACTCTTGATTTGCCAACTGTGCGCGCAGTTATTTATGCATTTAGCAGATAGCAAAACATATGAAGGATGTTAACTTTTATCTTAGTGGTGGAAGGGAACACTGCAACCGTGTGCTGCGTTGCTTCAACTGGTCTGAAACTTTGTAAATGCTCAACAAGGGCTGCTGGCAAAGCCAACCCATCGTCTCGCTCCAAGCTCGTGACTGTGGTATATTGCCTAGACAGAGAGTCAGCATTACCATTAGCGCGGTCTGGACGGTAGCGGATCTCAAAATCGAACACTGCCAATTGTGACGCCCAACGTTGCTCCAAGGAGGATCCACTGAGTTCAAGTAACTCAGTGGATTGTTATCAGTGTAGACAATACATTTCTGCCCCAACAGGTAGTCTCGGAACTTATCAGTTAGTGCCCATTTTAATACTAGCAGTTACCTTCATGGAGCTATAGATTTGCATGTTTCTCTCGGTGGGCCTAAGGCCTCGACTAGCATATGCCACTGGCCTGCGTTTACCATCACACTCTTGGCTGAGTACTGCCCCCAACCCCAAATGGCTCGCATCGACTTCAAGCACAAACGGCCTGGAAAAATCAGCATAGGCCAAAACAGGTGCAGTCACCAGTCTCTCTTTCAACAGGTGGAAATTCCGTTCACATTCCTCACCCCAACCATGTTCAAGTGGCTCCCTAGAACCTCACTTTCTCTTGGTCCCGCTTGTTTTGGCCACAAGGTGATGTAATGGGGCAGCGAGTCTAGCAAAGCCCTCAACAAAGCGCTTATAATAGCTTGCAAATCCTAAAAAGGATCGCAGCTCTGTGACATTGGTAGGACGCCTCCGCTCAGATACTGATTTTGGCTGGATCTGTGGATACCCCATCCTTGGACACAACATGCCCCAAATAGCTCACCTGCTGTTGTAAAAAGCAACACTTTTCTAATTTAGCCTTAAGGCCCTCTTGTTGCAGTCGAGTGAGCACCATTTCCAGTCTCTCCATCTGTTGGTCAATAGTGGACGAAAAGACAATAATATCATCCAAATACAGCAGTAATGTTTGGAACCGCTGGTCACCAAACATACGCTCCATAAGACGTTGAAATGTACCTGGGGCATTGCATAAGCCAAAGGGCAGACGATTAAATTCAAACAATCCAAAAGGAGTACAAAAGGCAGTCTTGTTCTTATCTCCCTCTGCTACCGGAACCTGGTTATACCCACTTGCGAGGTCCAATGTGGAAAACCACTTAGCCCCACACAGGGCATCCAGTGACTCCTAGATGCGTGGCAGAGGGAAAGCATCCTTCCTGGTCTTACTATTTAAGTGCCTATAATCAACACACAAACTGATCTGGCCATTCTTCCTCACAATCACTATGGGAGAAGCATAAGGGCTACTGCTCTCCCTTATTACCTGGCTCTGCATGAGCTGGTGGATATGTTGTTTCACAGCCTCGTAATCTGTAGGGGGTATGCAGTGATACCGCTGGCGTATGGGTACATTGTCCAATAAAGGAATCTCAGTGGTGATGAGCCTTGTACAGCCCAAATCACCCTCTTCAGCTGAAAACACAGACTTATGTTTGTACAACAACATCCTCACCTGGGCCTGCTCAGTGAGTGAAAGCTGGGACAAGTACATGTCTGAGATCATCTTCCCTACCCGATCAACACCCACAATCTGGGAGGAGCAAACCGCTTGAGCGACAACCTGTTCTTCAGCTGGCATTGTAACAACCACATCTGGCCATTCTACTGCCTGGACTGGACATAATGTCCCAACCACGACATGTGGTTGTACCAGTGCATCTTTCTCCCCCACATTAACTATGGGTACATGGGCAACACCCTTGACCACAGGGACCAGTGACACTGAGGCCAGTAGACCTGCCGGTAGAAAACTCTGCTCCTTTAGTGGCTCAAACAACATCATAGAGTTAGCCCCAACTAATAAAGAACAGGTTACGGCTACAAAACGCAAGGAATCAGCAGGAACCCGCACTGCTGTCCTACTTCCAACCTTTGCTTGTCTTTCCACAACCCCGGTGGCCTCATCCCCCACCTGTTGGCAATATTGTAGGGCACCTTGCCATGCGGGAGTGGCCTGTACACTTTGAAGATCAAATAATTTGCTACCATGTTGGTGGAAAAGATCCTGATAACATTCCTGAATGACATTCATCCCCAACAACCCAGGAAGTCTACTGTCTGAGGCCTGGTTAGGCAGATCCTTGACAATCAACACCCCTTTATTACAGATTGGTTTTCCCAGAACAAAAAAATCTAACTCTAGATATCCCACATATGGAATTTCTAGTCGGTAGCGCGGAGTGTTAACCATCCACAACTATGCAACTTTTCCTTGCCCCATGGCTCAAAATGTTGTCTAAAGAAACTCTCAGAAAGAGTGGTACCATAGACCCAGTGTCTAATAAACATGGAACCTCAACCCCACCCATAATAATAGAAACAGAAGGGCAATTGCCTAATAATTTCAAAACAGCCTGGGTACTACTATTTTCTGAGGCCTGTGAGCCAAGCAATACCCCTCCTGAAGTGTGGCTCCTTAATTCAGGGGAGGGAAGTTTTCCGCCTGCCTACTCTGATCCTGTGACTGCCGTGGAATTGTTGTTCCTTGTTCTACTGACCGGTTGTAGGCTCTTGTACAATCCCGCGCTATATGACCTGGTTGGTGGCAACGCCTACAGATAATTGGGTTATTAGGCCAGGGTCGACCGAGTGCCGGATGTGACCGCAAATGTTGTAAACCCTGGGTAAGTTGATTAAGCTGCTCTTGTTGAACTTTGAGCATTTCTTTCAGTTCAGCCAATTCAATATTTTTAGCTGTCGGGGTGGGGCTACCGTACCACCACCATGTACCTGATATTCGGTGGCAAAGGATGCTGGAACAGAATAGCTCCTTGCTCTCTGGTCAACTGAACTCATTCCCTCGTCCACCCACCTGATAGCCTCTTTCCGCACTTCCAGGAACGTGAACGTAGGACTGAGTCGCGTAAAACGCTTAAGTTCTCGGCGTAAGCCATGGTCAAACACGTGCTCCACAAACTGGTCTCGCAGTAAGTCACCAGAGTTTGGCATACCGCCGGGGGCATGTTGTATGATTTGCTCCATCAGTGCTAAAAGGGCATGTGAGAAGTCTTGTAAGGACTCTCCTTGAGCTAATGATTAAATAGCTCCCCCTACCACACTTACTTAAGTAGAAATTTTGGGTATCTATACTTTACTGAAGTAATTATTTTTTAGACGCTTTTCTACTTCTACTCCATTTTCAGTTCGGCTTGTTTTCATTCCGGCTTGTCATCGTTCAAAAAAACACTTGCCAAAAAATAACCTATCCAGATAAATCACGCCATCCGGATAGAGTGAATTTGATTGTGGTTGGAGAAGTATAAACATATACCATTCCGACACCCTATTGGTTTGTACACGATCCATCGCACCTGCACATGATGCAAATCATGTCACATTCCAGCAAGGAAATAGCAGACGTATGTAGCCTAAGATGTCCGTGGCAGAGACTCAAGAGAACTCGAGCAAAATGTCCCAACCAAGCACCAGCGAGGAGGTTGTACCTGGAAGACGTTTTCGAAATGGTTGGATGAAAAAACAACGTTTGAATGCTAAGTAGTATACATATATGGTTCTTTAATGTCTTTGCATTTGTAGCGGGGATTGCTCGTTTAAAGATAGAAATACTTAATTTATCATAAAGTCTCGGGGCACCACCCTAATATTGGTTTAGGACATTAGGGAATCCTATGTTTAATATGTAATAATCAGTCTCATCTTTAGGAATGAATTTGTTCTAAGTGTAGAGCCAATCGTAACATTAGTGAACATGCACGTCAAAATATCTTTACAATGAATTTATTCAAGTAAGGTAAACAGATCTTATGAACCAGTTAGATTATGGGATTGATATGAGAGATTGGTTTCAATGAACAGAATGAAATGGTCTAACTTAAAGAAAGACAGAAATTGTACAGTCAATGATTACATCCTTACAAATCATAAACAGAGCTCACGCCAATGCCATGTCGAGGAGGAAAGAGCGTTAGCCATAGTTACGTTTGATCAGGGGTTGATCAATGAGGTTGAGGGCGGTTTGCGCAAAAGGTCCATTTGAAGAATCTGAAGTCAAAGCGCGGCTGCGCTGGGTCATGTGACTGAGTCTGCGGAATCTCAGTGAAGTCGCAATCAGTCGTTTTTGGTTCTTCTGTTGAAACGTCCAGATAGTGATGCGTTCACTATGAAGTTGAATCTCAGGAGAAGCTTGGCGACGTCCTTGGAACGCCAATCCTGATGGCGTTCATGCCATGGTCGGTTTCGCTGGAGTCAGAGATTGATGGTCATCTTAGGGCTTTATACAGTTCAGAGTTCGAGGGAGGACCTGTCTGGGGTCAGATGTGGATTGGGGGAAGCTGGGTTCTCAACTCCCCCCTCCTTCCTTCACACCTACCAAAGGTGTGATCTGATCTCTGGCTGGTTCATTCGATTGTTCAAATATTGTTCTGGACATCTTGGTATAGTTACAAAATATAGTTGAATGATTAACCCTTGTGCTGCCTTCGGGTCACATGACCCAAAGGTTCATAACGAACCACTGTTGTGTTTACCCAATTTTACCCAATACAAAAACAAATAAAAATTATTTTCTTTTAACCTTCACAATGTGGGCGGTCTGAGACAGCCCGACGGTTAACAGAAAATGCTTCACTTTGTTTTTGTATGCGGTAAAGTTGTCACAATACGACGGTGGGTCACAATGACTGATAGGTCAGAATGACCCGAAGATAACACAAGGGTTAAAGGTCTCTCACAGTCAGAATCACTGTTTACAGGCAACGTTCGAGCTGGGGGGTATTCGTCGTAGCTCGCTAAGCAGTTTAGCGAGCTAATTTTCAGGCTAAGATAAAAAAACGCCCCTCTTTTTGGTTCGT
Source organism: Osmerus mordax (assembly GCF_038355195.1). NCBI lineage: Eukaryota > Metazoa > Chordata > Actinopteri > Osmeriformes > Osmeridae > Osmerus > Osmerus mordax. The sequence goes on from NC_090070.1 coordinate 2,100,473, forward strand.
GGAAGCAACTTTCGATAAATCACCATAGTAACATATCAATTAGCACTAACCTGCTCCAGATCAGGCTAACGTAAGTGTAGCTGGATAAGCTTGCCACACCCCCGGAAAATAACATGGCAGCTCCCTTTTTGAGAGACCCAGTTGACAAAGGAGCTATATTTTAGTTCGATTAGCTTTCCATACCAATATAGTTCTTCGCGATTGCCAAGATCCTTTATTTCACACGGATGAGTTCTTGTTTGAGCAATATCGATTCAGCCGACAAGGACTCATTTATTTGCAAGACCTTCTCGGGCCGTACATTGCAAATATCACACGCCGCAGCAAGCTTTATGCTTTATTATGAGGTTATGCTGCTGTATGTGAATATGTAACGCTATGTTTTACGAAATGTCTTGTCTTATCTGTTGTGCCTGTGCTTTTTATATGTTTCACTGTGGGAGAGTGGGAAACGTCATATCGATTCCTTTTTATGTCTTGACATGTGAAGAAATTGACAATAAAGCTACTTGAAACTTTAACTGTTCTTCAGACTGCATAGCATTGAGGTTTTTTGCGTCAGGTAGGCTATAGGCTACATTTTTATACAGTATAGGCGATGCAGAAAACATTGGCAAAGCCGCAGCATGCGTTGCTGTAAGAAAAGTGTACTTGGCGCTTAACCAGCTGATGAATCAATTCATCATATTCCCTGGCCATGTCCCAGTCAATTAAATCAAAGAGGGATTTACACATAGGCCTACATGCACATATATAGTAGGCCTACATGATATAAGCGCAGTATATCCTCATAATTGTCTATGTATTCGTATCAATTAGATACTCTTTGGCCTTGTTTTTATCTAGCCTACTTATTCTGAGAAGAGTTGAGATCATTATTTTCGCTAGCAAGATCTCATTCGATTATTAATTTCCATTAAGCCTATACCAGCAGGCACATTTAAAGAAATGTGATCTGATTGATTGGGGTAATGAGGCACTTAAAATGAGCCTATACATTTCCCCAAAACTTTCGCATTTAGCTTATTGGCAATTTTTTGCCAAGCTGCTTGTCTTGCTCTGGCAGCGGTGGCGGTGTTTGACTTAGCCATGATAATATATGCTTATTGTCTTATAGAGACTCATTATAATAGTTTGCTCGGATGGCGAGAATAGCCTATCACCGCTCTCTCTTTCGTATTTTCCGCCATCATACCGTTAGAAAATCACGGTTTTGGTGATCGACCTTTCCTGCCTTTTGAAGTAGGACGTGCACGTGCAATTTCCCTGATAAGTTTAGCCTGATTGAAATTAACCACATGATTTGGATGCGGATCAGCCGTTGACGAACCGATATTTGCTATTCTCACTCATCTCGCTAATGTTAACGGGCTAAAGGGACAATTGATTAACTTAGCTTCAACCCTTACGACGAACGGGGCCCTGGTCTTTTGTCAGATGTGTATATATTGACCAGTTTAGAGCTAAATGCTCTTGCCAGAGCCTGGAATCAAACCCGTGTTTTGAGTGACTTTGCATGGGTCTCCATCAGGTCAACACATTTGGATTCAAGGTCAAGTACAGTGGCGGCCGGGACTTTGCAGAGGCCCCCCGCAAAGTTGGAGCTCGAGGCCCCTCCCCTAAATCCACTCAAAATGTATCTCCATCCTATCTTATACATTGCTGTCTACCTTTAAATATAGCCTATATTCACCAATGTGAGAGAAATAAAAAAGTAAAAAAAATAACAAAAGCACAATAGCAGCCTAATTGTGTGGCATTCTGCGGAAACCCGTCGGATGTCGCGGCCGCGCGGTCATTGCTGGCTATAAGCCATAAAAGATCGAAAATTGTTTCCTGTCAAAATTTAGATTTTTGATGTTTTCTATAGTTAACACCCTAAACTTAATTGTAATGTACAAAAAAGTATAGCTTCTGAAAAACTGTTAATTTCAACGTTTTTTGGACATGTCAGCTAGCAAGATTTCACAAATTCACTGATGCAGAAACGGAGAAGACGCGTGCAGCATATTTTTCACCCGCTGAGCAGAAATTAAAAATGGAGATGTATGTGACATGGGTGAAGCATATTATTTGCAAAAAGGGGAATACGGCAGCCGTTATTAAACAGCGAGAACAAGCCTGGCAGACAATCGCTGACCGACTGAATGCGTAAGTAGCCTATTTAAAAATATGTACTTACAAGGAAAGTTGTACACTCTGTTTTAATTGCTTTTCATGTGCTTGTTTTATGTGCTGGTTTTACTGTAACGTCTCTTTGAGTAGCCTACCATGCAAAGCACTCTATAAATAAAATGTATTATTATTAAGCCTACTTTCCCTCAAAAGTGAGCAGGGAATTAAGGTTCCTCGGGAAATTTACCCTAAAGACTAGGCCTAATTTCAAACCCTTACACCATGCGAGAATATGTTTCACAACCATATGCACAAATCTCTATAAGATGTGTCTAATTCTAAATATCTTTCTACAATTAATGTTCATACAGAACAAACATGACTGGACAGAAAAGATTGTGGCAACAAGTCAAGATTAAATATAAAAACATTTCGCAGTCTGGTAAGTGCCTTAACAGTTTGCAAATGGTATGTAGAAATTACTTACACTATGCCTGCTCACATATTTTATCTAAACTGATTTTAGCAGTTAAGAAGAAGGCTCATTTGTCTGGCACTGGGGGAGGGCCACCAGCTCCAGGCTTCACCCCAGCTGAGGAATTGGCCCTGGATTTAAATCAGGGAAGGCCAGTGATGGAAGGGATTGAGGGTGGGACAGCGACAGACTGTGTTCCACCTGCAGAAACTGCCCTCCTTATCCATGGTACATTTTCCAGTACTGCATATCAAACACAATTACCCATTTATACGGGCATATGTGGACTGTCTGACCTTGTTTTGCCTTGCAGTGTCCGGGGACACAGTTACACTCCTGCCACCAGGCGAAGATCCAGTGAGTATTATTCGTTAAAAGCACAAGGCTTGGCACATCCTGTCAATAAAAAGTCTATTCAATATGGCAGGGGGAAGGAACTTCTGCCATATGGGATGACGAGGAGACTGTGTCACTGGATTCCAGAAGGCCTGAGGTATCATGTAAATCATATGGAAATGCATATTTAGACCCTAATGGATGAAAATTCAGTTATATAGCACTCATAATATATATTTGTAACAGGATCCAGACAGCTTGACAGCCAGCCTGGCAACATAGTACGTATGGGCTAAAGGAAATCTGAAGGTTGTTGGTTCGATTCCCGGCTGTGCCAAATGACGTTGTGTCCTTGGGCAAGGCACTTCACCCTACTTGCCTCGGGGGGAATGTCCCTGTACTTACTGTAAGTCGCTCTGGATAACAGCGTCTGCTAAATGACAAAAAAAGATGACAGTAATTACATAATTTTTACCTGAACATTGATACTGTGGAAGGATTTTCGATTGACATAATCTCCCTCATGGGCCCCTGAGGGGCGTTTAATTCGGATGTGTGTGCAGTCCAGCGCACCAATGACATTAGGGAAACCTGTAACACAAAATAGTCTGAGTATTTGGTGACTGTTCTAACGTAACGCTTTTTGTAATCTATAATTCATGTTACCTGCAATCTTGTGGAAATCCTCCTTGATGTAACACATTCTTCTACCTTTATTCAAGGTTTCGGCATCTCCCACGGCATATAAAAACATGCCGCTTGCGAAAAAGCGCAGTGCCACACAGACCATCTGTGGGATGGTGAGAGCAAGGCTTCGCCCTGTGCGGTGCTGAATATTGGGACCCAGCAGTCTACACAAGTAACGGATCCCATCTCCAGAAAACCTATACCTCTCATGCAGGTACTCGTCCGAAAAAGCCAAAGGGTCAGATCTGTCACGAAACACCCTCTCACGTCTGAAAGCACATCTCAGTATCAGTGCTTCGTCGTCCAATACGTCATTAAGAAATGGGCATGCCATGGTACAAGAAGAAATGAATAGGACTTTATATATCGCCTTCATCACTGACTTTATTGAAATCACTGTTGCAACTTCGTCAACCATTTCTAAACATCTAAAAACTGCAATAGTAGGCTAGGGTTTAAAATCAAACTTGTGACAGCAATAGTGACAAAGTAATGCATGTTAATAAAAATAAATCCGAACACATTCAGATGACAACGGAATAACTGTTAAAAACGTTTATTTCGGATAAGAGCGGCAGCTGATTTAACACGAGACTGCAAAGAATAAATCTCCATGGTTACTTGGCTGTGTTTAATTTAACCTGCTTTCGTGCAACCAAGTCAAAGCTAAATTCATCCAGGATAACTTGAATATCCCAACTTAATCCCTTATCCTGGTTTTGTGCAATAGCCCCCAGGGGCCTGTTGCACAAAACTAGGATAAGGGATTAAGCCAGGATATCTTGGTGATCCTGGCTCAATTGATCCGTAATCCGGTTGCACTAAAGATGGATAGGGGGCAGGAGGATATGTTATGGTATAAATTACCATGGAGATTTATTCTGTGGAGCTAGCCTGCTCCAGACCAGGCTAAATTCCAGGATCTATTTAATCTCATCCCTAATGTCAGTCAGCAGTCACCACAAATGGAAACCAATAGTTATTTCACTGCTCACTATACATTGTTATCACATATAACTAGACCCACTGTCATTATTTAAACGTTTGTGATCATTAATTTCAATGATTTTGGATAAAAAATGATTTTTAGATGATGTTGCTATCATTAGATAATTTACAGTTTCCCATAGACTATAAGGCTATATATAAAATGATAGAATATTAGGGCCACAGAGGGGAAAAAAACACAAGTCATAATATTGTAACCAGTTGTTTTAAAGGAGGACAGTTGTTAAAATGACAGATGTGGGGCATTTCGTGAAATTGTACTTCAGTATGGTTTCATAAACAAAGACATGCTGATGTGCCAGAATATTAAGTATCACATTGTCATAAGTATCAAAACTGTAAAAACAATATGTAGCTTTTCTGCAGAAAGAACCAGCCTCAAATTTATGACTTTATCCTTTTTCTTCAGTGTGGCCCTAGTACTCTGTCATATAAACAAATACACATTCCATATGAATATAAAAACACAATGTGTAACATTATGTTCCTTTATTGAATAAGGACAAAACAAAGCAGGTAAACCATCAGCTCCTTTCGAAACTGAAGTCACAGTGACTCTACAAGATGGAAAGCACAGAATCCAAGCATATTATACAAAATGATACATACACATTCAAAGGTCTGTATATAACACACCCTGCATGTCTGCACACTAAAATAAATGCAGGACAAATCCATACACATCAACTGAACAGACAAATGAATGGATGCAGTAGCCTCCCTGCAGCCTTGTATTACACACAGTATACCGCACAAACATCATAAGAGGCCAAATTCGTAAAAAAACGAACCCAAAAAAACCCAAATTCCTCTGCCACCGCAGGACATATTTAACCAAAATTGAAAGCACACATACTAACTAAAATAATTCAACACATATTGGTCCCTCAGCAGCCGACCACTGTCGTCATCAGGGAAGATTGCCGGATTGTCCCAGTCCATGGCTGGTGGCACTCTGGGGGCCCTCTCCTTCCTCAGGCAGGCCACATTGTGGAGGACAGCACAAGCCACAGTAATATCACATGCCCTAACAGGGCTGACCCTTAATTTGTGAAGGCAGTGAAAGCGTGCCTTCAGGAGGCCAAAGGTCATTTCAACTCTGGCCCTGGTCCTGGCATGGGCATGGTTGTAGGCCTGCTGTGCTTCCTGGGGGTCTGTGAAAGGTGTCAGGAGAAAAGGCTGGCAGCCATACCCCCTGTCTCCCAGCAACACACCAGAGAATTCACCTGTCAACACAGAATCTCATCATTACTACCTCATAAACACAGTGATATTCTTGACACAGCCATGATGGTTATAAATAGGGGTTGTGTGGCTTACCTTGTGATAGGCACTGATAGATTTCAGAGGCCCGAAAGATTCTGGAGTCATGGACTGAGCCAGGCCATTTTGCCACAACATTGCTGATCACACGGTCAGCATTGCAGACCATCTGAAATCATAAGATGAGGAATATTACACCAATCAATGCACATCACTGGCAATGCAGAGTGTTCGTCAATGGACAATATCAAAAAGTTATGTTCACCTGAACATTAATGCTGTGAAAGGATTTCCTATTCACAAAATCGGCCTCATGGGCACCTGAGGGGGCTTTTATCCTTATGTGTGTGCAGTCCACTGCACCAATGACATTGGGGAAACCTGTCACACAAAGTAATGAGTATCCTACTATGTGTTAACAGTTGTCCTGTAATTTGTAGATCCTCTTACCTGCAATCCTATAGAACTCCTCTTTGATGTCACAGAGTCTTCTGTGGCCAGGGAAGGAGATGAAGACATCTGCTAATGCTTTGATAGCCAGACACACACTCCTTATTGTGCGGCAAATTGTGGCCTTGTTCAGCTGTTCTGCATCCCCCACTGAGTACAGGAAGGCTCCACTAGCAAAAAAGCGCAAGGCCACACAAACCATTTGCTCCACACTCAGTGCATGGCTCCGTGCAGTGCGGTGCTTAATCCTGGGACCCAGTAGTCTGCATAGATACCTGATGCCATCTGCAGAAAACCTGTATCTTTCATATAGATGGTCATCAGGGAAGGCCAGTGGGTCCAACCGGTCCCTGAAGACCCTTTCTCGCCTGAAGGCTCTCCTCAGCACAAGTGCTTCTTCATCCACCACATCTCGCACGAATGGGCATGCCATTGTCAGAGCAGAAAGGAACACACAATTTTGGGCCTTCATATAGGCTAGTGGCCACACCTGGTGCTGGGGGGGTGGGCAAAAGAGGGCGATGCCTTATAACGATGACTTGGTTGTACTGATTGCTGGGAAAATAAAAAAAACCTTAGAAAGATGCCACCGTCCTGTGTGCTCACAATAAGAGCTCATATGTCATGGCTCACTTGACTTTACGAGAATATACCTAATTTTTATTTTCAGCTGTGTCATCTTCTTGGAGCTGGGGGAGGAAAGAAAAATAATGATTAATACATTTGTGTTACAGTTAGCATACAGTGTACATTGAAGGCATATCTCACCTCCCTCTCAAGTTTTTTTATTTCAAGGTCCAGTTTCCTAATTGTCCTCTTTTTTATTTCGGACTCCAGTGCAAGATTTTCCATCTTTTTCTTCTTGTACTGAATGTCTATGTCTGCCAGTTCTATTTGGCGCCGGAGGTGGTTGCCATACAACTTTCTGATAGCTTGTGAGCTCTGTGAACACAATACAATTAGCGCAGCTGGAATTTGGCAGGATGTGGTGTCCTTTTATTAATACGCACTATGTTGCCAGGCTGGTTTTCCCACTGTATAGCATCTGGGTCCTGTAAAAGAAATTAGATTTTTTGATTTTGATGAGGACTCCTCACCATTGTAGAGTAAATAGTACTTTCACAGTCTTAACATGATACCTCATGCCTTCTGGAATCCAGAGAGATGGTCTCCTCCTCATCATCGTCTCCATCATGTGCTGTTGCTGCTGCACTGGGGCCTTCACCCTATCACATTTAATCGGATTCATATTGAAGCTAGTAGACAAGACATGCCAGGCCTACAGTATGCCTTTGATGGAGTACTCACTGGATCAGCATCGTCTGGTGCTTGTGCTGGTGGCTCTAACAGGAACACAGTGCTGCCAGACACTGCAAGGCAATAGGTAAACCAAAGTCAGACAGTCCAAATTGATTCAATATGAATGTGGTTGTATCCCATGTAGAGATGGAAGGACATACCTTGAATGAAGCGGGTGGCATCTTGGGAGGAACCTATGCTCGTCTCTTTCCCCCCAGGGATCCCCTCTAAGACGGGCCTGCCTTTATTTAGCTCCAAGGCCATGTCCTCTGCTGGGGTAAGGTCAGCCTTTGGTGACCCACCACCCGTGCCTTGTCTGTGGGTATTCTTTTTCACTGCTAAAACAGTACAGACAATGTGTGAGCAGGCACCTTCTGGGTACAATATATGCTTGTGCTTTGTTAAATATTAGTCAGGGACCATACCATTCTGCAGAATGTTCTTGTATTTGATTTTGACCTGCTGCCATGTCCGTTTTGGCCCGTTCATGTTTAATCTACACACACACACACATATTTAATGGAGTCACACTGCAAAAAATTACTTGGTATTTTTGTCTTGTTTTCAGTAAAAATATCAAAAAATTTATCATAGCTTTATACAGTGTGATGGAGTTACTTTACACAATTTCACTCATATCTGCAGTGCATTTCAATAAAAAATTTAACCGTTTCATAATTACAGTACAACTGCATTTTTGGAGATGTGAATTAAATATTTGAATTGTAATTGTGATGTTTCAGCGGAGCGGTGAGTATGTAATTGTGCACTACTTACGCATTCAGGCGGTCTGCAATACTTTGCCACGCTTTTTCTCTTTGCTTTATCACTGTGGCGGTGTTGCCTTTCTTCTTAATTATATCTTTTACCTCCTCGTATGCCTCCATGAGGATTTGTGCTTCCGACGGGGAAAAGTACGCGGCTCTAGTTGCCATGGTAAATCAGTTAATCTGTGATCTGTGGCGGGGTCTATTTGAGTGAGCCGTGAGCGCGCACCTATCCAGGATTGGTTTCACCTGGCTTAATGAATCCGTGTCTGCTCATCCTGGCTTGGTCTTTGTGCAACCAATTAAGCCTGGACGCACATGTTTTGGCTTCATTGAGCTCAGCTGAGTCATTTATCCCGGATGTCTTAATTCTACTTTTGTGCAACAGGCCCCAGGAAGCCAGGAAAACCAATACCAAACATACCAGAGCTCTGCCACGGCTCAACACAAAACCAATCCTCTCTCACACTAAACACACAGAAACAAAGGGCTTTTAAAGGGAACCGGTTGATGGGAGATCTGGAACAGGTGTGGCGACGAACTGATGACCAATTGGACCCAGGTGTGCACATCTGATGACCGATGACATGGGAGAATGAGGCAGTAGGAGGAGACAGAACACAAAACAACAACACAAAACAGAACACAAGACAGGCAGGGCAAACACAACGTGCAAGCACGTAACAAGAATCTTAAATAAGAAGTATACAAGTCGAATTAATACCAAGGGGCTAAAAATGTAAAAGATATAGAATGAAAGAAAATATAAAATGGCTATAGTACATAGGCCTCAGTATGGGGCTGAGGTGGTTAAAAAGTTCCGTGGTGGCAGGGCCCCTGGGGTGGATGAGGTCCGCCCGGAGTTCCTTAAGGCTGTGGATGTTGTAGGGCTGTCTTGGTTGACACGACTCTGCAACATCGCATGGACATCGGGGACAGTGCCTCTGGACTGGCAGACCGGGGTGGTGGTTCCCCTCTTTAAAAAGGGGGACCGGAGGGTGTGCTCCAACTTTAGGGGGATCACACTCCTCAGCCTCCCTGGGAAAGTCTATTCAGGGGTTCTGGGGCCGGTCCTTGTACGACCGGTGCCAGAGTTTGGTCCCCATTGCCGGCAGTAAGTCGAACTTGTTCCCAGTGAGGGTTGGAGTCCACCAGGGCTGCCCTTTGTCACCGATTCTGTTCATAACTTATATGGACAGAATTATTAGGCGCAGCCAGGGCGTTGAGGGGGTCCGGTTTGGTGACCTCAGGATCGGGTCCCTGCTTTTTGCAGATGATGTGGTCCTGATGGCTTCTTCGGGCCGTGACTTTCAGCTCTCACTGGAGCGGTTCGCAACCGAATTGATTCCCATCCCAGCCGAAGCGGCTGGGATGGGTGCTTGAGGGTGGCTGGAGAGACAGAGTCCGGCCCAGCTGCTTTGCGGGGATTCTGCCTCTTGAAAAGTCTGTTAACTTCACCCTCCTGAATGGAGAGAGTCGTCACTGTAGAGGGGGGGAGGTGGGAGGCCTCCTGGGTGGGAAGGGGTAGTTCAGGACTGTCCAATTGTCTTTCAAATCTGCAGTAGAACTCATTCAGGTTGTTGGCCAGGCGGGAGTCGTTAGTGGAGTGGGGGGCTCTGGGCTTGTAGTTGGTAATCTGCCTGAGCTCTCTCCAGACAGAAGCAGAGTCGTTTGCAGAGAATTGGTGTTTTAGTCTCTCAGAGTACAGTTGTTTAGCCTCCCTCACCGCCTTGCTAAACCTGTTCTTCGACTCCTTGAAACTGTCTTTGTCCCCACTCCTAAACGCGGCCTCTTTCTCTGACCTCAACCTTCTGAGTTTAGCTGTAAACCAGGGTTTGTCGTTGTTGTAGCTTACCCTGGTGCGTGTTGGTATACAGCAGTCCTCACAGAAGCTGATGTATGATGTCACAGCCTCTGTGAGCTCATCCAGACTATTGGTAGCAGTCGTGAACATTTACATTTACATTTATTCATTTAGCAGACGCTTTTATCATATCATTTTGATCATAACAACAAGATAGCCAAAAAACATCGCGAGTAGCCAAAACATGAAGCACACATTGTGAACAACCAAAGTAAGTGCCAAAGGGAAGAACCATAAGAGCATGTAGTTAAACAAGTTACAATTAAACAACATGAACCGCTATAAGTGCAAGTGTACCTGTGGAAAAAAGCAAGCAACAGTAATAAAAACAATATATCACAGCGAGAACAAAAATTTAAAACAGTTACCACTAACCACAAGAGCAACAAGTCTCTAAGCAAGAGTCATTGTGATCCTTGAGGAAACTAACATCGGGTCAAGCGAACCATTCCTAAGTACCGTTGTACTCCCGGAACAAGTGCGTCTTGAGCCTTTTCTTGAAGGTGGAGAGACAGTCAGTATCTCTGATGGAGGTGGGGAGTTGATTCCACCACTGGGGGGCCAGACAGGAGAAGAGCTTGTGTTGGGACCGGGCGGTCTTGAGCGGTGGGACCACCAGGCGGTTGTCTGAAGAAGACCGTAGGTGACGGGTGGGGGTGTAAGGCTGCAGGAGAGACTTGATGTAGACGGGTGCAGTCCCGTTCACTGCTCGGAAGGTCAATACCAGGGTCTTGAATCTGATACGGGCCATGATAGGTAGCCAGTGGAGAGACATGAGGAGCGGGGTAACATGGGAGCGTCTGGGTAGATTGTAGACCAGGCAGGCCGCTGCGTTCTGAATCCTCTGAAGAGGGCGGGTTGCACATGCTGGGAGACCAGCGAGCAGCGAGTTGCAATAGTCCAACTTGGAGAGGACAAGTGCTTGGACTAGCAGCTGGGTGGAGTGCTCAGACAAGTATCTCCTGATCTTCCGGATGTTGTAGAGGGTGAATCTACACGACCGGGAGACCGCAGCAATGTGGGCCGTGAGGGAGAGCTCATCGTCCATGGTAACCCCAAGGTTCCTGGCAGAGGATGAAGGGGTCACCGTCGCAGATCCCAGGGTGATTGAGAGATCGTGGGAGATGGAGGGTTTAGCCGGGATGATGAGAAGTTCTGTTTTGGCGAGGTTCAGCTGGAGGTGGTGCTCGGTCATCCAGGCGGAGATGTCTGTGAGGCAGGCCTCAATCCTAGCTGAGATCCCCGGATCGGTCGGGGGGAATGACAGGTACAGCTGCGTGTCGTCAGCGTAGCAGTGGTAGGAGAAGCCATGGGAGGTGATGATTGGTCCAAGTGAGGTGGTGTACAGAGAGAAGAGGAGGGGTCCAAGGACGGAGCCCTGTGTGACACCAGTGGAGAGCTGGCGAGGTCCTGACAGTTTGCCTCCCCAGGAAACCTTGTAGGATCTTCCCGACAGGTAGGATGAGATCCACTGGAGTGCAGTGCCAGTGATGCCCATCTCAGAAAGTCTGGCGAGCAGGATCTGGTGGTTAACCGTATCAAACGCTGCAGAAAGGTCCAGCAGAATGATGACGGATGACCTGGATGCCGCTCTGGCAGACTGGAGGGCAGTGGTGACTGAAAGGAGGGCAGTCTCTGTGGAGTGGCCAGTCTTGAAGCCTGATTGGTTGGCGTCAAGCAGGTTGTTCTGAGAGAGAAAGTTAGACAGTTGGTTAGATACAGCACGTTCAATTGTTTTTGAAAGGAAGGGTAACTGTGATACCGGTCTGTAGTTCTGGAGGACGGCAGGGTTAAGGGAGGGTTTTTTGAGTAGAGGGGTAACTCTAGCCTGTTTGAAGGCAGAGGGGAAGGTGCCAGAGGTAAGAGAGGAGTTTAGGACATGGAAAAGAAAAGTTATGATGGAGGGGGAGATGGTTTGAAAGAGAGGGGAGGGGATAGGATCAAGGGGACAGGAGGTGGGGCGATGAGAGAGAATGAGGTCAGAGATCTCTGCCTCAGACAGGGGAGAAAAAGAGTTTAGACATTTAGTTGGGTCAGTCATGGAGGGTGAGAGGGTACGAAAGGTGGGTTTAGGGAACCGACTGCTAATGTCGGCGACTTTTTTTCTCAAAGAAGGAGGAGAAGTCGTCTGCTGTCAGAGTGGAGGGAGGGGGTGGGGGAGGTGGGTTGAAAAGATGATTGAAAATGTAAAGGGTGTGGAAGCATACCAGACATTATTAGAATAATCTGGTGTATATTTGAGATTTTTTGACACAAGTTTGAAAAATTATGGAGATTAGTGAGGATTTCATGCTATTTTCAGAGATTTGCGATTATCTATGTTTTTTTTTACTTTATTGAAAAAGAAAAGGGTGTGGAAGTAGGTCAGACATTATTAGAATAATCTGGTATACATTTGAGATTTTTAGACACAAGTTTGTAAAATGTATTGAGATTAGCGAGGATTTCATGCTATTTTCAGAGATTAGCGATCTTCTATCATTGAAAAAAAAAACTTTATTGAAAATGTAAAGGGTGTGGAAGTATACCAGACATTATTAGAATAATCTGGTGCATAATTTAGATTTTTTGACGCATGTTTGAAAACGTTATTGAGATTAGTGAGTATTTCATGCTATTTTCAGAGATTAGCGATTTTCTATCATTTTTGTAAAAGCTTTATTAAAAATGTAAAGGATGTGGAAGTAGGTCAGACATTATTAGAATAATCTGGTATATATTTGAGATTCTTTGACACAAGTTTGAAACAATTATTGAGATCAGTGAGGATTTCATGCTATTTTCAGAGATTAGTGATTATCTCCAATTTTTTTTTTACCTTATTGAAAAAGTAAAGGGTGTGGAAGTAGGTCAGACATTATTAGAATAATATGGTATATATTTGAGTTTTTTGACGCAAGTTTAAAAAGGTTATTGAGATCAGTGAGTATTTCATGCTATTTTCCGAGAATAGTGATTTTCTATCCTTTTTTTAAAAAACTTTATTGAAAAAGTACAGGGTGTGGAAGTAGGCCAGACATTGTTGGAATACTCTGCTGTTCGTCTGAAGTTTTATATTCGTAAAAATATTATAAAAGTAAAAAATGTTCTTAATTGTATGGGTAGTTTTCACCCGGTCCCTAACGCAACGCTGCAAAGTAGCGTATTCCGAATGTGAGACAAATGTCGAATATGAAACTAACTTCACCTCGGTCCGTAATATCGTTTTGTCATTTTAGTAACTCAAACACATATTCAGTGGCGGCTGGGAAGCCCCCGCAGCCCCCGCAAGGCGGGGGGCCCCCACGCCCTAAGGGCCCCGCCCTGCATATAAAAAAACAGACTAGGCCTATATTAAAAAAAATATATTTAAAAAAAACACTTTGAGGGCGCTCATTTAGAGCCCCAAGTTTCAACTGCCAGGTAAAGGAATTCCGTAATGTAGGCAACGGAACAGATCTAAATAGGCTAAATAGTCTCAAAATCCCTGAATCTGGCAACAATGGCTTTTGCGTATCTTACGTGCCTTTTGGGCCATTACGCCTATTGAACGCGCACATTTAAAAAATGCTAATCATTAGGCTACATTCTGCTAGATGACGGTAGAGACATGAGTAAAAGAAAATATGCACGCGGTGCTCAAAAGCGCAGCAATAAACTGTTGTCTGAATAAGCTCGAGCAAAACACCCGAAGATTACACACAATTTGCAATTTTCTATCATTTTCTTTTTTTTACTCTATTGAAAAAGTAAAGGGTGTGGAAGTAGGTCAGACATTATTAGAATAACCTGGTATATATTTGAGATTTTTTGACACAAGTCTGAAAAAGTTATTGAGATTAGTGAAGATTTCATGCTATTTTCAGAGATTAGCGATTGATTTGAATGTTGTTAAAACCTTTATTGAAAATGTAAAGGGTGTGGAAGTAGGCCAGATATTATTAGAATAATCTGGTATATATTTGAGATTTTTTGACACAAATCTGAAAAAGTTATTGAGATTAGTGAGGATTTCATGCTATTTTCGGTGATTAGCGATTTCCTATCATTCTTTTAAAAAGATGATTGAAAATGTAAAGGGTGTGGAAGTATACCAGACATTATTCGAATAATCTGGTGTATAATTGAGATTTTTAGACACAAATCTGAAAAGGTTTTTGAGATCAGTGAGGATTTCGTGCTATTTTCAGAGATTAGCGATTATCTATGTTTGTTTTTTTACTTTATTGAAAATGTAAAGGGTGTGGAAGTATACCAGACATTATTAGAATAATCTGGTGTATAATTGAGATTTGACGCAAGTTTGAAAAAGTTATTGAGATTAGTGACTATTTCACGCTATTTTCAGAGATTAGCGATTTTCTATCTTTTAAAAAAAAACTTTATTGAAAAAGTACAGGGTGTGGAAGTAGGCCAGACATTGTTGGAATACTCTGCTGTTCGTTTGAGGTTTTATATTCATAAAAATATTATAAAAGTCACAATTCTTCTTAATTGTATGGGTAGTTTTCCCCCGGTCCCTAACGCGACGCTGCAAAGTAGCGTATTCCGAATGTGAGACGAATGTCGAATGTCTAATATGAAACTAACTTCACCTCTATATTACGGCCCAATTTTACGTTTGTCAACACGGGTTGAAAAATAGAAAAACCAATGGCCACAAGGTACACGGACCCATCACACTCCCGACACAGCATATTACAGAACATACAACAAATAATATGTTACCAATGCCATCATAATTAAACAAATATTATACGGTCTATTAACATTAGCTATATTAATAAAATCCGACCACTGTCTAAAACTAAACTAAACATTCAACAGCGCTGGTCCAACCGCTACATACACTATTTATAAACTTTACAGGACTAAGAACAACAACCAAACATCTTACTTTTATCATGAACACACCATTTCACTAAATTGAAGATTGCGAGGATAAAAAGAAAACGTAGTGCGGTATTAGCCTACTGCAGAAGACCAACCGTAACTATAGCCTAGCTAATAAAAGTCTGTTGACAAGCGTAGTCGGTCTCCTATTGGCTGATCCCACCAGCCTTTGTAATGGTAATTATGCCCTTTGAAGGTTATTGGACACTGACATTTTCATGCTTTCAATTTGTGATAAGCACATCAAAATAATACTTTTTTAATTCGAGTAATAATAAAGAAGCTGTCCTACATTCATTATTCTCACTGTGTTGTGCTTGGCAAACTGCCACATCACCCCCAAAAAATTAAATATAATAATAATATATATATTCATAAATGGTATCGGTATCGGCGAGTACCAGAAGAAATATATCGGTACTCGTACTCGGTCCTTAAAAAATTGTATCGGTGCATCCCTAGTTACAAGTAGCCTAACTGTGATCCCTTGCTTAATAGTTAATGTCATTACTTAGTAGGACCAGTGTGCGAATTACGGGGGGTTTGGGGGGGTCTGACCCCCCCAAAAGAGGTAAAAACCACAGGTCGGGGGGGTCGATACATTTATATATCGTTCTTACCTGTAATCGTAAATATTACAATATATTTACCATATTCATTCAGTAACAGGTTGGCGATACACAGAAATGTTGACTTTATGGCAGGGAATATCACACACAGTATTACACTGACTGCCATCTAGTCAAAATTCACTCAATAAACACAGCGCGAGTGACAAGTACCCAATACAACTCAAGAAACAGGGCGAGTGACCAGGCAGTGTGCTGGTTCAATCACCTCAGTGTAGTTACGTAGCGGTACGTTCCGAGTCGTGAGAAAAGTTTAAGAAAGGCAGACATCCCAAGTCTCCCGGAAGGTCCGGGAGTCTCCCGCATTTCAATAGCGGCTCCCTGACGCCCGCAAATGCTCTACAATCTCCCGGAAATCGGGGGTTTTGTATTTCGAGCAAGCGAGACTGTCCAATGGTAATTTCTGGTAGAGATAGGTGCATATCGTGCGTCCTCATTGCGTCTGGGGGGGTGTACGTGCAGGTTGAGGGGGTACATGATGTCTCGATAACCTAGATAGGTAAATAAACACTCGACGACGACTTACAAAAAACCGTTGCGCCACCTACTCTTCAGGGGTTGAATTGTTTTCAGCACCCACAGCCTTCGGAGTACTATAAATTCAACCAATCCGTCCGACTCCGTACGTCCGTCTGTCCGTAACGGAGTCACGGAGTCCGACTCCGTTACGGACAGACGGATTGATCCTAGGTTATCGAGAAGTCGGAGCAAATTTACAAATTAGCCGTTTCATCAATAAAATACGCACATTTTCAGCAACTACACTGCCCATTTCTCGTCACATTTTAATTCAGATGCTGATTTACATGTACTGTTTAGCTGAACTATGAATTGTGAAAACTTACAGCAATGGCGGTCAAAGGATTCTGTTCGTCCTGTTTATCCCGGCAACCCCGCCCCCGCCCCTGACGCAAGCGATTCTTAATACTGACCAATCACAGCCAAGGGGGTCTCCGTAACTCTCCGTCGCTAACGACGGATAGTTAGAAAATTCAGGAGGTGCACGTCGAGCTCTCCGGGGCTCTCCGAGGGCTGACGGAGAGCTCGTAGAGGGCGTTCCTCGGAGAAGAGGGCGTTCCCATGTGTCCGTTTTTCGAAGCATATATAAGCCTTTAATACGGACCAATCACAGCCAAGGGGTATCCGTAAAATGACAGACGGACGGACAGATAGTCAGGAAAATCAGGAAGTGCACGTAGAGCTCTCCGAGGGGCTCGGAGAGGGCACGGAGAGGGAATTCCTCGTCGGAAAGGACGTTCCCTGTGTCCGTCTCCGTAAAAACGGAGAAGTATAAATCGGCCTTAAGGCGGTTAGGGAATCGGACTAGTAATCAGAAGGTTGCAGGTTCGATTACTGGCCGTGTCAATTGACGTTGTGTCCTTGGGCAAGCCACTTCACTCTACTTGCCTCGGGGAGAATGTCCCTGTACTTACTGTAAGTCGCTCTGGATAAGAGCGTCTGCTAAATGACTAAATGTAAATCTAAACTGTTATCTGTTTCAAGTTAATTTAACTGGATCTCCAGTAGGTGGAGGTAATGCACCTTTCCGCTCTGCCAGCTACCCTAAAAACTGCAAAGAACAACACTTGCGATTGTTGATGACGCATTCTTCATGCGACCGAGATTTGTATCGCGCGCTGAAATAGCTGTCGATGTCTAGTTTGGAGGCAGGGTTTTCTCCGATTAGCAACTGTTTTTAATTTGAGAACGACAAGACGATCTACCATGTTTACGCCTCGTGCCACCCCTGGTGGGTCCCGTAGGCAATCGTCAAGGATAACTGGTAGAAGGAGTCTCGCTAGCACTACACCAACGGGTTTACTTTTTTCCCCTCGCAGGACTTCGCTTGCTTCAAGGTGTGTGCATCGTTGTACCCGCATCTATTTGTATTTTTTACCATGAGTTACCTTATGTAAATTTAACATTAGAATTTGTCTTAAGTTTAGATCATTAGTTTCTACAGTTGTATGTATTTCTTAATGGACTCACTTACATTCTTTATGTAATTGTAGGTCAACTCCCACGCGCGTACAGAGCTATTCAACCGCAGAGTCGGTCCACTTCGATGTCCAAACTTTCGGTTCCTCCTTACCTGTCAAAGTCATGGAAGCTCTGACCATGGCCGAAGGTAGGCTCATTTTGACGGCATGAAGCAACACATGGAAGCCATTTGTTTGAGTTGTGAGCTAACTGGTTCATGTGTTGTTTTGGTACCACTAGCCGACGACCACATTTCAGTGAAGGTGGATGAAAGTGGTTGGGCTTGGATGGTATGTGGAGAGAGACTGATCATATGGAAGATCTGCCAGACGGCTGTGGCCAAGGTAAACATTGTGATTATGGCTGACCTTGTAGTGGTCTGTATTTAAATGTTTAATGAAGATTTTAGGAAATATTATATAGTATATGATATTAGAATTGGATCAAAGTATATGGGGAAGTGTTGTTCAGAATAGTAAAGCTCTCTGTTCTACCCCCCCCCCCCCATCTTCAGTCTATGGATGTATTACCACACTCAACATTGAACAGTATAACCCTACCCCTTTGACTTTGAATGCAGCTATAGTTCATATGTATTAAACTGTACTAACTAGACAAATCTTGCATATTTAGTTCAATTGTTGACAAATATGGGGCCTGTCTTTGTTATACTTGTTATACCATAGTTGTCCGTGTGTAAGGATGTCCAGTTGCCCACCAGTGAGTTCGCCTACAATGCTAATCTCATTGCGATTGTATCTCCTTGCCCATTGGAGTCAGCAACAGTTCAGGTGGGTAGTTCACCATGCTTCTTCACCCATGCCTATTTTATTATGTCTGTAAAAAGACATTCACCTGTTATATACGTTGGGAAATTCAGATACATTTATTGAGTAGCTATTTCTGGCCGGATAGAAGGAACTCATGTTGCCATCGAAACATTTCTGTCTAATGTAAAATAGGCTGTGCACATTAGGAAGCTAACAAATGTAGCTAGCTGCTAACATAATGCATAGGGCTGTCCCCGACTTTCTTTGGTCGACCAAGACTCGACTAAACACTTCTGAAAATCGACTAATCGAAATTAGATTTTTTTAAATATATTTATACATTTATAAATGTAACAATGTTTTTCATCAAACCCTTTTGTGTGATGTTTTACCTCACTGTTTTAAGAGTTAATATGAAAGAAATACATACGTTAGCATGAGCGAAGTAGGCCTAGGCCAACTTACGTTTTTCAGGTGGTAGGCTACTTCATATTCAACGTTGAACTATGAAAAATAAACCGTTGTTGGAGTATGCATTCAACGTTTTTCGAGTCACCCGGTACTTTGTAAATGTAAATATACTTTAATGAAATGCTGCCATACCACAGATTTCTTTGCCATTTTGACTAATAACACCGACAAAGTAGGCTATGGCAGAGTTTGTAGTTCGGCAGCCAATTGTGCTTGTGCCGTGTGCAAAAAAACAAATCAAAGTGCAGATTAACGAAAAGGAAAACAGTAACACCTTTTCTTTTAAATTTATATATTTTTTGAGTTGCTTTATTTGTCTTAAATAATATAATCTACAATTTCAGTAGAATTTTTTTTTAAATTCAGCAATAGTGACACAAGCGGGAATCAGATTTCACACTGCCATACGGCAGCTCGACTAAAAAAATCTTAGTCGACCAAGAGCTTATTGACCAGAAAATCGACTAGTCGACTGAGTGGGGACAGCCCTAATAATGCAGAGCACCAAGCTTATGATAAGGCATGGCAGAGCGTGGAAAATAACACCCCTTGACATTACTTGTCAAGGGGTGTTTTTGAGAAGCATTTTTGTCATATTTACCAAACATCACATCCTGATAGCAATCAATAAATCAAATGCTCTGACAGTAAAATTAAATAAATCTGTTATATGTGCAGTGTTTCCCCTAGGTTCACAGCTCAGGGGGCGGTGGGTTGACGGCGACCATGTAGAGACAGAAATGACATGCCGTCGTGTAAATAAAATAAATAACATAAGGCCATTTAGTTTGTTTAATAAAAGAGCAAGCTATATACCTGTTTTATAGGAAAGGTAACCTTAAATGACTTATTTTGTGATCGGGCGCTATAACCAGTGCGTTCGGACTGAATTCAATGTTTGAGCGGCATTCGGACCGATTGCAATTATAGGACGGCACTGGCGTGCACTGTGCAACTGACGCGTGTTCGTGTGTGAACTTTGAAGGGAGGGGTTGGGATATTTGATATATGAAGGGTTTTTCCTGCATAGAGAAAATGTTGGAGCGCGCCAAAGCCGTTTTCCCGAGCACCAATGACAAATCCCGAGCGCCAAAGGCAAAAAAAAGAGTCTGCGATGAAGAAAAGAAAATGCGTGCAATGCATGTCAGCAAATATGTTCTCAATAGTATGTTTCAAGTAGGCTACAGCCGACACCCTCGTTCTGTTTTGATCAATATTAATCGAGTTGATAAGCGGTCTTCTTGTCTGATCAATACGCAACTGTGAGGTGCGCAAGCAAATGGACAGAGTAAGTAAGACTTTATTTATATAGCACATTTCATACAAGAATTGTAGCTCCAAGGTGCTTTACATAAAAACAATAATACAAGTGATAAAAGTAATAATTAAAATAGAAAATCTATAAGAACAATAATATAACTAATAAAAGTAGTAAAACCCTTGAGATAAAATTACTTAAATGCTTCGGTAAAAAGGTAGGTTTTAAGCTGTTTTAAAAAAATGTCTAGCGTGTTTGCTTGCCTAATATTTATGGGTAATTTGTTCCATAGTTTTGGGGCGTAATTGACAAAGGCCGAATCACCAATCACCAGAGTGGCCACTAAACTGTCGTTCCGCTCCGAGGGTCAGCCCGACGTGCACGAATACACCTGTACAAATGCAAATGAAATTTCCACTCAAAATGCTGCCAAAAGTTTGATTAACGATTTCAAACGCAGCCTCCATTGGTATTCTTAACCTGGAATGATAATATATAGTGCAGTGTTTCCTCTATGGATACATTTCTGCCGCCACAGTATCAGAAATCTGGCTGTACAAAATTTTAGGCCGTCTATCAGCAGTGATTGTTAGAGTGCATGTCAGAGAATTGCACGGACACGCGCTTCACACCGCAATTGAGATTGCGTGTGTGCGTCCTTGAGAACTGTAAGTCGTATAACTTATGTTGTCAGTTAATTTAAGCCTGTTATTGTATATGTCTATAGTTCTTGCAAATTTAAATCAAGTTAAACAAAACACCTAAGATGCAAAACACTTGAGAATAAATACATTGATTAGAAAAAAAAGAATATATATATTTTCTTTTTTGGCACACCGAAGACCCATTTTGACCCAAGAAAAACCCTGTATATGTGTTGATTACTTTCAAACTCAAGCCAAAATTGCTATGTTCGCCAAAATTGCTAAGTTTGCAAAAATGACCTAACCTGCCTCTAATGTAATGTTGGTTGTTTCATTTTGGGCTTTGCAGTCCATTATGGTCTTGGCAGTAGCACCAGAGGGAACAGCCAGGTTTTGGCCTAGCTTGGCCCACGAGGGAAACTACATAGAGACTGTAGTGGACATGGGAGAAAACCTGAGCAACTTTGTCATTGCTGTTAAGGTAAGGTTGTACTGTGGACCAATTTCTTCATTTGTGTTACCAAATAGCATACCTGTACTATCTAATGTTGGCTGTACACCATCTACATAACTTCATAAATCCTAGCATCGTTAAGTCTTTCACATTAGCAATCAAGGACCTGCCTTGTAGATTTATTGTGCCAATGCTAAACAGTGTGCAAAGTAAACAGTTTTAGTGCAAGGGTCCACACACTACTAGAGTACGAGATGTATCAGTTGGTTGACAAAACATGACCTTTCTCTCAGGGTTGCAGTTTTGTAGCTTCATCGTTCCAAGGACAGCTGATGCGTCTTTGGACAGACTCATCAGGAAAGCTCCATCAGAGGGCATTCCAACCCGGTCATGGGATGTTGTCTGGGATCGGACGCAGAGTCTCCAGCCTGTTTGGCATTCTTGCCCCTCCCACGAATGATACAGTAAGCAGTGTCACAGATATGCCTTGGACCTTTTGGTTCTTTGACAGGTTGTATTTTTCCGGAATATGTTAGTCATTAGCATAAATTCAAAATGAGTGGTGGGCATAGATTAATTTTTTTAATCTCACTGTGATTTTGGCGTTAATCTACATTAATCTAGATTAAAGAGGCTCATTTGAATTCTGCCGAATGCATTCAGAATATTTGTGCTACCCAAATAATGACTAAAAGTAAGTCTTTGAGAACGGGTTTCTCAAGCCAGGTGGCGCATTAGACCAGGAGCTCATCTCCTGTTTCCAAAATGCATCACAAACTGCTTGAGAAAGCTGTTCTACTATGATAATTCGTGATGAAAATAAATTATGTTCAATAAGATGTACTTGTGTTTCTTATATACTAGTGTAATAATTGGACGCTGTTCCTATTGGTCCAGAAGACAAAAGTTAATAATACCGTTTATATACCTCCTGAAAGTTCGCAGAGGTACATAAATGGTCTGCTCGGCAACAAAGTAGCCTAAATTGCCCCAAAAAAACCTAAAACAACCAAATATGGTTTCTGCACAGGTCTGCAAACGCCCCGCAATCGCTTCCCGTTTTAAAGAAGTATCTGAAGCAGACAGAAGACGAATTGATGTTGTTGATATGTTGCCTTGGAGGTGTAGTGACGTCACCAGTGCAAGTGCAGCTGATTGCTCTGACAACATGGCGTCTGCTCCAGATTTGACGTGTTTGATTTGTGATCTTCCCACGTGTTGTTGTAGTATATAAGAAACCAAATGTTTACTCCTCGACAGGTCAGCAAACGCTTTGTCTCCACGATTTGTTTGTAAACAAACAAACCTAACAAACGTTTTAACAAATCTCGGTTTACAAAGGCGTTTGCAGACCTGTCGAGGAGTAAACATTTGCTGTTTATTAACTGTTTATTAGATTAGTTAGCGATAGAGCTGTGCTGACGGGCTTGCCTCGGTTGCACTCAAACATCGTAGTTTGACGACGACTCTTCCCCTGCGCTACATCAGTGCTTTGGCCTAGCATCTTCCGCATTAGCTAAGGGATGGTTTGCGTTTAGGTGGTATTTGAAACTGGAAGAACTCCTACAGTCAACTAATTTCTCATAGCACAAGGTACAAACAACCTTAGTCTTGTCGAGGTTTCCATTGGGAAGCTTCTTAAAAATACGTTTTCCCTGAAGCAAACCAGGCGGCTTCATAGCTGCATCCATGTTAGCACGTCACGTTTGATGTGATAATTTCATACACGAGGCATACACACAGGTTCGAAGACTCGTTCTCGTTCTCGTTCCCTACAGTACAATTCGGCTAGGTATACATCCGCGCTAAAATATCAAGGTGAAAGTAATCATAGCTTGCATAGTATAGACTCCCAACCCAACTTTGAGAATAGATTAGCGGCGATATTTTTTTTATCGCCGATAAGAGTCCGGCGGCGTTAACGCTGATAACGGCCCACCACTATTCAAAATACACATTCAGTTGAATTAGACTGCTTATAGGTAACGTTGAATCAAAGGTGCTTGTGCCATTTTAACGATGCATGATACATTTTTACTCTTGATCAGATTTATGCTCCTGTTCTCAAACCAGCACATACATTTATTAAAAGTGAATCTGTTCAATTTCCGCCTAGCTCTTATTGGCTAAAAAAAACTCAGACTACTTCCTCACATATAATATAGGACATTTATATAAATACCTGACCATCTGGTTTGTGCTTGGAACTTCATTTTGATACAGTTAAAATCAGATATAACGTTTTCTTGTAGACCAGGGCTGCGTTTCCCGAAAGCGTATTAAGCCTAAATTGATTGTAGAATCCATCGTACGACGAATCTTAGTTTTACGGGCCGTTCCCAAAGACACCGTAGCTAAAGTATCTCTTGAAAATTCGTAGCTCTTGAAATCGCATAGATTAGCCTACTCCTTCCGAAATGTTTGGGAAACGCACGTAAGAAATATAGATGGTTTTGTTATTGTCCTATCATTGCTACGATCCATCGTTATCGGGAAACGCAGCCCTGGTTGTCCTGAAATCTGGTGACATACTTATATATTTGAGATTGGTAAGAGGAGTTTGTTGGGTTTGAGGACACATCCATCTACATGTGTGAAGTTGCACTGTGCAACATTTTAGTAAAACACCAATCCTTGAAATTATGTCCTGCTTGCACGGATTGGAAAACGTGGGGCCCTAACCAAATGAAAAGTGAGCTAACCCACCCTACCTTCCTCCTCCTTAGCTCCACAGTGTGCTGTGGGTGGGGGACAAGGCTGTCCTGTACACCCTCACTTCCTCCAGACTGAATAAGTGGGAGATGGAGGAGAGCTCTGAGGTGCAGGTCCTGAGCTGGAACACCAATCCTGCCCTTACAGAGAGTATCAGAGATTCCGTTTGGGTAGGTGATACTACTAGTATGACATTCTAGGGCTGGGCGATATGACGATATATATTGTGTGACAATAGAAAAACATTTATCGTTTCATATTATGACCTATCTTTGTTGCACAAACCCCCTTCGTTACGGCAATATTTGTCGTAACGAAATATTAACCTGACCATGATCCGCTGCCCCCTCCTCCCCCAGTTACTGCGCACTCACTTTTAACAAATATATTTTTTAGACTGCTACACATGTTGTACATCATTGGAAAGCTACAATTCTTGTGCTTGTAGATATGTAAACCATTTCAAGATCGAGTCACAACAACAAGTATAGTCAACGTCTTTGTCCAGTCACCAATTTGTAGACAATGCCAAAGCCAAACGTCTCTACTTACCCTCAAAGGTTCAGTGTTGTCCAGGTATGCAAACAACCCATCAAAACTTGATCTCTGTACATTCCCAAGGGTCCAAAGTATCTAACCATGTCAAGTAGTTCGTCCAAATACAATGTTTTACATTCATAAATAGCCATTATCCTTTGTTTCATTATGCAAGTTAGCCGACGGAAGAAACAACTTGTTCACATAAAAGTGGTCTTCAGTGGTCTTTAAGGCCCAGATCCTTCAGAAGAGGATCTGGGCATGCGGAACCATCCGCACAAACAGAATTGGATTCCCGAAAACAAAAGTGAACAGTTTGGATACAAAATCTCCCCGTGGCAGTATTCGCTGGATCAGGAACGACTCCCTCCACTTTGTCCAGTGGCGAGACACAAGGGATGTCTTCCTGTGTTCAACGCTCCACACGGCAAATGCACAGGACACGGTGCAGAGGAGGGTCAAAGATGCAGATCAGCACTGGGTACTGAAAGACATCCCAGTTACGCCAGTGATAAAGGACTACAACCAGTGCATGTCGGTCACCTGACAACACATGGGATATGGCTTTGGCCTGTTCTAGCACCCTGGCGACCATTTTTTCTTTGGATCCCCATCTTGTTGGGCACTCAGTTATGAGGGTGTGCTCAGGAAGTTTGAGCTCCCTCTGTGCCTCAGTCATTGCTGCTTTCTTCTTCCAACTGTGGGAGAAGTGCCCCACCAGCTTGGACAGCCCTATTGCTCTCGACACTGATGATGACACTGTCATCCTTGAGCGCATTTTCTTGAAAAATAAATACATGAAAAGTGTAATTCATACAATTTAAGTTGTTTGATACAAGGGCAACGCTATCACCATTACAAACACTTACGTTGTCTCTATCACTCTGAAAACAGTGTTTCACTCTCTCACACACACAAACACAAACTTACCAATGGCAAGATGTAATCTGTGCCCAAAACACTGGACCATATTTGCCGCGTTGTCTGTCGTAATGCAGACAAGGTTCTTTTCGAGGAGATCACAGCTGGCAAGCCCCTCAGGCCAGCTGCGATATTTTCCCCTGTGTGGTTGTCTGGGAAGTAGGAAGTTTGAAGGCAGCGAGCATTGAGGTCGAAGTCTTCAGTAATAAAATGCACCGTAAGACGCCTATCCATTGTTTTAATCAAAGCCGTGAACCCAGGCCTGGTCACCGTATTGAGGGGCATCATGTCTTTGTAGATGAACTCGGTTATTGCTCGTGTCATTTCCAAGTGTCGTTTAGAAGTACGTGGATAAGGAGTAAGGCTTTCAAATATTTCAGTCAGTGTGCCCCGTCGGTTGGTATTAGGCTGATTTGTGATGTTCGGCATTTTTGCAACGCAACCGCCGTACAAGGTTTCGCAGCCTTTGCGATTACAAAATCTACTTTGTCACATTGCGATATAATCGCAAATGCAATTAATCATTCAGCCCTAGTATGCAAATAGTTTGTGTCTTATATAAACTGCTTTTCCACAATAGCACTTGTTTTGACTCTTATATGCACAAAGTTTAGTTTCAAGAAGGTAAAAAGCACTGTAATGCTTCAGTTACTCTGTTTCAGCAACACTAATGGTGAATCTGAATATGGGATATGATAGCCCCAAGTGTCACCTTTCATTAGAGCCCAAACCTATGACTGTAGGTGAAAGAGTTCAAAAGTTGTAGCCTTTTTATGATGGGTATGTGGCCATGGTTACCCAGGGTCCTTTTGGAGTCTCCAAAGGGCACTTATAGAAAACGCCTGGATGTACCCTTAGAAAAACATGTGTATAACATTCGATTTTCATGGTATTATATTCGACTTTTGAGTTGAATTGGGTAAGGCCTCAAGCTGTGGTCCAATGCTGTCTTCCAGCTAATATCTACCACCTCAAAACAAAATCTAGGCGGACTTAGAAACTTTCAATATCCTTGTGTTCAAGCCTCTATTACTCAACACCAGTAGGACTTACAGGGGTCCTGACAACAGGGGAAATAACTTCAGTGTCAGCTTTTAAAAGAGACCATTTACATGCATGTACTCCAAATGGTTCAAGAACAGCTTTCAATTTACTTTGGGTATGCTGTTTAGGCGTTTTCAGGCAAATTTAACTGGATTTTTAAAAGGTTAAAAGAGAAATTAAAACAGGTTGCACCACAACAATTATCTGCACTTGCACAAATGTATTTTGAGGTCGCACAGAATACGTTTCGGAAGCATATGCTTTCGAGCCTTGATAAAGGTGAAAAATAGAATATAAGTAAGTACTTTTTATATGTCAAGTAGCCTATATAATTGGATGTGCTCAAGCCTTTGGCGAGCACAACCATTGTTCTCTAGTTACCCTCTAGTTCTAATTGTAATAAGAAATTGGCCTCCATATGGTCATTTTATATAGACCACATGTGTCAAACTCAAGGCCCGCCACGTCATTTTATGTGGCCCACGGAAGCTATGCTGCTTTACAGCATGGATTTACCATAAACTACATCTCTTACAATGCATTTTGATTATGTTACGGCAAAGTGATGACATCCCGTGTCTAGAAAGCAGTGTATACACATCAGTGTATACCTAGTTTAAAGGCCATATGGCAGGTTAAACACTACTGTTGATTAATGGGTACATGAAGCACTCAAGACATATCATTTAAAATATCGCCAAATGGTGTTAAAGACCAATTTTTGGTGTTAGCATTAGCATATTAGCGCAAATCGGCGATGACGTCACGTTGGGGAGTCGTGGAGGAGAGAAGCCTCAGCCTAGTACTAGAACTATGGCGACTGACTGGGATGAAGAAGAGGTGGCAAAAACCACTAGTGTATGATGGTGTATGAGAGGGCAAATGAGGAATTGCCGAGACCTGATGGCCGTCAAAGCCAATTAAATGGATGGTCCGAGGAGAATGAGTGGAGAGTTGAAGTGTCCTGGTGAGTTGCTACCATTTAGCAACGCAGCAACGATCTCTGGAGCTAGTCTACGAACAGCAGTGCACATATACAATTTTCTTTTACTGTCAGTGAATAGCACCGAGTGAAAGTCAACGTTTTCTTTATATCTAGTGAGAGTGATCATTCAGGGCCTGACATTAAATTTTTGAGGCACTTGTCCTTATGACAAGTAGCCCTACATTTACGTTTCACTTTTCCATGCACAAAAGTCACGTCCGGGTAAAGATGGTGCCTTTGACCAACGCAGATGAGCTGTAATATTAAAATGATAACAATTGAGGTGTTATAAAAAAACAGGTAACATTAAACATTTACACAATTTCTGCAGAATGAAACACTTTCTGTTAGGTACTGTATTGCAGCTTTGTCCCAATATCTCTACAGACCATGCAGCTAATTTAATGCTCAACACTTGAACGGGGACTTATTACTTGAAAGAGGAATTACTGCGTCTTCTCAGTTACACTATCAGGGCTTGGAAATACTATGACTTGCAAAACTAGGCAAATGGCTAGTAGAACATAACATTTCAACATAATTTCAGTAAATCAAACAGCTGCAAAACCCAGTGAAATGTTATATACAGCTAGCAAACTAACATTAGCTAGCCTCGCTAAAGACATTGGCTAACTCAACTTTGGTAGGCTATCCTCAGTATTTGCAAGCTGGCCAGTGCAAGTACAGTAACATGGCATTTTATTTTGTTTGAGTTTAAACTTGTCCAGTGGGGCAGATACATTTCTCTGCCCTACAAAAAAAAATCCACTTGTCCCGGACAATCATGTCGTTAGCTGTAGTTCAGATAAGTAGACTAGTACTACCGGTAAACTTATCTAGATTTAGAAAGAAGACATAATGCTAGCTATGGGCTAACTTGCTAGTCCCACCTAGAAATCCCCAATTAAATATTTTCCCCGACGTTGTAAACACATTTCCGATTAGATGTCCCACGTTTTGATGGTACTAGCAGAGACCATATTAGACATTCTCTGGGACTAGCCTAGTGTTTATTTCTAATCGATTTCAATGGTCTCTAAGCGGGCTTTGGTCAGTCGTCTCCCCAACGTATTATATTCCGTTTTGTGACACCCAACAACATCAAATACAATGGATAACAGTTTAAATGTTTATTACCAACAAGCAAATAGCGCAAATTTGTTGGAAAAATAAACCTGCCATATGGCCTTTAACTAGGTGAAGGCGAGCATGCAAACGTACCCCATGCACATTTTCAGCCAAGATCCTCTGGCATTCAACCCAAGTTGGTATCGCTCTCGAACTTAGTTAGAGTACTCAGCCAAGCTAGCATGTTTCTGCTTCCCCTGTTGACAATTTGGAGCCAGAAATGGTAAAGACATCACCTTTACTAGACAAGGTTTTACCAATTGGAAAAAAAAAATATTTGACATAAAGCTCAAAAAGCTATTCTGCGCTCAAATGAAGGGCAAAAAACACCCGCTCGCATTGTGTTTAAGTCCATATCTAGCATCACAACAAACCCAGAGTACGTCCTAGGTTTGGGCTAATCCTTGAATTTTTATCAGGCCTGGCTCCACACTTGATTAACCCTGGGATCGATGAGCAGTCTCAAAAATGGTAGGCCGATCAATATAAGAAATAATACGACCCCTTCCATAATCATGATACCCCCCAAAAATGTTCACTGCACCCCCAGTCAAGGCAGGCTGCATCGGCCCTGGATGGAAGGCAGTTTCAATAAAGATGGGAAAGCGAATGTTTGTGCTTCAAGGAGAAAAACCAGTAACTGAACTGTGATTTGCAGCACTGAGAATCGCTCACTAGGATAAGTTGGTGTCCTGGCAACTGCAACGTCAGAGGTTCGAATCCAGCCAAAGCCGACAAGCTTGTCATGTCTCTGATTCTCTGTTTAGCGAGACCTAAAGCCACTGCAAAGGAAGCAAGGTACACAGGGTGTACCTTGGACTCAGGGAGTCAGTTGGCTGAGCGGTGAGGGAGTCGGGCTAGTAATCCGAAGGTTGCCAGTTCGATTCCCGGTCATGCCAACTGACGTTGTGTCCTTGGGCAAGGCACTTCACCCAACTTGCCTCGGGGGAATGTCCCTGTACTTACTGTAAGTCGCTCTGGATAAGAGCGTCTGCTAAATGACTAAATGTAAATGTACACCGCAGTCGCTAGCTACCTGTAGTCAAGCTACAAGCTATAGTCAATGCAATCCTCACACAAACTATCAATGATTTTAGATTTTCGAAACCGTTTGTCCGGTACAGCCAATCAAAATCGGCAGCAGAGCCGCCAAACAAAGTTGTTTCGTATCTCAGCAAATCTTTGATGGATTCACGCCAAACTTGCTGCGTGTACTCGGAACACTGTTCTGAAGATGTCGAAAGTCTCTTCTGGGTCATCTGACCTGCTTGGCCACCCCATTTGCTGCTTGCAGCTATATTTTTTAGTGTTATTGTTATCGGTCCGATAAGAAAATGTGTTCGATAAATTGTTGATTATTTACGCCCATTGAACCACTTTTTTCTTTCAGGCAATATATTTTAATGATATAAAAGAAAGTCGGCCATAGGAATGTATAATTAATTGTAAAATGTAAGAATTCTGTTCATTTTGGTAAAAGAAAGATCTAGATGTTTATGCAGTTAAGGTTTTAATAACATTTACATTTAGGGTGCTTTCACACCTGACATGTTTGGTCCGTTTCAATCGGACCATGGTTCGTTTTCTCTGAAAGTCCGGTTCGTTTGGAGAAGTGAGAACCAATTTTTAATGCTTTAATTAGCATTAAAAATCAAATGCTAATAAACAATATTTTATCTTTTTAATTATTATTATTTTTAGGGGTGCTAAAATATTTAGGAGTGGTTGATTAAGGAGTGGTTGAGCACCCCTAAAAAGGGTCTAAAATCGCCACTGATATATGCTATACGAAAATGTCTTATCCATAAGACAGACTGACCCATATTTTAAAAGTCACAAGCCTTCGCGACCCAAGCCAATAGACATTATTCGTAAATCACAAAATTAAGGTGGATTTGACCATTATTGAACAATAAGGATGATATTTTATTGTTATTTTATTGTTATTTCAGAACTTGTAGGCCTACTGCCATTGTTAATAAACTATCTCAGACTGAGTGATCACTTCTCGCTGAACAATTGAACCAGCAATATTTAAAGAAAGTATCCATTAAGTGCCTAATTGGACATTAAATGTAGGCTATAAAAAAACATATAGCCCATTTCTTCTTATTTTCAACATTCATTTGAACCAGAAATATTGCAACAAAATGTAATAATTACAAAAAGATTACAAATTATACAAAACATGTTGTACCATTTCAACATTGCTAATGGGATAGGTGGGCCTGTCTGCGTTTTTGTTGTGCGTTTCAGTCTGTGCATGCAGGAGGAGAGCGCAACACGCATATCAGGCGCAGCATTGAGTCTGTTTCTGTGCTTTGTCTTCATTTTTGTGAGCACAGAAAATCCCAATTCTCACATGTACGTGGTAGTGAAAGGAATAAGCATAGAAATACTGGCCCTACTGAGAACAGGATATTCTGACGAAATGCTTATCCAGAATGATAAGGTCACAGATCCATAGCGTCAATGCGATCGCAGCTGAGCTGCAACAACTCAGTTTCTTCTGCAGGTCTAAGCGTCAACTCAAGCAAAGCCTCAGGACTCTCAAATTCGAAGGGATTTTGCATCTACCTTTTATCATTCAGAATGGCATACCTCTCTGTTGGAAAATAGCGATCAAAGTTCTCAATAAGCGCAACAACATGAGTTTGAATAGGCGCAGACGGCTGCTGGTCTTTCAAATAGGGGAAGCTCATTTTCGGCCTAAATATATATATTTTAAATTAATTTTCTAGTTCACTGGCTAGTTCACCCCTACGACACTAGCCTAGCCTACTGTATATGAATGAATGAAGGAACGATCAACAAAACAATATTAAACTCGAGGAAAATGTGGGAATTAGGTTAAACTGAAACAAGGCATGTGGTGTAGCTATAATTGTATGAAATGTATGATGAAAATTTGCAAGCAACTTCGCCAAGCAAATACCAAGAAATAGGTTGCAGCAGTTTGTCTTTCGACTACACTTACAGAATCCGCGATGGGACTGAGCTTGAATAGCTTCGGTGACTTTTTATAGTACAAAATTACTGTCAATCAAAAGGAGACGCAGTCTTTCGACAGACCCTCCAATCATCACGCGGAAGCCCAGCGTCCAGGCCGACCCACTCCTCCATTCACCCCCAGAGACGCTGAGCGTCCATGGGCGGGACATAATTGCAGCATATATCCAATGACCGTATAGTTTCGAAGCACTGAAAAAAACTGTTCAAAGCTGCCCCATTGAAGTCCATGGAAGCTGAGCTTCAACAGGGAAATGCACTGTGGCGCTACTGGAATGTATGAGAAGGAAATCAGTCAGACGAAATGCTAATATATGTATCTGATTCTGAATGAACTCGTCTTCAATATGAACGTGTTCAAACGCATTTAAAATGTTAACACAATAGTAAATATTTGACCATTATTTGTTTAAGAAATCGCCACTGGCAGAGATGCAGATCGTGACAAGGCCCAGTCTTTGGGAAACAATGATCTAGGCTATTAATTGTGCTCTCAAAGCAGGGCTCCAGACTGCGACCAAATGGTCGCATTTTGCGACCAATTTTTGAGACAGTGCAAGCATTTTTTACAAGTACTCGCGCATGTGCGACCAATAGTGATGGGAAGTTCGGATCATTTTACTGATTCGGTTCTTTGAATCTTGTTCAGTAAAATGAACAAATCTTTTTTCGAGTCATTCGTTCATTTCAACGGGGGGGGGAGGGGGGAGGCATCACGCATCATATTCTCATGTAGGTTAGTGCATGACATGTGCATCAGCAGATACTATTTTAAAAGAAATTCCTGCATTAAAATAATGTATCATGACAGTTTGTATGATTTGGTCATTTATTATCACACTAGCATTTAATTATTACGGCAAACAATTACACTGCACTAAACTGTAAGTGTAAATATAAAGTGCAAATAACAAAACCAGTCAGTATGATGACTTGAGCGAATATCATTCACGTCTTAATAAAACAGCGGCCACGCGAAAGGGAATGAGGAAACCGTTTCCTGTACTAAAAAATACAATGCGGGTCACTTGAAAAAAGGATCCAGAGACTCGTAGAAAGACCGAGTCGGGAAATGAACGAACCGTTTGTTTCCTCCAGTACAGAGCCTATGCAGGTCACGTGAAAAATGATCCAAAGACTCGTAGAAAGACCGAGTCGGGAAATGAACGAATCGTTCGTTTCCTCTAGCTACCACTACAGAGCCTATGCAGGTCACGTGAAAAATGATCCAAAGACTCGTACCCTCTCTTTGAGAGGACTCGTTACTCCCAAGTCCTTGTAAAGATTCGTTAAAAATGAACGAATCGTTCACGATCGACACATCACTAGCGACCAACAAATTTGGAATTTATTGGGTGTACACAATGTCAGCACACGTTAGCAACGACGCATAGATACCACGTTCTAGTAAGACAGCCATATCAGCGAGCCCTCAGCATTAGTACTGTAGCTAAAAGTCTTGGAATGTTTAGGCTATTTTTCGCTAGGTTCCTACGAACATGTGTTTATCTGCCAGACAAGTGGGTTCCCCTTCGTTCTTTTGGTGAGCTGTCTCACGACCCCTTCTTACCCGGTGTCATGGAGCCGAGCAGCTAAATACTTATTTAGCACTAGCGTTGTTAACTACTGTATCCCTGCATGTGTTTGCGCTGTTGCTCAGCAAGTGTGGTGTAGGACAGGGGCGATTCTAGGATCAGACCTTAAGGGGTGCTCAGCCCCCAATGAGAATGTGACATGAATACAGTGCCTTGCAAAGGTGCTAAACCCCCTTGCTAATAAATCCCTAATTTCACTGGATAACAATTAATTCATTTATGTATTATTATGCAAAATATTGCATGAATGAAAAAACTAAGGACTACCAGCATCAAATGATAATAAACGATAATAATTGTTATTTTTGTATTATTATTTTTAGGGGTGCTGAGATGAAATTTAGGGTGCTTGAGCACCCCTAAAAAGGGTCTAAAATCGCCCCTTCTAGGAGGACTGATTGATAAGTGCATCATACATTTAAGGCATAGCTAAGACTTGCATACAGTACATAATGTCACATTAGATAATGTATTTAAACTCAAGCTTGTGTGGCGCGTCGCTGTATATCAGTTGTAAAAATGACCCATCTGCAACCGACGTAAGCACACCCCACAATTTCCCCAGAAATTGTACCCTCTCTAGTTACATTAATAATTGCATTGCAGGTCGATTTTAAAGGTGTGCCTCTAAATTTTCTGCTTGAGCTCCTATAATTTTCAGTCAGGGGCTACGGTGCTCCTAGTAAAAAAAGTTTGTCTGGAGCCCTGTCTCAAAGTGCACCTGATTGATGCGTTTAACTTTAAAATGTAATACATTTCCTTCCGGGGGAGCATGCCCCACCAGACCCCCCTAGATGGTCGGGGGTTCGCCGTATCCTTCTCACCTTTTTTACCCCTGACCTGTTTGCATGCCTGTATTGGGATATGAAAGGACCTACAGGATGCGAGATTTTGGTGATATCACACAGCCCCAGAACAGTATGGATACTGTTTATTCGGTGGTTATGCTTATGACGATAGTTAGAATATAGAACTCACATTCACAAAGAAGGTGGGTTAGAAAATTGTCTTGTAACTAGATTAAATTCTGAAATATGAACTTTTGAAGAACTTACCGATAAATGTGTGCTGTTCAAACTAACAATATTCTTCTGTTTATTGCTAATCAGGGGTCTGAGAGCAACTATGAGGAAATAAAGGAAGGTGTGAAAGTGGTTTACCTGGACATGCAGCTCAGTCAGTGAGTATTAATTCTAAATTAAGAACCATTACCTGGTTGTTGCCATTAACCAAATACGTTCAGGACACTTCCATATAACCCCAAAAAGTCTGGGGAATTTTACGAGTATTTATTTGATTAAAATGTCAAGTATATTTTCTATGATAGCAAAAAGCTATCAGCTTTGTTTCTTGTCTACACATTTACAATATTATATTTTACGGATACGTGTACACTTAAGTTTCTTGTCCATAAACCTGTGCAGTTTGACGGTTAACCCAAATATATAAACTTTTTCCAAATGTGTATGTGACTTCTGAATTGAAGGAGTTTAATCCCCCTTGATACTTTGTATGGTAGGAATGGTCTGGTGGTGTTAGCAGCTGCATGGCACCCGTCTGATGTGCCCTGCCTGGCATATTTTTGCCTGGTCACCTTGCTGGATAATGGCACCAACATCTCTGACGAACTGTCAGTGGAGGTCACCAAGTTCAACCCACCGTTCCATGTGAGACCTCATGAGTCTTAGAGATTTCATTCTCTTGTGTGGTTTATAAAATGTTTCTTACCACTTTCAAGTATGAGGCACTTTGAACTGCCCTCAATGCAAACTCCGTGTTTGTCCCCTCAGGCAAATGAAAGAGGATGTTTTTACTGTAAAGCCCCAATGAATTGCCAGCTGGAAAATGTGCAGGAAAAACAAATTCACTGAACTAAAATAAGACTAGCACAAACTATTTGATTTAAAAAATATATGTCTTTACTTACTAACAGATCTGTTACGTTGCATTTGTAAAAACAACCAAACATTTAATTTTTGATTGCTGATACGTTCTGTTCCACAGAGTGAAGATGCTCTCCAGACCACTAGGTTGGTGTTACCGAGAGCCTCTAGCACTGCAGCCTTTCTCTACAATGATGAGTTGGTGTTCGCCTGCTCTACAGGCACAGGCAGAGGAGGTCTGCCTGAGGAGAAAATCCTCTTCACCTCTCCTGGTAGGAGCTACAGAAGATCCCTTTTCACATTAGATGTTCATATATGACAGGAGTACTCTTAACTGGGAGTACTCCTGTCCTGTGGGCAAATAGAATGCCATTATTCAATCAATGCAGTGACTCAACGCCACTAGACATGTTCCTGCGTTTACAGATGTTTCTTCTTTGACAAGACACAAACTCGAGCCTACGTGTGACCTGCCAATATGTCCCTTCTTTGCACGTTGTATTGCACAATGCAAAAAAATGCAGCCCACAAATGTGTATGATGTTGCTGTTACGATATGTCGTCAATTGTGCTGCTCTGTGCTATGCACTACTGTTATTGGGATGTTATTTTAAAGGTGTGTTCTTTTGTATTATATTTGGTGCACTGAGTTAGGCTATCAAATTTCAAAGCATTTCTTGAGTTTCATCCTTCTGCCATTGGAGTTGCATTTCTCCAGTTTATGTGCGTACGCAGGGCTCAAAGTTTTCATCTACCTGTCAAGTTATTCATAAATCCTAAAGTTTGCTTAGAAAGTGGCTTACACACTACATAAAGGAGGTCTCTGATCCTTGATCTTCTGCTGTCTTGTCTAGATGCAGTTTGTGCGTCGTTTTGGCTAAGTGTGCTAAATGAATAACGCAACTGCTTCACTGCAATTCATTACAAGCCATGTATACTCTGCACTGTTAGCATCTACATTGTGAACTTGACTTGTGAAATCTTTCTCTGTTAGGAGACCACCTTCGAGGTGGGGGCTGCTGTGCCAACCTGCCTGTGTTTTTCTCCCAGAACAGCGGGCTGGTGGCGGTGGTCTCCAGGGAGAGCGCCTCCATCCTGCCAGAGACCATGGAGGACTCCCTATGCTCCTCGCTGGCTGGGGCTGCACCTGAGGTAGGCATGGTTCAAGCATAGCTAGACCCGAGGGGCCAGTGTGAGGAGTATTGAACTAAGGGGCCATGGCAGGTTAAAACTTTATGGCACAGACCAAACAATATGGCACAGACGAAAATGTGTCTAGATCTATCAAAAAATTCCAAAAGTACTGATTTGGAGACATGAGGCACTTTGAATGTTGTTTTTGTAGCTTGTAAAACAAATGATTAAAGGCCTGTTGCTTATTTTTTAGGCAACTGCCATGGAGACTCCTTCCAGAATGGAGTGTGTTGCTCCAGAGGACAAAATTAAACTCCTCAAAGCTGCTTTCCTACAATTCTGTCGGTAAGTGGTATGACAAAGATAATAGGGCCACTTTAAAGTACTGTGCCGGCCATAATAAAATGGCACCTAAATAATTATAAAAACAGGCTGTGGGGGGAAATACATCATCATGTTTGTTTAAAAAAAATCTAACTCTGAAGTCTTTGAGAACTTCAAACTGGTCACCAACCGTCATTTTTGTTGAAAAACTAAAATATAACTTTTTGGCAACAAACAGCAGATTTGGTGGTTGGTTGGTTTGGTGTAATGTTGCAGCTTGTGTAATGGTGTAATTTGGCTTTGTAATATATTCATGCCACAACCTTTTGTCATATGCTGAAAGTAGGTTATGGGTCTTCCAGCTGGACAATGATCTAAAGTTTACAGAAATTATTTGCTGACCATAGAATCAATGGCAATGGTCCTCACAGTCCCCTGACTGAAATTCCATAGAAAACTTGTGGGTTGACAATTTGAACTGAAGAGGACAACTAGCTGATGAACTTCAATTAACAATTTTATCTCAAATATAAAATTGTAGAGTCAAAAGAAAATATTTGAGCACTTTATGGAATATATTTTTCAGGATTCCAAACAAACGTAATCCTAGACTTCACATTTGTTAAGCATTGTAGGTCTAGTATGCTCAAATGGTCTTGGTTAACCCGTGTGATTCCTAAGGTGTGCTGTATTTGCCAGGCATGACGTGGTTGGGGCCCAGACTATGACAGATGAGCTTTTCCCCCCAGAAGGGGAGGGCGATGGGGATCTAGACGCCCTGGTAACCCGCATCAGCCTGGATCTGGTGGAGGACTACCCCGCCTCGGACCCCCGCTGGGCAGAGTCTGTTCCTGAAGGTGAGAGGGAGGGATGGCGAAAAGGTGAGGAGTGGAAAAAGGAGAAGAGGGACAAACTCAAACAAGGAGGGCTGAGGAGGACACAGATGGAATATATTGATTGATTGGAATATATATGGAAATAATTGTGGTGGAGTCATAGATTGAAGAATAAAGAATATACAGTGGGGTGGAATATTAATTATGAAGCACTATTATCAGTTAGGAATTTCATACATTAATATGTATTAGCTGTTTGTACATAAAGCATATGGAAGCATGCAAATGTGGAAAAAATGATAACTTGTGGCCCCCCATGCAAAATGCTGTTTAGCTGCAAAGCCAGCACGGTTCATAGTTGTATTCCAAACAATGTAAATTGTTGCACTGCACTCTGTTGGATTATAAAAAAGGACACCTGCAAAATATGAACTTTGCAGAGTGCCCGGTTCTCGAGATAATAGTTGGAAACTCACTTCCCTAAAATCTAATTCACACAGATACACACACACAACACACACAGATTCCTGGCATTTTTAGAGATAGCAACACCGCCACATTTCTTAGAGGCATGAGGAATGTGTGAGTACACCAAATCCGGAGTAGACGCTTCACTCAGAGCGGTATGTTCGTCAGGTTTTAGCTAAGTTTCGGTGAGTCCAATCAGGTCCAGACTGCATTCAGACATTAGGTCATTAATCAAAAACAGCCTTTGTTGATAGGGATCTGATGTTTTGGATTCCAATATTCCAGTATGAGTTTTTAGTAGCTTTAGTTTTAGGAGATATTTTCTCGGAAATAGTGACATTGTTACAGTTTTTCCCCTAGGTTTACAGCTTTGGGGGCGACCATATAGAGACAGAAAGGACATGCCGTCGTGTAAATAAGATAAATAACATAAGGCCATTTAGTTTGTTTAATAAAAGAGCAAGCTATAGACCTGTTTTATAGGAAAGGTAACCTTCAATGACTTATTTTGTGATCTGGCGCTATTTGGGGAAAAATGGTGCCAAATAGTGCCCCGCCCCCCTAATATAATGGTAGGGGAAACACTGTGTTAGGTGCAAACATAGTGTTATGGGAGAGCGAGGCTGAATACATATTAAATTGGTATGATTCCTAACAATTGAAGGCTGAGATTATTTGAAATTGGAGCGGGGTACTGACACTGCCTCAATGGGGGGAAAAAACACACCAGCTACCACAATGGCTACATTACAAGCTAAGTTATCGGGCCCCAAACAACCCGCAACATGCCTATCAGACTCTCTAAGAGACTGTGGTCTGGCTTGCTCTAGTGAGTGTCAGGCCTGCTCTAAAATAGCTTCAATGTTCCGAGACAAAAGAAAAGCACCTCTCCAGCTCAGGTGGAGCCTGTCACTTTTCAACAAGCCAGGTCTGGCCCAGAAATGAGACCAGTAATCTATAAATCCTAAACCCTGTTCTGTGCAGAAGCGAGCCAGACAGCAGTTAAGAGAGAAAATTCTGCTGTTGATGTCATCACTCCCCCCTAACAGGTAGTGGACTATTACTCGATGCCGACTCATTGAGCAAGGTCACATGCCTGTGCTATATTAACCTCTGTGACCTTTGACTGCCTCAGCCTAACATCATCTGTGCCGACATGTATGACAATATTCCTGTACCTATCATCAATGCGTGCACCATGTGCCTTAGCATTGGCCTTAGCCCTAGTGCTAGCCAGAATCCTAAGAATAGCTTCTATGTCAGAAGTTCTGGCCCCAGGTATGCAGTAAACTATCGCCGGTGGCTCTAATCTAATGTCACAAGTGGTCACCGATCGTTAACGTCTGATGAGGCCACTCCCCCGAGTAGACTAAGTGCCCGGCCGACCGGTTGAACCATAAAGAGGAGAGAAGCGTTTTCTAACCTCAATATGAAGCTCAACCAATAATGCTACCGGACGGGCAACGTGCCCCTGAGGGATAGCAACAAATCCGCTGTGCTGCTAAGGCAAAACCGTATCTTTCGTCACGCTTACTACTCTCTCTCGAGCTACTGGACATGACTCTCCTACTGGTACTTACTATTTTGTAGACTATCCCAACAGCTCAGTCTGTGTTTCTCTTCCATCCCATCCAGAGAGTTCTGGCTTCCCTCTGACCTCCTTAATCATCCTTCACCAGCTGGAGGACAAGATGAAGGCTCATGGCTGCTTCATGGACTTCTTGCTTCAGGTACGGTCGCCCACTGTTGTTTCACAGCGATACACCCACTGTAACTTTAGCTTCACACAGACGAATCTCTCACTGGCAGTATTTGACCAATTTATGTGCAGTAATTTGACATGCACAACTACACACTTTCAACTGACCATATTTGGCATTATGGGCAATTTCACAATTCCTCTCTCTCCCCTCCCTTTGTGTCTGTGTGTCCATCCTGTTCAGGTGGGGCTCCTGGAGCATCTGGGCCAGTCGTCTGTGCGCTCCTTGCCCATGGCCACGCGGCTGCTGCTGTGCGAGCACGCCGAGATGCTGCAGGCCGCCGCCGTGTTGAAAAACCACCACGCCAAGCAGCCCCAGTTGCTCAACCGGGCCATCCTGGCCGCCCTACAGAGGGCCCACAACACCATGCCCCCGAGCCTGACACCCGCAGATGTGTTCTTCAGAGAGGTATGCCTAACTCGCTACGAGTTTGTGTGAACGAGATCCACAAAATGTATGTACACTGCATGCCCAGTTTGAGGTGGACCACCCGTCTCAAAAAGGAATCGCTCTAAAAGCACAAGTAGCTCTGAGGCCGTGGCTCGCTTAGAAAGGTGGGAGACGGCCATTACAGTTACTGAGTATGTTCTTAAGAGAGGTGCACCTAACTCACAGCTCACAATGTATTTATAATATGAACATTTGTATACATCTTACATAAAATGGGCTTAGATTGAGGAGTTAAAAACTTGAGGTTAAAAATATGTCTAAAGTCGGGGGACAGATCAAAGAAATACAGTAATGGAGGCAGTATTTATGTGAATGATATCCACGGAAATGTTTTTTTTTAAAAGAACAAAATATTCAGTAACTGAATTATGAAATAAGACGTTTCTCCAATGGCAAGCATTGTCAGAATTGGTCCAAGCTCAAACAGCTGTAATTCAGTCATATTTTCGTATATCAAGGTGAAACTTTGCACGGTACTTCAGGGGGTTGTCATCTTAAAGCAGGGGTGGGGAACGTCCGGCGCCCTGGCCGTATGCGGCCCGCGAAATCATTTGGGCCCGCCATGGCACTGCAGGCACCATATTATTAGGTGCATTATTCGTTGGCAGCAGCACTATTAATATGTGGAGGAGGACCGTGGAGGTGTGCAGCGTTGTGTACCAATGTACCAAAACAATTTGCGCTCTGCGCGCTCTCATTAAGTGTGGAATTTCTTTCTAGCAAATCAAACCCAGAATACGTCGTTGGTTTGGGCTAAGCCACGAATGTTTACAATGCCTGGCTCCACCCCTGATTAACACTCGGATCGATAAGCAGTCTCAAAAATTGTATCAATATAAAAAATAATCCGATCCATTTCCATAATCATGATACCCCCCCAGATATGTTCACTGCACCCCCATTCAAAGCAGGCTGCATCCGGCCCTGCCAGCTAACATCACAAACCTCACCAAAGAGAAGCAGTTCCAGCCATCACATTAGGGGTGAGTTAATTAAATGTTCGAACAAATATAGCAGGCACATTTTTAAGTTGATAATTCTTTACGGCCCCCAAATGATTTTATAAATATCCAAATGGCCCTTGGCAGAAAAAAGGTTCCCCACCCCAGTCTTAAAGCCTATTAGGTTTATCCATCAGGAATATCCATCATGGTGGACCTTATGGGTCCTTGAGGCTTTTTTGTTCCTCATGAAAGATGAAGCATGTACACCAAGTTTCAGAAGAATTGGAGCAATGGGGTTACAATGCCATTTCTTTGAAAAGTGGACTTTGGGCATGGCCTGTGGCGCCCCCTAAGGTCTGATGTGGGCCATTTTTTGTGTGGGCGTTAGTTGTGGCATGTTGTATCAATGTGCCAAATCTCAAAACGTTTTACCCATGGGTTCATGAGATGGGTTACTAGAATAATATTAATAATACCAACAATTCCAATAGGTTTCCTCCTGAAGGAGGCGCAGCAGTTCTGTCGGTGAAAAAAAACATTGATGGAAGGGGTTAGGGTTTGAATTGTGCTAGCAAACAGACAAGCCACAAACTTTCCAATAACTACGCAGAACAGCATCTGAACACACGCTGTCCAAGGCATTCAGCCTTGTCGCAAACTGTTATAGATTGACCTTACTGGTTTAAGCGCCCATCAGCTAAAAACAGCAATCAGAAACACTATCACCTACAATTGTGTTGAAGTGATGAAACGACAATGAAACAAACCTCGTCCATGAAATCCAGGTTCCTGTTGCATTTACCCTTCATTATGCGGTATAATTTTGGAAACACTTAGGGTTTCCCACACGTGGCAATTTGGCATTCGTGATCTTGTCAAATTGCTCTTACTCTTGGCTCTTGACGAAGGCGGTCGCATTTTTCTCTCCTCCCTTCCCTGCTTGGCTGTGTCTTGTCTTGTCTCAAGATACTCTCTCATCATCACTCTTCGAAACTAGAAGCATGGAATTAATTAGCTGGTCTCTCAATGCTATTGACACCATCTTCTCGAAGAGAAGCTCGGGTTCGGGGGAACCCAACTGTCCGGACGGGACGTTCGCAGCTGGCTACACGATGGACGCGTGGGAGAATTGGCGTGTCGTGTGTCTAGCGGCGCTTTCCGTGGAGGACGTTGAAGACATCTTCATATTCGGAACCATGATTACAGGCTTTCTGCTGTTTTGAATAGGCGCTGGCTTTGTATATCGTAAAATCAAGGAAACGGCTGCAGCCGTCAAAAGCCCCGTTAGGCTGCCCGATATGATTGATGCGGTGGGCAGAGTTGTTGGAGCTCAGTCTGTGAACTTACAACGCAGCATTGATTACAACAGGGATAAGTTTGCGGCTCTGCAAAGGAAGATGGAGGACTTGGAGACCTTCCTGAAGGGTGGACGCGAAAATTGAGTTGCGGCTACTCGTCAAAACAACTACCCCAATCTTATCCTCTTTCGGCCCCGTAACCAGCACAAGCCCTGGCCAAGGTAGTCGCTGGAAAACAACTCCCCTGGAGAGCGCTGAAGCGAGACTATCTTGCTCCTCCCTTCCCCCCCCCCCACCCACCGACATCTGTGGTTTGGTCTCTTCCCGGGTCATGACCAAGGATGTCTCCTGGCCAACACAATCTGCATAGGGAGAATCGGACTGATTGTGGCCTAGGTCAAGGGCGCCAACCCAGACCTACTCACACATTAACTTTCACCTACTACAGATATCACCACCCCCCCACCCCCATCCAACGCCTTCGCCTGCTTGTTTCCCCAGGGTGGCTGGCGGATCTGTGTCCAGCGCCTACCATGGCTGCAGGTCCAGATGCTGCTTGTATACCTCCCCCCCCCCACTCCCCGTTGCAAGTATCGTGTTTTTGTAAATGTTGTTGTGCTTATGTGCTGAGGTTTTTGTCTGTTCCCACACTGTACTCCTCTAGGAGCATTGTCTGGGTGTTGCCTTTTTCTCTCCTCCTCTCTCCTCATGTTATGCTGTAACTTTCTAGTTGGCGCCGAAAATGGCTGTCTAGGTAGGCTCTCCTGCCAAAGTAAATTCCTTGTCTGTGCAAACTTTCATGGCGAATAAAAACCCATTCTGATTCTGATTGGACGTTGTTCGTTACAAATAATTTTTCACAAATCTAAATCAAACACACTATTTAACTTATTGCGTGCATTTGTGTACAGGTGTCTCAGATCTCCTCAATCTTCGAGTGTCTCCTGGAAGAAGAGGAGAAGAGCCTGAAAGAGAACCCAACGGATTCTGCAAACTGGGCCGATGTAGTGCTTAGTGTCAACACAATCATTAAGGTTCCCCTCCCAAAACAAGTGTTGTAGGATTCAGGGATTTTTAGCCGTGCGTGATAGTGTGTTCTCCTTTCGGGAAGTTTTTGTAAAGTGCAGCTGGATTAGAGTGTGTTCATTACTGTGTTCTGGATGTGTTGCTGTCAAGGACATGCTGCAAGCTGCAGGGCAGTACAGGGAGACCAAGGCTTCCGTCTACAGAGCGCCTGAGAACGCCCCTGCTGAACCTGAATACATTCCATGGACAGGTAGGATCACACTGCACACAGGCTCACTCACCTCACACACAGATACCTTCTGTCTAGGGCTGCAACGATTAGTCGACATTATCGACAACGTTGACATAAAAAAATTGTCTACATATTTCTGTTGTCGACAAATCGT
This sequence comes from Osmerus mordax, assembly GCF_038355195.1. Taxonomy (NCBI): domain Eukaryota; kingdom Metazoa; phylum Chordata; class Actinopteri; order Osmeriformes; family Osmeridae; genus Osmerus; species Osmerus mordax. The sequence continues at coordinate 2,144,255 of NC_090070.1, forward strand.
TTGATCTCATAGGACCTATTTTAAGTGCCTGCAATAACGTGATTTGACCAGTGCGGTGCTGTAGCGCTAGACTAATGCAGCCCTCCCGTATGCTATCCAATAAAAGAAAACAGCGCTAAAATGTCAGCGTGCAAACGGAGCAGAACAAGTCGCGTCACTAAAAATACTGTCATCTGTAATGTGTGCAAGGCGGAACTTGCTTTCCATGGGAGCACAACGTGCATGCTGGAACATTTAAAAAGGAAACATCCTGGCACGAGAGGAGATGGAAACGGTGAGGAGTGTGCTCCAGCTGGAACCAAGGCTGGACTGGCCATCTGGCATACCGGGCCGACGCATTTTGGGGCCGAATCCCCGATATAATTTGTATGCTTTTTATTTTTTTTGTCTGGCCGGCCGGCCCAAAAAGAACTGACAGCGGCCCATTGGTTAATTTTCTTTATTGGCACTGGCCTGACCCAATCAAATCCAGGAACCCCCTTCCCCTGAATCATGATATCGCCTCCCGCAGGCCTTGAGACACGAGCTGTTGGCTAATGCGTATGCTGGTTTAGCATCGTTAAAGTTTTGCATCGCTAAAATGGAGAAACATTTAGTAATTTAGCAGACGCTCTTATCCAGAGTGAGAGAGAAACGACTACCAAAGCGCAAGGGAGGTACAGAAAAGTTAAGGGAGAAAAAGATAACAAATCTACAGGTGAATGCCACAAAATGTGCAAAAATTTCGAACATGTTTTGGGGGGGCTTTAGCTGCTTCAACATCAGCATTACCTGTAGAGGAAGGAGGAGAGGTGGCTGTCTCAGAGAGGCCGAAACATGGCTTCTTCCCTGACTCTGTCAGTAGCCTGAGGAGCAGGAGAGTGACCATGACAGGGCCATGGGAGCGAGTGAGGAAAAGATGGAAAAAAAGAGTAGTTGACAACGTGGTAAGGAGTAGGCAAATTAACAGGGATTTAGGAAGGGAGGGATGTTGTGTGTGTGTTTGTATTGTATTTAGCAGATACTTTTGTCCAAAGCCACAAAATATGAATCTTACAATAATTTCAATTAACAGTAAACAGTTTTAGAAGTTGCTAAGCCAATATTAAGCAAAATAGTAATAATAACAATACAATATCAAATATCTATGTATATATTGTTTTATACCATATACAAATCATAACTCTAAGAATTAATTCATTATTTAAGTGTAAGATCAACAGATAAGTCTTGAGACCCTTCTTGAAGGATCCAAAACTATCACATGAACGCAGAACACTAGGCAACTCATATTATAGAATGCACGCATATGTAAAGGACTGTCGGCAGGGAATGTGTCTGACCAGTCACGGTGGGTGTGGGCCGCCTGGGACAAAAATGCCAGGGCCGATTTTTATTTTTTTTCCCCAGTCCAGCCATGGCTGGAACTAAGCAAGATGGCCAGTTAGCGACACCCGTTGATAAAAACGCATTGCGCAGTATTTCACGCATACTAACACCGTAGCAACATGTCCACAGACAGCAGTTAGACATGCATTACAGACATAAAGCTAGGAATGTAAACAAATCTCTTAAATTAGGCAGCAGCATTAAGAGCTTCATTTGTAAGACAACAGGGTTATGTTCAATGAAAAACGGTGAGTAATCAGACAAAAAGAGATTAGCTCAAAGTGCAAAGTTTTTTTTCAAAAGCTGAAGTGATTTCCTCGTTTTATTTATTTGTTAGAATAAGTATAACTCAATGTTTTAACAAATTGCAAAAGCTGAAATCATTCAGAGCCTACTGATTAATCAGTGAAAAAATAGATTAGTCGACTAATCGTTCTAATAATCGTTCGATTAGTCGATTATCAAAATAAACGTTTGTTGCAGCCCTACTTCTGTCAAATGCTCCTAAAAACATTTGAAGTGAATATGAGAATAGTTCAAATTATAGGTTTCTTCCTTCTCTCCATTCCCTCCTCTTCCACCTCATCTTCCTCATGTCCTCTTCTCCCCCCTTCTTCTTCCTTCCCCTCCCCCAGCCTCCAGCAACGTACGAGGCGTCATCTCTCGCCAGTACGAGCTCATTCTGCGCCAGGTGTACCCTCAGGCCGACTCGGCGCTTCGCGGTGCCCTGAGCGAGCAGCTGGGGGCACTGTTGGACATCTGCCTGGGCAGCTTTGTAGCCCAGCTGAACTCTCTGGCCCGGCCCGAGTTACAGGAACGCTACAACACCCTGGAGATGGAGTACACCCAGCGACGCTCCCAGCTGCTCTCGCCACTGTGTGAGTGAACACCTCGTCAGGGGAACATCACCAATGCCTCTTCAAACACTTGCCACTGAAATTATACCAAATATAATAATCATTGTTTGTCATATATCTAAGTTAGTTGTAATTGGTAAAACTGATAATATCTTAATTCAGCAAGCGCTTTCTTCCAAAGTGGTGTACAGGGGGTACTGTATTTTTCGGGAAACAATACCCATTTTCTATAACCCGCACCCCACCAGAATAGGAGCTTTGTGTTTGTAAATCGGATTTTAATCCGCACTGAAATATATGCCACACTTGATATGGGAACAATGATACCAAGCAATGCACGAGTAGGCTATAGGCAATCTTACAGCATGCTGTAACACACTTCGGTTGTGGATAGTAGTTATGTCCATGCGTGGCAAAATCCATTGTTATGTCTACAAAATGATTTTAGATATACTATAAATTTAGCTAGCTTGCAAATCCTGAGCATAGCCTACTGAAGTTGAATTAGCTTTATTGAATTATGTTGTTAGCAATGCTAGCTAGTGGTTTGCTACCTGTATATAACATTTCACTGGGTCTTGCAGCTGTTTGATTTACTGAAATTATTATGAAATGTTATGTTCTACTAGCCATTTGCCTACTTTAGCAAGTCACTATTTCCAAGCCCTGATAGTGTAACTGAGACGACACAGTAAATAATTCCTCTTTCAATAAGCCCCTGTTCTAGTGTTTAGCATTAAATTAGCTGCACATTCTGTATCTTGGGACAAAGCCATTTTTTTTTCTAAAACCGGGCTATACGCCGCTTCGAAATATAAGCCATACAACCTCAAGAAAACTGTAAAATCGAGGTACAAGCCGTGGTTTTATTTCCGAAAAATACGATATTTGAGCTTGAGACCTGGATCTGCAGTCAGAATCTCTAAGTATGCGCTGAGCTATACAGATCTTTTTCGTTATGCAACAGAAGACCCTGCTTTTGTAGCAACCATTCATTTCTCAGTGTGTTTTATGTAGGTCTGTTCAATCACATTGTGCCTTTTGCAAACAACTATTACCTGGACTGATTAGACCTACCTTAACGGTACATCGTCATTTGCTACGGTATCAACCTATTGCTCTTTTGCATTACCAGGCCTAGTTTGGCATGGTAGTGTAACTTACACTTATGACACTTACACAACTGATGTTCCAACGGTTAATGAACGGTTGCGTTCCAGTGGAGTTGGGTCAGTACCAGTGGGCGGCAGCACTGGCTGAGAAGTACTGCGACTTTGACATCTTGGTCCAGATGTGTGAGTTAACAGACAACCAGACCAGGCTACAGCACTACATGACCAAGTTTGCTGACCAGGTACTCAAAACATCTCGCACACCACAAAGTTTTCTGTAAACTTGTCATTTGGCAGCCTGTATATCAGGAAGAAGTGGACTTTACGTTGTCACATAATTTTCTTGTAGAACTTTGCAGACTTCCTTTTCCGCTGGTATATGGAGAAGGGGAAGCGAGGGAAGTTGTTGTCTCAGCCCATCGCCCAGCACCAGCAGCTAGCCAGCTTCCTGCAGGCCCACCAACATCTCAGCTGGCTGCATCACATCCATGGCCAGGACTTCCAGAGTGTAAGAAAAACCCTCACCTTTTCATTGCCTGACCTACATCTGTTCGCGCACTCGGCTAGCTTGGTGTCCGACTGCAGTCTGCTTCATGTACAAACAGCATTCTTGAGGGAATCCCTTTAACCTGTGCAGGCTCACAGAACCCTGTACAGCCAGGCCGGCATGGAGACCCGCTACTTTGTGAAGAAGAAGACTTTGATGGCTTTGAGCAAGCTGACTGCCCTGGCCTCAGACATGCCTGAGGCAGCCATGCAGAAACACATTGAAGGTAAAGGCTGAAATTTTACTTTGTAATGAGAACTCCTATATCCCTTGTGTTATCTTCGGGTCATTCTGACCCATCAGTCATTGTGACCCACCATCGTATTGCGACAACTTTACCGCATACAAAAACAAAGTGAAGCATTTTCTTTTAACCGTTGGGCTGTCTCAGACCCCACACATTGCAACGGTTAAAATAAAATTATTTTTATTTGTTTTTGTATTGGGTAAAATTGTGTAAACACAACGATGGTTCGTTATGAACCTTTGGGTCATGTGACCCGAAGGCAGCACAAGGGATATTCTTTCACTTTTAAGCGGTCAAAATGTTATGTTATCTTCTGCATTGTAGCATCCTTTAACCAACAGGCAAATTTCATGGGTGATATAAAACGTATAGATGTGTGTGTGTACCAGACATTGTAGAGCAAGAGAGGTTCCTGTTACACCAGGAGACTCTGCCCAAACAGCTACTGGAGGACAAACAACAGAACCCCAACACCATGCCTCTGCTCAGCGCTCACAACCTGATCAATGTAAGAAACACTCACCATCTACCCCTGCTTAGTGCTCACAGTTTAGTTTGTTTACCTGCAATTTCACATCCCTTTACCTCAATTTAACCACTCAACTGAAACTACAGTTTCTACTTGGACCAACCTCTTTCCTACCTTTCTGCCCTGACACCAGCTGTACATTTGCGATGACAACAGACGAGCTAATGAGTATGACTTTAAGAAGGCTCTGGATCTGCTTGAGTATATAGACAAGGTACCGTCCTCCTTTTCTCAGCACGTTTAGTTGAACCAGTCAGGAGACGTTCAGGGGTCTCTGACAGGCTGTGCTCACTTTGCAGGAGGATGCCGTGGACGTAGAGGCACTCAAGTGTGAGATCCTCTGCAAAGCCCTCAAGAAAGACAAGTAAGAACCCCCATTCTACACAAGTTTTGTCTGTTGACTGCCTATATGAAGTTAAGATGTGGTCAAACAATGGGAGTAGAGGGGAGAGGCTAGGGGTGGAACGGTACACTGAAGTCAAAGTTCGGTTCATACCGCGGTTCAGACATCACGGTTCGGTAAGAGTTCGGTACAACGGAGGGAAAAGCAAAACAAACTAAGTTCCTCTACGACTGAATATGGGCGCATTGAAGATGACATGTAAATTCCAATTGCGTCAGTAATTTTTTTGGCCCTATTTGTATCTAATGGCTGGTTAAGCACTGTAGGGAGGAGAAGTTGGACATTTTTTTTGGTCTCGTTCCAGTGATTGGCACACCTGGGTGATGGCGTCGGATATTTTTAGTCATTTAGCACACGCCAGCGCATATGTTAGCATGTTATATGTATTTCCACTCACATACCCCACAAGTTATGAAAGACAGATTACCTAATTACATTTACATTTAGTCATTTAGCAGACGCTCTTATCCAGAGCAACTTACAGTAAGTACAGGGACATTCTCCCGAAGGCAAGTCTATTAATTACCTAATTAATTACCTAATTTTTTGAATAAAATCGAGCTTGGAGAAATTCCTCAACTCCGTGATATCGGCAGACACCGCTGCTGTCATTTTGACTTGAATTTTGCGGGGATTACGCTTACAATGTAGCTGGTGTAATGACGTTAGCTGCGCAAATGTCCAGTAATATCTCGATTTTAATTGGTTCATGTTTGATACATAACGTAGGTGATTACTGGCATAACATATTTACGTGCAAAGGCACAGCAGAGTTGTGCTTTTCAACGTACATGTTGAAGAATACAGGATCGAAGTGCTTGTCGTCCGCAGTGAACGGACAGTAAAGGCTTATTCTACAAAAAAAAATTGTAGCCTATTTGATTATGCGTAACTGCTACATTTGTCATCGTAACGTAACAATTGGAATAACACACATATTGCATAAACAGTAAAAATACAAGTTTATTAAATAAAATGATTTAATAAACATTTTTACGTTTGAATTTTGGCAGGGTAGGCAGTGCCTACTTTGCGTACCCAGACTGCGCGTCACTGCCCACAACTGCTGAACAATGCCGACACACAGTGCTTGTCTTATCCACCACTCTCTCGCCTGTACTACTGTAACTAAATGGGAAACCGAAGTTTTCCCAAACTTGCAATCTTAAAAAGGCCGGCGGGTCCTCTATCTCTCGTGTGGCGCCACCACTCGCCATACTCGTCCTTAGTGCTGCTAGCTAGCCTATCTCTGACTCACGGCGGTGCCAATCAGAGCTACAGATTAGATGTCCCTAAAGAACATGAGTATCTAACAGTAGTTCCGCATTACATTAATTAATTTGCACGCAAGTTTTATTTATTTTTATACAGTGTATTCTCCGTGTAATTTCATGCACCAAACCGTGACGCCCGTACCGTACGGTTCGGTACGAATACCGTTCCACCCCTAGGAGAGGCTATTATGCTAAATGGAAGTCAAATGTACTACAGCAATCATTCAAAGATACCATCGGGGGTATAACATTTACATTTAGCAGATGCTCTTATCCAGAGCGACTTACAGTAAGTACAGGGACATTCTCCCCGAGGCAAGTAGGGTGGAGTGCCTTGTCCAGGGACACAACGTCTTTTTTTTTTGGGCACGACCGGCAAGCGAACCAGCGACCTTCTGATTACTAGCCTGATTCTCTAACTGCTCAGCCACCTGACTCCCAGAACAACAACTTATCATAGCCTGAAATGTGTTATGTGGTTGTATTGAATAGTTGTAATGACATTGGCCTTTTGTCTCTGTTGACCAAAGCTGGTCATCTTCTGATGGGAATGATGATCCATTGGAGGCTGCCAAGGATAGCATATTTGTAAAGATCCTCCTCAAACTCATTCAAGAAGGTGTGTACTGGCTATTATATTAAATAGAACATTTTATATTTATTTAATTAAATGACTGAGTGTTAATGTTTTTGTTTTTTATATTAAACATTTCTGGTTTATTTTTGGTTTACACTTGTGCGTGACATTCCTAGATGTACTTCTTACATTCTTTCATCATTTCTAGGAGTTCCTCTACAGACTTACCTACCTGATGTTAAAGATCTGCTAGAATATGAGGAATTGGGAAGTTTGAAGTCGAAGCCCTACTTTGAGTTTGTGCTGCGCGCCAACTATGAACATTACCTGCAAGCACAGATTTGACACCTTTACCCGGACACCCACTTCCACAGTTGCACATGGGCACACATTTGTCATCCTTTGATTGACAAGATTGCATTTTTGAAATAAATTGCATATTTCTGTAATTGTTTTTCCAGTTTTTTTGATGGTAGAAACAGGATACACAATTGCACCAATGTACAAACAATATTACTTAGACAGATTGAAAATTACATGATTTTATTTGTTCTATACTGGTACCTAAAGAAAATATTTTAGAAAATTGACTCAAAAAATGACTTTAAGAAAAAGGTAGTTTGGCCATCGAGTACCTGAAAATACCAGCTTGTTAACTATTGAGTATATTGGTTTTTAATAAAGGTAGAAATGATAAGCTATCACTAAGTGAACAACAAACTCATACACATAAAGTAACCCTACAACTGGCTGGTAGTCTCCATATTAGATTTCTTTCGTGGCATAGTGTGTAGGGTTCTGCTCATTGGTGGTGCAGATGTTGATTATAAATAGCAGGACCTAAACTCCTTGAGTGTCTCTCCCACCCAGAGAGGAGTGTGCAGCTGATCCACTTTCAGTGATGGTAGGAGCAGATGGCCTCTACAGTGTCTACAGCCACCTAAAAATAGGGAAAGGAGGTTAAATTGGGGACATCCACAATAAATTACCACTGCCTTTATAGCAGTTTTCTGTGTCCCTATATGGGAAAGACCTAAAAAAAATATTTGCAAAGGTTGTTTTTAAGTTGTGCCAAGAAGTTAATTGATTTCAAATATATAATAAAACTCAAGTAATATTGAAATACATTCCTTTGGGGAGAAACTTAACTGCAACTAAACGGGTGTTATCTGTGATCCTGGTAATAGACGAACTACTCAGGACCCCCAATCCTGTTTTATCTCTAGACATCCTTGTGGAATATATATTTGGGTAGAGGTATTTATTGTTATGTATGGTATGGAGGTAACATTTTCTTCTGTTCTGAGTCATATGGTAACACAGTTTGTAAGTATAATATAGCTTCCGCATAGTATAATATCTCAGTAAATATTAGTTAACAGCTGGATAAACAGGAACCAACATTCACTTATTTGAATGCATATATAGTCTAAAAGGGAATAGGGTGAGGTAGAGGGGCTGCAGCTGTTCAGCTGTGTTTCAGGAGGGTCCTATCCGCTTTCACCTACTCCCTGTTTTCAGAAACTGGAGCATGGCCACTTCAGCTATTGCGGAAGTTACGATTATCTCAGCTCTTAAAAGAATCACACCCCTACCTCAAATTTTACAGAACCTCACGGTCCCCTCGCCCTTTTGATGCAGATTAAAGTTCCTTTCATGGAATACCCATGTTGTTTTCAGCAAACTTGTGTAAATGAATGCTTATGCTTTGGCTGTTTACTATGTTAGTATTTAAAATATTTTAAAGGTTTTACCAGTAGTTATCACTAATCCAGTGAAGTTTCTTTTTTCAAACATAAGCATCGATAAAATGCTTGTGTGATAAAAAAAAATAATACGAAATATATATATAAACCTTATTGTATTGGACCACTTCGGCCAATATTTTCTAGAGAATATCACACTTGCGGCTGATAAACTATAGCTGAGATAATAAATGAAATACAATACAATGCATTAGAATAGGCTACCTTGACAAGTTGCGTTCTGGTCAGTGGCAAACAGACGAGCAAAGGTAGCGTTCCTATGATATAGCATAGAATATGGATGTGTGTAGTCCTGCCTCAAGGCGCGCCTGTGTTCACAATGCCATGCAGGAGTACGACGGATTACAACCGTTGGCTCTCCATACACGGGCTGAGTACTTCGTTTTGGAATCGGGACTACCTCTCCATTTATGGACAGTCCTGCGCACTAAAGGCGCGCGGCGCTTGAGCGCTCGCACACAGCTTGCCCTTTGCGCATCTATCCAAGAACCAAATATGGATGAAGGGTAGGGAGAATTCCTGCGGAATACATGGACATTCCTAATGGTTGTCAGGAGAGGAAAAAAATTGGGAAGGCGGCAGAGTATATAAGCTTCTCGGTGGTTGATGTCATTCTCCAGCTGGAACCAGTTCTCTACTGAGCTTCTTCTAAGGCAGGAACAAGAGGTAAGAATTGTGGAATACAAGACCACGCTGTTGCTTAAGAGGGAGCAGCAGCATTGAATATTTACGAGGAGTGGATGTCTTGCTCTCTCGGGAACTTACTTAGCCTGCATCATGGACTCTGGATAATGTTAACAGAATTCAACAAAGATAATGAACTTCAGGACTGGGCTATTGAAAGGACTTGGCAGTCATCTGATTGCTAAAGTTTACTTTCAAAACCATTAACAATTTGATCTGTCAATGCAGAATAATTATTAACACATTTTGCATGACAAGTGGCATATCAAAAACGAAAAAGAAAGTTTGGTTATCTTAAATGATTCATTTACAGAGTTCAATTATTATTTCCATATTGATGTAATTTTAGAATCTGTAACCTACCCGATGTTATCACTTAGCAGGGTAGGGCGTATGGCCCTTCAATGCTGACTCAAGTTTTGTTTTTTAGGTCTAAATAACGTTAGTTTATTTAATTGTTTTGTTCTCCATACAGTTGAATGTTTTCATCACTATAAAGAAATACGTGCAACCAAAATAGCGTCGTAATAATTGCGGGAACAGCTTCGAGCTATGATTTCTGCATGGTCTAACACTCCCCTTGAGTAAACTGTTTCTAGCCTATGTCTGGGGCATCTAACATAATTTAAGATACTCTTGTGGCTGTTACAAGGCTCGTTGCATAATTCATCACAATAAATCTGGTTTCTGTCTTGTCACAGAACCCACCAAGATGTGTGACGACGATGAGACTACCGCTTTGGTGTGCGACAATGGCTCTGGCCTGGTCAAAGCTGGCTTCGCCGGCGATGACGCCCCTAGGGCTGTTTTCCCATCCATTGTCGGTCGCCCTCGTCATCAGGTATGTGAAGAGATTCAGTCCTGACATATACACAGAGAACCCACCATCTCACAACACTACCAGATCAAGTCACTTCACATGTACAGACAGGCTTATGTTATTCTTAGTTTAACTTAGTTGAGGTAGGCTCTTCTCAGTTATTAGGTGAATTATTATTCTGTGGACCAATGATTCAATATTTTATTTGTATTGTAAATATTGTTCATCAGAATAGCAGCGCATATAGAATTACGATTTCTTTAGTTTAGAATAAAATTATATTAAAGGTTTAGAAGGGACGCTACGAATCTGTCAGGAGGAGCAGGACCAGAGAATGTAGGATACCTGTCCTTGTTGCAAATGGCAATAAACTTGAACTTTGTGAGTAATTGAACCTTTTACAATGTATTGATTTATGTAGGGGAGTATCAATGACAAATCACGTTTTCGTGGTCGAAAGTGTTGAGTTAGTTCCGAATGAGTACAGGAGTAGTGTACCGTTGGACTGTGACATTCCGTATAGGCCTATACTCTTATGTCTAAATGGTTCTTGTTTTGTATCCTTCAGGGTGTGATGGTGGGTATGGGCCAGAAGGACTCCTACGTAGGAGACGAAGCTCAGAGCAAGAGGGGTATCCTGACCCTGAAGTACCCCATCGAACATGGCATCATCACCAACTGGGACGACATGGAGAAGATCTGGCACCACACCTTCTACAACGAGCTGCGTGTTGCCCCCGAGGAGCACCCTACACTGCTCACTGAAGCCCCCCTTAATCCCAAGGCTAACCGTGAGAAGATGACCCAGATTATGTTTGAGACCTTCAACGTTCCCGCCATGTACGTGGCCATCCAGGCTGTGCTGTCCCTGTACGCATCCGGTCGTACCACAGGTAAATAGATTACAAGTAACAAGTTTAAGTTTTTGACCAGTTTAAAGTTTAAAAACTTGATCAGAGTCTGTCATAGCCTACTGAATTAACCCTTTATTTGTTTACAGGTATTGTACTGGACTCCGGTGATGGTGTGACCCACAACGTCCCCATCTATGAGGGTTACGCTCTGCCCCACGCCATCATGCGTCTGGATCTGGCTGGTCGCGATCTGACTGACTACCTCATGAAGATTCTGACCGAGCGTGGCTACTCTTTTGTCACAACTGGTGAGCTATCTCTTCACATAGGCTATATTTTCTGTTTCGAACTGTGGTTTATGTGTCGCTCAAAACTAAGGTGCGCATGGATAACCTTTACGCACTGACGGCAATGTCTCCTTGCAGCCGAGCGTGAGATTGTGCGTGACATTAAGGAGAAGCTGTGCTACGTGGCTCTGGACTTCGAGAATGAGATGGCCACCGCGGCTTCCTCCTCTTCCCTGGAGAAGAGCTACGAGCTTCCCGACGGTCAGGTCATTACCATCGGTAACGAGCGTTTCCGTTGCCCCGAGACCCTCTTCCAGCCTTCATTCATTGGTGCGTATTACATTCCACTAGCCTCAGTAGTATCCAAACCAATTCGACAACCTTTTAATTCTATGTCTTATCAATGTAAATTTAAACAGGTATGGAGTCAGCTGGTATTCACGAGACTGCCTACAACAGCATCATGAAGTGTGACATTGACATCCGTAAGGACCTGTACGCCAACAATGTGCTGTCTGGTGGTACCACCATGTACCCTGGTATTGCTGACCGTATGCAGAAGGAGATCACAGCCCTGGCCCCCAGCACCATGAAGATCAAGGTGAATTCCATATAATTTATGATATGCCCACTTTTACGTAGAAAGGCAGTCAATACAAAATACATTTTGTACATTTAGTTAAGGTGTGCTATTAATTGTGTAGTGTATATGAACTACCATAATCGTATCTAATTGTTATGTTGCTTATAGATCATTGCTCCACCTGAGCGTAAGTACTCTGTATGGATCGGTGGCTCCATCCTGGCTTCCCTGTCCACCTTCCAGCAGATGTGGATCAGCAAGCAGGAGTACGACGAGGCAGGTCCCAGCATTGTCCACCGCAAGTGCTTCTAATTGCACTGTCACCTGTCCCCATCTCGTTCAGGATCAAAGCAATGGTGCATAGCCTTGCTTTCGACTGACAACTTTTTACAACTATAACATTGTGACAACGCGTTACACAGTGAAAGTACACAGAGAAAATAACGTCAACATCACGGCGTGTGAGGAAAATACCAACATGTGAATGTAAAATGTACATAAATGTTATTTATTGATGATGTCCATGTGGTATTTTTGTGAGCACAGTCTGTTTGGGAATAACCAAGAGGGACAGAGGGTGCCCACCGCGTTGTTTTCTCTGGTTACCCGGTGTGGGCTCCGGATAACTGTACACCTGTACACGAGTCAAAAGACCATAAACCAAAAAGAAGTCAACAGAGAAAATAAAATGAAAAACATTTTCAAGTATATTGTAGCTTATTATTTCTAGGATTTGTTGATATGGAATTCCGTGTAGGCCTGCCCACCAAACGAGCATTTGGTGTGCTGTGACGCGCCAATGTAAACCTCATAGGACATTGATAAGTACCAGATAATATGTAGCCTGAATGTTATAAGGTGGATGAGACGCTTGTTTATTGGGTGTGCTCACACCTTCGGCGAGCACAACCATTGTTCTCTCACATGTATATTTATTATTGTTTATTTTCGCCCCCCTAAGGATCAGTCAATATTTGGACTACATAGACAACGTCTTTGTCAAAATGTTCGTCTTGCTCTCGATTGTATGGAAGCAAATCGTTACCAAAATTCAAATGCTAATGCATTTCCAGAAATGCATTTGCATTTTAAGAATGTTGCTGCATTATTTGACTCATAAATGAAATTAGTAATCAATCATCCTATTTGCATTTTAATTTTCTTCAAGAGTGCTCAATCTTTCACTTAATTAAAATGAAAGACGCTCTGGATAAGAGCGTCTACTAAATGACTAAATGAAAAAGAAATAGACATTTGAGATTTAATTTTCAAAACATGCCCCAGCAAATAGATAACAAAATTCAATTTGAAATGTAAAATTTGAAAATTAAAATGCATTTCCAGAAATGCATTTTCATTTTCAAGAACGTGGCTGCAAAATCGTGACCACAATTCAAATTCAAATGCATTTCCAGAAATGCATTTTCATTTTAAGAACGTGGCTGCAAAATCGTGACCACAATTCAAATTCAAATGCATTTCCAGACATGCATTTTCATTTTAAGAACGTGGCTGTAAAATCGTGACCACAATTCAAATTCAAATGCATTTGCAGAAATGCAAAATGAACGAAAAAGCATTCTGAGCGGCGCAGCAGAGTGACGTCAGTAGCCGCTCTTCTTCAGCTCCCTGCTGACCGAGCTACCCATCTTGTTCGGTAGGGAGCGGTGCACATCTGCATTGCAATACATTGCAAATGTGCCGGGAAATTGATTGAATTGCCGGGTCTTTAGAGGACGCATCACAGACTGAGCAACTTGATGTCAAACAATGAATAAAACAGTGGCAGAGCTACTATTAATGTGTAAATCTGTGACGGCAGAGTATGCAGCCAAGCTCTCTATGACTTGTTCTACTCGGTCACGGGCATCAGACTCAGATATATCATTAGATTCTACCTGTTCAGCTAATTCTAACAGTGTTTGCACAATTTGAGGGAGCGCCATGGTCTGTGATGCGTTCTCTAAAGCAGCGGTCCCCAACTTTTTTGCGCCACGGACCGCTTTCATGTAAGACATATTTTCACGGACCGGCAGAACGGACTGGGAGGAAAGATAGGCCCTGGACAGCTGCGCTGCTAATGCATGTACATTCTGGGTTTGACGTGATCCTAGTTAGTGACTTCCACACCTAATGCGAGCGCGCGAGAAAAATAGTTTAGCTGATTTGAGCGAAAAATAGCTTTTTGAGTTTTATGTAAAATAAACAGCCGTTTTTTCAATTGACCCATCTTTAAGTTTCTTAGCCTGGTTTTCCATCGTTATATTGTTACTAGCTAGCTTTCGATGTGTCAGTCCCACTGTTGTGTGTGACTATAAGCTACGACAGTGACACCCGAAGTGCGTTCCTTATATCCAGTTCAGGCCTATTCCAAAATTTTGTTTGATTGCTGTCACGGCAGAAAATCCCGCTTGATGTTGGAAATGGAAGCAGGGTTTTCAGTGCTTTAGTGGCGATCTCAGGATAGCCTTCATCCAAAACACCGATAGAGTTGTTGTCTCAAACAGGCTTCATTGAGTGGTAACTATCACTTGTCATGTGTCAAGAGGAAGAGACGCGCATGATAACGTTCAATAAAGCCCACAAACTTGCAAAAAAATTAGTAAACACGTCTTTGCAGAGCTTTTTTGCTCAGGGGGAAAGGCCCACGGAGAAGGAGAGAATCATTTTTCAGAATAAAACGTCTTTCAGACTCTGATAATCAATTAAAAGGAAATAATGTTATTAATTGGGTGTGCTCAAGCCTTCGGCGAGAGAACAACCTTTGTTCTCTCACATATATATTATTATTATTATTTTTTTTATTTTTTTTATTTCTTTTTGCCCCCCTAAAACTCAGTAAATACTTGGCCTACATAGACAACGTAGGTGTCAAAAGTTTCGTCTTGGTAGCGATTGAGTTGCTTCTATTGGAATTTACGTTCCGTTGCATGGTTTGGGCGTAGGTTAAGTTTTTGTGGCGAAAAGTGAAGCTAACGGTGGCTAATTTGCTAGCCACAGTCACTGACGTTACTAACGTCACTGCGTCACTAACGTCACGAAAACACGCGTGACTACCTTTGCCAGAACATTCGTTTCACATCTGTTAACTTGGGGGATAGCTAGGCTAACTATAGCTTTACTGCAAGGCAGCTGCAGAAACGCCACAAGAAAAGAGGCCAGGGTGATAACTATTTACTCATTTTACTTTGTGATATGACACACAATTGTGATGTGTAATGTACAATATAAGCTGATATTATTAAGGAAGTACATCTACTTTCGGAAACAGTAGTCTACTATTTCACTGAAGTATTAGCATCATGACATTAGCCTGTGTTGCCCGGGCAACACATACTACAGTGGTCTATGATGTATCTGTTTTCAATCGTTAAAATAAACATTCCTCACATATACATTTTCGTTGTAGGATTTATTATGACATTAGATTACAAGTAAACGATTTGTGGGTGAAATTATCATTACCTGTGGTTTCAATCCAGTGTATAACTGCAACGCTGTAGCCTACGCGAGACACTACAAAAACATCTACACAGCTGTAGGAAGTCAAACGGCGACAGAACATGTTCGGCACTCCCCTTATATCGCATTTTGCGTTGTTACTGACAATGATCGCTACCAGTGAGCTTTTTATGAATGAGCGATTTTCCACTAAGTAAATGTCAAGCTTATTTACGTTTTGGGGGGCATATTTTCAGTTAGCAGATGGTACGGTTTGAATCGCGATTCTATCTTCTGCCGGTAACGTCGTAGAATAATCTTCAAAGGGGGTTCTTTATTATGAATGAATGCAATATGAGTAGGCTAAATTCCTGAAAATATCACGAGAAGGGAAAACTTAAAAGGACGTTCAAGTCATAGAGATTAGGTCCATTTTTACACCGGTCTGCCAAATGTATTCGTTTTGATTCAGCCTGTCAGCTGCCTCTTGCAGGGGAAATGAGAAGACATCATATTTCATTCTACACTTCACTCGTATTTTGAGTTGTAAATGAGCAGCAAAAAAAAGATGCTTTTAAATCTATGTAATCTTTATAAATAATAAGTAGGCCCGATGCATTTTTATATAAAATATACAGACCCCTGTGCAACCGACGCAAGCAAGCACACCCTACAATTTCCCCAGAAATTGTATCCTCTCTAGTTCTTTTTTGTGAGGCCCGGTACGAAATGACCCACGGACCGGTACCGGTCCGCGGACTGGTGGGCACCGGTTGGGGAACGCTGCTCTAAAGACCCGGCAATTCAATCAATTTCCCGGCACATTTGCAATGTAATGCAATGCAGATGTGCACACCGCCCCCTACCGAACAAGATGGATAGCTCGGTCAGCAGGGAGTTGAAGAAGAGCGGCTACTGACGTCACTCTGCTGCGCCGCTCAGAATGCTTTTTCGTTCATTTTGCATTTTTGCAAATGCATTTGAATTTGAATTGTGGTCACGATTTTACAGCCACGTTCTTAAAATGAAAATGCATTTCTGGAAATTCATTTGAATTTGAATTGTGGTCACGATTTTGCAGCCACGTTCTTAAAATGAAAATGCATTTCTGGAAATGCATTTGAATTTGAATTGTGGTCACGATTTTGCAGCCACGTTATTAAAATGAAAATGCATTTCTGGAAATGCATTTTAATTTTCAAATTTTACATTTCAAATTGAATTTTGGTAACAATTTGCTTCCATACGATTGCGTTGCTTGTATTTTTATTTATGTTCCGTTGCACGGTTTAGGAGGTTACAACGTTTTTGTGGCAAAAAGTGCCTTTAGTCAACTAAGGGTACTCAGTGCTAGCTACGTCAGCAGACGTTAGCAACGACGCATGGATTGATGTGCTGTTGCACAGCGAGTATCGTATTGTGCCGTGATACTACTAGCAGCATCATACATGTACATTTAAGCAAATCAAGACTCGCATGTACATTAAATAATGTCACATTAAAGAATGTATGTAACGTTTAAACTCAAGCTTGTGTGGTGCGTCGCTGGCTTCAGTGCCACAGCCTAAACTTTGTCAAAACAAACGTGCTCATTTCTGGCGCGTTCAAACAATCCCCTCACTCAGCTAGCCTTCTTTTGAATTAGCCATTTCTCCCTAAATAGATGTAAAGCTTATTTACGTTTTTGGGGGCATATTTTCAGTTAGCAGATGGTACTGTTTGAATCGCGATTCCATCTGAAATACTGCCGGTGACAACGTTGTTACAGTAGCTTGTTTCAAAGGGGGTTCGCTTGTTTCAAAGGGGGTTCTTGAGTAGGCTAAGTGCTTGAACATATCACTGGATGGGAAAAACTTAAGGGGACGGACCCACCTGCAAGCGAGCACACCCTACAATTTCCCCAGAAATTGTACCCGCTCTAGTTTTAAATGTTTTAAGTAAGGGAATAGTCATGACTAGAACAAGTAAACGGTGAACTAAAATCCAAGTGTCCAAATTTCACCCTATAGTCCAGGGCTGCGTTTCCCGAAAGCGTCGTAAGGCTAAATTGATCGTAGAATCCATCGTATGACGAATCTTAGTTTTACTGGCCGTTCCCAAAGAGACTAGCTAAAGTGTCTCTTAAAAATTCGTAGCTCTTGAAAGCGCATAGATAGCCTACTCCTTACGAGCATGTTTGGGAAACGCATGTAAGAAATATTGATGGTTTCGTTATTTTGCTCGATCGTTGCTACGATCCATCGTTATCGGGAAACGCAGCCCAGGGGTGTTCAAACCTGGTCCTCAATGTCTGCCGTTCTGTATGTTTTGGATTGTTCCCTGCTCAAGCACACCTGGGCCCCGTTCGTTGTAAGGGTTGAAGCTAAGTTAATCAATTGTCCCTTTAGCCCGTTAACATTAGCGAGATGGGTGAGAACAGCAAATATCGGTTCGTCAACGGCTGATCCGCATCCAAATCATGTGGTTAATTTCAATCAGGCTAAACTTATCAGGGAAATTGCACGTGCACGTCCTACTTCAAAAGGCAGGAAAGGTCGATCACCAAAACCGTGATTTTCTAACGGTATGATGGCGGAAAAGACGAAAGAGAGAGCGGTGATAGGCTATTCTCGCCATCCGAGCAAACTATTATAATGAGTCTCTAGGCAATAAGCATATTGTCATGGCTAAGTCAAACACCGCCACCGCTGCCAGAGCAAAACAAGCAGCTTGGGGGAATATTGCCGATAAGCTAAATGCGAAAGTTTTGGGGCAATGTATAGGCTCATCTTAAGTGCCTCATTACCCCAATCAATCAGATCACATTTCTTTAATTGTGCCTGCTGGTATAGGCTAAATGGAAATTAATAATCGAATGAGATCTTGCTAGCGAAAATAATGATCTCAACTCTTTCAGAATAAGTAGGCTAAATAAAAACAAGGCCAAAGAGTATCAAATTGATATTCATAGACAATTATGAGGATATATGTAGGCTACTGCGCTTATATCATGTACTATATATGTGTATATGCATGTAGGCATATGTGTAAATCCCTGTTTGATGTCATTGACTGGGACATGGCCAGGGAATATGATGAATTGATTCATCAGCTGGTTAAGCGCCAAGTACACTTTTCTTACAGCAACGCATGCTGCGGCTTTGCCAATGTTTTCTGCATCGCCTATACTGTATAAAAATGTAGCCTATAGCCTACCTGACGCAAAAAACGTCAAGGCTATGCAGTCTGAAGCACAGTTAAAGTTTCAAGTAGCTTTATTGTCAATTTCTTCACATGTCAGGACATAAAAAGGAATCGATATGACGTTTCCCACTCTCCCACAGTGAAACATATAAAAAGCACAGGTACAACAGATAAGACAAGACATTTCGTAAAACATAGCGTTACATATTCACATACAGCAGTATATAGCTCATAATAAAGCATAAAGCTTGCTGCGGCGTGTGATATTTGCAATGTACGACCCGAGAAGGTCTTGCAAATAAATGAGTCCATGTCGGCTGAATCGATATCGCTCAAACAAGAACTCATCCGTGTGAAATAAAGGTTCTTGGCAATCGCGAAGAACTCTATTGGTATAGAAAGCTAATCGAACTAAAATATAGCTCCTTGGTCAACTGGGTCTCTCAAAAAGGGAGCTGCCATGTTATTTTCTGGGGGTGTGGCAAGCTTATCCAGCTACACTTACGTTAGCCTGCTCTGGAGCAGGTTAGTGCTAATTGATGTTACTATGGTGATTTATCGAAAGTTGCTTCCACGAACCAAAAAGAGGGGCGTTTTTTATCTTAGCCTGAAAATTAGCTCGCTAAACCGCTTAGCGAGCTACGACGAATACCCCCCTGATTCAAATGAATTGTTATGTATGTTTCACAGTATATTGGCTCAAAGGATAAGCATGCATTTTATAGTCTATGTATTCACCTGTTCAAGCAATTATAGAGCCTGCTTCTCACAATAGCATCACCAGAATGAGGGGTGAGAGTAAGCTCTTGTGAGCATGCGCACAGCACCTGCTCGCAACTATCAATATTCAAGTGCTATTCGTTGAGAACTGGACCCAGAGGATGTTGTGTGCCGGTTCGTTCCTGCAGACCAAAAATATGATTATCTGCTGTATTTTTCCACAATGAAGACGCCTGAGTTTGTGTGTGTGTGTGTGTGTGTGTGTGTGGGGGGGGGGGGGGTTGGTAAGCCTATAAGCACAAAACAATTCTGACCGTGTGTACATACGGAGCTTTAGCCTACTGCGCCCAGGTGAAAGAAACATCGACGCAATCAGCAGCTCCATGGTTTCGACAATCCTAGTCGTGAGTATTCTGTCATTTGATTAGGCTATTTACACAGCTCTAAGCAGTCATAAAAACAGGTCTATCTAAAACTCAGAAGCCAGGTGCAGCCAACGATTGACAAACCCTCAAAGTAGCTTTGTGTATACAACCAGTCAAAACCTACAGCGGTTTAAAACGCTTAAAATAAACAAATATTCGGGAGGTCACAGAAAATATATTGTAATCTCCAGCACAAAATGTTTTTGTTTCCTATGACATCTTTTCGTAGCCTGAAAATGTGGTAAAGGGAAATTCATTATTTATTAGATGGCCGTTGTTTAATTAATACAATATTTTTGAGAAAAATGATTCCGTCTATAGCAGCTGTGTTATAATATGCTTGATATAGTTTTAAAAACAGAAGCCTATGGACATTTTGCTTGTCGCTGCTGGTGTTAACCACAGTGGGTGTTTTCAGATGACATAGGCTAGTGGAAGGGGGAGGGGGAAACCATATCATTTGTTTTTTTCATTGTAGATTAGACTGCAATTCAGCTTAGTTTAACAGTGGGGTTTTAGACAATAATGCCTTATAGTCAATTGAAGAGATATAAACACATCTTTCATTCCTCTCCATCTCTTCTAGTTTAAGAGGATTTTACTCAGTAGCAGTAACAAGAAACATGGTGACCAAAATAATCCGGACTGAGTACATGAAGAAATTCAGAGATCCGAAATGGGAGACATTTTCCAAATACTATGAGGACTCATTAAAATACAGGTTAACTCGTCGAGTGATGGAGCATGCTCACAAGCCGTGGGTGTGGGAGGGATGGGATAGCGGCTCGGACTCCAGCGGAAGATCAACTCCAAATATGAAGAACAAAGTTGCGCCCATAAATGTTACCTCAACACCCTTAGAGTTGAAAAAAGAAAGGTCATCAGTACCAAAGGACGCTCCAGAAAGGGAACTTAATTTTGAGAATGATCAGATGGAGTTGAACACTACTTACACCGATGTCTTGGATAACTTGCCTAATTCAGGTTTGTAACTAGTAAATAATTTCACTATGCTGTTTTGACTTCAATGTGTCAATTTTCCAATAGGTTGTTTTAACATGGAGTCATAACAGACTACTGTGTACTTTCAGATTAAAGTTTAATTTGTTATCCTAAATGTAACAGCATTTTATCCTCTTTATAGAACCTGTCATTGAGAATGGACTGACTGAATCAGATGAGGGAACTGGAAAGGAGGTTCTACTGAGCAGTAGTCTGTCAGATGAAACACAGACTGACAACAGACCATTAGACAACGGATCCTCAGATGAGGAAACAGTGAGGATGCAGCCTAAACGCTGCCACCGCCTTCGCACCCCTCTGTCTGAGCCAGGTTACAGAGACAGTCTCCATGATGACAAGCAGATCCCTGTCCAGAAGACCATCAGGGCAAAAAGCCAGCCTCCCACCAGCAAGGAGAACAAGCAATGTCTCAGTCAGGCCGACTGGACAGGTAGACACATGGCCTCTGTCAGAAAGACCCCAAACGAGGTTAGTGTGTCTAGGTAGATGTGATGTCAAATTTGATTATATTGAGCTTCAGACTTTTTAACATTAAAGAGGAACCTATAGATGGCTGGTTATACAGGACAACAGTTTTCCTCATGTAAGAAGTTATGGATCAACGAAGAGACACAACAAACTCTGGTTTGTATCAGAACCAGAGACATTGAAAGAGAACCTACAGCAGTGTGTCCTTTTAACATTCCCCCCAGAAACTATTAATAATAGAGCAGTGGTATTTATTACCAAAGCAAGCACCTATCTCATTTCCTTTGACCCACCGGGCACCTCTTTCCACCCAGGGCCGCATGTCAGACGCAAGCATCCAAACCAGACGGGAGTCAGATAAACAGGGCTCCAACCTGGATCGCAGGAGGGCACGGTCAGCTGACCTTGAGAAGATGCAGCGCTCAGAGTTGACGGTCGCAGAGGATCGCTGGATGACTGAGTACATGCGTTGCTTCTCTGCCAGGTTGAGGTAGAGTGCCCAGGACACAGGTATCAGGCACAGTCTGCCAATGAATCTGAACATCATATTCCTCATTAAATATGGGATGACAAATAAATATGTTGAATGATTTATATTTCAAGGGGTTTGGTCCTTTTATTCTTTTAACTTTATGCTTATAGCCAACAGCGGTTGAGGTAACAACACGTCTAACAATACTGATCTTTAAACAATGGTTAAATGTGTTGTTACTTCATTGAAGTTGCATCTACGCCCGATTTTAGTTGAATTTATGACTTGTATCTCCTGTGTTTTCTACTTCACATACTTTTTATTGACTTGTGGAATTTGTCTGAAACTAGATGTATGATATTGTTATTCAATTACCAGCTTTTTCATTTTTATTCCACTGGCACTAGATGTTACTCTATGAATGTATCTTATCTCTGAGTCTTTATATTACAGTTAATTGGTGTTTAGGTTCTCTCACATAGGCAGCTGCATTTATTAATGGTATTAAAATATGAACAAAGGTGTATTCATGGTTTAGCAGAAAGGACACAAACATTTAACAAGTTCAATTGTTGAGCATTTGAGAGCTAATTCAGTCTATAGGGTTTATACAGTAAATACTATACGATATATCTATCTATCTGTCTTTCTTGACATCAACATCGATTCCAATACTGCAAGACGTTTTTTGTACTTTTTAGTAGAAGAGTTAAGTGTAGCATACTTTTATTATACATACACATACTTGATTGTGTTCCAGCAAATTGGTCTTAACATGAATTTCTTTAGCAAATTACAGTATAACATGCATTGTTTTTGTGGTATTGATGAAACCATACACATTCACAAGAGAAATTTATTAAATGGCTAGAAATTCAAAGAAGATATTTTGTTTTTTAACATTATAACATAGCTGTTAAATTCACCACAGTTTTGACTTGCTGTATGTAATGTATTTTGGTATTGATGAAAGAGTTACAGAATCATAAAGTACTGTATGTTTGCTCACCAAAGTCCTTCACTTCATTATAACTGTCCTGATTGAGTTTGCATTATTGGACTTTTTTGATAGTTGTTTTCTGAATTGTGAGTGAAACTCAGTTTCTTATAATTATGAGGGCTGATGTTAAGAAAGTGGTGTACCGTGTTGTGAGTTGTCAGTGATTCTCAGTTTACACACTATTTGTATTTCTGGATACTTTGTGCATAATATTCATTTAAAAATGTTTACAGCCCATCTAACATCTTCAAGGTCTTTTGGGTATAAAGCTCAATTCCCACAAGCTACTTAATTAAACATGTAAAATGTGATGTAATAATGTAATTAACTTGAATCACTGTCGTGATCAGGTTTGCTACTATGCTAGCTGGTATAGACCCACTGCATGTATTATACCAATGTTTTGCCTATGCTGTGTGTGATAGTAAAGAGAAGAAGAACCGTTTTGTTCCCTTAAACCTCTCAAATATATTCCTAGACTGTAAAAACAACACAGTTTGGGATATAGTAATTGATTGGACTGTGAACAAAAGCTATACCTAAAGTATCAGAATATATAAAAGTATTTTTAATAAGTATACATTTTGGATTCAGCTAAAAAAGTTTACATTTTGATCACTATATTTGAATTTAAAACCAATCACTACATATTTTGTCCACTTTCAAATTATGCTGAATAAATTGTATTTGAATAGGTCATCAGCAGTTGGATTATTTCCATCGTTGTTTTTTTTATATTGTAGTAGAAAAAGCATTTAACATTAAGCATTGTTGCTTGATACACTTTGTCCTGTTAGTGTCCTAGTGTGGTCAAGAATATTTAACGTATCGACCAGCCATTGTCTACAGTGTATGATGGCACTGTCTTATATAAGTATCAGGGGCAATAGAGAGAATCTAATCAAATCTAATATAGTCGTATTTGTATTGCCCTTTTTACAAGCAATATCAGTGGATAGGGGTGAGGTCCCCAATGATTACATGTGATCTAGTGCAGCAGTTCAGTTGTAGGACTGACTAAAGAGAAATACTTTTAATTAAGCTTTAATCACAGAAATCATGTCTGCCCCCCTGACTGAAACAGGAAGTCTGTCCCAGAGGAGAGGGGATCTATATAAGACAGCCCAATCCCGCACTGTTATCTCCTTAATTTACCATTACTACCATATATTTAGCATCTTTAGTGTCTTTTATCAGAGTTGAGAATTCAGAAGTAATTCGTCCATTAGGGGCTCAAGAAGGAAGCTGATGGGCTTTAGATGCCATTAGTTTGAAGAATAAATAGAGAAATAGAGACTTCAACCCTTTCAATAGAGAAAGGGTTGAAGTGGAGAGACAGCTTCATTTTGTAGGGATCTTGTTATTAAGGATTAGTTAATCAGGTCCATATTTCAATGGCTAGTCTGTAATTGGTCACTGATTTCTTTTTTTGTGGATGAAGAATTCCAGAAAATCATGAGTCTGGAAATCTGTGCCAGTACCAAGTAAACATTTTCTTGGGAGGTTAGAAATTGTATTGTGGTGGCTAGCTTCCGCTAGAACCAGGTTGCGTCTTAAGAAAGGCTCGGAGAGGCTGAGTTCAAGTTCAGATGAAAAGTCTCGTTTATTGACATCAACAAACAAGGGACACATTCGCTAGGTTGCTCTGCCGTGAGCCAACCTCCCAAACATGATTTTCAACAAGCAATTATACCCCACAGGAAATCCCATAATTCGTCACATTGAACCCTAGCATGTGTGGATAACTTTCAGTTATCGATCTGAACAGTGTCTGTCAGTTTGCCTCGGTCCCAGAAATCTGGGCCTATTTGTACTAGCCGTTCAAAGTCTGGTCTTCGTTAGCTATCTTTCACTATCTGGTCAGCAGGACCCACTCAGTGTCCTTCAATGGAAGATTTGTATTCATATGCTAATTGTCTCTGTACTCAAATATGTAATGTTCTCGTTATGACCTCTGATACACGATCATTTCTCTTACATGATCGTGGAATCAATAGTGCTATTTAGGTTTTATGCTTAGTGGCCTATAGTTTAAGATAAACTCGTTCAGTTGGTAGTTTTCCATCTAGTTCCCTAGATAGGCCTAGAATGGGGTGTTCTATCCAGTTTTCGGCCCACAACAGTATCAAATAAGAATATAGGATTATTCTCAGGATGATCAGATGGGTGTGCTGATCTAGCCCTGGTGAGGGCATGCGTATAGTTCAATAGGCTTTTCTTCTAAGCCAGATGGAATACCTCTAGATTTGAGGTCCGCAACTTCCGTTCCATTTTAAGTGGACTGCAGTGCAGGTGTCCTGTGAGCAGGGTTCCCGCGGGGTCTTAAAAAGTCTTAAAAAGTCTAAAATTCGGAACTTTAAATTTAAGGCCTTAAAACGTCTTTAAAAAGGCCAGATTTTCATCCGAGGTCTTAAATTTCATTTAGTCAGGTCTTAAAAAGGTTTTACCCTGGTTCATTTCCAGAACCGCTGGCCGCAGAAAGTTATGACAAAGTAGCAAAAAAAAGTATTGAGTCGCAGCCTACAAAGCGGAGCTCTACAAACGAAACCAGCAGAACGCTGCCCTCAGAACGTTGGTTCGGTGTGTTGTATTTCTTTCTGGGGGATATTGGTGTTGGTATGTACACGGTGATAAAACTACAAATCCTGTTATAAATGCAATACCTGCCCGCGTAATACGTCTGCGCTTGCACAGAGTTTGTTAAAGTTCGGCTACGTGTGGAAAATGGGAAAGTGTACTTTCAACGAGACATGGCTAGATCACAGCGATTTCCGCTGTTGGTTACAAGCGGTACCCAGCTCCAGGTACAAGGCTCGCTGCAAACTTTGCCCAATTTTTTTTCCAAAAGTACTAATGTGATTGTTTTATCTGTCAATTACATTTATGCTTTTTCAATGACTGAATTCATTTTTTTTTTTTTTTTTTTTTTTTTGAATTTCTTTGATTTGAATTTTTTTGGGGGTGATGCGTCGTGTAGGTCTTAAATTTCAATCTTTATGGTCTTAAAATGTCTTTAAAAGGTCTTAAATTTTACTAACTGAAACCTGCAAGAACGCTGTGTGAGTACCAAGGGAATGGAGGCACGGAATGAAGAACTATATTCAGAATCAGATTATCAATGTTGGCATCCAGTGATTCATTTTGGACGTTGAACATTTTCCTGATATGATGCTGGCCAATTCCAGGGCTGTGGTTTTATAAAATGGCTAGAATGTAATTTTGAGAATAGAGCATGTCCATGATTCTAACAAAGTTCCATTTGGAAGGTGATCAGGGAAGGGTCTGTAGCATCAATTCCCTATTTGAGGACTATATCTATATATGCCAAGGATAGCGAATTACATTTTGGGGTGGCACCTGGGGTGGCCAGTCCGATATCAGGGGGGTCCAGTGCCACCCCAGCCACCTCTCTGGCTCCGCGATTGATGCCTGGCCAGGGACATTTTAACACATTCCTCATGCCTCTATGAAAGGTGGTGTTTTTATGATTGATTTCAGATTAAACCTCACCCTGAGGTCTGTGAATTCATTTAAAACGTTTGAGATAATCTTCCCAATTTCTACTGGAATTTTCTGATTTACAGTATTGACACTGACAACATCCTAACCAGGGCATGACATTAGCACCCACCCACCCGCCAAATGCGGGTAGAATTCGGCTGTGGCGGGCAGTCGCGGAGCCAGAGGGGTGGCACTGGACCCCCCTGATATCGGACTGGCCACCCCAGATGCCACCCCAAAATGTAATTCGCTATCATTGGCAATTGGATGCTGATTGACATTTAATTTATCTTGATAAAAGAACCATTTCTTTAGACATATGACAGCGCATTTTTTCAATCGAGGATATTTCCACAGTTCACTAATCAGTCACAAATCACTACTCCAGCGTCTGATACAGCGCCAGCGACGGAAGACAAGAGCATCATATTAGTTATCGTTTTAAGGTTTAGCATTGGGTTTGAGGCTTCCTGAACAAAATGTTATGAAAGTTGAGTTGCTGGGCCGCAGAGCCATAGAAAAAGATTCATATTGGCAATTTGGTTCCATAACAGATAAGAGAAATGTCTCTGTTTTTGTTTAGCACGTAACACTACCTTAGTAGCTAACAGTGCAGTTCCTACTGTGGTGTAGTTGATTCAATTTCATTTTCATTTATATAGCACACTTTTAAAACAACAACAGTATCATTTAGCCATTTAAGGAACAATCGTCCAGGCATAAGATGAAGTTCTCGAATTGACGTTTATTAACCACAGGTACACAGGCTACTAGTAAGGCAAACAGCTGTTTGGCCCTAGTCCACGCTAAATAAAATAAAGGTAGCCCACAAAACAATAGTGACCGGCTCTTGTGAAACCCAGACGTAACAGAAAGAACAGACGCTAAACCTGGTCTAAACTTCGAATGCGCCATCCCACCTCAATGCACCAACCACAAAGATGCCCGGCATTCTAACATTCCGGGCATTCCCGTGATTGGCAGACAGCAGGTTGATTGGCATGTCGGACCCCGCGAACACTACTGGTAAACAACCAACTAACAGCCTTATAACACACGTCTTACTGTGTGGGTACACTATTTTGATTACTTTAACTGCTAAGATTCCTTGATGAGATGCCTTATCAATCTATTCACGTTACAAAAGATTAACACTGCAGGCAGATAGCTACCCTGTTTGCTATTGTATAATCAGGGCTGCCAACTTTTCCAAAAAGCTTGGCGTGAGATTTGGTAGCAACCCCCTCCCCCACCCCCCGGGGCGAGCTATCGCGAGCTTCACCCCCCACAACCCCCCCCCCCCCCCCTCCTTTGGCGAGCTTTCGCGAGCTTCACTCCCCCACAGGCGAGTTTACACGGCTGTTTGCGCGTCAATGATGCTTCACTCCGTTAACCTGCGCCTCGTCCGTTACTGTTTACAACGTTAGCTTGGCTACTTGTTTGGCGTTGCCTTTTCAGCATGAGATATACAATGTGTGGCGTGAGAGCGTGAGATTTGTTTGAAATGCGTGTGTCACACGGCGTAGCCGTGAGAGTTGGCAGCTCTGGTATAATGCCTGTTTGAAATACGTATTTCAGAGTAGGGCTAGCCATGATCTAGTAACTTAAAGGCTGGTATTTTGATTGAAGATAATAATGGGGATATGTTTAAGATTGAGATTAGACTCAAATGTGGGTAATTGGATGTGTAGGCCTACATGTAATTTATTATTATTTTTGCTTCACTTTTTCACTTCAAACATAAAAAGAAAGATTGAGATAGCAGACTTCTTCAAAAAGCTGAGCAAACAGGATCAGGTGGAAATACACCCCAGTCCTTGCACCAACCCAAGACCTCAGAGCCGCTCCCTCCCCGAGGCTACAGGCACAAGGTCAGAGCATAGGCAGTCAGTCACGTGCCAAGTTCAGCTTGTGTTTGTAGGCCACACATGTAAGCCTACACAAAAGTTTTTTTCCGATAAAAGCCTCACTTTAAAATGTTGGTTGTTGATTCATGAGTGTTCTTGTGTTGATGGCTGTGGCATTTTTTGTGTGAGTATACACTAATAGTTATGTTTTACTGTAAAAGAAGGATTCTAACCTCTCACCTGGTTAGACCCAGATTATATATTCATGAAAACAAAGTGACAAAAGTCTCTCCAGTTTGTGAGTAGCCTACAGTACAGTGTGTGTAAGAAAGAAATTAGTTGCAATTCAGATGTAGAGACACAGTCTATTCATAGTAAATGTAGAATTTGATTAAAGTAACCCTAGTGGACCATACTAGGCCACACTGAAGAACTCAGGCTTAAGTGAATTTGAATTTATATTTCTCATCAGCAATCACATTAATATTTTACACTGCTTAGATGCCAGGCTAAGGTTACACACACATTTTCAGTCTTGGTCTGTGGACCCCCTGAAGTAGCCCTGGCCACCCCTTGGCCACCCCACATATAAAAGTCTGGTTCCACCACTGCCAGGCATGAGGTGAGCACTTGGACTTGACCCCCCATCGCCTTGGAACCTGGTCAATATGGTTGATCACACCTATTGGCTGCCCTCGGAGGAAGGACAGCAAGAAGAATGTGTCGCAGGATTGACCAATGAACCACAGTTCATTTTTTGTCTGTGTTTTATAATTTTACAATGCATTGTATATAGTATGTATCTGCCATATATGCAGGTTCTGACAACACTGCAAGTACTTCTGCTGATAATGTTACCCTCCAGACGTCTTAGATCTCTATTTAAAGCTACCTGGCATTTTGACATGCAAGTGAGCTAAAAAAGGGGTCTTAGGAACACTAGTATGCATAGAAGGGTGGGGGATCTTTTGAGTAAAAATAGCCCCCTCACGTGGTCCTTTGCCAAAAGAGGACTCATGCTAAATTACTCAAGAAGAGTGTGTAAGGGCAAGAGAGAGAGCCGGAGGGAGAAAGAGAAGGAAAGGCGAGAAATAATTGGTTAATTTTTTTAAACAATGGGAGTCTGGGTTTGTAAGTCAGAGTGAGTCAAAGACAAGTAAAACACAAGGACTGGTGTGTCATCAACAGTTGGTGTTCATAAATGAAGCAGTGGCTTTGAATGGAGCTGCTGAAAGCCAAAACACACTGTTCATGGGAAGGTGGAGTCTTTAACTTGGTCAGTTTATCTCAGAGCTAATATGCCATTGGAGAGCCCTGCTAAGACGCGTGATGGAAATAGCCTCTAAAAGCCTGTTCTTCATAAAGTGCGAAACGTGGAAGCATTTCCTTAAAATTAGGAAGGTCCTAAGAATGTGTTTACTTGCATTTGTGTTTGTGTGGAAGACTTAGAATGTGTGTTTTTTTGTGATACCATGGAGTTTAGTCCTATGATAACATGTTGACCCAGAATAGTTTTCATTCTGATGGGTCTGGACACGACAAATACAATATGTTTTACTTCTCTAATAGATGAACAAAGACGATGAGCTCCCCAAAAAACACTGATGGACCATGTAGGATTAAGGGACTTTTATACTGTATTTAAACTGTACAAATTATACTGTATTTGTGACATCTAGTGGAACCAAAAATAGCTGATCCTAACAAGCATTTCTTGGCTGGAAGGATATTCATTCTTCAGAAGCATCAGTAGCTGTCTTAAAACATTTGTTAAATCATACTAATTTTACAATGTGCTGTAGAATTCTGTATTCATTTACATTTTGGGGAATACAATGTTGATAATCACGTTGAAGTAGCACTCCTTAAGACAATCAAAAGATTTATTCTAGGACAGACATAATTGTGTGGCAAATTTCAATTTATCTTGCAACTACAAAACAACAAATTTGCTAAATACAGTAAAAAGCAAAATATTCAAAATGTCTCTATAAGTAGATCTAACAAACCCATGAAGAGTCCATAGGCAACTTGTCCATCTCATGTCTACCCTTAAGTTTTAGGCATGTTAACAAGTGTCTTGTGTTTTAAGTCCTAAAAGGTTAACTCTGATATTGTGGCAAAATGTTCTGTATCATTCTGAATCTAAGTTACAAGCTGTTTGGCGATTAGCTCCACTAGTCAGATGCTTGTAGAGTTAACTACACCACCTTGTCTACATGCCATCTCAAGCTGCTTTCGTCATTGTGATGTATATAGGACAAGGGAAATTAGGTCACATCCCCATATTTTTCTTACTCCATTAAGTTAACAGTGGATGTCCACTGCGCTACTGAAGATTACTCACAGTCCACCATTAGTCATTTTCAGTGTTATGAATGTAATTATATTTGCTACGCTGTCTTAATTGTTATTAAAACAGGTTGAAGGTGTGTTAACATTCAGGTAACAAATCAGGCACCATATGTCCATCTAATCCAATCCAGGTGGTCTTGTCTTGTCCTATTAAGAAGACAGTGTGAGGTCCACTGAAAACTACTACCAGACAAGGGATCAAGGGGAAAAGCCAAACAAACTGATCTTCAGCTTAGAGTAAGATGAAAAGCTAATTGGCCAAGAGACTCTCCCTTTGCGTCCGTAGATAACTGGAAATGTCTGTAACATACAGGAATCAAATAAATAGAGGCACATAGTACATGATTAAGTTTTTAATACCAAAAGCACAGACTTTGTACATGATGCCAGTTATTTGGTGTTGCTGTTTCATTTGGTCACATTTGACTCCTGATGGCAGTTAAACATATGGCAGGTCATCACTATTGCTCCCTCAAGTAGAATTGCACAAGATAATTAATTACAGTAACCTGTCTTGCAAAGGGTACAAGATTTTAGCAACACATGATGGCGCACAATTAATTATAAAAAATTATATCAAGAAAAAAACTAAACTAGAAAGTGCATTTGCTGCAGAAAATGCTTTGGAATGCTGAAAGCTGAAATGAATAAAAAAAAAAACCTTTGATCCATCCCCCCTCTCCGCTGACCCCGCTCAGCAACTGCAGGAATGCGAGGGACCTGATAACCAATAGAGGAGGTGATACTCCCTTGAAATTACAGGATTGGGTGAGGGAGAGAGGGGGTGAGGAGACAGATTCTGAATGTTTGGTATATAGACTTGCAAGTTTTAAAATTATGCACCTCATTACAAGAATTACATATAGAATTCCTTCAACAGGGCTTTTATTTTGAAATGATGACTCCCCGTTGCAAGTCACGTGTTTTTGTAAATGTTGTTGTGCTTATGTGCTGAGGTTTTTGTCTGTTCCCACACTGTACTCCTCTAGGAGCATTGTCTGGGTGTTGCCTTTTTCTCTCCTCCTCTCTCCTCTCTCCTCATGTTATGCAACTTTCTAGTTGTCGCCAAAAATGGCTGCCTAGGTAGGCTCTCCTGCCAAAGTAAATTCCTTGTCTGTGCAAACTTTCATGGCGAATAAAAACCAATTCTGATTCTGATATGTGCGTGTGTATGTGTGTGTGGGTGGGGGGGGGGGGGAATATGTCGGAGGTATGCAGAAGCAGAAAAGCTTTAAATCGTGGTTTTAGAGGAGAACACCCTCTTAAAATACCTGAGTGACAAAAAAGCCTGATTTATTTAGAGATATTGGGGGGTGGGGGGGTCAGTGTGGAGGAGGGAAGGACAAGCGAGGGGTTTGCAAAATGTCAGTCTGAGTTGACTGAATAGCTCCGTCAGACTCCATTAATCAGCTATCAATCACCTGTGTGAGAGACTGAGTGGTGAGTGTCTGTGTGGTTGCCACGGTGATGGCGTAGCTGTGAACATTAATGAGCTGATCAAAAGGCAGAGAGAATAACAGAAATGTACCTAGAATCCACACCTCAAACAAGTTAACCTAGACGCAAAACTATAAGTACAATCCAAAAAATAAAGATATTTTCAGAGAAAAAAAAGGGTTAGGGTTTTGTCAACATTTTAAAGTTTAAAGGTGGCTGTAGCTGAAATATTGAAGAAGAAGAAGGATTTGAAAGTTGAAGAAGTTTAAGAGGATTTGAAAAAAAAACCTCAATTGGAAAACCATGTAAAAAATATTATGAATATTGATTTATATTACTTCAAGTATAAGAGGTAGAAAGCTGTAAAGTATAAGCTGAATTTTTTATTCGAAGAGAATGCGAAGTTACGTCACTGTAGGTTAACGATACGTCACGCCGTGTTGCATGTTTGGACGTCGCCGCCATCTTTGCAGGTACACGCCCTTTCCAGCCGGCAAGTCCAAATATGTAAACTTGCCTTAATATCTTCGCCGTCCAATCACCAATTTTATTTCTGAAAACTGCCAGATACTCGTGACAACATAAGCTAAAAGCAAATCTAATTTGGTTAAGGGGTTAATGGGTGTGAATTAATAAATGTATCGTTATCCATCTTTTGCCTAAGCAGTGTCAGAGAGGACACCATGGCATGGGAGATGTCCTACAGTGTTAGATGAGCTGCTTCAAATTGAAAACTGAGGCAATATTTAAAGTAAAGACACGTTTCTTAACCCTCGTGCTGCCTTCGGGTCACATGACCCAAAGGTTCATAACGAACCATCGTTGTGTTTACCCAATTTTACTCAATACAAAAACAAATAAAAATAATTTTCTTTTAACCTTCGCAATGTTGGGGGTCTGAGACAGCCCAACAGTTAAAAGAAAATGCTTCACTTTGTTTTTGTATGCGGTAAAGTTGTCGCAATACGACGGTGGGTCACAATGACTGATGGGTCAGGATGACCCGAAGATAACACAAGGGTTAACATATGTTGTCAATTTTGTAAATTAAAAATCTAAACTTTTGTTACAAAGCATTTGTTTGTTGGAGTAACGCAAATTTTACACGATCCGGCTTCTGCGTTTGTGACAGGCAGCTACTGACCGTAGTAGCCTGTATGCCTCGTTGTTTGCAGATTTCTGTGAAACTTGCTAAATAAACATTAGGTAGCTACACTATGTAGGCTAGGGTGACCAGACGTCCTCTTTTACCCGGACATGTCCTCTTTTTGAGACCTAAAAAATGCGTCCGGAAGGGATTCCAAAATTGTCCGGGATTTTGCCTCATCGGATATTTGTGTTTCTCTGGGTCTTTCAAAAACTATTAGGCCCTTACAAGTTTTGGAAAGGGTATCTCCCCTTACGTTCCACCTTCTTGCGCGAGCTCTGACTGTAGAGAGAACTGTCAATTTGATCAGATAGTCCGGCAATAGTGCGGCACGCAATACACGACCAGAGTCGTCTTTTTCACAAACACAAATCTGGTCACCCTAATGTAGGCTATCCTTTAAAGATCCTGTAAAGTAAATTCCATGTTTTGCTTCTATGTACAATATATACGTGTGAAATGAGTTCCTGAAAGCATGTAAAAGCGCTAAAACTTTGTCGCACTTAAATGTGGAGTTAGACCGAAGAACAGTTTCTCTTCCGTTTTCAGATCAGGTTTTAATAGGCGGAGCCAAAAAACTACCTATCTATCATACCTGTCAGATCACTGAATGGCTCCTCCTGCTGTGCTGTTATTGTAGCTTACATCAGCTAGCTAGCTAGCTAGCTTCAGGATGTCTCCCACCACCCGCAACTGCATCTTCCCTGATGCAAGAACTCCAGCTGCGCTGCCACGCCATTTAAGTTCCCTATTGATAATGAAAGGAAAAATAGGTGGATAGATTTTGTGAAGAGCCACGCTCATGGAAAGCTTCTGATAAACTCCAACAACCGCCTCTGCACTGACCATTTCACGGCGGACAGTTTTAACATGAACCAGAGACAGACGGGGTTCACCAACACACGGCTTCTCTTGCAGCGCGGAGCCGTACCGAGCATCGCCCCCCCGGCTGTTCATCCTCCTGTCGCACCTGGACCATCCACCGCCGCCAGCAGTTCATCAGTCAGTTCTGTGTGCTTGTTATAATTATACTAGATAGCTTTTCCAGAGGTATCTCTGCTATGAGTTAGTGCAAACAGCTAACTTGATATTAGGCTACTCGGTGTAGAATGATGGTATTTTGGTGAAATGGTAGCTAATGTGCTAGAAGTAGTTGGAGAGCTCACTGTCCGCTGTCTCTGGTGTCAATTTTTACTCCTGTGTTACAGCTCAGGGGATCTTATTCTATACTGTTTTGTTCGGCTTGACGTAGCGTCCATTATCTGGGTCGTAGGTAGCTTACTTGAGAGGTGGCACCTTCCAGCGAGGGGGCCGAGCTTCAGCTCCTTCAGGCGACACGCCCCCCAGTCTCGAACAGAGAAGACTGCTGATTTTCTTACGATTTCAAAGCCTAATTTAACATACTTATCTGTGTTTTTTTTTTCATTCAAATTTGGATGGGTAGTAATAACACATTATTCTGTGGTGTGGTGAACTTGAAACTCGTTTTTAATTCCACTTTACAGGATCTTTAAGCTAAATATCAGAGAGTCAAACCTTCTAAGTTATGTACAATTCCGGTTCATCCACTAATCACTAGAATGGTCATATCTTTCTAACAAAATAATATATTAATAATCTGTGTGCTGTTCTACATTGCCCACAATTATGTATATTTCATATGTTCTTAAGTTTTCCTCTATCTTGTAATGAAAGTGGTTGAGTTTCTAAACACATCAACATACCTTACTTAGCAAATGACGCTAGCTAGTAGTGATGGGAAGTTCGGATCATTTTACTGATTCGGTTCTTTGAATCTCGTTCAGTAAAATGAACGAATCTTTTTTCGAGTCATTCGTTCATTTCAACGGGTGGGTGGGGGGGGGGGGGCTATCCGTCCACTGCAAACAAGTAACATATTCTCATGTAGGTTAGTGCATGACATGTGCAGCAGCAGATACTGTTTTAAAAGAAATTCCTGCATTAAAATAATGTATCATGACAGTTTGTATGATTTATTCATTTATTATCACACTAGCATTTAATTATCACGGCAAACAATTACACTGCACTAAACTGTAAGTGTAAATGTAAAGTGAAAATAACAAAACCAGTCAGTATGATGACTGGAGCGAATATCATTCACGTCTTACTAAAACAGCGGCCACGCGAAAGGGAATGAGGAGTTTCCTTTACTAAAAAATACAATGCGGGTCACGTGAAAAAAAGGATCCAAAGACTCGTAGAAAGACAGAGTCGGGAAATGAATGAATCGTTCGTTTCCTCCAGTACAGAGCCTATGCAGGTCAATTGAAAAATGATCCAAAGACTCGTAGAAAGACCGAGTCGGGAAATGAACGAATCGTTCCCTCTAGCGTTTCCTCTAGCTACCACTACAGAGCCTATGCAGGTCACGTGAAAAATGATCCAAATACTCGTACCCAAAGACCGAGTCGGGAAATGAACGAATCATTTATGTTTACTTGGACGAGCCTATGCAACAGTCCCGATGCGTGGCCACGAGAAAATGAACTTATCACTCTTTGAGAGGACTCGTTACTCCCGAGCCCTTGTAAGGATTCGTTCAAAATGAACGAATCGTTCACGAACGACACATCACTACTAGCTAGACTAGCTGTAGTCGGGGGAAGGGAAGCTTCCGAAAAAATAGCCAGGAAACGAATAGCAGTCTAGCCTATTGCTACGTCTGTCAAGATTATCTATTTGAAATAACTAGAGAAAGGCAGGTGCTAGATACAGGATACGTAGGGAGTCAGGTGGCTGAGCGGTGAGGGATGGAGTCGGGCTAGTAATCTGAAGGTTGCCAGTTCGATTCCCGGCCGAGTCAAATGACGTTGTGTCCTTGGGCAAGGCACTTCAGCCTACTTGCCTCGGGGGGAATGTCCCTGTACTTACTGTAAGTCGCTCTGGATAAGAGCGTCTGCTAAATGACTAAATGTAAATGTAAATACGTTAGCATTGCTAATAACTGTTACCGACAAAATCATACTACAGCTTGCGGTTGTGATGAACATAAGGTCGGAATGCACCTCTTTTCAGCAACAGCAACAAATCCTGCTTTACATTGTCCCAGGTTTTCTAAACGTCCTTGGTAAAATGGTTTGCGCAAATGTGTTGAGGGTCCAACTGCACATGGATCTTCTACGCTACGGTATAGACAAACATCATGCCCGTCTAGTCAATGTTAGCTAGACTCTAGCTCATCTGCTTTTTATTAACGCTGATTTGCAAGGAATGCAAGAACAGCTAGCGTTAGGTAGCGAAAACACCTAGACTCAGGGCTGCCAACTTTTCTAAAAACTTTGGCGTGAGATTTGTTAGCAACCCCCCCCCCACATTGAGATATACAATGTGAGAAATGTTTGAAATGCGTGTGTCAGGGCGAAACCGTGAGAGTTGGCAGCTCTGTAAACTAGTTTAGCTTGCTAACGCAAGAGCTTAGGTTGAACGTGTGATGATTTAGCCTAGTTTATTGGCAATGGGGCTAACGTTATTTCACGTTCCTGACTGTTTCATTCAAATAAATAAAACGTGTTGTCATGTAATTCTACAATTCAAGATGCATGTTTGTCCAGATCTATTTTTCAGTAAGATAGCTAGAGCTAACTGAAGCTGAGTTGAATCACGATAGTTTGTTTGCTAAACTGTAGTGCTAACGTTACCCACCTAAGGCGATCCTGTTTGCTTCGACAACAGAAGTGGAAACAACTAACATAATCATTTCAAATGATATCTAGTCAATCTGTTGCAAACCATGTTGTGTAGACACAATAGATTTATTTGTACGTTTTTTATTTCAAGTCTCCAACTTCATGTTTCAGTGAGTGTTGGTAGTGTTGCATCTTTGCTCCGCAGCTTCATTCGTTGTAAACCAACCAATCAGCGCGCAGCTCATGTATATATTCATGAGCATACCATAAAAGGAGAAAACCTAGCGTTTTTTCCAGGGAAAATTTCACTGGATGTATCAGGGGGCATAGAACAGCACCCGGGCCATTTTCAGCCCAACCAATGTTACATACCCTATTCGGAGACCTTAAGGAACAGTGTGAAATCCCCCCATAACCCAGTCAATCACCCCTTTAACCATATAGGCCTACAGTCTATGGTTTTAAGTTAACCTATTGCAGCTGTCAGTTACTGAAATGAGGTGGTGGAACTCGAAAATACTCAAACCATTATTTGTAATGGGAAACGTTTATTCCTTTCAACTAGCAATAATAGTGACTTGGATGAACCTCATAGGCTGCATCCTGCAATAGCCTACTGCATCTGCCCCGCTGTAACAAGGGCCGGATTAAGACATTTTGAGGCCTGGGTCTAATTACCAGGATGAGGCCCCTATATCGCCCCAACGCGATATATATATGTGTATGTATATATATGTATATATATAATATATATATATACACATCATGACACGCACACAAACCCACGCCAGGTGCACTGAGACATCAGTGCTTTAAAGTCAACAGAACCACTCTATAAATATGATCAGTTTAAACATGTGACTCACCATCATCACATCAATGATATTAAAAGGCCAGTTTTCTGCTCTTTCAATGCAAACTCATCAATGAGCTCTACAAAGTCCAGTTGGCGCAGTATGTCATGCTCTATTGACTAGGGATGCACCGAATCCAGGATTCGGTTTCGGATTCGGCCGAATATTGGGCTTTTTGACAGGATTCAGTTTCGGCCGAACCATAGATTTTTTTTCCACCGAACCCGAACCCTACGCTTGCACGAAGCGCGCTACGCTGGTCGAAATATTTACTATTGTGTTAACATTTTAGATGCGTTAAGAACACGTTCATCTCAAAGACGAGTTCGTTCAGAATCAGCTACGTAGCAGGTCGACTGACTGATTTCCTTCTCATACATTCCCCTAGCGCCACAGTGCATTTCCCTGTTGAAGCCCAGCTTCAATGGACTTCAATGGGGCTGCTTTGAACAGTTTTTTTCAGTGCTTTGAAACTATACGGTCATTGGATAAATGCTGCGATTATGTCTCGCCCACGGACGCTCAGCGTCTCTGGGGGTGAATGGAGGAGTGTGCTGGCCTGGACGCTGGGCTTCTGCTTGATGATTGGAGGGTCTATCTAAAGACTCCATCTCCTTTTGATTGACAGCGATTTTGTACTATAAAAAGTCGCCGAAACTATTCGAGCTCAGTCCCATCGCGGATTTTGGCCACCCTCTCGTGCTGTCTTTGACCGGACATTTTCGCACAATATTTTTGTTTACACTCTGAATCCCACTAGAGCAAAAATACGTGCGCACGAAAGTCCATTGATTTACACCGCAAGCTATACCAGCTCACAAAATTTGGTTAAATCGTTACGTATTTGTTAACTACGTTTATCGCCAATGGTAGCCTAATGTAGTGCGCACGTAGCCTATAGGCCTACTTTCATATTTGTTGCAGAAAATATGAGATCCGACTTGAAAATAGC
Source organism: Osmerus mordax (assembly GCF_038355195.1). Taxonomy (NCBI): domain Eukaryota; kingdom Metazoa; phylum Chordata; class Actinopteri; order Osmeriformes; family Osmeridae; genus Osmerus; species Osmerus mordax. The sequence continues at coordinate 2,182,638 of NC_090070.1, forward strand.
CAGTAATATGTTTTTGAAGTTGTGACGAATCTGGTGATAGAGGCAGACCGATAGGTGCACGCACAGCTGTGGAACCAGTTAAATTGGGAACCAGTTGGGACGTAACACCGGCCATGGCTGTAACAGTGCGTGTCCACTGCAGCGACGCGATGCGAGTGACAACATGTTTTCCATTCATTTTCAATAGAGCCAGGCGAATCGCTTGCGTGGTGCATTGTGGGTAGCGACGCGACGAAGTTGAGATTTTCTCAACTTTATGCAAATGAGGAGCGATTTTCGCTCGCGATGGCCAATCGGAGTGTTTTCTTGTTTCTCGTAACGTAGCAACCATGGTGAACATTTCTAGCTTTCTAGGTTTCAAGGTGGAGGAGAAACCCATCGTTTGTGTGGCTGCTTACCCAGTCCTGTACGATACATAGCTGTATTCGTACATAGATGTTAATAAAAAATGATGCATGGCGCAAGGTTGCCGAAGTTGTTGGTGCTTGTACTTTCAAATTTAGTCTAGTCACATTACGTAACTTTGTTCTGTGGTAACTAGCTAGGTAGCCCGGCTGGAACTCCCTATCGTATCGACAGATTAGCAGAGACTTTGAGTAATATAATAACACGTTTTTTACACATGTCAACGTGTATGTCTATTAAACAGTTTTGCATTTTGTATACAAGTTGTATTTTGATCGATGTTGCGAGTACGTAAACCCAAGTCTGCACACTTGGCCATGACAACTACAACAGTGACTTTAGAGAACTACATTCTACATTAATCTGTTTGAAACGCCTCCGAGCATGGTGAACTGTGGGAAGTTGAGCGATGGCAAGCGATTCGCGTCGCTGCAGTGGACACGCACTGTAACAGCCTGTCTATAGCGATCTAGCTAGCTAACCTTCACCCTCAGTGTGAATAATCGAACTAAGCAAACTAACATCCAACACTACACATATCAAAATAAACACAAGAGTTCAACAATAGAAACTTAACCCTTGTGTTATCTTCGGGTCATTCTGACCCATCAGTCATTGTGACCCACCGTCGTATTGCGACAAATTTACCTCATACAAAAACAAAGTGAAGCATTTTCTTTTAACTGTCGGGCTGTCTCAGACCCCCCACATTGGAATGGTTAAAAGAAAATAATTTTTATTTGTTTTTGTATTGGGTAAAATTGGGTAAACACAATGATGGTTCGTTATGAACCTTTGGGTCATGTGACCCGAAGGCAGCACGAGGGTTAAACAATGCTTCCGTTAACAAAATTAACCCCCCAACTAAGTTCCCTATGTCTGCCGCAAGGCATGCTGAAAACCAAGAGCGCCGACCGTTGCAAATACAACATAAAAACTATCTACATTTTCCATTAACGAGTAGTTTGAACCAGAGCCATAGAAAAAGATCTTTTTCTATGGCTCTGGTTTGAACCATTGACTGTAAACACAAGGTTTGAACCCATCCACCACCAATTACCTCATTCGGATCAGTACAGACGGGCCCTCCATGGAAATGTTTGATGCCTCCAGAGAATGTCTAATATAGAGAGAACCATATATATATATAAAGGGTAGATGTCTCGTCCGCATTGCCGGAAAACGGAGTCGAACGTCCGCACATGGCGGCCATCTTGCTACAGTCAATTCGCTCACCCATAACATTGTGTTGATGCTACATGTACTTTTTAAATGACCATAACTTGCTCAATTTTCAACCGATTTTGAAACGGTTTGGTTTGTTATCAACGTCAGAGATGTCGTTATGCCACTGCATACTTATGAATTATTATGTTTTTTTTTTTTTAAATAGAATAGAAGTTATGCAGTGGCATAACGACATTCTGCTTTGGATGCCATCAAGCGGGATCTCTGGTCGTAGTCAGTCCTTCACTAACCAATCAGCATTCGTTAGCAGAATGCTAGCGTGTTATGGGCAACAACGACTTACCCTGTAAGAAATCGAAAGGACATAAATACTCGTTCATTCAACTTTCGACCTGTAATCCATGTTGAAAATGCAAAAACTACAATCAAATCCGAGATTTCTCAACGACAATCAGGTGAAAGAGACAAATTTAGCCGTTTAGCTCCATAGACTCCCATTCATTCTGCACTCGACCGTGATCACTCCCAGTGGAACTCTGGTGGAACTGCAACAAAATTCGGTACAATGGGGCTTAATAGGGAGTGGCCAGGCTCTCCTTAAACAGGCTCTGATGCCTCTAAATGTGCTGATCAAGCAGACCCCCACCCCTCGCCCCTTGGATTGAGGCAACGGCCCCGGTGGGTCTAGGTGGTATTGCATTTCCGATTTGCTACCTGACTCGTCCGGTCGTTTTTATTCTATTAACTCCAGTCAACATATCTAAAACTATCTCCCCCAATAATTTTTGTTCGATTCTCGAACCTGGCTCATACTACTAGCTTTTTCATAGAATAATTTTTTCTGATTTTTGCTAAGTTTGAAACCAATCCGAAATGGGTAAACTAGCACCCCATTTATTTACTTACGTCAAGAAAAGTTGCCTGGAAACGTGCTCGCGGATACGAACAGGGGACGAGCACAAAAGGGAACATCAGCAAATCGCTGATTTACCAGAGCTGAATGCGAACAAGGAGAAAGGATTTGTTAATCTACAGTTGCCTGGCTTTATTGTAGCAAGTTTTACAAATGTTTGCACATGGCGGTTGTTTGTAGAGTTTCCGTTATTTTAAAGAACATTTAACAATTTTGTAATGAATGCTATTATGCTCATAGCATGACAAACGTAAATATAGCCTAATATAATTAGTTATAATATCGTGGCATGTTACGGTGTCATTATAAATTGTTGACATGTTATTCTGGAGCAAAGACGAAGATGTATAAATCATGTCTGATAACCACAATATTGTTATGGTCGTTATAACGACTATATTTGGTGGCATTAACAATAAGCTAGTAAGAGTAAGCAACATTCATCATCATTAGTATACAGTAACATAGTAACATATGTAGGCTTAATTTAGCTTGCTTTGCCGAGCTAGAACAACGACGGAGCCAGATATTCAAGTTTACAGTTTCTTTAATCCGACACAAAACTTAAGCAGTCAAACTAAAAACACAAAGCAAAAAGAGAAACGTATAGGTCCTGCACATATAATACTACAGTACTAATAGTACTGATTTTCGTAAAGTTCACATGTATCTGCTTCTTGATCGGACTTGTACCACATTCTGACAATTTTATGCAATGCCTTAGCTCCAGCTCACAAGCTCGCGACTGGTTGTCGCAAAGTATGACGTATAGAGCTAGTTGCACGCATGCACGAGTTTTGGAGCTAGGAACAAGCTTCTGCGCAAGACCGGCCGAGTAAGTCTGGAAAGATGGCGCGGTCCATATCGCGCTCTCGCTTGCCCCACTGCGCCACTGAGCACTTTTCATAGAAATGAATGGGGACGCCATCTTGGAAGAAAAATCTAGCTGTGTCTATTAATATATAAGTCTATGTGATCAAGACGCCCACTGATGTATGTTGTATATGTCCGTTGTGTTGTCCGTTGACCTCACAAGATGGAGCCCAAACAAAACGGTTTTTCCATTTACCCAGAATTCAACGCGGCGGGACGTCAACTTCGCATTCTCTATAGTTGGAATATTCAAACAATAAATGTTACCTTTAAAAGTAATAAAAAATATTACTTTTCTATATTTAGATTTTAGATCAATCTGAGTTTCTGGATGAAACATTGTATCCAGTAAATTGTGAAAATATTGTAAATGCTAATGTAAAAAAAAAAACATCCAAAAGGACTTCCTAAATGGACGACTGAGTATTCTTGATGTTTACTTCATCTCCTGGTCTCCAACAAAACAACTTAGCTTTTTCCACCATGACTCTGAAAGGATTTTTATCTTATGAGGTGTCTTCTTCCTCAGAGTCTGCATGCTGTCTACTTCTTGAATCCCAGTCAAGATGACCGAATCAAATACATCCTTCAGGTTCTTCTGGGTCAGAGCTGAGCACTCGATAAAGGTGATGGCCCCTATCTCCTGGGCACATTCCTGGCCCTCCTCTGCGCTCAGGGGTGTCTCCTGGTTCTGTGCCAGATGGATGAGAACCTGGACATCTTCTCTCAGGTCCAGCTGGGTGCCCACCAACACCACGGGCACCCTGGGGCAGATGCGTCGGACCTCAGGCACCCACCTGTTTGTCACATTACACAATGAGGAAGGGCAGACCACGCTGTAGCAGAGCAAGAAGACATCGGCATTTCTGTAGCACAGGGGCCGGAGACGGTCCAACTCCTCCTAAATAACAAGAGGCAACAACGTAAAAAAAAAAATTGACCGGAAACAGAGAAAATACTTTTTCTAAACTAGTCACACACCTTCTGACTAGTGTGACACGTTTTAAGCACAGCACATTATTGCTCGACAATGTATATCTTTGGTGTACTCTAATACGGAGTCTTGACCAGAAGGGTCTAAAATGTAAACTGAAGGGGGGCAATAATAACCAATGAGAATCACAGGGGGTCATGTAAACCACTTGTACACATCCTACAGGGGGCGATATAGGGTTTGGAATTGGGGACAGAGTGCTGTCTGAGAGAAATGCTCAGACAAACTGCAATGAAGAAAATAGGGGAGGTTTTAAGGATGCACCCAAAAGGGGACTAGTATATTACTAGTCTACTAAAACGTTTACAACTGTTTGAACCACATACTATATATTATAAACTATTTGAAACTGGAGTCTAAAATCAGCCTAAAAACGATATTAGATAGATTTATATTACGGCTTACGTTAATAGTTTCATCAAATCCCCATTTCTATTCACAAGCACAGAATGTTGGAACAGGAAAACAAAGAATAATTATTGAAAACTTCATCTGATCAAAATGTAGACTGTATAGATCTAATTTCACTCACCTGGCCAGCCATGTCACAGAGTTGTAATCTCACTGGTTTTCCATCCACAACAACCATTGCTGTTAATGCAGATAGAAAACCATTTATAAACTGTGTTTGAGGATATACATGTTTTGAGGATCACATAGAGTGAATGTACAATAGCACTGACTGCTGAATGGTTTGTGTCGATGTCAATAACGCACTACTGGCTATATGATTTAACAGAGATATCATATTACAAACAGACCTGCAAAGTTGTCAAATGCTGTTGGGATGTACTCTGTTGGGTATCCATTGGTGGTATAACTGACAATCAGGCTCGTTTTGCCGACCGCTCCATCTCCAACGAGGACGCAATTCACTTTACGCTCAGGTACGGAGCCTGACCGTCGTCGTTTCGAATTTAGTTGACAATCTCGGTATTTTGGACAACTCGGTACCTCCGGAGAAAACTGACAACACACCGGGTCCGACACTCGACGGGCTTTCTGCATCCCCATATCTTACAGAATCATTTTGCGCCTAGTAGATAGTTAAGGTTTCTATATATTTCCTATAGCATTTTCATCTCGATACTCGTGTGGATAGTTTTGTTCGAATCCAGACTATAACATATTAAACAAGAAATTATAAAATAGCCTGCATTTTGATTGCAAATAGCTGTCCGGCTGAACAAAGTTCAAAGACTACCGTTTGATTTGTCCGTAGCATGATATGAGTCGAATGGCTTCTCTGCTTCTTGTGTTCATGGTCGTAAGAAGCTTAGACTACTAGACGCCATGTGATATGCGTGCCTTCAAAGTGAACTAGAACTGATACAAACATTTGCTTTATTTAATATTGTATTATTGGTACTCCCATCAAACTATGCAAGCGAGATGGGGGAAGACAACTTCGGCTCCTTTCCCAGTTACCAATGGGGTTAGACAAGAATATTGTCACCTGTTCTTATTAATCTGTATATGGATGACCTCTCTAGGGCATTAGAAGTGTGTAAGACTGGCTGTATGGTGGGGGATAGGTGTATGAATCATCTGATGTATGCAGAGGATTTAGTTGTTATGTCTCCATATAGTGCTGGCCTACAGCAGCTTAGAGTCTGCTCAAACTATGGACTACAGTATGATATCAAATTCAATGTAAAAAAGAGTGTTGTAATGATTGCCAGAACTAAAGAGGACAGGAAGGTATGCCTTCCCTCCTTTTACTTGTCAGGGCAAGAGCTGAAAGTAGTTGCTAAAGCAAAATACCTGGGCCACTTCATCAGGGATGATTTATGTGACGATGATGACATACAGCGTCAGTGCTGTAAATTATATGGACAAGCAAATATGCTGGCATGCAAATTTCATATGTGTAATGTCAAAGTTAAAACATCTCTTTTTAGAGCATACTGTACTCCACTGTATACAGCTCACCTATGGTGCAGCTACAGTAAAGCAAAGATGCATAAGATAAAAGTGGCATACAATGATGCACTTAGAATCTTGTTGAAGTGTCCAAGATGGACCAGTGCTAGCCATTTGTTTGTGATGAATAATGTTCCCACCTTCCATGCTGTGCTGAGGAATTTTATGTACAGATTTATGTGCCGATTAACAGAGTCAAGGAATACAATTTTAACCGCCTTAACCAACCCTGCACTTAGTGATACCAGATAACTCTGGAAACACTGGAATACGCATATATACCTGTTTTAATTGTTGTGCATTGTATGAGCTATATGTATATTTGTATGTATGTGTGTATGTTTTGTATGTTCCCCTTATGTAATATGTGGTAGCCAGTATGTCTGTATGTATTTATGTTTATGTGTACCCTTTTTGTAATATGTTATGTGTATTTTTCTATCTGGACCTTGAGTCTGCAAATAAAGTTAAATTAATAAAAGTAAATAATAATATTATGATGCATAGCTCATACCTACATCACAGCGTATAAGGCAATATGTTTTCTAACGGCATCAATGACATTTTGGGGATCCTTATGGAAGATTATATCTGTACAAATCTTAAGTAAGTAAGTATGTGCTGTATTTGTACCATATAACTCACTAGAAATCACAAATAAAGCAACCCTAAAGTTATTAGCCTTAGGAGATATTTCCTCGGAAACAGTGAGGTGCAAACATAGTAGTATGGGCAACGGGCGACCAAGGCTGAATACATATTAGATTGGTATAATTCCTAACAATTGAAGGCCGGGATGTTTTGGGACAGGAGTGGGGTACCGACACTGCCTCAATGGGAAAAACCACACCAGCAACCACACATTACAAGCTAAGCTATCGGGCCCCAAACAATCCGCAACATACCCAGGGGCGTAGCCAGGACATTATTTCTGGGGGGGGCCAGCTCTGGCCAGTCTTTTATTTTTGGTGGCACTTGATTGTCAAAAACTACTATTTTAAAACTCACACACTGCATCACTCAGAGCAGCAGTTTTCTAACGGTATCCAGTGGTTAGTTGCTAGTCTCCATTGAAGCGCTGTCAGAATGCAGGTACGTTGGTTTGTGTCTTGCGCTGTTGATGGGGGCGTGGCCCAACATGTGAATATGGGGCTTGTAGCGTAAGTGACAAATGACAATATAAGACGACATTATAAAAAAATACTAATGCATTTATTTTAGCTTTATACTGCTTCTGTTCAGGAGGGTTTTGTCTTTTTTTTATTTTATTTTTTTGCCGTGAGGTTGGGGGGGGGGGGGGGGGGGGGGGCGGCAGGGTGGCCATTTTATGACCTGTCCCCCCGGACGTTCTTATTTAGTCTCTTCTGGAACAAACTTCATGTAGTATAGTAGATAGTTACTGTGTACCTGGAGTCCGAGCTACTGACATAGAAGCTATTCTTAGGGTGCTGGCTAGCACCAGGGCTAAGGAAAAGACCAAAGCTAAGGCACATGGTGCACGCATTGATGATAGGAACAAGGATATTGTCATACATCTCGGCACCAATGATGTTAGGCTGAGGCTGTCAGAGGTCACAAAGGTTAATATAGCACGGGCATGTGACCTTGCTCTAAAGATGAGTTGGGATTGAGTAATAGTCTCTGGTCCACTAGCTGTTAGGGGGAGGGATGAGATCTACAGCAGACTTGTTTCTCTTAACCGCTGACTGGCTCACTTCTGCACAGAACAGGGTTTAGGATTTGTAGATAACTGATCTTGTTTCTGGGCCAGACCTGGCTTGTTGAAAAGTGACAGGCTCCACCTGAGCTGGAGAGGTGCTTTTCTTTTGTCTAGGAACATTGAAGCTATTTTAGAGCAGGCCTGACACTCACTAGAGCAAGCCAGGCCACAGTCTCTTAGAGAGTCTGATAGGCATGTTGCGGGTTGTTTGGGGCCCGATAGCTTAGCTTGTAATGTAGCCAGTGTGGTTGCTGGTGTGGTTTTTCCCATTGAGGCAGTGTCGGTACCCCACTCCTATCCCAAAACATCTCGTTTGCACATTTTGAATACTCACACATACTTCATGCCTCTTAACCCTTGTGCTGCCTTCGGGTCACATGACCCAAAGGTTCATAACGAACCATCGTTGTGTTTACCCAATTTTACCCTATACAAAAACAAATAAAAATAATTTTCTTTTAACCTTCGCAATGTTGGGGGTCTGAGACAGCCCAACAGTTAAAATAAAATGCTTCACTTTGTTTTTGTATGCGGTAAAGTTGTCGCAATACGACGGTGGGTCACAATGACTGATGGGTCAGAATGACCCGAAGATAACACAAGGGTTAAAAAGTGGCGGTGTTGCTATGGTTTATACTTCCAGATTCAACCTCAGCCTGAAATCTTTGAACACCTTCAAAACATTTGAAATTATTTTCATGAAACCACTTTCTACGTTAAAGAGGAATAATCCTACGATTCCTGCTCCTTCCCCTCATTTTGTAAAGCCACTCTGTATCGCCCCCCAGGCCCGTATTCCCTCTTCTTAGAGGAATCTGATGATTTTGATGCTGAGCTTGTGATGTATACTGATAACGTCCTAATTATGGGTGACCTCAACATTCATGTGGATGTCCAGACAGATCCATGAAGAAATGCCTTCACTGCTTGCATTGATTCCACTGGCTTCACCCAGGTAATCTCCAAACCTACCCATCTTCACTTGCATACATTAGATTTAGTTCTCACACGGGGAATTGTGATTACTGACCTCATAGTCTTACCCCCACAATCCTATACTATCAGACCACCGTCTGGTTACCTTCAAAATGGAACTATGCCAGATCCCTGGAGGCTCTCAGAAAATTATTACTAGCCGTTGCATAACCTCAAACATAGCCCTGGAACTGGCTAATATACAGTACTACCAGGAGCACTTGAAGCACTCAACGTCCCAAATAAATCACTAAATGCTAAAACTAGCAATCTGAATATGGTTTTTCAGGTATCACTAGACTCTGTTTCCCCACTCAAACCTAGGGGGAAAAAAGATAAGAAAATGACTCCATGGTATTCAGAGGAAACCGGCACTCTCAAAAAGTCCACTCGAAAACTGGAATGTAATTGGCGGACCACTAAACTGGAGGTTTTCCACCTGGCATGGAAGGATAGCCTTTTGGAGTACAAGCAAGCCCTAATCAGGACCAGATCAGAATACTTCTCTAAATTGATGAGAGAGAACCAGCACAACGCAAAATTCCTATTTGATACCAAAACTCACAAAGAAAAGTACAAACGGTGTCAGTACTGATCTCTCACCCGATGACTTTCTAGACTTTTTTGACCACAGAATATATGCAATCAGGGACAGACTACACACTATCCCTAGACAAATTACCATGACCACAGAATCTTCCTCCATACCAAGCATACTCCATGTTGAGGCTCTCACCCACTTCAACCCTATCTCTACGGAAGCGTTCCTCAAACTAATAGATTCATCAAAACCCACCAGCTGCCTTCTTGACCCCAATCCTGATTTTAAACAAGCAATTATTAAGCCCCTGCTTAAAAAAACAAACCTGGATCTTTCAGAAATTGCAAACCAATTTCAAATCAGCCATTTCTCTCAAAGATTCTTGAAAATGTTTTGGTACAACAGTTCACTGAACACCTTTCTTCAAATCAGTTGTATGAACCCCCCCAGTCCGGATTTCGTCCTCACCAGCACTGAAACAGCACTCGCCAAGATAGTCAATGATCTACTATTGGCCTATGATGCAGACTCTATTTCTGTCCTGGTTCTCCTGGACCTAAATACTGCAGCATTTGACACTGTGAATCACCAAATTATCGTGGAACGTATGGAGAACTATGTTGGGATCTCTGGTACGGCACTCCAGTGGTTTAGATCGTATCTATCTGACATATCACAATTTGTCCACTATGACGGCCAGTCATCCAGGAGTACCGCAGGGTTCTGTCCTAGGCCCTCTATTTCCTCTCTACATGCTGCCTCCAGGAAATGCTGCTCAGAAGGAAATGTTCACTGCTATTCAGATGACGCCCATCTATACATGTCCCTAAAGCCTGGAGAACTACCACACGCTCTTGAAACGTGTCAATAAGAACATAGATGAATTTCCGACTCAACTCGGATAAAACAGATGTGCAAATTGTTTGACCTAAAAAACATGGGAAGAATCTGTCCAAACTCACCCTGGACTTCGAATAGATCAGTCTTACCAAGCCAACTTGTAAAAAATCAAGGAGTTACAATGGACCCAGACCTCTCATTCGAATACCATATCAAGAACATTATCCAAACTGCATTTTTCCATTGACGTAACATCGTCTCAAAGGATGATGGTGAAAAATGAATACATGCATTTGTTACATCCCGACTGGACAACTGCAATGTATTATTCTCTGGCCTCCCACGTACCTACTAAAAAAATGACCAGACCAGAACTAGTCAAACGTGCGCACGATTGAACTAAAACGAGGGAACTAATTAGTAAAACGTGCGCATAATTTAATAAATCATGGCCACAAAATACAATTAATTTTTATTTATGTCACTTCCGGGGCTACGTACTTGGGAAATGCATATGGCGTAGTTATTCTAGTGATTCAAACTGAGTTGTCTATTTTTAGCAACATTTACGTTGTTAGGCCAGCTCATGATGTTGTTACATTTGCTAATTGGCTAATGGCTACATTGTAGAAAGTCCCTTTGAAGTAGATTGTGTCATAGATTGTATAATATACAAATACTTGAAAAGGGTCGTAGCTGACCTCAGAGTAAAACGGAAACGGAATATTTTGGTTTCAAACTGTTTTTACAATTATATAAAAGTACTTGGTCAAAATATGTGCATTTGGTTCATTTTAAACATTAACATTTGTGTAAACATGTGAAAGGATAACAGTTTGAAACCAAAATATTACGTTTCCGTTTATTTTTCTTTGAAAGTTATCAACCAACACGCAACCAGCTGTGTGCCCTGAACATACGACTGATTACTTTGGGTATGAATGTTATATTAGTGCAACACTGCTCTGGTCTGGTCAACCGAGATGATCAGGCAGTCCGCTTGTGTGGACAAGGCACACAGTTCACTCACTCGCTTAGCCGTAGTCAGAGCAAGGAGTAAGCTTGTCTTAGAGAAACAAAGTGCAAGGGTATGCTGTTGATTGGTTCAAATGAAGGCTTACAAAGAGCTTCCAGCGCCATGGACAGTACCTTCGGGTTACCTTCGGGTCATTGTGACCCTTCAGTCATTGTGACCCAGCGTCGTGTTGCGACAACTTTACCTAATACAAAAATAAATTGAAGTATTTTCTTTTAACCTTCGCGTTGTATCAGACCCCCCACAGCACGAAGGTTAACTGCATACACGGCCACTGCATATACCTTAAAAGTATCCGCGACAAGTCCCTTGTCAAACAGTGATTGTAAGAAACACACCTGAAAGAATATTTCCCAGCGTTTCGCATATCCTCTCACAGTGGACTGTGCGTGTGCGCTCTGTATAGTTTGGATGACAGCTTCAGACAGTTCTAAGAGGTCCTTTTGAGAAGCCATGAGAGGACCCCCGATCACTGGAAGGCTCTTCACCATGCCTCCGGTTTGGGAGAGCGCCTCCTGCATGCCCAAAGGGCGAGGGAGCTTGTCTAGCCACCCTGTGAGCGTACAACCCGTTCTCCATTCTGTGTAGTATACAGACGGTTTCAAGATGACAACATAAACAAACGTTACTGCGCATGTGCGTTGTTATGGCTCAAAGTTAACTTCCGGCAAACTCGATAACAACAGAATTAGCTATTTATGATAAGTGTGTTACTATATAGCCACCTAATTAAAAGTTACTATATAGCCAGCTAATTAAAAGTATGTCTAGCCAGTATTATATAGGGTTACCAGTCGTAGAAAAGAGCCATTCCTTGGACAAACTGAAATGCAATAACATTACACTACCAGACCTGTTCAACAAAAAGTTGAGACAAGAATGTTTTTCTACAGACCTGTGTGATTTACCGGAGATCAGTCAGGTGCATATCTTTGAATACCTATTCAAGAGGGAATGTGTATATATGTAACAGACGTGGTCTTGCAAGCTCCGTCAGAGGTATCAGACAAATCGTCCCGCACTGGGTTCGAACTTGCCACCTCTGACATCCCAAGCGCCACCACTACCAACTACGCCAACGAAAAGCTAGCAATTCGTTGACGCGGGTGGCCTGTTACATACCTGAGGAGTGAGTTTCACCGATACACACCGGCTACATTCACCCCTCAAACTCACTCCGGCCGGTTAGCTGATGCTAACCTAGCGATCCGGGTCACGGCACCAGTGTAACAGACGTGGTCTTGCAAGCTCCGTCAGAGGTATCGGGCAAATCGTCCCGCACTGGGTTCGAACTTGCCACCTCTGGCTTCCCAAGCGCCACCACTACCAACTACGCCAACGAAAAGCTAGCAATTCGTTGACGCGGGTGGCCTGTTACATACCTGAGGAGTGAGTTTCACCGATACACACCGGCTACATATACAAGGGAGGCGTTCAAGGCTTATCACAACTTGGATTCCTATAACTATTTCCACTCTGAAAAAGTTAAAAGCATCCTTACATATAAGAATTTTAATTGTGAATTGAACCTGTGTGGTTGCGGGGAAATTGAGGTAGGTCAGATGCTTTACAAGCGCTACTCCGCTTGGATTGTTGCGACTAAGTCCGGCAAAGTCCACAGTGGGCATTGCAGTTGCATGGCAGGGTAAGTAAGGCAGGCTAAAAATACAGCCATGTTTCATTGATATTAGCATTTGGATAAGCTTTTACAATGCTTGCAATTATCCATGATAATGGAATGTCTCTGGATCTGTGCAGCAATGGAGAGGTGTGTAGCCATGTGGGCAAGATTGTGTCATCTGTCTCCTCAAAACCTGCGATTTGTAGTCAGGTTCAACTTATATATTAAAATATATATAATTTAACATGTTTTTAAATGTTAATTTATTCTGACTGACATGAACCAATGAGTTCAACGGAATCAGTGATGTGGAATGAGATCGGGAGCTTGGTGAACTACCCGTAACTTGCTGGTTGGACTCGCTAGCTTGTTATGTTAATTTAGCCTTTTTTTGCCTCCCAGGTATGTTCTTTATGCTATTGTGTAGCTGAATAACTGTTAATGTGTTACGTTAACATACCGGACACCTATTCAGCCTGTTGTTCTGTGTGCTATTGTGTAGTTAAATAACTTTACTTTCCAGAATAAATGTCTGTTCTTGGTCTTGGATTTTGTGAAATAAATGTGATTTATAGTCCAGTCCGATTTATATATGTTTTTTTTCCTCTTCATTACGCATTTTTTGACTGATGCGACTGATACTTCCGAAAAATACGGTAGTCAGGATTTCACCAGCAGTCAGGGAGAGCAGGATGTGCAGAGAGAGGAACCTGACGTGTCAGCAGCTTAGCTATTGGAAAAATTTAAGATGTAACTGTTATCTGAACTCTTGAGTAACACTAGGCTTACGCAGAGCCATAGAAAAAGAGAGTTGCGACACTTCCATAGACTCCCATTGTTATCGAGGAATGCGGAAGTAAAACGTGTCTCACGCGACCTATAGTTCCAAACATTGTATTTTCCACCGTTGAACCCCATTCATTTTCAGTGTCTCCGAAGCAAGTTAGCTGGTAAATTGATGAAAATCCTGCATTTTTTCATATTTCAACCACCACATATCAATTGTTATTAGTAGTATTTCATATAGCCAGCTTTAGATAACATTTATTGTAAGATTATAGATTGTTAGATTCTAAATGCAGTTAGAGCTAGACTGTAGGTCTAGTATCTAATGTAGAGCTAAGCAACACTTTTACTGTAGCTAGCTAGAGAGCACGTGTATCATAACCAGAAGTTCGTTGGTTTGTAGTCTGTCAAATTAGTTCTAGTTATTTGTGTTCGTTGGCATACAAAGTTACTCTTATTAGCCTATTCATAGATGCCACCTACGTCACTTCCAAACAGACCGCCGCCATATGCACTACCGATCTCGCCCAGTATGGCCGCCCACACTGCCGATTACAATGAGAAAGTGAGACAGAGATATGTCGGGAAAAAAATCCATTTTAAGCTCCGATCCTTTGCCTATTTGTTACCCCCAGTTTTCTTTGGTTCCTTATTATCTGCAACAGGCTTGTCCCAATTGGCTTACCATGACAGAGCTAGCTATAAACATTTATCTTGTACATAACCCTCCCCATACAGTGGGGATAGCTTGAAGGCTTTCAAGAGTACGGATGTTTATCAATATGCTGTGGCTGGATGGGCGAATGACGTGAAAGTGTGGCACATGGCCACCAAGGACTTATATTTAATCATGGGAAAGTTATTTATTATTTGAAAGAAATCAAATGTATGTTTTTGGTGCAGTTTACTCTGACTAGGTAGCGAGTTGTTAGCTAAGTGGCTAACAGCTAGCTAGCACTCATCTTAGTGCCACTTAAGCTTAATTTATACTTCGGTCGCGGACACTTTTGAAATGGTCGCCGATGGAAAAAAAAAAGTGTCGCTCAGGCTGCTGCATTTATACTTCGGAAAACAGTCGCCTGTGCTCAAGGTTCGCGTGACGTAAACAGAATAATTTTACCGTTACATTCATAGCTATGGTTACATTGTTAACGCTTTGTAGCCTAGGTGATCAATCGGAGAAACTGACAATTTTAATTTTTCACTATGTGACGACATCCGCGCCAGTAGAAATTTCTCCTGGTAGGCGACACTTCTAAGCGACGGTTAAAAGTGTCGACCGAGACGTCATTTCTGTCGGCGACCTTTTCAAAAGTGTCTGCGACCTAAGTATAAATTGGGCTTAAGGCCGAGTAGGTAGGCAACATGGCGGCGCAAAGCTACAGTGACGTCATGTGAATCAAATCAATAGTACATCTGATTAGAGCTAGCAACAATGCATTTCAGATTAATGGGTCCCCTATCGTCCAGCTAGCTCTCAACGCTCGGCAGGAATTTCAGGTCCACTCACTTGCTAGTTAGCTCAACTAGATGCATCTACTACTGCATCAATCAAAAGGATAAATGACCTTGTGATAAGATCATCACAAGTGTGGATGATGACAAGAAAAAGAAAGTATAACTGCATGGAGACGACAACTTTAATGATTATTATCCAAACAGCAACAAGGTATTGTCAGGCTGGTGGAGAGATGACCAGGTTGTTGCATTGACACGGCTGGTAAGTGGAGAGTTGGAGAGGTTGTAATAAACAATTATATGGAATGTTAATTCTCCCAAATTACAGATTTTTTTCATAAATAGTTTCAGCTATGTAGCACCTGTTAGTGCAGATTTTACATTAAACACATGATATCAATTTACTGTTTGTGTAGGAGTGATGGTGAGGCTAGTGGAGTGATGCAGCTGGTGGAGCAATGGAGAGGCTGGTGGAGCTTGCCATTCCTGTAAGCGGCGGAGTGATGACGGAGCTGGTTAGTGGGGATATTGACGGTGAGGCTGTAAGATTAGGATAGAATGATGTCTGATATTAGTATGTAAATTGCCAGTTACCACAAACAAACATAACTTAGCATTTTCTGAAGTAGATGAAGCAGATATGTTGACCCTGGTCCTGGGGATCCACATACCTATAGAAGCTGAAGTCAAGGTAGGTTGTGGGACATTTGTTGGTGCAAAAGTCAGACCGAGCACCTCCATGGCAACGATAAAAGTGTTTGATGGTGGCGTGGTTGTTGTAGGCCTAGATGTTGCTTGGCTTTGCTGGTTCTTCTTTGCTCTTTTTGTCTGGCTTTGACTTCCAAGATGCCCATCTTTTAAGAGCCCTTTTTTTCTTTCAGCTCGTATGTGCTTTGCTGGGATTCTCAACCTCAGCCTGATGTATCTGTTGGTGATTTTTTTTTGTACATCATTACATGAGGGAAGCCTGCAGTCGATCACCATAGCTTCCTTCTGCAGCACATCCATGGCATTTTGGATATGCATTAGGGAGTCACTGGTCCTGGTTCGGAACAGCTCCTCAATTTGCCGGACTAGGTCAAAGGCCTCTTGCGACGGCCGACAAAGCGCACCAGGCTTGAATTCTTTCAGCTTTAGTAAAGTACTGTGCTCTCCTTCAGGTTTGTCAGCATTGTTGTTAATTGCTTTTTTGCATTCATTACAAATGTTGTAGTATTTGTTAACTTGATTTACTATGTATCCTGTCAGATGGTAGAGAGCGCAGGTCTCTGTTTTAGTGAGGTCAGGTGCAGGACTGCGCTCCATCAGCTCCTCCACACGCAGGGCAGGACTGGGTAAGGTCTCCTTTGCATCCATAAAGTCAGCCAAAAGGCTGTTCTCATCTTCCTGATAGCTTCCTGATTTTGTTGTTCTTAAAAACTGCCCAACAGAAATTGACTTCAGTGCTTGGTGAAACTCCACGGCAGTTGGGACTGGATTCCTCTGTCGGATGCAGCCAAATAGGTTTTCCAGACAGTCTTGGGTAAACCTGCTGGTCAACACAAACAAGTGTCCCTGTGACAGCATGTCTTCTTGGATGGACAGTATTGTAGATGCTGTTTGTACAGGCTTCCAGCTACTCGGTTGTCCAATCTTCAGCCCACGGAACAGTTGGATCGTGTCCTGGAGGAACTTGATGGCCTTTTGGTACTCCTCCATCTTGTGCCTGCTCAGTGCCATTACTGGGTGGCGAGAGGACATGAGATCAAACCAGTGGTCTACCTGCCCCAGGAGCCATGCTGTTGTCCGGTAAGAGGTGGGTCGTTGTTCCTTCTCAACCATATATTTCAGGCCAGCACATGTTGCCTTGCTGAAAACATTTAGTGCAGGGCCTACCTTCATCTTGTCAAAATGACTGGGCTGAAGGGTTTTCATTGAGATATTTGGAGCAATTTTCAAAGCCATTAAAGAATATATTGTGCTTATTAAAGTTATGCATTGTGCTTATTAAAGTTATGAACTTAGAAGTGTGGCCAGGCTTAAACATTGGGTCTCACACTGAGTGTGGGAAGCAGGCTGTTCTTTGTGTCTCTATCTCTTCATTTTCAGAAACAACCTTGAAACCGGGTGTAGATGGCACCCGAGCAGGTGGGACGCGGAGGCAAGAACAACTCCCTGATACACGAGAGAACAAGCTCAACCCTCTTTTCATCTTTCTGTTTTAATTGCACTGTATAAATATATGCTGGGGAGGGACAGATAGCGAGTTGGACTTCGTGAACCAGCCCAAACTCTGTTGCGGGTAGGGAAACGTAGACAACCCCAGAGCTCTGTACTTGTTGATTTCCAACTGCTGCATTAAAGCTGATATTATGGGACCTCTGCGACTCCAGACCACTCTTTCTAGAACACAGATTTGTGTCATTGAATACTATCATTACATATTGGAATAGACACAAAGATTTTGAATCCTTCAAATGGTGACCCCGACGCTGAAAAGAGGGAGTCCAGAGGGTTCCGGCCCGACCGACAGATCGGGAGAAAGACCCATACACCGGTACGAGGAGGCAGACGTAATCATCAGAGGCGCCTCAACATTAAAAAAAAAGGTAAGCAGACACCTGTTAATTCAAAGTACTGCTATTCGGTACTGAGAACCAAATTTAGACGATTACTATGTTTCATCGTACCTAGTCAAACGAACAGTGGTGGGAAATCAACCGTTTTTGTGTTTTGTCCTTGTCCAAGTGGAGGTTAGAGTCCTCTCCAGGGGTTAGAGTCCCTAAACTCGTTGTCTTGTCCAAGGGGAGGTTAGAGTCCTCTCCAGGGGTTAGAGTCCCTAAATTCGTTGTCTTGTCCAAGGGGAGGTAAGAGTCCTCTCCAGGGGTTAGAGTCCCTAAACTCGTTGTCCTTGTCCAAGGGGAGGTTAGAGTCCTCTCCAGGGGTTAGAGTCCCTAAACTCGTTGTCTTGTCCAAGGGGAGGTTAGAGTCCTCTCCAGGGGTTAGAGTCCCTAAACTCGTTGTCCTTGTCCAAGGGGAGGTTAGAGTCCTCTCCAGGGGTTAGAGTCCCTAAACTCGTTGTCTTGTCCAAGGGGAGGTTAGAGTCCTCTCCAGGGGTTAGAGTCCCTAAACTCGTTGTCTTTGTCCAGAGGGAGGTTAGAGTCCTCTCCAAGGGTTAGAATCCCTGAATACTGTCTATTTGTGTGGAGTCAGATTGAGTTTAATAAAAATAGAGAGGAGTGTGGTGTGTCTTTTCTTTGTCCTCTCCGGTACAGGGGGTTACAGAATTGAATTGATGTGAAAAAGTAATATTTGTGTGGAATCGGGTTGAGTTGAACGGTATTTTAAACAGATCTGTCGTTCTTTATAAATAAATAAATAAATCCACTAGGTGTCCTCCAAGGACCATAATTGCCTTCAGTGCAAAGTCTAACAAGTTGTCAAATTGTGAGATCACTCACTTTTATCAATCTCGTGCTTTTTTCTTTGACCAAGAAGTTACAGAAATCCCGAGGAGAGTTGGAGAAAGGTGGGGGCTAAAAGAGTCCAGTTACGTTGAGATCTTACAAAGGTTATCCCAGAGGGTATACCCCTGGTTTATAAATAGGTTCTAATACAATTGGAAGAGTTATACTAGAGCAAAATTAAGTGAATAGACGGTAAACGCTAAACAGCTGTGTTGGTCAAAGAATGGTTTGAGGAAATGTATGTGAAAAATTATGAGGATGCAATTGGAAAGTTACATAAAGGATTGGTTTAGAGAGGATCATGGAAGGTTATGAAATAAAACAAGAACGTTTTGTGGATGTGAAGAGATGATTGGTTTAAACACTGATGTTTTGAAGAGGAAACTATGAATATACTTTGAAGGTATATGGGATAGCATTTTAAGTCAAATAGTAAAATCTAGGGTTTTTAAGAGTTTTGATAAAGGTATTAGATATAATTTGGTTAAAAATGAGAAAGAGAAAATAACTAAATGTACTTTTATTTGGAGTTTAATTGTAATTTGGTTTTAAGTTTTATTTGAGAGTTTTATCAGAGCCTGGCATACTGTTTGGGATAAACAGTTAGGCTGTGATAATGTTGTATTATGAAGAGGGTTATTATAACATTCAGTTCTGAAATAATTTGGGAATACTCATCAAGTCTGATAAATTGTGGTTATGATGGTTTGAGCTAATTGGCTCGTTTTGAACTGCAGCAAAACGAGTTATGAAGTTCTACCTATCTGACCTTTATAGAAAATATAGTTGGGAAAAATGTTTGGTTAATAGCTACATTAAGAACATTATTTGGTTTATATTTCATCAACAGTTGATTTTCTAAAGAAGGGAACAAAGAAACAGATTGTAATTTCTAGGCATGACTAATAGGAGTTGACTATCAAATGATGATACTGTCTTATTAGATGCTGTTTCATGTGTTTGCTCAACAATAAGAAAACTGAAGGGTCAATACTGCCTGCTAATTATATAGATATGTTTACAGTGAATTGAAATATTTCCCAGTCCTATACCAGATGCATAACACCATTTGAATTGATTTATTGGAGATCATATGTAATACCACAACTTAAACCTTTCACATAGCATGATGAAGAGGCGAATCAAATGGTTAACCAATTTTATAAAAAATGCTAACTAGAAAAGAGATGTCTTCTGCTAAATTCTGTTCCAGGTGAAGCAGTAAACCAAAGAGTGGAGGAGTCAAACGAGGAGATTGGGTATTGATTAAAGTTATCAATGAAAGGAGGGATCTTATGACAACTTTAAAATATCCTGTCTAATTTCTGGTTTTTCTATTTGTTTCGAATTTAGTTTATTTTATTACAATTCTAAAAGCTTGGCTGAAGTTGTATGTATGTGGTGAAGGGGGCCTGTGAGCATGTCCAGGTCTGCCGTGGATACATGGATGTCGAATGTCCACTCTGTGGAGTGACGGTGGGTTTTCCCCTATAACATCATTAGGGTTTTCCCACTGTGTCCAGTGTATCCTCACCACATGGCCATAACGCTGCATAGTCTCATCATTATTGTTGATTTGTATGCCAACATTGTGTAATCAGTAATGGGATATTTTTAAATTTGTGTTTGTTGTCACACCCTAAAAGGGTGTGAAAGGAGGGATTTATTTGAACTTTAAGAATATCCACTTTAAATCCTTAAATGGGTTCTTGATTTCAATATCTGTGTTTAATCATTGGTGTTGGACTGTTCGCATCTCATTTGACTCAGTTACTGCTTGATCATGGGAGATAAGGTGATGTTGGGACTGTAACTCTTTTCTACTTCAGGACGAGTCAGACCGGCGGGTCTGACTACCTAACCCCTGTTCTAAGGCCCCATTCCCCTGGAGACCCTGCCCCCCCCCCCCTTCTCACTGGATGATCTACCCATTCCCCTGGAGACCCTGCCCCATCTGCCCCTATGCCTCATCAGACCTATGAGTGGTCTGCCCCCCCCCTTCCCCTTGAAGACCCTGCCCCACTTGCCCCAATACATCATCCGATGTTCGGAGAAGCCTGTTGTACGTTTATGGACAGGACCATTCAAGGTCATCGAGAGAACCTTGCACGCCCTAAGGGTGCTGGGGAAAGGAAGTACGTGGTACCAGTGGAGCATGTATTGTGCTGCTCCAGAATCCAGTTGTACGTTGCAGGAGTTGGTGGAGAAGGGCCAGTGAACCTTTTGCTATTGCTACGAATGTGAGAGTCCGTAAAAGAGGGTTACGACTAGGTCAAGAGTGATACTGCTTGACCACACTAGAATTGTACTGGACTAAGAAGGTTTCCGCTATTTTACTTAAGAGTGTGCTATATCAATATCAACATGATTGTTGCTGTATCCCGTGTATCAGGTCCCTGTGAAACCGAATCATTGTCTTGGCTGTGGAGAACCCAAAGACGGGGTTCCAAATGCCGTTGCTGGGGCTGGCTGACCAGGACGAGGAGACGGTATTTGGTCCGGGCTATGTTGATTGATCTCTGGTGTTTTCAGAGATCAAAAGAGGGATTAAAGAATATATTGTGCTTATTAAAGTTATGCATTGTGAATCCTTCACCATCCCTTCTTGAAAATGAACCAAATCTTTCAGTGGACCGACTGAAGCTTCATTGGAGGGGAGGTTCTCCCTCTCTACCATATCTGGTGGGATTGGGAACGTCTGTCCGCGGACCAGGGCACTCTTCAAGTTCTTCACCAGGTCTGGGACATCTGGCATGAAGTATAGCCTTGTAGCGGGGTTTGCTCGTTTAAGATTAGCAATACTTAATTTATGATAAAGTATGTAGTTCTTGGGGCACCACCTCTTATTGTTAAAGGGATAGAGGAAACCTTATTGAATAATATTGAAATAATAGCCTTTGTTATAATCAGTCTAATCTTAAGTAGTGAATTCTATGAAAGTAGAGCAGATCAGATAACGTGAGGGATAACGCAAGTGTTATAAACAATGATTTATTTAAGGAAATGTAATTATAATGAACAAATACCAGAGAAGTTATAGGTTAGTTGAAAGTGAGTTGAGTTGAACTGTATACAGTAGGTCCTAAACTATGATGAGGGTTGGTACAAGATGGTAGGTTGAGAGCGCGTGGGGAGGGGGAAGGGAGAGAGAGAGAGATAGGCTTCTGGAGAACAATGGGAGAGTATGTTAACTAATCCTAACGAAAGTTAGGTTAAATCATTTGCAAACTAAAATCAAACGTAACAAATTAAATCACAATATGTCAATGTTCACAAGTAAGAAATGTAGCAATATCGCAGTTACTGTTGTCAGTTTGAAGAAGAAGAGTCAAAGTTCCGTTGTCGTTGTCAAACGGTTAGAGCAAAGGAATCTTTCGTTCAAGTTCCTAGTGGTCCAGTGAGTTGCTGATTGAGAAGGATAGGTCAGATGTGTCGTGAACACTTCCGGTGAATCCTTGCGAAAAAGCCAGGATTGCTTGTGCGTCGAGGTTTTATAATCCTTGCGAAAGGGGGTATCCTTTTGGAGGTGAACTCTTTGATTGGTCAGTTACTCCCACCTGGGCGTCCATCCTGAGATTGACGTATGGGTGTGAAGTGGTTGATAACTTTTCAGAGTTCAGCTATTTCAAATGTCCATGTATTGCTTATACTTGAAAATATAACAATACAACATTCATAAATGGTTTAGTTTGTAGATTTGAAGATCAAGATTGACTGATTTATCATAACAGGAAGGGAAGTTACATTAAAACATCAAATTATCAAATTATCATCACATTATAACACATCAACTACTGTCATTGAAATAGTGTCCCTGAGCCATGTAGTCCTTGAGAATATGTTTGTAAATCCAGAAAAGTTAGTTCTTCCTTAAAATCCTTTGTCTCCATACTGTAAGGCCATTTTGGTCTACCTTCTGACCCCATGCTGGGCCAGAAGCTTTGAAGCTCCTGCTCTGGAGATAAGGACAAAGGGGGAAAAACACCCTTTCTCCTTGTCGGGGGTAGGGGAAAGGTGTGATGGTACGTGGTTTGTCTGTTGGCTCTGCTACATATCCCCCTGCTGGCAACGTCCGATGACTCGACGTCGTTGGGCTGTTGGCACGTAAGAAGAGCAGAGAAAAGACAAACACGACACTACGACAGCATTTCAACTGTAAACATTGGCATTAGTGGACACTAAACAATGTAGGAATCAATGGGCGCTAACTTGGGTCTTATTACTAAGTTTCTTAGAATGAAAGGAAAGAAAAGAGATAGAAGTGGAAGTGGGTGCCTTGACTTCCTGGAGTCATGGTCTTATTTGTCAGGGGCCAGGGAAGGTGGCTTATGCGGCGGTAGCTCTAAGGAATTCCTTTTGACAGTACCTCAAAGTAAATCATGTTGGGTTTCTGGTAACAGATTTAAGAAATAAAAATATTGGTAGAATGGTGGAGCCATATTCGTCTTGTGACGGTGTTTGCCTATTATTTTGGTTTAAAGGAGGGTTTGTTTTTGTGACTTTGAGACACTTTGGTCAAGGCACCTGTTGTGCACCTGTTTCATCAGCAGTTTGACAGGGTCAGGTTGCTGGTATAAGGCCAGGCCTCTGTGCATGGCCTGTTGTTCGCGAGTAGCGGTGTTTTCTTCCGGGGGTTGTGCCACCTTGTCACAGTTGGCGTGCTTCTTCTGGGATGCTTGTCGGCCATGGTAGGTTTTCCTACTTTCTGCACTCTCATCCAGTTGGCATCATGTGACTTCTTTTGGACTTGTGATGCTTCTCGTCGCAGGTGGGTTTCTGATGGCACCCGACGGTCATGGCGTTGTGCTGATTCTCTTTGAACCTTGTGTCTCGATGGGTGAGTGGCGTAGCTCTGGGGCGGTCTGGAGCGGCCATCTAACCCATGGATCGGGTCCTCTTCTGAGAGATGTGGATCAGACGTGGGATGTCCCCCCCCTTCCACTGTGAAGACTGTGTTCTGGACTTCAGGGTGAGGCAGTGGATAGGGCTTCTTGACGTGGGTCCACATCTTGTTTCGTTTGAAGTCAATGAGGGGTTCCAGTCTGTTGAGTAGATCGTGTCCAATCAGCAGTTTTTCGGTCTCAAGCGGTGAGACATGGATGGGGTGGATTAGGGACATTTCCCCAAATGTTAGCTTCAAGTACAGTGTCTCTGTGACTGGAGCTTTGTTTTGGGTGAAGCTTGTGATGTTGAATTCACTATCTTCACTTTTAATCCATCTTCTGTTTGATCTGGCTATTTCTTTTAGCTGAGCGGCCAAGGTGGGTGCAATCAGGCAGATTTCTGCACCCTTGTCCAGCAATCCTTCGCAGGGCACTTCATCTTCAAGTGTGATGGGGACATAGCTTCGGTTAGCTCTTCCTTTTCTGGAAAGCTCACCCAGAAATGTGTGTAACTGTGAGGCTTGTTTGTGTGTTGTTGTTTCTGGAGGTTGTCTTCTTGTGGGTTTGTGGTGTTTTTGGGTCCTCTTCCCTTTCTTCCATCCAATGGGGAGCCTTTGAGGTGTGTTTTCCGTGTTGGGGCCTTCTAGTCATGCTGGGTCTGACGGATCCTTTTTGTTTGCTTCATCCAATTTCCTTAGTATGTCACTAATGTTTTCCTTCATGATTTCTATGTTCTCTTCACGTTTTTCTTTTTGTTGATACTCTTGGGGTTTGATTGTTTTGTTATAGTTGTCCTGGTGTCGTCCAGGGTTGTTGTGTTCGTTTTGGTACGGTGTGGGTCTTGTTGAGTGGTTTCTTGCGTGATAGGAGTGTTGTTTGTATCCATAGTTGTTGTCTGTTGTAATTGTTTTGATATTGTTCGGGTCTTGTTGAGTGGTCTCGTGCATTATAGGAGGGTTGCTTGTAGGCAGGTCTGGGTTCGTAGGGTCTCGGGAGTTCTCTTCCTTCTAGTTGTAGGTGTGAGTCTGATTCCACCACATGGACATTTGAGTCTTGAGATCGATTGTTGTTCGCCCATGATTTATATGCCATGTCTCTCAGCTGCAGAGCCGTCATGGTTTCCTGGTTCGCGAAGGTCGTCATGAAGGGTTTTATGGATTGGGAGAGGTTGTTGATGAACACTGACTTGAACATGGGAGTTTCTTCTCCTCCGGGTTGGTTTTCTGTTGCAAAATAGGTTTTCCGGAACCTCTCATAGAATGTCTTTGGGTTTTCGTTGGCCTTTTGTTTTGTGTGCAGGGCGGTAGTGCAGCAGGAGCTTTTACTTTCTGAATGCCAAGCCTTGAGGGTACGGCAAGCCATGTCATAGCTGTGGCGTTCTCCAGCAGGTTGCCTGTCAAGCAGGGCTCTGATTGAGCTGGAAGAGGTGCTCTTCAACAGGTACAGCTTGTCTGCGTCTGTAGCTCTAGGTAGGCGATCGAGATTAAAGTTCAGTTGTTCCAGATACATCACAATGCTCTGAGTGGGATTGTCTGGATCAAACTTTTCTATGTTCCTGCTCATTTTCAATAGCAGATTTAGTGACACTGCTGATGGCAGGTCATGCATTTCCCATGCATTTTGTGGATAGGCTGGATAGGCTGAACGTGAGGGTTCATCATCGTTATCCCATCTGTTTGGGGCTGTGGTCTGAGCGTGTCGTTCAGGTTGGGATTGTAGTTCCATCTTCTGGTCCCGTTTCCTGCTCAGCTGTTCCGCATCTTCTGGTCTCCTTCTTCCGTCATTGTTTGGATCATCTATGGGCTGGATTGTGGCGGTCGCTTTGTACAGCTTTTGAAGGGTAGATAGTTGTTCAGTTCTTGCTTCAAGTAACTCGTCCCTCATCATCCCCCGATCAGCTGTGGCGTGCGCGAGATCTTGGTACAGGAGTTGGATTTTTGTGTGGAGAGCGTGGCATTCTTCTTTTAAGTGGTCGTAGTCTGCTATTTTTCCATTAGTTTCATCCAATACCTTCTCTGTGTTTTTCAGTAGTGATGCTGAGTCCTTGTTGCTTTTCTGAACCCCCTGCATTACTTCTTTCAGTTCTTCCAGTTCCTCAGCTAGGCCGCTGGCTTCCTGTTGCAGTGTCTCCCGTAATTCTTGTTCCTTTTCCTTAGCCATGTAGTCCTTGAGAATATGTTTGTAAATCCAGAAAAGTTAGTTCTTCCTTAAAATCCTTTGTCTCCATACTGTAAGGCCATTTTGGTCTACCTTCTGACCCCATGCTGGGCCAGAAGCTTTGAAGCTCCTGCTCTGGAGATAAGGACAAAGGGGGAAAAACACGCTTTCTCCTTGTCGGGGGTAGGGGAAAGGTGTGATGGTACGTGGTTTGTCTGTTGGCTCTGCTACAGCCTCCTGTCTGGTCTTGTTGGATGTGGGACAGACGTTTTGTTGTGGTCCACTCCAAAGGCCTTCCACATTGCCCGATTAGGGATGCTCATGTCAGTGGTGACCTTAATCACATGTAGCCCGATGGAATCTGCTCTGTGAATAATGTCCAAGACAATAGGTTTGTAAATGGCCCCATTAGTGGAATTGCCACTGTAGTGATAGGCCACTACTTGTTTCCACCTTGTCGTTATCCCTGCCAACATAAAAACACACGCATATGTTGCCTCTCCTGTGTGGCCAGGTAACGTCACATCCCCATACAGCTTCCTTGTTCCCAGGTGCAGCTCCACGCTTGGTGTGATTGACATCTCATCCAGAGTAAGTACGCACTCCCTCTCCATCTCTGTCAGGCCATCTACCTTCAGCTTCAGCATGTCAAACACCTCCCCTAGTACTCCTGGTTCCATCTTAATGTGCTGTATTCGTCTTTGCAGGGTTCTGATGTCGAGGAGAGGAATCAACATGTCCTGTAGAAGTTTGTAGCCTGTTGAGCCAGTAGCAAAACGGACTTGAATAGCCTTTTTAAGGATCAGGGGAGTCAGTTGGCTGAGTGGTTAGGAAATCGGACTAGTAATCTGAAGGTTGCCAGTTCGATTCCCGGCCGTGTCAAATGACGTTGTGTCCTTGGGCAAGGCACTTCACCCTACTTGCTTCGGGGGGAATGTCCCTGTACTTACTGTAAGTCGCTCTGGATAAGAGCGTCTGCTAAATGACTAAATGTAATGTAAATGCAAGGATGTCATTTCCCCATCGTATGCTTCTCTTCAGACCGCTCGATTTTATCTGATCTTTTGATAACATTGTTCCAAATTTACTTTCCATTATTATTATTTTTTTCGTAGGACCACATTCATTTTTGACAATTTAGGGCTGCCTGTAACCTTGTAAAATTTGTTTTGTTAACTCCTCCCTCAGGTCTTTATCACTGTACCCTGGCTCACTTGGACACTGGGCACAGGATCCTGGCTCACTGGGGCACTGGAACCTGGCTTACTTGGACACTGGACTGGCTCATTGGCTGCTGGTATGCCCCTCTCAATTTCCTCACAGTCTAAACCTTCAATAGCCTCTCTTCCCTCACTTTCCCTTCTCTGACTTCCCTCAGTATCTGAAATGATGACATGGCATTGTTAGTGTTATAAGGTGGGGAGGGTGTGCAATTATAAATGTTAGATTCATTGTAAGTTCACATTGTTCATACCAAAGTTCATCATGTGACAGTAGGTGTGGTCACTGGCCACTGAATTAACATGTACTGGAGGCTTTTTGGTGGTTCTCTCACTAGGACCCTTCCTCTTCTTGGGCTCAGGACGATGCAGAAATATGCTGGGAACAGCATCAGCCTTCAATTTCAGTTGGCCTTTTTTTGTTTTTGTGAATTGGTCTCCCTCAAAATGTGTCTGCGATGATATTGGCACAATGGCTTGAGTTTAATTTCCACATGCATGACTCACCCCATAATTGTCAATCCCAATTTCATTATAGTCATGTACATATTACAGTAAATTCAAGTACATTCAAATGAATGGGTCGTTATCCAGCTCTGCAGAAGCCTGCTTATGACCATTCATTTGAATCAGGTGTGTTGGAGCAGGGAAACATCTAAAACATGCAGGACAGGGGAGCCCCGAGGCCCAGGGTTGGGAACCACTGTGCTAGGTAATGCTGGATTTCACAGAGGTGTTACAGTAACTTCACCAACACAACAAATATAGCTAAAGCACGTAAGAGTGAAAATGCAGCTCTGGAGAAGGTTTTCTGTATTTTGTATGGCAAGATGTACAGTGGGGTCAGTGTATAGAAATAACCTACTGCAAAATCAATTTTACTGTTACAATCTTGAGTGCACCACATTTTATTTGAAAATTAGTTAACAGACATTGCATTCTTATTAAAAGCACAGACAGGACGGGCAGAGGAGAGGATGGGCAGGACAAAGAAGACCTATAATCTGATGTGGAATACCATGCCCCTCTAGTCATCAGAGTGTCTGCTCCCATGTTTTTTGTACAATTAAGGCTATAGAGTGAAGAGATTAAAAATCATAATCTTTAGATGTTTAAGGACAGAGCAAGAAAGACAATGACGAAGGTTAAAGGTCAGGAAATAACTTTTAGAGCAGACCGAGACCTATCGCTCGTTTGATTATGTTGACACAGCTCAGTCTCCCATCACCAGCCAGCTCAGTCTACTATCTCCAGTCAGCTCAGGGTCCCATCACCAGCCAGCTCAGTCTACCATCTCAAGTCAGCTCAGGGTCCCTTCACCAGCCAGCTCAGTCTCCCATCTTCAGCCAGCTCAGTCTCCCATCTTCAGCCAGCTCAGTTTACCATCTCCAGTCAGCTCAGGGTCCCATCACCAGCCAGCTCAGTCTACCATCTCCAGTCAGCTCAGGGTCCCATCACCAGCCAGCTCAGTCTACTATCTCCAGTCAGCTCAGGGTCCCTTCACCAGCCAGCTCAGTCTACTATCTCCAGTCAGCTCAGGGTCCCTTCACCAGCCAGCTCAGTCTCCCATCTTCAGCCAGCTCAGTCTCCCATCTTCAGCCAGCTCAGTCTACCATCTCCAGTCAGCTCAGGGTCCCATCACCAGCCAGCTCAGTCTACCATCTCCAGTCAGCTCAGGGTCCCATCACCAGCCAGCTCAGTCTACTATCTCCAGTCAGCTCAGGGTCCCTTCACCAGCCAGCTCAGTCTCCCATCTTCAGCCAGCTCAGTCTCCCATCTTCAGCCAGCTCAGTTTACCATCTCCAGTCAGCTCAGGGTCCCATCACCAGCCAGCTCAGTCTACCATCTCCAGTCAGCTCAGGGTCCCATCACCAGCCAGCTCAGTCTACTATCTCCAGTCAGCTCAGGGTCCCTTCACCAGCCAGCTCAGTCTACTATCTTCAGCCAGCTCAGTCTCCCATCTTCAGCCAGCTCAGTCTACCATCTCCAGTCAGCTCAGGGTCCCATCACCAGCCAGCTCAGTCTACCATCTCCAGTCAGCTCAGGGTCCCATCACCAGCCAGCTCAGTCTACTATCTCCAGTCAGCTCAGGGTCCCTTCACCAGCCAGCTCAGTCTACTATCTCCAGTCAGCTCAGGGTCCCATCACCAGCCAGCTCAGTCTACCATCTCCAGTCAGCTCAGGGTCCCATCACCAGCCAGCTCAGTCTACCATCTCCAGTCAGCTCAGGGTCCCATCACCAGCCAGCTCAGTCTACTATCTCCAGTCAGCTCAGGGTCCCTTCACCAGCCAGCTCAGTCTACTATCTCCAGTCAGCTCAGGGTCCCTTCACCAGCCAGCTCAGTCTCCCATCTTCAGCCAGCTCAGTCTCCCATCTTCAGCCAGCTCAGTCTACCATCTCCAGTCAGCTCAGGGTCCCATCACCAGCCAGCTCAGTCTACCATCTCCAGTCAGCTCAGGGTCCCATCACCAGCCAGCTCAGTCTACTATCTCCAGTCAGCTCAGGGTCCCTTCACCAGCCAGCTCAGTCTCCCATCTTCAGCCAGCTCAGTCTCCCATCTTCAGCCAGCTCAGTTTACCATCTCCAGTCAGCTCAGGGTCCCATCACCAGCCAGCTCAGTCTACCATCTCCAGTCAGCTCAGGGTCCCATCACCAGCCAGCTCAGTCTACTATCTCCAGTCAGCTCAGGGTCCCTTCACCAGCCAGCTCAGTCTACTATCTTCAGCCAGCTCAGTCTCCCATCTTCAGCCAGCTCAGTCTACCATCTCCAGTCAGCTCAGGGTCCCATCACCAGCCAGCTCAGTCTACCATCTCCAGTCAGCTCAGGGTCCCATCACCAGCCAGCTCAGTCTACTATCTCCAGTCAGCTCAGGGTCCCTTCACCAGCCAGCTCAGTCTACTATCTCCAGTCAGCTCAGGGTCCCATCACCAGCCAGCTCAGTCTACCATCTCCAGTCAGCTCAGGGTCCCATCACCAGCCAGCTCAGTCTACCATCTCCAGTCAGCACAGGGTCCCTTCACCAGCCAGCTCAGTCTACAGTACACTCAACAAGAGATAGACACAAGACAGCTTACACCCTCTACCTGGAACACATTATAGCATCAGATGTTTAAAAAAAGTCCAACTCGGATGATGTGTATTACTTTTTACAGGGTTTTTGGGGATCACTTGCAAGGGCTACCCCATTCAGGGTCAGCCAGTGTCGATTTTAAGTCTCCACTAAACACAAGAGGAAGAGCCAAGGCTACATAAACACTTTAAACATGCTACATATTATAGTATTCGTTGTATAAAAACGTCTCAATAATGTTCTCATATTTCTTTGTGTTTTTTGGCTATCCTGAGCTCAGCCAGCTAAATCTCCAGGCCAGTGAGTGCCCAACAGTTTTAATTACCGCCGCTGATTTAAAAAATAAAGAAAATAAGGTAAATTAAAGACAGACAGTGACACGGAAAGCAAGTATTTAATTAAAGCTCACCGAGCTACCATTGTGGTGCCGAGACTTGAAGGCTTACTAGGCTAGCTACTTGACGCATGGTCACCTAGTTTGTTTTTACTATCAGCTGATCCTGTTACGAACCATTGGATTAGCTAACAAGATGATACACAAGTTCTGGTTGGTTGGAGAGTTAGGTAGTTAAGACGATTGCCTGATAAAGTTGCTAACTTTGAACTAAGCTACAGAAAAAATTTGCAAGAATTGGATGTGCCAACAAACGAAAATGTTTTAAAGATCCTGTAAAGTAAATTCCATGTTTTGCTTCTAAGTACATTATATATGTGTGAAATGAGTTCCTGAAAGCATGTGCAAAGCGCTAAAACTTTGTCGCACTGAAATGTGGAGTTAGACCGAAGAACAGTTTCAGATCAGTTTTTAATGGGCGGAGCCAAAAAATGCCCTATCTACGTCATTTTGCCCCATCTACGTCAGATCACTGAATGGCTCCTCCTGCTGTACTGTTATTGTAGCTTACATCAGCTAGCTAGCTAGCTTCAGGATGTCTCCCACCACCCGCAACTGCCTCTTCCCTGGATGCAAGAACTCCAGCTGCGCTGCAACGCCATTTAAGTTCCCTGTTGATAATGAAAGGAAAAATAGGTGGATAGATGTTGTGAAGAGCCACGCTCATGGACAGCTTCGGATAAATTCCAACAGCCGCCTCTGCGCCACTGACCATTTCACGGCGGACAGTTTTAACATGGACCAGACAGAAGGGGTTCACCAACCCACGGCTTCTCTTGCAGCGCGGAGCCGTACCGAGCATCGCCCCCCCGGCCGTTCATCCTCCGGTCGCACCTGGACCATCCACCGCCGCCAGCAGTTCATCAGTCAGTTCTGTGTGCTTGTTATAATTATACTAGATAACTTTTCCAGAGGTATCTCTGCTATAATTAGTGCAAACCGCTAACTTGATATTAGGCTACTCGGTGTAGAATGATGGTATTTTGGTGAAATGGTAGCTAATGTGCTAGAAGTAGTTGGAGAGCTCACTGTCTGCTGTCTCTACTGTAAATGTTTACTCCTGTGTTATAGCTCAGGGGAATATTTCATTTATATGCATCTGTATGTTTCACTCATTGAACAAATAGGCTACATTCTAATTCTATACTGTTTTGTTCGCCTTGACGTAGCGTCCATTATCTGGGTCGTAGGTAGCCTACTTGAGAGAGGCGGCGCCTTCCAGCGAGGGGGCCGAGCTTCAGCTCCTTCAGGCGACACGCCCCCCCAGTCTCGAACAGAGAAGACTGCTAATTTTCTTACGATTTCAAAGCCTAATTTAACATACTTGTCTGTGTTTTTTTTCATTCGAATTTGGATGGGTAGTTAATAACACATTATTCGGTGGTGTGGTGAACTTTAAACTCATTTTTATTCCACTTTACAGGATCTTTAAGGAAAAAACGACGTTGATAATATCAAAAATCCAGTTCCTCCATCGACAGGGACAGGTCATTTCAAAAACTAAAGCAGATACGCGGGCTCGGCCCACCACCTACTGGGCTTGATCAGAATCTTACTGGAGAGGCCATAAAAGAGTTGGTCAAGCTTAGAGGGGTCAAAGAGCGCACACACACGAGCCAAGTCTATGCAAGGGAGCCAAAAGAAGAAGAGCCATGGGACATTTGCATGCCTTTGTTTTAACCAATGACTGTCAAGAGCGGATCTGTTTAAATAGCTAGCTAGCACAACATGCTAGCAGACAAACTTTGTAGCACAATGTGTGATGTTTTTGTCTCCTTGTCTCCTGCAGCCTTACACCCCCACCCACCACCTACCGTCTTCTTCAGACAACAGCCTGGTGGTCCCACCGCTCAAGAGCGCCCGGTCCCAACACAAGCTCTTCTCCTGTCTGGCCCCCCAGTGGTGGAACCAACTCCCCACCTCCATCAGAGACACTGACTGTCTCCCCACCTTCAAGAAAAGGCTCAAGACGCACTTGTTCCGGGAGTACAACGGTACTTAGGAATGGTTTGCTGGACCCAATGTTAGTTTCCTCAAGGATCACAATGACTCTTGCTTAGAGTCTTGTTGCTCTTGTTGGTTAGTGGTCAGTGGCGAAAATCTGCTATCAACTTTGGGGGGGACAATTATATGAATTTTTTTCAAGAGCAATTTTTCGAGGGGGACACCAAAATTACTGCTGTATATGTACATGTATATTGAGGAACCATAATTAATACTAATAGTAAGTAACTGAAGGGTTGTCTCAACTTGTTCAAATGTAGTTATGTAGTGTTTCTTATCAGTCAAGTATTAATGCAGGTGTACAGTATTTACAACCAGCAATACCAAGAAATGCCAGTACGTACTGTACACTGTATGGGTGCAATTTATGTAATTACATTGGGTAATTACATTGGGCATGGTGCAGTCTCCAAATAATCTCCATTGAACCATCATAAAGTCTGGCTCAGAATCGAATCTTTAATTTGACTTTTTCTGATACATTTATTTAATTATAAAATGTGCCACTACAATAGCTTTACAAGAACAGAAATCTCTAAATAAGTACAGTTCTAAAAGCAAAATAATTACTTCAAAGAATAAGCCAAATAAATCAACCAAAATATCCTTCAGAAATACTTTGTTGTTCAGTCAGTGTCAATTCTTCAAACAACAGCGATGGACAAGTATGTCACACAAAGTATGCCATTTTAAAATATATATAAAATATATCATTGTTAAGTGTACTGTCATGTACTAAAAATTGAAAACTTATAAACAAAAGAACAAATCATACTATACACACTACTCAACTAATGATCAAAAGAACCGAACATATGTTTGCGGGTTTCACTGGATCCAACAAATTGCTGGCAGATATTTTCCCTCTTGAGTCTTTCCAACCTGTCCTTATGTACATTACAGACCACAACGCTGTTTAGTCTCTCTTGACCCGTGTTAGCCCGTAGCCAAGTCTTCAACCTGCGGAGTGCACTGAAACTCCTCTCAGCCTCACAAGAGGACACTGGCACCATAAACAAAATTCTGATCAGCACCTCAACTTGGTTAAACAACCCCCGCACCTCCACTGGAAGCCTCCTGAGGACCTCTGCTGCCTCTCCACTGCTGCTAAAGGGGTATTTGTTGCGAAAGAGAGGCAACTGCACTGAAAGAGAATCCATGTTCAGCTCAGGGTACTGATCTAGAGACTCATCCAACTCCCCTGTGAGAAGTGCTCTTTCCAACTTTTGCAGGACGTTTAGACTGTCCTGGTCAAAACGGCTGCCAAACTGAACCTCCACAGCATCCAAAACTTAAAAAAATTCTGCCCTATAGTGATCCACTGCTTTCCCAGCAAATCGTCTTGAGTTTGTCTCAATGGATTCGATTCATTCATTGGAGTCAATCAACGTTGTTGCTTTCTCATACAGTGCAAGGTAGCTTTCATCATTTCGCTTACCCCTAAGAGATGTCCGCACACACTCGACTGCAGCCTGCATACCAGAGACAGTCTGGGTTTTTTTCTGCAGTGAAATGTTTAGGCATTCAAGCTCTCCAAGAACAGCAGAGGCAAGTGTGAGGCCTAACACAGTCTTGCCTTTGCTGAAGTGCTCAAATAAGCCACTGGCAGTTGCTGCTGTCTTGGATGCACTTTTTGCCATCTCCTCTAGGCTGCCTAGTACCCGCTCATACTGCCCAAGCACAGCTCTAATTGCAGTATTCCGCACAGTCCACCTTGTTGGACATAGGGGTTTCAGGGTGGTCAGATGTGTATCTCCGGTCCTGGCAATTGATTCAAACATGCTCTTAAACTTTCCTGACTGGCCATAGAGGACACCTAACTGATGGACCCAAGACAGAGAATCCCGGATCAGTGGGGAGGCTGAGCAGCCAGCCTGTGTAATCAGATTCACACAGTGTGCTCCACAATGCACATACAGGGCTAATGGCTGCTGCCTCCTCACAATTGCCTGTGCACCTGTGTATTTTCCTGCCATGTTTGAGGCACCATCGTAACTCTGCCCACGTAAGCCAGACATGGGCAAATTGAGCGTCAACAACACATCAGTTACCACTTTCGCAATGCCCTCGCCTGTTGTCTCCGACACCCTGTATAGCCCAATAAACTCCTCGTGAGGGACAAGGTCATGGTCAACATAACGCAGGCAGACACTCTCCTGTTCAGCACCAGAGACATCTTGAGTACCATCAACAATTACTGAGAATTGTACAATCGGAAGAGATCTAATCTCAGCTGCAATGCCTCGAATTACTGTATTGGCCATGATGTTCAGAATTTCATTCTGTGCTTTTGGGCCTGTGTACATTGTGCTACGCTCTGTTAACCATTTCAGTAAAATGGGATCATCCTCTTCTGCCCTAAGTTTCAAAAGCTGGTATAAATTCCCATTGTCATCGGTGTGGCCTCTAAAGGCTTGTCCCTGTCTTGCAACATGCCGTACTGAACTAACTATTTTCATCAAGCAATGCCTCGAGTTCTCCTGCTGCTTACCCCACGCGCTGGATAACTGGGCACTGACTGGATTTAGCTGGTGTGCTGTTACAGTTACAAAGTGGCGATGGGTTTGGCAGCTTTGATGTGCTGTGAATTTTACAATGGCTTTTTTCCAGTTCCTAAATCCTGCGCTAATGAAGCCAGCATCCGCTTTTTGGCCAAAAGATCCGTTGGCTTGAAAACCCTCGGCTACAGTGAAAACATAACACACCTTTTATTGATGGATTATAATGTAGCCAGGGGAAATCGCGAAACCATTTCTCTTGAAATTTTAACACTTTGTTGGCAAGAGTCTGCGGTTCTATGAACTGTGGGTGTGGCTGATATGGTTCTGTGCCACTGAGGTAGCTAGATAGTGCTGTGCCACTGTCTCCTATACTGCTGCTGCTGCTTCTGTCAAAAAGGTTGACCCCCGGTCCTGCCATGGCTATGACACTGTCATCAGAAGTCTCTCTCCCTGGCTCTTTCCCTTTCACCAACCTCACTGACTCACTGTCTGTCTCCTAGAAAAGAAATAAGGTGTTTGCCATCCTCCTAACTACCAGTACCCAAAACTACACAATTAATCACAACAACAATACCATTGCCTCAAACTAATCTTGGTTCAGTCACTACTTTAAGTAAAGACTGTGGGTATCCATGGCATTGTCCAATTAAGTCTAAAGAAGTCATGTTGCCAAACTGAGACTCAACCAACTTACCTGAGACTCCCTGACTCCCTGTGCCTGCTCTGTCCCCAGCTCTATTCTCTGTGTCACCTGGTACCTGCTCTGCCTAATGACATCATTATGAAAAATTCAATTAGCATTTCACATCATTTTTATGAACATTTTATCAACTAGTCTTTGAGATTAGGCCACTAGGGTTATTACTTTGCGTTTGGGTGTCCTGAAAAATTCTCTGATGTCCATCTTCCTTTTTTCTGCCATTTTTCTACCACACACAAAATGTGCAGGTTATTTACAGTAGGAGATGGGCTTCTATCATGTATTACCATTCTTATAGAATGAGCTTCGATCTACCAGCTAGACAGTCAGCTAGGAAAGGTGAAACGGATTGCATTGACAAGGATTGACAGCTGTATGAGTGTCATTTTCATTTTAATATAATTCATGTTTTGGTTTTATATTGGCTGGCTTCCCAGAATAGCTGAATTTGCAGAGCAAGCAAGCACCAATTCCGCTTGTGTGGTATTTGCCATCATCTTTGCTATCGCCAGTTTACTCCAGATCGTGTGCTTCAAAGTCCCTAGAGCCGATTTAGCTTTTGCTACGAAACCATTTAAGATAATTATGACAATGGTAGAATATAGTGTAGTTCTGTTCAGTATCGCTAACCTTGGCAAAGGGATTTCGAAGAACTACAATATCAATGCTGGTCTTGGATTAAACAGACGATAGCAAAATTTCCTTCCAAATCTTTTGACGACACCACATAAATGGAATAGGTGCTAGCTAATGTTTGCTCCATCGGTTAGTTCGCTAGCTATGCAAATGCAGCTACTATGTGTGAACCATGCCAAGTAAACACTGCCAACATAAAGTGAAATCGCTATGGTGCGATTAACTGGATTTAACTCACGTTAGTTACGTGCATTTCATTTGGTAGACACTCAGTCACCTTGCCAGATAAGGAACACTACTACTGCATTGCTAGCTTCTCTCACTGACTAATTCAAAAAGCAGGTGATGTTACTTAACTAACTAGCTAACATGACCAATGCAGGGAAATTGTGACAGTTATGAATGTTTTATTGTATTGAGTGGTAGAAATAAATTGTCAAACCAATCCTTTACAACTACTTACTGGACATCAGCCACCAATGACACAAACAGTTACTGCCAGATTTTCATACACGGACCTGCATCACTGCTGAGGGCTGGGGGGAGGCGGCTGTGGATCAAACCATTGTGGGACCCAGGGCGGGGTTTGCAATCTTTTTAAACTTTTACAGAAGCGCCATTGTGTCCATAATCAGCAAAACGCTTTCATTGCGTATTATTAATGTTATGAAAATGACATAGTTATGTTTACAGGGATTTATTGGGGGGGACAAATCATACTTTTCCCAGGATTGGGGGGGTCGTGTCCCCCCTGACCCCCCCGGGATTTCCGCCCATGCACACAGGGCTATATCGCATTTTGCGTTGTTACTGACAATGATTGCTACCAGTGAGCTTTTTATGAATGAGCGATTTTCCACTAAATAAATGTCAAGCTTATTTACGTTTTGGGGGGCATATTTTCAGTTAGCAGATGGGACTGTCTGAATCGCGATTCCATCTTCTACTGCCGGGTAACGTCATAGAATAATCTTCAAAGGGGGTTCTTTATTAATGAATGAATGCAATGAGTAAGCTACATGCCTGAAAATATCACGAGAAGGGAAAAACTTAAAATGACGTTTAAGTCATAGAGATTAGGTCCATTTTTACACCGGTCTGCCAAATTTATTCGTTTTGATTCAACGATGAGGCTGCCTCTTGCAGGGGAAATGAGAAGACATCTATTTCATTCTACACTTCACTCGTATTTTCAGTTGTAAATGAGCAGCAAAAAAAAAAGCTTTTAAATCTATTTAATCTTTATAAATAATAAGTATGCATTTTCATATCAAATATACAGAAATCAGTTGTAAAAATTTCATTCAAAAACGGACCCCTGTGCAACCGACGCAAGCAAGCACACCCTACAATTTCCCCAGAAATTGTACCCTCTCTAGTTTAAATTGTTGTACTCGCTGTGAAATATTTTTTACTGTTGCTTGCTTTTCTACAGGTACACTTGCACTTATAGGGATTCATGTTGTTTAATTGTAACTTGTTTAACTACATGCTCTTATGGTTCTTCCCTTTGGCACTTATTTTGGTTGTTCACAATATGTGCTTCATGTTTTGGCTACCCGCAATGTTTTTGGGTCTATCTTGTTGTTATTATCAGTGACCTATGCACTTTGTAAAGCTCTCTCTTGGAAGTCGCTTTGGATAAAAGCGTCTGCTAAATGAATAAATGTAATGTAAATGTAATGTAAATGTAATGTAAATGTAATGTAAATGTAATGTAAATGTAATGTAAATGTAATGTAAATGTGGGCCGGCCGCAAGCAATAAAGCTTTCTTAAACTTGTTCATTGACTGTGCAATGCTTGATAGATTAATATTTCTGACATTAGCTCAGCCCCACAGTGAGCATGGTAGTGCTCTGAGTTGTCCAAAGTCCATGAAATGTTATGATGTGCCTTGAGCAAGTGGTGGAACTTGAAAGAAACACCAGAAAACTGAGCATAGGGGAGTCAGGTGGCTGAGCGGTGAGGGAATCGGGCTAGTAATCCGAAGGTTGCCAGTTCGATTCCCGGTCTTGCCAACTGACTTTGTGTCCTTGGGCAAGGCACTTCACCCTACTTGCCTCGGGGGAATGTCCCTGTACTTACTGTAAGT
The DNA here is from genome assembly GCF_038355195.1 of Osmerus mordax. Taxonomy (NCBI): domain Eukaryota; kingdom Metazoa; phylum Chordata; class Actinopteri; order Osmeriformes; family Osmeridae; genus Osmerus; species Osmerus mordax. The sequence goes on from NC_090070.1 coordinate 2,221,018, forward strand.
CGCTCTGGATAAGAGCGTCTGCTAAATGACTAAATGTAAATGCATAGAACCACTCTGGAATGATGCACACAAGCTGCGCATAACAGCAAGCACAGCCAGCAAGGTGCCTCAGCGAGAGACAACTGACCCAGCTAAATTTCTTGCTGAACACCTTTACCCAAGGTTCCAGGGGAGTGTGGCCACAAGGTATGAGAAGGAAAGTGAGGAACTTGCTAAGATGCAAATGAAGGAGAGGGGACGCAAAAGGATGGACAAAGGGTTGGTGGTGTGTACAGGAGACCCATGGCTAGCAGCAAGCCCTGATGGTATCATTGATGATAAGCTGCTAGAAGTCAAATGTCCTATCACCCTCAGTACTTGCACATCCCTTAATGATGCATTCACTACCACAAACCAAGACATCAGAGAGGAGGATGAGCAGTACTTTGAGAACCCAAAAGGCCACAGAGGTTACTACAGGCAGGTAAAGTTAGGGATGCACTGTCTCGGGCTGCAAACATCCAGTCTTGTCATTTGGACCCAGTACAGCACCTGGAGCTTGATGTGCCTAATGACAATGACTGTCACCACATATATGCAAAGGCTACATAGCTTCTACTTCAAACACATACTGCCAAAAATTGTGGATGAATTTGTGGAGGGAAGACTGCAGTTGAGCAACAGATACAAGGAAATGGTCTTAAACGCAGCTCAATAGTGCTGATCTAGAATCAGACATGGAGGAAGGGCAAGGCGTGTTTTTCTTGTAGCAGCATTGGTTGCTCTCCTGCTTTTTAAATATTTTTGTGCCACCAATATTTTTCATTAAAACATTTTGATGAACAGAAATGTTAGTCTACAGTGCTTTTGTGGTCAATAATAATTGATCAAACCATAGTTTTTGTTCAGTCTTGCTTTATTTTGGTACCAGTGGTTTCCCCAGATTTGATAGTGCTGCACAAACAATCCAAATGTTGTTTATTGTGCAAAGACTGTTATCATTTCTCCGTTTTACCATACTGACAGGGTGTTCCGCAGAATTCTGAATGACTTCAGTTTTCTTATGGCCCTTTCCACATGGATTCTCACTTGTGAAATTTTTCTAATGTGTCACCTCGAATCCTGTCAGTTGTTTTCTTCCTTTTGTAGATGCTGGTACATGGAGACAGACACATTTGGTGGAAAAGTTTTCAGGAAAGTTGAAGCCCTGATCAGCCAAATGGTCTCGTTCAAGAATGTCAATCAACCCAGAGTTTTTTGTTATAACCTTGTCGCTAGCATGACCAACCCAGACTCTTGATAAAAATGTAAAAGCTCCTGTTGGACTAATGCCAACAAGGAACTTCACAGTATTATGTGACTTAGTGGGAGTAGGTGATTGATCGTGTTTGCAAACTAGTTGGTCTCTCAATGAACACTTCAGTACAGTCTCTGATACATCGAACATGTTGGAAACCTGTAGTCTTGAAGAGGGTGGGGAGATTTATTCTGATATATTTTCTGAAGGGCCACTGAACAAGGCATTGCAACTCTTTAGCCATCACCTCGAGCTATTCATGGAAGATGTTTGAGACAGTTCCACAAATGAAGCTCTGCGCAAGTCAGACCGATGCCTGCACTCGGGCATACTCGATAATGTTTCACTACTAACTCCCTAGAACGCTCTACTTTCCCTCTTTCCTATGTCAGGCTGTCATATGGTTTTAGTTCGATTAGCACTCCCGTCTACATTTACATTTACATTTAGTCATTTATGAGACGCTCTTATCCAGAGCGACTTACAGTAAGTACAGGGACATTCCCCCGAGGCAAGTGGGGTGAAGTGCCTTGCCCAAGGACACAACGTCAGTTGGCATGACCGGGAATCGAACTGGCAACCTTCGGATTACTAGCCCGATTCCCTCACCGCTCAGCCACCTGACTCCCTATCAATTAACGCTGTCAAAGGATTACATGATCCCATGCCCAGGGGCGGTTTTAGGCACGGGCGGACCGGGCAGACGCCCGGGGCGGCATTTTTTCATGTCACGTGGGGGGCGCACGAGCATAAAATAAATAAATAAAAATCTCTGCGCAGCGAAGCGGTTTTCTCTTTTCTATCATTTCACTGTGTGGGGAATTGGCAAATTGGCGCCCCCTTCAGGCAGCTGCAGGCACCCCTGCTTGCTGAGAAGGTGCCGTGCACAGAAGCTGTGTGAAAAAAGGGGAGGGGGACAGACAGCTCACCTGACTGGGTCCACTGTATGGTGCAATACTCTAAATTAGTGGGCTAAAGTCAGTTGCACCTCGACTTTCTTCCAAATAACGCACATTTCATTCATAATATTATAAATATAGGCCTAATGTTCCTGCACATTTTTTATTTATTTTTATTGTGTGAAATGGCTAATAAAAATATGTAACACAACGATTGTGGTCACCAAGGTGAATTGGTTTAGTCTTGACTTCTGGTCGTGAGTGACAGTGTTGGGGGGATGGGAAATCTGTTGACTGTTGAGTGCCAAAGAAGATGGACAGGAAAAGGTCAAGTAAGCCATCAGGTGCCCAATTTCGAAAAAAAAGAAAAGAAGAAGAGGAGAAACAAGAAAAAGATAAAGGTATGCAAATATGTCTCTGTATGATTATTACGGTATCCATGTCATAAATTAAGGGCTAATGTTAATTGGTGGGTATAGGCTAACTCTTACGTTTGTTAGCCTTTTTGCTATGATGCTTGCTATGCAACAACAATATTTCGGTTTTAACTCAACAAACACGAGATAACATTTCACCATAATAGTGTGCTTTGCAACAAAACTGTTACAAGTTCAGTTATTATTTATTTTCATTATTTAATTAGGCCCTGTAATTAGCCAACGGAATTTTCAAATCTGTAGGTAGTTTCAAAGACGAACATTTGCTATTTGCTACAACTATATTTCGTGACAAAGTATAGTTTAACGTCATAACTAAAAGTGTTCCTCCCTAAAAGTTATATTAATATAGCATGTAATAACAGACATTTAGCGTGTAAGGGCATGTTTATGTAACCCTCCTATTATGTTTGGTGTCAATTTGACCCCAGGCTGTTTTAGCTGTATAGAACATAATTGGTCTTATCATAACAGCCTTTTGATTTCAATGGGGGGGGGGGGCGCGAAGGGCGTCTCGCCCTGGGTGTAATTCAATGTAGAACCGCCACTGCCCATGCCTTGAAATACGATTCTCTCCCTGTGTAGTTTGTCCATGCTATCAAGTGCGCGACCCTCCACCTCCCCGTTAGTGATGGGAAGTTCAGATCATTTTACTGATTCGGTTCTTTGAATCTTGTTCAGTAAAAGAGACCGAGTCGGGAAATGAACAAATCGTTCGTTTCCTCTAGCTACCAGTACAAATCCTATGCAGGTCACGTGAAAAATGATCCAAAGACTCGTAGAAAGACCGAGTCGGGAAATGAACGAATCGTTCGTTTCCTCTAGCTACCACTACAGAGCCTATGCAGGTCACGTGAAAAATGATCCAAAGACTCGTACCCGAAGACCGAGTCGGAAAATGAACGAATCATTTCTGTTCACTTGGACGAGCCTATGCAACAGTCCCGATGCGCGGCCACGAGAAAATGAACGAATCACTCTTTGAGAGGACTCGTTCAGGTCTCTCTTGATTGAACTAACTCTGAAGCGAAGAGCTAGGTCTTGATGAGTTAACTAAGCCTAAGCTTCATCAGGACCACAAGAAACTACTCGGGAAGGGTAAGTATGGTTGATGACGCGTTCCACATTGCCGTCAGGTAAGTGAGGACGGTGAAAAACACAGCAGGAGATGGTAGACCAGTGTAAAAATTAGTGTTGTTCTGCCCCTGGCATAGAAAATAGGTTTGGCAGTTTTGCGCCATCTAGTGGCCATTATAGAATATACGCTTTTTTCCGTTGGTCATTTGCAGCAGCTACAGCTGGCTCCTGTTCAATAAAGCGAGTTTACCGAATAAGCCCGACTTATGTCAGTTAGTCGGACTAATTTCTAGTTCATTCGGTTCCATAAAGCTAGCTCACGTAGTTCGAACTCAGTTACTATGGTAACTTATGCTTCGAAACTAGCCTGGTCCGGGTCAGGCTAATTGTCAGGCTTAGACCGTGTTTTTGCTTAAAGATCCTGTAAAATAAATTCCATGTTTTGCTTCTAAGTACATTATATATGTGTGAAATGAGTTCCTGAAAGCATGTGCAAAGTGCTAAAACTTTGTCGCACTGAAATGTCACTGAAACCTATCATGGCCCGTATCAGATTCAAGACCCTGGTATTGACCTTCCGAGCAGTGAACGGGACTGCACCCGTCTACATCAAGTCTCTCCTGCAGCCTTACACCCCCACCCGCCACCTACGGTCTTCTTCAGACAACCGCCTGGTGGTCCCACCGCTCAAGACCGCCCGGTCCCAACACAAGCTCTTCTCCTGTCTGGCCCCCCAGTGGTGGAATCAACTCCCCACCTCCATCAGAGACACTGACTGTCTCTCCACCTTCAAGAAAAGGCTCAAGACGCACTTGTTCCGGGAGTACAACGGTACTTAGGAACGGTTCGCTTGACCCGATGTTAGTTTCCTCAAGGATCACAATGACTCTTGCTTAGAGACTTGTTGCTCTTGTGGTTAGTGGTAACTGATTAAAATTTTTGGTTCTCGCTGTGATATATTGTTTTATTACTGTTGCTTGCTTTTTCCCACAGGTACACTTGCACTTATAGCTGTTCATGTTGTTTGGTTGTGACTTGTTTAACTACATGCTCTTATGGTTCTTCCCTTTGGCACTTACTTTGGTTGTTCACAATGTGTGCTTCATGTTTTGGCTACTCGCGATGTTTTTTGGCTATCTTGTTGTTATGATCAGTGACCTATGCACTTTGTAAAGCTCTCTCTTGGAAGTCGCTTTGGATAAAAGCGTCTGCTAAATGAATAAATGTAAATGTAAAATGTAAATGTGGAGTTAGACTGAAGAACAGTTTCTCTTCCATTTTCAGATCAGGTTTTAATGGGCGGAGCCAAAAAATGCCCTATCTACGTCATTTCGCCCCATCTACGTCAGATCACTGAATGGCTCCTCCTGCTGTACTGTTATTGTAGCTTACATCAGCTAGCTAGCTAGCTTCAGGATGTCTCCCACCACTTGCAACTGCCTCTTCCCTGGATGCAAGAACTCCAGCTGCGCTGCAACGGCATTTAAGTTCCCTGTTGATAATGAAAGGAAAAATAGTTGGATAGATGTTGTGAAGAGCCACGCTCATGGAAAGCTTTCGGACAGTTTTAACATGGACCAGACACAGACGGGGTTCACTAACACACGGCTTCTCTTGCAGCGCGGAGCCGTACCGAGCATCGCCCCCCGGCCGTTCATCCTCCGGTCGCACCTGGACCGTCCACCGCCGCCAGCAGTTCATCAGTCAGTTCTGTGTGCTTGTTATAATTATACTAGATAACTTTTCCAGAGGTATCTCTGCTAGAAGTAGTTGGAGAGCTCACTGTCTGCTGTCTCTACTGTAAATGTTTACTCCTGTGTTACAGCTCAGGGGAATATTTCATTTATATGCATCTGTATGTTTCAGGGTGTGGTGAACTTGAAACTCGTTTTTAATTCCACTTTACAGGATCTTTAACCAGACGTTCCTGTAACACTTACCCAACGGGAAAACAATGATTTACCACGGACATTCTCATTTTCTTATTCTCATCAGCTCAATATGTAGGCTACATTTATAGAAATTCAACTTAAATAATAAATACAACATTTAGCCTAATGTAATGATTTGATACACACCATAGCCGTTAAATGTATGGCTGGTAGTTTGTGATTTCAAATGTTTAGGCATCAGGCATAGGCCTATATCTCATTCTAAATTAGTATAATTATCATAGCTATATAATAATAAAGTTAACAGTAGCCTATTGCTAAACGAACCTAAATCCATAGGACATCTATCCTCCATTTTCCCGACACAAAAACCATGTTAAAAAGTTAGGCTACTGGATAATGTATTCATTAATAGTAGGCTATTTATATTAAACAATGTCAAAAAAGTCCATTTAGATGTGTTTAGACGGTGTCTGTTTTTTAATCAACGAAGTAAAGGTCTAAAAAAGGACCTCGACCTACGTAGCCTAGTTCACGTCAATCATGGCTTTATGGAACAGGCCTCGGCTCTGAAATAATTCATTTTTTACCTTGATAATACAAACAACAACACGACTCTCTTAATCCGAAAACAAAATCGATCCTTGTATTTATGTTAATTCCTTAGAACGCATCGTCTGTAAGTACCATACATAAATACTTTCAGTTAATTATAATTGTAAGATAGATCTTAATAATTTCCGTTATTTCTCTGATTATCTGTATATCACTTTTCCTGCTGCCATGAAATGTGCTAAGCTATTTCAATGAAATGACACCGAAGACCTCAAGAGACTCAGGCGCGCAGATGGCACTGGGGATGGTGCCCCCCAGATTCCTAGTGACCCCGATCCGTCCCCACCACTCTCCCTACGTAAGGCCACAAGCATCAGTTAATAACTGCACAGCTGTTGTATGTTGTTGTATGTATTAGCGTGTGTAACGTTGTTAACGTTGTTAGCGTGTACAGTGGCATATTTTTCAGATGGAATCGCGATTCAAATAGTACCATCTGCTATCTGAAAATGTGCCCCCAAACGTGACTTTTTGGTCTCAGTCTAGAGCCCTGCGTGGAGAAGCTGAATTGTGCTATGAGCAAGCTAGCCTATCCGCTGTTGCTAGCCAAACTACACTAAGGGGATTGTTTGAATGCGCCGGAAATTAAAAACGCTTCTTTTGACATAAAGTTTAGGCTATGGCATTGAAGACAGCGACGCATCACACAAGTTTGAGTTTAAATACTTTATTTAATGTGACATATCTTACTGTACATGCAAGTCTTGAATTGCTTAAATGTATAATGCTGCTAGTACACCATAGCACGATACGTGCTGTGCAACAGCAATGCACGTTGTATCCATGCGTCGTTGCTAACGTGTGCTGACGTTGTGACGTAGGCTAGCACTGAGTTCCCTTCGTTGACACAAGGTCAAGGCTGAATTTCAGTCTAAACCATGCAACGGAACGTAAATAAAAATACAAGCAACTCGTGTGATTGTGCGATTAGCGGGCGGGGGGCCTCAAAAAATGAAAAAAAAGTCCATAGCCCAGGAGCCTCAAGTGCTATTAAAAGGAGTGAGTTATTTTTCCAAAAACGGAAGCTAGCTAGTTTTAGTTAGCTTCCGTTACCTAGCAACCTAGCATAATACTCGTGGCAATGCTACTACCTGCTAGTGTTACTTGTTAGCCTCCTAATTGTAAATTTTGAAGCCATACTATAGCGTTTGTCATATAGTTTTTGTCTATCGGAAAATAGTCGGTTGGAATGTTCAGAATCACATATGTGTGATGCTACTCCTTAACGGGTTAAGACGACCCTGAGCGTGTATTAGCGTGTGTAACGTTGTTAGCGTGTATTAGCAGGTAGAGACACTAGGAAGGTTGCTGATGGTGGTGCCCAGGGGTGCCGCCAGGAATTTCGGGCCCCATGGCAAAAATTCAAAGTGGGCCCCCCCACCCAGGCAGCGCAAATCGCAAATCGGACATATGACGTGTCGTGGTTGGCGCCCTCTGCTGGTAGTGGGGGAGGGTTAATTAATGGATTGCTTCTTGGAGTTCGATAGTAATGGGGAGACTGGGGTGCTGCTGACTCATCTGTTGTTAAGTCTGTTAAAAGGGGCAGGGAGTCGGGACAATGATTTAATCTGAATATCTTGCTAAATGTTTCCCTGCACTGATTAAATGTTGATGAAATGTAGGCTAACACTGTACCCAGCTAACAAAATGACGTCCCCAGAACGTCCCTTGTTAGCTGGGTAGCTAGATAGCTTATATGGACATTAAACCAACAGGTTAATACCACTCACAGATTGGCTACCCACCTTTCTTGGTAAAAACTAGTAACTGGGTTACTGATTGAAACCCTCTCTTTTGTCTGTCCTCTCTTTATTTTTTCTCTGATCTTTTCCGAAACCCTGATTTGTGTTTACGGCCCGACATTCTATCGACTAGCGCATCTACTGACTGCAACTAAACACCGTCACCGATAAGTGCGCTAAGGCAGGATCAAACCATTTCATGCAGATACAGGGGGATGGTCGGTCAATATGGATGTTTACTTTTTTTTGGTGCCCATATCATATGCGGAGGCAGAGCACAGTTTCAGTGCATTACGCAGATTGAAACCATGGTTGCGATCAACCATGACAAAAAAAGGCTCAACGGCATTGCTGTGTGCCATATTCACCAAGACAGCCTACTTGACAAACTGGACAAGATATTGCCCAGCAATATCTTAAGGGAAATGAAAGGAGGAGAGATGTTTTTGTGACCTATTGAGTCTGCTTCTAGAGGGTAAATTTGTATGTATTTGTATTTTTATTTATGTAAATCTGTTTAAGTGTTTATACTTCCGTTTTCATACACATTGTTATATTTGTAATCATTTACATCCTGCTGAGATCAGCAAATGATTAAATAAAACATTTGCAGAGGGCATGAAGTTTTGGTGCGTGATTGACATACTAATGTTTATTGCAGCTTCAGTATATATACATATATATTACACAAAATAACTAATTGAGTTGGAATCATTTGCTGACAGCTTGGTCCCCCCCAGTTCAAAAATTCCATCTGTAAAGTAGTTTCAGTAAAGTGAAAATAAAAGTCTTCTAAATAAGATTTGGTGTGAGGTGAGTGTGTGTATGTGTGTGTGTGTGTGGGGTGTGGAAGCTTGGGCCCTCAACTTTTTCACAACAGGTGTTTGTTTACACGACACAAGAGAACCTTCTCAAAATTAGCATCAGAAAGGCGGTTTCTCTTTGGACAGAAAATGTTGCTTCCTACACAACAGAGTCTTTCAGAGGCAGCACTTGATGGAACTCCTGTGTTGTATTTGAGGAAGATCTTCTTCATCATTGGCAGGTTTTGGAATGCACTGACGAGTTTGGTTTCAGATGAATGCAAGAAGATCTCCACCTCATTCTGAACTGTTGTCGATTTCAGAGATGGGAAGTACCCTGTTACTTCATCACCATTATCACTTGGGTCTTCATGCTCTGTCTCCATGTGATCTGGAGACTGAGTTTGTAACCGGTTCACTTCCGCTTCTAGGTTTGACACAACATGCGTCTTCTTTTCAGAAGGGATGTAGGTCAGCCTGAACACTGGATGAGCTGCAGAGGCTATGAGCAACCTGTGATCTTGAAAAATATATTCAAACCTCTTTTGAACCCCATTGATGATGGCATTTACCAGCGGGTTACAGTGATGTAGGTGGATCCCATGTTTCATCTGCTCCACCTTTTCAAGGAGAACTGAGATTGTTGGCACCAACACTCCTGTGTAGGCCATTTTGTCAGACTGTAGGACATCAAGGGCCTTGGTTAGGGGCATCATCACCTGATATAGACACAACAAAATAAGAAAGTGTAAAAGTTAATATTATTATTATTTTTATTAATCTGGAAGACTACTACTGTTGTTGCCTTTATGTTGACATGGATATGTGGCACATACGTAGTGAATATATTTACCTGGACATACTTCTGTATGAAGGTTAGTTCTGCGGCTTTGAAGCGAGTCACCTGCAGCTTCTTACAGATTTCGTGGAGTTCTTGTTCTTGTGTCAATATACAAGTATTCAAGCGCTCCATGGCATGGTAAGTGGAGTTCCACCGGGTTGAAACGGGCAGTTGGCGACCTAACTTTTCTTTAATGGTATCTGAAGCTTGAGTACTCCTATGTTGCTTGTTTCATAACGCCTGGCATTTGGCAAGTGTCGATCTTGATATTTTCTTAAAGGGCTCTGACTGGCTTAAGGCACTTTCAATGTCTCTTGTAGCAACCAGATTAAGGGTGTGGCAGGCGCATCTCTGGTGAGGTGGGAGACTATAATCTTCCTCTGAGTCTGCTTCATTCAGGATGTGTGACATTGATGAAGACGGGTTGTTCCTCGTCTTCGTCGTCTTCATCCTCCTCTTCTCCGCTGCCTTCGATGGTTCGTTGAACCTCTGCGAACATACTGAATGCCTTCACAAAATTAGAACCATTATCCGTAGTTGTAACGGTCACCTTTTCTTTTATGGTGAAATCTCGGTGGATATCTTCAAGCATCTCTGCTAAAACATCATACGTGTGCCCCCCTGCAAGCCTACGACAGGCTAATGCTCCAGAGCAAACGCCTAAGCTTTCCTGGTCCAGTGGATGGTCACACCAAGGAAGCTTCTGTTGTTTGATGACCATGCATCTGTTGTTGTGCATACATGGTTCTGTTTGGACAATATTTTGACCAGTGTGCTCTTCACCAATGAATATTGATCATCTAACAGTCTCCCCAACGTGCGTCTTGATACTAACTGCCTGGAGGGTAGAATTTCACAGAATATTTCTATATATTCTGGCCTCTCCACAGTCCACAGTGGGTGCAATCCCTGAATCACGAAATGAAGAACTAATTTATTGAAATGTTCTTGACTTAGAGAGCGGGGACCACCCCTGAAAAACTGAGATACACTGCCTTGTTGTGGCACATGGTGTTCGTCATCCTCAGGCGCACTCCTCTTTTTGGCTTGTTCACTCTCCCTTTCCATGCAAGCAAAGTTATTTGGGTGGACTCTAGAGAATAAATAATTTATTCAATATTTGTTTTGTTCGACCAAAGTGACGTACTTTTGAAGGTATGGCCACGGAGTCACTGTCACATGTTCAGACTCTTCTACGGCTCTTGGGCTCTCTGCCATCCTGTCTTTTCCTTCCAGTGTCTCTGTGTGTGTGTCAGTGTTGCCAACTCCTATGTGAGGAAAGTAGCTGTTAGCTCTCCCAAAAGTCGCCAGAAGTCGCTAGATGACGAATGCACACAATATGCAATTCTGAGAGAGGTAACATTTGCGCGCCAATACAAAGTTCTGATATTTTGTCCCTGAATAAAATTTATATTTTGCTGTTATCTAGTCAGACTGGCCGCGCAGGCGCTGTGTGAGTGGAGATGAGACGATGACAGCCCTCGCTGTACTCAGCTCTCGTGAGATCGGTTGTAACGTGAACTGCAGAACCGGATATGTGAGATGCTTTTTCAGTGCTTTGTCAACACAATAATCCACCAACCTTATGTATGAACATCAGAAATGTCCACAAACCACACAGGATGTATGGCGGTGGGGACCAAAGACTCTGACCCAAATACAGTTACTTCCGCTCCCTCCTCCGTCCCTTGGAGTTTTTCCAGGTCGGGACTATGGGTCGGGAAACAGCTGCTCCTGCTAGGGACGTAGGCACCAGGGGTGGGAGTCACTGCAGGGGGAAGTCTTGGATGGGCAGCCGCCCAGACTGAAAAATGTGGTAATGGACAGCCAGAGGTGACACTGGATCACAGTAGCGGCAGCCATAGCACTACAAACACATATGGCCCCCACGATGAGTGCAGGGTGGAGCAAGATCTCAGAGGCAGAAGAACCAGCGGCCCAGGGTTCGCCGTCCTCTTCAGAAGAGCTGGACCTCTGTTTGCAACACAATGTTGTTGTTGTTTTTGGAAATTGGCTTTAAAATCACTAAAATGGACCAAGCCAAAAGCCACACCCCCTGAGGTTGTTTGACACGCGTTATGTACAAAGTAATTTGTATTACATTTTCTAATGCTTTTTAGCAGGGTTGATGCGTACAACCCCAACAAGGAAATTAAACTGCAAATGTGACACCCTGCCTATCATTGAACCATTTCATAATTGTTTTATCAGATGCTTTAAGCCTTTCATTTATCATTTGTGTAACTGACCGTAGTTCATTAACATGTTAGTATCTCATTAGGTTTCATTTATATAGTGGGTTATTGTACAGTTTTATGTGTATAAATGTTACGTCTCCTGCATGATGTTCTAAATAGCTTGGGGTGGAACTAATTTGTGTACATTTGCCTGTGGGACCCTTTGTTGGACACACTGAGACAAAAGGATCTGCTATAAGCCAATGTGTCGATAGTACCTGTTAAGCTAATTTACTATTGAAGCTGTAAGAAATGTGGTATGATTGGCATCTACACAATCTTTAGCTCATAAAAAAGAACGAGTCGTGCTAACCTACCAAAAAAAAGTTTGTCGCTGAAATTCCAGTCGATTATCGTTGCGTCTAAAGGCCGAATTATACTACTCCGACTCCGTTACGGACAGACAGACGGACGGACGGAGTTGGACGGATTTGTTGAATTTATAGTACTCCGAAGGCTGTGGGTGCTGAAAACAACAATTCACCGCCAGAAGAGTAGGTGGCGCTGCACTGGGATGCTAGCTAGGTTATCGAGAAGTCGGAGCAAATTTACAAATTAGCCGTTTCATCAATAAAATAAGCACATTTTCAGCAACTACACTGCCCATTTCTTGTCACATTTTAATTCAGATGCTGATTTACATGTACTGTTTAGCTGAAATATGAATTGTAAAAACTTACAGCAATGGCAGTCAAAGGATTCTGTTCGTCTTGTTGGTCACGGCAACCTCGCCCCTGACGCAAGCGGTTCTTAATATGGACTAATCACAGCCAAGGGGTATGCGTAAAATGACGGACGGACAGACGGATAGTCAGGAAAATCAGCAGGTACACGTAGAGCTCCAGTTAACTTAATTTAAATTAGCAAGAACTATAGACTAATACTAGCCTGGGTGCCAGCCGAACTTAGCCTGGTCCTAACCAGACTCTCGTACATTTCATTTGTACAGAGAGTCTGGCCTCGCTCCATTGACAAGGGTTGAAACACGCCCCATACTCACAGCCCAACGGAGCGGTATCAGACTCATATTCTGACTAGAATTATGAGCATGACAACGTCAGGCTAAACTAATACAAGAACAGGCTTAAATTAACTGACAAGTTAGCTATACGACTTCTCAAAGACGCACAATCTCAACTGCGGTGTGAAGCGCGTATCCGTGCTATTCTCCGACATGCACTCTAACAATCACATTGACGTCCTAAAATTTTGTACAACCCTATTTCTGATACCATGGCGGCAGAAATGTAGTCGTGGCGGGCCGCCACGGCAAAATAAACATAGAGGAAACACTGTAACTAGTGCAAGGTCCCATCCTCTATTTGCCAACCATATCCATCCATGTCGACAAAAAGCAGCTACCTTACTGGTGTAGAACGATCACGTGTCGAACCGTGCCACCAAAATCCTATTACGCTCTGAAGAAACTAGTTCTGCATAAAACATAGACGCATCGACAATTTACTGGAATTTCAGCGCCAAACTTTTTTTTGGTAGCTTAGCACGACTCGTTCTTTTTTATGAGCTAAAGATTGTGCAGATGCCAGACTGTGGAGCGGGTTGAAACGATAACAGGGTTCACCTTACGGCCTAGTAGCTAGTGTTAATACAATGAAGTTGCTGCAAGCAGCTTCATTGTTGTAAGTTGTGAGTATTGTTTCATCTGCAGTTTTCACGGGATTGATGATCGACGATGGAATAAAGATCACCCTGTTCTTTACTAAACTTTGTGTGTCTGCGCGTATTACTGGGGAGCTACAATTTGCATTCTGTCAGGAATAATCTTCCATAAATCCTGCTCGTTATCCAAATGTAACTTTCCAACGGATAGTAAAATTGCAAATGAGTTGTTTGTGCCCCCTAGTGGGCATGTGGTAAGTGTTATGATACTGAACAATTCCCTGATGTTGCTGGGACAGCTAGGCTTTGAAAAGGTCAACTGCAGCAATTGCATAATAATGGGCCTACATAGCACACTGAGATGATGACAGAAAAATATATTCAAAAATGGAGAATCTATACACAATCTAGAACAGACAAACTCTTGTAGGACTCTGCAGGTGGCTTACTATCATCTATATGAATATGGTTATGTAACCTATACAATTACAACATGCATTTAATGCATTTAAAAATGCTACACATTTTACAGTAATCATAGTGTCACTATATTTTTATTTATTGATGTAAAAAAAATTATGAAACATTTCTGACAGAGATTTAAGTTCAAAATCCTGTGTGAGTCAACACACTCAGCTCATGGGCTGGCCATAGAGGGATTTATGTAGTCTAAAACAACAGCAGAAGCGAGTGGGAGTAAGATTGTGAGCATTGAACAGCACTAAAAACAGAGTACACCAAGTTCAGTGAGTGGGAGGAAGGCCATGTGGAGGCAAGTGGAAAAAAAGCTAGTATAGAATATGTTTAATATTAAATTAAATTGTAGTGAACCATCAGTGATTGATAATTTTGAATGAATATTGAATTAAACTTGCCAATACATATGGTATTAAATAGGTCAATCTAAGCAACAGAATCATTAACCAACTGATGACTTAGGCGTACTTAAGGATTAATCAGAAGTCAATGGAATGACGACAGCAACAGAGAGACAATGTAGGCTTTAAAGGAAACCGTGGTTGGTATAGACCTATATCCCATGTGAACATACACACACAACACAAAACCACCATTCTACCCACTGGCAAAACAATCGGCTAAAAACATCTAACTGATGATAAACTACACACCTAATCCGAATCTTTAGGAAGCGCAGAACAGGCAAATATATTTACACAAACCCACCCCATTTTCACTCCTTCTCTCTTCTGTCTTTTTGATGGGATCATGCAACCCCCGTTCTCCCTTCCCATCTCCTCCCTCGTTCTCCTCACCCATGGTCCCTATCTCTCTTTCCCTTGGGGGACACAGCCCTTGGACTCTATAGTTATGGGGCAGGGCCATCTGTCAGCATGCGCATTCACGCAACCACCAGAAGGCCACAACATGTGCTGATTTAAATGAAGAACCTAACTTTCCCAGGACACACAGGCATGACCCCGGCAGCCGTAACCCCCCCCCCTCCCCCTCCTCTCCTCGTGCTCACCTCACTCTATCCGAATGCACCAATGTCCCCAGCCATCCCTATCCATCCCCTGCCCCCGACGCCACCCTCCTTCCCACAAGAAATACTGTCTGCATATGAATCAGTAAATTAGAGCCCAACCCTTTCAACACCCGCGACCCCTCCCTTGGTGTATGGTAATGACTGTGCAATGTGGACTTTTAATACACAATGATGGATTTCCACCTTAGCAGCTGATAGGGGGGCGCTCCTCCGTGGGGTGTAGGGTGAAATAGAGTTGGGTGGGGTGAGTGTGCGAAGAAGGGATATGTAGTGATAAGGATGGTGGGGGTCTTAATAGTCTTTAGTGAAGCGTGTGTGTGTGTGCGCTATTGTGCTTTAGGGTGTTCAAAGGAGATCCGTTGATACGTCAAATTAAAATGTATAAGGAACAGTTATTGTAATGCTACATATGCGTGTGTGCGTACCCAGTTTATGGTTTTGTGTGTGTGTGTACATGGAAAGAAACATTGGGGGAGCAATGGGGGAAGAGATTGGACTGTTTGTGGGACCCGAGCGTAGGACAAAGGGACCGGCAGGGGGATGGGGCTGGGGAGGTTGGGGTGGGCCAGGGGTGAGTGTGTGTCACACGCTTTTGCATTGTGGCTCGGTCAACAGGCGTGTGCCATGGGTGTTGTCTCCCCTGCGCCTGCTGTCCAGCTCTGGAGGGGGAAGCCATGAGAACCAAACCCTGGGTCTATAATGAGGGGTGTGCCGTTTCTTATCAAAGATGGACAAGGCAATGTTAAAATCATCATTACAACCCCATTCAAAGACAGAGAGGCTCCCGGCTTCCCCCGGATGGGAACATATTTCAGAAAAACCGGCAAAATATTATATTTGATTTTTCTTTGAATTATCTGCAGTATGGTACTTAAACGTTTTTATTATGTTGGTGTGATAAAATGTGATACTACCGACATACACTGTTCTCACAATGCAATTTAAATATTTTGTGAATAATATCATCACCAGTTGTTTCGCAAATGTTGCTAGGTCTTTACAGGTCTATACAACAGTGTTATGTAACAATGATGTAACAATACAGCCACATAACATCAAAAAGATGCCTTTCATAACAGTCCACTCTTTCAAGATTATCTTGAGAATCTATATCAATAAGATTATAGTGTCATAAACCATAACCCACACAAAGTTTGTCATCATCAACATGAAGCCAAAAAACATGCTGTTGAGTTGTGGTTCTTTCTCAGTGTCCCATCCAACTCCTTTTTAATGGGCTGCGCTGGCCTGTGTCCCTGGCCAGAGAAAACATTGTCATATAGGGGGGGGACCGTGACACAGCTACGGCAGCTGGCGGCCCAGCTTGCAGGGCCAATTCCTGACAATGAAGAGCCGTCCCCCTGGGGGCAGTGATTTAGGACAGGGGTCTTTGGACAGCCGCTGGAGAGGACCCTTTTAAAAAGGACACTACCCCTCCCCAACTCTTCCTCTCGCTCCCTATTCACTATAGCCCCATACTGGTTTCTGCACCTTGTAGCCTCCAACCTAATCCCCTCATCTCTCCTGAGACCTGAGCAAGAGGCTAAGGGATGGACCTGGAGAATTCCTGAGGTGGACTTTGTTGACATTACTGAGCCACAATGGGGAAGACAACAGGTGCTCATGGATACTCTGTCCTGGGCAGCAGCTGAGAGATAGGGTATGGACTATTATTGCTATTGTCAGGGGCTATACCTACCGATGGGCTGTTGGCTTGGCCTTTTCCCGCTCATCTCCAGCATAGTTCCCTCCCCTATCTGTAACCTAGTCTTTTCCTCCTGGTTCCCACAAGCCTTTCTTTCACACAAATCCTCAGCTAACACCTGCTGCCACTGCTTTAGTTTCTCAAATTAGCCAAGCAGCCACTTAAACCACAATGCTGAATCCGATCCTTCTTACTTCTCTATGGTCTCTTCATGTCTCTTAAGCAGAGGAAATGTTAAGCTAAACAAAATGAGAATAAACTTATGTAGTAATTTTATTTATAGAATATCTATATGGGTCAAGTCAAGTCAGTTTATTTATAGAGCACATTTAATGCCGACCAAAGTGCTGTACAAAGTCATCAGATAAGGCAAATATCTATATGGGTCAAATGTCAAGACATTACCTACCCAAACTAAATTATGATAATTTTTTATCTGGTATGTCTCAAATGAGCAGTCATCCAACAGATTGTTTGGCCTGGCAACATGATATTACTGATAACAAAGACTCTTAACAGAGCAAATGTCCTGGGGATATGGGGAGTATATGGTTACCGCGTCCCTGATCTCTCCTATTGTGGTTTCCCTGTCTCATAGAAGGTTGAAAAGAAACGTGCGCATATGGGCCCACAACGCAGGTGTCTGCATCTGTTCAATTCAGGGCAGATGCTCATGGTAGAGAAAGAAAGAAAGACTAAGAAAACAATCATAAGGGAGGTCTCTATTCACAAGATATGTGTATTCACAATGTTGACCATTTCAAGCAGATTGCGCTGATACTGAGACTGTTATGGGTGTCCAAAATATTCTACAATATCCCATAGTTTGTCAATTTAACTTTACTCTCTATGTAATGTATAGCATGTGCACGTATTCTGGCAACTTTAAACTTTTGTTATAAAATGTGTGTATTGCCTTGTTTTTGTTCTTCTATAGTATTGAATCTGTAAAAAAATAAAATAAATCACAGCACTTTATTCAGGCTTTATTCTGAGCTTGTCTTTGTCTGTCTCGACTTTATAGAATTCAGACCATGTTGTAAATCCATAAACTTATAACCATGGGTATTTGGTGTGTGTAAAGGTAAAATATTAGTGAATTATCGATGTATTCATAGGGACCCATGCTAGGATGCGTCAACGCACTGGTGTTGCCCTAGGGAATGTGGCAGATGTGTTTTGATCAACATTGGCACGCGACTGGCCACAGCTCTGTAAAAAAAACTCAAACGCCTTCTCTACCTCCCCCTTAGTTCCTCGTTTCTCTCTCACACGCACAAACACACACTGCGCCATACACCCCTATGGAGTGCGTCTGGGGCCCCCTACGTAAATATTACGGCACTCTTCCACAAATTTAAGCCGAGCACGTCCAAGGCAACAATATATGCAAATGAGACAGCAGCACTGCCGGGGACACCCGTGGATTGGTTTGAGCCCCTACTTCATGCAGCTGGCCGTAATCTGATCTGGACACAAAGGCCTTCTTGCTCTCAAGATTTCAGCAGGTACACAGGCGAGTCGTTTAGTAAAACGAGCAACAGACCACAATAGTATTCGCCGTTGTTATGTTACATGGTTTTACATTGTTTTACTGAAATTGGTTTTAAAATACGCATCACAAATGCGCCGAACATGTTGTTTTCCTCTGGGCGATATAAAATGCAAAAGACCAACAAAAACGGATTCTGTTTTTGCAGTTGAACAACACCTGTGAAGTAGTTAATATGTTTAGGACGTTCAGGCATGGTCATTGTGGCGCATTGATCATCAACTCCATTCAAGCTAATAATATTCTCCACACCACTTCATATGATCGATATCGTGTGATGCACGCCATGTTTACGTTCCCACGAGTTACCATGTGGTGTCTCTTCGGGGACGAAAACTTCTGGCTTCCCCTCGCCATATGGCCCCGGATACCCATACCGTTACAGGTTCTTTAACATGCTTCCAGATCAGTTTAGACGGTGCCCAGTAGAAAGTGGCGTATAGAGACGTGCGCTTGAGGAAGGGAGGGAGGGAAAACGACGTTGGGTAGTGGCAGATGGCTTGTAAGGGTCTGGCAGCGTCTGAAGGCGTGTCGTGGCCCTTCACAGAGAATCCCTAAGGGCTACCCGTGCATTCAGAATCAATGAAAATTAAAGCGCAGAGAATGGATGAATAGTCAGACCTCGAGTCACCCTTTTTGTTAGCGACAGCTACTGGTGGGCAAGAGTTAAACTACAACAGCCCCCTACAGTAGCACTTTAGTTAAACAGTCACCCCCGTAGCCATCATTTTTTGGAGGAAAGTATAAAAAGGAGGATTCTGTCCCAACTAGTTTAGCTGCAGCCTGAAAACGCTGGTATTGTAGGGAAGAGGAATATATATGTCAAGGCTTATATGCCTCATTAAATTAGACATAGGGCCTACAGACATGCATTTAATTTGACCAAGGTGCCCCTTAAGCGAAATGGTTCAGGTGCAATACATGGACAAGCCTCAAATGAGCGATATTGGATGAATACAAACCAGACTATATCACTACAAGGAAAAAACAAAATCACTGTGATCACCCAGTCTATATTTGTGTTGTCGATATGGTCAACAGGTAGCAAAGCAACCTCTAATCGTAATAAATTGGGGTATACAACTTAAAACACACCTTGCATATCAATAAAGTGACTCGATGTATCTGTGTATAGTAACTACTAGCCATGTCCATTATCCTAAAGAAGATCACACTTATAATGAACGACCTAATTAAGAAAAAACCTACCCCACCCCCAACACACCCTTCCCACAAAAGTACAAATGGGTCTGATTCTGATTCTGCTGTTGACGAACATTTATGTTAAAGACTAAAGTTGTTCATTATTCAAACATGGCGGGCAACCAAATAGTCTATTTGACTGAGCTGGTTATGTTTTGTAAGGTAAAGTCTTTTAAAGTTAGGGACAATGTGACTATGGGGGCGCGCGCCCAGGGAAGCTCGCTCACTGTTAAATTGTGGGGAGAGCAGGTGCTGCTCGAATTACCATACAGCTGAGCGCACACAGAGAGGGAGTGAGAGAGCAAACTTATTTCTTCAACTCACAATAACAAAGTGCCCTCAGGACTGCCACGCGAATGCCTCTCATTCGCTCACAAACACGCGCGCACACTTTCTTTATTTTCTTCGGGAATTAGAAAGCGAGAGCAAAGGAAAACTGTGCCCATATAAATGCAGCTTTTACTAGCGTTCACCTCTCTACATTTGCTGCCAAGGAATGTGCATTATTCTGTCATTTGTCATGTTCATTCAAAACAAAACATTCTCCCACAACTAGAAATGTTTGTAAGGTTACACAATACAATTTACTGAGTATGTGTCTCACAATGCTACATAGGCCTACAGTATGCCCACAAAACAACTAAAAACATTTATAACGATTCATATTACGGATAGACTGATCACAAGAATACATGCATAGTCACAAGAATACATACTACTAGGGTAGTACTTAATCATAATCTTACTGTATGGCATAAGTTAAACTGCCTTTAAATCTAAATTAGCCCATTCTAATTTAATATAAACGTTTTTAATTACTGAAATAATGCTTCAACAATTTGTTCAAGCAGATTTGACTTCAGACTGGCTGTGTCATTTCATCCATTAACAGCTAATACAGCAGTAGGCCTACACCGTGAGACAAAACACAAAGCTGTAAGATTACATAGACCTACACAGGACGACGAGTGCACGTGTGCAAACATGGACAAAGCGCAAACCAGTACAAAATTGATAAAACAGGATACACTGTAAAACATATGGCAACCTTTGGCCAGTTTGCGGAAATAGTTTCACATAGGGTAAAACTATTTCTGTCCAAATTCGATCCTCACATGACGCCACGAGTATGGGGTGGTATTCCATTGTGATTCCTCGAGACGCATTGGGGGTAGAGCATTTGCATGTTATTACCATAGCATGCGCCGGCCCATATAAAACTGGCTGCAGGCGGCCTACACTTAAGACAAACGCATAGATAATGTCGAGTGAAGACGTTGGAAGGAATCGGGGAAGTAGGCCTATGTTGGATGACTGACAAATATTTTCTTGGGATAGACCAAGACAAACAAAAATCAACTTCCTAATTTTGTTGCCCTCTGTTTCTACGAGGAGACAAAACATGTCTAATTATTTCTACACTTTTTCAAGTGGGATTATTGTAAAGGAATTTTAGAGTAGTTCAGCAAATTAGCCAAGGTCCAATATTTATCAATTTTTTGACCGTTGGGATTTATCTTTGTTTCATGGACATGAACGAAAACGACGTGAATGATACAAACAACTGATGCTAAGACTCAAAAGCTTGCTCAATGAATCATTCCCAGAGTTGTGGACACATTTGAAAGGAAGTATCCGGAGGATAAGTTGAGCAAAGCTTCCCCAAGCCTTTTAACGTATTTATTTATTTATTTATTTAATATGGGGCGCACCATCCTTTTGACAATTGCCGTTCTGTCCATCTTATTATGCCAGGTAAGACACACATATACATATAATCAGGCTACATGTTATGCACCACCAAGTTTTAGAACCCTTTACGCGATTTTGTACACTCCCGCAGTTTGTACATGTTTGTACACGTGCACTTTATGTAGTCCTGTATAGTCTTGTTCTGTGTAGCTTTGTGTTGTTCTATGTAGCACCTGGAGATGGTAGTTTCGTCTCATTGTATTAGCTAGGCTATATGGTTGACTTACAATCAAGGCAGTCTAAAGTCTTAAATAGCATCGGCGACATTCATCTTTTGCATGAATAATAAACATGTTTAACTTTTTTTAACAGGGTTTTTGTTCGGGAGTTTTCGAACTTAAACTGCAAGAGTTTTTGAACAAGAAGGGAGTCCAGGGGAACAAAAACTGTTGCAAGGGCGGGCTTGCGTCTTCGTTTCAGCAGCAATGTGAATGTAAAACATTTTTCAGAATCTGTTTGAAACACTATCAACCAAATGCATCACCGGAGCCACCTTGCACCTTCGGAGGCGCTGTGACACCAGTGCTTGGGTCTAACTCTTTTCAAGTTCCCGAAATCATCCCAGAGAGTTCATTCACGAACCCAATTAGAATAAACTTTGGTTTCACATGGCCGGTAAGTCAAAAACATTTTCCCAAAAAGTTTTTAATGCAAACCACATGTAAATTTAAGATTATTTTTCCGTGTGTAAAAGTGTGTAGGCTACAACACCGAACACAAAGCATATGACGTCTGTGTTGAATTGTGTTACGCATTAGCTTGGAGTACAATCTGCTAGATGCTATCTCCATCTCCGCTGGCCACCTGTTTTATGTAGCCATTTGTATCTCCTCAGGGGACATTCTCGCTGATCATTGAGGCATTGCATACAGACTCCAAAGAAGATCTTTCAACAGGTATGAAAAAAAGTCAATCCTAGAGAGGTTTGGTTATTCTGGTCATGGTTGTTGGTTTGCTTCGCTGACATGAGTTGATGATCACTCACATTTACATCTTCAGATAATCCAGACCGTGTTATCAGCACAATGGCCACTCAGAGGCATCTAACGGTGGGAGAGGAATGGTCTCAGGACCTGCACACCGGTGGAAGAACCGAACTTAAGTACTCATACCGTTTTGTGTGTGACGAGCACTACTATGGCGATGGGTGCTCAGTGTTCTGTCGTCCCAGAGATGATGCTTTCGGCCACTTCACATGTGGAGAGCGCGGCGAGATTGTGTGCGATGCTGGGTGGAAAGGACAATATTGCACAGAACGTGAGTTTTTCCGATTAAATATTTGTAATGGACTTTAGAATAGCATTGTTGTACGATGAATGCAGTAGGGCGAATGCTCTTTCAAGCATGGAATAATATATTTCCGTAGGTCTATATAGGTCTATATTAATACTTTTAATTCCAAAAAAATATTTGCCCTTAAATTTAACTTGTGCGAAAACACCACGCTTCTACACGCTCCCACACACACGACCACTTGATTTATTCAAATCAGGCTGAGGAAAGTTTTTGGAATAATCTCACGCGTGCCATACATTTGCATGCTACGTCCGATTCGTTACTCTTGGAGTGGGCTGGATGCTGATTGGCTGATGCGGGTGGGGTATTGTTTGAAGTGGGCAGCTGCCGGGAGAGAGTAGACAATGGGGCAGCTGTCGCGCACTGGCACCATACTCACCAGCTGTCCACTCTTATCTTCCCCAATCCGAGACATTTAAGGGGAGTTGTGTGCAATGAATGAATAAGAGTTTTGACCCTCAGCAAAGGAAAAAGGGTCCACGCATATACTCTTTGCCTTCATATGTACTATGTTAAGTAGATCTTTTTTTTTTACTGTGACTGGGTGTTATTTACAGCTACTGAGTTTAAAGATCTACATGTAAAGCAGTTATGATATCAGTGATACAACTACTGCTCGTTTTTTTTTAACTTATTGCCATTGTCTTTATGTTATCTGATTTTTTTTCTAGCTATCTGCCTGCCAGGATGTGATGAAGAACATGGCTTTTGTGAGAAGCCAGGGGAGTGCAAGTAAGTTTATCAGTTAAAATTGAGTCTCACATAAAAAATACACAATTATTGTATTCAGAATAGACTGTAGGGTATATGACACAACTTGCCACAAGAGGACAAACTGATATATTATTGGTTGACAGGTGTAGAGTGGGGTTCAAAGGTCGCTACTGTGATGACTGCATTCGTTACCCAGGCTGCCTCCATGGGACCTGCCAGCAGCCGTGGCAGTGTAACTGTCAGGAGGGCTGGGGGGGCCTTTTCTGTAACCAAGGTGAGTAACTCTAAAAAGAGAGAGAACAACTTGACGTTGAAACCAAAGTTTCTTGAAAGAAAATACATTACAAACAACCTTACAGAACGAGTGTCTGGGTGGGAGAGAAGAGATGTTTTCTTTGCTGTTGTTCAGCCATATGTCCCTCTATAGCAAATCAACATGTGCTGTGGTGTCTTTCCAGATCTCAACTACTGCACTCACCACAAGCCCTGCATGAATGGGGCTACTTGTAGCAACACTGGCCAGGGAAGCTACACCTGCTCCTGTAGGCCGGGCTTCACTGGCTCCAGCTGTGAGATTGAAGTCAACGAGTGTAGCGGGAATCTCTGCCGCAACGGAGGAAGCTGCACTGTGAGTACAATCATCATCAGCGTTCCAAGATGTAGACCCTTATGTTTAGGAGGTATTAGAATGATAAATACGACTTGGGTGATATAGCAACCACTGAAACATTCCACTTGCTTTTCTTAGGACATGGAGAACAAATACACATGTGCTTGCCCTCCTGGTTTCTATGGTAAAAACTGCGAGCTAAGCGCCATGACATGTGCGGATGGGCCCTGCTTCAATGGAGGCCGCTGTGCTGACAACCCTGATGGAGGCTACTTCTGCCAGTGTCCCACAGGCTATGCCGGCTTCAACTGTGAGAAGAAGATTGACCATTGCACTTCCGGTCCATGTTCAAATGGTAAGGAGGAAAATGGTTAAGATGACCAAAACATGGTAATTTGTTGATCTGGAAAACATATCACTCTTATGAATTTGAGTCCTTTGGAAAACAGTTTGTCTGAAAACTCAAGACAAAATATTAACACCAATCCTGTTCTCTGAACGTAGGTGCCCGCTGTGTTGATCTTGTCAACTCCTACCTGTGTCAGTGTCCGGAAGGATTCACAGGGATGAACTGCGACCACACGGGAGAAGAGTGTTCCATGTACCCTTGCCAAAATGGTGGTACCTGCCAGGAGGGCCCAAATGGCTACATTTGCACCTGCCCTCCAGGCTACACAGGGCAGAACTGTAGTTCCCCCATCAGCCGGTGTGAACACAACCCCTGCCACAACGGCGCCACCTGCCATGAAAGGAACAACCGGTATGTGTGCGCTTGTGTACCTGGTTATGGTGGCCGCAACTGCCAATTTCTTCTCCCAGAACATGCTGCTATCCGAGGCTCTGAAATTCCCTGGATGGCCATTGGTTCTGGGGTGGCACTGGTGTTGTTGCTGTTGGCGGGCTGTGCAGTGTTGGTGGGTTGCATCCGCTCCAAGGTGCAGCGTAGAAGTCAGGGTGACGTTGGTGAAGGAGAAACCATAAACAATCTGACCAACAACTGTCATCGGAGTGATAAGGACCCTGCAGTTGGCGTTGTCGCAACATCTGGCATTAAGAACATCAATAAGAAGATGGACTTCTGCAGTGACCCTGATGAGGGAGCTTCACCTGGGAGGAGCAGCTACAAAAGCCGCCACCCGCCGGCAGACTATAATCTTGTGCATGAGGTCAACTACGAGCAGGCGGCCAAGGAGTTGACACTAGAGGCAGCCTGCGAGGAGAAGTGCCAAATGCTGGACTCATGCGAGTTTGAGGAGAAACGCACCAAACGATTAAAAAGGTAATATGGCCTTTCAATTAAGTGCAAATTGTTTAAATTTGATTTCCTAACGTATGTCAAGTACCAGGTTGTTAACTTTTTTTATATTTTCAACAGTGATGCAGCAGAAAAGAAAGTTCCAGAAATGTCTGCATGTGCGGACACAAAGTACAAATCCGTGTTTGTGATGTCAGAGGAGAAGGATGAATGTATAATCGCAACAGAGGTAGGTCTGAAATCTTTCTATTCATTTAGCTTCAACTACAATTGTTTTATAAAAACCTGTGAGTCTTATATAAAAATAAACTAATGCAGATTTGTTTTTCCTATCTCTTTAGGTGTAACAAGCCACAAAGAGGCTGTTGCTCATTTGCTCTATGGGAGAGTTTTTATACTCCTTCAAATGCTGCTCTAACCCTAGGGGGAGGTGTCCTGCCTTGAGACTGCTGCTGATACTGAGACGTTTAACTGATATTCAGAGTGAGCTGGTTCTCTACTGGAAACTAAGCGCAGACAGTTGCGGCCTGTGGGATAGGAATCGGAGGGGCAAAGACGTTTTACCTTTTTAAAGACACCACTATTCATGCTTCCGTCCACTTTCAAATTGTTTTTAAGATTTGTAATCGAAAATCGAGAAATGTGTCAGTCACAGAGAGCATTTGGTTAGTGTAAATGGAAACGTTTGAAGTTTTTGCAACATTTGCACCCAGCCCTTTTCTCTAACCCACAAGCCGTTGCTGAGCGCAGGAACTGCATCAAACGGTGGATGTTTGGCCATACTGGCCTGTTTTTCACAAAGCTGTTCATATGGGCTGTGATCCCGTCACTAACCTGTGAGGACTTAACGTATACTTGATCACTGTGTAAAACTGGAGTGTATTGTTCCTAAGCCCTCTGAACCATTTATGACATAGTATTGTTATTGGACATGCGTTTTGTCTATTTCCTTAAAAAATTTGTCTTGATAAGGATTATGTGCTTTTATAAAAAAGAAAAAAAAGATGACAAGATATATGATTTAAATTTGTATAATTTAATTTAATTGTTATTTTATTTGGTGTTATATATTTGTGACATTATTATTTAAGTTTTTTTTTTTTTATTGCTGATATTTGCAAAGGCACTTCAGGTCAATGGGATTGTTTTTAAGAAATGTTATTTAAGGAAGGACTGTACAAAATGTTACTACTGTTACTGTCTCCATTACTGTTTTTAATGAAGGATTTAGCTAAGACTATTTTTCCAAATAAATATTGAACTTACAACTTTGTCAGCCTGTGCTTGGTGTAAGGGATTCTTTAGGGTCTGTGAGCAAAGTTAATCAGTAACATCTGTTGGCTACCCCATGGTGAGCTATTCTGTGCTGACACTTAGCCACTACCAGGAATTGAAAGTGTCTCCCTGGAGACCAAAGGGGACTATTCATAAAAATGTCCCCATGCTATATTTACCACTCCCAACTCATCTCAATGAATAAACCAGGTAAAGAACTAACACTTTTCCAAATAAAAAAGTAAATAAACAATTTGGAACAAATAAGCTTCAATGTGTCATTTTAATTAAGTTTCTCTCAAATAAAAATAATGGACTCCTAGAAAAGTAAGTTTTAACATTGCATTTTGCCCATTCAACTTCCAAGATGTTTCTATGAAATAAAAGAATACAAAACTCAGTAACTTAATTTAAAACCCAATGATGTTGGCCTCTAAAGAGGTTTATCGCATCATGGCATTATAGTAACAGACTTCCGCAGACAATGATGGAATTGACAATGGACAATGCACACAAAAGGCCACTCTTGGGAGGGCCTGTGTCCCTCGGCATGCCGGGAAAAGTGTTACTGGAACAGATGTTGCTGAGTAACAGAGGCCTTCTGGACAGAGTTTAGGCACCGCCAGACAGACCTTCAAAGGTTTGGGCTAGAATGAAACTTAATCTAAGGCATTAAAAAGGAGCTCTTATACTTTCGAATGTACTGGTTAGAACCGAGTAGATGTACACTGACAACACGTTTTTTCTTTTAAGAAATAGCAAAAATCTTTATAATTTTACACACATTTGTAAAAAAGGATTTTGCAAGGCTAAAACTACATTTGGCCAATTCAGACTTTATTTGGACAAAGAATTCTTTGAAATGTCAAAAAGTTTTAAAGTTCAATAATTATTGAAGCAGTATAACATGTAATTTTTCATAAAAAGTTAAATCATGCCTTTAGTCCTTAAATACATAAGAGGTGATATACCATGGGATTTATAAAAAGAATTTTCTTATGACATTTTTTACTTCTGTTAAATGTATATGAATGTAATAAAAACAGTTAACATCACCCTTTGTTCAAAAAAGCAAATAAAAAGGCAAAAACCATACATGATAATTATGGGACGCATTTTAACATGGCTTTGAAGCACACATAAGACAGCACTGTACATGGGTCCACCTCAGACTAAATGTACTAACCATTAGGAGTTTCCGAGGATACATAAAAATCTCTAAACAGGCTAATAATCATGCCTGACCTAGGTGCTGGAACTTTAAAAAGATCTGAGCTCTTTAAAAGTTTTTTGGGCCATCTCATACTGTGTAAGAAATACGAGATCATCTCAGTTCTATGAAACTTTCATAAACAGGTTGAAAAGGAAATGGCTTCACCAATGTAGCGCCTAGCTTTGATATATCCCTGTGATCAAGAAACTATTATTTTAAAGTGGGACATTCTATGTCAAAGCTTTAAGTGAGATTTAGTCTAAGGTGACCATAACATTAGTTAAACAAGAGTCAATCACTGACTGTAGATATAAGGTTTATGTAACAAATTACCTTTAAGGTAAGAAAAACTTTTAAAATCTCTGCAATAACATAAGCTAGAGGTGGGAGATTTGTCTCACAAATATCTGGGGTTCAACGACTAGTATTAAATAAAATTACACATTGTGCAAAACTGACTGTGCATAGGATACATTTCAAATTTGAATAAATTATGTAGTAATTCATATCACCACACTGTTGACTTCTAGTCAATATCTACTAAGGGATAGTTGCATGATTAATCAAACAAACTAAAACTTAAAAAAATATATATTGGTATGTTGGAGAAAAGGTTCAATTCTTTTCAACCATTCCCATCTAATGGCAACAGCCATGATGCATAACATAGCAACAAATACATGTTAAGCCTAATAAAATGATCAATAGATAATAGACAACCAAGTTTTACTTGGTGGCTCATGTAGACTCCAATTCTTTTGAATTTCCTGCCAGATCTTTTTTTCTTTAAAGACTTACAGACAAATGCACACTACAGTAGATTCTTTAGTAGGTTTACAAAGTAAAAATATGTTTCTAAACTTATGTTTCAACTGTTTTTATTTTATGAAGCTTAGATATGTGGACCATAATGCCCGTCTTTGGACCACTGAGGTAATTGTAGGTGTAAAACATGCTGAAATGTTCCGAAAACATTTAAAAATAAAACATAGTACACTTTTCTTTTCTGCCTTCCTGTTTCGAGGTATATGATCCTGGGCCGTCCAGTGGCACATGTATTGTTTTCCCTTTGGGGAAACATTGGGGTCTCCCCATACACTTTAATGCAAAGTTGTCTTTTGGTTTCTTTCAACATCTGCTGTGATTGTTTTTTCTTATTTTAATTTTTTATAAATAAGAAAACTTCTGTTCATGATATGGAGAATCATGATCATAAGCACTGTACTGCAAAATTGTGCTGCTAGCTGGCTGTTTCTCCTTGCTGGCGTGCAGTGGTCCAGGACAAGTTTTAAAATACTCATGCAGATGTTTCATAACAATGAGATCAAAATATGCAATCAATTACAAAAACACATTTATCAGAAGTATCAAAGTACAACAACATGAATCACAGCAACTGTAGGAAGACCCCAAAAAAGAGGCAAAAAGAGGTATTAGAGTCAATGAACAGACCCCAATGTTTTCCCTCAAACTTGTGGGTGCGGAGTCCAAGCTCGTCTGATGGCAACTAGCAGTCACTCCGTATCCTTCCAGCATTTACTTTTATCTAAACATGTATAATTGTTCTCCTTCTATCGTCTCCCTCCCTCCTTGATGACCTTTTCAACAATTCTCTTTCTTTCAAATAATCCTCTTTTAGGGACCTATTTTGCTGGTGCAGAGCAATGACAAAACTCCAAGACTAACAATTCCTAGAATTGACGGGAAGGCCACTTGAGGAAGGGGGAGGATAAACAGAACAGCCTGACTAGTGCCACATTTTCGTGTATATAAACTGATTGTTTCTAGGAGGTCAAACTAATTGCTCGGTTATTTCAAGCATTAAGGGGGCTGTTCAACATTTTCTAGTGTAAGTGGGTCATGATTTTTGAAAGAAGACGTTGCTGTTGAGTTTTTCTAAAGTTTCTCTTTTTGGCGCTTTGAGCGCAACAAAACTTGCCCAAACTTGTTATATTTCACTTGAAACGGTAGACATCTTTGTGGTTGATATTTTGGGGTGAACTGTCCCTTTAATGTAGACTTTGTCTTTATCTTTACCATTCTGTCCAGCAAAATCAGGCCCTATATCGGTATCTCCCTGACTCTACTTACAGTATGTTCACCCTAACCCAATTAATCTGTCATTGCTTATCCCTGGATGTCTCTCTTCTGCACATCTTTGAGTTGTGAGCAACACAATGTGCAACTCCTTTGCTTTTACCTAGTCCCCAACAAATGAACTAAACACCAATCCACCTCTCTAAAATGAGCTAATGGGTGTTTGATGCTCTTTCGGTTGGGGGTTCACTATGAAGGAGGACTGGTTTGGAACTGCTGCTCTGCTCTTTTAGGAGGATGACGACCCATGGCTGGCCATGTTGGCCATCCCGCTGCTCATCCCACTGGGGCCACCCATACCTGAGGGCCCGACCAGGGCTGGGGGGCTGTGTTTGATGGGGGAGGTGATGCCAGGCCCGCGCCCCTCCCCCTGTGGCGTGTGGTGGGCGTGCTGCAGGGCGTGGCGCTCCAGGAGTGTGCGGTGGGTGAAGGCCCGGTGGCAGACATTGCACTGGAAGGTACGCTCGGCTCGGTGAGTGCGCATGTGCACGTTCAGTGAGCTCTTCTGGGTGAAGCGCTTGCCACAGACGGAGCATTGAAAGGCCCGCACACCTGTGTGCACCACCATGTGCTTGAGGAGGTAGTCCCGCAGAGAGAAAGAACGCCAGCAGATGGAGCATTGGTGAGGCTTTTGACCTGCAGCATACAAACATGACAAACAAGGTAAAGAATAGTCCTCATCAGTGATGTGAATCATTGCTATAATCTAGACATTGTGGAGTTACATCGAGGTGTTGCTGGTGCGAGTAACCGTGTTACATTTTGATTCCGTTTCTTTGATATGTAATTAACAGAGAACTCATTTCCACAATCATACCAGAGTGTATGAACATATGCTTGCTGTAGTTCTTCCTGGAGCGCAGAGATTTCCCACAGTGAGTGCAGTCGAACGACGTCTCAGAGCCCTGGGAGGAAGGGGAGGGGCCTGTCGAACAGGAAGTGGTGGATGGAGGTGGGGCTGGCGTCATTGGTGGTGGTGGTGGAGCATGCTGGGTTGGATCAGTTCCTGCGATGCTGTCAATCACCATGGGTCCTCCCACAAAAAACGATGACTGCTGAGACTGGCTAACCGGGTACTGGAAAAGTAACTGTCGGAAAACAGGATGAACACAACATTTTTTTAAATAAAAAGATGGGGGTTGGACAGGAGAAGAAGGGGGCAGGTGATGCATACCCAAGGCTTGGGTATTGTCTGGAATTAAATCATTCACAGAATTACAACCTTTCCATCATTAAAACTATGCTCCTACCAAAAAGGCACTACCAACAAACATCACACTACAGGAAGATAGGGGCTGATTAATAGAATGAGAAATAATGTTCCTTTAATCCATTGGCATATCCCCAATAAGATTTTCTTTTTTATTGGGTGTGCTTTGCCTTTGGCAAGGGAACAACCTTTGATCTCTATCTACATAGACAATGTCGGTGTGAAAATGTTCGTCTGGGTCCCGATTGCATTGCTTGTATTCGCGCGAACGTTCCGTTTGACGGTTTAGGTTCAGGTTCAGTTAAAGTTTTTGTGGCAAAAAGTGAAGCTAACGGTGGCTAACTAGCTAGCCACAGTCACCAACGTCACTAACGCGTCACCAGAGCCTGTTTTACCCTTTTGTTATCGTCGGGTCATTCTGACCCATCAGATTACCGCATACAAAAACAAAGTGAAGAATTTTCTTTTAACCGTTGGGCTGTCTCAGACCCCCCACATTGCAAAGGTTAAAAGAAAATTATTTGTATTTGTTTTTGTATTGGGTAAAATTGGGTAAACACAACGATGGTTCGTTATGAACCTTTGGGTCATGTGACCCGAAGGCAGCACAAGGGTTAAGGGGAGCCTCCCCACTCCCTATTAAGCCCCATTGTACCGAATTTTGTTGCAGTTCCACCAGAGTTTCACTGGGAGTGATCGCGGTCGAGTGC
This sequence comes from Osmerus mordax, assembly GCF_038355195.1. Classification (NCBI taxonomy): domain Eukaryota; kingdom Metazoa; phylum Chordata; class Actinopteri; order Osmeriformes; family Osmeridae; genus Osmerus; species Osmerus mordax. The sequence continues at coordinate 2,252,556 of NC_090070.1, forward strand.
AAATGAATGGGAGTCTATGGAGCTAAACGGCTAAATTAGTCTCTTTCACCTGATTTTAGTTGAGAAATCTCAGATTTGATTGTAGTTTTTTCATGTTCAACATGGATTATTGGTCAAAATTTGAATGAACAAGTACTTATGTCCTTTTGATTTCTTAGAGGGTGAGTCGTTGTTGCCCATAACACGCTAGCATTCTGCTAATGAATGCTGATTGGTTAGTGAAGAACTGACTACGACCAGAGATCCCGCTTGATGGCATCCGAAGTGAGATCAGAATGTCAGAGCATTAGCAACATTAGCAACAACATTAGCAAGCCAAAACTCTTTCTAGCATGTGTATTGACAGGGAGAGCCTAACCTGTCAGCTGTGTTATCGATGTCTCAAGAGAAAAAAGGAGGTGATCAGAGCTTGCCGTAATGCGGTATCTCTGGCCGTACAATGTGAACGACGTCATTGACATTTTAAAAGGCTTTGTAGAACAAAAGGCGACTTAAAAAAAAAAGAAAACCCAGCAGTGTGTAATTGTTTTGCCTCCCCTTTCAAATTCAACATTCCAATTACTAGACAAAGAATTATATCCTGGATTTTGAGGGGTATAGCTCCATAGACCTCCATTCATTCTGCACTCGACCGTTAGCGCCCTCATATGGAACTAGAGTGGAACTGCAGAACCTGGAAGTTTCCCGAGAGTGGGAGTTCTCCCCATAGATATATATAAAGTCTAGATGGCTTACGGCGGAGTCTAGAACGTCTGCACATGGCAGCCATCTTGCTACAGTCAACTCGCTCACCCATAACATTGTGTTGGTGCTACATGTACTTTTTAAATTACCATAACTTTCTCAATTTTCAACCGATTTTGAAACGGTTTGGTTTTTTATCAACATCAGAGATGTCGTTATGCCACTGCATACTTTTATTCTTAAAATAAATAAATAAATATTATTCATTATTCATAAGTATGCATAATGAATAATTATTTTTATTTTTTAATCAGTCTGCCTCTATCACCAGATTCGTCACAATTTTAAAATGCACGTATTTGGGCTTGTTTTCGAGGCAATAGACGTATTTTCCACGACATCACAGCTCCTTCTGACACCACATATTAAAAATTCATACTAAGAACGTCGCTGCTAACCCAGACAATACGATCAAAATACGCGTAACACAACATGTAAACATTCAATTCCTATGCGATTTCGTGTAGCCTATGGCTGAGTGTTTCTTCGCTACATTTTTTTAAATCAATTCATTTCATAATTGTATATTCTGAACAAATTTTCCCACCCTTATAACGTGTTTGCACTACACTACATAAACATGGAGGTGCCAAACATGTAGCTAGGCATGTTTCCAGGCTGTGATATCAACACCCTGTATTTTTGTACGCCCTTCGACTGGTTAGCTCCTGTGATGCCCACACAGCAGTAGTTTAGTAGTTAGAATGGGTGGGGAAAAAAATCAATTCGCATTTGAATCGCGATTCAGTCTTCTAGCAATTCATATCTATTTTTTTTTTTTTTTTTTTTTATAACAATGAGATTACTAAACTGCAAGTTTAGTAATCTCATTAAGCAATAACAAATAAGCATATATTGAATCGAAATTTGATAAAAGATTGTGAATCCATTTTTTATCGAATCGTGACCCAAGAATCGATTTGAATCGTGAGGTACCAAAAGATTCCCACCCCTAGTAGTTAGCTTGTAGCACAATTTACAGGGATCAGCTTCTCCATGCAGGGCTCTAGACTGAGACCAAATGGTCGCATTTTGCATTGTTACTGACAATGATCGCTTCCACAAAACTTTTATGGAATGAGACATTTTCCCCTAAATAAATGTCAAGCTTATTTACGTTTTTGGGGGCATATTTTCAGTTTCCAGATGGTACTGTTTGAATCGCGATTCCATGTGAAATACTACTGGTGACAACGTTGTTAAAATATCCTGTTTCAAAAGGTTTTCTTTATTTCGTTTCAGTCATAGAGGTAAGGACCATTTTTACACCGGATTGCCCATTTTCTTCCATTTTAATGCAACTTTTCAACTATGAGGCTGCTATACAGCCGATCTCCATTCCCTCTTGCAGGGGAAATGACCAGACAACCGTTTCATTCTACACGTTAGACTTAGTATTTTGAATAGTAAATGAGCAGCAACAAATGCATGCTTTTAAATCTATGCAATCTTCCTAAATAATAAGTATGCATTTTTGTATACAATATACAGAAATATCAGGTGTAAAATTACATGGTTTGCCTCCACAAACAGAAAGGTAACCCTAACCCTAACCAGTCGACTACAAAAAGTTTCAGCCCTATACTCCAGAAGTGACTCCCAAAATCATAACCCAGGTTGAAGAAAAACAGACCTGGTTGTTAATGGACTGTGTGGAAGGAGGGGGGGTCAGGGGTTTGTTAACTCTTCCTCGTTGGTTGAAAGACATAGTCTGAGGTTCACTCTGTGGCCAAAAGCTCTCAGAAAACACCCCAGGCTCATCATAGAACTCCTGGAAGGCACACAGAATATTCACTTCAGTAAGTATTATTACATATTAAATGGCATTTCAGAGTTGAAGTAAAACCAGTGCAGCCACAATAACAAAGTGCAGCCACAATAACACTTAATGTTGTTTATTTTCAGTCCATAGTTCAACTATGTATTTTTCAAGAGCAGTGTTTCCTCTATGTTGATTTTGCCCGCCCGCCACGGCTAAATTTCTGCCGTCACGGTATCAGAAATAGGGCTGTACAAAAGGCTGTCTATCAGCAGTGATTGTTAGGGTGCATGTCGCAGAATAGCACAGACACTCGCTTCACACCGCAGTTGAGATTGTGTGTGTGCGTCCTTGAGAACTGTAATTCGTATAACTTATGTTGTCAGTTCATTTAAGCCTGTTATTGTATTAGTCTATAGTTCTTGCAAATTTATATTACGTTTGTATTCTTCCCCTGCTAAATTACACGTCTGTTGATTCGATAGCGATTGCTGCCCTCGCTCACGTTTGTATTTTAGGTGCATTATTATGCTATTATATTGAGTAGTTTTAATTAATAGTGGGTTTATTGTTATTATTTGCTACAGAATTATTTGCCTATCAAGATCAAATGAAGCACAGTGTACATGCTTTCGAGTACCTTAATTCAATAGGCTAGGCAACTGACCATTTCCAATAAGTTGTTACGTCAATTATTAATTGGCAGCATTCATGCCATTTAGAGCATACTTTATGAGTGGAAGGTGTCTTTAAGTAGCCTAACCTTATTGCTTTAGGGGAAATAGGACGAAAATATGTGCAATATTACATTAGCTATTAGACTATTACATTAACCTGCTCCGAAATATAGGGTTAGAACTTTGTTTCGGCGGGGAGGGGGGGTGGTTCGGACAGACCTTCCCCCACTGCTAAAAAAAATCCTAGAGGAAACACTGAAGAGTATATAACAACAGTGCAGGCCACAACAATACTTTTACTTTTTTTCTGAAAGTAGGTTAGTATGATGTGTGGTTAAAACATTTAAGTGGGGGGTTATCAAAATAACAATATCTTGCAGTTATTTTAGGACAGCACAGTAGTTGAAAAATTCACCTGGCCAAAGCTGGCCATAGATTCTTGTGAGGCATCCTGCTCTCCGTCTCGTCTTCCATCCGCTAAGGAAAAAACTGATGCCTCCTGAATACCTTCATCTTTTACCACCACTCCGTCTCCTCCGGTAACCTGAAGGGGTTAAAAGAAAAGGACGTACATTTAGCGTAATGTCACCCCTAAAACTCCTTTGATTTGTTTTAAGTGATGGTGTTGGCAACATGTTTTTGTTCATTCATACTTTCAATGTCACATTCTTTGTATACAAAATACACAGGCAGCATACAAGCACTGAATGAAGGGTAATCTTCCTTTCTTACATTGTAAGTTAGTTTTGCTTAACTTTTAAAAACAGGAGATTTGTGTGGGAATGTCTTTTGAAAGTAGATCTGGATTGAGCAAGGCAACTTTTGAATCGTTTCTTGCACCTCTCCAAGACTTTAACATGTTTAATGACCCATTGAAGTCCATGGAATATCAATGTGCCACAATAAAGGATTCAACTCCAGCCAATCTTAATTTATGTTCACTGCCTACATGCTCTGTGGACAGTACGGTCCAGTGAGAAAGGGGCAGCGGTCTGCATGACTTTCACCATGGTAACCGCTCCCCCTGCCTTACCTGTAGTCTGAGTGGCTGCCTCTGCTTGCGGCTGTGGCCCGCACCTCTCTCCCTGTCTCCATCTCGCCCTCTGTCTCTTCCATCAATCTCTTCTTCCTCACTGAATCTGTCTATTCCTACGAGGTCATCCGAGAGGTCTGCCGTACTGCCACGGATGCTGTCTCTGCCGATGCTGTCCACGCTGCCCATCCCTGAACTGCAGCCCACAGACAGGCTTCCTGTGCTACTGGCAGTGGCACCGGCGTTCGCTGTCTGTGCCAGCAGGTCTCTCAGCTTGTACCTCACATCCTGAGTGCAGCTGGAGTTCTGTTTAAGGAGAGCAGCGCTGGCTGTGGAGCCTAGCCCATCTGTCCCACATATGGAGCCAGGCCCCATGTCCCCCAGGGCCATCAGCCCTCCTGGGTTGGCCTGCTCCATGGTGCCGGGTCCACTTTCACTAATGCTAGCACTGCCCAGGCCTGTGCCCATGTTGCTGGCCACACAGTCCCCCATGGCAAAGTTGGAGAAGCTCTGGTAAACCCCACCAATGCCAGCGCCCCCAACACAACTTCCGCTGGTGCCGCCACTGCTTCCTTTACCTCCTCCACGTTCCTCCTGTTTAGGGAGAACCCCTCCAATCATCACTCCTCCTCCCCCTCCACCGGCAGCTGCCTTCCTCTGTGAGATGATCTGAGTGCACTCGTCAATGACAGTCTTGATCTGCAGGATGCTGGCTGCGGTGAGGATGCACAGGGCTTGGGACTGCAGCACCACCAGGGAGCCACTATACATGAAATCCACAAGCTGCTTCACTGTCTCTGCAGGCACCAGCGGCGGCACAGAGATCTCAGAGTGGCCCAACAACAGCTTGTCCTGGAAGAAGGGACTGCCAGCCGCCAGCACGCATGCGTGGGCGCGAAGGGACGCATCGTGGATGCGTACGGTCACGTCGCAGAAGAGGCCCTCGCGCCGCTGTGAACGCAGAGCCTCCAGCACAGACTGGCTGGAGTTGTGAAGATGGATGTAATGTACGGTCTCGGTACCAGAGGCCATTGTCGGAAGGCCACCTGGTATGGGGTGGCCGTGGAGGAGGGAAGGGGTGTGCCTGGATGGTTTGCAGTTCTGTGTCAGCTAGAGGAAGAGGGAGGGCAGGGAGAACAGCATGGGCTGCGGTGGGTCCACCTTCCCTCAAGCAGTCATGGGTCTGGTCAATGCTTCGGAGCTGTATTCAGTGTCTCTTAAGGTGCTCTTGGACGATGTGAGATTATCTGAGAGATGCTTGGGTAGGCTTCCAGTAAGTTTTAATGAGAGACCTCCAATGTTGCGGTCGCTCACTCCGTAGTGAAAGCCTGCTGAAAAGGGATCACATTATTGAGTATGCTTAATACATTTGCCCACTGGCAATTTATTTAAACATAAGTACGTTACTGTCAATAAAGACTACTTGGTCTGCTCTGTTGGGTAGGACGTAATGTGGGAACGATATGTTAAGTGTAAATTATCTTTTTAGCTACTTATCCAGTTCAGTGGGATACGGTGGTGGGATTCAAACGCCATACAGTCATATGACAACTGTTTGACGTTATTACAACTCTGAACTGTGACATTGCGAGCTACCTAGCCTACTTCCATCCATCTAGCTAGCCAGCTAACTATCCCGAAGCACCAAAATAAGAGAACTCGTCTAGCTAGCCTAGTCAAAAATAAACTAGAATGATCACGGCTCGCTAGCGATAAGCTAGCCTATAGCTACTATAGTTGGCTAGGTAGCCGGCTAACCGCATTTGCGTACCTAGTAGCTTAGAATGGGTATTGTTGCCATATTACAAATGATACGTTTAAAGCCAATGTTAGGTTGACATTACTCCAAAAACATATTGGCTTGATAAATAAACAATTACAGCACATTCAATTATCTATGCTTGCTACCTAGCAAGTAGCTAATAACATAACAGCCGATACATTGCTAGCATAATTATTTGGTTGACTGACTATTCCTTGCATTGCTTTGGTAGGGAAAATACCATGCTACCTTGGCTGTAGCTAGCTCTAGCTATACTTAGGTTTTCAGCTGGTTACGCTAGCTAGCGCGCAGTTGAAAAATCATGCATCAGTCTCTGACCTCGATAAAATGTAGACCTCATCTCAGTTTCTGGTTAATTACATACCTCAAGAAAACAAAGATAAATTGCATTTCACTTCCACCCATTAATGTGCATGCATTCTTGTAAACCAATTGCTCAATGCTAGCACGAGCTTGCATACATTTTGGTATATCCCTCCAACAACAACGGCGCTGTACTGACGAGCCTACTACTGCGGGCACTGCAAGCACTGTGGATGTATTTTTTATTTATTTTTATGGCAGAAATCTAATATTTGTTGAATGTCTTTTTTCAGAGTATAAATCCGCATCGTTTACGATATTTAGTGTTAAAGTGAATGACATCTATATTTACACATTTATGATGGATAACCATGTTTATATGTTTTACTTCATATCTACTACCTCCTTAGCCTGGTTCTGCCCTCCTACGTACTTCCGCTCAATTTAATTTTTGCTTCTGTACATAGGTCTGGCCATGAGGTAGGTAAATCAGATTTTTCAGGTTGATTTTCTACCGGCGAATCAGCGAACAGAGGGAGTGGCTGAGAACGATGACTTTGATGTTGTGTGCTAGTTTGTGTCGTGCGCTAGTTTGTGTTGTAGTTCCGTAATGGCAGCGGAGAAAGTTGCGAGCAAAGCCATTCGGTCCGTTGTGGCAACGCTGCCGAATATCCAAAAGCTAAAGCCGGAGCAAGAACAAGTTTTGCTGAGTTTTGTTGGTGGCCATGATGTTGTGGCCCTCCTCCCAACGAGGTTCGGGAACAGTTTGATTTTCCAGCTACGGCAGCTAGCTCTGTTACAGTAGTGGTGAAGGAATTGGCTAAGGCAAACGCTAGCAATTGGTTATGGCAGATCAGAGTGGCTCTGGGCAGATCCAATAGTTTTAAACTTCAACAGAGTACCTGCCTACAAGGAAGTAAATACTTGTCAATGGAGCGAGGCCAGACTCTCTGTACAAATGAAATGTACGAGAGTTTGGTTAGGACCAGGCTACTACCTCCTTACAGTAGCAAAATACTTAAAGATCCTGTAAAGTAAATTCCATGTTTTGCTTATAAGTAGGCTACATTATATATGTGTGAAATGAGTTCCTGAAAGCATGTGCAAAGCGTTAAAACTTTGTCGCACTGAAATGTGGAGTTAGACCGAAGAACAGTTTCTCTTCCGTATTCAGATCAGGTTTTAATGGGCGGAGCTAAAAAATGCCCTATCTACGTCATTTTGCCCCATCTATGTCAGATCACTGAATGGCTCCTCCTACTGTACTGTTATTGTAGCTTACATCAGCTAGCTAGCTAGTTTCAGGATGTCTCCCACCAGCCGCAACTGCCTCTTCCCTGGATGCAAGAACTCCAGCTGCGCTGCAACGCCATTTAAGTTCCCTGTTGATAATGAAAGGAAAAATAGGTGGATAGATTTTGTGAAGAGCCACGCTCATGGAAAGCTTCGGATAAACTCCAACAGCCACCTTTGCACTGACCATTTCACGGCGGACAGTTTTAACATGGACCAGAGACAGACGGGGTTCACCAACACACGGCTTCTCTTGCAGCGCGGAGCCGTACCGTATGGAAGGCCTAGTGGGCAAGTATTAAGATGCCCTCGTGTGTCAACCACGCGTAATTAACGCCGACTTTGCATGCAAAGACGTTGTCCATTGTGCCAACTTCTATGGAAGGCCTAGTGGGCAAGTATTAAGACGCCCCCGTGTGTCAACCACGCGTAATTGATGCCGACTTTGCATGCAAAGTCCATTACACCGACTTCCATACAAAGACACCGTCCGCTGTCTTTTTCGCCTCAAATTGAACCGTATCACGTGACACGTTCAAAGCACGCATTTATTTAGACGCGTGCTTTTAACGTGTCACAAAGCACTCGTCTAAATAAACGCGTGCTTTTTTGAGACGTGTCTATCAAACCACACGAAATTAACGCCTGGTTTGGCTCAATCAGCGTCTGGTTTTCCAAAATTAAAGTCTGCTTGCTTGAATCTCCGATGGGAAATTACGACAACAATTGTAACATCTAATACGTAAGTAAAGTAGGTCTTACAGTGCCAGTCCACTGCAGCGACGCAATGCGAGCGACAACATGTTTTCCATTCATTTTCAATGGAGCAAGGCGAATCGCTTGCGTGGTGCATTGTGGGTAGCGACACGACGCGACCGAGTTGAGATTTTCTCAACATGATGCAAATGAGGAGCGATTTTCGCTAGCGATGGCCAATCGGAGTGTTTTCTTGTTTCTCGTAACGTAGCAACCATGGTGAACATTTCTAGCTTTCTAGGTTTCAAGGTGGAGGAGAAACTAATCGTTTGTGTGGCTGCTTACCCAGTCCTGTACGATACATAGCTGTATTCTGAAGGATTCTAAATCTATGTGTCTATTCCAATAAGTAATGATGGTATTCTATGACACAAATCTGTGTTCTAGAAAGAGTGGTCTGGAGTCGCAGAGGTCCGATAGTATCAGCTTTAATGCAGCAGTTGGAAATCAACAAGTACAGAGCTCTGGGGCTGTCTACGTTTCCCTACCCGCAACAGAGTTTGGGCTGGTTCACGAAGTCCAACTGGCTATCTGTCCCTCCCCAGCATATATTTATACAGTGCAATTGAAACACAAGTATTAAAAAAGGGTTGAGCTTGTTCTCTCGTGCATCAGGGAGTTGTTCTTGCCTACGCGTCCCACCAGCTCGGGTGCCATCTCCACCCGGTTTCAAGGTTGTTTCTGAAAATGAAGAGATAGAGACACAGAACAGCCTGCTTCCCACACCCAGTGTGAGACCCAATGTTTAATCCTGAGCACACTTCTAAGTTCATAACTTTAATAAGCACAATGCATAACTTTAATAAGCACAATATATTCTTTAATCCCTCTTTTGATCTCTGAAAACACCAGAGATCAATCAACATAGCCCGGACCAACCACCGCCTTCTCGTCCTGGTCAGCCAGCCCCAGCAACGGCATTTGGAACCCCTTCGTTGGGTTCTCCTCAGCCGAGACAATGATCCTGTTACACAGGGACCTGATACATGGGATACAGCAACAGTCATGTTGATATTGATATAGCACACTCTTAAGTAAAATAGCGGAAACCTTCTTAGTCCAGTACAATTCTAGTGTGGTCAAGCAGTATCACTCTTGGCCTAATCGTAACCCTCTTTTCCGGACTCTCACATTCGTAGCAATAGCAAAAGGTTCACTGGCCCTTCTCCACCAACTCCTGCAACATACAACTGGATTCTGGAGCAGCACAACACATGCTCCACTGGTACCACGTACTTCCTTTCCCCAGCACCCTTAGGGCGTGCAAGTTTCTCTCGATGACCTTGAATGGTCCTGTCCATAAATGTACAACAGGCTTTCCCGAACATCTGATGATGTATTGGGGCAGGTGGGACAGGGTCTTCAAGGGGAAGGGGTAGATCATCCAGTGAGAAAGGGGGGGGGGACATGGTCTCCAGGGGAATGTGGCCTTAGAACAGGGGTTAGGTAGTCAGACCCGCCGGTCTGACTCGTACTGAAGCAGAAAAGAGTTACAGTCCCAGCATCACCTTATCTCCCATGATCAAGCAGTAACTGAGTCAAATGAGATGCGAACAGTCGAACACCAATGATTAAACACAGATATTGAAATCAAGAACCCATTTAAGGATTTAAAGTGGATATTTTTAAAGTTCAAATAAATCCCTCCTTTCACACCCTTTTAGGGTGTGACAACAAACACAAATTTAAAAATATCCCATTACTGATTACACAATGTTGGCATACAAATCAACAATAATGATGAGACTATGCAGCGTTATGGCCAAGTGGTGAGGATACACTGGACACAGTGGGAAAACCCTAATGATGTTATAGGGGAAAACCCACCGTCACTCCACAGAGTGGACATTCGACATCCATGTATCCACGGCAGACCTGGACATGCTCACAGGCCCCCTTCACCACATACATACAACTTCAGCCAAGCTTTTAGAATTGTAATAAAATAAAATAAATTCGAAACAAATAGAAAAACCAGAAATTAGACAGGATATTTTAAAGTTGTCATAAGATCCCTCCTTTCATTGATAACTTTAATCAATACCCAATCTCCTCGTTTGACTCCTCCACTCTTTGGTTTACTGCTTCACCTGGAACAGAATTTAGCAGAAGACATCTCTTTTCTAGTTAGCATTTTTTATAAAATTGGTTAACCATTTGATTCGCCTCTTCATCATGCTATGTGAAAGGTTTAAGTTGTGGTATTACATATGATCTCCAATAAATCAATTCAAATGGTGTTATGCATCTGGTATAGGACTGGGAAATATTTCAATTCACTGTAAACATATCTATATAATTAGCAGGCAGTATTGACCCTTCAGTTTTCTTATTGTTGAGCAAACACATGAAACAGCATCTAATAAGACAGTATCATCATTTGATAGTCAACTCCTATTAGTCATGCCTAGAAATTACAATCTGTTTCTTTGTTCCCTTCTTTAGAAAATCAACTGTTAGTCTAATTTCTTTCACTTCAAAAAACCTTTTCTGTCTTTTAAAACAGCTAAGTTTAAGACCAATATTGTTTTAGATTCTCTGTTTTACCAAATCACAGCTCTTTTTATCAAAGATATGATCAAAGCAATTTTCATTATGCCAAACCAGAATCCGTATGCTTCTTAAATGAAATATAAACCAAATCATGTTCTTAATGTAGCTATTAACCAAACATTTTTCCCAACTATATTTTCTATAAAGGTCAGATAGGTAGAACTTCATAACTCGTTTTGCTGCAGTTCAAAACGAGCCAATTAGCTCAAACCATCATAACCACAATTTATCAGACTTGATGAGTTTTCCCAAATTATTTCAGAACTGAATGTTATAATAACCCTCTTCATAATACAACATTATCACAGCCTAACTGTTTATCCCAAACAGTATGCCAGGCTCCGATAAAACTCTCAAATAAAACTTAAAACCAAATTACAATTAAACTCCAAATAAAAGTACATTTAGTTATTTTCTCTTTCTCATTTTTAACCAAATTATATCTAATACCTTTATCAAAACTCTTAAAAACCCTAGATTTTACTATTTTGACTTAAAATGTTATCCATATACCTTTCCAATTGCTTCCTCATAATTTTTCACATACATTTCCTCAAACCATTCTTTGACCAACACAGCTGGTTTGCTCTAGTATAACTCTTCTAATTGTATTAGGACCAATTTATAAACCAGGGGTTCAATTTCTGCATTTTTACTGAATACCATCACACATCACAGATTTTCCGCCCATAAATCCAAGTTCTGGTCGGAAAGGCTTCAAAAAACCTCCCTGTTTGGCTAGGAATTATAACAAATGTTTATCACGCATTTGTTAACCACCAAACTTGGGATTCATCTAAACGAACACATCTATCAGCATTAATACTCACATAATTATGCAGAACCATACCCTCTGGGATCACCTTTGTAAGATCTAAAGTGACAGGGCTCTTTTAGCCCCCACCTTTCTCCAACTCTCCTCTGGATTTCTGTAACTTCTTGGTCAAAGAAAAAAAGCACGAGATTGATAAAAGTGAGTGATCTCACAATTTGACAACTTGTTAGATTTTGCACTGAAGGCAATTATGGTCCTTGGAGGACACCTAGTGGATCTTTTTATTTATTTTTTATTATTTTTTAAAAGAACGACAGATCTGTTTAAAATACCGTTCAACTCAACCCGACTCCACACAAATATTACTTTTTCACATCAATTCAATTCTGTAACCCTCTTGTACCGGAGAGGACAAAAAAAAAGACACACCACACTCCTCTCTATTTTTATTACACTCAATCTGACTCCACACAAATAGACAGTATTCAGAGATTCTAACCCTTGGAGAGGACTCTAACCTCCCTCTGGACAAAGACAACGAATTTAGGGACTCTAACCCCTGGAGAGGACTCCAACCTCCCCTTGGACAAGACAACGAGTTTAGGGACTCTAACCCCTGGAGAGGACTCTAACCTCCCCTTGGACAAGACAACGAATTTAGGGACTCTAACCCCTGGAGAGGACTCTAACCTCCCCTTGGACAAGACAACGAATTTAGGGACTCTAACCCCTGGAGAGGACTCTAACCTCCCCTTGGACAAGACAACGAGTTTAGGGACTCTAACCCCTGGAGAGGACTCTAACCTCCCCTTGGACAAGACAACGAGTTTAGGGACTCTAACCCCTGGAGAGGACTCTAACCTCCCCTTGGACAAGACAACGAGTTTAGGGACTCTAACCCCTGGAGAGGACTCTAACCTCCCCTTGGACAAGGACAACGAATTTAGGGACTCTAACCCCTGGAGAGGACTCTAACCTCCCCTTGGACAAGACAACGAGTTTAGGGACTCTAACCCCTGGAGAGGACTCTAACCTCCCCTTGGACAAGGACAACGAGTTTAGGGACTCTAACCCCTGGAGAGGACTCTAACCTCCCCTTGGACAAGGACAACGAGTTTAGGGACTCTAACCCCTGGAGAGGACTCTAACCTCCCCTTGGACAAGGACAACGAATTTAGGGACTCTAACCCCTGGAGAGGACTCTAACCTCCCCTTGGACAAGACAACGAATTTAGGGACTCTAACCCCTGGAGAGGACTCTAACCTCCCCTTGGACAAGACAACGAATTTAGGGACTCTAACCCCTGGAGAGGACTCTAACCTCCCCTTGGACAAGGACAACGAGTTTAGGGACTCTAACCCCTGGAGAGGACTCTAACCTCCCCTTGGACAAGGACAACGAGTTTAGGGACTCTAACCCCTGGAGAGGACTCTAACCTCCCCTTGGACAAGGACAACGAGTTTAGGGACTCTAACCCCTGGAGAGGACTCTAACCTCCCCTTGGACAAGGACAACGAGTTTAGGGACTCTAACCCCTGGAGAGGACTCTAACCTCCCCTTGGACAAGACAACGAGTTTAGGGACTCTAACCCCTGGAGAGGACTCTAACCTCCCCTTGGACAAGACAACGAGTTTAGGGACTCTAACCCCTGGAGAGGACTCTAACCTCCCCTTGGACAAGACAAAACACAAAAACGGTTGATTTCCCACCACTGTTGGTTTGACTAGGTACGATGAAACATAGTAATCGTCTAAATTTGGTTCTCAGTTCCGAATAGCAGTACTTTGAATTAACAGGTGTCTGCTTACCTTTTTTTTTTTTATGTTGAGGCGCCTCTGACGATTACGTCTGCCTCCTCGTACCGGTGTATGGATCTTTCTCCCGATCTGTCGGTCGGGCCGGAACCCTCTGGACTCCCTCTTTTCAGCGTCGGGGTCACCAGTTGAAGGATTCTAAATCTATGTGTCTATTCCAATAAGTAATGATGGTATTCTATGACACAAATCTGTGTTCTAGAAAGAGTGGTCTGGAGTCGCAGAGGTCCGATAGTATCAGCTTTAATGCAGCAGTTGGAAATCAACAAGTACAGAGCTCTGGGGCTGTCTACGTTTCCCTACCCGCAACAGAGTTTGGGCTGGTTCACGAAGTCCAACTGGCTATCTGTCCCTCCCCAGCATATATTTATACAGTGCAATTGAAACACAAGTATTAAAAAAGGGTTGAGCTTGTTCTCTCGTGCATCAGGGAGTTGTTCTTGCCTACGCGTCCCACCAGCTCGGGTGCCATCTCCACCCGGTTTCAAGGTTGTTTCTGAAAATGAAGAGATAGAGACACAGAACAGCCTGCTTCCCACACCCAGTGTGAGACCCAATGTTTAATCCTGAGCACACTTCTAAGTTCATAACTTTAATAAGCACAATGCATAACTTTAATAAGCACAATATATTCTTTAATTCGTACAGAGATGTTAATAAAAAACGATGCATGGCGCAAGGTTGCCGAAGTTGTTGGTGCTTGTACTTTCAAATTCAGTCTAGTCACATTACGTAACTTCGTTCTGTGGTAACTACACTGGCTAGCTAGCCCGGCTGGAACTCCCTATCGTATCGACAGATTAGCAGACTTTGAGTAATATAATAAAACGTTTTTTACACATGTCAACGTTTATGTCTATTAAACAGTTTTGTATTTTGTATACAAGTTGTATTTTGATCGATGTTACGAGTATGTAAACCCAAGTCTGCACACTTGGCCATGACAACTACAACAGTGACTTTAGAGAACTACATTTTACATTAATCTGTTTGAAACGCCCCCGAGCGTGGTGAACTGTGGGAAGGCGAGCGATGGCAAGCGATTCGCGTCGCTGCAGTGGACACGCACTGTTAGGATGCTCGTGCGAGCTAGGCTACTATCAAATACAATGTTGGTTAGCTAGTTAGCTATTAGTATGAAGTTGGTGGTCATAATTGCAATACTCTATGATATAACAATTGGTGCAGAGACAAATAAATGCAGTAATATCAGGCTGGCTGGCTGTCTGTCTGGCTTGGAGCTTTGTGAACTTCCCTTGCACTGCGATTGCGTTGCCTCAGTATTGTGCGCAAATGCGCAAACTTAGTTGGTGGCAATATACCTGTTAGGCTAATCTTCAAGTCAAGTGTATTTTATTGTCATTTTCAATTGCATATGGTTGTACATAATAAAAACGAAACAGAGTTTCAAGTTCAAGTCTTTTAATGTCAGATGCACAGACCAACACAGGGTCAGACTGTGCACTGAAATTCTTAGGACAAGACAACGCAAAGCAACCTGGCATAACATGACATATAAGTACTCAGAACAAGTGTACACCTATGACAAGCTAACATATAATAAACCTCCTAAATAAATACAAAATAAACACTAAACCTATTCCCCCAGGACCATGATGCCATATAAAACAACATATAACAGTAATTGGTGCCAGTGCAAACGTATGTAGCCTACAGTTACAGGACAGTATGTTCAGTGACAGGACAATATGTACAGTGATTGGAGGTAGCAGTTATGAAGTGATAGGTTCTCGTGCCAATATATTGTGATGCCAATTTGTTGAGCGGTCATCTTCCTTGTATAGACCTAGAAAAGTGAAATACACAGCCAAGGTGACAGAAATAAAGGTTCATCGGCTGTCCTTCACATTCACACTGTTGTCTTTATACTTAACAGATCATGATGTCCCAAAGGCCCAACTCCTTCTCAGGTCACCTTCTAGCAGCAACCATGCAGCTGGATTTCATTGTGCAACCTGGCCTACCCAAGCTGCTGCTGGGCCCAGGGTTGATTGTAATGGCACACTGGGACTTGCAGATGACCTGAAATACATATTTTTCTTTATGCTGTGTAAGATGTAGGCCTACTGCTTTTAACTTGAGTTGAATGCTATTAAACCCTACCATGGTCAGCAAACACTAGCCATTGCTCTACTTCAGAAAGGATACTGTTCACTGCTGTATGAGTCAATAGGACATTACCTGAATGACTTGTAGTGATCGGGAGGTTATGCCTGTTCAGATGATAAACCATTAGATTGTTGGCTCTGTGCATTGTTTGGGCCTCCTCTCTCTGTGTTCTGTTTCTGTGTCTTTGGTTCTGTTGCAGGATGGCAGGCAGGTAGAGGAGCTGTGATTGCTGCAAGGGCACACCTGTGACCTGTGCCTTGGTCCTTAATAAGCTGTGCCCTAACAAGCTGGGTCTCTCCATTACTAGCAGGAACATCAAATCTAATCTTCCTATGAACCCAGTTAACACAAAATATTGTACACTGCTAATCATCAGCTAACTAAATGGTAGGTAAATAGACAATCAAGCTTGATATGGTATAGTCATGAACTAGCACTGTTCAAAGATGTCCAACCTAAGTTCTCAATGTCAGTGTCAGCAGAAAAACACGAAAGAGCAGAAACCTGCTCTCGCAATGCAGTGTTAGTTTACTAATAAAATAATTGTGATAATTTTTCAACTTTCATTTATCTTCATAGCGCCCGCTCAATAGGGATGATTTTCCATAACAAATTACGCAATGCGCCCTCTACTTTTATGAGGTGACCTGACGCTCAGGTCGTTGACCCTTTAGTGACACCATCTATATGGGTAACACAAGTTTTATTATCTGGGAAATCACGCCATAATCTTTTGATACATTTCCTTCTCATGTAATACACTTTCCCCTACATTCAGCCTAATAACATACTCCAAACTAACACAATGTACCATCATTAGGCTACAGTGTCTTGGTAACGGGTGAAAAATACTAGATTTGAACTGAGCTTCCATTCAGGGATACGACTGCAGATGCATTGATTACAGAGAAGTTTAAAGAATTATAATAATAAGTCCATCGGTAATATCTGTAGGTTGCCACCTACACTCAGAAGCCAATGCTACTTAGAAACCCTTTTAAAATCAAACATTCTAAAAGTAAGGTTATACAATTTAATTTGATGTCTTTAATTAATTCAAATATGCCTTATGTGTTACAGTGTGTGGTGGCGTAGGACCCAAACGCCGGAGAGTAGCCAGACATTGCCTCAAACAAAGGGTTTATTCTTTTAATTGGGAAACAGACAGGGTCAGTAGCGGTCCTAGTACATATGGCGCCCTAGGCAAGATTTATCAACAGCACCCCCTCTTCATGCTGCCCTAGGCGGCTGCCTATGTCGCCTATAGGAAGGACCGGCACTGGACAGGGTACTCACGTTAACAAGGGTAAGGACAAGACAAAGACTGGACACAAAACAGGAACCTAAAATACACAGAACCAAACAAGACACAGGTGGACATGATAATACAAACAAGAACTGAAACCACTGAATGAGACACAGGTGAAGAATATGGCAGACACGGACACAGTAGGGCAGGGCAAAACCAAAAACAGGGTCGCGTTTGTGGCTGTGACATTATGCCTGCCCAAAGGTGGGTGACTGTATTATCCTAGACTCCATGTACTGTTTGAACTGTACATGGGTTGTGTGTATGGGCAGTCTCAGGGTTATGTCACAGGTGTTGGCCTCTGGGCACACCCTTGGTGCTGGGGGAGGACCAGGGGGACAGGGAGCTGCTGGTGCTGGGGGAGGACCAGGGAGATGGAGAGAGGCAGAAGAATTGAATATCCAATACAGTGCCAATACACACATCTGTATAAGCCCGACATGAGGTGTGTAGCCAACCAGGGCTTGTTTAATGCTGTCATAACTTGATTCATAGGAAGATTAGATAAGAACGTCAGGAAGTGACAAGCCACAGTAATAAGGATAACAATGTATTTATTTAATAAAAAGTGCTTACAAAGAAATGGTTGGTAAATTAGAAGTGTATGGAATGGGTGTGGGATCAGTGCAAGTGTAGAGTGAAGAGAATCATTACACACTAAAAAGCAAACAGTGATGATGTTCCTGCTAGTAATGGAGAGACCCAGCTTGTTAGGGCACAGCTTATTAAGGACCAAGGCACAGATCACAGGTGTGCCCTTGCAGCAATCACAGCTCCTCTACCTGCCTGCCATCCTGCAACAGAACCAAAGACAAAACAGAAAACAATGGAGAGGAGACCCAAACAATGCACATAGAGCCAACAATCTAACATGGTTTATGCCATCATCAGAACAGGCATAACCTCCCGATCACTACTACAAGTCATTCAGGTAATGGTAATGTCCTATTGACTCATACAGCTGTGAACAGTATCCTTTCTGAAGTAGACATGGCAAGTGTTTGCTGACCATGGCAGTGTTTAACAGCGTTCAACTCAAGTTAAAAGCAGTAGGCCTACATCTTACACAGCAGAAAGACAAATATTTATTTCAGGTAATCTGCAAGTCCCAGTGTGCCATTACAATCAGCCCTTGGCCCAGCAGCAGCTTGGTAGGCCTGGTTGCACAGTGAAACCCAGCTGCAAGGTTGCTGCCAGAAGGTGACCTGAGAAGGAGTTGGGCCTTTGGGACATCGTATGTTTACATTTACATTTAGTCATTTAGCAGACGCTCTTATCCAGAGCAACTTACAGTAAGTACAGGGACATTCTGCCCGAGGCAAGTAGGGTGAAGTGCCTTGCCCAAGGACACAACGTCATTTTGCATGGCCGGGAATCGAACTAACAACCTGATTAATAGCCCGACTCCCTAACCGCTCAGCCATCTGACTCCCAGTCCAGTATATGATCTGTTAAGTATAAAGACAACAGTGTGTGAATGTGAAGGACAACCGATGAACCTTTATTTCTGTCACCTTGGCTGTGTATTTCACTTTTCTAGGTCTATACAAGGAAGATGACTGCTCAACAAATTGGCATCACAATATATTGGCACGAGAACCTATCACTTCATAACTGCTACCTCCAGTCACTGAACATACTGTCCTGTCACTTTAGGCTACATACGTTTGCACTGGCACCAATTACTGTTATATGTTGTTTTATATAGCATCATGGTCCTGGGGAAATAGTTTTCGTCCTGTGGTCCTAAAGGTTTAGTATACTCTATTGTTTATTTTGTATTTGTTTAGGAGGTTTATTACATTATATGTTTGCTTGTCATAGGTGTAAACTTGTTCTGAGTACTTATATATCATATTATTGCCTTCTGAGTAGCCTACTTATATGTCATGTTATGCCAGGTTGCTTTGCGTTATCTTGTCCTAAGAATTTCAATGCCCAGTCTGACCCTGTGTTGGACTGTGCATCTCGAACGTGAAACTCTGTTTCGTTTTTAGTATGTACAACCATATGTAATTGAAAATGACAATAAAATACACTTGACTTGAATAGTACAACTGTAAACACAAGATTTTTGTGGAACTTCAATGGGGAATAAAGACTAACAAGACAGATAACAAAATTGAACACTACACAAACAGTCATTAATGTTTTTCATTTAGGCGAATAATTTTCTCATAGTGACTCAGGAGGTGCCGGATCCAGTAAAAAAGGTTCCGGATCCAACGTCGGAGGTGCCGGAACATGTTCCGGCGTGTTCCGGCCCAAATTAAGCGCTGGTCCTGGGAGAGGATAGTGCCCAGGAAGCGGAAGGACTCCACAGTTTTGACTGGGGAGTCACACAGGGTGATGGGGGTGAGTGGGGCTGTATTCTTCCTGAAGTCCACAACCATCTCCACTGTCTTAAGAGCATTGAGCTCTAGGTTGTTCTGGCTGCACCAGGTCACCAGGTTGGCCGCTTCCCACCTATAATCAGGCTCGTCTCCACTAGAGATGAGCCCAATGAGGGTGGTGTCGTCCGCAAACTTCAGGAGTTTGACGGACGGATGACTCCTAGAGGAGCAGCTGTTGGTGTACAGGGAGAAGAGCAAAGGACGCAGCCCTGGGGTGATCCAGTGCTGATGGACCGGGAGTCAGAGACTTGTGTTCCCAGCTTAACGCACTGCTTCCTGTCAGACAGGAAGTCTGTGATTCACCTGCAGGTGGAATCAGGCACGTTCAGCTGGGAAAGCTTGTCCTGAAGCAGAGCGGGGAGGATGGTATTGAAGGCAGAGCTGAAGTCCACAAACAGGATCCTGGCATAGGATGCTGGGGAGTCCAGGTGCTGTAGGGTGAAGTGGATGGCCATGTTAACTGCATCGTCCACCGACCTGTTGGCTCTGTAGGCAAACTGCAGAGGGTCCAGTAGAGGGTCTGTGATTTATTTAAGGTGTGCCAGCACCAGGCGCTCAAAAGACTTCATTACCACAGAGGTCAGGGCGACGGGTCTGTAGTCATTATGTCCTGTTAGCCTTGGCTTTTTGGGCACAGGGATGATGGTGGAGGACTTGAGACAGGCTGGCACATGGCATGTCTCAAGGGAGGTGTTCTATCTGGTGGTGTCCCAAGAACTCGGACCACTTTATTCCTCCTCAGTCATGTCTGCAATATGTCGTGCAGTTGGATGCAACAACAGCCGAAAGAGGAACCCCGGACTGGTATTTCATTCTATACCAAAAGACTAAAGGCCAATTCTCCTACTATTGTTATAATGGATAGCATAATAATAGTTGAGGTCGAAGATCTTCTGTAAACCTTCTGTAGGCCTAGTTTCCCTTCTCATTTAGCAGACGCTCTTATCCAGAGGGACTTACAGTTAGTACAGGGACATTTATCCCCGAGGCAAGTAGGGTGAAGTGCCTTGCCCAAGGACACAATGTCATTTTGCACGACCAGGAATCAAACCAGCGACCTGATTACTAGCCTGATTCTCTAACCGCTCAGCCACCTGACTCCCTTTTTTTGTAGGGCAAGTGGAAGAGAAATGTACTTGCCCCACTGGACAAGTTATACCTCAAACATAATAAAATGCCATGTACTTAACGTTATGTGTAGTGCCACTCATTACATCTCTTTAACAGATTTTAAAGTTGCTATGATTGCATGATTAAATATAAGTCCTTGGTGGCCAGGTGCCGCACTTTCAGGTCATTCACCCATCCAGCCACAGCATATTGATAAGCATCCGTACTCTTGAAAGCCTTCAAGCTATCCCCACTGTATGGGGAGGGGTTATGCACAAGATAAATGTTTATAGCTCTGTCATGGAAAGCCAATTGGGGCAAGCCTGGGGCAGATAATAAGGGACAAAGGAAAACTGGGGGTAACAAATAAGAATCGGAGCCTAAAATTGAAATGTTCTTGAGTTATCTCTGCCTCTCTCTCTCATTCAAATGGGCAGTGTGGGCGGCCATACTGGGCGAGATCGGTCGTGAATATGGCGGCGTTCTATTTGGAGGTGTCGTAGGTGGCATCTATGAATAGGTGCATTACCGCCACCTACTGGACTGGAGTGTGATACAGGATAAACCGCACAAGTTGCTCTTCCCCACACAAATGAACTGTCCCAAATGCAAAAAAAATAGCTACCTAAGAGCCCACATGATCACAGTAGGACTACGTACAGCCTAGCGCAGACACTACGTCAAAAAGGGGGTGGCTATGTTGGTCCCAACGTCAAAAAGGGTTGGGTATGTTGACGCCAACCAATAGCATGGAAGCATAGATGGTCCAAATGTGTACAGACGTTAAAAACATGTTTAAATTTAACGTCTGTACACAAACGTTAACTTAGACTTTTGGCCCTAATGGCGTGCCATAATTTTAGCACTTATATCAGCCCATCCTGCTCAGTTCTTACATTCAGAAAAGAGACTTCTCACCAGGGTTTTTTGCACAACAAAATATAATTTAATGAACCCAGGTCACTGTTTTGAACACACCTATGATGTAAAAATCTAAATGTCCCAGTACCCTCCTTTAATTGTCTCAATATAAGGCATGGCATGCATTCTTCATACGGCTTTGGACATAGCTACAGTTCATCTTACAGTAGGACTCACAGACACTCTGCAACAAATACACACAAAAGCGCTGAGTATCAACTCTTTTCTTAGGGCCCAATAAACATTTATTCTTTGTGCACACAAATAGTGGTAGGATTAAACACAACATCTAAAGTATAGTAGTTCACATAGAGCAACAAGATAGGCTAACACTTTAACCGAGAGGCTTGATTCTCCCAGCTCTTATGGAGGGTGGTTTTGTGAAAGGTGCATTACTTCAATTAAGTTGCATTGACATGTACACAAAATAAGGATTATTAGTACATAACGTGAGTTTGTGATGTGTAAAATGAGCATGATTTTACAGCCGTGACTCCTGCATTCAGCCCCCTCAGCATCAAGCCCTTTAGGAGAAGGTTCTTCTGGCTTTAGCAACTAGTTCCATAAGGGCATCTCCCCTTAAATATATATTTTATTCACTTGCATATGAAAAGTACAGATAATTTGAAGTGTGTTGTCCACACATAAAACAAAATTCAGAGATCTAATGTAGCCTCCTAAATAAATACAAGGAATATATTGTCTTTCCCTCTATACAAAACTAATCAACAAATATTGCACTTAAAGAGTTAAGATTTATCGGATACTTGACAACAATCTATCTATTGAGGAAAATAAACAAATATTGAAATAATAAACCCACTGGTAAATAAATAAAAGTTAAATCTGTAAATTAAATCCCAATGTGGACTGTCTCTCTGGCTGGGGCATGAGACAGGTTGGGCAGATGTGGAGTCACGGCTGCCAGTGGCAGGGCTATAGGGAGATGGAGGAAAGGGCCGTGTAGCAGGTTAAGAAAAGTTGAAGCAGCAGATTGTTTCCAGGGGTGACACGGTCAGGTCAGCTTAGTGCTGCTGCTTTTCCTCTTCTCTCTGGCGACAGCCCACTGCAGTGATCAGGGCTGCCCCCTTGCCACTCCCATCCTCTGACAACAGGAAGTTGACATCACATTTGGGTGCAAGCTCCTTGACTGTCTGATGGAAAATCCGTGAGAAGCTGAAGGGGATGGGAGGATAAAAATTAAAAGAGTCACAGGGTCAGAATAAAACTCATAGAGAAAACTTTTCCATGGACACATCTAAGAGTTCAATTTAGTTGATAATTTTAGTCATTTTTGGGGAATCTGGTATTCATTTTTTTGGAGACATCATATGCAGGGTAGTGATCTTATATAGCTCCTCTTCAATATACCACCTCTTCACTTGCCAACTCTGTGTCTCTTTCCACCGGTGGCAAACAGTAGTGTATTAGCTTGAGTGGCTCACAGCTATTTATTTTTTAGTTTATGATGATGCTGTACATACCGTAACATTTCACAGTATGCAAGCTGGCATGCTTTTTGGTACAAAATGTATCAACTACTGCATGCAGCGATGCGGGATCCTCCGCAAAATGGCAAAATATTATAAAAATGTACATTGTAGAAGGTCAAGAGTTGGACAACAAGAGAGCAAAACTACTTCATGTTTGGCCAACAACAATAGGCTGAATGGGGATTTGAACTCATGAGCATAAGATTACAAGTCAGTCTCTCTATCCTCTCTGCTACACACCAACGGTTGAGATTTTACGAATAGAAAGGGCATAGTATTAGCTCTGGTCAGCTTTGGGACAAAGGTTAAGAAACGGTTGACATTTCAAGGTGAAATTGCATGAAATTGCTCATGGTATTTCAGAATGATGTCATCCTGTTTAACTAAACAGATAATCAAAATTTCCTGGCCGGATTCAACCTGTGATCTTGCACTTTGCAGGACACCGTTTCAACCCATTGAGCTATCCTCAAGGCTGAGAATATGTGGTCAGTTACTGTATAAATAAAGGAAGCCGTTTCTCCTGTAGCACGGATTGTTCGATTCGGCCAAAGTTTAAACATCTGTAATTCAATGATCTTTTGACATATCAAGGTGAAATTGTGCATGGTACTTCAAAATGATGTCATCCTGTTTAACTAAACAGATATTCAAATTTAAGACAGGCTCAAGACTGTAGCTGGATTCAAACCTACAGACCGTATACTTTGCAGGTCACCTTCCCAGCCCATTGAGCTATTCTCAGTGTTGAATATTGTCATGTTCAGTTACTGTGTAAAAAGGTAAGCTGTTTCTCCTGTGGTATGCGTTGTTAGATTCAGCCAAAGTTGACACAGCTCTAATTCAATCATATTTTGACATACCAAAGTGAAATGTTTTGGTTTGAAGTTTATGGTACTTCAGAGTGATGTCATCTTGAACCCTATTAGGTTTGAAAAACCATCAGTCAAAATTATATTTGATTTATTGACACAAAGATATTGTGGCAATGTGGACATTTACATAAATACACCCCTTTCAGACATTTTGTATTTGATTCATTTGTCTCAAGTAACGTTTTGAAAGACATCGATTCTACACATCTGTACAAAATTTCAAGTAAATTGGACCTTTTGTTTAAGAGAAGACCAATTTTGAAGATTTTCGCAAAATGTCGGTGTACAGGAAAATCCATTGTTAAGACAAGTATCCAGTTGTTGTTTTGTTTCGGATAAATATGTTTCCGAATTAGCGCAATACCGATAGCGTCAGGAAGGGAGAGAAGCGCCAACGAGCGAGAGGTAGCTTCCGCTCGATCCAGCATAAAAGGCACTGGCTTAATGAGCGACAGGTGTGCAGAAAAGGAGAATCTGGACAGGGTGCATCACACCTGGGACACACTGCCTGCGATCGGCTGCGACGTGCCTTGAGGCGCCGCCTTTTTTCTTTCCGCGCCCATGTTATCAAATGGGAGCGACCACACTGGCTGCGAAGCGCCGCGATTGCCTGCGATTTGCAGCGATCGTTTCGGCAGCTGGTCTAATGTTTTTGTGAGACGCTTGCGAAATCGGCTGCAGGATGATGACATACACCACATTAGTTGATATATTTGAATAACAAAAACATGTTATTAAGATTTTACTCCATTAATTGTAGACTACGGTGCACATTTCTAAAGTTGTAGACTTTATAATTACACAATGTTGGTAACGAACGGCCTTTACATGTGGTTACCCTGATGAAAATGAATGAAAATAACCGGATTGATCTGTTGAGCTAGCATGCCCGTAGTTGTTTTGTTTGCTTGAGAGAAACGAGTTGTCACGCGTTGCACACAACACACACACGTGCAGACATAGCCTACCAAGAGAAAACCCCAAGTCGATTTCTAAAGTCAGCGAGAAATTCAAGGAGATGGATGACATCAAATAAATTCTCGAAGTTGAAAAGCACAGGGAGTTGTATGACCCCCAGCACCAATTTGACAAGGACAACATAGGCTACATAAGGATCAATGCTGGGATATAGCCAATGCCATGTTTATGTACCATGTCAGCGTAAAGGAAAGCTCAGAGTAGCTGAAAGGCTTGGTGACCGGCGCAGAGAAATGCGCGTCTGGTGTGAACAGCTTTTGCTCAGTCGTAGCCGATCGTGGCGCGGCGCGTCCAGGCGCCTCGCAGCCAGTGTGTCCCAGGCGTCAGTGTGCAGGAGACAACAGAGACGCTATTGGTGAGTGAGCATTGCATTTGAGGAGAGGATTTGTCTGTTCGGTTTTGTTTGTTTGAATCAAAGTGAAAGTAAAGAAGCGCGTCTGGTCCGTGCGCTTGGGTTTAATTGCTTTATAAATTGTGCGATGAGTACGTTTGCTACTGTTTATTCATTTGTATGTTTATGACGTTTTTATTTTAGCGGGGAGCTAATTGTGTATGTTCTCTCCTTTTTTCTTCATGACCCAAAGGTTTTCAACTTACTCACCTACTAAATAAAAGTGAAAAAAGAGATTGAGTTGCTACCGTGTCCTCTGTCGTCGCCCTAGGCCTTTGTCAAATTAGAGTCAGTCACTGACGTTACACCCAGATAACTTGACATCCATCATGGTGGACCTTATGGGTCCTTGAGGCTTTTTTGTTCCTCATGACAAATGAGACATGTACACCAAGTTTCAGAAGAATTGGAGCAATGGGGTGGAAATGCCATAACTTTGAAAATCTGACTTTTGGGCATTGCCTGTGGCGCCCCCTATGGTCCAATGTGGCCCATTATTGGTGTGGTGGTACCCACTGACCTGTAGTATCAATGTGCCAAATTAGAAAATTTGCGACCAATAAAATTGAGTTGGGTTGGGGCGCAAGGACAATAATAATAATAATAATAATAAAACTAACAAAAACAATAGGTTCCCTCCTACTGGAGGAACCCTAATGATATGACTAAAGCAGTTTCTCAAACATGGCTCATTATACACTTACTGGCTTCAGTGGTATGTGCCATGTAAGCACAGCTTCTGTACTGGATCACTGAATAATGAGTATAAAAAGAATGGCCATTTTGAGGCCGTGCTAGTATTCATTTCAAAATGTCGCCGCTGTTCCGACAGATAAACATACATTTGGAACTGAGAGACATACTGAATGTGGTCAGTAAAACACCTTGTTGACCCTTTCTGCTGCCTTTTATTACTCACTGGGGATGCAGTTTGTAGAGGGTACCGTCCACCCCCACGGTTATGTCCAAGTGGTCCAGGCCTCTGTTCTCACGAATCTTATCCACCACGGCGGCCATTCCGGCTCCGCAGATCTGAGCTGCACGGCGGGACACTGTGCCACACACTTCCTTGACAATAATACTGTCATCACAAGTGCTGTCCAGCCCCAGCTGCTGCAGAATCGCCCTGACCTGCAGCAAGGCCAGACGATCGCTGTGATGAAGAGGGTGAGACGTCAAATACGATGTATGAGAGACGGGTCTGTCAAGTTGGTTGATGAAGTAAATATTCATTTAGTCAATTTTCATTGTGTGCATTTTGCTAAATGGACAATTTCTGTGCATGTTTACTTGCAATGTAAAGAGGAATTATTTGTATTCTCTTTTTCACAAAAGTTTAGTGCAAAATGTTTTCTATACCTGCATTGCATGGTAAAAAGTCCTACACTAATGTGTACCTACCTCTCTATCTGGGACAGGAACTTGGTCTCAAAGATTCCCCTGGTCTTCAAAGTCTCAGAGATTTGTCCCCGGAAAAGAAACCCACGCTTGGTCAAGTCAATCAGGATATTCCTCACAATCTCACCGAGGTACATGCCACTGCACATCTTCTCATACCTGTGACACAACCGTGGGAAGTAAAGTTATTAATTTTAACCCCAACTAAAAACATGGTCTATTAATCCATATAGTTAAGGTCCTAAGTAATAGCCTAGAGTAACAATATAACCAACGCGGTTACATAGTTAACATTAACAGATTGGATGTTTACCTCTGTTTGCCTTCATTCATTGAGTTCTCGTCCACAGCACGGTCATACTGTGTTCTGATATCGTCAAGGCAACCATTGTCTCCAAATGCTCCCCACTCCATGTTAACACACATACGGCCCACATCTCCCTCCACCGTTTCAATATTCTTCATCTCCTCCATGTAACATGCGTTACTGCCAGTCCCTAATAGGAAGCACACAATGTCTCAGACAAGGCAGCCATATTGAAATCAAAGTTGTTGTTTCTGATGCTTCCAGGTGAGTATACCTACAGTACATAAAGATTTTGAAGAAATGGCTAATTTAGGGTTTAAATGTTTTCTATTGTGTTGTGCTGCATGGCTACATGACTATTAGTAAGTAGAAAAGCATTGTACCTGCAATAAGTCCAACTTCACAAGTGGGCTCCTCGTATGCACATGTCATCATTGTCCCCACCGTGTCGTTCACAACTGCTACAACATCTAGGTCAAATTCCTATAGGCAATATGTACATAAGTACAACTGTAAGGATACAATATGAGCATTTATTTTCTGAAGCAAACCTGTGTAAATATGAATGATTATATTTACACAAATTATATTTATAGGCTACAACACAAAAACATTAGCTAAGCAAAGGCTAACAGAACAACATTAACACAGCAACAGAGCAGCATTAACAAAAAAGAAACATGATGTGGAATTGCAAAAACAAATATTGCATGAACAGTGCAGTATTAATCAAACATAACAAAACCCCACAGCACAGTTAACATTAGCATTAACAAAAATGAAGGATTCGCCAAAATGTAGCATTTCAAGCCATTCACAATGGAAGTGCTTCCTAAAAGCTGTGACTCATGGAATTTGTGTTTAATTAAAATATTTTTTGGTACAAATTATCAAATTTCTACATCCAGACCTGCCCCCAGTTGTCGGAAAGACTTCAGTTGTGAATGCAATTTAATGGCAAATGTTTGGTTTTCAAATAACACTTCAAGCGCAATTCAACCCACTGAACCACACACAGACCCGCTATAGTCTATACTTCCCTATAAACACAAATCACACAAACAGGTAGATACCATTTGTTTCCTGGGTTACAGATTTTGCCACCAAATTATAGACATTTCTGATATATGAAAGTTCTGAAAGTAGTCACTACGATTTCACAATCTCACAAAAAAAGTTTTAAAGCATGTCAAGAAAGGTTCCCTTTATTGTGTGTCGTCTCCGTTAGAAATCCATGCTATTTTATCCACATCTCAGCACAACAGCTCTGCTTTACCTGCAATTTCAGATTCCTACTCAATTAATACCTACTGGGTCCTCCATCTAAAGGGATAAAATCAATAGAATAAACTGAAAAACTGTGTTACTGTTGAAACTGGAAGTATGAAATGTCTTGTCTTGTCTATAAAGTAACGCTGGTGTTGGATTACCACAGGAATGAGATGGAAACTTTCCATGGGAATTTCTGTGAATATTTTGGAATTAGCAGAAAGTTTCATAAATTTAATAGGACTTATTGGAGAATTTTGGATGTACTGCATCTCATGCAGACATACAAGTAATGGTTTGATAAAACAAGCCTTGTTACATATATAATTGTTTCTGCATTATGATCAATAGCATAGTAAATCAAGATCTGATCTTAGTTTGATTAGCATGCTGGTGTCTTGCAAGACAGTGACAAGTGTGATGAAGATGGCATTCGAAAGCTAGCAATTTTGAAACAAGATTGTCTATGTATTGGTTCAATATTTGCCAGTTATACTTAACATCGACAGATATATTCATCTGAAGAAGATGGCATTTAAACTTCAAGTTATAAGTTTATTTGCCTTGTAAAAAGCACAAATGAAGGGACATTTTAACAGATCAACTTTACAGAACCTAGTTTGGGTTTCATTGCCTTCAGTAGGGTGAGAGATGCTAAGATATGTCTGTACTGTCTGGTGAAGGAAATAACAGTTCATGTGATGAAAGCATGCATTTGACTGAATTCCCACTATAGGGCTGTTTTTACTGTGCCGCTAGTCTTTTTTCTTTTTTTGCAACAATATTTGAAAAAAACTGGCTTATGGTTACACCTATATTGAATACCTTGTTTACCTTGCTTAAGAAACAAACAAATTCCCATGAAAATATTCCAGAAAATGATCAGAATGTCCGGAATTTCCCACCCCTTTACAACCCATAATAAGTCATCTTACACATTTCTTTTTTAGTATTATTTTTTATTATTTTTGCATTTATGGGGTTTTCTTCTCTTACCTCTTTTCTTTTTATTCCCTCCCTCAGAAGCTCCACTACATCTTCTCCCTCACAGTCAGTGGCTTTGAAGCCTTTGGTCCAATTCACAAGGATACCCTAAGAAACATTATTATTAAACCATAACAATATATGTCAATAATGCAGACTAACAAATAAGGTTGCTCATAGCCTTAACCTGTATGGGATAGGGGCTTCCATTACAAATATTTGGCAACGCAAATCAAAATGTAGTTAGTTATTAGTTTGCTCTTACTGCATCCAGGCTTTTCTGATGGCAGGGAAAGGAGAAGGTGAATCCCAGAGGTAGACGGGCACTCTTCATACCCATGTAGTCCAGGAAATCAGAGATGCAGTACACAATGTGGTCAAAGAGCTGAGAGGGGAAATATAAAAGTTGTCTTATTTATTATGTTGGAATCTGGTTTTGAGACATTTAACTAAGGCTATGTATATATGCCAAGCAAAGGGCCTTTTTTAATTTACATTCTGATACAGTTTGTTAGACTGCAGCAGGATTGTTGCTAAATGGAAGGGTATGACTACTTAGTAAATAATTACCTCCTCTCCTGTGCCCTGCATGACCTCAATGGGAATTGCATATATTTTGTTATGCATCTCTACTGTACGTCTCTTTCCACTGCGGATCTTGACCAGCAGAACACGGAAGTTTGTCCCTCCAAGATCCAGAGCCAAGAAATCTCCATTTTCTACAAGAAAGGAACAAGTGTTAAAGGTGACATGACATGAAAACTTCACTTTAGGAGGTTATTTAACATGAATATGAGTTCTCCTAGCCTGCCTTTGGTCCCCCAGTGGCTAGAATTTTTCGATCGGTGTAAACCAAGCCCTGGGTGTTCTTCTCCGCCTTTCAGAAAATGAAAGCTCAATTGCTCTGTTTGAAAATCTCCTCTTTGTTAGGTCACAAGGAGTAAGGTTACCTCCCCTCTCTCTGCTTTGCCCGCCCAGAGAATCTGGCCCGCCAATAAGAAACTGAGCTACGACCGTGCAAGTGTTTTTATCCTCGAGAGACATCATGGCTTGCAAAGAATGAAGCATTACATTTGCTCAGTTTGAATGTAAAAAAATCTTTATACAGTTCCTTCATCCGAGCCTCTGAAGACCCAGTATCTTAATTTTATTTTCTCTGGAAATGCGCCTACACAACTTCTGTTGTAGGCGCATTTGTTTTGTATGTCTGCGCCAAACACTTCAGCCACGACTGTTTCCTCAACTTGAGCTAATACAAAACTGGCCTTGCTGAAATTAAATTCTGGATCAGTACTAACTCTCCTTCATCCAGCTACTAAGGACAAGTAAGTTAACTAACGCTATATCATTTTGTAGCTTTACTGTATATGGTTACCTAGCTTGCTACCCTTAGAATGTGGCTGTAACATTAGCTCTGCAGCTAACATTTGAGTTACTGTTCCTAATGGAAAGATAGATAGCATCAAGTATGTGTGTGAATACACATGCTGTTACGTGAGTGTTGTACACTTCTTTGTTATTTGGATAACCGTTCTGCTGTTGGTGTTATGGCGCGCACGATATCCGCCTTTCCCCTCATTGAAATGACTGAGTGTGTACCTCTGCAAACCAGGGTTATCAGATGAGAATGGGCAAATTCGAGGCATCTTACAGCAACGGGGCTACAGCCATTGCGATACATCCATTGTAAACATTAGCGCATGGTGCCGCCCCTCCGCTCTCATTAGCATTTAAAGCTACAGACACCAAAACAGCGCGTTCTGAGGAAAGCTCCTTGTGGGACTGCTAGTAGTGGCTGTAATTCTGCACCAAGGCTGAATTTGGGGAAAGAGACTTCTGATACAGTATTAGGGGACCACTAAGGCCTATATAAAAGCATCCAAAAACAGCATGTCATGTCTCCGTTCTCCGCAAGAACCAACAATTACTGCATGACTATTTAGGGAATTTTGTTTCTGGTTTGAAAGGAGATTGAATTGCATGAGGACTGTGACCTTAATTGGCCTGTTTCTAGATTATGGAAGGCAATTGGGAAACAGTTAAACAGAAGGATCACAGTTGGATGAGAAAGTGGAAAAGCTTAAAAAATGCTTACAAAAAAAACGTACAATATTTAATACAATTTACCCAACTTTTCCCTCAACTGATCTCAACTCAACAGAAATTGTATGCGTACAAATAACTTCATAATTTCATTCATTTTTAATTTCCCTCAACATGTCATCTTAGTCACCTGTTCCATCAGGTGTACTGCGGACAAAAGTGGGCAGCATCTTAACGGTTGCGTCCTTGTGGGTACCCTTCCCAAGGCCATTTTCAATTTCCGTCCTCATCCTCTTCTTTACCTCCAGTAGCTGGGCCTTACTCAAACGGAACTCTGCCAACGTCTGCGCGATCTGCCGTGTCTGGTCAGCCAAACGATATGCCACTGCTGTCACCATGGCGGCACCCTTGGCGCTACCGCTCTCAGACAAGAGAAATCGCACATCAGAGTCAGGCACCAAACGTCGCACTGTCTTGTGGAGACGTCGGGAATATCTGTAGGGAGACAGGAATGTGGGTGGGGATTGGTAAATGGTTTTATAAAAGTTTTTTTGTCAAAAATGGTGTTCCATGTTTTAAGAGCTGTTGTACCATCATTATTGTGGACACCTGGGTTGCATGGCATTATAATGTTTCTTTTGGAGCTTTCACACTCCTTGGTTTTTCAGTCATGTACCAACTTGTGACTTGATTACTTGTTTACTCACTGTGGGTGCATCTTATAGAGTGAGCCGTCAATGCCCACAGTGGTGCGCAGACGAGGAACGCCCTTGTTTTCCTTCAGACGGTAAAGGATGCCACCCAGGGTTGCTGCAATGAGGTTAGCTGAGCGGAACGATACAATGGTGCAGACGTGCTGCACGGCAACGCTGTCTTCCTGAGAAGGCTCTACCCCCAGTCTTGTCAAGATCTCCATGCACTTTCTCAAGCCCTCTTTGCTCCTGGAATAGCGGGATGGATAAAGGACGTAAAATATGTCACCCCAAAGCGTTTGTTGGCAGATTGACGGTTGACTATTCAAATCACAGCTGATGTTTGACACAATGACAGTGTGGACCCTCGGTGCACACTGTACTTACTTCTCAATGGCGGAAACATGCTTTGTTTCAATTTTCCCCTTTGTCAAAAGCTCAGGGGTTATCCGTCCCTCAAACAGCAGCCCCTCCTTGGCCATCTTGACCAGGATGAGCCGCACCAGTTCTCCCATGTACATCCCACTGGCCATTTTTTCAAACCTGACCAGTAAGGGACAATGAAGTTTATCACTTGTAAGTAAACCCAAGGATACATGTCCTCTTAACTCATGTTTACTCATGCTAATGTCAAACTCTATCATAACCTAGCTGTAAAATGACACAATTCAGCACAATATAGCATTTACAGTACAGTAGTAGTAGCAGTATTGGGAACATGTAAGTTGTCTGATTTCATGAGTGTTACACATAACTTCAGGTTAGTGTTAACATTAAGTGTTAGAGTTAGGGTTGATGTTAACCTGACCATGAACAATAAGCTCATGGATTGGCACTTGTTACACCTGACAGAGATCTCCCCTGCCAAATTTGGACTTACATTTCTTTTTAACATAGGGGACATTGAAATAGTAAATACCATAAACACATACTATAACTCCCTTAGCAAGAGCTGCAAGTCTTTGAGACTTACAGCTGTTTCCCAGGGTTGACAGAGCCCCGGTCTATCTCACGGTCAAACTCTGTGCGCAGGTCTTCAAGGGACCCGTCATCCCCAAAGGCACCCCACTCTGTGTTGATGCACATGCGGCCCTCATCCCCCTCCACCAGGTCAATGTGGCGCAACTCCTCCATGTAGCAGGCATTGGTACCTGTACCTGTAAGAAACCATACCAATAGAACCTGCATTAGCTTCCACATATTAGGAGCATCCCCTTCCATTACCTACCTGCCTTCTTCGAAGACCTGCAGAAGTTTTCAAAAATAATTTCAAAGGTTGTTAAGAAAGTTTGTACGGTTAAGTTCTGTTTCATCACAATTTATTCCCTCAGGCAGCCTGAATGAATAATAGATTTTTGAAATTGTGATTATGGAACTGTGCATCCTTACCTATGATGATGCCTACTTCACAGCGCTGGTCATCAAATCCACAAGTCATCATTGTTCCCACTGTGTCATTGACCACTGCCATGATGTCTGCCTCATAGTCCTTAAAATCACAACATAGTTTTGTTTTGAGCTAAACAAAATTAGGAAAGCTCAGGGTACAGGTCTTCATATGGTTGTGAAGGACACACTCACCCCTCGCTTTTTGATTGCTTTGTTCAAAAGCTTAACCACATCCATTCCTTCCACGCCACTGACTTTGAACTTTTTGGTCCAAGTTACCAAGACAGCCTTTAAAACAGCAAAGTGTCATCCAGGATGTCTTGATGTTTTTGTCCACTTTGGCATCAATTAATCAACAATGTTTTTTCACCGAAGGGAAAATGTTAAGGCAGTTAATTAGTGCTCTAAACTTTTACCTCATCAAGTTTGCTTTGAGCACAGGGAAAGGAGAATGTGAATCCCACTGGTAGTTTCTTATCCTTGATGTTTTGCTTCTCCATGAAGTCCCCCAGACAATCTGCTACATGGTCAAAGAGCTACAAAACATAAACACAATTCTTACATTGAGCAGAAGGACAGATTCTCACATTATCAGTTCCAAACCTATACCACAGTATGTATGTAGTCAAACCAGTCGGGTAGTCATTTGTTCTAATTACAGGAAAGAGAATCAGTCATCCATTCACTGACAATATTGTGGTTGTCATTACTTGATGGATTTCAAAGAGTTTCATCCCCAATTGATGTCAAACTGTTTTATCATTTGTCTCTTCTAATCACATAGGCCTAGTGTAATCAATCATAATATCCTCATTGACAAATAGGCAGCTTTTTGTAGGTTCAAGAGATGTCAGTGGTATCTCATGTCACACCCACTTCAACTGTCTGTGAAAAATATCAGTAGAACTCTTGGGGCCCTATTTTAACGATCAGAAACGCAAGCATCAAAACGCAAAGCGCAAGTAACTTTGTGGGCGGGACTCCGGCGTGGTTGCTATTTTGCCGGCGGGATAAATGACTTTGCGCCTGGCGCAAATCTAAAATGGGTTGGTCCGAAGTAGCTACATTACTAATGGGTGTGGTTTGGGCATAACATGCAATAAACCAATCAGAGCGTCATCTCACATTCCCTTTAAGAGCAGCGCTTGTTCCATGGCGGATTGCTATTATAACGGCGGATTTGCCAGGCGCACGCCAGGAGCGGTTCACAGCCGAGGAGACCGACGTCCTAGTCAGGGCCGCCCGTAACAGATAGAGAAGTGACATTGTATTGGAAAGGCAGAGCAGTTTTCTCATTGCACTAAATTGCCCGCTCATGAAAATCTTTTTATAATCATTGAAGAAATGTAACACGCCCTAAATCAAAACAATGTAACGTAGCTTCGCAGAAAGATGACCCTGGCCTCGCCAGCAGTGTGCACGGACCAATCTTGCACCCTTAAAATAGCATCTAAATAACGTGCCATTGACTTTAGACTACTTTTTTCCTGGTCAGTGGCGGAATTGTTTTTCTGAAACTGCAAAATAGCACCAGGGAACGTTTGCGCCGGACCACGCCTCCTTTTTTCCCTGAACCGCCCCTGGGAGCGCAAAGTCATTCCCTAATTTACCTACGTGCGTCTGTGGAGGGAAAAGTCCGCTTTGCGTCGAGTGCAAACTGGGAATGATACTTGCGTCGTTGACAAAGTCAATTGCGCTGGGTACAAGATAGGGCCCTTAGTGTAAATGATGGAGAGATGAGTGTTAGGTGGTGCTTGATTGTTTACCCGTGTCCCACTGCCATGGATAATGTCATCTGGGGTCTCATAAACTTGGCTCTCCATCTGAACAGGTTGCTTCTTGTCATGTGTCACCTTCACACGCAAGATACGGAAGTTTGAACCTCCAAGGTCCAAAGCGATGAAATCTCCCTTTTCTGTCAGATGGTAGATAAAATTATAGGTAAATGATTGACAGCATAAGCACTTTGGTGTTTTTGCAAGTAATTTCAAAACTTAGAACTCAGTTAGATAATAGCACAAAAGCAAAGCCCTTAAGTGTCTTTTGGTAAAATTAGTTAAAATAGAGATAGATCAATTAACAAAATTTTCTGTTTGTACACATTAGATTAACATAGTTACACAGAGTCTGTTGGGTTCTTGCCTTGGACAACATTATATATATATACACACATTATCTTTATCTTCATTGCCATGACCTGTGAAGAATGTGATTAGAGTTAGTGCTGGCATCACAGAGGTGCTTAGAATATGTGCCTAGTGTCTTGAATTTAGCAGCATCTTGAAATATAGACCTACAGATAAATTACTATTATATGGCAAAAGTGTGTTTCTTATGTTAGCACGGCCTGAACTTTGTCCTTTGACTCTGCTAAGCACCCCACCATGTTCAGCAAAGTACGGGCTATTTTTAAAGTGAGAGATGGCTAAAGTATCTAAACAGCTTGACCCTATGATATGATACCTCTCTGTGGGCTTTTATGTGACAATCAGTGTGCTATTTTGGTACAGGCACTGTTTACCAACATGGAATGTTGACGCTGGATGATGCAAATGTCAGGTGTAGGAGAAAGCCTGTCTGTGCAGTTCAGTTGTAAATGCGTTTTACATACAGTACTGTATGTAATGTAAACTACACTACCGTTCAAAAGTTTGGGGTCACTTAGAAATTTCCGTATTTTTCAAAGAAAAACACTTTTTTCAATGAAGATAACATTAAATTAATCAGAAAAACACTATAACATTGTTAATGTGGTAAATGACTATTCTAGGTGGAAACGTCTGTTTTTTAATGAAATATCTACATAGGTGTATAGAGGCCCATTTCAAGCAACTCTCACTACAGTGTTCAAATGGTACATTTTGTTTGCTAATTACCATAGAAGACTAATGGATGATTAGAAGAATTAGAATGCCAAAGGTCTCCAATGCTGTAATTGCTGCAAATGGAGCATTCTTTGACGAAAGCAAAGTTTGAAGAACAAAATTAATATTTAAAATTAAAATAATTATTTCTAACCTTGTAAATGTCTTGACTATATTTTCTATTCATTTTGCAACTTATTTGATAAACAAAAGTGTGAGTTTTCATGGAAAACTGTCTGAATTGTCTGGGTGACCCCAAACTTTTGAACGGTAGTGTATACTCTTACAGACATTTTTCTGTAAATGTAATCTGCTCTTACCCACACGCCACACATAATAATTAACACATATAATTAGAAATATACTCTGTGAATGATCAGATAGCCATTACATGAAAAAGATTATAGTTGCATAACATACAACAGTACTTATAACAGAGATAGACAAAGAATATTTTTTGTTTTGCTCCTGGACCAAAACAATGTGAGTAGATGGCATGCCCTGCCAAGTTGAAATGCAGGGGATGCACACAAAAGCCTAATGTCACAGAAAGGCCTATTCAAACACCTCAGCACATTTTTGCTGGATAGGGCTAGCAAAGGAGTAAAGCGAGAGTGCTTTGAACGTGCTAACTCTAGAAACATATAACATGCAGTAAATATAACATATATGATACATAAATACATAACACATTTGCTGAATCAAAATGTATTTGGAAAACTAACTTTATTATACAACCAGTTAAAGTATAACCGTTTAAAACATTAGCATAGTCAGATGTCTGCTGAAATCTTAAATTCCCAGTTAGTTATTGGAGTTTGTGTAAAAACACTGCACTCTGCAGTATATTACAATTATCTCTATAGATAATTTAGAGAAACAACATTATGTGGGTTGCAGCACAGAATAAATTGTATTAGTTTATTTTACCACTCAAGTAGTGATGGGAAGTTCGGATCATTTTACTGATTCGGTTCTTTGAATCTCGTTCAGTAAAATGAACGAATCTTTTTTCGAGTCATTCGTTCATTTCAACGGGAGGGGGGAGGGGGGGCTTATCCGTCCACTGCAAACACGTATCATATTCTCATGTAGGTTAGTGCATGACATGTGCACCAGCAGATACTATTTTAAAAGAAATTCCTGCATTAAAATAATGTATCATGACAGTTTGTATGATTTGGTCATTTATTATCACACTAGCATTTAATTATCCACACCCCACACACACACACGCATACACACACTCACCTCACACCAAATCTTATTTAGAAGACTTTTATTTTCACTTTACTGTTTGGAGCTATTGCCCTTTTCATTAATCTATGTGACTTAATGATGGATAATAAGGCTGTATGATGGTAGTGGTAGTCACAATTGTTTTCCTAAACAGAGGTCGGAGACAGTTCTTAGCAAAGTTAATTTGTAAACTCATTTCATGTTAATTTGTAAACTCATGCATTTGTTTTTTGTGTATTAGGCTATTGTTCAATAAATACATCTAAACATATTTTAGTCTTTATCTGACTGACTGTTGTGTTGATCACTACAATGGCATTGACTTTGCATGCAGTTTGTTTAACTGAAAGTAGCTACTAATGTATCAAACTACTTTTGAGATTTTTGTAATTTAGCTTGCTACATTTTTATGAGCGGTAGCTTCTGTGTAGTGAAGCTGAATTTATTGTAGAGTAGCTGGTAGTAGGGCTGGGCGGTATGGCCTAAAATGTTTATCACGGTATAATTTGTAAGCACTGACAATATCGGTATATATCACGATATAGCCGATTATTTATTCTTAAAAATGTAATGACAATGCAATCCGCACCGCAGCGGCTAATCTACCGCACTCGGATGGATTTGGATTGGGTAACTTCGGTGTCGCATGAGTTGAATTTTCCAAATTTTGCAGTGTTTGCCACGGAAGAGCGACTTTTCAGTAGCCTACGCGTTCAACAGTAGCCTACGTTTATGGAATTCGCAAGAAAACTGTAGCTATAGTTAGCTCTAGCTATAAACAATTATTACATGGCTCAATACTCGATTCTGTTGGCCTACAATAAACATTTCACTATTCTAACCAACCTGGCATTGGATTTGTCAAACGCATTCTGGTAGATTCATTTTCGCGCATATGCATTAGTGATGGGAAGTTCGGATCATTTTACTGATTCGGTTCTTTGAATCTCGTTCAGTAAAATGAACAAATCTTTTTTCGAGTCATTCATTCATTTCAAGGGGGGGGGGGGGGGGGGGGGGCTATCCGTCCACTGCAAACACGTAACATATTCTCATGTAGGTTAGTGCATGACGTGCAGCAGCAGATACTATTTTAAAAGAAATTCCTGCATTAAAATAATGTATCATGACAGTTTGTATGATTTGGTCATTTATTATCACACTAGCATTTAATTATCACGGCAAACAATTACACTGCACTAAACTGTAAGTGTAAATGTAAAGTGAAAATAACAAAACCAGTCAGTATGATGACTTGAGCGAATATCATTCACGTCTTACTAAAACAGCGGCCACGCGAAAGGGAATGAGGAAACTGTTTCCTCTACTAAAAAATACAATGCGGGTCACGTGAAAAAAGGACCCAAAGACTCGTAGAAAGACAGAGTCGGGAAATTAACGAATTGTTCTTTTCCTCTAGCTACCACAACAGAGCCTATGCAGGTCACGTGAAAAATGATCCAAAGACTCGTAGAAAGACCGAGTCGGGAAATGAACGACTCGTTCCCTCTAGCATTTCCTCTAGCTACCACTACAGAGCCTATGCAGGTCACGTGAAAAATGATCCAAATACTTGTCCCCGAAAACCGACTCGGGAAATGAACGAATCATTTATGTTTACTTGGATGAGCCTATGCAACAGTCCCGATGCGCGGCCAGGAGAAAATGAACGAATCACTCTTTGACAGGACTCGTTACTCCCGAGTCCTTGTAAGGATTCGTTCAAAATGAACGAATCGTTCACGAACGACACATCACTACACTCAAGTCTACTCTATATTGAAACATAATTTTCTCAGTTTGTCGACATGACACTTGACCTGACCTGATCCATCAGGTATGGACCTGACAAAGGTAGGCAGCATCTTCACTGTGGCAGTTGGATTGGTATCACGACCCAGCCCATTCCCAAGCTCCCTCCGGAAGCGTGCCATGATGTCCTTCAGCGTGTCATCAGAGAAACGCATGGAGTACAGGTACTTATCAATCTAAAGACCAACACAAGAGAAAATTGAAAATTGCTAAATTGTTTGTCATATACAATGTCATTTACATTTCTACAGTATTAGGCCTAGATCAGGTAAGTATACATAATTACCTACATAAAGACAGACAGAAAAGTAGAACAGATTGTTCTATCACTGAGTGTTTTCCATTTTGCTCTAGCAGTGGTGCGCTAGTGTGTTAAACATCAAATGTTAGTGTTTATAACAATAATGTATTTATTTACCAGACACCGTTATCCAAAGTGACGTTCAGTACGGAGGATATTTGAACCTGCGACCTGTTGATCTGCAGTCAAATGCTTTACAACTGAGCTGTATCCTCCCCTTTTAGATGTATAGTTCGTAACAAAAGCCAGATTTGTAGTCATGTTGCAGAAATGAGATAGTGGATTCATGGAATATCCCTAATTTATAGGATGTGATTATTGAACATTCGTACATGTGAACTGAATCAGCCTATGAATCAACGTAAGCCTTTTCCTCCTGCCATATATGGTCAATCACATATTATAGCAGCCTCTCAGACCACTGCCAGACGTGTGTGTGCTGCACTGTGACATCACATTTGACCTCACAAATTCTATCTTGCACTTCTTCAGTCATAATCTCTTCTGTCAAACACTGAGACCATCTCACAGGTTAGTCAATATCTATTCATTGGAGGAGAGGAAGTGGTAATCTATGATGGATTTACCGGCTCACAATTAATATAATTAATATGTAGGGACTGATCCTGCATCAGCAGTTTTATTCTGATGCTTTGATGAAAACCAGTGTTGTTGCAGAGGAATTTCTAAAAGCCGTATTTCATTTTTATTTCTGTTAGTTGTCAACCCAATGTTGGCTCTGATCTGTGATAGCATCTAAATTAGTTAAATAATGGTGTAACTCTTCCTCTGGAACAAATGAATAATTTTTTTTAGGCCTAAGTGGAACAGTATTGCAGTAAGCAAGGTGGGGTAGGATGTAAAACTGATTTATTTAAAGATGGAGAATAAGGCAGGGAGAGGGAGCGTTAGCAAAACAAAAATGTGTATATTCGAAAGCATTAAAAGGAATTAAGAGTAGTGAGAGATGCAACGTAACGGAGAGAGGGAGGATAAGACCTCAAATCAATAGTGGGAGTAAGAGGACCAAAGAATAGACTCAGACAGATAATGTGGGCGGTGGGGGATGGCAGAGAGGGAGAGGAAAAGGGCTCAGCAGCCATTCACAGACACCTGCTTCAGATGCCCCAGCAACTGACGCCCCGGAAACGCTCCTTAACAAGGGTCTTTGCCTCACAACCACCACTACCATCTCCCTTTCTCAAGGACATTCAGTCATCAAGCTGAACATTCATGAAGCTATGCTAAGCCCATGGTAAGCTAAATCAAATTAACATCCATCATGGCTTCAATGTAGTCTTCCAAAAGATCCATCCTCTTTGGTCCTGCCTGTTGTGCCCCACAGGCATATATTGATATGCAGTATTCATTGCTGTCATTGGGCCTCTAACATTACACAACTGTTCCATTGAAAAGGGGAGGCACAGCAAAAGGTTTAAAGCTACTCAGTACTTACCTTTTTGAGTTGGTCATCCTTCAACTCAGTGAAGTAATATGCCAAAAGCTGTGCCGCTATCATCCTGCCCGCACGTACGTGAGAGGCTGTCAGCCGCTCAGGGAGGTGACAGAAAAAAAGGAGGTAAAGAAAATCTGTCCAACAGGGCTCTCAATCCTCCGATTATCTCCTTTTTATCCAAATGACAAGGAAAAAACAGGCACAGAAGCTTGCTTGTGCCTCTCTCCAGTAGTGCTCGAAGATGAGATAAAAGTGGGAGAAAACCAGAATGCAGCAGTGGTAGCTGTGCCTAAGTCTGTGCACGCACACACACACACACTTAGAGGCCTGACCTGCCTGTGTCTCTTCAGCACTGTCAACTCGCCCTCGCTAGCTCTCAGGAGATGCAGCAGAGCTGCACTGGAATGGTGGTTTGTTATGCCCTGCCCCCACTGTCTGCTCTGATTGGCTAGAACTGGAGCTACTAAGGGGAGGGTGAGGGTGGGGGACTGAGGGCTTTTTCTATAGCAGTGGAGGATAGCATGGGGAAATAAGGAAAGGAGGGGGGAAGTTAGATTGAGAGAGAGACAAGCAATAGGCAGTGATTGGTCAGTCTTCTCCCTCCTTACCGCAAGAGCGGCTGGCACGTCAGTCACGTTGTCACAGCACCCCAGGGGAGGACGTGCAGGAGGGCAGGGCACTCACATGATGATGTCATCCCTCTCTTCACTGCATCATCTAATTGTGAGG
This sequence comes from Osmerus mordax, assembly GCF_038355195.1. Classification (NCBI taxonomy): domain Eukaryota; kingdom Metazoa; phylum Chordata; class Actinopteri; order Osmeriformes; family Osmeridae; genus Osmerus; species Osmerus mordax. The sequence goes on from NC_090070.1 coordinate 2,294,131, forward strand.
CTGACCCTCATGTTCTAGCATCAGATAGTAACAGATGAGTGATTAAAGGGCATTTTAACACAATCACATATCAGACCTTCACCCATAGTTCCACTTGTATTATGATTTGGTTACATATCGTAAAATATATTTTACATACTGGTTACTTTTGATGCACACTCTCTCTGTAATGGATACACATTTTTTGAAAAGCTCAATTATATGAATTAGTAAAAAAACTGACAGAAAAGTGATTTGTTTTCTGCTTGTGGGGATGTTAATAAAACCATGTACATGTGATGTATTTTGAGAATGTCATAACAGTAGATTTTTGTAGCTGACAAAATCAAATATAGTAGTACAGCTTTTGAAGCTGGCTTGGATGTTTTTAGGATGTGAATGTGAATAGTTAAGTAACAGCAGGCATTGTTAGTGGCTTGAATGTGAAATAAATGGGTATGGAAATCTATTTTGTACAACTCTTGATTGAGGACCTCAGATGATTAAAAGTGATGCTGTAGTCCATTAAATAGACTCCTGTCTGTGGACATGGACAACCAGTAAGGCCTTGAAATACATTCTTCCCTATATCACAGACATTTTGGTAAATTTGTAAAGACAAAGACACTTTTTTCATTCTGGTCTTGATCTGCAGACAAAAAAACAATATATAAAAATAAAACATACATTTACAAATGGAATGCTGATGAGGTTTGAAGCAGTACATTTTACAGTAAGATGACTACTCTGTCAGCAACAAGTTCAAAGCCCCCCTCTCTTTAGTATGTCACTGTTACGCTCCATGTTTGCTGAACCAAGCCTGCTGACTCAATGACACACAAAGCATCTGACGCCCATTTTTTCCTTGTCCATGAGGAAGGAGAGGCTCCCTTCCCCCTCTTTGTCCCTTAATCATACCCCGTCTCTGTCGTAATCCCACAGGCTGTGTGTGAGGCAAAATAAGGGTTTCACTTGCTCTGCGACTCTCAGCTTGTGAGAGACAGAAAGTTATTGGATTGGCCCCCCTCTCTCTCTCCTCTAAAAAGGCTGCCTGGTGTCATGGCTGCTCCAAGGTGACTTTGTCCCTGTGTTGACTGAAAGGCTGGGAGAGAATAGTGCTATTTCAATTGATTGCAGTTTTACGATGGAATGTAATTGTATGATATAACTAGAGAGGGTACAATTTATGTGGATATTGTGGGGTGGGGTGTGCTATGGGTCAGATTTTAACTTCAATTTTAAAACTGATATTTCTGTATATTTTACATTTACATTTAGTCATTTAGCAGACGCTCTTATCCAGAGCGACTTACAGTAAGTACAGGGACATTCTTCCCCGAGGCAAGTAGGGTGAAGTGACTTGCCCAAGGACACAACGTCATTTGGCACGGCTGGGAATCGAACTGGCAACCTTCAGATTACTAGCCCGACTCCCTCACCGCTCAGCCATCTGACTCCCTGTTCTGAGTACTTATATGTCATGTTATTGCCTTGTTCTGAGTACTTATATGTCATGTTATTCCAATTTGCTTTGCGTTGTCTTGTCCTTAGAATTTCAATGCCCAGTCTGACCCTGTGTTGGTCTGTGCATCTGACAATAAAAGACTTGAACTTGAAACTCTGTTTCGTTTTTATTATGTACACCCATACGTAATTGAAAATTACAATAAAATACACTTGCACATTGCCTTACATTGAGGAATGTTGGCAGTGAAACCAAATTGCACACAATACTGAGGCAACGCAATCGCAGCGCAAGGGAAGTTCACAAAGCTCCAAGCCAGACAGCCTGATATTACTGCATTTATTTGTCTCTGCAACCATTTTTATATCATACAGTATTGCAATTGTGACCACCAACTTCATACTAATGTATAACCAACAATGTATTTGATAGTAGCTTGCATGAGCATCCTTAGACCTACTTTACTTCTGTATTAGCTAGTTGTTACAATTGTTATCATAATTTCCCATCGGAGATTCAAGCCAGCAGACTTTAATTTTGGAAACCAGACGCTGATTGAGCCAAACCAGGCGTTCATTTCGTGTAGTTTGCTAGACACGTCTCAAAAATGAAGACAAAATTTACCTGTGTAAATGGCAACGTGTCACGTGACACGTTAAAGCACGCGTTTATTTAGACGCGTGTTTTGAACGTGTTGTAAGGCTGGGTGTCAAACCTGCCCCCACCTCTCATATGCTAAAGTCTGGAGTTTCTGGACGGTCTCAACTTGATGGCCCTCACACCCCATTCAAGATTTGGTCTGATTGGTTGGTCTTGTGTATAAAGGGAATTGTAATGCATTGTTCTGTGGATTCTTCAGCTCCTGAGACTTTCTCCTCAGTTCTGCTTTGTCCTACTGTCCTACTCCTTGCTCACCTCTTGCTTTCTCTCTGATTTACAATGATCATGGTAGAGTAGGTAAGATTTAAAGCTTTCATATTGTAACATGTTTGCCTTGTAATTGATTTCATTCATTTGCAATGTTATTAAATGCGTATTTCATTTAACCGTACTCTGACCATTCTTGCTCTGATTTAACCCATAGAGTCAAATACCTGGAATTCTATTTGTATTCACATTATTTGGTTCATGCTAATACACTGTTCAGTTTCCCATCTTCCTTTAAACCATAGGGGAATTCGTTTTGGTTGTTTGGCCAATATTTAACCCCCTACAGTTTTGGTGACCCCGACTACGTGATATGTTTCGAGCAATTCAGTTACAGTTTGGTATACCGGCGTTTCAAACCATGGTGCGGTGAATAGCATTTACAAATGTACATTAATTGTGTTGTGCCTGGTTCTGTTGGTAGAAGCCTATTACTAGTTTCTGATATTAGCTCCTGCATGAAAAGAACAAAAAATGGAATGGGAAACTGAAGTTAACAAATTACTTAACCCTTGTGCTGCCTTCGGGTCACATGACCCAAAGGTTCATAACGAACCATCGTTGTGTTTACCCAATTTTACCCAATACAAAAACAAATAAAATAATTTTATTTTGACCATCGCAATGTGGGGGGTCTGAGACAGCCCAATGGTTAAAAGAAAATGCTTCACTTTGTTTTTGTATGCAGTAAAGTTGTCGCAATACGACGGTGGGTCACAATGACTGATGGGTCAGAATGACCCGAAGATAACACAAGGGTTAACCTATGGGAAGAAGTTAGCGTTAACCGAACGTTATCTGAATTGAGCAAGAAAGACAAGAACGGTCTTAAAACTGATTTTACGCTGGGAGAAATAATTGAACATTGGCGAACTGTAGGAGTCCATAAAAAGAAAGCAGAAAAGAAACAAACATTCAAGATTAGTGTACATTTAATTGGCAAATGTCTTCTCAACTCTGTCCTCAAAGCAGCGACCCCTTTTTGTGCCACAAGGCAATACACCGCTAACAAAGACAGTGAAGAGACCAGCCATGCTGGCTCACATTCTACTGAGTGTTCAGACACAGACAGTGGAATTGTTGTGCAAATCCCCAAACTACGTTCTACAAAGAACCGTCGTGCTCCTGATCCGCCACGCATTGCTGACATAAAAATGGCGACAGAGGTAAAACCCAAGCCCCAGCAGCCCCCTCATATACAGTGTAACTTCTGTAAAAGACAAGGACACACCGAAATGCGATGTTGGGATCTTGGTAGAAATATGCCTATTCAACCCACACGCTTGTTTTATGCTAACAACAAAGTTAGATTTTGTCATGCTTGTCTAAGAAGTGGTCACACTGAGTCCAAATGTTGGGATCTGGGAAAGGGTAGGCCTCCCCCATTGTTCATGCAGCATAAGCTGAGCCTTTATCAAGACAAACAAACCTTGAACTTTTTAACGTGATTACATGCAATTCCAACTATCTTTTACATTACTTAATTCAGGTCCAAATTGTGATATTGCTTCATTCCTACTGTATTACCCCTGTGTTTAGTCTTTGTTGTAGTTCAAAGATTCGTTGGGGACAGTTTATTTGTTGCTGCTCCAGTTACATTTAGTCATTTAGCAGCAGACGCTCTTATCCAGAGCGACTTACAGTAAGTACAGGGACATTCCACCGAGGCAAGTAGGGTGAAGTGTCTTTCCCAAGGACACAACCGTCAGTTGGCATGACCGGGAATCAAACTGGCAACCTTCGGATTACTAGCCCGATTCCCTCACCGCTCAGCCAACTGACTCCCAGTTCCTTTAGCTGCATATGCATAGTGCATATGGTTTGTCCATCCATGAGTTTTGTGTGGATGAGTATTGGGTATTGTGGATCAGTATGTACCTTTGTGTGTTTTATAGAGTTGGTGGTAAATGTTCTAGGTTTTAGCTAAACTCACAATGGTTCCTGACCTGTAAATGTAGATTGGTATAACTTGTATTTTATTTTATTATTGCTGTGTAATTTATGTTTTGTTTATTTTGGACCCAAGAACACTGTTTTGCTTTAATTGTCATTTTCATCTATGCTAGATGATATGTTTGTGTAACTCTCATCTATCAAAAGGGAGGACTGTTCACCTATTTTTTCCATTTGAGTTTTAGGACACTGTCTCACTACTTTCCATTTGTATCCAATCCGACTCTCTCAGACCCCAGACCACTCCAAACGTCACTCCAAACTTTACAATTTTCATTGTTAACCAAGTGCTGTGCTCCAATTGTGTTCTGCTGTAACAGGACAATAACTTAAGTAGCAGGAATATGCTAACCAAGGGCACGTCTGCATGCCAATACAAAGGTTCTTCCAAGTGATCCTCTGAGCAATAGCCATGATCCAAAAGTGATCCTCTGAGCAAACAGCCATGACCATTAGAATCTCAATGCTGACCTGTCTGCAATCAAGTTCCTTCTTCCTATGGGTGCAGGTTATCACACGATGAACACTGCAGCTTTTGCCTGTGCTTTTGTGTCCAAGAGGGAGGATTGTAAGGCTGGGTGTCAAACCTGCCCCCACCTGTCATATGCTAAAGTCTGGAGTTTCTGGACGGTCTCAACTTGATGGCCCTCACACCCCATTCAAGATTTGGTCTGATTGGTTGGTCTTGTGTATAAAGGGAATTGTAATGCATTGTTCTGTGGATTCTTCATCTCCTGAGACTTTCTCCTCAGTTCTGCTTTGTCCTACTGTCCTACTCCTTGCTCACCTCTTGCTTTCTCTCTGATTTACAATGATCATGGTAGAGTAGGTAAGATTTAAAGCTTTCATATTGTAACATGTTTGCCTTGTAATTGATTTCATTCATTTGCAATGTTATTAAATGCGTATTTCATTTAACCGTACTTTGACCATTCTTGCTCTGATTTAACCCATAGAGTCAAATACCTGGAATTCTATTTGTATTGGCATTATTTGGTTCATGCTAATACACTGTTCAGTTTCCCATTTTCCTTTAAACTATAGGGGAATTCGTTTTGGTTGTTTGGCCAATATTTACCCCCCCACAGTGTCACGTGACACAGTTCAATTTGAGGCGAAAAAGACGTCGTCTTTGTATGCAAAGTCGGCGTTAATTACGCATGGTTGACACACGGGGCGTCTTAATACTTGCCCACTAGGCCTTCTATATGAAGCTGGGAAAACACGTCTCTGACTCCTGGTCCATCAGCACTGGATCCCCAACACCAACAGCTACACCTCCAGTCACCAGTCTGTCAAACTCCTGAAGTTTGCGGATGACACCACCCTCATTGAGTAGCATGTACCTGCAGAGTCGGAGACCCCGGAGAGCCGGAGAGCTGCAGTTTCAGGACCGCAGTTCTAGGACCCTCGTTTTATCTGACAGCGCCACGTAGCGAATTGGATAAACATGGACCGGAACAAGATAATCAATATTTTCCTGCAGTAGTGAATATTGTAGGATTACGGCTCAGAACAAGATGGACTAGAATCAGAGTGTAAGTAGCTAATGTGAATCGCGTATGGTTATGTATAAAACAATTCTGGTGTCTTGAATTGGACAATAAAGTTAACGTTAGCTAGCTAACTTCAACGTTGCTGTCGAAATAATTTCACGACACCGGAGTGGTTTTCAACATAGATATATATAAAGTAGGGATGGGAAGATTCACCGATTCGCATCGATGCATCGGCATAAAAGCTCACGATGCGATGGCCCCGATCAAAAAAGTGTGCACCGGATACAATGTGGGATGAATCGCGATGCATCGTTTCTAACATTTTTGCATCGGTATAATCCGATGTATTTATATAGAATCGTGTGTAGTCGAACACCATTTAGTATTTAGAAATGTGACCAATGATTTGTGACCAATAATTTTATATTTAGATAGATTCCTTCTCTCGCGCTCTCATCTCCACTGCTGTCAGTGGCCGATTCTCGTCAAGTAGTGATGGGCAAATCGAGGCTTTTCGAAACACCGATTCAATTGAAACATTGGAGTCGGGGCCTTTGAAACGCTCGAAACCTTTACTCAACAGCGACATCTGCTGGCAGCTACGAGTATCATTTTATACCCCGACACGTCAGTCTTTTGGCAAGTACGAGACAGGTTTCGTTCAAGATCACGTCACAAAACGTTTCGAAACACTTTGACACGTGACCGGAAGTGTGTTTAAAACCCGTCTCGAAACGTTGTTCCGATGCAGAGTGTTGAATGTGTCGGGACAGTATCGACACCGCAGTACCGAGCAGACCATCACTATCGTCAAGTCTCTCGGCCAAGTTTCGCGCGAGTTGGAGGCGTGTTCGGGCGAGTGTTATCATGGCGAATTACACGTTCCTACAAATTGCAATAATTCCAAGGTTTGGCAACACTTCGGATTTTACAAGAAATATGGGCAATTTGACAAGACCCATGCAATTGGCAAGATATGTCGTGCTGCTATAAAGTACACAAGGAGCACGGCTAATTTGGGTAGTCACCTGAAGAGGCTACATGGTATTTGTGTGGAGACGTCTGCCTCCCCCTCGGATTCAGCTATGGCTACAGTCAGTGGCTAGCTCCACCGATACCCCTAGCAAGAATAGGAAGCTATTCTCCGAGAAACAAATCCCTGTTGTGTACAACAAAGTAAGACGAGAGATAGCTGAGTCATTGAGAAAAACCTTAAAGTAGGACGTACCTACCTCCCGGAAATGAGTCTCTGCAAGTTGGGATGTCTGCTTACGGCGGAGTCTAGAACGTCCGCACATGGCGGCCATCTTGCTACAGTCAAGTCGCTCACCCATAACATTGTGTTGTATATGTGCTTTTTAAATGACCATAGCTTGCTCAATTTTCAACCGATTTCGAAACGGTTTGGTTGGTTATCAACGTCAGAGATGTCGTTATGCCACTGCATACTTCTATTCTTAAAAAAAAAAAAAAAAACATAATTATTCATAAGCATACATGTAGCACCAACACAATGTTATGGGTGAACGAGTTGACTGTAGCAAGATGGCCGCCATGTGCGGACGTTCGACTCCGTTGGCCGGCAACGAGGACGAGACATCTACCCTTTATATATATCTATGGTTTTCAACGTCAAACAAACAAATTGATTAGCAAACATTCAGTAGTTATAGCTAGGGATGGGAAAACGATGCCTTGTGAAGCTTTGGTGGTTTCTTCCGGATTGTGCCGAACCAAAGAGCCGAACTATTGGCGCATTGAAATTGGAGAGCACAGTGACATCTAGTGGTCAGCTAAAATCATAGCAGCCATCTCAACTGAATGAGATGTACCAGTAGTTTCTGACGGTACTTCGCCTGTTAATTATTCAATGTCTTCATTTTTGTAAGGCTACGTGGTGGTCTAATATTCGTGTTCATTCATTAAAACCATACATGTGTATTTGAGAACTGTGTAATTTTCATACAATAAATATGTTTTACTGTGATGTTCAACTAGTCTACACCACACTTTGTAATGTTCAGCAAACAGTAAGGCGGTAGAATGCTTAAGTGTATGGAAGTATTAAATGACCGCTGATACAGAGTAGTAGCCTACACGACCACTCTGCTTATATAGCTGTCTCTTTCCTTACATTTGTGATATGTATTGTGAATCAGGGGAATACTTGTGGGGACAGTGGGGATGTGCTTGTGCAATATGAAAAGGCAGTGTACCATAACGGGGTTCGGGGGAATGTGTTTGTGCAACAGTCTGATTTGAGAACATTTATAAGTTCTTATTCAGGAACAGGATTTGTTCGACTGTACTGGGTTTCAGGCGGCTTCTCCTCTGGCTCACAATTTCTCCAGCCTTGGAGAAGATCCTCTCACAAGGCACTGAGGATGCTGGTGTGCACAGAAACTGCATGGCCACTTTAAATAACTGAGGGTAAAGGGCCTTGCGTGTGACCCAGTAGTCCAGAGGGTCCTCCGTCCTGGCCACATTTGGGGGATAACATATCAAAATGTTCCCATACTCTTGATCGCTTTCTTCCTCCGGTAGCATCCATATCGTCTTCTACTTTCTGCTCTTCTGCTAATATAACCTACTTCTCTTCTGCTGATGAACTATACTATTCTGCTAATGTAACCTACTTCTCGTCTGCTAATGATAATTCTCTAATCGTCTTCTAATAATAACTATGTACTCTACTAATGACTGTTTGCGCTTCTGCCAATGTAGTGTTCGCCTCCTATTAAGACGACAAGCACTGGTTTCTTTCCCTCTTTTAAGGTTTAGAAGTGCGCCACAACTTTGAACCAGTTCGTGACGTCTGAAGCATTGAACGTCATCAATCACGTGGCATCGTCATTTGACACAAGCTCCAAACCACTTTTTCGAAACTGTGCGTATTGGTTTTGCGACACAAGCATCGATGGTGCCATATGTCCCATCCCTAGTTATAGCACTAGCTAGCTACACACATAGCTTGCTTCAAAACGAACTGTAAATTGTTACTCTTTGTTTATTGAAACAGTGGGACGTAGCTTATGTGAATCAAGTATCGTTCAACATATTTAAGTTAGCTAAACGTTTAAAACAATTCTGGTACAATTATCTGTTCACGTATGATAATTCTATGGAAATTTAATGAAATACGAGCTTTTAGACTATTTGTTTTGTTATATTGAAACCATAGTGCGATTTTGGCAAGCCCATCTACTGTAGGTGTGTTATATGATAAAGCCAGCACATTAATAAAACTTAAAAAAATGATAAAAAGCAAGTGGATTTGATCTGTCAGCTAAATGAAATCTGCAGCCTACTGTCCTAAAAATTAACCATATCATTTTTGTAGGCCTTCATATACGGCCTGAGTATGCTGAGGAATCTGTCCCTGCAGGATGCAGAAAAGGTCTTCATCTCTGGACCAGTTTATCATTGGCGGTAAGTAGAGAATGTACATTTTCTGCGCAACGCCATACAACTTTATCATCTACTATTAATACTTTTATTATCGATCACTTTGTTAGTGTAACTGATATTTATGCTTACCTAGAAGTAATATTGTCTGTAATATTTCAGTGAAGTGGAGGAGTTTGATAGGGGGATATCTAAACAATTGCGCACAGAAGGGAGACCATTCAACTAGTAGTGCTGTTACAGACTTCACAATCTGGGATTTGAATATTGAAGGGTCAGGAAAAGTCAAATATCCATAATGTTTTTTTATATTTGTTTTCTTGCTTCTGTCTCTCATTGAAGGATGAAGTTGTATGGAGGTCGATATGGAGGTCTAGATGGAGTGATATGGAGGGGGGATGGAGTGATATGGAGGGGTGATTGTCATTGTTTGACAATTGTTCAAAATAAACAATCAATCTTGAATCTGCCCTGAGAGTCAACCTTGTGTCTTGCCTCTCTAACATTACACATTTGTGGTTGAGATTGAGCGACTCCAACAGCCATAGCAAATAGAATAGAATATAACTTCACTTTTCCAGAACTTTGTGGTGTCAGACACCAAAATGTAGCATGCACGTGCAGTATTTACAGGTATAAAGAAAGATGATGTGATCCACTGACGTGGTCAATGTTTTGAGTCATGTCCAATACAAAACATAATCTAGCATGCCCATTCACACCAAAGGAAGCATCCTCATGCAGCCCATCCATCCACCAAAAGAAAAGTTTTTTTTGTGATGATGACAGGAAATAAAATAAAGTATAACAGATTAGAGTTAAACTTGTATTTCCTCAGATAACTTTGATATTTATGTATAATAGAGCATAGAATAAAATAATGAAATGAATCACAGAATATTGCATAAGTATATTGACAGAACCCTGTGTGTGTGAGGAATTTAATTATCTGCAGTATGAATCAAGGATTCACTCATGTTTAGTAGTTGTATTCCCAACAGATGTGGTTACATTCTGTTAAAGGCACTAGAGATATTCCACAAACACAAGCCTAGCATGTGCTTGTAGTTTTTCCAGATTGGAGTGTATTATAGTGTATTATAGCAAAGTAAGGGCAGCATCATCGAGACTTCTACACTTCATGTAGGCAAACTGGAGTTGATCTGCCAGGTTCTGGACTGTCTCTTGTAGTTACAAAAGTATCAGACATTCAAAACTCTTCATCACCACTGATGTAAGAGCTACAGGTTGGAAGTCATTGGGAAGTCTGGGTCTGCTCTTCTTTGGAACAAGGCAGATGGCAGAGGTCTTCCACAGAGCTGGAGCTGTGTGTTCCTCCAAGGACCAGTTGAACAGTTCACAGAAGACAGGGCCAGTTGTTTGTAGCAGGTCTCTTGTTATTACTGATGTTATCAAGACATAATGCTTTGTTGACTTTGACTCTTTGGTGAAGTTAAGCCCATCAAAACAACTCTATAACGAGTTCAGAGTATCTGCAAATGCCACAATCCTTAAGGTTCATGTTGCAGGGTGTACATTGGTTCTCTGTAGTCCCAGAAAACGTTTTAAGGCCACTCCAGGCATCACACATCTGTCCACATTGATATATTTTCCACTTTTTCTTTAGGCTATTTTAGCTTCCTTAATTTGCTTACTTCATTTTATCAAATTACACTGGATCTTGACACCTATGGAAGATATACATATGCCAGAGTTTTCCTTGTTTCTTTCCTCTCGCAAACCATTCAAATATCTTGTTGCGATCTAGTGACACTGCCATTCGTGATCCAATTCGCTAGGTGGCACTGTCAGATAAAACGAGGGTCCTAGAACTGCGGTCCTAGAACTGCGGTCCTAGAACTGCGGTCCTGAAACTGCGGTCCTGAAACTGCAGCTCTCCGGGCTCTCCGGCACTGCAGGTTCATACTATTGCCCTCATTGGGCTCATCTCTGGTGGGGATGAGTCTGACTACAGGTGGGAAGTTGACAACATGGTGAGCTTGTGCAACCAGAACAACTTGGAGGTAAATTACAGTGAATATGGTTGTGGACATCAGGAAGAACACAGCCCCACTCAGCCCCATCACCATATGCAGCTCCCCAGTCAACACTTTGGAGTCCTTCCGCTTCCTGGGCACTATCCTCTCCCAGGACCTCAAGTGGGAACTGAACATCAGCTCCCTCACCAAGAAAGCAGAGGATGTACTTCCTGTGGCAGCTGAAGAAGTTCAACCTGCCAAAGACAATGATGGTGCACTTCTACGCCATCATTGAGTCCATCCTCACCTCCTCCATCAACATCTGGTACACTGCTGCCACTGCCAAGGACAAGAGCAGACTGCAGCATGTCATCCGCGCTGCCTAGAAGATGGCTGCCATCTCTCAAAGACCTGCACACCTCTAGGTCCCGAAGTGAGCAAGAAAGATTGTGTCCGACTCCTCCCACCCTGGACACACACTGTTCCAGCCACTCCCCTCCGGCAGGAGGCTGCGGTCCATCAGGACCAAAACCTCACACCATAAGAACAGTTTCTTTCCATCCACAGCTGGCCTCATCAACAAAGCTAAGGACTCCCAACTGTCATCTTACTGTTTTTATTATTTTATATCTTATTTTACATGTTATATTTAATATTTTACATTGTATAGTATTGTTTTGAATTATTTCGACTGTTGTACATTTTTACTTTTTATATTTAAGATTCTTATATGGTTTATCGTATGCACCTTCCTGCCACAGTAAATTCCTGGTTTGTGTAAAATTACTTGCCGAATAAAGCTGATTCTGATTCTGATGTCCTTGCCATTGTTACACACACATACTGTAGCATTACAGCAGGATTATAGACAGATTTAACTGCCGACTCTCCAAATCTGTTTTTGTTCCACTATTGCAATATGGCTACTGATGTTGGCCTGAGCATTACTTGTTTTTATTGGTAAATATAAAAGTAAAAATGTAGTATTATACATGATCTTTTCTAGTAAATATCAGTATACCCCCCAAAAATGTGTCTCAAAAGAAAAAAAGCCCATATCATTGCACATAATAGTGTAATGGAGGCTAAGTATGTTCTTCGGTAGACTGATCAACAGAGTACTCTGTTCCGTGCTTTGATATTCGAATAAAGAATTTTTATCAATCCGGCAGTCATATCAATCCAGGTATACAGTGTCGTCGGAAGACTTCCTTTACAAATCCTAATGAGAAAGCCTCTCACACATCACACATTTGATCTCATTTGTGTAATATAAAAACTTAAAATAAAGTAAAGTAGTACAAACGTATGTGCATTCAGCAATTGAGGGAACAGAGGGAGTACAGAGGTGATGGGTTTTAAAAGTAACTTTAAACTAGGCTTTACCTCTTTCAATTTAACTAATACCTTTATCAAATAAAGTTTTGTAACAACACCTACAATGGATCTTAGAAGTCTTCTTTACCCCTTTAAGTTTTGACTTGTTCTCAGAATGTGTGGGAATGAGAATGTCAAGAGCGGGAACATCTCATCTCTCTGATGTGTTTTGAGAAACTATGGGGAGAGGCTAGGGGAGAGTATTCTATGAAAGATTTCAGTTCACTTCACAAATTTGAGAGCAAGACACACACAAAACACTAGGGGGAAGTATATAACAGTCTTATTTAGATTAAACATGAATTCCTGTGTTGCATACAGTATTTGTTAGAAGAAAATATAATATGAAATCATAGATGTCAATGCTATCAAATTCACATTAGAGGTGCTTTCCAAGTTAATTGCACATCCATTCAATTGTTAGCAGACATGGTTTGGCTTCCTAAAATGACGTTGTTGGTTACTGGAAATAGTTACTGTAGCCATGATTAACACCTTTTTTTTCTACCATAAGAAAAAAACATAATCTAATTCAATTGTAGCAGATAACAATTACAAAGCTGCCCTTCAAAACTTCCAAACCCAGGCCTCAATCTTCATCTTAGGACTCAAAAACATGTTCTATGCACACCTCCTGAATCCAACACTATTACTTTTCCATCAGTGCCATAGACAAGTAAGCAATGGTGTGGTGAGGTAGTAGTACAACTGAAGAGTGGAGGTTAATAATAAAACTCAGTTTTATTTGTACTTATATATGACTGTGGTCAAGACAGACCCTCTTGGCATATGCTCTACTGCGATGACACAAACTATACAATGTGAACCTATTATTAAGCAGACCAAGCATCAAAGCTGTCTTTAGTTTCTATGGAAAGTGTTCAGTGGTGCATTTAAGCTTGCCAAACCAAGATACGGTCAGCGCCATGTAAAGCGCCACGGTAAACATATACGTTTTAAATGGAAAAAAATAGAAAATGTAGAAAATGTACAACAGAATCTAAATAATTCTAACCACTACTATACAATGTAAAAAGTAATAATATAAGATACAAAAAAGAGTGCACTGTGATTGGTGCATTGTGCAATGTGCAATAAAGTGACAGGTGGACTTTATTACAGTGTTAGTGGCAGTTGGGAGTTCTGGGACTTGTTGATGAGGCAGGGTTCAGATAATCGTAATGTCTATGTTAATAATAGGTTGAAGTAAGCAAAAAATGGGGTGCCAGTTTTCCCAATTCAGATTTGTTTCAAACTAAAAAGTTTTTATAGAAAAGCTAGTATTTTGAACCAGGTTTGAGGACAGAAAAAAATTGAGGGAAGAGAGTTTGGGATATTTTGACTGGAGTGATCAGAATGAAATCACCGGAAGAAGCCGATGGTGCCAAAATGGAAATGCAATACCACCAAGATCCCCCGGGGCCTTTGCTTCAAGCCGAGGAGCGAGGTGTGGTGGAAACATTTTGACTGTCTTTTGCACTGTGGTAGCCTATAGTGTTATGATAAATTGTTGTCCTCTTAAAGATAGTGATGTCACGCTCGAAGCCGTGCTCACGAAGCGGTATCGACCTTTCGAAGCAATGGGTACCGATACATTTTGACTAAAATGACTAATACAAACGTGTCAAGCGTGGCTTCAAATGGCAAAAAACACATGATCACCTGTCGAAGCTTTAGACATCACACTAGCAGTTGACAGTAGGTGTGTTCGACTTCATGCAGCGCCGGCGGCGCCGACAGCCGTCTGCAGGCGACGCCGGCGCTGCATGAAGTCAAACGCACCTAAAGTCGTGGTACAGCAGGGGTGGGCAATTTGTTTTTACAAAGGGCCACATTAGAAACCTGAAATGTGTTCTGCATCAGCGATAACTTGAACTTAATTCTTCTCATCATTAATTTTCTCCCATTGTAAAAAGCAATTGATTAGCTGCTACTGGTTATCGGAAGAATAAGGATATTCTCTAAATATTTATAAATATATGAAATTGTGGTGTAGGTCAAATAGGAAAAGACTACAGAAGAAATGAACAGTGAAAACAAAAACAATCATTACATCAGTGTTTCATTTTATTTGTAACTAGTTAATCTTCACAAACACTGAAAAGTTGTTTTGCAGTAGGCTATGTTAATGAAATTTATCAACTTTATACAAAAAGCAATACATGCTTTTTTCAGTTCATTTTGTTCAGTGAGAGAAATTCAGTGGGCTTGAACAAGTGCATCGAAATCTGGCTGAATGTCTGAAGTGGATATGCGAAGGACAGCTGAGGTGATCATCAGGGTCTGCAGATTAACTAGCAAACCATCAGCGGCCCGCTCCCACTGAATCAGTCAAATTCTTGTCCGCGTGTTCAGTCCCTTAGTGCCCATTCAAATTGTAATCCTTCAACACATCGACCTGTTCTCCACAAACTAAGAACACAGCTTTGCCTTTGACTTCAGTAAACAGATACGAAGTCCATGTCTTATTAAAAACTCTACATTTAATTTTTTATTTATCTTACGCGGGCCGGATTGGGACAGCCCGTGGGCCGGTTGTGGCCCGCGGGCCGTACAATGCCCAGGTCTGTGCTATAGTCTAATACAGGGGTCTCCAACCCTGTCCCTGGAGAGCTACCATCCAGACTGTTTTCACTTCAACCTCAATTCAGCACACCGGATTCTACTAATTAGCTGGATGATGAGCTGAATGAGGCTACATTATTCGCAGTTGAAGTGAAAACCTACAGGATGGTAAGCTCTCCAGGACCGGAGTTGGAGACCCCTGGAATAGGATCCGAGACAAACAGCGTTTTCTTCAAATGCTTAAAGGCCGAATTATACTACTCCGTTTTCACGGACACAGACACAGGGAACGCCATCTCTGATGGGGAATGCCCTCTCCGACCCCTCTCCGTGCCCCTTGGAGAGCTCTACGTGCACCTCCTTAAAGGCCGAAATATGCTTTTTCCTGACTCTCCGTCCGTCCGTCATTTTACGGATACCCCTTGGCCGTGATTGGTCCGTATTAAGAACCGCTTGCGTCAGTGGCGGGGGCGGGGTTGCCGTGACCAACAAGACGAACAGAATCCTTTGACCGCCATTGCTGTAAGTTTACAATTCATATTTCAGCTAAACAGTACATGTAAATCAGCATCTGGGAGTCAGGTGGCTGAGCGGTGAGGGAGTCGGGCTAGTAATCCGAAGGTTGCCAGTTCGATTCCCGGTCATGCCAACTGACGTTGTGTCCTTGGGCAAGGCACTTCACCCTACTTGCCTCGGGGGAATGTCCCTGTACTTACTGTAAGTCGCTCTGGATAAGAGCGTCTGCTAAATAACTAAATGTAATGTGAATTAAAATGTGACGAGATATAGGCAGTGTAGTTGCTGAAAATGTGCTTATTTTATTGATGAAACGGCTAATTTGTAAATTTGCTCTGACTTTTCGATAAACTAGCTAGCAACGCAGTGCAGCGCCACCTACTCTTCTGGCAGTGAATTGTTTTCAGGACCCACAGCCTCCGGAGTACTATAAATTCAACGAATCCGTCCGACTCCGTCCGTCTGTCTGTCCGTAACGGAGTCAGAGTAGTATAATTCGGCCTTTAGACTTTAGACACAAGCACATATCTCTCTCTAGTTTACAAAATGTAGCCTTCATATGGGGCCATTCCTTTCCCAGTTGCACAAGCATGTCCCAAAACTTTAGTCCCTGGTACGGTGTTCATTTTAGGACATCCTCAGATCTCAGACTCAAGTGTCAGACTCAAACGAAAAGGCGTCAGGTCTCAGACCAAAAGTCGTCAGACTCAGTCAAAAAGGCTTCAGTCTCAGAAAAACCTCTGTCAGTCTCAGACAAAACGCCGTCAAACTAAACTGCATCAGAAAAACCTCTGTCAATGTCAAACCAAACGCCGTCAAACCAAACGCCGTCAAACCAAACGCCGTCAAACCAAACGCCGTCAGAAAAACCTCTGGCATTCTCAGACAAAACTTTGTCCGAAAAAAGGTTGTCAGAGCTAGATGAGGGAGCTGTTGACTAGCTTTCTGAATTAGCGAAAGTAGATTTTACAGTGAATACCGCTGTGGTGTTGTTTCTGTGAACTGGTACAGCAAGAAAACGTATTTTAGATATAATACGAAATAGTTGTTTTCTGCAAATTAGTTCACTCGTGTAAAGTAAACCCATGTTTAGTCCTCCGGTTGCCATGGATACTACAAACAAACTCCATGCATACCATGTCCTAAAACATTTTGTCTGAGACTGACAGGGGTTTTTCTGACGATGTTTGGTTTGACGCTGTTTGGTTTGACGTTGTTTGGTTTGACGGCGTTTGGTTTGACGGCGTTTGGTTTGACGGTGTTTTGTCTGAGACTGACAGGTTTTTCTGAGACTGAAGCCGTTTCGCCTGAGTCTGACGACTTTTGGTCTGAGACCTGACGCCTTTTCGTTTGAGTCTGACACTTGAGTCTGAGCTCTGAGGATGTCCTAAAATTAACACCGTACCCTGGTTTACAATATCAATAATAATGTATTAATTTAGCTAATACTTCCTCTAAAGTGAGGTTAGAGGAAAGAATTTATCACACAATCCATTATCCACAATTGCTCTTATCACTAAGCCATAGGACTCAACCTAGTTGAAAATGTGAATAATGCTACCAGAACCTAAAAATAAACGCCATGAATGTAGAATAGCAAAGACGTAACAAAAGTCTGACGAGTGCCCATGGCCGCACCTGGAGGAATTGTTCACATAGGCTACAAAGGGAGGTGTCAGGGTTTGAGGGGTGACCTAGTGGTCACTGTGTTTCATGGCAGCTTTTTCCTTCTCCCCACCCTGTTGTGCGCTGATTACACCCCTTTTAAATACCCTCTGTTTTCCCTCCTTCTTTGCCGAAGAGTTTTCTGATGTATGAGACCAGATCCATATCTTTTGTTCCAGCCACGTTGAGCCGCTGCCCTAACCTTCCCTGGACACACTGGACTGCCTTCCCGATCTCGGACCCTGCCTTCTTGACTTCGGATCACCCCTTTTTTGAGTTACCTTCTACGGCTTGCTTCTGTTTTGTTTCCAGAGCTTTGCTTGTAAGATTTCAGTTGTCCTTTAATAAACTTTCCATTCCGAACTCCGCTTTTGGGTCCTCCTTGCAGCCAGCCGTGACAGGAGGAAAGGTGACAGCGAGCTAATCAGTGTGCGAATTACGGGGGGGTCTGGGGGGGGGTCTGACCCCCCCGATTAAGGCTCGGACCCCCCTAAAAGAGGTAAAAACCACAGGTCGGGGGGGTCGATACATTTATATATCGTTCTTACCTGTAATCGTAAATATTACAATGTATTTACCATATTCATTCAGTAACAGGTTGGTGATACACAGAAATGTTGACTTTATGGCAGGAAATATCACACACAGTATTACACTGACTGCCATCTATTCAAAATTTACTCAATAAACACAGCGCGAGTGACAAGTGCCCAATACAACTCAAGAAACAGCGCGAGTGACCAGGAAGTGTGCTGGTTCAATCACCTCAGTGTAGCTACTTAGCGGTACGTTCTGCGTCGTGAGAAAGTTCAAGAAAGGCAAGTTATTTAATACCCCCCAAAAATCTGTCACAAATGTATTTGTAATGGCAATTAGCTGTATAATATTCACACAAATTTTTATGATAGACACATGGTTAACCACCCACCAACTTACATTTAGTCATTTAGCAGACGCTCTTATCCAGAGCGACTTACAGTAAGTACAGGGACATTCTCCCCGAGGCAAGTAGGGTGAAGTGCCTTGCCCAAGGACACAATCATTTGGCACGGCCGGGAATCGAACCAACAACCTTCTGTTTCATAGCCCGACTCCCTAACCGCTCAGCCATCTGACCCCCTCAACTTAAAAGATAGCTATCGCTAGCTCTGTATCAAGCAAGATAGCTTAATTTATCTGTGTCATTGCTTGTCAGAATCTGGAGATATTTCCAACTACCGTATTTTGTGATGAACAGTCAGATATGTTCCTCTGGCAGTTTTGTAAAGATCACATTTTTTATTTCAGAAAGAAATGACTACAATAGTGTTTGTAGTTTTAGTAGTGCGTGTGTGTGCCATTGCCGTTTACTTGGTTGGGGCGGCGGCAGGGGTGAACGTTGTTCCGGAGGTGGGGGGGGGGGGGCACTGAGTTGACCCCCCGATTGTCATTGTATAATTCGCACACTGGAGCTAATGCAATGCAAACTTTGTTTGCCATCTGCTGTGATTTCGGCTTAGCTACAAGAATTCAACCTCTAATGTAAAAAAAAACTTGACCAATTAATCAATTGGTTAATTAAAAACCATAAAAAAAATCATGCAGGGTGACTGGACAGGCTGGTGAGGAAGGCGGGAGCTGTTGTCGACAATGAATTGGACTGCCTCACTACAGTGGCGGAGAGAGAAGGACCCTGAGTGGGTTGCTGACCATCTTGGACAATGACCACCACCCACTACACAGTACTCTTAACAGACAGAGGAGCACATTCAGTGGCAGACTCCTGTCACTGTCATGCTCATCGACAGGCTGAGGAAGTCCTTTGTCCCCAGGGCCATTCAGCTTTTTAATGCCACACAGAAGGGGAGGGGGAGGGAGATGGACTTCTCTGCATGAGTCTACCTCAGTCTGCCCTCCCCTGCTCATCTCATCTCAGCCCCATGCACAGGCTTTACCACTTACATATTTTGCACTATCACTTTGCTCTTTGCACTTTTCAACACACACACACACACACACACACACACACACACACACACACACACACACACACACACACACACACACTATCCACACCAGCAGCACAAGATCACTTTCCTCCTGGACACTGACACTGTCAAAATCATGCACTCTGTACAATAGGGTCAGACCCTTTCCTGTATATGGAAACACTCTGTGTGAATATGTTCTCCCTATGTGAATGTATATGTGATTTATGTATGTATGTCGGTGAGGTGTATAAGTGTATACAGTTAGGTCCATAAGTATTTGGACATTGACACAATTTTCATAATTTTGGCTCTGTATACCACCACAATGGATTTGAAATGAAACAATCAAGATGTGCTTTAAGTGCAGACTTTCAGCTTTAATTTCAGGGTATTTACATCCAAATCAGGTGAACGGTGTAGGAATTAAAATAAATTTTATATGTGCCCCCCCCCTTTTTAAGGGACCAAAAGTAATTGGACAATTGGCTGCTCAGCTGTTCCATGGCCAGGTGTATGTTATTCCCTCATAAAGGGCGTTCGTTATTTCATTGACAAGGAGCAGATAAAAGGTCTAGAGTTCATTTCAAGTATGGTATTTGTGTTTGGAATCTGTTGCTGTCAACTCTCAATATGAAGTCCAAAGAGCTGTCACCATCAGTGAAGCAAGCCATCGTTAGGCTGAAAAATCAAAACAAACCTATCAGAGAGATAGCAAAAACATTAGGTGTGGCCAAATCAACTGTTTGGTACATTCTTAAAAAGAAAGAACGCACTGGTGAGCTCAGCAACACCAAAAGACCCGGAAGACCATGGAAAACAACTGTGGTGGATGACAGAATTATTTCCCTGGTGAGGAAAAACCCCTTCTCAACTCTTCACCAGAGTAAATACAGAGGGTTCACCACAAGATGTAAGTCTGTAAGTCGCTCTGGATAAGAGTGTCTGCTAAATGACTAAATGTAAATGTAAACCATTGGTGAGTCTCAAAAACAGGAAGACCAGATTAGAGTTTGCCAAAAAACATCTAAAAGAGCCTGTACAGTTCTGGAACAACATCCTATGGACAGATGAGACCAAGATCAACTTGTACCAGAATGATGGGAAGAGAAGAGTATGGAGAAGGGAAGGAACTGCTCATGATCCAAAGCATACCACCTCATCAGTGAAGCATGGTGGAGGTAGTGTTATGGCGTGGGCATGTATGGCTGCCAATGGAACTGGTTCCCTTGTATTTATCGATGATGTGACTGCTGACAAAAGCAGTAGGATGAATTCTGAAGTGTTTTGGGCAATATTATCTGCTCAGATTCAGCCAAATGCTTCAGAACTCATAGGACGGCGCTTCACAGTGCAGATGGACAATGATCCGAAGCATACTGCGAAAGCAACCAAAGAGTTTTTTAAGGCAAAGAAGTGGAATGTTCTGCAATGGCCAAGTCAATCACCTGACCTAAATCCAATTGAGCCTGCATTTCACTTGTTAAAGACAAAACTGTGGGAAAATGCCCCAAGAACAAGCAGGAACTGAAGACAGTTGCAGTAGAGGCCTGGCAGAGCATCACCAGGGACGAAACCCAGCGTCTGGTGATGTCTATGGGTTCCAGACTTCAGGCTGTCATTGACTGCAAAGGATTTGCAACCAAGTATTAAAAGTGACAATTAGATTTATGATTATGTTAGTTTGTCCAATTTTATTTTTGGTCCCTTTAAAAAGGGGGGGGGGGTACATATAAAATGTGTTGTAATTCCTACACCGTTCACCTGATTTGGATGTAAATACCCTGAAATTAAAGCTGAAAGTCTGCACTTAAAGCACATCTTGATTGTTTCATTTCAAATCCATTGTGGTGGTATACAGAGCCAAAATGATAAATTGTGTCAATGTCCAAATACTTATGGACCTAACTGTATATGTATAAGATACTGAATGACCTAAATTTCCCTTGGGATTAATAAAGTATCCATCCATCCATCCTAAATCAATAACGATTTTTTGTTTGTTGAAAGTAACTGTTTTCTCTACGGATCTCTGTATTAAAAGGTTTTTCGAAAATTCGTTAAATATCACCAGCTAAACACCTTACTGTACTTAACACCTGTATTTTTACTTGTAATTGAGTATTATCTGAGTAATGTAACGGTACTTGTACTTAAGTAACCATTTTCTACTTTTTCCACCACTGCTATTTAGGCAGTTTTGACATCAGTAAACACACAGCAAATGTTTACTCCTCGACAGGTCTGCAAAAGACCTACGGTCTCGGTTAACAAACAAATCGTTTTAACAAATCGAGGCGACAAAGCGTTTGCAGACCTGTCGAGGAGTAAACATTTGGTTTCTTATATACTACAACAATACGTGGGAAGATCCCTAAACAAACACGTCGAATCTGGAGCTGACTTGCACTGGTGACGTCACTACATCTCCAACGCAACATATCAACAACATCTTCAATCAACGTCTTCTGTCTGCTTCAGATGCTTTTCAAAACGGGAAGCGATTGCGGGGCGTTTGTGGACCTGTGCAAAAAACATATTTGGTTGTTTTAGGCATACACATATATATGTCTATGGTTTAAGGCTTTTTTTTAAGGCTTTTTAGGCTACTTTGTTGCCGAGCAGATGCAACGTTGTTAAGGTCAATGGCTACATCTCCAAGCAACCGCTTGTTGCTAGGTCCGTAAAACGTTTATTTACCTCTGCGAACTTTCAGGAGGTATATAAACGGATTTACTAACTTTTGAGAACGTCTTCTAGACCAATAGGAACAGCGTATTGGCCCAATTATTACACTAGTATGTAAGAAATTCATTTATGTAACATATCTATACTGAAAGAAGGCTATATCCACAGGGGCGTCTTAATAGCACTTGAGACCCCTGGGCTATGGACTTTTTTTTTTTTCATTTTTTGAGCCCCCCCACACGCTAATCGCACAATCGCAAGAGTTGCTTGTATTGTTATTTACATTCCGTTGCATGGTTTAGGCTGAAATTCAGTTTTTGTGGTAAAAAGTGCCTTGTGTCAACGAAGGGAACTCAGTGCTAGTTTACGTCACAACGTCAGCACAAGTTGGCAACGACGCATAGATACAACGTGCATTGCTGTTGCACAGCAAGTATGGTGCCGTGGTGTACTAGCAGCATTATACATTTAAGCAATTCAAGACTTGCATGTACAGTAAGTAATGTCACAATAAATTATGTATTTAAACTCAAGCTTGTGTGGTGCGTCGCTGTATTCAATGCCACAGCCTAAACTTTATGTCAAAAGAAACGTAAATTTCTGGCGCATTCAAACAATCCCCTCAGTGAAGTTTGGCTAGCAACAGCAGCTAGGCTAGCTTGCTCGTAGCACAATTCAGCTTCTCCACGCAGGGCTCTAGACTGAGACCAAAAAGTCGCGTTTGAGGGCATATTTTCAGTTAGCAGATGGTACCGTTTGAATCGCGATTCCATCTGAAAAATACTGCCAGTGACAACGTTGTTAGAATAGCTTGTCTCAAAGGGGGTTCAGCTTGTTTCATATTAAATGGACCCATCTGCAACCGACACAAGCAAGCACACATTACAAATTGTACCCTCTCTAGTTTTTGTTACATTTTGTTTAGATAAGGGGGAGGGGGGGGGGGCTCCCCTGCCTCCACATACAACACCAAATGCCACTGTAGAGCAGAGTAATGACATCGCGAATACGGACGTTTATCTTCATTATTATTTTGTATTATTATTAAGAGGCCCCTGATTGGTCGAGGCCCCGGGCTTAAGGCCAGGTAAGCCCGTGCATTAAGGCGCCACTGTATATCCACTTGATATTGTCGTTCTGTTCGCTAGCCAGCTCCTTTGAAAGCAGCTGATTATCGGTTGTAAAAGTGAATTCGCACAATTTTCCTTACTACGCTTGGTTTCATTTAATTGTGAATGCCTTTATTGATCACATTAGTTCAATTGTGGTAGCCTACTGCAAAAAGGACTCCTGCAAAATATTTACTTTGCAGAGTGCCTGGGGGGTATTCGTCGTAGCTCGCTAAGCGGTTTAGCGAGCTAATTTTCAGGTTAAGATAAAAAACGCCCCTCTTTTTGGTTCGTGGAAGCAACTTTCGATAAATCACCATAGTAACATATCAATTAGCACTAACCTGCTCCAGAGCAGGCTAACGTAAGTGTAGCTGGATAAACTTGCCACACTCCCAGAAAATAACTTGGCAGCTCCCTTTTTGAGAGACCCAGTTGACCAAGGAGCTATATTTTAGTTCGATTAGCTTTCCGTACCAATAGAGTTCTTCGCGATTGCCAAGATCCTTTATTTCACACGGATGAGTTCTTGTTTGAGCGATATCGATTCGGCCGACATGGACTCATTTATTTGAAAGACCTTCTCGGGCCGTACATTGCAAATATCACACGCCGCAGCAAGCTTTATGCTTTATTATGAGCTTATGCTGCTGTATGTGAATATGTAACGCTATGTTTTACGAAATGTCTTATCTGTTGTGCCTGTGCTTTTTATATGTTTCACTGTGGGAGAGTGGGAAACGTCATATCGATTCCTTTTTATTTACATTACATTTATTCATTTAGCAGACGCTTTTATCCAAAGCGACTTCCAAGAGAGAGCTTTACAAAGTGCATAGGTCACTGATCATAACAACAAGATAGCCAAAAAACATTGCGAGTAGCCAAAACATGAAGCACACATTGTGAACAACCAAAGTAAGTGCCAAAGGGAAGAACCATAAGAGCATGTAGTTAAACAAGTCACAACCAAACAACATGAACAGCTATAAGTGCAAGTGTACCTGTGGGAAAAAGCAAGCAACAGTAATAAAACAATATATCACAGTGAGAACCAAAAATTTAAATCAGTTACCACTAACCACAAGAGCAACAAGTCTCTAAGCAAGAGTCATTGTGATCCTTGAGGAAACTAACATCGGGTCAAGCGAACCGTTCCTAAGTACCGTTGTACTCCCGGAACAAGTGCGTCTTGAGCCTTTTTTATGTCTTGACATGTGAAGACAATAAAGCTAGGCTACTTGAAACTTTAACTGTGCTTCAGACTGCATAGCCTTGAGGTTTTTTGCGTCAGGTAGGCTATAGGCTACATTTTTATACAGTATAGGCGATGCAGAAAACATTGGCAAAGCCGCAGCATGCGTTGCATAAGAAAAGTGTACTTGGCGCTTAACCAGCTGATGAATCAATTCATCATATTCCCTGGCCATGTCCCAGTCAATGACATCAAAGAGGGATTTACACATATGCCTACATGCATATACACATATATAGTACATGATATAAGCGCAGTAGCCTACTTATATCCTCATAATTGTCTATGAATTCGTATCGTAGAGTTGAGATCATTTTTTTCGCTAGCAAGATCTCATTCGATTATTAATTTCTATTAAGCCTATACCAGCAGGCACAATTAAAGAAATGTGATCTGATTGATTGAGGTAATGAGGCACTTAAGATGAGCCTATTAAAGAATGTATAATACATTACAACACATATTCTAGAACTGTAATCACCAGCTGCATATCAGGCACGACACTAACTATGATCCCAGTTATTAATATGTGTGGCATTTTAATCACTGAATGCATCACGGGCACTGTGCACGAGTGAATATAACAACAGGATTTATGAAGGAGGCATGTCTTAAGGAATATATTGTGCTTATTAAAGTTATGCATTGTGCTTATTAAAGTTATGAACTTAGAAGTGTGCCCAGGCTTAAACATTGGATCTCACACTGAGTGTGGGAAGCAGGCTGTTCTTTGTGTCTCTATCTTTTCATTTTCAGAAACAACCTTGAATCTGGGTGGAGATGGCACCCGAGCAGGTGGGACGCGTAGGCAAGAACAACTCCCTGATGCACGAGAGAACAAGCTCAACCCTCTTTTCATCTTTTATTTTAATTGCACTGTATATTATATGCTGGGGCAGGGAAAGATAGCCAGTTGGACTTCGTGAACCAGCCCAAACTCTGTTGCGGGTAGGGAAACGTAGACAGCCCCAGAGCTCTGTACTTGTTGATTTCCAACTGCTGCATTAAAGCTGATATTATCGGACCTCTGCGACTCCAGACCACTCTTTCTAGAACACAGATTTGTGTCATAGAATACCATCATTACTTATTGGAATAGACACAAAGATTTAGAATCCTTCACTATACATTTCCCCAAAACTTTCGCATTTAGCTTATCGGCAATTTTTTCCCAAGCTGCTTGTCTTGCTCTGGCAGCGGTGGCGGTGTTTGACTTAGCCATGATAATATGCTTATTGTCTAGAGACTCATTATAATAGTTTGCTCGGATGGCGAGAATAGCCTATCACCGCTCTCACTTTCGTCTTTTCCGCCATCATACCGTTAGAAAATCACGGTTTTGGTGATCGACCTTTCCTGCCTTTTGAAGTAGGACGTGCACGTGCAATTTTCCTGATAAGTTTAGCCTGATTGAAATTAACCACATGATTTGGATGCGGATCAGCCGTTGACGAACCGATATTTGCTGTTCTCACTCATCTCGCTAATGTTAACGGGCTAAAGGGACAATTGATTAACTTAGCTTCAACCCTTACGAGGAACGGGGCCCTGGTTCTCGAGTCAAGATATTTGTAGGAAACTCGCTGCAGACCAAAGGACCAATCAGACTGAAGGGGCTGTAATGCGAAGAGAGCAAGACAAACTGGCGGCAAATTATTGTAGGGGGTTAAATATTGGCCAAACAACCAAAACTAATTCCCATATGGTTTAACCCTCGTGCTGCCTTCGGGTCACATGACCCAAAGGTTCATAAAGAACCATTGTTGTGTTTACCCAATTTTACCCAATACAAAAACAAATACAAATAATTTTCTTTTAACCTTCGCAATGTGGGGGGTCTGAGACAGCCCAACGGTTAAAAGAAAATGCTTCACTTTGTTTTTGTATGAGGTAAAGTTGTCACAATACGACGGTGGGTCACAATGACTGATGGGTCAGAATGACCCGAAGAGAACACAAGGGTTAAAGGAAGATGGGAAACTGAAAAGTGTATTAGCATGAACCAAATAATGCCAATACAAATAGAAATATAGCTGCAAGCAGCGATGCGGGTTCCTCCGCAAAATGGCAAAATATTATAAACATGTTATGTATAATTAATCTATGGCATTGCATACCATATCATTGTTGTTGAAACGTTTTCCATATGCATATATAATTATAATATTTTGAAGACCGATCAAATTATTTCAAAGATTATAAATGTGACCATTCATTAAATCTAAGGTGGAATGAAACCACCGCGCTAGTGGTTGTTTTGATTTCATTCTGCGAGTTTAGAAGTACAACAAGTGAGAAAATGACTGTGGTAATTGTTAAACAATGTCAATGCTGTTGCTGTATTTGGCTGTTCATTGAGATTGGGGAACAAAAAGTTGTCCACAATCAAGATATGTAAATTTCCTATAAAAACAAGACATGGGCATTACCTGGTTTAGCCTGGCTGCCAGCCCAACTTCTCCCCGCCCACAAAAGAATTTGGTCGGGAAGTTGGGTCTGGAGGGTCTCGTATTGGGAACAACTACATAAAACCAGGATCTGGATGGACCAATGAAATTGCCAGGGCGGGCTTTATACGATGATGGACAGATGATCAACAGTAACGTAATCAACAACGTCACGAAAGAGCCCTTGGGTTGAATTTGTTTTCAACAAACAACATATTCCGTTGCTCTGATTGGTTGTAGGTCTATCCAATTGAGCGAAGAGGCATTTGTTTTACGAGTTCGGTTGAAACAGGCCCCGTAGTCACAGCCCAACGGAGAGTTTTCAGACTCATATTCTGACTAGAATTATGAGTATGACACCGTCAGGCTAGATCTGGTTGCTGCTGTAAAGAATATATTACTCATAGTGCTTAGATTAGGTTGTTTGGGGTGCCATAACTCAACATAAGTCATGGAAGAGAATTTCAAATCATGCCTAGCATCAGTGGCCGTGTGTCCTAGCTTAGGTCACTGAAATAATTTGCACAACAGGCAAGGGGTCCACCTCAATAATCAATATACTTCATTAGAGCTAACTCAGTTGTGAATCTAACACTACCATGTGTAGCTAGCTACTGTGGTGAACCTGGCTTGTGTTGCAGTGGTTTACACAGTCTCGCTAAACAGATGTGTTGTGATGGGCTCAAATAAACACGCATTGCTATGTTTTACAACCGGAGGATTTATTGGGAGACTAGAAACCGTTTGGTCAGAATAAAAAATTAAAAACTATGCCTCTGACTGGTATTGAACCTTGATTACCAGCACAACATCTCAGCCAATTGAGCCATTCCCAGGCATGGAATACACAAAGTTCAATAACTGGATAATTTAAAAAAGCTGTTTCTCCAATGGCGAGCATTGTCAGATTTGGTCCAAGTTCAAACAGCTGTAATTCAGTCATATTTTGACATATCAAGGTGAAACTTTGCATGGTACTTCAGAGGCATGTCACCTTAAAGCTTATTAGGTTTGAACCATCCTTCAAAAATACATTTGATTTAGTGACACAAACATATTGAGGCAATGTGGACATTTACATAAATACACCCATTTCAGCCATTTTGTACTTGATTCAATTGCCTTAAGTAACGTTTTTAAATACGTCAATGATACATATCTGTACCAAATTTCAAGTCAATTTCCCCTTTGGTTCAAGAGAAGAGGAATTTTGAAGGTTTTCCCAAATTATCACAGTACAGGAAAATCCATCATGGCGGACCTTATGGGTCCTTGAGGCTTTTTTATTCCTCATGAGAAATGAGGCATGCACACCAAGTTTCAGAAGAATTGGAGCAATGGGGTGGAAATGCCATCACTTTGAAAATCGGACCTTTGGGCGTGGCCTGTGGCGCCCCCTATGGTCCGATGTGGCCCATATTTGGTGTGGGGGTACCCACTTGGATGTAGTATCAATGTGCCAAATTAGAAAATTTATGACCAGGGACTTTTTGAGATATTGGGGCGCAAGGAGAAGAAAAATAATAATAAGAATACCAATAATAACAATAGGTTCCCTCCTACCGGAGGAACCTAATTACAGTTTTTTGACTCTATGGGTTAAATCAGAGCAAGAATGGTCAAAGTACGGTTAAATGAAAGCAAGAGTAGGACAGTAGGACAAGGGAGAACTGAGGAGAAGGTCTCAGGAGATGGAAGAATCCAGAGAACAATGCATTACGATTCCCTTTATACACAAGACCAACCAATCAGACCAAATCTTGAATGGGGTGTGAGAGCCATAAAGTTGAGACCGTCCAGAATCTCCAGACTTTAGCATATGAGAGGTGGCGGCAGGTTTGACACCCACATTATTCTATTATTACCCTTACATTATTCTTTCATAATTTTCATTATTTGATGTCGAAATGCTTATCCTAACAACGTCAATCGCGGCAGTGCACAACGTTGGGTTATAAAGAAGACACATGCAGAATATGAACTTTGCAGAGTGTCCAGTTCTTAAACTGATTGTGGGTAACTAAACCCATTTTAATTTGTACACACAGATTCCTGGCATTATTAGGGAGATAGCTTGTTGCTTCGGAAAGCTTTGTTTCCCACATCACTACTTAAAGATGGTGTAGGGAATGTTGTTGAGAAGCACTTTTTGTCATATTTGCTGAAATAAACATCACATCTTGATCGCAACCAATACATCTAAAAGTTTGACAGTAATATGAAATCAATCTGACATCTGTGGGCGTCGCAGGACTGTAATAAACACAACAAATTATTAAGACCATTCCAAATCTAATGATTGGACGGGCTATACCTTTCTGTCTACCTACCTACCTGCGCACACTGCACTTGACTGATAACTTGCTGTATCTAGCTAACGTTACCGCAGCCAGGTGTTGATAGGTCACCAGCAATAGATTAAACCTATTATAGAATTTTCCAATACTAACATGCATGCTTGAAAGTAGTGAGTGCTAATGTTAGCTATGTTTATGTTCATTATGATAGTGTTGTGTGTGTTCTTACATGTGACATGGGGTAATTCGTAAAAAATACGATGCTGCTCTCTCAAAAGCTGTCTAGCTTTTGTATCTCTAGACTAGTATCCCGGCAGTGCTGTAGTCTGTTCTGTAGTCAGGTAGTTCATTTGTTTTGTGGGAGTGGCTTTGAAGGGAGGGGGTGGGACACTGTGGTTTGAATCGTATGGAATAGAAGCTAAAATAGCTAGCTTCGCAAAACAAGCCTACACCAGCTTTAAGGGAATCACTGTTTTAAGGATGAGGTTAGAGTTTTAGGAGATGCATCTAGGCGATTGTGAAAAACAAAAAAAGGTATTTCCTGTGTTTCAGACTGTGAATGGTTGCTAGTTATTTTAGTTATACAGAATGTGTTTTTTTGTCTACATTTCCTTATTTCTTTCAACATTCGTTTCAACATCCATTTGCAAATTCTTTTGAAATCTCTACTCTTGATGCATGAGTATGGGCTGCACCACTCTGTGTCACCGACCATCTCTAGAGGAAGGGATCCCTCACTGAATTGCTCCTTCCAAGGCTTCCATTTTTTTGCAATACATCTTCCAGGGAGTTCAATCTTGTTTTCCTTGAGGGTTTAGGTTGGTTTAGGTGCAGTTCTATGGACGTATGTGAAACCCTCTGTGACATTGCTTGTAAACAGGCCTATACAAATAGATTTGATTAGATTTATTTCTGATCACAAAGACTCCCAAATTACTGAATAACCTGGTCAAATGTGTAACCTCATGTTCTGTTGACATTGACATACTTCATACAGAAAAAGTGCAGCCTTGGGCATTTTCAATCATTGTAATCACAACCATAGCCATAGTTTAGAAACGACTTACAGAATTAATTGTTATATCCACAACATGGCTAGGAATTTTGACTATCTTGTTTGGGGGAAAATGATTTGTCATTCTGATGGCACTGACATGTTCATTAGTATGAATATTTACTTTTGAGAGATGAACTAATGATTTTGAGCAAGTCACAGGATATTGCAGGTCCATCCATGTTGCAGTTTGTAATAATTGTTTCAAGAAATGTACTCACTATTTTGCAAATGTTAGGAATGTTTTGAAAACCATTTTTTTTTCGGTTGTCAAACCTGGGTCAAAATAATTACTTTATTACTTTATTATTTATTTTGCTTACGTCAAAGATGGCATTGACCTATGATGAAGAGCATGGCAAGTCACTCTACTGTGCAAGACTGGACTAAGCCGGAAGTTCGACATGGCACTAACCATATCTCATTTGTGTCAGTAACAGAATGGACTTAAATCTAAACAGTGGTCCGTGGAGGGGACAAACTGTCCTTGTACTGTGGTCCTCGGCGGAAACTAAATTAACTTTGGGGAGCTACAAGAACAACAAATCCACCCTGAGATGGTTACTGCGGGGCTTGACAGAAATGTGCAAACAAATTAACAACAAATTAAAGATGTTTTGCTGGGAATTACGTGCCTAGCCCATAGCACCTGAAAAAGCAAACTGGTTCTGAGAAGGTTTAACCCTTGTGCTGCCTTCGGGTCACATGACCCAAAGGTTCATAACGAACCACCGTTGTGTTTGCCCAATTTTACCCAATACAAAAACAAATAAAAATAATTTTCTTTTAACCATTGCAATGTGAGGGGTCTGAGACAGCCCGAAAATGCTTCACTTTGTTTTTGTAGGAGGTAAATTTGTCGCAATACGACGGTGGGTCACAATGACTGATGGGTCAGAATGACCCAAAGATAACACAAGGGTTAACACTTGAACCAGCTGCAAACCAGCACTAGCAACACCCCAGAAGCAGAACTACATATGCGGTTGTGTATGACGAACCACACAGAGGTGAATTGTTCCTCCATCAGCACCCTGCTTTACGAAAACTGAGCCAATATCAGGGCTTATTCTTCTTTGGTTTTGGTTGGCGGATCACATCCAACTTAAAGTGCATACAGCGCCACCTACTATGTACTGTAGGAAGGTGTGGACAGTCACTTCACCTACTTTATATCCTACTCCACAACCTGTATCCCAAGCACCCCACTTCCTGCTATCCATAACACACACCGCACCCCTTATAGACCTGCACACCCGGTAAAACCACCTTTCTTTCCGACTACCAATTGCCTTTGCCAGACCCCGATCCCCACAGTCTTAATCAATATCAGCACCTCCACATCCACCCTTCCTCTTGTCCTGGCCTCCGTCGCAACCTCATCTGCCCCAACACCAGTGTGATCTGGCACACAGCCAAACTTCACCACCACCCCTAACCTCTCCAAAGCCACCAAACTTGAGGTAAAGAAAGACTCTTCAAGAGAGTGTGCGAGACAGTTGCCTGCACGAATACCCCTGGACAAATTGGATTCCTAGCAATGTTTTTGCATTCTTGTATTTATCTACCTCTTCTATCTTGAAAAGATATAACATATACAACATATACTTATAGTATCTGGATAAAGATGGAGGAAAGACTAAAACTATAACATTGAAAACTACTGTAATGATATCATACATTTTCAAGAGACAGTTACTGTGATCTATAATCCCTGCCAAATGGTAACAACCCACTGGCTCAGATATATTTATGTTATTGTAAGTGTTTTGGTATTACAGTTAACTTTATCTGGGGGTTTAAAAATAGCAACCGACAAGTGTATGGGTCGCATAGTTTGTTGTGGGTGAGCATCAACCCTAAAAAAGAATCCTATCAGTTAATACGAGTTAATACAATCTCTTAACAATAACGATTATAAAAATGTGCATGCAGTCAGCATTGAAGATTTTAGTCCATAGGGATCCCATAGAATTGAGAAGTTGATCCAGCAATTACATGCAAATTGACCTCAAAAAACAACATTATCGATTCTAAAATGATAACTTCGCAAACAGCATAATCTTCCAATACAGGGCAATCACCTGGACACAAATCTGCACAGTGCACTATATCGCATCAGTTTCTTCAACTCATTCCAAAAAATCTAAAATCTAAATAATCCCCTATTATATCCATTACATAAACTGGCATTCTCCTATAAAATAGTGATTCTCCTATAAAATAGTGATTCTACTATTTGCAGTCGTTAATTTAGACAATAAGCAGCACGAAAATTTGGGTAAATGCTAGGCCTATATATAGTCTGAAGTGCAACCATATATGGGGCGGACAAGGGGGACTGCATTCCTACAGTCAGGGTAATATTTTTGTTACCATCAGCAAGTGCTTCCCAAGTGGCCTCAAGTTGGTCTACCACTGCTTTGCGCTGTTTTAATCTCTTGGGGTAAGTCGCTTTTCATATTCGTATATTTCATAGTCCTTACGCTCGTGTTCATGTGTGCTAATCAATGTCTCAAACTGACATTTTGTTTGAAGACATCGTGATGTTGGGAAAGACGTTTTGTCTTCGCTGAGGGAAAAGGGTTGTGAGACTACAGCTGTAGGTTAACACTTTCACTGGGTGGTAGTTACATGCCTGTGAATTAAGAGGTCGCTGACCTCAATTTGTTTGAGTTTATGCCTTTTTTTTGTTGCAATAATTGATTATTAGAGATAATGATCACGCATGGGACACGTGAAACACCATGGAAAATGTTGTCATATTTGTTATTTAAATTAAATAACATATGCTTAATGAATGTATTTGGCGTTGTTTAGTGTCGTTGTTTAGTGTATTTTCCTGTTAGCAACCGTGTAGTATTATGTAGGCCTAAATAGTAAAACTATTTCAAGGTAATCCATTGTAATGACTTAAAATTGATTCGTAAATAACTACCACATCCCAGGTAAAATGCAAAGTGTAGTTTTTATTCTTGATTAAAATACCCCTTTCAAATAATAATACTTTGTTTAAAAACATTCTGTAGCATGTAATGTAATTGTAAACTATTATTATTATTACTTTCCCTCACCTGGTGTTGCCAGGTCTCCTTGAAGTGTTCCCGACATGGCTACCAAAGTCATGCCTTTATATCAGGAGAAGCATGTGACCCAAATCAGCAATGATTACCGCAATATTCACTCTAAGCATGTTGTCAAGGAGCACACCTCAAGGTAGGGTGTCAGAGTTAACTTGCTGCACTTTTGAGCATAGCTGTACATTTTGGAGCTATTGTGATGGCAAAAACATAGACGCCGTTTGAATGTACAAATATTTAAAAGTTTGATGCTATGGAGGGTGGATGCTTAGAGATCAATGTTAGTTTCTTTCAAGGTGTTGCAGGTGCTCAAAAGACCCATAGCACTTAATTTCAACCGTCAACTATTAACTACCTGATGCTCTGCATTTTTGGCAGGCTTCAATATGGCTGAAAGTTCTTTTCATGCGTTGCTTCAGGGCTGCCCAAACTCCCAACTGCACCAACCATTTGGTGGTGACACTGCATGATGCTTGAAGCTCAAGTCCATGGTTATTCTAGCTTGGCCAGAGCTTACGTGAGCAAGTGGAGCCTCAAGCTTCAGGATTTCTCTCTCTGCAAATGCTAGTTGAGGACTTATAGGTGAAATAGGTCATTGTTTTGTTGTAGCCAATGTCATATGCTATATTTTATAGTGTGCTTCCTTTTGCCTCACTCATATGTATGGAGCCATATTATAAACACAATCTCAAAACCTTGTCTCTTTTCATAAACCCAAATGACCTAAATTCATTTGTACATGTCAGTACATGTAAATACATGGATCAAGAAACTATTACTCTAAATGTTTTAATATGTTTGAGAGAAAATGATTTGTGAAAATAGCATAAAACCTATTATGGAGAGATCCAAGGGAATTTAGTGTTATTAGTTTTTATTTAATTCGAAATTTTATTTCTTCCATTGTCACCCTTTGCATTCCGTATAAAAAGGATTACACTTATATTATACACTTAAATACAATCCCATAGTCCAACATAGTTTAGTTACTGAAGTAGTAGAGGCAAGGATGCACTACTACCTATATTTCTATTTTCTGTTATTGGCTGTCTCCACAGGAAATCAAGCTCTAAATCAGTGAACCAGGTGCAGGCCAAGGCCACAGAGGCTATGGCAGAACCAGCCTATACGATACCGGTGTTCCGGCAAAGGTAGATCCAATTGGCT
Organism: Osmerus mordax; assembly: GCF_038355195.1. Classification (NCBI taxonomy): domain Eukaryota; kingdom Metazoa; phylum Chordata; class Actinopteri; order Osmeriformes; family Osmeridae; genus Osmerus; species Osmerus mordax. Next base: position 2,328,525 of record NC_090070.1, read on the forward strand.
AAAGCTCCATGCTACCATATGTCATGCTATTTTAGGTGTAAGGAAATACTGAACTACACTCAGTAGATGACAGCTAAGCAAAAATACCACCAGCATCCTCTTTACTGACTATGAAAAAAAACTTGTCATAGAGAGAATAAATTATGCGTATTTAGAGGGACATTTTGGGTTGGATTTTAAATCGTTTCACTGAAATGAGCAGACTATAACCCATTCATGCAAAACACATTTTTGAAGGTAACAATAATTAAGTAATTGTGGACCCTATCAGGTCTGAGCTGCAGCCATCTTTCTGTCTGTAGAGGGCACTTTTTAGAAACACATTTTCAGTCTTTTAGATCCAGTGAGTCCAATCATACTGATATACTAGGGAAGTGACAGTGGCAAGCAATGAAAAGTTTATACTAGCTACATTTTTCTACATAAACTGAACTAATATACTGTATATTGGTTTGTAATACTACTGTACTAATTCACTACTTAGTTTATCTATACTTTAATAATATAGTAAATTAAGGTATGGGATCTTGAAAGTAGACAGCAAGAAATAAAATCCTACCAATGTAGAGAATAATGAGATTTGATGTCTACTTGATGTCTAGGAACACTGATGAGGTAGAAGAGTACCAGCGTGTGTCGAGCCATGTTGGGAAAGGGCTTGCTGCCATCCAGCAGGAACTCCACAGGATGAGAGTGGCAACTAAGACTCAAGTGGAGAACATTGCTATAAAGAATGAGGTAAAGAAGTATAAAATGTCTTGTGATCAATGTTTTGTCATGCTACATTTAGCATGTACTAGTCTGTATGTCAATATAAACAGGGGCAGTCACAAGGGGGCTTTATACCAATAATAAAGATACACAGCAACAAATAGAAAATAAATGTACAAGAAGGTAGCAACAGTGTAATTGTTTACCTTTTTGCAGATTGAATAGAATCCATGGAATTGTTAACAATAAATAGAAAAATTGCAGGGAATGTAAAATAGGGACATTGTTGTATGGAATATATAGAGTTTATAGTCATGTAAGAAGTGTGGTCTGGAAAATGTTACATTTACATTTAGTCATTTAGCAGACGCTCTTATCCAGAGCGACTTACAGTGAGTACAGGAACATTCCCCCAAGGCAAGTAGGGTGAAGTGCCTTGCCCAAGGACACAACATCATTATGCATGGCCGGGAATCGAACTGGCAACCTTCAGATTACTAGCCCGATTCCCTAACCCGCTCAGCCACCTGACTCTGTGGCAAATGTTAAAGACGAAGACTGGATTCACAGATTTTCAGAAGCTCTTGGGTAGCAACTTTGTCAGACTGTTAGAGACTGTAAGACTCAGTACCACCTACCAAAGAGGGGGTGGGAGAATAGTCAATGACCAAGGCTTTAAGATGTTGCCTATGTCGAGACATTTTCAGGAAGTGCATGGTGTAAACTTTTTAATGGCCCGGTCTTAACCTCTGCAATGTTTTGCTGCCATGAGTGGAACCTACCTAACCAGATTGTGATACATCTTAATAGGCTTTCTATGACTCTCATCTACAGAAGTTTGTATTTTTGGGCTTATATACTGTATATATTGTCAAAGTAATAATAATGTGAAGACAGTATTCCATTTTAAGAAGTTAATGCAAAAATGTATTTGGTAAGTTAAGATAAACAGATATCAACTGAACATGGAAAATTATCAGATTCAGGTGTTCTTTATTAGCCTGGTCCTAACCAGACTCTCGTACATTTCATTTGTACAGAGAGTTTGGGATCGCTCCATTGACAAGCATTAACTTCCTTGAAGTCGGGTACTCTGTTGAAGTTTAAAACTATTGGATCTGCCCAGAGCCACTCTGGATCTGCCATAACCAATTGCCAGCGTTCGCCTTAGCCAACTCCTTCACCACTAACGGAGCTAGCTGGAAAATCAAACTTTTCCCGAACCCCGTGGGGAGGAGAGCCACAACATCATGGCCACCAACAAAACTGGGGACAGGGAGTCAGGTGGCTGAGCGGTGAGGGAGTCGGGCTAGTAATCCGAAGGTTGCCAGTTCGATTCCCGATCATGCCAACTGATGTTGTGTCCTTGGGCAAGGCACTTCACCCTACTTGCCTCGGGGGAATGTCCCTGTACTTACTGTAAGTCGCTCTGGATAAGAGCGTCTGCTAAATGACTAAATGTAAATGTAAAACTCTGCAAAGATTGTTCTTGCTCCGGCTTTAACTTTTGGATATTCGGCAGCGTTGCCACAACGGACCGAATGGCTTTGCTCGCATCTTTCTCCGCTGCCATTAATGAACTACAACTCAAACTAGCGCACAACATCAACGTCAGCGTTCTCAGCCACTCCCTCTGTTCGCTGATTGGACCGGTTAAAAGTTGTTTAGAAAAATCCGACTAATATGCCGAAATCCCAGACCTAGTACAAAAGCAAAATGGAAATTGAGCGGAAGTACATAGGAGGGCAGAGCCAGGCTAGTTCTTTATAGGAATATTAAGGGGAACTAATTTGGTGATAGGTATGTTGTATTTTAATATGGTGCTCATCGCTATGCAGGATAATATTTGTAGCCTTCTCAAAAGCCTTATACAGACATTTCTGGTGTTACAGTTTTAAGTATACCTAATCTGACCTTTGACTTTAACGCACACGGAGAAGTGGGGTTTAAGTCCAAAATCTGACTTGGATATCCCTAACAAATCTGTCGGGGGTAAAGCTTCAGGCTATAGGTTCAGGAAGTCAAGAAACTTTTACTTTACTATACTTTATTCTTAAGCAGCCTGAGAGGCCGAACATTATTTTTGAAATTACCTGTATTACAGCTCCCTCATCAACCACTTCATCAATGAAAGGACACACCATTAACAAAGATCTACACATAATAATAATAATCAGACATTTCATACAAGACTTGCAGTTCAAGGTGCTTTACATAAAAACAATAATACAAGTAATAAAAGTAATAAAACCCTTCTGAGATGAAATTAGTAAAATGCTTTGGTATGAAGATAGGTTTTAAGCTGTCTTTTGAAAATGTCTAGCGTGTTTGCTTTCGTAATATTTATGGGTAATGTGTTCCATAGTTTTAGGGTGTAGTTGACAAAGGCCGCATCACCAATCTTCTTATGACTGTTTCTGGTGACCTCTATTAGGCCTGCATCTGATGATCGCACATGGGTTGAAGTCCTTATTTATAGAACTTTACTTAAAGGTCCCATGGCATGAAAATGTCACTTTATGAGGTTATTTAACATTAATATGAATTCCCCTAGCCTGCCTTTGGTCCCCCAGTGGCTAGAAATGTTGATAGGTGTAAACAAAGCCCTGGGTATTCTTCGCCGCCTTTGAGAAAATGAAAGCTCAAACGGTCCGATCTGGAACCTTTCCCCTTATGTCGTCATTTACATTTTACATTTAGTCATTTAGCAGACGCTCTTATCCAGAGCGACTTACAGTAAGTACAGGGACGTTCCCCCTGAGGCAAGTAGGGTGAAGTGCCTTGCCCAAGGACACAATGTCATTTTGCACGGCCGGGAATCGAACTGGCAACCTTCAGATTACTAGCCCGATTCCCTAACCGCTCAGCCCCTGACATCATAAGGGGAAAGGTTACCTCCCCTTTCTCTGCTTTGCCCGCCCAGAGAATTTGGCCCGCCAATGAGAAAATGAGCTACGCGATATAGTTTTTTCCTCGAGAGACATCATGGCTTGCAAACGACCAGCATGGCAGTTAGCCCCGCCTCTCTCCTCCTCATAGCATTTAAAGCTACAGACACAGAAATGGCACAAGGAAAGGTCATTGTGGGACTGCTTGTAGTGGCTGTAATTCTGCACCAAGGCTGAATTTCGGGAAAGAGACTTCAGATACAGTATTAGGGGACCACTAAGGCCTATATAAAAGCATCCAAAAACAGCATGCCGTGGGACCTTTAATTGATAAAAAAAAACAATTAAACTTTGTTTCAATTACCTACGGACTATTAATTAATACAGTAACCAATACATTTTTAAACATGGTTTCCAATGGGAAAATAGAGGATAGAGGCATATGGATTTAGATACTAAATCTTTTGGAATGGTAACGTTAACTATTGATGTAGCTATTGTCATTCTATTTGGATAATTTTGATTAGACACATTTTATATAGCAGAAGCCTAAATGTTTTAAATAAGGTACCATATAATTAAACACATTTGTCCTTATATCATTTTGTATTTTTTTTATTTAAGTTCATTCTCTATCAACTTTGTTTTAATTCTTGACAGATAGTGGTTAATAAATTAACATAATATGGCAGCACACCAGAAAGTCTGAGGTAAAATCATCAATTCCTGTCGGGTCAGTGTTAAAGTGTTATATAACTGGTTAAGCAACAACTCAGGTTTAGCCTGACAATTGGCCTGCCCTGGACCAGGTTAGTTTCCCGGCATTGGTTGCCATGGTAACTCAGCTTATGTATGTTGAGTTTTCTTTATGGAAATTAATCAGCTTTTATTATAAGGTCATTTGGTAAAAAAATATATTATAAAATGAAAATGTTCTACTGGTGTGGAAACCATACATGCTTTTTGCTTCTTTCTAGGTTAAGTTAATGATGACTAAAAATGTTGAGTTGTGCGAAGAGGCTCACAAGCTCCCAGATTTTCTGGTGCCACTGAGGCCCCACACTGTTTGGGAGAAAACCCCTGTCAAGCTGTTCTGTACTGTACAGGGTCACCCCAGGCCTATTGTCAAATGGTAAGAGCTCTCATTGGTCTTTATGCCACACATAGTGACACATTTTACATGAAGTACTTATACCTTTGTTGTCATACTGTGATTATGCTAATCACAAGATTTGACCATGAAGTGGAGCTGCAAGTGCTTTATTGGCTAAGTGGTATAGGTGCCTTTACTATTCCCACTTGGGCAGTAACACAAGATCTACTGCTTTTCAACTCCCTTGTACTAACTGTGAAATTACATGATACCAAAAGCAATTGCTGATTCCCTGAGCAGACATTCATAAGAAATACACATGATCCAAAGGACATACACATGTTAAGCAAGGTATTTTATTCTTAATTTAAGAGACATATACTTTAAGTCCTGAGGCTCTGTCATTCTTAGCCTCATTCACAATTATGTTGGTGGTCACATTAACATCAATTGCAATATGACTACTTCAACCAGTCATATTGTAGGTTTATTTGATCGTCAACATGTTACTAGAATTTAAGAAGTCTAACTCATGTAAACAGATGTACATATACTGAAATAATGATGATGAATACATTTATTTTCAGTATTGAGTGAAAAAACTACTTTTGGTGACTAGTTATTAATATTACTTTAGGTACAAAGGGGGTGTACTTGTCGACCCACTGAGCGCCCCAGGAAAGTACAAGATTGAGAGCAAGTATGGAGTGCACAGTCTCATCATTAGCAGGTAATGTTTCCCTTGTTCCATTAATGAGATTCCTTATATGTATTTCCACCAAGTTTGGTGTCACTTATTGTACTCAGAATCAATATTAGTTTTCAATATTCAATATCAAAGCTTAATTCCTTAATTCATTTGAGCTAATCAAAAAGGTGTAATCAAATTAACCCCATTGGTTCCATGTTTTCCACCTACAAACAGGTGTGTCCTTGTCTTTGTCACTGTCTCCTTAATAGGTGGCCTATTTCCAGTTAGAGTGAATGACTTAGTTGACTGAGAGTTGGTCTGAGTTGGGGGTTGTGGGTTTCATTTCATATTTAGTCTAAAGTTGAGCTGTGACGGCCACTGTTCTGGCACGTCTTTAAGATGTCTCAGCTGTTCATGCCAAAGTGCTGACTTCCACGTCATTCGATCTATGACTCCCCTGCCCCCAACCCCCAGCTCTCTCTTGCAATAACTCTTTTCCATCACAACGGTGCTGGAACCCTCATTTCGCACCTCCTCTGAACTCCAATGATTTTCAAAGCATTTTAAGAGCAAGGTCCTGATCTTTAACATTATCCGATCTTGAAATCGATCAAATCTTTCATTTAGAAGGCTACATTACCCTATCTTTGGAAATATACTTTAAAATAGTTGCTCCAGGCTGAAGGTCACATATCTCCTTTCTATTCTCACCCTCCGTCTCTCCTTGCAGCCCTCAGAACCATGTCTGTTCCTCAGAGCTCCTTCTGTATGATACGTTCCCAAGGCATGAGATCACTTTCCAAAAGGCAATGTCGCCTTTCCTTAGCCCATGTCATCAGACATTTGACTGGGGATTAAAAAGTTGGCCTTTAAAGGCATGAGTGTTTCCTCTGGGTGTTCAAAGTGACTTTCTTTGAAAGAGAGGATAGTCAAATCAGCTACTCAGCTGATGCCACACAACCCGTTTCTGTCTACTACACTTCAGCTATAAAACTGGAAATAATAGGTCTTTGAGCATTGTGCACACTATATTTCCTCACCATAGGTGTGTGGTGAGTGATACTGCAGAGTACAATGCCGTGGCAACCAACCATCATGGCTCAGCCACTAGCAAAGCAACTGTCACTGTCAAAAGTGAGTCCTCTTCATCCTGTTTCTCTCTATCTGTTTTTCTGTCTGTCTCTTTCTATTATACAATAGAATGTATGTAATCTATTATTGTTTTTCAGATTTGTCATGCATTAATAATTCAAATGTGTATTTCCCTCTAGGACCAGGAGGAGGTGCTGTGGAGAACTCTCAGCTTTCTGGTCAAGGTGAGAGAAGTGAGGGAGGTAGGGAGGTGAAAGGAACAGTTCATCACAAAAGTTTTCCTCTTACCTGTAGTGCTTTTTATTCATATAGATTGTTGTGTGCGTTGTCGCATTTTAGATAGTAACTGTAGACATGTCTGCTTTCACGTGAATATGATGGAACTAGATTGGGATTGTCTTGTGGTGCTAAAAGCACCCAAAAAATACAAAGAAACAATTTCCTACTCCTTTCCTACATGAAACTCTTGACAAAAAGGATTTTCTTCACTGTGGATTATTTTGAGTAACTAGGTCATGATTTCTAGAAAGAGACATTGCTGTTGAGTTTTTCAAGTTTATTTTAGGGCACTTTGAGCGTCATGAAGCTCGCCCAATGTAATTCCATTATATTCGAGAAAGGGCAGACATCTCTACAGCATGAAGTGTCTGTTTAAGTTGCACAACATGGTGTTGGAATTCAGCCTGCAGATGGCAGGCTTTGCTTGTGATGGGAGGCCACAAATAACTAAGGACTGATAAGCAGTGGAAGCTGTTGTGATAACTACTTGTGTGCTGTTCAGATCCTGGGCCAGGAAGCAAAGGCTTTTGAACTTGAATTCATCTCTGAATGAGCACTCCCTGTACCAGTTTTAATTGAGTGAAAATACCTTCAGTATATACACAGTGGAGCTAAATAAGAAACACCATTTTGTGTTTCGTTTTCTAATAAAAATATTTATAAATTCTCAACTAATTGTATTTTAAGTTATATAACATATTCTTATGCACAATAATTGTGCATGCTACTGTACATATGACATATGAAATGTTGCAGGTTTGACCATATGATTTTATATGTAATTAATATTTAATACTAATGTGTGAGTAAAGCATTTGATTGTATCAGGGTACTGTTTTGAAGGTTTCACATATTCGTTTGTAATTTATTTTTGTCCGGTGTGAAGTGCCCCACTTGACAGTGATCCACCCCAGTAAGCTGGAGATCACCCTGATGGATATGTTTGGAGTGACGTTCGGAGTGGAAGGTGGCTCTGTCAGCCTTGTATGTACAATGGTAGTGGTCCCAGATCTACCCAATTTGCCACCACTGGCCGAGTGGTACAGAGATGGTAAGACTACTATAGCATTGCAAATATTTTGGTTTAAATGTTTTTAATTTTGAAATGTAAATGGTACCTGTTCATCTCTATTTTCAGATAAACTACTGAAGTCAGGGAAGTTGGCAGAGATGAAGGTAGGTGGGGGTGTGGCTAGCCTTACTCTTCCCCACCTTGCCAAGGATGATGAGGGTCTCTATACCCTACGCATGTGGACAAAGGATGGCACCGCAGAGCATAGTGCCTACCTGTTTGTCAGAGGTAGGAACATGTGACCTACTACTGTACTACTGCAGTGCATGAAAGCACACACCTGAACACACACCTGAAAACAGGTTTTACTTTTGTAAATGTCACAGACTGGTAAGGCTTTAGTGTCTATGATATTCCAGTTTATCAACTTCTCAAGAGCTTGATGCTGTATGTAGTATTTGTATGTACATTTATGAGAACGTTTATTTATAATCCCAATTCCAAAAAAGTTGGGACGAAGTGTAAAATTAAATAAAAAACAGAATACAATGATTTTATTGCCCCAGTTGGGACTGGGGCAATAAAAGTCTGGAAAAAGTATGTGTTACTAAAAATAAACAGCTGGAGGAACATTTAGCAACTAACTAGAAACGGCTGTTCCTGCGAAACAGCAGTGAGAATGCTGAAAACCTGAATGGGGATAGCTGACCATGCTAAAAAAGCGGAAAATTGTGAAAATTTAGTAAAGTTATAAGCTGAAGCGCCTGAAAGGTAATTTTGAAAGGGGCTGGAGCTGGACGGATGTATAAAACTACAGAAAAGATAAGAAAAATGCAAAAAGATAAATAATTCTGAAGAATTTGAAAATTTAGCAGAAAATTATTTGCTGGAGTTTCAAAAGGCCTGAATGCAAAAGTACTGGCAGTTGGAAGGTACTGCTGTGAAATGTATTTTTGAAAGGACCTGGAGCAAGAAGAAGGCAGAAAACGGAAGAAAAGAAGAGAAAAAATGCAAAACAATAAGGGCAAAAATTCAGAAAGATGAGCTGCAGGAAAATGTGAAAATTTAGCAGAAAACCAGTAGCTGAAGTCTGGGTTGAACGAATTTGAAGATAAAAGGACAACACTGGAATGACTTGAACTTGCTGGAAAAACGTAGCAACCGTTGGTCATTGGCAACAGACTGGCAACATTTCTAACCTAGAATCTAGGTTTCAGGTTCAAGGTGGAGGAGAAACTAATCATATGTGTATGATTAAAAAAAATATCAGAAAACAAATATCAGAAAAAGAGAAGCCAGCAGTGTGCCACTCTGCCTGCTGCTCATTCATAAAAATCAAGAAGGAGCAACCATTTTAATGTATTACAAACTGTCATAATTCAGAATTGGCTGAATATTTGAAAAAGCTGAATCATTTGGGAATAGCTGAATGTCTTGTGAACATTTTAAAGGTTGAATGGTGTCTCTAGCTGAAAGTATGCTGAAGTAGTTACGTTTGAAAGAGGAGGAAGCTTTTTAATGATTTGAAAGGATTTACCATTACTTTTAATGGGAGAATAATTTGCACAAAAAACCTTAATGTCTTAAAAAGTATAAAAGTGAGAAATACCAAAAGTCATAGCCAACATCTCCTGAAGGAGCTGAACGTTTTGATACAAAAATGGTAGGAATCGGTGAAAGTATGCAGAACTAGTTAAAGGCCAAAAAACGGCGGAAGAACTAAGAAGTTGATATAATAATAATAATAATAATAATAAAGAGAAACAGGAAAACAATAGTGAGAATGCTTAACAGCATTCTCACTATTGTTAATTAGGTTTTAACAATAGTGAGAATGTCACAATTAGGTTAATTGCAAACAGGTCAGTAACATGATTGGGTATAAAAAGAATATCTTAAAGATGCAGAGTCTCTCAGAATTAAAGATGAGCAGAGGTTCACCAATCTGCGAAAACCTGCATCTATTGTGGAACCATTTCAGAATAATGTTCCTTAACGTAAAATTGTGAAGAGTTTGAATATATAATCATCTACAGTATATAATATAATACAATTATTCTGAGAATCTGGAGAAATGTCTATGTGTAAGGGACAAGGGGGAAAATAAATACTGCAGGCCTGTGATCTTCAGGCACTCAGGTGGCACTGCATAAAAAAACAGGCATGATTCTGTAATGGAAATCATTTCATGGGCTCAGAAACACCTCCAGAACTTATTGTTTGTGAACATAGTTTGCTGGCCATCCACAAATGCAGGTTAAAGCTCTATCATGCAAAGAAGAACCCTCATGTGAACATAATCCAGAAACACTGCCATCTTCTCTGGGCTAAAGCTCATTTAAAATGGACAGAGGGAAAGTGGGAAAACTGTTCTGTGGTCAGACAAATATAAATAATTTTTGGAAACCTTGGACGCTGCGTCCTCCGGACTAAAGAAGAGAGGGACCAACCGGCTTGTTATCAGCGCTCAGTTCAAAAGCCTGCATTTCTGATGGTGTGGGGGTGCATTAGTGCCTGTAGAATGGTCAACGTGCACCTCTGGAAGGGCACCATCAATGCTGAAAGGTATATACAGGTTTTAGTGCAACATTTGCTAGCATCCAGGCCACATCTTTTTCAGGGCTGCATATTTTAGGAGATAATATTAAACCACACCCTGCATCTGTTACAACTGCATGGCTTTGTTGTAGAAGATTCCGGGTGCTAAACTGGCCTGCCTGCAGTCCAGACCTTTCACCAGTTTAAAACATTTGGTGGAACATGAAACTAAAAAATATGACAAAGAAGACCCAGGACCGTTGAGCAGCAAGAATCCTGTATCAGACACAAAAGGGACAACATTCCTCTCCCATAACTCCAGCAACTGGTCTCCTCAGTTCCACACTGTTGTTAAAAGAATAGGGGATGCTACACAGTGGTGAACATGGCCTTGTCCCAACTTTTTTGAGACATGTTGCTGCCATCAAATTCAAAATGACTTTATTCTTTCCTTAAAATGTAAAATTTCATCAGTTTAAACATTTGACATGTTTTATATGTTCTATTGTGAATAACATAATGGGTTTATGAGATTTATAAATCATTGTATTTTTTTTATTATATTTTACACGACCCAACTTTTCTGGAATTGGGGTGTATATAGTATTCATTTTTTAAATCCTTCTTGACAATAAAAAAGAGTTGCACACCCTCAAAACATCATGCTCTGACATGAAATTCCGCAGGGAATCTTTTAGGTAAATGTTTGGGTTGTCATTTTCAGCAAAAATAACAATATGAATCCAACGTAATGTTTATATTACATAAAACAATTCACTCAAATTAATGTTAAATAATTTCCCTTGCGTGCTACGCGCACTCGCATTACCTGTATTAGTCCCTATCTGAGCTCACATCAAACCCAGACTAGGTCCTAGGTTTGGGCTAAGCCCATAATGTTTTGGCTCCGCCCCTGCTGTTTATTCCGGTTTTCATGCATTACTGTCTATTCATGTCTTAAATTCCTTTTGTTCCAAGCTATCCATATAAAAAATCTGTCTTTGCTTCTAGTTTTTCTAATCACCTTATTTCCATAATTTCCATCTGATTTCCACCAATTTCACTATTACCTGATTAGCTTGTTTCATTTCTCTCTAGATGCTGCTCCCTCTGTAGCTGGTGTGCCTGGTGCACCAATGAGTGTGAAAGCATTTGACATCAGCATGGATTATGTCCTGGTTGCTTGGAAACCCCCCAACACCACCAGTGAGCCGGCCATCACCGGATACTTCGTAGACAAGTTGGTGTCCCTGAATTAGCTAATTGTCAGTCACTCTAGAAATTATTATTTAACTGGACTGTCTACAGACAGGATGGCAATTAAGTCATACTCAATGAAACTGTGGGAAAAGCCTGTAGTGTCTATATCATAAGTGTTTCAAGCACTGTTTGGTTCTCAGTTTTGTGCGCGTACATCAAAGCATGTGTAACTTGACACTGCAGTTGATGTCGTTATTGCGTGTGGTCACGCCTTCGGCGAGCACAACCATTGTTCTCTCACATATATCACTGATTCTTGAGATAAGGGACAAAAGTACTTTTGAAAAGTGACAAACAAAAAATCTATACTACATTTATTTGAATTGGACATCCTCATAAACACGGGTCTCATCTATCATACAATGAAAAGAAAACAGTTTTTTTATTTAACCACTTTTTATAAAAATGGACATTTACTCACTTAGCAACTTGACATTTGTCAACTCCGTCTGACACATGAAAATATATTGTTGGAATTAGCCCTTTTAAATGACCTTCATATTGTTTACTAATTTCTTTCATTTTTAATATATACAATCAGTGGTTTTGTGCACACAAGACACTGATGCATGTAGATAAGTTGGTGTTTTAATGTATGAACACACTCAATTGAACCAAATAAACAATAGTTTTTTTATAAAAATGAAAAACCTCCATCTAGTGTTGACACACAATTGACGGTGTTGACAAACTAATCAAGAATCAAACTGATTAAAGATATTTACCTAGTTTTGACTTGGCAAAGGGAGAGAGTATCAAGGGAAAGGGTATGAAACTTCAAACAAAGAGTACCTGATGACAGGTAGCTTACATGTCAACACCGTTAGACAAAATATCTGACAGAGTTGACGCCTGACGGAGTTGACAAAACAACATGTTTTTCAACTTAATCATGTCTCGTAAATGGTAGCCATTTAGATTTTCCTCAGTTGCCAGCAGCCACTAAACCTAACCAAAATACCAACTTTTATTTCAAAAGTATTGATTGAAATCATCCGTACTTTGAAGACAGTGTTGACACAAAAGCTGTGACCACAGGGATTTCAATTTGTTTGCTGAATATTAAAAAAAAAGTACAACTTACGAGACCATGTGTTGGACTGCTGCATCCATCAATAGAAAGAATTCTAAGGGGGTCCTCAGGGTTAAAGCTGACCAATATATGCCTGGTTTATTTCAAATTAGAAAAATATCTGACCGAGTAGACATGTATTGATGACAGATTTTGAAAGACTGTTGTTAATGTATAAAATAATGCAATGTTCACTTTAAGTATTTAGTGATATTTTATTAAGCCATCCAATTAACCTCATATTCATATTTGGGCATTTTGGGCATTTTAAAACACTTTTTTTTTTTAAGTTTAATACTGTGACCTCTACGGAGGACGAGTTCATTTGCATGGGCTTTCATAGTACGGTGCCGGTATTTTATAGAATGACTATGAAATAATATAAATATATACAAAACTAAGGGTCTAAACAGACACAAATCTTTAATATCCAACTTATAAAGCCTTTTTAAATGAAATAATGTATAGTTTTTTAAGTCAAATTGCAACATTTTGATGGGGGACATGTTTTGTCCCTTATTTCAAGAATCAGATATATATTATTATTATTTATTTTTGCCCCCCTAAGGATCCGTCAATATTTGGACTACATCGATAACGTCGGTGTCAAAAGTTTCGGTCAAAGTCAAAAGGCCAACGTAGTTAATAAATCCGTGACAGAATACCTAAAATTTCCATGTGCTTCAGTAGCTCGCAGTGTAATGCAACTGACTGCAGTGATGAATGTGGTTTTGCTCGTGGGATCGAATCCCACTTCATTTGAGCTTGAGAATCTCTTATTTTCTTAGTTTCCATTTATTATGGCGTGAATGGCTGTAATGTAGTAGCCTGGTCCTAACCAGACTCTCGTACATTTCATTTGTACAGAGAGTCTGGCCTCGCTCCATTGACAAGCGTTGACTTCCTTGTAGGCGGGTACTCTGTTGAAGTTTAAAACTATTGGATCTGCCACTATGATCTGCAATAACCAATCGCTAGGGTTCGCCTTAGCCAATTCCTTCACCACTACTGTAACAGAGATAGCTGCCGTAGCTGGAAAATCAAACTGTTCCCGAACCCCGTGGGGAGGAGGGCCACAACATCATGGCCACCAACAAAACTCAGCAAAACTTGTTCTTGCTCCGGTTTTTAGCTTATGGATATTCGGCAGCGTTGCTACAACGGACCGAATGGCTTTGCTCGCATCTTTCTCCGCCGCCATTACGGAACTACAACACAAACTAGCGCACAACATCAACGTCATCATTCTCAGCCAATCCCTCTGTTCGCTGATTGGCCGGTAGAAAATTAACCGGAGACATCTGACTTACGTACCTCATGGCCAGACCTAGTACAGAAGCAAAATCAAAATTGAGCTGAAGTACGTAGGAGGGCAGAGCCAGGCTAGTAATGTAGTGCTCACTGCATTTGATCGGAATATTACATTATGAAATGAATTGATTTCAAAAGATATAGCGAAGAAACACTCAGCCATACACGAAATCGCATAGGAAACGAATAGACACATGTTGTGTTTCAAAGGTATACTAGGAACGCAGCAACGTTCTTAGTATGCATTTTTAGTATGTGGTGTCAGAAGGAGCTTTGATGTCGTGGTAAATATGGCTATTGCCTCGAAACAACCCCAAATACGTGATTAGTAGCCTACATTCGGGTAGTGTCTATGGTAACCAGTTGTTTCAGAAGAAGCCAAATAAAGATGTTACCTGAAGGCCAAGGTGGTTAATAAGTACGTAACTGATTTTATTACTTTCTGTGAGCTAGAATAGCTCACAGTGTAAAGCAATGGCCTTTGGTGTCTGATGTGTTTTTCTCTAGTGCGATCGAATCCCACTTCATGGGAGCCTGCAAATGTTTTATTTTGGCTCCATTTATTTTGTCGTGCATGGTAATGTAGTGCGCACGTAGCCTATACTTTCATATTTGCCGCAGCAAATATGAGATCCGACTTGAAAATCGCCAGTAATATGTTTGTGAATTTGTGACGAATCTGGTGATAGAGGCAGACTGATAGGTGCACGCACAGCTGGGAAACCAGTTAGTTTGGAAACCAGTAGGGACATAACACCGGTAACGTCGTTGTTAGAATAAGCTTCAAAGGGCGTTATTTATTAATGAATGAAATATCACGAGAAGGGAAAAACTTAAAAGGACGTTGAAGACATAGAGATTAGGTCCATTTTTACACCGGTCTGCCAAATACTCGTTTTGATTCAACTATGAGGCTGATATAGCCGATCACCATTCCCTCTTACTGGGGAAATGAGAAGACAACTATTTCATTCTACACTTCACTCTTAGTATGTAAATGAGCAGCAAAAAAAATATGTTTTTGAATCTATGTGATCTTTATAAATAATAAGTATGCATTTTTATACAAAATATACAGAAGTATCAGTTGTAAAAATTTCATTAAACGGACCCCTCTGCAACCGACGCAAGCAAGCACACCCTACAATTTCACCAGAAATTGTACCCTCTCTAGTTAACTATTGAAATTCTTAACTATTGAAACTAACTGCCCATTTGAAGGTATAAAAAGATTCAATTCAAACCACTCCAGTCCTCCTAAACATTCAGTGCACTGATCTGATACACATTGTATACATCAATATGATACCAATGTAACAGTAGCCTACTCGTCAGTATTGCTTCCTCTCGTTCCTCCCACACTGGGATGCAAACTCGGGTCCTCTGACTTACAAACTCGAAAACTCCTCTATAAACACAGCTTTAAGCAGCTAAGCCACCAACAAGCTAGCTTTTCAATGGCACTGGTGTACGGTATTTATTCTGAGGAGTAAGTTTAACCAATTCACTCATTCAGTTACACATACTTTCTTGTCTGTATGGCTAATTATGCCCTTATGTCCAGATGTGAAGCTGGCAGTGACTCCTGGGTCCAGTGTAATGATGCCCCAGTGAAGATTTGTAAATACCCTGTGCACGGCCTGAGTGTTGGCCACGTCTACCACTTCCGAGTCAGGGCTGTGAACAGCGCAGGGATCAGCAAGCCCTCTCGCAAGTCAGACAAAGTGACCGCCCTTGACCCTGCTGAGAGTGAGAGACTGCAAGGTACTGCACATCATGCTTTTTTCTCTAACCACCATCCATTCTTTGACGTAAAGTATTTTCTTTTATATGCATATTACATTTATACTCAGTATGGGAAACAGTGGATCGAAATGTAGGTGGCTGACTCTTTTTTTTTTTGCAATAGTGATTAAGCTGGATGGAAAACATGAGGTTGTTATCAAGGCTGATGACCTGGAAGGTAGGAAGAATAATATATTCTCTAATAAATCCTCTCAAAAAACTATTTAATCCTCTCAAAACTCTGGAAAACTGGATCTCCATAATAGCCTAATAAATGTTTCATAAACAACAATAACATAATAGCATTTCTTCTAATCTTTCTAATAATGCCAGCAATCTGTGTGTGTGTGTGTGTGTACAAATAAGAATATGTTTAGTTTCCCACAATCATCTCAAGAACTGGGCTCTCTGCAAAGTTCATTTTGCAGATGTCCTTATTATAATAGAATGGAGTGCAGTGCCGCATTTGACGTTGTTTGGATAAGCCTTTAGACATAAAATAATGAAATTATTTTTTAAATAAATATTAATATAAAAAAAGAATGATTAATTTGGCTTACTATCTTCGCTCTGGACTCAGCCATCTTGAGTTGACTGAGCTGCACTAAACTAGCTCTCGCGAGCCGAAATTATATCGATATAACAAGTCAAAAACAGGCATAAGACATGAACAACATTATTTATGTCAGGGCAATACAGATAATGTTAATGATGAAATACTGGCTAGCTAACAAAGAAAAATACTACATTTATAGTGGATGGTTTATTTCAGTACTTGTAGCTGGAAGGTTATTATCTGCAATTGTTGCTGTGTAGACTAATGGCTCTGGACTACACAAAGTCACAACGTCCTAGAAAGACAACAGGGATTAGATTATCATTGTTGTAGGCATCATTAGGGTTACAAAGGGGCGGAAAGTTTCCGTAAAGTTTCCACGGGAATTTTGGCTCGGGAATTTTGGGAATAAAAAAAATAAAAAAATTTGCCAAAGTTTTTTGCAAAAGCATATAACAGGCAGACATCCCAAGTCTCCCGGAAGGTCCGGGAGTCTCCCGCATTTCAATAGCGGCTCCCTGATGCCCGCAAATGCTGTACAATCTCCCGGAAATCGGGGATTTTGTATTTCGAGCGAGCGAGAGACTGTCTAATGGTCATTTCTGGTAGAGATAGGTGCATATCGCGCGTCCTGATTGCGTCAGGGGGGGGTACGTGCAGGTTGAGGGGGTACATCATGCGTCCGGATTGTGTCCCAGGGGGGGGGGGGAGCTACCTCCCGGAAATGAGTCTCTGCAGGTTGGGATGTCTGAACAGGGAACTTCAATGTAGTTGAGAACAAGACTATGCACACCGTGCTCAACTGGACCCTGAATGCAGCTGGTTGGGAACATTGTCTGCCAGAAACATAAACCTAAAAGTAAAACGTTCTGTTGTTTTTGAACGTCTTTGTCATCAGTGTTGCGTCTGAACGTTTCAGCCCTATGCCTGGCAAGTGTGAGAACGCCGAACTGCGTAGAGGCCAAGAGCGGTATTGCAGACAGATAGAAATTTCTATTATAGCTCGCAACATATTGAAAGACATTTTTGGAGCTGTGAACTTAGTTAAATGTTTTTAATTATGATCTATGAACTGAACTAGTTCATTTTAAAATTTGTGAACTATGAACTGAACTAGTTCATGTAGAAAGTGAACTTTCCCAAAACTGTTTGTCATTACCTAGCATATTGATTACTTGGTAAACTGAAGCCATGTTCATTTTAATACCAAGTTTATTTGTATACAGTAGACTAACGTTTTACAGCAGTGACAGTAGGATGTATGTATGTCCACACAAAAGTTGTATTATAAATGTTTGCATCCATGTCTGCTTATGACAAGGTAAATACAGTTAAATTACCCCAAAATGTCCAGTTAATTCCTGTTAATTCCCGTATATTCCCATGGAAAGTTTCCAACTTAGAATATTCCCGGAATTTTGCAACCCTAGGCATCATCACTTGCTGGACAACATTTCAATTGGCAATTCACAATATATAGCCTACTGTTATTTAGAAGCAAATTCGCTTTTCTAACCGATATGGCCAGGTTAGCAGTGCTGACTGCTGGCATATGAATCAAATGCTTTCAAAGGGTTTTCTTTATGGATGAAATGCTGGCTAGCTAACAGAAGCACAATATAAAGTGGATACTTTCAGTATAGATCAGTGAATTTGGTTACATAAATGAATGTGTTTACTGATGTTAAAACTGCCTGCACATTGCTAATGTGCTACAACATTATAATCACCAGCAGCATAACATAAGCAATTGCTAATGTAGAAAGCAGCAGACGAATGAAGGCTACCTTATGATTTGCATGAATGTACTAGATCATTGGAAATTTGTTTAAAATAAGGAGAAATTGCTTTTTTGATGTGCATAAGTGACTAGAATAGATGAGGTTTAACAAGTACATCAGAGATGACAGAGAATTTCAATTGTGATCTGAGAAATATAGGTATCAAAGCCACTGAGAAGAACTGTCATCACCAGCTGCATCACAGGCACTGCACTAACTATCTATAATTCCAGACATCTGTGTGTGTCACCGACATCATCATGGGCACTGTGCACTATCTAATAAATAATCTGTATTTGTGTGTTTCACTGATATCTTAAGCACCAACTGCATCACGGATACTGTGCACTAGTATAATCAATTCTAATACTGATCAGCTTCTAGGAATAGCCTTGTAACATTTGGTAAAACAACAAAAGTTGAATACATTAAAGGGGATATCCTAGTAAACTCTTGACTATCACATTAAAAACTAAACCCTCACATCTTGCTCTGTCTTTTGGATTGGACTTTGTAGGTAACATGGTAACAAACAATTCTGGCAATAGTCATAGGATAAATTCATCCATCCAACCAACAACCCATATGCAGATTGCATCTTTGTTTTTCCTACCCAAACATTTTAACAGATTTCTTCTGGCACTCTTGCTAAGTATGATCTTAACCATCTCTGCCTCTAAAAATAACTCTTAGTCTAACACTTCAATCATAGCAATTTCACAAAAAATATTAATATTGGGGAGTCAGATGGCTGAGCGGTTAGGGAATCGGGCTATTAATCAGAATGTTGCCGGATCGATTCCCGGCCGTGCCAAATGACGTTGTGTTCTTGGGCAAGGCACTTCACCCTACTTGCCTCAGGGAGAATGTCCCTGTACTTACTGTAACTCGCTCTGGATAAGAGTGTCTACTAAATGTAAATGTATATTATCACAATAATGCACAGTGAGAAATATTGTTTTAATATAAGTGTACTTTACTGCCATTCGCTCCCAATCTAGGTTACGTAACTATACCAGGGGAGCCCACAGATGTGCATGCCTCTGAGATATTTAAATCCTATATCGTGCTGAGCTGGAAACCTCCCAGTCCTCGTGGACGGGCACCGCTGTGGTACCTAATTGAAAAGGTGTGTGTGAGTCATCCCATCAAAATCTACAATAGACTAAATAATACATCTGTTAAATGACAGAGTATTTCAACCACAGTAATATGTTTTTTCACATTGTCAAAGTCTTTTTGTAGGCTGTACCTTTCATTTGCCCTTCACGGCTCTTTCATAGTCCATAGCAGGCATTGAGAGTTGGCAGAGAATCAACACAGCAGTCAAACTGCAGTCCCCTCGCTACCCTGTTTTCGATTTGGAAGATGGAAAAAAGTACCAGTTCCGTGTCTATTCAGTCAACCTGTATGGCTCCAGTGAGGCCTCTGAGCTTACCGATCCAATCCAAAAGGTGGATAAGCATGGTAAGAGTGGGGTTTAGTACACACTCACACATAGACACACATGCACACAGACACACAAACAGGAATTTAAATTCTTTGAAGTAATAGTTTGTAAATGATCATATCTTTCAGGTTGTGAGCGACCTAGTGGTATGTAAAATAGATATCTGAATGTATAACACATTCTAATTTAACTGAGCACTTCTGTCTCAGAAAGAATATTTTGTGTTTATGGTCACCTGTCTATGGACGTCCAAATACTTTTTTTTTTATATCTCAGTTTGTCAACATCATGACTCGTCATTTTGATTATGTACTAAAAAAGTGATTTTTATGTGATCGATAGAACAGATGAAGAAGAATATGTCATACAGTATGACTAAAGCTGCAGTACCCACATTTACATTTAGCAGACGCTCTTATCCAGAGCGACTTACAGTAAGTACAGGGACATTCCCCCAAGGCAAGTAGTGTGAAGTGCCTTGCCCAAGGACACAGTCAGTTGGCATGACCGGGAATCGAACTGGCAACCTTCGGATTACTAGCCCGATTCCCTCACCGCTCAGCCACCTGACTCCCTATGACTCCCTCCCACAGCACATGCATTTTATTCTGATGATATTTTAAGGCAGAAATGGCATTGTATATTACTACTTATTAGTATTAGTCCATGGGAGCTGATTGATTTGACAATGCATACTTGATCACATCAAAACAACTTTTGTTATGTTTGTCAGACAACAACACAATATATATCTTTTAACTTCTATACTTTCTTGTGGTGTCAAAAATTAAATGTTTGTTTCATATTTTAGTAATAGTAACTGTAAAGGATGATATGAATGATGATGCTACGTAAACTTCTATACTCTACAGCCGTGGCCAAAAGTGTTGGGAGGGAGATATATTTTGTGTTTGCAAAGCTTGCTGGGCCTTGGCATAAAATGACTGCTAACATAATTTCAGTAAGTCATATCATCAGCACAGAGGAAAGTGTGAACTAGTTATAGCCAGGTGAAATCACTCTATCATTTGGATTGGATTTTAAGAGCAGATTGACTGCTGTAAAAGAGGGGACTATTTGCTTATATTGAAAACCTTCGCCCCAAAAAAGCGTTAAAAAATATTAAATGTGCCTTATTGTATTCCAGTATCCTATAGAAACATGTGAAAACATTTTCCTCAAATACTGAACCAGCAAACTTTGCAAAACACAACATTTGTCATTGCCAAAATTTATGGCCATGACTGTATACTTAAATTCACAATCCCAGATTAGATTTACCCACACTGTTTGCAGTCACCAGATCTTGTTAATGCATAACTGACATTAACACTATCAAATGTAGTTTGAAGGAAATTGCTAAATATATGATCTAAAATGTGTTTAATTTCACTCATTGAAGGTAAGCAACAATTTTGGTGGGTGTATTAAATTATTGTCCTCCACCTTCTTCTTTAATTTAGAGAAACATCTTCAATTGAAACATTTCAGCAATTAGTTGTTTTCATAATGTAGATAATGATAACAATAGGTTGGTCAAAAGTATGAAGGATTAATTTAAAGATTCAAAAATAAGTTCATGTAAAATATGGAATAAAGTATGTTTTATTTTTATAGGCCTACTGTATATTGTCAGTTCCATCCTTTAATCTCTGTTTGTTTAGGCGTTCCATCTGCCCCTGGTCAGGTTGTGGCAACCAGGAACACCAAGTCCTCAGTGTTTGTCCAGTGGGATCCTCCAAAACACCCCAATAAACTCATGGGCTACTACATTGATGCCTGTATTGTTGGATCAAAGCAATGGGCCCCTTGCAACCATAAGCCTTACAAGCATACCAGGTAGTCACTTAAAACTGCCATGTTCCATTGCAGTCACACTTAAAACAAGTTGTAGTTTAGCATTGACGCAGCATTGTAAACTATTTATGGTTTTGGTATAATCGAGATACCAAAATAATCTATATATAATAATAATAAGGTGCAATGCCAATACACACATGGGAATCCTGTCAATGCTGTTTTTTAGGTTTGTGGTCCATGGACTGATCCCTGGAGAGACCTATGTGTTTCGTGTCCAGGCTGTCAATGTCTATGGTCTCAGTGATGAGTCAGAGGAGTCTACACCTATTACTGTGGAGCCTGCCCTTAGTAAGGAATGAACACTTGCTCATAGCCCAGTCACATTTATAAATCAATTTAAAATGCTTATTTTCCTATTAGTACCATATATGAAATACTTTATTGTTTTATCTAGCGGGTGGAGTGGAGTATGGTATGTATTCAGTTATGTTGCTAGTTACTATTAATGTTTCTAAACACACCCTGTGTATTAAATGAGGTTCACAACTATACTTATTCACTGAATGTCACTCTTAGTTCAGTTACTTACCAAAATTGACCATTTACCACAATGCTTCTCTTCAATTTGACACTCCTTTTTAGAAATCTGATTACAATAACCTTTCTTACATACAAAAATCAATATATTTAGAATACAACTACTTGTTGTGGGTAAAAAACATTTAGTTTGCTTCTATGAACGTACTTTATTCACTTCACGTTTTTATACACAGCTACCCCTGGACCACCATTTGGCATAACTATGTTGAACTGTGATGGGTCCTCCATGACCCTGGCCTGGAAAAGCCCTAAGCACACTGGGGGCTCCAAGATCAATGCTTACTACCTTGACAAGCGTAATGCTGACACCCTGGCATGGAAGGAGGTCAATGCAACCGCCACCAAGGAGAGGATATATACAGTAAGTACTCAGAGAAGAACTTAACAGTCTGTATACTCTTCACCAAACTACTCAATCTGCTCATTGGGATTTATTTATTTTTCTCAGGTTGAGAATCTGACTGCAGGAACCTTCTACGAGTTTAAGATCCAAGCAGGAAATCTGGCTGGTGTAGGAGTCCCCTCTGCTCCCAGTTCTCCCCTCAAATGTGAAGCTTGGACCATGACAGAACCAGGTAGATCGTCTTCTTCATGTAAGCCATACTATCAGCTTAACTTCAGGATAACATAAAAAAACGCAACTCACATTTCACCTTTGACCTCTAGGCCCACCCTATGACCTCAGCTTCAGTGAGGTCAGGGGTGACTCTCTGGTCATCCTGTGGAAAGCCTCAGTCTACACTGGGGCCAGTGCTGTTACTGGCTACTTTGTTGATAGGGCCAAGAAAGGCTCCTCAGACTTTGTCACCCTGAATGAAGAGGCTGTTAGCCATCGTTATCTGCAGGTAAACTTCTGTAAATTCACAGGGGTTACAATATGTAAGCCAAGGCTTGGAACTATAGGACCATCTATATAAGTTATTGCACATGTGTTTTGATATTAAGGAAAGATGTATTTATGTATTGAGTTAAGTTTAACTTGAGTTTAACTTCCCAGGTAACTGGTCTGGAGGAAGGTGAATTGTATGTGTTCAAGGTACGTGCGGTCAATGCGGAGGGGATAGGAAAATCCTCTCAGCCATCTGAGCCAGTGTGTGCCAAGGCCTTGCCAGGTAATGACTGCTGTGATTGTAATTGGTAGTTGACTGCAAAACCAGTGTTACATCTTCAGACATCAATTTGACACGAAGAGCAAAAGTCATTTTAAGTCCTTTACTTCTCCATTGCACACACGTTTCATATTTAAGGTACCAAGGAGATCTGTTGTTCAGTGGATGAAGATACTGGAGACATCTTTCTGTCTTTTGATGCTTGCGAGATTAGCGAGACCTCCAAGTTTGTGTGGTCCAAGAACTACAAAGCAATTGGTGACTCTACAGAGGTGTCTATTGCAACTGATGGCAGACGGTAAGCCCTTTATGTCTGTGAGACAATGCTCATACTGTACTTTACTAATAACTTACTAAACTTTACTCAGGTTACTCAGTTGTACACATTTTTCAGCTCCAAGCTTACTTTCACGAGCCCTAATAAAGAAGATTTGGGCAGCTATTCTGTTGTTGTGACTGATACTGATGGGGTTTCAGCCAGCCACACATTGTCGGAGGATGGTGAGTAGGTTTCATTCAATTACATTTCAAATGCAAGGCAGTCGAGTACTCATGTTCCTTGTGTTCTTTCCCCTGTAGCTCTGAACAGCATGCTAGAACTCAGCTATGCTATCAGACATCCAAGTAAGTATTGTGATGAATTCATGAATGTTGCAGTAACATTTTTCAGTGATGTCTCATGAAATTAATTGTATTTTCTTTGTTCTTGCTGTAGTTGTTCCACTAAAACATGGTCTTAACTATGAGATTCTGGAGAAAGGTCATGTGCGTTTCTGGCTGCAAGCTCTGAAGTTGTCCCCAGCTGTTTCCTACAGGTTCATCGTTAACGACAAGGAGGTTACTAGCAGTGAGGTACATTGCAATTTTACATGAAGGGGCTCTTCTAAAAATGATTTATTTTTGAAACACAGTCCTGATATGCTGCAGAATGTTTTTGATTAGAGTAAAAACTATTGTAGTACTCACCTGTTATTTAGGGTTAGTGATCACTCACTCACTTTAATTATCCATCACTCATATGTATTCATAGAACACATTTAAACATAACAATGTAAACAAAATTGCTTTTCAATCATATTTGTAAAAGAAATTCAATCAGGAGAGACCTGGGATGAGTAAAGTGATGTTTATTACAGAATGATAAATGTAGTACAAGGGTTTGGAGCTTAGACCCCATGAGGAATTATAGATCAAAGGGCGCCTGCCCAACATCCGAAGAAGAATCCCCCACAGAGTCCAGACACTGGTGGCGGCAGCCGACAACCCAGCCAAGGAGCCGGAGAACAGAGACAAGGCACCGGTTGGCGACGGGCAGGTGGAGGGTTGCGCACTTGATAGGATGGGCAAACTACACAGGGAGAGAATCGTATTTAAAGGCACGGGGCCGTGTGATCATTTGACAGCGTTAATTGGTAGGCGGGAGCGCTAATCGAACTGAAACCCAGATGAAAGCCCGACATAGGAAAGAAGGAAAAGTAGAGCGTTCTTAGTGGGGGGGTAAGTAGTGAAACATTATCGAGTATGCCCGAGTGCAGGGATCGGTCTTGCCTGACTGAACTTGCGCTAAGCTTCATATCAACATAATGACACTGACACACTATAAACATGAAGCCAAGTACACATCAGAATCATAAAGGGTTTTATTCGCCATGAACGTTTGCACAGACAAGGAATTTAGTTTGGCAGGAAGGTGCATACATTAAACATATCCTATATATCCTACTAATAAAAAATATAAAATAAATTATTAAGTAGCCAAATAATTTACAATATAAAAATACAAATAGTACAAGAGATACAAATAGTACAAAAGATACAAATAGTGCAATTACAATGTGGCAAGGTGTCATTGTGCAGATTGTGAATTAAGTCAGTGCGAGCTCTTGGCCTTGTTGAAGAGGCCAACAGCAGATGGGACGAAACTGTTTTTGTGGCATGTGGTATTGGACCTGATGGACCGCAGCCTTCTGCCGGAGGGGAGTGGCTGAAACAGAGTGTGTCCAGGGTGGGAGGAGTCGGCCACAATCTTCCTTGCACGCCTCAGGGTCCTCGAGGTGTGCAGGTTCTCGAGGGAAGGCAGATTGCAGCCGATCACCTTCTCAGCAGTACGAATGATACGTTGCAGTCTGCTCTTGTCCTTGGCAGTGGCTGCCAAGATGGTGATGGAGGATTTGAGGATGGACTCAATGGTGGCTGTGTAGAAGTGCACCATCACTGTCCTTGGCAGGTTGAATTTATTAAGCTGCCGCAGGAAGTACATCCTCTGTTATGCATTCTTGATGAGGGAGCTGATGTTCAGTTCCCACTTGAGGTCCTGGGAGAGGATAGTACCCAGGAGGCGGAAGGACTCCACAGTGTTGACTGGGGAGTCGAACAGTTGTACTGGCTGCACCAGGTCACCAGGTTGTCAGCTTCCCACCTATAGTCAGACTCATCCCCACCAGAGATGAGCCCAATGACGGTGGTGTCGTCCGCAAACTTCAGGAGTTTGACGGACGGATGACTGGAGGTGCAGCTGTTGGTGTACAGGGAGAATAGCAGAGGGGAAAGGACGCAGCCCTGAGGAGATCCGGTGCTGATGGACCGGGAGTCAGAGACTTGTGTTCCCAGCTTAACGCACTGCTTCCTGTTAGGAAGTCTGTGTTCCACCTGCAGGTGGAGTCGGGCACGTTCAGCTGGGAGAGCTTGTCCTGAAGCAGGGCAGGGATGATGGTGTTGAAGGCAGAGCTGAAGTCCACAAACAGGATCCTGGCGTAGGATGCTGGGGAGTCCAGGTGCTGTAGCGTGAAGTGGAGGGCCATGTTAACTGCATCGTCCACAGACCTGTTGGCTCTGTAGGCAAACTGCAGGGGGTCCAGGAGGGGGTCTGTGATGGATTTGAGGTGAGCCAGCACCAGGCACTCAAAAGACTTAATTACCACAGAGGTCAGGACGACGGGTCTGTAGTCATTTAGTCCTGTTGGCCTTGGCTTTTTTGGCACAGGGATGATGGTGGAGGACTTGAGACAGGCTGGCACATGGCATGTCTCCAGGGACGTGTTGAAGATGTTGGTGAACATCGGAGACAGCTGGTCAGCGCATTGCTTGGGGCTGGCAGGAGAGACAGAGTCCAGCCCAGCTACTTTGCGGGGGTTCTGCCTCTTGATCAATCTGTTGACTTATCTCTCCTGAATGGAGAGAGTCATCACTGTGTGGGGGGGGGGAGTCCACTTGGGTGGGAAGGGGTAGTTCAGGACAGTCCAATTGTCTTTCAAATCTGCAGTAGAACTTGTTCAGGTTGTTGGCCAGGCGGGAGTCCTTAGTGGTGACAGGGCTCTGGGCTTGTAGTTGGTAATCTGCCTGAGCCCTCTCCAGACAGAAGCAGAGTCGTTAGCAGAGAACCGTTGTTTTAGTCTCTCTGAGTACAGTCGTTTAGCCTCTCTCACCGCTTTGCTAAACCTGTACTTCGAATCCTTGAATCTGTCTCTATCCCCACTCCTAAAAGCTTCCTCCTTCTCCAGCCTCAACTTTCTGAGCTTTGCAGAGAAACAGGGCTTGTTGTTGTTTGCATTCACCCTGGTGCGTGTTGGAATACAGCAGTCCTCACAGATGCTGATGTACGACGTCACAGTCTCTGAGAGTTCATCCAGACTGTTGGAAGCATTCGGGAACATATCCCAGTCAGTACAGTCCAAGCATGCCCGCAGATCCTCAATAGCCTCACTGCACTGTTTTGATGTCCTCACAGCAGGTTTACAGAGCTTCAATTTCTGCCTGTATGCAGGAATCAGATGGACCATGGCATGGTCAGAGTGACCCAGTGCTGCTCGAGGGACGGCATGGTAGGCATTACTGACCGAAGTGTAGCAGTGATCCAGAGTTCCCTTTTCTGGTTGGGCATTTGATGAATTGTCTGTATTTGGGGAGTTCGGGCTGAGATTACCCTTGTTAAAGTTGCCAAGTACGATAACCAGGGAATCCGGATCTGCTCGCTCCACACTCAGAATCTGGTCGGCGAGCATGCGTTCGGCCTCTTTAACCTGAGGACCCGGCCGCAAGTACATTCCTACCAGAATTAGCGACACAAACTGGCGAGGCGAGTAGAAAGGTTTACAGTTTATAAAAAATGATTCCAGATCTGGAGAACAATGTTGCAGAATCACTGTCACATCCAGTGCTCGATGTGGATCGGTACTTACCGGTACGCAGTACCGGCACTTCTACATTTTACTCTGAAGCGTACCTGCACTTTTTCTTGCGAACCACTACTTCTCGCATGTAGCCGGCCCAGTACTCTACCACTGACAAAGAAAGTGTCTTTGGATAAAAGTGTCTGCTAAATGAATAAATGTAAGTGTCAGTGATTGGTAATAACCCTAACGTTACATAAACTACACTACCCAGAGGGCACTAGCACTATGTGACTCACCTCAGATCTTGATGAATCACGTAAAGGCAAGCAGTCGGCCCACCCTATCAGAAGTTCACTTCTCCACGGACACTAGTTCGAAAAAGCTGTCTGTTGCCTGCTTAAGTGCGTAAGAGATTTTTCACTGCTGAAAACCTATAAACTAAAAAAGTGTGTAGAGTTTCTGACTTTGTAAGTTGTTGTTAGCCTGGCTTCATAAAGGTTCTAAAAGAACGCATGTGCCAGAGCCAGACACGTCAACAAAGGTCCAAGTCCAACCAGAAACATCGAGTACGAATCACGAGCTTCAAACTAACGTTAACGTTGAAGTGAGCGGAACAGCTAGCTTAAATGAGGAGTCTGCAGCTACAAACCTTAAAGTTACCTTAGTCAATGACACCGACATCAACAATAAATAACAATAAATTGTTGTTATACCAGCAATATCTCCAAGTTTTGTTTTTCACTGTAGAAATCTCAAATGTCATAATGATTTGGCAATGCAAGAGAGTACCGGCACCTTTTTTTTCCACTTCAAGCACTGGTCACATCTACACACCAGCCACTTTTAATGTAAAAACAAATACCACCTCCTTTAGTTTTGCTGGAGAGTGCTGTGTCCCGATCAGCTCTCACGAGTTGAAAGCCTGGCAGTTGTAACGCGGTGTCCGGGATCAAATCATACAGCCATATCTCTGTGAACCACAAAACAGAAAATTAGATAAAGTCTCTGTTTTTCACCATCAGTAGCTGAAGTTCATACATTTTGTTGCACAGTGAACATACGTTGGAGAGGAAAAAACTTGCAGTGTTGTGCACGTTCATACCTCTCATGAACTCGTTCAAAGTTCAGTTCATACAAGTAAATATGAATAGTTCACGTTCATAGTTCACTATTTAAATTCTGAACACGTTCAGTTAATTTCATAGTTTTAAGGTGTGTATTTACTGTGTGTAAAAATCCCTCAAAAATAATAAGGTGCATCAGATGTAGTCGCTGAGTATGCGTCTCTGCTTTCACTTGCCATTTTTATGAGACCCGAGAGCTGTTGTCTTGGAATACGTTGCTTGTTTGGTTACGTGTGTGCGAAAAATCATGGGTAACGTAGTGCGAAGTCGAGTTAGTTGGTTTAGGTTAGGCTACATAGCGAAAAGTTTAGCATTTCATTTAGACAGCGTCTCTCCTCAGGAGAAGGAAAACATTCCATAAAGTTTTAGCTAGACCTCAAATAATATGAACGTGTTCACCGTTCAAATTCATTATTTGTCATTAAGTTGTGTTCAGTTCATCAATCATCGTCCAAACACGTTCAAAAATGAACGTGTTCAATGAACGCGTTCTTTTGAACTCGTTCATGCACAACACTGAAAACTTGGAATCACTGTTCGGATCCCACGCTTGCGTAGCCAAACTAGCGCTCCCGCTCGCTTTCCCTTTCTGCGGCTTCACTACTTGAGCCAAGCCTAGTGCGGCTTTGACTAGAATGCCCACTAATTCCGCTGCTGGGAGCAGAAAAGTGGGAAATAAATCCTCAGGAGTTGTTTCCCTGATGTTTAGGAGTTCGTCTCTTGTTAGAGAACTCCGAAAATCTTGGCAGAACACTGAATTAACAGACAAAACCAAACAGAGCACACCAACCGACCGAGGCAGCCATCATCGGCGCCATCTTTGACCATGTGGACGATGACAAGACAACTGATTGTAATGCTGCTGCATTTATGCAAATTCATGTAGAGTCATAGCCCAAAGAAATAAGAGTGGTCTTGAGATGGGACTTAAATGCATCAGTACAGATTATGGATTGTGGTAGACTTCGTTACCTCAGGGCAGCAAACTGTTGTTTTTAATCCAAGCAAAATTTGATTCCTTGTACTTGCTTCCAATTAAAACAGTCAACACAGAGCTATGAGACGCTTTGGTTTGTTCTGTTTTCTTCAGAGCCAGAAGATCAGCCATGATGTGGCCTCCGGGGTGATCCAAATGACCGTGGATCACTTCACCAAGGCCAATGAGGGCACCTACACTGTCCAGATCCATGACGGAAAGGCCAAGAATCAGACTTCCTTGGTGCTAGTGGGAGATGGTACCATATTAAATCATATTTTATCATCCCCGTATTAGGTTTACTGCAACAACAAAAAAATGCACAAAGAACTGCATAGTTGGACTGTAAATTTTTTGTTCACCATGCCTGAAAACTGAGATGTGATGACTTTGTCTTCCTGGACTCCAACCACTGAAATACTGTAGAACTATGCAGTTCTGATGCTTGATCTTCTGTTCTTTCAGTAGTTTCTATATGTCCTAATATTACAATGCTAGATCTGCTAAATTAATAAAAATTTTAATGGTGGTCCAAGATATCCCAATTATTTGGGTTATTTCTTGCTCTTTTAGTGTTCAAATCAGCTTTAAAGGAGGCTGAGTTCCAGAGGAAAGAGCACATCAGGAAACAAGGTATTCGGTCCTACAACAACAGAATTCCTATTCACTTTCATTGACTAATAGATATCTAACTTATCTCTCTTCACGTCTAGGTCCACATTTCGGAGAATACCTTTCTTTCTATGTTGAGGAGGACTGTACTGTAATGCTTGTCTGCAAGGTAAACAACAAGCTTAAGATTGTACGATTGCTGAACTCATCATTATAAATCTTTGAGCCTTTTCAAGTTTTCTGATAGGTGAATTACAAGTCTGCTTTGGTAATGACTCTTTTAGCGAGTTTACTCTTGTGTGTGTCTATCTCAGGTTGCCAATGTAAAGAAAGAGACAGCTTTCCACTGGTTCAAGGATGATGAAGAGATTGTTCTGGATGTTGCGCCCAATGTGATGTCTGGATCATGTGCTCTTCCTATCCCCATGGTAACAACTACAATGAACCTTGACACCAGTGTTTGCACAAAACATACAGTTGTGACAAGTGGCCACTTGTTGTTATGCCTCCCCCGGGAACAGCCGTGGCCGGAAACATAACATTTTTGGGTTGTACGTCCTTCTGTCCGTCCGTCCGTCCCATTCTCGTGAATACAATATCTCAGGTATTTCTTTACATTTGGCACAAATGTCCACTTGGACTCAACTGAACTGTTATGAATTTGGTGGTCAAAGGTAAAAACTTTATTGGTAATTGAAGTGGTAGAAAATGGCTACGTATTAATAATATAAAATACATATAATTCACATACATTTACGTAATTGGTGTTAATGCTACACAAAACCCTTTTGAAGCAATGCACTGAATCTTTGAAAATATTCCTTGATCAAGAGATCAGTGGAGGAAGTGCAGTGGACAAAGGCATATGCTGCCAAATTGAATGCACATGTGTGTCTTTTAACATGTCCAGGTACATGACAAGCACATTTTAAAGATGACAACTGTATTGGCTGGTTAACTGGCTTTGCCAAAATGGCAAGATCTAGGCAGACAAACCACATGCTTTAGGATACAGGGACAACGTGCAATGTAGATGACAATTAACAGCAATAAGCATGATACAGCTTATGGTCTACATGTATTAACATAGTATTTTATCTGTTAAGAACGACCATTAGATCATTAACAAAATTATTATGTTAAAGGTGAGGCACATTAACCCTTTTCTTGGATGTACCTAACCATACATGACACTAGTTATACAGTATTTGATAAATACTGTAAAAATAAATGGAAACTGCAGCTTGACTGGCTGGTGGTTATGGAGGACCAAACCTGCCATATTTAGAAATGAATGAATGAATAAATAAATGTCCACATCCATGCATTTAGACATAAATACATAAATAAAATGAATACATACATCAATTTAAACCTAAGTAATGTAAGGAATACATTTTTGAGTGAGGAAATGTAAAAAAGATTATAGATAATTGGTTCACTTTAACACTAATATTTCTATATTAATATATTTATTTCTGCATTTATTAATTTATATATTCACTCATTTATTATTTTTTTTATTCATTTATTTATTCATTCATTCATTCGCCTGCTGGCCTCCTCTCATTATCATATTGGGAACAATGAATGAATGAATAAATAAATGAATAAATGAATAAATAAATGAATACACAAATAAATACATAAATAAATGTGAATTATAAGTAACTATTGATTGAAAATTGTGCATTAATTAATAAATTTATTCATTTATTTCTGTCTAAATGCATGGGTGTGGTCATTTATTTATTCATTCTTTCATTTGTAAATATGGCAGGTTTGGTCCTCCGTAGGTGGTAGCATACAACAGCGGGGCGGTTATTTCCAGTTTGTGTCATGTTGTATATGTTTTGTTTTATCTCTCTGAAAACTCCAGGAATCTATGTCTGTCTGTCTACCTGGGCACTGCAAATTTCATATTTTGCAGGTGTACTTTTTATAATCCAATGGTGTGCAATTTGACGTTGTTTGGATAAGCATTTCAACATTTCCTTAAAAAATACGCTTCGCCAACTGCTTGGACTGATGTGCACTTAAGGTATGAGGCTGTATGATAACTTCAGTGATTTTTGTGTCGTTAATGAACTAATGCAATTATGAACTAATGCAATTAACAAAGGCATACGCAAATAAATGAAACTAAGCGCTTAACGCACTGGAGTTCATAGTAAGGAAAATAGGGATTTTTTTTTTCCGTTATTTTGAATTGAATTTTCTTTTACTACCAATATAACCAGGCTGCAGTAGCGGTTAGAACCGAAACTGTACTATACCGTAGCTAGTGGTGCGTGCCTCCACTGGCACGTGACAGTTACTGTTCTGTTGATAGTGGTAGGCAAGTGTCTCGTGGCAGATGCATTGTCTTGCAGCTTTTGTTTAGAATAGGAGAACGTACAGGCTAAACTTTTATTTTTGAAATATAAGTTTAACTCTTTGTGCCAACAGACTCCAAACCATACTTTTGACGTCTCACTACAAGCTCACCATACAAAGTAGTCGATTTAGACATTATGTTGCATATAGTGTAATGGTGTGACTGTAATGTAAAGCAGACTTTTACACACGTAATGAATTAGTAACTAATTATTTTCCTCAGAGTAACTGAATTTAAGCGTGCACATGAGCCACCGTTGTAGACTCTCCTACGTCTCATGCATCATTGTGTTGTTATCATCGCCTCCTAGTAGCGTATATCAATTGTAATAACTGAAGTCAACATATATGTAGGCGAATATCGTTATAATATTGAGTATTCTTCCGACCGGGGCTCGGCCACGTCTGTTACTTAAGGACATAATTTTGTGTGGTTGTTGTCTGGTTGTTTAGATTATATGGATTGAAAAGGGTGAGAATAGGAGTTAAGGGGGCCCATGCATGTCTTCGCCTGGGGCCCCGAAATCACTAAAACCGCCCCTGCACGTACCACTAGCCACTGTCACGTACCACTCGCTCCACTGGCACGTACCACTAGCTACAGTGCAGTACAGTTTCGGTTCTAACCGCCTCTCCCAGGCTGGCAGTGCTGGCTGCTGGCATAACATTGAATCAGCTGCTTTTAAAGGATTTTCTTTATTGATGAAATGCTGGCTAGCTAACAGAAGGACAATATAACAATTATAAACTTTCAGTATGGATCAGTGAATTTGTACAGTGAATGTACAAGTGCTTTTATGATGTGCATAAGTGACTTAGATAATGTGGAGGTTGAACAAGTACTGCAGTGATGACAGAATTTCGATCTGAGAAATATAGGTACCAAAGCAACTGAAAAGAACTGTCATCACCAGCTGTATCACAGGCACTGCACTATCTATCTATAATTCCAGAAATCTGTGTGTGTCACCGACATCATCGCGGGCACTGTGCCCTATCTATAATTCCCGGAATCTGTGTGTGTGTGCCACCAATTTTATCACGGGCACTGTGCACTATCTATAGTTCGAGTAATCTGTATTTGTGTGTTCCACTGACTGTGTTAATCACCGACTACATCACAGGCACTGTGCACTAGTATTAATATCATTTAGAAAATAATATTGTTCATATCTATTCAGTAAGGCCTATTGGGAAGTGGTAATATATTTTCAAATATTTTCCAGTTCTCCAGGAAAGACCAGGGCATTTACAAAGCTACACTCAGCGATGATAGAGGAAAGGATGCATCTCTTTTTGACATTTCTGGCCAAGGTACTCTTCCAAGATTTTTTTATTATTACAGTCTTATTGATTACTCATAGAATCTGTTTTTAGTAGGCCATATTTAACCCTCTCTCTAACTTATTTTTGGGGGGGTTCAGTCTTTGATGCTATCATCAACGCCATTGCCAAAATTGCTGGTAAGTTGTTCTTATGAGAACGGTATTTTGAGTTTTTCTACACCACTCATTTTTATATTGATAAATGTTAATTCAACAGTACAGTTCCCAAGTGAATATAGGCTGAATACAGCCTTTAATGTTCAATATGTATTTTCCTGCCTTCTAGTTTACATACCGTATACAGTTAAGTGTACACTGGCATGACACTTGAGTTGATTATGAGCTACTACATTGCTCATATTGTTGTGCTTTAAAATACTGCATCTAACTGCATCTGCTTGTTTGGTCAGGGTCATCTGCATCTGATCTGGTCCTCCAGTGTACTCCTGAGGGCATCAGACTGCAGTGCTATATGAAGTACTACACAGAGGAGATAAAGGCTAGCTGGTTCCACAGGTATAATCATGCCACTGTACGTTCTAGACGTTATATATTTATGTCAATGTATTGTAACTGACCTGTAATAGATGAGCCCCCAAGGCACATCGGTGTTTCCATAAATTATTCAACAATGTATATAGTGGAAAAATAAATTGCATGGTACATGATGTTAAAATGAAACATGACCTTTCTCTATCACCCAGAGAAAGCAAGATTGCTTCTTCTGAGAAGATGAGAATTGGTGGCACTGCTGAGATGGCTTGGATGCAAATCTGTGATCCTACAGACAAAGAGAAGGGCCAGTACTCCATCGAGATCTTGGATTCTACAACCTCCCACACCCGTAGTTTTGACCTTTCCGGACAAGGCAAGAGCACCAGAAATAACAGCATACTAAATGTTTTGCTTGTCAAAGACCACATTATCAAGTCTCACAGATCAACATAATGTGATAGTCCTTAACAAAAAAGTCTAACAAATATTTGCTTAAATTTTTCTTTTCTTGTTTTCAATTGTTCTGATGGGGTAAATGTAATCTCACCAGTGTTTGAGCAAATGATTTATTTCAGTAAAATTTTTTTGCAGCTTACACTGATGCATTTGAGGAGTACCAGAGACTGAAGTAAGATTCTCACTGCTCG
Source organism: Osmerus mordax (assembly GCF_038355195.1). Taxonomy (NCBI): domain Eukaryota; kingdom Metazoa; phylum Chordata; class Actinopteri; order Osmeriformes; family Osmeridae; genus Osmerus; species Osmerus mordax. The sequence continues at coordinate 2,363,220 of NC_090070.1, forward strand.
TCCTTTTTGTGTTTTTTGTTTGTAACTGAGTGATCAAAAATGTTTTTATTAAATCTATACTGACATTTTTCTTCATTTGCTCTCTTTAGGGCTGCAGCATTTGCTGAGAAGAGTGAGTATTTCACAGAGTTCAATGTATTCCCAGTGTGCTGTGGATATTAGTGGGTGGGTACAGTGGGTTTAATGTTAATTATATTTCAATCCTCAGACCGTGGTAGAGTGGTTGGTGGTCTGCCCGATGTTGTCACTATCATGGAGAAGAAGGTGAGAATGTAAACATTCACTGTACACAAGGTTGTAAGCTATATTTTATTAATACTGTACAGACAAGTGGAAGGAAAAACGTAGACTTTAACATTAAACAGACAAATGCAAAGACTTCCATACAGATGTACATTATATAATCAAACAATTAACATCTTATCATGAACATTATGCATCAACACTTCATGCTAGAGGCATGTACAAAAATGCTGAGCAGGCCCTGTTGACCTTGATTGCAAATCACAATGACAGGAGAAAAATACCTAAGTGGCACGGATGGCTGGACCTTCAGTCACAAAAGTTGCTCAACTTTGTGTTGCTCAGTGTTTCAATAGTGACTAAAGTCACCTCTTCAGTTCTGTCTGTGACAAATACATCTGTTAAAAGAACGTTAATTATTTTAGAACGTGTACATGCGATGACCATGGTGCTCATGCATTGGTGCAAAATGTTAAGGAAAGACTGAAGAGCAACTCTAAAGTATGGATGTGTATTCCAAACATAACACACTATCAATACAAGTACATAAGAGGAAAACCTTTTTTCCCTCAAAATGTATTACCACTCCTCACACAAAAAAAGCACAGTAGAAGACAACAGTAACATTTATGTTATAAAAAAAAAAAGAACTGAAAACATTTCTTGGCTTTGTGGGTCTTGCCATTGAGAAAAATAAAATAAAAATCCTGTTATTTGTGTTGATAGTGTGTAATGTTTGGAATACACATCCATACTTTAAACATTTGGTATGTGTGTTTACTACATATATGACAAAACTTTATAGCAAACTGCTATGCCTCACACATATAAAAAGCAAAAGTGTTTGGGAGGATTTTTAGATTTTGTAAGAGGGCGTTAAGTTTTGCTGGTTTGGTGTAAGGTTTCGTGGTTAGTGATCTGACCTGTTGCTTGATTTGGCGTAAATGGACGTGATGCAGGCTGTTGTCCATTGCACCCGCCAGAGCTCCTTCAAAGAGTTGTGCCAGTATATAGTTACTCTAGTTTAGGGCTTTTTTATTATTGTTTGATTATTGTCATCAATGGTTAATCAGAGGAGCAAAGCAAAAAGCTGGTTCACGTAAAAAAGCTTTTGGAATAGTATGATTTGATGGAAGCCTTCTTTTATAAATTGTTATGTAAGTTGAATTTTCCTTCCATTTTGGACTGACAAGTTAGACACCGTCTAACTGCTCTGGTGACATATTGCGCAACACCTCACTAAAACGCTTTATGTTGTTTTTTCGTTTAATTTGTCACGTGTCTGTATATACAGTAACAGAGATATCACAGCATGATTTCAAGACTTATGTCCATTAGAGCGGTAATAATTTGTACACTCTAACTAAGATAATATCGTTTGCGTTATTTTAATTAAAATTATATGATTTTTTTTTTTTTTTTTATGATTGGAGGTTACAATGTTAAAGAGGTGGTTTAGATAAGCATTGTATGTTTAAGTTATATTTACATATGTCTGATAAAATGCATATCCATGAGATTTTTCTATCTGACTGCACCAATTTCCTGCCACTTTCCGCCCACACTTAGACCCTGAGTCTGACCTGCACAGTCTGGGGTGACCCCACTCCAGAGGTCACCTGGTTCAAGAATGAGCAGGAGGTTGCCTCAAGTGAGCACACCAAGATAGCATTTGAAGCTGGTAAGTTCTCAAGCCTCACCATCAATGCAGTCACATCTGAGGACTCCGGCAAATACAGCATCAACGTGCGGAACAAATATGGCGGCGAGTTTGTGGAGATCACAGTGAGTGTCTACAAGCAAGGAGAAGACATCCCAGAGCCGAAACTGGGCCAGATGTCCAGAGGAGGAGCTGCACCTGTGGCAGCAAAGTCCCCTGCTCCTCCACCCAAAACCCCTACCCCCACCCCTCCTCCATCTGTCAAATCCCCAACCCCAGCACCTTCCATAAAGTCTCCAACCCCCACCCCAAAGTCCCCAACACCCCCACGCAGTGTTAAGTCCCCCACTCCACCCAGAGCTATGAAATCCCCAACTCCACCAAGAAAGTAAAAAAGGGATCATAATGCCTGAGAAAGATTAAGGCTTTAGTGGTTCTTATTTATAGCATGAGTGTGAAACCAAGAGCCATTACTTGAAGGTATAAATACATTGTCTATTTTAGCCATAGTATGCCAAGTGGTCTCACAGTCTCAACAGTCCAGAAAAACTGACAAAGACCAGAGTAGAGGCCATGTTAATCATCAGTGTTTCAAGTTTGCACCTTCCTCTATACAGTGTAGTGGAATGCCAGCAGATGAATCGTCATAGAGTGCCAACTGTGTTCTGTTATCACATAAGACAGACATAGGACTGGTTCATCCACAATCATTATGCCAAAGAGACTATGACTGTGTTCCCCCACAATATCAATACTCTATGTTAATAATAAAATATATCTATCACCTTCTCTTGTTGCCTCCACAAATTATGATTTTTCTTTTGACTTCCCTCCAACCTCAATGCTGTTAAGTTGAATGTAAAGTGGTTAAGTAATAGTTATAATGAAGCAGAGGGTGCTTGTCGACTGTAGACACAAATACACCTACTGTAGCCTACAACAACAACGAAGCACGTTAGGGTCTTTCTAGATTAACCCACAAAGCAAGAGACTACTTACAGAACACTAAATCCAATGGGAGGAACTTTCTTCTCAGAAGAGCAAAGAGGTGGAGATAAAAACTGGTTCTTTATTTGCATAAAGACCTCAAATCCACACCCATCCTGTCCTGCTCACTTTTCTAGTTTTCATCCGTAGTTTACTGTGGAGTTTCCAGATCTTTTCTATATGTTGAATCGAAGTCTCAAGGCAATATCGAATGTAACTGGACCTTTGTCTGTTTCTGACCATGAAGTAAGTTCTAAACTTAATATGCATGTTTCTGATATTTAAGAAATATATAGTTGTGCATAAAATAATAATTAATCATAAATACATGTTATTTTAAAGGTGAAAGGGTATATCTGTTGCACTTAGAAGGGCTTTGTTAAGTAAAATCAATGGAGTCCAGTCTTTCTTGTCTGTCATCATTGAAAGAGGAGGTGACTGCAGGGGAATTCATTCAGCCACACTACAAGGAGTCCTATCGGCTTGCCATCTATGCCCTAGTCAACAGTGGAAGAAATGCTTATCAAGAGTATCTGAAAGCTGAGAACATTTTTGACTTTCTATCAGAAGAGGAACTGCTCTTTATTCAAGAAAATGCAATGTTACCGGCTCCCGATGATGACTTGGAAGTTAACAATGAAACTGAAGAAAAAAGTCCATCAACGTATTTTCCCACAGAGTCGGATGAGGAGGTGCCTGACCTCGACCTTGGATGGCCTGAGATTAACCATGAGAACACAGAAACAAATATCAGCCTGCTTTTCAATCCACCCAGACAAAGCTCACCAACTATCAAAGAGGTGATTCGTAAACAAATCCAAGAGGCAAGACAGGTAAGGAAACAAAAATGCTCAATATACGTTCTCATTCTTTTTTTAATATAATGTTTCATAGTACTAGTCAATATATGCATAGTGCATTTCAGACAGGAATACAGTATGGAAAGGGTAGTACTGTCAGCTGCATTTGTGGCACACCATCTCAACCAAGTCCAAACTTGTTTCTAAATGTCAGCCACACACGTCATGACATGGTTTCCACATGTCATTTGAACAATTAGAGGTAATTCCAAAAACAAAAGGTTGTGGAGTTCCAACTTATCATAGATAATGCTTAATTGTGCACAGAAACTGCAGTGTTCATTTCGAGACAAAAAGCAACATTCAGTACCTCCTTGCGGCAACTGCACACAGGTGTTAAACACAATTATACATGCAGGAAATAAGCATAGGTGTCAAGTATTAAAGATTCCCTGTTTATTGAGACTGATAGTCATACAGAAACTACATATTTTATTGTTTTTCTCTACAGGTCGTTGCAATAGCAATGGATGTCTTCACTGATGTAGACATCTTCAAGGAGCTTATCAGTGCCACATTTAGAGGGGTGGTCGTCTACATTCTTCTGGATGATATCCAATTCAAAAGTTTCCACACTATGGCTGAGAGGTCAGGCGTTTGTATCAAAGATCTCAAGGTAGATAAGGAATGGTAACTTTTTAGATGCAATTGAAATCAACCTATTTTCTATTTAATACTTATTATTGTATAACATGTGAACTTAGCACCCAAAAGGCATGTTTGATCGTTATGAAAGGCTGCCTGGGGCCATGACCTTTTCTTTGGCAGGAACATTTTAAATTGACATTTAATGCACACCTTAAAAGAAATCCAGTCATATATTCAAATTCTTTGGCCTTTGCCTTCATAATTCTTGCACTAACATGCAGGATGATTTTCCTGTTTCACAGCATGTTACTTTTTTAGAATCACAATTAAGTATTTCACTAAAGGTTTGTGTCATGACAAAGGTTTTAAAACTCACTGCATGCTTGAAGCACATTCCCTGGTGATCCTGTCATGTTGAATCATGTCTGGGTAGTCTAACCTCATAATGTATGTAATGTCACTGTAATCTACTGTATACACACATTACAGCAAACTGTTTACTTGTAGCAAGTATAAAATCTAATGCACAGTGATCATCAGTATTCTTCAGTTATCCACTTGATTTGCCAGATAGTTTTCCATAGTTAAATTCACCAGTGATTTTCCTTGAAAATGAAACTGCTGCACTTTAAAATACTATTAACTCATCACACAAAAAAAGTCTAAAGGGACTGAATGTGTCACTATCCAAAGACTTTTGGTGCACAGTGTATGCTACATACAATGTAGTATTAAAAAAGAATGCTAAGGTTGCACACGTTACATACATCAAAAACGTGTGCCACACGGTCTAAATATTCAGGTTTAATATGTGGGTTAAGGTCAAAGTTGGGGTTAGAAAACCCCAACACAAAACCAAGGGGGAAAACAAGATTTTTTATTATTTGTGTGTGTGTGGTGAGTGCCTACAGTATGTACCTCTAAGAAGAGAATGATGAAATCTGTTCCTTTCTTTAAATTTAGAACGTCCGAGTTCGAACTGTAAAAGGTCAGCAATATCAGTGTCGGTCTGGAGCAAAGTTTAATGGAGCTTTGGAACAGAAGTTCATACTGGTGGATTGCAGAACAGTGTTGTATGGGACCTACAGGTATTCCCAACAGTCCATGACTTATTTCCACTCCAAGGCATTTCCACCTAATAATATTATTATGTTACATTATGTTTGCCTAAACTATTCTAAAACTTGTCTGATGAAACATACCTTTGGTCTCTTGTCCTAGCTTCATGTGGTCCTATGAAAAGATCAACCTCAGCATGGTTCTAGTGATCACTGGGCAACTTGTGGGATCATATGATGAGGAGTTCAGAAGACTATTTGCCCGCTCTACTCTTCCAGCTGCACTTTCTCAGGAAAGTGTGTTCCTTAGGGAACCAGTGTCAGTGTACAGCCCTAACTCCAGTCATACCTCACTTCATCTGATTCACATGAGATCTAGAACACAGACAACAGGTTTGAGTACCTTTACGGGACAACACAAGGATGAAAGATACGATGGGCCCATGTTAACCAGAGGCTTAAGCATGCAAGACAGACTGCATCACTCTCACCATACAGAGTCTGGGCAACTGCTGAGAGGGCACAGCTATACTGGAGAGCTGCAGAAAGGTAATTCAACAACTCAACTGAGGACAAGAGATATTGGGGCTTACTGTGTCCCTCAGAGACAAAGGCCCAACCAATGTAGTAGCAATGACGCACAGACAGGCAAGATGAATCAGCTTCTCCACACACAGAGGACTTGCTATAGCACTGACAAGTATGTGCTTCCCTTCAACTCAGAGACCTCTCTAAACAGGTGGAAGATTGACTCATACCTCAATAACAGTGACCACACATTGGCTGAATCAATTGAAAGCCTGCATCATACGGACACACTGCCAGAGATTAATAGGAACCCAATCCCACCATCCCGTATGAAATCATCATTGATTTTCAATAGCTATCTGCAAGAACGATTGAAATCACCCATACACATGTGTGAGGACACGCAAATGTTACCACATAGTATTCAAAGTGTCTCGGCTGACAAACAACCACAACTGCCAACGCCTATTAGGTGGATAGACAACCAGACTAGAATGGAACAGTTAAGGCTGGAAAACAAAAATTATTTGCACCAGAAAAGAGATTTTGCCACTAATAATCATATTTCTGGGCAAAGTCAAGAGTCTCTCAAGTCTGCATTTTCAGCTGTAGAGAAACATATAGAGAAGCCAACAGTAAACATTCTGGAAAAGAGTTACAGTATAAATGAGTTGGAAAACAGCTCAGCTCACAGTTTTAAACTGGAGCCATCTAGCCATGGACATGGCTTCACTTCAGGAGATCAACCTGATGATCAGAACAGATTGATAGAGACTGAAAGAAACCAGAAATTTACAACAGATCTTACAGAGAGCCACCGAAGTATCTCTCATTATGACATCAAGACCATATCAGAAAAAAGGCATCCTGAGTCATTAGATTGGCACCAGCCTCCGACAAGGACAACATCAACAACTGACCTGGGAATACTGATGACGAAGCCTTCACTTAAATCCTCAAACTTCAGACCCACCTGTCTTAATGTGCAGGACTCTAGAATTATGATGTCTTTGATTGGCATTCCAGAGGAGAAAGAGGGCCATGTAAGTGGTAGTATTGTTACTTCTAACCAGCTGGGCAGCTACTCAAGTTTAGTTTCTCTCGCAGATGACAGAGGAATGTCAGTGAAAGAGGATAAACCACTTCATGTGATGAATTCAATCAGATCCAAGACCGCTGAAGAATCCCAGCATATAAAGGCTGAGAGTATAGTAATGGTAGAAAAAGCAATACCTGAGCAAGATAATCCTCTTCAGAGGAAGAATTCAATGAGATTAAAACTTTCTGCTATTTTTCGATCCGATGAACAATCCAAAGAGGAGCCAACACTCCAAAGAAAGAACTCTATGAGGTCAGGAACTTCATCTGGATCAAAGCATGGTATGGTTCTTGCTGACAGTGATAAGGAGCAACAAAACTGTTCTGACTCAAGAGCCAAATTATTTTCTAATCCAATTGGTAATTCAAATGTAGATCAGGACAGTCTGGGTTCTAGAATCACTCTTCCAGACCCTATAAGGAAGAAGGCTTACAGCAGATTTGAACATTTTCTGTCAGTTGAAAAAAGACCTTCAGAACATCCAATGCCAAACAACAGAGAAGTACCTTCCTCAGAAAAGAACAAAAACACGTTTTTAAGTGGCTCAGGACAAGGTTCTGTTTCTGCTGCAGGCAACTATACAAACTACCAGACCCAAACGTCTACTGAAAATAAGTTTGGAAGATTCATGCAACGAGTAGGAAATCTCATCAGCAAGAATAAGTAAATCCATTCTGGATACCAAATAGTCAAACAAAACGTAAATATTGCGGTGACCAATATTTCCAGTAAGTAACAATGAAATGTAAATAGCTGTAGTTCTGTTTTTTGTAGTTCTGTCTGTACTTTTCCAACTGTGTTTAGAAAGCATAGTTTTCACCTGTGTGGGTTACTGTGTCAAAGAGACAAAGTACGTAGAAATCAAATACTATTTACGATTACATAATAATGAATATCTTTGTTTATTTGGGGATATTAGTTTCTACAATGAATGCATAGGATTCTTGACATTAAAGTAAGTGTAGACATTTTAGAGAGGTTGTTGAGTGGTCTATTAATACCTACAAAAACCTTTCAGTTTCATTATTCAATATCAGTTGTAAGTCTTTTAAAAAAATTCCTGATGTTTCTGTAAATTTTTCTTTGAACGAGTCAAGCCATGTTTTTGTATCAATGTTTCTTATTTTATGTGTAACATTTTGGGAATGTTGTTAGTTTTTTATGGTTAAGATTTATATGTATACGGAGGTCTGCAGTGAACAAACCAAATGTGATGCATATTTCTTTCTTCTACAAAGTCGTCACATTTGGTCTTCTATCACAGTTTTCAGACTGTTTGTTGTTTGTCATCAGACTTCCATTTTGTGAATATTCATCTTGTGTTGGTCCACAGGACCACTGTTAGTTAACTGAGACTTTACTCCCATGCTCTAAGTTTGTATACTTAGAGCATGACATTCTGATCACTTAAGACCTCCATGCACACGATGCACATGTTGTTTTATTTTATTGTGATTGCCTTTATAATTGGCTACATTGAGGGAAGGTTTTGTATTGACTTGTTTCAATCTTTTCACAAATTGGTTATTTTACTATTTACATAATAAATGTATCATCTTGTATTAAAGGTTCCTGGTTATCCTCACATATCTTTCACAGACTTGGGTAAGAATACACTGAGCTAGTCGGATTGACATTAAATGGCTATTAAATTCATGGAGCTAGTTCTGGCATGGCACTTGGGCTGCGTGTCACGTCATCAGCTGATGTCACACACAATAAACTGCAGTTGTGCCAATTTGAAGGTCCAGGCCTTCCCCTTCAGAGGACTTGAATACTGAATGCATTCATTGACCCAGACACCCATGCTCACACATCATGCGTTGCTATGTACCTGCATATTGTGCAACTGCTGCCACCATTATGAGGGGCCGTTAAGAGAGTGTTGTTACACAAACACATATGAAACTCATACACATTCACTTGAAATATTCATACACACATCCATTCTACTGAAAACGTATGTGAAAAACCTGACGTGGAAATTGACATCACACTGTTGAAAGGATGAAGATGGGTTATGATTATGGATGTATCTGATTTAAAATGAAACTCTCATTCATCCTTTTAGTATATTCTATATTACTGGAAAGCATATGAACAGCTCTTGACTGATTGTTATTAACAGTAAACGATAGATAAGTGAGCCTAAGGGAACCTAAATGAGAGATCTGGGCATCAAGAGCTGAGGAGAGTGAGAGAAGACTAGTTGTAGACATGCAGTTTTTCTTTGCAGGCCTCTAGAGGCCCTAGCTATAACTCATATGGCCCAGCTGCATGTCTATGGTCAGTACTAGCGTAGTTAGTAGTAGTAAGGGGAATTCCTTAGTGTAATCAGAAACCGCCAGAACAAGGCACCAAATGGGTGAGGATGCATAATGTATCTGTGACCATCTGTAAAGTACCAATAGCAAAATAACACAATATAGTAGGGAAAAAATGTTTACGTGAAATGTCCGGAGAAAACAGACCAGTCTGATCCCGTGACCACACTCGTTTGTTGGATTTTTTGTCACCCTGGAGTCCAAAAAACACTTTGCATCAAACTTTGCTGACTTCCAGTGACGTTTTTGCACTTTGTATATTTCACACTATGAGAACTTACAACATTTTACACGACACACCCACATATGACACACATTATAGAAACATATAAAACGCAATTCCACACACAAACTGTACTCATGGAATGTTCTTATAGATACACATGAAAAGGGCACATTTATGCTAATGAAGATACAGGTGAAACACATTCAAATGAAATGTTCATACATCCACATGTGAAACACACACTTTTATAACATTACACTCACATTCGTGCATCAGCATGAGATTTAAAGTTGTATAGTTTTATAAGGATGAGAAGCTTAAAATGTAAGAATGTGAGAAAAATTCAGTATATCCAAAACAATTAAATATATTTCAGTATATCTTCGGATCACTGCAGCATTCATAAACACAGAGGTAAAGATAGTTTTCCAACATTAAACAGACATACTGATACTTTCTAATTTAGTCTTGATTGAAGGGGGAATTAGTACAATATTTTACCGCCTTAATGTAATCATATCCTGATATACGTGTGCAGAACCGCCTTATATATACCTTGTTACCACTCTCTTGTCACATACATGCTCCGTCCAATTGTTTGATTTAAAAGCTACAGTATCTATATATTGTACAATACAATTCTTGGCAAACCATTCATATCTAGGTGAACACACTGAACAAAAGACAGACCAAATATTTCAGCTAGTGTGAAATTGATGTCACTATGTTCACAGATTTAAAAACAATATTCACAAAAATGTGATGATCATGACATTGCCATGTGCATCTTTATTAAAGTCTGTCCAAATGTTTGAACATTGTAATGAAGCTTGTTTAATGATGCAAGTTTTTATTTTAAAAAAAATTTGCAGCAAAATGATTAACTGATTAATGATAAGCACTGTATGCAGAGTGCATATATAACTTTTAAATGAAATATTCCAGACATTTATTTCTCTCTTCATCCAATTCCTGTGTCTCAATCTCAAATCTCTTCAAAGCAAGGAAGTACTGCACAAAGGGCTCTCCCAAGGCATTATGGATCACATGGTCTTCCTCCAAAGCAGTTAGGGCATCATTCAATTTCAATGGGATAGAATATTGTTTCTGCTGGGTTATGGTTCGGTTAGAACCAGTCTCAATATTAAGGTTGCGCGTAATACCATCCAGACCTGCCGCCACAGTAGCAGCAAGCACCACATAGGGGTTTGCAATTGCCGAGCCTAGCTTGTTATCAATGTGGGTCTCCCTCCCTCCATGACACTTGATGTTGAAGGAGCTGCTGTTGTCATTCCACCCAAAGGTGGCATAGAGTGTAGTGTGCTTTGGATCTTTGACCTTCTTGGCAATGTGACTCCGACAGCTCACTCCTGGTGACATCAGGCAGCTCAGGGCAGCTGAATGAATGAGAAGCCCTGCCAACCACTTTCTGCCAATTTCAGACAAGTCTCCATCTCTTTCCCCCGTGTGGAACAAGCTTCGGCGACCATTGGCATCCCACAGACTATGGGAGAGCACTCCAGCATTGTGGAAGTCATCATCATTGAAGAAGCTGGCAATGTAGCTGTGTTTCCGTGCCATCTCTTTAATGCCAGTACGAAAGGTAAATGCACTGTCTGCAGCTGTGATTCCGAACTCCGGTCTCAAATTTATCTCCATCTGGCTGGGTCCGCTTGCAGAAGCAAAACTATCGACGTCAGCTCCCATGCTGTACATCCCATCCACCAGCTGCTGGTAGAAGGGAAGGTCGTGGTTGCTTAGCAGGGTGGTGGCCGGAAACATGAGGGTCTTGGGACCAACTCTATCTGGTGCTCCCAGGATGCAGCACTCATAGGTGAAGGAAGAGTACAGGGAAAATCCTAAGCTTTGGAGCTGCCCTAGCTGCTGCTTGGCAATAAGACGGGGTGAGGTACGGAGGGGGATACCAGTCACTGTGCAAGGATCACAAATGACCCGTGCAGTTTGCTCAGCCCAGGGCAGGACCCTGAAGGTGGCCAGGTTAGGAATCAGAATCACATCACTGCTGAAGTTTGCTGTACTGGCATGATCCACTTCATTGCTTTTAGGGCTAAGGGTTAGCTCCAGGTAGCTTCTAGGCATTGGCACACCACAAACAGCTTTTTCCTGCCAAGAAATCAAATTTTCCATTCACTAACTTTGGAGATAATGTAAATCTCAACTACTGTTACTTTAACATTGGAACAGCTAATGTGACTAGAACAATTACCTTTATTTCACCAACAATTAAAATGATTTACAAAAAACACAATACCTGTTATAACAATAATAACAACAATATTATTTTTATTTTTTATTTTACTGGAGAGTCCCTCAACTCACTTATGTATGCAGCTTAACTATGATGACTTTGATTACATACAAATTAGATACAAAATTGTATTTTGTACATTTGTATTTTTTGTAATATTTGTATTTTTGTATTTTTATATTGTAATTTACGGCAACTTATATTTTATTTGATTGTATATTTAATTCTATTCTAATCCCACTTAGTACTGCTAGTTCATGTACCCTTAGTATAGATAGTCCACATATTTAAATTTTAGGTCCCTATATGTGTATTGTATGCACCTTCCTGCCAAAGCAAATTCCTTGTCGGTGCAAACTTTCATGGTGAATAAATCCCATTCTGATTCTGATTCTGACATTGCAGCTACAATTTGTTGTTGTTGTTATCATTATTACGTATTACTATTATTATTATTATTATTATTACAATGTTCTTACAAATATTAAATACATAGCATACATATCAAATTGCTAAAGTGTTGAAACCCATGTGTATTATCAGGATTACATGAAAGAAGCGGACAGGCACTGTCTTTGACCTGGACACCCCATGGAGATCTGTGGCCTCAAAGCGAACAAATTTGATGTTTTCTTTGGCAAGCTGCTGCTTGACCTTCTCCATTGCTGAGATAAAGGTTTGAGTCCCAGATGTGTCTGAACTCTCTTTACCATCATCTAGGATTTAAAAAAATACCACAAAATAAACGTCCACTATAAATAAGTAATGACCAGTTATTAAATCATTCTAAATTAGCATTAGAGGTAACTTCTGCGTTTCAACCATGATGTCTCAAAAAAGCCTTTGATGATACCATTTCAAACCACACTAACCTGTTTCAGAGGGCTGAGTCTCGCCCAAGTTGTTACTGTTCTCATGTGTTGGAGGCTGAACATCAGACTGCCTACTTGCTCTGACCCTAACCCTATCAGACCTGCAAGAGCTGGAAGAGTCAATGCTGGAGCCTAGCTGAAGAAAGCTGCTGGACCTGAGCCCCCTGCTGGAGCCATCCGAGTTAGGTTTGAAGGTTGTAAACGACTTACGTTGGCTTCCCTCATCTGGCTTTTCATCTGGCCTTGCCCCATGGAGGAAGGTGTAGGGAATATCTTGTCTCCCTTCCTTCTTCCCTCTCGTGCTCAGCAAGGAGGTTTCTCTCAGTATGCTCTTCAGCTCATCCATTGTTTGTTTGGAAACACCCATGTTAGTGCAGGAGTCTCTGCTGTGGGAGGACACTTCCCTGGGAGGATTCTCCTCTCCCCTTGGGAAGTCCTTCTCAGACACAGATGTCCTATGTGGGGCAATTGACATCATGGTGGGGTTGCCGTGTGGTCTGCTGCAGTCAACACAGGAGTGGACTATGGACGGCCCGCCTCTGTCCCAGTCTGTTGGGTTGAGATATTTACCACTCACCCTCACTCCTTTCTTCCTCCCCAGGCTCATCCCACTGCCATCTATTTGGTCTCTAATTCTACCTGAGCTTTCCTAGATGTACCCCAATTAATAAGAACGAGTTGTAAATGGTTAATGTTCAAGCAAAACAAATACTTTCTCACTTAAAACTTATAATTAAAGGATTTATCTTGATCAAACAGAATTAGGTAACAGGATCATATAAGTATGAAGCCATCCAGAAAACAAATAACTAAAACTAAGGAAAGACAAATCTGGAACACCTTCAGTTGTGGCACAAAATCAAATATTAAAATGCACAAATTATTACCTTGATAGTGAAATCCTCTGACTTATGCATTTGTGTATTCTCTTGTGAGGTTTGATTGACTCCATTTAAAACCAGAGCTATGCTCACACATTTCTTTTATAGACAATTGGTACAATGGTGATGCGTTAGAAAATTCTCTCCCCCACAGCAATAGGACGCCTGATGGGATCCACTCTGGTGGAGACTGAGCCTTTGCCGCTTTGACCCCATTGGCTATTACCATGGTCAATTCAAAATCGTTTTGTGTCAAAGCAAACAAAATAAAACACTTTGCACAGCTATTTTGTTTGTGCTGCTGACTATAACACTCAGAGTATGCTAGAATGAAACGTTGGGTGAGAAGATCATTGGTTATCATTGTTGATTTTAAACAACTTAAAATCTTATTTATAACCAAAATAAATATGTAAAAGAACCTCTTTTTATTTTAGTTTGACTTTTAATACTCTACTTCAAGAATATATTGGTAGATAACATGGGGAGGGGTATAGCTCAGCTGTCACGGTTCACACGGCATCTGAGCGCCGATCTGCGTCACCGAAATATTAGACGCACCTGTTTTGTGTTGGCTTATTAGGATGGCTATATAAGCTGAGCTGTCTCTGACCTCGTTGTGAAGTCTTATTCTTTGTTTTGTTATTGATGGCTGTGTTGTGTTTGCCCTTTGGTCTGTATCATGTTTATTTATAAGTAAAGTTCTTGTGCACTTTCATCCCAAAGCGCAGACTCCTTGCCTGCTTTATCACATCAGCGGTAAAGCATTTGACAGCAGATTTACACCGTCGTCTTGGATAAATGTCTGCTAAATGAATACATTCAGATTACTATAACATGTTAAAGCTGCTTTGTAAAGTTCTAAAGTTTTGTGTACACCAAATGGTTACATATACTCCACTTCAAGAATATATTGGTAGATTACATGGGGATGGGTATAGCTCAGTGGTAAAGCATTTGACACCATCGCTTTGGAAATGTGTTAGCTTAGCTAGCAAATACAGCAGTTTGTCAGACCCCTAAAAGGGGCAGTGGCCTGCTTTGCCTGTTAAACAACTGCACCTTTTATATTGCTTCAAGTAAACTTTTTTGGGGTCTGTGTCCAACAATTTCACTTAAATCCCAGGATGTCCTTTGGCCCGTAGCCATACAGATGCCGGATGTCAACTTTATACAATGCCTGGTTTACAAGAAAATTCAGCCACAGACACACACAGACACACAGAGCCAGAGATTCCTGGCATTATAGTATGATTACCATTGCAATTATGTGTTTTACATAACACCTTGTGGTAACTACAGTTACCACAAGGTGTACAAAAAGTCCCGAACGTAGAGGTCATACAGTACTGTGCAAAAGTCTTAGGCACAATAAAAATAAAGGTTAAGGAAAAATGATTTAAGAAATAATGAAATTTAACAAAAAGTTTAGCAAAATTGCACTTTTATACTGCTGCACAAATTAAAAAATTATATTACCTATATTTCTTTGATTAAACGTTGCATTCAAATCTGATACACTTAAACGCCACCCTCGAAAAAATGCAGCAATAGGGAGTCAGGTGGCTGAGCGGTTAGGGAACCGGGCTAGTAATCTGAAGGTTGTTCGATTCCCGTCCGTGCCAAATGACGTTGTGTCCTTGGGCAAGGCACTTCACCCTACTTGCCTCGGGGGAATGTCCCTGTACTTACTGTAAGTCGCTCTGGATAAGAGCGTCTGCTAAATGACTAAATGTAAACATTACATTTTGATTTACTATAATTCAAATTTATTTTTACTACAAATAGGTACGGTACAAAACTTTCTGCATCACTATTAGTATCCTCATCTGCCTCCTCACCAACGAGACACCAGAGATGTCGCCTACTAATTAATAAACTGCTTTGCGCAATTCCTGTGTTGTTCTTAATTACGAATTAAATAATAATAATAAAAGATGCCTTCGTGTAAACACTGCCCTCATCGAAACATGTAATTCAAGAAAAGCTGTAGCATTTAATTGAAGAAATACAGTATAAGACATTATTTGTGTAAAAAATCTTGGGTGCCCAAGACTTATGCACAGTACTGTACATCATTAAGTCACAAAGTTATCAATATCCATTTGGAAGAGAGCTTTGCGTTTCCGAAAGAAAACACCTATGCCTAAAAGGGTTGCATTATGGAGACTTAATGCAAAAATACGGAGGATACTGATTGAAAGAGGATGAGAGCCATGTATTTGTTTAGCTGACTTTATTTTCACATCTTCCATTAAATATCTCAGGCAATTGTGATATGGATCTTGCAAGCCTTGCATGCATGATATAGAATAGGCATGCAACAAGAAAACCTCTGATCGGTCGACTGTGTGTGGCAAAACAATATGTACAAAAAACACCATACGATGGATTAACTGCAAGAAAATCCATAAATTGCTCAAACTCATCTCTTAAAGATAGATAGGCCTTTGTATGTCAATAAACATGTCAGTGTCATCAAAATAAGTCATTGTGTCTCAAACAATATAGTAAAAATGCTTAACCATGTTGTCAATAGGCTATAACATCTGGAACATCTGGAACGCTCTGGATAAGAGCGTCTGCTAAATGACTAAATGTAAATAACATAGTACTCCTAAGTATTGACTGAAGTAAAATATGTTGATGGTTTTGATGACAATGATGGGGTAAGACCACAGAAAACCAATATTCATAATGATCTATGTAACATAATCAACTGATTATGTAGGAAACAGCAGACATTTGTAGGCTATATTCATTTGCATGAATGTACAAAAGCATTGGCAATTTGTTCATAAGAATAAGTAATTGCTTTTATGATTTGCATAAATGACTAGATGATGTGGAGATTGAACAGGTAGTTTTGGTAGAGAAGTAGAGAATTTCTATTGTGATTTTAGAAATGTAAGTACAAAAGCAACTGAGAAAAACTGCAGCTGCATTATTTTAAGATGAAGATGTATTCAACTGAAGTGGGAATATTTATTAGTCATACATGTGTACGCAACATTGTGCAGCACTCCACACACACACATGCTCCAGTGTCCAGCTAACTAAATTCACCCTCTGCGTTTTCCCATACTGTTGTCCTTTCCTCCCAGGGCAGCCAGGAGCAATGGGCGGTCATATCAACGGCACCCAGGGGCCTGATCCAAGTGTTCACCCATGTCCTGGCCAGGGACATGGACCGGAGATCTGTTCTGCATGTTTTTTTTGTATTTGGTTTATTAGTGGAGGAACCCCATGTGAGCACGGGGATAACTTGAAAAATCACAGGCAGAATCACAAACAGAAACATTACAAGCACTGCATTATCTATCTATAATTACAGGATTTTCTGTGTTTGTGTCACTGATATCTTCATCATCGACTGCAACACAATCACTGTGCACTAGTTATCCATGATGAGAATTTAGATTTCAAGAACCAACACACAACACACAACACACAACATGGACCTATCGGTATCATCAACAGACAGCTGGTCACCCAGGCCACAGTCCTCCTCTTGACACAGCAACACTCTTCTCGCAGGTATACCACTGTATGCCATACTCCCTCGGCAGATCAGCCAGAATGCAGCCGCCTAAACTTCAATGGCCCCAAGTACTCTCACACAACTTCCCTGCTGAGATCACTCCATTGGCTGAGATTGCAGTAAGGATCAGACACAAATCCCTGACCCTTGCCTATACTGCAGCAGACAGGACGAGCCCTGCATACCTCCAGGACATCCTCCAGCCAGCCAATCAGGTGCTTCACTCGGTGACATTGGGTTATCTTGTGACCATTGCACAGAGAAAGAATGGTTCTTGCACAGCTACAATACTTCTGTTTTCCACAGGGCTTGAACGTCCTTTGTGATGGCTGTTGTTAATTGTCACTGATGAGATCATCTGTTGACAACAAGGAAACCATTCGATTGCATCTCAAGAAAGGTGACTTTTGGAAACTTAACTGTTTGAGATGACAACATGTAAGAATGCCGGTCCTTTGTTGAAAAATCACTACAAGAAGTTGTATAAAAGCTTATTGAAACCATTGTTACTTTGAGCGACACACCTAGAGACTGGTAGCAGGCATGTCCTCCATGTCTGCAGACATTAAAAGCTACTTTACAAAATGGTATTTGCTGTTGGAGTCTTAGCGCTTACCTTGTCTATAAATTAAAATAGTGTGCTGTATGTGGCTAGGTTTCCACAACATCTTCCAATAATGTCTGACAACACTCCTTTTCAAACTTCTCTTGGATAACTCATTTACGACATACAGCTACAATACATTACTACCTAATAGTAAAACATTAATTGAAGTACCCGTTGTCTTTTTCTGCATTTTGTATTTGGAACCTGCGGTAGCACTGTCTTGCAGCCAGACTGCACCTGTGAAATTGTTTATGATATTGCACTTAAGGCATTGTTTTGGTTGCACTGTACTTTGTAATGTTAGAGTTGAGAAGTCATTGTTGCACTATGCCTGGGAAAATACAAACATTCCTTGACATAATCCTACTGTTAGAGCAATGGACTTCTGATGATTGATTTTCTTCTGTAGTTCATTCATGCACTATTAGTATGCTGCTGTGAATGAAAATGACTGCAAAATGAAAAGATGTTATTGTTGCACTGTTGATTTTTTTTTCTTTCTCACTGTGTCTGACAGCTGAGATGTGGTTACTTTGAGATGTGGCTGTTGCTTGACTCTGAATGCTGTTAGAACTATGCACCTTGGTCTTCTGCTGTACTTTCTGAAAAGGACTATTTGTACATAGCTTTGAAAAAAGTATGTTAAATTAGCAAAATGTTAATTTTGACACATCCCTGGATGTGTTTGTCAGTACTTCAAGATAAATAAAAAATATTATTATTCTTTATAATCATTCATCATTTATAAGAAGAAAGTCAAATAATGAAATATATACATTCTGCTCATGTATGGGATGAACACAATCATATACTATCCTAAAGTCTGGAGGAAGTTGTCTTTGATGATAATGTGAAATTGTGATATGCACTAAAATGCACATATAATAAAACACAATAATACATAATAGGTGAAGATGCATTTTTTGTTTTTTATTCATCTAAAACCTTTTTTTGCATCATATCAACACAGAATTAGTAATATTTGAGGGTTGGGTATTGTACTGGATAAATTGGTTTGTTTATTGTATTGTACTCCCTGAAATTTTGCTGGTGTAGTTCTGTGTTTGGATAGACTACTATAACACACGCGTGACCTTGATCCATTTTAATAGTTACATTTTATTGAAGAATTGCTCAGTTAGACACTTTATTTCCCTTTCTGCTAACAGGCTGGATTTAGTCAGAGTTCTGTCACCTAATGAAAAAAACGAAAACAAACCTCAAAATAAAATGTTAAGGTTCATGTATGCCTGTATCAATGAAACCAGCTCATGTACAAAACACTGTGTCCAAATAGTAGTAGCATGTAATATGCACAAAACCTTGTGTTCTTTTTTATTATTTATCAAATATAATTGAAAACGTGTCGTCGTCCCGTCCCCCCCCGTCCCCGTCCCCGTCCCCCAATCTGTAACAATAATCAGGTAGGAGAATAAATTATATTGGAACCTGGATTAGTACGCAGCTGAGAACGCTGATGCCAAAAAACACGTCCAATTTGTTCTTTTAGGGTGGGGTTGAGAAGAGTGAGCTCTGATTAGCGAAAACCTAGCCGTCTCACCAGTCTACTAGACGCCGACTCCGCACGGAGGAATCTCCCCGACTGTATGGTGCAAAACAATTTAATTATTTCACTTATTTTTAGGGACCGGCTGTATGATTAAGCTACAATCTTCAATGAGTAAGCATATCCCAGTAAGTGTTGTTTTCCACGTTGCCATTTTCTTCCATTTGTACTCGTATTTGTTGCATTTCTTGTTCATTTTTATGTTGTGCAATCACGGCCTCTTTAAATGTATAATGGTCTTTGTGAGATTAATAGTTTGCAATTTACTCCCACCAATGATCTCATGAAGGTCTTTAGTTGCCAGACATTGTAAATATGTTTTTCTATATAGGCTATGAAATACGTAGCCTTTTTATCGTTGTATTGCCTGTGTTACAGTTTGAAGATTTGATTTCGACATTTACCGTCGGATAAAATGAAAGTAGCCTATCTATTTTTCTACTTGGAAACGGCATATTAAACTTATTGTACTATCGTTTTCATCAGTATTAAGATTTACGAGGCGCTAAAGGCCTGGCAGTTCTAAAAAAATAGTTTTTCCACAATAAACCAAGTGATGGGCCTCCACAGGCTACTGGTGATGGCGTCCAGTCCGCCCTACACAAAGGACAATTTCAATATCCAGAATTCTCGTATACTTTCTTATTCTTGAAGACAAGAAGCTGGTGATCAACAGAACATAGTTTTCGAGACAGAAAATAATGTTTTCAGCATGAACTAGCCAAGATATTAGGCCTTAACATTTCATAGCAACCATGTTGGTGATCAAACCACAATTTTTTTTAATAATAGCACTGCCGGATAATCACTATGCATAAACAGTTGCTCTTATTTGCAAGGCAGAACTATGTCTACTCTACCCTTCCTAAATGTGATGAGATTAAAAGCAATTATTAGATGTCCTAAATGGCACATATGTTATTAGAATCTAGGATATCCTATTGGCAACTGTTACACTATGCCACATTTTAAACAAACAAATATGCATTCTTATGACCTTTTAAGTTATGGTTATGTTTTCAGCTATTTAATGTAACATTTTAAGACCCAGTATCTGAATGCCACCTCCTCCTCCCTGTGTCTCTTACAGCAGTTCTGTGGTGTTCTGGGTCACACATTTATGGAGTTTCTGAAGGGCAGTGGAGACTACTGCCAGGCTCAGCACGTTGCCTATGCAGACGAGTGAACAGCAGACCTCACCATCTCCCAGATACACTCGGCCCACAGGTGGATCTGCAAGTTGGCAGGACCAGGACACCTCCTATAACCAGTAAAAAGGGGGTCTGAATGGGGTAACTCCACCTGCAGCACACTGCCCTTGTTGGCTTCTGCTTAGCCAGAATCAAGGTGGAACCTCCCTCGTTTTATCAAAGGAGAGGGGTTGGAATTTGATTGTCCATTTTTTGTGTGAGTTCTTCTCATCCCTTCTGCCTAAAAGCATTCATTTGGCCTTCACCTCAGAACACATTTTATTTGACAGTTTTTTCCAATATTTCCTCCCCACTTAGTTTTTGTTAAGATTTTAGCTGTGGAAAACCTTGTTTTATCAACAGTATTACAATGGCTCGTATGAACAGACCTGCTCCTGTGGAGATCACCTACAAAAACATGAGGTTTCTCATTACCCACAATCCTACTAATGCCACTCTGAATAAATTCATTGAGGTGAGTTTTATGGTAGTAATGAGGCTTAGAAAACAAGTCAGACAATTGTTATGATAAATACTTATGATCAATATTTTCTCAAGCCCTGAAAAAATACAGAATAGCTATAATGGTATATTTAGCATGATTGTTATGGCTTACATGGTTGTTATGGCTTACATGGTTTCTTCCACAGGAGCTGAAGAAGTATGGAGTGACTACTGTTGTGAGAGTATGCGAGGCCACCTATGATGCCACTTTGGTAGGGAAGGAAGGAATTCAGGTTCTGGTAAGCTGAAAAATGATCTATTGCCGTGCATTTCCAATGGAAATATATAGGTTAATTATATATAGAGGTTACTGGCTTTCCTTTTGTTGAAATCTTTGTAAATGAGGGCAGATGAAATTATTTCCTTTATGCTGTCCATCTCTAGGATTGGCCATTTGACGATGGAGCTCCACCTTCTAACCAGATTGTTGATGATTGGTTGAACCTCCTGAAGGTGAAGTTTAGGGAGGAGCCTGGTTGCTGCATTGCTGTTCACTGTGTAGCCGGACTGGGAAGGTAACTTGTCTTGTGTTTGTAACAAAAACTAATCAAAATGATTTAGAATAAACCTAATCAATTGGTTAATTTAATTTAAATATTATATGTGAAGATATATCACAGTATGTGTGTTGTGTTACAACAGTTTTTGGGGGGATTATGTGAAAAAAAAACTACATTCTTGTTTTTAATTATGTTGTTTTTTTATTCATATAGAGCTCCTGTCTTGGTTGCCCTTGCCATGATTGAATGCGGAATGAAATATGAAGATGCAGTCCAATTCATTCGGCAGTAAGCACTCATGTTCACTTACTGTGTTTCAGTCAAGACACTCATGTATTGATTTGACCATTTATTTATAACCATAGACATGGAAATAGGTTTGACTTGACATGCGGTGTGAATGTATATAAGGGAAGCACAACCCCCTTATTACAGCCTCTAAGCATTAGCGAGCAACATGCATAGGAAAAGAGGCAGGGAGCAAATAGAGTGAAATCTCCCTGATGGATAGTAACATACAGACAACACGTGGGAGATGGGTATGGTAGAGGGTGTCAGCAGCACAATAATACAACAACCAGGGGTGAGTGTACGCGTATCCATGCAGCATTTCTACTACCGGCCTATTGGACATGGATCTATGGGTTTGAAGTTACACAGGTGCACTTGATGAGCGAGACGAGGTGCGCTGCCTGAGTACCATGCCTGAACTAGGCTGCAGTACATTGGTCAAACAGGAAGGTTTGATATAAGATTTGAGATCCATTGGAAAATCCAATAACTTTGGTTACACCGGTCAAAATTGGTTGTTGTTGATCTAATCAGTTGGAATTCAATTGAACAACAGAGGCTGGTATCTTTGTAGAGAAACATTGACTTATATGTATGCCAGTCAGTTCTACCTTATTGTCCTCAGATCAGAACTTGGAACCACTGTGACTGAATATAAAATATTTTTTGGGCCAAACAATTGACGAGACTTTCCACACACAATACAAATTGGGCAACATTTTATGTTGAAATGTGACTGCCCACACAAGTTCTAATACAATTGTTTGAACAGGAAACGTCGAGGAGCATTCAACAGCAAGCAGCTGTTCTATCTAGAAAAGTATCGTCCAAAGATGCGCCTGCGCTTCAAAGACTCCAATGGCCATCGTAACAACTGCTGCATCCAGTAGTGCCAATTCTGGTCCAAGCCAACTCCCCTATAAATAAAGAAAAATGTAATCTTCAACTTGTTACCTTGAATACTTGAGTTTTTAGTTAGTCCATAATCATTGTGTTGAAGTATTTTCATAGGAAATTATCCTTAGTAATTGAAGTGTTTCCATTTTATTCTTCAATTTAAGATGTCAGACATCATGAAAAGAAGTTTGTGACCCAATAACAGTGAGTGTTCTCTTAATGTACCCCTCAGAATTTGCCCATAGGAAAGATTGAGTGAGTAGATAATATATATATATATATATATATATATATATATACTGTAGGTGTGAAAACATCCCAAAGTTTTGAGTGCAAGGAGCTCTTAGAATTATAATTGTTCAAAGATATCATGATAGAACATAGTAGTTAAGTATACCTCTTATTGTTATCAAGTTGAAGATTAATAAAAATATGTATGCACTCCATGGTTAATACTTACATGCCTTACAATTTAAATGGAACAAGGCTATGGAGTCTGAGTTTGCATCCGATAGATAAAGTCTTCATTTTTCTACATGGAACAGAATGTTGCCTTTGTCTTGTGCAGGACGTCTACACACACTTATCCGCTTTCAGTAACTATTTTGAATATAAAATGCTTTTCTTTCAATATTTGTTAATTGAAAGTCTGGGATCTTGTAATTTTTATTTTCCTTATCAAACTATTGTTTACTAATTACTGCCATGTCCAAAATGTGATTTTGTGTTTTTGCTTCAAACTATGTCTGCAATATTTTGTATGCCTTTTTATTTTATTTGTGTAACTTAATACTTGGATACTTGATGATTTATGTATTTGAAACTGTGTATTATTATTATTATTATTATTATTATTAGGTTGGCTATTTATACTATCAGTGGATGTGTGTTTTAGTACCGTGAGCGACAAATTGTAACTGTTCACCAACTTGTGCGAGTACATTAAAATGATACACTGAAAAAGTATGTCAAATGGAAGGCTTTGTAATGGTATAGTTCTGTTAGCTACATTGTGTAGAGTTTATTAGACTTACTTGTCCCCAACTACATTTGGATTCCATTGGATTTTGTCAGAGTGGCATCATGGTAATCTAAACTGTCTGTGACTGGGACCAGTGCAGGAAACACAAACAGATTCTACATGGTTCCATAGAGGATTGTTGAAAACCAATGGGAAGCTAAAAGGTTGTGAGGAGCTTCATCCACTAATCGTAAGATGGATAGTTCAATCCCCGACTCCTCCTGGCTATGTGTTGAAGTGTCCTTGAGCAAGACACTGAACCCCAAGTTGCTCCTAATGGGCAGACCAATGCCTCACAAGGCAGCTCTGTCGCCGTCAGTGAGTGTGTGTGTGAATGGGTGAATGAGATGCAAATGTAATGCGCTTTTGGTGTGCCACTAGGTGCTGCTAAAATGCACTATATAAATGCAGTCCACTTACCATTTAATGGATTTGAATAGATTAGTGAAATTGTCTTTGATTTTGTGAATCTTGCATTTTGACAATGTGAAAGCATATGGTTCCAACTAAATCCTAGAGGTAAGTATTTTTTACTTAACTTTATCCATATCAAAGTAAATAGAACCCATCTTGAAACAAGTTTTTTAACAGCAACTGAATCAACAATATGTTTAACATACATGGTTTATAAATAAGGCTGTTGGTTGCGCCCAAGATTAAGTGAGACCGATCTGCACCCCCTTGTTATAAAATGCAGGCTTTATGGCTGCTGATCAAAGTATGCAAAGCATTATCAAAATGTGTTTATTTCTTCTTTTGTACAACTTTACGATGTTACTTTTTACCTTAATATAATAAATAAGAATGTCATATAAAACTGGTAGATATATCTTCAAACAACACTTTCTCTCCCATCACAAAAGCACTGTCAACATGACAGTGAAAATAAGATTAAGAAGGTCATCCACAGGGTTTGTGGAGTGGATATACAACAATGATACTCAAAAACAAATGCAAGTCATCCAACCAGCAGTATAATTTGAATCAAAGTTTTGTATCGACACATTTACATAAACATACAAAGTTACGTCAACTCAACGTTGTAGCTTCAAGCACAGTTATTCAGTTTCAGATTTTATAATTATTCCATACTTTACAAACAATTCCTAATAAAATCTTAATTTGGTTTTAATGTTGTATCTTGTGAAATTGTCTATGTTAATTTAAATCAGTTTTCTTTTCAATTTTACTTTACATAGATAATCAAATTAAGTAAAGAGGTAAAAAAGAATTTGAAGAAAAAGTTCTGATGGTTGGTCACACAGCAGCGGAATACCAATACATCCTTTAAGGTCAACGAGGGGGATATTAAAATGACTAAACCAAAACTAAAATGGACAACACAATGTAAATATTGACAAACAACAACAAAAAGATTCAAACGCCATCTTTTGTGTTTCGTGGAGTGCTACTTATCCTCCATTAGTCTCTCAGGTCTCCCTGGGCTTTCAGTATAGGGTCCAAATCTACCAAGCTCACATCTCATTCGGCCCCTTCATCCCGGAGTCTTTTGCAGACACAGGGGACGCCACCATGGGTAGGATGCATTGAGATGACTCGCAATATCCATTCACCCCAGGAGGACCAGGAGGTCCTGGAGCCCCAGCAATACCTGGAACGCCACGTGGACCTCTATCGCCATCACGGCCATCTGTACCGTAAGAAGCTCTACCTGGGTCACCTGTTTGTGTAGTGATTAGGTAGGTTAGATATTCAAATAGACCTGCTGCTTTGACAATGTATTTTAAGAATGTTTCATCTGAATCTGTAACTTCATGAGCAAGGCTACATTGAATAGAACATCTTGAAACTCAATTAAAGACAAACACATTGTCTCACAGAGATTGGTCCTGGACATTGAGTGACAGTCGTTAGTTTAGAGAAATTATTACAACATAACTTGAAATTGGTTTATTTAAACAGAAGTATACCAAATGCATTTTTTTCTTTTTTACCTGGTAGACCGGGTGCTCCTGGCATGCCTTTAGACCCTCTTGTTGTAGGTCCCCTTTCACCTCTGTCACCTGTATCACCTGATAATGAGATAAACATGATTGGATAGAGTTATCATTGATTTCAACTGAGGTTCTGAATCCTTTACATATCATCATGCAGGAAATCTCTCACCTTTGGGTCCTTTGCGACCCAGCAGCCCTGGAGGTCCTTTAAGACCGGGAAGACCTCTAGCTCCAGAGTGTCCTGGGAAGCCGTTCTCTCCAGCTGGGCCTGGGGGGCCGGGGGGGCCAGGGGGGCCTGGAAGCCCAGAGATGCCTGACTCAGGCCTGCTCAGGCTGGCCGCTAGCTGGGCTAGTTGCTCTGCAAAACATGATGAAAAGAGATTAACTGCTAAATACAGAAAGCTGTGTATAGATTACTTTAGTAATGTCTCTATCCTTTCTTACCTCACAAATTCCTTTGTGGTTGTAGGTTGTATGATTTAAAGACTTGTGTATTCTCTCTCAGAAAATACATTACATGTAAAAAATAATAATTTTTGGGCTGAATATTCAATAAGCAGCTATGTGTGATGTAAGAATGAAATTATTGGAAGAGGATTGTTTTGTTCATAATCTACCGTATCGAGGGCCCTAAAATGTGTGAATTATGTCTGACAAATGGCTTAACATAGAGTAAGGATGCAAATTTACCTTGCATGACTCTCATGCATACTTGTCTGATGTGTGTATCCCTTGGTGCTTTACCCTGTAACAAAGTGGTGGTTAGATATTACTTGAATAAAAGCAAAATATAGTGATATGTCATGGCAGTTACATGGAAAAATGTGTATCCACATTTATTAATAGAAATATTTAACATTTTAGAAAGGTTCACTTCTGGGGCTCAGGGAAACCACCGGCTCTATATACAGATGCTAGCCCATAACTACGTAGGTTATAAGAAACTGCCTACCGCTGGCCCCTGCCTGCCTGGCATCCCTGGAGTCCCCCTGTCTCCCTGCATACCACGGGGTCCGGGCTGACCTGACTTGCCCTCTGCCCCCTGCTGGCCCCGGCCACCCTCTGGCCCTTTGTTCCCTGTCTCTCCTGGTGGGCCTGTCTGCAAATAAACAATAATGTCAGGCAATGCCACAAAGGCTTTTATAAAAAAGGTAAAAAAATAAGAGATTAGAGATTATTATGAAGATGCAGTCAACTTTACAAACATGTGTTTTGATGTTTGGAATGCTTTACATGCATACAGATGTGTTATAGACACATGAGTAAAGAAATTGGCTGAACTTTACCGATCCTTTCTCTCCTGGCTCTCCTTCATCACCCTATAAAAGAATGGGTTACGGTGAGCATTTACATTTTTACAAAATTTGCTTATTCCACATTAATCATTTATGGTGTTTCAGTAGCTTAGATAATTTGTCACTCTATCATCCAGGACAAAAGACAATTCTAGTATTTCTGTACTGTTTTACTGTTTCTTTGAATTTGTATGGTGGCCACTCACCAAGTCTCCTCTGTCCCCAGATGTACCCTCATTACCAGGTGCCCCCTAGACAAGAGAAAAATAAGTGTTTTACAAAATAACTTACACATATCAGAAATAGTAAGCTATACATGTGTAACATCCCATATAAGTCATATCATTTAATATGTTCATGATTATTGTGTTGGATATGGCTATCACAGTAAGCTAGGATAATGTATTATCTGGTCAATGCCGGATGTTATAAGGGTAGC
Organism: Osmerus mordax; assembly: GCF_038355195.1. Lineage (NCBI taxonomy): Eukaryota > Metazoa > Chordata > Actinopteri > Osmeriformes > Osmeridae > Osmerus > Osmerus mordax. Next base: position 2,390,625 of record NC_090070.1, read on the forward strand.
TTACTTGTTCTCCTTTAGCACCATCAAGACCAACCGCCCCCTGGATAAAATAAAGTCTTCTTTCAATCTTCAAAGCAAGGCTTTGCACCCAGATACATGCAACTTAAACACATTGTAATAGATGCATCACAAATGCTGTGACATCAAGTATATCTGTCAAAAGAGCCTCATCATTAGATCATGAAATACCACATACTACATTATTCAAAGACATTTTCTATGGTTTTATCTTTCTTACCCTGTCTCCCTTCTGTCCTGGCAATCCAGCTGGGCCTGGAAGTCCAGGAAGACCGAGATCCCCTTTACTTCCCTGTGACACAAACATACACACTTTAACAAACTAGATTACGTGTGTAAAACTGAGTGGGGGGTATTCCCCCACTTTAGCTGACCACATTTACTGGAAGAAAAAAATATACATAAAAAATTGCACTCAGATGTTCATAGATGTGTGAATACTGATTATGGAATACTCTGGGCTAGCCGGTTTAAGACATTCCTGGGAAACAGAGGGTTCTTTCAGTTTCATTCAGCACCTTTCCTGCCTTGAATCCCTCCTTAATGAATCTATACCCTTGGGTCCATGGACTGGTAAAACAAGAGGCGATTCATGTTGGATTAGAGTCTAAAGCTTTTAAAGATCTGACATTGAAAGTACCTATAGCTTAAGTTACTATGAGTGGGCACAGACTGACTATTTCTAATAACTTATTTTGATTGTAGTCCTGATGTTAGTTTCCTCCAGGATCACAATGACTCGTATTGAGAGACTTGTTGCTCTTGTTGGTTAGTTGTAACGGTTTCAAATTCTTGTACTCGCTGTGAAATATTTTTACTGTTGATTGTTTTTTCTACAGGTACACTCTTGCACTCTTGTGGGGAGTTTCATGTTGTTCAATTGTAACTTGTTTAACTGCATGCTCTTATGGTTCTTCCCTTTGGCACTTATTTGGTTTTCCACAATGTATGCTTCATGTTTTGGCTGCTCGCAATGTCTGCATCTCGTTGTTATGATCAGTGACCTATGCTCTTTTGTAAAGCTCTCTCTTGGAAGTCGCTTTGGATAAAAGTGTCTGCTAAATGCATAAATGTAAATGTATTGATGGTTTATTCACAGGTATGGCTTTTTCCTCTTGCTTTAACCAGGAAGTTTAAAGCAAAAGGAGCAAGATACGAGCAACAAATTAGCAGAAACAAAATAAGACACAACTACCGGTAACATGTTACAAAAAAGTATTTTAACATAACATTGCTTGAAGCAACCTTATGGATTATCTTGAAAGTAAAAACAAGACTGAAGTATCACCCTCCTCATATATTTATCAATATGGATACAAAAGGACAGTGTATTTTTTATTAGGAATCCCTCCTGATGTGAAAACGTATGTTTTGCAGTGCTGTCCAGGATATGTTACACTTTAATTTGAGAATATTTAAATAGTTACAGATGTTTACAGCAACACAAAGCAGCAGTGAGTTTTTTACACTCTTAATTTAGAAAATGGATATGTAAAAATAACACCACTGTCTGCATAAAGATGAAAGTTAATGTGTAAAGACAGGGCCTCTAAACAGAAATAAAAGTAAACAGGATTCAGACCTGATGTTACAAATGATAGATTTCTGTTAAACATAAATACATTTAGCTATATCTGAATGTAAGTGTAAATAGTCTTCAGTTTAATTCTCTAATCAGACCTGTGTCATGGTTCTGATTCAGAACTGAGCAAAAAAAGACAATGGCAATGCTAATTATTATAAGCATGGGTTTGACACTTAATTTGAAACTTGCAAATTCCTGATCTTTTGTGAGTGTACACAGAAAGGCACTCTTGCCATATAATTAACTAACTTCCTTAGAGAGTAAAGCAACATTTAACGTATTCAAGAATCAGAGCTCCCTATCGACTTAATTTATTGTGAAATCATAAAATAATAGGAATTGCTCTCATTATATTCTGTTGCAGATAACCATTTTAATGTATTTATACGTACAAATTACATCCTTTTGCTTAACATGTGAATTTAACTTGACATAGTGAAGACTAACACTACAACACACACAGCAGCCTCGAAAGTAGTTCTACCCAGGTAACATTGCATTACTCACCCTGGGTCCTGGAGTTCCAGTAGGTCCATCATGGCCCCTTTCTCCTCTCTCACCCTAAAAGACACAAAAAGGAGGATATAGAATACGTTCACATCTCTCTAATAATCCAAGGAATCTATGTCTGTTTGTCGGTCTGTGTGTCTGTATTTTGAATGAGATTTTAGGGCAGCAAGTTTTCCACGATTATCTCGGGAACCAGGCACTCTGCAAAGTTCATATTTTGGAGGTGTCCGTTTTATAATCCAACGGAGTGCAGTGTTGTTTGGATCAGCATTTCGACATTTCCAAAAAGTAATACGCTGCCAGTTTTACTCTGGCTTTACTGGCTCTCAACTCTCAGCCAAGTTGAGAAAGACTGAGTTGCACTAAGCTAGTAGTGATGGGTCGTTCGCGAATGAGCCGGCTCTAAGAGTTGGGAGCTGGCTCGCATATCTGAAGAGCCGACTCTATTTTTAAAAGATGAATATAGCCTATAGAAATTAAATGATTATGTAATAATGAAACAATGAATGATTTTTGTTGTATTTAAAATAATTGACTAATTCAAAGAACAACAAAAAAATATTATATAGGCCTAAGGCGCACAGACATTCGTTTCAACTGTCTGATAAGCCTCACATTCTATTCCTGTCAATCACAAACATATAGTCAGATGAGTAGTCGAAACTTGGAGGAGAGCCATAACAACTCAATGCATTCTTAAAGACATTGTGGTTAAGGTAGAGTATTATTTCATTAAATAATTTAATTTGTATTATTATTATGAATTGTTTTCACACCTATCATAGTCAAAGTCATAGTTAAACATTTATTGTTTAAAGAGCCGTTTGGGAAGAGCCAGCTCTTTTCAATGAGCTGAGTCAAACGAGCCGGCTCACGAAAAAGAGCCGGAATGCCCATCACTAGCTACAATTAGTTTGCAGTGCTGACTGCTAGGATAACATTGAATCAGCTGCTTTCGAAGGGTTTCCTTTAAGGATGAAATTCTGGCTAGCTAACAGAACGACAATATGTGGATACTTTCAGTATAGATCAGTGCATTTTGGTACATAAATTTATGTGTTTACTAATGTCAAAACTACCTTAACTTTGCAAATGGGCACAAAAAACTAAACACCACATTTTGTTCTCCGCAGTCAGTTGTCGTGTCATATTTATAAGAATGCGATACAGAACATTTTACAGCATTGCATAGCACAAGGACAAAAAAAATACAAACATTAATACAAACATAGCAAACACCCCTTAGACTACATAAGCATTTGCATGAATGTACCATTAGCAATTTGTTTAAAATAATGATATATTGCCTTTATGATTTGCATAAGTGACTAGAATAGATGATGTGGAGGTTGAACAAGTACTTTAGAGATTACAGAATTTCCATAGTGATCTGTCTATCTATCTATAATTGCAGAAATATGTGTCACCGACATCATCGCGGGCATGGTGCCCTATTTATAATTCCAGGAATGTGTGTGTGTGTGCTACCAATTTTATCACGGGCACTGTGCACTATCTATAGTTCATGTCATCTGTTTTGTGTGTTTCACCGGCATCTTAATCACAGACTGCATCACGGGCACTGTGCACTAGTTAAGTAACAAAGAAGCATAAATATATAATGCACTTCCAATAAAATAATTGGCCCTATTCTGAGTTTGATCAATACAAAAGATAAATTGCCAAAGTTGGTCATGTTCAAATATCTGATAAGCAGGTGGTAAACTCTGAATTGGGGCTGTGCATTGTCAATGATCCTGCCCCCATGTGGACAAAAACACCTACATCAGTTGACACAGTCTTTAAAATGAAATATTTTGTCATACATTCTTTTGTATTTTACCTTTTCATTCTTTAAATATCCCTTAGATTGGCTGTTTAAGTGTTTTTGTGCACACAACTCTAATGATAAACTGGCTAATGATGATAAATGTAATTGTGCTTTGCCCACTCAGAATCCCAATCCTAAAATAGATAATTCATAGTCAACAAAAGAAACATACTCACTGGCCCACCTCTTGGTCCAACAGGTCCTACTTCTCCCTGCTCACCACGCTCTCCCTGTGGACAAAAGACACTATTCAACAATTCTAAGAGAGTATGTTACTACGGTTTTTTATTTTGTTTCTACTGATTAGAATGTATAAATGATTGTGGTGTTGCCAGTGCTTTGTACTTTGCATTGACTTACTGATTTCCCTGGAGAACCCATTAGTCCGACAACACCTGGGTCACCAGAGTTTCCCTGAAAATGAGAGAAAATAATCTCACTACAATGATCACAGATTTCAAATTAACACATAAAATACTGAAATATTGCTATACCTTCTCCCCACTGACTCCTTTAGGTCCATAAGCACCTGGTAATCCCTGAATGAATAAAATTACATTTAAACCATAAACAACCGGATCTAGAATTATTTAGCAAATTCTGTGATGCAAGGGATTATATATCCTACATACAGGAAGTCCTTGAAGGCCAGCATCACCTGGGGCTCCATTTTTCCCAGGGATACCCTGAAAGCAATACATAACCATCAGAGTTATCGCTTGAATATGAAGGGACAGACACATTTCCTTTGATTATAACTTGTACCTTAGATCCTGGTAATCCAGGGATGCCCTCACGGCCATCTGGACCCACAAGGCCCTATCCAATCGAAGAAGAAAAAATGACATTGGGATTAATAGGAAATATCATCAAAGTTCATAATGTGATGGCAGTAATGATCAATCATTGGTTGCTTTATTGATGCAAATTCAAGATGATGACGAGTTTTTGTATTGTCAGCAGTCATATATGAAGAAAGAGAGGTATACAGTACTCACAGGTTCTCCTTTAGGGCCTGGGGTGCCCCTAATTCCTGCAGGTCCTTGGGCCCCCTACAAAACAATAAAACAAACACGAAACTACATCAGAAGAACCTTAAACACATCCTTTATCTAGCTCTGACTGCAGTACTCCTTACCTATTGAGTTAAGAAATTGAGAAAAATGATTAGTTAATTTAGTGCTTACTTGGGTTCCCTTTGGGCCAGTCTCACCCACTACTCCTCTCTGGCCCACATCGCCCTATGATGAGGATAACCACATTTAAATCCACAAAACTGAGAGGGTAGTCACTCTGAAATGTGAAGACCATAATGAGGTCAAAGCAATGATAAAAAAAGTTGCTTACTACGCCACCCTGGATTCCCTGAGGACCCAGTTCACCAGGCTTTCCGCGTGGACCCTTTTAAATTAAAAATTAAAGCAGTATTTTCATATAACACCCCTGCAAGCTCATTTATGGAATGATGAATTTCATAGTTTTGTACCTTAAAAACAGTAGACAGTAGTATATTGCAACAATCCTACATGTAGGTACTATTCTATCCAATCCTACTTATACAGAAGTAGTAAATGTGCCTACTAACCCTGTGATGCACTGCTTTGTACAACCTTTGTGGGTTGTCCTTTTAATCCTTACCTTATCACCTTTAGAGCCTACTATTCCTGTGATCCCCCTTTGTCCACCTGGGCCCTAAAATCAGTAGAGACAGAGGAGAAAAAAGAGATGAAGGTGATAGAAAAGGATACGGTATAAGAAAGGGAATAAGAAAAGTTTAAGAATAGAAGAAGCCAAAACATAATACTGCATATTCTACAAAAAATATATTTTTATTTGTTATATTTGTAAACTGAAATAATTTACTGGTAGCCCTTGAGCTCCAACTTCTCCTGGTGTTCCTTGGTCACCCTCCTCTCCCTGGAAGAAAATACAAAATATAACTCTCCATATAAAGGTAATTCAATAATTCAATAGCTTTAATGACCTTTCCTAGAAAAATAAATCACCTTATGTCCTTGCTTTCCAGGCTCACCAGATTCACCTTTAGCCCCTTTGTGGCCCTTAGGATGTAATAATAATAATAATACTTTATTTATATAGCACATTTCATACAAGAATTGCAGCTCAAAGTGCTTTACACAAAAATCAATAAAACAATATTATAAGTAATAAAAGTAATAAAACCCTTCTGAAAACAGGCCGCAGCCTTTGCGGTAATCCAGAAAACACAAGCCGCAGTCTTTGCGGTATCTTGAGCCACAGTCTTTGTGGTTTCCCAATATAAATAAAAATGTCAAGATATAATGTAACTAATTCAAATCCAAAACACACAATCTCAGGCCTTTTGCAGAGCAGTCCAGAACCTATGTTGCTCAAGCCTTTCGATTAGAAGCCGTCTTGTAATAATGTAGAATGTTAAAACTACAAATATGACTGTTTTATTGTCCAAATACAATATCCAAACATATTAGTAAATACAGCATTTGCTCACTTTCATGCCTGGGAGGCCAGTATATCCACTCAGACCACTGGGGCAGGCATTGGGACACTGTAAAACACATTAAGGTAAATGAAGAGCCCTATCACTAAGGCATCTCTACTGACATTACATCACAGTTTAATGCAGGGTAGAGCTCGGGGCAATGCAATTAATCAAACATAAAAAAATGGTATCCTTTCAGTTTTTTACAGTAATGAACATATAGTATAATAAAGTACTTTAGGAGGCATTGACACCAGTATTGCACATACATATATTATACATATATTACATATATTATTTTATCTTTATTGCCACAATATGTATTGTCATCGTCAGTCATTTAGGATTGTTATGTCTGTTAAGTTGTCTCACTCTTGAACAAAACTTACCAGGTCCTCCCCATCATATACACCAGGAAGACCCTAAATTAAAAATAGATTTTTTTAAATTTATTATTATGAATATTCTTTGAAAACCTGTGTCTGATTCTATATAACACTCTGAATTTACAAAGCAACTATGACACAAATGTGAAATAAAAGGCAACTACACCACAAGACAAAAATAATACAAAGTGTAACAGAGCTGAATTGGTTTAACTCACTCCATAAAATTGTTAGGTTTTGGTGGCGTCTAGCAAGGCAATGTTTATGAAAGATGGTCGGTGGGCACCTATCTTAATACCAGCGTGGGCAAGTGAGGAAGGAAAGTATACTGACAAGTGACATGATAACAAATATGAAAATGGTGCCTGTGAATCCGAACACACAGTTTGACTCAGCTCCACAAGCTGGGGTCGCTGTGGTGTGTAGGAGGACGTTTAGGGACATAAATACGACATGGGAGAAACAGAAAAACGTCAAAAAGTTGTCCAGATACATTTTTTTTGCTTTTACTTATCTTGAAATCCAATTCAAACAAGCTAAGCAAATAGCAATAATAGTTATACAATTAACTGTAATAACTAATACCTACATATAGAGGTCAATGTGTTTTTTTCTTAAGGATTACCTTCCAGGGTTCTCCAATTCCGGTCCTCGAGGGCCGCTGTCCTGTATGTTTTAGATGTTTCCCTGCTGTAGCACACCTGTTTCAAATGAATGGGTTGTTATCAAGCTCTGTGGAAGCTGGGTAATGACCATTCATTTGAATCAGGTGTGCTGGAGCAGGGAAACATCTAAAACATGCCAGACAGCGACCCTCGAGGACTGGAATTGGAGAACCCAGAGCAGATTGCGCCTCAAGTACTTACATAATAAAGCACACCACTATCACCAAAAAACAGTGCATCTGACAGGTATTAAAACAGGTGGTATATGAGGAGTGAGTTTAACCCATTTAACTTTGTTATGCTAAAGTACTAAACCATCTCTGTTCACCTAAAAATGCTGTAATAACATAGGAAATCCAGTGTACACTGTATTATATTTTAGCTGTATAGGTTGTTACAAAATCCAAAGAAAGCGTAAACGAGGGATGCAACATATAAATAAGGCCACTGCAAACTTTTACATTTCTTTGGTTTTACTTATTATACTTATATGTATGTGATTGAGTAAAATAAACACATTTGTTTTATTCTATATCTATTAAGAATATTTCTCCCCAAATCCAAATAAAAGTGTTGTAATTTAGAGAATTTCTTAGCAAAACAATGTTCCCCAATTCTGATGACTGGTTTGTCCTGCAGGACAATGCTCCATGCCACACAATTAGGTGATCAAGGTGTGGACAGTCTAATCTTCAGACCTGAACCCCATAGAAACCTCTGAACTGTGATCAAAAGGAAGATGGATGGTCACAAGCTATCAAACAAAGCCGAGCTACTTGAACTTTCCCACCAGGAGTGGCGTTCAGTCCCACCACAGCAATGTGAAAGACTGGTGGAGAGCATGTCAAGACCATTGGAAGCTGTGATTGGTCAGGGTTATTCCACCAATGACTGATTTTTGAACTGTTCCTGAGTTAAAACATTAGTATTATGTTGTTTAATTGTTATTTTTTACAAGTTTTCGTGACATTTGAATTTTTTGGCAAAAATAAATATTCTTAACGACAATATTTTGGGGAATTTGGAAGAAATGTTGTTTGTAGTTCATTGAAGAATTCAAATAGTAGTTCATAGAATAGTTAGAATAGTAGTTCATTTTACTCAAACTCATGACTATAAATTGTAAAACCACAATCGTTTTGCAGTGGTCTCTTAATTTTGTCCAGAGCTGCATTTACTTACTTACCTACCTACATATGGTGTATTGATTTGTAATTACCATTACCTCTAGAATAACTTTAAATAAAGGTTTAACTGTTACCAAGTCATTCATTGACACTTAAAGTAATTTGAATCACTTTGTTAATCAGATGATAACATTTACCCTTGGCCCTGGAGGACCGGGAAGTCCCATCTGACCTCTCTTGCCCCTTGCACCCTGTAAGAGATTGTCATTGTCTTTCATTAATTTAACTTTTTTCTCATGCGCAATACATTTCTCATGCCACACATTATTGTAATTTGTATTAGACTTAACCTCTTGTCGACTTTATTAGACAATAGAAGGCTTAAGTGTCAAGGTCTGACTGGCTGGATTGATATCAATGTAATCTCATGATATGACATCATGACAAGCCTTGTGTAAGTATGGCAAATTGAAACATGATGGATTTTAACAGTTTACCTGGGGTCCAACTTTGCCAAGTTCACCCGCCAGTCCATCTGCACCAGGTGCACCCTATCAAAATATTACAAAATAATCATGTAGTAGTAGTAAGAGACTGGAGTTAATTTCAGGTCACTGAGTTACTAGTTGTATTATCAGTGTATACTTACATCAAGCCCATCAGGTCCTACACCCTATAGGCAACAATTAAATAGACATATGCAAGACTATTAACGCATTGATAGAATGTGGGAGTGTTACAACATCTTGCTTGCTCTCCAGGAATCATCAGTCTTTATTTCATCATGTGTAGTGACACATCTGGATGATATTTACTCACAATCTCCCCATGAGGTCCAGGTTCACCAGTTTCACCCTTAATGACAATGGCACCAGACAGTTATTAAATAAACTTGAATTATCAACCTAATGACACCTTTGGAAATGCTAGATGATCCTTTCAGCTTACTTTTGGCCCAGGGAGCCCATCGGGGCCAGGTTCTCCAACAGGCCCTATTTCACCCTATTAAAGAAACAACAAGATGTTACCTACTGTACATGAATTACCAAGAAGCCCTTCTTTCTTGGAATGCACATGACGCCTGACACATAACCCTATTAGTTATTTCATTCAGGTCACAGTGTTGGATATTTGTCTTCTGCACATCAAAATATGTAATTAATTCATCCAGAATTAATTACATATCCAGAAAGCTCCAGAAACAACGTCATACAGAACGTTTACGAACTATGCAAAACTGACACTGACACAGAGTATGAGGAATAAAACCTTTTGATACAAGAATGGATCATAGTCAACCTTTGTTAAGTGAGAAAGTCGTTAATAGAGATTCAATAGAGATCTTTTTTCATACTAATGCTCAGTTCACCTTGTTGTCTGACTCCAACTGCCAACTTTTTGGCAAGCATTTAACTGTTCAAAACCACCACCCAATTTTACAGCACACTGGGTCCTTTTTGTTCCACCTTTAGCCAAATCAAAAATGTTCCACCATTGCAGGGCGTCTGAATACCCCGTGCCCCCGAAACACACAAAAACCCCTCTGTTTCTGGCAGGAAACTATTTGAGCTGCGATACTCTCTCCCCAAATACCTGTTTTTTCAGGGGGATTTTTTTCTTAAAAGCTTTTTGCTCAGAGGCCACATATTCACACAGTCATTCCATTATTTCATTATTATCAGATCCTTTAGTAGGATCTCTCTGCACAGTGTTTGAGTGACTCTGTATGAAAGAACATATATATATATATAAACTCATGGTCTTCATCATAGGACTTACGTCTGCCCCTGGTAGTCCTGGTGCTCCTGGAGATCCATCTTTGCCATTGTCTCCATCAGGGCCCTAGATCAAAATTCAATGTTTGAGTCATTTAAGATGGGGGATTTAATAATAGTACGTGGGAAAAGAAGAATCTATTGAACTCACTGGACCTCCATCAACACCAGGCCCTGGTCCTCTGTCTCCCTAAAATGACATGATGATTTTAATAACTGCTGCTAAAAACATTATTGCTAAAAAAGACAATTAAATATGGAGCAATAATATAGAATAACCTTTAGCTCTTGCCTTTATCCTTGGCAACAAATATCATTTATATATATCATTATATATTAGCCCGGATTGACACATATATATTGGGTTGATATTACAAAGTAGCTTACGTCTATGCCATCAACTCCAGGCACACCGGCTGCTCCTGGTGGTCCTGGGGGGCCTCTAGGACCGACAGGGCCCCTCTGTGGATACATTGACACAAATAGTTTCAGTCATTGTGTTGAAATTCAACAATACTCTTAGCTAAATGCGCTCCTCACACAAAGAGCCCCATTGTGTATTCAGTCTGGCTGTAATTGGAAAGGTCATGTAATTAAAACTACAGCACACTATACAAACACCGAAAGGCATAGCACTCACTGGTAATATAAGTCAGCAGTATACCAAGCAACTTTTACTGTAGGTTTGGCAATTTGCCCCAAATCTAGGCCAATTCAAATGGATTGGAAATTGCAGATGTGGTATTCCAATTGATACATGCATTAATAAATCATTTTCAAATTCTTAGTCTCAGCCAATAGTCCAATATGAACAATTTATTAGGATGTGAACCAGTGGGATGAGAACAAGAACAACAAAAACTGATATCACTTACCTGTGCAGAGCAAATTAGGACAATTTGTAGTAAAATCACTAATAAGGACTCCTGGCATATCCAGGCGTGAGCCATGGTCTTCCTAAAACTAAGGAAGAAAGTTCTTCTTTCCGGATTAGTTGGGGTTCATGGACCACCTGTCAATATCCCCCGACTGAACCCCACTGTTTCCTGAAAAGGTACGATGTACTATTAAAAAGTAATGTTTATTCATGATTCGTTCCAGTGCTAGACGGTGGTTGGAGGAGAACTGTAAGGTGCGTGTAAGAGGGAGTGTTCAGTCCTCTTGCATAAATTCACGTATGGGATGGTTTTCCTCATGCGACAGATGGTTTTCCTCAAGCTGTCATTTTAGTGCATGTGCTTAGGACGAGATTTAGGTACCTGCAGAAGAATACAGGAATGGATCTACAAGCAAAAGGTGTTAGAGCTGCTTATATGCTAAAGAGTCCAAAGCCATTTCTAACACATCCATTGAGTCAAACAATATCTTTATTTGCAGTTGAACAAGTTCAACTGCAAATGTACGTGAGAATTTTTTATTTTTTACCGATCTGAACAACAAAATAATGGGTTGCTTTAAAATAATTTAATTAGAGCTAGGTGTTTTGTAATGATGTTGATCGCACGGTCCTCCCTCGTTCATTGTTTTTGGGGTGGCGCTGTTTCCTAACAGTCTGCTTAAAACTTCGAGCTGAAACACCACCACGCCTACAAATCACACACGGCGTCGTTTTCAAAGTTTTTTTTTTAACGGTTGTTACTGTTGTCTTGGCAGTGGCACTGCGACTGGATGAGGTAGCTAAACAACAGTCACGCTCTGTCACCGTTGTTTATTACGGTACGTTAGTTTTAGCTAGCTCGCCAACAAGGGAGGAATTGTTCAAAGCTGAAGGTAGCTAAATTAACAAATCATTGATATCTTGAAATTGCAATTTTAGTACAGTAATGTGGTGCTCGCTAACAGAAACTGCTTTGTCTGGAGTCCAATGCTAGGCTAGCTAGACTATAATATGAAGTACTCAAGTAATCAAGTGTTTTCCTAAAGTTATTCGTCGCTAGCCTAGCTTACGAACATGGTCTCAGTGGCTTGTTTGTCTGAAAGCTATTATAATGATATTGCTTGAGCTCTGCAACTGCGTAGAGCTGGCTGTTAGCTGGCTGTTACCTACTAGCTAAAATAACAAGATCGAATATAGTTTGGCTAGCCTAGCTAGTAATTTGTTCAACCTGCTACTAGACTACCAGCAGCAGACTATCTAGGCTGAGCCTAAAACCTTGTGCCATCTACAAGTGCAGCGCTCGCTAGACCCGTCATAATATCCAGATACAGTTGCTCAAGATTTGTTTCTGCAATGTCAAATATTATGAACAAGCCACGTTTTGAGTTGATAATGTAATGGAAGTTGGATAGTTACAGTAACTTTACGCATGGTAACGTTTTTAATATTTCCTTTCAGAAATGGAATATCTAGACTTCTCAGAGGAGGAAATTCAGCAGCAATTGGAATCATTGGGATATACCAATATACCAAAACATAGGCTCCGGGAATTTAAGCGAGGTACGTTTCTGGCAAAGCTAATGTTTGGCTAGATAGTTACTGGTGTTATGTCCCTACTGGTTCCCAAATTAACTGGTTCCCCAGCTGTGCGTGAACCTATCAATCTGCCTCTATCACCAGATTCGTCACAAATTCACAAACATATTACTGGCGATTTTCAAGTCGGACGTGCGCACTACATTAGGCTACCATTCGCGACAAAATAAATGGAGACAAAATAAAACATTTGCAGTCTCGCATGAAGTGGGATTCAATCGCACTAGAGCAAAAATACGTAGCATACTGAAGCCTATTGCTTTACACTGCGAGCTATACCAGCTCACAAAAGTTAGCCAAATCGTTACTCATTTATTAACTACGGTGGCCTTCAGGTAACATCTTGATTTGGCTTCTTCTGAACCAACTGGTTCCCATAGACACTACCCGAATGTAGGCTACTAATCGCCTATTTGGGGTTGTTTCGAGGCAATGGCCGTATTTACCACGACATCACAGCTCCTTCTGACACCACATATTAAAAATTCATACTAAGAACGTCGCTGCTAACCCAGACAATACGATCAAAATAGCCTACGCGTAACCCTTTGAAACACAACATGTGTCTATTCGTTTCCTATGTGATTTCGTGTATGGCTGAGTGTTTCTTCGCTGTATCTTTTGAAATCAATTCATTTCATAGTTGTATATGTAGCGAGCACTACATTGCAGCCATTCGCCACGACAAAATAAATGTAAGCTAAGAAAAAAGATTCGAGTGGGATTCGATCCCACGAGCAAAAACTCTTACAGTAAGTAACGTCAACATGTAACATATATCAGACAACATATAGTGATGTCGTTTTGTTTCCATTTAGACTTAGATGAACTCATACGTCATGAAAAATCTAAAAGCCAGACCTCCAGTAACCTGAGCTCTCCAAGAGCTAAAAACGACATCCAGAAAATACTTCCTGCCTGCTCCAAAGTTGAAGGTTTGTGTTATTAGTCAGTTATTTCCTTCTTCACCATAGATGGCACCTTCATAACATTTTTAAATAACATACATTCTTATTATTTTTACACCAAAGTTCAGAAGAATAATACTGCAACCTTCAGCAACCAATCTCATGTTGGTGCATCGGAGCCTGGCAGACAGGTAGGTAATATAGAAATTAACAAAAGTTGCTACCCTGAACATTGTTGCATTTACCTTGAGTCATAGAGCATCATAGCAAGTCACAGTCTCACCTTAGACTAGTGCTGACATTTCATGTGCTACATTTTCTTGCCTAGGTGTTCACGTCTACCTACCGCATAAACAACAATAATATTGGGTCTAAAAACGAGAATTATGAGCCCTACACTCACCATTCTGTGGCCAAAAAGTACCATCGGCAATCCACAACCCCTAACAGGCTAGAGATGGAGTCAGAAATGACCGACGTCCAATCCCCATCCTTTGCTGTGAGTCCAACTTCAACCCAAGGTGGAGACACAGGAGCACATGGAAGGTTCTATATCAAGAGGAAAGTCCTCAGGTAAGGACTGCATATCTTAATAAAATAGATATCCGCTTTACTGTAATGAATGCAGATAAATTGTTTCTGTTTTTCTTCAAAGGAAAGTAAAAGGACAAGTGCATGTATTTGATGAATCCACATACAGTGAAGATTCAGGTAAATCACATTATCATCACATCCTATCAGTATAAAGTATTCTAGTATTGTCTGTGCTGAAGACTTCTTTTGCTAATAATCCAGCAAAATAATTATACTCAGCAGCACCACTACACCCGATAAACTCCGTACCTATTTACTTACTATTTTTGCTTGCTTGTTAGTCTGCGAGTAGCAAGCATACGTCAGACAACATTGGGTTGCAATTATCCCATAGACCAGTGTAACTCCCATGGCAGTGAAGAGCACTATTGATGTTACAGTCTAATCCTCTTAGGGCTCTCCTTATCTATCTGCCACAACAGATCACACATTGGCTGTAGCAGCATACGGTGCGCCACTTCACTGCTTAGACTATGTACAAAATGTACAAAAATCACTGGGATGAAGAAAGCGAGGATGAAAATGGCTCCCTTAACTCCTCTTTCTGGACTGATGGAGAGGGGGAGGAGGAGATTGAGAGAGCGTGTTACGATGAAGACACAGAACAGATTAAGCCATCTAAGCAAACACAAGAAAAAACTGTTGAGGTTTGTTCAAAGGCAGTGAAACGGGAGATTACAAACAATTTGACCAAGCAAAATGAAGAAGAGTACACTATCAGTGTTGAGAGCCCAGCCTTGAGTCTGCTAACGTCGGGCTATGGGACATATCGACCTGACTGTTCTAGTCAGGATGAGCTGAAGGGAGAAGACTTCAGAGACGACTGCACTATAGTAGAATTTGACAGGCAAAGCCAGGAGGGAAATTCTGAGATGAGATACGGTGAAGAGGATGATGACTATTCAGTCACCAATCTTGATGATGGAAAGAAAGTCATAGATATGCCCATAACAACCTATACGGGCACACACACACTGACTGAAACGGAGGATAGTAAAGATCCACCTGAAGTGGCATATTGCAAGAATAACTATCTGCATGACCGGTTGAACAGTCTATTCTATTCAGATGTGAGATCAAGAAAAGGGAACATGGACAAGGACCATAAACCTTCTTTTGATGTGGATTATACCGGAGATGGTAGCTCTTTTATTAACTTCAAAGATAATCTGAGTAAGATGCAGAGACACTGTCTGGGGGAGGGGGGGGAAGCACCCACCTGCACCCACCTGCACTGCAGTGTTTCCCCCACCATTAGGTGTGTTCGAAATTGGCTGCGGCTGCATGAAACGACCGTCGAGAGTTGCCGCTTGCAAAAACGGAGTCGGACATTCCAGCTTCTCGTGGTTTGATGCGTTGACATCAGTCATGGCCGATCAAACGCTGTTTGCTTACTTTATCGTTGACTAACTGCATGGTAGCGAATTTTATTGTTTTCGCATTAGAACTTGCACGAACCAGTGCACTGAAATTTGTCATTTTATGTATTGGGCTATGTTAAACTCTTTCTCCAATCTGCAGATTGATAATACAACCAGAACTCAATTTAACTTGGTATTTCCTTAAGTGAAGAGGTGGAATAAAACCCTTTCTTCAACAATAGTAGGCTATCGCAGTCTGTCAAAGGCAAATATTTAATTCAATTTTACTGTTTGGTCCGGATTTGAGCATTGGCGAAACTGATGGTGTCAGATTAAATACAAAACACGCGTCAAAGTTGTCGTGTGTGAGTCTGGCCAATCATGAAATAGCTGTGTTGTCATTAGAACCCGTGCATTTGCTCTTGAGAAAATGCGCTCGGCTACACAGCCGGCAGTTCTCTAATCGATCTCACGGTACTTTGATGGATAGGTCACAGTGACCTAACCTCGGCTACGTCTCAAGTCGGACAAAAAGTCTAACCAGAATTCACTGCTTCAAGTCAGCCAAATGCTGCCGGCTGTCGGAGCCATATATATATATATAAACACTAATAGCTGAGTGCACCAGCTGGGCGTAAAAAGGTTGGTCTTAACTCCTACGTCGGTCTTAGCTACGTCCGACTTTGTGATTTGAATTTACACCGAGTGCACCAAGCTTGACAGGCCACGGTCGTAGCTACGCCTGGTTTTAAGATGCGCATCCTTGTGAAAATGCGAAAGCGTCGATCGTTGCCAAGCAACACATTTAAGAGCCTATCCAAAGCGCACTTAGCTAGCCTATCTCCCTTCAAAACAAGCCATGGATTTAAAAAAGAAAGAAAAGGAAATTACATTTTACTGATAGAGAAATTAGAAAACTTCTAGAGTTGTTTACTCAGAATAGAAGCGTGCTCACGGGGAAATGTAATAATATCAACACAAACAAACAGAAACAATCAGCTTGGAAATCGATCACCCAGCTGGGCGTACGCCTGGGTGTAACGCTACGTCCGACGTAGAACTGAAAGTTACGACTAACTTAAAGTTACAACTAGTGCACCAGTTAGACTTAAGCCCTTTATGTGCTGCACCTGGGTGTACATTTTACGCCTAGTGGGGAGCAGGCGCAAGTTGGAAAATCAGACTAATATCCATGGTAATTATAATGTACAACAGTTTGATCGCACATGCAGCGCGTCTTGTTTATAGGCAACATATGGAAAGGACATTAAGGCGAGAAAAAGTTGTCTGTGATCGCCAAATCCACTGTTAATTTTATTGGTGATCTATTTCCAAGCTGATTGTTTCTGTTTGTTTGTGTTGATATTATTACATTTCCCCGTGAGCACGCTTCTATTCTGAGTAAACAACTCTAGAAGTTTTCAAATTTCTCTATCAGTAAAATGTATTTTCCTTTTCTTTCTTTTTTAAATCCATGGCTTGTTTTGAAGGGAGATAGGCTAGCTAAGTGCGCTTTGGATAGGCTCTTAAATGTGTTGCTTGGCAACGATCGACGCTTTCGCATTTTCACAAGGACGCGCATCTTAAAACCAGGCGTAGCTACGACCGTGGCCTGTCAAGCTTGGTGCACTCGGTGTAAATTAAAATCACAAAGTCGGACGCAAAGATTTGGTGCCCAGTAACTTTGAAGGGAGCTTTCGGATGTCCACTCACTGACATGAAAAGTCATCCCCCCCAAAAGATCGAAGTTAACATGAAACATGTTGTTGATGTGATTACTGTCAAGCTTGAAATGACAACTAATAACGGTCGCGTTATTTTGATAACGCACCAATATTGAACGCTCCTCAGCTTAATTGTAAACAGGTGTACAGTTACTTTTTGAGTGTGCACTAATATGGAACGCTTCCCTTTTAAGGTAATTGTAAAAAGGCGCACAGTTACTTTATCGCTCAATAATGCACACCCCAGAACTCCCTCTCAACCAATCAGAATGCTTGATTTCATCCACCCGTATTCTAAATATATCTATGGTCGGAGCCGCCAGTGCTGCATGAAGTCGAACATGCCTATTGTTTTGAAGGGGCGGCCTGCCCTGTGCTCTGTGTGGTGCTGGGTATAACATTTACTTCCTTGGATATACTGTGCTAGCTGTGTTATGCTAGCTAGTTTCGTTTTGACTGGCAACATACTGATGTTGGTCGTCCACAAATGCCCTAATAAACACATAGAATAGGGGTTGTTTCTCTTGCTAGGCTACCTGTTCGTGCTGCCAGGTATGTCATACTGACTTGCGGGGCCTATCAGTGACTTCCATTGATAATATATGGATAAAAACGTCTACCGTCCCCCTTGAAAAAATCCTAGGGGAAACACGGAGCTGCATCAAAGAAGAGAACGCAGATGAGGTTTACGTTGGATAAAACGGTGGACCGGTCAATTAGCGAGTGTTTGGAAAGAAATGAAAACAAGGCGCACCATAACGATTATTTAGTCGCACAAATGCTCCCAAATATATTTTGAGGCCGCACAAACACAATTTAGGGAGCATATGCGCCCAAAAGGGTTGCAGTTTCAAGCCCTGAGAGTAAAGAAGGGTCTGTCTGCCACCCGTTTAGGGTTTAATAATACTTGCATGACCCCGTTGACAATCTCTCAATGGGATCAAATACTCAACGTACACATGCATTAGGATTGAAAGCACTTCTAGATTCTAGTTGGTTAGTTGGTACACAGTGTGAAATGTTCTGGATCTTGTGTGACATTTTTGCATTTAGCCTCCTTGCTAATCAGATATTTTCATGGTATGGAAACTGAGATTTTGATGAAGGAAAAAAATCTACAATGTAGATACAATTACAACAAATACAATTTAGCGTCATGATGAATGTTTCTTTCATAGGTGCTGTGAGTGGTCTTGAAGAGCAACTGGGAGATCTGCATGTTTCGATGTCTGCTAACCACGATTCTGAGCTGGAGAGGACAGACACAGACAGCATAAGTGACAGCTTTGAGGCTGATGGTCTCCCAAGTGCCTTCGAAGCCTATATCAAAGGAATGGTGGGTATTATTTTGGACCTAAAAATAAAGTGGATCTAACTGAGTTTAAACTTGGTATTCATATTCTTATTGCCAATGTATTATGATTGTTTATCCATTTGTGATTATATTACAAAAACTACAAACATGTTATCCTAGTTAAACTGAAAAAAAACTTCAGTAAAAGCAGTTTTGTCCCCAATAAATGGTTTCATTTAGCAACACAGACAGCCAATGTACATTCGTGCATTTCATATTTTTTGACTGGCCTGCTACTTTCCAGCCAATTATTTTCCAGCCAATTGCCTTCAGTTGTGTTTTTTCCTCCTTGGCTCATTTTGTGAAACCAATGCCAATCATACTTGAGCAGGAGGAAAGTTCTGAACGTCGAACAAGAATTGGGTGTGCTGTTTGTCATATTTTTATTATTATAATTCTCAATCCAGCATTAATTCAGCCAACAAACAAAGGGAACATCCTACAAATCCACTTTAATCTATAGGATTTCTTTATGCCATCAACAGGTTAGATCTCAGAGTGAGAATGATGTCCGGACCAGGGCCAAGTCTTGTAAGTGATCAGTGCTCCTTTGTCACATTTTGGTTTATCCTTTGACCCATAAAATCTGTTCTCAGCTTAACATATTGTAACCAATACATTGACCAATTTATTGTTTCCATCAGTTATTCGCCCACTTATGGATCATCCACACGCCAGGCATTTAAAAAAGACGGACCCAGTGGCAAAGTAAGGCAAAATTCAGACTTTATTGTAATAGATTTTATAGTGTCATCTGTAGCACTATGGATTCAGGGTTCCAACGTGTCCTGGAAAATAGTTAAACAATTTTCAAGTCATGGAAAACACATGGAAAATGAGAGAAAGAAAAATAGCCTAGAAAATGTTGTGTTGTCCTGGAAATTTATTTTAACAATAGGTTGCAGTTGCTCGGTGATGTTGTGGTAGCGTTGTGAACATACCCCTGGTTCATGTCACATGGTAGTACTGGCTAACAGCACTTTATTTACTTTGCTAGCATTACTTCAAAAGCAATGCTACATTACAACGAGAGGGTACAATTTCTGGGGAAATTGTAGGGTATGCTTGCGTCGGTTGCAGATTGTTTTTTTTGGTTACATTTTACAACTGATATTTCTGTATATTTAAAAAAAGTATGCATACTTATTATTATGAAGATGGCATAGATTAAAAAGCATACATTTGTTGCTCATTTACACTTACTAATAAGATACTAAGAGTAAAGTGTAGAATGAAACAGGGTTCAGTTGTCATTTCCCTTAGTGCAAGAGGGAATGGTGATAGGCTATGTTGCAGCCTCACATAGTTGAAACAGTTATCAAAACAAAGAAAATGGGCAATCCTGTGTAAAAATTGTCCTTACCTATATCTACCAACAATGTCACTGACAGTATCTTAGCTGGAATCGCGATTCAAACATTATCCTCTGCAAACTGAAAAAATGCCCCCCCAAAATGTAAATAAGCTTGAAATGTACTTCTGGAAAACTGGCTAATATTACAAGTTTACTAGAAGTAATCATTATGTGTCAGTAACAACAACAAGACTTGGGGGTCATGTGGGTTCACTAATCTAAATAAATGCGCTGGCTACATAGTACATTTACATTTATGCATTTAGCAGACACTTTTATCCAAAGCGACTTCCAAGAGAGAGCTTTACAAAAGAGCATAGGTCACTGATCATAACAACGAGATAGCCCCAAACATTGGGACCAGCCAAAACATGAAGCATACATTGTGGAAAACCAAATAGCATGCAGTTAAACAAGTTACAATTGAACAACATGAAACTCCCCGCAAGAGTGTACCTGTAGAAAACAGTAAAATATTTCACAGCGAGTACAAGAATTTGAAACCGTTACAACTAACCAACAAGAGCAACAAGTCTCTCAATACGAGTCATTGTGATCCTGGAGGAAACTAACATCAGGTCCAGCCAAGCATTCCTAAGTGCCGTTGTACTCCCGGAACAAGTGCGTCTTGAGCCTTTTCTTGAAGGTGGGGAGACGGTCAATGTCCCTGATGGAGGTGGGGAGTTGATTCCACCATGGAGGGTTTGGCCGGGATGATGAGGAGTTCTGTTTTGGCGAGGTTGGCGATAGTATGAGCCTGTGACTAAATAAGTAACTATAGCAACAGGGATGCAGTCAAAGCCTCCGTTTACAATTTATTGAAACACAGCGTCCTCCTGGTCAGATGTCAGATGGTTTGCCGTACTTACAGTGAATGGAAAACAACAAGCTAACATCTAATTACAACGAATGACGTCAACATTTCTTTTAACCTATTTGGAGAATATACAGTACTGCGCAAAAGTCTTTGGCACAATAAAAAAATAAAAAAGGTTAAGGAAAAAGACTTTAAAAAAAATAAATAACAGATTTTAGCAAAATTGCACTTTTATACTGCTGCACAAATAAAAAATTTATATTACATATATTTCTTTGATTAAACGTTGCATTCAAATTGATACACTTAAACGAAAAAATGCAGCAACATTAAATTTAGATTTATTATAATTCTAATTTATTTTTACTACAAATAGGTACGGTACAAAACTTTCTGCATCACTATTAGTATCCTCATCTGCCTCCTCACCGACGAGACACCAGAGATGTCGCCTACTAATTAATAAACTGCTTTGTGCAATTCCTGTGTTCTTAATTACAAATTAAATAATAATAATAAAAGCTGCCCTCGTGTACACACCGCCCTCATTGAAACATGTAATTCAAGAAAAGCTTCAGCATTTAATTGAAGAAATACAGTATAAGACATTATTTGTGTAAAAAGTCTTGGGTGCCCAAGACTTATGCACAGTACTGTACATTTTCTGAATTTACTTTTTCAGTGTTTGCTCATATCACATCCCATTCGCTATTCACCTCCTAGTCAATCTACTTCAGCCAGGCTGCAGCCAATACAAGAGTATTGGCCATTTTTTATTTATTTATCTTGATATTGATTTGGGGGCATTGACATGGTTTGTTAGATAGCTGGTCTTCTTGTCAAACATACTGTCAAACTATATTCACTGTTTGTCAACCGTGCGCAATGTTATTGCCTTTTGAATCTTGCTAGCATAATGTTAGCTTTCTGGCTAATAGCTCAGCCAAAGGAAAGCCAGAGTTGGTTCTATGAGCTGAGCGGAGTAGAAAAACGTTATATATCTATTGCAAAACGCGTGAAAACATGTTAGTAAAATGTTTTAAAAAGATTGGCAAGTGACCATAGTATAAGCTGGATAATGCCCTTCGAGGTGTACATTATCACCTCAGGCCTCCGCATCGTCCATTATCAGGTGATAATGTACACCTCGTCGGGCATTATCCCTTACTGATGCCCTTCAAGATGTACATTATCATGAAATAATGGACGATGCGGAGGCGTGAACTGCTGCTTCCGTGGAGTCAATTATTTTATGATAACCTCGTTAGGTATCATTACTTATACCATGGTCTGGGTGAATACTCGATTCTGATTGGCTGCAGGGGTTTGCATTATCCGGTGATATACGGACACCTGCTACGTAATTGCAGCAAAACTGTCTTTTCACCGTTCTAAATTATTGCGCTGGCTACATAGTATATGAGCCTGTACAAAGTGTCTGAAATAAGTAACCATAACAACAGACAACAAACAAACAAAGCCTCCGTTTACAATTTTGAAAGACTAACAACTAACTTGTATATACAACAATGAGTGACTTTATTTATTTTAACCTATTTGAACAATGTTACTTTTCTGAATGTAGTGTGTCAGTGTCACATAACCGCTCATCTCACATCCCATTTGCTATTCACCTCGCTAGTCAATGTACTTCAGACAGGCTGCGGCCAACACGACAGTAGCCGCAACTGTACACATGGACGATTATTTTCTTCTTCAAAATCTTGATTTTATTTGGGGACAATGACATGGCTCGATAGCTGGCTAGTCTTGTTGTCAAATTATAATTACTGTTTGGAGAATGTCAACTTTGATGCGGTCATCTCACATACATTTGCTATTCACTCCACAGGCTGCGGCCGTACTATAGCCTAGTACTAGTATATGGCAGATACTTTGTTAGTGAAAATCTTGATATTGATTTTGGGACAGTGACATGGCTGGTTAGCGAGCAAATCTTCTTGTCAAACATACTGTAAAATTATTCTATTACCAAACGGCTGAAAACATAAATTAATGTTTATTTAAAAAAAATCGTTGGCAAATGACCATGTTATATAAGCGGGATAATGCCCTTCGAGGTGTACAATATCAGGACTCCGGAAGCAGGAAGCTGTGCGTCGGACGGTTCACGCTTCCGCATCGTCCATAATCAGGTGATATTGTACACCTCGTCGGGGATTATCCCTTACCTAATGGACATCCCTCCAGCCAGAATCAAGTATTCATACAGACCATGGTATAAACTGATTTACACCTAGGGATGGGTACTGAAACCCGGTATTAAACTGGCTCTGGTGCTAAATTATGAAAGACTGTAGTATCGATAAGCTCTGACGCTATTGGTTCTGCTTTCAGTAGTGGATAAATTGAGGAAAATATATTTCCTATCTATCATTGTTAAATAAATGTTATCTTCCACATGTTATCTTTCCAACCATTTCTAATTTGCGATAATATTAAGACATTCGTCTGCTTTTTTGTTATTCGCAATCCAGAAGCACTGTCTGTCTCATGCAACGCCGAGCGTGCAGCCGCGCACACACAATTAGAAAGCTCCTGCTTCTATATATAGTAACGATGGTGGAGAGAATCAAATGCTCCAAGTGTGGTTACACTTCACTAGGATAGATACAGACAACTCGCTGCCACAAGTGCAGCAAACAATTTGCATGCAAGGCTGATACCACTATAACAATGTTCAGTGTGTACATTCAATTGAAACCAGAGGCCTGTTCCATAAAGCGAGTTTACCGAATAAGCCAGACTTATGTCAGTTAGTCGGACTCATTTCTAGTTCATTCGGTTCCATAAAGCTAACTCAACGTAGTTCAAACTCGGTTACTATGGCAACTTAGGCTGTGAAACTAGTCTGGTCCGGGGCAGGCTAACTGTCAGGCTTAGCGTGACTTGGTGCTTAACCAGACCTTCCTGTAACACTGACCCAACGGGAAAACGATGATTTATTCTCATTTTCTTTTTCTCATCAGTTCAATATGTTCAACATTGATAGAAAATCAACTTAAATAGCCTACATAGGCTACAACATTTAGCCTAATGCATTAAACGATGATGAACAATGATTTTATACACGCCACGTTAAACGTGGCCTATGGCTAGCTTAGTTTGTGATTTCAAATGTTTAGGCATCAGGCATAGGCCTATCTCTATCTAAATTATGCGAGTATAATTATCATAGCTATATGGTTAACAGTAGTCTACAATTGCAAAACAAACCTAAATCCATAGGCTACATCTATATCCTCCATTTTCCGACACAACCATGTTAAAAATTTAGGCTACTGGGTAATGTATTGATTAATAGTAGGCTATTTATTTAAAACAATGTCAAAAAAGTAAATTTACATGTGTTTAGAGGGTGTCTTTTTTTTAATCAACGAAGTACCTAAAAGTCTAAAAAAGGACCTTGACCTACGTAGCCTATCGTTCACTTCAATCATGGCGTGTCGTTTCAGTTTGATGAAGCGGTGGATGAGGGAGCTGTCATAGTACAAGGCTTAAAAGGAACGTTCTTTCTGGAAGAAGTCACTTGGCCGTGTGCATTACTTTTGACGTGGTGGATTGTATGATCCATGTTTTACCTCTCGGGCTGCTTAAGAATAGGGTGCACGCGCAATTAGCTTGACTACTTAAATCTGACTAGTAGGACTGCGTGAGCTGAAATTGGCCTTCATGGAACCGCTTTAGCCCCGCTTGACTTGTTAAGCTAATTCAAGTCTGGTTTGGGACTTTAAGTCCAACTTATTTGAGTGGCCTTTATGGAACAGGCCCCTGGGCTCTCAAGTTTGATCAAACGTTTGGCAGGAGATTACCATACGTCAACGTTTGGGTACAAAACCTTCTGGGTTGGAGGGGTGCTGGTATTGTTTCTGATTGGGTGGTTTTAACTCTGTATAACTGGAAACAACTATGGCTCAAAAATACGCCTTGTCCATTAATTGTATATAGCGAGACAAGTTAACACTTCTCAGCGTGAGAAATTATTGAAATACAATTATTTTAATTGTATGAGGGTGCTGCAGCACCCTCAGCACCTCTAGTTCCCGCATGGGTATTCCCTCTCCCCTGAAATCCAAAACTCAGCCAGTGTTCTTGGCTGAGAATGCTGCCTTTAACGTTCGGTCGCTTGACAGTTCAACTAATGCGTCCTCCTGGTCGGATGTCAGATGGTTTGCCGTACTTAGTGAATGGAAAATCAAAAGGCTGATGGCATTTTTATTTGCATGCATTAATTTAGCTATTTTAAATTTTTGCTAAAATATGCTATTTATAATTGTTTTAAAATGTTCCTTGATTTCTGGAAATCGTCTCGCGACCCCCCCTCGCTGGTCGCGACCCCTACTTTGGGAACCACTGATGTAGAGACAGAAATGACATGCCGTCGTGTAAATAACATAAGGCCATTTAGTTTGTTTAATAAAAGAGCAAGCTATATACCTGTTTTATAGGAAAGGTAAACTTAAATGACTTATTTTCTGATCTGGTGCTAAATATATAAATAAAAATTGACTTGACCTTAAGGTCAAGGTGTTATGGCGCGTGCGATAACCGCCGTTCCCCTCATTGAAATGACTGAGTGTGCACCTCTGCAAACCAGGGTGATCAAATGAGAATGGGCAAATTCAAGGCATCTTACAGCACAGTGTTTCCTCTATGTTGATTTTAGCAACATAGAAGAAATTACATTTCCTCTATGGGGTTGGACAGACAGACCTGCCCCCACTGCAAAAAAAAAGAGGAAACACTGCAGCAACAGGGCTACGAGCCACTGCGATGTAAACATTAGTGCATGGTGCTGCCTCTCTCCTCTTCATTAGCATTTAAAGCTACAGACAGAAACGGCATGTCCTGAGGAAAGCTCATTGGGGGACTGCTCGTAGTGGCTGTAATTATGCACCAAGGCTGAATTTCAGGAAAGAAACTTCAGATACAGTATTAGGGGACCACTAAGGGCTTTATAAAAACATCCAAAAACAGCATGCCATGGGACCTTTAACTTTTTGATATTTTCACACCTATGAAGTAGTCCCAGTTTTTTGACCGTATTACACTTGCATATCAATACAACAAGTTTGTCGTAAATGTTTTAAGGTGGCGTTTTGACAGTGGTCCAAAGGATGCACAGAGAGCAACATATTAGTGTTTGATGTGATCCCTGTCTGTCATACCAACTAGATAATAACTGAAAATGCACTGGAAAATTATCTCTAGAAAAGAGTGGGAACCCTGTGATTGCTTTGATATTATTAGTGATTGACAGTTAAATGTTGTCTCCCATCTAGGTATTTCCAGTACAAACAGGATTGGGAAATGTTTAAGCCTCCTGGACAGAAGGAGAGGAAAGCATTGCACTGGAAAATCAGGGTATGAATATAAACTTTGATAACTCAAAGCGTATTTGTTTACTGACAGGCTTATTGCAACCATTAAATAAGCAATACTTTTGTTGCAAGCTAATGTGAATAGACACTGTTCTCTAAAGGACACACTTAATCAATATGACATATCTAAAAGTTAGCATTGTATGGAGGACTAAAAGTGCCAAAATTAATTAAATAAATGCACCATTAAATAATCACTTAGTGTCATTAATGAATTAAAATTTTAATTAAATACATACATTTGTTATTAAATGTGTCATTAATTCATTAAAATACCAATTCATTTAATGTAAAATACATAAAATTATGACCATTAATTATTTGATGGTCCTGTGTTACTGTGCAGTGGACAATATTCAAATGCAATACGCTAAACAGCGCCCTCAGTCAATTGCATTTTCATGTCACCATGTGTTGCAGTGCTTCATCAATTTATTTTATCTGTCAAACTCGCCCATCAAAGTCAGTGGGTGGGACTAAAGCGAATCTAGTCTGATATTTTAGACTTAGCAGAGGATGTGAAGCAGGACCTGCTCACCCAGAGCATGTAGCGAGTAAAGCAGAGGAACTTATTGAAGTTCTGCACTTTCCGACCAAGATATTGACCACAGTGACTGCAAATTTAAAAGAAGTAGTCCACCGCTTCTCTGGTACCAGGGTGCATCAGCATCTTCCTCAATCAAATTTCTGCTTCTCTCAGCAGCTCCGGTCAAGTTTTAGACATTTGGTCCTGCACCTCGCACGCTTTCTCAACATTGGGGCTAGCCGGACCGAGTCTTCCCCTAGATTTTTAGCCGTTGCATTGCAAAGTGTGGAAATAACTCCAGGAACTGTCTCTCACCAACTCCCTAGAAAGTTCATGAAGATCCTCCATCGTCTCTATCCAGGCACTCTACTTCAGACCAACACAACGGATCAGACTAGATTTGTGTTAGCCCCACCCACTGACTTTTGATTATTTACATTTATGCATTTAGCAGACGCTTTTATCCAAAGCGACTTCCACGAGAGAGCTTTACAAAAGTGCATAGGTCACTGATCATAACAACGAGATAGCCCCTGCGAGAAACCAAAACATGAAGCATACACAAAAACCAAATAAGTGCCAAGGGAAGAACCATAAGAGCATGCAGTTAAACAACAATCAAGTGAAATATTTCACAGCGAGTACAACTAACCAACAAGAGCAACAAGTCTCTCAATAAGTCATTGTGATCCTGGAGGAAACTTATCATCAGGTCCAGCCAAGCATTCCTAAGTGCCATTGTACTCCCGTTGTACTTGATGGGCGAGTTTGACAAATAAAATAAATTCATGAAGCACTGCAACACATGGTGACATGAAAATACAATTGACTGATGGTGCTGTTTAGCGTATTGCATTTTAATATTGTCCACTGCACAGTAACACAGGACCATAAAATAATTAGTGAAATAATGATATATGTATTTGACATAAAATGAATTGGTATTTTAATGAATTCATGACACATTTAATAACAAATGTATGTATTTACTTCCAATTGTAATTAATTAATGACACATTTAAGTAATTATTTAATGGTGTATTTAATTAATTTTGGCACTTTTAGTCCTCCATATCATTGGTACAGATAGGTCAATTATAACATGCTATCGCGAAAGCCATGCCCCACAACGACTTTGACCAATCCTACCTTGGCTAACGGTCACTACTTGAAGAAGCTCCGTCAAGCTTTTGGACGTTAAGGCGCAAAATTCTATATGGAACATACAAAATCCAATAGCAAGTACCTCAGGAGTTTAAAAGGGAGAATCAATTTTCCCCTTTCCACAGCCCAAAATTCAAGAGTAAAACAATGTTGTATGCCCCATTCTGCTGAATATCCTAAAGATCAACAAACATACTTTTGTCTGTTTCAATGTCTGTGTTGCTATTGTACTCTCACTGAAGCCCTACTAGCTAGTTAGACTAGTGAGATTACATTCGCAATTTTTTTTTGTTGCCATTTACTAGTATGATTAGGCCTACTTCTAATATCTTAATAGTAGCTATGTTTTAGAGCTACTATTACCAACAAACTAAACTATCCGCTGTCAAGTTAAGCTAGATAGAGCTAGAGGCCAGGTAGGTACAGTACAGAAGCTAACTTAATGTTGTCAACTGACGCTGTATGTAGCCACTACTACTAGTAAGATAATATTAGCAGTAGTTAATCATACTCGTAAGTAATCATTTAAAATCCAGTTTTGCAAATATGATCTCACATCTAACAGCATTAGCACTAGCTAGACTGACAGCTTGCTAGCCAGCTACACTCCAACAGTACGTATTTAGCTCTAGTAGTAAGTGGGTCTGTGCTGGAAACTTCAAATTGCTTACTTTAATTTGGAATCGTAGATTATAAACTTGAACATGACCCCATAACAACCAATTACAAATTGATTGAATTGAATCACTTAAGCAGTTAAACCTTGACCCTCTACTAGTACTACTGTACTGTTAGTCTAGTACAGTATGCTTTATTGATATGTCCCCTTCCTTGTAGATTTGAATACTCTGAATATATCCACTGCATATTGCAATCCGTTTCCCCTCGATCTGGAGGTATTACTCCAATATGAATCACTTACACTGACCGGTACAGTCTGCTACTTACAGTAGTACCCGCTATACAAAGAAGCAACGCTTGACAGACTAACAACGGTAACTAAGGTGGGCGTGGCTTACGCGAAAGGTCAATTGATTGGTACAAAAACTTAATTTAGATGTATGAGATATAACTTGAAACATTGTGACATTGGCAAAGCTGTTCAAATGTACCTTTCTTATGGTCAGGATCAACTCTCATATCAGCCACCTCCAGTAAGTATGACTCAGTCTTAAATCTTAACATTTTAACCGTGGTCAGTAAAAATGCTTGCATATAACAAGCCTTGTTCTCCCTCCCCCTCCAGCCCAAACCCCGGAGAATATTTGTGCCCAACAGTTACGTAGTGCCCACAGAAAAGAAACGATCAGCCTTACGATGGGAGGTGCGGCATGATTTGGCTAATGGACTACTGCCACCGAAAGTAAATTATCGGCTATAGGATTCTGCTAGAATCCCTTTTAGGTTTCCTTGTAATCACGTAGACTGTTCTTTTTTTGTCTTATTTATTCACAGGTTTTTATTGAGCATATTAAACAAATTCAATAACTGACATTTCATTACACTTGCTTTATTTTAATGTTAAGGTAAATCACTGTAGGGGAGCTTGAAAGGGTATAAAGGTGTAAATCTGTGGTTGTGCCAAAGCAGCTTGTTTTCCAGGAACTTGACAGCTTCAAGTGTGAGGACCAGGACCTCGTGTTTCAACATGCTGTGAACATTCAGACCTGCAAATATATAAATAATTTGTCCAAACTTACCATTAGTTTTAGCCATCGGTAATGTCAAGATTCACAGATGTTTTTGATATTTCAGATATTTTTATAAATATATCTTTGCAAAAAAAGAAACCCTCTTAGGAGTTCTGAGGTGATTTTAATACAGTTTGTTTTACCTATGGCTGGAATGACATTCACAGTCTTCAGACCGGCAGTAGCCTGAAGTATGTTGTCAGGTAAGTTGTCAGTCCTTTAAAATGTGAGGAAGTACAAATTTCATATAATTTATGGGAATTCTAACTGATTTGTGAGAATAGTATGCTGTGTAACAGTACTTACGCATCTACTAACAATACAGACTCCCCACAGTATCTGTATCTGATGAGGTCCACAAGATATTGTGGGTCTGGTGTAGGGATGTTCAGAGAGTCCACCACATGCAGGTAATTCTGAAACATGGGAACAAATTAACACAAACACACCTAACTTTAT
Source organism: Osmerus mordax (assembly GCF_038355195.1). NCBI lineage: Eukaryota > Metazoa > Chordata > Actinopteri > Osmeriformes > Osmeridae > Osmerus > Osmerus mordax. The sequence continues at coordinate 2,420,831 of NC_090070.1, forward strand.
CCAACTGTATAATACGATAGGTTACAATTTACAGTACCTGTGCCAATTTAGAGCTAAGGGCTATCTTCAATCCTTGGACACGTACTTTAATAGGGATCATGTAGTAATAACTAGTTGGTCCTCTGGGACCATGAGAAACTCCACCTGAAAAACAAGCATGCTCATGAGTTGAGCAGCATGTCTGATGTGAGCATTAAATACAATATTATTTTATGCACTGCCTCAATGTCAAAGGTTTGTGCACCTATTGTTTTTTATTTTTTACATTTTTTTACATTGTACAACAGTACTGAAGACATCAACACTATGAAATGGCACATAAGGAATTGTGTAGTAACCAGTAAGTGTCAAATTAATGATTCAGGCTTATCACTTCTGTTCAAATTTTGCAGCTACCCTTTGGCTTGAAGACTGCATTACATTTTCTTGGCATTCAACCAGCTTTTAACAGGTGCACATTCTTATAAGTTATTTGCTGGTGGGAAATATCAGAACAAAAATATAGAAAAACCCTGGAATAAGTAGTTGACTATGCTTTTGACTGGTACTGTTGTATGTTCAACTAGCATTGTTTTGTCATTGTTTTATCTAACTTGCAAACCTTAACTAAACTCCTCAAAAAAAGTTTGGAAACGTTATTTCGGTCGATTATGCCTCCCCTTCAATAGTACCAATTGGTATTATATTTTATATCGTCGGAAAGCCTGATTAGTCACCTTCACGACGAGGTACAACTTGTAAGGATCATGCATTCATGGAATGAGCAACACAGATAGCCGTGTAGGTAGCGGCTAAAAAAAGTGCCAAAATCCCCTGCAATATTCTTCTGTTGGTATTCACTCTAGTTTTTAGTTGCTTGGTGGATTGGATGATTGCACTCTCCCACAGTAATAATAAGGAATAAGGCACAGTAATAAGGAAAAAACACATATTGGCGTATTTTACACTGTCAGGGACCTCAGTAGCGTGTGGAAGATCCATACGCCCATACAGCTTGGCATCTCCTCCTCATGCTGGTCACCAGTCGGTCTCACACTGCTGTGGGATGGCATCCCATTCCTCGACCAGGATTGGTCGTAAGTCAGCCAACATCTTTGCATTGGTCACTGGCACGTACAGCACGCCCAAGCTGATCCCATGAGGAGGAGGTGCCAAGCTGTTGTGGCTGCATATGGATCTTCCACGCACTACTGAGGTCCCCATTTTTTCAGGCCGCTACCCACACGGTTAGCTGTGTTGCTCATTCCATGAATGCACGATCCTTACAAGTTGTACCTCGTTGTAAAGGTGACTAATCAGGCTTTCCAACAATATAAAATACAATACCAATTGGTATTATTAAAGGGGAGGAATAATCGACCGAAATAACATTTCCAAACTTTTTTTGAGTAGTTTATATCAATTTGTCAAGTTATGTAACACTGCCAGAAGTGTAATCCTCACCTCCCCTCCATATAGGGGATCTGATGCTTCCATGCCGAGCTCTCCCACTTCCCTTCTGGTTCCAGGGCTTTTTTCCTCCACCCCGAACCTCTGATCTGACTTTTGTATTGGCGTGACTCTAAAATACATTTGAAAGGAAAACATACTTATATGGGGTATCACACAGCAACCATGTGCCAGTGGTCTATTTCTACACATTTCCTTCTTTCACGCCAATCTATTCAGATAAAATGTAATATCTGACTTAACAGATTTTTTCAAAACCTTTGTGAGACAAGTTTTAAAACTTACAATTCTCTTGTAATTTCTCTGCCATAGTTCAACTTCGTGAAGGATGTCAATCCTGGTGGGAATACAAATGGATTTCTGTAACATAACACTTGCTGAAGGGTAAAGGTGACGGATGTAATTTTGATTGTTTTACCTGGCCGGTAGTGCAAAGACATCAGGGTGAAGGTCCACCAGACCCAGGGGTTCACTCTCATGGCTCACCAATGTGTCCACCCATGTCTGTACAGGACTTAGGTGAGAGGGGACTGAGGCCTCACATCTCTGCAACACTGGGAGACCAGAGTTTGATGATGGTGGCTGCCTCCCTGGAAGATAACATGAGGGAGAGCACCAAATTGCCTGCTTGGAGGATGTTAACTCACTGCCAGATATGTGGCTCTATAACCTTTATCCAATGTCATTTTGGTGCCAAATGGAGTAGAGCTTTCCAGGGTCATATTGCTGTATATGTAACATTTTATACACAACTTTTAGGAATCTCCCTATAAACAACCCAAGTCATCACTTTCTAAGATTACCATGCTCTTAACAGCTCCAATTGGAAAGTCTCAATTAGCGTAAAGATAAATAGGCATTAGTAGACATTAACTTGCATACCAAAACCTATACATTGGTTTATAGTATGGTGTATAGAAAACTGTCAGATAGCTGATATATTCTGAGACAAAAACGTTAATATACTTAACATAGCCAAACAGACATTTTACATGAATGTTCCTTGTCTGCAATAGCAATTTGTGGGAAAAGTTGAAATAATGATATGGGAGATGTCAACATAATCAAGGTTAAGTCTACAGACAATCATCTTTATCAATGCTCAGAATTGTGGATTTAAGTCTTACTAGATCTTGCAGGGTCCACGAGATTAGACGGGATGCGTAAATTGGACGGGAGTGGGCTTTCTCCAGAGAATGACGAGGCAAACTGAAATATGAATAAAACGTCCTATTTAATAATGGATCAACTTCAGTCTTGTACAGAGTTTTAGTTTATCGTGATTGAGACCAGACATGCAAATCCAAAAGCATTATCTACTAGTTAACTAGCTAGGTAGCCTAACACTTACCCTTTTTGCAATGCCTTTGCTACAAACTGTTGAAGAAATTCGAAACATTTTGACGAGCCAATCAAACGAAATCAAATACGTGCAATTTTCTTTATATGTTCCAAAATGTATGCCAACATGTTTTCAAAACGTTCTGTCTCAATCTGAAAGGTCATGTGTTGTCGCACAGTTATAACGTCAAAAGAGGTAGGGCGTGTCCTGGGTCCGTGTACGTAAGTATAATTCCTTATCCAGTCAAAACGGAACAAGCAGGAACAAGAACATTTGTGAATCCGTTATTTCGTTTTTTGAAAAAAATGGAAAACAGATTTTAACTAGTTTTTTCGGTCCGTGTACCGGTCCGTGTACGTGAGTTTAATTCCTTATATCATTATAACGGAACACGCATGAATACGAAAAACGTTTGTGAGACCGTTTTTTCTTTTTTTTTGTTGCAAAAATTGATATTGACGTGTTCTTTTGTTTTCTCGTTTTTTACTCACAAACCATAAACTAATATTTATATTTCGATTTTTCTCACGTGGGTGGAGCTAAGTGTGAAATGCCTGTCATTGGCCGAATGTGTCGTCAGCACTACCTGTTCCTTCAAAGTAAAGGTTTCCCCCTTCTAACTCGATTAGCCTAATATAGGTTATCTGTTACATTTTATTCAAGTTTATAAACTTGCCAATTACTCTTCATTGACTTGGGAGTCAATGAAGTTGGACTTCCAACTTCATTCAATGCATCTACTATTTCATAATTGATGTAGGACCTACTGATATAAATAAACTAATGCCATGATTCTATAGTCATGTTTTTCCATTTATATTTGTATTACTAATATTATAAGATCACAGCAATTATCATTTTTATTGTCCTGTTAGTGTAGTGGTGTTGCTTTACGGTTAGCTAACTGATAGTGCTTATAGATTCAACACCCCCTTGAACTTCTTTCCCCTTATATGATTAGATCGAACTTTGTCATTGTACAGTAAAAGTACAGTACAACAAAATGCAATTAGCATAGAACCAGAATTGCAAATGGTATTTACAAGTATTAAGCACATTAAGTATATGTATATTACAAGTGAAATACATAGATGTGCAAATGGTATTCTAAGTGGCATTGTACATTTACATTTAGTCATTTAGCAGACGCTCTTATCCAGAGCGACTTACAGTAAGTACAGGGACATTCCCCCGAGGCAAGTAGGGTGAAGTGCCTTGCCCAAGGACACAACGTCAGTTGGCATGACCGGGAATCGAACTGGCAACCTTCGGATTACTGGCCCGATTCCCTCACCGCTCAGCCACCTGACTCCTCATTGTAGATGCCAAATGAAGGCGAAGGTTGTATGGGCACCCAGGATGCGTATGTAACAACTGTAAAAATATATACATGGCAATTCTAAATGTGCAGACCAAAATGGAATGTGCAAGGAGTATGTGCAACTGAAATGCAGGTATAGAAGCATGTGAGGTTCTTATGCACTGATGATCCTGTGCACCCTGCTCAGACACAGCTTGTGCATGTGAGGTTCTTATGCACTGATGATCCTGTGCACCCTGCTCAGACACCGCTTGTGCATGCCGCCAGGTGCTTGACCTCCTCCCTGTAGTCTGTCACTGACACAGTGTCATGCATTCAAATCCCCCCCCCCCCCCCCCCCCTCATCTAAACACCATACTCCGCTAATGTAATGGTTACTTTTAAGTGTCAAAAATAAGCCGCACTATTAATAATACAAAAGCTGTGTCAAGTTGCATGGGTAGTTTTGATGGAGAGCAATCTTCAAGACATGCCACACATCTTTCATTGGATATAGGTTGGGGTCACTCAAGGATAGTTACCTTTTTATTCCTTACCAATGGTCACCAATCCTGTTGCAGGAGAGCTCCCTTTGTGTATAGGTTTCACTCCACACGGCCTTAGCTGCCGTTAGTGAGTGGTTGCACAACTAACTAGCACACACATGGTGTACTTTTCTCTGTTCCTTTGTGATGCAACATTCAAGTACCATACAAAGTCAAATACATTTCAACACCTAACTGCACCTTCTCTTTCTGCATGAAATACTGTATCTTAAATATATCCAGATGCATGTGCTAGTTATACTACATTCATTTAAGAACTCTGAAATCCAAACAAACATTCATGCACTTAAACTTTATAAAAAATATCATTTCTGAAGAAGGGTCATTTCAGGTTTCAAATCAATTTTATTACAGACAAATGCAAAAGGGCAACATGGCATTGAACTTGGAACTTTTTTATATACAAACTGTATATTAACACTTAATAAGGCAACAACAGATGTTAAGGGTGTTAACGCGTTTGTGTGTGTGTATGCATGCAGTTGTTTGTCTCTGGGAAAGAGGAAGTTATCTTTTCATAGGTTTACAGTTGAGTAAGATGGATCAGATGCATAAGAGCATCCTGGAAGGGCATATATTACATTGTCATAAATGACTCATGTCTGGAAACTGTTCTTCAAAGTGTCTCTCCACTTGGGCTTGCTCTTCTGCATTTCCAAATGGGTAGATGCCAAATGTTGAGGATCTGGTCAATGACGATCTGGTGTCTGCCTCATAAAGATCCGCTGCTGCTGAGGCACAGGGTAGGAGATCCTCTTTGACCTTCTTGACACAGTTGTGCCAAGATGTTTGGAACTCCTCTGCCTGGTGTGAAACTCTTATTATTTCATTGTTATACACTTTTTATTTATAACAATTCAATCGTGATTCACAAATGCACATCTTGATGTGGTATGGATTTAGAATCACATCCTTGAATATTGAAGTAATATATTGTATGTAACTGCATGCATTTTATATTCATTGGAGCAATGTAGTTAATTACTTGAGCTTTAAATGACTGCTTGCATAATTTTCCTCATAATGTTAAAGGTTGACATGAACTGATGTGAGAAGACTGCATTAAAATACCTGGAATTCTATGGGCATTTCATGAGTCCACAACTCTGTTGATCCCAATACTGGCAATCTGACATGTCAGATTAGAAACACAGAACCTCACAGTACTGTCTTCCATGTTGATCCGCTCTTGGTCAAGTAGATTGACTAAAGCTGTCTTTATTGGGTAGTTGACCCTGTTGTTCATTTCAGGCCAAATCCGCTCAATTCTGTGATTCTGTAGATCAAGAAGAAAGAAAGATGTAGTATCCCTGACATTTGAATAATTTGAGAATATACTGTAAACAAAATTTTTGCAGATTGTTTTCCAAAACTGATTGAACATCTGCAGCAATGTAATACAATTATTTTCCAAAGTGCATTTTGTACATTAATTAAAGTAATTAAATACCAAAATTCCAATTTGACAAACAAGAATTGTTGAGTTTATTTGTATTAAGTACTAGTATGACACTGATGAATTCCATGTCTCTGTATGTGTGTGGGGGTTTCTGGAATGGCAGCTCATTCATCACATGTACTGGTGAGTTATTTACTCATGGCTATATCAACCTACCCTTGTTGATTTGGTTTGTAGGTAAGGTGCTCTGTCCAGGTTGTTTCTGTAACCTGACAGTTGTTGTTGGATAAATAGAGTCAGGTAAAACTCTTTCCCGTGGTCTACCCTTACTTGATCCCACATTCCATATTCCAAAACCGCTGGTCTGTTAAAACAAATATTCAACACAAAGAGCACAAACACATAAAAAAAAACATTCATGACAACAAATAATTGTTTAAGATACCACTAATAGTTATATATGTGTATTAAAAACAAATTGAAAATGTATACAACATCAATAACTGCTTATCTGTAAACATTCTCATAAATTATGAGGTTATTTTTCACAGGCATGGTTGAATGACCAACAATCTTAGAAGTCAAGCCATCAATGGCCAAGACGTGTGGCCCCAAACATCACCAACTTTTCATTCTGGTCCATGTGAAGCTTGTGTCCCATGTATTCAGCATGGTAGGGAAATGGGTTTAAGTTCCGTGCCCCCTAAAACAACCATATTTATTTATTGAAGCATAACCATTTTCTGTAAAGAAAAAACATTTGCATCAGCACGTGGGATAACAATTAAGGCTCGTTGGGCAAAATACTTACATGACAGCGTGCTTCGTGGTTTGGTTGCTGGACTGATCTTAGCACAGCCCCAACTCGACCCTCAGACGCATGAATACCCTTGGTGGTCAGGTACCCAGTCACCATTTTACGTCCAAATGTGGGTCCGGTCTGTTGTGACATAGTGACAAACACACCAATAGACATTAGACAAACTTTAACAGAAGCTTTCTTTATGTGACCTTTTTAATATAGTGGTGATATGAATATTTACTTCACATTCAATAAAAAATCTAAACATATATAAAGTTTTATTTCAATATACATATTCCTAAACATATTTACATATAAGTTAATATTTTTACATGTGTCATATACACACACATACATTTTGCATAAATGTATTGAAACAAATTACTTTTAGGGTCTGTAAGCACCAGGTAGTGTGTCCATCATTAAAAACTTCCACGAATATTTAATATATGGGAGTCAGATGGCTGAGTGGTGAGGGAATCGGGCTAGTAATCAGAAGGTTGCTAGTTCGATTCCCGGCTATGCAAACCAAATGACGTTGTGTCCTTGGGCAAGGCACTTCACCCTACCTGCCTCGGGGGGAATGTCCCTGTACTTACTGTAAGTCGCTCTGGATAAGAGCGTCTGCTAAATGACTAAATGTAAATGTAAATATACATTTAGTTCTGTGGTTCATGACACAGAGAAACATACTGTGTTCTGTGTACATATCCTGTATACCTTTGGCCAATTCCAAATGAGTGGCCGACACAACTCCTTTTAAAAAGTTATTGTCAGCACAAAACCGCTTTATGTTGTCTATAGAACAACCTCTTTGGACACCAGTGGAAGTTAGGAATGTCGACATTTCTTTGTATGTCTTCCCTTGCATCTTCATTTCTTTAATAACCTCGCGGAAGGGTTCAAGTGTTGGTGAATTCATATTGCAGGCTTCAATATTTTGCCGTTATCTATGGTTCATAGGTAGGCCTACTTGAGGTACGTTCAGAGCCTGGTACGTCGAGTCTAGTGTCACATGAACTTCCTGTATGTAGTCTATGTAACTGGTCGCCTGTTCAAAGCTAACTTAATGTGTTAATTATTATTATTGTTTTATAGCTGCAGATCTAAGATCCGATTTCCAGCCCAAAATCTGATTCTTAACCCTTGTGCTGCCTTCGGGTCACATGACCCAAAGGTTCATAACGAACCATCGTTGTGTTTACCCAATTTTACCCAATACAAAAACAAATAAAAAATATAGCTGCAAGCAGCAATAGCGGATTCCTCCAAAACATTGCGAACCATTGAAAAATGTATATTCTTCACAAATTGTCACTGTATACAAACATCCATGCTGTAGACTTACCAATGGGATACCAAATCTGAAATGCAATACCATCAAGATCCACAAGGGCTTTTATTTCAAGCCAAGGAGTGAAGGGTGGGGGCTTGGTGAGCCTACCCATTCCAGAAAGCCTTGTATCTTTGGCCTGTAGCGTCACTTATGGGTGATATTGGGCCATTTGTGGTGTGGTAGTTACTCTTGGCCTATACTATCAATCTTTCAGGATTTTGAGAACTTTTTACCATTGCATACAAAATCGGAAATGCAATACCACCAAGATCCACATGGGCCTTTGCTAAAGACCAAGCAATGAGTGGGGGCTTGGTCAGCCCACAATTGCCTGAAATGTTGTGTATGCGTCTCGCCAAGCTTGCGCGTGTGTCAAGGGAAAGGCTGAGTGTGTGAGAATGTGGAGCACGCGCGCGCTGAGGAGCTGTACCAGACAAACGGTTGTGAAAATAAAAATCTGTTGAATACATGAGTGAGGGTTGCTCTGACGATGATGTGTGCCAATTCTGGGGAAGATTGCACCAGAATTGAAGGAGGAGTAGCGAAAAAACGTGTTTCCTTAATCTTTATTGTACAGAAAAATCCAATATGGCGCCCGTTATAGGTTCTTGAGGTTTTTTTGTTCCTCATGAGAAATAAGGCATATCTAATGAATTTCAGAATTTTGGGACAAATGGGATGCAAATGGCATCACTTTGAATATAGGCAAATTGGGGCATGGCTGAAGAGGTTTAAAAAGCTACCTCTGCCTAAACTGACATGCACCAACTCAGAGTATTGCGTTTCAATAACCTCTTCATTGCATTCACTCTTATTCCCATAGCTATTGTGGTAGCAAACAAGCATAACTACGTGTGGCCTACACATCAAACAAAACTTCTAGTCAATTGGAGTCATGGTTCATAAGAAGATATTTGTACGTTTTCAAAATGTTCACCGTACATGGTGGACTGTATGGGTCACCACTGTATAGTTTCCCATTCTAAATAAGGCATGTATAGTTTCCGACGTTTTAGACTGATGGTGTGGGAATGCCATCACTTTGAAAATGGACAATTGGGGCGTGGCCGTAGCGCCACCTATGGGTAATGGTGGGTCATTTGTGGTGTGGTAGTTTCTCATGGCCTATACTATCAATGTTTCAGGATTTTGAGAACTTTTTAGCATTGCATACAAAATCGGAAATGCAATACCATCAAGATCCACATGGGCCTTTGCTAAAGACCAAGCTATGAGTGGGGGCTTGGTCAGCCCACAATTGCCTGAAATGTTGTGTATGCGTCTCGTCAAGCTTGCGCGTGTGTCAAGTGAAAGGCTGAGTGTGTGAGAATGTGGAGCGCGCGCGCTGAGGAGCAGGGGAGACATTTCATTGGAAATTTCCTTAACAATTAGCCAAGCATGCATTTTTTTTATATTCACCAAAAATCAACTTTTCATTTTACAGTCAACTTTTTCTGAGATTTGTGTACTAAACATTCTCAAGAGTCTTCATGAACTTGTGATTGAATCAGAGTATCAGTTTTTGACTGGCGGATGTGTAAAGCATTATTTTAGCGTTAGAAATAAAAAAGATTTCCTTTATTTCAATCATTTTTTAAGATATTAATTTGCCTTCTCACATGGGAACATGATGTAGTGTCTTTCACGTGACACACCAAGTTTGGTGTTGATATTTCAAAGATTTGCTGAGATTTGATCCAACTTCCTGTTTGGTTGCTTTGTTGACGATTTTGATTGGCTGTACCAGACAAACGGTTTTGAAATTCAAAAATCTGTTGAAGAGTTCAGTGAGGGTTGCTCTGACGATGATACCTGCCAATTCTGGGGAAGATTGGACAAAAATTGTAGGAGAAGTAGCGAAAAAACGTGTTTCCTAAATCTTTATTGTACAAAAAAATCCAATATGGCGGCCGTTATAGGTTATTGAGGCTTTTTTGTTCCTCATGAGAAATAAGGCATATCTAATGAATTTCAGAATTTTGGGACAAAAGGGATGCGAATGGCATCACTTTGTAAATGGACAATTGGGGCTTGGCCGTAGCGCCACCTATGGATAATGGTGTGTCATTTGTGGTGTGGTAGTTACTCCTGGCCTATACTATCGGAAACACACTAGATCTAGTGATAACAACTGGACTAAATATCAATAATATTTCAATAACTGATCTACCCCTCTCAGACCATCATTATATACTTTTTAATGTGGAAATTATCCTAACAAAAACCAAAAAAGAATTCTTAGTCCATAGAAGATATTTAGACGATACAGCTATGATGACATTTTCTGAACAATTTGCTCTACATGAGCCGACTTACCATGATTGCTCTCTGAATGAAATGGTAGAGAACCTCAATTATGCACTATTATCTGTGTTAGACTCTGTTGCACCACTGAAAACCAAAAAGAAGTGCACAAGCAGAACCTCCCCATGGCTGAGAAATAAAAATGTTAGTGAAACGAAAAGAAAATGCCGTGCAGCAGAGAGAAAATGGAGGAAAACAAAGATCACTATCCACTACAATATCTACAAAGATACACTAACCACCTTTAACAAAACCATCCGTCTAGCAAGGAGAGAATATTTCTCCAACATTATTACAGAAAATGCCAGAAATTCCAGAGTTCTTTTCTCCACCATTGACCAGCTGCTAAACACTGTCCCTGCCCCACCTCCATCCTCAGCAGTTAAATGTGAAGAGCTTGCTTTGTTCTTCAAGAACAAAATAACTTTGATTAGAGCGAGTATTATTAATAGTGGGGTCGAAACTGACATCAGTAGATTCTGCAACATAACCATGAGCACATTTACCTGTATCACACTTAGTGAACTTTCCAAAATTGTCAGCGAATCTAACTCCACAACCTCAGATATTGATCCTATACCCACAACATTCTTTAAGCGAGTGTTTGATAGTGTCTCAGGTCCGGTGCTAGAGATTATAAACACATCCCTTAGAACTGGCGTCTTCCCAGATGCCTTCAAAACAGCTGTTGTAAAGCCCCTATTAAAGAAACCCAAATTGGATAACAGTCTACTTGCAAATTACAGACCAATATCAAACCTCCCATTTATTAGTAAAGTACTGGAAAAGATAGTTTTAGTCCAATTAAATTCTTTTCTTGAAGAAAATAACATCCTGGAAGTCTCGCAGTCAGGTTTCAGGAAATATCACAGTACTGAAACTGCTCTCACCAAAATAATTAGCGACCTCAGACTAAACTCTGATGCAAATAAAGTCTCTATCCTTATCCTGTTAGATCTCAGTGCAGCATTTGATACAATTGATCACGACATCCTAATCAATAGACTGGAAAAGCTTATTGGGTTCACGGATAGTGTATTGAACTGGCTGAAATCATATATCACAGGAAGGAAGTTTTATGTTAGTTTAGGTGACCATAGGTCCAAGAAACATCAGAACTGCTACGGGGTTGCTCAAGGAAGCTGCTTAGGTCCATTACTTTTTTCTCTTTATATGTTACCACTCGGCGACATAATCAGAGAACATAACATAGATTTCCATAGCTATGCGGATGACACACAACTATATATATCCACTGAACCCAACGATGCAACGGCCATCAATTCCATTACAAACTGCCTGTTGGCAATAAACAAATGGATGAATGATAACTTTCTTAAATTAAATGAAGACAAAACCGAAGTCCTACTATGTGGCCCCAAATCCAAAAGAGAGATGCTTATTAAGAATCTTGGAGGCTTAACCCCCTGTCTTAAACCAGAGGTGACGAGTCTCTGCGTAATCCTGGACTCAGATTTGAATTTCAACTCTCACATTAATAAAGTGACCAAAACAGCTTTCTTTCACCTGAGGAATATAGCAAAGGTACGACCATTCATAAACCAAAATGATGCAGAGAAGTTAATTCATGCTTTTATATCCAGCCGGCTGGACTACTGTAACGCACTTTTCACTGGTCTTCCCAAGAAAACCACTGAAAGACTACAGCTCATTCAAAATTCTGCAGCTAGATTATTAACCAAAACTAAAAGGAGAAAACACATTAGTCCTGTCCTAGCTACTTACACTGGCTCCCTGTTACCTTCAGAATTGACTTTAAGGTCCTTTTTCTCACATACAAAGCTCTACACGGACAAGGACCTAGCTACATTGCTAACTCCTTTATAAACTACACACCAGCTAGAACACTGCGATCATCAAATGCAGGCCTATTAGAGGTCACCAGAAGCAGTCATAAGAAGATTGGTGATTCGGCCTTTGTCAATTACGCCCCAAAACTATGGAACAAATTACCCATAAATATTAGGGAAGCTAACACTCTAGACATTTTTAAAAGACAGCTTAAAACCTACCTTTTTACCGAAGCATTTAAGTAATTTTATCTCAAAAGGGTTTTCCTACTTTTTAAAGTTGTTTTCTCTCTTGAACAGAGATCTTATTGGGATTTTTATTATTGTTTGAATTATTTATCACTTGTATTATTGTTTTTATTGATTTTATGTAAAGCACCTTGAGCTACAATTCTTGTATGAAATGTGCTATATAAATAAAGTCTTACTTACTTACTTACTATCAATGTTTCAGGATTTTGAGAACATTTTCTAAAATGCATTACCATCAAGATCCACAAGGGCCTTCACTTCAAGCCAAGGAATGAGTGGGGGCTTGGTCAGCCCACAATTGCCTGAAATGTTGTGTATGCGTCTCGCCAAGCCCGCGCGTGTGTAAAGGGAAAGGCTGAGTGTGTGAGAATGTGGAGCACGCGCGCGCTGAAGAGCAGGGGAGACATTTCATTGAAAATTTCGTTAGCAATTAGCCAAGCATGCATGTTTCAAATATTCACATAAAATCGACTTTTCATGTTACAGTCAACTTTTCCTCAGATTTGTGTACTAAACATTCTCAAGAGTCTTCATATGAACTTGTGATTGAATCAAAGTATCAGTTTTTGACCGGCGGATGTGTAAAGCATTATTTTAGCGTTAGCGATAAATTCGATTTGCTTTATATCAATCATTTTTTGAGATATGAAGTTGCCTTTGCACATGGTATCATGTTGTAGTGTCGTCCACCGATATACCAAGTTTAGTGTTGATATCTCAAAGATTTGCTGAGATTTGACCCAAGTTCCTGTTTGGTTACTTTTTTGCTGATTTTGATTGGCTGTGCCGGACAAACGGTTTAGAAAATCAAAACGCCATGGGATAACTTTTGTGAGGCTTGGTCTGAAGATCATCTCTGGTCATTTTGAAGAAGATATAACAAAAATTGTAGGAGGAGTAGGCTTTCAAAGGTTTTTGATACAACCGGAAATAGCGGAAAATCTATATAACCGGAAATTGACGTCATAGAACTCGTTGAACTCGTCTTGATCCAGGGAATCCAATGGTACCTCATTTTTGAAAATCAGTCATACGGTTCAAAAGTTGCGTGTGTAAACACAAGTCCAACTTTGACCCATTGGTGGCGCTAGAGTGGTCTGATGGGATACATGAAACTTGGTGTAGGTATAGAAGGAACTGTCCTTAATAAGTGTGCCAAATTTAACAAAAAGTTATCCAAGGGTTCTAGGGGCTGCCATTGACTCCCATGGAACTAGAATAATAATAATAATAATAATAATAATAATAATAAAACTAACAATAACAATAGGTTTCCTCCTTACGGAGGAATCCTAATTATTTTCTTTTAACCTTCGCAATGTGGGGGGTCTGAGACAGCCCACCGGTTAAAAGAAAATGCTTCACTTTGTTTTTGAATGCGGTAAAGTTGTCGCAATACAACGGTGGGTCACAATGACTGATGGGTCAGAATGACCCGAAGATAACACAAGGGTTAAACATTCAGTAGAAACGCTGTACTGACACAGGGTCTGCTAAAACCATGGTTCTCCCGCTCAATAGGTTTTTAATTAAATCTTTTAAACATTGAAAAAATAAATAATAATTAAGGTAGCCTACTATTGGATTAATTTAATGTATATGTGTACTGAAAAATAAAACAGTGTATGAAGTTACCGAACGTGCCCCCTCAACATTATTCTCTGATTATAGTTAGAACTCCAACACGTGACAAATATGACACACCCATCACCATCATCAACGTGCAACAAAAAAGTTAGGCTAGCTACCTTTATAAAAAATAGTAATATGGATACATATATTCCTCTACTGCGGCAGTAAAAGTCTGACTTTTAAACAGGAGGACATGCAGGTCGAGAAGATCACCCTCATATTTCAGGCATTTTGTTAAATCATTGGATTTTGAATGAAGGGGCAGTTGCTAGCTAAAGTTAGCTAGAGCTAACTTGCTTAACTAACTAACCTCTAATTTCAGCGTGGGCTCGGGTGTCAGAAATAACTGCTAGCTATCTTAGTAATTATACATCGTGGACCCAGTTGGTCCAACCCAGCCCACTGCTCTTTCAGAAAAATATGTCCACACTGTTGTTAAAGAAAGTAGCCTATAAAGAATAGTAACTGTTTTTTTTACCCATGAAGTATGTAAAGAACATACGCTTTTGTTTTGCAACCGTTTGGTAGCTAGTCACGTGTTTAGTAATTACAGTACACTATCGTGCTGCCCCAGCTTTGTAGTTACTATAACAAAATGTGCTTCTTTATTAGGTCACCGGTAGCAGTCTTTACTTGACTGACGATGCCAACGTTGCCATATTCCTTGGAGAGCCAGGCTATTTCAGCGCCATTGACCTTGTTTATAGGTCCCATTATGAGGTCCATGGAGAGAGTGAAATTCCCACCACCACCACCACCCCACCCATCGCTCCTACCTCAGGACCGGGACCACGGTTTACATTTTCATCGCAGCCATCAGCATCAGCTGGCTCTGCTTTTGCCTTTAGTACCCCCCGT
Source organism: Osmerus mordax (assembly GCF_038355195.1). Classification (NCBI taxonomy): domain Eukaryota; kingdom Metazoa; phylum Chordata; class Actinopteri; order Osmeriformes; family Osmeridae; genus Osmerus; species Osmerus mordax. Next base: position 2,435,882 of record NC_090070.1, read on the forward strand.
GCCAGCACTGTGAAGTCTTGGACAAGGTTTTCCTTAATTTGATATACTACTGATTATTATTATTTTGATATATAATACAAATAAGTGTCAACAAATATTTTCCAATCCACTGACACTTCATTGCAATGGGATCACATACTAATGAAGTATAATATTTATTCTATTTTGTGTTATAGAGCAATCAACATCGGTGAGGTACAGAATGGAAAGCCAATCACAGTAAGTGTGGTGACGGTACAGTTCACAGAAATGGATGCAAACGTACCGAGCATCATTGAAAAAGTGATGATGGGTCTGAAGACAACTGAGTCAATGGTGCTGACGGATGCCAATTGGTGCGAAGTGTTGGACACCAAAGGAACAAGAGGTATTTAACTCAATAATGCTAAATACTGATTCAATAAAATTATGATTCTGTATTTTACCTGAAGTTTCCTATCACATTATGTTACATTGAGTCATTCAATAATGGTTATGGTGGTAAAACACTTTTTCAGAACTGAGTATACATTTCATTGTGTGGTTTGTTTTCAATCTCTTTTCCAGGGTCAATGTATTGGAAGCAAAATTCCCGCAAAATTAATGCTTTGTCCAACTCAGATTTTATTCGACTGAGAAGGAAAAGGACCAGGTATGTGTTTGGGTCCTCTTTAGAAACATATCGTTGGCGGCAGTTCACATTTTTTTAGTGGTGGGCATAAATTATTTTTTAAATCTAGATAGATATGTAATCTTGGCGTTATTCTAGATTAATCTAGATTAAAATGGCTTATTTGAAATCCGCCGAAGGCATTCAGAATGTGTGCTACCCAAATAATGACTAAAAGTAAGTCTTTGAGAACGGGTTTCTCAAGCCAGGTGGCGCATTAGACCAGGAGCTTGCAAATGCATCACAAACTGCTTGAGAAAGCTGTTCTACTATGATAATTGGTGATGAAAATAAATTATGTTCAATAAGATGTACTTGTGTTTATTAACTGTTTATTAGATTAGTTAGCTTGGCTGATAGAGCTGTGCTGACGGGCTTGCCTCGGTTGCACTCAAACATCGTAGTTTGACGACGACGACTTCCCCTGCACTACATCAGTGCTTGGCCCGTCATCTTCCGCATTAAGGCCGAATTATACTTCTCCGACTCCGTTACGGATAGACGGACGGACGGAGTCGGACGGATTGGTTGAATTTATAGTACTCCGAAGGCTGTGGGTGCTGAAAACAATTCACCGCCAGAAGAGTAGGTGGCGCAACGGTTTTTTGTAAGTCGTCATCAAGTGTTTTTTTACCTAGGTTATCGAGAAGTCGGAGAAAATGTACAAATAAAGGCCGCAATATGCTTCTGCGTCTCCGTTTACGGATGGGCGGGCGCACGGATACGGACGGATAGACTGCGTTTATGGTTCTCCGTAGGCTGTGTGTGCTGAAAACAATTCACCGCCAGAAGAGTAGGTGGCGCAACGGTTTTTTGTAAATCGTCGTGGAGTGTTTATTTACCTAGGTTATCGAGAAGTCGGAGCAAATTTACAAATTAGCCGTTTCATCAATAAAATACGCACATTTTCAGCAACTGCACTGCCCATTTCTCGTCACATTTTAATTCAGATGCTGATTTACATGTACTGTTTAGCTGAAATATGAATTGTGAAAACTTACAGCAATGGCGGTCAAAGGATTCTGTTCGTCCTGTTTATCCCGGCAACCCCGCCCCTGACGCAAGCCATTCTTAATACTGACCAATCACAGCCAAGGGGGTCTCCGTAGCTCTCCGTCGCTCACGACGGATAGTTAGAAAATTCAGGAGGTGCACGTCGAGCTCTCCGGGGCTCTCCGAGGGCTGACGGAGAGCTCGTAGAGGGCGTTCCTCGGAGAAGAGGGCGTTCCCATGTGTCCGTTTTTCGAAAAACGCAGAAGCATATATAAGCCTTTAGCCGTTTCATCAATAAAATACGCACATTTTCAGCGTTTATGTGGTATTTGAGACTGGAAGAACTCCTACAGTAAATTAAAGGCCGAAATATGCTTCTGCGTCTCCGTTTACGGATGGGCGGGCGCACGGATACGCACGGATAGACTTCGTTTATGGTTCTCCGTAGGCGGTGGGTGCTGAAAACAATTCACCGCCAGAAGAGTAGGTGGCGCAACGGTTTTTTATAAAGGCCAATTTATAGTTCTGCGTTTTTACGGAGACGGAGACAGGGAACGCCCTCTCCGTCAAGGAACGCCCTCTACGAGCTCTCCGTCAGCCCTCGGAGAGCCCCGGAGAGCTCGACGTGCACCTCCTGAATTTTCTAACTATCCGTCGTGAGCGACGGAGAGCTACGGAGACCCCCTTGGCTGTGATTGGTCAGTATTAAGAATGGCTTGCGTCAGGGGCGGGGTTGCCGGGATAAACAGGACGAACAGAATCCTTTGACCGCCATTGCTGTAAGTATGGTGTCAGGTGGCTGAGCGGTTAGAGAATCGGGCTAGTAATCACAAGGTCGCTGGTTCGATTCCCTGCCGTGCAAAAATGAAGGCACTTCACCCTACTTGCCTCGGGGGAATGTCCCTGTACGTCGCTCTGGATAAGAGCGTCTGCTAAAATGACTAAATTTAAATTTTAATTTTTACAATTCATATTTCTGCTAAACAGTACATGTAAATCAGCATCTGAATTAAAATGTGACGAGAAATGGGCAGTGTAGTTGCTGAAAATGTGCGTATTTTATTGATGAAACGGCTAATTTGTACATTTGCTCCGACTTCTCGATAACCTAGGTAAATAAACACTCGACAACGACTTACAAAAACCGTTGCGCCACCTACTCTAATGGCGGTGAATTGTTTTCAGCACCCACAGCCTTCGGAATACTATAAATTCAACCAATCCGTCCGACTCCATCCGTCCGTCCGTAACGGAGTCGGAGAAGTATAATTCGGCCTTAAGTCGTCGTCGAGTGATAGTGAGATTTCTCAACGACTATCAGGCGAAAGAGATAAATTGAGTCGTCTAGCTCCATAGACTCCCATTCATTTTGCACTCATTGCCTCATGCCGACGATCCCAGTGGATCCCTAACCCCAGTGGAACTCTGGTGGAACTGCAACCAAATTCGGTACAATGGGGCGTAATAGGGAGAGGACAGGCTCTCTGTAGACGGGCGCAGGCATAATGAGGGGAGATTTCTGCCGAGTGTACAGTTGTATCAAGTTATACAGAGTTAAACCCCGCCTTGCTGTCCTGACAATAAATGAAGAACATGCCAGTATGACTGGATCTAATTAGACCATTGAATGTTGCTGATGTCAGCAAGGTGAAGTTAGTTTCATATTCGACATTCGGAAGACGCTACTTTGCAGCGTTGTTACGGACTGGGTTAAAACTAAACCAGTGGTGATTTTAGACACTTTTTAGGGGTGCTCAAGCACCCCTAAATTTCATCTCAGCACCCCTAAAAATAATAATAATAAAAAAGATTGTTTAATATCACTTGATGCTGCTAGTTCATGAAGAAAGAGACTTAGTTTTCCTTAGTTTTTTCATTCATTCAATATTTTGCATAATACATAAATGTATTAATTGTTATCCAGTGAAATTAGGGATTTATATTAGCAAGGGGGTTTAGCACTTTAGCAAGGCATTGTATTCATGTCAGATTCTCATTGGGGGCTGAGGACCCCTAAAGGTCTGATCCTAGAATCACCCCTGAACTAAACTGTACAATTTAGAGAGATTGTGTTTCATAATATTTATATGGATATAAATCGTCAAACTGTCACCAGATTATTCTAATAATGCCTGGCCTACTTCCACACCCTTTACCTTTTCATTACAGTTTTTAACAAAATGCGAATAAATCGCTTATCTCTGAAAAGAACATTAAATCCACGCTAATCTTAATAACCTTTTCAAAATTGTATAAAAAAACTGCATAACCAGTGTACATCAATACAAACCAGTGGTCAAATGATCATTGTGGTCCAGACCAGTTGTTCAGTGGTCCTTTGCGTGGTCTTGATGTGGTCCGGACCAGTTGCTTAGTGATTTTGCTTTTATAAATGGCTATTAAAAACAAAAAAATAGTGTTTATTAGGTTTTTTTCTATACAAGGTGTTTTCCTTTTTCATGGCCAAAAAGGTATGAGCGAAATAAAATACAAATTGTTTGATTTTCACATTGCACATTTGAAGTTAGAGGTGGCATAAGCTATGACCGACATATGACCCTGATATATCTTCCTTTTGCTACTGGGTGTAGCAAAGGGTGTGTGTGTGTGGATGCGTGAGTCAGTCAGTGAGTGAAAAAGAGAATGGGTAGCGTATTTGAGCATTAGCGGAACTTATGCGTATGCATACACGTACTTAGCGTGAAGTATATTTTGGCCTTTATGTTAGCCAACCTTCCCCGATAACTAAGGTTTTGTAATCCATACTGTAATTACTTTCTGTAGCCATGACTCACAAAAAAAAGGATGTATTAAAGTATGTAAAAGTAAGTATTCATAATATCATGAAGCAGCCGGAAGTTTACAGGCATTGATAGCCTCAAATCGGTAAATGTTTGGTGAAAATCGGTGGTTCTTACTCTATTTGTTTTACGTAGTCCAGCATTTCAGAAAATAGGGTCAAGTTCATAGTCATATTTTAATTACAAATTAATTTCACAGGAAAGTGCAAGTATGCCAATGTTAGTATTCCTGTCACAGTCTTGTCTCTCAGAATGTATGTTTAATAAAAATACAAAAATAAAACAAGTATGTAAATCTAACTGATATAATTCTGCTTTTTTTCCCAAGGACTGCCATGTGACTTTCATGTGCTTTGCACCAACAGCCACCACAATTTCAAATAGTCTACATATTCACTTTACATGTAAACGTCTTTTTACCAAATTTAACCTCAAATTGAATGCTAACCTTAAATAAGCTTTGAAAACCAGAATGTTGACCCTTTCAAGTCATTCTGTTCAGGAACTTCAAGGTCTAGACTTGAAGCCGTAAAATCAAGCCCTCCGTGTGTGTGTGACCTTTGGTTTGATTCTTTACTACCTGCTACACCAGTCTGTCCTCTAACATTTTCTTTTAGTTGCTTAGGGAAAACTGTGACGTAATATCCTTCAAAATCTTCTGGACTCTTGTTGTCATTTGTAAAATTTAACATACATTTTTCATATTCAGATTTTTGGGGACCTTGCATTTTTGTTCTTCTCATTTTAGTCTGATCAATTTCATTAACTGCCGCTTCCTTGTGAGATTCACGGCCCTGAGAGTCAACATTGTTGCCCAAATTCAAATTCACTAGCTCCTTTTCATAACTCTTTGGAACATACATTTTAGGGTTTGAAGCAGCGTTGAGATTTGCAAGTCTTAGATCCACACCATTGTCCACAAAAGAGGTACTGTTCCTTGGGGGACTCAGTTTTGTTCTAGCTAAGTTGTCCTTAACGTCTTTAACATCTAGTTTAGCTTTCGGTAGAGAAATATTCATGTCTGGTGAACGACTGGTCATTACTGTGCCAAAATCAATATCTGATCCAGTGCTTGTGAGGTCCAGACCTCTGAAGTTCATATTTGGGGCATTGACATCCAGTTTGGGGCCATTCAGATTAGCTGTTGGCAGTTTCAGATCTGGGTGGTTTATTCTGCCTTTGAGCTTTGGGTCTGAGAGGTGAATATCAGGAATGTTAAAGGCAGGTGCATTTAGATCTCCATCTATGTCCACACTTGGCCCTTTACGATCCGAGATCCCAAATTTTGGCATTTTCAGTTTTGGTGTTTTGAATTTTGTCTTAGGTGTACCAATGTCCACATTTGGAGTGTTAAGATCTAATTGAGGTGCTTTCACATCTATGTTTGGTAAATCCAAGTCAGGGACATCAATATCACCTTTCATATGAGGGGCTTTGAGACTTAAATTGGGTGTTTTCAGACCTGTATCTATGTCCATATTTGCTCTTTTTGGCTGTTTTCCTGAGAAACCAAATGAAGATATTTTCAGCTTTCCAGAGGGGGGATCAACATCAAAATCTAAAGCACTGAGCTCCACTTTAGGCTTCTTCAAGGTTGGTACATTGAGTTTACCAGAGGGCATTTTTAAATTCATATTTGGGGCATTGACATCCAGTTTGGGGCCTTTCAGATTAGCTGTTGGCAGTTTCACATCTGGGTTTTTTTTTCTTCCTTTGAGCTTTGGATCTGAGAGGTGAAGATCAGGAATGTTAAAGGCAGGTGCATTTAGAGCTCCATCTATGTCCACACTTGGCCCTTTAAGACCTGAGATCCCAAATTTGGGCATTTTCAGTTTGGGTATTTTGAATTTTGTCTGAGGTGAACCAATGTCTACATTTGGAGTATTAAGATCTAATTGAGGTGCTTTCACATCCATGTTTGGTAAATCCAAGTCAGAGATATCAATACCACCTTTCATATGAGGGGCTTTGAGACTTAAATTGCGTGTTTTCAGACCTGTATCTATGTCCATATTTGGTCTTTTTGGCTCTTTTCCTAAGAAATCAAATGAAGGCATTTTCAGCTTTCCAGAGGGGGGATAAACATCAAAATCTAAAGCACTGAGCTCCGCTTTAGGCTTCTTCAAGGTTGGTACATTGAGTTTACCAGAGGGCATTTTTAAGTTCGTATTTGGGGCATTGACATCCAGTTTGGGGCCTTTCAGATTAGCTGTTGGCAGTTTCAGATCTGGGGGGTTTATTCTGCCTTTGAGCTTTGGATCTGAGAGGTGAAGATCAGGAATGTTAAAGGCAGGTGCATTTAGAGCTCCATCGATGTCCACACTTGGCCCTTTAAGACCTGAGATCCCAAATTTGGGCATTTTCAGTTTGGGTATCTTGAATTTTGTCTGAGGTGAACCAATGTCTACATTTGGAGTATTAAGATCTAATTGAGGTGCTTTCACATCCATGTTTGGTAAATCCAAGTCAGAGATATCAATACCACCTTTCATATGAGGGGCTTTGAGACTTAAATTGCGTGTTTTCAGACCTGTATCTATGTCCATATTTGGTCTTTTTGGCTCTTTTCCTAAGAAATCAAATGAAGGCATTTTCAGCTTTCCAGAGGGGGGATAAACATCAAAATCTAAAGCACTGAGCTCCGCTTCAGGCTTCTTCAAGGTTGGTACATTGAGTTTACCAGAGGGCATTTTTAAGTTCATATTTGGGGCATTGACATCCAGTTTGGGGCCTTTCAGATTAGCTGTTGGCAGTTTCAGATCTGGGGGGTTTATTCTGCCTTTGAGCTTTGGATCTGAGAGGTGAAGATCAGGAATGTTAAAGGCAGGTGCATTTAGAGCTCCATCGATGTCCACACTTGGCCCTTTAAGACCTGAGATCCCAAATTTGGGCATTTTCAGTTTGGGTATCTTGAATTTTGTCTGAGGTGAACCAATGTCTACATTTGGAGTATTAAGATCTAATTGAGGTGCTTTCACATCTATGTTTGGTAAATCCAAGTCAGAGACATCAATACCACCTTTCATATGAGGGTCTTTGAGACTTAAATTGGGTGTTTTCAGACCTGTATCTATGTCCATATTTGGTCTTTTTGGCTCTTTTCCTAAGAAACCAAATGAAGGCATTTTCAGCTTTCCAGAGGGGGGATCAACATCAAAATCTAAAGCACTGAGATCCACTTTAGGCTTCTTCAAGGTTGGTACATTGAGTTTACCAGAGGGCATTTTTAAGTTCATATTTGGGGCATTGACATCCAGTTTGGGGCCTTTCAGATTAGCTGTTGGCAGTTTCAGATCTGGGGGGTTTATTCTTCCTTTGAGCTTTGGATCTGAGAGGTGAAGATCAGGAATGTTAAAGGCAGGTGCATTTAGAGCTCCATCTATGTCCACACTTGGCCCTTTAAGACCTGAGATCCCAAATTTGGGCATTTTCAGTTTGGGTATTTTGAATTTTGTCTGAGGTGAACCAATGTCTACATTTGGAGTATTAAGATCTAATTGAGGTGCTTTCACATCCATGTTTGGTAAATCCAAGTCAGAGATATCAATACCACCTTTCATATGAGGGGCTTTGAGACTTAAATTGCGTGTTTTCAGACCTGTATCTATGTCCATATTTGGTCTTTTTGGCTCTTTTCCTAAGAAATCAAATGAAGGCATTTTCAGCTTTCCAGAGGGGGGATAAACATCAAAATCTAAAGCACTGAGCTCCGCTTCAGGCTTCTTCAAGGTTGGTACATTGAGTTTACCAGAGGGCATTTTTAAGTTCATATTTGGGGCATTGACATCCAGTTTGGGGCCTTTCAGATTAGCTGTTGGCAGTTTCAGATCTGGGGGGTTTATTCTGCCTTTGAGCTTTGGATCTGAGAGGTGAAGATCAGGAATGTTAAAGGCAGGTGCATTTAGAGCTCCATCGATGTCCACACTTGGCCCTTTAAGACCTGAGATCCCAAATTTGGGCATTTTCAGTTTGGGTATCTTGAATTTTGTCTGAGGTGAACCAATGTCTACATTTGGAGTATTAAGATCTAATTGAGGTGCTTTCACATCCATGTTTGGTAAATCCAAGTCAGAGACATCAATACCACCTTTCAGATAAGGTTCTTTGAGGCTTAAATCGGGTGATTTTACACCTATATTGATTTTTAAATCAGGCTTCTGGAGTTTGCTTAATGGGCTTCCCAAATCAATATCTGGCAGTTGCAGGCCCATTTTGGGACCTTTAAGGTTGACTCTGGGTGTTTTAGTATCTGCATTTGAACTCCCCATGCCTCCATAAGTGTCAATATGTAGTCCTTTCGTCAAGTTTGGTCTAGCATCATGTCCAGTAATGTCAACATTTCTGGTTCTTCTTTGCCCTGGGAGCTCAAAATTGGGCATTCTCAGTTTGGGAATATTCAATGTACCTTTGAGAGGATCAGTGTCTATGTTTGAGGTGTTTGTACCTAAATCAAGTTCTTTGAGGTTGGCTTTTGGTAAGTCTGGTACATCAATCCCACTTTTCATAGTTGGAGCTTCGAGACTTAACTCTGGTGTTTTTTTGGACAGTGTACCAAATAGTTTAGGCATTCTGAATTTAGCTTTGATACCAGAATCACTTAGTTTACTGTCAGGTTTATTAAAGGTTGGGAAACTGACAGAAGGCATATTGATATTTAAATCTGGAGCAGTAAGGTCTATCTCTGTCCCTTTTAGGTAATCAGACGCATTCAAATCTAGGCGATTAATTTCTCCTTTTTGCTGAGGGGCTGACAGATCACAATCTGGAATAAACTCACAATCAGGACCCGTAACCTTTGGACCAAAAAAGCCATTATCTGACATTTTAAAACTGTCCATAATCTTGAATTTTCCAGATGGGCTATCATCAATGTCAGGACATGTAAGGCCAACCGTAGATATGTCGAAGTTTGGACTTGACATTTCTTTTTCAACTTTTGGAGATAAAGTTATGGTAGGTTCTGCTAGGTTTTGAACATTATTTTGTTCTTGGGGTTTTGACAGGCCACATTTAGGCACCTTAATGTTTGGCATTTTTATAAAATTTCCAGAAGGGTAATTAAGGTCAACATCTGGAGTATTCATATCCAACTTAGAGAATTTGGTGTCAACTTTGGTTAAACTCGTATTTGAAAGATAAATCCCATCTTTTATCTGAGGAGCTTTAGGGGTTAAGGTATTGACATCAATGTCCAGATCAGATCTTTTTAGCAATGTGCCAGATAAGTCAAGTTCAAAAGGGCCATCATGTAGTACATCTGGAGATATAAGGTCCATTTGTGGTTTCTTATTCGATTGTATTCCAAATATTCCTGAAGTAATATCTGGAGTCTGGAGACGTATTGCGTCTACCGATGGTAAATCTGCATTCAACAATCTTGGGTCATGAATATCAATCAGAGGAGATTTGATATCAATGTCTGTAGTTTTAAAAACTGTATCATTGTCTATACCTTTTGGCTCTCTGGCAGATAGTCTAACTTTTGATACCTCTAAATAACCAGAGGGATCATCCACGTTTAAGTCAGGATTTTTCTTGTAGGACTGGACTCTTTTGGGCGTTTGCATGCTAACATATGGTGCATTGAGGTCTAGTTTAGATTTTGTGAGGTCATCCCCTTGTGCCATGACACGTGGGAGACTCAAATCTGATGTCATAACTTTACAACCTGGCCTTTTTATGTTTTGTCCGGAGAGCCCAAAGTCTTGCATCTTTAAGTTGGGAATCTTTAATTTCTTGGCTGTTCCTTCAGTATCAAGTTTTGGAGAATAAATATCTAAAGCTGTGAAAGTGATAGTACTCTCCTCTGGATAACAACTTTTGTCTCGAATTTTGTCTTTTTGAGCGGTAAGGTCTAAGACAGGCACTGTGAGGTCAGCTTTGGGCAAAGAAACATCTAAACCATTGCTAATGTGAGTTTGCTCAAGGCCTGGCATCTTCAGATCAGTTGATGGAGTGTCAATGTTTAGTGGATTTACATATGTTTTGATATCTATATCTGGTCTCTCAACATGCAATAAATTCTCTCCTCTGGGATCATTCAAAATGACTGGAGAGTGTATGAAGTTAGGAGCATCTACTCTAGTCGTATTTGTGTCCATGCCCTGTCCAATGTTATCTTTGAGTCTAGGCTTAAACTCTCTGTTAATAGAGCCTTCCCCAGCACCTACACACATGTTATCCTTTATAAACTTCTTAATCTTGTCATGGTAGAGTCTATTGTATGAATCCTTCAGCATCTGTAAGAACAAGACAGAATTAAGTACATCTTCAAACACAGACTGTTAATTTTATATTTATTATGGCATTGGACTAACCTCCTCTGGGGCTTTGACACATCTGTCCAAGGCCCCCAAGCTCTTACTGGGCTTTTTAGTTTTCTTTGATAATAATTCAACCTTCTCATCAAAAGGTTCAATGAGCTTCAACAATTTTAGCACATCAGCTTTTGAAAGTTCGTCAAAGTGGATCGTGGCACCCACAATTTCATCCCCTGTAAAAAAAAAAAAAGATTCAGTCGTTGTAATATCAAGCCCATATAATTTAAAGCTAATGTAGTTCTTACAACCTTAAAAGTGACAACAATACCTTTTTGTAGCCTCTGGTTAGCTGAGGAGTCATTGATTCCTGAGACAACCAATACCCCCTTTTCTGTTTCCTCAAGTGTCAATTCTTCACAGAGGCTCCGCCCTCTACGATGTCCTGACTGAAACTAAATATCCAAAATATTTTATCAAGAAAGATCGCTTTCCACATGTTGAATATTTAGAAAACCTTGATGATCTTCAAAACTACATTTTTGGTACCGGACTTGTAGACAACAGTTGATATTTATGTTCTTCAATAAAAGTTAACACATACCATGGTCTTGGTATATTTTTGCAGTGCTGAATGATGTGAAAACTGTCAGAAAATAAACTTAATTGAAAATGTGTATTTCTTATTAATGTCAGGCAGATATGATACATGAGTAACTGCAGTTGTAGCTATTAATGGAATTGGACATGGGAGGACTAGAAACAGGTTTATCCAGAGCATTTCAACTGTAGTTGTTGTCGGTGTTTCTTCTGATATGTAAACAACTCTCAATGTGACCACACCCAACACTCTTTAAATGGAAACCTTTCCATGGCACACCTAGTGGATTGTGATTCAGTTACAGTATGGTTTTTCAACAACCACAAAATGGTCACATGATGAATTATGAGAAGGAGTGCGTGGTAAACTTTTGCAGCATGCTAAAACTCGAGCTACTACAACTGTAAAAGACAGCAAAGCCCTGAAATAAAACTCACATTTTAACTATTTGAAGTTAAAATTCAGGCAATAAGTGATGTAACCAAGTCTGGCTGAGATTGACAGATTGAATGTCATTGAAAATCATATTTGTTAGTTAAAGTAAATATAAATGTGATCTTATCAATACCTTTAGCTTGCCTGCAAATTGAAGGTAATTTCTTGTTCCTCATGAATCCATTCATAAACAAGCACGTTTTGTGTCCATAATAATGCTGTTTGCTTTGCTTGAGTTTAAGGTTAAAGATTATTTAAATATTTAGTAAATCTATACAAAGAATAAACACTGACTTTTGTTACTGGCTAACAATTTTACACACATGAATTACATTACTTGACAGAGGCTGAAACATGACATGTATTGACATCATGACCACAACCCTGACACCTGTATTAAGTGCACAGTATATACATACAGTATACATAACATTTAGGTGACAATACATTTGACTCCTACCTCCAGGTCCATGGAATTTTTCTTTTACATCAGGTTTTCTGACAGTAAGAGAGGACTGCAACACCTGTCCATGCCGTTTGCTTACAGTTCTTAGGACTGTATTGAAGGTGGTTCTGTGAGTGAGCCAACTCGGCCAAAGCAGACAAACTAGTTCCAACTTTGGAATCTTACCTTCTGCTTTCCCACACACACACACCCATAACCCAGTGTAGGGAGGGACACAGTACTCTTATCCTTGAAAGGGTGAAGCAACCGAAACCATTCCTCTTTAGATAGGAACTCAGAGAGAAAAACATGCACAAAGTAATCCCCATATCAATCCAATCCATCATACCAGGAAGAAACAGCACAGGTCAAGGCCGTAGCTATGGAGTCAACATTGGGGGGGCCGTATTACATTTTTTATGATAATTTCGGACAGCGTGTGTGGTTGCCTGTCATAGCGTAGCACATTTATATTTTCATATCAATATATTGGGGGGGACATTTTGGGGGGGGGGGGGGGGGGGGGATGTGTGTCCCCCCAATATTGAAATGCAATGCATGTTCACCTAGATAGAGGTAAACACTTTCCCATCAAGGACCCAAGACAGGAGCTGACTAATGGAAGCGATGTGAAACTTAAAGAATACAGAAAATAGAGAAATACAATATTTTGAATTAAAATATCTACACAAAATTAACCATAAAATTGCCTGATATTGACCAAGAGCAGACAATGCATCAACAAAAATACAGAAATCAAAACTCTGAAAGCTAACATTTTACTGTATGCATAATTAATCGTCATTTATTTTTCAAAACTCAATGTGCAGCTACTCAAAAGACCTATCAATTTCTGCCCACTTGAAATTCACAATTCAAATACTCACAGATTATGCTGCATAAGGGCTTAAAAGTAGTGGACGAAAATAGACGTCACATATCACACATCGGATACTTTTTGGCTGACACAGGGACGGAGTGCGAGAGTTTGGTACAGAAGGGATATTAATGGAAAATAGTCATTCATAAGGATAGTTGTGCTGTCACTGTGTAGAGCGTGTACTATATGGGCTGAGGCCTCAAAGCACCGGCCCGTGTTTGAATCCGGATTGGGCCATATATATATATGATAAATATCTATATATATGTCACCGATTCTGTTCATAACTTATATGGACAGAATTTCTAGGCGCAGACAGGGCATTGAGGGGGTCCGGTTTGGTCACCTCAGGATCGGGTCGCTGATTTTTGCAGATGATGTGGTCCTGTTGGCTTCATCGGGCCATGACCTTCAGCTTTCACTGGAGCAGTTCGCAACCGAATGCAAAGCGGCTGGGATGGGAATCAGCACCTCCAAATCTGAGGCCATGGTTATCGACCGGAAAAGGGTGGAGTGCAATCTCCGGGTCGGGGCAGAGATCTTGTCCCACGTATCTCGGGGTCTTGTTGACGAGTGAGGGAAGAATGGAGTGCGAGATCGACTGACGGATCGGTGCGGCGTCGGCAGTGATGCGGGCTCTGCATCGGTCCGTCGTGGTGAAGAAGGAGCTGAGTCGAAAGGTGAGGCTCTCTATTTACCAGTCGATCTACGTTCCTACCCGCACCTATGGTCACGAACTGTGGGTAGTGACCGAAAGAACGAGATTGCGAATACAAGCGGACAAAATTAGTTTTCTCTGCAGGGTGTCCGGGCTCTCCCTTAGAGATAGGGTGAGAAGCTCGGTCATCTGGGAGGGGCTCAGAGTAGAACCGCTGCTCCTCCGCGTCGAGAGGGGCCAGTTGAGGTGGCTCAAGCATCTGATAAGGATGCCTCCTGGATGCCTCCCTGGGGCCTCATGTATAAACGTTGCGTACGCACAAAAAGCTTGCGTACGCTGGTTTTCACGCACACTTTGTGATGTATAAAGATTTACTTGATGTGAGAATGTGTGGGCCGTCACGGAAAGTTTTGAGCAGACGTGAGAATGTGTGGACCGTCCGCAAAGTCTTGTCTGGCTCTGTAACGTGGCAAATTCTAACTGAAAAGTGCCGAAACTCACCAAACATTACAAAATAAAGTTTCCACTACTACATTTATGACGTTGACTATTCAAAAAACATAAAAAATAAAAGTTGTATCATTAATGTGGATGATCACATCAAAATACCAAAACCCCAAATGGGAAATGCTATGTAGCCTTCTGTTTAATCCGCCACCATTTAATAACTTCTGTTAAACTTGAGGGTGTCAAACGAACAACAAAATCACTCAGGAAATGCATGTCACGCTAACCCTATAGCTGCCATGCTGTTACGATGCACCACCACTCGTTTCTTCATTTAAAGTTTTACATCGGACCATTTCTTCTTAACTTCTGCCATGGTCCGGTTCTCTGAACCCACATCATTTATGGCCCTATAATAATATTAATGATTGTATTTGTAATGCACTTTACATTTAGCTAAAACTCAAAGTGCTACAGGTTAAAAACAAGAAAGAGTGCAAATAGTGACAGTTTTCCACTCCGCCGACTTTTTTTTGTCGCTAATACCTGATGACAGGCCGACAAACAGGACACATTTTCTCGCCTCCACCTCTGTTGTCAGAACCTCGAGTTCACAGTCACCGTATTTCTTCGAATAAACGCTGCAGCGTTTATTAAATAATGTTCATTTCTGGTGCTGCGTTTATTCGAGGGCGGCGTTTATTCGAAGAAATACGGTAATTCCGACAAAGAAATGACCTCGGGAGCGCATTTATAGTTCATCTGCATATTCATTTATGGGAGGAGGCAAGGCGGGGTCAGTGGCTCGTTCACGTGCTGTCAATCTCACGTTGATTATGATTTATAAAGGAAAGGTGCGCAGGACCTGGCGTACGACCGGTTTTATACATGTGAATATTTCTGTGCGTAGGTACTTTGAGTTTTGGCCGTACGCCATCTTCTGATATGAAAGCTGCGCAATCCTTTATACATGAGGCCCCTGGTGAGGTGTTCTGGGCACATCCCACTGTGAAGAGGCCCCGGGGAAGACCCAGGACACGCTGGAGGGACTATTTCTCTCGGCTGGCCTGGGAATGCCTCGGGGTCCCCCAGGAAGAGCTGGTGGAAGTGGCCGGGGAGAGGGAAGTCTGGGCCTCCCTGCTTAGGTTGCTGCCCCCGCGACCCGACCCCCGGAAAAGCGGCAGATGATGGATGGATGGATCTATATATATGATATCTATCTCTCTCATTGTCCATTGGATCAGTCCAGTTAACTTTCCAGCCACACCCTATAAAAAGGGAGTCCGATTGGTTTGTTGATTCAGGGCAAATGTCTGCATGTAAACACACACTTGGGCTTACACTATGGAATTTATGTGTGGATTCCAACTAAATCATCCAGTCAACAGGAAGTGACATCAGCCAATAGTGACCAAAACATAGCACCACTAGGGACCATCAAATACCAAGGTCAGAATGACAAAAGATTTACTGAATGACTCACTTATACTTTTTATTTAGTTTACCTTCATTTAAATGTTTTTCATATAAATATACAGCAGTTCAAACCTCCCTCATTAGATTAAATTAAAGGCTGTAAACAAGTTATTACCAATAGATTTCTATTTCTTTGACCTATTAAAGTATTGGCATTATACGTTAAATGATAACTGTTCCAACTCTATGCAGTTAATACCAGCAGACCAGGTCATCAGTAAAATGTGTTTTACATGTTTTTTGTGTTTGTCAAGACTTACTGTTTACTGTACTATCCTTTTTATTACAACTATACAATGTTGCTATGGTTCTTTATTACATTTGGAATATTTGGAGTGTCACAGGAGCAGTGGTCACAGCCATCTCCAGCAGGTATAATCTACCTCTGGCCATAGTGGTTTGCCAAAATGTTTGGCCATCGGGAGCTTGTGTGGGGATTCCATTGTTGTCCTTATAACATTCAGCACCCTGTGGCTTCTGCTCATTCACCTTTCCCATCAACCAGGTGGAAAAACATGGAGTCAGCTCTTTGGTAAAGAGCTTCAGGGGTGTCAAATTCCACCACTTTTCCAACATGCATTATTAGCACCCTGTCTGAATCCATGATGGTGTTGACCCTATTGATGGTAAGAATAATGATTTAATGATTTTTTTATGTAACAAAGCCATGTAAACAGAATTGTTTTTCCTATTTGCTATCATGCCACAGTTTTGTGCCATTACCTGTGAGCAATGGTGAGAACAGTCTTGTCATGAAACCTTTCCCTGATTGTTTGTTGAATCAACTTGTCAGTCTGATGATCAACACTAGCGGTAGCTTCATCGATGCACAGAATCTAGAAGCAACATGGTCAGTTACAAGACAATGGTAGGGAATGCCACCAATACAAAACCTTGTTAAGAGCATTAATGGTGCAGACAAACTCTTACATTGGCATTGGTCAGTAGAGCTCTAGCTAAACACAGCAGCTGTCTCTGGCCCAGGGAGAAAAACATCCCTCTCTCTCTCACCTCACCATCAAGCCCACCTGAGGAATACAGAGGGGTTAAAGAGGTATGTATTTTACAAAAACATTGTACATTAATCACTTACATTTCACCATTTGTTTGTTTTTATCTGTACAACCAAACCTTCAACACAATGACAATCTGATCACCTCAGTAAGACACAGTACTGCAGACCACATCAGCACAAGAACCCTGACTGCATTATACAAAGCCTTATCTCTCTGGAGGAGCTTCAAAGGGTTGATACGAGACCCTCTGTCTCCCTCCCCAAGGGGCAGAGTCAAATGGCCAATCTTCCTCAGCCTCGACTAGAGAGGAACCAAGGACAAAGAGATCTACCAAAACTGACCTTTATGAATTTACAAACATCTTTCAAAGACTACACTGTTCATGGACACTGCAAGGATGATGTGTGGATGTGAGATAATGTGTTCTATTCTTCTTCTGTGTTGATTTATTTTGTTTAATTTATCTTCATGTTACATTAACTTTTTTGTTTATCTTTCATGTTACATGTAACTTAAGTCAGTCAACCTTGGAATCCAATTTCTTGTAATGTACTAACAAAACCATTTATCAATGTTGTGTAGATACATTATTAAGTATATATGCAAGGTATGACCATTTTAAGGCAACAATCCTAAAGTAATATTCCATTCACACTCATCTGTGAATCCGCTTGGACAACACCCAAGCCGAGGAAGTGACCAATGAACTCTCACACCTACACAAAGACACTCCCACTTATTCGGATTATAAAAACCAACAACGAATAATCACTTGTTGAGTCCATCGATACCGAGAGTCCAGCAATACCAACAAAGGCGTGGTAAACGCCGTCAGGATAGGCATTCCAAAGGATCTTACCAAGCTTCTCCTGGGAGTCAACAAGATTAGTGATTGGCCCACCACCGGAACAATACTGCAAAATAGGTATCCAAACCACAATTCTAATTGCGACCTGACTGAAATAACGCAGACTGAGTTTAATGATCCCTGCAGCGCAGCCGCACTTTGACTTCTGATATTTTTCAAATATCAGAAGTCGCCGTTTGGACGCCCTCAACCTCATTGATCAACCCTGATCAATATAGTAGCTATGGCTAATGCTCTTTCCTCTCCATAGCATTGGCGTGAGCTATGTTTATTATTTGTAAGGATGTAATCAATGACTGTACAATTTCTGTCTTTCTTTAAGTTAGACCATTTCATTCTGTTCATTGAAAACAATCTCTCATATCAAATTCATAATTTAACTTGTTCATACTATCCATATTTACTTTACTTCCATAAAATCTTTATGAAATATATTTTGACATGTCCAAAGGTTTCCTTGGTTCCCCGATAACTCAATACTTTATTATAGATCGAGTATATATACAGTACTGTGCAAAAAGTCTTAGGCACAATAAAAAAAATTAAGGAAATGGTGCTTTAAGAAATAATGAAATTAAACAATTTAACAAAAAGTTTAGCAAAAATGCACTTTTATACTATTCTTAATTACGATTAAATAATAATAATAAAAGCTGCCCTCGTGTACACACCGCCCTCATTGAAACATGTAATTCAAGAAAAGCTGTAGCATTTAATTGAAGAAATACAGTATAAGACATTGTTTGTGTAAAACATCTTGGGTGCCCAAGACTTATGCACAGTACTGTACTTTCTTAAACAACCACATCCCGCTACACACCTATGCTGTTGATGACTTGACTGAGGTGGCACTGCTCTAGGGCGTCTGCCAGGCTGTGGTCTGAATGTCGTCCACAAGGGTCCAGGTTCTCCCTCACTGTCCCATTGAACAAGAACGGGTCTTGGGGGATGATAGCCAGCTTGGACCTGCAATGAGAAGAATAACCATATTGTAGAATGTGGATCTAACATGGCCCTTTAATCATTAAAAAAATATTTGATTCACACTATTGAAGGTGTATTAGCAGAACGGGTTCTTGTAAATGTTCTTTTAAACGCAACAAGGTAATGTGTCATGTTTCAATGAGGAGGAAGTGGTTGTTTATTTAGCAAACACTGAATCTTTATAATTAATAAAAGGTACTATTTACATTTAAAACATTAAAGTGCTTTAACCTCCATCCTCACCATAAGCCCAACCCATCTTTACCTGAGTTGGGCAAGTCCCACATGGCTTGTGTCCAATCCATCCAGTAAGATCTGACCCTGGCTGAGCTCAACCATACGGAAAAGGGCCATGAACAGGGAGGACTTGCCTGAGCCAGTACGGCCCAAAATTCCAATCTTTTCTCCAGGACGGACCACCAGACTCAAGCCATCTAGGGCGTTGGGCATGCCCTCTCTGTAAGACAGAACAGCCCCCCGGAACTCTATCCAGCCCTGCTCTGGCCACCCAGAGGGTACCTGAAGGGAGGATGAAAGTCTGAGGTGAGTGATAATAAACTTGGCATGTCTGGCTCCTCATGAATGTCCTCCCACCACCTGAAACTGAATTCCGACAAGTTGGAGCTACTCTTCATTCCTGACAGATACTCCCTGGCACGAGAGCTCTCCATCACTACTGATAGCATGTATGTGGAAGTTGATAGACGGTGAATATTTCATTAGAAAGATTGTAATCTAGCCCTTCAATCATTCAGCAAAATGTAATTTATTATAAAGGATGTCACACACGTTGAGGGTTAGACTGCAGTTGGTCTATAAATGCCCGACATTAGGAGTCAGATGGCTGAGCGGTTAGGGAATCGGGCTATTACTCAGAAGGTTGCCGGTTTGATTCCTGACTGTGCAAAATGACATTGTGTCCTTGGGCAAGGCACTTCACCCTACTTGCCTCGGGGGGAATGTCCCTGTACTTACTGTAAGTCGCTCTGGATAAGAGCTATGTATGAACATTCTATTGTCAGATGACAATGATCACGTTGTTGTCCCACTTAAAAGTATAAACACACAGGGACATCATAAACATTCAATGGTCTGATAAATCCAGTTATCCTGGAAAAACATTTATTGTAGTGCTGTCACTTAAACGCGTTATTAACGGCGTTACCACAAACACATTTTAACAGCGTCAATTTTTTTATCGCAAAATTAACATTCTTTTTGGCCTAGCAAACTTTTTAGTTTTTTCACATGCTGTTGCAACAACTACTGACGTTGGATTTATTGTTCATCATTTATTGTCAGAGCACGGTCCAGTAGGCCTATTGCAAATATAAGAGGCAAGAGTAACTTGTTTGGAAATTCTCACAAAGTATGAAATTCATCCTTTTATTTCTTACTGTAACATTGGGACTCCCATGTCCCAGTGTGGATCTCAGGTTACGCATGAGCAGTAGCGCATTCTGTGCAAATGAAAGTTGGCGGCTTTTCAAGGTCAATTAATAGACAGTGAACATTGTCAGAAGCAAACTACCCCTATTTCCCAACTTCATTCAGTAGGCTCTTTCTAGCGGAGTTCCCATAGAAGTCGATCAACCTATATTAGCTGTAATGTTTCGTATGTAGGCTGTGTTCGTCTGTACAAAGTGCGATATCCCATTTCCCCTCCTAATCACCAAGCATGGAATTTGCAGATTTGGTCTCAAGTACCCTTAACCCAGTGGTTCCCAATCCTGGTCCTCGGGCCCCCCTGCCCTGCATGTTTTAGACATTTCCCTGCTCCAACACACCTGATTGAAATGAATGGGTCGTTATCAGGCTTCTGTTGAGCTTGATAATTACCTATTTATTTGAATGAGGAGTTTAGTATTAACCGTTGGGGTATACTCCAAAAAGAGGTTTTGTGGTAACTTTTTTTCTTGGTATAAAGGAAATGTATGTGTGGGGTATTGAAAGAGAACCATTGACTGTAAAAAGAATGGACGACGCGTGTCCGCTTCCTTCCACTGTACAAAAATTAAGTCAAAATATATTGGATTCAGGTGCTGCCATCTTGCGCTTGTGATGTAATTTGGAGCCAGAGTCTGCGCAATAGTGATCGGGTGGTGGAGCTGCAGTATTGAGGTCCCACCCATACACTCGCCTGACCCAATTGCAAGCACACACTAACCCCTTTTTATATTGTCAAATAACCAATTAAAAACAAACTGATCAGAATAATGAGCTCTTGAGCAGACATCAGCATGATAAGAACTACCTATAATGACAGAAACCATCTTTGCAAAATGAAATTTTACGTGCTCTTAGATTTTGTTGTTTGGCTCATGTCCCATCCGCTAACATGGAGGGGGCGGGACTTATGATCTATACTGCAGCCATCCACCAGGGGCCGATCAATATGTTTTGGATTCACTTTTCAGAGCTATTATACCGTACATTCTTTTTACAGTCTATGAAGAGAAAAAAGGAAAGCACACATTCTACATAGAATTTTCAAGTTTAGGTGCACAGTGAATTATCTATGTGCTGGGAGAGGGTTTAGAGGTGTGAGTTAGTCTAGTAAGAACACTAGGAACACTCTGAACCACAGGACTGCATCCTAATATCCATACTACTGTATTTGAGTATCAATAAAAAAGCATCAGAAAAATACATGTTCATTGTTGTTCATTGTGCAATAGTTTACAATGAAATACTGAATAGAAAAACAGAACATAAAAGCAACACATACTAAACTTACTAAACTTTGCAAAAGCCATACCATGTTCACGTCAGTGAAACTGTCTCTCACCTGAGGGTTAGATTGTTGGGGCTCGGTGGGCAGGCTGGTGGTGTATTCTTCAGTGCGCTCAACACTCACCAGCTGCATCTCAGTCTGGGTAAAGCTGAAAATCAGCCCTGACAGTAGGCCTGTAATGGACAGGGCGTAGGACAGGGAGAGACCAACTAGACCTGGATGGGAGATACCGGAGGGGGGACAAAGTTGTTTATTGTGAAACATCTGTTGGAAATAATCCCTGTGGGAAACTTCACATGTAATATGAGTACCATTTCGGGCACAGTTTGCTACGGTACATAAGTACATGACAAAGTTGAATGGAAGGGGCAGTTTCCACCTGCTTTGTCACAGGGAAATGGAGGCGTACATTGTATTGCAAATGCTAATTTCACATGTTAAATTAATCCCATAAATATAAGAATCAACACAAACTGAAGACACATCTTTTTGTTACTTTATTATCGAAGAAGGTCGCAACTGAGTGTGCAATTAGCAATTTAATCTGCTGTGTTTCTTGGTGGTGGAGTTTACCAGCATGTAGGGTCAGACAAAGGGGGTCGCGCATTTCTGGAGTACCTGTGTGTGACGTAAGCGCGCCAAGGTTGGCCAGATTCAAGGATAGAAGTTGTAATTTTTTTCATGTACTGTATATGCTTTGTTATGGCTTGATGAAGGGTTACATTAGCCTGGTCCTAACCAGTCTCTCGTACATTGCATTTGTACAGTCTGGGCTTGGTCCATTGAAAAGCTTTAACTTCCTTGAAGGCGGGTACTCTGTTGAAGTTTAAAACTATTGGATCTGCCCAGAGCCACTCTGGATCTGGCATAACCAATCGCAAGCGTTCGCCTTAGCCAACTCCTTCACCACTAACGGAGCTAGCTGGAAAATTCAACGAGCCTCGTGGGGATCAAAGATCGTTCTTTAACTTCTCGATATTCGGCAACGTTGCCACAACGGACCAAATGGCTTCGCTCGCATATTTCTCCGCCGCCGTTACGGAACTACAACTCAAACTAGCTCACGACATCAACGTCATCGTTCTCAGCCACTCCCTCTGTTCGCTGATTGGAGCCGTAAAAAGTTTACCGGACACATCTGACCAATATACCTCAAGCCCAGACGCAGTACAGAAGCACAATGAAAATTGAGCGGAAGTACGTAGGAGTGCAGAGCCAGGTTCGGGTTACATAACTGTTTAAAATGTATTTTGTATTAATGCCATGTTAACAGTTTGCATTATGTACTTTGGGGTTATTTATTTGCTGCAATAGCTGTAGATACTTGTGAAATAATGTTTAGTATAATAGTCTAGTCCAGAGGTGGAGTCTACCTGGACTAGAGCCTAGATAAAGGAGAGCAAGCTTCATTTGTGGGTTGGCATGAGTGGGGCATTTCTGGCAGACTCATGTCAGTGTGTGTCTACGTTTGAGGATTGTTTGTCTCCTTGTCCACAAGCTGCAGCCTATATTTAAGAGCACTTTCACAACTTTTGATACTCCTTCATCCTGGCCCAGGACCCTGTGGTACATTACCCTACGTCAGAACACATCTCACGACAATCTAATCTAAAACTTCCTTTTTGTCAATTCCCCAGCAACTTGGTTATTGGCACTGCAACTTCCAGGGGGCATCTACCAGTAGATGTATTAGTAACCAGTTTGAGTATTCAGATACAGGACATTCCTGATGCCACATTCCACAACATACTTAGGTACTACTGTGCGGGTCCAGTTTGTACAAAAAAATAAGAAATAATGTGATAACTGTTCGCAAATGCTCAAAATCATGCAGTTCGATACTAGGAAGGGAATCATTTTATCAAATTGATCACCCCAGGAAAGTTCTGCCTGCTGCAGTGAATGTTAGTGATGGGGGAAACAAAGCTTTCCAAAGCAACAAGCTATTTGAAACAATTGTGTCA
The DNA here is from genome assembly GCF_038355195.1 of Osmerus mordax. NCBI lineage: Eukaryota > Metazoa > Chordata > Actinopteri > Osmeriformes > Osmeridae > Osmerus > Osmerus mordax. Next base: position 2,459,090 of record NC_090070.1, read on the forward strand.
AAAAGTCTACCTTTTTTGAAGCATTTGATACATCTTCTGGTCAGTTCATGGTATGCCGAATGTATAGAGAGACAACCGTCATTGACAATTTGATAAATTAAGGTTATTCGACAAACGTTTCGATGTGTACGTGTAAAAAATGTTTTATCATATTAAGTAGTGTACGGCAAGTAAGGCTATGGACCGTGTGTCCCTATGGGAGCTGGGGTTGTTAGAGGAATTGAAAAATAGTCTACCCGACCGGTTGGCAATCTACCTGAATGAACCAAAAGTGGATACACTGTCCCAAGCAGCAGTCCTGGCTGACGAGTTGAAGACAGTTTTTGCGGCTCGTTCAGAAGGAAAGATTGCCTCCCCTCCTGTCTCACACCATAGCCATGCAGCCGACACATCACCGGCTCTAGGGAGTCCCTATAGTGTTTGTACTGCCATCAGACATTTACATTTAGTCATTTAGCAGACGCTCTTATCCAGAGCGACTTACAGTAAGTACAGGGACATTCTCCCCCGAGGCAAGTAGGGTGAAGTGCCTCGCCCAAGGACACAACGTCATTTGGCACAGCCGGGAATCGAACCAGGAACCTTCGGATTACTAGCCCAATTCCCTAACCACTCAGACACCTGACCCCCCATAATATCTCCTGTCTGGAGACAGGAGATATTATATCTGTTTGTCCTAAACTACTACGTAAATCAATTACTCCAGAAACCTCCAAAAAACCCAAAGGTGTTGATCTGGTGAGAAGCATGTCTGGAACTGTGAGTGGGCCGGCCCCAGAATGTCGATCCCAGTTATGTTCCTTTTATTTTTTAAGGGCTTTGTTTCATTGACTGGTAAGACTGAGAACCAGCGGATTGAGAACCAGCGGATTGAGAACCAGCGGATATCCTATGGGAAACAGGCACAACACAGTACCTAATTTTGTTGGATGCATTACCCGGGTCACAGGTAATGTTGTAGGTCATTGAAATGGGTTGTGTGCCAGTACCTCTACACCATGTGCATGTAGTCTCCGATCTCGTTAGTGGTTTATTTTGTGTAAGTGTACAACCCGTGCTCCCTGTAAAGGGCATGTACTTACTTTTAGGAAATGACATTGCAGGTGGTATGATGATCCTTATATTAGAGGTGTTGAATTCCCTCAACTATTCTTTACCCGATGACCTGGCTAGAGAGTTCCCTGAGGACATTCCGGCATGCATCGTCATGATCGCAGTCTCGCCAGCTGAGTGATGTATTAGGTTTGATGTAGTCAGTACTTTGTCCTGCGTTTACCACTGACTGTGTTTACTGCTCTAACCACCCGCTTGTCAGCACCCGGTCAGAAACCGAAAGAGGAGTTGCCAATGGGAGAAGAGCTTGTGGGTAGATTTGTCTGTCAGTTGTGAACGGTTGATTAATTGCCAAAAGTCCGACCCTACCCTAATTAAATCTTTCACATCGATCAGTTTTCCCATTCGGGCTAGCAAAGACGCTGTTAGGTACTTTTTAGAGGAATGGCTTCTAATGAGGAAGTGGACTAGTCGTACTGGGTCTGTAGTGCAAATGTTGTCAACTAGTGATTCCTATCGAATACCGTCAGCATGTGTTGATCCTGGCCCATGATGACAAATGGTTGGGTCATTTAGGTATAGGAAAAACATATGACAGGGTCCACAGACCTGATTTCATCTGGGCAAACTTGAATACTGATGTGGTTCAATATTGCAACATGTGTCATACCTACCAGATAATAGGCAAACCAAACCAGCACATTCCACCAGCCCCACTTCCTCCCATACCGGTGATGGGCAAACATTTGAAGAGGTGATAATCACTTGTGTTGGCCCTTTACCAAGAACAAGGACTGGTAATTAGTTTATGCTAACAATGATGTGTACAGCTACGAGGTACCCTGAGGCTATCCCCCTTTGCAACATCACGTCCAAAACAGTAATAACAGCTCTTTTTAAGTATTTCTCTACTTTCGGTCTACCCCATGTGATGCACAGATCAGGGATCCAACTTTCTCTCTGAGTTGTTTAAGAGGGTGTTGAAGTTGTTGGCCATAGCACACAATGAATCTAGTGCCTATCATCTGGAGTCAGGGAGCCCTAGAATGTTGGCACCAAACCAAGTCCATGTTGCAGAAGTTTTGACACCAAGTAAGACTGGGATGAAGGGGTGCCTTTTGTGTTGTTTGCTGTCAGGGAATCCGTGCAGGAGGCTCTTGGGTTCAGTCCTGCCGATCTCATCTTTGACCATGCAGTCAGAGGTCCACTGAAAGTGCTGAATGAACAGCTACTCACTCCTTTATCTGTCTGCCCTGCACCCAAAAGTGTGCTGGAATATGTGATATGTGTTTGTGAGTGGCTATGTTAGGCTCATGCCCTAGCGAGGGAAGCAATTGCCGCCACACAGAAGGGGATGAAGGAGCGTTTTGACAGGAATGCGGTTTCTCGTAGCCTCCAGCCCGATGTACCAGGCCACACAATGGTACTGGAGCATGACGTAAATGAGTTATTGATCGGTCTGTTATATGGTCTGTGGCCGTTATGGCATGATTAGATGAGGACACTTACTTGCTAAACATTTCCATTTTCAATTCAGAAGAAAAAAAAATTGGGCATACTGTCACTTCAGGTGCAAATGTTCTATCTATTTATAATTCCAGGAATCTGTGTGTGTATCTGTTCGTCATTAAATAAACTAACCAACATCTTAATCACTGGCTGCATCAAGGGCACTGCACTAGTCCTATCAATGTTCCAATGAGAAGATTAATGCAGCTGTATACCCCCTTGAGGCTAAAATGTGAAGGCGCACCGGTGCCTCATCCCAAAATAATGTTTTGTATTGCATTTGTACACTATGGATTATAGCATAAGATCACATCAAAACAATCACATCAAAACAATCGCAATGGCAGACAAATTAGATTATGTATACATGCTAACAAATCACCTGGATCAATGTATTTGAACTCGTGCTGAATAACGGCAATGATTCCGATGACAGTCACCACGGCAACACCAATCATCTGCAGACGGATGTCCAGCCATTGCATGGCGGCGTTGCTAAGGAACAGACAGCGCTGGTTCACATCTAGTCGGCGTTCATTCTCCTCCTCAAACCTGGAACCATGAGAAATATAAGATAACATATTACTGTTAATTTCATGTATGTGGGCTGATCTGAAATTGCACACTGTGCAGCCTTTTGGTCCATCCCAGTAATTCCATTCAGACAATTTACCTGTCTAAAAAAACATCCTAAAGCACAAACCTTGTGGCACTGCCACTAGCCCGGATCGTCTCTAGACCGGTGATAGTTTCTGAAAAGTGAGAGTACACTGGAGAGAGGGTGAGACTACACAAGCGCTTTAACTCTCTGGACGTGTAGCGGTAAAAACGTTGTGTGCGGTGGTAGACTAGGGCCAGGGGTATCAGTGGCACTAGGACCCAGGGCAGACCATAGCTCATTACCACCAATATGCCCAATACGCAAAAGATGTTGGCCAGCAGGATGTTGAGGACGAAGGGTAGAGAGTCATCTATGCTGTACAAGTCAGAAGAGAAGCGGTTCAGGACTCGGCCCTGGGGTGTGGTGTCAAAGAATGCCATGGTGGCCTACACATGCAAACACATAAGGAGAATAAAGGAAAGGGGCATGAGTTTATGAGCAGTGACAAAAAAGCATTACTATCTAGTTGCCAAAGTAATCAGTGAGGTCCTCGAGGTTGAGATTAAGAGAGATCCAAGTGTCTTCCTTGTTGGTCTCCCCTCTAAGTTGCTACATCTCCCCTCTCCAAGATACACACTCATTGAGAAGCTCCTCTTAACTGCCCGGAAATGCATCTTACTTCACTGGATTAGAGTGCCCACCAACTATTACATTATGGTACAGAGAGATCTTTAACATTCTACAACATGAAAAGTTGGTGGCTATTATAAAAGGGAAGGAGGGTTTGTTTTTGAAAATCTGGTCCGCTTTCATAGACTTCCTACCAGACGACCTCAGGTCCTTACTTATGAGGGGAATTAGGTACTTTTTGGAGTCAGACCAGACCTCCTTCATAGCCCCGATACATTTCATTATGTACTCATATTTCCTTACACATTTGTGCATGTAGTGGACTGGAGACAGTAATTTGTATACTTTCTTAAAGGGGTCATTGATTGCAGAACCGAATTTACCTTGTCACAGTTGAATAACGTCAGTTCAGTAAAATGGACATACAGTGAACCTCAAAGTCCATTGACATCGCTTTCCTATGTAAATCTCACAATTAAAAAATGTAGCTGTAAAACGGTAGGTTTTCTACCTTTTTTTTTCGCTCTGGTCTGTACCTTGGTCGCGCTGCTATGTGAACTTCCACAGAATTACAAAGAAGTACGTTTTTCTAGCATATTGAAAATGGACTACGGTGGTATATGAAGTGTTCCAGGCTGCACAGGGAATGCTGACACTTTTCAGAGTCTTCGTAGGAACACTCGACGGGCTGTGATGTTTGTCTATGAGAAGATCCCTGTGCAGTTTGACCCTCAATTACACATTTGCTCGAACCATTTCACCGAGGACAGTTGAAAACCTTGGACAATTTATAAAAGGATTTGCTAAACCGCTGTTGCTGAAAAGAGGTGCTGTTCCAACCGTATGCTCATCACAAACGCAAGGAAAGTATGATTTTGTCGATAACAGTTAGCAATGCTAACGTCTCCTGTATCTAGCATAGGTAGAATGCTAAATACGTTTCGAAACACATCAACATACCTTACTTAGCAAATGACTCTAGCTAGACTAGCTGTAGTCGGCATTAGAAGGGAAGCTTCCGAAAAAATAGCCAGAAAACGGATAGCAGTCTAGCCTATTGCTAACGCCTGTCAAGATTATCTATTTGAAATAACTATAGAAAGGCAGGTGCTAGTTACAGGATACGTTAGCATTGCTAATAACTATACCGACAAAATCATATTACAGCTTGCGGTTGTGATGAACACAAGGTCGGAACGCACCTCTTTTCAGCATCAGCAACAAATCCTGCTTTACATTGTCCCAGGTTATCTAAACGTCCTTGGTAAAATGGTTCGCGCAAATGTGTCGAGAATTGAACAGCACATGGATCTTCTACGCTACGGTATATACAAACATCATGCCCGTCTAGTCAATGTTAGCTAGACAGTAGCTCACCTGCTTTTTATTAACGCTGATTTGCAAGGAATGCAAGAACAGCTAGATAGCGAAAACACCTAGACTGTAAACTAGTTTAGCTTGTTAACGCAAGAGCATAGGTAGAATGTGTGATGATTTAGCCTAGTTTATTGGCAATGGGGCTAACGTTATTTCATGTTCCTGACTGTTTCATTCAAATAAATAAAACGTGTTGTAATTCTACAATTCAAGATGCATGTTTGTCCAGATCTATTTTTCAGTAAGATAGCTAGAGCTAACTGAAGCTGAGTTGAATCACGATAGTTTGTTTGCTAAGCTGTAGTGCTAACGTTACCCACCTAAGGCGATCCTGTTTGCTTCGACAACAGAAGCGGAAACAACTAAGGTAATCATTTCAAATGATATCTAGTCAATCTGTTGAAAACAGTGTTGTGTAGACACAATAGATTTATTTGTAAATTTGTATTTCAAGTCTCCACCTTCATGTTTCAGTGAGTGTTGGTAGTGTTGCGTCTTTGCTCCGCAGCTTCATTCGTTGTAAACCAACCAATCAGCGCGCAGCTCATATTCATGAGCATACCATAAAAGGAGAAAACCGAGCGTTTTTTCTACGTTGTATGTGTTGATTGCTGTCTGTTTTGGGCAGGGGGAGGGTGGGGATTGTTGTTGTGTGCTTTGTAATGTTATCCCTTGTCTAAACCAGGGGTGGGGAACCTTTTCTCTGCCAAGGGCCATTTGGATATTTCTAAAATCATTTGGGGGCCGTACAGAATTATCAACTTAAAAATATGCCTGCTATATTTGGTAAAACATTTAACTCAGCCCTAATGTGATGGCTGGAACTGCTTCTCTTTGGTGAGGTTTGTGGTGTTAGCTGGCACGGATGCAGCCTGCTTTGATTGAGACTGCTTATCGATCTGGGCTGCGTTTCCCAATAACGATGGATTGTAGCAACGATCGAGCAAAAAACAAAACCAAAAAAACTTCTTACGTGCGTTTCCCAAACATGCTCGTAAGGAGTAGGCTAATCTATGCACTTTCAAGAGTTACGAATTTTCAAGAGACACTTTAGCTACGATGTCTTTAGGAACGGCCCGTAAAACTAAGATTCGTCCTACGATGGATTCTACGATCAATTTAGGCTTACGACGCTTTCGGGAAACGCACCCGAGTGTTAATCAAGCGCAGAGTCATACGTGGTAAACATTCGGGGCTTAAGGCCGAAATATGCTTCTGCGTTTACGGATGGGTGGGCGCACGGATACGGACGGATAGACTTCGTTTATGGTTCTCCGTAGGCTGTGGGTGCTGAAAACAATTCACCGCCAGAAGAGTAGGTGGCGCAACGGTTTTTTGTAAGTCGTCGTGGAGTGTTTATTTACCTAGGTTATCGAGAAGTCGGAGCAAATTTACAAATGAGCCGTTTCATCAATAAAATACGCACATTTTCAGCAAAATGTGACAAGAAATAGGCAGTGTAGACTGCCTATTTCTCGTCACATTTTATGTACTGTTTAGCTGAAATATGAATTGTAAAAACTTACAGCAATGGCGGTCAAAGGATTCTGTTCGTCCTGTTTATCACGGCAACCCCGCCCCCGCTCCTGACGTAAGCGGTTCTTAATACTGACCAATCACAGCCAAGGGGGTCTCCGTAGCTCTCCGAAATTACGACGGATAGTTAGAAAATTCAGGAGGTGCACGTCGAGCTCTCCGGGGCTCTCCGAGGGCTGACGGAGAGCTCGTAGAGGGCCTTCCTCGGAGACGAGGGCGTTCCCATGTGTCCGTTTTTCGAAAAACGCAGAAGCATATATCGGCCTTTAGCCCATAACAACAACGTATTCTGGGTTTGATTTGCTAGAAAGGAATTCCACACTTAATGCGAGCGCGCGAAAATATTTTTTGGGTACATTGGTACGCAACGCTGTGCGCCTCCACGGCCCTCTTCCACATATTAAAATAGTGCTGCTGCCAACGAATAATGCACCTGATAATATGGTTCCTGCAGTGCCATGGCGGGCCGGACCAAATGATTTCGCGGGCTGCATACGGACGTTACCCACCCCTGGTCTAAACCAATAAAAAGTTTGTGTAAAAAAAATAAAAATAAAAAATAAAAAAGCATTACTATCTTCACCATTACATTGTGAACCATTATAATTAATAATACAATAATAATACAATAATTTACTATTTCACGTTATATCATATATGTGAATAGAAAAGTGAAAATGGCATTTGCTGAAATTCTCACAAAATACAGAACGGTCATTTGTATCTAACTACCCCCAACATGACAAAATGAAAATAATGCCCAATCGGTTTGCATTAGCCATTGTGTTACCATAGACTGAACTCACCTTTAGGACTTGGTCCAAAACTCTGTTGTGGATAAGTGTAGCAGCACGGATGCCTCCATAGGCAAAAAGAAAGGCTCTAATTGCTGTGAAGACAGTGTTGGCGACGGCTATGCAACCATACACAGTCAGATAAAACTTCACCTCAGAACTTATGTTGGTCACATAGGCAATTTCCATGTAAGTGACCGGGTACCTGGAAATACATACAATGCTGATCCATGTCATTCATGTAACAGCATATTAACCTAATGTTTAACCTTTATTTAGGCAGGGTTTCCAAAAGATCACATTTCAAACTCTCTATTAATTATTCTCAAGGGCTGTATGTCAGTGGATACTCCATCTTAATGGAGGGAAGCTGCAGAGCTTCAATGACACAACCTAATACCAGCTATTAAAGGTCCCATGACATGCTGTTTTTGGATGCTTTAATATAGGCCTTAGTGGTCTCTTAATACTGTATCTGAAGTCTGTTTCCCGAAATTCAGCCTTGGTGCAGAATTACAGCCACTACGAGCAGTCCCACAATGAGCTTTCCTTAGGACGTGCCATTTCTGTGTCTGTAGCGTTAAATGCTATGAGGAGGAGAGAGGCGGGGCTAACTGCCATGCTTCGGTCGTTTGCAAGCCATGTTGTCTCTCGAGGAAAAACCAATATCGCCTTCGCAGGTCGTAGCTCATTTTCTCATTGCCGGGCCAAATTCTCTGGGCGGTCAAAGCAGAAAAAGGGGAGGTAACCTTTGCTCTTATGATGACATAAGAGGAACATTTTCAAAACAGAGCGTTTGACCTTTCATTTTCTCAAAGGCGGAAAAGAATACCCAGGGCTTGGTTTACACGTATCACAATTTCTAGCCACTGGGGGACCAAAGGCAGGCTAGGGGAACTCATATCAATGTTAAACTAGAGAGGGTACAATTTCTGGGGAAATTGTAGGGTGTGCTTGCGTCGGTTGCACAGGGGTCAGTTTTTTTATGACATTTTTCCAACTGATATTTCTGTATATTTTATATAAAAATGCATACTTATTATTTATAAAGATTACATAGATTTAAAAGCATCTTTTTTTGCTGCTTATTTACAACTCAAAATACGAGTGAAGTGTAGAATGAAATAGATGTCTTCTCATTTCCCGTGCAAGAGGCAGCCTCATAGCTGAATCAAAACGAATACATTTGTCAGACTGGTGTAAAAACTGACCTAATCTCTGACTTAAAAGTCCTTTTAAGTTTTTCCCTTCTCGTGATATTTTCAGGCATTTAGCCTACTCATATTGCATTCAATCATTAATAAAGAACCCCCTTTGAAGATTATTCTACGACGTTACCGGCAGTAGAAGATGGAATCACGATTCCAACAGTACCATCTGCTAACTGAAAATATGCCCACAAAAACGTAAATAAGCTTGACATTTATTTAGTGTAAAATCAGTCATTCATAAAAGCTCACTGGTAGCGATCATTGTCAGTAACAACGCAAAATGCGATATAGCCCTGTGTGGAGAAGCTGCCCCGGTAAATTGTACTACTACAGTACAGTACTAGACTACTGCTGTGTTCGTCTTGGTAGCGATTGCGTTGGTTGAATTCGATGTAACGTTCCGTTGTACGGTTTAGGCTGAAATTAATTATTTTTATGAACAGATTGACAAAGTTTAGGCTGTGGCAATGAAGTTCAGGTTAGTAGTCAGATCATTTCACCTATTGAAAGACTTTTGATTTAAGTAAGGGGAGTGCCGAACATGTTCTGTTGCCGTTTGACTTCCTAAACAGCTGTGTAGATGTTTTTGTAGTGTGTCTCGCGTAGGCCTCAGCATTGCAGTGAGCAACACTGGTTTGAAACCACAGGTAATGATAATTTCACCAACAAATCGTTTACTTGTAATGTAATGTCATAATAAATCCTACAACGAAAATGTATTTGTGAGGAATGTTTATTTTAACCATAGATAAAGTCTAGATGTCTTACGGCGGAGTCCAGAACGTCCGCACATGGCGGCCATCTTGCTACAGTCAACTCGCTCACCCATAACATTGTGTTGGTGCTACATGTACTTTTTTAATTACCATAACTTGCTCAATTTTCAACCGATTTTCAAACGGTTTGGTTTGTTATCAACGTCAGATATGTCGTTATGCCACTGCATACGTATGAATATGTGTTTTTTGTTTTTTTAAGAATAGAAGTATGCAGTGGCATAACGACATCTCTGAAGTTGACTGTAGCAAGATGGCTTCCATGAGCGAACGTTCGACTCCGTTGGCCGGCAATGCGGACGAGACATCTACCCTTTATATATATCTATGATTTTAACGATTGAAAACAGATGCATCATAGACCACTGTAGTATGTGTTGCCCGGGCAACAGAGGCTAATGTCATGATGCTAATGCTTCAGTGAAATAGTAGACTACCGTTTCCGAAAGTAGATGTGGGCCTACTTCCTTAATAATATCAGCTAATATTGTACATTACATTTCACATCACAAAGTAAAATGAGTAAATAGTTATCACCCTGGCCTCTTTGCTTGTGGCGTTTCTGCAGCTGCCTTGCAGTTAAGCTATAGTTAGCCTAGCTATCCCCCAAGTTAACAGATGCGAAACGAATGTTCTTCTACAGGTAGTCACACGAGTTTTCGTGACGTTAGTGACGTTAGTAACGTCAGTGACTGTGGCTAGCAAGTTAGCCACCGTTAGCTTCACTTTTTGCCACAAAAACGTAATTTGAACTTAAACCATGCAACGGAACGTAAATAAAAATACAACCAATGCAAGCGCTACCAAGACGAACCTTTTGACACCGCCGTTGTGTGTGTAGTCCAAATATTGAGGGATCCTTAGGGGCGCGAAAATAAACAATAAATAAATATATATGTGAGAGAACAAAGGTTGTGCCCTTGCCGAAGGCAAGCACACCCAATAACCTCCTAAAGTGAAATGTTCATGTCATGGGACCTTTAAAGCAACATGCATGCATACACACTCATTCATTCTTGTGTTGCTAAGCTGTTAGTTCTCCAACTGTTTGCTCACCATGCCAAGATAAATACATAAACTATTTAAGTGTGTAATAAATTATTAACATTTGTGATTGAACTCACATTAGTCCTCCAGATAAGAACAGCAGATGCTGTGTACTGAAATCAGGTGTTTGAAGACTCAGACCAGATCCATTGCACTTCAGTTTGGAGATCCAGTGGGACAACCACCAGTCAGACACATTTTTTGAGGCTGGAGACCAGAATTTGGAGAATCAAATGGAAAGATTTGCATTTTGTCAAAGAATAGATGTGGTTACTCTGCACTGTACCTGGTACATGCAGACTATTCCTTAACTCTGACCACTGCAATTTGGTTATACTTTACAGTCTGTATAACAGGATCTGCTAAATAAAAATTGTAATTGTAATATAAGTTGAGTTCTGTCTTAGTTTTCAGTTGTCACATTGCGTTGCTTGTCAGTATTGCTTCCTCCCTTACTTTTCCACTCCCAAAATGAAATTATGGTCATGCACTTAACGACCACCTTTCATAAACACAGCTTTAGCCAGCTACACCAATTCTATAGCTTAGGTGGGCAGCTTTTATACAAATTAACTAAATCAACTTGTTACACCAGCATCAAGATGGAAGACTAACATGACAAAAATTAAATGTATGTGGAGACAAGGAACATTTTGGGAAATATTTTGTAATAAACAATAAGTGGGTACTGTACCTTGCATGAAAAGAAGGGACAAAAAGATGGAGAACACCAGAACTCCACCCACGGACCTCCAGTAGGTGTGGTAAACCTTCCAGGCCAGCCCACCCACCTGCTTCTGCTCATCCTCTGACAAGGAAGACTCCTCCTCCACACATAGGTCAGTGGATGGACACTGTTCCTCCTCTCGCTCAACACCATCTGATTGGGTTTAAAATCAGTAATGTCATAGGTCTTGTTACACTCAATAAGAAGAATAAAAAACGATCCAGCTACTGTGTACTTTTTTCCTTTGCATTGCAGTCATTCTTTCGTTTCTTTGTCACTGCCTCCATCAAAGGAAGGATCTCTGCTGGTATGTCTGTTCAAAACCGAAAGGAAAGACATATTTAGAAAAATATATTTTAATTCTAAAGTCTCTTCACTCTAACACTAGAAGCGCAGAGATGGTTTCCCTACTTATTGAGCTGTTAGGGGTCTGTGGTCGAAATGTTTGGTTAAATATGTTTTAATAGTGGTAAAACTTTACAGCTCCTTTGTTCATTAATAATGTACAGCCAGTGACTAGTTTAAGTAAGGTAAGTATAAGGTAAGTATAAGTAAGGTTTTGAGGTGCTGAAAGCTTTGTGGGATGGTTTACCCTGGAGGATGGGTAGAGCATCTTTATGGCCTTCTATCTATACAATGGGGATGTTGCTTTTACAGGAAGGGGAGATAATAAAGTCGAGTTCAAAGGATTGTAAGGTATTGCTGATGACTTGGGGGTTTGTTTGAAGTAGATTGGTTTAATAACTTTTGAGCTAGTTGACCCTTCCAAAAGGGACAGTTAACCATTTGGGGTAGATGCCTCCTTTAGCTTTATCACCTCCTGACCTGGAGAGAAATGTGACATCAAAGAAGCCTGGGACCCCTAGGGGGTATTCCAGCTAGCGGGTTTAGTGAAAACTTTGAGTTTGTTAACCCTGAAAAGAGGCATACTCCGGGTTTTCCGTTCCAGAAAGAGAGGTAACAGAAACTTTTGGTCAGTGTCCATGGTAACTTACTCTGTGAACCTAACCTGCTCGCTAGCAGGTTTTCCATGACAAACTCTGCGTTTCTACCTATCCCCTTTCTGAGCCTGATAGCATTGGCAGACATGGGATATCCTTTCCTGGTTCTGCCGACCAATCTCGAACAAAATTTTATTTTCTTAGTTATACGCCGGGAGAGGATTTTAAGACTCGATGTGCTTTAATTCCCTGATGAATACCTAAGTAGGGTTGGGTACCGAAACCCGGTTCCACTATGGAACCGGTTCCTACGCAACCAGTAGGAATCGGACTGGATTAGAACGCAAATTTCGGTTCCTCATTCCGGTTCCACTTAATGTGTCGACTGAAATACTTCCCCTCTGTCGCTTCGAAACGGACGTAAAAGTATAAAACTTTCTCTGTAGTCTACCGTTAGCTAGCTACCGTAAATGTAGGCTACTTTAAAAATGCCATATTTTCCCTCTGGGCTCACCAAAACAGACGTAAAAGCATATTAACCATTCACTGCACGTGATCGCTAGTAAACATATTACACTTGCTCTGCTAGTCTATTGTTAGCTAGCTAGCTTTTAGTGCATTTAAAATGTCTAAAGCGAAGCGGTTGAAAGTGTGGCTCTATTTCACAGCCGAGGATTCCGACGTCGCAAAATGCAACAAATGTTTCAAAACGGTTACGTGCAAAGCACATCGAATTTATTGAAACATGCAGCGACACACGGGATACTTCTTAAAGCAGAGAGTTGCACCATGTTCGACAGCTTGCGGACATCAGTCCCTGGTCCCGGGACAGCCTCCCCAATTTGTCTACCCTTTCAAACTCATACCAGTGTGTACAGGCCTCTTTGACACGTCTGAGAGTTTTCTCCTGTGCAGGACATGCCATAAGTCAGGAGAGGTGTCGTATCTTGCCAGAAAAGGAAAATATGGTCATTTTTCTGCAAAAGAACTGCTAAATTTCTGCCGCCACGGTATCAGAAATAGGGCTGTATAAAAGGCCGTCTATCCACAGTGATTGTAAAGGCCGAATTATACTATTCCGACGAACGGATTCGTTGAATTCATAGTACTCCGAAGGCTGAAAACAATTGACCGCCAGAAAAGTAGGTGGAGCAACGCTGCCACATGACGTCTTTGGGTGTGGAACCAATTGCGAACCGATCACAGCCAAGGGGTATCCGAAAATGATGGATTAGCAGACGGTTAGTCAGGAAAATCATGAGGTGCACGTAGAGCTCTCCGAGGGGCTCGGAGAGGGCGTTCCACATCGGAGAGGGCCTTCCGTGTCCGTCTCCGTGAAAACGTAGTAGTATATTTTGGCCTTTAGAGTGCATGTCGGAGAATAGCACTCGGTGTGAAGCGCGCGCTTGAGATTGCATGTGTGCGTCCTTGAGAACTGTAAGTTGTATAACTTATGTTGTCAGTTCATTTAAGCCTGTTATTGTATTAGTCTATAGTTCTTGCAAATTTTTATTGAGTTAAATGGTGATTTTCGTTGTTTTTATTCTTCACCTGCTAGCTAAATTGCACGTGTCTGTTGATTCGATAGCGATTGCTGCCCTTGCTCACGTTTGTATTTTAGGTGCATTATTATATATGCTTAAGTAGTTACAATGCATTAAGATGATGTAATTAATAGTGGGTTTATTGTTATTATTTGCTACAGAATGCTTAGCCTATCAAGATCAAATGAAGCAGACAGTGTACACACATGCTTTCGAGGGGCCTACCTTAATCGATAGGCTAGGCTACTGACCATTTACAATAAGTTGTTACGTCGATTATTAATTGGCAGCATTTATGCCATTTAGAACATACTTTATGAGTGGAAGGTGTCTTTAAGTAGCCTAACCGTATTGCTTGAGGGGAAATAGGACAAAAATATGTTCAATATTACATAAGCTATTAGACTATTACGTTAACCTGCTCCAACTGTTCTAACCCTAACCCTGGGTTTTAAGTCTACGTGATTTCCCCAGCGCCCCATTATTCCAAAATGCCTTTTATTTTTGTTAGTATTCCTATTATTATTATTTTTCCTCTTCTCCGCTAAATGGCTCAATAGCTCAAAAAGTCCTTGATCTGATTTTTTCAAATTTGGCCCAATGATACACCAGGTCACTCACTACACCCAGACCGCTAATGGCCCATGTACGCCCATAGGTGGCGCTATAAGACTTGCCCAAAGTCTACGTGATTTCCCCAGCGCCCCATTATTCCAAAATGCCTGAAAATTGGTATATATGCCTTATTTCTCATGGGGAACAAAAAAGCCTCAAGAACCCATAAGGTCCGCCATGATAGATTTTGCTGTACTGTCCAAATTTGGTACAACCTTCAAAACCCTTCTCCTCATGAACCATAGATTCAATCGACTTGAAAATTGTTACAGATTTGTAGAATACATGTCTTTCTATGGGTGAAATTGAATAAGGAATGCAATACAAAATGGCTGAAAAAAGCCAATATTTCTGTGTTAATAAATCGAATATAATTTTGACTGATGGTTTTTCTAACCTTTGTGCCTTCAAGATGACATCATTCTGAAGTACCATACGCAATTTCACCTTTATATGTCAATATATGATTGAATTCAATTGAATTGCTCCACAGCGCGCGTGCTCCAAATTCTCAGACTCATCCTGCCCCTTGACACTAGGGTGACCACCTGTCGCGCTTTGCGTTGTGTCGCACAGCATTTTCACCCCTTGTCCCATGTCCCATATTGAAAATGCTGTGCGATACAGCGCAAAGCGGGACAGGTGGTCACCCTACTTGACACACATGCAAGCTTGGCAAGACGCACACATCCTCTCCGGAAATTGTGTGCTGACCAAGCCCCCACCCTCTGTTTTTAGCTCCTGTTTCATTTCGCTTCCAATCGCAGCACACCGTTACATTTTTTGGCGGCCATTGTTGTTTTCAACTGGAATAGCCTGATACTGTTGGAGGCAGCCACGTTCGGTAAGTCATATCACCTATTTTTACACATTTTAAGCTAGAATCAATGATTGGGTTCGTGAAAGTACACTACTATTGAATTATGGTGAAGGTTTTAGCACTTTTAGACCTTTAGATCGTGAGTCTGAAGTGACAGAAAAACTACTGTAGCTCTAGCTTTTTTCCTCTGTGTTTTTAATTAGCGAGTCATTTTGCATCTCGGCGAATTGTTCATCAAAAAGGTCGAGGAGGGCAGCCTTAAGGAGAAAAAGCAATTCCCCACAGACCTGTCGGCTCAGAATTTTGATTTGGGGCGTGAAAGTCTTTGTAATAAGCCTATGTGCCAGGGAGACCGCATAAGCTTAAGCGGCAGCCATGTTTTGGTTGCGTTATGTTCATAAGTTCACCATTTTAAAGTTAGGTCTACACGAAAAAGGTCGAGGAGGGCAGCCTTTAGGAGATGTGGGAATTGTGCTTTTAGCCAGATGCTCCGATTATTTTTGTGATTTGTGGACTTGCAATTGGAGTGATACTGCGTCCCGGGGGTACATTGTTTTGACGTTAGCCTCAGAGTCAGACTCGGCTCGCCCACTGGCAGTGTGTAAACAATTTTGTATTTCACTCAATTCTATTCCAAAAACGTCAAGGAGGACTACTTATTGTAGACAAGGGCCTGCTAAAGATAGCCAGTAAATCTGATTTTTCAAGGCGAGCCTGCTTCATTCGTCATATGCCCTGAGAAAGCGACCTACGTTAACCAGGCTAGTTTTGCCAATTTCAGTAAGTCAGGCTATTTAAAGGTCTCTGACAGTCAGAATCACTGTTTACAGGCAAAGGTCGAGCTGGTCTTTTGTCAGATGTGTATATATTGACCAGTTTAGAGCTAAATACTCTTGCCAGAGCCTGGAATCGAACCTGTGTTTTGAGTGACTTTGCATGGGTCTCCATCAGGTCAACACATTTGGATTCAAGTTCAAGTAATGCCACTGCATTTCACAGTCAAAACTGTAGTTTATGTCAAGTGTAGATGGAAAAAGCTGCGTTTTTCACAACTGAACTGACATGGATCCGTTCTTCACTTTTACAGGTCTGGAGGGTTATGCAGAGGCCTGCTCAACAGAGTGCAATAGAGGATGCTGAGAGCAACAACAGAGAATGCTGAGAGCAACAACAGAGAATGCTGAGAGCATCACAGACCCCTTGCTGGACTATCCCTCTCTAGCTGGACAGCTTCATTCAGCTGGCCTGCCCTGCCTGCCTGCCTTCAGGCCCTACTTGCCCCTGCCTGCCAGCCCTCCAGAGACAGACAGTCACCCCACAGACACAGTAGCTCTGCAGAATGCTTTTTTGAGGACATTGATGAAAAAGGACAATCCAGCATTTTTTACCTTGAAGAAAGTCTAAATGTTTAATCCTTTCCATGTGCCAGTATGCCAAGCTGCTGACTTTGAGTGTCTTAAGTGATGAAACCAGTTCAAGTGATAGACTTTTGACCTGAATCCAATGATTATTCATCTGAATAAAAACCACTCAAGAGAAGTACTGCTTCTTTATTAATAGTATTTATGTATATATAATTGCGCAGCTATTGTTCCTGCAATTTACATGATTCACCTGAGACCATGTACCATCCTGTAACTGGTGTTTCAACAAATCTATTTAAAGATTGTTGGAGGTCAATATTGGCCAAACAACCAAAACTAATTCCCCTATGGTTTGAAGGAAGATGGGAAACTGAACACTGTATTAAAATTAACCAAATAATGTCAATACCAATGGAATTACAGTTATTTGACTATGGGTTAAATCAGAGCAAGAATGGTCAAAGTAAGGTTAAATAAAATAATCATATTGCAAATTAATGAAATCAATTAAGGTTAACTGTCAAGTGTAATTATTTTTTTAAATTATTTTATTTTGAAATTCTACGTTGAATTCCCATTCAACTTTCGGAATGACAAGACAGGCAGTGGATGATATCAAACTGGTTGAGAATGTCTATTGTGGTTTTATGTAGGCTATTACTGTAACATTGCAACTCCAGTTCCAAGTGTGGATGGCGGGTTAAGAAAGAGCAGTAGTGCATATCAGGGCTCTACACTGCACATTTGGCCGTCTTAAGATGACAGAAATTGCCTTCTTAACATGGCCATTTTAAATGTCTTAAGACATTTGTCACTGTTGTAATCATGGACAAAGACGGACACATTTGTTGTCATTACGCAAACGCTAAATTACAGGTTTTGGCACATGTAGCTTTCCATAGAGGAACAGCACATAACCTACCACTAAAACCTACCATTGACCCATGCCTACTTTACAATTTATTTTTGGCATTAATTTGAACTTTATGTAACATAAACTACATTGGACTCATTTTGTTATTCTGTTTAGTTAGACATTAATTTGTAAGTTTGTTACATGTCTGGTTTGTTTACTATGCAATTCAGTGGGGGAGTGAGCCTCATCATGGCTCAAACCAAGCCAACTTCCCAATGGTTGGCAAGCAAGCTAGCTATGACTAAAGCACCAGCTACAGTTTACACTTACCTACAGTTTGGCATTTCACGTTAACTATTATATCAGAGGGGAGTCAGGTGGCTGAGCGGTGAGGGAATCGGGCTAGTAATCCGAAGGTTGCCAGTTCGATTCCCGGTCATGCCAACTGACGTTGTGTCCTTGGGCAAGGCACTTCACCCTACTTACCTCGGGGGAATGTCCCTGTACTTACTGTAAGTCGCTCTGGATAAGAGCGTCTGCTAAATGACTAAATGTCTAAATGTAAATATCTGTTTCATAAGTAGTGAATTATATTTACAAAAACTAATTTTGCAATGTTGTGAATTATAATACAAAAATTACAGTTACTGCGAGGGTGTGTAGACTGTGAGCGCCGAAAATGACAACCCAAAGTTATTTTAACAGATTCAGGGCTTTTGAGAAAACAGTTGGGGCTCAAGTACCAGAAGCCGCCCATGGCCTGTACCGATACTTTTTTCCAGCGTTGTTCACCTTTCTATCTCTGACTGGACTGCATCATCACAGAAAACTCTACTGTGTTGGCGCATGCAGCTTGTGAAATGTGGGACTTGTAGTTTTTAAACGGGGGGTAACTAGATTACGGTAGTTTGTTATCTTTAATCAAACATTCTGAAATATTTTTTCCGGTTTGCACATATCTATTTTTAGGGGCAAATGCGAGTTAAATACTTGCACTGTAGAGCCCTGAACGTTGCATTTTACAAATCTAGTAGGCGGCCTATCTACTGCAACTGGCCCGACAGATCATTTAGAATAGCCTAGCTTACATTTTGTTCCCTTTACATCTACGGACAAAATATAATAAATAGGCTAATCTTGAGCATTACGGACAGGATTTCTTCTTTGTCTGGTAAAGGCCAATTTATACTTCTGCGTTTTTACGGAGACGGAGACATGGAACGCCCTCTCCGTCAAGGAATGCCCTCTCAGTGCCCTCTCCGAGCCTCTCGGAGAGCTCTACGTGCACCTCCTGATTTTCCTGACTATCCGTCTGTCCGTCATTTTACGGATTTGGCTGTGATTGGTCCGTATTAAGAACCGCTTGCGTCAGGGGCGGGGGCAGGGTTGCCGTGACCAACAAGACGGAACAGAATCCTTTGACCGCCATTGCTGTAAGTTTAAAATTCATATTTCAGCTAAACAGTACATGTAAATCAGCACCTGAATTAAAATGTGACGAGAAATGGGCAGTGTAGTTGCTGAAAATGTGCTTATTTTATTGATGAAACGGCTCATTTGTAAATTTGCTCCGACTTTTCGATAACCTAGCTAGCATCGCAGTGCAGCGCCAACTACTCTTCTGGCAGTGAAGTGTTTTCAGCACCCACAGCCTTCGGAGTACTATAAATTCAACCAATCCGTCCGACTCCGTCCGTCCGTAACGGAGTCGGAGAAGTATAATTCGGCCTTTAGCCGTGAATGCATCTTTCCCATTGTTTGAAAGGTGCGATTTCCCATCCCCCCTTCTAATGATCAATCGCGTAGTGAATCAATGGATTTGGTCTCAAGAGTTCCTTTCAACGTTGTCTACTCAAATACAGTTATCCAACATTCCAAGCATTCCATTCTGATACTTACAGCTCAAGAATAAATTTAATTTAGCTTCTTGTCACATTCACACACTTTGTAATAGAATAGACTATTGGCATTCATTGCAGAAAGAAGTTGGAAAATGCTCATTTATTCATTTAGACATCTCAATATTTCAGAAATGCTATTGTAAGCTATTTTATTGAGTGTCTTATTATTATGTTAGGCTGTGTATAGAAAAGGTATAGACCTTTGATTGTGAAGGAGGAAGTCCTGTGCAAAGTGTGGCCGGCCGCATCGAGGAGTCATGAAGCCCTATGTCTGTCTGTAATTATTATAAATTATAAGTCTCCAAGAATGATCTGTTACACTATTGTGAATCCAATGATCAAAACCCCCGCCCATGCCGTCATCTACTGTTATTAGGCTTAATGGAGTCATTAAGTTTCCATGATGGTATCAATTTGAATCTAGCTTTATTCGGACAATGCTATTTTTTGGGGCAACTGCTATTATCCTAATATATATGGCAGTGAATAAAGCGAATCATTGGCCGAAAGCATGTCGTATCCCCACGATACGTGGCGCTGTTTTCATTACAACTTGTGGTGAACCAGCCATTTCCGCTTGACATCTTCACCACTACTAACAACAACATTTCGAGAAAAATGGCGAATGGAGAGCAAGGTGAAGCTACGTGGTTGAGCATGAATTGCGTATGCTCTTTGGTCGAGAAATGCGTGTTGCCTATTGGGTTGTCCATCGCGTTGTTTGTTTGTTTTTGCCGGGCCGGCTCCCGGCAACGACAACTTATCGTCTGTTTCGACTTCCATGTCACGACCTGGGAGGGAGGGCGGCGGGATCTCAAGTCCAGTTCATAGCCCAATTCACCGTTTACAAGCATGCGATGTCCGAATAATCAACCGACTCGGACCGAGTTATAAAAGAAAAATAATTTCCAGACTAAGAAAATTCACGTGAATCCAACTCGGAACAACAACACAGAAAGTCGAAGATGGGTTAGGAGGCTATTATTTGTTTTGTACATTTGTTGTGTTTTGTATTTACTTATATTTATATATTTAAGTATACTTTTAATATATTATTTAATTTTAAGAAAAGAAAATCTATCAAAAACCTGTTCTTTAATGTCATCCAGCGTTATTTTGTTTCTCTTTTTTATTTTAAGTGTATCGGTTCAGGCACCGTTTAAGCACCGGTAACATTTTCTAAGTATCGATTTGGAAAAAACTAACGACACCCAACCCAACAAATGACCCCTGCTCGGCGCTTCCAGTGTTACGTGAAAATATATGAAAAAAAAATATGTCTGTAGACATTAATAGATATTACCAATTTTTATAATGGTCCCTTTGTCCATAAGAATCACCATATCAGCTTTGTCCACAAACTCAATGCGGTGAGTGCAGAGGATTCTGGTCTTCCTTCGGAGTATTCCCAAAACACATTTCTCCATCAGGTGGTGGGCCACGTTGGTATCAACAGCTGCCAATGGATCGTCAAGGAGGTAAATGTCCTTCTCCTAGTGTGTTTAGAACAGACAATGAGAAAATATATAACGTTTGGAATAACAAGCATGCTATGCAGTTTGTTGTTCTTTTATCTTGTTACATTTGATTAAATTATTTAAGACTTTTGGTGAGTACCTACCATGTAAACTGCCCTGGCCAATGCTAAACGAGCCTTCTGTCCTCCACTTAAAGTCACTCCATTCTCTCCTACTTCTGTTCTGTCACCATTCGGCAAAATCTGAAAATATATGCATTTATTTAGATAGGAACAAGCTATATCCATATTGCAACATTGTTGCACTTTACTGCATTGGCAATACAAACTTTGTTTATAGTTAATGCATCACTCATTTAAAAATGTCCCTGGAAGTATGTTTCTTAGAGAAACTTCAGGCGTATTCTCAAAAAAACAGGTATGGTATAGTTCAGTGGTTAAAGCATTCAAGGTAGAGACAGAGGATCAAGAGGTCTCAGGTTAAAATCCCACTCTGTATAGTGATAAAAAGCTTCTAACAACTTAATACATTACAGACTTAATTTTCTCGGTATGTTGGAACACATCATATTAAAACTAGTGCTGTCAGTGTAAAGACACAATGTAAGACACAGTGTAAAAACACAGTGTGTTATTAACGGCGTTAACGCAAACCCATTTTAACAGCGTAAATTTTTAGATTAACGTTCTTTTTGGCCTAGCAAACTTTGTAGTTTTTTTCACATGCTGTTGCAACAACTACTGACATTGGAAAAACTACAACACCACACCGGATCTACCGTATTTTAAGGAAAATAAGCCGCGGCTTGTACTCCGATTTTACAGTTTTCTTGTGCTTGTGTGGCTTATATTTCGAAGCGGCTTATAGTCCGGTTTTAGAACAAAAAAGTGGCTTTGTCTCAAGATCTCTACAGACCGTTCAGCTAATTTAATGCTCAACACTTGAACGGGGGCTTATTACTTGAAAGAGGAATTATTGGTTGTGCTTGCCTTTGGCAAGGGCACAACCTTTGTTCTCTCACATATATATTTATTGTGGGAATGCTGTTAAGAATTCTCACTATTGTTTCCCTGTTTCTCTATTGTGAGAATGCTGTTAAGTATTCTCACTATTGTTTTCCTGTTTCTCTTTATTATTGTGAGAATTGTTTTCCTGTTTCTCTTTATTGTTGGAATTCTGCTTCAGCATTCCAAGTATTGTTCTTTGAATCTTTATTGTTGGAATGAAAGCAAGACAAAGTCCAACTCTCACCCCATAGAGACCAATGCAAATCTGGTGACAAAATCGTCAGAGAAAGCAAAAAGAACAAGATTTTGAAACTGCCGGTAGAGTCGTATTTCTGACCGCACAGAAATATAAAGGACATCTCTGGTTTCGGCAGAGTCTTGGGTCTCGGAAAATATCCTTATTTTTTGGATTGAACGTATAGTTTTGCGTCTAGGTTAACTTGTTTGAGGTGTGGATTCTAGCTACATTTCTGTTATTCTCTACCCTCAGCGCGTTAGCAATCATAGCTGCACCATCACCGTGGCAACGACAGACACGCACCACTCAGTCTCTCACACAGGTGATTTGTATTAGCTGATTAGTGGAGTCACAAGACAGAGCTATTCAGTCAACTCGTCTCATTAAAAGACTAAGAGCACTATAATTTAAGCTACTAAAACGAATATACTACGTCTACTACTTCTACAGTTTAACAGTTCAGTTTTCAGCTTCTCCCGCATTGTAGGTTATTTACATTTACATTTTACATTTAGTCATTTAGCAGACGCTCTTATCCAGAGCGACTTACAGTAAGTACAGGGACATTCCCCCGAGGCAAGTAGGGTGAAGTGCCTTGCCCAAGGACACAACATCAGTTGGCATGACCGGGAATCGAACTGGCAACCTTCGGATTACTAACCCGACTCCCTCACCGCTCAGCCAACTGACTCTATTTAAGCTCTTAGCTTTGTTAGATGATGCAGTTCAGCTTCCACACTGCCTCTTCAAATTCTACTATTTCTTTGATTTCTTCACAACGTTCAAACTTATTCTCCCGCATTGTATTTAAGCACTTAGATTTGTTAGATGATGCAGTTTAGCTTCCACACTGCCTCTTTTGTGTGACTCACACATTTTTGAAGTTAATTTCAGCTTTCAGCTTGCGGGTATTTTCTAATTCTGTAGCCTATTTTCAGCAATTTAAAAACAAATAATTCATCTTTCAGCATTCCAACGCATTTTCTGCAGGAAATGCACTTTCTAGATATGAATGAGCACACTGCTGGCTGACTCTTTTTCTGATATTCAACTGAATTGTCAAACAAATTCCTCTACCTTTCATATAGTTTAATTTACAGAAACAAGTTATACCTTAAAATGTAGGAACAATTGTCCTCTTTCAGCCAATGTAACTACTAAAGAGCTCACATTCACAGATTTTCAGCTATGAGCCTTGAAGCGAGAGCAGCCTTTCAAATTCTCTCACTAACTTCAATGGAGAGGTGGGTAAAATTCGTCAGAGAAAGCAGAAGGAAGAAGATTTTGAAACTACCGGCAATTCAATCAATTTCCCGGCACATTTGCAATGTAATGCAATGCAGATGTGCACACCGCCCCCTACCGAACAAGATGGGTAGCTCGGTCAGCAGGGAGCTGAAGAAGAGCGGCTACTGACCTCACTCTGCTGCGCCGCTCAGAATGCTTTTTCGTTTATTTTGCATTTCTGCAAATGCATTTCAATTTGAATTGTGGTCACGATTTTGCAGCCACGTTCTTAAAATGAAAATGCATTTCTGGAAATGCATTTGAATTTGAATTGTGGTCACGATTTTGCAGCCACGTTCTTGAAAATGAAAATGCATTTCTGGAAATGCATTTTAATTTGAATTGTGGTCACGATTTTGCAGCCACGTTCTTAGAATGAAAATGCATTTCTGGAAATGCATTTTAATTTTCAAATTTTACATTTCAAATTGAATTTTGGAATCTATTTGCTGGGGCATATTTTGAAAATTAAAACTCAAATGTCTATTTCTTTTTCATTTTAATTAAGTGAAAGATTGAGCACTCTTGAAGAAGAAAATTAAAATGCAAATAGGATGATTGATTACTAATTTCATTTATGAGTCAAATAATGCAGCCACATTCTTAAAATGAAAAAGCATTTCTGCAAATGCATTTGAATTTTGGTAACGATTTGCTTCCATAAGATCACAGCGATTTCCGCTGTTGGTTACAAGCGGAACCCAGCTCCAGGTACAAGGCTCGCTGCAAACTTTGCCAAAAAAATATTCAAAAATTACTAATGTGATTATTTTATCTGTAAATTAAATGTATGCTTTTTCAATGACTGAATTCATTGAGAAAAAAAAACAAACAATCTTTATGGTCTTAAAAAGTCTTAAAAAGGTCTTAAATTTGACTTGCTGAAACCTGCAAGAACCCTGATAGGTGAAACTATCTGACTACTAGTCGTAGGCATAGATTATTTTTTTTAATCTAGATTAATCTCACTGTAATCTTGGCGTTAATCTAGATTAATATGGCTCATTTGAATTCCGCCGAAGGCATTCAGAATATGTGTGCTACCCAAATAATGACTAAAAGTAAGTATTTGAGAACGGGTTTCTCAAGCCAGGTGGCGCATTAGACCAGGAGCTCACCTCCTTTTTCCAAAATGCATCACAAACTGCTTGAGAAAGCTGTTCTACTATGATATTTAGTGATGAAAATAAATTATGTTCAATAAGATGTACTTGTGTTTATTAGATTAGTTAGCTTGGCTGAGAGCTGTGCTGACAGGCTTGCCTCGGTTGCACTCAAACATCGTAGTTTGATGACGACTCTTCCCCTGCGCTACATCAGTGCTTGGCCCGGCATCTTCAGTTTTAGCGAAGGGATGCTTTGCGTCGTAGTATTTGAGACTGGAAGAACTCCTACAGTAAACTAATTCCGCATAGCACAAGGTGCAAACAACCTTAGTCTTGTCGAGGTTTCCATTGGGATGCTTCTTAAAAATACATTTTCCCTGAAGCAAACCAGACGGCTTCATAGCTGCATCCATGTTAGCACGTCACGTTTGATGTGATAATTTCATACACAAGGCATACACACAGGTTCGAAGACTCGTTCTCGCCCCCTATAGTGCAATTCGGCTAGGTATACATCTGCGCTAAAATATCAAGGTGAAAGTCATCATAGCTTGCTTATAGACCCAGCTCCCAACCCAACTTTGAGAATAGATTAACAGCGATATTTTTTTTATCGCGCGATAAGAGTCTCACGTTAAAGCAGCGCGTTAACGCCGATAACGGCCCACTACTACTGACTACTAACCTGAACTTCATTGCCACAGCCTAAACTTTGTCAATCTGTTCATGAAAATAATTAATTTCAGCTTAAACCGTACAACGGAACGTTAAATCGAATTCAACCAACGCAATCGCTACCAAGACGAACACAGCAGTAGTTTAGTACTGTACTGTAGTAGTACAATTTACCGGGGCAGCTTCTCCACACAGGGCTATATCGCATTTTGCGTTGTTACTGACAATGATCGCTACCAGTGAGCTTTTTATGAATGAGCGATTTTCCACTAAATAAATGTCAAGCTTATTTACGTTTTTGGGGGCATATTTTCAGTTAGCAGATGGTTGAATCGCGATTCCATCTTCTACTGCCGGTAACGTCGTAGAATAATCTTCAAAGGGGGTTCTTTATTAATGAATGAATGCAATATGAGTAGGCTAAATGCCTGAAAATATCACGAGAAGGAAAAAACTTAAAAGGACGTTTAAATTATAGAGATTGGGTCAATTTTTACACCGGTCTGCCAAATTAATTCGTTTTGATTCAGCTATGAGGCTGCCTCTTGCAGGGGAAATGAGAAGACATCTATTGCAAGCAAGACCACATCACCCCCATCCTTAGGTCACTCCACTGGCTTCCTCTCTCATTCAGGATTGAGTACAAGGTTTCCCTCCTCGCCCATCAGTGTCTCCACGGAAATTCCCCCCCCTACCTCAAAGAACTTCTCACCACACAAACCTCCACACGGACCCTCCGATCTGCTGAAAAACATCTCCTGAAACCACCAAAGACTAAGCTGCGTACCATGGGAGCTCAGGCTTTCTGCTACGCCGCTCCCAGTCTGTGGAATGCTCTCCCTGATCACCCGAGGACACCACAGACTGTGGATGCTTTTAAACGTGTCCTAAAAACCCACCTTTTTAACAGATTCTTTTGTTGATCGACCATTTCTTTTTCTTTTTTTTTCTGTTTTATTTTGTCTCTTTGCGACATTGTTTTTATTACATTTTATTCGCCCTTTCTTGTTTTTAACCTGTAGCACTTTGAGATTTTAGTTAATATAAAGTGCATTATAAATACTATTATTATTATTATTTCATTCTACACTTCACTTGTATTTTGAGTTGTAAATGAGCAGCAAAAAAAGATGCTTTTAAATCTATGTAATCTTTATAAATAATAAGTATGCATGTTTATATAAAATATACAGAAATATCAGTTGTAAAAATGTAATTAAAAAACGGACCCCTGTGCAACCGACGCAAGCAAGCACACCCTACAATTTCTGGAGAAATTGTACCCTCTCTAGTTTACTGTGTCGTCTCAGTTACAAAACATAACATTTCATAATAATTTCAGTTAATCAAACAGCTGCAAGACCCAGTGAAATGTTATAGGCTAGCTAACAAAATAACGCTAGCATCGCTAACAACATTACGAATTCAACTTTGGTAGTGTAACCGAGCTCTTTGTAAGTTTGTTTTAGATATAATTGTATATGATCGTGTGGACAATAAGACACGGACGCGGTCTCTTTTCATAACTTGTATTTTACCACTGTTCTTCTTGACATCCCCATTCGAACAGCCCTCACTGATTTCACGTAATGCTTTCAGCATCAAGCCTACGGCAACTCCCGAGGGACAAAACATCCTTGTCCGTTGTCACATAGAAAGGTCTGCTACAGTATCCTCAGGATTTGCAAGCTAGCTAAACTTAATATACTTAATAATTTTGTAGACATAACAATGGATTCTGCCACTAAATTATTGACTTGGCTTTATTTATGGACATACTATCCACAACCGAAGTGTGTTACACAATGCTGTAAGATCGTCTATACTCGTGCATCGCTCTTGGAACCCAGAACGCCCCGCGGCAAGCTGAAAAGCTACTAAGTTAAGGGAATTAGCTTAGTTAAATAAGCATTGTTTGTAGTTCTATTGTTGTGTTCGTTCTGTTTTGATATGTGTAATGCTATGGTCTATAGTTTAGATAATTTGAGTGTTCACCCTGATTGGGAATGTTGTCTAGTTAGATCGGTATCCAAGCTGTCCGCTGCGACAGTGTGTCTGGGCAAGTAATCAATCGTGAGCATTGGTCCGCTCAACGTTAGCCGGCGCAATGGTAACGTTGTTTGCTTTGAAAGTGCGGCTTATATTCCTGTGCGGTTTATATTCCGATTTACAAACACAAAGTCAGGTGGCTGAGCGGTGAGGGAATCGGGCTAGTAATCCGAAGGTTGCCAGTTCGATTCCCGGTCATGCCAACTGACGTTGTGTCCTTGGGCAAGGCACTTCACCCTACTTGCCTCGGGGGAATGTCCCTGTACTTACTGTAAGTCGCTCTGGATAAGAGCGTCTGCTAAATGACTAAATGTAAATGTAAAGTGCTCATTCTGAAGGGGTGCGGCTTATACACGATGCGGCTTATTATCCGTAAAATACGGTAGCTAGACCGGAAACAAAACAACAGGCACACCGCACACACTTGTTTGGGCTTGCGAGCCGGCTAACGAGTAGTAGGCTAACGTTACGTTTTGAGTGGATGGCGAGCACGAGACGCCGAAATGGATGCCAATAAGATTCTGAATGGAAAGTTTACTTTTAAAATGTTGCCAAATGGTTCCATTGACAAGACCTAAGTGATCTGTGTGTTTTGTCGTTCTGAACTGAGCTATCATCACAGCACGTCCAGTCTGAAATACCACTTGATGGCCAAGCACACAGCTGATGCGAATTCTCCGCCCCCTTGTCAAAGCCATGCGATTGCAATGTTGTTTTCAATTTAAAAAAAACATTTGCACTAAGCAATCCAATCCACTTTTCCATGTTAAGAGCATTAAAATGAGAAAAAATAATGTGACAAAAAGAAATCAAGGGACATTTAGAATAGATAAAAATGTGTGATTAATTGCGATTAATCACAAGTTACTAACTATGTACTAGTAACTATGACATTAATGCGATTAATCGCGATTAAATATTTTAATTGTTTGACAGTACTAATTAAAACACAAGGATGCACAGACAAAATTCAAGCTAGCCTCTGACATCTATTACATAGATATTTTACTGACGGTCTTTGAAAATGTATGCTGAGAGAACACAGACCTCTAGAGGTCTTCTGGAAGGTATTCTGGGTGCATCTTACGTGGAGGTCATCTGTGAGTGCGCAAGCTTCAATCACAGCCTGGTAGTAGATGCTGTTATAGCTCCTTCCAAATAGGATGTTGTCCCGCACTGTTGCATGTTGGATCCAGGGCTCCTGGGCGGCCAGACCAAACCCATCTTCTCTTCCTTGGACATACACAGCACCTCCACACCTTCAGAAGTTTATGAAGAATTACATTTACAAACACAGTGGGTTCACCACCTACACTTGACATGGCTTTTTTAACCAATATTTCATGACTGAAGTTTATCAAGCAAATATCTGATCAGATGTTACTGCAGAAGGCACTTGGACCTGGACGTTTGTATGGGTAGTGAGTATCGTTATTGGCACTCAGAAATAAAGCACAAGCATAAACGGCTCCCTTTCCCAGTCCCGTACCAGCTACCACAGCTGGAAATTGAGTTTAGGGATGGGTACCAAAACGCAGTATTAAACTGGCCCCGGTGCTAAATTATGAAAGACCGTAGTTTTGATAAGCTCTGATGCTATCGGTACTGGAGAAATTAAGAAAATATATTTCCTATTTATTATTGTTAAATAAATGTTCTCACCAACCATTTCAAATTTGCAATAATATTCAGACAGTCTGCATTTTCGTTATTCGCAATCCAGAAGCTGTTTGTCTCACGCAACAACGAGCGTGCATCTGTGCACACACAATTCGAAAGCTCCCGCTTAATATAGTGACAATGGCGGAGAGAATCAAATGCTCCAAAGTGTGGTTACACGTCACTAGGATAGATACAGACAACTCACAGCCAAAAGTACAACAAACAATTTGCATGCAAGGGCTGTATACTACTATACCAGTGTTCAGTTGTTTTACATTAATTTGAACGGTGATGTTTCTGATGGAGACAACTAGCCTATCAACTACACCTTGTCCATCAATTGTATATAGTGGGACAAGTTATCCCTTACTTCTCAACGTGAGAAATGGTTGAAATGCGTGAGTCTCACAGCAAATGGGTGAGACTTGAGAGCCCTGTTTGAAACATTGCTGTTTCTTTCACTATAGATAATGTAATACATTTGACATAAAAATCATAAAGCAATGTTAATTCTGTTCTCAATTTGTTTTGTTTTTATGAAATACCACAACACAAAGTACCAATAAGAATACTGGCTCATCTATCTCTCGTGGTGGCAACCCACGAGAGATAGATGAGCCGCCGGCCTTTTTAAGATTGCAAGTTTGGGAAAACTTCGGTTTCCCATTCAGTTACAGTAGTACAGGCGAGAGAGTGGTGGATAAGACGAGCACTGTGTGTCGGCGTTGTTCAGCAGTGGACAGTGAGGTGCAGTCTGGGTAGGCAAGGTAGGCACTGCCTACCCTGCCAAAATTCAAACGTAAAAATTTTTATTAAATCATTTTATTTAATAAACTTGTATTTCTATTTTTACTGTTTATTCTTGTGATTTATATATGCAATATGTGTGTTATTCCAATTGTTTAGACGTTACGATGACAAATGTAGCAGTTCCGCATAATCAAATACAAAAAAAATTGTAGAATAAGCAGTGCTTTTACTGTCCGTTCACTGCGGACGACAAGCGAAAAACTCACTTGCGCACTTCGATCCTGTATTCTTCAACATTCTTCAAAAGTAACTCTGCTGTGTCTTTGCACTTAAATATATTATGCCAGTAGTAATCACCTACGTTACGTATCAAACATGGACCAATTAAAATCGAGATATTACTGGACATTTGCACAGCTAACGTCATTACACCAGCTACATTGTAAGCGTAATCCCCACAAAATTCAAGTCAAAATAACAGCAGCAGTGTCTGCCGATAACACGGAGTTGAGGAATTTCTCCAAGCTCGATTTTATTTTTAAAATTAGGTAATTAGGTAATCTGGCTTTCATAACTCAAGTGCCTAGCCTCTTACTGACATCGCCGCACGTCACTGGTTGTGGGGTATGTGAGTGGAAATACATCTAACATGCTAATGCATATAACGCATCTGGCATGTGCTAAATGACAAAAAATATCCGACGCCATCACCCAGGTATGCCAATCCCTGGACCGAGACAAAAAATAAACTGTCCAACTTCTCCTCCCTACAGTGCTTAACCAGCTACACATACAAATAGGGCCCAAAATATTACTGATGCAATCGGAATTTACATGTCATCTTCAATGCGCCCGTATTCACTCGTAGAGGAACCCGGTTTGTTTTGCTTTTCCCTCCGTTGTACCGAACTTGTACCGAACCGTGATGTCTGAACCGCGGTATGAACCGAACCGTGACTTCAGTGTACCTAATAAGCAGTATCGGTAACAGTTAAAACTATGGTTGCAAAGGGGCGGAAAGTTTCCTGTAAATTTCCGGAAAGTTTCCACAGGAATTTTGGCTCGGGAATTTAGAAAAAAAATGTGGCAACGTTTTTTTGCTAAAGCATATAACAGGGAACTTTAATGTAGTTGAGAACAAGACTATGCACGCCTAGCTCAGCTGGACCCTGAATGCAGCTGGTTGGGAACATTGTCTGCCAGAAACATAAACCTAAACGTAAAACGTTCTGTTGTTTTTGAACGTCTTTGTCATCAGTGTTGTTTCTGAACTTTTCAGCCCTATGCCTGGCAAGTGTGAGAGTGCCGAATTGCGTAGAGGCCAAGAGCAGTATTGCAGACAGATAGAGATTTCAATTATAGCTCGCAACATATTGAAATACATTTTTGGACCTGTGAACTTAGTTAAACATGTTGAATTATGAACTATGAACTGAACTAGGTCATTAAAAAATTTGTGAACTATGAACTGAACTAGTTCATGTAGAAAGTGAACTTTCCCAACACTGTTTGTCATTACCTAGCATATTGATTACTTGGTATTAAAATGAACATGGCTTCAGTTTACCAAGTTTATTTGTATACAGTAGACTAACTTTTTACAGCAGTGAGAGTAGGATGTATGTATTTACACACAAAAGTTGTATTATAAATGTTTGCATGCATGTCTGCTTATGACAAGGTAAATACAGTTAAATTACCACAACATTTCCAGTTTATTCCTGTTAATTCCCGTATATTCCCGTTAATTCCCGTGGAAAGTTTCCAACTTTGTATATTCCCGGAATTTTGCAACCCTAGTTAAAACCTTAATGATACCTATCACTAGTTGAGATCCTGCTGCTGATGCCTACTTTTGCATAATTACATCAGTTTTCAACAAAAATCACTCTCTGTACACAATGTGATCAGTGAACAATGTTGAAAAATCTCACCAGAAGTCGTTATTGGCTCTCTAAAGTCTCTAAATTATGTGATGATGCTTTTTCAATGATGTAAGACTCGCACTGACTGGGGAATATCCGATCCGCTTACATAGCAAATGCACCGATTCATTTCCACATATGAATGAGGCCATGAAACCGATCTGAGAATATCGGAATCCATGTGCTTTTTTCCTGCTTACACTTGCATGGGTCATATCTGATCAGTGCCACATGGGAGGAAAACATTTGAATTGGGTCACTTGAACCATGTAGTGTAAATGCGGCAGTGAAATCACTTCATGTTTACATTTAATATATTTGTTTTGGTTTGGTTTGGTTTTTGCACTGTAATGACAGTAATAATACTTTGTTAACAATTAGGAATGTGCATGTGTTAAGCACCATTCAATTAAAATGTGACTGAACATAAATAAAACAGCACATTGTAGTTTATTTATTACAAAAGCATTTATTAGTAACCGAGTTAAAATGGGTAAAATGTGATTTTTTTGTTGTTGCATGTTGATTTAACCCTTGTGCTGCCTTCGGGTCACATGACCCAAAGGTTCATAACGAACCATCGTTGTGTTTACCCAATTTTACCAAATACAAAAACAAATAAAAATAATTTTCTTTTAACCTTCGCAATGTGGGGGTCTGAGACAGCCCAACGGTTAAAAGAAAATGCTTCACTTTGTTTTTGTATGCGGTAAAGTTGTCGCAATACGACGGTGGGTCACAATGACTGATGGGTCAGAATGACCCGAAGATAACACAAGGGTTAAGGTGTTCACCTCTACATTTTCGGCCTGAAGAGCAGAACTCTGGATATCTGTTTCAACATCCATTTGACATACATGTACTCTCTACTCTTGAAGCATGGCTATATTTACCCTCTGGTCTGCACCTCTCTTCACCAACCATCTCTGGAAGAGGGAATCCCTCACCAAATTTCTCCTCCCAAGGTTTTTTCCTCAATTACTTTTACTTTTTCTTGTCTTCCTTAAAGGTTTAGGTTGGCTGAGGGGCAGGGCAGTTCTATGGGAGTATGTAAAGCCCTCTGTGACACCTGTAACCCAGGGTAACAAATTTTAAACGGGTGTTAGTATAAACTGACTGTGGAGTTAACCTATCAGATTGAGGTGGTTTGGGCCAATTAAATGACACATAGATATTGAGGGTCACCCTTAGAAAAGAGCGGGGGAAAACCCTAGAAACAAAAGATTTCCTACAAAGAGCTTGACGTTTACGATTTCGTAAAAGAAAAAAGAGAAAACGATTATAAAGATAATCAAAGTGCTCAAACTAAGTAATAATAAATATTATTATTGGAGATTGATCTTTTAGCCTGAATCCATTGGTATTTGGAAACGGCAGTTGCACACTTTTGACCGTCTTGGTAAGCTTCACTTAAGATTTAGTTGTGAAATGTAGTTGGTCAGTTCAGAATTTTATATTGGGTCAAACTTCTAAAGAGCCTGCTCAAAGTAGGCACTAGCTTTTATTTTTTCTCATATTTCATGGAGACATAGCTTTGGCGCATAGCTCATTGCCGATACAATGTTGGTTAGCATAGGCATTGTGTTACAGGTTTTCACTCTGGCTAAAATGGTTAAAGGTTAATGTGATTTAAAGATCCTGTAAAGTGGACCTGGAAACGAGTTTAAGTTCGCCACATCACAGAATAATGTCTTATTAACTACCCATCCAAATTCGAATAAAAAAATAACACCGACAATGTTTGTTAATGTATGTTAAATTAGGCTTTGAAATCGTGAAAAAATCAGCAGTCTTCTCTCCTTGAGACTGGGGGGGGCGTGTCGCCTGAAGGAGCTGAAGCTACGCCCCTCGCTGCCTAGTGCCTACCTCCGACCCAGATAATGGACGCTATGTCAAGCCGAACAAAACCGTATAGAATTAGTATTTATTTGTTCAATGAGTGAAACATACAGATGCATATAAATGAAATGTTCCCCTGAGCTGTAACAGTAAAAATGGACACCAGAGACAGCAGACAGTGAGCTCTCCAACTAGGCTACTTCTAACACATTAGCTACCATTTCACCAAAATACCATCATTCTACACCGAGTAGCCTAATATCAATTTTTGCACTAACTCATAGCAGAGATACCTCTGGAAAAGTTATCTAGTATAATTATAACAAGCACACAGAACTGAGTGATGAACTGCTGGCAGCGGTGGATGGTCCAGGTGTGACCGGAGGATGAACGGCCGTAGGGGCGATGCTCGGTACGGCTCCGCGCTGCAAGAGAAGCCGTGTGTTGGTGAACCCCGTCTGTCTCTGGTCCATATTAAAACTGTCCGCTGTGAAATGGTCAGTGCAGAGGCGGCTGTTGGAGTTTATCCGAAGCTTTCCATGAGAGTGTCTCTTCACAAAATCTATCCACCTATTTTTCCTTTCATTAGCAATAGTGAACTTAAATGGCGTTGCAGCGCAGCTGTAGTTCTTGCATCCAGGGAATATGCAGCTGTGGGTGGTGGGAGACATCCTGAAGCTAGCTAGCTAGCTGATGTAGGCTACAATAACAGTACAGCAGGAGGAGCCATTCAGTGATCTGACGTACATACGGCGAAATTACGTAGATAGGGCATTTTTTGGCTCCGCCCATTAAAACCTGATCTGAAAACGGAAGAGAAACTGTTCTTCGGTTTAACTCCACATTTCAGTGTGACAAAGTTTTAGCGCTTTGCACATGCTTTCAGGAACTCATTTCACACGTATATAATGTACTTAGAAGCAAAACATGGAATTTACTTTACAGGATCTTTAAGTTATTTTGTTTGAAGGAAGACAACATTTATTGCAAAATGTAAAAGGGCAGTGTTTCCTCTATGTTGACCAGCCACGGCTAAATTTCTGCCACCACGGTATCAGAAATAGGGCTGTATAAAAGGCCGTCTATCAGCAGTGATTGTTAGAGTGCATGTAGGAGAATAGCACGCGCTATTAATCGGACGCGCTTCACACCGCAGTTGAGATTGCGTGTGTGCGTCCTTGAGAACTGTAAGTCGTATAACTTATGTTGTCAGTTCATTTAAGCCTGTATTAGTCTATAGTTCTTGCAAATTTAAATTAAGTTAACTGGTGATTTTCGTTGTTTGTATTCTTCACCTGCTAGCTAAATTGCACGTCTGTTGATTCGATAGCGATTGCTGCCCTTGCTCACGTTTGTATTTTAGGTGCATTATTATGCTGAAGTAGTTACATTGCATTAAGATAATGTAATTAATAGTGGGTTTATTGTTATTATTTGCAACAGAATGCTTAGCCTATCAAGATCAAATGAAGCAGACAGTGACACGTGCTTTCGAGTGGCCTACCTTAATCGATAGGCTAGGCTACTGACCATTTACATTTAGTCATTTTAGTCATTTAGCAGACGCTCTTATCCAGAGTAACTTACAGTAAGTACAGGGACAATCCCCCCGAGGCAAGTAGAGTGAAGTGCCTTGCCCAAGGACACAACGTCATTTTGCACGGCCGGGACCGGCCATGCAAAATAGTTTCTGATTAATATTTACAATAAGTTGTTACGTAAATTATTATTATCGGACAGACCTACCCCCACTGCAAAAAGAAATCCTAGAGGAAACAGTGAATCCAGTTACATTATTGTAATTATTTTGCACGTAATTATAGGCTATATATAAACTATATATATTTAGCTAGACATATACATCTTATTGTGAGGGAGGGGGGGGGGGTGTTGCTAAATCCTAAAGGATACACTGAATGGTAAATTGATTTGTATACTGTGGCCTTGCTACACATCTAGGTCAGTTTTTTTTGTTGGGATACTTTGAATTGGGTGGCGAGCCACCCCACGAGGATAAAGCTGGAATATTTGGAACCTTCATCTTGAGGACGAACTATTCTCTTGTTTCATATCGGACTGGTAACAGACTGATTCTAGCAATTGTTCTCACAATTGGTGGTGATTTATTTTCTTTTGTATAACTGAATTTAGCGAGAACCAACATTTATGAATATTATTTTTATGTTTCTGTCTGATCCAATTTGTAATTACTGATGTTATTAGAGTCAAAGGGTGCACCCAGAAAGTATTTGAGTTTATTAATATCTGTGAGAGATTGTTCTCATATCAACACATGTACACATAAGGGGAGTCAGATGGCTGAGCGGTTAGGGAAGCGGGCTAGTAATCTGAAGGTTGCCAGTTCGATTCCCGGCCGTGCCAAATGACGTTGTGTCCTTGGGCAAGGCACTTCACCCTACTTGCCTCGGGGGGTATGTCCCTGTACTTACTGTAAGTCGCTCTGGATAAGAGCGTCTGCTAAATGACTAAAATGTAAATGCATGAAAGACCGTTGCTTTGAATTCAAGTGAAAAAAATTATACATATGTTGTACTACTGCTCAGTACTACTGCTACCTCTTGTTCCCATCTAATTTCTTCTGATCAATTGACCTATTCCATTTAGTATAGTTTACATATTTGTTACACACTGCTTGTATAAAAGGGTCATAAAATACGATTTGGGTCTGTATCTCACCATTTTGCAATAACTTCCTGTTCTGTAACTCTCATTTGTAATTTTATTAATATTATGGTTACTCAATATGTATCAGTCTTCCAAACCAAAATCCACAGTGCCTGTTGGTCCTGTTCACGCCTTCCTAAGCCCACCTCCATGCAGCAAAAGGCAGGGAAGTCACCTCACGTCACAACAGATGGCCTTCCTATCAGCATGAGATCAGGTCGCAAAGGGATTCCTGGGAGGGGTACTCAACCGACCTGAACCCACATTTGCCAACACTTTGTCTCCTCAGGAGGAGAAACCGAGACAAAGGGCTACTTAAAACAAACCTTCTCAAGGAGTACAGTGCTACACAGACACTACAGATTATAGGAATTGATCTCTGATGATGTACATCTTTCTTTTTAGAGTTGATAATATAGGTCAGTCAAACTCGGTATCCAACTGACTCCCAAATTAAGAAAGAATCATTAAACCATATTTTGTAGATGCACTAGGAAGATATGGATAATATATGGGCATTTTAAGGACAGGATCAAACTAAACCCCAATTCACACCTATATAGGAACTCTGGGGAATCTACAGTTAGGTCCATAAGTATTTGGACATTTACATCCAAATCAGGTGAACGGTGTAGGAATTACAACACATTTTATATGTGGCCCCCCCCTTTTTAAGGGACCAAAAATAATTGGACAAACTAACATAATCATAAATCTAATTGTCACTTTTAATACTTGGTTGCAAATCCTTTGCAGTCAATGACAGCCTGAAGTCTGGAACCCATAGACATCACCAGACGCTGGGTTTCGTCCTGCTCTGCCAGGCCTCTACTGCAACTGTCTTCAGTTCCTGCTTGTTCTTGGGGCATTTTCCCTTCAGTTTTGTCTTTAGCAATTGAAATGCATGCTCAATTGGATTTAGGTCAGGTGATTGACTTGGCCATTGCAGAACATTCCACTTCTTTGCCTTAAAAACTCTTTGGTTGCTTTCGCAGTATGCTTTGGGTCATTGTCCATCTGCACTGTGAAGCGCCGTCCTATGAGTTCTGAAGCATTTGGCTGAATCTGAGCAGATAATATTGCCCGAAACACTACTGCTTTTGTCAGCAGTCACATCATCGATAAATACAAGGGAACCAGTTCCATTGGCAGCCATACATGCCCACGCCATAACACTACCTCCACCATGCTTCACTGATGAGGTAGTATGCTTTGGATCATGAGCAGTTCCTTCCCTTATCCAGACTCTTCTCTTCCCATCATTCTGGTACAAGTTGATCTTGGTCTCATCTGTCCATAGGATGTTGTTCCAGAACTGTACAGGCTCTTTTAGATGTTTTTTGGCAAACTCTAATCTGGTCTTCCTGTTTTTGAGACTCACCAATGGTTTACATCTTGTGGTGAACCCTCTGTATTTACTCTGGTGAAGTCTTCTCTTAATTGTTGACTTTGACACAGATACGCCTACCTCCTGGAGAGTGTTCTTGATCTGGCCAACTGTTGTGAAGGGGTTTTTCTTCACCAGGGAAAGAATTCTTCTGTCATCCACCACAGTTGTTTTCCGTGGTCTTCCGGGTCTTTTGGTGTTGCTGAGCTCACCAGTGCGTTCTTTCTTTTTAAGAATGTACCAAACAGTTGATTTGACCACACCTAATGTTTTTGCTATCTCTCTGATAGGTTTGTTTTGATTTTTCAGCCTAACGATGGCTTGCTTCACTGATGGTGACAGCTCTTTGGACTTCATATTGAGAGTTGACAGCAACAGATTCCAAACACAAATACCATACTTGAAATGAACTCTAGACCTTTTATCTGCTCCTTGTCAATGAAATAACAAACTCCCTTTATGAGAGAATAACATACACCTGGCCATGGAACAGCTGAGCAGCCAATTGTCCAATTACTTTTGGTCCCTTAAAAAGGGGGGGCCACATATAAAATGTATTGTAATTCCTACACCGTTCACCTGATTTGGATGTAAATACCCTGAAATTAAAGCTGAAAGTCTGCACTTAAAGAACATCTTGATTGTTTCATTTCAAATCCATTGTGGTGGTATACAGAGCCAAAATGATGAACATTGTGTCAATGTCCAAATACTTATGGACCTAACTGTAAATGGACACTGCCAAGTCCATTATGACTGACCAATGGTCTTGAAACCCTTAGCTAAAGACACTTTTTACACTAAATTTATAAAAGACAAACAACACTGATCAACACTTTTCAGATGATCACTAGGTTAAGTGACTGCAATGCTGCCTGGACAAATCTACAAAGGAAGCAACTGTAGGGGGTTAAATATTGGCCAAACAACCAAAACGAATTCCCCTATGGTTTAAAGGAAGATGGGAAACTGAATAGTGTATTAGCATGAACCAAATAATGCCAATACAAACACAATTAAGGTTATAAGACTCTATGGGTTAAATCAGAGCAAGAATGGTCAAAGTATGGTTAAATGAAATACGCATTTAATAACATTGAAAATGAATGAAATCAATTACAAGGCAAACATGTTACGAAATGAAAGCTTTAAATCCTACCTACTCTACCATGATCATTGTAAATCAGAGAGAGAGAAAGAGGTGAGCAAGGAGTAGGACAGTAGGACAAGCAAGAACTGAGGAGAAGGTCTCAGGAGATGAAGAATCCACAGAACAATGCATTACAATTCCCTTTATACACAAGACCAACCAATCAGACCAAATCTTGAATGGGGTGTGAGGGCCATCAAGTTGAGACCGTCCAGAAACTCCAGACCTTAGCATATGAGAGGTGGGGGCAGGTTTGACACCCAGCCTTACACAACCAAGTCGACTTATATTTATTGACTGAAATCCAGTCAGTCCCACTGACTGGAGGTATTCTTTGATGAAAGATTAAAGAGCTTTACGGACATCTGTCATAAGCCTAGAACTCCAGGACTTCACCACAAGCCCTTTTGACCCTCAAATCAACACACAGGCAAATCTTAAATATGACAAGCACTATATGCAGGGCTCTAGAGTGCGACCAAAATGTGTACTGGTGCGACTACATTTTTTCCTAGGTCGCACCGGTGCACCTAACCTCCTCGCATCCGCTGTCTCTCCACAAACGAAGCGTTTGTTATCCTAAGACGGAACTGACACTCATGGTTGGATCATATCGTGGTCTAAACCAATCAGAGACAGAGATGGGGCAGGTCTTTGCCTCTGATTGGCTGTGGTCCAGATATTCCTGTAGCTCCGTGCTGTGTGATTGAAATTACGACCTGAGCACCAGAGAGTCAGTTTAGCAGACCTGGGCATTGTATGGCCCGCGGGCCATAACCGGCCACAGGCTGTCTCAATCCGGCACGCGTGAGGTAAATCAAAAATTTAAAATAAATAAATGTGTTGAGCGGTAGTAAATATGTAGTCCTGAAAGACTACAGTGATCAGGCGATTTACATATGTGCACTTGCGCAACCTCACCGACAGGAGAGTTAGCTGTTGGTTAGCCCTCGAAAATGAAAAACTTTGCCACTGATTAACTTTTAACAAGACATGGACTTCTAAGTATCTGTTTACTGAGGTCAAAGTGAAAGCTGTGAAGAAAAAAAACTAACGCGGACATAATAAGAACTTGACTGATTCAGTGGGCGCGGGCTGATGGTTTGCTAGTTGAACTGCAGACCCTGATCATTACCTGTCAGCTGTCCTTCGCATATCCACCTCAGACATTCAGACAGATTTCGATGCACTTGTTCAAGCCCACTGGATTTCTCTCACAGAACAAAATGAACTGAAAAAACTTATTGCTTTTTGTATAAAGTTGATCAATTCCACATCTTTAACATACTGCAAAACAACTTTTCAGTGTTTGTGAAGATTAACTGGTTACAAATAAAATGAAACACTTGTTGTTGTTTATACTGTTTATTACTTCTATAATCTTTCCTATTTGACCTACACCAAAATCTAAAATATTTATATAAATATTTACAGAATATCCTTATTCTTCTGATAACCAGTAGCAGATCATCAAAATATATACCTTACTGCTTTTTACTATGGGAGAAAATGAATAGTGAGCAAATTGATGAGGCCCTCCAACACATTTCAGGTTTCTCATGTGGCCCCTTGTAAAAATGAATTGCGGACCCCTGAGTTACGAAGCTGGGTCATGGAGCAAACCCTTGGAGCTAGGATTTTGATGCTAGGGAGAGTGTGGCAAGATGATTTAGCCAAGGCCATAGGGCAAGAAGGCCATATTACAGGTGTTGGCCATCTGAAGGGCATGGGACAGCAAGGTGGGACCCGCTATAAGACTTTGAGCCATGAAATGTTAGGTCTCAGTTCAGGGAAGCACTTTTAAACAGTAGCACTTTCTATTTTGAAATGTTTTACTTTGCTTAAAATGTTTTAGTTTGGTAGCTCAGTGAAGCACTTAAAAGATTGTTTTTTATATATATACAGTATGATTGTGCTTCAAATAAAAAAAATATTTACCTACTCCTTATTCTTGTTTAAGATCATTTACATAATATATATGAATGTATATGGAGCGTGATAAAAAGGTGACCTTGAAATTGTGGCGACGCAAGGAAAAATTTGGGTGCACCTAAATTTTGTGCTGGTGCACCTAAACAAAAAAGTTAGGCGCACCAGTGCAACCAAGGCAACAAGTTAGTCTGGAGCCCTGACTATATGTGACACGGTCCAGTCAAAATGGGACGTTGTTGGCATCCCCTATTGTCCGCTAGAAGCCGAAAACCTTTTTTTGTTTGTTTTATCTAGTTCATTTTCTAGCATATTACAAAAGTTTAGTGTTGAAGAAGCCACTCAATATAATAAACAACATGTTTAGGATCACTATATATTCATAATTTGTTCTTGTTTATCTAAGCTTCCAGTTGAGTTGTGGGCGCAACATGCGTGATGTGATTTGCATCACGGTGCAGCAGTATTTATGCTGTATTTGTCTGTACTAAGTAAAATCCCATCCCCCCTCCTAATCAAGTAGTGAATCGGCAGATTTGGTCTCATGTCAAGTACCTTTAAATATAATGTTTCACAAGTAGTTGTGTCAACTTTGAAGCATGCCTTCTGCGTGTTTGCAGTACATTTTTGTCATTCGTTTTAGTCTACATTCACAGACTAGATAGAATGAATAGGCTAATCTCATTGTATTGTAGGTACACAGGATTAATTTTTCTTTGTATGACCTGCTAAACCGCAGATAGGCTCTTTTCAGGCTGTTTTCGGAAGATGGGATTTGCACCAACAACTTAACACATAACTTGAACCATAATTGGGCCAGGTACAGTGCAAAAATACCTGGTGATGAAACACACATTTAGGATTGAGTGAGAATATTGTATTATTTTTCTTTTCTTCATTGCGGCCGGCACTTAACGCTTCTAATGATTAACACAAAACCTATCTTCTTCAACTATTTTCAGATTTCAATGTATGACACATAATTTGAAAGCTTACAATCTGCACTTTCACAATAAAACAACGTCCACTTTTGACTGGACCGTGTCACATATTTCTCTTTTGTGACTCTGGCATTAAGTAAAATGTACATTTGTTGATGCTTGATCATAGACTGCATGCAATCTACTTTTTGTTAGTTTTGTCACTACACTCCTGTCCTATTTGTG
Organism: Osmerus mordax; assembly: GCF_038355195.1. Lineage (NCBI taxonomy): Eukaryota > Metazoa > Chordata > Actinopteri > Osmeriformes > Osmeridae > Osmerus > Osmerus mordax. The sequence continues at coordinate 2,500,725 of NC_090070.1, forward strand.
TAAGTTAAGGCCCAATTCTGTTCCCCTCTTCGCCATTCGCTAAAACTCCCTCTTAGTTTTTATTTCTTTAGTTTCTTTGGTCATCCAAACTCAAATTGTACCATTTAGCATTTTGTTATTCATAAATCATACCTTTCATTCCTTATTTGCTACCATCTCAGTGTCTGTGTGAGTCATTTCAACTTTTTAATTAAATAAATATATATATATATATATATATATATATATATATATATATATATATATATATATATATATATTTAACACTTATGTTCAACATTTAATCATTTTTTAATTTTTTATAATTAAATTTCTTTAAGTTGTATATTATTCTTGATTTGACATGATCCATTGACCATGTTGCATTGTGCATGGTGACGCAGACCCCAAAACTGTGGTTTTTCCCTACTCGCCCAAACTAGTTGGTGGAGATCGATCTGGCATGGCACTTGGGCTGCGTGTCATGTCGTCTGTGATGTCACTCAGGCAATCATCTGCAGGTGTGTTAATTGAAGGTGCCTTCACCTTTAGAGGACTTGAATTTTGTTATTCTTTTGTAGTACTCTACTTATTATATTGATTTCAGGCACAGTCAAATACTAGACATGCATTTTCATTTGATGTTGACCATAACCATAGCCAACCATAGCCATCCTATAATAGCTGTGAACAACACTGACAGTATAATTAATTTGCCAAAACCAAGCATTGAGATTCAACAACCCCTTCAGTGGAATAACTTTATATATTCTATAATTCCTTCTGGCCATTTGTATCATGAGGTTCTTCTTATTGGTGCCGCTGGATAGACGACATTGAGATGAGCTGCTAGATATATGATGGATGATTTATTTCCCACTGCTAACAACATTCTGTACAGTACCATGTTTAACTCTCTCTCTAGTGCTCTCTCTATAGAGTGAAGGACACCAAACTAAAACATGACAACTTTGTTTTGTTAGAAAGGCAGTGATCACAGTTTTACCTGTTGAGTTCTCCAGAAATGGCTGCAAGTAAGGAGCTCTTCCCACATCCCACCGTTCCCACCACCACAACAAGGAAGCCCTGTTGGACACAATGATTGAAAAGATAATATAATCTACAGTAAATATTTTACACATTGATGGGTGAAGTCTACATACTGTACCTGATTCCTTATGGCAAACATGGTTTAATATTAGTTAGTGATAGCTAACCTTAAGTATATTGTTGTAACTAGCTCAATAGAATACTTCATAACTGAAACAGAGTGCAGGAGATGCTGTAAAGCAAATTCCATGATTTGCTTCTCATGTGCAAAACGCCAAAATTTTGTCGCACTGAAATGTGGAGTTAGACCTTTGAACAGTTTCTCTCCCGTTTTCAGCTCAGGTTTTGTATAGGCGGGGCAAAACCCCAACCCATCTACGTAACTGCGACTTATGTACGTCAGATGATGCAAAGACAAAGTAATTAACACATAAAACACTCAGAGACTGCAGGTAGGTCTGTTCTGATACCTGCAATTGATTTAGCTATTGTTGCTGATGCTGTTGTTGCTAAATTCAATAAATTCGAGTGGCGGAGCTTCAGCTCCTTCAGACGACACACCCCCCCAGTCTCAAGAAGAAAAGACTGCTGATTTTCTCATGATTTCAAAGCCTAATTTAACATACTTGTCTGTTTTTTTTTCCATTTGAATTTGGATGGGTAGTTAACAATACATTCTTCTGTGGTGTGATGAACTTAAAACTCATTTTCAATTCCACTTTACAGCATCTTTAACGTGCACAGTAGTCTATCAAATTATCAAATCACCCATTGTTCATTTGATATAACTAGTGCTCGAGCCCATTATATAGCCGGTGATTACGGAAACTGTAGTTGATTCAATGTTAACTAAATTGAAGTTTGTGAGACCGATATATTGTATTTGATAAATACTGTAATAAGCATGTTTTTTTCTCGTATTTGTGTGCCTAGGAAATATTTTACATTGACAACAACACTATGTGCACAGACTGTCCAGATTTGATGAAAATACTTTCAATTCTATGTGTCCCTATTGTTTTTGTTAGTTATATTATTATTAGGGGCCAAACAGAGAAGCTGAAATCTATCAACACACCCTTTAAACCTCAATGAAATCAAATTGACAAGAATGAAACCACTCTGCTAGTACAACTTTTAATCAATAACAATCCAAACTTCACTTTTTGCCTTCTTCATCCCCTAGGGTACCCGGTAACGGGGACCTGGTTGCATACGTCACATACATCGGGTAATTACGGATTGTAAACATGCGAGAAAACAGTCATGTTATATACCACTGGAACGACAAGGATCTCATCTGTAAATCTATCAGATCAAAAACTGTTTTTGCCAAAAGAAAATAATATAAATGCATGGATTGCATGAAGTAGCAACAACCAAACCGACTTCCGCATTTGCGGCACTGCTGATCCGATGTAAATGTGATAAATTAACAGATATTTCTCAACGTGGCCACGAAACCAATATGACAATTGAAAGCCACTATTTAGCCCTTCCCAAAAATGCCAACAATGTTGGGCTAACACTAACACACACGAAACAATACATAAATATATCACCAAAAAAAGTTTCACATTTTGAAATCACAACTTTGTCCTACCTTGTATGATTTTTTTTGTAAAAAGTAGTGTGTAGTCGACTAATTCCACTCGTTAAGATAGTTCCATGCCTTGTTGACATTCTGAAGTAATTTCAAATCGCAAACATTAGCTTGAACCTTAGTAACTATATCGTTCAGGACGTCTTTGTCCCCATCTTCTGGACATATAATGTATCACAATTTCCTTAACTGTTTTTCCTAAACAGTTCTCGTGGAAAGCTAATATTTAGCTTTCTATAGAGGGGTCACATGATGAGGGGTCACACAATTTACCAATCGAATCGGGAGATATCCTAACGCAAGAGATATCCAAGCGCACAATCATTGAAACTCATTCTGCTGGGGACCGCTAAGGGGGCTTTAGCAAGTTTGGGAACCTCTGTTCTAGGGCACTAAGCAAGGCCGTAATCATAATACATATTGGAGGGGAAATCCCCCCAAATATTCAAATCTGGTCAAAATGTCCCCCCCAATATATTGATATAAAATTATAAATGTGCTACGCTACAACAGGCAACCACGCACGCTGTCCGAAATTATAATTTAAAAATATAATTTGGCCCTGCCAATGTTGACTCCATGGCTACGGCCTTGTAGCCTGGCTCTGCCCTCCTACGTACTTCCGCTCAATTTTATTTTTGCATCTGTACATAGGCAGGGCTCAAGTTTTGAAGACAGGCAAGAGTGACAAAAGCTACTCTAACTCTGATTAAAATGCTGCTGCAAAAAGGCTGAACTATTGTGGGTAGTAGATAAGATCATGTTACATCTAGCCAGCGGATCATGTATGTCAAAGTGGTATTTGTACAGAACACCGTACTGTAGGCGTGAATAATGCATGCATGGTCATCATCGTCGTCCATCTTTAGCCGAAGCGAAGCTAGAGAGAGGATTCAATGGGAGATTTCCTACAGTAAACTAGATCTACTGCTTCAAATTTAAAACGGAGACGATATTTTGATTGCAGACAAGTTCCTTAACCTCTGTTGTCAATATCGCCGATAAAAAGTAAATACTGTTACGAAGCATTTGTTTGTAGGTAACGAACGATAGACATAGCTAGCTATGTGACCTGGTTTCGGCGTTCTATGGCAGCTATAATGGCCATAACTTTAAAACAAAAGATCATATTTCAAATATGTCTGCTGTTCTACATTTCCCACACAATTATGTATATATATCAACTCTAACATGGCCTGTATCTTGTATTGAAAGTGCTCGAACATTAGCTTGTCTAATGTATGGTGGACTGAGAAAACATATTTGTAAAAGCGGAGCGAGCGGATGTCTTGGGAGAATTCCTACTGTTAGATTTACTGCTTCAAATTGAAAACGGAGAAGATATTTAGAGTAAAGACAAGTTTCTTAACATCTGTGTTCAATATCGTCAACTAAAAGTAAAAACGTTTCAGTTACGAAGCCTTTGTTCGTAGTAACGCCAGCTGCAGTAAACCTTTTGTGACCCCAGTTTGGCTGTTCGTGGCGGTCGGCTAAGACAGTGTTGAGCCTCGATTTTTGCTGATTTTTGTGAAACTTGCTTAAAGAAAAATGATCTAGCTAGATTATGTACACTTTAAGCTCAATGTACATACCTTGTTTGGCCAATTTGGTCGATTGTGGAAAAAAGTAGAACCGTTTTTAGTTATGGAGAGCCATCGTGCTAGCTTGGAATTGCGCTATCCCACTCATCACTTCAGTGGTTATAACCTTTAAACAAAATAGTCTATCTTAAATCTGTCTGCTGGTCTGAATTCACGACAAAATTACGCACATTTCATACACTAACCTGTCATTTAGCTTGTATTTAAAGTGGTTAAAAATGAGGTTTTCTAAAAAAGTATTGACAACGGAGATGATTTCTGTCAGAATGGCTCCGTGAAATCGTCTTGATAAAGGATGATTTGCCTAACTTAATCATACAAATATTTATATCATTAGAAAGCCCTACTTCTTGTCTTCAAAATGGTATAAACAGTTCAGGTCTATTATTTGAAAAACTATGCATATTCAGGCGAAAGTGTTAAAGTGTAAAAAATTGACGCGGTGAGAAACAGTTCTGTCAGTGCATGACGTCACAATGGAATTTGACTTGAACATTCTGAACCATTGAAACCCATTCAGGGCTCAACATTTAAAAAAATTGGCACTGGCCCCCCCTCCAAAAGTTGTAATTTATCATTGTTACAACAAAACCAAAGACTTATAAGTTATGTTATTCTGTTAACATGTTTAACCATTTATTAAACATATCCTGGATATAAAAATAACAACAATGAAATCACATTTCTAGTGATAAAAAATGTAAATGTAATAGTCAGCAAAACAATTGACTTTTAACCTCAAACATGACGTGCTCTCTTCCCTGCTGACAGCCAACTTCGTCTTGGTAGCGATTGCGTTGGTTGAATTGGATTTAACGTTCCGTTGTACGGTTTAAGCTGAAATTAATTATTTTCATGAACAGATTGACAACGTTTAGGCTGTGGCAATGAAGTTCAGGTTAGTAGTTATAGACTTTTGATTTAAGTAAGGGGAGTGCCGAACATGTTCTGTCGCCGTTTGACTTCCTAAACAGCTGTGTAGTGTAGATGTTTTTGTAGTGTCTCGCGTAAACTACAGCGTTGCAGTGAGCTACACTGGTTTGAAACCACAGGTAATGGTAATTTCACCAACAAATCGTTTACTAATGTCAGAATAAATCCTACAACGAAAATGTATATGTGAGGAATGTTTATTTTAACGATTGAAAACAAGACGATTTTCCACTAAATAAATGTCAAGCTTATTTACGTTTTGGGGGGCATATTTTCAGTTAGCAGATGGTACTGTTTGAATCGCGATTCCATCTTCTACTGCCGGTAACGTCGTAGAATAATCTTCAACGGGGGTTCTTTATTAATGAATGAATGCAATGATTAGGCTAAATGCATGAAAATATCACGAGAAGGTAAAAACTTTGTCTTTTTAAGTCATAGAGAGGACGTTTAAGTCATAGAGATTAGGTCAATTTTTACACCGGTCTGCCAAATTTATTCGTTTTGATTCAACGATGAGGCTGCCTCTTGCAGGGGAAATGAGAAGACATCTATTTCATTCTACACTTCACTCGTATTTTCAGTTGTAAATGAGCAGCAAAAAAAAAATGCTTTTAAATCTATGTAATCTTTATAAATAATAAGTATGCATTTTTATATAAAATACAGATATATCAAATATTTCAAATATTCAGCCAATTTTGAATTATGACAGTTTGAAATACATTAAAATGTTTGCTCCTTCTTGATTTTTATGAATGAGCAGCCAGCAGGCTCTTTTTCTGATATTCAACTAAATTGTCAAACAAATTCCTCTAACGTTCATATAGTTTAACGTACAGAAACAAGTTATACCTTAAAATGTAGGAAAAATTGTCCTCTTTCAGCCAATGTAACTACTAAAGAGCTCACATTTACAGATTTTCAGCTATGGGCCTTGAAGCGAGAGCAGCCTTTCAAATTCTCTCACTAACTTCAATGGAGAGGTGGGTAAAATCCGTCAGAGAAAGCAGGAAGGAAGACGATTTCGAAACTGCCGGTAGAGACATATTTCTGACCGCACATACATATAAAGGACATCTCTAGTTTCGGCAGAGTCTTGGGTCTCGGAAAATATCCTAATTTTATTGATTGGACGTGTAGTTTTGCGTCTAGGTCAACTTGTTTGAGGTGTGGATGCTAGGTAAATGTTCGTTTTTCTCTCTGTCTAGCTCGTTAACGATCACAGCTGCTCCATCGCCGTGGCAACCAAACAAACACGCACCAGGAAAGCAAAAGGAACACGTTTTTGAAACTGCAGGTAGAGTCGTATTTCTGACTGCACAGACATATAAAGAATATCTCTGGTTTCGGCAGAGTCTTGGGTCTCGGAAAATATCCTTATATTTTGGATTGGACGTACAGTTTTGCGTCTAGGTTATCTTGTTTGAGGTGTGGATTCTAGCTACATTTCTCTTATTCTCTGCCCTCAGAGCGTTAGCAATCATAGCTGCACCATCACCGTAAAGACAGACACGCACCACTCAGTCTCTCACACAGGTGATTGGTACGTTTACTTGACCATGAGAAACCCGATTACTAGCAATTGTCGGTTTATACCAATAATACGATTACTCCGTTTACATGTGTAATTAGTTATGCGATTACTCAATAAACGCGTCTACATGATTCTTTTTTATTAATCGTTGTATGCTCCACGGCCAAAACTTGCACCATCATCCTTCTGCAACAAAGTGTCGCCGTGTCTTCCTGTATCGGCTCTACTGCTGTATGTTTCATTCCATCAACACATTGAATCCTACTAAGAAAGCCGAGTAAACACACTCAATGGTAGGCTACATCTGCTACTGCTATTACTATCCCAACTATAATTTCAGCTGTTAAAACGATAATATTCTTGTTACGACTAGCTAGCCTACTTCTTCTGTTTAACAGTTCAGCTTTCAGCTTCTCCCGCATTGTAGGCTATTTTAGTGTTAGCGTTGTTCGATGATGCAGTTCAGATTCCACACTGCCTCTTTTGTGTGACTCACACATTTTTTAAATTAATTTCAGCTTGCGGGTATTTTCTCATTTATCACTTTTATACTTTTTTAAATATTAAGGTTTTTGTGCAAATTAAAAGTAATGGTAAATCCTTTCAAATCATTGTTGGAATGCTGCTCCAGCCCCTTTCAAAAATACCTTTCGGTTGCTTTGAAGCTTCAGCTTATAACTTTCTACTAAATGTTCACAATTTTCCGCTTTTTTTAGCATGGTCAGCTATCCCCATTCAGGTTTTCAGCATTCTCACTGCTGTTTCGCAGGAACAGCCGTTTCTAGTTATTGTGAGAATGCTGTTAAGCATTCTCACTATTGTTTTCCTGTTTCTCTTTATTATTATTATTATTGTGAGAATGCTGTTAAGCATTCTCACTATTGTTTTCCTGTTTCTCTTTATTATTATTATTATTATTATTATTATATCAACTTCTTAGTTCTTCCGCCGTTTTTTGGCCTTTAACTAGTTCTGCATACTTTCACCGATTCCTACAACTTTTGTATCAAAACGTTCAGCTCCTTCAGGAGATGTTGGCTATGGCTTTTGGTATTTCTCACTTTTATACTTTTTAAGACATTAAGGTTTTTGTGCAAATTATTCTCCCATTAAAAGTAATGGTAAATCCTTTCAAATCATTAAAAAGCTTCCTCCTCTTTCAAACGTAATTACTTCAGCATACTTTCAGCTAGAGACACCATTCAACCTTTAAAATGTTCACAAGACATTCAGCTATTCCCAAATGATTCAGCTTTTTCAAATATTCAGCCAATTTTGAATTATGTCAGTTTGAAATACATTAAAATGTTTGCTCCTTCTTGATTTTTATGAATGAGCAGCCAGCAGAGTGGCACACCGCTGGCTGCTCTTTTTCTGATATTCAACTAAATTGTCAAACAAATTCCTCTAACGTTCATATAGTTTAACTTACAGAAACAAGTTATACCTTAAAATGTAGGAAAAATTGTCTTCTTTCAGCCAATGTAACTACTAAAGAGCTCACATTTACAGATTTTCAGCTACGAGCCTTGAAGCGAGAGCAGCCTTTCAAATTCTCTCACTAACTTCAATGGAGAGGTGAGTAAAATCAGTCAGAGAAAGCAAGAAGGAACAAGATTTTGAAACTGCCGATAGAGTCGTATTTCTGACCGCACAGACATATAAAGGACATCTCTGGTTTCGGCAGAGTCTTGGGTCTCGGAAAATATCCTTATACTTTGGATTGGACGTATAGTTTTGCGTCTAGGTCAACTTGTTTGAGGTGTGGATGCTAGGTAAATGTTCGTTTTTCTCTCTGCCTAGCTCGTTAGCTATCACAGCTGCGCCATCACCGTGGCAACCAAACAAACAAGCACCAGGAAAGCAAAAGGAACACGTTTTTGAAACTGCAGGTAGCGTCGTATTTCTGACTGCACAGACATATAAAGAATATCTCTGGTTTCGGCAGAGTCTTGGGTCTCGGAAAATATCCTTATATTTTGGATTGGACGTACAGTTTTGCGTCTAGGTTATCTTGTTTGAGGTGTGGATTCTAGCTACATTTCTCTTATTCTCTGCCCTCAGCGCGTTAGCAATCATAGCTGCACCATCACCGTAACGACAGACACGCACCACTCAGTCTCTCACACAGGTGATTGGTACGTTTACTTGACCATGAGAAACACGATTACTAGCAATTGTCGGTTTATGCCAATAATACGATTACTCCGTTTACATGTGTAATTAGTTATGCGATTACTCAATAAACACGTCTACATGATTCTTTTTTATTAATCGTTGTATGCTCCACAGACAACTTGCACCATCATCCTTCTGCAACAAAGTGTCGCCGTGTCTTCCTGTATCGGCCCTACTGCTGTATGTTTCATTCCATCAACACATTGAATCCTACTAAGAAAGCCGAGTAAACACACTCAATGGTAGGCTACATCTGCTACTGCTATTACTATCCCAACTATAATTTCATCTGTTAAAACGATAATATTCTTGTTACGACGAGCTAGCCTACTTCTTCTGTTTAACAGTTCAGCTTTCAGCTTCTCCCGCATTGTAGGCTATTTTAGCTCTTAGCGTTGTTAGATGATGCAGTTCAGATTCCACACTGCCTCTTTAGTGTGACTCACACATTTTTTAAATTAATTTCAGCTTTCAACTTGCGGGTATTTTCTCATTTCTCACTTTTATACTTTTTAAAATATTAAGGTTTTTGTGCAAATTATTCTCCCTTTAAAAGTAATGGTAAATCCTTTCAAATCATTGTTGGAATGCTGCTCCATCCCCTTTCAAAAATACCTTTCGGTTGCTTTGAAGCTTCAGCTTATAACTTTCTACTAAATTTTCACTATTTCAGCTTTTTTAGCATGGTCAGCTATCCCCATTCAGGTTTTCAGCATTCTCACTGCTGTTTCGCAGGAACAGCCTTTTCTAGTTATTATTATTATATCAACTTAGTTCTTCCGCCGTTTTTTGGCCTTTAACTAGTTCTGCATACTTTCACCGATTCCTACAATCTTTGTATCAAAACGTTCAGCTCCTTCAGGAGATGTTGGCTATGACTTTTGGTATTTCTCACTTTTATACTTTTTAAGACATTAAGGTTTTTGTGCAAATTATTCTCCCATTAAAAGTAATGGTAAATCCTTTCAAATCATTAAAAAGCTTCCTCCTCTTTCAAACGTAACTACTTCAGCATACTTTCAGCTAGAGACACCATTCAACCTTTAAAATGTTCACAAGACATTCAGCTATTCCCAAATGATTCAGCTTTTTCAAATATTCAGCCAATTTTGAATTATGACAGTTTGAAATACATTAAAATGTTTGCTCCTTCTTGATTTTTATGAAAGAGCATATGGCATATGGAAAAAGAGCAGCCAGCAGAGTGGGCTGCTCTTTTTCTGATATTCAACTAAATTGTCAAACAAATTCCTCTAACGTTCATATAGTTTAACGTACAGAAACAAGTTATACCTTAAAATGTACTTTTTTAGAAAACCTCATTTTTAACCACTTTCAATACAAGATAGAGGATAAGTTAGAGCGTATGAATTGTGCGTACTTTTGTTGTGAATTCAGAACAGCAGACAGATTTAAGATAGACTATTTTGTTTAAAAGTTATGACCACTGAAGTGATGAGTGGGATAACGCAATTCCAAGCTAGCGCAATGGCTCTCCATAACTAAAAACGGTTCTACTTTTTTCCACAATCGACCAAATTGGCCAAACAAGGTATGTACATTGAATTTCAAAGTGTACATAATCTAGCTAGATTATTTTTCTTTAAGAAAGTTTCACAGAAATCTGCAAAAATCAAGGCTCAACACTGTCATATCCGACTGTCACGAACAGCCAAACCGGGGTCACGAAAGGTTTACTGCAGCTGGCGTTACTACGATCAAAAGCTTCGTAACTGAAAAGTTTTTACTTTTAGTTGACGATATTGAACACAGACGTTAAGAAACTTGTCTTTACTCTAAATATCTTCTCCATTTTCAATTTGAAGCAGTAAATCTAACACAGTAGGAATTCTCCCACGACATCCGCTCGCTCCGCTTTGACTAACAAATGTTTTCTCAGTCCACCATACATTAGACAAGCTAATTTTCGAGCACTTTCAATACAAGATACAGGCCATGTTAGAGTTGATATATATACATAATTGTGTGGGCAATGTAAAACAGCAGACAGATTTGAAATATGATCTTTTGTTTTAAAGTTATGGCCAGTCTAGTGCTTACAACGCTAGCTACGACTGTCATCATACAGTACTGTAGCTGCCATAGAACGGCGAAACTAGCTACGTCTATCGTTCGTTACCTACAAACAAATGCTTCGTAACAGTATTTACTTTTTATCGGCGATATTGACTACAGAGGTTAAGGAACTTGTCTTTAATCAAAAGATCGTCTCTGTTTTCAATTTGAAGCAGTATCTAGCTTACTGTAGGAAATCCCCCATTGCATCCTCTCTCTAGCTTCTTCGGCTAAAGATGGACGACAATGACGATGCATGCATTATTCACGCCTACGGTGTTAATACAGTCTGTAAAAATACCACTTTGACACACTTGCAAGAAATGATCCGCTGGTTAGATGTAGCATGATCTTATTTACCACCCACAATAGTTCAGCTTTTTTTGCAGCAGCATTCTGAGTTAGAGTAGCTAGCTTTTCCAGTTGCACAACAAAGTCACATAATGTGACGAGATTGAATTTAAAAAACTCACCAGGGACAACGACAACATCGGCAACCCTGCACTATGGATTATTATTTTGATGTCATCTTTAAATTAAGTGTCTGAACAGGACTGGTTGTGCAGGCACACATGATTAGTTTCTCCTTCATCTTGAACCTAAAACCTAGATTCTAGGTTAGAAGTGTTGACAATGACCAACAGTTGCTACGTTACAAGAAACAAGGAACCAATCCGATTGGCCAACGCTCTTCACTGTTCCACTGTTCAAACTTTTTTCTGTTTCTCAATCTTTCATTCTTTAATACTTTTAACGCTTTTAATACTTTTAACGCTAATGAAAGTCAATAAGATACTCTTTTCATCACTGTTTTTTCTCCATTTTCAACAGTAAGAAAATATCGCAATGCATAACAATGACAGATATACTTTTAACACTTTTTCTCACCATTTTGTTTTTAAAGCACATACCTCTTTTAAAATGTTTGTAAAACCTTCTTCACTATTCAAGCCATCAAAACAATCGTTTCAACTGCTTTCAGCAAACACACATTTGTCAGGAAATGTACCTTTCTAGTTATTATTTATTTTCCCACCCCTAAATCTTCGTCAATATTTGGACTAAATAGACAGTCAAAAGTTTCGTCTTGGTAGCGATTGAGTTGCTTGTATTTTTATTTACGTTCCGTTGCATGGTTTAGGCTCAAGTTAAGTTTTTGTGGCGAAAAGTGAAGCTAACGGTGGCTAATTTGCTAGCCACAGTCACTGACGTTACTAACGTCACTATGTCACGAAAACGCGTGACTACCTGTAGCAGAACATTCGTTTGGTGAATCCAAGATGGCGCCGATGATGGCTGCCTCGGTCGTTAGGTGCGCTCTTTTTTGTCTTGTTTTGTCTGTTAATTCAGTGTTCTGCCAAGATTTCCAGGGTTCTCTAACTAGAGAAGTACTTCTAAACATCAGGACTACAACTCCTGTGGATTTATTTCCTACTTTTCTGCTTTCAGCGGCAGAATTAGTGGGAATTATAGTCAAAGCCACCCTCGGCTTTGTCCTAGCAGCGAAGCGCCGTAGGAGAGGCAAACGAGCCGGTGCTCTGTTGCGACTCCGTCAGCGTGGGGCACGCACAGCGTTACCGGGGATATTTCTCTCCAACGTGCGTTCACTGAGCAACAAACTGGATGAACTTCAGCTACTGGTGTGTAAAAACAGAGACTTTCATTCATCTTCCGTTTTGTGCTTTACGGAGACATGGCTGAGTGAACTGATCCCAGACTCTGCGCTACAGCTAGCAGGTTTCAAACTGCTGAGAGCGGATCGTGACCCTGTGCTCTCTGGCAAAACGAAAGGCGGTGGTATTTGTTTTTACATTAACAGTGGCTGGTGTGAAGATGTGACAGTGATTCTGCAGCACTGTTCTCCTGATCTGGA